>NC_058524.1:438202278-440702278 GCF_904849725.1 Hordeum vulgare subsp. vulgare
TAATTATGTCATTGTTGGGGAAATTAAAGCAAGGATAATATGAAAGAGGAGAAGAAAGAGGAGGGGGGGAGAAGAAGAAGAAATCAAGAAATCAAGAAGGAGGAGAAGGAGGAGAAGGAGGAGGAGGAGAAGAACTAGAAGTTCCTTGGTCTTCTCCTCCACGTCCTCCTCCTTCTCCTTCTTCTCTTCTTCTTCTTCTTCTTATTTCTTTTCATTTTTCCTATTTCTTCTCCTCTTCTCCTCTTGTTGGAGCTAAATTACCTAATTTTGTCTTTTTGGAGCTAAATGGCGTAATTATCTCATTTTAGAGGAAAACAAGCTAAGGATATAATATTCATGAGCTAACCAAGGTTCTTATGCCATTTTGAGCTTATTATGTCATTTTGGAGCTAAATGGGCTAATTATGTCATTGTTGGGGAAATTAAAGCAAGTATAATATGAAAGAGTAGAAGAAAGAGAAGGAGGAGGAGGAGAAGAATAAGAAATCAAGAAGAAGGAGGAGAAGGAGGAGAAGGAGGAGGAGGTGAAGGACTAGAAGGTCCTTGGCCTTCTCCTCCTCCTCCTCCTCCTTCTCCTTCTTCTCTTCTTCTTCTTCTTCTTCTTCTTGTTCTTTCTTTTCATTTTTCCTATTTCTTCTCCTATTCTCCTTTTGTTGGAGCTAAATTACCTAATTATGTCTTTTTGGAGCTAAATGGGCTAATTATCCCATTTTAGAGGAAAACAAGCTAAGTATATAATATTCATGAGCTAACCAAGGTTCTTATGCCATTTTAGCTTATTATGGCATTTTCGAGCTAAATGGGCTAATTATGTCATTGTTGGGGAAATTAAAGCAAGGATAATATGAAAGAGGAGAATAAAGAGGAGGAGGAGGAGAAAAATAGGAAATCAAGAAGAAGGAGGAGAAGGAGGAGAAGGAGGAGGAGGAGAACGACTAGAAGGTCCTTGGCCTTCTCCTCCTCCTCCTCCTCCTCCTTCTCCTTCTTCTCTTCTTCTTCTTCTTCTTCTTCTTCTTTCTTTTCATTTTTCCTATTTCTTCTCCTCTTCTTGGAACTAAATTACTTAATTATGTCTTTTTGGAGCTAAATCGGCTAATTATCTCATTTTAGAGGAAAACAAGCTAAGTATATAATATTCATGAGCTAACCAAGGTTCTTATGCCATTTTGAGGTAATTATGGCATTTTGGAGCTAAATGGGCTAATTATGTGTTTTTGGGGAAATTAAAGCAAGGATATTATGAAAGAGGAGGAGGAGGAGAAGAAGAAGAAATCAAGAAGGAGGAGAAGGAGGAGAAGGAGGAGGAGGAGAAGGACTAGAAGGTCCTTGGCCTTCTCCTCCTTCTCCTCCTCCTCCTCCTTCTCCTTCTTCTCTTCTTCTTCTTATTCTTTCTTTTTATTTTTCCTATTTCTTCTCCTCTTCTTGGAGCTAAATTAGCTAACTATGTCTTTTTGGAGCTAAATGGGCTAATTATCTCATTTTAGAGGAAGACAAGCTAAGTATATAATATTCATGAGCTAACCAAGGTTCTTATGCCATTTTGAGGTTATTATGGCATTTTGGAGCTAAATGGGCTAATTATGTCTTTTTGGGGCATTAAAGCAAGGATAATATGAAAGAGGAGAAGAAAGAGGAGGAGGAGGAGAAGAAGAAGAAATCAAGAAGAAGGAGAAGGAGGAGGAGGAGAAGGACTAGAAGGTCCTTGGCCTTCTCCTCCTCCTCCTCCTCCTCCTTCTCCTTCTTCTCTTCTTCCTCTTCTTCTTTGTTTTCATTTTTCCTATTTCTTCTCCTCTTCTCCTCTTCTTGGAGCTAAATTAGCTAACTATGTCTTTTTGGATCTAAATGGGCAAATTATCTCATTTTAGAGGAAAACAAGCTAAGTATATAATATTAATGAGCTAACCAAGGTTCTTATGCCATTTTGAGGTTATTATGGCATTTTGGAGCTAAATGGGCTAATTATGTCTTTTTCGAGCTAAATGGGCTAATTATGTCATTGTTGGGGAAATTAAGGCAAGGAGAATATGAAAGAGGAGAAGAGAAACTTACCGTAGTGGTCATCAAGAGGAGAAACACCTGGAGAAGGGTCGTGTGATGCCCCTCGGGAGTTATTCTGCAGAATAGATATTTTGCAATGTCTCAGTTAGCATGATGACACTCAATTATTAATACTAGTTTATAATGAAACTCACCGTGCCAATCGAAGAGAAGACGGGCATCGGCGGAGGGACTTGACCGCTCTTCTCGCACAGACCCTGAAGAGTGGGTCGTATTAGTTAGTAATGAAACAGACATTACACACATGATTTGGCTAATGTGAAAAAAACTTACCACAAAAAGCTCGTACAGGGCCCGTTGACCCGCCTCATTCTGGGACCTCTCCTCCTCAATCAATCATGCCGTGGTCTGGTCCCTCTCATCAAGAGCAGCCTAACTTGCCAATCTCTCTTTCTCAAGAGCAGCCTGGCTTGCTAATCTCTCTTTCTCAAGAGCAGCCTAGTTTGCCAATCTCTCTTTCTGAAGAGCAGCCTGAAACACCATTCCTCGTTACCACAGTAATGATCTATGGTGACACACATAATGAAATGGATGAAAGTGTTCTTAGTCCGTACAACTAACCTCGATGGCAAGTTCGACTGGTCGTGGACGACTCATTATCTCAGGACAGCTGCTCGACTGGCGCCTTGATCTCCGAAAGAGTGAGTGGACAACGTATTATCCCATCTCCAATGGCTATCGAGCCATGGGCCCTCCCGCCACCAGATATCATCACCAGCTCTGGATCCAAAGGTTCCTAGCTAGGGTTAAAGTCATCCCCTTTCGTAGCCTTCCCCGCGTCCCTGTATGCCACGAGCTTCTGGTGGGATGATATGTTGGTGAAGTTATTGGGATCATCCAGGTCAGACTCAGAGAATGCCTTCGCCTTCTTGTACAAGGCAGTATGGGCCATGCCATAAAGGTCGTACAAGTGTGGCATCTCCGTCTTATTGTGATGCGCCTAAAAGAGAGGAACAAAATATTAGCATTAAGAATGAATTGCATGAATCATGAAGCAAATCACATACCCAGTTTTGTCCAAACTGAAGTAAGTTGGCCCTGCCTTGATGGTGTGGCACACCAACCATTTAGCTACGCCAATCCTTCGCATTCTCGTGGACGGCTCGCCACCTGCCTGTGCACCACTCATCAACCAACGCCTCCCAATAATCCATCTTATCCGCACACCATCTCGGGGGCACCTGTAAGTTATTAGAAAGAATTTTCAGCGCTACGCCTATGAATGAAATCAAGAAAACTATGTAGAAGGACTTAAGAATAGGTAATTACCTTCATGTATTGCTCCTTCCTCACAAACTTTCCGCGGCAATCCTTCTTCTGCTTCTTAATACCATGCGTGGCGTAGTAATCTCGAATAGCCTGCAGCCGAGCCTCGTGGCGCAAGTTCTGTAGTAACCGCCTACACTCGGCCCCGAGAACCCTGGCCGCCTCCTCCTCATATCCATCCTCACACCTATAGAAGGTCTGCAATCAAACGTGAAAACACCGATTAGTACAATAATCAGCTATATTGTTAATTTTAGATTCTATAAAAGGTTAATTTACCCAAAAGATCTTGATCACCATCTCGGCCCTCGTGTGGCACAAGACACCATCTATAATCTCCTCCGGCAGGGCCTGCGCAGCCTGGTATTGCTCCCAGGAAAATCCTAGTGTAGGAACCTGACCCTCACCAGGCAACGTGACAAACCCCGGGAAATTTGTCAGGCAAAGCACACCAAGGACGGAGTTCGGCCTGCGGACTCCTTCTTCTTGTTTTCTTCTTCTCTTCTTCTTCTTCTTCTTATTATTATTTTCTTTTTTCCTCTTATTCTTCTCTTCCTCTCCTATTTTTCTTCTTCTTCTTCTTCTTCTTCTTCTTCTTCTTCTTCTTTCTTCTCCTTCCCTTCCCTTCCTTTTCCTTCTTCTTCTTTTCCTTCTTCTTCTTATTTTTTTCTTCTCCTTTCTCCTTCTTCTTCTTCTCCTTTCTCCTTCTTCTTCTTCTCCTTTCTCCTTCTTCTTCTTCTCCTTTCTCCATCTTCATCTTCTCCTTTCTCCTTCTTCTTCTTCTCCTTTTCTCCTTTACTAAACAGGAAACTAACCTAACTAAACCTAAACTAAAACTGAACCTAAACTAAACTAAAACTAAGCCAAAACCTCACTAAAACATATAACTAATTAGACAAAAACTATTAAAAAAAAGAAGAAAAAAAACTAACCGAAAGGGGGAGGAGGGCCGCAGGGGGAGGAGAGGCCGTAGGGGGAGGAGGGCAGCAGGGGGAGGAGGGCCACAGGGGGAGGAGGGGCACGGTGAGGGGCTCGAGGAGGGCGGCGGCGGTGGGGTGGGGCGCTGGGGTGGGGGTGGTGTCGCGGCGGTGGCGGTGGGGCGACGGTGGCGGGGTGTGGCGGCGGTGCTGGGGTGGGGGCGGCGACGGCGCTGGGGTCGGGCGAGGCTGCGGTGAGGGAGAGTGGAGAGAGTGTAGAGAGTGGGAGAGAGGAGGGCACGACGACCGTTATTGTTAGGTGTCCATCCACTTTGCCGTCTGCCGCAGACGGCAAAGGAAGAGAAGGCAGACGACAAAGGGGTGGGGTGGGGCAAAGAGGTGGGTGATGGCGTCAGCTTTGCCGTCTTCCTTCTCTTCCTTTGCCGTCTGTGGGCGGATGGCAAATAGGTGGCTGATGCAAATAGGTATTTTGCCATCAGCCACCTCTTTGCCGTCTGTTTTCCTGAAGCTGATGGCAAATATGTTCTTTGCCGTCTGCTGGCCGATGGCAAAGATTTGGCAGACGGCAAATAAAGGAATTCCAGTAGTGTTAAGATCATCAAGAGTATATCCAATAGCAGCACGGTGCTTCCTCAGAGTTTTTAGTAACTTCATTTCTTCATGCTTTGAGAGGCTAGCACTAATAATAACAAGATATATCTCCTTTTCATCAAGATAGGCATACTTAAGAGTATCAGGCAACTGTTTAAGCTCGAACACAGGATCACCCTTTGGTGGAGGTGGATCCCTAAGCAGTTCAACACGCAAGTTATTCTTAAGAATAGGATATTGTTCTAAGACAACTCTATCTATCTCATCCCTTTCATCCATATGCATATCATTTTCATGCTCAAGCAAGTATTGCTCTAAGGTATTAGTAGGAGGCACGGCAATAGAAGCTAAGGCAATAGTTTCATCCTTACTAGGCAACTCCTTTACATGAGGTTGTCTACCAAACTTAGAGAACTTGAACTCATGTGACACACCGTCAAAGCCAACAGTGACAGTTTGCTTCTCACAATCAATATGAGCATTGACGGTATTAAGGAAGGGCCTGCCAAACATGCTGGGACAAAAGCTATCTTGAGCGGTAGCAAGAACGAGGAAATCAGCAGGATACTTCATTTTACCACACAAGACTTCAACATCCCTAACAATTCCCACATGGCAGATAGTATCTCTATTGGCAAGCTGAATAGTGACATCAATATGCTCTATCTCAATAGGTGCAATCTCATCTTTGATTTCATCGTATAAGGATTGAGGTATTGCACTAACACTAGCACCCATGTCACATAAACCATCATAACAATGATCTCCTATCTTAACAGAAACCACATGCATGCCAACAACATGCCTATGTTTGTCTCTAGCGTGAGGTTTAGCAATTCTAGCAGAATCTTCACACAAGTGAATATTATGTCCCTCAACTTCTTCAGACATAAGATCTTTGATAATAGCAATGCTAGGTTCAACTCTAATTTGCTCAGGGGGTGTAGGTGTTCTAATGTAGCCTCTACGTATCACAGTTGAAGCTTTAGAATGATCCTTTATCCTAACAGGGACAGGTGGTTTCTCAATGTAAGCACTGGGAACCACAGGATCATTATACGCAATGACTTTCTCTTCAACTGGAGTGGGTTTAACTACATTGACTTCTAAAGGAGGATGATATTTAAACCACTTCTCTTTGGGGAGATCAATATGAGCAGCAAAGGATTCACACAATGAAGCTAATATCTCAGAGTCAAGTCCATACTTAGTGCTAAAGTCACACAAAGTATTTGTCTCAACAAAGGATTTAATGCAGTCAAACTGGAAATTCATACCTGACTCCTTACCTTGTTCAAGCTCCCAATATTCAGAGTTGCGTTTAATTCACTCCAATAAATTCCATTTGAAGTCAATATCTCTCTTCATAAAAGAACCGGTACAAGAAGTGTCAAGCATGGTGCGATCATCATGAGAAAGCCGAGCATAGAAGTTCTGAATGATAATTTCTCTCGAGAGCTCATGATTGGGGCATGAATATAGCATTGATTTAAGCCTCCCCCAAGCTTGAGAGATGCTTTCTCTGTCACGATGCCCAAAAATATAAATATAATTCCGATCATGATGTACTAAATGCATAGGATAAAACTTCTGATGAAATTCCAATTTCAACCGATTGTAGTCCCATGATCCAGTATCATCACATAGCCTATACCATGTCAACGGCTTATCCTTGAAAGATAAAGGAAAGACCTTCTTCTTGACCTCATCCTCAGGCACACCTGCAAGCTTAAATAAACCACAAACTTCATCTACATAGATCAGATGCAAGTCTGGATGTGATGTTCCATCTCCTGTAAAAGGATTAGCTAGCAATTTCTCAAGCATACCCGAAGGAAATTCAAAGCAAATATTTTCAGTAGGTGCATCAAGTTGAGGAGCAACTCTTTGTGCTTCCGTTCGAGGTGAAGATACCCCGAACAAGCCCCTCAAAGGATTAGTATCCATAGTGACAAATGACAATAAATTTCAGCACACTATATGAATGTTTCCTTACCAAGTTCCACTTACCAAAGGCGCTTCACTCCCCGGCAACGGCACCGGAAAGGAGTCTTGATGACCCACAAGTATAGGGGATCAATCATAGTCCTTTCGATAATTAAGAGTGTCGAACCCAACGAGGAGCAGAAGGATCTGACAAGTGGTTTTCAGCAAGGTAAAATCTGCACGCACTGAAATTGTCGGTAACAAGTGATTGTGTGGTGAGATGATTCGTAACAAGCAACAAGTAACAAAAGTAGCAACGGTGCAGCAAAGTGGCCCAATCCCTTTTCTAGCAAGGGACAAGCCTGGACAAAGTTTTATAGGAGGAAAAATGGTCCCGAGGACACACAGGAATTTCTGTCATGCTAGTTTTCATCATGTTCATATGATTCACGTTCGTTACTTTGATAGTTTGGTATGTGGGTGGACCGGCGCTTGGGTACTACCCTTACTTGGACAAGCATCCCACTTATGATTAACCCCTCTTGCAAGCATCCGAAACTGCGAAAGAAGAATTAAGACAAAGTCTAACCATAGCATTAAACTAGTGGATCCAAATCAGCCCCTTACGAAGCAACACATAAACTAGGGTTTAAGGTTCTGTCACTCTAGCAACCTATCATCTACTTACTACTTCCCAATGCCTTCCTCTAGGCCCAAATAATGGTGAAGTGTTATGTAGTCGACGTTCACATAACACCACTAGAGGAAAAACAGCATACAACATATCAAATTACCGAACGAATACCAAATTCACATGACTGCTATTAGCATGACTTATCCCATGTCCTCAGGAACAAAAGTAACTATTCACAAAGCATAATCATATTCATGACCAGAGAGGTAATGATTAGCATCAAGGACCTGAACATAAACTCTTCCACCAAATAATCCAACTAGCATCAACTACAAAGAGTAATCAACACTACTAGCAACCTTACAAGTACCAATCGGAGTCGCGAGACGGAGATTGGTTACAAGTGATGAACTAGTGTTTGGAGATGAGATGGTGCTGATGAAGATGTTGATGGTGACGAGTCCCCTTCGATGAGAGGAGTGTTGGTGATGACGATGGTGACGATTTCCCCCTCCGAGAGTCAAGTTTCCCCGGCAGGATCGTCCTGCCGAAGCTCTAGATTGGTTCTGCTCAAGTTCCGCCTCGTGGCGGCGGCGAAACCACGAAAAAGCTCCTCCTTGATTTTTTCCTGGACGAAACCCTCCATATAGCTAAAGAGGGGATAAAGTGGGCCAGTGGGCTGCCCACAAGCCCTCATGGCGCGGCCTGGGGGGGGGGGGTGGCCGTGCCGTGCAGGCTTGTGGGCACCACCTGGTGCCCCTCTGGCACTTCTTCGGCCCAGTATTTTTGATAAATCGGGAAAACAACCCTCGTTGATTTTTACGGCGTTTGGAGTTGCGCAGAATAGGTATCTCAACTTTGCTCCACTTTCAGGCCAGAATTCTAGTTGCCGGCATTCTCCCTCTTCATGTAAACCTTGCAAAATAAGAGAGAAAAGGCATAAGAATTGTACCGTGAAGTGAAATAACAGCCCAAGAAGCGATAAATATCAACATGAAAGCATGATGCAAAATGGACGTATCACTAATCTCTGTGCATCTCTCTCAACAGAGAGAGGAAGGAGGCAATCCCATCTCCACGGGAAGGAACCCAACGGCGTCGGAACGGAACCGGGGCAGGGAAAGAAAAGAAGGGTGGGCGGGGCCCGGAGCTCACCGACGTTGTAGGGGGGCGGGGTCGGCGAGGCTCGATGGAGCCGTTGAGGAGGATGATGGAGACTCCGGTGAGGTCGACGGGGTGGCTCCGGTGATGCGGGGCAGTGTCGGGTAGGCCGGCGGTGGTGAAGGGCCAGACAGCCGGCCGGCGGGAGGAGGGCTGGCGCGAGGTGGCAGTTCGACCGGAGGCGGGGTGACACGGCGAAGGGGCCCGGTGGCGGCCAGAGGGCCGGCCGGCGCAGCCCTAGTGCGGCTCTGGTGCGGGGCCGTCGCGGTGTGACCGGAGGCCGGGAGATAGGGGCCGAGCAGGAGGCTCAGAGGAGCTGGAGGCAGGGGCGACGGGGAAAGGGAGAAATGGGCCAAGGAGGGGGAGGCCGTCGTGGGTGGCGGCGCCGTGGAGGGTGTGGGGGTGGTGGCGCGATCTGTGGCAACGGGGGAGAGCGGCTGTGATAGGAGGGAGGCGCTGGGGAGGCAGGCGGCCAAGGCGGTGAGGTGAGGGGCCGAGCGGCAGGCTCCAGGGGAGGGAGAGACGGTGAGGCGGGACGGGATCCAGGGCGCTGGGGGCGCCGTGGGGCGAGGGATGGGGAGGGAGCGACGGTGAATGGGCTTCGTGGGGGTGGGGAGACAAGGGGAGAAGGAGTCCTGGCGAGGGGGGGAAGGTGGTGAGGGGGAGGGAACCGTGCGGTTCCCTCGCTGCCCCTGGCGGTGGTAGGAGGAGTGGGGAGGGTTGTGAGGTGGGCTAGGGTTAGATGGGGGGGGTTATACCCCCCCAATTTAGGTGGGACAATTTAGATGGGCTGGCAGGCCTAATTTGGGATGGGGGGTTTTGTTCTTTCATTTTATTTTTATTTCTGTTGTGTTTTCTTTTCTTTATTACAGTTTTTCGATTTACTTTATTTCACTGCAATAAATTCCTTCAAATTTCATAATTCTTAAAGGACAACTTACTAAGTATTATTTGAAAAACACCAAAGAATTTTATTTCTATATTTGAAAACTTTTATCGCTTGATTTTATTTTAAGTTTAAATTCGAACTGTTTTGAACTATCGCGAGATTAACGATAGGAAACCCGGTGACGTGGCACCATTAGCATAGGTTTATTTAGTTTAATTACCGAGGTTACTATAGCAAAACCTGAGGGTGTCACACCTGATCTCCTCTCTGCCGCTGACCGCAGGGGCCCGCGCGTGAGGCTTGAACCTAGCGGCGTGCGTGCCTGGGTTAGGTGACTGGATGGCCAGCTGGGCCAGCCCAAGCCAGAGGCCGAGCTAGGCCTGAGCTAAAACCTTGTTTTCTTTTTACTGTTTAATCCAATTTTAAAGATTTTTGTAGGATTTCTTTTCCAATATAATTTAGTTGTTGTTCCACCACAATTCTTCTAAAAATGAGTATAATTTAACAGTACTGTTAGGCAAAATTTGGTGACAACTTTTTTGTATAGCTATAATTAAAAATGCTTATTTTGAGTACTATAGCTCCTATTAAATTGATTTTGAAAAACAATCTTCTACCAAAACGAGAGACAAATGTTTTCAAAATAGTAATGCTGATTTATCAGAATAGGGCAACATTTTTAAAGTGAGTTTGTGCTCTGTTTTTGAGGGAGCTACTTATTATTTTATTATTTACTACGACGATAGATACCACGTTTGACGAAGCAGTTGTACTGGAAGACCCCGAAGACCCCGGATAGTTAGCTGATAAAGGCAAGTAGCCCTTTGACCATGTTTGAGTAAATATCATATTGCATGCTAGTAGAGCAAATATTCCCGTTGCATATGATCATGAATATTCGATAAATCATCGATATGATGTTTCCGATGGCTCCTCCGGAGCACTTGCATTTTGAGCATCATCCTACCACCTATGAGGGTCACGCTAATATCATGTTGACAAGTAGAGCTAAGCATGGTAGAAGCATGAGCATGATGATGGTAAATATGAAAGGTTTATGAAAACCCCGTCGGGTGCCACTAATGCCCAAGGGTGATTATGAGTCAGGTGGCCACTTGTGAAGAAGTGGTGCACCGGGTGTATTTTGGCGTGAGTGGTTTCGGAAATGGGAATAGATTTATGATGTGTCGACCGTCCCAACCTTACATGTGCGACCACATTACCCCTTTATGGGACGAGGATTTGTTGATTACTCTGGTCGGTGCTAGCAAAGAGCCACATTACTAGTGGCGGGAGTGATGTGTGGTCACTCTCATGACGGGGTCGTACCAGGTAGGTCAACTATGCCATTTTTACGTGTTCCGGGCACACCGTTGGTCCCCGCATGGATGATACTGTCCAGAGTCGGTGCTCGTAAGACGTACATCATGTCGGCAGGGTACAAATCGAGTGGAGCTCTTTGTCTAGTAACGTCACGGGAAAGGCATTGATCAGGTACTTACCTCGGGTATGATATATACCGCGAGTCGTGGATGACATGGAAGTTTCTCGGACCTCGTGGGTACAACATACAACCTCTGCAAAGTGTAAAACTATTCGACTAGCCATGTCCACGGTCAAGGACGGTTGGTAATCCTTCTTAAACTACGTCCATTCGTTTCTGCATAAACCATGTGTGAGTATGTGTGTGTTCAAGAGTTGATATGACCAACTTTGGTGACTTGGCATATTCGGTGAACCCGAAGTGTTCAGCCCTTAATAGATATGTTGATATCTATAACCTGTTCTTCTAAATACCTTCTAGCTGATGTGGCACATTCATCTATGATCATGTTTATTTACAAACAAGTTGTATCCGCCAGTACTGAATATTACTTGTTATCGTACATATTGCATTATCCATATCATGGGTTGTTTGCGAGTACATTCAAAGTACTCACAGGCTTGCCACTGGTTATGTTATTGACCAGACATGGAAGGACCGGAGTTTGGAGAACAATACGTCATGAGAGACAGACTTGTGAACTAGGACGCTTCCCAGTCAGAATGCATGTTGGTGTAGGCTGATGGCATGGGCACCCGATTAGTCCCAAGATTTCCGCTCGTAGATGTATCGGTGTGATTTGGCCTTACAGGCCCTACCTATGTGAACTTGACCTTGTCGGTAATTTGTTGTATCATTTCAATATGTTGGATGTAAGACTCTTAATATTTAGTATATGTGTGTTCGGTGAGCATTGATCTCTAGGATCACTGAGCACGTACATGCGGCGATCTCGACTCGTAAGTCAGGGTCCCCACACTTGTAAACTCAAAATACAGATCATAAATTTCCGGATTGCACTGCAACTACGACCAATGATTCATTTTAACTACAAAGGCAATCCAGGATATTTGCACAAATGATAAATTGCCGTGTTTAGTTGCAATTGCAATCAAGGATTCATATTTGAGCAAGTATTAAGCTATCACTAGGTTCTACTCTTAAAACTTGATGGCTACACTATTTGCAGCTATATATGTACTACATTCGAAATTAAATACAAGTCCCAACTTGTTGCAGGCAAGACAATCTGACACTTGGGGGCTACACTGGCTGAAGTTTTACAAGTATAAGACAATTACAAGTCCCAGGATGCTATAGACAAGACCACCCGACACTTGGGGGCTACGCAATCAAGGTATCTATGAAAAGCAGCAAGTCATCATGAGGTGATAAATTCGGAGCTGGGGGGCTACATGTAAAATGGATATAAAGGAGAAACGCCTTCAAATTTTAAGTTGTGAATGACCTGGGTTTCATATTCTTGTTGGAAGCTTGCAAAATTTATCTCCTCCAAGCCATTCATAGAAAGACCAGAAGCTGGATAAAACATCAGACATATTTTTATTCCCAATATTTCCTATGAGGAATGATACGTCTCCGTCGTATCTACTTTTCCGAACTCTTTTGCCCTTGTTTTGGACTCTAACTTGCATGATTTGAATGGAACTAACCCGAACTAACGCTGTTTTCAGCAGAATTGCTATGGTGTTGTTTTTGTGCAGAAATAAAAGTTCTCAGAATGTCCTGAAAATTTATGGAGAATATTTCTGGAATAAAAGAAAAATACTTGCGCAAAGATCCACCGGAGGGGGTGTGCCAGTGGGCCACAAGCCCCTGGGTCGCGGCCACCCCCTAGGCCGCGCCGTGAGGGCGTGTGGGGCTCATGTCGCACCACTGCCCCCAAACTCAGCTCTCTATCTTCCGTCTCGCCCGGAAAAAAAATCAGAGAGAAGGTTTCATCGCGTTTTGCGATACGGAGGCGCCCCCACATCCTGTTCTTCATCTGGAGGGCAGATCTGGAGTCCGTTTCGGGCTCCGGAGAGGGGAAATCGTCGCCATCGTCATCATCAACCTTTCTCCATCGACAATTCCATGATGCTCTTCATCGTTCGTGAGTAATCTCATCATAAGCTTACTGGACGGTGATGAGTTGGATGAGATCTATCATGTAATCGAGTTAGTTCTTGACGGGGATTGATCCCTAGTATCCACTATGTTCTAGATTGATGTTGCTACTACTTGGCTATGCTTAATGCTTGTCACTAGGGCCCGAGTGCCATGATTTCAGATCTGAACCTATTATGTTGTCGCCAATATATGTGTGTTTTAGATCCTATCTTGCAAGTTGTAGTCACCTACTATGTGTTATGACCCGGCAACCCCGGAGTGACCATAGCCGGAACCACTCCTGGAGATGACCATAGTATGAGGAGTTCATGTATTCACCACGTGTTAATGCATTGGTCGAGTTCTTTATTAAAAGGAGAACCTTAATATCCCATAGTTTCCATTAGGACCCCGCTGCCACGGGAGGGATGGACAATAGATGTCATGCAAGTTCTTTTCCCTGAGCACGTATGACTATATACGGAATACATGCCTACATTAGATTGACGAATGGGATCTAGCCACATATCTCTCCATGTTATAGCTGTTACATGATGAATCACATCCGTCACACTCATCCATCACCGATCCACTGCCTACGAGTCTTTTACTACTGGTTCTCGCTACGTTACTTTGCCTAGGCTTGTCCCTTGCTACAGGAGGGATTGGGCCACTTTGCTGCTACCGTTGCTACTTGTTACTTTACTGCTGTTGTCACTACTGTTGTTACTTGTCACTTTGATGCTGCTACTACTGTTCCTTACTACTCTGTTGTTACTTGTTGCAAGACTTTGTTGGCGCTGTTGCCGAGGTTAGGTAAGCGGTACTAACATCCCGTCAACCAAGGCTTTTCTCTGGCACCGTTGCTATCATACTACCTTGCTACTGATACTTTGCTTGCAGACACTAATCTTTCAGGTGTGGTTGAATTGACAACTCAACGGCTAATAGTTAAGAATATTCTCTAGCTTCCCCTTGTGAGCGAATCAATAAATTTGGATTGAATACTCTACCCTCGAAAACTACCGTGATCCCATACGCTTGTGGGTCATCAAGGCTTTTTCTGGCGCCGTTGCCGGGGAAGCAAATCTATATTATCTGAGTCACTTGGGATTGACGTCTGCTGATCACTATGAGGAATCCGAAATATCCAAGAACTAAAATCCTACCTTCCACCACGAGGAGAGGTAAGGAACTGCCATCTAGCTCTGCACTTGATTCACCTTCAGTCTTGAGTAAGTTTGCGACTTCACATCCTACTAGAAATCTTGATATATCGCCCGTGCTTGATGATGCTACTTCTGCTGTCCATGATGCTATGATTGATACTATGCCTGATGATGCTATGCTTGATACTATTGCCTGATGATGCTATGCTTGATACTATGCCTGATGATGCTATGCTTGATACTATGCCTGATGATGCTATGCCTGATACTGCTTTGCCACTGGGTGCATTCCTTGATGCACAACTTGCTAGAGCTGTTGCTAGATGTGATGATACTTCTGAAACTGCTGATACTATTGAAGTAGAACCTGCTACTATGCCTGAATTGCCTGTTATGCCTGATACGCGCTATGTTATGGAGGGAGAGATAGCTGAGGACTTTCTTGCGTGTAAGGATAGCTATGATGTTGAGAAACTTCTGCGCAAGTGGAAAGAAAAATCTCTGAACGCTAGGATGAAATACGACCAGAAGTTTGCCACTTCGCTTATCTTTGTGACCGATAAGGATTATGAATTCTCTGTCGACCCTGAGTTAATCAATCTGGTCGAATCTGATCCTTTTCACGGTTACGAGTCTGAAATGGTTGTAGCCCATCTTACCAAACTGCACGATATAGCCACCCTATTCACTAGTGAGGAAAAGATCCGCCACTACTACATGCTCAAGCTGTTTCCTTTCTCGCTAAAGGATGATGCTCAGACCTGGTTCACTTCTCTTGCTCCTGGTTGTGCGCGTAGCCCCTAGGATATGGTCTACTACTTCTCTGAAAAATATGTCCCTGCCCATAAGAAGCAAGCTGCCTTGCAGGAAATATACAACTTTGCTCAAGCTGAGGAAGAGAGTCTCCCACAAGTTTGGGGGAGGCTCATCCAGCTACTGAATGCTTTGCCTGATCACCCTCTTGAGAAGAATGAGATACTTGATATCTTCTATAATGGACTTACCGATGCTTCTAAGACCATCTAGATAGTTGTGCCGATAGTGTTTTTAGGGAACGAACCGTAGAACAAGCTGAGATTCTGCTGAATAACATGTTGTGCAATGAGAATGCTTGGACTATTCCAAAACCACCTCCTAAGCCAACTCCGAAGAAAATAGGTATTCTATTCCTCAGTCCTGAAGATATGCAAGAAGCCAAGAAATCTATGCGAGAGAAAGGCATTAAATCTGAATATGTCAAATATCTACCACCTATTGAAGAGATCCATGGTCTCGATAACCCGATACACGTAGTAGAAGTAAATTCTCTGCGTAGGTTTGATGAGAGTGATATTCCTTTTGATAAACCTGCTAGCTTATGCATGGATGAATTTGATAACTTTGTTGCCAAACAATAGAGTTTCAACGATTATGTTAGCAGGCAATTGGAAAAGAATGCTCGTATGCTTAGTCAGTTAAGTGCTTGTGTGGACAGAAATCTCAATGATCTTAAGCTTCTGAGGAAACATGCCTCTATGGTTACTACTCAAGTAGAACAAGTACTTAAAGCTCAGAATGACTTGCTCAACGAGTTGAATGACAATTCTGTTAGAGTCGTTACTAGAGGCAGTAGAATGACTCAGGAACCTTTGTATCATGAGGGTCATCCGACGAGAATTAAACAAGATTCTCAAGGAGTTAGCACTGATGCACCTAGTCATCCTAGAAAGAAGAAGAAAGATGATAGGAACCTGCATGCTAGCAACCCTATTGCTGCTACCCCTGAGAGTCCAAATGATGCCTCTGTTTCTGATGCTGAAACACAATCTGGTGATGAACATGAGCCTAATGATAATATCAATAGTGATGTTCATGAAGATGCTCAAGCTAGCAATGAAAAGGATGTGGCGATTGAACCTAGTGTTGATGTTGATGACCCACGGCCTAAGACTAAGAGATATAATAAGAATGACTTCACTGCTAGGAAGCACGGTAAAGAAAGTGAGCCATGGGTTTAGAAACCCATGCCCTTTCCTCCCAAACCATCCAAGAAAAAGGATGATGTGGATTTTGAGCGATTCGTTGAAATGATCAGACCTGTCTTTCTGCAGTTGCGTTTGACAGATATGCTCAAAATGTCTCTGTATGCTAAGTACATGAAAGATACTGTGACTAATAAGAGGAGGATACCTGATCTTGAGATTTCCACCATGCTTGCTAATTACACCTTCAAGGGTGGAACTCTTAAGAAACTAGGTGATCCTAGTGTGCCCACTATACCTTGCTCCATTAAAGGAAACTATGTTAGAACTGCGTTGTGCGACCTTGGAGCCGCTTTTAGTGTTATGCCTCTCTCTCTCTATCGTAGACTTGAACTGGATAAGTTGACACCCACTGAAATCTCTCTACAAATGGCCAACAAATCGACTGCTTTCCCTATCGGCATTTGCGAGGATGTGCCTGTTCTGGTTGCTAACACCACTATCTTAACAGACTTTGTTATCTTGGATATTCTGGAGGACGATGCCATGGCTATCATCCTCGGAAGACCCTTTTTAAACACTTCAGGGGCTGTTATAGATTACAACCAAGGCAATGTCCCTTTCCATGTCAACGGTAATGAGCATACGGTGCACTTTCCGAAGAAACAATATCGAGTAAATTGCATCAATGCTATCGAAAAACTTCTTCGATTCTTATTGGGAGCTTTGAATGCCCTATTCCTCGTGTCAAGATGAAGTATTATTTGCTTGTTGGGGAGATTCATATCCCCATTGAGGTGACCTAGTGACTATTCGAAAATTCTCTGTCTTCTTTTAATTTGAGAAAGTTTTGTCGAGGGGATTTGATCAACCCCATTGACGGATTTCTTTCGATGACCATGAGATGGATGAATCAAGGAGTCACAAACCTCTATTATAAGCTTTCACTTTCTGTTGCTTAGAAGAAAAATGATAGATTTAGTTTAGTTTTCCCTGTTTTTTGTTTTTGCGTCCGATGAAAAAATACCCAGAAAATAAAAGTTCTCCGAACGCTGTGAAAATCTAGTATGATTTTTTCTGGAATATCTGAAAAATATTGGGACAAAGAGTCTGTGTGGGGGCCACACCAGTGGGCCACAAGCCCAAGGGGCGCGGCCACCCCCCTGGCCGCATCACCCACGCTAGTGGGGCCCACAGGCACCCCCTCCACTCATTCTTGCTCCCATCTGCTTCTCCTACCTCCAGAAAAAATCGTTTCGCAGGTCAAACCCGTGTTCTTGCTCCTCTTGCTAGGATTTTTGATCTCTTTGCTCAAATCACCATTCTCCAAACTGTTTTGGGGAAATTACTCCTTGGTAAGTGACTCCTCCATTGGTCCAATTAGTTTTTTCTCTAGTGCCTTATACTCTGCGTATTTTTGCTGCCTTGGTGACCATGTTCTTGAGCTTTGCATGCTGATTCTAGCTGCTCCCAAGTAGTTTTGATGCGTAATATGGTCTCTAGGCACTTGTGGGAGTAGTTGCTACGAGTTTCGTTGAGCCTTATTCACTTTTCCTTAGAATCACTAAAAAATTCAGAAATTTTCAGAGATAGAAAAGGGAAAAGATGAGGAGGTTCTTGAGAGGCTCGTCAAGCCGTGACCCCAAGGATGATAGGAGTGAGAAGAAGCCCAAGTATCCGGTCCCTTGAGTCGCAGAAGTTCGAGCTTGCGAGTGGACAAGCGACGTGTTCTTACGCGCCACTAGAATTTATGAGGACTTTTATCACTTGGTGGAGAACGCAAGCCTTACTGCCTTCGTTGAAGATAAGTGTTCGAAATACCTCCTCGTCACTAATATGTTCGTGCAAATCTTTAACTTCTATCCGAGTAAGAATCCTCCTATGGTTGAGTTCAAACTTTATGATATCCCCCAGCGCATGTCACTCCAGGATTTTTGCAATGTTTGCAAATTACCTTATGTTGGGGATATTCATGAACCTCGTCCACGGGACTTGGAAGCTTTCATCGGTACAATTGCTGTAGGAGAGGAGAGAGGAGTGTCTTGCGCTAGAGCTGCTAGCATTCATTTTCCCGTGCTTCGGTACTTCTCACTTTTTGTGGTAAAAGGTTTGATTGGTCGTGGGAAAGCTGGGTCACTTAGTTCCCCAGATCTTGCGGTCTTGCGCGAAGCTCTTTATAACGATAAAACTTATAGCTTGGGCGCTATAGTAGCTCAACAGTTGAACCTGAACCATTCTAAAGGTGTCGTCTATGGAGGTATCTATGCTACCCGTCTTGCCAGACACTTTGAGATACCCATTAGACTGGATGAGGAAGAAGAGATGCTTCTTCCCGAGAGATATCTAGGTTACGATAGCATGGTTCGCCATGACTTTCTTGATAGAGATATAGGTGGAAGGATGATTTATAACCTGGTATTTAGTCAGGGTACTCGTGAGACTATTACTTTGCCTGCTCCTTCTTTGTTCAATCTTCATGCACGCAGGTACACAATTATACCCTCGGACATCTACGCATATTGGGGCTTGGCCCAACCACAGGTGCCCGTGCCCGAGCCGCCAGTCGAGTACCAGACACCAGTTTATCAGTGGGAGGCAGAGGAGCTCACACAGCAGTGGCATCCACAGTCCACTCCGGAGTATCGAGGAGCTGGTTATTTCCCTCCTTGGGAGTAGACCAAGTTAGGCCCAAAGCCTAAGCTTGGGGGAGTACGTGTTCTCATCGACTTTACATTCTTTCTTATGCTTTCACTTTGTTAGGCGGTGTTAACACTTTGCCACTGTATCATCCATGCTAGTTTATTTTCTTTTTCTCATTTTCTTTTCGTGTGTCTGTCTAGTTTGAGAAAAACCAAAAAGATTTTCTTTTTCTTCTTTTGCTTGTTGGGAGCTTTCCCGTGTAAATAGTTTTCTTTTTCTTTGGGTCAAGGTAGAAGATATAGGTTACAATGTTTAGTGGCTCTTGCATGCATACCTGTTTAGCTTTCAAAGAGCCATATTACTTTGTCTTCTCCTTTGTGTTTGCCTACAGATTCCAGCGTAGTCCAATGCACGAGCACGATTATTATTTCTCACATCGTTCGGTCATGCAAGTGAAAGGCAACAATGACGATATATGATGAAGTGATTGAGCCTGGAAAAGCTGGTATGAACTCGATCTATTTTGTTTTTGTAAATATGACTAGCTCATCATGCCTGATTCAGCTTTGTTGTGAGAGAAACATGTTTGCAATGACAACTTAGAGATCATAGTTTCTTATGCCATGCTTACTTAGCTAGGAGCTTATAATGGTTTGATGACTTTGTTGTAGTATGATAGGATGGTATCCTCCTTTGAATGATTCAAGTGGCTTGACTTGGCGCATGTTCACGCATGTAGTTGAAACAAAATCAACATAGCCTCTATGATGTTCATGTTCATGGTGATTTATGTCCTACTCATGCTTGCATTCAATGTAGGTTAATCTCAATGCATTTTGATGACTGTTGTCGCATTCTAGTTGGTCGCTTCCTAGTCTTTTGCTAGCCTTCACTTGTACTAAGCGGGAATACTGCTTGTGCATCCATGTGAGTCCACCATACCTACCTATATGTGGTATCTACCTGTCGTTCCAAGTAAATTTGCATGTGCCATTCTCTAAACCTTCAAGAAATAATCTGTTTTGCATGCCCGAACCGCTCATGTGGTGACAGGGGGCTATTGGTATCTTCCATATGTGTTATCCTCGATATGTGTTTATTCACTATCATTCACGAGAAAGGGGCCGGTAATTGGAATTCCCAGTTCCATGCTCAAATCGAAAAGATAATTGCAAACAAAACTCCCCCAGAACTGATGTTGGTATGGACGGTACCCGAGGATTCGGCTAGCCGTGGAGTGTGATTGATTGGTGGTGGGGGAGTCAAAACTTTACTTTTCTGTTTGGGAACCGCCTATAGCATGTGTAGCGTGGAAGATGTTGAGAACTCTTTGTCATTGCATTGACAATGAAAGCATGCCACCCAAAATTATTATCTCTATTTTCAAAGCTTGAGCTCTGGCACCTCTGCAAATAAATGCTTCCCTCTGCGAAGGGCCTGTCTATTTATGTTCCTGTTGATTCATCCTCCTCTTATAAAAAGCACCAATTAGAGAGCACCTCTGTCATTTTTATGCTTTGCTTTTAACTGTGTTGAGTATGACTGTGACTAGATCTTCTTTGCCATGAATTACAATGTTTAGTCAGCCCTTGGTCTTTGAAGGTGCTCTGCATTTATGTTTTGCGGTCTCAGAAAGAGCTAGCGAGATACCACCTGTTCGTACGGCTTCATGTTGTCATGATTGAAGTGTTGACATTTGAGGCTTATTATTATTTGGTCTCTAGTTGATTATGCCATTGATATGAGTTTACCTTGAGACTTAGATGTCATTTGCTTATGTGGTTAGCTTGTGATCTTGCTGAAATTCTGGTTGTGAGTTAGACATAGTTGCAACAACAAGATCAAACACAGTTTGTCAAAGTTTTTCTTTGGTCTCTTTCAGTTTGTCAACTGAATTGCTTGAGGACAAGCAAGGCTTTAAGCTTAGGGGAGTTGATACGTCTCCGTCGTATCTACTTTTCCGAACTCTTTTGCCCTTGTTTTGGACTCTAACTTGCATGATTTGAATGGAACTAACCCGGACTAACGCTGTTTTTAGCAGAATCGCCATGGTGTAGTTTTTGTGCAGAAATAGAAGTTCTCGGAATGTCGTGAAAATTTACGGAGAATTTTTCTGGAATAAAATAAAAGTACATGCGCAAAGATCCACCGGAGGGGGTGTGCGAGTGGGCCACAAGCCCCTGGGCCGCGGCCACCCCCCTAGGTCGCGCCGTGAGGGCTTGTGGGGCTCGCGTGGCACCACCGCCCCCAAACTTAGCTCTATATGTTCCGTCTCGCCCGGAAAAATCAGAGAGAAGGTTTCATCGCATTTTGCAATACGGAGGCGCCGCCACATCCTGCTCCGGAGAGGGGAAATCGTCGCCATCTTCATCATCAACGTTTCTCCATCGACAATTCCATGATGCTCTTCATCGTTCGTGAGTAATCTCATCGTAGGCTTGCTGGACGGTGATGAGCTGGATGAGATCTATCATGTAATCGAGTTAGCTCTTGACGGGAATTGATCCCTAGTATCCACTATGTTCTAGATTGATGTTGCTACTACTTGGCTATGCTTAATGCTAGTCACTAGGGCCCGAGTGCCATCATTTCAGATCTGAACCTATTATGTTGTCACTAATATATGTGTGTTTTAGATTCTATCTTGCAAGTTGTAGTCACCTACTATGTGTTATGACCCGGCAACCCCGGAGTGACAATAGCCGGAACCACTCCCGAAGATGACCATAGTATGAGGAGTTCATGTATTCACCAGGTGTTAATGCGTTGGTCCGGTTCTTTATTAAAAGGAGAACCTGAACATCCCGTAGTTTCCATTAGGATCCCTCTACCACGAGAGGGATGGACAATAGATGTAATGCAAGTTCTTTTCCCTAAGCACGTATGACTACATACGTAATACATGCCTACATTAGATTGACGAACGGGAGCTAGCCACATATCTCCCCGTGTTATAGCTGTTACATGATGAATCACATCCGTCACCCTCATCCATCACCGATCCAGTGCCTATGAGTCTTTTACTACTAGTTCTCGCTACGTTACTTTGCCTAGGCTTGTCCCTTTCTACAAGAGGGATTGGGCCAGTTTGCTGCTACTGTTGCTACCGCTGTTACTTGTTACATTGCTGCTGCTGTCACTACTGGTGTTACTTGTTACTTTGCTGCTTCTACTACTGTTCCTTACTACTCAGCTGTTACTTGTTGCAAGACTTTGTTGGCGCCGTTTCTGAGGCTTGGTAAGCGGTACTAACATCCCGTCAACCAAGCCTTTTCTCTGGCACCGTTGCTATCATACTACCTTGCTACTGATACTTTGCTTGCATACACTAATCTTTCAGGTGTGGTTGAATTGACAACTCAACTGCTAATACTTGAGAATATTCTTTAGCTTCCTCTTGTGAGTGAATCAATAAATTTGGGTTGAAGACTCTACCCTCGAAAACTGCTGCGATCCCATACGCTTGTGGGTCATCAAGGAACTAACATATTGTCAACCCGGCTTGTTGATATGACAAACAAACTCAAACTTTTCAGGAGCGAGTTCATTGAATAAAATTGTCATCTGAGCGAGACGGTCCCTTAAAGTACTAATTATTTTTATTTTAGAAGCTTCCCATGAATGCATGCGAAGCATGTATTCAAGCTAACCTAGGGGCTAATGTCGGGGGAGATACGAGTGGCTAAACCCGACTCTGAGGGAAAGTCAGCTCTAGAGTTAAGTCATTTCCGGAATTAAGTCATGTCTCGAGTCAAGTCAGTTATGGAGTTAAGTCGACCAGTTACAATCATGACCCGACTAAAATCATGACCCACTACAATCTTGACCCCGTCTACAATCTTGACCTTGCTACAATCTTGACCCTGTCTGCTACAAATCGCGGCCTGCTACAGGACCTGGACTTAGACAAAATTCCACCAAAAAAGTCCAAATACAAGATGGAGACCCCTAATTTGGAAGAGGGAGAGGATTTAGAGGAATGAGAGTAGGACTCTGACTTTGGATATAACCTGAAATCTCTTGTAACCCCAGGGACTCATCTATTATATGAAGCGAGTCCATGGGTCATGAGAAGGACGGGTTTTGGACACACAAGTCTCAAGATAAATGTTTTGATGACTCTCGAGACAAATGTATTGGTAGGTCTCGAGATAGATGTTTTGATAGATCTCGAGACAAAGGCCGGGAAATAGCACCCTTGTAATCGAGACAAGCACAATCAATAGCAATCAAGAAGGATGTAAGGTTTTACCTCCATCACGAGGGGCCAAACCTTGGTCAACTTACGTTTCGCATTTCCGATCAACCCATCCAAGCTTGCACCTAGCAACAATGGCCTCATAACTTAGTATTCTCACGGAAGTGGGGGCGGAGACACGTGATTCGAGGGTGGTCATTTTCGGTGTTCCAGAGGGTCCTGGCGATGGCGGAGGGTAGAAAGAAGCATGGGATGTCAAGAGGGTCTCCTGGCGGACTCGGGCACGACACGAATGGCCGGAGCGAGGTCGGCGGAGTACTTTGGCATGGTTGAGCTTTACGGGTGGTCCAACTGCTCAAAACAGAGGATAGTTGTAAGCACGATACATCTCCGTTATATCTATATTTGTTATTGTTTCATGCAAATATTCTACAACTTTCATATACTTTTCGCAACATTTTATATTATTTTTGGGACTAACATATTGATCCAGTGCCTAGTGTCAGTTCTTGTTTTCTGTGTTTTTGTCTCGCAGAAAATCCATATCAAACAAAGTCAAAATGCGATAAAAATTTACACAGATTTATATTGGTATATAGGTGATTTCTAGGAGTCAGAATCAACAAAAAACGAGACCCGAGGTGGTCCCATGCCAATAAGGTGCGACTAGGGGGTGGTCTCGCCTTCATAGCTTGGAACTACCTCGTAAGTCGGTTCGGGCCCATCTTTCTCCGCAAGAAAGATAATTTCTCGATAGAAATCCCCACAAACTTTCATCCCAATCAGAGTTAAGGATCTATGGATTTTTAAGAAACGCTGAAGGGACAAAAAACAGATGCAAAAACAGGAGAGAAACAGAGGGAGAGAGAGATATCCAATCTCGGAGGGGCTCCTGCCTTCCGGTAGTATTGGTGGACATGGACGAGAGTTGAAACTCTCCTCACATCTAGGGGGAGACCATGGAAGAAGAAGGAGGGTAGCTCTCTCCCCCTATCTATAGGTGGCGCCGGAGCGCCGTCGGGGCAACCATTATAATGACGATCTGCACCAACAACTTTGCCGCCATCGCCACCAATTCTCTCTTGCTCTATGCAGCGGTGTAAATCCTCTTTTCCCCACTATAATCTCTACTTAAAGATGGTGGTTAATGATATATATTATTACCACTAGTAGAAAAAAGGTTGTTAGTGGCGCACCTATTTTGCCTATTAATGGCACACTATATTTGCGCCACTATTATCACGCCATTAGTAATTGTTAGTAATGGTGCACATTTGGTGCGCCAATCACAGATAGTAATGGCGCACCCATAATGCGCCATTACTATGTACAACAATGCGCCATTAGTATCTGACTTAGTAATGGCGCACCACATAGAAGTGCACCATTACTAACATTTTTTTCTTCAGAAAATTACTATGTCCAACAATGCTCCATTACTATTTGACTTAGTAATGGCGCACTTTGTAAAGGTGCGTCATTACTATGACAACTTAGTAATCGCGCACCTATACAAAGTGCGCCATTACTATGTGTATGACTGGGTCAAACCTTGGTAAAACTTAGTAATGGCGCACTTTTCACCTGGTGCGCCGTTACTATTTTGGTTACTAATGGCGCACCTACACATGGTGCGCCATTACTATTTAGTAATGGCGCACCACATGTATAGTGCGCCATTAGTGTCCATATTAGCTATAGCTGTTTTTCTAGTAGTGTACCCAATTATGTGTGGCTATCCTATGATGTTTTACTAGATTTTTTTGTCCTATGGGTTGATTGATGATCATCATTGGTTTGAGTTGTATGTTTTATTCTGGTGATGTCCTTTGGTGCCCATCATATTATAGCATGCATGGATCACAGCATAGGTTTAGTTGTACGTTTGCAGGACTATGCATTGGAGGGCAAGAATGACAGAAGCTTCTTCCGAACATAGAAATTGATTCATACGAGATTGAAGGGGGGCAATATATCTTAATGCTATGGTTGGGTTTTACCTTAATGTACGTTATTAGTTGCAGATGCTTGATAATAGTTCCAATCACAAGTTCAATGAATTCCAAGTAATGGGTGGCATGCTAGCAGTGGCCTCTCACTCGTATAAAACTGCAATAATGATTACCGGTCCAGTTATCGATTGACTAGGGACAAATCTTTCTCTTGTATTACAAAAAGATTTCTACTAAAAAACTAACTTATTAATACTTACGTAAAAAAACCCTAATTTTTGTTACTTGTGCTTTATTTTCTTGCAGAACTATCTATCACACCTACTAAGTACTTCTAGTTTTATTCCCACAAATTAGTTTATTTCTTGTACTTGGTAGAGTGAACATTGTTACACGTAGGGTTGTATCGATGGTCGATAGAACTTCATAGAATATTAGTTCTACTGTCGGACCCCTGGAACCGTTGGTACCTAGGACTGTTGGCCTGCGGCCCCAGGTGCAAGTTGCTACAGAGGACTGGTTCGGCCCATCGGCAAGCCCAACAAGGAAGACCCACGCAATGGCCCTCGCCTCGCGAGGCAAGCGCTAGAGGATCATCGCCAAGGACCATGAGAGGTCACCCGTTGCAAGGACACGTCCTGAGGCCGCCCCTGAGGCCCTCACGGGGCATACTTATCACGGGCGACCAGGCAGGGTCGCGTGACTCTACATCTTGACGTGGGTGAGGCAGGCTTAGCAGGTAGTAGACGAGCGGTGCCAGCGGGCACACACGGAGAGGCTTTCCACTTTCGTGCTAAGGGAGCAGGGCCAGATGGGGGGCTCCCATAGAAACCCCCAAACGCTTCCAATTTGGTGCAAGTGGACCAAGGCTGGGGGCTCGGCACGACGGAGGTCATCCCCGAGCCCACCAGTACGTCACGACGAAGTGCTTTGGAAAGTTAAGACCACCTTTGTCATGATGGCCTACAGTCAAGTCTCCTTTCAAAATGGCCATTGTGGCAACCCTTCCCGCTGAGTGTTTTGGGGGGAAGAGGACCATGGCCTGTATAAGAGGGAGTCCCGTCCTCCGTAAAAGGCCATCGAGTCCATTAGGGCAAGAACCCACCTTGTATACGCTCTCTCTCCCACAAGCAATCCAGACAAGCAGGAGTAGGGTTTTCCACTACAAGGTGGCCTGAACCTGGGTAAAGGAGCATGTGTTCTTGTTCGTCGTCCTTTGCTCGAGCCGTCAGAGAGTCGCTGTGAAGTTGAGAGGTAGAACAGGGTAGTAGGGTCAGCTCTCCCCAGTGTTTGAACCTTTTTGGGTCTGCGGAGCCCAGACTCTGACATTTGGCTCGCCAGGCAGGGGTGCACAACCTTCCTACACCTCCAGTTTCGTCTCCAGCTTCACCGACCCCATGGCCCATGCTCGTCGCGCGCGCACTGTGCGCTCGGTACCGGACGACCTTCACCAACCAACCAGCATCGCGGCCACCACCATCATTGCCGCGAGCACCAGGACTCCCCGCAGCTGCCGGTGCGGCAATGTGGCCGCTTCGCTGCATCCCCCGCGACATCTTCCTCAGCTTGTATCCATGTGGGACACCTGAACATGCAAGACGCGCTGCTCATGGAAAGAGAACTGCTTTACCACCGCCCGACGAACGGAGGCTTTGAAGCCTTGGCGGACCACATCGCCGGGCTCGTCACCATCGCCACGAGGCCCCTGGCGCCCTACGTCCCGCTTCGGCCCCCGACGCCAGAAGCGAGGGGCTCGGCCAGTGAGCCACCTCCACCGCTGTATGACGACACGCTTGGTCCACAACCAGAGGGGGCTGAGCAGGCTCCACCTCAGGCTGTACTCTCGCTCCTCTGGGCCTCGGTGAACATCTTTGGGCCGCCACCGGGCCCCTGCAGTGGCGCACTTCAAATAGTCTGCAGGATGTTCTGTGCTCACCACAATGCACACACTAACAACACGGAGGACTGCCAGGCAATCGGATCTTCCCGCAGTGAGCGCGCCATCCGGCGCTGGAAATGCATCGCCTGTGTTGTCGGGTGAGAAGGAAACCAAGACGATAGCGAAGGCAATCTACCTTAAGAAGACGCTTGACACGGGTGGCCTCGCGGGGCACGTCCCCAGGATGGCGCCACCCTGCCGCCACGACCATGGCCCCGAAGGGAACGATGCAGTAGCAGAGGACAGTATCGTAGGGCTCATGCACCTAGCCAGCGCCCGCCTGCCTCCGGCATAGGAGGCTACGCTAGGCGCCCATCTCAATCCGGCCTCGGGGTCTCACTCCTGGAGCCACCCAGCTTGGTCAGTGTGATGAGGGGGTGCTCGAGAACCCCATGGAGGCGCGCCCCCACGAGCTGGGAGTGTGGCGCCAAGCGACAAGGGAACATGAGCTCACCATTCAAGAGATTAGCAAGTGGCAAGAGGTGTGGGCCATGCATGCCTCGCGAAGCGTCGGGACCCCACGGGCCCTTGAAGCCTCAGGAGCCAGCCGCCCCCACCAAAGGGGTAGACCCCCACGACATGTGTCGTCAAGCGGCCTGACACTCCCGCGACAGCCTGGCTGTCAGGTTAATTTCTGGGTTTTTTGAATCTAGCAATTTCTTGTATTTTGCATCGCCCCAAGCGGGTGTTTCCTGGATATGTAACGAACTTGATTAACCTTCACTTGAGATGGTGTTGTTTTTTCTAAATCTTAAGCTCTAGTGTCTTGCCGCTGTCGGGGGCTAACATGCCCCCGCAACCGCCCTGTGATGGTTCCGCAATCGCGTCTGTGTGAGGACTTGTCCTTAGAGCACCGAGAAATCAAAGGGATCGAGATCTGGCTCACGAGCTATCCACCCGTGCTAGTCATCTCACCAAGTTCCTTAGTGTCACGCCCTCCTGGAGAACCGTCGTGGGTAGATGGAGGGGATGCAGCTTGGCTCGTGCTACCACAGGGCAGGTGCCTTGTCGTGTCCCATAACGACTCTCCTAACGATGTGCACTTTTGGATACGCAGGGCATGATGGAGTGTTTGGGCCACAGGAGAGCTACACCAACATGAGCACTAACGCACCAAAACGCACGGGAGCACCTGAAGTGGGCCTAGGGTATCCGCCCAATTATCGTCTCCCGTGACACTCTCATGTAAGAATGAGTGGGCTGTATACGCCTGGAGCCTCCTAAGTGGAAGCCCACGACGAGTCGCGTCGTGGCCTCGGTGGAGGGCTCCTGTCGCCGCCAATTGGAAGTCCCTATGCTCCGCGCTGGCAGAATAACTAACGAACCTTGACTATGCCCATGCCAAAGTGGAAGTCCCTTGCATCGTTCTTGAGGAACGATCAAGAAGACGTCTCATTGGCCGCAACTAACCCTAGGCTGACACGTGCTGGACACGGCAGTCGCACTTCTTTTAGGCTGAACCATCCTGGATACGAAAGCTACATTTCTTTCTAGGTTGACAAGTGCTGGATATGGCAGCGCTTTTCTTCCCTTCTTTTTTTGACTTGTAAACAAGCTCACCAGGCTCACCCGTGTTAGACACGGCAGCCGCACTCCCCCTTTTTGGGCTTGCAAACAAGTTCGTCTTAGATTTTAATGAAGATCTTGGTCTTCTGGTTTTCGCGGAGTTTCACTGGTTTTCTCTTTTCTTACCATGCCCACGCCTAGTGGAAGCCCCATGCGTCGCGCTCGAGAGAAGACAACGAAGAGTGCCCCCGGGGGCCACGCCACCTTGGGGTGGAAAGCCCTCGGTCCGGCAGCCGCAGGTCTCCCCCCCACGGTACACATCCGCTAGCTTTACCTTGGGCCTCACTCTTGCAAGGGCTGGGCACTGTGCCTCTTCCTGGGTCTACCCCGGCGGTGCTGGGAATCCAGAGAACTAGGTTCCGGCTCGCGGGCACACCCACACGCGTGTCACTTCACCAAGGCCCTTGGATCCTACTCTTTTCGTGTAAGGCCCAAATGCAAGCAGGCAAGGGCACACCGTTCTGGGCAAGATGTTTTTGTACGAGACTTCCCTCAAGGGGCCTCGCGAAGCCGGCCTTGCAAGGAGCACCCCCTTGCGCGAGCCGCTCGTGCACTGAGGGCCATCCCCTGAGCGCCATGCCTCATCATCCCTTGTACCCACAACGGTTGCGGGACGCTCGGGGGATGGTCCATTGCAACGGGAAACATTGGGATGACCTCGAAGAGGGTACAAGCTCAATGCTACTTCTTGATCTGGCGTTGGGTTTCCCTCGAAGAGGAAAGGGTGATGAAGCAAAGTAGATAAGTATTTCCCTCAGTTTGTTGAGAACGAAGGTATCAATCCAGTAGGAATAACAAGCAAGGCCCCAATCATAGCACCTACACAAACAATCAAACACTTGCACCCAACGCTAAGAAGGGGTTGTCAATCCCTTCAGAGTTATATGCAATGATGAGATCTGATAGAGATAGATATAGAAGATTGCTAGAACTAAAACTAAAACAAAAGTAAATAAATAGCAACAATATATTTTTGGTATTTCAGGTTTATAGATCTAAAAGTATAATATGGAAAATAGACGTGGGAGCCATAGGTTTCACTAGAGGCTTCTCTCATAAAGGAAAATAATATGGTGGGTGAACAAATTATTCTCGAGCAATTGATAGAAAAGAAAATAATTATGAAGATATCCAAGGCAATGATTATGCATATAGTCTTCACGTCGGTATCAAGTATACCGAAATGATTCTGCATCTATTACTATTAGTCCACACATCGACCAACTCCTGCCTGCATCTAGAGTATTAAGTTCATGAAGCACAAATAACACATTAATTAAGATGACATGATGTAGAGGGATAAACTCAAGCAATATGACGAAAACCCCATCTTTTTATCCTCGATGGCAACAATGCAATACATGCCTCGCTACCCCTACTTTGTCACTGGGTCAGGACACCACAAGATTGAACCCAAAACTAAGAACTTCTCCCATTGCAAGAATTACCAATCTAGTTAGCCAAACCAAACTAATAACTCGAAGAGACTTGCTAAGATATAAAATCATGCATTTAAGATTCACAGAAGATTCAAATAATTTTCATAGATAATCTGAGCATAAACCCACAATTCATGAGATCTCGACAAATACACTGCAAAAGAATATTACATTGGATAGATCTCAATGAAGATCATGAAGAACAAGGAGAGAGAATAAGCCATCTAGCTAGTAGCTATGGACCCATTGATCCGTGGTGAACTACACACGCATCATCGGAGGGGCAATGGACTTGATGTAGATGCCCTCCGTGATCGATTCCCCCTCCGGCAGATTACCGGAAAAGGCTCCCAGATTGAATCTCACGGGAACAGAGGCTCCCGACGGCGGAAAAGTATTTTTTTGGTGTCCTTCTGGTATTGGGGGAATATCTGGGAATTGATAGGATGACGATTAGGGTTAGGAGGCCTGCAGGGGGCCCACAAGCTAGGGGATGCGACCCCCCTAGGGCGCGCCCTGTAGGATTGTCGTCTTCCGGCAGGTCTGCTTCCCCCTTCTCCACGTCTGGCAGGTTTCTTCTGGTCCAAGAAAAATCATTCCGAAGATTTTATTCCATTTGGACTATGTTTAATATTCCTTATCTGCAATACTCAAAAATGTGGAAAAATAGAAACTGCCACTAGGCTCTAGGTTAATAGGTTAGTCCCAAAATTAATATAAAATAGCATATTAATGCATATAAAACATCCAAAACATATAATATAATAGCATGGAACAATCAAAAATTATAGATACGTTGGAGATGTATCACCCCCTTGCATATTCGTAACTCGACCTCCTCAATTGTATGTGACACTGTATTGGTACAATCGTTGCATGGACACATGACGTAATTTTCTTCACCAATCCGGTTTTTTGTCCATTTAGTAAAAGCCATGAACTACTTCATGCCATCCACATACCTTGAGCTTGTATGATTCCCCATACATTCAGATCATTCCATCTGCACACGCATGGGTAATTCAAAAAACATTAATATGTGGGTTAATGGATGCAAAAAGATGCATGAGTAAATCAAATTTTATTTTCAAAATTTATGGAGGGCGCTGCACAATGTTATCCAGCCGTGCGATGACACTAATCAATGAAAAGTCAATTTACATGTATCATCAGTAGTACCCTTACATTAATTTAATACCAATTAGGCTACTCAACAAAAATAATGCTTTAATTAATTAGTCACAACACGACTAGAGAGCAGGATCGAGGAGTAGAGCTTAGCGGGACACCTGCGTGAAGTGTGAGCTCAACTATCCCGCCTACGACTGCAAGGGACGTGCTGCAATCACGCCGACGCCGACCACGAGGATCGCGATCCTCCTATATCTCGCATCACCAACCGATGATTGACCTCCTATCATGCCGCTATTCGCGACCGACCAAGGATCGACTTACTATAAAACTGACACCATCGGTCAATCAGGGATTAACCTCCTATTTGGTAGCCGCCTCAGTAGACGCCCACATCTCTATCAACATAAAAAAATTAGGTTTCCGGAGAGCGGTTGTTTACCGCCCCATATGTCCCGTGTAGCACATCACAAATGGTTTCTTGCATGTTTCCATCTCACACAATTTGGTTTGAGAAACTGTGTGTCGTATAGAATAGAGTGCGATAAATAGTTCGCTGACCATTATCAGATCCCCATAGTTTCCCCCATATTCCTCAAACCCCTAAATAGCCTCCGAATCCCTACCCTCCAAATTCTCTAGCGGGGTGCTGACTTTGGGGGAATGCGGATGGGTGGTGCTGATGGTTTTAGTGCGGCTGCTCAGATTCGTATAGTCGCTCTTGGCAGCACCATTGGCGGCGCCAGCACGACGGCGGTCACCGATGAGCACTTGCCAAAGTTCATGAGGAGGCTGATAACCCACAAGTATAGGGGATCACAACAGTCTTCACGAGTAGTATTTCACCGTAATTTATTGATTTGACACAACGGGAGCCAAATACTATTTATTGGCCTGGGTAGTTGAGTTTTCAATTCAACCACACTTGGGATATCTCTTTGAGGCAAGGATTTAGTAGCATCACAAATTGTAGTAGTGACAGTAACAATGACTGCAACAATTTTGGTAATTGTAGTAACAATAGCAATTGAGTAGCAAGTGTGACAGTAGCAGCAACACTAGTAAATTAGCAAGATTAAGTTTATGTAAAGCGTAGGCACTTGGATCGGTGATGGATAATGATTTAGATGACATTGATCATGTAACAGTTACACACTAGGGCGATGCAGAACTAGCTTCAATTCATCATATAATGTAGGCATTTATTCCATATATGGTCATACATGCTTGCGATAAGAACTTGAATGACATATTTTGGACTAGACTTCCGTGGTAGAGGGATCCTATTGGAAACAAAGGGATATTAAGGCCTCGTTTTAATAGAGAACCGGAACAAAGCATTTAGACAAGTGAATAGATGAACTCGTCAAACTACGGTAATCACCGGAAATAATCCCAATTGTTATCACCTTGGGGTATGCGGATCATGACACATAATAGGTAACTACAACTTGCAAGATAGGATCCAAATCACTCTTATATTCATGAAAATATAATAGGTTCTGATCCAAAATCATGGCACTCAGGCCCTAGTGACAAGCATTAAGCATAGCATGATTAAGCCCTATCAAACTTAACTCGATTACATGATCTATCTCATCCAATCCCACCATCGTGCAACAAGCCTACAATAGAATTACTCACTCCAGGTGGTGAGCATCATGGTGGTGCTGATGAAGAAGGGTTGGTTATGACGACGACGACGAATCGCCCTGTCCGAAGCTCCAAACAAACTGCGGACCAGTCCTCCGGAGGAAGAATAGGAGGTGGTGGTGGCTCCGTCTCGTAAAACATGATGAAAACTTTTCTCTCATTTGTTTTCTTCGAGGATGTGATTTTATAGGAGTAGAATTAGGGTCAGAGGAGCCACGTGGGCCCCACAAGCCATCAGGGCGCGACCTGCGGGCACACTGTGGGCTTGTGGACCCCCGGGGGTGTTTCTCTGGCAGGTCTTTGCTTCATAATTCACCATAAATCCCAAAATAATTCATAAATTTTTTTATTCAAGATAGTTCTACAAAAAAATAGTACCAAGATAGTTCCGCTAAAAACAACGTTAGTCCGGGTTAATTTCATTCAAATCATGCAAATTAGAGGTCACAAAGAGAGCAATTTTTTTGAAAAGTAGATACTTTGGAGATGTATCAACTCCCTAAGCTCAACTCATTTCTTGTCCTCAAGAAATTAAGTTGATAGACTGAAAGTGATAAATATAACTTTTACAAACTCTTTTGTTCTTGTTATAAATATGCTTAGCTAGTGTTCATGTTTTCCGCATAAAACATAAATAAACACATCCATGATAACAATTAAGCATCTTATTCAATTATGGAAATATATAACCAACTAGCAAGCAATAATAAGATATCTCACATGCCAACGACCGCAAAACATAAATGCGGAACTCCTGTGAGATTCAAGCAGTGACTAAATATTATAAATCATAGTAGAAAAAAGACCCTAGTCATACTCATATCCAACATTGACTCAATGCATAAAAATGATAATAGCGCTCTCCAGTGTGGTTTTGTAGGTAAGAAGGTGATGACTCAACATAAAAGTACATAGATAGACCCTTCGCAAAGGGAAGCATTAATCTGGAGAGGTGACGCACATCAAGTTTCAAAGCACAATTGAAAATATAGTTTTTTAGTGGTGTTCTTTACTGTCAACGTTATGGCATAGGTTTTTGGTATCTTCCAGGCTAAACTCACTATTGGTGGTTCTCAAACAGAATTGTAAAGTTTACTCATATCCACCACCCATAGACAACCATGGTGTGGGAACCCCGACTTACGTGTCAATATCGCCGAATGAACGTGCTCAATGATCCCAGAGATCAGTGTTCACCGAGAACACACAAACCGAATAACAAGAGTCTTACATCCATACATACCCTTTGATACAATAAATGACCATTGCGGTCAAGTCTTACATATATAGGGCCTTGAGGGCCAACACAGCAAAGCGGACCAATAGCGGAAATATTGGTCCTAAGAGTGAACCCATGCCATCAGTCTTAACCTATAGGTATTCGGACTCGGACGCATCCTAGCTCGCAGGAATGTCACCATGTTACTCTTCACCATATCCTGTTCTCTCATACCTGGTCAATGAAATAACAAGTGGCAAGCCAATGAGTACTTTGAATGTACTCGCAAACAGCCCATGATATGGATAATGCAATTGGTAGTTTAATAAGTAATATGCAGTATTGGTGGATAGTAGCTCAACTATAAATTAACATGATCATAGATGGAAGTGCAACATAAGCTACATGGTATTTAGAAGAACAGGTTACACATATCAACATATCTGTTGAGGGTTGAACACTTCGGGTTAACCCGATATGCCAAGTCACCAAACTTGGTCATATCAACTCTTTCATATAACTCCTTGAACATACCCACCCACATACTTGGTTTATGCGGAAATGACTGAACGTAGTTTAAGCAGGATTACCAACTGTCCTTGCCGTGGACACGGCTATTCGAATAGTTTTATACTCTGCAGAGGTTGTACGTTGTACCCACGAGATCGGGAAACTTCCGTGTCATCCACGACTCGCGGTATATAACATACCTGAGGTAAGTACCCGATCAATGCCTTTCCCCTGACGGTATTAGACAAAGAGATCCCCTCGATTGGTACCCAACCAACATGATTTACCTCTTACGAGCACCAACTCTGGATAGTATTATCCATGCGGGGACCAACGGTGTGCCCGAAACACGTAAAAACGGCATAGTCTCCCTACCTGGCACGACCCGGTCATGAGAGTGACCACACATCACTCCCGCCACTAGTAATGTGGCTCTTTGCTAGCACCGACCAGAGTAATCAACAAAGCCCCATCCCATAAAGGGGTAACATGGTCACACATGTAAGGTTGGGACGGTTGACACATCACAAATCTATTCCCATTTCCAAAACCACTCACACCCAAATACCCGGCGCACCACTTCTCCAAAAGTGGCCACCTATCTCATCATCGGCCTTGGAAATTAGTGGCACCCGACGAGGTTTACATAAACCTTTGATTTTAACCATCATCATGCTCATGCTTCTACTATGCTTAGCTCTACTTGTAAACATGATATTAGCGTGACCCTCATAGGTCGTAGGATCATGCTCAAAATGCAAGTGATCCGGAGGAGCCATCGGTAACCTCATATCGATGATTTACCGAATAGTCATGATCATATGCAACGGAAATATTTGCCCTACTAGCATGCAATATAATATTTGCTCAAACAGTGTCAAAGGGCTGCTTGCCTTGCTCACGTAAGTCCTCGGGTCTTCGAGGTCTTACGATCCAACTCTGAGTACTCCGTCTGCCCGTCACTATTGTCGAAAAAACCACGGTAAGCCACACAACAAGAAGAAACAAAAGTTCTATAAAAATGGAAGTTATATTTTTCTTGGCCCTCTTTGGTCATAAGAAAAATACGTGAAGCTTTCTAGAAGAGAGTTTGACTATCAGGGATTTTTGAATGGATGAGAGGAGGAATAGGGGATCATTTATGAAGCCTACAGAAAATATTATGATAAAAATGAGTGGAGGCACTCATTGAACAGAGAAATTTTTTAGAAAAATTTATAAAGATGTTTCACTGGATTTGGTGTTGAGGTGAATATTCTAGGGATTTTCCAATACTGGTTAAATAGCAAAAGGAAGCTATTTATTTATTGGAGAAAAAATATGTCAGATAAAAATGTTGGCTATGGCTCCAAAATACGGCATGATATTAGAAGGCTCTGGAATTTGGAATCACTCCATTTGGAGATGATTTGAGCCCTCTAGGGATTTCACAAGGTGGTGCTTGAAATAGCCAGATTTGGATTTAAATAAAAACACCATAGAAATTTGTTCTGGAAAAATGTGCCATGCACATATTTGGATTGATCTTGAATTTGGGAATCTGTAGAAATTTGAATCATCAAATTTGGAGTTGATTTGAATTGTATATGGATTTTCAAAGTTTGTGATAAAAGAAGAAAGTAAAGGAGATATACGAGAGAGGGCCTTAAGGGCGCACCGGGTGTTAGATAAGCCTTGGGTTGGCCCAGAGGCTCGATAGGCCAGGGAGGAGGCCACGCCTGGCAATGTTTCCGCCACCGGCACCCTCGGCATGAGGTGCCGCACCTGCCAGGAGCCTTAGCTCCGCCAGGGAGCCCCTGTGGGAGGAGGGACCTTCGGCTGCAGCGGATGCCGGCGACGCCGGCTACGGGGGCTGGCGCCCAGGCCACCGTTGGATAGCAGGGAGCGCGGGGAGAGTTCCTAGGCACCGGGTGCGCCGGGGAGGCTTCAAGGGAGAGGGGGAGGACCCGGCTATGTGCGGACGTGCGCGGACTCGGCCATTGTCGTGCATGCAAAAAAGAAGAGGGCGCAGGGAAGCTCCGGGGTGCTCCAGGGAGAGAGGGAGAGGTGCAGGAGGCAGCAAAGGCTTGGGGAAGTGGATAAATGGAGGGGGAGCCGAAGGGAGAGCTCGGGAGCTCTCCAAGCTCTGAGGGCACGGGGAAGACACACGTCCCTGGGGAGGCTTGGCTGCTTCTAGGCGTCGGGAAGGACCTGGACCAGTCAAATGGAATCCCGCGGTGCTCTTAGACACTTAGCAACAGCTGGATGAGGTCTGGAAGAAAGAAACAAGGTGTAGAGCACCCATATTGCTGGCCAACGTGGTGGTCACCACGGCCACCTGTGCCTATAGTGTTAATTTGACCAGTCAAATATGTGTTTAGGTCACGACATGCATGGAGGAAGGAGACTGAGGAGTTTGGAATCATCTGGGGCTGGTTAGGTGGGGTTTTGACTTTGATTAAGTTTGCAAAACGAAACTAGAGGTTGGAAAAAGTGGTTTTCCCAGAAGGGGAATTGAGGTGAAACATTGTCTACTAGTCTTATACATGGAAGGACTACAACAATGCCAAGTTTTAGAGCACACAAAGTTGTGTAGTTAGTACTTGCTGTACAAAGCTACATTTATGCCAGAAATCAACTTGTAGATGTGCTGCTCATTTTTCCTACATGAGCATGCCATCCCTTGGTTTGAAATGATGCCTTGGGATGCTAGGGACCCTCTAGAAAGAGGTGGAGGCTTGGGCTTAATCAAAAGTGGGGGCTAGAGGGGTGAAAATGGTGATCCACGGGTAAAAATGAGGAATAGTTACATAGAGTCTCTCTCCAATAATTGACCAGAGGTCATGGCAAAGCTACTGGACGTAAAATGTGACTATTTGGAGCTGTGGTAGAAATTTGAGATTAAGGGTAAAAGTGGAAGGGGCCAAAGTAGCCACTTAGGTGAGTGCACACAAGGTGTTTGATGAGTGCCAGAGCTACCAGATGGACTTCAACTGATATGAAACTTAACATGATCAAATAATAAATGAAAATAAGACTCGACACCAAATTTGGGATTTGGTGGAGAAGGTTTCCAGTGTAGAGTTGGAAAACCCATGAAATGGGCAGAAATGGCTTTCTGCTTACAAAGCAATTAAATCAATTCCCACAAATCCAAGATTTGCTGTGGGGGTATTATTTGAGCATTAAAGCATGCCCAAAAAGTTTGGGATCTATTGGAGAAACTTTATAATGTGAAGTTTGCCAATGTCAGAAATCAACAGAGAGGATTTTGAGGGGCTTGGGACAAGTTCTTCTATTCTCCTTGATGCACCACTTGGTGTGGATGCATTATTCGAGTATCAGAACATGTCTACCAAATTTGAGCACAATTGGAGACACTTGGCAATGTAGAGTTGCTCAAATTTGGATATGGCCAGATAGGGTTTTAAAATAATTAGGAGAGTCAAATCAACTTGGATTGAGATGATACTTGGTAAGATCGTCACATATATCATATGTGACATGCTAAAATTTTAGTGGAATTTATGGAGAATATTTCTTATAGAAATATTCCAAAAGCTTGAAATAGGAAAGAATGGTTGTGAAGGGGTTTGCCAAAATATTTTGAACATGACCATGTGTTGAAACTCATATATATGAAATATATATGTCTACCGAATTTCCCTAAATTTTCTCAAATAATTTGAAAGCAATAAAAATAACTTTCCTTCATAAGAGACCATTTCTGGCCTCACATGAAAACATTTTAATAAAATAGTAAAATAACCTTTAAAAATAATAATATTGTGGTTTTGGGGAGTCATTTTGATAATGGTTTTAAATAAAATAATTGGTGCAAAATAAATTCCCTAATTTGAGGACTTGTAGTACCAATCTCATCTCACAGGTTTTGAAAGCTTAATTCGAGGAAATGCTTTTTCTTGAAAATAATATTTGGTAAAAATAGTTTCTGGTCCTAAACACATGGCATGATCATTAGGCAGGAGTTTTGGGCTAAGGAGGTGAGTGTGGAGAGTAACATGAATTATTGAGAATCAAACACAAGCATACAAGCAAGCAAACAATAGTCACTCCAAGCATCACAAGGATTCACAAAAAAACTTAATTGGTCCTAATTTTTGAAATAAGTTAATTAGTTAGGAAAGCTAAACACAGGGTGTTACAAACCTTACCCCCTTAAGAAAATATCATCCCGGAGATTTCTAGGCTAGGTGCTGGAGAGATACAAAATCTTGAGTAGGAGGTAGTCTTCATGTCCCCATGTTGCTTCTATGGGTCTTGAGGTGCTTGATGATACAGTCTTCGAATTCTCTGCTCGTCTTGATTTGCCATGGGCGGGGTTCTGGAAATAAGTTAGGCTTGACTCAGGGTCAAGGGCTTGGTGTACTATGTCCGTGCAAGGTTCTGACTTGCAAGTGTATTCCAAAGTCGGAATACGTGGCAAGATAATGTGTGTGGGTTCTGGTCCTAGGCTGCTCATGCCGGTTAGTGACATCTAGATGTCTCGTGTTAGAACATATGGTCAAGGTCTTCGCATAGCTTCCTGCTGATGGGGTAGTCCTTGACTCCCTTAAGGGAGGCAAGCTATGGTCGCAGGTGGTCTTCATCCTCGAGGGTGTTGTAGTGGTCTTCGAAGGCTTCTCGTGAAGGGGTCTGGGTTGGGTCTCTCTCATGAGTCTAAGCTCGGAGTCTCACAGTCCCGAACAGGTCCTACTATCTCGGAGGGTTTGCGAGGGGTTCTGGATGAGCTAGCTACCCAAGAATATAGACCAGTCATCCACTCCCAAGGTGTCCGGCTCGGCAAGCGGGCGAATCACCTTTAGGTGTAAGTGCATCTAGTGCCCCTTAGTGATTTTGGTGGTTTGAAGACTTATATGTTAAGTATCTAATGTGTTCATGAGTGTACACATGATCTATAAGTCCCTGAGGAGTTTGAAATATTCGATGAATATTGACCCCTAAAAATGTATATCTTCGGCTGAAGAAATTGGTGTGAAGCTGAAGAATTGAATCACGAAGAAATTGCGATGAAAGTGATATTCCTCATGAAGAAATTGAAGATGAGGAATTCAGTGTGTCTTGAAGAAAATCAATCTGAAGATTTTGAAGCATGAAGATTTATTCTGTCTGTTTTATTTTCTTCACTTTTGAGTCATAGGAACACCGTACTGTTAAAGGGGGTCAAAGTAACACGTCGGAATGAATTTCTTCATGATGCTCAACCCAAGCCTAATCCTACCAAAAGCCTCAAGTGAGGAATATGAGAAAAATGAGGACTCTCACAGTTGAGGGTCCTGATCGTTACCGCAAGTCATGCCAGATCATTGATCTTATCCACACCAATGGTCATAATATTTAAGGGCATTAATGTCAAATCATGTCGGGATTCTCCCAGGCTATAAATAGCCGCCCCCCGTACACTACTCGAATTCCGAAATTTGTCGTCAGCCTGGCCTTTGTCGTGTGCTCACACATGGCAAAGAGCTTCTTTGCCGTGAGCTGGCACAAAGTAGACGGCAAAGACAACACCTAAGGCAAAAGTTTTGTTTGCCGTCGGCCTTCCCTTAGCCGTCGGCCAGTGGACGGCAAAGGAACCACACGCAGACGACAAAGGGTGTGCCACCCTAGCGGCCGGAGCGCACCCCACACCACTCACCCCTTTGCCGTCTACCACCCAGCCTTTGCAGACGGCAAAGGGGGCTCCCTCTCTAACGGCGCATAGCCCCCCACCCCTCCCCTGATGGCTCTCACACCCACCACCTGCCCGCTCTCTCTCTCTCGCCCTTCCCTCTCTCTCTCGCCTGCCCACCTCCCACCGCCGCCGTCGTCGGAGCCGCTCCGGCCCACCTCCCCGCCCCGGCCACCCCAGCACGCTCTGGCCCTCGCGGCGCCCCTGCCGCCCCTGCCGTGCGCCCCCTGCCACCCCCTGCCGCGTGCACCCTGCCGTCGTCCATCGTCGCCGCCGCCCCTGCCATCTCTTTGGGCGAGTTCTTCTTCTTTTTCTTTTTTAATAAGTTAATTACTTTAGTTAGTTTATTAGGTTAGTTTTTTATTATATATATAGGGTAATTTAGTTAGTTTATTTTCTTAGATTATTAGGCTAATTAGGTTAGTTATTTAGGTTAGAATAAAAATGAGGAAAAGAAGATGGAAAAAATGAAAAAGAAAAAATGAAAAGAAGAAAATAATTAGAAGAAGAACGAAAAGAGGAAGGAGAAGAAGAAAAAGAAGAGGAGGAGGAGAAAAGAAGAAGAAGAAGAAGAAGAAGAAGAATAAGAAGAAGAAGAAGAAGAAGAAGAGGAGGAGGAGGAGGAGGAGGAGGAGGAGAAAGAAGAAGAAGAAGAAGAAGAAGAAGAAGAAGAAGAAGAAGAAAAGAAGAAGAAGAAGAAGAAGAAGAAGAAGAAGAAGAAGAAGAAGAAAAATAAGAGGAGGAGAAAAAGAGGAGGGGAGGAGGAGGAGAAAAAAGAGGAGGAAGAAGAAGAAGAAGAAGAAGAAAAGAAGAAAAGAAGAAAAGAAGAAAAAGAAAAAAGAGGAGAGAGGAGAAGAAGAAAGAAGAGGAAAAGGGAACCACGGCACCCCGAAACTGACCCCCGACCCCTAACGCCCGACGCCACTGACCCCCGACCATCGACCCCCGACGCCAGTGACCCCCGACCCCCGACCCCCGACGCCACTGACCCCGACACCACTAACCCTCGACCCCCGACGCCACTAACCCTCGACCCAGACCCTCGGCCCACAACTCCCGACCCCCGACGTTCGACGCCACCAACCCCCGACCCCTGACGCCACTGACACCCGACCCCCGACACCCGATACCTGACTCCACTGACCCCCGATCGCCGACTCTCGACCCCCGACCCCGACTCTCGACCCTCGATGCCACAATCCCCTGACCCCCGACGCCCGATGCCACTGACCCTTGACTCCCGACGCCACTGACCCTCGACCCCCGACCCCGACCCCACTGACCCTCGACCCCCGACCCCCTACCCTCGACCCCCGACCCCCGACCCCCGACGCCCGACGCCACTGACCGTCGACCCCCGACCCCCAACACCTCTTCGGCCTCTTGTTGACCGAAAAGACCCCCGACCCCCGACGTCACTGACCCTCGACCCCCGACGCCACTGACCCCCCACAACCGATGCCACTAACCCCCCGACCCCCGATGCTACCGACACCCGACACCACCGACCCTCGACGGCACTGACTTCCAACGCCACTAAGCCCCGACCCCCGACACCTCTTCTGCCTTCTGTTGAACGAGAAGGTGCTTTTCGGCCTTCCAGAGGCCCACGAGGTCATAGTTTTGTAAATTATGAGTTAGGTCACATATTTTCCGATTATGTTAATTATAAAAACATCGTATTTGTGTTGATCGTGTGAATTTCAATGTGCAGTTTTTCGACGACCTCCACGTGCGTTGGACGAACTCCGGCCTTGCCTTTGTTGGTGAGCACAAATAACTTCTCCTCCTACCCCCTTAATTTGCTCTCTCCCGGTCTTCGTGCCGATGAAACTTGCTAGCTATAGGTTTCTTCAATCATGAGTATGCGTGACCAGTATGCGTCTCCCATTCGAAAGGGCGACATCTATAAATATGCATTTGTTTGCATATTTATAACCGCCATCCTTTCAAATTGTCCAACATTATCCATGGACAGCTCGAGTATGTGTAGATTGTGTTTGTTTTCCCGTATGCTGTGCTCCGGATCCGATGCGGAATTTCGTCAGTGCCTCCCTGTTGTTCTCCGGGTACACATCCTCTCTGCTTATTGCCGAGACGTGTATCAGGAGAACAGCGGGGAGGTGCTGCCAAAATTTTGCATCGCATCTGGAGCACAGCATGGGAAAACGAACCCAATCTACACATACTCGGGTGGGATTAGGACCTATCATTACCTATTAGAGTGTAGGTTGCATGGACGTAATAAAACTGACAAACTTGATTAGCGTATGAATATAGATGATGAATTATATATTTATTTCTTGTGCCCCCATAGGTAGGCAACATGAGTTATCGTGCTTGGATGTACACTGGTCACCCTAGGCAGAAAGACATGACCCATGAATGGTTAACAAAAACCAGGGGGTTTGTGAGAGCCGTATTTGCAAATGGCCAGCAAAAAACATGGTGCCCCTGTCCCAACTGCGACAACTGGAAAAAGCAGACAGAGTTTGAAATGGGTAAACACCTGCAGAAGTGGGGTTTTACGCCTAATTATACGGTGTGTACTTTTCATGGTGAGTCTGACCAACGTGCCAGAGCTGAGGTGATTCGTCGTCGCACCGACGAGCATGGTACCGGGATTGAAGACATGGTGCAAGACTTTGATGATGCTCGTGATTCGGACGATGAGATGGAGGAATTTGCAAAGGCCTTCTATGAAATGTTGGAGTCTTCAAAACGTCCTCTCCATGAGCAGGCTGAGCTTTGTTAGCTGGATGCCATCGCGCAAGTAATGGCTCAGAAGGCTCCATTCGACCTAGGCAGAGAATGCTACGACGCGATGACAATGATATTTGGACGCTTTCTACCCAAAGGCCATGTACTGCCTGCAAACCTGTACCAGTCAGAGAAAATCCTCCGTGTACTTAAGATGCCCTATGAGAAGATACATGCCTGTGAGAATGGATGTGCCTTATTTAGGCTTGAGTGTGCGGCCTTGAACTATTGCCCCATTTGCAATTCTTCCAGGTATATTGTGGTAGACAACGGTATTGGTGAGAAGAATCAGACCAAAATCCCCATTAGTGTTCTTCGGTATCTGCCAATCGTACCAAGACTTCAACGTCTTTTCATGGTCGAAGAGACGGCCAAACAAATGACATGGCATAAATTGGGCAAAAGAACCGAACTAGATGCAGATGGGAACAAGATGCTGGTACACACTTCAGATGGTTTTGCGTGGAGGCACTTCGATGCATTACATAATGATAAATCGGAAGATCCAAGGCAACCTAGAGTTGCCATCAGCACGGATGGGTTCAATGTGTATGGTATGACGGCAGCAGAATACAGTTGTTGGCCTGTATTTGTCATTCCACTAAATTTGCCACCCGGAGAGATAATTCCAAGGCTGACACTGATAATTCCAAGGCCCAACTATCCAGGGAAGAATATGAATGTGTACATGCAACCGCTTAAGGATGAGTTGCAAGAGGCCTGGGATAATGGGATCAAGACCTACGATGCGGCTACCAAAACAAATTTCAAAATGCATGTGTGGTACATGTACTCGATGCATGATTATCCAGCGTTTGCGTTATTCGCTGGCTGGTGTGTGCATGGAAGGTTCCCGTGCACCACATGCAAGGCAACTCTTCAGTTCCGTTGGCTGCAGGCTGGTCGCAAGTATTCTTGCTTCGACACGCATAGACAATTCTTGGATCCTGACCATAAGTTCAGAAAAGACAAGAAGAATTTCGTCAAAGGTAGAGTTGTCAAAAACACTGCACCAGCTGCGTTGACAGGCCAACAGACCCTTGATCAGTTAAATGCTCTCGAGCCTGATCCTTTGCATCCACGATACTTCAAAAGGTATAATACGGAACACGCCCGGACTCACAAGTCATGCTTATGGGATCTGCCTTACTTCAAAGACCTCCTTTGCCCACACAACATCGATGTGATGCACACTGAAAAGAATATTGCGGAGGCCATTTTCGGTACATTGTTCGACATAGAGGGGAAGTCAAAAGATAATCCTAAGGCTAGAATCGATCTGGAGGCTCTATGTGGTAGACCGTTGCAAAACTTGCGACAAAGGAAAGGAAAGGAAAGGAAAGCATAGCGAGGTCAAAGGCATGGTTCAATCTTGAAAGGCCAGCTATGAGGGAAATGCTATTGTGGGTGAAAATGCGGTTGATGTTCCCCGATGGGTATGCTGCAAATCTAAAGAGAGGAGCGAGTCTTGAGAAATTGAAAATATTTGGTGTCAAGAGTCATGATTGGCACATATGGATTGAGCGGGTAATGCCGTTGATGTTGCGTGGCTTTATCCCTAAGGATGAATGGCTAGTACTGGCAGAGCTGAGCTATTTCTTCCATTCTCTTTGTGCGAAAGAACTATCGCCTGGCGTGCTAGATGGAATGGAAGAGTTGGCGCCGGAGTTGATCTGCAAATTAGAAAAGATCTTTCCACCGGGCTTCTTTAATCCAATGCAACATTTGATTTTGCATCTCCCGACCAAGGCAAGAATGGGGGGCCCGTTCAAAATTGATGGTGCTAATCAACTGAGAGGATGCAGAAGACGCTTCGAGCTAAGTGTAAAAATAAACGTAGAATTGAAGCATCGATGGCCGAGGCATTCATTACTGAGGAGGCGACAAACTTCCTGACAGCACACTACGAAGCCAAAAATCATCATTTGCATAGCCCGAAGCCTCGGTACAATGATGGCGATACAAAAACAGTTTGATCCAACCTTAGCCTATTCAAAGGTAAGCTCGCACCATCCGGTGCTTCGAAAGGGAAATCGTTGGATGTCGAAGAATGGCAGACCATTTCATTGTATATCTTCACCAACCTAACAGAAGTGCGGCCGTACATCGAGTAAGTTCTCGGTAATTTATTGTTCTACAATTTCTAATTGCTTTGAACTACTCTTATTCCCGGATATTTGATATAGTCGATAAGTCGCCGAATTCTCGGATGGAGCGGTCATCGAAAAGGATTCTGTCGAAGAGTATGAGCTTCTCGCAAAGCATGGATGCGACTATCCCGGTTTCATCTCTTGGTTCAAACAAAGGGTAGTTAATTACCATTAAGGGTCCATTTGATTTCTTGGTCTATTTTGCGGCTAATGCATCCATTCTTTCGTATTAAACTTGTAGGCTGATGGAGAGTCTATGGACGCCGAGTTGATACAAGTCGCTTATGGTTTTGACTATAAGGTCCATTCATTTGACAAATACAACATCAACGGGTATCACTTTCGTACCTTTGGAAAAGAGCTATCTATGCCCGACCTAAAGACTACAAATTGTTCTGTCTCTGTTATTGGCGAAGGAAACACCGAGTATTATGGAAGAGTTGAAGCAATTTATGAACTTCTATTCTATATTGAAAACCCACCGACCGTCGTAGTCTTCAAATGTTATTGGTTTGAGCCAAGGGAGACTAGAAGGACTCATGAACATATAGGACTAGTCGAAATCAACCAAAACACCCACTTAGATGTTCCCGATGTCTATATTACGGCTCAACAGGCGACACAAGTTTTCTATCTACCGTGGGCCTGCCAAACTGATGCAAATTTCAAAGATTGGGATGTCGTTTATGAAGTGCCACCACATTTTAGACCACCTACCCTCAATGAAGAGGATTACGAACCTCACATTAACCCATACACATATGAAGGAGAATTCTTTCGAGAAACACGTATGTCCAAGAAACGTTTCAAGAACCGCTCTACTTCACCCCAGAACATTGAAATAGACAGCGATAGTGAATCCGTCTTAACTCCTGAGCCCGAATAGGAAGAGCTGGAAGAAGAAGAGGTTACTGCTGCGGATGACCTGTCACTTCTTGACCGATTACATAATGTTGGCCTTCCACATGTTCTTCGTGATAGTGATGATGATGGTGCATTTATTGATGATAGTGATGATCATGATTCATTTATTGACCCCGAAGCATATATAGACGAGCACGATGGTTATTAGTTCATGTCAGGTATTCAACTATTATACTATATATAAATTTTGAGTTCATGTTAGGTATTCAATTTTTATTAGTCATGTTGGTATTTATGAAGATGATACACTTAAATTATATAAATTTTATTACTCTTGTTGGTATTTATGTTGTACTAATTTCATTTACTCTTTGTCATGACAGGTGTTGAAAGATGGTGGGAAAGGGTCGAAAGCACTCCGCGGCTCCTTCTTCGACAGCGGGTGATGGGATGGGTACTTCCATTCTTGCCTCGCCTCTTCGGAGAGCGTTGCTCTCTACTCTGCAAGGAGCGACCCCCGTGAGAATAGCTCGACCCCCCCGTGAAGCCAAGAGGTACTAAAGGTACACGTTGTATTCATGTTGGTATTTATGTTGTACTCATGTTGTATGCATATTGGTATTTATATACATTTTATTACTCATGTTGGTATTTATGTTGTACTAAAGGTACACGTGGCCGCGGGAGAGGTAGGGCGGTGGCTACCATGCCTTCTGAGGTGGAGGCTACACGGTCTCCACCACCACCCCAAGCTGATTCACCTGAGCACATGACTTCTAGGGTGGATTCGTCTGAGGTGGAGGCTAGAAGGTCTCCGGTTTACGAGCCTCAGTTTGACGAGCCTTAGGTCGACGAGCCTTCGACCCACGAGACTCGTGTCCCAGAGGCTTCGTTCCAGGCGACTCCGGAGCAAAGCAGGGATGAGGGTACGTCCCAAGAGACCCAGTGGGATACCTGGGCTGAGCCAAGTGGCCATGCTGGTAGCGACGAGGAGCTGAGTGAGGGGGCTACCGTCTACCAGCGTGGTAGTTCGGGGACCCCGCTCGTGTCGGCGACCCCCGAGCAGAGGTGGTCGATTAGGCCAAATGGGGACAAGTAAGTTAATTTACTCTTATTTAACCTTTTGCATTCGCGTTTTCTCAAATATCTAATGTTTCCGCTTTAATTTGTCATACTGTAGGCGTTGGATTGTTGCCAAGGGTGTCCGCAAACCCAACAGCGTCCTTGGTGTGCTTTGCCGTAAAAACTTCCGAGGGTTTGTTACGTTGCCCGGTCGGGAGCGAGAGGTAGGAATGACCTGGAAGCACTACTTGGCTGCCCCGGCCCCGCCGGAGGTGCAGATCGACGGTGTTTTGTGCCACGCGAGGGCCGACATGGTGATCCGACAGTTCTGGGTAATTTCTCCTTCACACAATTATAAATCAACCATAGCTATTTATTGTACTAATCGGTGTTGTCTCGTTTGCATACCTACTACAGGTGTGAGGAGGGATACGAGGAGGACACGACAAAGGTTATTGAAATCGAATGTCGCCGCCTACTTCAAAACTTTCGGCACGAGGCTCGGGTTCAGGCTGTTCAAGACTACTATGCCACGCGACGTATTAGGATTGACAAGGCGAAGTGCCGTGATGGTAAGATGGAGAAGGAGCATTACATGAAGGTAATTATATATTATTGAGGCTTTGTAGTTAGTTTCCTTGATCTGGTTCTTACGCGCTCAAATTTCTCTTTATTAACATAGGTGCCCCCGAGATGGTGTGTGGATAAGATGGATTGTTGGGAGGCCTTGGTGGATTAGTGGTGCTCCGAAACGTGGGAGGCCAGCCACAACAACGCCAAGGAGAGGCGTGGCAAAATGGTTGGTGTGCCACACCACCAAGGGAGCGTCAACTTAATCCAATTTGCCGAGAACTGGGTATGTGGTTTGCTTCATGCCTCATGCAATTCATTCTTAATGCTATCTTGAGCCCTTTACTAATACAATTTTCCTCTCTCTCTCTTTTAGGCGCGTCACAATAAGACGGAGGTGCCAGAGATGTACGTCCTGTATGCGATGGCCCATACTGTACAAGAAGGTCAAGGCATTCTTTGAGTCTGACCTCGAGCATCTAGAAAACTTCACCAACATCTCCTCCCACCACAAGCTCATGAAGTACAGAGATCACGGGAAGGCGAGGAAAGGGCAGGACTTTAACCCAAGTGAGGCCCCATGGCTCGATCGCCATTGGAGACGACCTTATACGTTGTCCTAGCACTCTCCGGCAGATAAAGGCACGCCAAACGAGCTCCTATCTGGAGATAACACGTCGTCCATGGCCAGTCGAGCTCGCCATCGAGGTTAGTTTAATGGACTCAACTATCTTTCCGCATTATGTTGTGCGTTGGAACCAATATGATTACATTGCTAACAATGAGTTGTGTTGCAGGCTGCTATTCAGAAAGAGAGAGAGGCAATGCAGGCGGCTATGTCAGAGAAGGATAAGGAGATTAGGGAGCTAGAGGAGAGGACGACTGCATTGGTGGAGGCAGAGAGGGCACGGAATGATGCGTCTAACAAGGCCATATACGAGCTCTTCGTGGTAAGTTTATTCTTCATGTTATTTCAAATCTTGCATTTGAATGTCCGTTTCATTAATAAATAAAAATTTGACTTGTCGAAACCAAATGTACAGTCTATGTGCGAGAAGAGCGGCCAAGTCCCTGCGCCGATGCCAGTCATTAACGTGGCAGGGACGGTGAGTTTCATTTCAGTGCAGTGATCTTAAGAGTGTCCTCATGCTAACGACACATTGCAAACGATGTTTGGTGCAGAATATCTCCCGAAACGCATCGCACGACCCTTCTGCAGTGGAGCCTTCTCCAGGGGAGCCTTCTCCAGGTGAAACAAGCCAGAGCCACCGCGTTTCACCGCCGTGATGACGATAATGGTATGTTATTTCTAGTGTTTTAATAAAAACTAGCAGGGTGACCCGCGCATTTGCGCGGCTAGATTTCTTACTGCCCAATTGTTACAGTTTTTTTCTCTCTGCCCAAATGGTTTAAAAATGCCACTATGACATTTGATCGTGGGTATTTAATTATAGAATAAATTGTAGATCTAATACAACATGCCAAAATTTAAATTGCATATCTTGAACTTATATGTGATTCAATATGCTATGATATTGACATTTGATATAATGTTGATGGTACATAGTAAGATTTCCAAGCATGGAAGTCACATGAAAACATGCTTGGAGTTTTGGGTGAGTATCCTATTAAACTACATTTCATATTGTTATTGATTATAATTATCTAATTTTTTGAATCCGTTTTTTCTTTCTAAACCAATTTTTTTTAGTTAGTGTTTTTTTGGAAAACATATATTATTCTGAAATATAACATTTTTTTGTTGATTCAATATTCGTTGATCGAGGTTCAGCATTAACCACTGCATGTGCGCTCGTCTCTCTTTTACTCCTATCAATATATTTTCCTACATAGTTATACATCTAATGACCCATGCACATTACTGCGCCTGAGATATTTAGCGTAAAAGTTATGTTAAATGCTTGTCAGACATTAGAAGTTTATTTTCAATCTGTTCACATGATAAATTCATATAATTATTTTTCCTGGGCTACATTTTTATTTATCTCATTGTTTTAACCTCTGTCCAACTATGTCGATAATACAATTTCGATGCTCCCATTTTGTTAAGTCATGGTTGCACTTCTCATTGGGATTATTGATTATGATAATCACATCTACATACCCCATTTCTGTTTTTGTTATAAAATATTATAAAATAAGCACAACATGATATGACCGAGCATCCAAAAGCCAAGAATAGATATGACAGTCACGCTGATATTTTATATATATTCATTTTCTTGAGCTCTATCTTTCTGTTATTTTTTTACACCTCGTTGCAATTTCTTATACTGTATAAATATATTTTTTACCCACCTTGCTGCGATGTGGTTAGTTACATATGCTGATGGCATGGTGCGTTTATAATCTTCCTACTGTAGCTCTTCAACTGGTCCTGAGCTTGGCGATGAATTATTGCCTTGAATGCTCACATCTAATTTTGAAACATGTACATATTTTGTTAAAAAAAACTTCTGGAGTCCATAAAATGATTTTTTTGCATTCTTTTCCAATTGTTATACAATTTTAAACGTGCCTGGTAAAAAGAATACTTTCAGCTCCAGCGTCAAGATGTGTCTTTCCTTTCATAGAGCTTCTGCACCGTCATGAATCCTGATAGAATATGTTCGTGTCTTATTTGTATATAAGATACATGTATGGGCAGTAGGAATATCTATATATCTATGTGTATATTATGTAACAGACAGTATACGTAACAGCCATGCATGTGTCATAGATATTTACAACTAACTATTGACGTACATTCTTCTAGAAAAAAAAACCGACGTACACTTGTCCGTGTGATATAGACTCCAATGTATGTACGTTCTTTGTTTCAAGTTGAGTCTCATGTATAAAATGAATGACCTTTTTCTTCCACTAAGTCAGTTGTATTTTCAAACATCAACTCATGTCTATTTGACACATGGACTCTCTTACGTGAGTTTCTCCACCACGCCTGGCCGTCCGCATTGGATTTCCATCAGTATGAATCACACATTTGAAAACATGTACTACCAACCTATTTGATGTCAATTTCTATCAGGAAAGATTGATTATGATACGTGTGCGTGTAATTCTTTAAGGTAAATCCTCGGGCAATTCTGTAAAAGACAAATCCCGGTGTTTCAACCTTTTTTAGCGTTAATACATCAGAGACCTTTCTAAATAAGCCTGGATGGAGCGTTACTACATCCGAGACCTTTCTAAATAAGCTTGGGTGGAGAAGCATCGGGAGTGGAGACATGCATACGTGTATGTGCGTCCAATTGTTTATGGCAAATCCCTGTCTTCCAACCTCTTTTTTTCCTACATAGGCGAAAACGTATAGAAGCAAATCCCTGTCTTCCAACCTCTTTTTTCTACTACCTCAGCGGAGACATATAGAATTGGAGACATGCATACATATAGTTCTTCTATAAAACAAATCTGGACCGTTCTTTTAAGCTCTGTTACATCTTAGCTGTTCGTTTTCTATCGTTTTAAGTATATAATAGATAGATTAGCTAGACTTTCATCTAAATGACATAATTAGCTTAGTTAGCTCAAAAATGGCTAAAATGGCTAATTATCCTACAAAATGATATAATTAGCTTAGTTAGCTCCAAAATAACCTATTTAATAAAAAATAACCTATAGTTAGCTAAGTTCTCTCCTAAATGACATAATAAGGCTTACCTAGCTGCAAGATGACCTATTCCCCCTAACTTAGGTATTCAATGGCCTATAATTAGCCTAGCTAGATCCAAAATGGCTTAATAAGCATAGTTTGCTCCGGAATGACCTATTTTACCCAAGTTAGCTCCGAAACGACCTATAGTTAGCTAGGCTTCCACCTAAATGACATAATTAACTTAATTAGCTCCAAAATGACTTATTTAATAAAACAAGACCTATACTTAGGTAATTATCCTCGACACGACATAATTAGCTCCAAAAAGGCATTCTTAGCTAATTTAGCCCGAAGAAGGGGACAAGAGGAGAAGAAAGAGGAAAATTGAAAGAAAGGAAGAAGAAGAAGAAGAGAAGCAGGAGGATAAGAAGAAGGAGAAGAAGGAGGAGAAGACGGAGAAGGAGCTCCTCCTTCTCCTTCTTCCTCCTCCTTCTTCCTCCTCCTCCTTCTTCTTTTCTTCTTATTCTCCTCTTCCTTCTCCTTCTCCTTCTCCTCCTCCTCCTCCTCCTCCTTCTTCTTCTTTTACTTCTTCTTTTACTTCTTCTTCTCTTTCTCTTCTTCTACGTAGCTTAATCTCATCCAAGAAAGACTAAATTGGCTAATTATCCTACAAAATGACATAATTAGCTTAGTTAGCTCCAAAATGACCTATTTAATAAAAAATGACCTATAGTTAGCTAAGTTCTATCCTAAATAACATAATAAGGCTTACGTAGCTACAAGATGACTTATTCCCACTAACTTAGGTATTAAATGGCCTATAATTAGCCTAGCTAGATTCAAAATGGCTTAATAAGCATAGTTTGCTCCGGAATGACCTATTTTACCCAAGTTAGCTCCGAAACGACCTATAGTTAGCTAGGCTTCCACCTAAATGACATAATTAGCTTAGTTAGCTCCAAAATGATCTATTTAATAAAACATGACCTATACTTAGGTAATTATCCTCAAAATGACATTATTAGCTCCAAAAAGGCATTCTTAGCTAATTTAGCCCGAAGAAGGGGACAAGAGGAAAAGAAAGAGGAAAAATGAAAGGAAGGAAGAAGAAGAAGAAGAGAAGAAGAAGAAGAGAAGGAGGAGGATAAGAAGAAGGAGAAGAAGGAGGAGAAGAAGGCGAAGGAGCTCCTCCTTCTCCTTCTTCTTCCTCCTTCTTCCTCCTTCTCCTTCTCCTTCTTCTTTTCTTCTTCTTCTCCTCTTCCTTCTCCTTCTCCTCCTCCTCCTCCTCCTCGTCCTCCTCCTTCTTCTTTTACTTCTTCTTCTCTTTCTCTTCTTCTACGTAGCTTAGACTCATCCAAGAAAGACTAAATTGGCTAATTATCCTACAAAATGACATAATTAGCTAAGTTAGCTCCAAAATGACCTATTTAATAAAAAATTCCCAGTAGTTAGAGAAGTTCTCTCCTAAATCACATAATGAGGCTTACGTAGCTGCAAGATGACTAATTCCCCCTAACTTAGGTATTAAATGGCCTATAATTAGCCTAGCTAGATCCAAAATGGCTTAATAAGCATAGTTTACTCCGGAATGACCTATTTTACCCAAGTTAGCTCCGAAACGACCTATAGTTACCTAGGCTTCCACCTAAATGACATAATTAGCTTAGTTAGATGCAAAATAATCTATTTAATAAAACATGACCTATACTTAGGTAATTATCCTCGAAATGACATAATTAGCTCCAAAAAGGCATTCTTAGCTAATTTAGACCGAAGAAGGGGACAAGAGGAGAAGAAAGAGGAAAAATGAAAGGAAGGAAGAAGAAGAAGAAGAGAAGGAGGAGGATAAGAAGAAGGAGAAGAAGGAGGAGAAGAAGGAGAAGGAGCTCCTCCGTCTCCTTCTTCCTCCTTCTGCTTCTCCTTCTTCTTTTCTTCTTCTTCTCCTCTTCCTTCTCCTCCTCCTCCTCCTCCTTCTTCTTATTTTACTTCTTCTTCTCTTTCTCTTCTTCTACATCGCTTAGACTCATCCAAGAAAGACTAAATTGGTGAATTGTCCTACAAAATGACATAATTAGTTTAGTTAGCTCCAAAATGACCTATTTAATAAAAAATGACCTATAGTTAGCTAAGTTCTCTCCTAAATGACATAATAAGGCGTACATAGCTGCAAGATGACCTATTCCCCCTAACTTAGGTATTCAATGGCCTATAATTAGCCTAGCTAGATCCAAAATGGCTTAATAAGCATAGTTTGCTCCGGAATGACCTATTTTACCCAAGTTAGATCCGAAACGACCTAAGTTAGCTAGGCTTCCACCTAAGTGACATAATTAGCTTAGTTAGCTCCAAAATTGTCGATTTAATAAAACATGACCTATACTTAGCGAATTATCCTCGAAATGACATAATTAGCTCCAAAAAGGCTTTCTTAGCTAATTTAGCCCGAAGAAGGGGACAAGAGGAGAAGAAAGAGGAAAAATGAAAGGAAGGAAGAAGAAGAAGAAGAGAAGAAGAAGAAGAGAAGGAGGAGGATAAGAAGACGGAGAAGAAGGAGTAGAAGAAGCAGAAGGACCTCCTTCTTCTCCTTATTCTTCCTCCTTCTCCTTCGCTTTCTTCTTTTCTTCTTCTTCTCCTCTTCCTTCTCCTTCTTCTCCTCCTCCTCCTCCTTCTTCTTTTACTTATTATTCTCTTTCTCTTCTTCTACACAACTTAGACTCATCCAAGAAAGACTAAATTGGTTAATTATCCTACAAAATAACATAATTAGCTTAGTTAGCTCCAAAATGACCTATTTAATAACAAATGACCTATAGCGAGCTAAGTTCTCCCCTAAATGACGTAATAAGGCTTACGTAGGTGCAAGATGTCCTATTCCCCCTAACTTAGGTATTAAATGGCCTATAATTAGCCTAGCTAGATCCAAAATGGCATAATAAGCATAGTTTGCTCCGGAATGACCTATTTTACCCAAGTTAGCTCCGAAACGACCTATAGTTAGCTAGGCTTCCACCTAAATGACATAATTAGCTTAGTTAGCTCCAAAATGATCTATTTAATAAAACAAGACCTATACTTAGGTAATTATCCTCGAAACGACATAATTAGCTCCAAAAAGGCATTCTTAGCTAATTTAGCCCGAAGAAGGGGACAAGAGGAGAAGAAAGTGGAAAATTGAAAGAAAGGAAGAAGAAGAAGAAGAGAAGCAGGAGGATAAGAAGAAGGAGAAGAAGGAGGAGAAGACGGAGAAGGAGCTCCTCCTTCTCCTTCTTCTTCCTCCTTCTTCCTCCTTCTCCTTCTTCTTTTCTTCTTCTTCTCCTCTTCCTTCTCCTTCTCCTTCTCCTCCTCCTCCTCCTCCTCCTCCTCCTTCTTCTTTTACTTCTTCTTTTACTTCTTCTTCTCTTTCTCTTCTTCTACGTAGCTTAATCTCATCCAAGAAAGACTAAATTGGCTAATTATCCTACAAAATGACATAATTAGCTTAGTTAGCTACAAAATGACCTATTTAATAAAAAATGACCTATAGTTAGCTAAGTTCTATCCTAAATAACATAATAAGGCTTACGTAGCTGCAAGATGACCTATTGCCACTAACATAGGTATTAAATGGCCTATAATTAGCCTAGCTAGATTCAAAATGGCTTAATAAGCATAGTTTGCTCCGGAATGACCTATTTTACCCAAGTTAGCTCCGAAACGACCTATAGTTAGCTAGGCTTCCACCTAAATGATATAGTTAGCTTAGTTAGCTCCAAAATGATCTATTTAATAAAACATGACCTATACTTAGGTAATTATCCTCAAAATGACATTATTAGCTCCAAAAAGGCATTCTTAGCTAATTTAGCCCGAAGAAGGGGACAAGAGGAAAAGAAAGAGGAAAAATGAAAGGAAGGAAGAAGAAGAAGAAGAGAAGAAGAAGAAGAGAAGGAGGAGGATAAGAAGAAGGAGAAGAAGGAGGAGATGAAGGCGAAGGAGCTCCTTCTTCTCCTTCTTCTTCCTCCTTCTTCCTCCTTCTCCTTCTCCTTCTTCTTTTCTTCTTCTTCTCCTCTTCCTTCTCCTTCTCCTCCTCCACCTCCTCCTCCTCGTCCTCCTCCTTCTTCTTTTACATCTTCTTCTCTTTCTCTTCTTCTACGTAGCTTAGACTCATCCAAGAAAGACTAAATTGGCTAATTATCCTACAAAATGACATAATTAGCTAATTAGCTCCAAAATGACCTATTTAATAAAAAATTCCCTGTAGTTAGAGAAGTTCTCTCCTAAATCACATAATGAGGCTTACGTAGCTGCAAGATGACTAATTCCCCCTAACTTAGGTATTAAATGGCCTATAATTAGCCTAGCTAGATCCAAAATGGCTTAATAAGCATAGTTTACTCCGGAATGACCTATTTTACCCAAGTTAGCTCTGAAACGACCTATAGTTAGCTAGGCTTCCACCTAAATGACATAATTAGCTTAGTTAGATCCAAAATAATCTATTTAATAAAACATGACCTATACTTAGGTAATTATCCTCGAAATGACATAATTAGCTCCAAAAAGGCATTCTTAGCTAATTTAGACCGAAGAAGGGGACAAGAGGAGAAGAAAGAGGAAAAATGAAAGGAAGGAAGAAGAAGAAGAAGAGAAGGAGGAGGATAAGAAGAAGGAGAAGAAGGAGGAGAAGAAGGAGAAGGAGCTCCTCCGTCTCCTTCTTCTTCCTCCTTCTGCTTCTCCTTCTTCTTTTCTTCTTCTTCTCCTCTTCCTTCTCCTCCTCCTCCTCCTCCTTCTTCTTATTTTACTTCTTCTTCTCTTTCTCTTCTTCTACATCGCTTAGACTCATCCAAGAAAGACTAAATTGGCGAATTGTCGTACAAAATGACATAATTAGTTTAGTTAGCTCCGAAATGACCTATTTAATAAAAAATGACCTATAGTTAGCTAAGTTCTCTCCTAAATGACATAATAAGGCGTACATAGATGCAAGATGACCTATTCCCCCTAACTTAGGTATTCAATGGCCTATAATTAGCCTAGCTAGATCCAAAATGGCTTAATAAGCATAGTTTGCTCCGGAATGACCTATTTTACCCAAGTTAGATCCGAAACGACCTAAGTTAGCTAGGCTTCCACCTAAGTGACATAATTAGCTTAGTTAGCTCCAAAATTGTCGATTTAATAAAACATGACCTATACTTAGCAAATTATCCTCGAAATGACATAATTAGCTCCAAAAAGGCTTTCTTAGCTAATTTAGCCCAAAGAAGGGGACAAGAGGAGAAGAAAGAGGAAAAATGAAAGGAAGGAAGAAGAAGAAGAAGAGAAGAAGAAGAGAAGGAGGAGGATAAGAAGAAGGAGTAGAAGAAGCAGAAGGACCTCCTCCTTCTCCTTCTTCTTCCTCCTTCTCCTTCGCCTTCTTCTTTTCTTCTTCTTCTCCTCTTCCTTCTCCTTCTTCTCCTCCTCCTCCTCCTCCTCCTTCTTTTACTTATTCTTCTCTTTCTCTTCTTCTACACAACTTAGACTCATCCAAGAAAGACTAAATTGGTTAATTATCCTACAAAATAACATAATTAGCTTAGTTAGCTCCAAAATGACCTATTTAATAACAAATGACCTATAGCGAGCTAAGTTCTCCCCTAAATGACGTAATAAGGCTTACGTAGGTGCAAGATGTCCTATTCCCCCTAACTTAGGTATTAAATGGCCTATAATTAGCCTAGCTAGATCCAAAATGGCATAATAAGCATAGTTTGCTCCGGAATGACCTATTTTACCCAAGTTAGCTCCGAAACGACCTATAGTTAGCTAGGCTTCCACCTAAATGACATAATTAGCTTAGTTAGCTCCAAAATGGTCCATTTAATAAAACATGACCTATACATAGCTAATTATCCTCGAAATTATATAATTAGCTCCAAAAAGGCATTCTTAGCTAATTTAGCCCGAAGAAGGGGACAAGAGGAGAAGAAAGAGGAAAAATGAAAGGAAGGAAGAAAAAGAAGAAGAGAAGAAGAAGAGCAGAAGGAGGAGGATAAGCAGAAGGAGAAGAAGGAGTAGAAGAAGGAGAATGAGCTCCTCCTTCTCCTTCTTCTTCCTCCTTCTCCTTCTCCTTCTCCTTTTCTTCTTCTTCTCCTCTTCCTTCTACTTCTCCTCCTCCTCCTCCTCCTTCTTCTTATTTTACTTCTTCTTCTCTTTCTCTTCTTCTACATCGCTTAGACTCATCCAAGAAAGACTAAATTGGCGAATTGTCCTACAAAATGACATAATTAGTTTAGTTAGCTCCAAAATGACCTATTTAATAAAAAATGACCTATAGTTAGCTAAGTTCTCTCCTAAATGATATAATAAGGCTTACGTAACTGCAAGATGACCTATTCCCCCTAACTTAGGTATTAAATGGCCTATAATTAGCCTAGCTAGATCCAAAATGGCTTAATAAGCATAGTTTGCTCTGGAATGACCTATATTACCCAAGTTAGCTCCGAAATGACCTATAGTTAGCTAGGCTTCCACTTAAATGACATAATTAGCTTAGTTAGCTCCAAAATGGTCTATTTAATAAAACATGACCTATACTTAGCTAATTAGCCTCGAAATGACATAATTAGCTCCAAAGAGGCATTTTTAGCTAATTTAGCCCGAAGAAGGGGACAAGAGGAGAAGAAAGAGGAAAAATGAAAGGAAGGAAGAAGAGGAAGAAGAGAAGAAGAAGAAGGAGAAGGAGGAAGAAGAAAGAGAAGGAGAAGGAGGAGAGAAGCTCCTTCTCCTTCTTCTCCTCCTTCTTATCCTTCTTCTTGTCCTTCTTCTTTTCTTATTCTTCTCCTTCTCCTCTTCCTTCTCCTCCTCCTCCTTCTTCTTCTTCTTCTTTTTCTTCTCCTTCTTCTTCTCTTCTTGATTATTCTCTTTCTTCTTCTACGTAGGTTATTTTCCCCAACAAAGGGATACTTAGCTAATTATCCTCCAAAATGACATAATTAGCATAGTTAGGTAAAAACATCATAAGAACCTTGGTTAGGTCATTAAAATGACTAATTTAGCTCCAAAATGACATAATAAGGTCAAAATGGATTAATAATCATAGTTGGCTACAAAATGACATATTTTTATCCATGTTAGCTCTAGAATGACCTATACTTAGCTAAGTTCTCTCCTAAATGACATAATAAGGCTATGTAGCTACAAGATGACCTATTCCACCTAATTTATCTATTAAATGGCCTATACTTAGCTAATTTCTCTCCGAAATAACCTATATATACTTCTTCATCCAGTATTATTCTTCTAACTTTCTTGTTTGTCATTTTGTAGATTACATTCACTTCACGGGAAGCTTGGATTTTATTGATGGAATGCTTGAAGATGATTTCTTGTACCATGGCTTCACGGAAGCTTGTATTGAAACTATTGTAGTATATGGATATATATGAAACTTTGTATGCATGTGGATGAAACTGGTGTCATATATGGTATGGTACGGATGCAACTTGCATAATATGTATGTACTATGGATGAAAGTTATTTTAATATGGTTATGAGTACGGAATTTTTTTTATTTATGTCAAATATATATATATATATCCTGATTATTGTGAAAAATGCTGGATATAATAAGAAATAAATTTAAAAGGGGCTGGTTCCCCCCTTTGCCGTTTGCCCCGCCATGGCAAAGGGATGATGGCAGACGGCAAAGGGGGAGAGAGGATGGCTGGTTCCCCCCTTTGCCGTCTGCCCCCACATGGCAAAGGGGGGATGGCACACGGCAAAGAGGGGGGAGAGAGGGGGCTGGTTCCCCCTTTGCCGTCTGCCCCCACATGGCAAAGGGGGGAACCAGCCCCCTCTCTCCCTCTTTGCCGTTTGCCTCCGCATGGCAAAGGGGGGATGGCAGACGAGAAAGAGGGGAGAGAGAGGGGGATGGTTCCCCCCTTTGCAGTCTGCCCCCACATGGTAAAGGGGGGATGGCAGATGGCAAAAAGAGGAGGCCTGTCGTTAACACTTAACGGGGCCGTTGGTGTATGTGTCGTCCCATTTATTTTGTCGTCTGCCCCGTCATGGCAAAGATTCTTTGCCGTCCGCTTTAAGAAAGTAGACGGCAAAGAACCTCTTCACTGGATTTTTTTGCTGTCTACTTTGCTGTCTGCTAACCGACGGCAAAGCCTTTGCCCTCAGTGGTTCCCCCCTTTGCCGTCCGCCATGGCAGACGACAAATTTATGAATTTTAGTAGTGATAACCATTAGCTGGTTGGTTGCTCCATTGGAAACTTACACTTGTGAGAAGAGAAACCCAAATTCCTGAGAGTCTTCGAGAGTAATTCATCAGTGAGGAAATACCCCAAACACAAAACCTCAAACCGAAAACCAAGTGATTGAGCATCACTGAAGAAGTTGTTCCTGTGTGGGACTGAAGCCTCTTACCTTTGAGGACAGTGCATCCTCTAGACGGTTAGGCGTCATGGTCTAGAGCAATCCAGCAGTCAATTGTAGATCGCCAGGTGCCAAGTTTGTGAGGGTTTGGAAGTCTGCCTTGAAGACTTACCATGAGTGTTGGGCAAGGACTGTGTGTCCTTAGCCCAACGACAATACGGTAGGGACTGTTTGTCTCGGGACTGTGTGTCTTTTGGTTTCAATACCAAGCCACTCCAAACCAGATGTACAACTGTCACAACAGTTGGAACTGGGTCATCAACCACTGTCTTCAGTGTGAAACGGGTTCTATTTCTTAAACTCTTTAAATTCCTAATATTGTATGTTGAAGATTTTCATTATCACTGTTTGAAGAATTTGCCGAAGACTTCCTCTAAAATTCCTCAACCCCACATTCTTCACGCAAGTTATTCTTCACCTGTGTTCTCTGTGCGTGCATACTGTGCAAACTGCTTTTCGTATTCTTCACCTTAAAAACCGCTGTAGTAATACTTTGCACTCCTGATCCTTTGATGTTTCCGCTGCAAGTTAGTCATCAATGAGGAATTCCCACAAAAGGAATTTCCTCAGTGATGAAATTCTAAAAATCTCCTATTCACCCCCCTTTAGTCGATATAATGCACTTTCATTAGCAGGTTTTCACCATGATCCAATCAGGACTCTCGTCCTTGATTTGGACCAAGAAGAGGCCGTATGACCTCTCTCGCTGCCCAAAGGCTTCATCGCCGAGCCTTCTTGACATTGTTTATGTAGTCGGCGAGGAATCAGTGGTTGACGTCTTCTGCTTCCTTGTCATTGTCATGGTTTCGCAACCATGGCGGTTCTTCGTCTTGTCTTGGGTTGGATAGACTCTTGCTATCTTGAGTTTGCTTCAAGAAGCCCACCTTCTCGAGATAACACTGTACCCTCGGGAGGCATAGCGATCAGCGTTCCTCGGGCTCATCCAAACAGGACTAAGGTGTTCTTCCTTTTATTGGGTGAGTAAGTATGTCATCCTTGAGGATAACAACATATTTTCCCAAGCATCACATGAGCATAGTGCTCATGATATAGGTGAGGAGAGCGGGGAATTGCTATGGGTGGTCGCTGGCCGAGGGGTTTGTGGTCCAACATGATCTAGTCCTTCATGCCCATGTTCGTCGTAGACACGATGGGTGGTGGTCGGGCGGAGTACTGGCCATATTCTAATGACTTAGATTTGTTTTCTATGGTCGTAATCCGACCACCTTATGGCTTGATGAAGCTTCGGGGTTTCAAGGAACTTAGGATGTGTCTGAACATCTATCATCTTATCTCTAAGAATATTCCTTAGATGCCAATAGTCTGACCTCTTACTCTCGACAAAATCACTCTATTCCACCGAAGATACCATCTCACATAAGTGAACTCCACACCACTCATGCTATTCAACTCCGGGCTTGAGGGAAGGACTAAACCCAAACACCACAAGTATCATACAAAATACATTGCACATGAGTCCCTATGCGGGAACCTCGGGGAAGCATACAAGCTGCTAAGCTTGAACTGGGATGCTACAAATCCAGATGCCCAGCTATATCATTCAATGGACAGGGTACTGCATTTCTATATTAAGGAAACACGTAGTATTCCAATCCAAAATCTCGTTTCCTTCCTAAGAATCCGATCAAGTGGTCCATCAATCCGGTTGATCATCACTAGACTCATCACTCCTACAAATCCAATATTGATGGGGTTCTACAGGATCACTTAGAGTCCTCATAATTCACATGTTACTGCAAGGATTACGTCATAGTATATCCACCAACTTCCAATATCAAGGTCAACTAATCTCCAAGGCCATGCTTATAGAAGTTCATAAATCAATCCGACAACTCCAATTAATTCTAATTGTTATCCATCGAGAAACATGGTATCATGATCGAGATCATCGGCTAAATCCAATTTACTCTGATCCATGTGGCCTCATACATCATTAATACTCCATTGGGATTACCTATTTAAATCCAAAAACCAAGTTCAATAATAACTCTTACTCGATATTCCAAGTAATTATGGTAAAAGCATTAAGCGCGTCAACTACTTGTTAAAGTCAATTATACCAACAAGAATTATTTCTCGCAATCATAATCATCCTACTAAATTGAAGCTTACTCCAGGAATATGTAGGTTATGCTACTTATCAATTTGTTCCATCGAGTTCACCTACCTTCTTAAGGGTCTTACGATCCACCAAGATAGTCTAGCTATATCCTCAAGACAACTATCATCATCACAACAACCTTAGTCTAATACTCTTATATCTGAGAATGGCCTTCTTATGGTATGGGGGTTATGGTGCTAGCTTAAGAATGAAGGATACTCGTTCACTGTGATCACTTGTTCCTTAAAGAACCCGGTGCTAAGTGGGGGTTTATCGGGGCTCCACGGGTGTTCTGGCAATTCGTGTATCAGACACGTGACCAGAAATTTGAGCCGGAAGGGCTTGCGAAGGTTAGTCTGGGCTAGGGAGGGTTTCTGATCTTGAGGTAAAGCATAGCTCCTACGGTTGCGTGTGGTTATGCATGGTATAGTCAGTGTCTTCAGTGTCAGCTGTCCGTCGAAGTGGATCCCTAGTGCATCTTGTCTTGCTGGTCTTTAGTTGTCGAGAAGGGTGAGAGAGAGAGTAGTAGCATCACAGAGGAGGGTGCCTAATGGGTGCTATAGTGCAACTGCAATCAAACAAGTGTTGAAAAATTCAACTCAAACATCAAGATGAGGCAGGTGATATAATCGCATGCTTGTTGCCTAGAGCAAAAGTGCGACTTATATCAAATCACAACAACAAAAACAAGCAACACACAACATGGTTCCATGTTAACCATTTCGCGGACTCGACTTCGCACAAGGGATTTACAACCCATCTACCCTAGGGTTCTCAGAATCAACAGTCGTGCTTGCTCCGTGCTCTGGAGAGGAGTCCGCTAAGTGGACCTTCTCATGGTGTTGCCACCTCTCTTGTTGTTGCTCGCCGAACGTCTCTGGTTGAGCTGAAAGAATTCTTGATGACATCTCGTGTGGTGATTCGTCGACAAAGGTGGTTCCTCATGGTTGTCGTTGACAGGGTCTTCTATTGTCTTTATAATCTTCCCTTTGTATTCTTGCCTTCAAGGCGTCGATAGTTCTACGCGGACGACCTTTATGCAATGACGTCAGCAAGGCATGATAGAGTTCCGACCCATTAGTCATGTTGATCGCGATATCGATACCTAGAGCGGGGAATGAAGAGAACCGTTTTCCTGCTCACTAAGGTGAGGTAAACCAAATGGGGAGGTTCTCATCCACCGGTGGTGGGAGACACAACCTTAATGTTTAGAGGGTCGCTCTATTAGCGATGCAGATCATGGTCTTGCACTTATTATGTCCTCATCATCGTAGGTGAAGGTGGCATCACTCCTGAATAGTGTCAAGGATGTCACCATCTTCGGGGTCTCGATATCCTTGTTCCTCATGGATGTACTCTTGTTGGTGTCGTCTGATCGTAGCATTGTCATCCTTGTCCTTCAATACATGGGTGGTCCCTTGGAAAGGTTGATTCCTTCCGAGTTACCCACGATAATTTTTAGTAATCGTGTGGTCAGGCATAAGGGGTGCTAGTGGCTATTTGCAAGTTTCAAAAAAAGTAGACCAGGACTGTGAGAGAAAATAAGATTGGAGTGCTAAGGCAAAAACCTTGCTTCCTTTGAAAATTTAGGAGAGGTGAGAAAGATAAAGGTTTGTAAGTACTTTTGAAGGGTGTAGAAAGCAGTTTTATCCTAACTAACGTCCGTGCTAACTAAGGGCTTCCTACAGCCATGATGGCTGTGATACCAGCTCTGTGGGGACCCCGACTTTCGAGTCGAGATTGCCGAATGAACGTGCTAAGTGATCCCAGAGATCAATGCTCACCGAACACACAGAAAATGAATAACAAGAGTCTTACATCCATATATACCGTTTGATACAATAAATGAACACTTTGGTCAAGTCTTACATATATAGGGCCTTGAGGGCCAACACATCAAAGCTAACCAATAGCGGAAATATTGGTCCTAAGAGTGAACCAATTCCATCAGCCTTAACCTATAGGCATTTTGACTGGGAAGCGTCCTAGATCGCAGGAACGTCACCATGTTACTCTTCAGCATATGCTGTTCTCTCATACCTGGTCAATCAAATAACCAATGGTAAGCCAATGAGTACTTTCAATGTACTCGCAAACAGCCCAGGATATGGATAATGCACTTGGTAGTCTAACAAGTAATATGCAATATTGGTGGCTAGCAGCTTAAATGTAAATTAACATTCTCATAGATGGAAGTGCAACATAAGCGAGATGGTATTTAGAAGAACATGTTACAGATATCAGCATATCCATTGAGGGCTGAACACTTCGGGTTAACCCGATATGCCAAGTCACCAAACTTGGTCATATCAACTCTTTCATATAACTCCTTGAACACACTCACACACACACTTAATTTATGCGGAAACGACTGGACGCAGTTTAAGCAGGATTACCCAACTGTCCTTGACCATGGACACGGCTATTCAAATAGTTTTACACTCCGCAGAGGTTGTACGTTGTACCCACGAGATCTGGGAAACTTCCGTGTCATCCACGACTCGCGGTATATAACATACCCGAGGTAAGTACCCGATCAATGCTTTCCCCTAACGATACTAGACAAAAAGATCCACTCGATTGGTACCCAGCCCAGATGATGTACGTCTTACGAGCACCAACTCTGGACAGTATCATCCATGCGGGGACCAACCGTGTGCCCAGAACACGTTAAAACGGCATAGTCGCTCTACCTGGCACGACCCCGTCTCGAGAGTGACCACACATCACTCCCGCCACTAGTAATGTGGCTCTTTGCTAGCACCGACCAGAGTAATCAACAAAGCCCCGTCCCATAAAGGGGTAACGTGGCCGCACATGTATGGTTGGGAGGATCGACACATCATAAATCTATTCCCATTTCCGAAACCACTTGATACGTCTCCGTCGTATCTACTTTTCCAGACTCTTTTGCCTTTGTTTTGGACTGTAATTTGCATGATTTGAATGGAACTAACCCGGACTGACGCTGTTTTTAGCAGAATTGCCATGGTGTTGTTTTTGTGTAGAAATGAATGTTCTCAGAACGTCCTGAAAATTTACGGAGATTTTTTCTGGAATATAAGAAAAATACCTGCACAAAGATCCACTGGAGGGGGTGCGCCAGTGGGCCACAAGCCCACACGGCGCGGCCACCACCCTATGCCGCGCCATGCAGGCTTGTGGGGCCCATGTGGCACCACCGCCCCCCAATCTCAGTCCTATATCTTCCGTTTCGCTTGGAAAAAAAATCAGAGAAAAGGTTTCATCACGTTTTGCGATACGGAGGTGCCGCCACATCCCGTTCTTCATCTGGAGGGCAGATCTGGAGTCCCTTTTGGGCTCCGGAGAGGGGAATCGTCGCCATCATCATGATCAACCTTTCTCCATCGACAATTCCATGATGCTCTTCATCGTTCGTGAGTAATCTCATCGTAGGCTTGCTGGACGGTGATGAGTTGGATGAGATCTATCATGTAATCGAGTTAGTTCTTGACGGGGATTGATCCCTAGTATCCACTATGTTCTAGATTGATGTTGCTACTACTTGGCTATGCTTAATGCTTCTCAGTAGGGCCCGCGTGCCATGATTTCACATCTGAACCTATTATGTTGTCGCCAATATATGTGTGTTTTAGATCCTATCTTGCAAGTTGTAGTCACCTACTATGTGTTATGACCCGGCAACCCCGGAGTGACAATAGCCGGAACCACTCCCGGAGGTGACCATAGTATGAGGAGTTCATGTATTCATCGCATGTTAATGCGTTGGTCCAGTTCTTTATTAAAAGGAGAACCTTAATATCCCGTAGTTTCCATTAGGACCCCGCTGCCACCGGAGGGATGGAGAATAGATGTCATGCAAGTTCTTTTCCCTAAGTACGTATGACTACATACGGGATACATGCCTACATTAGATTGATGAACGGGAGCTAGCCACATATCTCTCCGTGTTATAGCTGTTGCATGATGAATCACATCCATCACACTGATCCATCACCGATCCACTCCCTATGAGTCTTTTACTACTGGTTCCCGCTACTTTACTTTTCCTAGGCTTGTCCCTTGCTACAAGAGGGATTGGGCCACTTTGCTGCTGCTGCTACTACTGTTCCTTACTACTCCGCTGTTACTTGTTGCAAGGCTCTTTTCTGGTGTCGTTGCCGAAGCTAGGTAAGCGGCACTGACATCGCATCAACAAGGCTTTTTCTGGCGTCGTTGATACAACTGTTAGAATAGTCTGCCTTGTCAGTAGATCGTTTCTGGCACCGTTGCTATCATACTACTTTGCTACTACTACTTTGCTTGTAGATACAAATCTTTCAGGTGTGGTTGAATCTGACATATTCAGCTGCTAATAATTGAGAGTATTCTTTCGCTTCCTGTCGTGCGAACCAACAAATTTGGGTTGCATACTCTACCCTCGAAAACTGCTACGATCCCATGCGCTGGTGGGCCATCAACAATATTTTTCTGGTGCCGTTGCCAGACTGTTGGAAATATGCCCTAGAGGCAATAATAAAATGGTTATTATCATATTTCCTTGTTCATGATAATCGTCTATCGTTCATGCTATAATTGTATTAACAGGAAACAGTAATACATGTGTGAATGAATAGATCACAATGTGTCCCTAGCAAGCCTCTAGTTGACTAGCTCGTTGGTCAATAGATGATCATGGTTTCCTGATCCTGGACATTGGATGTCATTGATAACGGGATCACATCATTGGGAGAATGATGTGGTGGACAAGACCCAATCCTAAGCCTAGCACTAGATCGTATTGTTCGTATGCTAATGCTTTTCTAATGTCAAGTATCTTTTCCTTCGACCGTGAGATTGTGCAACTCCCGGATACCGTAGGAGTGCTTTGGGTGTATCAAACGTCACAACGTAACTGGGTGACTATAAAGGTGCACTACGGGTACCTCCGAAAGTGTCTATTGGGTTGGCACGAATCGAGATCGGGATTTGTCACTCCGTGTGACGGAGAGGTATCTCTGGGCCCACTCGGTAAAACATCATCATGAGCTCAATGTGACTAAGGAGTTAGTCACACGATGACGTGCTACAGAACGAGTAAAGAGACTTACCGGTAACGAGATTGAACAAGGTATAGGTATACCGACGATCGAATCTCGGGCAAGTTCTATACCGACAGACAAAGGGAATCGTATACGGGATTGATTGAATCCTTGACATCGTGGTTCATCCGATGAGATCATCGTGGAACTAGTGGGAGCCACCATGGGTATCCAGACCCCGCTGATGGTTATTGGCCAGAGAGGTGTCTCGGTCATGTCTGCCTGTCTCCCGAACCCGTAGGGTCTACACACTTAAGGTTCGCTGACGCTAGGGTTATAGGGAATTGTTATACGAGATTACCGAAAGTTGTTCGGAGTCCCGGATGAGATCCTGGACGTCACGAGGAGCTCCGGAATGGTCCGGAGGTAAAGATTGATATATAGGACGGATGGTTTCGGACACCGGAAGTGTTTCGGGCATCACCGGTAACGTACCGGGACCACCGGGACCACCGGAGGTGGTCCCGGGGGACCACCGAAGGGGGGCTGCGACCCCAAGAGGTAAGATGGGCTAAGTGGGGGTGGGAACCAGCCCCTAGTTGGGCTGGTGCGCCTCCCCACTTAGCCCATGGCGCAGGGGAAAGAAAAAGAGGGGGGAACCCTAACTTAGGTGGGCCTTAGGCCCACCAGAGGGGTGCGCCACCCCCTCCTCCCCATCTGGCCGCCACAAACCCCATCTGGGAGGGCTGCCGCACCCCCTAGGGTGGGAACCCTAGGGGTGGCACCCCCTCTCCCCTTCCCCTATATATAGTGGGCACTTTTGGCCTTTGGAGGACACAGTTTTCCCTCTCCCTCGGCGCAGCCCTGCACTTCTTCCTCCTCCTCTCTGCCGGCGCTTGGCGAAGCCCTGCCGGGAGACCTCGTCTCTCCACCAACACCACACCGTCGTGTTGCTGGTCTTCTTCCCCAACCTCTCCCTCCTCCTTGCTGGATCAAGGTGCGGGAGACGTCACCGGGCTGCACGTGTGTTGAACGCGGAGGTGCCGTTGTTCGGCACTAGATCGGAATCGCTGCGAGTACGACTCCATCAACCGCGTTCTAGCAACGCTTCCCCTTAGCGATCTTCAAAGGTACGAAGATGCTCTTACCCCTCTCTCGTTGCTGGTCTCTCCATAGGAAGATCTGAACATGCGTAGGAAAATTTTGAATTTATGCTACGTTACCCAACAGTGGCATCCGAGCCAGGTTTTCTATGCGTAGATTCTATGCACGAGTAGAACACAAAAGTTGTGGGGGATGGTTTGTCAATTTGCTTGTCGTTACTAGTCTTATTCTGTTCCGGCGGTATTGTGGGATGAAGCGGCCCGGACCGACCTTACACGTACGCTTACGTGAGACTGGTTCCACCGACAGACATGCACATCGTGCATAAAGGTGGCTAGCGGGTGTCTGTCTCTCCTACTCTAGTCGGATTGGATTTGATGAAAAGGGTCCTTATGAAGGGTAAATAGCTTTGGCATATCATCATTGTGGCTGTCACGTAGGTAAGAAGGCGTTCTTGCTAGAAACCCAAATCAGCCACGTAAAACTTGCAACAACAATTAGAGGACGTCTAACTTGTTTTTGCACGGTTTGACATGTGATGTGATATGGCCAAAGTTGTGATGTTGCATGTATGATGTATGAGATGATCATGTTATTGTAATAGGTTTCACGACTTGCATGTCGATGAGTATGACAACCGGCAGGAGCCATAGGAGTTGTCTTAATTTATTGTATGAGATGCAACGCCATGTGCTTGCTACTTTTACTTCATTGCTAACGGTTAGCCATAGTAGTAGTGATAGTAGTAGTTGGCGTGACGACTTCATGGAGACACGATGATGGAGATCATGATGATGGAGATCATGGTGTCACGCTGGTGACGATGATGATCATGCGATGCCTGAAGATGGAGATCGAATGAGCAAAGATGATAATGGCCATATCATGTCACTATATGATTGCATTGTGATGTTTATCATGTTTTACATCTTATTGCTTAAAACGACGGTAGCATAATAAGATGATCCCTCCTAAAATTTCGAGAACGTATTCCCCTAAGTGTGCACCGTTGCGAAGGTTCGTTGTCTCGAAGCACCACGTGATGATCGGGTGTGATAGATTCTAACATTCGCATACAACGGGTGTAAGCCAGATTTACACACGCAAAACACTTAGGTTGACTCGACGAGCTTAGCATGTACAGACATGACCTCGAATACAAGAGACCGAAAGGTCGAACATGAGTCGTATGGTTGAATACGATCAGCATGAAGTTGCTCACCATGGTGACTAGTCCGTCTCACGTGATGATCGGACACGGGTTAGTCAACATGGATCATGTATCACTTAGATGACTAGAGGGATGTCGATTTAAGTGGGAGTTCATACTTAATTTGATTAAATGAACATAATTGTCATGAACTTAGTCTAAAAGTTGTCTTTATAAATATTGTACATGTCCAACGTCAAGCTCAACTTCAACGCATTCCTAGAGAAAAACAAGCTGAAAGATGATGGTAGCAACTATGCGGACAGGGTTCGCAACCTGAAGCTCATCCTTGAAGCAGCTAAAAAGGCTTATGTCCTTAATGCGCCGCTAGGTGACCCTCCCGCTCCCGCAGCAGCCCAGGACGTTCTAAACGTCTGGCAAGCGCGGAGCGATGACTACTCTCTGGTCAGGTGTGGCATGTTATACAGTTTAGAAACGGGGCTCCAAAGACGTTTTGAGCAACACGGGGCATATGAGATGTTCCAAGAGCTGAAGCTAGTTTTTCAAGCTCATGCCCGTGTCGAGAGATATGAAGTCTCCGACAAGTTCTTCAGCTGTAAGATGGAGGAGAACAGTTCTGTCAGTGAGCACATACTCAAAATGTCTGGGTTACACGGTCGTCTGACTTCACTTGGAGTCGAACTTCCGGATGATGCTATCATTGACAGAATCCTCCAGTCTCTCCCACCAAGCTACAAAGGATTTGTGCTTAACTACAACATGCAAGGGATGGAGAAAACCATTCCCGAGTTGTACTCGATGCTCAAGTCTGCAGAAGTAGAAATCAAGAAGGAGCATCAAGTGTTGATGGTCAACAAGACCACTAGTTTCAAGAAAGGCAGGGGTAAGAAGAACTTCAAGAAAGACGGCAAAGCTGTTGCCGCGCCCGGTAAGCCAGATGCTGGGAAGAAGAAAAAGAACGGACCCAAGCCTGAGACTGAGTGCTTCTACTGCAAGGGAAAAGGTCACTGGAAGCGGAACTGCCCCAAATACTTAGCGAACAAGAAGGCCGGCAACGTTAAAGGTATATATGATATACATGTTATTGATGTGTACCTTACCAGCACTCGTAGTAGCTCCTGGGTATTTGATACCGGTGTTGTTGCTCGCATTTGCAACTCAAAGCAGGAACTGCGGAATAAGCGGAGACTGGCCAAGGACGAGGTGACGATGCGCGTCGGGAATGGTTCAAAGGTCGATGTGATCGCCGTCGGCACGCTACCTCTACATCTACCGTCGGGATTAGTTTTGAACCTCAATAATTGTTATTTAGTACCAGCTTTAAGCATGAACATTGTATCAGGGTCTTGCTTAATGCGAGACGGCTACTCATTTAAGTCAGAGAATAATGGTTGTTCTATTTATATGAGTGATATGTTTTATGGTCATGCTCCGCTGGTGAATGGTTTATTCTTGATGAATCTCGATCGTGATGTTACACATATTCATAGTGTGAGTACCAAAAGATGCAAAGTTGATAATGATAGTCCCACATACTTGTGGCACTGCCGCCTTGGTCATATCGGCGTTAAGCGCATGAAGAAGCTCCATACTGATGGACTGCTAGAGTCTCTTGACTTTGAATCATTTGACACATGCGAACCGTGCCTCATGGGCAAGATGACTAAGACTCCATTCTCAGGAATAATGGAGAGAGCCACCGACTTATTGGAAATAATACATACTGATGTGTGTGGTCCAATGAACGTTGAAGCTCGCGGTGGTTATCGTTATGTTCTCACTCTCACCGATGATTTGAGTAGGTATGGGTATATCTACTTGATGAAGCACAAATCTGAGACGTTTGAAAAGTTCAAAGAATTTCAGAGTGAGGTTGAGAATCAACGTGACAGAAAAATTAAATGTCTACGATCTGATCGTGGAGGAGAATATTTGAGTCACGAGTTTGGCACACACCTAAGGAAGTATGGAATCGTTTCACAACTAACACCGCCTGGCACACCGCAGCGCAACGGAGTGTCTGAACATCGTAATCGCACCTTATTAGATATGGTACGATCTATGATGTCTCTTACCGACTTACCGCTATCATTTTGGGGATACGCATTAGAAACTGCAGCATTCACTTTAAATAGGGCACCGTCTAAATCCGTTGAGACGACACCGTATGAACTATGGTTTGGCAAGAAACCTAAGTTGTTGTTTCTTAAAGTTTGGGGCTGCGATGCTTATGTGAAGAAACTTCAACCAGAAAAGCTCGAACCCAAAGCGGAGAAATGCGTATTCATAGGATACCCTAAGGAAACTATTGGGTATACCTTCTATCTTAGATCCGAAGGTAAAACCTTTGTTGCCAAGAACGGATCCTTTCTAGAGAAAGAGTTTCTCTCGAAAGAAGTAAGTGGGAGGAAGGTAGAACTTGATGAGGTAATTACACCCCCTCTCGAACAGGAAAGTAGCGCAGCGCAAGAAGCTGTTCGTGTGGTGCCTACACCGACTGAAGAGGAAGTTAATGATGATGATCATGAAGCTTCGGATCAAGTCACTACTGAACCACGAAGGTCCACAAGGGTACGCTCCGCACCAGAGTGGTACGGCAACCCAGTGATGGAAATCATGTTGTTAGACAACGGTGAACCTTCGAACTATGAAGAAGCGATGGCGGGCCCGGATTCCAACAAATGGCTTGAGGCCATGAAATCCGAGATAGGATCCATGTATGAGAACAAAGTATGGACTTTGGTGGACTTGCCCGATGAACGGCGAGCCATAGAAAATAAATGGATCTTCAAGAAGAAAACTGATGCAAACGGTAATGTAACTGTTTACAAAGCTCGACTTGTCGCAAAGGGTTTTCGACAAATTCAAGGAGTTGACTACGAAGAGACTTTCTCTCCCGTAGCGAAGCTGAAATCAGTCCGAATCATGTTAGCAATTGCCGCCTTTTATGATTATGAAATTTGGCAAATGGACGTCAAAACAGCGTTCCTTAACGGGAATCTTAAGGAAGAGTTGTATATGATGCAACCAGAAGGTTTTGTCGATCCTAAAGGTGCTAACAAAGTATGCAAGCTCCAGCGCTCCATCTATGGGCTGGTGCAAGCATCTCGGAGTTGGAACATTCGCTTTAATGAGGTGATTAAGGCGTTTGGGTTCATACAGGTTTACGGAGAAGCCTGTCTGTACAAGAAAGTGAGTGGGAGATCTGTAGCTTTCCTCGTACTATATGTGGATGACATATTGTTGATGGGGAATGATATAGAGATGTTGGAGAGCATAAAGGCCTATTTGAACAAGAGTTTTTCAATGAAGGACCTTGGAGAAGCTGCATACATATTAGGCATCAAGATCTATAGAGATAGATCGAGACGCCTCATAGGTCTTTCGCAAAGTACATACCTTGACAAGATACTGAAGAAGTTCAATATGGAAAACTCAAAGAAAGGGTTCTTGCCAGTTTTGCAAGGTATGAGATTGAGTAAGACTCAGTCGCCGACCACGGCAGCAGATAGAGAGAAGATGAGTTATGTCCCCTACGCTTCAGCCGTGGGCTCTCTAATGTATGTCATGCTGTGTACCAGACCTGATATAAACCTTGCGATAAGCTTGGTAGGGAGGTACCAAAGTAATCCCGGTGCAGAACACTGGACAGCGGTCAAGAATATCCTTAAGTACCTGAAAAGGACTAAGGAAATGTTTCTCGTTTATGGAGGTGACGAAGAGCTCGTCGTAAAGGGTTACGTCGACGCTAGCTTCGAAACAGATCCGGATGACTCTAAGTCACAAACCGGATACGTATATGTGTTGCATGGTGGGGCAGTGAGCTGGTGCAGCAGCACGCAAGAAGTCGTGGCAGCATCTACATGTGAAGCGGAGTACATAGCTGCTTCAGAAGCGGCTCATGAAGGAATTTGGATGAAGGAGCTCATCACCGACCTTGGAGTGGTTCCAAGCGCGTCGGGTCCTATGACACTCTTCTGTGACAACACTGGAGCCATTGCCATAGCCAAGGAGCCCAGGTTTCACCGGAAGACGAAGCACATCAAGCGCCGCTACAACTCCATCCAGGACCATGTCCAAACTGGAGTGATAGATATTTGTAAAGTACACACGGATCTGAATATTGCAGACCCGTTGACTAAACCTCTTCCACGAGCAAAACATGATCAACACCATGATGCTATGGGTGTTCGATACATCACAATGTAACTAGATTATTGACTCTAGTGCAAGTGGGAGACTGTTGGAAATATGCCCTAGAGGCAATAATAAATGGTTATTATCATATTTCCTTGTTCATGATAATCGTCTATCGTTCATGCTATAATTGTATTAACAGGAAACAGTAATACATGTGTGAATGAATAGATCACAATGTGTCCCTAGCAAGCCTCTAGTTGACTAGCTCGTTGGTCAATAGATGATCATGGTTTCCTGATCATGGACATTGGATGTCATTGATAACGGGATCACATCATTGGGAGAATGATGTGGTGGACAAGACCCAATCCTAAGCCTAGCACTAGATCGTATTGTTCGTATGCTAATGCTTTTCTAATGTCAAGTATCTTTTCCTTCAACCGTGAGATTGTGCAACTCCCGGATACCGTAGGAGTGCTTTGGGTGTATCAAATGTCACAACGTAACTGGGTGACTATAAAGGTGCACTACGGGTACCTCCGAAAGTGTCTGTTGGGTTGGCACGAATCGAGATCGGGATTTGTCACTCCGTGTGACGGAGAGGTATCTCTGGGCCCACTCGGTAGAACATCATCATGAGCTCAATGTGACTAAGGAGTTAGTCACACGATGACGTGCTACGGAACGAGTAAAGAGACTTACCGGTAACGAGATTGAACAAGGTATAGGTATAACGACGATCGAATCTCGGGCAAGTTCTATACCGACAGACAAAGGGAATCGTATACGGGATTGATTGAATCCTTGACATCGTGGTTCATCCGATGAGATCATCGTGGAACTAGTGGGAGCCACCATGGGTATCCAGACCCCGCTGATGGTTATTGGCCAGAGAGGTGTCTCGGTCATGTCTGCCTGTCTCCCGAACCCGTAGGGTCTACACACTTAAGGTTCGATGACGCTAGGGTTATAGAGAATTGTTATACGAGATTACCGAAAGTTGTTCGGAGTCCCGGATGAGATCCTGGACGTCACGAGGAGCTCCGGAATGGTCCGGAGGTAAAGATTGATATATAGGACGGATGGTTTCGGACACCGGAAGTGTTTCGGGCATCACCGGTAACGTACCGGGACCACCGGAGGTGGTCCCGGGGGACCACCGAAGGGGGGCTGCGACCCCAAGAGGTAATATGGGCTAAGTGGGGGTGGGAACCAGCCCCTAGTTGGTCTGGTGTGCCTCCCCACTCAGCCCATGGCGCAGGGGAAAGAAAAAGAGGGGGGGAACCCTAACTTAGGTGGGCCTTAGGCCCACCAGAGGAGTGCGCCACCCCCTCCTCCCCATCTGGCCGCCACAAACCCCATCTGGGAGGGCTGCCGCACCCCCTAGGGTGGGAACCCTAGGGGTGGCACCCCCTCTCCCCTTCCCCTATATATAGTGAGCACTTTTGGCCTTTGGAGGACACAGTTCTCCCTCTCCCTCGGCGCAGCCCTGCACTTCTTCCTCCTCCTCTCTGCCGGCGCTTGGCGAAGCCCTGCCGGGAGACCTCGTCTCTCCACCAACACCACGCCATCGTGTTGCTGGTCTTCTTCCCCAACCTCTCCCTCCTCCTTGCTGGATCAAGGTGCGGGAGACGTCACCGGGCTGCACGTGTGTTGAACGCGGAGGTGCCGTTGTTCGGCACTAGATCGGAATCGCTGCGAGTACGACTCCATCAACCGCGTTCTAGCAACGCTTCCGCTTAGCGATCTTCAAAGGTACGAAGATGCTCTTACCCCTCTCTCGTTGCTGGTCTCTCCATAGGAAGATCTGAACATGCGTAGGAAAATTTTGAATTTATGCTACGTTACCCAACAGGAAGCACATACATCAAGCATTTTTCTGGTGTCGTTGCAAGGAAAGGTCTGCTGTTACAGAGTCAGCATTTTTCTGGCCTTGTTGCCGGGGAGGTATTGCTATATTCTCTGAGTCACTTGGGATTTATATCTGCTCATCACTATGAAGAATCTGACGGATCCAAAAACCAAAGTCTTGCCCTCAACTACGAGGGGAGGTAAGGAATTTCCATCTAGCTCTCCACTTGATTCACCTTTAGTTATGAGTAAGTTTGCGACATCACCTCCTGCTAGAAATCTTGATATGTCACCTGTGCTTGATGATGCTTATGATGCTACTACTAGAGATGCTACGCTTGATACTATTCCTAATACTGCTTCGCCTGATACTACTAGAGATGCTATGCTTGATACTACTTTGCCTGATGATGCTAGGGATGCTATTTTGCCTGATGATACTATGCTTGATACTATGCTTGATGATGCTATGCTTGATACTACTAGAGTTGCTATGCCTGATGATACTATGCTTGATACTGCTAGAGATACTAATTTGCCGGATGTTCCACTAGGGGTGTTCCTTGATGCTCATATTGCTAGAGTTACCGCCAATGCTCGTGATGCTTCTGATACTGCCGATACTATTGAGATAGAACCTGCTTTTTCTCCTGCTAGATCTAGCTCGCCTAGATATGAATTGCCTGATATACCTGAGGGTTACGTTATGGAGGGAGAGATAGCTGAGGATTTTCTTGCGTGTAAGGATGCCTCTGACGCTGAGAAATTACTTCTCAAGTGGAAGGAAAAATCTCGGGAAGCAAGGATGAAATACGACCCAAAGTTTGCCACTTCACCTATCTTTATCACCGATAAGGATTATGAATTCTCTGTCGATCCTGAGATAATCTCTCTATTCGAATCTGATCCTTTTCACGGTTATGAGTCTGATACGGTCGTAGCCCATCTTGCCAAACTACACGATATAGCCACCCTTTGCACTAATGAGGAGAAGATCCGCCACTACTACATCCTTAAGTTGTTTCCTTTCTCTCTAAAGGATGATGCTAAATCCTGGTTCACCTCTCTTGCTCCTGGATGTGTGAGTAGTCCCCAGGAGATGGTCTATTACTTCTGTGAGAAATATTTCCCTGCCCATAAGAAGCAAGCTTGGGGGAGGCTCGTCCAGCTACAAAATGTGTTGCCTCATCACCCTCTTAAGAAGAACGAGATACTTGATATCCTCTATAACGGACTTACCGATGCCTCTAGAGACCACCTAGATAGTTGTGTCAGTTGTGTTTTTAGGGAACAAGCTGAGACCCTACTGAATAACATCTTTATCAACGATAATGCTTGGACTATTCCTGAACCACCTCCTAAGCCAACTCCTAAGAAAAGAGGTATTCTATTCCTCAGTCCCGAAGATACGCAAGAAGCTAAGAAATCTATGCAAGAGAAAAGCATTAGATCTGAAGATGTCAAAAATCTACCACCTATCGAAGTGATCCATGGTCTCGATAACCCGACACAGGTAGTAGAAGTGAATTCTCTGCATAGGTTTGATGAGAGTGATATTCCTTTTGATAAACCTGCTAGCCTATGCTTTGATGAATTTAACAAGTTTGTTGCCAAACAACAGAGTTTCAATGATTATGTTAGCAGACATTTGGAACAAAGTACTCGTATGCTTAGCCATTTAAGTGCTTGTGTAGACAGAAATGTCAATGACCTGAAGCTTCTGAGTAAACACGCCTCTATGATTACTACTCAGGTAGAACAAGTACTTAAAGCTCAGAATGACTTGCTCAATGAATTAAATGACAACTCTGTCAGAATCATTACTAGAGGAGGCAAAATGACTCAGGAACCTTTGTATCTTGAAGGTCATCCTAAGAGAATTGATCAAGATTCTCAAGGAATCAATGATGATACACCCAGTCATCCTAAGGAGAAGAAGAAGGATGATAGAAACCTACGTGCCAGTTCACCAAATACTATCACACCTGAAGAACCTAATGATATTTCTATGTCTGATGCAGAAACACAATCTGGTGATGAACATGAACCCGGTGACAATATGGACAATGATGTTCATAATAATGCTCAACCTAGCAATGATGAGGATGTGGAGATTGAACCTTCGGTTAATCCTGATAACCCACAACCTAAGAGATATGATAAGAATGACTTCACTGCTAGGAAGCATGGTAAAGAAAGAGAGCCATGGGTTCAGAGATCTATGCCCTTTCCTCCTAAGCCATCCAAGAAAAAAGATGATGAGGATTTTGAGCGCTTCGTTGAGATGATAAGACCCATATTTCTACAGATGCGGTTAACTGATATGCTCAAGATGTCTCCGTATGCCAAGTACATGAAAGATATCGTGACTAATAAACGGAAGATAACAGGTCTTGAGATCTCCACCATGCTTGCCAACTACACTTTCAAGGGTGGAACTCCTAAGAAACTTGGTGATCCCGGAGTGCCCACTATACCTTGCTCTATTAAAGGAAACTATGTAAGAACTGCCTTATGTGACCTTGGAGCCGGTGTTAGTGTTATGCCGCTCTCTCTTTATCGTAGACTTGAATTGGATAAGTTGACACCCACTGAAATTTCTCTACAAATGGCCGACAAATCAACTGCTTTCCCTATCGGCATTTGCGAGGATGTGCATGTTGTGGTTGCTAACACCACTATCGTAACAGACTTTGTTATCTTGGATATTCCCGAGGACGATGCCATGGCTGTCATCCTCGGAAGACCCTTTTTAAACACTGCAGGGGCTGTTATAGATTGCAACAAAGGCAATATCACTATCCACGTCAACGGTAATGAGCACACAATGCACTTTTCGAAGAAACGATATCAAGTACATTGCATCAATGCTATCGAAAAGACTTCATCGATTCTCATTGGGAGCTTTGAATGCCCTATTCCTTGTGTCAAGATGAAGTATGATTTGCTTGTTGGGGAGATACATATCCCCATTGAGGTGACTTAGTGGCTATTAGAAATTCTCCGTTCTCTCTTGCGATTCGAGAAGGTTTTGTCATAAGGACTTGATCAATCCCATTGACGGATTTCTTTCGATGACCATGAAACGGATGAATCAAAGAGTGACATACCTCTGTTTTGAGCTTTCATTTTCTTTTGCTTAGAAGAAAAATGATAGAATTAGTTTAGTTTTTCCTGTTTTCTGTTTTAGCGTCTTGGAGAAAAATACCTCGAAAATAAAAGTTCTCCGATGGTCCTCAAAATTTAGTATGATTTTTTCTGGAATTTCTGAAAATTTCTGGGCATGAGAGCTGGCCTGGGGTCCAGACCAGTAGGCCACAAGCCCTGCCACCACCACCTACCCCCCTGGTGGCGGAGTGCAAGCTTGTGGGGCCCACAGGGACCCCCTCCACTCATTCCAGCTCCCAGCCTCTTCTTCCACCTCCAGAAAAAATAGTTTCGTAGCTCAAACCCGTGTTCTTGCTCATTTGGGTGTGATTTTCGATCTCCTTGCTCAAAGCACCATTCTCCGAACCGTTTTGGGGAAGTTACTCCTTGGTAAGTGACTCCTCCATTGGTCCAATTAGTTTTTGGTCTAATGCTTTATCCTTCGTGTATTCTTGCTACCTTGGTGACCCTGTTCTTGAGCTAGAAATGTTGATTTTAGCTGGTCCCAAGTAGTTTTAGCGCGTGATACGGTCTCTAGGCACTGGTAGGAGTAGTTGCTACAAGGTGTGGTGGGTCTTTATTCACTTTTCTCTTGAACTTCAAAAATTTCAGCAAAAGGAAATTATGTTCAGGAGGAAGTTTCATGGTGGTTCCTCAAGTAAGAAGGGTCCCCGTCTTTATTTTCGGGAGCCTAAACTTTTTCAACTAAGGGACGCACCGGTACAACCATGTGAATGGCCTTCCGATGAGTTCATGATCGATGCAGGTTTCAAGGATGAGTTTGATACACTTGACAGCAATGCCGGCTTAGAAGAATTCTTCTCAGATAAATGTGAACAGTATGCTATGCTCACTGCCTCTTTCGTGCGTATATTTAAATTTTCAGTTGGTCGTGACTCATCCATACTCTTTGATCTGTACGATAAATCATATACCGTGGATTTGGAGGATTTCAATAGCATTTGCAAGATACCCGATGGGGGTAGTATTAATGATCCTTCTAAGTCTTTGGTCAAAGGCTTTGTCTCCAGTATAACTGTTGGAGAAACCAGAGATATCACGCAAGCCACCATAGGAAGCATCCATTTCCCTGCCTTGCACTACCTTGCCCTAATCATAGGTAGGTGCATTAACGGCAAGGGTGCACATTGTCACCTATGCTCTTCCGACCTTAGTATCATTAAGGGCGTAGTAACAGGTGACAGGAGCTTCAATATGGGAGCTATAATAGCAAGGAGGCTGAATAAAAATGCCAGTGAGGGGGATTTCTTTGGTGGGGTTTATGCTACACGCTTAGCAAATTTTCTTGGAGTATCCATCCGTCCAGAAGACCCTCCTCTCCGTACAGCCTACCTTGATCGTGTCGCTCTAACACGCTACCAGTTCCTTGAGAGAGATCATGGATCCCTCCTATACCGCTTGATATTTAACCGGCAGCATGTTTTCCATATTACCCTTCCTGCTCCTGCTTTCTTTGAATTTCTGGTAAAACGAAGGTACTACATAACCATAGGAGAGGTAGAGGAGTATCAGAGGGAGGCGACTGCTGTTCGACTTCGTGAGGCAGCTATTCAGGCAGTGGCTGCAGCACTCCCGTATAACACCCATTATTATTTTGGGTTTCACGAGGACCATCCATGGGAGTAGACCAAGGTAGGCCAAAAGCCTAATCTTGGGGGAGTACGTGTTCTCACCGACTTTACATTCATGCTTATGCTTTCACTTTGTTAGCCGGTGTTTACACTTTGCCACTGTATTATCCATGCTAGTTTATTTTCGTTTAGCCCAAAAAGATTTTTCTTTCTTCTTTTGCTTGTTGGGAGCTTTTCCGTGTAACTAGTTTTCTTTTTCTTTGGGTCAAGGTAGAAGATATTGGTTACATTGCTTATTGGTTCTTACATGCTTACCTGTTTAGCTTTCAAAGAGCCATATTACTTTGTCTTCTCCTTTGTCTTTGCCTGGAAAAGCTGGTATGAACTCGACCTATTTTGTTTTTGTAAATATGACTAGCTCATCATGCCTGATTCAGAGTTGTTGTGAGGGAATCATATTTGCAATGACAACTTAGAGATCATAGTTTCTTATGCCATGCTTACTTAGCTAGGAGCTTATAATGGTTTGTCTTGGATGCCCACATGAATGTTGAGATGACTATGATGTAGTATGATAGGATGGTATCCTCCTTTGAATGTTTCAAGTGGCTTGACTTAGCACATGTTCACGCATGTAGTTGAAACAAAATCATTATGTCCTACTCATGCTTGCACTCAACGATGTTCATGTTCATGGTGATTTATGTCCTACTCATGCTTGCACTCAATGTTAGTTACTCTCAATGCATTTTGATGACTGTTGTCGCTCTCTAGTTGGTCGCTTCCCAGTCTTTTGCTAGCCTTCACTTGTACTAAGCGGGAATACTGCTTGTGCATCCACATCCATAAACCCAAAGTTGTGCCATATGAGTCCACCATACCTACCTATATGCGGTATCTACCTGTCGTTCCAAGTAAATTTGCATGTGCCACACTCTAAATCTTCAAGAAATAATCCGTTTTGCATGCCCGAACAGCTCATGTGGTGAAAGGGGGCTATTGGTATCTTCGATATGTGTTATCCTCGATATGTGTTTATTCACTATCATTCATGAGAAAGGGGCCGCTAATTGGAATTCCTAGTTCCATGCTCAAATCGAAAATATAATTGCAAACAAAACTCCCCCAGGATTGATGTTGGTTCAGACGGTACCCTAGGATTCGGCTAGCCATGGAGTGTGATTGATTGGTGGTGGGGGAGTCAAAACTTTACTTTTCTGTTTGGGAACCGCCTATAGCATGTGTAGCGTGGAAGATGTTGAGAACTCTTAGTCATTGCTTGAGCTCTGGCACCTCTGCAAATCAATGCTTCCCTCTACGAAGGGCCTGTTATGTTCCTATTGAGTCATCCTCCTTTTACAAAAGCACCAATTAGAGAGCACCTCTGTCATTTTGATGCTTTGCTTTTAATTGTGTTGGGTGTGACTATGACTGGATCTTCACTGCCTTGAATTAAAATGTTTAGTCAACCCTAGGTATTTTAAGGTGCTCTACATTTAAGTTTTGCGGTCTCAGAAAGAGCTAGCGAGATACCAACTATTCGTGCTGCTTCATGTTGTTTTGATTGAAGTGTTGACGTTTGAGGCTTATTATTATTTGCTCGCTAGTTGATTATGCCATTGATATGAGTTTACCATGAGACCAAGATGTCATTTGCTTATGTGGTTTGCTTGTGATGTTGCTGAAATTCTGGTTGTGAGTTAGACATAGTTGCAACAACAAGATCAAACAGAGTTCGTCAAAGTTTTTCTTTTGTCTCTCTCAGTTTGTCAGCTGAGTTGCTTGAGGACAAGGAAGGCTTTAAGCTTGGGGGAGTTGATACGTCTCCGTCGTATCTACTTTTCCGAACTCTTTTGCCCTTGTTTTGGACTCTAATTTGCATGATTTGAATGGAACTAACCCGGACTGACGCTGTTTTCAGCAGAATTCCCATGCTGTTGTTTTTGTGCAGAAATGAAAGTTCTCGGAATGTCGTGAAAATTTACGGATATTTTTTCTGGAATAAAAGAAAAATACCTGTGCAAAGATCCACTGGAGGGGGTGTGCCAGTGGGCCACAAGCCCACATGGCGCGGCCAACCCCTGGGCCGCGCCATGCAGGCTTGTGGGGCCCACGTGGCACCACCGCCCCCAATATCAGTCCTATATCTTCCGTTTCGCCTGAAAAAACAGAGAGAAGGTTTCATCGCGATTTGCGATACGGAGGCACCGCCACATCCTGTTCTTCATCCGGAGGGCAGATCTGGAGTCCGTTTCGGGCTCCGGAGAGGGGAATCGTCACCATCGTCATCATCAACCTTTCTCCATCGACAATTCCATGATGCTCTTCATCGTTCGTGAGTAACCTCATTGTAGGCTTGCTGGACGGTGATGAGTTGGATGAGATCTATCATGTAATCGAGTTAGTTCTTGACGGGGATTGATCCCTAGTATCCACTATGTTCTAGATTGATGTTGCTACTACTTGGCTATGCTTAATGCTTGTCACTAGGGCCCGAGTGCCATGATTTCAGATCTGAACCTATTATGTTGTCGCCAATATATGTGTGTTTTAGATTCTATCTTGCAAGTTGTAGTCACCTACTATGTGTTATGACCCGGCAACCCCGGAGTGACAATAGCCGGAACCACTCCTGGAGATGACCATAGTATGAGGAGTTCATGTATTCATCGCGTGTTAATGCGTTGGTCCGGTTCTTTATTAAAAGTAGAACCTTAATATCCCGTAGTTTCTATTAGGACCCCGCTGCCACGGGAGGGATGGACAATAGATGTCATGCAAGTTCTTTTCCCTAAGCATGTATGACAACATACGGAATACATGCCTACATTAGATTGATGAACGGGAGCTAGCCACATATCTCTCCGTGTTATAGCTGTTACATGATGAATCACATCCGTCACACTCATCCATCCCGATCCAGTGCCTACGAGTATTTTACTACTGGTTCTCGCTACGTTACTTTGCCTAGGCTTGTACCTTTCTACAAGAGGGATTGGGCCACTTTGGTGCTGCTGTTGCTACTGCTGTTACTTTGCTGCTGCTGCTACTACTGTGCCTTACTACTCCACTGTTACTTGTTGCAAGGCTCTTTTCTGGAGTCGTTGCCGAGGCTAGGTAAGCGGCACTGACATCCCGTCAACAAGGCTTTTTCTGGCGCCGTTGATACAACTGTTAGGAATAGTCTGCCTTGTCACCAGATCGTTTCTGGCACCGTTGCTATCATACTACTTTGCTACTGATACTTTGCTTGCAGACACTAATCTTTCAGGTGTGGTTGAATCTGACGCATTCAGCTGCCAATACTTGAGAATATTCTTTCGCTTCCCGTCGTGCGAACCAACAAATTTGGGTTGAATACTCTACCCTCGAAAACTGCTGCAATCCCATACGCTTGTGGGAAATCACCACTCACACCCAAAATACCCGGTGCACCACTTCTCTAAAAGTGGCCACCTATCTCATCATCACCCTCGGGCATTAGTGGCACCCGACGGGGTTTTCATAAACCTTTGATTTTAACCATACTATGCTTAGCTCTACTTTTCAACATGATATTAGCGTGACCCTCGTAGGTGGTAGGATCATGCTCAAAATGCAAGTGCTTCGGAGGAGCCGTCGGTAACCTCATATCGATGATTTATCAAATATTTATGATCATATGCAACGGAAATATTTGCTCTACTAGCATGCAATATAATATTTGCTCAAACATGGTCAAAGGGCTGCTTGCCTTGCTCACATAAGTCCTCGGGTGTTCGAGGTATCATTTAACAGAGAACAATTTTATAAACATTTAGAAAGTTGTTTCACTGGATTTGGAGTTGCGGTGAATATTTTAGGGATTTTCCAATACTGGATAAATAGCAAAAGGAAGCTATTTATTTATTGCAGTAGAAATATGTCAGATACAAATGTTGGATATGGCTCCAAAAATAGGGCATGATATTAGAAGGCTCTGCAATTTGGAATCACTCCATTTGGAGATGATTTGAGCCCTCTAGGGATTTCACAAGGTGGTGCTTGAAATATCCAGATTTGGATTTAAATAAAAACACCACAGAAAGTTGTTCTGGAAAAAATTTCCATGCACATATTTGGATAGGTTTTGAATTTAGGAACATATAGAATTTTGAATCATCAAATTTGGAGTTGATTTGAATTGTATATGGATTTTCAAAGTCTCTGATAAAGGAAGAAGGTAAAAGAGATATACCAGGGAGGGCCGTCACGGCGCATCGGTTGTTAGATAAGCCTTCGGCCGGCCCAGAGGCTCGGTCCGGCCAGGGAGGAGGCCATGTCGAAGGCGTACTATGCCCATTACGCCTCCTACGCGAGGAAGCGACCAGAAGGGAACCCGCCTCCACTTACCTCACGCGGGCCTGACCGTTGGGGGGCTAACAGGGCGCCCTGCCTGTCAAGCCCTTCTTCTTCCTCCCATTCGGCCAGGGAAGAGCAGAGGAGACCGACCCGGCTGGCTTCTTGTGTCTCCTCTGGTGGCTCCACCCACGCCTGGCGGTTCTCCGGCCACTAGCGCCCTTGGCGTGAGGTGACGCACCTGCCAGGGGCCTTAGCTCCGTCGGGGAGCCCGTGTGGGAGGAGGGAGCTTCGGCCACAGCGCATGCCGGTGATCCGGCTGCGGGGGCTGGCACCCAGGACATCGTTGGACACCACAGAGCGTGGGGAGAGTTCCTAGGCACTGGGGCGCGCTAGGGATGCTTCAAGGGAGAGGGGGGGGACCCGGCTAGGTGCAGACGTGCGCGGAGATCGGAAACATGGATTCGGCCATTGCCATGCATGCAAAGAAGAAGACGGCGCAAGGGGGTTCCAGGGTGCTCCAGGGAGAGAGGGAGAGGTGCATGAGGCAACAAAGGCTTGGGGAAGAGGATAAATGGAGGGGGAGCCAAAGGGAGAGCTCGGGAGCACTCGGAGCTCTGAGGGCACGGGGAAGACACGCATCCCTAGGGAGGCTTGGCTGCTTCTAGGCGTTGGGAAGGACTTGGACTAGTCAAATAGAATCCCCTGGTGCTCTTAGACACTTAGCAACAGCCGAACGAGGTTTGGAAGAAAGAAACAAGGTGTAGAGCACCCACATTGCAGGCCAGGGTGGCGGTCACCACGGCCACCTGTGCCTAGAGTGTTAATTTGACCAGTCAAATATGTCTTTAGCTCAGGGCATGCATGTAGTAAGGAGACCGAGGAGTTTGGAATCATGTGGGGCTTGTTAGGTGGGGTTTTGACTACGATTAAGTTTGCAAAGGGAAACTAGGGGCTGGCAAAAGTGGTTTTCCCAGAAGGGGAATTGAGGTGAAACCTTGTCTACCAGTCTTATACATGGAAGGACTACAACAATGCCAACTTTGAGATCAGGCAAAGGTGTGTAGCTAGTACTTGCTGTACAAAGCTACATTTTTGCCAGAAATCAAATTGTAGATGTGCTGCTCATTTTTCCTACATGAGCATGCCATTTATTGTTTTAAAATGATGCCTTGGGATGCTAGGGACCCTCTGGAAAGTGGTGGGGGCTTTAGCTTAAGCAGGAGTGGGGCAAGAGGGGTGAGAATGGTGATCCAAGGGTAAAAATGAGGAATAGTTACATGGAGTCTCTCTCCAATAATTGACCAGAGGTCATGGCAAAGCTACTGGAGGTAAAATGTAACTATTTAGACATGTGGTAGAAATTTGAGATCAAGGGTAAAAGTGGAAGGGGCCAATGTAGCCACTTAGGTGAGTGCACACAAGGTGTTTGATGAGTGCCAGAGGTACTAGATGGACTTCAACTGATATGAAACTTAACAGGATCAAATAATAGATGCAAGTAACTTGGACACCAAATTTGGGATTTGGTGGAGAAGGTTTCCAATGTAGACTTGGAAAACCCATGAAAATGGCTGAAATAACTTTCGGCTTACAAAGCTATTTAAATCAGTTCCCACAAATCCAATATTTGGTGTGGGGGCATTATTTGAGCATTATAGCATGCCCAAAAAGTTTGAGGTCTATTGGTGAAACTTTATAATGTGAAGTTTCCCAAAGTTAGAAATCAACACAGAGGGTTTTGAGGGGCTTGGGACAAGTTCTTCTATGCTCCATGATGCACCACTTGGTGTGGATGCATCATTGGAGTATCTAAACATGTCTATCAAATTTGAGCACAATTGGAGACACTTGGTAATGTAGAGTTGCTCAAATTTGGATCTGGCCAGATAGGGTTTTAGAGTAATTAGGAGAGTCAAATCAACTTGGTTTAATATCAGACTTAATAAGATCGTCACATATATCATTTGTGACATGCTAAAATTTTAGTGGAATTTATGGGGAATATTTCTTATATAAATATTCCAAAAGCTTGAAATAGGCACGAATGGTTTTGAAGGGGTTTGCCCAATATTTGGACCATGACCATGTGTTGAAACTCATATATATGTCCACTGAGTTTCCCTAAATTTTCCCAAGTAATTTGAAAGCAATAAAATAACTTTCCTTCGTTAGAGACCATTTCTGGCCTCACAGGAAGGCATTTAAATAAAATAGTAAAATAACCTTTGAAATAATAATATTGTGGTTTTGGGAAGTCATTTTGATAATGGTTTTAAATAAAATAATTGGTGCAAAATAAATTCCCTAATTTGAGGACATGTAGTACGAATCTCATCTTAGGGGTTTTGAAAGCTTAATTTGAGGACTTGTAGTACCAAAATAAATTCCCTAATTTGAGGACTTGTAGTACCAAAATAAATTCCCTAATTTGAGGACTTGTAGTACCAAAATAAATTCCCTAATTTAAATAAAATGATTTTTGGTGAAAATAATATTTGGTAAAAATAGTTTCTGGTCCTAAACACATGGCATGATCATTAGGGAGGAGTTTTGGGCTAAGGAGGTCAGTCTCGAGAGTAATAGGTATTATTGAGAATCAAACAAAAGCATACAAGCAAGTAAGCAAACAATAGTCACTCCAAGCATCACAAGTATTCACAAATTTTTTAATTGGTCCTAATTTTTGAAATAAGTTAATTAGTCAGGAAAGCTAAACACAGGGTGTTACACATGGCTAGCTGAATTTACAAGTGCCCCCAACATATCAACTTTCCCAAGGAGTTTTGTTTTAATTTAATTTTGATTAAGAGGGACTGGTCATCCTTGTTACCAACCTCTCTCGTGCAATGACGGCAAATAAATGCCCGTAGCGAGAGTAACTTACTTATGATGGGAGATACCAATTGCCGCGTCGCTCCATGAGCAATATGAGTGCACAAAATAGAGGTTTTTTGAATATGTGATAATAATAAAAGTGCAAGGCTGTCGTGGACTAAGGTAGAATCTGTAGGGTAGTTTTAAACAAAGGAGAAGACTTGGTAATATTGGCGCTTCGTTAGATTAACAACAAAGCATATGAGAGGCACTCATAAATTTCATCGTGGTCTTCTCCTTTCATGACTTACCAAAAAGGAAAAGAAATTCAGAGAAACACAAAGAAATATTTTTGGAGTTTTTATTTTTCTTAAGAAACAAATAAAGCTAAGGGAAACAAGAGAGATAGAAACTATTTACAAGGGAAAGCTACCAACAAGAAAGAGGAAATCTTTTTGGGTTTTAATTTAATAGTACAAGTAATTAATCCGGAAAGAAAAACCAAACAGAAGGGACACATATTTTTTGGATTTTCTAAGTTTTTTCAAAGACTCAAGAAGTAAGTGAAAAAATAAAGCTAACATGGATACAAAATGCAAGAGGATGAGCACCGACAATCTATATGAAGTGTGTGAACATGAATGTAATGTCAGTGAGAAATATGTACTCCCCCAAGTTTGTAATCCCGCAAGCTTTGTAATCACCACTGGTAGTCTGGGAAGTGGTTGAGATGGTAGCTTGTTGCGGCATTCCTGGCTGCCTCTTCTGCCAAGCGAGCAACCTCTACTTCGAGATTGTAATACCGCACTTCATTCACAAGAATGTAGTATCTCTGTTGAGACTACATTCTTCGTGAAATCATCGCTTAGCCATCGGCCATGACTATCTGATTGGCCCGAGGCTCAATGTAAGCTTGTCGTACGGAGCCCTTACTCGATGATTCACCCAAATATGCTTTCTCGAGGAGCTCCTCCGAAAGAAACTCATCAGCCTAGCACAAAGTTATGAAATTCGTAGACACAAATTTATGTCATTAAATTTTTTTATAATGATAGCAACTACTTATAAGGACACTTAGATTCGATATCAAGCATTCATACTACTTGGAACTCAACGAATTTAACATGCAAGCTCATTTCCTGTGGCACCAAGTGCATCAATTTATGCAAAATAGGAAACACTAAGGAAAAAACTAATTGGAGGAATGGAGGAGTCACATACCAAGGAATAATTTCCTAAAAATAGTTTATGAGGAGTCACATAGCAAAGAGATCGAAAATTTCAGTTTCAAGAGGAAGAACGCGGGAGAGAGAGAGAGCTAGGGAATTTTTTCTGGAGGTAGAGTATGATGTGCGATGAAGGAATAAGGCTGGCGGCCTCTGTGTCCGACAAGCCATCAGGGCGCGGCCTCGGGGTTGACCTATTCGCTTGTGGCTACAGGTGCATCTCCCTGCTATTATTATTATGCCATAAATTATAGTTTATTCAAGAAAAAATCATGTTAAAATTTTGTGGCACTCTGAGACTTTTTAATTTTTAGTGATTTTTCTACGGTACGGAAAACTCGGAAAATAGGGTAATCATGGCATTTCATTTTTCTTTAGCTAAGAGAACAGAGAATAAACTTGCAGTACAAAGAGTTGTGAACACTCAATTCATCAATCACATCTGTTTCGAAAAAGATCCATTAATAAGGTTGATCAAGTCTTATTAATAACCGTTTCCAATTAACATGAAACCAAATAATTTTTGTATATCACTAGGTTACCTCAATGGGGATCTGCACCTCCCCAACGTTAAGATTATAGTATTTCTTTATCTTGGCAGTGAGTAGAGGGATTGTAAAATCTCCAATGATGTCTATGGGAATAGGCTCAATGACATTAATATTTTTAACCAAAGATTTCTTCTTTGGAAAATGCAAAGTATGTTGCTTGCTATTAACATGAAAAGTAACCTTGCTTTTGTTGCAATCAATAACACCCCTTGCAGTTTTTAGAAAGGATCTACCATGGATGATCAACATATTGTTATCCTCGAGCATATCAAGAATAACAAAGTCTGTTAAGATAGTAGCGTTTGCAACCAAAATAGGTACGTCCTCGCAAATTCCAATATGTAAAGTAGTGAATTTATCAACCATTTGCAAAGATATCTCAGTGGGTGTAATCTTATCCAATTCAAGTATTTTATAAAGGGAGAAAGGCATAACACTAACAATTCAAGTATTTTATAAAGGGAAAAATGATATCACGTAAAGTAGTTTTAACATAATTTCTTTTAATAGAGCAAGGTCTTGTGGGTATACCAAGATCTCCCAACTTCTTATATATTCCACCATCAAATGAGTAATTAGTAAGCATAGTAGCAATTTCAGTTTTGGGTATCTTTATTTTGTTGGTAATAATATACTTCATGGACTTATCATACAGTGGCATTTTCAATATATCAGTCAAGCTTGTGCGCAAAAAGACAAGTCTAATCATTTCAACAAACCATTCAAAATTTCATCATCCCTACTTTTAGGAGGATTTTGAGGGAATGGCATGGGTTTTTGAACCCATGGTTCTCTTTCCCTTCCATGTTTTCTAGCAAGAAAGTCTCTTTTATCATAACATTTATTTTTAGGAGGTGGGTTATCAAGACCCTCAGCAGGTTCTATCTCACCATCATTATAAAATTCCTTATTACTACCTAGTGGATGTTCTACATGAACATCATTATTATTTTTATCAGTATCGTTAAGTTCATGTTCACTACCAGATTCTGTCTTTGCATCGGAAATAGAAACATCATTATGATTCTCGACAGGTTTCACGATATCACGTTCACTAGGGGCATGCAAAGTCATATCATTTTTCTTTTTCTTTTTCTTCTTAGTGGGACTAGGTGTATTATCATTAATTCTGTGAGAATCCTGTTCTACTCTTTTAGGGTGACTTGGAGGGTAAAGAGGTTCTTGATTCATTCTACCTCCTCTAGTATTTCCTCTAACATCACTCTCATTAATATTATTCATTTCAGGAATCAAATCATTTTCTGAGCTACTTGATCTAGATGGACATGAACCATAGGAGCATGTTTCCCTAGACCTTTCACATCATTAGAAATTCAAAACATCAAGTCACTTAAGCGATCTATCATCACAACATTATTTTTCCATTGATTCTTAACATAGTTATTGAAGTGCTCTTTCTTAACAATGTAATTATCAAATTCATCCATGCATTCATCCGGAGTCTTAGCATAAGGTATATCATTTTCAGTAAAAAAACAGACATATTTTACCTCTAGTACCTGTGTCAGGGCTTCAAGTCCATGTATTTCTTATATGTGTGGTAATTTCTTGACATTCTCAATTTTAATACCTTTTTATTTCATAGATCTGTTTTTCTTCTTGCATATTTTCAGGGCTGAGGAATAGAATACCTCTCTTCTTTTGAATAGGTTCCGTGGTGGTTCACGGAGTATCCAATCATCGACATTTTGGAATATATTATTTAATAACTCTTCTACTTGTACAATGGCTCTTTCCCTAAAAACACAAGGAGCACAACTATCTTGGAAATCCCTAGAAGCATCTGATAGTCCATTATAAAAGATATCAAGAATTTCATTCTTCTCAAGAGGACTATCAGACAAAGCTCTAAGTAGCTGGAGAAGCATCCCCCAAGCTTGAGGGAGGTTCTCTTCTTTAGTTTGCACAAAGTTAAATGTTTCTTGTAAGGCAGGTTGTTTTTGTGAGAAGGAAAATATTTTTCAGAAAAGTAATAAAGCATATCTCGGGGATTACGCATACAACTAGGAGCAAGATAAAGGTACCATTCCTTAGCCTTGCCCTTGAGCGGGAAAGGAAAAAAGCCTAAGGATATAATAGTAGCATATCTTTTCATCATTGGTAAACAAGGCAACTATATCATTCACTTTCATAAGGTGTTCAACCACAACTTCATTTTCATAGCCATGGAAAGGATTACACTCTACCTTAGGAATTAGTTCAGGCTCTATAGCAAATTCATAGTCCTTATTCGTGAGAAATATAGGAGAAGTTGCAAATTGAGGATCATGTTTCAGTTTTCCATCATAGATTTTTATTTTAGTTTGCATAGTAATTTATTCACATCACCTCTATTTTCACAAGCAAGAAAATCCCTAGCTACATCGCCATCCATAACATAACCTTTAGGTACATAAGACAATTCATATCTATCACGAGGACAAGGTGTAACAGGTGATTCAAAGTTTTCATTAATTTCAGCATTTTCAAGTTCGCTAGCTCTACCAATGTAAGCATGAAGTAATTCACCCAGTGGCATAGTTTCAGTTTCAACATGTGTAGCAATAGTATCATGATTAATTTCAGAAGTAGCATTGATTTCTACTACATAACTTTATTCTTGTAGACTATGCTGGGCCTCCAAGCGCAGAGTTTTGTAGGACAGTAGAAATTTCCCCTCAAGTTGATGAACTAAGGTTTATCTATCCGTGGGGGTGTACGATGAAGATGATCTCTCTCAAACAACCATGCAAGAAAAAAAATTATCTTCTTTCCCCAACACACCCAATACAATGTCAAATTGTATATGTGCACCAGTTCGGTGAAGATATGGTGATACAAGTGTAGTATGGATAAAGATATAGGTTTTTGTAATCTGAAAATATAAAAATAGAAAGGTAGCAAGTGTAAAATAGCAAGCAAAACATTGTATAAATTCTTGGTAATAAGGCCTAGGGTTCATAGTTTCACTAGTGCAAACTGTCAACAATGCTAACATAGTAGAATCATATGATTATCCCTCAACGTGCAATAAAGAATCACTCCAAAGTTCCTATCTAGTGGTGAACAAGAAGATGAAATTGGTGTAGGTAGTAGAACCACCTCAAAGTTATTCTTTCTCATCCATCTTTTGAGCTAATAAGTGTCACAAATAGCCCTAGTGTTCGTAATAGAATAACACCCATGATACATATCAATCAAACCTAATGTCACCTAGATACTCCAATGCCACATCAAGTATCCGTGGGTAAATTATGTGACATGCATTAAACAATTTAAGATCTATCATATTCAATCGAACACAAATAACTTTAAGGAGCGCCCCAAGATTTCTATTACAGAACATAGTATGAAAACATGCAATCAATCGCTATTGATAGATCCCCAAGGTCACCGGAATCCGCAAGTTGATGCCATAAGATATGACGTGAATCAATAGAATACCCCAGTGTCACAATGGGTATCTACATGCAAGACATACATCAAGAGTTCTTGAATCAATATTCAATCCATCATATTAAGATATCAAAGGTAAAGATTCAATTCATCACAATAAGGTAGAAAGGAATAACATCATATGATCCAACTAGATTAACAAGGGCCGTGATAGATGAAAATGGTGCCATCTCAAAAACACGAGAGAGAGAGAGAGAAAGAGAGAGAGAGAGAGAGATTGAACACATAGCTACTGGTACATACACTCAGCCCTGAGGGTGAACTACCCCCTCCTCGTCATGGCCTCTGCCAAGATCATGAAGATGGCCACCAGAGATGATTTATCCTCCTCGACATGGTACTAGAAAGGCTCCAGATTGGTTTTTTGTTGATACACAGAGTTGCGGCAGCGGAGCGGAATATTTCTCTTTATGTCTGGGGTTTCTGGTATATATATATAGGAATTTTCAGTGTTGGAATCACGCCAAACGGAGCCACGTGGTCCCCAAGCCATTAGGGAGTGGCCTGGTGGGGCGCCCTGTTAGCTTGTTGCCCATAGGTGGCGCCCCTCTATTTGTTCTTGCTTCCAGTATTGCTTATTTCCTCGAGAAAAAAAGTAAATAAGTTTCGCGTGATTCCGAGAACTTTAATTTTGTGCACAAAAAGAACACCATGGTAATTCTGTCAAAAACAACGCCAATCGAGGTTAGATCTAAGTAAATCATATAAAGTGCATCAAAACCATATGAACATATTGTAAACATAGGTGAATATGGCATGAATACTTCACAAATTGTCGATACATTGGAGACGTATCAGCATCCCCAAGCTTAATCCCTACTCGTCCTCGAGTATGTAAATAATAAAATAAATAATTTATGAAGTGTGAATGCTTGCATAGTGTACAAGTTTGATCAATGATAATTCCGATCAGTTTTTCTAGCATCATAACCAGCATCTTTAACATAAAAATCATCATGGTTGCGTAGAAATTAATTCACATATCCTGGTTCAAACAATGCATTCTCTTGAAACTCAACATCATATGTTCTTAGTCATCAAACAATTTCAATGCATCATCAAGTCTAAGTAAGAGCTCCACATACTCAATTATCATATAGTCTTCTATGATTGCTAATACTCGAAGCATATGTTTAGAAAAAATAATATCCATCGAACACAAAAAAATATAGGGGCTTAATGTTTCGCCTCCCAACATATTTATCATAAAGATAATTGTCAACAATAATGAATGATGATCAAATATATTTTAGTGGATATATATGTTTGGATATTTCCCAACCACATGGTGCTTGCCAACTAATAGACCGAAGTTGGAACAAGAAGTTTACTCAACATGAAAAGTGAGTAACATGAATGTAAATAGATTGTCCCTTCCAAGAGGGAAGGAGGGATTTGCAGAGGTACTAGAGCTCATTGTTTTAAAATAGAGATGTATATGTAATTTTTGTGATGTGCCTTTCCTGTCAACATCACAAGAGAGCTTTCAATGTCTTCCATGCTAGTCACATTATTGCGGTTCCCAAATAGAATTGAAATTTTACCCCCCCCCCTCCACCATTCAAACACATTCCATGGCTAGCCGTATCCACGGGTGCCTTCCAAAAAATCAAATTTCTAGGGGGAGTTCTTGTTTATTTATTTTCATACTATGCGGGGCTGGGCATACTTTTTATCATCCTGTATCATGCAATGATAGATGAATAAACACTCATCTTGAGAATAACTCACTTAGCATGGCAGATAATGACCGCCCCTTTGCTCCATGAGTGGTACGGGCACACAAAACATATGTTTATTTGAATGTTTAGAGGTGGCACATGCAAATTTAGTTGGAATGGCAATGAAATACAATATATAGGTAGGTATGGTGGACTCTCATGGAAGAAACTTGGATCAAGGGTTTGCAAGCACAAGTAGTATCTCTACTTAGTATGAAGTTTAGGCTAGCAAAAGGTTCGAAACAAGCACCACATGTTGGAGGATCCATAACAATATAACTTCTATGCAAATATACCCAAACATAACCATTAAGTTATCTTCCTTTTCCAACTTAAACTAGGTTATCAAGTTTTAAAATAATTAATGTGTATTGACAATCATAAAATATGTCCAAGATAATATTTTTGTTTGTGAAACTTCTTTTTTTTATACTAGTCATTCATGATTTGCTTGTATGACCAATATTAAATTGTCAAACTTCAATATATTTTAATTTCTAGAACAAAATTTTATACTATTGCTAAGAATATAGAGCATTGATAATTTCATATTTATGATATTTCATTCATACACAATTTACTCTTAGGATCTAAGTGAAGCACAAGAGTAAATATCAAACTACTCTCAAAAGATATAAAAGTGAAGATCAATGAGTAGTCAAACAATCAAGTAGTTATGTGAGGACTCTCTCTCAGTAAAGATTTTTGCATCTGAGTATTTTATTAAAAAATTAAATTAAATAAAAATTAACTCCAAGAATAGCACATATCATGTGGACAAATAAAAATTTAGGCTCAACATAGGCTAAGCGATATTTGTTGACGAAGAGAAGTGGGATGCGTAGCATCCCCAAGCTTAGATGATTTTGACTTCTAGAAATATCTACTTGGGCTACCTTCGGCTTCCTAAATATTGAGCATTTGTATCTCGTTCTATCCTCTCATATCCCGGTTTCACCTAACTCTCAAAAACTTCAACCAGACAAAACATGAAAATAATTCATGAGATAGGTTAGTAGACGTAAGAATAAATTAACACTTCATGTAATGCCAAGACAAGTTTAATAATATTTTTCAAACATTAGGTAATGTATACTATCATTTTCACAATTTATATCTACAAATATAATCCATGAAAACTCTAGGATAAGTAGATAACAAAACTATGACATCAAACTGTCCAAACAGAAGAGTCTATAGCAATGTATTAAACAGTGTACATATGTATCTCCAAAAATTATGAAAAGTTTGGACATGATAAATTATTTGTATGTAATTAGTGTGTAAAATAATTCAGAAACTTTCCACGTGCCAGTAAAATATGATAATTAAAATACTATAGCATCAGTTTCTGTTTTTGTGCAAGACACGTCACACATGCAATTCAAGTATTCTAAAGGCAATTCTTGCAAAGAAATTTATTGAAAAACAAGATTATATATAAAATATAACATATAAAAACAAAATAAAATTACTCTCCATGCAAAACACATATTAGGTAACGAATAACAATATAGCTCGAAGGAAGATATACCGATAGTGTTGGAGACGAAAGAGGGGATGCCTTCCATGGCATCCCCAAGCTTAGAGGCTTGAGTCTTCCTTGGATATTAACTTGGGGTTTTCTTGGTAATACACAAGCTTAGGTTCTTACTGCTACTTATTGTCCTTATATCGATATCTTACCCAAAACTTGAAAACATCAATCACACAAAACTTATCGGAACTTCGTGAGATTGGTTAGTGTAATAAAGATAGATCATTCACTTAGGCACTATCATGAAAAGATTCATAATTGTTCTCACATGATACCTAATGTATTCTATAATTCCCATAATTCACCAAATATAAGCTATGGAAACATTAAAATAAGCAAAGTATGCGTGCAGAACAGAATCTATCCAAAACAGAACAGTTTGTGAAGATCTGAATGGACACCATACTTCCGTGAGTGTCAAAATGATAAACCATAGGAAGACACGTAGAATTTGCATGGAAATTTTGTGTACATATTTCATAATTTTGACTCTCCTGTAAAATAACATAATTCATATACTCGACACAAAAGTTTCTTTTTTTGCACAGAACCAAACAAACATGTATCCACACTATCAAACATGATTACAACAGCTATAAAACATGATAGCTATAAAACATGTATCCAAGGCTTTACTTGGCACTTTATTGGAACAAAAGCTATAAAACATGATTACAACAGTATCTCAATCATGTTAACACACAAAAACATGGAAAGAGCAAATGCTGAAGTACTACGGGGGCTCAAGACAAGAACTTTTGACAAGCTGCGAATACATGGAAAGCACTGGATTGATGAACTGCCGGTCGTTCTTTGGTCGATCAGAACGACGCCAAATCGAGCCACCGGTCAGACACCCTTCTCCCTGGTCTACGGGCCGGAGGCAGTTTTCCCACGGAACTCACTCATGGATCACCTTGGGTGCTCGCTTATGATGAGCTTGAGCAAGAGCAATTGCGGTAAGACGATGCAGTGCTCCTTGAGGAGAACCGGATTCAGGCAGCTGTGCGAGCTACTCGCTATCAGCAAGCCTGGCGTCGCTCTCATAACCGCAAGGTACGAGCCAGAAGTATTGAGGAAGGCGACCATGTTCTTCGTCACGTTCAGTCGGCGAAGAATTAAAACAAGTTGACACCAAAGTGGGAAGGCCCATATCGGGTAGTACAAGTCACCTGGCCCGGCGCTGTCCGCCTGGAGACAGAAGATGGCACACGGGTGAGCAATTCGTGGAACATTAAACATCTTCAAGAGTTCTACCCGTAGGGAGAGGTTGCCGGGTCTACCTTCGACCACCTTTTGTACAAGTCTTGCCGAAGTTGCATGTAATCCTTTGTACAAAGCCAGTCGAAGACCCTGTGCGCAGTTGAATAAAGCATAGCGTTCCGCCTCATCATTTAGATTCCCATGTTAGATCATATGCATGCATAATCTAAGATTTTGTGAAACGCCTAAATTAATAAACCGCCAAGGTCCCAACATCTATCTTATATTCTTTCTTTTTTTCTCAAAAAATAGATACAACCCCGTGCACAAGTTTGCCGGGGGGGTAGTGGGGATGCCCACAGCAACAGCAAGAACAAGCATGATCAGCTCAAGACAGAAAGACGTACCACAGCCTAGAGATAAGTTGCAAAGACAATGAGTAAGTTATTGAGTAGATACATCATTCGCCTTCACATGCCTTTAGTTCTTTTGTATGGAAAATCTGTGTGCGGGAAAACTCGGTCGCAAGGCTCCTAAGAGTTGTCTTGAAGCGTCCTCGGTAACTTAAGAAGCCTATCTCATATGCCCTTTCTGTTTATGAAAGAGCGTGCTCGACAACCTATGGAATGTCCCAGAGGAAAGTAAGGCAGCTTGCCAACAGTGATGAAACCGGCAAGAGCCACTCCTCGAGACACTCGCGGCAAGGCTAGATGGGCCGGCAAATCCCTAGCAAAACAGAAGGACAAGCCATACAAAAAGAGCGACCGAAAGAGGGGTGATACTTATCAAGAATATCAAATACATTACAATACTAACTATTATAATCAAGATACAACATCTCTTAGCTGGAAGTTGCAGCAAGAGGAAAGCACGGGGAATTAATCCCGGTGCGGGCCTTGCACCTTCTTGATCGGGTCCACCTTATCAACGATGGGCATGACCAGCTTCTCGAGCTCCTTGAGGTCCGCCTCCTTCGAAAAATGCCGCATCAATGTCGGGATTCCTATGCACAAATTTGGTGAGGACCTTGACCAGGGCACCCATGCACAACCTGCGGGACTCGTTTGCTAGGCACATCGCCTTGCCAGCTTGGAACTTCTTGAGGGCATTGACCACGCTCTCGAAAAACAGATCAACTTAGCGCTTGGAGATACCTTTGGGCCCAAAGAGTAGTCGAAGCTCTGAAGATCCATAGAAGACAGCTGCGCGGTGATCCCCTCTACGATGTTGACGAGGCGCTCTGCCCACAACTCCAAGCCATGTGTATAATTGTCATGGGCAGTGGAGGCGGTCTCGAGCAGCTTTGTCGCGTGGAGAAGCTTCTGGGTCAAGACCCCTTCATGAGCCTTGCTCTCTTCAAGGGCCTGCTCTAGGGGAGCCAGTTTATCCTCCAGGGCGGCAAGGGAGCAGTTGACGGAGCGAAGTTGAGCACTCTTATCGAAAACGGCACCTTGGATCTCCGTCAAGTTGGAGAGAGTTTTCTCTCTCTCAGCTGTGAGGGTTGAGATCTCCTTGCCAAGGCCTTAAAGGTTCTCTTCCAGCTTCTTCACACTGCCGGCGAACTCGCCCCTTGCAGCCTCGGCGACAGCAGCCTTGTCGGGGACCTCCGGCATCTTGCCGGCATGCTCAAAGGCCTGGGCGGCGAGGGCACCCTTGTGCTGATCCATCAGCTCTTGGGTACGCTGTGTCACGAGCCTCTCGACTGCCTCGTCTTTGGCTTGCAGCTTTTCACTGAGCGCCTCCTCACGATTGGCGAGTTCCTCTCCATGGGAATCGAGGCTAATCCGAACCACGTTGAGACGGACGTCCTCGTCGGAGATACTGCGTCGGGCCTCTTCTTCCTCCTTTCGGACATCATACGACTTCAGACGGAGTGCGTCCCGCTTGGCCCTCAGCTTTTCTCACTCATCCTTCACCGCCCGGTGAGCCTCGGCGAAATGAATTCGCATGTCCTCGAAGCTCTTCTTGAAGGCTTCCTCCGCTGCCTTGACAACCGCTGCCCGGGAGTTTAGTTTCTCTCTCTGGGCCCGGTAGAGAGCTTGGAGCTGGCTGACGTTGTTCTTCATGGACTAGAAGACCTGCCCTTCGTTGAGTTGCCCGCCGCTGGTCCTAGATCCATCCACGATCTCGAGCCCAGCGCGGGCGGAGATTTCAGCGTCGAGGCTCTCCCCCTCCATGACCGTCCCTGTGCGATCCACCCCCAGCGGGTTGATGAATAGACTCTCGCCGGTGCGAATATCCTCGTTGGCTGGCAGGGGCTCAGACGCGGAAGGTTGATCACCGCCGACATCCTCGCCGGCAAGAGCGGGCTCCTCATCCAATACGACCTCATCAACCCCGGAAGCAGAGGAGTCGTCGGTGTGTTCCTCGGGTCCCTCGATGGACTCCTTCATCGGTTCCTGAGTGGCCCGTTCCCGCGCCTCCTCGGTGGCCTCGCTCACGGCGACCTTTTTGGCCTCAGCAGCCGCGTTTCGAGTGGTCTCCTCAATGACGGAGTCGACGTTCATCTCCTGCGCAGGAGAAGGATCTGAAGCACACACTACTAGAAAAAAGGCTATTAGTGGCGCACCTATTTTGTCTATTAATGGCGCACTATAGGTGCGCCACTATTATCATGCCACTACTAATAAATAATAATGGCGCACGCCTGGTGCGCCAATGTTAATGTACATAACAGTGGCGCACCACCTGGTGCGCCATTACTAGGCCCAGAAGTGCGCCACTACTGTGGGTTACTAATGACACACTTTTAGATGGTGCGCCACTACTATGAATATTAGGAATTTGTTTTGATTTTTTGATATTTGCATAGGTTACAAAATACATTACATCACAGAATATAAGTGATGTCTAAGTAAGTGATACATATTCTATACAATAGTTTCATAAAATATCATCACATCATCTCGAAAATAGCGATACATAGTGATGTAGAAGTAATCATCAAAGTCAATGAGACATCATATAACAAAAGTTGGTTACTATTCATAATCACAAATCCTCCTCATCATCATCATCAACTCTAACACATTGTAGCACATCATCACATCATCTCGGAAGTAGGTAATAATCATCATAGTCATTACCACCAATACTATTTAATACATTGTAGCACATCATCACATTAACACATTGTAGCACATTGTCACATTGTAGCACATAATAAGACATTGTACCTAGGACCTACTCCTCTGCTTAGGTAGAATATCATAAAACAAGATAGGCCCTGACTCTCCATTATGGAGAATGGAGATCATCTTATCTCTAATTCTTGGCCTACGCACAATGTTGCTTCCAAGTAGCTCTCTAGGATAGACCATACATTTTTTCCAATCTTTGATTGTCATGACTTCATCGGTTTTAGAAATCCGGTATGGACAGGAGTAAATTAGATACCTAGGCTGACTTGGCCGTGCGGGTCGTATCATCATAACATCAACGCGACCTCTTGGTAACATCAGATGAGGCACACAATCTTCCGGGATTTTCTATTGAAAAACATAGTATTAACTTTGTAGCTAGCAATATAGTTAAGTTTTACAAGAATTTATGCAAAAGATGCATGGATGTCGTAATAGTAGAAAATCTTACCATGCAATCTCCATCCAGGTTACCGTAGTTCACCACGTGCACTAGCGGCACATATTGACCATAATGTTGGGGAGTTTGCTGATAGGTATTGTAATTCTCAAGATCATTGATAAATTGGACAAGATGATGTTTCTCCTTACAAGTTAATTCTGCTTCATCATTGTAGTAATAGGTCATGTCTACCATTTTCCGTACATTTTTTGAAGAATGAAAATTAGCTGTCAATGGAAATAAGTTGTCAACTATTTTTAAATAAACAATATAAATTACTTGATAAATGTGGTTGAGAAACTCACATAATGGTAGAACTGGAGGCGTCTGCACATCGACCCAGATGTCGATATTACCTTCAATTTCATCTTCCAAACGAATATCAAAGGTGATAAGCATATTAGACTCAAATGCATAAGCCTTGCATAGTGCTACCCAAGTTTTGCATTCAAAAAAGGAGTAGGTGTCTCCATTGTACAATTTTACGGCAAAAGTATAACCATGCTCAGTCCTCAAGTGAACTATCTTTACCTCCATATTTATTTCAGTACTGAAACCATTCTTATCCAACACATAATGTCTTGCATGGCACGGGATACGCTAGTAGAATAGTAAAAAATAAAAATTATAAGTTGAAGCAAAAGAAGTCATGCTTAATTACGAAAAAAGACTTGTCTTTGTGACTTACTGTATCCACTTCGAAGTCCTCATCCAGCATGATGCTGAAGTTCCTATCATCAACTAGGAAAGGAGTGTCGCAAAGGCCACGCTTGTCTTGGCAGTATTCGCACATAACGAATTCGTTGTCACATGACATTTCCTAAAACAGAGAAAATTTGGGCATGACATTTACTAAAAAGTGGACATATGGAGCGCCTGAAATTTTCCGGAACGGAAATGAATCAACATTCCGGCAAAACATTAAGTTGACCAAACCTCAGTAATACAAACAAATCTACCAAACATGAAGAGAACTCTTCCGTTGCAAGGGAAGTATCAAAAAGGAAAAGCATGAATGAACAAGAATAAAGAACATCAGCATTCTACTTTCATCTTTGTCAGATAATAATTGGTTCGGATTTTCTTTCAGCACGGCAAGCACCATAGGCAGATAATAATTGTAGTCTGCTGGTAGCTAGCTACTCCAATCAACCACTGAATGTTTATGGAGCTTGGTGTTTCATGCTAGTGACAATGGTTCTATGAATACATCCTAGCGAACGACAATGGTATTACTAACAAGCTAGTGTTGCTAACACGTTCAAAGTAAATGAACACACCGGGGCTGTAATTATGTATTACTAAGCACGCCTTCTAATACAGAATTACCGCCCCAGTGTATTCATTCACGTCAATCAATGTGCATCCATCCCCTAGTGACAATGGTTCTATGAATGTTTTTGTGAAGGGGAACAAAGGAGGCGTGAAGGGAGGGAGGGGGCGAGAGGGGAGAACCTTGCGGCCGAAGGAGGAGAGCACGGCGGAGGCGGAGCGGGAGGCGGCGGCCTTGTCGTTGCCCATCATCGGGTGTCGGTCCGCGCTCGGTGGCCGGCGCGGGTCGGAGGGAGGAGGAGGCCCTCGCTCGTCGGAGGGAGGAGGCGAGGACTAGGCGGCGGGGAGGAACCCTAGCGGCGGCGGCGGGGGGGGAGGAACCCTAACGATGGCGCTCGGTCAATCGGCAGGGGAGGACCGGGCGGCGGCGGGAGGTGGTTGGGGCCGGCCTTCGGGAGAGGAGACAGGGGAGGGAAGAGTCCGTATAGTGGTGGGAGGGTTACCAATGGCGCACCTCCTAAGAATGCGCCATTGGTAACCAGGGTTACTAATGGCGCACCTGGTGTGTCGTGCGGCATTACTAGTTTTGAAAAAAAATGAAAAATAATTGTTAGTAGTGGCGCACCGTGGGTGTGGCGCGCCATTAGTAGTTAAAAATAGTAATGGCGCGCTTTCCCCTGGTGCGCCACTACTATGTCTGGGAAGGGTGTAGGGCCAGGACAAAAACTATTAATGGCGCACCGCACACGAGGTGCGCCATTAGTAATATGGCCAATAATGGCGCACCTGTATCTGGTGCGCCACTCCTATATAGCAGTGGTGCACCACATACATGGTGCACCATTAATGTCCATATTAGCTATAGCCTTTTTTCCAGTAGTGACAAGATAAGGAAAAAATGATCAGAACAAGATGAATATTCAAGGAAACAAAATAAAAGCTCACAAATATTCTTTGCCAGGACACTCACCCTCGTCAAGTTGACGAGGGGTAGCTGTCCCCTTTCCGGTGACATCGGTTGCCGGTGGCTCATCTTCGAGCGTCGCGGGCATCGGCAACTCACTCCGGGGGCTTTGCCGGGGGCTGGGCACTGGAGTGACCGAAGCCGCCAACGGCACCTCTGAGGCACTCGTCGAGGACCCGTCGCATGTCGACGCCTTGTCCCTTTTCTCCATCCTCTAGGCCAGCATTTCCGTGTCTTTGTGGAGAAAATATGGCACCGGATGAGCAAGAGTATGAAGCAAGAGGTTTGAAGGAGGTAAAGGGTCAGGTGCGTACTCTTCCTCCTCCCCTGAGCTGAATGCCGAAAGATCAAAGTCCACATCCGCTTTGGCGTTTGCCGAAGCGGATCCTGCCCTAGGACGCTTGACGGGCGCGACGGACGAAGCTTGCCAGACGGGAAGATTGGAGCCGGCATGTCGAAGCACTCGCTTAGACTTCCGGCGGGCTAGAGTCTCTTCCTCTTCCTCCTCCTCCTCCTCCTCGTCGGGCGTCCGTTCCTCCGAAGGGCCCCCGGCAAGCCCTCCCCCCAGCGACGTCCCTTCCTCAGCCGCTTCCTCGTCGTAATAGCCAACACTTCCGGCCGCTTTAGCAAGGGCTCGTTCCTCGGCCCGGCTGGCGATGTACGTCACCTCTTTGGGGGTGGTGTCGCGAATAAGGCCGGTTCCTTCCCTGATGTGCTTATCCGACAAGTGTCAAAGAAACATAAAACATCCTCCTCCTTGGGCTCGATCCAGGTTGCGACGACGCCATGAGCATTGCACTCCGGCATCATTGTCGTGAGTATGGTTAGGGCCGAGTTCTTGCACAAGGGTTTGACGCCCAGCAGAGGCCGGGCCCTCGAATCGGATTTCACAACTTCTGTCAAACGAGTGCATGCTCCATCGTCATGAGGTTATTGTTCAAACCCGTCCGCAGTCACATGATATCTGCGGCATTCACAAAGTCCGAGGATGGCCTCGGTCCCCTGTTCTAGAGGGGGGCGATGCGCCTGGGGACGAAATCAGCATCCACCACGGATCTACTCACGGCGATGGTCAGCTTCTTATCGTCAGGGGCGAAATCACTTGAATGCTTGTCGTGGGAATCGATCTTGGCAGTCCTCGGCTTGCATAAGGGCAGATACCCCTCCTCACGGATCTAGCACCATTTCCCCTGCCATTCTTCACACTTCTCACGAAGGCCCCATCCGGGTATATCTCCTTACATCCGGGCCTTGGGATCCAGGTAATGGAGGCCAAAAGGGCGTCCCCTCCCTGGATGCGAGGAGTGAAGTAATGGCGGAAGAGGGCCGTGTTGGGAGTGATGTCCACAAAGTTCTCGTAGATATGCGTGTATATGGACATGCATGTCACCGCATTCGGCGTGAAGTCCCGAAGATGGATGCCGTAGGTGTACATGATGTCGACAAAAAATTCAGATAAAGGCAGGGAGAGCCTGCAATAGAAATAGTCGGCGAAGATAGGATACTTGTGTGGGCCACCGCCGGCCTCTCTCGGGGTCACGCGGGAGGCCAGATGCGCCGTCTTCCGAGCCGCCCACATGAACTGGTAGCGCCGCTTCAGAGTGAGCGCATCGGCCCCCGGGAAGAAATAGACGAACTCCTTCCGCTTCTTCGACAGCTCCTTCTCCGCGACAACAGCCTTCCCCTTCTTGCCTTTGGCTCCCTTCGGCGCCATAGCGACGAGGAAGTTGCGGCGGTCCGAAGCACAACTTTGAAGGTGAGGGGGAGGGGGGAACTCTAGCTGAAGGAAGGCGATGGTGACGGATTCGAGATTGAAGGGAGCTAGGGGCAATGGGCTCGTGCACCCTCTTATGGGTGCACAGGCTGACCCTTGCGTGCCCAGCCAACGACTCTGCGCGCACGTGGCCATCTCGGCCACTGTGTGCACGCCTCCCCACTTCATGCGTTCATGCGCGACATGGGGAAAGACAACTACCAACAACTCCAAAAGGCAATATACCCTGTCAGGGAGGCCCGTGCAACACTTTGGGCCTGGCCAAACCATGCCTCGCACGCGTGTATGGACCAGGACCGGGGGCTCCTGTCGGTGCACTGAAGACTGGGGTCTCTTGTGCCCCAGACTTTTGCACGAGCGTCGGCAACCCCTTTGATGGCAAGGCAGGACGGAGGCTGGCAGGAATACTGACCCCAAATTCACCAAGGCCGCACCCCTCCGGGGGTGTGAGGAATAAGTCCAAACTCCAAGGCCCCGACAAGCCACTCTTACCAGGAAGACGTCCAAGGCCCCGGCAAGCCCTTCTTGTCGGGAAGACGTCCAACGCCCCAACAAGCCTTCCTTGCTAGGAAAGCATTTGAGGCCCCGACAAGTACTCCTTGTTGGGAAGATAGACAAGGCCCCGGCAAGCTTTTCTTGCCGGGAAGGTAGACTAGGCCAGTAGAAAGGGCACCAACCCGGCAAGCCCCATTCGCCGCCAGGTGTTCCCTCCTGCCACAGTGCCACCGACTACTATAGCTCGAGCGCATCCCTCGTGCGCCAGCACAACACCCAGGTGTCAAAACACCTGGGTACGTTTCGATGCCATCCTAATGCGAGATAGGAGACTGGTGAAGCATTTACTGCCTCTGACACCACGGTTGATAGATAGCGGTGAACCCTCTTCACTATACAGCTCGTGAACCCACTATTGAGCATTGTTGGTGACCCCTTTGCCTATAAAACAAGGCCCAAAGCTCAGTTCTAAGGGGTTAGACACTTTGGGCATTGGCCGACAGGCAATCACTTTAGCAAGTAATCCTACAGTTAGCACCTAATACAACAAACAAAGCAGGAGTAGGGTAAAAATGTTCCTGGTTCTGATCGCTAGCTCTGCTCTTGGCGCCACCCCTCTCCCCGTGGAACAATCAAGGGATCCTTGGAGGTTCCCACAGGTGTCATTCCCAGACACAAGTTGATCAACACACAAAGCGTGTAGGATGTACCAAGAGGGGTCAAGTGATCCCATGGTATGGTAAGGATTGTCCATTACAATTTGTGTACTAACACATGTATGGGATTTCAGGCTTCGCAAAACCCTAAAGATTCAAACTCACGGGCATGTACGAAGATCTCTCGCGGGCTCGCCTCACCTAACTCGCTACTCGTTGGGGATGGCACAGAACTCACTCAATGGTGAGGAAGACACAGAACATGGCAGTTTACCCAGGTTCAGGCCACTGAGAAGCATAATACCCTACTCCTACTCTGGTGGATTGCCTCTCGTGGAGGTTGGTGGATGAACTGGTATAGTGTTTGATGGCCTTCGCAGGGTGGGTGGCCTTTGTGCGGTGCTAGTCGGCGAATGAAGGAATCGGACCCCCCCCTATGAAGTAACCTACTCCCTCAATATATAGTGGCGGCCCCAGACCTCTTCCCTTATTGTTTCGCGGGAAGGGATCCCACAATGACAAATTTTAAGGGGGACAGGGGAACGTGCTTCCCCTGTCCAAAAGTAGTCTTCGCCTGCAAAGTGGCTGTCAATGCAGCAGGGACGGGTCCATGGATGACGTCCGTCCTGCTGGCGGGCGGTGGTGGCCTTGTTGCACCGGAATGGAAACCTTTGGGAGATGCCTTGGATACTTGCATGCATCCTCGCCCACTTTGCACTAAAGGGGTAACTGCACCGTCCTGCTGTCTGCTGCTTGCCTATCCTTCCCCCGCGAAATCCTAGACACCTGAGTCCGGGTCTCGCCTCGGAATGTGCGCCGCTCCAAAGGGGTCCTGAGGAGGCCCCCTGCGGGTCTTGTTGTTGCTCCTCCTTGCGAGGCTTGGCCCCTCGCGAGGGCCTTGCCTTGAGTGATGCCGGGCCTGTTGGTTTTTGGTCGATGAAGTGGGCCAACCCTGGGCCGCACGCAGGAAGGTGTGTGTACCCCCATTATAAGAACACCGATAGTAGCCCCTGGGCCCAAGGCGTGCCTGGGCTGGCTTCTTGGCGAAGCCTTGAGAGCTGTCTGAAACGTATTGGGCCCTAAAAGTCCGGGGACCAGGCTTCACGTGCGCCGTGCAACCAAGTGGCAACACTCCTAGTTCTCGAGGTGCTCGGAGATGCGGCTGGTCAAAATGACGCGACGCCCGGGAGTTGCGCCAGTCATCATCGCTCCTTGGGGACGTCACCTCTACGCACGCTACGCGGGAGCGCTTCCTCATGAACCGCGTGGGCCCAAGAACACGGAGGGACGCCAGTGTGCCCTCGATCATGTATTTGACCTGACGAGGGCGATAAGGTCCACATTGCCTATGTCTTCGTCATCTTCCACCTCGAGCCCTCCACCCCCTCAGCATTGCATCGGTGAGGAAGTATTCCGCTGCCGAGAATGGGAAAGCTTTCGGGGAAAGTTTCGTCGCCCCGCCACCAAGAGGGGCTGCAACCGCCCTCAGAAGTACGCGGCGGTGTCGACAGCGGTCTCCGGCGAACGCGACCATGGTTCCGCCCGCTCTGGAATCACCATCAGCTGTGTCGGTGGGGCGTCGATTGGTGCGAGCGTCTGTAGTGGCCGAGGTGGGAGGTCAGCCATGCCCACCCGGCCTCCATGCCCACGGCTTCATTCAACTGACACGGCGATGGAGTTTGTGATGTGGGTAGATAGGCCAGAAATTACATGGTTCCAGCTCCCAAACTTCTTCATGGCGGTGCTACCGACCGACAGGCTCTCATGCCTCTGGTTGCAGGCCGACGGCTGCTGTGGTGGGGTGTCCTGGGTGAAGGTCGAGGTCTCCCCCACGGCTACGTGTGCCTGAACAGCAGGTGGCAGACGTTTGCCCGCACTCGAGGCCTGAAGGGGAGGCGCTACCGGCACTTCAAGTATGACGGGGAGGCGAGGCTCTTCGTCAAGATGTTTGGGGTCGAGGGCGAGCGTCTAGGTTGCTGCCCGGAGGACGCCGGCCGTAGTGATCTTGTAGATGAGCCCTCCTCCGGCGGTGGGCGCCTTGCCTCCGGTAGCAGCGACACCCCCTCTGGAGGGAGCCCGAGCGACACCTGCGACAACAGCCACGACGAGCCGCCTTGTCGCCGCGCCCGGACCATGGGGGGAGGCCCCCACGCGCGGTGTTGCTCGTCTGCTTGTGTGGCGCCCATGGAGGAGGAGGGCGCGGACTAAGTGCCGGTGTGCGGGTGTCAGACACCTGCGGAGGCAGTCCCCTTGGGACCTCTGTCGCTAGCTGTCTCCTCCTTACTTCTGACCTTGCGTCCATGGAAACAAGGAAGGGCCATTCGGGCATGTAATGGATTTGGGCGACCACCCCTTTTGTTAGTACTGTTGCGTTTGGTCGGTTTGCATACTTAGCTCGGTGTGCTTGCAATGAACCTCTTTGGTTGTGAGGCATAGTTATGGTGTTCGAGGGGCTTTTTCCTCAGTTGGCTTCTCCTCGTTGTGGGTGAAGTGGGTCGATGCTCTATGTCAGCAGGCCCTAGTCCCGCACATTTCCCTGCCGCCGTGGGGCGCGACCCATTACCAAGGCTATTCCTCACTAGGGTGGGCCCTGACACCCCTGGTACCGACCGACTGTTCCTGGACAGCACCAAGGTGGCCAAGTGGCTTTGCGATCGGTAAGGCTCCTGAGGCACGATGCTCAGGAGCCCCCTTAGACATTCAAGCGGCTCTACGTCGACAGGTCCTAGTCCTGCACATTTCACTGCCGTCGTGAGGGCGACCCATTACCAAGGTCGTTCCTCACGGGGAAAGGCCCTGACCCCCCAGATATCGACCGAATGTGCGTGGATGGCACCAAGGTGGCCAAGTGGCTTTGTGACCGGCAAGGCTCCTGAGGCGCGATGCTCCGGAGCCTCCTTAGACATCCAAAAGGCCCTCGGGGATTCTGCTTTCTGCTTTTGAAGGGTCTAGTTTCTGGAGATCCCTAGTCTGCATTCAGGATGCTCTACATCGGTAGGTCACGGTCCCGCACATCTCCCTGTCGTCGTGAGGCGCGACCTGTTACCAAGGTCGTTCCTCATGGGGCAAGGCCCTGACACCCCCAATGCCAATCAGATGTGCCTGGATGGCACCAGGGTGGCCAAGTGGCTTTGTGACCGGTGAGGCTCTAGAGGCGCTATGCTCAGGAGCCCCCTTAGGCACTCAAGCTCTCCCAAGAGAAACAACTATTGTAAGAAAATACCAAAATTTTCTCCCTCTCTAGGATGGCGCGCCGAGCAGTAAATGGGACTCTTGAGCGAGTATCAGATGGCATGAGTCTGCCGACTCATCTGTGAGTGCCACGCGAGGGTCTGGGCGCCAAGGCCTTGGTGAGGTGTCGGCACCATTTCCCCAGCCCCCACTCACGAGGTATGAGCGAGGGGGGCAGGCGAATGCTCGACTGAGAGGAAGAGAGTGCGCTATGAAGAAAGGCCAAGAAAACAAGTTTTCGTAAAGACTTCATTTGGAAAAGCCCCGAGTTTGATTTTGTAAATATCAGCAAATACAAGCCAGAGAAAAGCAAATGAAAGCCGCCTCCGGTGCCTAATCTATTCTCCGCCTCCGTCTCCCCCCAGCGTGGAGCATAGGGCTTCCATTAGGCGTGGGAGGGACCCTGCCGCGTCCTCGGGGGGGGGGGGGGTTGGGGGTGGGGCACGCGTTTACAGCTGCAGCTCGTTATTATGTGACAGTGTCACGGTGGGGATGTATCTGGGAGGTCGCGAGGATGCTTTGCCCTCACAAGTGTCCCTACTCCCGAGGCATAGGCGCCTGATTCCTTTTGGGTCGAGCATAGTCATTGGTGGACTTCTTGATTTCCTTGCCAGCTGCGGGCATAATCATTGGCGTACTGAGTTGATTACCTATGTCTTCTCCCCAGCATGGATCTAGGGTTGCCACTAGGCGTGGGAGGGACCCCTCCACGTCATTGGGGGGAGGCGTATATAGCTGCAGCTCGTAATTACGTGAGAGTGTCACGGGTGAAGTAGGTTCCGAAAGGATTGAAGAACGATGCAGAGGCGGTACGGGTAGAACTTCCAGAGATGTTGGATATTCCAAGCGTTCTGGATGGGAACTCCGTCTTGAGTCTCCAGGCGCACGACGCTAGGCCTGGAGACATGGATGACCCGGATTGAACCCGCCTCAGGACGAGGTCGCCGACTTCAAGGTCTTGGAGCGGATGTTGTGGCAGTGATAGCGTCGTAAGGTCTGCTGGTACCTCGCAGCTCGGAGTGAGGACCGGCGGCACGCCTCCTCTCCAAGCACGAGGTCCATCCCCCGTGCAGCCTCCTGACGCTCCTCATCGAATGTCATGACACGCAAGGACCGGTGCTTGATCTCGTGGGGAAGGACCGCCTCGGCTCCGTAGACAAGGAAGAACGGGGTTTCACCGGTAGGCTTAGTCGTGGTGGTGCGGATGGACCATAGCACCGATGGGAGCTCATCGACCCAACCTCGGACACAAGCTTCGAGTTTCTTCTTGAAGCTCCTCACCTTGAGTCCCCACAGGACCTCTGTGTTGGCACGCTCCGCCAGACCATTGTTCCACGGGTGGCCACCGATGCGTAGCATACATGCGTTCCTAGGTTAGCACAGTAAGTCTTGACGAGCTGGCTGGTGAACTGCGAACCATTGTTGGTGATGATGCGGTTGGGGACGCCAAAGTGGCTCACGAGGCCCTTGATGAATTTGATGGCTGACCCAGCAGGGATGGTGCGCACGGGCTCCACCTCCGCCCACTTGGTGAATTTGTCGATGGCAACATAGAGGTAGCAAAGCAGCAGGAAAACGGGATGGTCGAGAGGCCCTGCGCGGGCTGGTGGATCTACTTGGCGTGGAATAGGCAGGCCTCGCAAGACCGGACCAACTCGGTGGCGTCGTCCAACATTGTAGGCCAGTAGAAACCTGACCGGAAGGCCTTACCTGCGAGCGTGCGCGAGGAGGAGTGATACTTCTCCAACGTATCTATAATTTTTGATGGTTTCATGCTATTATCTTGTCAAACATTGGATGTTTTGTACGCCTTTTACATCTTTTTTGGGACTAACTGATTAACTCAGTGCCAAGTGCCAGTTCCTGTTTTTCCGTGTTTTTGACCCTTTTCAGAGGAAGATTTGAAATGCAGTGCAAATGGAATAAAATCCCCGAAAAGATTTTTTCCGAAACAGAAGAAGATTGGGAGACTTGAGAACCAAGGTAGGGGGTCCCCAGGGACCCCACAAGCCCTCTAGCCCCGACCAGGGGGGGAGGCTGGGCCTCCCAGGCTTGTGGGCCCCCTGGACCTCCTCTACCCTAGGTTTTGCGCCTATATATTCCCAAACATCCGAGAAAAAATCAAGAGATCATCGAAAATACTTTTCCGCCACCGCAAGCTTCTGTCTCCGCAAGATCCCATCTGGGGCACGTTCTATTTCCCTATCGGAGGTGGTATTCGGATATGGAGGGCTTCTTCATCAACACCATGACCTCTCCGATGATGCGTGAGTAGTTCACCATAGACCTACGGGTCCATAGCTAGTAGCTAGATGGCTTCTTCTCTCTCTTGGATCTTCAATACAAAGTTCTCCATGATCTTCATGGACATCTATACGATGTAATCTTCTTTTGCGGTGTGTTTGTCGAGATCCGACGAATTGTGGATTTATGATCAGATTATCTTTGAATCTTATTTGAGTTTCTTCTGATCTCTTTTATGCATGATTTCATATCCTTGTAATTCTCTACGAGTTGTGGGTTTTGTTTGGCCAACTAGATCTATGATTCTTGCAATGGGAGAAGTGCTTGGTTTTGGGTTCATACCGTGCGGTGACCTCACCCAGTGACAGAAGGGGTAGCGAGGCACGCATCATGTTGTTGCCATCAAGGGTAAAAAGATGGGGTTTTCATCATTGGTTTGAGATTATCCCTCTACATCATGTCATCTTGCTTAAGGCGTTACTCTGTTCGTCATGAACTCAATACACTAGATGCATGCTAGATAGCGGTCGATGTGTGGAGTAATAGTAGTAGATGCAGAAAGTATCGGTCTACTTGCCTCGGACGTGATGCCTATATGTCTGATCATTGCCTTAGATATCGTCATGACTTTGCGCGGTTCTATCAATTGCTCGACAGTAATTTTTTCACCCACCGTAATACTTGCTATTTTGGGAGAAGCCTCTAGTGAACACTATGGCCCCCGGGTCTACTCCACACCATATTTTCAGCCTTACACTTTTACTTCGTTGCACTTTCCGCCTTTAGATCTCACTTTGCAATCAATCTTGAAGGGATTGACAACCCCTTTATAGCGTTGGGTGCAAGCTCTTTTGTGTTTGCGCAGGTTCTCTAGACTTGATGCGATTCTCCTACTGGATTGATACCTTGGTTCTCAAACTGAGGAAAATACTTACTGCTCCTGTGCTGCATCACCCTTTCCTCTTCAAGGGAAAACCAACGCAATCTCAAGAGACGACAGAAGGTTTTATGGGGTCATTGCCAGGGAAGGACTTTTGTTGCCGTAGCAAGGAGTGATGCCCGCAGTCCCCTCTGTGGATGGCGGCCAGTAGTTCACCCCCCAGCTCCCTGGAAATCCGCCACAACGCGATGTCGTTCGTGCGCCTGCGGTACAAGTTGTCGTACCGTAAGCAGTAGGTCGAGGCTTGTCATTCTACACGCTCCGCGTCTTCCTCCCTCTCTGGCAATGTGTCGTGGAGCAAGTACGCCTTGAGTTCCTGCATCCAATCATCAGCATGCGCCACCAGGGCCAGGAGCAGTCGAGCCCCAGAGGCCTGGCTGCAATCCGGAGCCCTCGATGGCGGTGCTCGGGGGAGCTCCTCTCCACGTGGCGTCGAGCCCTCGGGTGACGGCGTCGCGGAAGGCTTGAAGAGTCGCTCCTTGAAGATGCCTGGCTCTTGACCCTCGTGACGCGAAGCTCTTTTAGTGATGTCGTCCGCCTCCTTGTTCTCGCCATGCGGGACGTGATGCAGCTCTCGGCCGTGAAAACGTTTCTCAATCTTACGTACCTCTTGCAGATACACTTCCATGTGCTGATCCTTGGGTGTGTACTCTTTGTTGGAGAAGTTCACGAGAAGCTAGGAGTCGCCCCTCAAGGGAAGGTGCCGGACACCCAGGCCGCCGACGATGAGGCCCTCGTACTCCGCTATGTTGTTGGAGACCTTCTCCCCACGCTGGAAGCAGAGCTGTACGGCGTAGCGGAGCTTGTCTCCCGTCGGGGAAGTGAGCACGACTCCAGCCCCTGCTCCTCTCTGTGTGAAGGCTCCATCGAAGTGCATGGTCCATCCCTTAGGTTCCCCCACACCGGGAGGATGGGATTGGCTCCCTTCCAGCCCCCGGTCTGGTGCGTCCGTTCACTCCGCCACAAAGTCAGTCAAGGTCGCTCCCTTGATGACCCTAGTCATTCTAAATTCGATGTTGAAGGCCGGAAGCTCGATGTTCCATTCGACAACCCTTCCCGCCGCGTTTGGGTTATGCAGGATCTTTTCTAAGGGGTTGGCGGAGATGACCTTGATTGGGTGCCCCTAAAAGTAGTGGCGTAGCTTGCGAGAAGCAACGAGGAGCGCTAGAAGGAGTTTCTGCTACATGGGATAGTGCGAGCGCGCATCCCGCAGCACCGTGCTGACGAAGTACACCGGGTGCTCTATGAGGATATGCCCCCTCGGGCATCATGCTCCTCGATGAGCTCAGGAGGTTCGGGTGTCTCGTGATCCGGAGGAGGGGCCGGGGCCTCAGGAGGGCTGATCGTCTCATGGCCCGACCCTATGGTCTAAGCCTTAGGTCCCTCTGCCTGCGGGGGAATCGGAGCTCGCGACTCATGCGAGCCCCCAGACTCCGCAGGTGAGGGCCCGCCAGGGTTCCCTGAAGTGGCACCCTTCTTGGTTCGCTCCTCCCTTACTGCCACCAATGTGGCGCTCGCGGAGCGGGGGGTGGAAGCAAGGTACAGAAGCAAAGGCTCCCGTAGGCGAGGTGCCACCATGACCGGCGGGCTCATGAGGTATCTCTTGAGTTCATCGAAGGCTGCCTCAGCCTGCGGGGGTCCATTCAAAGGGCCCCTTTCTTTCCATGATCTTGACGAAAGGCAGGCCCCGCTCACCGAGCTTGGAGATGAAATTACCCAAGGAGGTAACATACCATGCCAACTTCTGTATCTCCTTGAGGGTTGTGGGCACGCTCATATTTTTTATGGCATTGACCTTCACCGGGTTTGCCTCATCCCCCGGTGCGACACTAGGAAACCGACCAGTTTGCCTGATGGGACCCTGAAGACGCACTTCTCGGGTTGAGCTTTAGGTTCAGCTCTCTTAGGCTGGCGAAGGTCTCCTCCAGGTCCTCCACCAGGGTTTTTGCTTGCCTTGACTTGACCATGATGTCTTCGACGCAGGCTTCAGCGTTCCTCCCGAGCTGCGGTCCCACAGCGATATGCATCAATCGCTGGAAAGTTGCCCCGACGTTCCGCTGCCCGAAGGGCATGCACTCGTAGCAGTATACCCCACACGGAGAGAGGAAGGCTGTCTTCTCGATGTCCTCCATCGCCATCTTGATTTGGTGGTAGCCCAAGAATGCATCCAGGAATCATAGGAGATCGCACTCCGCGGTGGAATCCACGATCTGGTGGATGCGTGGTAGCGGGAATGGTTCCTGAGAGCAAGCCTTGGTGAGGCTCGTGAAGTCGACGCACATGCGCTCCTTCCCGCACATCTTCGGGACGCTCACCGGGTTGGCCACCCATTCCGGGTAGCGCACCTCTCGAATGACCCTTGCCTCCTTCAGTTTGCGCACCTCCTGAGCGATGAACGCCTGCTTCTCCCGGGCTTGCCTCCTCGCCTTCTGCTTCACCAGGCGCGCGTATGGGCACACCACGAGGTGGTGCTCAATTTCGTCCCTCAGGACCCCCACCAATTCGGAGGCGCTCCAGGTGAACGCGTCCTTGTTTGCCCTGAGGAAACCCACCAATGCCTTCTCCTGGTCTTGGGGGAAGTTTGCGCTGATGGTGAAGGTGGGAGCCGAGCTTCCTTCATCCACCGGTACTTGCTTTGTTTACGCCCGGTCCTGGGAGAACAACTGCTTTTTCTTCGCGGGTGCGACGTCCCCCTGAGGTTGGCTTGTGCCACGGCCGCGGCCTTGTGGGAGAGCACGAGTACCTGAGATGCGTCCCCCACGACGGTGAGCACAACGCCGCTCCCGGGCATCTTAACGACGTTGTAGCCTGGGTGCGTTGCCGCCATGAACTGCGCGAGGGCTGGGTAGCCGAGTATTGCGTTGTACAGAAGGTGGATGAGGGCGACTTCAAAGTCGATCTACTCGGTACGGAAGTTGGAGCGGGTGCCGAAGGTGACGGGGAGGCGAATCCGTCCACCAGGGGTGACTGATCCTTCCACCACCCAGGAGAAGGGCTTTGAAGGCTCAAACCGCTCTCGGTTCAACCACAACGCGTCAAAGGCCTCTACTTAGATTACGTTGAGGCCCGCGCCGCCATCGATGAAAGCTCTTGGGGATGGCCACACTGCACATGGTCGGCGTGCACAACATAGGAAGTGTCCCGGTGGCCCTCGTGGCCTTGGGGTGATCGTCGGGGACGAAGGTGATGTTGACCTCTGGCCATATGCTCTGTTCCGCGGGCTCGGGCCTAGGGTGAACCGCCCCCTCGCGCTGTAGGAAACGCTTGACGTGACGGCAGGAAGGTGGCGCCTCTGATCCGCCGAGAATGCACGGGACTGTAGGGGCGGGCCTTGCTCGCCCTGAATCCATCCACCGCCGGGGACCGGCGATTGTCGGTGGTCGCGCTTGCCATGGAGTCCTGACTCGAGGTCTGGCTCTTGTTGTTGGCGTGGAGGAACCTTGTTGTTCTTGAGTGTCGGGGCCAGTGGCGGCGTTCACCATGGGCAATGGTGACCGGCGCGCGCCGATGGGGCCCACGGGCACCGTCTGAGCAACGCGGGTGGCGCGGCGCTCGGGGCGAACCCGCCGGGCGTTAGCCATTGGAGCGGCAAAGCTTGGTGAAGTCAAAGCTTGGAGGAAACCTTGACACGCCCCCTACTGAGCGCGCGAAATGTCGGATTTCAGGCTCCACAAAACCCTAAAGATTCGAACTCAGGGGCATGTACGAAGATCTCTCGTGGGCTCGCCTCACCTCACTCGCTACTCATTGGGGAGGGCAGAGAACTAACTCGATGGTGAGGAAGACACTAAACACGACAGTTTACCAAGGTTAGGGCCACTGAGAAGCGTAATACCCTACTCATGCTTTGATGGATTGCCTCTCATGGAGGTTGGTGGATGAACTAGTACATTGTTTGAGCGCCTCCGGAGGCTGGGTGGCCTTTGTGTGGTGCTAGTGGGTGAATGAATGAATCGGATCCCCATATGAAGTAACCTACTCTCTCTATATATAGTAGCGACCCCGGTCCTCTTCCCTTATCGTTTTGGTGGGAAGGGATCCCACAATGGCCAATTTTAAAGGGGGACAGGGGAACGTGCTTCCCCTGTCCAAAAGTAGTCTTCGCCTGCAAAGTGGCTGCCAACGCAGCAGGCACGTGTCCATGGATGACGTCCGTCCCGCTGGCGGGCGGTGGTGGCCTTGTTACACCAGAATGGAAACCTTTCGGAGATGCCTTGGAGACTTGTGTGCGTCCTTGCCCCCTTTGCACTAAAGGGGGAACTGCACCGTCCCGCTGTCTGTTTCTCGCATGTCCTTCCCCCGCGTCATCCAAGACTCCTGAGGCCGGGTCTCGCCTCGGAATGTCCGCCGCTCCGGACAGGTTCTGAAGAGGCCCCCTGCGGGTCTTGATGCTCCTCATCCTCGCGAAGCTTGGCCCCTCGCGAGGACCTTGCCTTGAGTGGTGCCGGGCCTGTTGGTTTTTGGTCGATGGAGTGGGCCAACCCTGGGCTGCAGGCAGGCAGGTCTAGGTACCCCCATTCCCAGAACGCCGACAACATGGTCTTCGTGAGAGTTCTATGTGGGGTTAGGTATGTTTCCATGGGCTTGCGTCAAGATGAAGATCTCATAGAACCCATGGAGGTTGACATCAAGTGGTGATCGTCATAAAGATTGAAGTTTGCAATTCAAGTTAAGCATCATGAATAGATCACGCTTGAAGCTTGCCGTCCATTGTGGTGTCAATGGACATGTGACGATGTGCTGAAGAGTGGCTCACCCATGGTGGAGTATGGGGAGAAATCTACTAGTCTTGATCGAGCTAGTGCAATCAAGAAATCTGATCCACCTTGAGGAGGACAACATCATCTTAATTTAGCTAAAGTGGACTATGCACATGCTAAATGTTTGTACTTTATAGGTTTTCTATCTTACCTGTCTCGGTGTGTTAGTTGGGAGACTGGGTTATAGGATATATTGTCGTACTATCAAGGTGGGCTCTCAAGTGAGTAGCTTGGTCGTATCATTCGTTGAGAGCTCAAACCATTGCATTCTTGGCATCATCATCTTTCTTGTTTCTTGGTTGGCTTTTATCTATTTGGGTTATTGATCTTCTGGTCATGTTCATGACAAGCTCGAGTTCATCGAAAACGGAATTCATATGCACCTTCTATGATGCTTTTGATGTTGGAAATATTTGTTGGTTCTTCATTTATAGAGATTTCTCATCTCTATATCATTGGCATTTTAATGCTCCTCTTCTTAAGATAACCACCTCCATTCGGAGCTCATTTGCAGAAGTTATGGTAGTTGTTGAATGGCTCTTGTCGTCCTGCATCCAACAAGCTTGAGTTTGCTCAGTTCAGAGCTCATTTACAGAAGTTATGGAAGTTCTATCTTGAAATGACCCAAGCGGTAGTACCGCTCCCAGGAGCGGTAGTACCTCTTATCCAAGGTAGTACCGCCCTGGTCAGCGGTTCTACCGCTCTCCTCGAGGGTTCAACACTTTTCGTGTCAGACTGAGCGGTTTCTAGAGCGGAAGTTCTCAGTGGTAGTACCACTCAGAGAGCGGTAACACCACTTATTACTATTGGGCGAATTCCACCCATGTTTCTTGGGCTATACTCGTAACGGATCTTGAGCGGATGTAGGAGGCGGTACTACCCATTATGGGTGGTAGTAGTGCTCCTCGCAGCGGTAGTACTGCCCCGATAGTTCTCCCTCCCTGTGTCTCCCTCCCGATCTGCTTGTCCGCAGCCACAGTGAAAGTACCGCTCCCAAGGGGTGATACTACCTCTTATCGGCGGTAGTACCGTATCTAGAGGGTAGTACCGCTGGTTTTTGGGCTGAGAAGGTAACGGTTGGATTTTCCCCTTCCTATAAAAGGGGTTGGTCTTCCCCGTTGAACCCAATCCTTTGAGCTTGTATTTTTCCACCATTGTTGAACCTCTTCGAGCTTCCTAACTCTCAGTCCCTCCAATGATTCTTGATAGTTCTTGAGGGAAAAGAGAGAGGAGATCTAGATCCAAATTTCCACCAATCACTTTCTCCTCTTTGTGAAGGGAACACTTTGGATCTAGATCTTGGAGTTCTTCTTGTTCTTCTTCATTCTTCGTGTCATTTTCCTCCATTACATTAGTTGTTGTGGTGGGATTTCGGAGAGAAGGACTTGGGTACTCCGTGTGCCCTTGCCATGGCATTTGGTTCATAGGTTTGAGTTCTCCATGGTGATACGTGGAAGTGAAGTTTGAGAATTGTTTTACTCTTAGGGTGTTTGGGTATCCTAGAGATTGTGCCTCTTGGGTGCTTTGGCACTCTAGACGGTTGGTGGTGCCTCAGAGCTCAATCATTGTGGTGTAAAGCTCGGGCAAGCGTTGGGGTCTCCAATTAAGTTGTGGAGATTGCCCCGAGCATTTGAGGTCTCCTCGGAGCAACAATCCATTGTGGTGAAGCTTCATGGTGTTCGTGGGAGACTCCAATTAAGTGGTGGAGATTGGCCCAACCTTGTTTCTATGGGTTTTGTGACCTCCCTCAAGGGTCCCTTAGTGTAATCCCGACATCTTGCATTGTGCGAGGGCATGAGGAGATTATAGTGGCCTTAGTGGCTTCTTGGGGAGCATTGTGCCTTCACACCGCTCCAAACAGAGAATAGCATTCACAAGGGTGTGAACTTCGGGATACATCATCATCTCCGCGTGCCTCGGTTATCTCTTACTCGATCCCTTTCTTATGGACTCTACTTTGTGATAGTCATATTGTTTCTTGTTATATATCTTTCTATCACTTAGTTGTTTACCTTGCTTAGCATAAGTTGTTGGTGCACATAGGTGAGCCTAGTTGTTTTAGGTTTTGTGCTTGACTAATTAAAGTTAGGTTAATTCCGCATTTGTTCAAGGCTAAACCAAAATTATTTTAAAGCGACTATTCACCCCCTCTAGGCAACATCATGTACTTTCAACAACTTTATTCCTATAGACTATGTTGGGCTTCCAAGTGAAGAGTTTTGTAGGACAGTAGCAATTTTCCCTCAAGTGGATGACCTAAGATTTATCAATCCATTGGATGTGTAGGATGAACATGGTCTCTTTGAAACAACCCTGCAATCAAATACAAAAAAATTATTGTGTCAATAACACACCCGATACAATGGCAAATTGTATAGGTGCACTAGTTTGGTGAAGAGATGGTGATACAAGTGTAGTATGGATAGTAGATATAGGTTTTTGTAATATGAAAATATAAAAGCAGCAAGGTATCAAGTTTAAAATACAAGTAAATGTTGTATAAATGATTGGTAATAAGGCCTAGGGTTCATACTTTCTCTAGTCCGATATCTCAACAATGCTAACATAGTACAATCATATGATGATCCCTCAAAGTTCAACAAAGAATCAATCCAAAGTTCCTATCTAGTGGATAACAATAAGATGAAATTGGTGTAGGTAGTAGAACCACCTCAAAGTTATTATTTCTAAGCAATCTTTTGAGCAATACCTAGAGTTCGTACTAGAATAACACCCTACATATCAATCAACCCTGATGTCACCTCAATAGTCCAATGTCACCTCAAGTATCCATGGGTACATTATGCGACATGCATCAAACAATTTCAGATCTATCATATTGAATCCAACACAAAGAACTTCAAGGAGAACCTAAAGATTTCTATCAGAGTAGTAGTATGAAAAGGTGCAATCAACCCCTATGCATAGATCCCCAAGGTCAGTGTAATCCGCAAGTTGATGCCATAACATATATCAAGTGAATCAATATAATACCCCATTGTCATTATGGGTATCCGCATGCCGGACATACATAAAGTGTTCTCAAATCAATATTCTATCTAACATAATGAGATCACAAAGGTAAAGATTCAATTCATCACAACAAGGTAGCAAGGGAATAACATCATATGATCCAAGTAGATTAACAAGGCCCATGGTATATCAAGATTGTGCCATTTCAAGAACACGAGAGAGAGAGATATTGAACACATAGCTACTGGTACATACCCTCAGCCCCGAGAGTGAACTACTCCCTCCTCGTGATGGCCTCCATCGGGATGATGAAGATGGCCATCGGAGAAAATTTCTCCTCTCCAACAGGGTACTCGAAAGGCTCCAGATGGTTTTTTCCCAATAAGGATAGTTGCAGCAGCGAAGCGGAAGTTATCTCTTTATTTATGGGGTTTCTAATATATATATAGGATTTTTCAGTGTTGGCATGACGCCAAAAGGAGCCACGTGCACCCAGAAGCTATCAGGTAGCACCCAAGTGCGTGATAGAACACGGATTTCCATGTCGTTGGGTTTAATCTTGATTTCTTCATAGACCGGCGGTTGGTCGCTGGACATTCCCATGGACTGAATTCGGCCGACCAACTCCCTTAGTTCCATGACGTCTATGACGTCCATGTTTTCAGAGTTCAGGGGGTTGACCCGTATCGCCGCTGTTGTCGGGTTATTTGGACCCGCATGAGGGTGGCGTTCATCCGATGATGATCCAAATATGTCATCTCATTCGAGCTTTGGGGCTGCAGCCAGGACGGGAGCTCTCCAGGGCGAGATCCACCCCTCTCGACGTCAAGGCATTAGGAGCCAAAAGCTTCGTCAAAATTATATCCCCCAGGGAGTCGGCAAAAACTATAAGTTCCCGAACCTGATCTCCTTATGAGGGGTAAGGTTTCTCATCCTGTCTAGGCGACCTGTCACATCAGCATGCAGCACGACGCTACCGAACACGAAGATCTATTCGAGAACGAAAACATCCTCATTACATATGTCGTCGTTGATGATTAAGCGGGCCACAGATCCTCCAGTGATCCAACAGTGGAACTCTCAATTAAAGCACCAATTTCGGTGTCAAAACTCCCAGTTCTTACGTAGGGGGTCCCGAACTATGGCACTTGGATCAATGGTAACATGAGACAATGGAGACGATGTTTACCCAGGTTTGGGCCCTCTTGATGGAGATAAAACCCTACGTCCTGCTCTTTTTTATATTGATGGTGGAATATCAAGTACAGAGTTGATCTACCTCCAAATCATATTTTGTGGTCTAAATCTGAGGAATAATGATGTTAACTTGTCCTACAAACTAAATCCATCTTGTTTATATAGATACCAGGGGTACTAGGGTAATACAATGTCGTTCGCACCAAGGAGAAACCTCGCCAATTACCACGTGGCTGTGGGATGCACACTAAGTTTTTGGAAGAGTCCGTCTTGGATACAACATCGGTTGATCTCCCCGGATCCCAATAATATGAAGATGACGGCCCAGGACTCCGACCCATAGAAATAGGGAAGCGGCCCGAGTACCCCTTTAGCCCCGGAGTCCCTTAGTGTCCACTTCAATGATTATAAATGGCGCTTCATAGAAGTGATTTCGTCAAGGTTAACCCACACATGGAAGCCACCGTAACGGATCGATGTTAAGATAACGGGTGTCATTTTGGATCCGATACGTGTTAACAGCCCTCACCAATGTTGATTTTCCATAGGTCATTTTCCAATTCTCCTACTTAACCATGTTGTCTGCTACATGTTGCTACAAATGTCATCCATCCAATGGGCGAGAGGCACCTACCAAAACATCAACATGTGGCACGTGCCAACAAAGACACAATTAGGTTAAAAATGTCGGCCGAGTCAAAGGCCCACAATATTTTCATAGATAGTACTAGGTTGGCCGTTAACAACCTACCATGTGTGAGGTTGTATTATGACTGATATTAGAGTTAGACCATTAACAATCTAGTCAGGTTTTGGCCCCTGCGCGGGTTGTTGGTTGCGATCTTACTCGCATAATTTCAACAAGGACTATCGAGGATCTTGTCCAACTTGGATGGGCCATATCTGTTCCCTTCAAAGTCTTTCTTCTTTGGGCCGCTCCGTTGATTGCGGAATCCATGTTCTATGGTTTCCTCGATGGCGTCATTATCGTTGCCTCTATTGCAACGTTGTTTATTTTTATTGCGTCAAGCTTTCCCGTTAACGTCATGTACTTCCGAGGTACCAGGGTCACTATTGTGGGGTGTTCTATGGGCCAACCAACTATCATCTCCTACACAGAATGGAGTCATGAGGGCGGTGAGAGCGGACATGGTCCATGGTTTGCCATGTCCAAGCTGTGGCGCCAACCATTAATCACGAATGTTGTGCCAAAAGGAGGCAATCACTTCTGCATCAGGACAGTCAATAATTTAGCAAACTCAGCAAGCTATTAAACAATGTAACTGAGCTCGTCGGCATCCGGGGGTCGAACATAGTTGCCTTCAAAGTTAGCTTAGCTTCTTCAAGCTCTTCCCAGCATCCAATGGAGTTATCTGGCAAGCTATTGAGCCAATCCCCGAGATTTAATGGGAAGTACTTGATGGCATGATGGTCATCTCCTTGGGCCATATGTATGTGGAAGAAGAAAGTCCGCGGTCCACACTGTCGAGTCCATCGCTTCATCATAATTTTTTATATTAATGGGTTTAAACCTTTTCGGAAGTTGATGTTGCATGACCTCTTCTATAAAACACATCAGGTGTGCGGCTCCTTGGAACCGAGATACCACTTGCCAGACATCGGTTGTGGTCTAAGCATGATTATCGTCCAAAGATCGGTCATGCGTGTCCACTCAGGCTTGCTTTTCAACTGTCCACCAGGGGCACGGTGTTGAGATTCGTATATTGTTCACGATGGAACTGGTTGTTCTATCAATATTTCCACAAGTCATATGGTGGAACTAACGGGATCAGATCATTGCATTTATGGCGAGGAATTGTGGGAAAATTTTGAGGTCCTCTCCTTGAACTACAAGAAATATGTTAATTTATGACCCTTAGTATTGGTCCCCAAAAGTTCGTTGTGTTTAATTTTTGACCTTTTTGTGACCAAAAATAGTTGGTGAAAAGCTAGTGGTCTTCGATGAAACTTAACAAGCTTGTTTGTGAAATGGTCATAGAAGGTTAGGAACAAAATGAAAGGTCGTAGAGTTTATGACCAATTGTTTTGGTCACTAGCAGCTTGTCCACGCCATGTCGGATCCAATGTGGCAAACTAACGTGGCAAAATTGCGACGAATTGAATTGGTCGTTGATAAAAATAAGCCAGGTCAAGTTTGGCCATTTGTATGGGCCGAGCCCATTAATTCAGCCCATTTATACATATTGTATTTCAGGTAATTCTAGTTAGCTACATGGGAGTGGCCCATGAATTCGGTCTTTTTGTGTCAAATGATGTTTTACTCATCGAGTGAAGCCCAATATTTTCCAAGATTATTCATTCCTAGGCCTTGGCCTTTTCACATTAATTTCTTTCTGTTTTATTTTTTACCTAAAATATATTTCTCCAATATAATTTGGGTCTTGGCCTATTTACGGTCCAACTCCATCCCATTTGGCAAACGTTTTCCAACCACTTTGAATGAAAATATGAATCAACTTACGACCAGGTCACACATTCTACAAATTTCCATCACATCCATATTTTAGTCAGGTCCAAGATACCTATAACAATTTGTATTCAAGCATATAGCTCCTGAAATACTCCAGGATAGTAAAAATTAGAACTAGCCTATCTAGTACTTCCCAGCGACAAAACATGTAATCTGCTTAATGAAAAAGTTGCTTCTCCAAGTACTACTTCTTCCATAGCAATGACAGGCTGATGCAAAACATGTTAGCATTCAAAAGAGAACAAAAAATATGTCACTGATAGAAGAAATGTTACACGAGTACTTTTAAAATAAAAACTAAATATACATTAGTATATTATCATTCTATTTATTATTATTAACAATATGATTCTACTTATCTAGAATTGGGATGGTCATCAAAATTGGGAATTTAATTGGCACATATGATAAACTTAGCAGCAAATAAGCATGAAATGTTTCACATACACGACAAGGTTTAAAACTGAAATTGAAAGTTACAACAGATCAAAGTTCCATTTGAGTTTATGGAATAACATTCATATTTAATCAATAGTGTCACATGATACATGCATCAAGCATAAGTACATGAAGCATTAGGACCTTATCTATTCAGCAAGATGAGTACATACCTAACTTTTTGTCGACGCGATGGATGGGGCTCTAGTTGAAAATCGGGTCCGCATAATTGTTGCCGCTGGGCATCGCAAGTACTTGTCCATTTTGAAGTATGCCATGTGTCATGGGAATGACCCTGACAGTAGTACCTAAGGGTAACAACCCTACGTCTCGAGCCCTGAGGATACACTTGGATGTACAAGTTCAGCCCAATCGGCGTCGGGGATACACTCGGATCTAACTCTAACTGGGCGCCGCGGATACACTCGGATGTACGAGTTCAGGCCCACTCGAAAGTGGTAACATCCCTATGTCTCGAGTCCTCAGGCTGATGTTTTCTTTTGGGGTATGAAAGATTACAAGGTAAAAAACCCTTGAGTTGGAGCCCGGGAATGGCTTATATAGTGTACTCTATGACCGGCCGAGCTTCATTACAAGGTGAGTTAATTCTAATAAATAGGGAAGTTACTAGAAACGGAAGCTATAACTCTTCACGTTACCGGTAACATGGGTCTTCACTACACTTCATGTGTTGGATTAAGTCCTTAGCCATTATAGCCTCTTCGTTGTTCTCGCCTTGATGTAGACCGAGTGTGGGAGGGCGTCCGACTAGCGTAAGGCGATCCGAGTGACCTCATGTAACCGAGTGAGGACATAGTTACCGAGTGAGGTCGAGATTACATCGGTGACTTGTAGGACAATGATGCCTGTCCAGGGCCTTAGGTGGGCCTATGGAAACAGGTTCGTAGGCCTACCCCTAATGTACAACCCCATAAGTAGCCCGCGAATCAGTAGAAGCTTTTCTGGCCGAGTGAAGGACTCCCTTTGGTAACCTTGGCATCTCGGGGACACAGAGGCTGTGGCCAGAGGCTATGTCATTCGGACTCTTAGATAACTACTAAGGATTCAAGAGCATGGAATTCCGAATGCCCGGACATGCCAGTTTGTTTGCATTCGGTAGAGACCGAATATCTTTCTGGAAGATAGATCCGGTGATTCGGATGATTGTGGGACGAGAGCTCCAAATGTCGAATCGGCGAGGTGGGACGGATCTCACTCGTACCGAAGCAGGGGCGATCTGATCGTCCTGGGGGAAACAAGTACCACTCCATCCCCCGAGCCATGGAGCATTTTGAATCCATCGAAGAACATTGTGCAATGCTCGGGGACGTCTGGAGCCGGCTGCTCTTGCCCTACCCACTCAGCAAGGAAGTTTGCGAGGGCGTGAGATTGATTTCAGTCTTGGCTTCAAACTTGATCTCCATCATAGAAGCTTAATCGCCAAATTGGCCACTCAGCCAATTGCATCCCTATTATGCAGGATTTCCATCAGGGGAGCATCACTAATGAGATTGACTGAGTGATCTTGAAAATAGTGGACCACCTTCCCTACTAGGGAAAACACTAGTAGTAGCGCGGGTTAATGACCTATTACTAGCATGGGGGCCTGCTCTACTGCTACAACGCTACAACTAATTTTTAGTAGTAGCGGCAGTCCTACCCGCGCTACTACTACTTCTTCTAGTAGTAGCGTGGTTGCCACCCACGCTACTACTACTTAGCTGTAGCGCGGTTAAGGGTCTCGCGCTACTACTAACTAATTAGGGATTAAAATAAATAAATTCATCCAAGGTTGCTACTGTTGCTGGGTGTCAACATCCTCTCCATCCAGGGCTGATGATGGTCCTGGAGGGGATGAAGTCGTCCATTATGATGGTGCTTCCCCACCCAAGTCATCCTCACAACACTCCTATTCTACTACTACAAAATAAAAGAAAACGATTAGAAGATGAAGAGAAAGAGAGATTGAGAGCAGAAGTAAGAGCAACTAACCGGTGGTTGTGTCCATGGCAGATCTCGCCGCCGCCATGGATAGCGCTCTACTAGATCTCCCTCTCCTCCAACACCGGAGAAGGAGGAGGGAGGAGGGGGAGGGGATGCAGTAGCAGTGGAGGTCACCGGATTTGGGGGAGGCGATGAGTGTGAGGCCAGTAGTGGTAGTGGGTGGGGAAGGGAATCATGGGTTGGAGGGAGACGCGGTGGTAGTGTGGGTTTCGATTTGGGACTCGTTGGGCGCCAAGGAGGAGGAGGAGGTGTTCTTGCGCACGAGCACCATGGGAGAGCCTATGGAGAGAGGGGGAGACTGAGGGAGAGAGGAGGGATTCGGCCGAGCATATGTGGACTTCACCTACCTTCAACTTAGTAGTAGCAAGGGGTATAAACCTGCTCTACTACTATTGCATGTCCTAGGGGGCACGGTAGATACCACTTAGTAGTACCGGGGAGGGCGGTAAAACCCGCGCTACTACTATCAACTTAGTAGTAGCGAGGGGTAAAAACCCGCGCTACTTGTAAGTTCCAGTAGCAAGGGCTAAAAACCCGCGCTACTAGTAAGCATCTGTCTAAAATCTTTTCCCTAGTTGTGTTCTTCACTGTCGGGTAGATCCCATAGACAAGCTTCTGGTAGTTTGGCTACCTTTGTTTTTAAGGGGTCAACACTTTGGAAATCAAGTAGATGGGCCTTTGTACCTTGCGCGCTTTACCCGCTTCCTCACGCTCGACGGTGAGTACAATGCTAACCACTTGGCTAGAGGCAGCGATGTACAAGAGCAAGGGCTCCAGGCTGCTCGGAGTAGCTAACATCGGTTGGGGGGAAAGAAGAGCTTTAAGTTGGTCGAATGCAACCTGCGCCTCGTCGGTCCAATCGAATATGTCGAATTTCTTCAATCGGTAAGGCAGAGCCATCTCACCGAGTCTTGAGATGAAACGTTTCAGGGCTGCAAGGCAGCTCGTAAGCCTCTGCACATCATGGATGTGCTCCGGCCATCTCATATGGACGATGGCTCCGATATTATTGGGACTGGCGTCGATAACTTGTTCGGAAACAAGGAAACCGAGTAGGTTTCCACCTGGTACACCAAAGGTGCATTTGGCCGGATTGAGCTTAATCCCGAAGAATCGAAGGTTTGTGAAGGTTTCAGCGAGGTTGGCCATGAGGTCGGTACCTTTCCTGGACTTCACCATGATGTCGTCCATGTATGCTTCAACATTCCGACTGATCTACTTCTGTAGGCACTTTTGAATGATGCACTCTAAGGTAGATCCAACATTTTTTAGGCCGAAAGGCATCGTGATGTGACAAAAACACCCAAATGGGGTGATGCATGCTGATTTTATTTCGTCAGGTCCATACATTCGGATCTGGTAGTACCCGGAGTACGCATCCAGTAACGACATGCATTCACATCCAGAGTCGAATCCACGATTTAATCTATGCGGGGCCGAGGGAAGTGGTCCTTCGAGCATGCCTGATTGAGGAGCTTGAAGTCCATACACATTCAGAGTGAATTGTTCTTATTTGGCACCATGACCACGCTTGCCAACCACTTGGAGTGGTAGACCTCAGGGATGAACTTGGAAGCTAGGAACCGAGCGACCTCCTTGTCGATTGCCTTACGCTTCTCCACGGAGGAGCAGCACAGGTGTTCCTTCATGGGCTTGATCTTTGGATCCACTCGGAGGAGATGCTCAGCCAGCTCCCTGGGAACGGCCGACATGCCAGAAGGCTTCCATGCGAAGATCCCAGTTCTCACGGAGGAACTGTATGAGCTCGGCTTCCTATTTCTCTCTGAGTCAAGTGGAGATGTTCGTCCCAGAAGCACTCAGATCGGTGGGATGGACACGGACCTTCTTCGTCTCACCGGCCTACTAAAAGGCAAACTCAGTCGCTGACCATTTTGACTTGAGCAGATCTGCGGTGTCCACTGCCTTCTTGTACCCATAAAGCTCGGCTATGAGGGCCTACTCGTTGGCGATCCTAGAGCCTTGCTGGAGGCACTCCTCGGCAACCTTCCGTTTGCCATTCATCGTGATCATGCCTTTCATCCCTAGCATCTTAAGCTTAAGATGCACATAACATGGGCGGGCCATGAAACGTGTGTAGGCGAGCCTACCCAGGATGGCATGATAGGCGTTGCGAAAGTCAACCACTTCAAGGGTCAACCTCTCCTTGCGGAAATTCTCCTCGCTGCCGAATACGACGATCAAAGCGATCTGACCGAGTGATTCGTCCTTTTTCCCGGGGATGACCCTTGGAACTGCATATTACTCTTACTCAATGGAGACAATGGAATGTCCATGGCTTTGAGAGTGTTGCCGTAAATTATGTTGAGGCCGCTGCCACCGTCCATGAGGACTTTGCGTAGTTTGAACCCACTGACAGCTGGATCGACCACCAGTGCGTGCCTCCCGGGGTTGGCTATGTTGGCCGGGTGATGTAACTGGTCGAATGTGATGGGCGTCTTCCCCAGCAAGGTATTTTGTGATAGTCGGGGCTGCCATGTTCACCTCCCGACTGATAACATTCAGTCGGCTCTTGCTCTCAACATCAGCAAAGATCATGTCAGTCCCCTTGATCTTCGGATACCGGGAGGCATCCGTTGGGTCGTCCTCATCCTCCTTGTCCCCGGAGGGCTCTCCGCTCATCTCCTTCTGGAGCAGATAGTAGTCGCAAGCTGTGTGCTTGGGGGGATGGTCTCCCCTTCATCATCCTTGCGAGCATGAATCGGACATGGGTGGTCCAAAAGGCAGCTCTTGGACTCGACCTTATTTTTTCCTACCCAATCCTTCTTCTTTTTCTTTGGCTTATTCTGGCTCTGCCTTGGGACAGCAGGTACTTTGCCTTTGCCCGATGGGTCGCCTTTTCTATTTTGTATCATCCCGACATTGCCGGACTGTGGGGTTTCGCCGACTTGACCTTTGCTACTGCGGAGGCGGTCTTCCTCTTCGCCATTCGCGTATAGATTGTTGATTTCCATGGCCAGACTAAGGGACCGGTCCCCCGATCGACCAAACTTGAGAATCAGCTCCCAATACCGAGTGCCCACTTTGAAAGCGCACAGGGCCTGGTGTTCAGTGAGATTGTCCATAGTGTTGTGCAATGTGGTCCACCACTGGATGTATTCCCTAAGAGTGTCGTTGCTCTTCTGGACACAATACTGCAGCTCAGTTAGGCCACCTACACGCTTGTATGTTCCGTCGGAGGTTTTGACGAACACTCGGGCGAGATCGCCCCAGCTGTGGATGCTGGTGAACTGCAGCCGAATGACCACGCCTCCGCAGACCCCTCTAACATGAGGGGGAGATGCTTCATAATTACCTAATCCCCGTGGCCAATCGGTAGTTGGAGTGGATCCCTGCCTCACGGATATGTCTGCCGAAGCACTCGAGGCAGGATACTCCCCGTCCAACTTGCAATCGATCAACCACGTGTTGCGTGATTATAGACTGACCATTGAACTGGGGGTGGTAGTCGTCGTCCCCATTAGCCTGACGTCGATTGGGGCTTGTCCTGCGGTCATGGGGTCTGCAACCGAGTGAGTCACTCCTCGGGGGAGTTGACCTGCTTTGGTCTCAGTGACCTTACCTGCAGTCCCCGTGCGAGCCTCTCAGAAGAGTAGGAGACCATTGGGGTCTTCCTTGTGCGTGGGGGCTATGAGACGACTGCATGGTGTCCGCCTAGACGGAATTGCTGTAAATGCGATGCTGCGACTGCAACACAGCGGAATTCTGCTGCATGGCAGTTTTCAACAGATCCTGGAATTGTCGAATGCCTTTCCTGGTCGCACTGTTACTCGGCGGAACTGCATCAGCTATCCCAGTGGCCGCGACCAGGTTCAACAAAGGTGTCCGCGTCACCTTGATGTGACGTTGGTGTTGTTCAGGAACTACTGCCAATGACTGTGGCTGGAGCTCGGCTGGTCCCTCGTGGCCCGAGCATCGAGCGACCGCTGGAGTCGCTCACGCTCGGCCAGATTGGCCGGATGCGTGTTCTTCAGCGTGATCTCCTCTAGGGTATTCCCGTTGATGGGGGTGTGGAGATCTGGATCGCTCTTGCGCCGAAGTTCCTCCCGTTGCTGCTCAGTGAGCGGCCTCGAACGTGGTGGCTTCCCTCGCCGTGGCGACACTCTTCGCCATCACGTACGGGGGAGTTTTCTACGGTGAAACATGTGTTGCCTCCCCTGTTCGTGTCGGCCATCAAGACCTTGGTGGCACCCCCACTGCTTTCACAGTCGGAGTCATCGAGTGAGTCCTCGCTTGATGACGGGAAGAGGGTGACGGTGGGCTTATTTGAGCTGAGCATAGCCACCTGCCTGGAAATGGCCTCATTGGCAAAGGATGCTTGATCCACCACTGCACCCGCAAGCGTCCCGAGCGCTTGCGACGAACAGTGGCGGACACTGGGGCGCCGAGTGATACGACACCGACGGCTGCCGGATCAGGACTGATTGCGTGACTGCGCTGAAATGTGATGTACCTTGACCAGGGAGGGCATCGGTGTCCAGTGGCGCATCCTGCAGCCACGTCGAGTCGTCGATGACGAAGCTGGGAGAACCGAAGAGGATCTCTCTACCGAGTGTCATCATGTTGACGAAAAATGCAATAAATATCTAACCACGTTGGACTTGCTAGACGCGGAGCCCCAAGGTGGGCGCCATTTGTCGTGGGAATGACCCTGATAATAGTACCTAGGGGTACGAACGAAGGAGCGAAGTCTAACTAGGCGTAGTGGATACACTCGGATATACGAGTTCAGGCCCCACTCGGAAGTGGTAACAGCCCTACGTCTCGAGCCCTGAGGCTGATGTATTCTTATGGGGTATGAAAGATTACAAGGTGCTGAACCCTTGAGCTGGAGCCCGAGAATGGGTTATATAGTGTACGCTACGACCGGTCGAGCTTCATTACAAAGTGAGTTAATGCTAATAAATGGGGATGTTACTAGAAACGGCAACTACAACTCTTAGCGTTAATCGTAACATGGGTCTTCACTACACTTCATGTGATGGGTTAAGTCCATAGACGTTGCAGCCTCTTCATTGTCCTCGCCTTGCTGTAGACCGAGTGTGGGAGGGTGTCCGACTGGCGTTAGGCGATCCGAGTGACCTCATGTAACCGAGAGAGGACACGGTTACCAAGTGAGGTTGAGACTCCATCGGTGACTTGTAGGACAATGATGTCGCTACTAGGCCTTAGGCGGGCCTATGGAAACAGGTTCGTAGGCCTACCCCTAATGTACAACCCCGTGACCATGAAAAACACACATGCGTGTATTAGCATAAAGTAGAGCTTCTAAATTACATGCAAACTTTCAATATGATGGACCAAGCAAACTATTATGGAAAAGATCTAAAGTTACACAAAAAGCATGTATTAGTCAATTACAGAGCAGGCTTAAGCACGGACACATAGACCTACTACATATGCTCGACGTAAACTATACAACATTGTTGTTTATTGCAGGATGGTGGAGTATCCAGCCAGCAAACTGTGCAAAATATTGAATGCCAAATATATGATAATATGCCAAATTTCAAAGTCTTGAATTCATATTTAAACAAGCAAAGTACATGCTCAGATAGTTCACTGACCTGCCAGGGTTATCCAACCTACTCTTGTTATTTAAATAGGAGTTGCAAGTTGCAGAATAAAGTTAGCACAAAGTAAAAGACTTGCAATTCAATCATCATCCAATTTATTGATAGAATGAAAAGGTACTTACATTGAACACCGGTTGAGTTGTAGCTAATGATATAGTATTGTAGTGTGACCATCAAACTCTTCAACAGAACTCCCATGCTGGAAGCTACATTCCCACCTACTTTTGAGTATCAACATACATATATATCAACATATGGTAAAACGGAAAATAATAGAATACACACGTACTCATATCTTGTTACATCCATAATTATTATCATCCCAAAAATGGATTCACAAGTGCCTTTCACGACACCAACATATCTCATTGATCGGCCACAACTTCTTTCTTGCACATGACATTTGTTTTGTAAATATATCCTCTAGTTAGCAATTAGCTCGGGATTCAGCTCCGCTCCAACATTAAATCTGTTTGAAAGAAAGTACATACAATGTATTTAACCTCCAAAAGTTCTTGAAAGATGTGCAACCCTGCCAATGATAAGAACAAGATACTAAATTTAATTCCATATGAAATAGATATGGTTTCTTACGGATGTTATGGATCTGTGTAAGGAACTAAAAAACTTTCCATTTTGGCATCTAAGAAGCCACTGGTTCTTTCTAGAATTAGATTGGTTGGTGTTGTTCTGATTCGACAGACCAATATTAGGCTCATTGGTCCAGTCTTTTACAGAATCAGGAAAGCATGGAAGAAGAAATGTCATATTTAGAAGTAAAAAATCATTAATATGAAATAATAGATTTTTGCAGAAAATGTGTAACCAAACTTCCTATCCTTCCCTATAGTTGTCCTACGAAGCAGCAAGGGTCGGGGATGTTCGCCTATTTTAGTCCAACATAAATTGGCATTGATTTGTTCTAGGTAATTATCCCGAATTTGCCTTAATACATATTTGTTGGTGCATTGCATACTCCAAAAATTTACCAGTTGACAGTGTTTTGTGGAATCTTAGAAGGAAGAACAATGGAGTGCATTTACAATCTAGCTAACTAAATGGTAGTCACTTGCACACAATGACTAAACAAGTAAATAATAATAATAACGCCCATGATCTCTGATTCTATAATGTTTATACAACAATTTACATATGAAGTTGCAGTTTTTCAGACCTACTACACCTGCTTACCTGATCGATAAGGAGCTCTTTCTTCTTTTTCCACACTAGGGCCTCCTCGATATTACGTGCACCCGTCTTCTTGAAGAATGATAGCAACATGAATGATGTACAGTAATAGAAAAAAGTTGACTATATAGTTATGAGAAAAAAATACTGTACTAAGAAAATTGCCAAAAAAGGAAACCCCCCATGTCAAAATTGTCAAACTTCAGCACATAAAGTGCATAAAATTCACTTCATTACCAAGCATAAGTAATACTTATGCATAACATTCGCTTCATTAGCAAGCAGAAGTAATACTAAGTCCCATTTTGAAATGCTAGAACAAAGGATACACTATTTAATATATAAGCAGGCCCATGTGATGAGGATATTATTTCCTTTGGAGGCTAAAAGAATTATATCATTTCATTTGCATCTACATGATACTCAAGAAAATGGTGCTACTAGAGTGCCTTGCTATTTGAATATTGAGTAAATGTGTAGATGACAGTGCAACATTGGAATTGTGACGCCCGAGATGCGGTCCTATCCTTATTTTTGGCGCGAGGGCATTGACAGGGATGAAACCCATCTCGTCGTTTCGCAAGAATGGATATCGTTACAAGTAAATGTACTGAAAAGATGAGTATAAGGAGTTGGCTTACACTCGCCACAAGCTACATTAGAGTCACATCAATACATCAATATACAATCGACACTACTGGAATCTGCTGGTTTGCCGACAGCCAGAGCTGGCGGCAAAGGACAGCTTAACTGATGGCAAAGGCTTTGCCGTCATTGTGCTGTCGGTAAAGGTACCGACCAAGACTTTATCGGCAATCACCTTCTTTGCCGTCAGCTGAAGGTCGACTAACGGCAAAGACTTTGCCATCAGCTTTGTGGCACGGGCTGACGGCAAAGAGCAGTGGCGGCAATGGCGTAGGCTGAGCTCCATTAGAAGGTTAACGGCAGGCTTTCCCCACAGCCGTAGCAAAGCTGACGGCAAAGCCGAAACCCCTAGGTCCCCTCTTTGCCCACAACCGTAGCAAAGCTGACGGCAAAGTCGAAACCCCTGGGTCCCCTTGGTCGCCTCTTTGCCGACAGCTGGAGCACAACTGACGGCAAAGCCGAAAATCTGGGAAAATTTGGTATTCCCAGAGTTGCCAGGATACACAGGCTGCCGCCACGTGTCTTCTTTGTCGTCAGTCCACCGATGGCAAAGCCTTTGCCTTCAGTAAGTTGTAGGCAAAGACCCTCTCTACTTTTTTTTCATATTTGTTTTCTGTTAATTCCCTGCATTTGCAAAACATAGATACAAACAACAACATATATATATTTGCCCAGCCCCTAAAGAGCACCACAAGTGCATCACAAAGTGCAAACAGCACAACACAAGTGCAAACAGCACAAATATATGTAATTAAAGTGCAAACAAGATCACAAAGTATTACAAAGCATCACAAGTGCATCCACAAATACAATTGCATTACAAAGTTCATCTAAGACTACACAAGTGCATTACAAAGTCCCTCGAGCATCCATCCATATGCCATGTTGTTTTATCAAAATCTGCATAATGAGAAAGAAGTTAGAAGAAGAATACAATAAGAAAGAAGTTATCTAAATTAAGCTAAGCAATTAGAAGAAGAAGTGGAAGAAGAAGAAGAAGAAGAACAAGAAGAAGAAGTGGAAGAAGTGGAAGAATAAGAAGAAGAAGATAGAGAAAAAGAAAGAAGAGAAGTTATCTTTTTCTCCTCTTTCTTCTTCTCTTATTTCTTCATCTCTTGTTTGTTCTTCTCTTCTGGTTTCTTTTAGAACATTCTAAACTAATTATGTCATTTTTGAGCTCTAATATCAACTAGAATTTACTAAGCTAACTAAACCATGGCTAATATCAACTAGAATTTACTAAGCTAACTAAAGCCTGGCATAATCTAAGTTGATCTAAACAATAAGAAGAATAAGAAGGAGAGGAATAACTTACCGAATGCCAAGAAACGGAGGAGAAGCTACATCTCCGTTGGTCGCTGGGTTGCTAGGGCTCTCACCAGGAGAAGTGAAGGGATCGTGGGATTCAACTCTGGAATGATGCTGCAACAAGGCAAGAGTTAAAATATGTGGTTAGCACGGCGACAGACAATGGTATAAGACCGTGAAAGGTTGGTCATTGAAAGGGAACTCACCGTTCCCACCGGAGAAGACATCGGCGGAGGGGGCGGAAAATCTGCTTCTCACACATAGCCTGCAAATTAGTTTTCGAGGAGTCAAAGAAATAGCCTTGTTGCGTCTCACACATAGCCTTGCTTCTCACACAACTGACTTACCGCAACGAAGTCGTGCATGGCCTTCGCATGGGCATTATTGCGTGCCCTCTCCTCGTCAAGCAACCTCTACGTATTCCTGTCCCTCTCCTCCAACAAGAGCCTAGTGGCCTCCCTCTCCTTCATAAGTGCGGCCTGTAACCACTCCTCAAAAGGAATTTTCATCATCCATCCAGGGACAAAAGAACGAAAGAAATAATGAAGAAAACTAACCTCGATGGCAAGATCAACTGGCCTCGCGCGTTGCCGTATTACAGGAGCGGAGCTCGTTTGCCTCGACTTGATCTGAGATAGAGTCTCACTGATAGGGACGAAGCCATCACACATGGCCAGTGTGCCATGACTCTTACCGCCACTAGAGATCATTAACGCCTCTGGATCGATAGGATTCTGGCTCGGATCAAAGTCAGGCCCGCGCAGCTGTTTGACCACCTCAGAATAAGACGTCATCTTGTTGTAGGCGGACAGGCTTGTGTACACTGACATTCAGGATTTGTCTTCGGCTCCCCTTGCTTGGCGTACCAATCTCGAACAGCCTGAACACGCAGCTCGTGCCTCGTGTTATTCAATAAACTCTTGCACTCTTTCACGAGGTTCTTCTTGGCCGCCTCCTCCGTCCCCTCCTCGACCCTAAAGTAACTCTGCAATTATGCCAAATAGATGCACAGATGAATAGTGAAATGATTTGGAAGGAAATAACAATATATAACATTGTATACTTTTTATTGGGTAAAATAATAGTTACCCAAAAATCAGCCAACACCTTGTCGGCCATGCTCACGCAAACAACACCATTGACATGTGTGTTTTCCGGGAGCAGGGTGGCTTGGTAGTGCTCCCACTTGAGTCCTGGCTCGGGAACCATACCCTCACGGGCAACTGCACTATCCCGGGGAAGTGCTCCCTATGTAAAGCACCAAGGAGGAAGTTTGGATTCCGGGTATTCTGCGGGTAATCCCACCCCCTACATAATGATAAGGCAAAGACATTAGCTACTTGGTGAAATATAATGATATAAGGTACAAAATATATATCAACTTACTTCTCGCTATCTGGCTTAATGAACGCCCTGTGCTGCAACTCCAATCGGTCTGGAACTCGTGTCATACCACGTTGGTAGACCGACTTGCTGGCAGCCCCCTCAGCCTCTGCCTCAGCACCCTCCGCCTCAGCCTCCGCCTCAGCACCCTCCGCCTCAGCCCGCTCCGCCTCAGCCTCCGCCTCAGCATGCTCCGCCTCAGCCTCCGCCTCAGCCCCCTGCATCGGTGTCTACTCCTGGACGGGAGGATCCCGCACCAGTGACACCCTCATCTGCAAGGGTGAAGTGGCTGAGATAGAAGTAGCCGAGGGTGGTGGTGACTGGCTCCTATCATGCAGCCTCCGCCTCCCACGACCACGTCCTCTGCCTCTCTTCTTTCCTACGCCTCTCCCACGGGGCTCCTCGGCAAAGCTCTTCAACAAAGTTCTCCGTAGCTGCCCAGGTGCTATCCTCAACTTATCCCCGCCTGCCATGTCTCACCACCTATAACGACAAATAGTTAAATAATTAGTACAAATTCAAGGACAATAATTAAATGAAAAATAATAAATACATGAATAATTCAACTAATAATTGAATAATTAAACAACAATGTTTGGATGCATATAAAGTACTAATAGTCTGGATCATCTGTCTCTTCTCCATGGTCAATTGAAGCAAAATCATCATCAGTATCACACGTGTCATCATGACTGATATCGTCATCAGGATTTTGTCTGACTCATATAGGTTTGAAGGTATAATATGACCTTCTGGTAGAAAGCGCCCAAATAGGGTCATCACTGAGTCAAACAGGTCTCTTCCAATGTTGAACTGGGCTTTGAGAGTCATTACTTGTGCGATGGCATCTAGCTGAGAAATCTTAGTGTGCTCGTGGAGACTCCAACATGGCATAGAAGGCTTTCGCGGATTCCTCCATCTCTTCGTCCTTGTTCCGAGCATCATCAAAGTCATGCACCATGTCTTCAATCCCTGTACCATAATCATCGGTGCGCCGACGCAACACCTCGTCTCTGTTACGTTGGGCCGAGTCACCATGAAATGTTCACAAGGTATAGCCGGGAGTAAAACCACGCATCTGCAGGTGTTTACCCATTACATCCTTTGTCTGTCGCGAATAATTCTTGCACTTAGTGCAGGGGCACCATGTTTTTGGCTGGCCTTTAGAAAACGCCGTTTCCACGAATTCATAGGTTTTCCTCAACCATTCATCGGTCATATCTCTCTGACTATGGTGACCGGTGTACATCCATTCACGATCAGTCATTCTGGCAAGCTAGCTACATAGTATCCACATATAAAACAATATAAATTATCAATTCATCAAGTATGTTAAATTAATTATGGCCATTTTTAATCATGGTTAATACATTGGGATGCACGGCATGCACACCTACCAGCTACTAGGTAAAGATGGGTCCTAATCCCACCCGAGTATGTGTAGATTGTGTCATTTCCCCATGCTCTGCTCCCGACCCAACGCAAAATTTCGACAGCACCTCCCCGTTGTTCTCCTGATACACGTCTCGGCAACTAACCGAGAGGATGTGTACCCGGAGAACAACAAGGAGGAGCTGTCGAAACTCTGCATGGGATCCGGAGCAAGGCGTGGGAAACGACCCAATCTACACATACCCGGGCTGTCCATGGATAACGTTGGACAATTCGAAAGAATCACCGTTATAAATATGCAAATGCATGCATATTTATGACAGGAACCCTTTCGAACGGGAGACGCATATTGGTTACGCAGCACCTTTGCATTTTAATACTAAAAATACCTAGCTAGATAGTGTCATCAGCACGAAGGCCGGAACAGAGAAAAATAAAGGGTGTGGAGGAGGAGTTAACAAATGTTCTCACTTTCGAATGCAGGGGAGGTCGTCGAAAACTAATCCCTGCGGAGAAGCTACTGCACATTTAGATGCACTCAATCAACACAAATATGCACTCGCAGTAATTAAGCTAACTAATACTAACATCTATTATTAATAATTTATTATTCAAGTTTTGTTACTCTTCTCTTCTTCTATTTCTTTTCTTCTAATTATTTTCTTTCTATTGGTAACAACTAGCTAACTAATACTAACAGCTAGCTGACTAATACTAACAGCTAGCTAACTAATACTTACATGAACTAACATCTATTGCTAACTAAATCTAACTAAAAATCTACCACTAAGTAATTGCTAACTAAATTTAACTAAAAATCCACTACTAACAGATCTAACTAAGGCCTCCTTTGATTTGAAGGATTTTTCATAGGAAAAACGCAGGAATGCAAATTCCATAGGATGTAACTAAGGCCTCCATTTCAAGCATTTCATTTGTTTCATATTCATGTACTTTTCCTCTGTTTTTCAATCCTTAGTTTTACATATGCATCTTCTATTCTTAAATAGTTGCAACCCACAAAGTATTTTTCCTAAGCATGCAATGCTTCCACACCAATAAACCATGCATGTATGCCACATAATTAATCTACAATCCCACTAAATATATTTTCTATGCATGCAACCGTTTTATATTCTTAAGTAGTTGCAACCCATAAAGTATTTTCCTAAGCATGCAACGACTTCCACACCAACAAAACATGTATTTTCCTAAGCATGCAACGACTGCCAAATCACTAGTTCCGATAGTTTTCCTACATTTTTCCTATTCCCATGTTTTTGTGATCCTGTAAATCTAAGAGGCCCTAACATAGAAAAAATAAACTAAAAAAAGAAAAAAAAAGGGGGGAGGAGGAGCTCACCGGCGAGTCGGGGCGGCGGCGGGGCGGGGCTGGCGCGAGGCAGAGGCGAGTAGGGGCAACGCGGGGCAGAGGCGGGTAGGGGCGGGCGCGGGGGCAGAGGCGACTAGGGGCGGCGCGGGGCGGCGCCGGCGAGTATGGGCGGGCGCAAGGCGGCGTGGGGGCCGATGCCTCAGGGCGGGGCGATGGCGGGGTTGGCGCGGGGCGGCGCCGACGAGTAGGGGCGGCGTGTGGCAGCGCAGGGCGGGGCGGCGCAGGGCGAGTAGGGTCGACGACGGCGGCGGGTCGGGAGAGCAGGGTGGGAGAGGTACGTGAGAGAGAACAGGGGTTAGGTCGTGGCATGGGGGGGATAAGGCACGTGGCTTTGCCCTCAGCCAGTTGTCGGCAAAGACATGCGTTAGTCTTTGCCCTCAGCCAGCTGTCGGCAAAGACAGCCGTTAGTCTTTGCCCTCAGCTGGCTGTCGGCAAAGACGGCCCCCGTTAAGCACTGGTCGAACGTGCGACCGGGTTAGCCCCCTATGCCGTCAGCCTCCCTATGACGACATTGTTTTTGTCCTTTGCCGTCAGCTGGCTAACGGCTTAGATAAAGCGGACGGCATAGATTTTCTATGCCGTCAGCCTCTCCTATGTCGTCAGCATTTATTTTGGCTGAGGGCAAAGTCTCTTTGCCGTCAGCCCCGTGAAATTGCCGACGGCAAAGCTGAAGGCTGTCGGCAAATTATGTTTTCCAGTAGTGCAACATGAAGAAGAGCAGGGTCCAACTACGGACGAAAATTAATGATAAAAGAACGACGTTCATCCTTGCTATCCCACGCTCCCAGCCTCGAACCGATCCTAGATCGATGAAGAAGAGGAAGAAGAAACTCCAAATAGCACAATGAGCACGCTCACGTGAAAGTAACTCTTTACATGTACCTCCAACTAGTTGTAGTAATCTGTGAGCCACATGGACTCAACAATCTTATTTCGAAAGGTAACAAGACTAGCAAAGCTTAATGGGTGAGGTATGGTTAGGCGGTGAGGGTGCGGCAAGTGACTAAACATTTATTTGAGGTAGCTAACTTACGAGTACAAGACTAAAAGAGGGGGGTTATCTACGCATAGCGAACGTGAACAATTTATGATCAAATGAATGATCCTGAACACCTACTTATGAGAGACATAACCCCACTGTGTCGTTGATCGGAGAATGAGCTCACGAAAGATACGGTCACGATTAGGCACTCAGTTGGCAAGATTTAATTAAGCTTACTTTGAGTTATATAGATCCGGATGTTAAACAAAATTTCCAAGTTGCAACTTAACCGTGGGCATAGCTTTCCGAAAGATTTAACCCTACAGGGGTGCTCCAACTAGTCCATCACAAACTACTACACGCTGCGTCTGAATGATCTCGATCAGGGAAACCCGTGATATCCCCGGGTTCCTATTGGAAAACCTCAACCTCGAGATAACCCAAAGTATCCTCGGAATGCCTCCCACAAGATGCTCGAGAAAGGTAAACCAAGTCCAGCAAGACCACCCGGCGTGTCGACGATCCCGATCAGAGCTGCGTATCTCGTTCTCAGGACACGAGGATGAGCGATGCATACAATGGCCTGATAGGAATCTCCCGAGTTGCCCCGGGTTGGCCCCACACAGTGCCTTGTTTTGAACCAGCACCATCGGCACTAGCCCTCCATGTATAATGTTGAATTACTCCCCGGTTTCATGTCGCCCTATGTTTTTAGTATTAGCAGAATTATTATGTTGTGCAAATATATTACCAATGTTCGGGCTTGCCAGACAAGCTTTATCCCAAAAATAGAATCTAGGGGGTCCGCATAACAACCCCAAGCATGTCAGGAGCGCTCATTTATGGAACATAACACCGGTAGCCGAAACTAAGGCGGAAAAGGTGGAATAAAACACCAGGCTAGAAGGCCAAGCCTTCCACCTTTTACCAAGTATATAGGTGCATTAAATTAATTAGCAATAATATGGTGATCTAACAAGGAACTCATGTTTTCACATGGAAGCAACTACACCTGAAACTAGCAACGCTAACAAAAGGCTGAGCAAGCAGTAACATAGCCAAACAGTGGTTTGCTAGGTTGTTGAAAGGTTAAAGGTTTTCATGGCAATGTTTGGAGCTGACATTTAAAAGGCGGTTGGCAACGAGACATAACAAAAGAAACGAGACAACTAGCATGGCATTGATAGTAATGGTATCTAGGAAAATCATCATCTTGCTTGTAATCCCGCTTGGAAGAAAAACGACTCCGTGAAGTAGACGAATCGACGTACTCGAATGGATCCTCACATTCCGACACGCTTGCGGAACTCTAACTAGACGAAGCAAACTGTAAACAAGTATCAACACACAATATTCACCACAGCACATGCACAACATGATGCAAGCACATATGATGCATGATCAGTTTCAAATATGCAAGGCATTTCATGGAAATTCACACAATCAAACACTACACATTAAGTGAAGTTCAACATGCGACGAGTTGCAGGTTAACGAAACTCCACATTCAAATATTTAGTTCACTCTCGTTTGGTAGACGACCATATTAATTGTTGTTAAACATGCCAAGGGGTGAAGCACAAATTAAACTACCTATCTGGGCATTTTAAATGAGGCCGGAAACGACATATATTATTTCCGAAATAACCCCACGCGTTAACTTTGGAATCTATCCAGTTTTGTCCTAAGCACATTTTATGTTTGTTAAACGGAAAAAACAGGGTGGTTCACGTGATTCTACTCATCATTCTAGCCCATTTACGTATATGGCTCATCTCCAACGGAGCTACGGTTAAATAACTATGCCCTAAATCATTTTAACCCGTTGTCACGCAAACCAATGCAAACAACACGGCTAAAAGTTTTAAATATGCATGAGAGATGGAAAATATTATTCTATGCAAAATTCTAATCACTATACATATATAATTTTTCACGATCCGACGCATTGTTTAAAAACTATGGACGTTTGAAAATATGCATTTTTCCTGAAAAATAAACTAAATTGCAGAACCTAAAAAAATACTAAACGGGCCGAATCTGCTATAGTTGGGCTACAAAGCACGTGCGCAACTAGATTAAACACCGCTCGGGGCGAGGGATAGGCGAGCGGAGGGCTGGAGCTCACCACGGGCCTAGCCCATCTTGGTAGAGAGGCTGAGGAGTCCGACATCGTCTCAGCTCGGCCTGGAGCGCTGATTATGCTCGCTGGCCTAGCATGCGAGTCGGGCCTCTTGCGGGGAACGGGCGGCCCACGCGATGGCGCAGCCTCGCAAGGCGCCGGTCAACGAAGCCGATCGATATCCTCGCGTCGCTCGCTGAGGTTGAGCCCTGGCCTATTGCTCGCGACGAGGAGGCCGGCGAGGGCGAAGCGGAGGTGCGGGGAGGTTTGGGATGGAGCCTGGGGCGGATCCATGGCGGGGAAGCACGAATTCGGCACAAATCTAGGCAAAGGTCTAGCATGGGTTCGGCGGCGAGCTTCGGCCGTAGAGGAGGCGCTCTGGGTTGGCGTGAACTGGCGCCAGCCGGCGGCGGCGGGAGGCGATCGGGGCTGGAGGCGACTGTGGCCGACGGCGACGGCTGAAGGCGGCCGGGCGTGGCGACCTGCGGGATCCGGCACTGCAACAGCTCGGAAGGACCTCGGGCATGGGGGATCTCATGGCTGCTGCACCCAGATGGGCCTGGGGAGGGCCTGGCTCGGGCCGGCTGGCTTGGAGGAGAGAGGAGGAGGTGGGAGAGGAGCAGGGTGGCGGCTAGTGGCTAGTTCAACACGGATTTCCAGGAGGAGAGAGAGGTGGGCCATATTAGGCAGGGGAGGTTTGTTTAAATAGGCATGGGGCCAGGGTTAGTTGTTTTTAGCTCCGGTTTCGACCACGCGATCGCGATCGGACGGCTCCAGTCGCGAGCGGAGGCTAGGTTTGGGCTTAGTGGGATGTGTATAGGGGTTGTGGCCTAAGATGAGAGGGAGGTTTGCGTCTTGGCACAATATTGTAAAACCCGAAAACCGTCCGACGATAAACCGATGACGGTGCCGCTATGATCGACCGTTCGGGTATCAAACAGAGTCTGATTGCGACGAAATTTGGCAGGATGCCTACCAAAATTATATTAAGACCGCGCGCCAGCTTTCAACCCAATCCGAGAAATTTTTATACACACTTCTAAAAACAAATTTTAACGATGTCGCGGGCGCGTGCTTGTGTGGTTGGACTCGAAACGGTCAACGACGATAACAAAAAGAACCAGCAACTACTAACGGACGCGAGTTTTTAAAGCTGGCGGCGACGGAGTGCCGATGCAATGCACATGATGCGATGATGAATGCGACAAGCAATCTAATCACATGGCGACAACGGAATAAGAGGGGAACCTTATGGAGCGTCGCGCTGTCATAACTCTCCTAAACTAAAAAGAGATCTCGCCCGGAGATCTAAGAACGAAAAGGGGAAGAGTAAGAGATGGAGAAAATAACAAATCTTAGTTGCTTCTTGAGAAATGATTGAAACCAACGATCCTTGAAGATTGGAAAGAGATGAAGAATTATACGAGGAACAAGATAGAATTCACAAGAAATTTCGGCACCACTTCGGTAGGACATTGAGGCAATATTTTGATAAGATGAAAAGATCTTGAGAAGATTCACAACAAACTAACTAAATAGATAAGCAAGAAAAGAACATGAACTTGAAAGAACGAAATGATAGATTGAAGAGAGCAACATCACCACAACTCATGAACAAGAGAATAGAAACTAGATCATTGGGAAGAAAGAATGGAGATGAAAATGACAACTTCTACCACAATTGAATTTGAGAAGGATCCACAAGAAGAATTGAATGGAGTTGTTGGAAAACCAACAACGAAAAGAACAAGCTTGCAGTGGACTTATGAAAACCATCCCAAAATAATGAGGTGACAACCAGCCACTAATAGAAACAGAGGTAGATTTGGAGCAACAAGAGAGGCAAACTTCTTACACCAAGAGGAAACATTGAAAACTTGGATTAATGGAAACACCATAATAGCAACAATCCTTAGAAAAAGTTTTAGGTGAAATATTAACCAAGATAGCTCAATGAAAAAACCATCGGTTGGAAAAAAATGTCATGATCCAAGGATTGGTGGGTTTAATTATCTAATTCTTGAAAAAAATTCTCTTCTGGACTCCTCCACTAACAAGAATGCTATAACACCACCACAAAGGATAAAGGAGGAAGAATTGCACTTTGAAATGCAAGAGAAAGAACACTTGAGGTTCTCCAACAACAATTTTGAAGAACACTAGAGAAAGAATAGATCATGATCCACCCGGAAGAAAATTGAACACGACACTGGAATAATTGAGAGACGAACGAAGAGACAACAATTTGAGATTGAAAGGTGAAAGCTGAGAATGAAGAAATCTTCTAAAATGAAGGCCTTCGGAGGATCGAGAAATGAAAACAACAAGGAAACGCATCAGATAGATATAGAGGGAATTTCACATGATTGGGAACAATTGAGACGAAAGAACGAAGCTGAGATGACAATCTTCACAGGAATGGACAAAAATTCAAGAGAAACTCTCCTTCGGTCTTCCAAGCTGAGAATGACGAGAAGGAACACCACCAAACAAAGAACGAAAGGTCGAGCCAATGATGAAATAATTCAGATTGACCTTGAGGACGGAATATGACTGAAGGAATTCCTTCTTACGTCATATTTAAAAAGAATTATAGATCTCCAGAAAATATTACAAGAGTCACATAAGATCCTGGGTAAGAACCTGTGGGTTATGGGGCACTCAAAAGAAACCATCCTTGAAACAATTGCTTAGGAAAAGAGATATTGCACCGGTATAACTGAAAACTTGATGAGGTGAGAGCCTTGAAATAATTGAAAGGATTGAGAACAAAGAACTCTGATATACCTTGAACACTCCGAATAGAATGGAGAGAGATGAAAAAAACAAATAAGACTTGAGTAAGAATGTTCGACATGGGAAAGAATTTAAAAGGTCAAAAGGATATGATGAACACCTATAAATTGAATAGAATCCGCCGGAGAGACAACAAGAATGAAGAAAGATGAACATGAAACTTGTGAGAATCTTCACAATGAATCACCGGATATGACGCGGAAGAGAAGATAGAAGAAGCAACAATGAAATGGAATGCACTTGGATGATAATTGAATCACTGAAGAAAAAGGGTGGGAGGGCGGGAAAAACAAGACAACTTGGAACATATAAGACAAACTCCGGAAAGAAATGAGAGATTGATCTTGCAAAATTGGAGAGGATTGAATTCACGTGAAGAGAAGCACACCGGTTGAAAAAGAATTGACATGACGACTTCGGTTGACAAGAATTGAAAAGACAACTTGATTGAGCAAAAGAATTTGCATTCCCATAAAAATATGACAACACCTCTTGGAAAAGATATGAAATCACCATTTGACATTGAAGCAACTCGAATTACCATATTGTAACAAAACAAAGGATGAGGCTTACAACACAAGCCGGAACAAATTCATGACGGAGATTTCATCTCATATTTTGATGGATAGGATCGCGCGGGCTCTCTCCTACAGTAGCCATCATGTACAAGGCAGTGCACACGACATACGAAGTGTCCCCTTATCGTAGCAAGATACAAGGACTCTTTAAGACACAACGAAAACCGTTGTAAGATGATTGTGAACAAACGAATCCACTAGATGTCGAACCCCAACCTCACATCATGCATGCGTTGGAAGATTGTCCTATAAGTGACTACTTGAATTCCCACCTAAGAACTCTCGAAATTTCTGGTCATGCAATCGGGTCCACGAATACAAGGAGAAATTCACCACTCAACTCCTAGCATCTAACACGTCCAATGTATCACATCCGTTAACACATAACCAGAATCTCGGAAACTCATCTATCCCAGATCCTCGAAAACACAACGATAATAAGTATGGCGGTACCCCCAAACTCTCCGCACCAGTACTGGGGATGCCGGGCTTATCTCGTTGGTACTAGTATTGAAGCAATTTTCGAACATCCTCCGTCCTGAGATACTAAGAAATTTGAATGATAACGATGTGCTCAAGAATTTCCTAGAGCTCAGCTCCCCGGAATAAAATCAACACAGCACGAGGCACCAAGTCTGAACTTCGTCATATCCACATCATATACATTCCAAAATAGCCGCGTGATCCTAATTTTTTTAGTGATAAGAGGAGTCGAATTAAAATTATTATGTCAAGATTCCTCAACATAGAATAGAAGAGGAGAAAAAAGAATCCTACTCTCCGATATATAACTAGACTCAAAGCAATTTTCACTAGACTCGACTCGGCCAAGTTCGATCAATCAAGGGTGCTCCTAGGTCGGTACTGCTCGGATACCAACTTGTGATGCCCAAGATGCGGTCCTATCCTTATCTTTGGCTTGAGGGCCTTGACAGGGATAGAAATGCAACTCGTCATTTCCCAAGAATGGATATCGTTACAAGTACATTTACTAAAAAGATGACTGTAAGGAGTTTGCTTACACTCGCCACAAGCTACATCAGAGTCACATCAATACTTTAACATGCAATCATGATGAGGAAGAGCAAGGTCCAACTACGGACGAAAACAAACAATAAAAGAACGACATCCATCCTTGCTATCCCAGGCTACCGGCCTAGAACCCATTCCTAGATCGATGAACATGAGGAAGAATAAATTCCAAATAGCAAAATCAGTGCGCTCACGTCAATGTAACTGTTTACCTATACCTACACCTGGTGATCTAGTAATATGTGAGATACATGGACTCGGATATCTTATTTCCAAAGGTATCAAGACTGGCAAAGCTTAATGGGTGAGGTATGGTTAAGTGGTGAGCCTGCAGCAAGAGACTAAGCATTTATTTGAGGTGGCTAACTTACGAGTACAAGAATAAAAGAGGGGGGTGATCTACGCATAGAGGACGTGAACTAGTGATGATCAAATGAATGATCCTGAACACCAACATATCACACACATAACCCCACCATGTCCTTGATCAGAGAAGGAGCTCAAGAAAGAGACGGTGGTGGTTACACACTCAGTTGGCAAGTTTTAATTAAGCTTACTTCAAGTTATCTAGAACCGTATGTTAAACAAAGTTTCCAAGTTGCCACATAATTGCGGCACGGCTAAAAGATTTAACCCTGCATGGGTGCTCCAGCTAGTCCATCACAAACTACCACACGCTGCGTCGGAATGACCTCGACACTACTAGAAAAACGGCTATTAGTGGCGCACCTACTTTACCTATCAATGGCGCACTATAGGTGCGCCATTATTATCACGCCACTACTAATAAATAGTAATGGCAGACCCCTGGTGCGCCACTTTTAATATACATAACAGTGGCACACCACCTGGTACGCCATTACTATCCAAGACAATAATGGCGCACCACCGGGTGGGCCATTACTATCCCAGATACTAATGGCGCACCTCCTGGAGGTGCGCCACTACTATGAATATTAGGATTTTTTTTCTTTTCTGATATTTATACAGGCTAAAATGTACATAATAGCACAGAATATAAATAGCACAACATATATATAAACAACAGATTTATCGAATACAATAGAAGATTAGTCTCTGATTACAATTCATCATATTAGTCTCCGAATTCAAAATACCGAACAATGTTAGAACATTACAAGTATAGAGACCGCGAGTAGCGAGTTTGTCTTCACATTACAAGTCGATATCTAAACTACCATCACATAGAAGAGGGTTGCGGTCACGATGAGCATCATCGCGATGAAACTGATCTTCATCCGGTTCCTCCTCCGCTCCCTCCTCTCTCCCGCTAGATAGCGCGCGTATCTAGCTTCGGCCTCAGCCCTAGTGGTGTACCCTTTGTAACTGTTATCGCTGAAACGGTGAACCTGTCTCCGACACTCCTCCCAGTCGTCGTAGACTCCGGGAGCCTCACCCTTGTACACGACATACGACGGCATCTCTATGCACTAGACAAACAAAAGCAATTCACAGATAATATATAAGCAATATATAAGTATGCAACAAAAGGATCGGAAGAGAAAAGCAACACATTAATAGCACGATTCATGGTCCTACTAATAAATAGCATCGACTACACATATAAGTTCAATGACTGCCCAAACTAAAGAGACATACAAGTTCATTAAAGTTTAATTACAACATAGCATCAGTACTTTCGACTAGACTCAGGGACCAGAGCATGGATGAAGCCGTCGTCTTTCGTGATGGTCATGAATGTGCTGACGTTGTCAGCCTGGATTTGTAGCATTGTGTCAATATTACTGTTGGACGGTGGACAGTTTAGGTAGAACTACCCCGATCTAGCAAGGACATCTTGATAGATGATTTCCACCAACTCCGACTGGATGGGAAAGATGATGTCCTCGTCCTGGATTGCCGACAAGCGTGCTGCCCAATCTTTGAGCTCATTTGGTAGCATACGGTGATGCTGGTCACGTACGATCGCCCGCATGTGATGGAGGACGTAGTAGGCATCCTTCTGACTGCCAGGCAGCATCTTGACGCAGGGGAACGTCATTACGTGGGTGAAGACGTGCTTGCCATACCTAAGAATTGGCCTCCTGAAGGTGCCTCCAAATTTGGCATAGACGGGGAGGACATCATCAAGAACTTTCTTGATATTTGTGTAGTCTTTCTTCGACTGATGGTCCGAGTCGAAATACGTGGCCATGGAATATTTTGGGCTTAAGAGGATGATGTGCAATGTGTGTCACTGCACAAAACACAGAATGTTAGAAAAAAAAGAACGATCGAAATCTAAGAAATCATATGTTACGGGGCGATGAGGGGATGACTTACTCAGAAAAGTAAGGCACGAGGAAGTTATCCTTATCTGCGTTCGCCAGAATGACGTCTTCGAGGTATGAAATCACGACTTGCCGGTCCCCAGCGCCGTTCAAGAGCTTGGCACGCATGTAGAAGGGGTCGACTATCATGATGTCCGGGGTCTTGTCTCTAATGATCCGCATCTCCATACTGAGCGAAAATAGCCGAATGAAGGTGTAGTGCGGCGGATAAAGGTTAAGCATAGCGAAGATGTCATGAAACCGCAGGACGATCATACGCCCGATGTTGCTATCGACAAAGCCCTTGCCCTCTGGCACCTTTGCCATGAAAATCTGGTATGCCCCATCATTCTCGGAGAGACGCCGCTTCTCCATATAAAGAACATCGTCATGCAGACTCCACATAGCACTCGTTGTAGCATTCAGCATATTAGTCGGTAGCATCGGCCTACCCGCCACATGCTCCCTCCTCTCAATATCCTTAGATATTGGTGGCCCGTCCTGAGCACAGATCGTACTCGGTGTCGGCTGGCTCGCACCCTTGTTAGTTTTTATTTTTCGTCCCTTCTACTTCTTCTGCTGTAATGGGATCGAGTTCTGCTCAGAGACCACCTTCTTGAATGTGTTGGGGCTGATAATATTTCGCACCTCGGCTATTTGAGTCTCGGTGAAGGCAGAAGCTGGAGGCGTCTCCTGAGAACTGAACAGCCGACGCCTGTTGAAATTGGCTTTCTCCGAGGTACCAGCTAGATCGCCATCCTCTTTTGCAGGGTTGGGTTCTTGAGAAGGAGGCCCGAACAAGTCGTCATCGTCACCGTACCCATGTTCGTTGATGTACTTATCGATGTTGGAAATTGTATCATCGTCGTCATCTGGACCCTGTGCCATATGCATGTCCGGATCAGCTGAGGGCGGTAGCGTTGCGGCGGTCTTGCCATGGCTTGGCGCCGGCACGACTGGCGGTGTTGTCTGTGGGTTGGTGTCCCCCGCCCCCAAACGAATTTGGCTCTTCGGCCAAAGCATGGACTAGTTTAAGCACGCGCTGAGGGTTATCACATCATCTTCGTCGGCCCCAACGGGTCGATACGGAGGTAACAAGTGGTCGCAGCCCCGTAGCACCTAAACCAGTTGAACCTTATACACGATGGGTGGCATCGGATTACGGTGGAACACGCGGTTGCCCGGTTCAACTATTTTGGCCTTGGCGACATCGATCAACTCACCATCCACGAAGTGCAGGAGAGTGCATGGAACGTTGGTGGCGCCCTGTGAAAACATGTAGGGTGTCAGGGATGCCCAGTCAAAAAGGCAAGGAGATGAAGTCATCGGCCGAGGCTTATTGTTACCGTGATGGCGTCGAGCTCGGCTAATGTTGAGGCACCGCCAACAGCGGGCGTGTAAGTGACGGAGGGGCCGCTTGATGCTGAGGTGCCAGCCAGCGTATTCTTCCCACACACAGGTGCATTAACCTCCAGTACCAGCACCGACGCCGGAGGCACCTGCAATGCCGCCTCCGTCGGAGACACCGATGCCGGCGCGTTGTGCGAGTTGCTGCCCATGAACCTGGGAATCGGGGGCGGCCCCTGTTGGCAGCTCGTAATCCACCCCCGCAGCCCCTCAAGCAAGAAAGGCATCATGGCGGTGATTGTCACTCCAAGTAGGTCTCGCACTTGCTCTTGGACTATATGTGGAATCCGCGCCACTTGTGCCTTGAGTTCTTTAACCTCGCGCTCCTGGTTTTCGGAGCTGGTCTTTCTGTCCTTTCGCCCAGCCTTATAGTATTACGACCATTTCGTGGACAAGCCTTCGCCAGCCACACGACGAGATGACGATGGCTTATTGAGCTTATCCTTGTGTTTCATTATGTTCAACGCCCTATTTAAAGTGTTGTCCCAAGTGGCAGACGGGGAGCTCGGAGACCCCGTGCTACTACTTTCAGTTTCCTGCGAAAGGAACGTGAACCATTTAGAAATTTGGCTTCATTAATTAGAATGCAACCATATGGAGCAAATTACGCGGGGGTGTATTCCTTACCAGAACATGCTCAAGCTCCTTCACCTTCGGATCCGCGGTAAGCTCCTTTGTTACCGGGTCCACCTTGTACCTGGCCCTGACATAGTTCTTGGTCTGCTTTTCAGGGTATTTATCGAAGAGGAGCGGTAGGCCTTGCTCGGCACGCTCCGCGTCCTCCTTGTCCCATTTAGGTTACACCAATCTGTAACCGTCGGGACCGAGTTTGTGGACCCCTAAGTTCAAGTCCCGCATATCTTTCCCCCGCTGACTTGATTCTGCGGATGCGTTGCTCTCGCACTTGATCTTGAACTCCTGGTAGTCAGCTTCGCTGATCGAAGGATTTGTCTCCTTGATCTTCTCATAACTATCACCTCCTAGAATCCTTCTCTTCACCGAGGCTCTCCAAGTAGCCAGGGCCATGCTCATCTTCGTGAGGGCGGCACTGTTCACTTTATTCCCTGCGAGGCGTCTATTTGCGACGTCACCGGGGAACTTGTATCATTCGTGCAGCTTCGTGAAGAGGAGGTTGCGCAAATTCCCTCGGCCTTGATGCCTTAGGTTCTCGGTGTTGATCGAGACGGTGCTCCGGAAAATGCACCCGAGTTGTCCCGCGTACCCACCGACTAATTCTTTGGGCGCCGTTGGATGCCCACTGGAGGACACTTCAGTAAATTCCTCCCTGACGGTGCCGAGCACATTCGCGCCCCGGTCCTTCCATTGCTTCTTCGGTTGCCTGCCATGTGTGCGTCCGCTGCCATCATCAGTGGTGGCATCCCCGACGGCACCATCAGTGGTGTCATCCCTAACGCCACTAGGGGTTGTGTAGTCGTAATCGGTGTCTTCCGTGGCGTCCTCATAGCGGTGAGGTTCTTCCTCCAGCTCCTGGGACAGCGCCCAGAATGGCTTGCCCGAACCGCCGGCCTCATCGTTGTTGGCCATGTACGCTCTAAATTGGAAAAAAAGGCTACTATATTTATTGCACGGGGTTGAATCGGGCACCTTCTAGGTCAAGAAAATTGGGCATGACCTTTGCTAATTTTCTTGACCTAGGATTGCCCAATTCTCAACCGAAACAGAAATTAATCTACTTTTCAGGAGAAAGGGGTAACAAATATGAGTCATTACAACCTTACTGCACAAGCAGGATGCCAAAAAATAGTAAGATGGAAGATTTAAATACTTCAGAAATAAATTTAACATAACCACTACAATCAAAAGGCATAAATCAGGGATCAACATAAAAAATTCATTGTCCAAGTAATAAAATTCATTCTCTGTCGTAAGTAAGTAAGTAAGTAAATGACAAATTAGCAGATTTCCAATATATTAGGTCGCAAATATGTTATAAACAAACATAGCATAAAAGCTATAGGCAATCCAAATCCTAATCACACCCAGGCCTCCCAAGTGCATACAAATTTAGCAACCCAATATTTAATCAGTGAGTACAAAACTTGGTTGATTTAATAAATCCTTTTCATCTATTAGTAATCTTTGAACAATCATTTGTTTCTTAGCAACTCATATATCACAATACCGAGTTCATACCACAAAATTTAACAGGACAAAGAATAATTTTCCAGACACACTAAAAGGGGATTAACAAATGTTAGCACATGAGAGTTGGGCTAGTCAATTGGTGGTTGCAGCGATGGCGGGTGGAGGTCATTATGCATGTAAATGTAAACCTCCCTCGTGGTCTCTAACAAGATCATCATCTATGGTGAAAAAAATTAGATAAATTCTCTTTAACTACAATTATTTAAGAACGAAGGAAGTATACATTATGCATGTAAATGTAAACCTCCCTCGTGGTGTCTAACAAGATCACATATATGGTGAAAAAGAAAGGAAAGCTCTAATCAATTGTTGCTGGTGACTCGTGAGCTACAGATCCAACATGTGTTGGAAAGCGACGCGGCTTTGGCTAGCTGCTCTCTCCCTCATGCATCATTGTCACCCGCACCAAACCACCAACGTTCTGCTTTGCTTGTTTATCATACTCCTCCTGTTTCCTAAACATAATTTTATTTAAGGATTTAGTAAAGAACTACATATGGATGTATATAGACATACTGTAGAGCGTGGATAGTCTTCTGTCATAGCACGGTAGCAGTATATGAAAAAAAGCATTTCCTTGTCCTTGTGGAAGCAACAATATAGCAAAGCTTGGAACAGATACTTTGGCACGGTTCATTCATGGAATCGATCCCCTCACTTCAGGGTCAAAGGCACAACCTACAATTTTTTCAAGACATTCATGCATGTCCCTGAATCCCTGAATCATTCATTTATATTTACATTATTCGTTCTCACCTAGTCTGTCAAGGGGTGTTGTGCAAGCTCAACATCCTCAACAAATACAACGTCTCAAAATTCAAATATGGTCTCAACAAACCCTAGATTTCAGACAAACCTGAAGCCCACCTCACAAACAGATAAGCACACTAAAAGGGGAGGACGGTGGGGAGATGGGGAAGAGGGAGTGGCGGGGGTGCTCACCTCCGTAGCGGTGATGGCCGCCTGACCCGTCTGGCGGCGGCGACGTGTGCGGGGGCGTGATCCGGTGGCGGGGACCTGTGGAGCGGCAAATGGGGCTCACGGCAGTGGTCGGGGCCTGGGGGCAGTGACGAGGAGGGCGGCGGTGGCTGACGAGGAGGGCGGCGGCGGCTGACGAGGAGAGCGGCGGTGACTGATGAGGAGGGCGGCGGCGGTGGCTGACGAGGGGAGATGGGAGGGAGGGAGGAAGGGAGGGGTGCGGTTGGCCGGAGTAGAGATGCGGGGGAGAGGCCAGTGAGGGGCGGGAAAGAAGGGGATAGTACGGGGGAGGGTTAGCAATAGCGCACCATTTAGGGGTGCACCATAAGTGGCATATCAGTGACACACCTTTTAGTGGTGCGCCATAAGTGGGGAGGGATAGCAATGGCGCACCTTCTAGTGGTGCGCCATAAGTGGGGAGGGATTGCAATGGCGCACCTTCCCCTGGTGCGCCATTACTAACTCTTTTTTTTATTTTTAGTTGCATGCATGTAATAGTTTCGCCACCTATCTAGTATACTTTGTCTTTAATTCATCTATTTTCTTACTAAGAACTATGAAAAGAGCCAATCACTCATTTTTCCACTTGTTTAGCCAAACGAGCTAATGTGTTTTACGAGTAGCCCGAGAAAAAGCATGTTTTACACCTAACCCATCCATAAAGCTCACGGAGAGAGACACTTACAGAAAATCATGTTATGAGGTGATATCACATTGTGCAAAGATTTAGAATTACATGACATGGTTGAAATCAACTGACGTGAAATAATAGTCATCAAAGATTGAGCTTGCCACTAACACACACACGCGGCCGACACGTCGTGATTCGATCTTAATTAGCTATCTTTTAACAATGATCTTCTTGCCCTTCTTTCTCGCGGTTGAATAATTTAGCCCCGGGACCCCTTTAATTCTTCTCTTGAACGGACGCCCTTTAGGTAGGGTGGTCCTGCTTCTTCTTGTGTTGTGGGCTACTTCATCGTCGTCGTGATCTTCCATCTTCAGGTCGCCGTACTTGCCGAAGTCTTGCTCATTGGCGACTCCATCCATTCCGATGATGTTCCTTTTGCCTCTCCTCACGACAACACGACTGGGCTTTGACGGGTCGGTAATGAAGAAGCATTGGTCCACTTGGCAAGCCAGTACCCATGGCTCATTTTAGTGGTGACGTTTGCGCCCACGGTCTTCGATTTGGCTTCGTGTATAACCATGGTGGTGAAATACCGGTCTTCTTTTAGGACGCTCTTGGCCCATCTGACACGGAACATCGGAACCTTCTCTCCAGCGTAGCTCAGCTCCCAAATCTCCTCGATCCTTCCGTAGTATCTGTCCTTGTCGTTACCGGTGTAGGATTCCATCGTTACCCCGGAGTTCTGATAATCGCTCTTCATGTCCTTTTCCTTGGTGTAGAATGTGTACCCGTTGATATCGTATGCCTCATAGGTCATCAGGTTGTGCTCGGCGCCCTGTGACAAGGCGAATATTAGTTTTTCTTCCGTGGAAGAATCCTCGTGTAAAGGGTACGACAGAAGCTTGTCCTTGAACCAACGCATGAAATATGAGTTGTGCTCTTTGATTATATCTCCGTCCGTCCTCTGTTGGCCTTGGTCATTGTACGTCTTCTCAATAAAGGTTTCGTGCTCTACCACCCAAGGATCGACCACGTCTATGTGTTGTAGCGCGACTAGGTTTGGTCTTCCAAAGTCGGCAAGTCGACCCTTGAAGTCAACATGCATTTCGCGGCAACCCACGCGGTGACCCCACCCAGCGAGCCTGCTGAGGTGCCTGTTGACGGGCAGACCGATGGGGTTCTCAATTCCTAGATAAATCGTGCAAAAGGAGATGCACTCTTCGGTCAGAAAGCCCTGAGCTATGCTTCCATCTAGACATGCCGTGTTGCGAACGTATCCTTTGATGACACCATTCATCCTTTCGAATGGCATCATGCTGTGCAGGAATGTCGGCCCGAGTTGGATGATATCCTCCACGATATGGACCAGCACAAGCACCTTAACATCGAAGAATGCGGGCAGGAAGTACATCTCAAGCTCGCATAGTATCACCATAACATCGAAGAATGCGGGCGGGAAGAATGCACCATAACTGACTTCCGAGAGATGACGTCGAAAAAGTTGTGTCATCCATGCACCTGACGCATGCACAAAATCCGTGGACCACCTGCCCCGCGACATATCCGTAACCGAGATAGTCGTGCACCATCGTGAGCAGTGCGTCTCTCATAGGGAAATATTGTTTCGCTGCGGCGTCCCACGTATTGGCTCGCGTTTTCCATAGCGTGTCTAGCTCCTCTTTCTGCAGCCCCAGGTATAGATTGATGTCGTTCCCTGGTTGTTTCGGCCCTTCAATTAGCATACTCATGTGAATGTACTTCCTCTTCATACACATCCAGGGGGGAAGGTTGTACATCCACACAAACACAGGCTAGGTGCTATGTGTGCTTCTCTGGCTGCCAAACAGGCAGACTCCATCGGTGCTTGCTCCCAACATGATGTTCCTTGGATCGTCCCCAAATTTTGGGTGTTCGAAGTTCAATGCTTGCCACTGGCTCACATACTTAAGGTGACTCAGCATCTTGTCCTTTTTATTTATCTCTGGATCATTTCCGTCATCTTCTCGCTTCTTCTCCTCCCTATCCGCGTGCCAACGCAGGAGCTCTGCTTTCTTAGGGTCCGCAAAATACTGCTGCAGACGAGGAGTGATCGGAAAGTACCACACCACTTTTCGAGGAGCTTTCTTTCTCTTCTTGTATCGAGTAACGCCGCACATCGGACATATGGTAGACTCCGCGTGCTCGTCCCGATAAATGATGCAATCGTTCATGCACACATGGTATTTCACGTGCGGTAAATCCAGAGGACACACGATTTTCTTCACCTCCTCGAAACTGTTCGGGCACTTGTTCCCCATGGGAAGACGTTCGTGCCAGAATGACATGTTCTCGTCGAAGCATGTGTCGGTCATTTTGTGTTTTACCTTCATCTCTAGAGCCATGAGCGTTACTTTCCGGCGGGTATCCTCAGGCCTGCATCCTTCATACAATGGAGTAAGCGCGTCTATCTCTAGTTGATCCATCTTGGCTTTCTCTCGGGCGGCAGCTCTTGTGTTACCTGTCTGCTTGAGAAGCAGCTCTTGAATATGAGGGTCCTGCAGCCATCCCATCGATGGTCCATCGTCGTCTGCTCCGGCATCTTCATCTTCATGATCATGCCCTTTGTCTTGATCTTCCTCATCATCATGTCCGGCATCTTCTACATGATGACTGTGTCCTGCATCTACTTCGTAATGATGTCCTGGAGATTCTTCATCTTCTCGCCCGCTCTCGCCGCTATTGTCTTGCAACCCTTCCTTTTTTCTTGCCCGGCCCTCATGGACGACTTCATAATCATCTTCATCACCTTGCCACCGATAGCCATCCATGAAACCACGCACGAGTAGGTGGTCCCGCATCTGTCTGGAATCCGGGTCCATAAGGCTCTTCAACTTGCATCTTCGACACGGACATCTTATTTCCGTCTCGTTCTTTTGAAGCATCTCGGCCTTCGCGGAGCTCAAAAACCTATTCACGATGCCTTCGGTCATCGTGCGGACAATGGTCGCCTGTGGGGTAGAGCAAAACGATATGTTAGAACCAAAAAAAATTGGCATGACTTTGCCTAAAAATAAGACCAAAAAGAATGCATAGTGCCAAATTCCCGCCGAAACAGAAATGAATCAACATTCTGGCAAAATATTGGTAACTATCGCATTTCAAATACCGGTACCTGCAAACACAAACATATGCAACACCACAAACATACGTAGATCTAGGCCATAAAAAGTGTGTACACGTGTTGGAGGGAGAAAAAAGTAGATCTAGAACATAAAGAAAGGTTTCCCCTTACTTACCTATCAAAAAAGCAAATTTAACCACCTAATTTGGGTGAATATATGGTTCAAATGAGGTGAGGAGGAGGAGGCAACTGAGACTAGTGAGTGTGAAGTGGTGAATAGAATGAAGTGGGGGGAAAGTGATTGTGAAGTGTGCAGTCAAAAATATCTACTCCTCCCAGGTTACCAATGGCGCACCCAGGAAGAATGCGTCATTAGTAACCAGGGTTACTAATGGCGCACCTGGTAAGAATGCGCCATTAGTGGTTTTAAAAAAAACTGAAAAAAATATTAGTAGTGGCGCACCGTGGACGTGGTGCGCCATTACTAGTTAAAACTACTAATGGCGCACTCCCCATGGTGCGCCACTGCTAAGTGTAGGGAAGGGTGTGGGGCGAGGACAAAGATAGTAATGGCGCACCAGACACCTGGTGCGCCATTAGTAATATGGACACTAATGGCGCACCAGTATGTGGTGCGCCACTGCCATATAGCAGTGGCGCACCACATGCATGGTGCGCCATTAATGTCCATATTAGCTATAGGCTTTTTTCTAGTAGTGCGATGAGGGAAACTCGTGATGTCCTCGGGTTCCTATTGGAAAACCTCAACCTAGAAATGGCGCAAAGTATCCTCGGAATCCCTCGCACAAGATGCTCGATAAAGGTAAAACAAGTCCAGCATGATCGCCTGGGGTATCGACGATCCCGATAGGGGCCACATATCTCGTTCTTAGGACACGACGGATGAGCGACGCGTATAGTGTCCTGATAGAAATCTCCCGGGTTGCCCGGGGTTGGACCTGCACAGTGCTCTGTTTTGGACCAGCACCATCAGCACTGGCCCTCCCTGTGATATGTTGAATTACTCCTCGGGTTCATGACGCCCTATGTTTTCAGTATTAGCAGAATTACTATGTTGGGCAATACCGATGTTGGGCCTTGCCAGACGATCTTTATCCCAAAACGGGAATCTAGGGGGTCCCCATAACAACCCCAAGCATGTTAGGACAGCTCATTTATGGAACATAGCACCAGTAGCCGAAACTAAGGCAGAAAAGGTGGAACAAAACACGAGTCTAGAAGGCCAAGCCTTCCACCTTTTACCAAGTATATAGGTGCATTAAATTAATTGACAATAATATGGTGGCATAACAAGGAACCCATGTTTTCACATGGAAGCAACTGCACCTACAACTAGCAACGCTAACAAAAGGCTGAGCAAGCAGTAACATAGCCAAACAGTGGTTTGCTAGGTTGTTGAAATGTTACACGTTTTCATGGCACTCTTGGGAGGTTGACATTTAACAGGTGGTAGGCAACGAGACATAACGAAAGAAACGAGATAACTAGCATGGCATTGATATTCATGGTATCTAGGGAAATGATCATCTTGCGTGTAATCCCTCTTGGAAGAAGAACGACTCCGTGAAGCAGACGAACCTACATAGTCGAACGAATCCTAACATTCTGACATGCTTGCGGAACTCTAATGAGACGAAGCAAATCGAAAACAAGTATCAACACACGGTATTCACCACAACACATGCACGACATGATGCAAGCACATAAGATGCATGGTCAGTTTCAAATATGGAAGGCATGGCATGGCAATTCACACAATCAAACACTACACATTAAGTGAAGCTCAATATGCAATGAGTTGCATACTGAAGAAACTCCACATTCATATATTTAGTTTACTCTCGTTTAGGTACACGACAATATTAAATGTTGTTAAACATGGCAAGGGGTGAAGCACAAATTAAACTACCTATCTAGGCATTTGAAATGTGGCCAAAATGACATATAGCATTTCCGAAACGACCCCATGCGTTAACTTTTTAATCTATCCAGATTTGTCCTAACCACATTTTATGTTTGTTGAACGGCAAAACAAAGTTGTTCACGTGATTCTACTCATCATTCTAGTCCATTTACATATATGGCTCATCTCCAACAGAGCTACGATTAAATAACTATGAACTAAATCATTTTAACCCATTGTCACATAAACCAATGCAAACAGCACGGCTAGTAGTTTAAATCTGCATGAGAATTGGAAAATATTATTCTACGCAATATTCTAATCACTATACATATATAACTTGTCGCGATCTGACGCGCTGTTTAAAAACTACGGGCGTTTGAAAATATGCATTTTTCGTGAAAAATAAATTAAATCGCAGAACCTAAAAAAACTAAACGGACCGAATGTGCTACAGTTGGGCTACAAAGCACGGGCGCAACTAGATGAAACACCGCTCTGGGCGATGGATAGGCGAGGGGAGTGCTGGAGCTCACCACGGGCCTAGCCTGGCTCGGTGAAGAGGCTAAGGAGGCCAACTTTGGCTTGGCTAGGCCAGGAGCATTGAGGATGCTGGCTGGCCCAGCAGGCGAGCTAGGCCTCTTGCGGGAATGGGCGGCTCATGCGATTGGGCGGCCTAGCAGGGCGCGGGTCAATGGCGCCGATTGATCTCCTCGCATCGCTCGCTGAGGACGGGCCCTGACCTAGTGCTCACGACGAGGAGACCAGCCAGGGGCACTGCGGAGGCATGGGGAGGCTCGCGATGGAGCATGGGGCGGATCCATGGGTGGAAGCACCAATCCGGCATAGATCTGGGTAGATCTAGAGCATGGGGCGGCGGGGAGCTTCGACCGCGGAGGAGGTGCTCTGGGCTGGCGGGGACAGGCGGCAGCAGGATGCGCCCGGGGACAGAGGTGACGGTGGCCTATGGCGGCGGCTGAAGGCGGTCGGGCGCATGGGGGAGATCAAGGCTGCTGCGCCTAGATCGGCCTGTGGAGGGTCTGGCTCGAGCCGGCAGGCCTAGAGGAGAGAGTATGAGGTGGGAGAGGAGCTGGGTGGCTGCTAGTGGCTGGTTTGGCATGGATTTTTACCAGGAGAGAGGGGGTAGATTAGGTATGGGGGGTTTGGTTAAATAGGCATGAGGCTAGGGTTAGTGGTTTTTAGCTCCGGTTTCAACCACACGATCGCGAAGGGACGGCTCCGGTCACGAGCGGAGGCTAGGTTAGGGCTCAGTGGGATCTTTAGAGGGGTTGTGGCCTAATACGAGAGGGAGGTTTGCGGCCCGACACCATATTTTCAAACACGAAAAAACGTCCGATGATAATCCGATGACAATGCCGCTATAGTCGACCGTTCGGGTATCAAACAGACTCCGATTGCGACAAAATTTGGCTGGCGGCCTACCTACATTATATTAAGACCGCATGCCAAGTTTCAACCCAATCCGATAAAGTTCTATACACACTTTTTTTTTTTAAATTAACGATGTCATGGGCACGTGCGTGTGTGGTTGGACTCGAAACAGCCAACGGCGAAAACAAAAAGAACCAGCAACTACTAACGGATGCGAGTTTTTAAAACTGGTGGCAACAGAGTGCCGATGCAATGCGGATGATGTGCATGATGCAATGATGAATGCTTCAAACAATTTAATCACATGGCGGCAACGGAATAAGAGGGGAACCTTCTGGGCGTCGGTCTCGGGTTGTCACAGGAATACACATCAAAATTCATGCATATGGTGTAATATGCACATATAGATATTAACCTCACAACAATGTGTGATAATTTGTCTAAGTTGATTGACTCTGCCAAAATAGACACAATATATTACCATTTTAAAATTTTACTGGCACCTTCGTTATCAATCTACATCTATAGAAGATGCAAAATTTCCACCAAATTACGATCTAAGGCCTCCAATGGACACGAAATCCATCGCAATAGCACGCTAAGTTCAAACATCATATCATTTATCCAACTCAAGTTCAAGCAGTCCCCGACAAGATCCCGATTATTAAGTCTGAATGCCCAGTACAAAAGTAAATTGTGACATATCAATCTTAAATGAAAACCATTTGGGTCCTACTTTATAGCTAAATTTCTTTGATAATCACTAAGAGCAAGTCCACACACCATTGTTATGCATATCTCTACTGATCCATGATACACATACCTTAACAGAATGAATAGTTGCATACCAAGACTGTTGTTGTTGTCCCTAATGTTGCTGGTGGTGGATGTCAGTATCTCACACATGCTTACGCTCCTGCTCATGGAAGGAAATTGCAAAGCATCATTCAATGGGTGGGGGAAGTGAAGAAGAAATCGAAGAGGATAGGAGAGGAGAGGGGGCTGGATGGCATCGGCGTAGTGGTGAAGTTGTGTCCTCCATGGGATGACATCGGTGCAGGGGAAGAAGCAGCCTTCCCGTGCATGGAGTCTTCGTGCTCGTGCTTGCTGGATCGGAGAGGGAGAAGGGTCATGCAAACTTTCCTATGCAAACCCCAAAGAATAGGCAAAGATTAGTAGAGCCTAGCTCCACAAGGCCATGAATGATGGTGGCACACTAATACACTTGATCTGTTTTGGGTTTTCCATGGAGAGAAACGGGCTATCGGGGCGCAAAGTTGGTAAGTATTTCCCCCAGTTATGAAACCAAGGTTTATCGAACTAATAGGAATATTAACCACAACCGTTTTCAGCGGAAGCGCACAAAAGAACAAATAACTTGGCGGGCAAGAGGGTTGTCAAACCTCTTGTTTTTTTATTTTCAAGCAAGTGAGATGTGTAGATAATTGTAGATAGCAAGATAAAGTAAAAAACAAGTAAATGGCAGCAAGATAATGAAGTTTTTATCAATATGTTGTGAATAGACAGGGGGCCATGGCTTTCCCTAATGCCATCTCTCGTGGGAATGATCTTGACAATAGTACCACGGGTACGAATGTGGCGTGGAACCTAGCTTGGGTGTAGAGGATACACTCGGATGTACAATTTCGGGCCGCACTCAGGAGTGCTAATGACCCTACGTCTCGAGCCTTGGAGGGTGGTGTTGGATTATAGAATATGAGATAGTACAGAATGGTGAAACCTTTCTTAGGAGCCCGAGGGTGGCTTATATAGAGTGCGCCATGACTGGCCGGCATTCATTGCAAGGGCGTGTAAATGCTAATAACTGTGGAAGTTACTAGAATGGCAACTCTAACTACGGCGTTACTGGTAACACATGTCTTCACTCCACTTCATGTAATAGTTTAAGTCCCTGGTCGTTGTAGTGTTTTCGTTGCCCATGTCCTGCTACAGACCGAGTGTTGTGGGTCATCCGACTCATAAGAAATAGACCAAGTGAAGTCATGTGTGCCGAGTGACACTATGACTGCATAGGTGTCTTTTGGGACGTTGATGTCCATGTAGGGTCTTGGGCAGGCCTAGGGACTCAGGTCTGTAGGATTACCCCCGATGTACAAGCCCATCAGTAGCCCCCGGATTAGTTGATGTTTTACTCCCCGAGTGGAAGGCACTCGATTGTGCCTTCGGCGACTCAGGGGCGCCCGGGGCTACATCCCTTGGGATCTCAATAAACCTCTATGGATTCACGAGTGAAATATTCCGAGTGCAGAAGCATGTCGGTTTGCTTCCAATAGGTAATAAATGAATACCTTTCGGGAAGGGATGCTCAATGATTCGGATGATCGCGAGCTTGGGGCTTTGATCATCCAATCGGTGGAGTCAGACGGGTCCTACTCGCGCAATCGCGAGGGCAATCTGATCACCTTCGTATGCGGTTTGAATGTTTGCGGTCCTGTGGAAGGATGAGCGGCACAATATTCGGCTCCCCTCCTTATGTGCTTAGGATAAGGAATTCATTCGGTCAATGAAGGGGATGTGGATTTTCTACGATATTTTGAATCGATGGAGCACGTTGGGAAAAAGAATGAGCGGCAACATGAGTAATGGAAGTAGTGGAGGGGCGCCTCGGTTTTCATGCCTGAAATGTCGCTTTCGTGCTACAGGAACGTTGTCACCGGGATCGTGTAGATCTTCCTCGTGCTGGTGGAATACTCGATGGGGCATCTTCACTTAGCATATAAATAAGCCGAGGTAGTGGAGGAAAGGAATCATGCCAGCATATCTGTGTCCCCCTTGCCTCCTTCCTTCAGCCTCGCGGTTTCCTCCTCTTGAGTTCTTCCATCTTGTCCTGTGTGGCATGCAGCATGGTGAAAGGTGAGATTGCGAAAGCCGAGCGGGTCAGAAAAGTCTCGCATGACTCCTCTTCGAGTGTCGGGTCGCAACCACCAGAATGGATCCAAGGTGACTCGATGTTGTTCCAGGTCTCCAAGGATCGAATGCTAGACCTAGAGAGCGAGGGCTAGGTGATTCTGGGCAGCTGCCGGCTACCGGATGAAGGCGAGCTGGAACCTTGGCCAAGGGGCGACGAGCGGGTGCTCCTAGTTACCCACATTGAAATAGGTTTCTCCTTGCCCCCGCATCCGTTCTTCCTAGCTTTCCTCCACTTCTTTGGCGTGGAGCTTCACCATCTTCCCCCAATGATGTCTCGTACTTAGCTTCCTTCGTATCTCTATGTGAGAATTTCCTCGGGTGTTACGCGGACTAGGGATTATTGAACCATCTGTCCACGTGTCGAGTGATTACACAGAAAAAATCATCTGAGTCTAGGAGAAAAACGCATGTAGTGCAGCTTTGCGGTGGCTTAGGAATTCAACTGAGGGTAAAAGTATTTTTTCTTAGATGTCCTTCCCCGATTCTCTCAAGGGTGGGCAAGACTCCTGGTTCTACTTCCAGGACGTCCCAATTGGTGAGGGTCACTCGGGCCTCCCGGCTTGTTCGCCCGAGCGAATTCGGTCGGCTCCCTCATTGTTCGTATTGAAGGAAGAGAGAACAGACATAGATATCTTGGTGATAGCACTAGTTGCTTTGTTGCAAAAGATCATCAATGGGGTGGACCTCCTGGAAGCCTTTTTACAGTGAAGGATCCAGCCTGTGCAGGCAAGGGCTCGTCCCATGTGGATGTATAGCGGCCCGGATGATCCGACCCGCGTTCACCCGGAGGAGATTAGTGCAGAGCAGCTGGAGGAAAAGCTCAAGGCCATAACACTTGTGCAAGAGAATCCCAACGGCACCAGGTTGGTGCCACCCTTCTCAGGACAACTGCCTCCGAATGAGGTAAAGCTTCACAAGCTTGAACCGAATGCATTTCTTTGTTGTTTGTTGTTTCCATTTGTTCTGACTTTTCACTCGGCAAGCTTTTACAGGACTGGTGAGCTCTATCCCGACGGTTGATCGCGCACCCATCAACGTGGCCAATGACACCGAGCATCAGGGGACTCGGAAGACGAAGAGGACAACGTGGAGACGGAGGAGAGTGACGACGAACACGGGGATGAGGTGGAGTTCTCCCCGTCTGATTAAGTTCCACTTGAGACTCGCTCGAAAGCGTGCCAGGACCACGGGTCCCGTATTGGGGGCGGTAAGACTCCGAAGGTGGTGAAGTGGACTTTGACGTTTATGCTGACCCGCGGTTCCAAACATGGTCGGAGCGAGCTAGAGGTGTCACCGGAGAAGGTTGCCAAACACCTAAACACCACGAGCTCGAAATCCCGAAGGTTGTCCTACCGAGCATCAAGGTCGACTTGCTAGTTGCTTCAGCGTAAGTACCTCTATCGAATGATTATTTCTTTGCTTGTCAAGGTATTCCGAGTGATGACTGGTCTTCTTGTTGTCTTTGCGGCACGGCTGATACGTCAACCGCTTCTTTGGAGACGAAGACCTCCAATAAAGGGCAAACAGATGCCAACGCCGCTTCTTCTAATGGTTCCCCTTGGGATTATTTATGTGCCATTTGGGCCTTTAGGATCTAGCCACGTGATGACGCATTGAATGTTTGTGGATGTGTGCAGAGCCACGAGTTGTGATTGATCTTGATCCTGTCAGTCCTTTAGCGATTAGAGGAGGATCCAAGCAAGCTGTGAGCCCCAACCTAGTGGTTGAGTCCTCGACTGCTCGGATTCGGGTTACTGAGGCTCGAGAGGTTGCTTTGGCTGGAGTGTCACTCAGACCTGGTCCGTCCGCCACATCGTCGCTTCCTTCTATGGACCACAACCACTTCCAGCTGCACCATATCCTGAAGGATTAGGAGGGAGCACACAAGGCGGCCCTGGCTCAACTTGAAGTAATCTTCAGCGGCTGAAAGAAGCATACGGTGCTAGTGAAACCGTGGAGAAGAACATTCAGGTGAGTCGTTTTCGTGCACACTTGTTTTTGTTTTTGCACTTGATCCGGAGTGGTTTTTCTCTGAGGCACACCCACCGGGTATTGTTTTCCAGTGGGAGCGCCTTGAGCGTACCCACTGGTTGTAGTCCCCGAGGCTACCGTCTACTTAAGTAGTCGGTGGTAGTCGTAGTTCCTGTTTTGATTTGAGGTAGGTAGATAGGGTAGTCTTGGAGTTACTATATTGTTGTGGGGACCCCGACTTACGAGTCGATATCCCGAATGATCGTGCTCAGTGATCCCAGAGATCAATGCTCACCGAACACACAGAAACTTAATAACAAGGGTCTTACATCCGTACATACCATTTGTACAATAAATGACCATTGCTGTCAAGTCTTACATATATAAGACCTTGAGGGCCAACACACCATACTTGACCAATAGAGGAAATATTGGTCGAAAGCGTGAACCCATGCCATGAGCCTTAACCTACACGCATTTTGACTAGGAAGCGTCCTAGCTCGCAGGAAGGTCACCAAGTTACTCTTCACCATAACCTGATCTCTCATACCTGGTCAATGAAATAACCAGTGGCAAGCCAATGAGTACTTTGAATGTACTCGCAAACAGCCCGTGATATGGATAGTGCAGTTGGTACGATAGTAAAGTGATATGTAGCATTTGCGGAAAGCAAGTTTGCTTGTAAATAAACATGATCATATACGGGTATGGACATGCATCATAAGCCAAATGGTATTCATAAATACAGGTTACAGATATCAACATATCAGTTGAGGGCTGAACACTCCTGGTTCATCCGATATGCCAAGTTACCAAACTTGGTCATATCAACTCTTTTAGATAACACCTTGAACACTGATACGTCCCAAACGTATCTATAATTTCTTCTTGTTCCATGATCTTTTGGGTGACATTCTTATATGTTTTTCTACACTTTTATATATATTTTCACATATTTGGAATAACCTACTAACTCAGTGCACCAAGTGCCAGTTTCTGTCAGCTAATGACTTTTTTGTAGGGGCTTTTACCCAATTTTCTGGAGCCCAAAAATCTCGCGAAACATATATAATAATCAGCGTAACAGAAGCTTCCAAATCACCGAAGATGGGCCAGCGGGGCAGGGGCTGCCCAGGCGACCTCCCGATGCGGTCTGGCCCTTGGTCCCGCCCACACGCCGCCTCGGTGGGCCCCACATCTTCTGACGCCCTCCTTTGGCCTATATTTACTCCTCCGAGAGGAAACCCTTACATCACATCCATAATCGCGAATTTCTCCATCGTTGCGTCGCCGCAACGCTTCCGAGATCGGGAGCGTCAGGAGACCTCTTCTCGGCACCCTGTAGGAGGGAGGATTGACCTCCGGGAGCTTCTCCACCGCCATGGACGCTTCCCGGATGTGCTGTGAGTAGTCCTCCTTGGACCATGAGTCCATGACCAGTAGCTATGTTATATCTTCTCTCCAATCTTGTGCTTCAGTTATTAGCCCTTGTGAGATGCCCTACATGATCAAGGCATCTATGTAATTTTCCTTCTATTTCTATGCTCGGTTTGTTGGGATCCGATGGATTATGAGATTATGTCCACATTGTTATGAGTTATATATTTGATTATACTTTTATATTATGTTCCTTAGTGATTCATGCATGTTCTCCATTGCTTTGTATTGCTTTGGCCAAGTAGTAGATTGTAACTCCAAGAGGGAGCGTTATGCATGATTGTGGGTTCATGCCCCCTGATGTCTAGCATGAGTGATAGAAACATGAGACTAGGGGATGTGCTGTTGCCACCAGGGAGAAAACAAAGGTGCTTGTGACCAAGGTTGCAAGGATTATTTACCTTACGCATAGTTCGTTAACGCAGTTGTTCGTTGATTTGAGTTTACACCTTGGGTGAGGCTCGCAGCTTAATACCTGCGAGATGTTCTGGATAGATATCTCAAGGTGGATGATTAGTAAGTAGATGTTGATGAATAAACGGTTCACTTGTCTTGGCGTACTGCCCATTACTATTGAGCCTCTAACTTTGAAGTAGCATAATTAGCATTGTGGTGCGTTCATAATTCTGTCAATTGCCGAGCTGTAATTTGTTTAATTTTTAGTTTGTTTTAGTTTTTCTTTATGTTCATAACAAGTCGGAACCTAGCCTACCTTGTTTTGCAGAGAAACACGCTCCATTCCACTCTGGAACACAAAATAGGTTTTCATGCTTATTATTATTTTTGTGTTCACTATTTTTCATAGCTGTTGTCATGCTTAGCTCTTAGTTTTCATGCTATATCTTTTTAAGAGCTTTTATTTAGGTTGCTTTTGGAACCCTCTTGATTTCTCATGCTTATCTTGTTTAGAGAGTTGGCCAGTTGCACTGAGTTGTGCGTCTTGCATGAGTATGTAATTGAGGTTGCTATTTAAGTATAGTAGTAACTTGTAATAGTTTTGAGGTATTGATTTGAGTAATGTTTGGACTATTGGTGCCAAGAGCTTGAGCCTATTAGTGATATGTGTCGTATTTTGGGAAATCCATGTGTTTTTCAAAAATTAAAAATTAGTTGGGAACTCTAGCTACTAAATTGATCGCTAACCTCTGGAGGGGTTGGAATGTATAGAGTATCCTCACATTACCATGGGTCGAGGATGCGCAAGGATAACCAAACCCCAAACACTCCTCCTCGGGATACTTGTCACTTTTTGAATTTCCTAACTAGATAGAGAGTTACCGGTAATAAGTGTATGAGTTCTTCAGACTAATGTGAGTATTCGTTTGTTGGCACTTCCACCATCCATATTTTTCTAGTTTCTTCGGTACCGTGCATTGCCCTTTCTCATCTTGAGAGTTGCTCCAAAGTTCACCGGTCCATCCAAACCCTTGGCATGATACGCTCTGTCATCATAAGCCTCATTATATCTTTCCTCAAAACAGCCACCATACCTACCTATTAAGGCATTTCCATAGCCTTTCTGAGATACATTTCCATGCTACATCCACCATCTCATGACTTTATCTTCATGTCATACATGCTTTTGATTGACCGAGGAGCCGCATGCTAGTTGGGCATTGCCCATATTATTGCTGCATCACGCGCTAGTATCATTGCATATCCTGCTACATTGGTAGAGGCATACATTTGCATACATCATGATAGTTTTCACTTGTCTTTATATGAGTAGTTCTTATAAAGTGTGATGATCTTCTTTTTATTCTTGTAAAACATAGAGTGTTGCCCCTAAGTGAGGAAAAGATCCTAAAGAGGACAAATTAAAAGATCACAAAGAGGACAAATGAGAGATAAATAGAAAGATCCAAAGAGGCCACAAAAAATAAGAAGAAAAAGAAAAAGAAAAAGGAAAAAAATAAAAAGAGAGGAGGGGGCAACATTACTATTCCTTTTGGAAGATCCACACTCGTACTCCATTGTTATATTTGTAATACATAGAGATTATCATTCATGCATAACTATGTGGGGACCCTTACACTATAGAACTTGGCTTGCATATTCCAATGATGAGCCTCCTCAAATGAGGTCTAGGTCTTCATGAGGAAGCAAGTTGGAAACACCCCCACTAGTTCCATTGGAGAGCTTACCTTAGCTCATATGTGCATCCGTTGCATGGCAATCCCTACTCCTCACATCATATCTACCTGAGCTCATTGATGTGAGCCTTTCACACCCTTTTTGTTTTTCCTTCCCCATCATTATTATATTTGACATCCATTGCATATCTTGCTTGCGCTCATCCATTGCATGAGTGCTCGAAGTCGAAAGGGAGAGGATCATTTTGACTTGTGCCTGACTAGTGGTCTGGGGATGAGTCAAAATATGATTTTGAAGGAGACCAAGTGTGAGGTTTAGTAGATTGAGTTCTCAACTAAAAAAAAAATATTATTCTCTAAACTCATCTCCCACTTCTTGCATGCAAACACCATTTGGAGACATTCGAGTCACGGACAGCGAGATCTCTTGCACCTTTATGTTCTTACTTTGCCAAATTCAATACTAAATATAGAATCTTGCTTGTTATTGTCTTGACTTTAGTTGCATATATTACTTGCTTTACTTTGAACTTCTTATATGTGTATTAGCATGTTACCACAGAAATTATTTGTGTTATCATTTACCTACTCGAGGACGAGCAGGAATTAAGCTTGGGGATGTTTATACGTCCCAAACATATCTATAACTTCTGATTGTTCCATGATATTTTAGGTGACATTGTTATATGTTTTGTTATACTTTTATATTGTTTTACACATATTTAGACTAACCTACTAACTCAGTGCACCAAGTGCCAACTGCTGATGTCTTTTTTGCACGGGATTTTACCCAATTTTCCGGAGCCCCAAAAATCCCGAGAAAAATATATAAAAATCAGTGTAACGAAGCTTCCACATCACCGAAGATCGGCCAATGGAGGGCCAATTGCTGCCCACGCGACCTCCTAGCACGGCCTGGCCCCTGGCCGTGCCCACAGGCCACCTGGGTGGGCCCCACCTCTTGTGACGCCCTCCTTTGGCCTATATTTACTCCTCCGAGAGGAAACCCTTACATCACATCCAGAATCGCGAATTTGTCCATCATTCCGCCATCGCACCACTTCCGAGATCGGGAGCGTCAGGAGACCTCTTCCCGGCACCCTACCGGAGGGAGGATTGACCTCCGGGAGCTTCTCCACTGCCATGGACGCTTCCCGGACGTGCCGTGACTAGTTCTCCTTGGACCATGAGTCCATGACCAGTAGCTATGTGATGTCTTATCTCCAATCTTGTGCTTTAATGATTAGCCCTTATGAGCTGCCCTACATGATTAAGGCATCTATGTAATTTTCCTACTATAGCTATCATCGCTTTGTTGGGATCCGATGTATTATGAGATTATGTTCAGATTGTTATGAGTTATATATTTGATTATCCTTTTATATTATGTTCCTTAGTGATTCATGCATGTTCTCCGTTGCTTTGTATTGCTTTGGCCGAGTAGTAGATTGTAACTACAAGAGGGGAGTTATGCTTGATTATGGGTTCATGCCCCCTGATGTCTAGCTTGAATGACAGAAACATGAGACTAGGGGATGTGTTGTTGCCACTAGGGAGAAAATAATGGTGCTTGTGACCACGGTTGCAAGGATTGTTTACCTTACGCATAGTTCGTTAATGCGGTTGTCCGTTGCTTTGAGTTTACACTTTGGGCGGGGCTCGCAACTTAATACTAGCCAGATGTTCTAGATATATATCTCAAGGTGGATGACTAGTAAGTAGATGTTGATGAATAAACGGTTTACTTGTCTTGGCGTACTGCCCATTACTATTGGGCCTCTACCTTTCAAGTAGCATAATTAGCATTGCGGTGCGTTCATAATTCTGTCAATTGCCCAGCTGTAATTTGTTTACCCAAGCATAGTTGTTTATCGTCTTTTGGGAGAGAGACATCACTAGTGACCATCATGTGACTCAGGTCCATATCACCACCATTGCTTACACCTCCATCATTTACTGCTTTCATTTACCTTTCCGTTTCAATCACTATCACTATTCCCACTTGTGTTTTGATCCTTTGAAAACTACAAGGTCAGAGAGATTGACAACCTATCTGTACTTGTTGGGAGCAAAGTTATTTCTGTGTGTGCAGGTCCACGTCTTCTGCTTGCGCCAAGGCAGGGGACACCTACTTGTTGATCCTGGGAGTCCACCTGGTTCGATAAACCTTATTGTCTCTGTGTAAGGGAAAACTTGTGGCTGACTACATCTCTACCTTCCACTTGGGGTAACCAACGAGGGGCGAGAACTATATTCATCAACTCGTCATCAAACACACACACACTTGGTTTATGCGGAAACGACTGGACATAGTTTAAGAAGCACCACCCAACTATCCCTGACTGTGGACATGGCTATTCGAATATTTTTACACTCTGTAGAGGTTGTACGCTGTACCCACGAGATCCGGGAAACTTCCGTGTCATCCACGACTCGTGGTATATAACATACCCGAGGAAAGTACTCGATGAATGCCTTCCCCCTGACGATACTAGACAAAGAGTTCCACTTGATTGGCACCCAACCCACATGATATACGTCTTACGAGCATCGACTCTGGATAGCATCATGCATGCGGGGACCAACGGTGTGCCCGGAACACGTAAAAACGACATAGTCGACCTACCTAGTATGACCCCGTCACAGGAGTGACCACATATCACTCTCGCCACTAGTAATGTGGCTCTTTGCTAGCACCGACCAGAGTAATCAACAAAGCCCCATCCCATAAAGCGGTAACGTGGTCTCACATGTAAGGTTGGCACGGTCAACACATCATAAATCTAATCCCATTTCCGAAACCACTCACACCAAAATATACCCGGTGCACCACTTCTTCACAAGTGGCCACCTAACTCATCATCACCCTCGGGCATTAGTGGCACCCGACGGGGTTTTCATAAACCTTTGATATTTACCGTCATCATGCTCATGCTTCTACTATGCTTAACTCTACTCATCAACATGATATTACCGTGATCCTCATAAGGGGTAGGATCATGCTCAAATAAAAATGCACCGGAGCAGCCATCGGAAACATCGTATCGATGATTTACCGAATACTCATGATCATATGCAACGGGAATAATTGATCTACTTAGCATGCAAATAATATTTTGCTCAAACATGGTCAAAGGGCTACTTGCCTTTGCTCAAATAAGTCCTCGTGGACTTTGAGGACTTCCATTCCAACTCCGAGTATTCCATCTACTCCATCAACTATCGTTGGAAACAAACCAGTAAGCCAACAGCAGGCAGAAACAAAAGTGCTAAATAAAATGGAAGTTATATATTTCTTGGACCACTCTGGTCATAAGAAAAATACCTAAAGCTTGCTATAGGTGGTTTGGACCATCATGGATTTTTGAATGGATGAAAGGAGGAATAGGTGATCCTTAAATAAGCCTATGGGAAATATTATGATAAAAATGAGTGGAGGCACTCATTTGACAGAGCATAATGTTAGAAATATTTAGGAAGTTGTTTCACTCGATTTGGAGTTGAGGTGAATATTCTAGAGATTTCCTAGTATTGGATAAATAGAAATATGAAGCTATTTCTGTAATGCAACCAAAATATGTCATATAAATGTGTTGACCAAGATTTCAAAAATAGGACATGATATTAGAAGTCTCTGGAATTTGGAATCACTCCATTTGGAGTGGATTTGAATCCTCTAGGATTTTTGGAAGGGGGTTAGAAGGATTCAAATCTGCATTTAAATATAAATACCATATAAAAGTTGTTTGGAAAAATGTGCAAAGCACACCACTGGATATATTTTGATTTTAGGGACCTACAGAATTTTGAATCACCAGATTTGGAGCTCAGATGAATTTATAAAGGATTTTTAAAGTTTCTGCCAAAAGGAAAAATAAAAGGGAAGGGCTACCAGAGGGTTAAACGGTGCCCAAGGCGCTAATTAGGCTTTGGGTCGGCCCCGCTGCTCAGCCACGCGGGCAGGCCAACCACGTCGAAGGCGCATTCAATAGAATGTGTCTTCACGCGGGGGAGGTGGCTCTAGGAGGGGCAGCGAGCCGCGTCGTCCGGGGGGCATTCATGCAGGGGAACCATGGGGCGAGCAGGGTCGTGGCCGCGGCGGAGCTAGCTTCAACTAATGAGGAGGAGGGAGCCCCGGCCACTTGGAGGGAACAGGAAGGAGGGGGAAGGAGTTGCGGGGGTCTGAGGTGCCGTTGGGGTAGCTAGAAGGGGAGGAGAGAGCCGCGTGAGCCGGACGCGAGCATGGGCGAACCTTCCATGGCGGATATGAAAGGAGAGGAGAGGCTCAGGGCAGCCTCGGGCTGGTTGGGGAGGTTTGGGAGGTGCACAGGGGAAGGAGAGAGCTAGCCAGAGTGAGAGAGAGCTCGGGGAAGGGGATAAAATGGAGTGGCAGCCGAAGGAAACTCACGAGCTCTCGGTGCTCTAAGGGCATAGGGAAGACACGCGTCCCTCGGGCACTTTGGAGGCTAGCCAGCGCCAACAAGGGCTTGGACCAGTCAAGGGGGAAGCCATGGTGCTCTGAGACACGCAACAACACCCGGAATCGAACTGCAGCAAGAGCACAAGGAGTAGAGTACCGATATTGCATGCTGCTAGCATGGTCACCATGGCCACTCATGTCTACAGGGCACTCATGAATAGTCAAACATGTCCAACACGTATGAAACGCGTGCAGGAAGGAGACTCTGCAGCTTGGTAGCTAGTGGAGCTGGTTTGAATGGGTTTTGACTGAGTACAAGTTTCCAATAACAAACTTGGAGCTAGGAAAAATGATTTTCATATGGGGAGTCTTGGGGGAAAATATGTGTGGTACTATTCTCTATGCAAGGACTACAACACTGCCAAGTTTGAGCTCAAGCAAAGGAGGGTAGCTAGTACTTGTTGTACAAAGCTACATTTCAGCCACAATTCAACTTGTAGATGTGATGCTCATTTTGTCTACATGAGCATGCCATATGTTGGTTTGAAATGATGCCTTGGGATGCTAGGGACTCTATGGAAAGAGGTGGGGGCTTTGGCTTAAGAAGAAGTGGGACAAGAGGGGTAAAAATGGTGATCCAAGGGTAAAAATGAGAGGTAGCTACATGGAGCCTCTCTCCAATAATTGAATAGTGGCCATGGCAAAGCTACTGGAGTAAAAAGGTAACTAGGGATGGTTGTGGTAAAGATTTAAGATCAAGGGTAAAAGTGGAAGGGGTCAAAGTAGCCAATTTGGTGAGTGCACACAAGGTGTTTGATGAGTGCTAGGGATACCAGATGGACTTCAATTGATACGAAACTTAATAGAATCAAATAATAGATGAAAATAAGCTTGGACACCAAATCTGAGATTTGGTGGAGAAGGTTTCCAATGTAGACTTGGAAAACCCATGAAATGGGCAGAAATGGCCTTCTGCTCACAAAGCTATTCAAATCAATTCCCACAAAACCAATATTTAGTGTGGAGGCATCATTTGAGCATTAGGGCATGCCCAAAAAAGTTTGGGGTCAACTAGAGAAACTTTATATTGTAAAGTTTCCCAAAGTCAGAAATCAACAAAGAGGGTTTTGAGGGGCTTGGGACAAGTTCTTCTATTCTCCTTGATGCGCCACTTGGTGTGGATGCATTATTGATGTATCAGAACATGTGTACCAAATTTGAGCACAATTGGAGAAACTTGACAATGTAGAGTTACTCAAGTTGGACGTGGACAGATAGGGTTCTAGAATAATTAGGCGAATCAAATCAACCTGGATTGAGATGAAACTTGGCAAGATCATGACATATATCATATGTGGCATTCTAGAATTTTACATAAATTTATTGAGAACATTTCTTATGGAAATATTCCAAAAGCTTGAAATGCGTAGGAAGGGTTTTGAAGGGGTTTGCCCAATATTTTGAACATGACCATGAGTTGAAACTCATATATATGGAATATATATGTCCACTAGTTTCCCTAATTTTTCTTACATATATTGAAAGAAATAAAAATAACTTTCCTAGTTTAAGAGAACATTTTTGGCATCACAGGAAGGCATTTAAATAAAATAGTAAAATAAACTTTAAAATAATAATATTGTAGTTTTGGGAAGTAATTTTGATAATGGGTTCTAAATAAAATATTTGGTGCAAAATAACTTCCCTAGTTTGCGGACTTGTAGTACAAATCCCAACTCACGGGGTTTTGAAAGCTTAAATCAAGGAAATGTTTTTGGTGAAAATGATATTTGGTAAAACATAGTTTCTCGTCCTAAACACATGGCATGATCATTACGCAAGGATTCGGGCCAAGGAGCTGAGTTTGGAGAATAGAAGGAGCATTGGATTCAAACACAAGCAATAGGGAACCAAGCAAACATCACATCAAGCATCACAAGCATTCACAAAAAAATTGATTGGTCCTAATTTTTGAGAAAAGTCAAATTAGTCGGGAGAGTTAAGAATAGGGTGTTAACATTATATTCTGCTTGACTTGTGAATGTTGATGACAGACTGCCTGCAGGCCCGAATACAAAGCCTTGATGCTGAAAAGGCCAAGAATAAGCTACTCAAACATGTGAAATGCATAGCTGAATGTAAGCTTTTGCTTTCCCACTAGCTCTTGATTTAATTGTCTTTCATATCCGACTGAGGTTGTCTTGTCAGATGGCCTATCTAAGAGGGTGATGAATTCCATTTCTCTAGTTACCATGAAGGATTCCCTCGAAAAGAGGGATGAAGAACTCGCATCGTCCTAGAAAGAGTGCAAGCACAAAATCCACGCAGCCGAAACCAAGCTCAAGTCGGTCGGGACACTTGAAGAAGAGAATTGGCTTGTGAAAGCTGGTGTGGAGAAATCTCATGCAGAGCTCGCTGGGATGAAGAAGCACTATGCCGAGTGGGAAATCAAATTTGAGAAGGTCGCCGCCAAGAGAGCTGAACTGGATCAGTTCATAGAGGACTTCAACGAGGAACATTCTGAGAAGCTTAAAGGTATGTTATGCATTTGAATGATCTCTCGTTGTCTCCATGCAATTTCGGAGTAATTTTTTCTCATCTTTTTGTTTTCCTACTAAATCCAGCCTTCTCCATTGGCGAGGAAGAGATGGCGCGAATAGAGAAAGAACTTAATCTGAAGGCAGAGCTCCTAAAGGACAGTGTTGCATTAGCTCTTCTCAGGCTGGAAGCCCGCGTCGACTATGTGTTGGGTTGATTTAAGTGGCTTTAGTCGGCCGTCAGCGAGATATATCAAGAGAAGACCCCCTGACAATGCACTCCCAAAGGATGCCTAGACCATCGTGAACCGAGTGAAGCCCATCCCCATAGAACTCTAATCTTGGAAGAAGTCATCAGTGAGGGCCGGATCCGACATCGCCCTCTCACTCGTCCGCATCCATTGTAAAGGAGTGGATGAAGAATCGTTGGCTCGTTAACAGGAAAAGCGCCAAGGTCGAGGACTTCATGGATATGTTCATGGCGGCCGCTACCCGGATTGCGGATGGGATCGACCTCAACACCTTCGTGGAAGAAGTGGAATCTTCGGCCTCTGAGTGACACTCGGAGGAAAAAACATTTCAGTTTCAATTTGCCTCGGGATGCCAAGTGGTTTTATGAAACACCAAACAATGAGCGAGCCTTGAGCTCTCTCTTATGCGCACCTTTTGCTGAACTTGGTTCTGTTTATCCATATTCGAGTTTGGATCTTAGTTGCTTGGCGGTCTATTTTTGGGGCCACTTTTACTCGGTCGAAAGCTGGTTCACATCTGAGTCCCTGAGTGTGGAAGTTGCTCTCACTCGGGATAGTTTTTGACTTAGGAGAAAGGTGGTTTGCAGCTAAGCCCCCAAATGTGGAACTTGTTCTCACCCGGGATGGTTTTTGACTTAGGCGAAAGCTAGTTCGTAGCTAAGCCACCGAATGTGGAAGTTGTTCTCACTCACGATGGTTTTTTGACTTAGGCGAAAGCTAGTCCGTAGCTAAGCCACGGAATGTGGAAGTTGTTCTCACTCGGGATGGTTTTTGACTTAGGCGAAAGCTAGTTTGCAGCTAAGCCCCTGAGTTTGGGAGTTGTCCTCACTCGGGATGGTTTTTGACTCAGGAAAAATCTGGTTCACAACTAAGTCCCTGAGTGTGGAAGTTGTCCTCACTCGGGATAGTTTTGTTCATCTTGGCGGCCGAATGAAGAGCTTGCTACATGTAGAACCGTTTTAAGTTAGGCGAAAGCTGGTTCGCAGCTAACTCACCGAGCATGGAGGTTGTCCTCACTCGTGGACGGTTTTTGTTCCTTATGCCAAAATAGGTTCGCTACCAAGAAATAATTGTTTTGTTCATATTGGTGACCGAATGAAGATCTTGCTACATTCAGAAGCATTTTAACTTAGGGGAAAGCTGATTTGATGCTAAGTCCCCGAGCACGGAGGTTGTCCTCTCTCGGGGACAGTTTTTGTTCCTTAGGCGAAAACAAGTTCGCTACCAACAAATGATTGTCATGTTCATCTTGGCGACCAAACGAATAGCTTGCTACATTAGGAACCATTTTTACTTAGGCGAAAGCTAGTTCGCAGCTAAGTCCCTGAGCGTGGAGGTTGTCCTCACTCGGGGCCGGTTTTAGTTCCTTAGGCGAAAACAGGTTCGCTACCTAGAAATGATTGTCATGTTCATCTTGGTGCCCGAATGAAGAGCTTGCTACATTCGGAACCGTTTAACTTAGGCAAAAGTTGGTTCGCAGCTAAGTCCCCAAGCGTGGAGGTTGTCCTCACTCGGGGGCGGTTTTGTTTCTTAGGCGAAAACATGTTCCCTACCAAGAAATGATTCTGCTATTCATTTTCGTGACCAAATGAAGAGCTTGCTACATTAGGAACTGATTTAACTTAGGCGAATGCTGGTTTGGAGCTAAGTCCCCAAACTTGGAGGTTGTCCTCACTTGGGGCCAGTTTTTGTTCCTTTGGAGACAACAGGTTCGCTACCAAGAAATGATTTACACCCAATGGGGGTGTGTTTCACCGGAGTGAGAGGTTTCACCATAGTTCAAGAAAGGAAATATTTCATTCGTCTAACCATTGGAGTTCATTACATGAATGAAATGATACGTTCTAAGTATAGAACTTGCGGAGCAGGTCTGCGTTCCAGGTTCTCGGCTCTTCCACCCCGTCCTCGAGGTTGTATAATCGATAAGCTCCATTGTGCAGTACTTTGGAGATGGCGTATGGACCTTGCCACATAGGTGCCAACTTCTCGAAACGCCCGACCCCTGACTTGCCACGTAGGTTTTTTTGGTCCAATCGAAGGACCAAGTCCCCTTCTTGAAATTCTCGGCCCCTGACTTGCTTGTCATGCTAGTGTTGCGGGTCTTACTGGTACAGTGTGGACCGAATGAGGGCTAGCTCTCTTTCTTGTTCCAAGAGATCCAAACTATCTTGCCATGGTGCTTCGGCTTCATCTTTGTTGTATTGGTCCAATCGGGGGGAGTTGTGATGTAAGTCACTCGGCAGAACAACTTCTGGCCCATACACCATGAAGAAAGGAGTACACTTGTTTGAACGATTCAGATTGGTTTGCATACCCCACAAGACGGAAGTTGTCGTGGTTTTGTCACGGCAGATGTCCTCGTGAAAGGACTTACTCGTGAAGCCATCACAACTATGTGGTGACTTAAATGGGTTGATCGGGAACAAGAGACGAGTTTACCAAGGTTCCGCCCCTCCGATAGAGATAAAAGCCTACATCCTGCTTTGTGTGTATTGATGAGGAAATCAATTAGAAGGGTGCAGTTTCGCCTGACATAGCTCTCGATTGATTGTCACTTGACCCTACCAGCCCTAGAGACTCGGCATTATATACAAGTCAAGGCGCTTGGTTTACAAAGAGTTCGGGTCACATTATGATTTGTGACCTGATATGTCTCTAAGTCGCCTTGCTACTTAAGCAAGGAAGCTCCTAGCGACCCTTCTCCCACGTGGGCCATGAGTCGCCATTTTCGTGTCTTGGGCCACAACCTACTCTCATTGGTAGCCGCCTTGTGCCTTCTGCTTCATAGGTCAGGGCCCATCTTGAATATGAACATTGATCCGCCATCATCTTGACCTCGCGTCTTGGGGTGGGTCACACGGAGAGAAAATATCCCCAACATTAGGCCTCAAAATGACTTGAATTTGTTCATGTCAATAGACCTTACTTGTAATCTTGGCGGCTCATACGCAACCCAAGTTTTGTCTTCCGATGGCAGAAACGCCGGGTTCAAATGTCCACTTAAGCTCCTGCTATGTTTATCAATGACATCACCCGCCCCAGGATTTTAGGGATCTTAATGACTTCATTCCAACATCTCTTTTGGCTTATCCATTATGCCCAAAAATCAAGGCGCAATCAACTCCGAAATTTATTGCGCCTCCTAGATTCTCGCGCCTGCAGTTTCCATTTTAGCTCCGGCCTTTAAATAACGATGAGGGTACCCTTTTTAATGTTACCTTGTTCCCATCTTCTTCTTCCTAGTCGAACCCAGACCTTCATCGTGTCGCTGCAGTCCGACCCTCATCATCAAGCGTTCAGATCCAAGAGCTCCACGATGTGCGACTTTGCTTCCGAATCGTGGGTCTTCTCCACCACCATCAACACCGCCAGGTAAGTTCCCTTCTTCCCCAGATCTTCTTGTTAGTCCACTGTAGCTTAGTAGGGTTCGTCGGGGTTCACCCTGCGTTCGTCGCCACTGCAGACTTGCTTAGTTTTTCAATAAAGCTTTTCCCATTGTTAGGTTGCAGTTGATATTGGGATTCAGTTTCTTCTAACTCTTCCTAGGCGATTTACGGAATCTTATTCAATAATGAACTTCTACTGCTCTACATTGTACTGTCTTCTAGGCGCCATTGAATTTTTCTTTTTCTTGAACCATTGGTAGATCCATATTTGTATGCCCTTTGGTAGAAATCTGTTTGTCCCACACTTAGCAGAAATTACACTCACCATCCTTCTTTAAGTCGCCCTTATATTCATACTGGCTTGTTTGATAGGATTATAACTCGCCATCTTTAGTAAACCACCTTTACCTTAGGGTGACTTGAACATTGTAGGCTACCTTTTTCCTCAAGCCCCTTTACTATTTCGAGACAAATCTTGTTCATGGAGATAACCCGCCAATATGTTCCTCCGGCTTTTTTCCTTCTCAACCCAGCAATATGTCAAAGCCCTCCAGATGTGACTGGCTGCCGTCAGAAATTTCCAACATCTCCCTTCAGCAATGCATAACTGTAGGGGTTTTGTCTCCTAAGGAAGTAATCGGATGGAGATCCGTCGTTGGAGAAATACGTCCACGACCCGCCCCAGGAGAAGTTGTTGTTATCACCGATCATATTGAACGAGGGTTTTATCGCCCTGAATCAAAATTCTTTTGAGACGCCCTGCACTTCTACAATCTTCACCCTCAATACCTGGGACCCAACTCAATCAACAATTTATGCCAATTTCAAGTTTTCTGCGAAGCATACTTGGAAATAGAACCCACAGTTCCTTTGTTTAGGGAATTCTTTTACTTGAACCGCCATACAGAATGTGTTGATGGTCCTAGCTTAGAACTTGGTGGAGTCACAATCCAAAGGCGGTGAGAATGTGGCTTTCCCGGTGTTACCTTGCCCAGTCATCCCAAAGGCTGGGGGGAAAGTTGGTCTTATTGTCCAAATACTACACCTGCCAGAGAAAATCCCCTGCCAGGATTCAGAGAGGAACGCCTTCCGATGGATTTTAAGCTTCTCGGCTCACCGACTATGCAAGAACAGGCAGCTCTTTATTTTGTGTGGCCAAGACTTAGTGCTTTAAACGCCAATGGTTTAACTAGAATTTACTTAATCCAATGATGGGTGGAGTGGCGGATTTTGCCCCAAAAGCCGCCGGGATGGATTGATGTGCAAATATAATGGCGATTTAAACCATGCACAATGGTTCACCAATGTTATTCTTGACTTCGAGGAAATCACTTGCACTGTGAAGAAGGTGTGTGGTGAGTCTAAAGAAAATTGTGCCAAAACTGGACTCAGGCCATTCTATATCCACAACCCGGCTCCTGAGGTAGACATCTTTAGTCATTACTCGCCTTGCTTATACTTCCCTTTATACCTTTGAGAACTTGATTTTTTATCAATATTGATGTAGAAAAACTCGGCCTTCTGGAAGCAGAGACCAGTGAAACCGACTATCAAAAAGGTCAAAGTCGCCCCGATGAAGAAAAGGAAGAAGAAAGCAGTTGTTTTCAAGTCATAGGTTCTGGGCGAGTCTGAAACTGTGGAAGACCAATCTAAGGTAAATGTTTCATTTATCCCTTTATTTTGATGTGTGCTATACTAAACATTTTGTTCAATCCCAGGAGGATGGAGCTGACAGCGACGCTGAGGATGTCGAGGTAATTTCAATCTCTTCTGACTTGGATATTTCTTTCGCAAGGCTTCCAAGGCGGGTTTGTAGGAAAGTTCCTATGACTCTTTCGGATGCTTATTTGGATCCTCACTTCCTTCTGAAGAAGGCTATTTATACTCCAAAGCACCACACACATAGTTCCTCAGGCGATCTCATGGCGGGTTTACCCGAGAAAACACCTAGTCGTAAACGCCGAAATGCGGTGCCTTCATCCTAACTCTCCTTTCTTATCTACTAATTCTACATGTTGATTGCTCAAATTTTCCGGGTTTCACTTTAATAGGCATCACCAACTTCATCGGGCGACTCAACATCTTCAAAATTTCCACCTCTTGTTCATCTCCCAGGGTAAACCTTTATTTGTATGTCAAATACTTGCTTCACTACTTAAACTTCATTATGTATGTCTCAACTTTTCGTCTTTCAAGGCCCAAGCCAAGAAAAGGAAAACCTACGGGTCAGTGCACAATCGTGACGCACCTGGATGTTACTCTCCCTGGAGCTCCAATTCAACCAGTTGGCACTCATACCGAGCTTCCTGAATCAAATGTTATGGACGATCTTCCTGATATCCAAGTTAACCGGGCGGAGGTTGACAATACATCCATGGAGGTGAGTCAAAAAATGATCTTAATCCGCCAAGACCTTCAAAGATAACAAAAGATGGTGTATCTGATGAGGCAGTTATCATTACTCGGACGGGTCACAACATGCCCGTCTACACCGTGCTGCCTAAGCATACTACCAAAGGTACGACAACCAAAGTGGAGAAAGGGAAATCTAAACTTGAGCTTCCCAATATTGAAAAACTTGATTTTGAAGAACTGCACGTTGGATATCTTAGCCGCCTCTCCATGAGCCGAGATATGGAAGACAGTCTGGTGAATATGATGAAGAAGAGATATGAGGTATGGTGCTCTTCAATAACTCATTCCATATATACTTGTATAGCCCCCTAGGGCCGGGTCATCTTTACTAAGATGAGCCAGGTCTTGTAAGTATTAATATGGAATACTTCAACCTGTAGCCCCCAAGGATCGGGTCATATTCTTGAAGGTGAGTCGGGTATTGTAAGTATTAATATGAAAAACTTCAACCTGTAGCCCCAAAGGGCCGCGTCATCTTCTTGAAGGTGAGCGGGGTCTTGTAAGTATTAATATAAAAAAACTTCAACCTATAGCCCCCAAGGGACGGGTCATGTTATTGAAGGTGAGCCGGGTCTTGTAAGTATTAATATGAAAAACTTCAACATGTATCCTCCAAGGACCGGGTCATTGTCTTGAAGGTGAGTCGGGTCTTGTAAGTATTAATATGAAAATCTTCAACATGTAGCCCCCAAGGGTCGGGTCATCTTCTTGAAGGTGAGCTGAGTCTTATTAGTTTTAATATTTAGGACTTCAACTTGCATTAGCCTCCAAGTGTCAAGTATATGGCCTGTAATCTGGTTGAAACTTGATGCCAATCTTCCATGGAAGTAGAAAAGTCTTTTATAATCTATATTGGCGGCTCACCTTTGAATTAATTACCCATCCTATCTTGATTGTATAGGAATCTGTAGGTCAAGCTGACTCATACGTGAATAGTATGAAGAAAAACCTGTGACAACAACATGACGCCAGAGCTGAAGCTGAGGAAAAACTTTGGATTTCCTTGGCAGAAATTGAAAAAATAAAGTCTGGGCACACATTGTATAAAGCGACGACCGAAGCTGACAAAGCGTCCCCGTTACAACGTGTTGAAGCCGTCGAGGGTCAGCTGAAACTGGCTACTGAATAATTAACTAGTCTAAAACTCCATATCTCCAGGATGACCTGTGATGTGTTTGGTAAGCACTTTTGTATGTAAGATTGTCCATTGCTACCATTGTAAAGAAATAGTTTAACTACGAGGCGACTTATATTCCATATGTTTTGTTGTAGGCCCTCGATCAACCAATCTTCAAGATGACTATGTGCTTAAGCTGAAAGCATTATATACCCTGACATAGCAACTTTATGTTGGCAGCTTATTCACCATCAAAGTTGTGTGGGGTGATAGAGAGCCGGTGAAGTTTATGAGTGACATGCTGAAGAGGCTCTTTACCATGCCCAAGCATATAGAAGAAATGAAGAAATCAGCTGCACGGAAAGGGCTAATAGCTGCTCTCAGCCAGTCTTTGGCTTGTGCACGGGAACTCAAGCCGTAGGAAGTAGCAGGCAGGTTTCCTAAACATAAGGATGATGGCTCAGAATTTACGTAGGAAGACTACGCCCAGTACGAGAGGGCGGTTCGTCCAGCAGCGAGTCAGCTTGCTGAGGGTCTTAACTTGACCAAATATCACGCGGCCTATGATGAAAACCACAAGCATGTGCCACATCCCACTTTGCACCAATGGACCTTACTCCTCAACACCGTAAGCACCTTTTTGCCTCTGATGCTGATCCGTCGACCATCTTGACCGAAGAATCTAAATTCCATGCTTTAATCAATTGCAATTGGGATATGGGCAACTTCCAGATACAAGACCCCGAAGGCTCGCCACTGGGTAGCTCGGAGGCGGCTTAGCCAAGACTTCTTACCAAGAGTAACCCGGAGGATACTAACCTGAAGGAATTGGCCACCAGGTTAATGTAGGAAAAAAAACTTTGGCCCTTGTGAGCCATGTAATAGTTTTTGGGTGTAAAACATGCGATGAGTGCACAAAACCTTTATGGATGAGGAAACTTTTGGCATTGCCTTTTAATATGAGCCGCCTCTTTGAGTTTTTGCTGATTTGCAAATTTGATTTCCCCTGTATGAGAAAAAGGACTTCATAGTCACCATGCTTTTCATGAGCCGGTAAGAATATGGAATTTCTGCGTGAAAAAGATAACACCATAAGGGTATTGAACTGTTATACATAGGCCATCTCAGTGAGTCATGGCAGGTAGATGGGTTTGCATGGCTCTAATAGTACCCTAAGAGGTTTTTGCAAAAACCTTTATGATTTAGACAGGCAGATCAGGCTCAAGTCTAGCTTCAGTGAAGAAGGTTCGATGAACCCATGGTTTGTATGTTTTCCATATGTTGGCTCTCCACAACACCTCAATGTTTTGACATTAGTAAGTTTGGGGTCCAGGATGGATTGACTCGCCAAGAGTACACGGGGCCAATAAGGGGAGTCACTCGAACATACAGTCCAATATAACCATTGTAATGCGTTAATTTTGGGCAAGTCAAGAGGGTATTAAGGATGAACTCAATGATTTGGAAGGCCCCAAGTGACCTATGATCAAGGAAAAGCCAAGCATAGGATTGCAGAAGACGATGCTATTACTGATAAACAACCCGGGGACTAATAGCCCCCAAGTAAGCCGGCTTTATTCTTCAAGATCATAAATTGGTGCCTATGTTTGAACCCTGCATCATGGCAACTGGTCCTCTTTGGCTTATCAGTATCCATGTTTGAACGACCGCAACTGGGCGACTCATCCTCTTTGGTACTAATAGCATCCATGTTTGAATGGCCTCCTTGGCGGCGGCTCATCCTATTGGGTGGATTATGTAAATAATAAAGCCTCATGCTCAATATATAGGCTGAAACGGCAGAGACCCGAATTTCATGGGCGTCCGCTTTATTGTTTTTGATAAAAATAGTACAATATTGCAAACTATGTACAGATATAAGGAGCCAATAGCTCTAAGTGTGGTAAGGCCCAAGTTGGGCAATGTTCCACGGGCGAGTCATCTCTTCCTCCGAGGTTGGCTTATCTGGACGAAGGTCGATCAAATAGTAGGAGCCATTATGAAGACTTTTGCTGATGATGAAATGTCCTTCCCATGGAGGTGATAGCTTGTGCATGCCTATGTGATCTTGAATCAGTCGAAGCACTAAGTCACCTTCCTGGAAAATCCGGCTCTTAACACGTCGACTGTGATAGCGACGCGGGTCTTGCTGATAGATAGTTGATCATGCTGCAGCCAAATCACGCTCTTCATCTAAAGCATCCAAGGAATCTTGATGCGCCTGTTCATTATCTTCTTCCACGTAAGCAGCGGCTCTGGGAGAATCATGCCTTATATCGCTTGGAAGAACTGCATCGGCCCCCATAGATGAGGAAAAATGGAATGTAACTAGTGGATCTATTAGGTGTAGTGTTGATACTCCAAAGTACAGAGGGGACTGCTTCGACCCAACAACCCGGAGTGCACTCCAAAGGAACCATGAGCCGGGGCTTGATCCCACACAAGATCTCCTGGTTAGCTCGCTCAGCTTGACCATTGAACTATGGATGAGCCATCGCAGATAAGTCAAGTCGGATGTGCTCCCGCTGACAAAACTCCTTCATGACGCCTTTAGAAAGATTGGTACCATTATCAATAATGATGTTGCGGGGATAACCAAAACTATAAATCAGCTTCTTGAGGAATTTGACTGTTGTCTCTGCCCCACAATTGCTGACCGGCTCTGCTTCAACCCACTTGGTAAACTTGTCAACCGCCACCAATAAATGAGTCTTTTTTGTCGGAAGACATCTTGAACGGGCCGACCATGTCAAGCACCAAACCACAAAAGGCCATGTGATTAGGATCATGCACAATTCCTAAGCCGGCACGTGGACTTGGCGGCCAAACTTCTGACACCCATCACACCGACGCACTATATCCTCTGCATCGGCATGAGCCGTCGACCAATAGAAACCATGGCAAAAACCCTTTGACACTAAGGATCGTGATCGGGCGTGATGCCGACAGTCGCCAGAATGTATCTCATTGAGAATATCTCGTCCTTCCTCTGGGGAAACACAATGTTGAAAGACCCCAAACGCGCTCCGTTTGTGTAACTCGTCCTTATGGATAACCATGGACTAGCACCGTCGTACGATCTGTCGAGGAAAGATTTCATCAGTTGGCAACTCGCCTCGGGCCAGATAATCCACGTAAGGAACTGTCCAGTCAGGAGTCGCCCGGAGAGCCGCCACCAGTTGTGATTCCGGGTCAGGAACTGCTGTGTCCTCTTCAGAAAGCAACTTCATAGAAGGGTTCACTACTAGAAAAACGGCTATAGCTAATATGGACATTAATGGCGCACCATGTATGTGGTGCGCCACTGCTATATAGCAGTGGCGCGCCAGATATAGGTGCGCCATTAATGGCCATATTACTAATGGCACACCTAGTGTGTGGTGCGCCATTACTAGTTTTGTCCTGGCCCCACACCCTTCCCAGACTTTAGCAGTGGCGCACCAGGGGAAAGTGCACCATTACTAGTTTTAACTAGTAATGGTGCACCACACCCACGGTGCGCCACTACTAACAATTCTTTTCAAAAAAAATTCAAAACTAGTAATGGCGCACCACACACCAGGTGCGCCATTAGTAAACCTGGTTACCAATGGCGCATTCTTAAGAGGTGCACCATTGGTAACCTGAGAGCAGTGCTACTGCGACAACAGACCTTCCCTAACAACGGCGCCAAGAATCCTGCTGCTGCGGGCTACGCCTATAGGGACTTCCTTGGCAAATATGCAAAGGATTTCCTCGCGGCCTTGGAGCCTTGTGTTGGTGTTCCCTTGAAGAGGAAAGGGTGATGTAGCACAGCGGCGGTAAGTATTTCCCTCAGTTTGGGAACCAAGGTATCGATCCAGTGGGAGAATCGCGTCAAGTCACAAGTACCTGCACAAACACAAAGAGCTTGCACCCAACGCTATGAAGGGGTTGTCAATCCCTTATAGATTGTTTGCAAAGTGAGAACTGAAAGCAAAAAGGTAAACAAAGCAAAGTAAAAGTGAAAGTGGAGATGATAGTTGTGAATAGACCCGGGGGTCGTAGTGTTCACTAGTGGCTTCTCTCATGAAAGCAAGTAGACGGTGGGTGAACGAATTACTGTCGAGCAATTGATAGAACCGCGCAAAGTCGTGACGTTATCTATGGCAATGATTATATCTATAGGCATCACGTCCAAAACAAGTAGACTGATACTTTCTGCATCTACTACTATTACTCCACACGTCGACCACTATCCAGCATGCATCTAGTGTATTAAGTTCATAAGAACAGAGTAACGCCTTAAGCAATATGACATGATGTAGATGGACAATCTCATATCTATAATGAAAGCCCATCTTGTTACCCTTGATGGCAACAACACGATGCGTGCCTTGCTGCCCCTTCTGTCACTGGGAAAGGTCACCGCATGGTATGAACCCAAAACCAAGCACTTCTCCCATTGCAAGAATCATAGATCTAGTTGGCCAAACAAAACCCAAGACTCTGAGAGACTTACAAGGATATCAAATCATGCATAAAAGAAATCAGCAAAGACTCAAATATAAATCATAGATAATCTGATCACAAATCCACAATTCATCGGATCTCGACAAACACACCGCCAAAGAAGATTACATCGGATAGATCTCCATGAAGATCATGGAAAACTTTGTATTAAAGATCCAAGAGAGAGAAGAAGCTATCTAGCTACTAACTACGAACCCGTAGGTCTGAAGTGGACTAGTCACGAGTCATTGGAGAGGTGATGATGTTGATGTAGAAGCCCTCCAACTCCAAAGTCCCCTCCAGCAGGGCACCAGGAAGGGTCTCCAGATGAGATCTTGCATAAACGGAAGCTTGCGGCGGTGGAAAAGTGTTTTTGTGGATGCCCTCGTTTTTTCTGGGATTTTAGGGAATTTATAGGCCAAAGAGCTAGGGCAGGGGAGCCCCAGGGAAGGCACAAGCCTGGTAGCCGTCGGCCCCCCTGGTGGTGGCTACAGGGCTTGTGGGGCCCCTGTGGCTCTCCTGGCTTGGCCCTCAAGTCCCCCGATCTTCTTCTGTTCTAGAAAAGTTTATTTCGGGGATTTTATTCCGTTTGGACTCCGTTCCAAAATCTGATCTAAAAAGAGTCAAAAACACAGATAAAACAGGAACTAACACTTGGCACTGAATTAATAAGTTAGTCCCAAAATAAGATATAAAAGGTACATAAAACATCCAAAGTTGACAATATAACAACGTGAAACCATCAAAAATTATAGATACGTTTGAGACGTATCAAGCATCCCCAAGCTTAACTCTTTCTCGTCCTCTAGTAGGAAAGTAATAAAGAATGAATTTTTGATGCTTTCATGCTACCTAGCATAGATGTCCTTTGTAACTCCTCTTATGTGACGTGAATGTTCAGATCCATTAGATTCAAAACAATAGTTTGGTATTGACGTGGAGACAATAATACTTCAAGCAAACTAGCAAGGTAATCATGAACTTTCAAAATAACGAGGCCAAAAGAAAGTTATCCCTACAAAATCATATAGTCTGACTATGCTCTATCATCCTTGCACAACGAATTTAAATCATGCACAACCTCGGTATTGGTCAAGTAATTGTTTTCACACCTTTACTTTCTCAAACTTTTTCAAATCTCACGCAATACATGAGCGTGAGCCATGATTTTAGCACTATAAGTGGAATGGAGTGTGGTGGTGGTTGCAAGACAAACAAGGAGAAGATGGTCACATTAACTAGGCATATCAATGAACTATGGAGATGCTCATCAATAGATATCAATGTGAATGAGTAGGGATTGCCATACAAATGATGCACTAGAGCTAGAGTATGTGAAAGCTCTTAAAGGAAACTAGTGGGTGTGCATCCAACTTGCTTGCTCACGAAGAACCAAGGCAAATTTGAGGAAGCCTATCATTGGAATATACAAGCCAAGTTATAAAATGAAAATTTCCCACTAGCTATATGGTGGTGATAAAACGAGAGACTCTCAATCATGAAGATCATGGTGCTTAATAAGCACAAGTGTGGAAGGATAGTAGCATTGTCCCTTCTCTCCTTTTCTCTCATTTTTTTGGTGGGCTCTTTGGCCTCTTTTTTATTTATTTTTTTAATATTTTTTATTTTTTTATTTTGGTGGGCATCTTTGGCCTCTTTTTGTAAATGGGCTTCGCTGGCCTCTTTTATTTCCTCACATGGGACAATGCTCCATCAATGATGGTCATCACACTTACAACTCAAAAATTAGAGCAATGATGACTCTATATGGAATGCCTTCGGTAGTGTACCGTGACAATGATCTAGCATGGCATAGACATTAATGGAAACATCATGCTAGCTATCTTACGATCATGCAATGGCAATGTAGAAGCTGTGGCACATGTCATGGTGGTAGTTGCATGGCAATATATCTCGGAATAGCTTTGAAGAAACCATAGTAACTAGGTATGGTGGCTGTTTTGAGGGAGGCTATAAGGTGGGTTTTGGGCACCGGCGAAAGTTGCACGACACTAGAGAAGATAGTGATGGTGGAAGGTGAAAGTGCATATAAACCATGGACTCAAAATTAGTCATTGAGAACTCATATACTTGTTGCAAAAGTTTTAGTAGTAATCTAAACAAAGCATTCAACGCATACTCCTAGGGGAAGGGTTGGTAGGTATAAACCATCGCGCGATCCCGACCGCCACACAAAGGATGACAATCAATAGACTAATCATGCTCAGACTTCATGACATAGCGGTTCACCATACGTGCATGCTACGGGAATCACTAACTTCAACACAAGTATTTCTAGATCCACAACACCTTACTAACATAACTTAAATATTACCACAACCAAATCTCAAAACTAATTGAGAGGAATCAAACTTCTCTTACTATTCAATGCACATGAAGGTGGAAGTTTTCATATCCCTTTGGATAACTACCTCTTTTGAGACTACTTTCATAGCATAGATCAACTACCAAGCCACGTGCTTCCGTGCTCTAAAATATATAAGTGAAGCACAAAGAGCAAAATCAACTAGCTCAAAAGATATAAGTGAAGCACATGTGAGCTGAATTGTTTAACCAAAGGATATAAGTGAAGCTCGACAAAATCACGATGAGTGCATGTCTCTCTCTCTCTAGGTGTGCAGCAAGGAAGATTGTGACACAACAAAAATAAAAGACTCCTAGGATACAAGACGCTCCAAGCAAAACACATAACATGTGGTGAATAAAATTATAGCCCCAAGTAACGTTACCGATGGATTGAAGACGAAAGAGGGGATGCCTTCCCGGGGCATCCCCAAGCTTAGGCTTTTACGGCATCCTTCAATCAACTTGGGGTGTTTTGGGCATACCCAAGCTTGAGCTCTTGCCACTCTTCATCTCTTTGTCCATAAGAACTTCACCCAAAACTTGAAAACTTCACAACACGAAACTTAAACAGAAACTCGTGATATCATTAGTATAAGAAAGCAAACCACCACTTCCTTAGGTACTGTAGCAAACTTAAATTCTACTTATGTTGATGTTGGGTTACTGTATTTTCAATCTTCCATGGCTAATACCCCCCGATACTATCCATAGTTTCATCAAAATAAGCAACCAACTCAACAAAAACAGAATTTGTTAACAACAGACCAGTCTGTAGCAATCTGTATACTTCGTATACTACTGGTACTTCAAAAATTCTGACAAATTACGACAGTCTGAAGAATTTGCGTAGCAATCAGCAGAAAAAAACAACTCAAACTCCCTTACAGAAAAAAAATGAAAATTCTTTTCGTGAGCAGAAAGTTTCTGTCTTTTCCAGCATGACCAAACGATCATCCCCAAGACTAGTCACAACGGTTTTACTTTGCACAAACGCAAAAGAAACACAGAAAACACAATCATAACAGAATTATGAAAGTGTGGAAAACACAAAACAGAAAGAAAAAGGATAGATTCGTTGGGTTGCCTCCCAACAAGGGTTGTTGTTTAACGCCCTTAGCTTGGCATTCAATGGTGCTCTCACAAAAGACAAGAATTGAAGCACAACGAGAGCATCATAAAGCATGTGAAAATCACATCTAAGTCTAACATACTTCCTATGCATAGGCATTTTATAGGAAAACAGATTGTCAAGACAACCAATAGTTTCCATATGCAAGGAAGAAGAAAGATACAATAGCAATCTCAACATAACGAGAGGTGATTTAGTGATATGAAAGTTTCTACCACCATATTTTCCTCTCTCATAGCAATTACATGTGGGATCATATTCGAATTCAACAATGTAACTATCACATAGGATATTCTTTTCATGATCCACATGCATGCAAAGTTGACGCTCTTCAAAAGTAGTGGGATTATCATCAACTAAAGTCATGAGTTCTCCAATCCGACTTTCAATATTGTTGCAAATATCATAATCATCATGAGGCTTGAACAAATTTTCAAGATCATATGAAAGATCATCACCCAAATCATGATTATTGCAACAAGTAGGGGACATAGAAAAACCATCATCCCCAAGCTTAGGGTTTTGCATATTTTTAGCATGATTGTCACTAATAGGATTTATAGTGAAACCATTGCAATCATGCTTTTCATTCAAGGAGCCCTCGTGAATCACTTCATAAGTTTCTTCATCACGATTTTCAGATTCACGCATCTCAAGAAAAACTCCATAAATATAGTCAAGTGCACTCAATTCACTAGCAATTGGTTCCACATAAGTGGATCTCTTAAAGAGATTAGCAAGTGGATGAGGATCCATATCACTAGATTTTCAGCAAGCGAAGATGCAAGCATATTGAAGGCACATGGCACACAAGCGAACAGAAAGCAAGCGAGAGAAAAGGGCTAAAGAGAACAACAAAAAGGCAAATGAAAACGGCAAAGGAGAAAGACAAATGAAAACGGAAAATGTGAAGTGGGGGAGAGGAAAACGAGAGGCAACTAGCAAAAAAGGTAATTGCAAGTGATGAGTTTGTGACACCTACTTGGATAGATCTTGACTTGATCTCTCCTCCCCACGCCAGATATAGGCGTGTTGACGGGAGATTATTCTTGTCCTGATCTTCCTCGGCAAGTGATTCTCCTCCCCGGCAATGGCGCCAGAAATCCTTCTGCTACTGCAACAACAGACCTTCCCTGACAACGGCGCCAGGAATCATGCTGTTGCGGGTACGCCTATAGGGACTTCCTTGGCAAATATGCAAAGGATTTCCCCGCGGCCTTGGAGCCTTGCTTTGGTGTTCCCTTGAAGAGGAAAGGGTGATGTAGCACAGCGGCGGTAAGTATTTCCCTCAGTTTGAGAACCAAGGTATCGATCCAGTGGGAGAATCACGTCAAGTCACAAGTACCTGCACAAACACAAAGAGCTTGCACCCAACGCTATGAAGGGGTTGTCAATCCCTTATAGATTGTTTGCAAAGTGAGAGCTGAAAGCAAAAAGTTAAACAAAGCAAAGTAAAAGTGAAAGTGGAGACGATAGTTGTGAATAGACCCGTGGGCCGTAGTGTTCACTAGTGGCTTCTCTCATGAAAGTAAGTAGACGGTGGGTGAACGAATTACCGTCGAGCAATTTATAGAACCGCACAAAGTCGTGACGTTATCTATGGCAATGATTATATCTATAGGCATCACGTCCAAAACAAGTAGACCGATACTTTCTGCATCTACTACTATTACTCCACACGTCGACTGCTATCCAACATGCATCTAGTGTATTGAGTTCATAAAAACAGAGTAACGCCTTAAGCAAGATGACATGATGTAGATGGACAATCTCATATCTATGATGAAATCCCATCTTGTTACCCTTGATGGAAAGAACACGATGCGTGCCTTGCTACCCCTTCTGTCACTGGGAAAGGCCACCGCACGGTATGAACCCAAAACCAAGCACTTCTCCCATTGCAAGAATCATAGATCTAGTTGGCCAAACAAAACCCAAGACTCGGAGAGACTTACAAGGATATCAAATCATGCATAAAAGAAATCAGCAAAGACTCAAATATAAATCATAGATAATCTGATCACAAATCCACAATTCATTGGATCTCGACAAACACACCGCCAAAGAAGATTACCTCGGATAGATCTCCATGAAGATCATGGAGAACTTTGTATTAAGATCCAAGAGAGAGATGAAGCCATCTAGCTACTAACTACGGACCTGTAGGTCTGAAGTGGACTACTCACGAGTCATTGGAGAGGCGATCATGTTGATGTAGAAGCCCTCCAACTCCAAAGTCCCCTCTGGTAGGGCACCGGGAAGGGTCTCCAGATGAGATCTCGCGCAAACGGAAGCTTGCGGCGGCGGAAAAGAGTTTTCTTGGATGCCCTCATTTTTCTGGGATTTTAGGGAATTTATTGGCCAAAGAGCTAGGGCAGGGGAGTGCCAGGGAGGCCACAAGCCTGGTAGCCGCAGGCTCCCCCCTGGTGGCGGCTACAGGGCTTGTGGGCCCCCTGTGGCTCTCCTGCCTTGGCCCTCAAGTCCCCCGATCTTCTTCTGTTGTGGAAAAATTTATTTCGGGGATTTTATTCCGTTTAGACTCCGTTCCAAAATCAGATCTGAAAAGAGTCAAAAACACAGAAAAAACAGGAACTGGCACTTGGCACTGAATTAATAAGTTAGTCCCAAAAAAAGATATAAAATGTACATAAAACTGTTGGGGAACGTCGCATGGGAAACAAAAAATTTCCTACGCGCACGAAGACCTATCATGGTGATGTCCATCTACGAGAGGGGATTCCCGATCTACATACCCTTGTAGATCGCACAGCAGAAGTGTTAAGAAACGCGGTTGATGTAGTGGAACGTCCTCACGTCCCTCGATCCGCCCCGCGAACCGTCCCACGAACCGTCCCGCGATCCGTCCCACGATCCGCCCCGAACTAGTGCCGAACGGACGGCACCTCCGCGTTCAGCACACGTACAGCTCGACGATGATCTCGGCCTTCTTGATCCAGCAAGAGAGACAAAGAGGTAGATGAGTTCTCCGGCAGCGTGGCGGCGCTCCGGAGGTTGGTGGTGATCTAATCTCAGCAGGGCTCCGCCCGAGCTCCGCAGAAACGCGGTCTAGAGGTAAAACCGTGGAGGTATGTGGTCGGCTGCCGTGGCAAAAGTTGTCTCAAATCAGCCCTAAAACCCCACTATATATAGGAGGGAGGGAGGGGAGGAGGCAGCCTCAAACTCTCAAGGTTTGGCCGAAATTTGAGGTGGAGGAGTCCTACTCCAATCCTACTGGGAGTAGGATTCCACCTTCCCACTTGGAAACTCTTTCCACCTTGTGTATTTCCCTTCTCAAACCTTATGGGCCTTAGTGGGAACTTATTCCAGCCCACTAGGGGCCGGTTTATCTCTTCCCATAGCCCATGAGACCCCTTGGGCCGTGACACCCCTCTCGATGGTCCCCATCACCCCTCCCGGCACTCCCGGTACACTACCGATGAGCCCGAAACTTTTCCGGTAATGCCCGAAAACTTTCCGGTAACCGAATGAGGTCACCTATATATCAATCTTCGTCTCCAGACCATTTTGGAAACCCTCGTGACATCCGTGATCCCATCCGGGACTCCGAACAACATTCGGTAACCAACCATATAACTCAAATACGCATAAAACAACGTCGAACCTTAAGTGTGCAGACCCTGCGGGCTCGAGAACTATGTAGACATGACCCGAGTGACTCCTCGGTCAATATCCAATAGCGGGACCTGGATGCCCATATTGGATCCTACATATTCTACGAAGATCTTATCGTTTGAACCTCAGTGCCAAGGATTCATATAATCCCGTATGCCATTCCCTTTGTCCTTCGGTATGTTACTTGCCCGAGATTCGATCGTCAGTATCCGCATACCTATTTCAATCTCGTTTACCGGCAAGTCTCTTTACTCGTTCCGTAATACAAGATCCCGCAACTTACACTCAGTCACATTGCTTGCAAGGCTTGTTTGTGATGTTGTATTACCGAGTGGGCCCCGAGATACCTCTCCGTCATACGGAGTGACAAATCCCAGTCTTGATCCATACTAACTCAACGAACACCTTTGGAGATACCTGTAGAGCATCTTTATAGTCACCCAGTTACGTTGCAACGTTTGATACACACAAAGCATTCCTCCGGTGTCAGTGAGTTATATGATCTCATGGTCATAGGAACAAATACTTGACACGCAGAAAACAGTAGTAACAAAATGACACGATCAACATGCTACGTCTATTAATTTGGGTCTAGTCCTTCACATGATTCTCCTAATGATGTGATCCCGTTATCAAGTGACAACACTTGCCTATGGTCGGAAACCTTGACCTTCTTTGATCAACGAGCTAGTTAACTAGAGGCTTACTAGGAACAGTGTTTTGTCTATGTATCCACACATGCACTGTGTTTCCAATCAATACAATTATAGCATGGATAATAAACGATTATCATGAACAAAGAAATATAATAATAACTAATTTATTATTGCCTCTAGGGCATATTTCCAACAGTCTCCCACTTGCACTAGAGTCAATAATCTAGTTCACATCACCATGTGATTCCAACGAATCCAACACCCATATAGTTATGGGGTCTGATCACGTCTTGCTCGTGAGAGAGGTTTATTCAACGGTTCTGAAACTTTCAGATCCGTGTGTTCTTTACAAATCTTTATGTCATCTTATAGATGTTGCTACTATGTGCTATTCGGAAATACCCCAAATATCTACTCTACTATACGAATCCGTTTCACTACTCATAGTTATTCGGATTAGTGTCAAAGCTTGCATCGACGTAACCATTTACGACGAACTCTTTAACCACCTCCATAATCGAGAAAAATTCCTTAGTCCATCAGTTACTAAGGATAAATTTTGACCGTTGCTAGTGATTCAATCATGGATCACTCTCTGTACCTCTCAACAGACTTTGAGTCAAGGCACACATCAGGTGCGGTACCTAGCATGGCATAATTCAGATTCTACGACCAAGGCATAGAAGACGACCTTCGTCTATTCTCTTTATTCTGCCGTGGTCGGGTTTTCAGTCTTACTCAAATCCACACCTTACAGCACAACCAAGAACTCCTTCTTTGCTGATCTATTTTGAACTCCTTCAAAAACTTGTCAAGGCATGCATCTTGTTGAAACTTCCATTAAGCGCTTTCGATCTATCTCCATAGATCTTTGATGCTCAACGTTCAAGTAGCGCAATCCAGGTACTCCTTTGAAAACTCCTTTCAAACAACCTTGTATGCTTTACAGAAATTCTACATTACTTCTGATCCACAATATGTCAACCACATATACTCATCAGAAATTCTATAGTGCTCCCACTCACTTCTTTGGAAATACAAGTTTCTCATAAACCTTGTACAAACCCAAAATCTTTGATCATCTCATCAAAGTGTATATTCCAACTCCGAGATGCTTGCACCAGTCCATTGAAGGATCGCTGGAGCTTGCATACTTGCTAGTATCCTTAGGATCGACAAAACCTCCTAGTTGTATCACATACAATGTTTGCTCAAGGAAACCTTCGAGGAAACAATGTTTTGACATCCTATGTGCAATATTTCATAAATAATGCAGCAACTACTAACATAATTCTAACAGACTTTTAGCATCGCTACGAGTGAGAAATTCTCATCATAGTCAACTGTTTGATCTTGTCGGAAACATCTTTGCGACAAGTCGAGCTTTTCTTAATAGTGACTTATCACCATCTTTACTCAATAGTCTTATGACCATCAAGTAGTTCTTCCAAAGTCTACACTTTGTTTTCATACATGGATCCTCTCTCGGATTTCATGGCTTCCAGCCATTTGTCGGAATCCGGGCCCACCATTGCTTTCTCCATAACTCGTAGGTTCACTGTTGCTCAACAACATGACCTCCAAGACAGGTTACCGTACCACTCTGCAGTAGTACGCGACCTTGTCAACCTACGAGGCTTATAGTAACTTGATCCGATGCTCGATGATCACCATCATCAGCTTTCTCATCAATTGGTGTAGGCACCACAGGAACAACTTCCTGCGCCCTGCTACACACTGGTTGAAGTGATGGTTCAAATAACCTCATCAAGTTCTACCACCCTCCCACTCAATTCTTTCGAGAGAAACCTTTCCTCGAGAAAGGTTCCGTTTCTAGAAACAAACACTTTTCTTTCAGATCTGAGATAGGAGATGTACCCAACTGTTTTGCATATCCTATGAAGATGCATTTATCCGCTTTTGGTTCGAGCTTATCAGACTGAAACTTTTTCACATAAGTGTCGAAGCCCCAAACTTTTAAGAAACGACAGTTTAGATTTCTCTAAACCTCAGTCTATACTGTGTCATCTCAATGGAAATACGCAGTGCCCTATTTAAAGTGAATGCGGTTGTCTCTAATGCATAACCCATAAACGATAGTGGTAATTCGATAAGAGACATCATAGCATGCACCATACCAAATAGTGCATGGCTATGACGTTCAGACACATCGTCACACTATGATGTTCCAGGTGGCATGAACTGCGAAACAATTTCCACATTGTCTTAACTGCGTACCAAAACTCGTAACTCAGATATTCATTTATATGATCATATCGTAGATTGTTTATCCTCTTGTTACGACGAACTTCACTCTGAAACAGAATTGAACTTTTCAATATTTCAGACTTGTGATTCATTAAGTAAATACTCTTGTATCTACTCAAATCGTCATTGAAGTAAGAACATAATGATATCCACTCCGTGCCTCAGCACCCATTGGACTGCATACATCAAAATGTATCACTTCCAACAAGTTACTATCTTGTTTCATCTCAATGAAAACAAGGCTTTGCTCATGTGGTATGATTTGCATGTCACTAGTGATTCAAAATCAAGTGAGTATAAAGATCCATCAGCATGGAGCCTCTTCATGCAATTTATACCAACATGCCTCAAGCGGCAGTGCCACAAGTAAGTGGTACTACCATCATTACCTCGTATCTTTTGGCACCAATATCATGAACATGTGTAACACTACAATCGAGATTCAGTAAACCATTGAAGGTGATTATTCAAGCAAATAGAGTAACCATTATTCTCTTTAAATGAATAATCGTATTGCAATAAACACGATCCAATCATGTTCATGCTTAACGCAAGCACCAAATAACAATTATTTAGGTTTAACACCAATCCCGATGGTAGAGGGAGCGTGCGACGTTTGATCATATCAACCTTGGAAACACTTCCAACACGTATCGTCACCTCGCTTTTAGCTAGTCTCCGTTTATGCCGTAGCTTTCATTTCGTGTTACTAATCACTTAGCAACCGAACCGGTATCCAATACCCTCGTGCTACTAGGAGTACTAGTAAAGTACACATCAACATCATGTATATCAGATATACTTCTTTCGACTTTTGCCAGCCTTCTTATCTACCAAGTATCTAGAGTTGCTCCGCCTTAGTGACTGTTCCCCTCATTACAGAAGCACTTAGTCTCGGGTTTGGGTTTAATCTTGGGTCTCTTCATTAGTGCAGCAATTGTTTTTCCATTTCACGAAGTATCCCTTCAAGCCCTTTCCCTTCTTGAAACTTAGTGGTTTTACTAACCATCAACTATTGATGCTCCTTCTTGATTTCTAGTTTCGCAGTGTCAAACATCGCGAATTGCTCAAGGATCATTGTATCTATCCTTGATATGTTATAGTTCATCACGAAGCTCTCACAGCTTGGTGGCAGTGACTTTGGAGAACCATCACTATCTCATCTGGAAGATTAACTCCCACTTGATTCAAGCGATTGTCGTACTCAGATAATCTGAGCACAAGCTCAACGATTGAGCTTTTCTCCCTTACTTTGTGGACAAAGAATCTTGTCACAGGTCTCGTACCTCTTAACAAGGGCACAAGCATGAAATCACAATTTCATCTCTTTAGAACATCTCTTATGTTCCGTGACGTTTGAAAACGTCTTCGGCGCCTTGCTTCTAAGCCATTAAGTATTTTGTACTGAACTATCGTGTAGTCATCAGAAACGGGTATGTCGGATGTTCACAGCATCCACAGATGACGCTCGAGGTGCAGCACACCGAGTGGTGCATTAAGGACATAAGCCTTCTGCGCAGCAACGAGGACAATCCTTTGCAAAGTTTGCTACTATCAACATTCAACTAAATTTTCTCTAGGAACATATAAAATTAGTAGAGCTATAGCGCAAGCTACATCGTAATTCAAAAAGACCATTAGACTATGTTCATGACAATTAGTTCAATTAATCATATTACTTAAGAACTCCCACTCAAAAAGTACATCTCTCTAGTCATTTGAGTGGTACATGATCCAAATCCATTATCTCAAGTCCGATCATCACGTGACTCAAGAATAGTTTCAGTGGTAAGCATCTCTATGCTAATCATATCAACTATGTGATTCATGCTCGACCTTTCGGTCTCATGTGTTCCGAGGCCATGTCTGCACATGCTAGGCTCGTCAAGCTTAACCCGAGTGTTCCGCGTGTGCAACTGTTTTGCACCCGTTGTATGTGAACGTTGAGTCTATCACACCCGATCATCACGTGGTGTCTCGAAACGAAGAACTGTCGCAACGGTGCACAGTCGGGGAGAACACAATTTTGTCTTGAAATTTTAGTGAGAGATCACCTCATAATGCTACCATCATTCTAAGCAAGATAAGGTGCATAAAGGATTAACATCACATGCAATTCATAAGTGACATGATATGGCCATCATCATGTGCTTCTTGATCTCCATCACCAAAGCACCGGCACGATCTTCTTGTCACCGGCGTCACACCATGATCTCCATCATCATGATCTCCATCAACGTGTCGCCATCGGGGTTGTCGTGCTACTCATGCTATTACTACTAAAGCTACGTCCTAGCAATATAGTAAACGCATCTGCAAGCACAAATGTTAGTTTAAAGACAACCCTATGGCTCCTGCCGGTCGCCGTACCATCGACGTCCAAGTCGATATTAACTATTACAACATGATCATCTCATACATCCAATATATCACACCACATCGTTGGCCATATCACATCACAAGCATACCCTGCAAAAACAAGTTAGACGTCCTCTAATTGTTGTTGCATGTTTTACGTGGTGACCATGGGTATCTAGTAGGATCGCATCATACTTACGCAAACACCACAACGGAGATGTATGAATTGCTATTTAACCTCATCCAAGGACCTCCTCGGCCAAATCCGATTCAACTAAAGTTGGAGAAACCGACACTCGCCGGTCATCTTTGAGCAACGGAGTTACTCGTAGCGATGAAACCAGTATCTCGTAGGTGTACGAGTAATGTCGGTCCGAGCCGCTTCGATCCAACAATATCGCGGAATCAAGAAAAGACTAAGGAGGGCAGCAAAACGCACATCACCGCCCACAAAAACTTTTGTGTTCTACTCAAGATTACATCTACGCATGAACCTAGCTCATGATGCCACTGTTGGGGAACGTCGCATGGGAAACAAAAAATTTCCTACGCGCACGAAGACCTATCATGGTGATGTCCATCTACGAGAGGGGATTTCCGATCTACATACCCTTGTATATCGCACAGCAGAAGCGTTAAGAAACGCGGTTGATGTAGTGGAACGTCCTCACGTCCCTCGATCCGCCCAGCGAACCGTCCCACGAACCGTCCCGCGATCCGTCCCACGATCCGCTCCGATCTAGTGCCGAACGGACGGCACCTCCGCGTTCAGCACACGTACAGCTCGACGATGATCTCGGCCTTCTTGATCCAGCAAGAGAGACGGAGAGGTAGATGAGTTCTCCGGCAGCGTGACGGTGCTCCGGAGGTTGGTGGTGATCTAATCTCAGCAGGGCTCCGCCCGAGCTCCGCAGAAACGCGATCTAGAGGTAAAACCGTGGAGGTATGTGGTCGGGCTGCCGTGGCAAAAGTTGTCTCAAATCAGCCCTAAAACCCCACTATATATACGAGGGAGGGAGGGGAGGAGGCAGCCTCAAACCCTCAAGGTTTGGCCGAAATTTGAGGTGGAGGAGTCCTACTCCAATTCTACTTGGAGTAGGATTCCACCTTCCCACTTGGAAACTCTTTCCACCTTGTGTTTTTCCCTTCTCAAACCTTATGGGCCTTAGTGGGAACTTATTCCAGCCCACTAGGGGCTGGTTTATCTCTTCCCAAATCCCATGAGACCCCTTGAGCCGTGACACCCCTCTCGATGGTCCCCGTCACCCCTCCCGGCACTCCCGGTACACTACCGATGAGCCCGAAACTTTTCCGGTAATGCCCGAAAACTTTCCGGTAACCAAATGAGGTCATCCTACATATCAATCTTCATCTTCGGACCATTCCGGAAACCCTCGTGACGTCCGTGATCCCATCTGGGACTCCGAACAACATTCGGTAACTAACCATATAACTCAAATACACATAAAACAACGTCGAACCTTAAGTGTGCAGACCCTGCGGGCTTGAGAACTATGTAGACATGACCCGACTGACTCCTTGGTCAATATCCAATAGCGGGACTTGGATGCCCATATTGGATCCTACATATTCTACGAAGATCTTATCGTTTGAACCTCAGTGCCAAGGATTCATATAATCCCGTATGTCATTCCCTTTGTCCTTCGGTATGTTACTTGCCCGAGATTCGATCGTCAGTATCCGCATAACTATTTCAATCTCGTTTACCAGCAAGTCTCTTTACTCGTTCCGTAATACAAGATCCCGCAACTTGCACTAAGTCACATTGCTTGCAAGGCTTGTCTGTGATGTTGTATTACCGAGTGGGCCCCGAGATACCTCTCCGTCATACGGAGTGACAAATCCCAGTCTTGATCCATACTAACTCAACGAACACCTTCGGAGATACCTGTAGAGCATCTTTATAGTCACCCAGTTACGTTGCAACGTTTGATACACACAAAGCATTCCTCCGGCATCAGTGAGTTATATGATCTCATGGTCATAGGAACAAATACTTGACACGTAGAAAACAATAGCAACAAAATGACACGATCAACATGCTACGTCTATTAATTTGGGTCTAGTCCATCACATGATTCTCCTAATGATGTGATCCTGTTATCAAGTGACAACACTTGCCTATGGTCAGGAAACCTTGACCATCTTTGATCAACGAGCTAGTCAACTAGAGGCTTACTAGGGACAGTGTTTTGTCTATGTATCCACACATGCACTATGTTTCCAATCAATACAATTATAGCATGGATAATAAACGATTATCATGAACAAAGAAATATAATAATAACTAATTTATTATTGCCTCTAGGGCATATTTCCAACAAAAACATCCAAAGTTGACAAGATAACAGCGGGAAACCATCAAAAATTGTAGATATGTTTGGGACGTATCAAGCAGCTAGATATTTTTGACAGCCATCTACCACACTCACTTCCCCACTTCATTCTCTCCACCTCTACAAAGCTTGGTCTCGGCTTCCTCCTCCTCCTCACCTCAGTTGCACCATAAATTCACCCAAATTAAGTGGTTAAATTTCCTTTTTTTGATAGGTAAGTAAGGGGAAAGCTTTCGTTATGTTCTAGATCTACTTTTTTCTCCATCCAACGTACACACTTTTATGGCCTAGATCTATGAATGTTTGTGGTGTTGCCTATGTTTGTGTTTGCAGGTACCGGTATTTGAAATATGATAGTTGCCAATATTTTGCCGGAATGTTGATTCATTTCCGTTTCGGCGAGAATTTGGCACTATGCATTCTTTTTGGTCCTATTTTTCGGCAAAGGCATGCCAAATTATTTGTTGGTTCTAAAATATCGTTTTGCTCTACCCCGCAGGCGACCATGGTTCGCACAATGACCGAAGGCATCGTGAATAGGTTTTTGAGCTCCGCGCTGCCGAGATGCTTCAAAAGAACGAGAAGGAGATAAGATGTCCGTGTCAAAGATGCAAGCTGAAGAGCCTTATGGACCCGGATTCCAGACAGGTGCGGGACCACCTGCTCGTGCGTGGTTTCATGGATAGCTAACGGTGGCAAAGTGATGAAGATGATTATGAAGTCGTCCATGGGGGCTGGGCAATAAATAAGGAAGGGCAGCAAGATAATAGCGGCGAGGGCGGGCGAGAAGACGAAGAATCTCCAGGACATGATCACGAAGTAGATGAAGGACACAATCATCATGTAGAAGATGTCGGACATGATGATGAGGAAGATCAAGACGAAGGGCATGATCATGAATATGAAGATGCCGGAGCAGACGACGATGGGCCATCGATGGGCTGGGTGCAGGACCCTCATATTCAAGAGCTGCTTCTCAAGCACACAGGTAATGCAAGAGCTGCCGCCCGAGAGAAAGCCAAGCTGGATCAACTGGAGATAGACGCGGTTAATCCATTGTATGAAGGATGTAGGCCCGAGGATGCCCGCCTGAAAGTAATGCTCATGGCTCTGGAGATGAAGGTAAAACACAAAATGACTGACGCATGCTTCGACGAGAACATGTCATTCTGCCACGAACGTCTTCCCAAGGGGAACAAGTGCCCGACCAGTTTTGAGGAGGCGAAGAAAATCGTGTGTCCTCTAGATTTACCGCACGTGAAATACCATGTGTGCATGAATGATTGCATCATTTATCAGGACGAGCATGCGGAGTCTACCATATGTCCGGTGTGCGGCGTCACTCGATACAAGAAGAGGAAGAAAGCCCCTCAAAAACTGGTGTTGTACTTTCCGATCACTCCTCGTCTGCAGCGGTATTTCACGGACCCTAAGCAAGCAGAGCTCCTGCGTTGGGACACGGATAGGGAGGAGAAGAAGCGAGAAGATGACGGAAATGATCCGGAGATAAATAAAAAAGACAAGATGCCGAGTCACCCTAAGGATGCGAGCCAATGGCCAGCGTTGAACTTTGAACACCCAGAATTTGGGGACGATCCAAGGAACATCATGTTGGGCGCAAGCACCGATGGAGTCAATTCGTTTGGCAGCCAGAGAAGCATACATAGCACCTGGCATGTGTTTGTGTGGATGTACAACATTCCCCCCTGGATGTGCATGAAGAGGAAGTACATTCACATGAGTATGCTAATTGAAGGGCCGAAACAACCAGAGAAGGACATCAATCTGTATCTAGGGCTGCTGAAAGAGGAGCTAGACACGATGTGGAAAACGCCAGCCAATACATGGGACGCCGCAGCGAAACAATATTTCCCTATGAGAGCCGCACTGCTCACGACGGTGCACGACTATCTCGGTTACGGATATGTCGCGGGGCAGGTGGTCCACGGATTTTGTGTATGCGTCAAGTGCATGGATGACACAACGTATCGCTAGCTAGACAGAGATCCCGGGTCTTCAAAAACCGTGTTCATGGGACATCGAAGGTGGCTTCGCGACGATGACGCACGGAGAAAATGCAAGGATTTGTTCGATGGTGAAACCAAACCCCGAAGACCCCCACGTACGAGGAGCGGCGAGGAAATAGATGAGCTGTTGAAAAATTGGAAAGAGCGCCCACCATCGGGAAAGAAGCGAAAGGCGCCAGAGTCGCTGCTGAAGGTATGGAAAACGAGGTCTGTTTTCTAGGACTTGTCGTACTGGAAGATCCTCCGTGTGCCTCACAGCCTTGATGTCATGCATATCATGAAGAACGTTTGCGAGAGTCTGCTTAGTACCCTGCTCAACATGCCAGAAAGACCAAAGATGGGCCGAAAGCAAGGGCAGACTTCCAATCAATGGGCATCAGGGAGGAGCTTCACACAAAACAACCTAATGATGATGATGATGATGATGATGAGGCGAAGGACACGGAAATTCGCTGCAAAGGCAAAAAGGCCAAGAAGATCGAATATGACTACCCTCCCGCATGCTTCACTCTAAGTGACAAGGAGATCGAGTAGTTTTTCACCTGCCTCGTAGGAGTAAAACTTCCTTACGGTTACGCGGGGAAGTAAGCAGATACATAGAGTCAGCGAAGCAGAAGTTCAGCACAATGAAGTCTCACGACTGTCATGTGCTGATTACGCAGATACTTCGAGTTGCAATCCATGGGATCATGGACACGCGCGTCCGTGAAACGCTATTTGGCCTATGCAACTTTTTAGACGTCATCTCTCGAAAGTCGGTTGGCGTGAGGCAACTCACAAGGCTACAGGAAGAGACCGTAGTGATATTATGCGAGCTTGAGATGTACTTCCCGCCCGCATTCTTCGACGTTATGGTGCATCTGTTGGTCCATATCATGGAGGATATCATCCAACTCGGGTCGATGTTCCTGCAAAGCATGATGTCGCTCGAAAGGATGAATGGTGTCATCAAAGGATACGTTCACAACAGGGCACGTCCAGATGGAAGCATAGCCAAGGGATTTCTGACCGAAGACTGCATCTCCTTCTGCATGAATTATCTAGGTATCGAGAACCTCGTTGGTCTGCCCGTCAACAGGCACCTCAACAAGCTCGCTGGATGGGGTCACCACGATGGTCGCTGCGAAATGCATGTCGACTTCAAGGTTTGACTCGCCACTTTGAAAGAGCAAACCTAGTCGCGCTACAACACATAGACGTGGTCGATCCATAGGTGGTAGAGCACAAAACCTTTATTGAGAAGACGTCCAATGACCGAGGCCAACAGAGGACGGACGGAGATATAATCAAAGAGCACAACTCATGTTTCACGCGTTGGTTCAAGGACAAGCTTTTGTCGTACCCTTTACATGAGGATTCTTCCGCGGGAGAACTCATATTCGCCTTGTCACAGGGCGCCGAGCACAACCTGATGACCTATGAGGCATACGATATCAACGGCTACACTTTCTACACCGAGGAGAAGGACATGAAGAGCGATTATCAGAACTCCGGGGTAACGATGGAATCCTACACCGGTAACGACAAGGACAGATACTACGGAAGGATCGAGGAGATCTGGGAGCCGAGCTACGCTGGAGAGAAGGTCCTGATGTTCCGTGTCAGATGGGCCAAGAGCGTCCTATAAGAAGACCGGTATTTCACCACCATGGTTATACCCGAAGCCAAATCCAAGACCACGGGCGCAAACGTCACCGTGAAAAATGAGCCATGGGTACTGGCTTGCCAAGTGGACCAATGCTTCTTCATTACCGACCCGTCAAAGCCCAGTCATGTTGTCGTGAGGAGAGGCAAAAGGAACATCATCAGAATGGATGGATTCCCCAATGAGCAAGACTTTGATAAGTACGGCGACCCGAAGATGGAAGATGACCACGATGATGAAGTACCATACACCACAAGAAGAAGCAGGACCACCCTACCTAAAGGACGTCCGTTCAAGAGAAGAATTCAAGGGGTTCCGGGGCTAAATTATGCAACCGCGAGAAAGAAGGGCAAGAAGATTGTGAAAAGATAGCTAAGATCGAATCACGACTTGTCGGTCGCGTGTGTGTGTCAGTGGCAAGCTCAATCTTTGATGACTATTATTTCATGTCACTTGATTTCAACCATGTCATCTAATTCTAAATCTTTGCACAATGGTTCTATCACTCCATTTGCATTTTCCTTTTCTTTTATCTCAAATCATAAATTATTACATGCAACTAAAAACCCCAAAAAATAAATAAAAAGTTAGGAATTGCGCACCAGGAGAAGGTGCGCCATTGCTATCACGGTGTTTATGGCGCACGCCTAAAAGGTGCGCCATTGATATACCAATTTTTATGGCGCACCCCTAAAAGGTGCGCCATTGCTAACCCTCCCCCACTACGGCATTATCCTACTCCTTCCCCTTCTTTCATTCCCTCCCCTCACTTGTCTCTCCTTTGCCAGTCACCGCTGCCACCCGGCTCGTCCCGCATCGCCGCCACCCACCTCGCCGCCTCCACCTCAACGCCACCCAGATCGAACTCCGCTGACGAGCCCAACCACCTCCGCCTCCGTGTCCGCCTCCAGATTGACTCTGTTGTCCCCATCAGCGCCTTCATCGTGCAGCGAGGCTCACCAACGACCCCGTCATCCTCCGCCTCCAGCGCGTCCCGCCACCCCTGCTCCTCCGGTGGCGTCGGTGGCGCGCCTGGGATCCTGCATCACCCGAGGTAAACCTGCGCATGGCCTCCTTGATACGTCCATTTTGCATCATGTTTTCATGTTGATATTTATCGCTTCTTGGGCTGTTATTTCACTTCACGGTACAATTCTTGTGCCTTTTCTCTCTTATTTTGCAAGGTTTACATGAAGAGGGAGAATGCCGGCAGCTGGAATTCTGGCCTGAAAGTGGAGCAAAGTTGAGATACCTATTCTGCGCAACTCCAAATGCCGTAAAAATCAACGAGGATTTTTTTTTTCTGGATTTATAAAAAATACTGGGCTGAAGAAGCGCCAGAGGGGCGCGTGCAGGTGGCCACAAGCCTGCACGATGCGGCCAGCCCCCTATGTCGCGCCATGAGGGATTGTGGGCAGCCTCGTGGCCCACTTGCCCCCCTCTTTTGCTATATGAAGGGTTTTTTCCAGGAAAAAATCAAGGAGGAGCTTTTTCGTGGTTTCGCCACCGCCACGAGGCGGAACTTGAGCAGAACCAATCTAGAGCTCCGGCAGGACGATCCTGCCGGGGAAACTTCCCTCCCGGAGGGGGAAATCGTCGCCATCGTCATCACCAACACTCCTCTCATCGGAGGGGACTCGTCACCATCAACATCTTCATCAGCACCATCTCATCTCCAAACCCTAGTTCATCACTTGTAACCAATCTCCGTCTTGTGACTCTGAATGGTACTTGTAAGGTTGCTAGTAGTGTTGATTACTCTTAGTAGTTGATGCTAGTTGGATTATTTGGTGGAAGAGTCTATGTTCAGATCCTTGATTCTACTCATTACCTCTCTGGTCATGAATATGATTATGCTCTGTGAGTAGTTACTTTTGTTCCTTAGGACATGGGATAAGTCCTGCTAATACTAGTCATGTGAATTTGGTATTCGTTCGGTAACTTGATATGTTGTATGTTGTTTTTCCTCTAGTGGTGTTATGTGAACGTAGACTACATAACACTTCACCATTATTTGGGCCTATAAGAAGGCATTGGGAAGTGGTAAGTAGATGATGGGTTGCTAGAGTGACAGAAGCTTAAACCCTAGTTTATGCGTTGCTTCTTAAGGGGTTGATTTGGATCCACTAGTTTAATGATATGGTTAGACTTTGTCTTAATTCTTCTTTCGTAGTTGCGGATGCTTGCAAGAGGGGTTAACCCTAAGTGGGATTCTTCTCCAAGTAAGGGAAGTACCCAAACGCCGGTCCACCCACATATCAAACTATCAAAGTAACGTGAATCATATGAACATGATGGAAACTAGCATGGCAGAAATTCCCATGTGTCCTCGGGAGTGTTTTTCCTCCTATAAGACTTTGTCCAGGCTTGTCCCTTGCTACAAAAGGGATTGGGCCACTTTGCTGCACAATTTCTACTTTTGTTACTTGTTGCTTGCTACGAATCATCTCACCACACAATCACTTGTTACCGACAATTTCAGTGCGTGCAGATTTTACCTTGCTGAAAACCACTTGTCAGATCCTTCTGCTCCTCGTTGGGTTCGACACTCTTACTTATCGAAAGGACTACGATTGATCCCCTATACTTTTGGGTCATCACTCCCCCCTCCCGTTCCGCTGGTTGTTTGCTACCATTAGATTGTTTCTTGGCTCTCTGTGTCAACGGATGTGCAGAGTAAAGTTGGCGTGATTGATCTTGCTCTATGAGGCTTCGAGGGACAGTTAGTATGGTATACGAACTGTATCTATCTCTAATGTATTCTCAAATTGATTTCCCTGGCACTACACACTGGATATATGTAGTCCTTTTTGTGCAGGGACAAATAGTTACCCCTTTCTCCTGAAATGTTGATTAATTTCCGTTTCGGTTGAGGCACTCCTAGGTCAAGAAAATTATCAACGGTCATGCCCAATTTTCTTGACCTAGAAGGTGCCCAATTCTCAACCGAAACAAAAATTAATCAACATTTAGAGACAATTTATTTCTACAAAGCAAATATTTCTAAGTGGCTTTCATAGTTTTCCCTTAAGTTGAAATGCAAACTATTTTTTCTTCCATACATATGCCATGCTAACGAAAGCTCAACCATCAGGCTCTAGCAATAACTCATTTTTATTTGTTTATTTGTTTGATATATATATTGGTTGCCTTGGTTGTTTATCATGAAAAATGTTTTGTTTGTATGCTTGGTAATCAGAATGTAGGGATAGCAAGTTTTTCTAAGGACTTGTATGAATCACATGCAAAGTAAAATAATCCAAGAAAAGGAGATCTTACCTATGGGTGTGCATCAATTTGCATGTTTTATTCTCAGTTTTCCTCTAAATCTGAGAAGAATAGATACTACCCTAATCTCATCCAATAACTCTAGTGGCCTTTTTTCTTATTTAGAGCGAACATGGCCAACAACGATCAGGCGGCGGTTCGGGCAAGCCATTCTGGGAGCTGTCCCCTGAGATAGAGGAAGAACCTCACCGCTATGAGGACACCGCGGAAGACACCAATCCTGACTACACAATCCCTGGTGGCGTCGGGGATGACACCACTAATGGTGCCGCCGGGGATGCATGGCCACGTATCCTCATCCTCTTAATCCCAAAATATTCCATGGCCACGTATTTTGACTCGGACCGTCAGTCGAAGAAAGACTACACAAATATCAAGAAAGTTCTTGATGATGCTCTCCCCGGCTACGCCAAATCTGGAGGCACCTTCAGGAGGCCAATTTGCAGGTACGGCAAGCACGTGTTCACCCACGTAACAATGTTCCCCTGCATCAAGCAGCTGCCTGGCAGTCAAAAGGATGCCTACTACGCCCTCCATCACATGCGGGCGATCGTACGGAACCATCATCACATTATGCTACCAAATAATCTCAAAGAATGGGCCGCACGCTTGTCGGCAATCCAGGACGAGGACATCAGACAAGAATCCTTTCGCATCCAGTTGGAGTTTGCGGAAATCATCTATCAAGATATCCTTCATACCTCGGGGCAGTTCTACCTCAACTATAAACCGTCCAAAAGTGAAATAGAAACAATGCTACAAATGCAGGCTGATAATGACCGCACATTCATGACCATCATGAAAGACGACGGCTTCATCCACGCTCCGGTCCCTTAGTCAAGTCAAAAGTATTGATGCTATGTAGTTCTGAAATATCGATTAGCTCATGTTGTAGTTAAACTTTAATGAACTTGTATGTCTCTTTAGTTTGGACAGTCGTTCAACTTATATGTAATCGATGCTATTTATTAGTAGGACCATGAATCGTGCTATTAATGTGTTGCTTTTCTCTTCCGATCCTTTTGTTGCATACTTATATATTGCTTATATATTATCTCTGAATTGCTACTAACGTTTTGTTTGTATAGTGCATAGAGATGTCGTCGTATGTCGTGTACAAGGGTGAGGTTCCCGGAGTCTACGACGACTGGGAGGAGTGTCGGAGACAGGTTCACCGTTTCAGCGGTAACAATTACAAAGGGTAAACCACTAGGTCGGAGGCCGAGGCTAGATACGCGCGCTATCAAGCGCGAGAGAGGAGGGAGCAGAGGAGGAACCGGATGAAGTTCAGTTTCATCGCGATCATGCTCATCGTCACCGCAACCCTCTTCTATGTGATGGTAGTTTAGATATCGACTTGTAATGTGAAGACAAACTCGCTACTCGCGGTCTCGAGAGTTGTAATGTTCTAACTTTGTTCGGTATTTTGAATTCGGAGACTAATATGATGAATTGTATTCGGAGACTAATCTTCCATTGTATTCGATAAATCTGTTGTTTATATGTTGTGATGTTTATATTCTGTGCTGTAATGTATTTTGTAACCTGTGCAAATATCAGAAAATAAAAAAAATAATTCCTAATATTCATAGTAGTGGCGCACATAAATAAACACCCCAGTGGCGCATTATCTAAAAGTGCGCCATTAGTAACCCCGAGCACAAGGTACACATGGCCCCTTGGAGTAACAACAGTGGCGCACTTCTGGGCCTAGTAATGGCGCACTTTAGTTGCGCCATTAGTGTCTGGGAGAGTAATGGCGCACCAGGTGGTGCGCCACTGTTATGTAGATTAACAGTGGCACACCACGCGTGCGACATTACTATTTATTAGTAGTGGCGTGATAATAGTGGCGCACCTATAGTGCGCCATTAATAGCCAAAATAGGTGCGCCACTAACAGCCTTTTTTCTAGTAGTGGTTATGCAAGACATCCAGGAACACATTATGGGGAATAGGCTTGCGTTGGTATAGAAGTCGTGATAAAGCATCAACCACCTCGTTCTATCGAGGATCAATACGACCAACCTGGTAGCCGTTGAAATGACATGTCACCTCGGTTACTGCACGCCTACAAGCCGCCATCAATGGATCTTTGGAGTACCAAGTTCGAGATACTTGTTGAGCCACCAAATCTGAATCGCCCTAAGCATCTGACCCTGCTGAGGTTCATCTCCTTAGAAATCCTTAGCCCATGGTGCAATTCCTCATACTCAGCCGCATTCTTGGTGCAAGGAAACATGAGACGCAAAACATAGCAGAATTTGTCGCCTCGTGGGGAAGAGAACACCACTCCAGCTCCTGAGCCTTCTAACTGCCTAGATCCATCAAAGTGAATAGTCTAGTATGTGATAGCAGGCATGTCTTCCGAAATCTGCAACTCAGTCCAATCATTGATGAAATCCAACTGACCAACAGAGTTGGAGGCTTGATGGCCTTGTGAGGCATATACTTCACATGGTGAGGACCAAGCTCGATTGCCCATTTAGCAATCCGCCTAGTGGCTTCACGGTTCTGTATAATGTCCCCAATTGGCGTCGAACTGACCACAGTGATTGCACGCTCCTGGAAGTAATGCTTCAGCTTCCGGCTTGCCATAAAAATCCCAAACACCAACTTCTGCTAATATGGGTATCACTGTTTAGACAAAGTCAGTACCTCACTAACAAAATACACTGGTCGTTGAACCGGATATTCTTTGCCTTCTTCCTGGTGTTCAACAACCACGGCCACACTTAGTGCTTCAGAGTTAGCAACAATTAAAGGGGCATTGGTTCATATTCAGTCGGGGCGGCTAACATAGGCGGCTCAACAAGTTGCTTCTTGAGGGCTTCAAAAGCTACGTTAGATGCATCAGTCCAAACAAAATGATCCATTTTCTTCAGCAACTCATAAAGGGGGATGGCCTCCTCGCCCAGGTGACTTATGAAATGACTCAACACCGCAATGCGACCGGCCATGGTGACCGAGAAAGCAAAGTAACAAGCAAGACAAGAAAACTCAAGAGCTAATATGCAATCTAGCGACAAGCTAAGCAAGCAAAGGTAAATATTTTTTTATTTTTAATTTTTTTATGAGACAAACAAAATATACCATAAAATAAAAAGAGGAACAAGTTAATGAAATTTGGGGTGGAGTTACTTGGTAGTTGGTCATGATATTCCTCGGCAACGGCGCCAGAAATATTTCGTGATTCTCGTGATGTGCGTTGGGTTTTCCGCGAAGAGGAATGGGTTATCACAACACCAAGTGGGTAAATATTTCTCTCAGTTTTGAGACCAACGTTTATTGAACCAATATGAATATCAACCACATGCGTCTTCAGCGGTTGCACACAAAGGAACAAACAACTTGTAACCAACGCGGGAAAGAGGGTTGGCAATCCTCTTGTCTTGTTATTTGCAAGCAAGTGAGGTATGCAGATAATTGTAGATAGCAAGATAAAATAAAAACAAGTAAATGGAGCAAGGTAATGAAGGTTTTATAAATACGTTGGGAATAGATCCGGGGGTATACTTTTCCTTAATGGCATCTCTCATGTAAAATAACATACGGTGGGTACACAAATTACTGTTGGGCAATTGATAGAAAAGCGGATAGTTATGCGATATTCACGGCAATGATCATGTGTATATTGGAATCACATCCATAAAAAAATAGGCCGACTCCTGCGTGCACCTATTACTATTACTCCACTCATCGACCGCTATCTAACATGCATTTAGAGTACTAAGTAAAGCAGAGTAATTCATGGAGAACAATTACATGATGTAGACAAACTAAACTCAAGCAATATAGAAAAAAACCATCGTTTTATCCTTGGTAGTAGCAACACAAAGACGCATCTTGTCCCCTTTTGTCACTATGACATATAAATTCGCCAGGTTGAACCTACCACAACGCACCTCTCTCACCAAAGAAATATCGATCTAGTTGGCCAAACTATTTCAATAGATCGGAGAGAATTACGAAGCTATCATAATTGTGCACGGAAAAATCACATAAGTATTCAAAGGTGAGTCAAATATTTATCATGAGTAATTTGAACAAAAACCATCAATTCATCGGATCCCAACAAACGCATCGCCTAGAAGGAATTACATCATAAGGATGAAAGCGAAGATACGACGATCATTGTATTGAAGATCAAAGAGAGAGAGAGAGATTGCCATCTAGGTAATAATTATGGACCCGTAGGTGTGTGTTTAACTACGCATACATCATTGTGTGGGTATCAAGGTTGATGAAGAGACCCTCCATAAACAATCTCCCCTCCGGCAGGGTGCCGGAACGGAGCTCCAGATGGCCTTCGATTGGAACACAGACTTGCGGCGGTGTAAAAAGTGTTTCGGGACTCTCTCTGGTGTTTTTAGGGTAGATTAGAATTTATAAGCCAAAGAACGGAGTCGGGACTTCCACGAATGAGGCACAAGCTATCAGGGTGCCCCTAGGTCGCGCCATGTTAGCTTGTGGTCCCTCGTGAGCTCTCGAGCTTTCTTTTGATGCTTGTTGGTATTCTTTCGTTCAAAAAAAACCAGGAAAAAGTTTTAGGGAAATTGGATATCGTTTGCACTACAGGAATCAGACTCTTTGCCGTCTTCTATAACGGACGGCAAAGAGGTGTTCCACGGACGGCAATGTCCTTTGCCGTCTATCTCCTATCGGCAATGTTTCTGCATCAGCTTTTGACGACACAGTACCTTCTTTACCGTCTGCCTCTAGGAAGCGGATAGCAATGTCCTTTGCCGTCAGCCATATGCCCAAGGTCACGGCAAATTAACTTTAGACTACAGCCGAAGGCAACTACTCCTTTAGGTGACTAACGGAGCACTTTGCCATCAGCCTTCTTTCGCAACCTTTGCTATCTGCCTTACATGCCCTTTGTCATCTGCCTCCTGGCTTCTTTGCTGCCTGCCTCACAAGCCCTTTGTCGTCTGCCTCCTGCATCTTTGCCGTCTGCTGGCTTTGGTGGAAGACGGCAAAATGACTAAATGGGCTAGCTGCTGATGCCCCAGGTTGTACAGGTGGTTGCCACCTGGCCTCTTTGTCGTCTGCTCCCTGATGGCAAAGGCCTTTGCCATCAGGTGGCAGACGGCAAAGAGCCCATATAGTCCCTGTTTTATTTGTTTTATTTTAATTCACAACACATATATATATTTGACAGCACATATATGATATATTTTTCACAACACATATATATAGTTCACAACACATATTTGATATACATATAAAGTTCATCAATGTACATCCCATATATCGAACGAACCAACATACAAAGTCTTACACTGTTCATCCGTAGATACAGATACATATAGTTCGACATTGTTCATCAACTCAAATGAAAACTAGAACTAAAGCACTCCATGAATGCCAGCTTCCATGCATGTAGTATATCCAATCTGCAAAAATGTGAATAACAAAGTCAGAAGAAGAAGAACAACAACATATGATGTTTTTGATCTAATCAACAACAAAAACAAAAATGTGAATATGAAAGAGGAGAAGAAAGAGGAGGAGGAGGAGGAGAAGAAGAAATCAACAAGAAGGATAAGGAGAAGGAGAAGAAGGAGGAGGAGGAGAAGGAGGAGAAGCAGGAGAAGGTCTTCTCCTCCTTCTCCTTCTCCTCCTCCTCCTCTCCTCCTCCTTCTCCTTCTCTTCTTCTTCTCTTCTTCTTCCTTCTTTTCATTTTTCCTATTTATTCTACTCTTCTCCTCTTCTTGGAGCTAAATTATCTAATTATGTCTTTTTGGGGCTAAATGGGCTAATTGTGTCATTTTAGAAGAAAACAAGCTAAGTATATAATATTCATGAGCTAACCAAGGTTCTTATGCCATTTTGAGCTTATTATGTCATTTTGGAGCTAAATGGGCTAATTATGTCATTGTTGGGGAAAATAAAGTAAGGAGAATATGAAAGAGGAGAAAAAAGAGGAGAAGGAGAAGAAGAAGAAGAGGAAATCAAGAAGAAGGATAAGGAGAAGGAGAAGGAGGAGGAGGAGGAGAAGGAGGAGAAGAAGGAGAAGGTCTTCTCCTCCTTCTCCTTCTTCTCTTCCTCCTTCTTCTCCTCCTCCTCCTTCTCCTTCTCTTCTTCTTATTCTTCCTTCTTTTCATTTTTCCTATTTATTCTCCTTTTCTCCTCTTCTTGGAGCTAAATTATTTAATTATGTCTTTTTGGAGCCAAATGGGCTAATTATGTCATTTTGGAGCTAAATGGGCTAATTATGTCATTGTTGGGGAAAATAAGGTAAGGAGAATATGAAAGAGGAGAATAAAGAGGAGGAGGAGGAGAAGAAGAAGAAATCAAGAAGAAAGAGAAGAACAAGGAGAAGGAGCACAAGAAGGAAAAGGTCTTCTCCTCCTTCTCCTTCTTGTCCTCCTCCTCTCCTCCTCCTTCTTCTCCTCCTCCTCCTTCTCCTTCTCTTCTTCTTCTCTTCTTCTTCTTCTTCTTCCTTATTTTCATTTTCCTATTTCTTCTCCTCTTCTCCTATTCTTGGAGCCAAATTTTCTAGTTATGTCTTTTTGGAGCTAAATGGGCTAATTATGTCATTTTGGAGCTAAATTAGCTAAGTATATAATATTCATGAGCTAACCAAGGTTTGAATGCCATTTTGAGATTATTTTGTCATTTTGGAGCTAAATGGGCTAATTATGTCATTATTGGGGAAAATAAGGTAAGGAGAATATGAAAGAGGAGAAGAAATAGAAGGAGGAGGAGGAGAATAAGAAGAAATCAAGACGAAGGATAAGAAGAAGGAGAAGGAGGAGGAGGAGGAGAAGGAGAAGGTCTTCTTCTCCTTCTCCTTCTTCTCCTCCTCCTCTCCTCCTCCTTCTCCTTCTTCTCCTCCTCCTCATTCTCCTTCTCATTCTCTTCTTCTTCCTTATTTTCATTTTTCCTATTTCTTCTCCTCTTCTCCTCTTCTCTAATGGCCTGCGGCTGATACGTCCATTTTGCATCATGCTTTCATGTTGATATTTATTGCTTTATGGGCTGTTATATTACTTTGTGGTACCATATTTATGCCTTCTCTCTCTTATTTTGCAAGGTTTATTTGAAGAGGGAGAATTCAGGCAGCTGGAATTCTGGACTAGAAAAGGAGAAAATCTTAGTCCACTATTCTACACATCTCCAAATGCCGTGAAAATTTACGTGGAATTTTTTGTGATTATATAAAAAATACTAGGGCTAAAGAAGTACCAGAGGGGAGCTACCAGGGTGCCACAAGCCCTGCCACCGCCACCCCCTGGTGGCGGTTGGCAAGCTTGTGGGCTCCCAGACGGCCCACTAGCCCCCCTCTTTTGCTATATGAAGGGTTTCGTTCCAGAAAAAAATCAATCGGGAGCTTTTTCGTGGTTTCGCTGCCGCCACGAGGCGAAACTTGAGCAGATCCAATCTAGAGCTCCGGCAGGACGATCCTGCCGGGGAAACTTCCCTTCCGGAGGGGGAAATCATCGCCATCGTCATCACCAACACTCCTCTCGTCGGAGGGGAGGAATCTGCATCAACATCTTCATCAGCACCATCTCCTCTCCAATCCCTAGTTCATTTCTTGTAACCAATGTCCGTCTCACGACTCCGATTGGTACTTGTAAGGTTACTAGTAGTGTTGATTACTCTTTGTAGTTGATGCTAGTTGGATTACTTGGTCGAAGAGTTTATGTTCCGATCCTTGATGCTATTCATTACACCTCTGATCATGATTATTATTATGCTTTGTGAGTAGTTACTTTTGTTCCTGAGGACATGGGATAAGTCATGCTGATAATAGTCATGTGAATTTGATATTCGTTCGATATTTTGATATGGTGTATGTTGTTTTTCCTCTAGTGGTGTTATGTGAACGTCGACTACATAACACTTCACCATACTTGGGCCTAGAGGAAGGCATCAGGGAGTAGTAAGTAGATGATGGGTTGCTGGAGTGACAAAAGCTTAAACCCCAGTCTATGCGTTGCTTCGTGAGGGGCTGATTTGGATTCGCTAGTTTAATGCTATGGTTAGACGTTGTCTTAATTCTTCTTTCGTAGTTGCAGATGCTTGTGAGAGGGGTTAATCATAAGTGGTATGCTTGTCCAAGTAAGGGCAGTACCCAAGCGCCGGTCCACCCACATATCAAACTATCAAAGTAACGAACGCGAATCATATGAACATCATGAAACTGGCATGACAAAAATTCCCATATGTCCTCGGGAGCGTTTTTCCTCCTATAAGAGTTTGTTCAGGCTTGTCCCTTGCTACAAAAGGGATTGGGCCACTTGCTACACCATTGCTACTACTTGTTACTTGTTACTTTTCGCTTGCTACGTTTCACCTCACTACACCATCACTTGTTACCGCTACTTTCAGTGCTTGCAGTTATTACCTTGCTAAAAACCGTTTATCAGAGCTTTCTGCTCCTCGTTGGGTTCGACACTCTTACTTATTGAAAGGACTACGATTGATCCCCTATACTTGTGGGTCATCAAGACTCTTTTCTGGCGCCATTGCCGGGGAGTGGAGTGCCTTTGGTAAGTGGAATTTGGTAAGGAAACATTTATATACTGTGCTGAAATTTATTGTCACTTGTCACTATGGAAACTATTCCTTTGAGGAGTTTGTTAGGGGTATCTTCACCGTGAACTGAAGCACGAGGAGTTGTTCCTCAACCTGAGGTATGTACTGAAAATATCTTTTATAAAATTCCTTCGGGTATGCTTGAGAAACTGCTGGCTAATCCTTTTACAAGAGATGGATCTTCACATCCAGACTTGCATCTGATCTATGTAGATGAAGTTTGTGGTCTATTTAAGCTTGCAGGTTTGCCCGAGGATGAGGTAAAGAAGAAAGTATTTCCTTTATCTTTGAAGGATAAGGCGTTGCCATGGTATAGGCTATGTGATGATACTGGATCATGGGACTACAATCGGTTGAAATTGGAATTTCATCAAAAGTTTTATCCTATGCATTTAGTACATCGTGATCGAAACTTTATTTATAACTTTTGGCCTCGTGGCAGGGAAAGCATAGCTCAAGCTTGGGGGAGGCTTAAATCAATGCTATATTCATGCCCCAATCATGAGCTCTCGAGAGAAATTATCACTCAAAACTTTTATGCTCGGCTTTCTCATGAAGATCGTACCATGCTTGACGCTTCTTGTACCGGTTTTTTTATGAAGAAGGATATCGACCACAAATGGAATTTATTGGAAAGACTCAAACGTAACTATGAAGATTGGGAGTTGGAGGAAGGTAAGGAGTCAGGTATGAATTTCCAGTTTGATTGCGTTAAATCTTTTCTTGAGACAAACACTTCTAGACATTTTAGCGCTAAGTATGGACTTGACTCTGAGATAGTAGCTTCTCTATGTGAATCTTTTGCTGCTCATGTTGATCTTCCCAAAGAGAAGTGGTTTAAGTATCATGCTCCTGTAGAAAGAAACATAGTCAAAACCAATCTAGTTGAGGAGAAAGTCATTGCTTTTAGTGATCCTGTTCTTCCTTGTGCCTACACTGAGAAAACATCATACCCTGCTAGGATAAAGGATTATTCTAAAGCTCCAACTGTGATACGTAGGGGTTACATTAGACCACTTGCACCCCCTGAGGAGATTAGAGTTGAACCTAGTGTTGCTATTATCAAAGATCTCTTAGCCGAAGACGTAGACGGGCATGTTATCAAATTCTGTGAGGACTCCGATAGAATTGCTAAACCTCACGCGAAAGACAAATACGGACCTGTAGTTGGCCTGCCCGTTGTTACTGTCAAGATAGGAGAACACTGTTACCATGGCTTATGTGATATGGGTGCTAGTGTTAGTGCAATACCCCGTTCCTTATATGATGAAATCAAAGATGAGATTGCACCTGCTGAGCTAGAACCCATTGATGTCACTATTACGCTAGCTAATAGAGACACCATCTGCCCTCTGGGAATTGTGAGAGACGAAGAAGTCCTGTGTGGTAAGACGAAGTATCCTACTGATTTCCTCGTCCTTGGTACTGCACAAGATAGCTTTTGTCCCATCATATTTGGTAGACCCTTTCTGAACACTGTCAATGCTCACATTGATTGCATTAAGCAGACCGTCACTGTTAGTTTCGAGGGTGTGTCTCATGAATTTAACTTCTCCAAGTTTGGAAGACAACCCCATGAAAAAGAGTCGTCTGGTAGAGATGAAATCGTTGTTCTTGCCTCTATTGCCGTACCTCCTACGGATCCTTTAGAGCAATATATGCTTGAGCATGAAAATGATATGCATATGGAGGAAAGAGATGAGATAGATAAAATTGTCTTAGAACTATTCTCAAGAATAATCTGCCTGTTGAACTGCTTGGGGATCCTCCCCGACCAAAGGGTGATCCTGTGTTCGAGCTTAAACAGTTGCCTGATACTCTTAAGTATGCCTATCTTGATGAGAAGGAGATATATCATGTTATTATTAGTGCTCTCCTCTTAGAGCACGAAGAGAAGAAGTTACTAAAAACTCTGAGGAAGCACCGTGCTGCTATTTGATATACTCTTGATGATCTTAAGGGTATTAGTCCCACTCTATGTGAGTACAAGATTAAAACCGATCCTGATTCTAAACCAGTTGCTGATCATCAAAGGAGATTAAATCCTAAGATGAAAGAGGTCGTTAGAAAAGAAATATTAAAGCTTCTGGAAGCAGGAATCATTTATCCTGTTGCTCATAGTGATTGGGTAAGTCCAGTACATTGTGTACCTAAGAAGGGAGGTATCACCGTCGTTCCTAATGATAAGGATGAACTAATCCCACAAAGGATTATTACTGGCTATAGGATGGTGATAGACTTCCGGAAACTGAACAAGGCAACCACGAAAGATCGTTATCCTTTGCCGTTTATCGACCAAATGCTAGAAAGGCTATCCAAACACACACACCTCTGTTTTCTAGACGGTTAATCAGGTTTCTCGCAAATACCCGTTGCACAATCTGATCAGGACAAAACCACTTTCACCTGCCCTTCGGTACCTTTGCTTATAGATGTATGCCTTTTGGCTTATGCAATGCACCTGTCACCTTTCAAAGATGTATGATGACTATATTCTATGACTTTTGTGAAAAGATTGTAGAGGTTTTCATGCATGACTTCTCGGTTTACGGATCTTCCTTTGATGATTGCCTCAGCATCCTTGATCGAGTCTTCCAGAGATGCAAAGATAACAACCTCGTCTTGAATTGGGAGAAGTGCCACTTTATGGTTAATGAAGGCGTCGTCTTAGGACACAAAATCTCTGAAAGAGGCATTGAAGTTGATAAGGCTAAGGTTGATGCAATTGAGAAAATGCCTTGCCCCACAAATATCACAGGTATACGAAGTTTCCTACGTCATGCTGGTTTCTATAGACGGTTCATTAAAGACTTCTCTAAGATTTCTAGGCCTCTTACCAACCTCTTGCAGAAGGATGTTCCTTTTGTTTTTGATGAGGATTGTGAGGAAGCTTTCGAAATACTTAAGAAGGCTTTGATAACCGCCCCTATTGTTCAACCACCTGACTGGAACTTGCCCTTTGAAATCATGTGCGACGCTAGTGATTATGGTGTTGGTGCTATTCTAGGACAAAGAGTCGACAAGAAGCTGAATGTTATTCACTACGCTAGTAAAACTCTAGACACTGCCCAAAGAAACTATGCCACTACGGAAAAGGAGTTTTTAGCAGTTGTGTTTGCATGTGAAAAGTTCAGATCTTATATAGTTGATTCCAAAGTCACTATTCACTCTGATCATCCTGCTATTAAGTACCTTATGGAGAAGAAGGACGCTAAGCCTAGGCTGATCAGATGGGTTCTCCTGCTAGAGGAATTTGATTTGCACGTCGTTGATCGAAAGGGTGCTGATAACCGTTTAGCAGATAACTTGTCTAGGCTGGAGAATGTCCTTGATGACCCACGACCTATTGATGACAGCTTTCCTGATGAGCAACTAAATGTCATCCGCACTTCACATAGTGCATCGTGGTACGCTGATTACGCAAATTATATTGTAGCCAAATACATACCACCCAGTTTCACCTATCAGCAAAAGAAGAAATTCTTCTTTGATTTGAGACACTACTTTTGGGATGATCCTCACCTTTATAAGGAAGGAGTAGATGGTGTTATTAGACGTTGTGTGCCTGAACATGAACAGGGACAGATCTTGCAGAAGTGTCATTCCGAAGCCTACGGAGGACACCACGCTGGAGATAGAACTGCCCATAAGATATTGCAATCAGGTTTCTATTGGCCCACTCTCTTCAAGGATGCCCGTAAGTTTGTCTTGTCTTGTGACGAATGCCAAAGAATAGGGAACATAAGTAAGCATCAGGAAATGCCTATGAACTATTCACTTGTCATTGAACCATTCGATGTCTGGGGCTTTGATTATATAGGACCCTTCCCGAGTTCCAATGGGTACACTCACATCTTATTTGTTGTGGATTACGTCACTAAGTGGGTAGAAGCTATCCCCACTAAAAATGCTGATCACCACAACTCTATTAAGATGCTTAAAGAAGTCATTTTCCCAAGATTTGGAGTCCCTAGATATTTGATGACTGATGGTGGTTCACGCTTCATTCATGGTGTTTTCCGCAAGATGCTCGCTAAGTATGATGTCAACCATAGAGTTGCATCTCCTTATCATCCTCAGTCTAGTGGTCAAGTGGAGTTGAGTAATAGGGAGATCAAATTGATCCTACAAAAGACCGTCAATAGATCTCGAAAGAATTGGTCTAGCAAACTTGACGATGCACTATGGGCTTATAGGACTGCTTATAAGAATCCCATGGGCATGCCGTCGTATAAAATGGTTTACGGTAAGACCTGTCATTTACCTCTTGAGCTGGAACACAAAGCTTATTGGGCAATCAAAGAGCTCAACTTTGATTTCAAACTTTCCGGTGAGAAGCGGTTGTTCGATATCAGCTCGTTAGATGAATGAAGGGCCCAGGCATATGAGAATGCCAAGTTGTTCAAGGAAAAGGTTAAGAGATGGCACAATAAACGAATACAGAAATGAGAGTTCAATGTAGGTGATTATGTCCTGCTATACAATTCTCGTTTAAGATTCTTTGCAGGAAAGCTTCTCTCTAAATGGGAAGGTCCTTATGTTATCGAGGAAGTATATCGTTCCGGTGCCATCAAAATCAATAACACGGAAGGAAATTTTCCTAGAGTGGTAAATGGGCAAAGAATCAAGCATTACATATCTGGTACTCCCATAAATGTTGAGACCAATATCATCAATGTCATAACTCCACAGGAGCACATAAGGGATGTTTATCAGCCTCTTTCAGACCCTGAAAACGAAGAGGTATCTGTTTCGGTAAGAAATTGGACTTCGATGCTTTTCCAATAGGAAATTTCCTCCGTTTTGGAATTTTTGGAAAATTAGAAAAATAAAAAGCAGTCCGGAGAGCGCACGAGGCGGCCACAAGCTTGGAAGCCGCCACCTACCCCCCTGGTGGCGGATGGAGGGCTTGTGGGTACCTCGTGTGCCTCCCGGACTCCGTTTTCTTGTGGAGCACTCCTTCTAGTCTAGAAAAAATCAATATATATTCGCCCGAAGGTTTTGATCTCCGTATCGCGCAATCTTCCTCTGTTTTCGTTTCGAGCCTGTTTCTGTGGCAGATCTAGATCATCATGACTTCCCTAAACGCTCCTAAGGACAAGATCTTCGAGAAGGTCATCAATCCCTACCTCACTGAAGTGCTGAAACACCCTCAATCTATCAAGATGAGCGAGGGGATGTTGCACATCCGTGATGTTGAGGGGCCTAAGAAGATCGGAAGCGTGGAGACGAGGCTCGAAGCAATGGAGCAACAAGTCTTCAAGTGTCAAGGGATGTTGGAGCGTGGACTCAACGCCAACCACATGATGATCACGGAGTTCACTAGCAATCACAAGATGGATGCCATTGACATTGGAAAACACCTCTCCAGGCTCTATGACAGGGTTGATCAACTTCAGGGCCAGATCTATGACCTGCAGAACCAAAACTGTGAGTATGAGTACAGATTTAAATCAATAAGGTTGGCTGCAGATTTGAGGATTCCGGCGACTCGTTCATCCTGCCATGATGGAACACCTATGCCTTGGAACACGGAGGATCAGACTACTTCAACAACTCCACCACCATCACCACCAAAGGAAGACAACTAAGTATTGGTATGGGCAATCCCCTTGGCTTCTGCCAAGCTTGGGGGAGTTGCCCTGGTATCGTATCACCTTTATATCTTTTGCTTTTACCTTTGTTTTAGTTCTTTCCTTTTCAGTTTTTATTTCTTCTCTTAGAGGAATAAATCTTTAGTATTTAGTTTTGAATCTTTTGTCTTGTGTCTCCCCCGATGTATTCGAGCTTACGAGCTATATAATAAAGAGTATCTTAGTCAAGGGCTTTGCTTTGTGCCATGATAAAAAGTATGAAAAGAACGATAGCATGAAAGATCATGAGACGATCTTATGCAAAGTGATAACTTCACATATGACACGTATGATGATTGAAACTTGTTGAGAATAAATCAACATAGACCTCAGTCATTGTTGCAATTAATAAGAAGTAATAAGGAAAGAGAGGTTCACATATAAATTTATCATCTTAGACACTTTTTACAATTGTGAGCACTCACCAAACTATTACATGCTTAGGAGTAGATGTTGGACAAGGAAGACAACATAATGAATTGTGTTCGCTTGGTTCCAAACAATGTTATATGATTAGAGATCCCTTAGCATGTGACGATTGCTTCCACCTCAGATTAGCCAAAACTCCCGCACCAAGTAGAGATACTACTTGTGCATCCATAAACCTTCAACCCAGTTTTTCCATGAGAGTCCACCATACCTGCCTATGGATTGAATAAGATCCTTCAAGTAAGTTGTCATCGGTGCAAGCAATAAAAATAGCTCTCTAATATGTATGATCTATTAGTGTGTGGAAAATAAGCTTTGTACGAACCTGTGATGAGGAAGACATAAAAGCGACAGACTGCATAATAAAGTTATTTATCACAGGAGGCAATATAAAGTGACGTTCCTCCGCACTAAGAGGACACACATTCAAACCTCAAAAGCGCATGACAACCTCTGCTTCCCTCTGCGAAGGGCCTATCTTGTACCTTTACTTTTTCCCTTGTAAGAGTCATGGTGATCTTCACCAATTCCCTATTTTTGCCTTTGTCTTGGCTACCGTCACATGCTTGGGAAAGATCTATATTCATTTATCAACTTGGAGTTGAGTACTTATGCTTTATTGTTGTTGACTTTACCCTTGAGGTAAATAGTTAGGAGGCAAAACTATAAGCCCCTATCTTACTCTGTGTCCAGCTGAAACTTTGACACAATGAGTACCACGTGAGTTGTAACAATTGTGGAAAACAAAAGAGATGATTGAGTATGTAGGTTTGCCTTACAATTGAGGGAGAATTCAACCAGCTGGAATTCTGGACTAGAAAAGGAGCAATTCTTAGTCCACTATTCTACACATCTCCAAATGCCCTGAAAATTTACGTGGAATTCTTTGGATTATGTAAAAAATACTCGGCTAAAGAAGTACCAGAGAGGAGCTACCAGGGCGCCACAAGCCCTGCCACCGCCACCCCCTGGTGGCGGTTGCCAAGCTTGTGGGCTCCCTAATGGCCCACTAGCCCCCCTCTTTTTCTATATGAAGGGTTTCATTCTAGAAAAAATCAATCGGGAGCTTTTTCGTGGTTTCGCCGCCGCCACAAGGCGGAACTTGAGCAGATCCAATCTAGAGCTCTGGCAGGACGATGCTGCCGGGAAAACTTACCTCCCGCAGGGGGAAATCATCGCCATCGTCATCACCAACACTCCTCTTGTCGGAGGGGAGGCATCTTCATCAACATCTTCATCAGCACCATCTCCTCTCCAATCCCTAGTTCATCTGTTGTATCCAATCTCCGTCTCACGACTCCGATTGGTACTTGTAAGGTTACTAGTAGTGTTGATTACTCTTTGTAGTTGATGCTAGTTGGATTACTTGGTGGAAGAGTTTATGTTCAGATCCTTGATGCTATTCATTACACCTCTGATCATGATTATGATTATGCTGTGTGAGTAGTTACTTTTGTTCCTGAGGACATGGGATAAGTCATGCTGATAATAGTCATGTGAATTTGATATTCGTTCGGTATTTTGATATGTTGTATGTTGTTTTTCCTCTAGTGGTGTTATGTGAACGTCGACTACATAACACTTCACCATACTTGGGCCTAGAGGAAGGCATTGGGGAGTAGTAAGTAGATGATAGGTTGCTAGAGTGACAGAAGCTTAAACCCTAGTCTATGCGTTGCTTCGTAAGGGGCTGATTTGGATCCACTAGTTTAATGATATGGTTAGACATTGTCTTAATTCTTCTTTCGTAGTTGTGGATGCTTGCAAGAGGGGTTAATCATAAGTGGGATGCTTGTCCAAGTAAGGGCAGTACCCAAGCGCCGGTCCACCCACATATCAAACTATCAAAGTAACGAACGCGAATCATATGAACATGATGAAACTGGCATGATAGAAATTCCCGTGTGTCCTCGGGAGCATTTTTCCTCCTATAAGACTTTGTTCAGGCTTGTCCCTTGCTACAAAAGGGATTGGGCCACTTGTTGCACCATTGCTACTACTTGTTACTTGTTACTTTTCGCTTGCTACGTCTCACCTCACTACACCATCACTTGTTACCGCTACTTTCAGTGCTTGCAGTTATTACCTTGCTGAAAACCGTTTATCAGAGCCTTCTGCTCCTCGTTGGGTTTGACACTCTTACTTATCGAAAGGACTACGATTGATCCCCTATACTTGTGGGTCATCAGCGGCCGAGCCTCATGGCGTAAGTTCTGTAATAACCGCCTACACTCGGCCTCGATAACCTTGGCCGCCTCCTCCTCATATCCCTCCTCACACCTAGAGAAGGTCTGCAATCAAACGAGACAACCGATTAGTACAATAATTATCTACATTGTTAATTTTAGATTGTGTAAAAGGATAATTTACCCAAAAGCTGTTCATCACCATCTCAGCCCTTGTGTGGCAGAAGACACCATCTATAATCTCCTCCGGCGGGGCCTGCGCAGCTTGGTAGTTCTCCCAGGTAAATCCTAGTGTAGGAACCTGACCCTCACCAAGCAACGTGACAAACCCCGGGAAATTTGTCAGGCAAAGCACACAAAGGACGATGTTCGCGTTGCAGACTCCACCAGGGTGTTTCCATCCCCTGCAGTATGATAAGGTCAACACATTAGATATTTGAAGAAACTTGAAGGTAGAAGCTAAAAAAGAGTAAATGTACTTACCTATCCCCTTCAGGCTTAATCACCAGTCTCTACTCGCGGGTAGCCGGCGCGACCGGGAGACGTGTACTACCACGCTTGTACACGGTGGACCCGTCCACGTGCACATCGCCCTCACTATCCGTAGACTCATCCCCGCCGTCAACAAAACAGCCACCCGGACCCTCAGTCCAATCCGGCACCTCGGTCCGATCGGGCCAGGCACCCCATCCGGACCTCTCCACGTCGGCCTAAGCGTGTGTGCCAGGAGTCTCCTGGGACGTAGCCTCAGGAACCGGAGTCTCGTGGGCCGAAGGCACCTCGCCCGAGGCTAATCCTGGACTGGAGTATCATGGGCCGAATGCTTGTCCACCCGAGGCTCCTGGACCAGAGTCCCCATAGCCTCCTCCTCAAACGGCTCCACCGTAGTAGTACTATGCTGGGGTGAATGAACTGGTGGTGGTGGCGAGGACGGCGCAACAGTCCGCCTACCTCTTCCGCGGCCACCACCTCTCCCTGTACCCTTCCCCTTCTTCCCTACCCGACCAGCACCTCTCCTAGTGGGCAATGCCGCCGACGAAGAAGCACCCGTAGGTGGTGACGTCAGACTGTCTTCCAAGGCTCTACGGAGAGATAGGGGTGGAATGGAAGTACCACCCCTCATGCGGGCCGCCGAAGAAGAACCCGTTGAGCGATCTGGATCTGCGCCCACCATCTTTCAACACCTGCTGACCTGCCATGATAAAGATTAAAATAAATTAGTACAACATAAAAAATTAAATAACTGACATGAATAATAATATGTGCATATATAATTTAAGGTGGGAATCTTACAAACTAATCATCATCATCAATAAATGCATCATCATCATCAGTATCACGCATGTCTTCATGAATGACGTGCTCATCGGGTTCAGCGGCATGAAGTTGTGGAAGGCCTTTCCGTAATCGGTCAAGCATTGACAGGTCATCCGCATGAGTAACCTCTTCTAGTTCCAGCTCTGCTGGTTCCGGCTCAGGGGTGAAGTCGGATTCATTATCGCTGTCTACTTCCATGTTCAGGGGTGAAGCACGGTGGTTCTTGAAACGTTTCTTGGAAAGACGTGTTTCTTGGAAATATTCTCCATCATATGTGTCTGGGTTAATGTGAGGTTCATAATCCTGTTCATTTGGGAGAGGTGGTCTAACACGTGGCGGCACTTCATAAACAACATACCAACCTTCGAGACTCTTATCAGTTTTGCATGCCCACGGTAGATAGAAAACTTGGGTCGCCTGTTGAGCCGTAATATAGACATCGGGAACATCTAAATGGGTGTTTGGATTGATTTCCACTAGTCCTATATGTTCATGAGTCCTTCTAGTCTCCTTCGGCTGGAACCAATAACATTAGAAGACTACGACGTTCGGTGGGTTTTCACCATAGAATTGACGTTCATAAATTGCTTCAACTATTCCATAATACTTGATAACACCTTCGTCAATAGCAGAGACACCACAATTTGTAGATTTCCGGTCGGGCATAGATAGCTCTTTTCCAAAGGTACGAAAGAGATACCCGTTGATGTTGTATTTCTCAAATGAACGGACCTTATTGTCAAAACCATTAGCGGCTTGTCTCAATTCGGCGTCCATAGACTCTGAATTAGCCTTCAAGTTTAATACAAAATGAATGTTGCATTAGCTGCAAGTTAGACCAAGAAATGAAATGGTCCATTATTGATAATTACGTTTGTTTGAACCAAGAGATGAAACCGGGATAGCCGCCTCCTGTTTTGGCCAGAAGCTCATACTCTTCGACGGAATCATTTTGGATCACCGCTCCATCCGAGAATTTGGCGACGTATCGGTTGTATGAAATATCCGGGAATAAGAGCAGTTCAAAGGAATTAGAAGTTACGGGAAAATGTGCCGAGAATTACTCGATGTACGGCCGCACTTCTGTTAGCTTGTTGAAGTATACAACGAAATGCTCCGCCATTCTTCGACATCCAACGTTATTGGTTTCGAAGCACCGGCTGGTGCGAGCTTCCATTTGAATAGGCTGAGGTAGGACCCACCTTTTTTAGGGTCTACATCATTTAGCTCGAAGGGTCTTCTGCATCCTCTTAGTTGCATAGCACGAACGATTTTGCACGGGCCCACCCAATCTTGCCTCGGTCGGTAGATGTAAAATCAAATGCTGCATTGGATTAAAGAAGCCCGGCGGAAAGATCTTCTCTAACTTGCACAACAACTCTGGTGCAAACTCCTCCATGTCATCTAGCACGCGAGGTGACAATTCTTTGGCACAAAGAACATGAAAGAAATAGCCCAGCTCCGCCAGTACTAGCCATTCATCCTCAGGAATAAAGCCACGTAACATCACCGGCATTACCTGCTCTAGCCATATGTGCCAATCATGACTCTTGAGACCAAAGATTTTTAATTTTTCAAGACTCGCTCCCCTCTTTAGATTCGCAGCATACCCATCGGGAAACATCAAGTGCATTTTGACCCACAAGATAATTTCCCTCATAGTTGGCCTTCCAAGATTGAACCAGGCCTTTGGCTTCGACCACTTCTGCTTTCCTTTGCCTTCTCACATGTTTTGTAACGGTCTGTGACATAGTGTCTCTTGATCGACTCTAGCCTTAGTATTATCCTTTGTCTTCCCATCTATGTCTAACAATGTACCAAAAATAGCCTCTCTGATATTCTTTTCAGTGTGCATCATGTCGATATTGTGTGGAAGAAGGAGGTCTTTGAAGTAAGGCCGATCCCAGAAGCATGGCTTGTGAGTCCAGGTGTATTTTGAATTATACCCCTTGAAATACCCTCGACGCTCTAGATCAGGCTCGAGGGTGTTTAACTAATCTAGGGTCTGTTGGCCTGTCAACGCAGGTGGTGCCAAGTTTTTGACAACTTTACCTTTGGTAAAGTTCTTCTTGTCTTTTCTGAACTCATGGTCAGGATCCAGGAACTGTCTATGCAAGTCAAAGCAAGAATACTTCCGACCCTCCTGCAACCAATGAAACTGAAGAGATGCCTTGCATTGGGGGCACGGGAACCTTCCATGTACACACCATCCAGAGAATAGCGCATACGCCGACATGTCAGGCATAGAGTACATGTACCACACATGCATTTTGAAGTTTTGTTTTCTAGCGGCATCGTATGTCTTGACCCCATTATCCCAAGCTTCTTCCAATTCATTTTTAAGCGGCTGCAAGTACACATTTATATTCTTCCCCGGATAATTGGGCCCTGGAATTATCAACGTCAGAAATATGTTCTTTCTTTGCATAATCTTCCCGGGGGGGAGATTGAGCGGAATGACAAATACAGGCAAACAACTGTATTGGGTTGCCGTCATGCCGAAGGGATTAAAACCATTCGTGGCGGCGCAGACTCGAGGATTCCTTGGATCTACCACTTTATCCTGATGCAATCCATCGAAATGTTTCCACGCTTCCCCATCCGATGTGTGTACCGCCATCTTATTCCCATCCGCGTCTAGTTTGGTTCTTTTGCCCAATTTGTGCAATGTCATCTGTCTGGCTGTCTCTTCGACAATGAAAAGACGTTGAAGCCTTGGTACGATTGGCATATACCGAAGAACACTAACTACGATTTTGGTCTGTCTATTCTCACCCATACCATTATCTAGCACAAGATACCTGCAAGACTCGCAATTGGGACAATAGTCCAAGTGTGCATACTCCTTCCTAAATAGGACACATCCTTTCTCACATGCATCTATCTTCTCATAGGGCATCTTAAGTACACAAAGTATTTTGTCCGACTGGTACAGGTTTGCAGGCATGACATGGCCTTTGGGTAGGAAGCGTCCAAATAGTGTCATCATCGCGTCGTAGCATTCTCTTCCCAAGTTGAACTCAGCCTTCAGAGCCATTACTTGGGCAATTGCATCCACCTGACAAAGCTCAGTCTACTCATGGAGAGGACGGTTTGAAGACTCCAACATTTCATAAAAGGCCTTTGCAGATTCCTCCATCTCATCTTCCAAATCCCGAGCGTCATCAAAGTCTTGCACCATGTCTTCGATCCCGGTGCCATGCTCATTGGTGCGACGATGGCCCACCTCAGCTCTGGTGCTTTGTATAGACTCACCATGAAATGTCCACACCGTATAATTAGGCTTAAAACCACTCCTCTGCAGGTGTTTAATCATTACATCCTGTGTCGTCTTTTTATAATTGTCGCATCCAGGACATGGGCAATAGTTTCTTTCCTGGCCATTTCCAAATGCGGCTTTCACAAATTCCTTGGTTTAGAAACCATTATTTCGTCATCTCTTTCTGACTAGGGTGACCGATGTACATCCACGCACAATCATTCATCTTGCCTAGCTACTAAACGCACAAGAAATATATTTATATATAATTTAGCATATATATTCATCAGTTAATCAAGTTCGTCATTTTTATTACGTCCATGCAACCTACCCGCTAATAGGTAAAGATAGGTCCTACTCTCACCCGAGTATGTGTAGATTGGGTTCGTTTTCCCATGCTCTGCTCCGGATCCAATGCAAAATTTCGACAACACCTCCCCGCTATTCTCCTGATACACATCTCCGCAATAAACATAGAGGATGTGTATCCGGAGAACAACAGGGAGGCACTGACGAAATTATGCTCGGATCCGAAACAAAGCATAGGGGAAAACGAACCCAATCTACACATACTCGGGCTGTCCATGGATAACGTTGGACAATTCGAAAGAATCACGGTTATAAATATACGCAAATGCATGCATATTTATAACTGGAACCCTTTCGAACGGGAGACGCATACTGGTCATGCATACTGATAAATTAATTTAATTACCAACATCTAGCAAGTTTCATCCGAAAACCGACCCACAGTAAATGAAGGGGCGAGGAGGAGATGACATTAGTACTAACCCACGAATGCAGGGGCGGAGCTCCTAGAATGCACGGGGAGGTCTTCGCACAGCAGACCTCACAGCGACGAGACAACTGTCACATGTAAATCCACCCGATCAACACAAATATTTTGTGTTCATTAATAAAATAGAAAAATATACGACCTAACACAAATAGACGGCGTATTAACAGTTGCGCGGAGTTTCGTGCTGGGGTGTTAGGATTTTGTGTCGGGGCGTCATGTCGGGGTGTCGGGGGATCGTGTCAGGGTGTCAGGGTGTGATTTTCTACTTCGGTCGATTCTTTTTTCCTCTTCTTCATTTTCTTCTTTTGCCATTTCTTCCTTTTCTTCTTCTTCTTCTTCTTCTTCTTCTTCTTCTTCTCTTCTTCTTCTGCCGGCAGGAGGAGAGAAGAAGGAGAAGAAGAAGGAGGGCTCCTTCTCCATCTTCTTCTCTTCTTCTTCTTCTTCCTTCTTTTCATTTTTCCTATTTCTTCTCCTCTTCTCCTCTTCTTCTTCTTCTTCTTCTCCTCCTCCTCCTCCTCCTCCTCTTCTCCTCTTCTTCGTCCTCTTCTTCTTCTTCTTCCTCTTATTTCTATTTCATTTTTTCTTTATCCTCTTCGTCTACTTATTCTTCTTTTCTTCTTTTTTCTCTTCTTCTCCTTCTTATTTTTTTTTCTTCTTCTCTTTTTCTTTTCTTCTTCTTCTCTTCTTCTTATCTTCTTCTTTTCTTCTTCTTTTCTTCTTTTCTTCTTCTCCTTCTTATTTTTTTCTTCTCCTCCTCTTCTTCTTCTTCTTCTCCTCCTCCTCCTCCCCCTCTTCTCCTCTTCTTCTTCTTCTTCCTCTTCTTTCTACTTAAGCTAACTAACAAACCTAACTAACCAAGCTAACTAACTAACCTAACTAATTTAACAAGCTAACTAACTAACCCAAACCTAATAAACTAAAAAACTAACCTAACTAATTTAACATAAATAAAAATAAAGAAAAACTAACCAAACCATAAGAAAGGGGGGCTCACTGACGGGGGCGGCTGGGGCGTCGTAGGCGCATCGGGGCGTTGGGGGCTGTCGGGCGCCGGGGCGGCGCTGGGGGCGGTGGGGCACCGGGGCCGTGCGGGGGGCGGGGGGTCGGCGGCATGACAGGGCCAGTGGGGCGGCGACGGTGGTGGCGGCGATGGGCGTCGGGGAGAGGAGTGGAAGAGAGGGGCCGGTGGAGCGTGTGTGAGTGAGTGAGAGAGAGGGGTCGGGATGGGGGCAAATAGTCGTTACAGACGTTAGCTCTTTGTCGTCCGTTGGCGGCTCTTTGCCATGCACTGGCGGCTCTTTGCCGTCCGCGGCTGACGGCAAAGAAGAGATCCCAGTTCGACCTAACGTCCCCGCAGTCAGGTGGGCCCCATCGGTAGCTTTGCCATTTATTGTGCGGCTCTTTGTCGTCTGTGGCTGACGGCAAAGAAGTGATTCCAGTTTGACCTACCGTCCCCGCAGTCAGGTGGACCCCACTTGTAGCTTTGTCGTCTGCTGTGCGGCTCTTTGCCATCTGCGGCTGACGGCAAAGAAGTGACTGATGGCAAAGAAGTTCTATGCCATCAGCCAGTTCTTTGTCGTCCTCTTTGTGGAAGTTGACGGCAAAGACACTCTTTGCCATCAGCCAGCAGACGGCAAATAACTGAATTCCAGTAGTGTTGATATGGAAAACCTTGAAAGTGAAAAACACGTAGAAAACATCAACTGGCACTTGGCACTTTTTCAATAGGTTAGTGCTCAAAAATAATTTAAAATCGTAATTAAATACCCCAAAAGTATTCTAGAATGATAATATATCAGCATGGAACAATAAAAAAATATAGATACGTTGGAGATGTATCACGCGCTGACCGGATTGATGGGTCGACCATGACGTGGGGACTCCATGATCCACGCCCATGCGCTCCCACCGATGTCATTGCGGTAGCGGGTGTCACGACATTAAGACACGGTAGTGGTCAAGAGGTACACGAAGATGCGGATAGCGGCCGCGCTGTCGCAGTCGTAGGACTACCCGACAGTGTGTTGCGAGTTGGTTAAGCTCCTGCATCACACGTACACGGACTCCTCACGGCCGCACAGGACCTCGCGGCTGCCGACGTGTTCATCACATTCCGTCGCCCACCCGAGTAAGCCCTCCTCCCACGCCGCGCCACCTGATGTGCACAGACTCATCCCCGTGCCCTCGCCCCGTGGATCCGTGTTGTAGGGGTTCGACCTGAGCGGCTGGTGGCTTGGATCTGGCGGGCGCGGGCGGTGGGGTAGCAAGTTGTTGGCGGGACAGGAGATGGTGGTGGAAGGTATTATGTCTGAGGATGGAGGTAGGAGCGGCGGCAAAGAGACGTCACGACGAGATGGGAGAGAGATAGAGAGAGTGAGAGAGAGGCGGTGCGAGGAATAGGGTCAAGCGAGAAGACTGTGCCGTGGGCTTCTAGGGTTTGGGTTGGCTTCCTAAGAGATGAGTGAGATACGGTGGATCTGGCTAGTGTGGACGGCTCACATTGGCTACAGTCGGGTGATCCATGAGAAAAGTTCTTTTTGGTTGGGAACATCTTTAGTTTAAAATACTAGTTTCTAAATGGTAGAAATAAGGTGATTCTGTAAATGAGCTATCTAAAATATTGTGCAAAAGTGCATCACTAAAATTTTACTCAAGTTAGACCGCATTTTATGGATGATCACGGAGTTGTATGCATTTTCGAATTTTCTAGCTAAAGCCAAACGATCAATTTTATGGCCACATTCATGGCATAGTTTTCTCAAATGATCTAACATTGTGCACAAGGGTGCATCTGGAATTACAAACAATGTTGCCTAATGAGTTTTCATTTTCTTTGCACGAAAAATTCATTTTCCACTTTCCGAGTGCTCAGAATGAGATTTTGTGTGAAGGACCTAACATATATTTGTTGCAAAACTGAACCAAATCAATTTTCTAAAATACTAGGTCAAATTTTATGTCCAATTTACCAAATGGTTGGGTTTCAAAAGTTTGATCCACCTCTTGTGAAAAAGACAAATTTCCACCGACTTAGGAGGAAGCGGGTCAAATTTGAACTGCAACTGCCTTATAGTTTGCTCTTTATTTTCTCCAAAAACCATTTTTAGGTACACAAGTATTTATTTCATCATAAAAACAGCAAAAGTTTCACAAGATTCCACCCCTAGATAAGAACGGTCATACCGGCAAACTTGACTGCATTTTGAAACTAACATAACAAATTAAAAAAATTGAGAAATTTCTATTTGTGTCATTATATGTGACCTAGTATCGAGGAAAAATAACAATATTGTACTACATCAAATGTTTTTAAAAAGTGTCCTTAGAAATGAGCTATCATGTATGAAGATCCATGGCTTTCAACCCAAATGACCAGTGTTGTGGCAATATTCATGGCATAGTTTGTTCAAATGGTGTAATATTGTGAACAAGGGTGCATCTTGGAATGTGAAACAATGTTTCCTAAGGAAGTTTACATTTTCTTTGGATGGAAATTTCATTTTCTATTTTTAGAGTGCCCAAAATGAGTTTTTTGTGAAGGACCTACCATATATTTGTTACAAAATTTAACCAAATAAATTTCTAAAATATTAGGACATATTTAATGTACAATTGACCAAATGGTTGGGTGTCAAAATCTTTGATCCACCTCTCCTGAAAAAGATAAATATATATCGATTCAGTAGGAAGAGGGTCAAATTTGAACTGAAGTTGCCTTGTAGTTTGCTCTTTATTTTCTCCAGAAATCATTTTTAGGTAAAGTATCTATTTAATAATAGATACATTGTGTGGTGGAGAGATGTCGAGGTTTTAACGGTGACCGACGGCCCCAACTCTAGAGCGTGTAAACTAGCATGACAACCGCGTGATCACCTCGTGACCGTGGCGTTGCCACGCATTCTGGGCGGCCTGGGCCTGTCAGGTGGGTTTGTCACTCCCCCGGTAGTTGATAGGAAAAAGAATACAACAGAAGAATCCCACAAGAAGACTGAGATAATCTCACATGAATTAGCAACAAAGTATTTGATTGGCGATGGGAAAATGCATATGGCCAATGGTCCTGAGTTTTGGCTGAGGATGATCATCCACTAAGGAGACTGTCGTGCAAATTTACAGCTCAAATGGAGGATCCTAGGTGGCACTTGGTTTACCAAATACCACACTTGACAGAAATATGGATGTTGAAGATGGGCTCAAATGATTTAATGGATTGAGCTGAAATTTGGCGGAGCATGATCATTTGGGCATAGGAAAGAACTATAAGAATTAGATACCATTTCGACATGTCAAAGTGATGCTTTCTTCACAATGCTCTTCTCTAGACAGAAACTTGGGAATATTATTGAGAGAAATTTACTAAATGAAATGAGCTCAAATTTGGTGGAGGGAAGTTATATAGGTAGAAACATGCCCTGTTAAATTTTCAAAAATATTTAAGCAATATAAAATATAGTTTCTTCACAAACTAAAAATATGACGAGAATAAAAGATTGTATGATGATCTCACATGGATTGCTGGCTAAAGCTCAAATTTTGTGTAGAGTGATTATTTGAGCATATGAAAGATTTAGAAAAATCTGAGATCATTTCGACAATCCTATGTAGTACTTCCTTCACAAAGCTTCTCTGTGGGTACAAATTTGGAATTTGTTGAGGAATATTTACTAGGCAAATGGAGCTGAATATTGGCATATGGTAATTATTTGAGTAGGGAAGAGTGCCCAAAAACTTTTAGGGCAATAGGAGGGGGTCTTGATACCACTTGCTTTGCAATGTGCTAATCTGGTCAGAAAATAGAAACTGAAGCTCGTCTCACCTAGATTATTAGACTGATCTATAATTTTGGGGAGGAGGATAATTTGGGCATATGAAAGCACTGTGAAAGTTTCATACCATTTCGATACATAAAAGTGGTACTTCCTTCACAATGCTCTACACAGAACAAAAAACTGGGAAAATATTGAGGGAAATTGGCTAAATTAAATGGGCTAAAATTTGATGGACAGAGGTTTTATAAGCATGTTCATGTCCTCGAAATTGTTCAGAAATTATAAAGCAATATAAAATATAGTTGCTTCATAAACTAAAAATATTACGAGAAACAAAGATTGGACGGTGAGCTCACAAGCATATTTAGATGGGGCTCAAATTTTATGGAGAGTTATGATTTTGACATATAGAATATGTGGAAAAAATTCAACTCATTAGGATATTCCTAGCTAGTACTTCCTTCACAAAGCTTGTAGCTAAACAGAAACTTTGGAAATTTGCTAAGGAAGATTTACTAGGAAAATGGAGCAAAATTTTGTCATGAGGCAATGATCTGGATAGGAAAGAGTGCCCAAATTTTTTGAGGTCAATCAAGAAAATACAAATAGCACATCCTTCACAAAGTGTTGTTCTGAATAGAATAGGAAAATGAATAATCATGAGTTATTTTTTAACTAGGCAAGGAAGGTTTTTGACATATGTGAGGAAGATATGATCCAAAAAAGTTATGAGAATTTTTTGAGAATTTTTCGAATGACAGCAATGCAGGAGGCTTCACAGCCTAGGAATAATTTGACATGTGGACATGACACATAGGGAAAGCTGATGAAGTGGCGCCTAGTCATAGCAATGCACCACAATCTACAAGTCTATGACAAACTATATTGGTTGTGATCAGCTAGAAATAAGGCAGCACACCAGTGTTACCTGCTTTACAACCATTTCGTGTAAGGAAATTATGACCTTTCTGACCAAAGTGGTTGTTATATGGTTTGGGGCTTGGAGCACTCCGAACAGCTTATGACCAATTGGTCTCCAATGGTCGTAGATGTACGACCATTTCTTCGGGGGTCAATGAAACAAGGTCACAAGTTAACATCTTTCTTCTAGTGTTGGTCCGTCTCGTCCCCGAGGTTGGCGGTCAGGTTTGTCATTATTATAGAGCAAATTCTCATTTTGACTCATCCTCAAACGATGGGAGCAAACAATGTCGTGGGTAGGAAATGGTATTTTCCATCAGGTTTAGCTCAAGGCCGTGTTTGGCTGTGAGGACCTCTACCCACCTGTCGTTGAACGCGTTTTGATCAGCCTTAAGATTTTCACGCCTTTTTTTCATACTACGGGCGGAACTAATGAGGCATCGTCGAAAGGTTTCCAGATCAAGGAAGTCCTCGAGGACGTAAACTCATAGGGTCCAAGCTTTACATCTTTTTCTGATTCTAACATGTAGTTGCCATCGTTGGGATCGTCGCTGTCCTTCATACCTGTGATGCCATCGAGTGGAGGAGATACGGTGTTGCCGCCATTATCTTCATCCTTGGTGTCGTCTCGAGTGGCTTTGTTGCTGGAGGTGACGTTTTTGGTCTTATTGTTGGGAGTGCCCTTATCGGCGTTGTTGTTGTTGGCGTTCCCCTTGAAGTTTGTTTGTTGTGATTCCCGCTTCGTCAGTTCTTAGAAGGATCCTTTTTCTCGTCCTTGTCTTGTCTTCGGGGGTATCCACCATGTAGACATCATAGATTGAGGTTGCCGATGAGTTTCCGGTCTTTGATGTGGCAATGGGTAGTAGTGCACTATGTGTACTACCAACATCTTCCTCCAAATCAGTCGCCTCCTTGGATGCTTAGTCAAGTGTGTCAGTTAAATCCTCGAATGTAGCCTCTAAGTGGATGGTGGTGGGATGTAAATTTCCCTATCGTTGGCTTTACATCTGATTTGGTCATGGATCGAAGACTAACCATCCAACATCCCAAGACTCTAAACTTGGTCTAGCATCTCGTTCAAGAGTGAGAGGTCTGCCGGGACCATCTCTTGATGGTAGATGGGACTAACCTACAGTATGTTAAACAAAATGCATGACACGACTTTGGAGTGCGGATCAGCCAGCAGAAGAGGCTGATTAGGTGCTCAAGTGATCAGATCCGACCCGAGGTTAATTCTGATGTGAGATCTGATCCAATTTGTGGACCTGAGGTAGGATGCGAGGTGGAGACCATGGTGCCCGCGGGGTTCTCCAACCGATCAGGTGTCCAGCCAGAGAGGGCGAGATCGCCATGGGAATTAGTTCTATTCCAAGCTCCCAAACTTAATGACTTGGTTTGGAGCGAGACTATCGACACGGTCGAGGCGGTTGGCTTGGTCAGCATGAAGTACAATGCTACCGAACGAGAAAAGTTTATCTGGAGACGAGCCATTGATTCTTTTTACCACATAGCAGGACCTGTATGGGACAATAATTCGGTGCTAAAACCGATGGATCTCGTGTTGGTGGTCCCGAGTTGTAGGTCTAGAAACAATGGTCACAGGGAACCAAGGTAGAGGATGTTTACCCAGGTTTAGGCCCTCTCGAAGAGGTAAAACCTACTTACCAACTTTGTGCTTTGATTGTACTGATATGATGGGGTTACAGAGTACAAGATGATCTACGTCGAGATTGTATGAATGTTTTCTAGGCCCTAAGGCTCATCTTGTCCTAAATACTAGAACATTTTGTCTTATATATGCACCAGGGGTATCTAGGTTACATATATGGTCGGTTGACAATGTGTCGGCTATAGAGCAATCCTTGAAGTGCACGCCTATCTTCAGAGATTTCCATCTTGGTTACGTCGGAGTTCACAGCCTCGACAGCCTTCCTTTTAGTGAATGCCGAACTATAAGCCTAACCCATGGACCGCGGGTCATACATGCTATTAGCCCCTAGTCCAGGATACCATCAAACGCCCCTCGGTCATTCCATGCACTGAGTTTCCCCATCATGAACATCTCCACCCGCCGAGCATTAGAAGATGTGCCTAGGCGTCCATTTGGGCCGAAGGCGTCCTGATGGACCAATGATGGGCCGAAACCGGCCAAGGTACGCCCACAAATAGAAAAATATATATATTCTTTTTCTACTTAACTAGCTCAATTTCTATGCAGAAAAGTCCTCGAGCCCGTGTGATTTTCGGAAGAGAACCCTCCACCTACAAAATAATTGTAGGGGAGCTCTTTGGAGCCGCAAAACTTTACCAAAAGACCACTCGCACTTCTAAAATTTTTAGAAGTACCCTTAATTTAATCGGCATTTTTTCATGATGCTAAAAAATCCTCGAAAAATTCCAAATAAATTAATCCAAGTTCTCTAAAATTCATTGGAATTCACTCGGAACTCCCGTGAAATATTTGGGTGCCAGAAAATTACCACATGATTAGGAAAGGTGTTCAGGAGCTGAATAAAGTGCAAGAAAAATGTGAGACGGCTAGGTGACATAAAGCACCATATCTGAGCGAAATACTTCATGTTCATGTTATATATCTCCCCGGGTAAAATTAAATTTTGCGGTGGTCAATCAAATACTTGCAAGGTATTTTTGGATCATGGAAATTTGTGGAGGTGGCCCAGATTCTTGCAAATTGTTCGCGGATCCTCAAAATTTATGCCAATGCCCCAAATACCCACAAGGTACTCACAGATCCTCGGAATTTACGGAGGAGCGTCAAATTACCGCAAGGTATTCTCGGTTCCTCAAAATTGCGCTGGTGCCCCGGCTTCTCGCAAGGTGTTCTCGGCTCCTACAAATTACAGAGGTTTCCCAAATTTCCACAAGGTATTCTCGGATCCTCTAAATTTGGGGAGGTGCCGCAAATTCCCGAAATGTGTTCTTGGAACCTCAAAATTTTCGGAGGTGCCCCAAATTCTCGCAAGTTATTCTCGGACCCTCAAAAATTCATGGAGGTGCCCTAGGTTTCTGCAAGGTATTCTTGGGTCCTCAAAAATTGCGGTGGTGCCCCAAAATGCCCACAATGTATTCTCGAAGCAAGTCATGGCTCTAGGAAAAACATGGAAGGACCCGAATTCCCGTTGGATATTCCTAGAGATTCAAACTGGATTCGCAAGGACCATAAGAACATAGCCAGGAATGTGGAAATGGACGCGTCCGACATCGTCGCCATCGTAAATCGAGAGGCCGAAGCCGCGAAGACTTGCTTCTGTGACTGCCACTGTGGTCGTGGCCAACACGGGCTTCATCGCTGCCACTTTGGCCGCACATGTCCATCATGCCGCAGGCGCACGGCTTCCACCGACACAACCCGCAAACCTCTTGTTTGTCCAACTCTACTAGATTTGGTTCATCGGAGGTGAGCATGGTCACGTCTGCCACGCCAGCGCCCATGGGCATCGATCTCAACGCGATGCCTGTGGGTGGTGGATCGTCCTCCGGGGCTGCATGTAAATGGCCTCGCGAGCTCTCAGCCGACGCCATAGGGAACACCCCCAACCTGTTCAATAGAATGTCGGCTGCGAAAGACGAGTCCAACCACGTGTTCATTGAGAGCCTCATCTACGAAGGTGCTGGCGGTGGCATCCCCTTCGGTCCCAACGAGACGCAAAACCAAGATGGTCGCACCCCCTTCATGGACGGGCACGATGGTATGGGGTACTTGTTTGGTGAAGACATGGTCGTCCCCATGATGGAGGACCAACTTGGCTTGGGCATCTCTTTCTTGCTAGATCATGAGCTTTCAGAAGACTATGGCCTAGACAAAGAGGATGATGAAGTGGACATCAATGGATAGCCATTGTTCCATGAGCTCCCTGCTAGCCAATGTAAAGAAGAAGCGGAAAAGAAAGCGGACCAAAGCATACACACAAAATGAGGACAAACTCCTTTGTGAATGTTGGAGAGACATTGGCCAAGATCCCAAGATAGGCTCCGAGCAAAAGGCATCGGCATTTTAGCAAAGAGTGCAACAAGTTTTGTTCCACCCTTGAGAGCATCGAGGCTCGTCCTGTGAGTGGCATCGGCATGACAGACATGGTATAGCTGACATGGTTGCTTATTTGATTGTCCCGTAGCTTGCTCATCCATAAATGTTGCTTGTCCATTTGTCCATTTGTAGGTCTTCCAAGCCTTGGAAGCATTCAAGATTTATTATGAGGGCAAGTCTTTCAACCTCACTCATTGTTGGATGGTTATCAAAGGCAAAAAGAAGTTCAAAGCGAAATACGCCGCCATCAACGTGGGGGAGGGACGCATCCGTTGAAGAGCATGGTGAGGGGGAGTGGCCGCGGACGCGGGGGAAGACCAACTCTAAAAAAGAGGACAAGCGTGAGGCGGCGTCCCTTGCCTTGCCAGCTACTTTGCAAGGCATGATCACCAACAAGGATTCAAGAGAGGAGAAGCGCCGGTAAGACAAGGAGGAGCAAATTAAGGCCTTCATGTACATACAAAATAAGAACCTCGTGTTGGAGGCGGAGAAGCAAGCAAAGATACTAGAGATCGAGCCCATTAAAGCAACCACCAGAGCAAGAGAATTCCATCTCTCTTCCATGACGAAGAGAGTCAAGATAATGAAGTGGACTTAGCATGGTCTCACCAAGAAAGCGTTCTTGGTTTGAGAAGATGCAAGCCGACATGTTCAACGTCGATGATGAGTTATCGATGTCGTGGTGTGCGGGCATGACCACGAACGAGATGACGTGGTGAAACTACGGCCTCATTTTGTGTGTTGGCATGTGTGATGACTGTTGCCAAGTGCGCCCAGCGTAGAAACTGTGTATTTTTTATAAGTTGGCAGATGTATGCCGTCCGCTGGCATATCGCCGGCTTGAACCCTTGACGCTGCATGGCCGCTGACATGATCTGTAGCCACATGCCTTTTTTATCTTAAAAAATATTGTGCGCAGACGAAAAATAGGTAGCTTCACTGAATGCACGACCGATCCATTTACAACAGAGGATGAACATGATGATTCAAACGAATAAAAGACGAACAAAAATTACCTTCGTTTGGGTGTGGTGGTTGGAATTGCTCTTAGATGTGAGGGGATACAAGGGAAAGAGAAGGAGGCCGTCTAGGGATGTGTGAAAGCCTGCGGGTGTTCACGAGGGGTGGCACGGCTCTACATCACTCTTGCATATGCATGCGTTCTACTGCTCCTCTTTCTTCCTCCTCCTGCTATCTATCTATAGCTACCTCATCATCATTATTCTAGTGTTCTCATCGATCACCATTGCCAGATTTAGTAACCCTTGTATATCCATCATGAGGTTGACCCCACCTCCCTAGTTACTCCTACAAGTTACTCCTTCACATAGTACCATGATTCCATCAGCCATAAATTCTTCTCCCCTTCCTTCGGACAAGCCGTACAGGGCACAGTCATCATCTTTTTTTTTACCTCGGCAGCGAGCTGCTTAGCTCATACCACCATCATCTTCTTCTACCAGCCTCTAGCTACATTTAATCGGTCGAGGTAGGCTAGGCTAGCCTTCTCCTCCATTCTCCTATAAAGCCGTCCCTTATGTGACCACTCATGAGCTCTCTCCTCTCTCTCTCTCTCTCTCTCTCGCTCTCGCTCTCTCATGTAGGTAGCTCATAGGGACACACTTTGCAGATTGGAGGCCCGAGGGAAGAGCTCGGCTCAGCTCAGCTCGTCTCATCGTCGATCTCCGTCTAGCTACCTCTACTTACTCCATCTAGCTCGATTGCTTCTTGGTTGCTGGGCATGGACAATATGACCCACAACTCGAGCAGCAGCAGCTCCTGGGACTTGGACATGAGCCTCGGCAGCCACCACCACCCTCTCCTCTTCGACCACCCCACCCCAACTCCGCCGGCGCCACCGCCACCGCCACCGCCATTATCCTTCCACCTCCACCATCCTCCTCCACCCCCGCATCAACACCCTCACCACCACCAGCAGCACCTAGCCATAGATCCCTCTCCTTCCTCCTCCCTATTCCCTCCTCCACCTCACCACCACCACCACCATCTCCACCACCTCGACTTGGCCGTCGACCCCCACCGACATCAGCATGACTACCAACGTGACCAGCACCCGGAAGAGATGCAGCAGCGGCCGCCGCCCGCGATGGAAGACAGTTCACACCAGCTTCATCACCAGGACGCGGTTGACGAGGCGGAGGAGGAGCTGGGTGCGATGAAGGAAATGATGTACCGGATCGCCGCCATGCAGCCGGTGGACATCGACCCGGCCACCATCAAAAAGCCGCGCCGCCGCAACGTCCGCATCAGCGAGGACCCGCAGAGCGTCGCTGCCCGTCACCGCCGCGAGCGGATCAGCGAGCGCATCCGCATCCTCCAGCGCCTTGTGCCTGGTGGCACCAAGATGGACACGGCATCGATGCTCGACGAGGCCATCAGATATATCAAGTTCCTCAAGCGCCAGGTCCAAGACCTCCAGCACCAGCCTGCGCCGCATCAACAGCAGCACTATCCCGGTGGAGGCGGCAGCGGCGGCGCTGGTCCGAGCAGTACCGCCGCTGTGGCCGGGCGGCCGGCTTTCTTGCCGCTGGGCGCCGGATCCCTGATCGACTGGGCAGGGCTGACGAGGCAGGTGGATGTCCACGGGCCAACGTCCTCGTCCTCCTCCTCGTCGATGGGCGGCGCGCTAGGTTTCGGATTCAGCACGGGCGGTCAAAGCAGCCACGGAATGCATTGAGAATCTAAAGAAGAACGAGCGAGCTGTCCCCATATAGGGGATGGATGGATTAACTAGGGATGGATGCATCGATAAGATGACTAGAGCGAGGTAATTTTGATTTAATTTCTTCCTAACGTTTCTTCGTCTTCTTCTTCTTCTTCTTCTTCTTGCGAATTTGTGTACTGGATGTTTCCTATGATGAAATTAAGTACAATTTATCAATAAGATTAGCTAGGGCTTGCTCTAATTAGCTAGTTTGCCATGTGATCGATCTACCATTCTATCTTCATGGTTAATTTTGTACCGCTTCAACGTATCTCATTTGCCAAGAATTTCTTGCTGGGAGCGTACAGAATTTGGTTTTGTTTTGCTTTGAAACTCAGACTGCTACACATACACAGTACTAGTTCTGTGCATGTATTTTAAAATAAAAATTTCTGCATGATGCTCCGTAGCTTGGTGGAAGCAAAGCTTGCATGTTGACCACTACTCCAGTAGCTAGGCACTGGTTCATGAGAGAGAGAGAGGGGGGAGAGAGATGCTACTACAACTCACATGCATTTATTGGTTTGTTACATGCCTTCAGTTTGTCATGCTGAGATCATAGTACCAGTTAACAAACACACACACGCCCTTTCTCTGTCTGTTATTTGTATGCTGAAGAGTGAATAAAAGAGAGAGACAGACAGAGAGAAAAATTTGGTTTGTCCTTTTTCTTCCCTGGCTGACTTTGATGAGATAATACCTAATCCATAGGGGTGTAGATGGAATTATTGGTGCAAGGTATTCAGTGCCATTGTCAGTCATGAGTGAGTGGTGAGGTGCTGAATTCTATGCACCAGGAAAACCAGTAAAGAAAGGAGGCTGGCTTTCGTTGGAGAGTTCCCAGAGATGCAAACCAACAACCATAGAAAAGCTAGCGGTACCTTCTTTCTCTGACGACGACGACGATCACCTCTATCCATCACAGCTTAGCTAGTCTATGATGTTATCTTACGTCCTCTCCGGTATACTCAGACTTTAGCTTCACAAAATAAATGTGAAAAGCTACTAGCGAGCGCGCACACACACATCGAGTTCATGCATGTGTACCTTCTATATATCTTATGGCCGGCAGCTTGTTTTTTCAGAATTATGAACTTCACCTTGTGTTGTATACTTGCACAGCTGATATTTTATGTCAATTGACAATCATTACTGTCAATTAATCGTTCATCAGCCCGAATCGTGAGAAGAAAAAAACATAATCTAGCATATGCTATATTTACAAAGAAGAATGTTGTACCGACTACTTCTATATTTGTAAGATTTGTGCTACCGGAGGATACAAATGTGTGTACGTAGCTACTACTCTTCATCAATTCAGTCAATCATAAATTTATGTAACCGTGCATAGAGTATATTGCACTCTGCTAGAGTGTAATATTAATTTGGCATTCCCTCGGATGGTTCAATTACCAAAGTCTAGTTACATTAGTTCCGTCTTTAGTTATTACCATATCCTTTTATTTATATAAAAGATTAGACGTGTCCATTCTTCATTATACATACGCAGGTCCATGTTATAATCATTTGTTTGGAGTAGCAAACGATGACGTAATTACATAAACTATTCAGGCTATGTCGCTTGCTTAATCTGGTAAAAAATGGTTAGTTAATTTGTCATCTAAGTTATACGATTGTATTTAAGTTTTGAAGCATTTTCCAGGCTCTTTTTATTTCTCCGAATGAGAATGTATGTATAATTGAATACCATGGCTGCTGGAATGATTTGTTGAGTATGGTAAAACTCACTGCGGTTGGGCTTAATGTTCGGTAACTAAGATATTGCAAATACTTTAATGCACATCAGTTGCAACAAAATAAATTGTTTACATGGAGGCTGGTGCTGAGATAAGCAACTTCAGTGCCAAACTGGTTGGTGCTGACCAAAATGGTTAGATTTAGTTAAACTTCCTAGATATGGTCATTTTTAGCTGAAGTTTCTCACAACCATCAAGGGTCTGATTTGTCAATTTTGATGAGGCTTTACATAGCTGACACATCAATTACTCATGCTAAAGATGTAACAATAGTGCTCACATGAGATATACATCAATCGCATACTTTGATCTTCCAACATAAGTGGCATCTTTCATAATCAAATGAAACAAAACATATGAATATAATATGTCTAACTTCATGACATGAATAATTTTATTATGTGCGACTATAAGTTTACTTTTAATTAAGCACATGGATGTTACACCATGAGGGTAAACAGGCAGAAAAATGTATGGTTCCTACGAAGAACATTGCATGTCATTTTTAAACCCGTTCCAGCAGAATTTTTTCCTGAGGAATTTCTTTCCAGTAGAAAGTTTTTGTGTGATGACAATATAGCACAAAAAAGGCTTTCCAATATATTGGTTGTCTGCTGTAAAACCACACACTTGCGATATCGTTTGACTCCTGCAGATTACATGATCCTTGGAGGCTGTACATAATCTTTAAAATCTGACATCCCTGCAAATGTAAAAAATACATGATTCTTGGAGGCTGTACATAATCTTTCCTACTTCGCACAAGTCCTATAGAAAACTATAATAAACACATACATACATGTCAACTAAGGTCCAGATACAAATGCAAAATTTCGTTTATTGTCTCTCCTATCACTACCTCACTATCTTACCTTGCAACACCGGCGTTCTCGCCTGATGCTTTTGATGGCAATGTGTTCAAGACGTCATACTGCCCTCCATAGACTATATGTTCCCACCCCACCCCTCTAAAAAATTGTGGAAGTATCTCATTGTCCTCAATGAAGAAAAAGACTCCATTTCAGTTTGTTTATTTTATTCTCTCAGTTGTCAGAAATAAGTTTCACCCCAGCAAGTCTAGCAATGATTCGTTCAAAAAAATAGTAAGTCTAGCAATTATGTAACTCGTGGATGATAGACATGACTTACTCAATCTCAACAATACAAAGTTCCAACTTCCAACTAGACGGAAGAGAACCAATGTTTGAATGTCCTAGATGGTTTACTTGTCATGTCCTTCCTTGTAAATTAGTAGTCTTGGTCCCGAATGTAATTTTCAGGGGTTCCAAACTAACTCACCACATGGCGAGGTTACAATATGTACATGCATATTAATTCATAGGGAAAGGATTATCTTCCACCGGCCGATCGCACGCGGCTGTCCGCCAGCTCTGTAGCTGTTTGATTTGATCAAACAGTCGCACAACATCCTGCGTCTGCCAAAGCCGCTTTCGTTTCGTGCAACTGGCCTGTTGTTTCAAGATACGTATTCTTGATACTGGATAACAATAGGGATGTTTCAGGGGCTCGTCTGGCTCCAATCTATTCTCGCTCAGTCAATTTGCTTTCCTCCACCGCTTGATTCTCTGCTCCTCTTTCTGCAACATGATCTCTGCTGCAAAAAAATAAATTGTAACATTATCTGTGTTGCAAAATTTCTTTACCAAGATCTATGTTACAAAATGTTTCTGCAACATGATCTTTGTTGCAAAAATAAAGGACCACAGGCGACCGTTAGATTGCGAGATTAGGACGGCGATCCACTGACTATTTGTTTCAAGAGTTATTTCTGCAACGCGGTTGTTGTTTATGCAACGCAACTATTGTTTCAGGAATTGTTTCTACAACATGGCCATTATTTCCGCGACAGAGATGATGTTTCAGAAATTAACCCAGGCTTCTCGATGCCATCTGCTCGAAGACGGTAGTTTAGCTCCTGCACGTCGGCGGCGGACTGATTTTACGGCAGGCTGGCGACGGCTTCGCGCGGGGCACAACTCTGTAGGGGTCGAGGAAGAGTGTCTAGTTTCCGCAACAAATCGGTTGTTGCGGGAAATAAGGACTGATCATACGGCGGAATGCGGGCGTTAGATCAAACGGCTGTTAGCTCGGGCATCCAACGGCTGGCTAGATGACGGATAATTTTTATAAATCATCCGACGGACGCGTAGCGTTTTCCTAATTCATATATGACCAAGTAAGGTCTTTTGTCGTAAGTGTGTCTAATTGAGTATCCAGATACCACTTAAGACCAGAGCCTTTATGTTATTTTCTTTTAATAAAAGTACTTCAAATACAGTTGTACTTCGATAAGGTGTTGATGGAAGGACATATCACCATTAGTTGCCAACCAAGTACACTTCTTTAGTTCTACTAGATAATTTCTCGTGCGCTGCCACAAATTGTAACTATTATATCATATTACTCTGTGATTTAGCTGTCCGTATTAATGTGATTGTGTAAATAAACGTTACCAAATCCTGCCCATGATTTAACTGCCTAAATATATTTTTGGTTTGGTAATACCCTAGGAATAAAACATAAGTGGGATAATTAAGGTGTCTATCAAGGAATGATGCTCGGAACAAATATGGAAGGTTGGACGAATGTCTCTTTCGGCACGAAAAGGAACGGTACTTATATCTTTTTAAGTAGTATAAGAGAAGCTTGCCAAATATACTTGAAATGTGTTTAATTTATACACTATAGGTCAATTCTCGTGAGGGGCTTGAGAATTCAGATTAAGATGCATATTTCACAAAATATACGAAAGCAAGCTATCACAGTGGTCATTGGAGGAGGATACTTTGGTTGATTTGAAAAATTCAAAAATGGAGATGTTTCTATTGGAATAGAACATATTCTTGGTGTTGCTCTATTGTTAATTTTGGTTGACTATGTTCTTGGGCTTTATTGTGAGGTAAAAGAGGCACGCCAATGAATGTCACATTAGGGTTGGGAGGGAAAAGGATAGGGTGGTAGAGGGCTAATATTCGATCGTGTTTCGAAACGAGGGCTTCACACAATAATAGTACATGGAGGCGAATAATTTGGTGAAGATCTTTGGATGATGATTATGAAGCTATATTATACTACCATGTTGTATATTTGCAATGATTAAAACAATGCTTTATGACATTATATGATTTGTTGTTTGTTAGCGTCAATCAGCACCTTAATTTGTTTGGGCATCATGTCATTCAACATATTCGATGTTCTCATTTTAAGTTCATATAGAAACCTAATTGTGATTTCGATAAGGGAAATCAGAAACTTCATCACTTGCTAACAAAATGTTTTGGCCATGTAGAGTAGAACACAAAATAACACATGCATGCATTTTTTTAATTGCACATGCATGCATATGAATCTGCCAATCTCGGTCCCTAATTTTAGGACATGGCACTAATAGAAAATAGGACTTTAGTCCCGATTGGTAAGGGTCTTTAGTCCCGGTTCACCAACCGGGACTAATAACTTAGGACTAAAGCCCCCCCCCCTTTAGTCCCGGTTTGCCATGACTCGGGACTAATTCCCTTCCACGTGGGTGGCAGGGCAATGCCAGGGGGCAGGGACACCAACCAGGACTAAAGGATTCGGGGATTTGGGGTTTTGGGTTTATTGTTTATTTTTGCTTTTCATTTTCTATTTTCCATTTAATTCTTTTTCATTTCAAACATATCTAATGCGACTACATATCATATACGTTATGCATATATCATAGAATTTCTCGTAGGACGTATATTATAGAATTTCTCGTACGACCATATATATATATGCATACACACATATATACAATTTGGTATATACAATTTCTCCTACAACTTGCATATCATTACATGCATGCATTAATTGGTGAAGTGGTATTCTCCGTCACGAGCTATGAGCTGCTCAAGGAAAAATCCCACAATTTCCTCTTGAAGTGCTCGTATGTGGTCCTTTGGTAGGAGCTGATCCCGCATCTCTGACATCTTTAAAGAAGGAGATCAATATGAATATATTAGTTGTATGTACATATATTAGACCATGATAAAAAAAATTGTGAATAGTGTTTAAGTACCCAACGAGTTCTTGCTTCTTTGCGTCGTTCGGTCATAAAGCGAATGTTCTCGCAAACATAGTATGCACATAGATTAGTCCCACGTGCCTGTCGCATGCACCACTTTACAAGAATAGAATTCAATCATATAATAATCAAGCATGATAATGGTATTGAAACTAGAACTAAAGAGATGCGCGAACGTATAGCTAGTACTACTTAATTACCTTGGGCCGTGTCCATCTCAACTTTGGTTTCCGTTCACTAGGAATCTCCTGGATGAACCTTTTCAAAAACCTGCCCGGCAAAGAAAAATAATAAATGAGGCATTGATTACTTCATATCACGAAATGAACTAAAGAGGCCGACATAGTGCGATAATGATTAAAATTACTTGTCGAGCATCAACTTCAGGTCCATGTACTCTTTGCTGTCTTTTTTAGTGAGTCGAGTAGTTCAACTTTTCCCTCGTCAACACTAATGATTAGTAGGATCCAGTGGAAACTGTGTTGTATAAGCGGGCATGCATAACTCATCAAGTAACTACGTACACTTAACATCGAGTAAGAAAAATAGAATTTATAATACAAGAAAGTAACACTCACCTAAAGTTGTAAGGAAATAATATTTCTGGTTGGGTATTTAGTACCTCCGAAAACCTATACAAGTTCTCCTCTGTTTCATCTTTGTGCTTTAATAACGTCTCATCAAAAATGGTATTTGGGTCAATGAAGCTAATGCTAAAGACTCCATCTCTTTTAATTTCAAACATCTTCATTCTACATAACACAACATAAAAGAATATAGTGATGATAACTAGAGGAAAATGAATGAACTGATCAGCAAGAGACTTAAACTTCACAAAGAAATCTCTTACGGACAATAGCAACTGACGAGAGATTTATCGAGTGCGTCTTGATTGTATAACTAAAATAATTCTTCATTTTCAATCCACAAATCTTTTGCATTGAAGTAATTCTCTGGCTTGACTTTCACCATGAGACTCTCTGGCCCGAGTTTTACTTCCCTCATGTACCAGGTATGCAATTTGTAAATTTGCATTGGTAGCTGCCGGACCTCCTCAGGCTTGACCAAAGGTTGCTCGGGGACAAATTTCCATGCTAGTTGATCCTCTTTCACCCTGGGCATTTGCTCGTCGCCCATCATGCCCACGATTTGTTCAACAGTGATACCGAACTCTCTAGCCATCTTTTTAATAGCAGCAGTGTTGATTCCCTCGGTACTCACCTTGAGCGGCAAGATCGATTGCATTGCCTATTCTCCCGGCTGAGGAAAGGTTTTCCTGCTTTTCTCACTACCGCTCGAGTCCTTGTTTCACTGTTTATGATATGACTTGCTAATAGAGCGTTCATAGTCTGATCGACTTCTCTCTAGAGGCGGATTAGCAAGATTGTCCAAAACACGTCGTACGGTTTCCACATGTACTATCTCCCTTGCCGGCGGGGGCGATTTCGGTCCAAAATGGGCCTTCGATTCGGAAGCCACTTGGGAATCTCTTTCCTCCATGCTCTTCTCGTAAGCCAACTTCTTTTTGGCAGGAGGGGAGGGTTTCTTCCTAGGTGATCTCTTTCGCTTTGGATTTTGGTTCCTCATCAGAAAAAGAAATGACCGTGTACTCGCCCTCGGCTCCGTCTCGGTGTGGCGGGGTGGAGTCGGCTGACGAGGTGGTGGACTCGCGCTAGGCTCCATGTCGGGGTGGGATGGAGTCGGCTGACACGATGGTGGACTAGCGTTGCGCTCCGTGTCGGGGTGGGGGTGGAGTCGGGTGACGTGGCAGAGTTGGAGGAGGAGTCCGTGGCCTTAGAAATACGATGCAATCCTTTCTCCATAATCACAGAACACGTAAGACTTCTTGTAGTGTATGCCGCCCTTCACCTCCAGGAATGTCAAGCTCTAGTGAATGATATCCCGGCATCACTTCATCAACCCCAACACGAGCATAGCAAGCTGGAATCAGATTGGATGCAAGTTTTCATCAAGGGGATTTGCTAAAGCATAGCCATCCGCTACCTTCATGGATATGTTCTTGAGTTTCATGTGTAGCTCACAACTTTTCGCCTCTGTGATTTCATCCACGGGGTAACGAGCCAGCAGTGCATCGTCGGCAAGGACGCCCGTGGTACCCATGCTGCTTTTCGGCATCGATGGGATGGTGATATCCAATGTTGGATCTGATTACTCCAGCCGCTAAGACGCCCTTTGCTGGTTAAGTGTATCGATCTGCTCCCGCTGCCACAAGTAATTGTGTTCCAACTCCTCAAGCCGGTCAGCATCATGCTTCTTCTTGGCTGCCTCCTGATTATTTTTTCTCGAATGACTTTTGCAAGAGTCGTTCCAGTCCTTAAACCCCTCAAACCACGAAACAACGCCTTTGCCTCGTGTTCATCCTGGGTGTTCAGGATTCTTGAGGGTGCGTGTAAGCTTGTCGTCCTCTTAGTTGGGGTGGAACACCCCAGTTCGAGAATCTTCTATTGCAACAAGTATAGCGTGACAGGCATTTTTAAGACTTGCCTGCTCCAGAATCTCCCATGTCTTCGGGTCTAACTTTCCACCATGCCCATAAAACCAATTCGTGGACCTTTCAGCCCAAGTCAATGTTTTTTGAGTGACCCCTGCAACAATCATCCTTTGCTCATATTCATCCCACTTAGGCATGCCACTCTTGTATCCACCTGGCCCAAGATAATGGTGCCACTTTTTTTCTGAGCATTTTTCCAGTTTACCCTTGCCCGATCCTGAGATGCTTTTGATTGCTTGAACTTCACAAATAAGTCCTAGTGATCTTTTAACTTCTCGTATTGTCTAGTGAATTCTGGAGTCTTGTCTTGTTTACTGAAGTCGTACCATAACCTCACATAGCGACGTACCTCCTCCTCGGGGGCCGGCTGCCTCCACATCGATAGTGGCCCACGCGACCACCACCAATGAAGCTCCGGGTTCGACGAGGGAGCCCAGTTCGTCAGCAAGATGCGCGCCCCACAAGGTGGCACCTCCCATCGTGAGCCCAGTGGAGCCCATTCCCGGACATGGTGCCTCTCAAGCAGGTTGTCACCACCAAGTCGACGAAGAGGATGCTGGTCGGGCATCATCGACGTCGAGAACATATTCTAAAACTATTTAAGTTCCTACTATTTAATAAACTTTATCATCGGATGGATTAAGCTTAGGGTGAAAATCCAAAAATATCATGAAAAGGGTACGAACAAATATAGAAATAATCACATTGCCAAATTCCTATATGAAATGAGCAAGTGCATAATGATCATCGTAGCAAAGCAACCATTCTTTGGAGATCTAGTTTATCAATCAAGATGTCTTGGGATAATTCAGAGCCAACTAAGATGTTTTAGGTTCTAGGGCACATGTCATATATGTTTTTTACATATAACATTTACACAAAATGTAGTACAAATTGAATTGCATTCTATTACCCAATCTCTCGGTTATGACATAAAGAATTTGTGTGATGCCTCACTCATTACATGTATTGAGAATAACCATAACACACATGTCCTATTATAATGCGAATCCATACTAATCATCTAGTTTCAATTAGGGATGAAAATGGAATGGAGAGGAAAAATGGAAACGGAGAGCAAATATGAAAATGGAAATGGAAATTTGCATAATGGAAGTGGAAGCGGAATTTTTTATGCGGAAACAAAAACGAAAACAAAACTATATTTTTTGGTGGAACGGGCGTGAAAACGGAACTTTCCATTTTTTTTTAATATGGTATTTTCGTTTCTACTATAGACCTATTGTCCCTTTCTAGTCCAACCACGAAACAACACACAATGACAGAGTTAGTAGAATGGATCATTTGAGGCCCAACTTCTACTATCACATATGTATTCAACTTGACCCTATACGGAGCGGTCGAGTACTACTACAATACTACGCTAAGTTGCTAACATAATGATATTATTTTATAGCCATGTTAACAATTCAATAATTTTTTTGTTTTCTGTGGAGACTCACCATGGGAGGAGGACCTGCAGCACGGGATCATCGTCGGCGGCGCTGGAGGAAGATGACACGGGAGAAGACGACGACGTGGCGGGAGGAAGACGACGATGACGCGATCGGACGGCGGCGCTGGAGGAAAACAACGTCGGCTCGGTCAAACGGCGAGCAGCCTGGCTGCGGGGTGGCGTCGGGGCTTCTGGAAGAAGCGCGGGAAGCCGTCACCGGGGGCGACAACGACGACGTCGGATTCGGGGACGACATCAGCGGGGCAGGGCATCGGCGTGGGGGAAATGGGATAGATTTCGGATGAAATCGACGGGAGGTATATGTATACATACCTTTAGTCCTGGTTGGTAGCTACAACCAGGGTTTAAAGACCCCCTTTAGTCCTGGTTGGAGCCACAACCGGGAATAAAGGTGAATTTCACCAGGTGGGAAGCCCACCCCTTTAGTCACGGTTGGTGCCACGCACCGGGACTGAAGGTGGCCCTTAGTCCCGGTTGGTGCCATAGACCGGGACTAAAGGTCTTTTTTCAGTTATTTTGTTTTGTTTTTTCTTTATTTATATTCTTTTGTTTCTACTTAAAGCCAAATACATAGAGTTTTTGAGTGAATCTTTTTGCTTTAGGTCACAAAAATTATAAACTTTCTGTTAGTGCGAGTAGTTTTCATATTTGAATAGTTTAAATTGGAATTCTTTGAAATATTAGTGAATCACTAGTTTCTGAATAACTTTACTTTAAAAATAGATTTTTTAGCCATTCATTTTCCTGATGTTTAATATTAGTGTGTTTTATCATTATATTACATTTGTTAATTTTTAGGTTATTTAAAAATGAAATGTCTTTGTAAGAGATGAGTATTCGTGTGAAACCCTCCTACTTCAAAAGAGATTGTCTAGTTTGTACACGAAGTGCATCCAGTTTTTTCCATAACACTTTCAACTTTTTAGCACATGCTATGTGGGTGGAAAGATGATACCATGCCAGGTTTCCACCTTTTCATAATTTATTTATAGTGCCTTTCAATTTTAAGGTCATTTAGTTCAAAAAAATAATTAAATGCATGTAAAAAAGCAAAGGAAGTAAGAAAGGGTTGAAAATTGATGATGTGGCTTTGGATGGTGCATATTGAACGCACAAAGAGTCCGGAGTTGAAATAAGTTTTAAAAAATGAAAAGCCTTTGTAAGAGATGAGTATTCGTTTGAAACCCAGAAACTTCGCAAGAGATTGTCCAGTTTGTACACGAAGTGCATCCAATTTTTGTCGTAACCCTCCCAACTTTTTAGCACATGCTATGTGGGTGAAATGATGATACCATGCCAAGTTTTAGCCTTTTGAGAGTCCATTTGTAGTGCTTTCCAATTTCAGGGTCATTTAGCTCAAAAAAATCATTAAATACATGAAAATAGCAAATGATGTGAGAGAGTGTTGAAAATTGACGATGTGGCTTTGAATGGTGCATATTGAGCGTACAAAAACTGTGGAGTTGAAATAAGTTTTAAAAAATGAAATTCCTTTGTAAGAGATGAGTATTCATGCGAAACCGTGATACTTCGAAAGAGATTATCCAGTTTATACACGAAGTGCATCCAGGTTTTGTCGTAACCCACCCAACTTTTTAGCACATGCTATGTGGGTGAAATGATGATACAATGCCAAGTTTCAGCCTTTTTCGAGTTCATTTGTAGTGTTTTTCAATTTCAGGGTCATTTAGCTCAAAAAATCATTAAGTACATGAAAAATAGCAAATGAAGTGAGAAAGGGTTGAAAATTGATGGTGTGGCTTTGAATGGTGCATATTGAGCGCACAAAAAGTGTGGAGTTGAAATAAGTTTTAAAAAATGAAATACGTAAGAGATGAGTATTCATTCGAAACCCTAATTCTTCGAAAGAGATAGTCGATTTGTACATGAAGTGCATCCAGTTTTTTCCTTAACCCTCCCAACTTTTGAGCACATGCTATGTGGGTTAAATGATGATACCATGCCAAGTTTCAACCTTTTCAGAGTTCATTTGTAGTGCTTTTCAATTTCAAGGTCATTTAGCTCAAAAATATCATGAAATGCATGAAAAATTGTGTTTGCTCATAATTGCACTGATTAACCCCTAGCTATAAAATGTTTCTTTGTGTTTCAAATGCCAAAATACACACACATATATATATATACACTAAGTCTTACACAAAGATTCCCTCCGGTTTGTCCAAAGTGGGACTTTCTAGATATTCTCGGGAACTCACTAGAGAAGAAAGTGATGAAGGTGAAGTCGGTCACATCCGAGATTGGGATCTTGGGGTATAAAAGTTTTTCTTCGCGTGTGTCCCTTTGAGACGTAACCATGGACAATCTTCATCATTTAACAGGATGCTTGGGTCTGTCTTCACTCTGAAGGGAGGAATTTCGTGAAAATTTTCATAATCTTTTAACATGTCTATCATGTGGCACTTTGGCTCATCGTATGATGTATGCGCTTCGTTATCTTTTCTTTTTATCAGCTTGGTAGACATGTCCTTCACATAGAAAACTTGTGCCACATCATTGGCTAGGACGAATGGTTCATCTATGTACCCAAGATTGTTGAGATCCACTATTGTTATTCCGTACCGCGGGTCTTCCTTTACCCCGCCTCCTTTCAGATTGACCCATGTGCACCGAAACAAAGGGACCTTCAATTTTTTTCCATAGTCAAGTTCCCATATCTCCTCCATGTGACCATAATATGTGTCCTTTGGCCTATTGGTGTTTGTTGCATCAAAGCAGACACCATTGTTTTGATTAGTGCTCTTTTTATTTTGGGCGATCATATAAAATCTATTCCCATTTATCTCGTACCCTTTGAAAGTCAATATAATCAAAGATGGTGACTTGGCCAGCAAGTACAGGTCATCTCCAACTTTATCGTCATGCATGAGACGTGTTTGCAACCAACCGCCGAATGACGCCGTGTGTGTACCTTTGATCCAGGGATGCGACTGCTTCGGGTTCTTGGAGCATACAATATCTAGGTGTTCCTCGATATACACAGCCACGATGGTGGAATTTTGTAGAACTGTGTAGTGTGCTTGAGCCCAAGAATTCTCGTCGCTACAAATTATTGAATCCTTTCCTAGCGTGCCTTTTCCACTCAGTCTGCCCTCATGCCGCCATTCACGAACACTAATTGGCTTAAGATCAGGAATAAAGTCAACACAAAACTCAGTGACCTCCTATGTTTCATGGCCCTTGGAGATGCTTCCTTCTGGCCTAGCACGGTTATGAACATATTTCTTTAAGACTCCCATGAACCTCTCAAAGGGGAACATAATGTATAGAAATACACGGCCCAGAATGGAAATCTCTTCGACTAGTTGAACTAGGACGTGTGTCATGATATTGAAGTAGCATGGTGGGAACACCAACTCGAAACTGACAAGACATTGCACCAAATCATTATGTAACCTTGGTAGGATTTCTGGATTGATTACCTTGTGAGAGATTGAATTGAGAAATGCACATAGCTTCATAATGGCTGATCGGACATTTTCCGGTAGAAGGCCCCTCAATGCAACCGGAAGCAATTGCATCATAATCACGTGGAAATCATGAGAGTTTAGCTTATGGAATTTTTTTTCTCTGCCATATTTATTATTCCCTTTATATTCGACGAGTAGCCAGACGGGACCTTCATACCGAGGAGGCATTCAAAGAAGATTTCCTTCTCTTCTTTGGTACGAGCGTAGCTGGGAGGACCTTCATATTGCTTTGGATGCATGCCATCTTTTTCGTGCATACGTTGTTGTTCCTCCCGTTCCTCCGGTGTATGTTTTGTCTTCTCATACATGCCCAAGAAGCCTAGCAGGTTCACGCAAACATTCTTTGTCATGTGCATCACGTCTACTGCAGGGCGGACCTCTAGGGCTTTCCGATAAGGTAGGTTCCAAAATATAGATTTCTTCTTCCACATGGGTGCGTGTCCGTCAGCATCATTCGAAACAGATTGTCCGCCAGGACCCTTTCTAAAAATTATTTCAAATTCTTGACCTTATGAAGTATATGATCACCAGTACGGTGGTCAGGCTTCTTCCGGTGACTTGCCTCACCTTTAAAATACTTGCCTTCTTTACTTAAGAGATGCTTGATCGGAAGAAATCGACGATGTCATAGGTACACATTCTTATTACATTTATCCAAATATATACTTTCGGTATCATCTAAACCGTGCGTGCATGCGTGGTATCCCTTGTTTGTCTGTCCTGGAAGGTTACTAAGAGCAGACCAATCACTGATGGTCACAAATAGCAACGCTCGTAGGTGAAATTCCTTCTGTTTGTGCTCATCCCACACATGTACACCTTTGATATCCCACAGCTATAAAAGTTTTTCAACTAATGGCATTAGGTACACATAAATGGCGTTGCCGGGTTGCTTGGGGCCTTGGATGAGCATTGGCATCATAATGAACTTCCGCTTCATGCACAACCAAGGAGGAAGGTTATAGTCACGGGCCAGGTCCTATGTTTGCTGCTCTGCTCACCAAAAGGATTAATGCGAGCTGCACTTAAACTAAAGCAACAGTTCCTTGCATCATCTGCAAAGTCTATCCACTCTCTCTCGATTTTCCTCCACTGCGATCCATTAGCGTGTACTCTAAACTTCTCGTCTGTCTTACACTCGTCTTTGTGCCATCGCATCAACTTGGCATGCTCTTTATTTTGGAACAAGCGTTTCAATTGTGGTATTATAGGAGCATAGCACATCACCTTGGCAGGAATCCTCTTCCTGGGGCGCTGGCCCTCAACATCGTCACCAGGGTCATCATGGCCGATCTTATAGCGCAACGCACCACATACCGGGCATGCATTCAAATTCTCATATTCCTCACCGCAGTAGAGAATGTAGTCATTAGGGCATGCATGTATCTTCTGCACCTCTAATCCTAGAGGGCAGATAGCATTCTTTGCTTCGTACGTACTGTCGGGAAATTCGTTGTCCTTTGGAACCATCTTCTTCAACATTTTCAGCAACTTTGCAAAACCCTTGTGAGATACACCATTCTGTGCCTTCCATTGTAGCAATTCCAGTGTGGTACCCGGCTTCTTCTTGTCATCTTTGCAATTTGGATACAAAAATTTCTTGTGATCCTATAACATGAGATGCAACTTCAACTTCTCCTTTTCACTTGCGCAGTTTCTCTTTGCATCAGCAAAGGCCGGACCAAGATCATCAGGGGGCTCATCTGGTGCCTCTACTTCAGCTTCTTCCCCATTATAGTACCATCGTATTCATGGAACAAAGGATAGCCATCATCATCCTCTTCTTCTTCATTCTCTTCCATTAGAACCCCTTTTTCTCCGTGCTTGGTCCAACAGTTATAGCCTAGCCGGACATGAAACCGGACGTAAACAGGTGGACGTGAATGAATCTTGACTTAGAGTAAATTTTATCATTCTTACAGACAACACATGGACAAGACAAAAACCATCCAGCTGGTTTGCCTCAACCGCACGAAGAAAACTCTACACGCCATCAATGAGCGTCGGTCATCGTACATCCATTGCCAGTTCATCTTAATTACACAAGACCGAAAAGACCAAATTAATACAAGTTCATACACACTTATTCTCATAAAACAACATACAAGAGTATCTCGATAAAACATTTAAAGTCAACAACAAATGCGATCAAGATCGCAACTAAGGTAACCATTGATCCGACAGCATAGTGATACCAAGCCTTTTTATTAACGACATATTTTCTAATCTTTCTAATCTTCAAGCGCATTGCATCCATCTTGATCTTGTGATCATCGACGACATCGCAACGTACCACTCCAATTTCATCTTCTCTTCTTCAATTATTTTCAATTTTTCTTTCAAATACTTGTTTTCTTTTTCAATTAAATTTAACTTCTCGACAAGAGGGTCGGTTACAATTTTTAGTTCACATACCTCCTAGATATAAATATCTCTGTCAACTTGATGTACATAATTGTCATAAATGAGAAATGCAACAAATACTTATAGAAGAGAATATACCACATCCGAATCATAAACTGGACGAGGGGCGACTGGGACGGATATCAAGACCATGGCACTATGTATAACAAATAATCATACACGTAAGAAAACTATCTAGCTAAATCATACAAATAAGATTTTTCTTGTATAAAAAGGATAAGAACAAGAGGATCACCAAGGTGGTGCCAGCAGAGGGATGGTGTGGGTGATCGATGATGGTTAGGACGAGGACGGGAAGGCACTATGTAAACCACATCTACACATATGCCAATAAGAAGTTAATTTGAGCTCAAATTGCATATAAATCAAATAAACTCCGACAAAATTACTCCTCAAACTAAAACCCACAAATCACTATACTTATAGAGCATTGCACGAGCTAATCTACCAATGAGAGATGAAAGGACAAAGTTGCTAACCTTTGTGAACACTTTGAGAGATGAAGTGCCTCAAATCTTGACAAATCTTAGCAAAAAATGGAGGACGAGCTCGAGCTAACGGGAAGAACAGAGAGGGAAATGGAGAAAACAAAGAAATGGGCTCGGTCTGGATGAAGGGCTTACATAGGGAGATCATTAGTCTCGGTTTGTATAACCAACACTAGTAGAAAAAGGGCATTTAGCCCCGATTCGGTTGGGCCATTAGTCACGGTTCTTGAACCGGGACTAATCAACCGGGACTAATGCTAACCCCGGTTCGGCCCCGAACCGGGGCTAATGGCCTTCCACGTGGCAGGGCTGGGAGCGAGGGGGGAGGGCTATTAGTCCCGGTTCGTATTACGAACCGGGGCTATTTTATCGCGGTTTTTTTGAGCAATTTTTGGGTTTAGGGTTTTGCACTAAATTGGATGGGCTATTTTTCTGGCCCCTATTTTCCCATTTATTTGTTACATATATATTGCACATCGTCACGAATATATTACACCATCTCATCCGTCGTGCTTTGTCGAACATATTTACAAAATGTAGACACGAGTTACATGCACATATATGCATCTTTTTTACACTATATCATTTCATATCGTTTCCGTCGAATGGCAATAGTATTCTAATCGATCATCTAACAACTCATCATCATCTTAATCATATACCAAGTTATCATATGATACACATAAAATAAAACAGAGAAACATCATAATATATAGTCATCATATGCATGCATCCTAATCGATCATGTCAAGTAATAATATAAATCAGAATAACTTGTCTCTCATAAGACCTAGTCCTCGCTCTTAGGTATAATGTCATAAAACATAATAACACCTATGTATCCATGATGAAGCACAGAGATCCAACGGTCTCCAACTTGTGGCTCCCGAACCTTGTTTATTTCTCTTCATGATTCAATTTGGAGCCTTTTTATCTTGATTTAAGGTTACTCGTGTATGGAGCATTGAACTCAGCCCTCAGCGGGCTTATAATTTTCATTTGAACTTCTCGGAGCATCATCAGAGGCACTACATCATGTGGCAGTTGCTTTTGAAGAACATAATAATAACCTAGTTAGCAATGTAATCAACACCATTTATGCAATACTAGAGCGTACTTAATTAGGAAACTCTTACCAAGATATTTCGGCGAATGTCATTCGGCCTCAACTTATGCACTAGTGGCATGTAAAATGTATAATTTTGACCAATTCCAAAATTATACGGGAAGGTATCCCTAGAAACCACAACACCAGCAACAGGAAAGTGGAGAAGAACATCCTTCTCCTCCCAAGTTAGATGTGATCCATACGTGTAGTGTGTCCTGTCAATTAATTTCCGTAATTCAGTCGAAGAAACGAAATAATCTGTAAATTATAATTTAACAAATTTAGTATATGGACGAACACCAACTATTTCTAAATATAAATGCAAATTACTTGACAAATATGGTTGAGAAACTCACATGGAGGTAAAACAGGAAGCATATCATCGACAACCACCCAAATGTCGATGTTGCCTCGCATATTATCTTCAGGACGAAGATCGAAGGTTATTTCCATACCCTCCTGAAATCCATATGCCTTGCAAAGATCTTCCCACTTTGGGCACGCAAATTCTGTTTGAAAAACTGAATTAAATACTTTGATATCAAATGTGTGACCATGTATAGTCCTCAGGTTAGCGCTCTTCGTCTAAATTCTCTCGTGGTCTTTGAAACCGAGCCTCTCCAACACATATCTTCTTGCATGGCAAGGGAGAAACATATATCCATTCTCGTCAAGCTTCATGCTGAAGAACCTATCGTCTCGCAGGTGAGGCGTGTCACACATACCCCGATAGTCGCCGCAATATTCACACTCCCAATATTCATCGTCAGAAATTTCTTGTTTTATTGTGGTAAATGTGTGTAAACAACAATCGTGACACTATATATATCGATTGAACGTCTATATATATATATATATATAAAAACATAGCTAGCTAGGCCACTCTGACATTCCGACAAAACTTAGCACAATTTAGCAAGAAAAAGTGAGAAACTCACAACTGTTTTATGCATTATATTAACACCAACAAAAGGATGATATTTGTAGGTTGGTGAAATATGTATGTGCCCTTTTTCCTCTCCGAAGTTTAAATAAGTTGTTTGAAACCATTGGTTGTCTAATTCAAACCTAATGTGCCTACTTACATGAAATTTATGAACAGGATTTTATCCTTCTTTCTAGTTAGCCCATCAAAAGATCTTCAGCAAACATATATATCTTGATTTTCTTATTAACATATGCATCTCAATTTACATTATTTAAATTTTTTCTAGCTTGAACCAATGGCCCTAAAATCTAAATGGCAGCAACCTTGGGGTGCCTAGAGCGGGAGGGGAGGGGGCGGCGGCGCATGGAGGGGGTGGGCTTACCGGAGCGGGATGGCGAGGGGGCCGACCGGCTTACCGGAGCGAAAGAGGGGAAGGGGGATTACCGCGGGAGGGGAGGGGGCGGCAGCGATGACGAGGGAGGCGGCGGTGACGACGACGACGACGGTGATGGGGAGGAGCGCGGAGACGGCGACGACGGCAGGGAAGAGTCGGCTCGAGGGTTCGTCTGCGTCGCGCGCGAGAGAAGGAAGAAGCTGGAAACCGCGATTTGGACATCACAAATTTCCAACTGCTGCCTATATAGGTGGAGCTTTGGTCCTGGGTCGTGGCTCGAACCGGGACTAAAGTGTTGGGTAACGTAGCATAAATTCAAAATTTTCCCTACGCATATTCAGATCTTCCTATGGAGAGACCAGCAACGAGAGAGGGGTGAGTGCATCTTCGTACCTTTGAAGATCTCTAAGCGGAAGCGTTGCTAGAACGCGGTTGATGGAGTCGTGCTCACGGCGATTCAGATCGCGGTGTGATTCCGATCTTGTGCCGAACCACGGCACATCCGCGCCCAACACACATGCAGCCCGGTGACGTATCTCGCACCTTGATCCAGCAAGGAGGAGGGAGAGGTTGGGGAAGATCTCCGGCAGCACGACGGCGTGGTGTCGATGGAGAGACGAGGTCTCCCGGTAGGGCTTCGCCAAGCACCGTGGGAGAGGAGGAAGAAGGGGGGCAGGGCTGCGCCGAGGGAGATGGAAAACTGTGTGCAAAACAGCACCAAAACCCCCACTATATATAGGAGGAGGGGAGGGGGGTTCCACCCCTAGGGTTCCCACCCTAGGTGGTGCGGCAGCCCCCCAGATGGGAGGTGCGGCGGCCAGGGCAGGGGGAGGGGGTGGCACACCCCTAGGTGGGCCTTAGGCCCACCAGCGCATAGTGTTTCCCCCCCTCTCCACCTCCTGCGCCTTGCGCCTCCTTGTGGGAGGCGCACCAACCCACTTTGGGCTGGTTGCCCTCCCTCTTTTGGCCCGTGCTAACTCTTTGGGCTGGTGGCCCCTCGGGACCATTTCCGGTGGTCCCGATGGTCCCGGTACATTACCGGTGACGCCCGAAACATTTCCGGTGTCCAAAACCATCCATCCTATATATCAATCTTTACATCCGGACCATTTAGGAGATCCTCGTGACGTCCGGGATCTCATCCGGGAGTCCGAACAACTTTCGGTAACCTCATATAACAATTCCCTATAACCCTAGCGTCATCGAACCTTAAGTGTGTTGACCCTACGGGTTAGGGAGACAAGCAGACATGACCGAGACACCTCTCCGGCCAATAAACATCAACGGGGCCTGGATACCCATGGTGGCTCCCACTTGATCCACGATGATCTCATCCGATGAACCACGATGTCAAGGATTCAATCAATCCCATATACAATTCCCTTTGTCTGTCGGTATAGAACTTGCCCGAGATTCGATCGTCGGTATACCTATACCTTATTCAATCTCGTTACCGTTAAGTCTCTTTACTCGTTCCGTAGCACATCATCGTGCGACTAACTCCTTAGTCACATTGAGCTCATGATGATGTTCTACCGAGTGGGCCCAGAGATACCTCTCCATCACGTGGAGTGACAAATCCCGATCTCGATTCGTACCAACCCAACAGACACTTCCAGAGGTACCCGCAGTACACCTTTATAGTCACCCAGCTACGTTGTGACGTTTGATACACCCAAAGAAGTCCTACAGTATCCGGGAGTTGCACAATCTCACGGTCAAAGGAAAATACACTTGACATTAGAAAAGCTTTAGCATACGAACAATACAATCTAGTGCTATGCTTAGGATTGTGTCTTGTCCATCACATCATTCTCCCAATGATGTGATCCCGTTATCAATGACATCTAATTCCCATGATCAGGAAACCATGATCATCTATTTATCAACGAGCTAGCCAACTAGAGGCTTGCTAGGGACACATTGTGATCTATTTATTCACACATGTATTACTGTTTCCTGTTAATACAATTATAGCATGAACAATAGACGATTATCATGAACAAGGAAATATGATAATAACCATTTTATTATTGCCTCTAGGGCATATTTCCAACAGTCTCCCACTTGCACTAGAGTCAATAATCTAGTTACATTGTGATGTATCGAACACCCATAGCATTATGGTGTTGATCATGTTTTTCTCGAGGAAGAGGTTTAGTCAACGGGTCTGCGACATTCAGATCCGTATGTACTTTACAAATCTCTATTACTCCACTCTGGACATGGTCCTGGATGGAGTTGTAGCGGCATTTGATATGCTTGGTCTTTCGGTGAAACCTGGGCTCCTTGGCTATGGCAATGGCCCCAGTGATATCACAGAAGAGCGTCATTGGACCCGACGCGCTTGGAACCACTCCAAGGTCGGTGATGAGCTCCTTCATCCAAATTCCTTCATGAGTCGCTTCGAAGCAGCTATGTACTCCGCTTCGCATGTAGATGCTGCCACGACTTCTTGCTTGCTGCTGCACCAGCTCACTGCCCCACCATTGAAAACATATACGTATCCGGTCTGTGACTTAGAGTCATCCGGATCTGTGTCGAAGCTAGCGTCGACGTAACCCTTTACGACGAGCTCTTCGTCACCTCCATAAACGAGAAACATTTCCTTAGTCCTCTTCAGGTACTTAAGGATATTCTTGACCGTTGTCCAGTGTTCCATACCGGGGTCACTTTGGTACCTCCCTACCAAACTTATGGCAAGGTTTATATCAGGTCTGGTACAAAACATGGCATACATAAGAGAGCCTACGGCTGAAGCGTAGGGGACAGTACTCATCTTCTCTCTATCTGCTGCCGTGGTCGGCGACTAAGTCTTACTCAATCTCATACCCTGCAAAACTGGCAAGAACCCTTTCTTTGAGTTTTCCATATTGAACTTCTTCAATATCTTGTCAAGGTATGTACTTTGCGAAAGACCTATGAGGCGTCTCGATCTATCTCTATAGATCTTGATACCTAATATGTATGCAGCTTCTCCAAGGTCCTTCATTCAAAAAATCTTGTTCAAATAGGCCTTTATACTCTCCAACATCTCTATATTATTCCCCATCAATAATATGTCATCCACATACAGTATGAGGAAAGCTATAGAGCTCCCACTCACTTTCTTGTACAGACAAGCTTCTCCATAAACATGTATGAACCCAAACGATTTAATTACCTCATTAAAGCGAATGTTCCAACTCCGAGATGCCTGCACCAGCCCATAGATGGAGTGCTGGAGCTTGCACACTTTGTTAGCACCCTTAGGGTCGACAAAACCTTTTGGTTGCATCATATACAACTCTTCCTTAAGATTCCCGTTAAGGAACGCTGTTTTGACGTCCATTTGCCAAATTTCATAATCATAAAAGGCGGCAATCGCTAACATTATTCGGACTGATTTCAACTTCGCTACGGGAGAGAAAGTCTCTTTGTAGTCAATTCCTTGAATTTGTCGAAAACCCTTTGCGACAAGTCGAGCTTTATAAACGGTTACATTACCGTTTGCATCAGTCTTCTTCTTGAAGATCCATTTATTTTCTATGGCTCGCCGGTCATCGGGCAAGTCCACCAAAGTCCATACTTTGTTCTCATACATGGATCCTATCTCGGATTTCATAGCTTCAAGCCATTTGTTGGAATCCGGGCCCGCCATCGCTTCTTCATAGTTTGAAGGTTCACCGTTGTCTAACAACATGATTTCCATCACAGGGTTGCCGTACCACTCTGGTGCGGAGCGTGCCCTTGTGGACCTTCGTGGTTCAGTAGTAACTTGAGCCGAAGCTTCATGATCATTATCATTAACTTCCTCTTCAGTTGGTGCACGCGCCACAGGAACAATTTCCCGTGCTGCGCTACTTTCCTGTTCGAGAGGGGGTGTAATTACCTCATCAAGTTCTACCTTCCTCCCACTTACTTCTTTCGAGAGAAACTCTTTCTCTAGAAAGGATCTGTTCTTGGCAACAAAGGTTTTACCTTCGGATGTAAGATAGAAGGTATACCCAATAGTTTCCTTAGGGTATCCTATGAATACGCATTTCTCCGCTTTGGGTTCGAGCTTTTCTGGTTGAAGTTTCTTCACATAAGCATCGCAACCCCAAACTTTAAGAAACGACAACTTAGGTTTCTTACCAAACCATAGTTCATACGGTGTCGTCTCAACGGATTTAGACGGTGCCCTATTTAAAGTGAATTCTGCAGTTTCTAATGCGTATCCCCAAAACGATAGCGGTAAGTCGGTAAGAGACATCATAGATCGTACCATATCTAATAAAGTGCGATTACGACGTTCAGACACTCCGTTGCATTGCGGTGTGCCAGGCGGCGTTTGTTGTGAAACGATTCCACACTTCCTTAGGTGTGTGCCAAACTCGTGACTCAAATATTCTCCTCCACGATCAGATCGTAGACACTTAATTTTTCTGTCACGTTGTTTCTCGACCTCACTCTAAAATTCCTTGAACTTTTCAAACGTCTCAGATTTGTGCTTCATCAAGTAGATATACCCATACCTACTCAAATCATCGGTGAGAGTGAGAACATAACGATAGCCACCGCGAGCTTCAACGTTCATTGGACCACACACATCAGTATGTATTATTTCCAATAAGTCAGTTGCTCTCTCAATTATTCCTGAGAATGGAGTCTTAGTCATCTTGCCCATGAGGCACGGTTCGCATGTGTCAAATGATTCAAAGTCAAGAGACTCTAATAGTCCATCAGTATGGAGCTTCTTCATGTGCTTAACACCGATATGACCAAGGCGGCAGTGCCACAAGTATGTGGGACTATCATTATCAACTTTACATCTTTTGGTACTCTCACTATGAATATGTGTAACATCACGATTGAGATTCATCAAGAATAAACCATTCACCAGCGGAGCATGACCATAAAACATATCACTCATATAAATAGAACAACCATTATTCTCTGACTTAAATGAGTAGCCGTCTCGCATTAAGCAAGACCCTGATAGAATATTCATGCTCAGACTGGTACTAAATAACAATTATTAAGGTTTAAAACTAATCACGACGGTAGATGTAGAGGTAGCGTGTCGACGGCGATCACATCGACCTTGGAGCCATTCCCGACGCGCATCGTCACCTCGTCCTTGGCTAGTCTCCGCTTATTCCGCAGTTCCTGCTTTGAGGTGCAAATGTGAGCAACAGCACCGGTATCAAATACCCAGGAGCTGAGCGCTGGTAAGGTCACATCAATAACATGTATATCACATATACCTTTAACGTTGTCGGCCTTCTTGTCCGCTAAGTATTTGGGGCAGTTCCGCTTCGAGTGACCTTTTCCCTTGCAATAGAAGGACTCAGTCTCAGGCTTGGGTCCATTCTTTTTCTTCTTCCCGGCATCTGGCTTACCGGGCGCGGAAACGGCTTTGCCTTATTTCTTGAAGTTCTTCTTACCCTTTCCCTTCTTGAAACTAGTGGTCTTGTTGACCATCAACACTTGATGCTCTTTCTTGATTTCTACCTCTGCAGACTTGAGCATCGAGTACAACTCGGGAATGGTCTTCTCCATCCCTTGCATGTTGTAGTTCAGCACAAAACCTTTGTATCTTGGTGGGAGAGACTGGAGGATTCTGTCAATTATAGCATCATCCGGAAGTTCGACTCCAAGTGAAGTCAGACGATCGTCTAACCCAGACATTTTGAGTATGTGCTCACTCACAAAACTGTTCTCCTCCATCTTACAGCTAAAGAACTTGTCGGAGACTTCATATCTCTCGACACGGGCATGAGCTTGAAAAACTAGTTTCAGCTCTTGGAACATCTCGTCTGCACCGTGTTGCTCAAAACGCCTTTGGAGCCCTGTTTCCAAACTGTATAACATGCCGCACCTAACCAGAGAGTAGTCATCACTCCGCGTTTGCCACACGTTCAGAATGTCCCGGGCTGCTGCGGGAGCGGGAGGGTCACCTAGTGACGCATCAAGGACATAAGCCTTTTTAGCTGCTTCAAGGCTGAGCTTCAAGTTGCGAACCCAGTCCGCATAGTTGCTACCATCATCTTTCAGCTTGTTTTTCTCTAGGAATGCGTTGAAATTGAGGTTGACGTTGGCCATCTACAATATTTATAAAGACAACTTTTAGACTAAGTTCATGACAAATAAGTTCATTTAATCAAAAAAAGTATAAACTCCCACTTAAATCGACATCCCTCTAGTCATCTAAGTGATACATGATCCATGTTGACTAACCCGTGTCCGATCATCACGTGAGACGGACTAGTCACCATGGTGAGCAACTTCATGCTGATCGTATTCAACCATACGACTCATGTTCAACCTTTCGGTCTCTTGTATTCGAGGTCATGTCTGTACATGCTAAGCTCGTCGAGTCAACCTAGGTGTTTCGCGTGTGTAAATCTGGCTTACACCCGTTGTATGCGAACGTTAGAATCTATCACACCCGATCATCACGTCGTGCTTCGAGACAACGATCCTTCGCAACGGTGCACACTTAGGGGAATACGTTCTCGAAATTTTAAGAGGGATCATCTTATTATGCTACCGCCGTTCTAAGCAATAAGATGAAAAACATCACAATGCAATCATATAGTGACATGATATGGCCATTATCATCTTTGCTCTTTCGATCTCCATCTTCAGGCATCGCATGATCATCATTGTCACTGCCGTGACACCATGATCTCCATCATCATAATATCCGTGATCGTGTCTCTGTGAAGTCGTCACACCAACTACTACTATCACTACTACTATAGCTAACCGTTAGCAATGAAGTAAAAGTAGTAAGCACATGGCGTTGCATCTCATACAATAAATTAAGACAACTCCTATGGCTCCTGCCGGTTGTCATACTCATCGACATGCAAGTCGTGAAAGCTATTACAATAACATGATCATCTCATACATCATACATGCAACATCACAACTTTGGCCATATCACATCATATGTCAAACCCTGCAAAAATAAGTTAGACGTCCTCTAATTGTTGTTGCAAGTTTTACGTGGCTGATTTGGGTTTCTAGCAAGAACGGTTTCTTACCTACGTGAAAGCCACAACGATGATATGCCAAAGCTATTTACCCTTCATAAGGACCCTTTTCATCAAATCCAATCCGACTAGAGTAGGAGAGACAGACACTCGCTAGCCACATTTATGCACGGTGTGCATGTCTGTCGGTGAAAACAGTCTCACGTAAGCATACGTGTAATGTAGGTCCGGGCCGCTTCATCCCACAATACCGCTGGAAAATAATAAGACTAGTAGCGGCAAGCAATTGACAAATCATCGCCCACAAATTTTTGTGTTCTACTCGTGCATAGAATCTACGCTTAGAAAACCTGGCTCGGATGCCACTGTTGGGTAACGTAGCATAAATTCAAAATTTTCCCTACGCATATTCAGACCTTCCTATGGAGAGACCAGCAACGAGAGAGGGGTGAGTGCATCTTCATACCTTTGAAGATCGCTAAGCAGAAGCGTTGCTAGAACGCGGTTGATGGAGTCGTGCTCGCGGCGATTAGAATCGCGGTCTGATTCCGATCTAGTGCCGAACCACGGCACCTCCGCGTTCAACACACGTGCAGCCCGGTGACGTCTCCCGCACCTTGAGCCAGCAAGGAGGAGCGAGAGGTTGGGTAAGATCTCCGGCAGCACGACGGCGTGGTGTCGATGGACAGACGAGGTCTCCCGGCAGGGCTTCGCCAAGCACCGTGGGAGAGGAGGAAGAAGGGGGGCAGGGCTGCGCCGAGGGAGATGGAAAACTGTGTGCAAAACAGCCCCAAAACCCCCACTATATATAGGAAGAGGGGAGGGGGGTGCCACCCCTAGGGTTCCCACCCTAGGTGGTGCGGCAGCCCCCCTAGATGGGAGGTGCGGCGGCCAGGGCAGGGGAGGGGGTGGCGCACCCCTAGGTGGGCCTTAGGCCCACCAGCGCCTAGGGTTTCCCCCCCTCTCCACCTCCTGCGCCTTGGGCCTCCTTGTGGGAGGCGCGCCAGCCCACTTTGGGCTGGTTGCCCTCCCTCTTTTGGCCCATGCTACCTCTTGGGGCTGGTTGCCTCTCCCGGTGGACCCCCGGGACCATTTTCGGTGGTCTCCGTGGTCCCGGTACCGGTGACGCCCGAAACATTTCCGGTGTCCAAAACCATCCATCCTATATATCAATATTTACCTCCGGACCATTCCGGAGCTCCTCGTGACGTCCGGGATCTCATCCGGGACTCCGAACAACTTTCGGTAACCTAGTATAACAATTCCCTATAACCCTAGCGTCATTGAACCTTAAGTGTGTTGACCCTACGGGTTCGGGAGACAGGCAGACATGGCCGAGACACCTCTCCGGCCAATAACCATCAGCGGGGTCTGGATACCCATGGTGGCTCCCACTTGCTCCATGATGATCTCATCGGATGAACCACGATGTCAAGGATTCAATCAATCTCGTATACAATTCCCTTTGTCTGTCGGTATAGAACTTGCCCGAGATTCGATCGTCGGTATACCTATACCTTGTTCAATCTCGTTACCGGTAAGTCTCTTTACTCGTTCGGTAGCACGTCATCGTGCGACTAACTCCTTAGTCACATTGAGCTCATGATGATGTTCTACCGAGTGGGTCCAGAGATACCTCTCCGTGAAGCGGAGTGACAAATCCCGATCTCGATTCGTACCAAACAAACAGACACTTTCAGAGATACCCGCAGTGCACCTTTATAGTCACCCAGTTACGTTGTGACATTTGATACACCCAAAGCACTCCTACGGTATCCGGGAGTTGCACAATCTCACGGTCGAAGGAAAAGACACTTGACATTAGAAAAGCTTTAGCATACGAACAATACGATCTAGTGCTATGCTTAGTATTGGGTCTTGTCCATCACATCGTTCTCCCAATGATGTGATCCCGTTATCAATGACATCTAATGCCCATGATCAGGAAACCATGATCATCTATTGATCAACGAGCTAGCCAACTAGAGGCTTGCTAGGGACACATTGTGATCCATTTATTCACACTTGTATTACTGTTTCCTGTTAATACAATTATAGCATGAACAATAGACGATTATCATGAACAAGGAAATATGATAATAACCATTTTATTATTGCCTCTAGGGCATATTTCCAACATAAATACCACCATTAGTACCGGGCCGAGCCACGACCGGGGACTAAAGACCCCTTTTCGGCAGGCGGAGTGACGGGAAATGAGGGTTTTTAGTCCCGGGTCGTGGCTCGACCCTCGGACTAAAGGTGGTCTTTAGTCCCGGTTCGAGCCATGACCGAGGACTAAAGACCTTGGGATGGCGGCATTTCAAAGTTTAGTCCCACCTCGCTTGTCGAGAGGAGCCACGACTCGTTTATAAGCCCCGCTGCCCCAACCGTGTCGAGGTCCTCTCTAAAGAAGGCTTACGGGCCTAAACGCACTGTAATTGAAAAATTGAAAATATATGTGAAATTAAAGACATAATTCAACCTAAATTCAAAGTGAGGTCACTTTGACTTTAGGTTGAATTTTCTCTATAAATTCTCATATAGTTTCAATTTTTTCCATTATTTTTGTTTTGTTCTTTGCTTTATTTATTTGGTTTTTTCTACTTATAGCTAAATATTTAGTTTTTGAATAACTTAACTCTAATTTTTTTCTATTAAATATTTTTTCTCTTCTATTTTAGTTTTCTATTAATGATTTTAACCAAAAAACTTTATGAAAATTCTTTTGAGTTGAATTTTTTTTTCTTTTCAGTTAATGTTTTACTTGATTCTTTTTAACAAATAAGCACTTTGATAATTTTAGTTGATTATTTTTATTTCATTCATTTTAGTTAATGTTTTAATTGATTATTTTTAGCTAACTCTTTTTTTGTTTTCTATTAAATATTTTCACAAAATGGACAATCTCTCTCGAAACAAAAATGCATCATAATTTTTGTGTGTTGAAAATGCACCATTCAAAGGCACATCACAAATTTTTTTCGTTTACAAAACGGACAATTGTTTCGTGTATAAAAGGGACAATCTCTCTCGAAGTATCAAGGTTTCGAACGAGAACTCATCTGTTACAAAGGCATTTCATTTTTTTAAACTTATTTGAACTCCATACTTTTTGTGTGTTGAAAATGCACCATTCAAATGCACATCACAAACTTTCAACAATTTCTGACTTCATTTGCTATTTTTCATGCATTTACTTTCTTTTTTTTGAGCTAGTTAACCCTAAAATTGAAAATCACTACAAATGAACTCTGAAAATGTTAAAAGTTGGCATGGTATCATCATTTCACCCACATAGCATGTTTTAAAAAGTTGAGAGGGTTACGACAAAAACTGGATGCACTTCGTGTACAAAACGGACAATCTCTTTCGAAGTATCACGGTTTCGAACGAGAACTCATCTATTACAAAGGGATTTCATTTTTGTGAAATTATTTAAACTCCATACTTTTTGTGTGTTGAAAATGCACTATTCAAAGGCATATCACAAATTTTCAACAATTTCTGACTTCATTTGGTATTTTTCGTGCATTTACTTATTTTTTTGAGCTAGTTGACCCTCAAATTGAAAAGCACTACAAATGAACTCTGAGAATGTTGAAAGTTGGCATGCTATCATAATTTCACCCACATAGCATGTGCGAAAAAGGGAGAGGGTTATGACAAAAACTGGATGCACTTCGTGTACAAAACGGACAATCTCTCTCGAAGTATGAGGGTTTTCAACGAGAACTCATCTGTTACAAAGGAATTTCATATTTTTGAACTTATTTGAACTCCATACTTTTTGTGTGTTGAAAATGCACCATTCAAAGGCACATCACAAATTTTAAACAATTTCTAACTTCATTTTGTATTTTTCGTGCATTTACTTTTTTTTGAGCTAGTTCACCCTGAAATTAAAAAGCACTACAAATGAACTGTGAAAATGTTGAAAGTTGGCATGGTATCATCATTTCACCCATAGCATGTGCTAAAAAGTTGAGAGCGTTACGACAAAAACTGGATGCACTTCTTGTACAAAACGGACAATCTCTCTCGAAGTATTAGTGTTTCGAACGAGAACTTATCTGTTACAAAGGTATTTCATTTTTTAACTTATTTGAACTCCATACTTTTGTGTGTGTTGAAAATGCACCATTCAAAGACACATCACAAATTTTCAACAATTTCTAACTTCATTAGGTATTTTTCGTGCATTTACATTTTTGGAGCTAGTTGACCCTGAAATTAAAAAACACTACAAATGAACTCTGAAAATGTTGAAAATTGGCATGGTATCATCATTTCACCCACATATCATGTGCTAAAAAGTTGAGAGGGTTACGACAAAAACTGGATGCATTTTATGTACAAAACGGACAATCTCTCTCAAAGTATCAACGTTTTGAACGAGAACTCATCTGTTACAAAGGGATTTCATCTTTTTGAACTTATTTGAACTCCATACCTTTTGTGTATTGAAAATGCACCATTCAAAGGCACATCATAAATTTTCAACAATTTCTGACTTCATTTGGTATTTTCGTGCATTTACTTTTTTGAGCTAGTTAACCCTGAAATTGAAAAGCACTACAAATGAACTCTGAAAATGTTAAAAGTTGGCATGGTATCATCATTTCACCCACATAGCATGTGCTAAAAAGTTGAGAATTTTACGAAAAAAAGTGGATGCACTTCATGTACAAAATGAACAATCTCTCTCGAAGTATCAGGGTTTTGAACGAGAACTCATCTGTTACAAAGGGATTTCATTTTTTGAACATATTTGAACTCCATACTTTTTGTGTGTTGAAAATTCTCCATTCAAAGGCACATCACAACTTTTCAACTATTCCTGACTTCATTTGGTATTTTTCGTGCATTTACTTTTTTTTGAGCTAGTTGATCCTGGAATTGAAAAGCACTACAAATGAACTCTGGAAATATTGAAAGTTGCCATGGTATCATCATTTCACCCACATAGCATGTGCTAAAAAGTTGAGAGGGTTACGAGAAAACTGGATGCACTTCGTGTACAAAATGGACAATCTCTCTCGAAGTATGAGGGTTTCGAATGAGAACTCATCTGTTACAAAGGGATTTTATTTTTTTGAACTTATTTGAACTCCATACTTTTTGCGTGTTGAAAATGCACCATTCAAAGGCACATCACAAATTTTCAACTATTTCTGACTTCATTTGGTATTTTTCGTGCATTTACTTTTTTTTGAGCTAGTTGACCCTGAAATTGAAAAGCACTACAAATGAACTGTGAAAATATTGAAAGTTGGCATGGTATCATCATTTCAACCACCTCATTTTTCGACCGTCGATGATGGTCGCTACTCCTTCTTCCCCTAGTGCATAAAAATATCTAGCACAAGGAGAAGAAGGAGAAGCGACCCCCACAACAACAGTCGGCATTCTTCTTCTCTCATGTATGGAGGACACTCCCTCACCTGATTTTTCGACCGTCCATGATGGTCCCTATTCCTTCTTCCCCTAATGCATAATAAATATCTACCACAAGGAGAAGAAGGAAAAGTAACCCCCACAACAACAGTAGGCATTCTTCTTCTCTCATATATGGTGGACACTCCCTCACCTGATTTTTCGACCATCGATGATGGTCGCTACTCCTTCTTCCCCTAATGCATAAAAATATCTAGCACAAGGAGAAGAAGGAGAAGCGACCCCCACAACAACAGTCTGCATTCTTATTCTCTCATATATGGTGGTGACACCCTCACCTGATTTTTCGACCGTCGATGATGGTCGCTATTCCTTCTTCCCCTAGTGCATATGAATATCTAGCACAAGGTGAAGAAGGAAAAGCGACCCTCACAACAATAGTCGGCATTCTTCTTCTCTTATGTATGTTGGACACTCCCTCACCTGATTTTTTGACCATCGATGATGGTCGCTACTCCTTCTTCCCCTAGTATATAACAAATATCTAGCACAAGGAGAAGAAGGAGAAGTGACCGCCACAACAACAGTCGGCATTCTTCTTCTCTCATATATGGTGGACACTCCCTCACCTGATTTTTCGACTGTCGATGATGGTCGCTACTCCTTCTTCCCCTAGTGCATAACAAATATCTAGCACAAGGAGAAGAAGGAGATGCGTCCCCCACAACAACAGTCGGCATTCTTCTTCTCTCATATATGGTGGACACTCCCTCGCCTGATCTTTCGACCGTCGATGATGGTCGCTACTCCTTCTTCCGCTAGTGCATAACAAATATCTAGCACAAGGAGAAGAAGGAGAAGCGACCCCACAACAACAGTCGGCATTCTTCTTATCTCATATATGGTGGACACTCCCTCACCTGATTTTTCGACCGTCGATGACCGTAGCTTTTCCTTCTTCCCCTAATGCATAACAAATATCTAACACAAGGAGAAGAAGGAAAAGCGACCCCCACAACAACAATCGGCATTCTTATTCTCTCATATATGGTGGACACTCCCTCATCTGATTTTTCGACTGTCGATGATGGTCGCTACTCCTTCTTCCCCTAGTGCATAAAAAATATCTAGCACAAGGAGAAGTAGGAGAAGCGACCCCCACAACAACAGTCCGCATTCTTCTTCTCTCATATATGGTGGACACTCCCTCACCTAATTTTTCGACCGTCGATGATGGTCGCTATTCCTTCTTCCCCTAGTGCATAACAAATATCTAGCACAAGGAGAAGAAGGAAAAGCGACCCCCACAACAATAGTCGGCATTCTTCTTCTCTCATATATGGTGGACACTCCCTCACCTGAATTTTTGACCGTCGATGATGGCCGCTACTCCTTCTTCCCCTAGTGCATAACAAATATCTAGCACAAGGAGAAGAAGGAGAAGCGACCGCCACAACAACAGTCGGCATTCTTCTTCTCTCATATATGGTGGACACTCCCTCACCTGATTTTTCGACCGTCGATGATGATCGCTACTCCTTCTTCCCCTAGTGCATAACAAATATCTAGCACAAGGAGAAGAAGGAGAAGTGTCCCCCACAACAACAGTCGGCATTCTTCTTCTCTCATATATGGTGGACACTCCCTCACATGATTTTTCGCTACTCCTTCTTCCCCTAGTGCATAACAAATATCTAGCACAAGGAGAAGAAGGAGAAACGACCCCACAACAACAGTCGGCATTCTTCTTCTCTCGTATATGGTGGACACTCCCTCACCTGATTTTTCGACCGTCGATGATGATAGCTATTCCTTCTTCCCCTAATGCATAACAAATATCTAGCACAAGGAGAAGAAGGAAAAGCGACCCCAGAACAACAATCGGCATTCTTATTCTCTCATATATGGTGGACACTCCCTCATTTGATTTTTCGACCGTCGATGATGGTCGCTACTCCTTCTTCCCCTAGTGCATAACAAATATCTAACACAAGGAGAAGAAGGAGAAGCGACCCCCACAACAACAGTCGGCATTCTTCTTCTCTCATATATGGTGGCTCGGGCATTTGGTCGAACACCTCATGTGCATGAACTAGAGTGGGAAGAGCATGGCATGCATGCTCACACCTCAACGCCCAAAAACAGAGGAGAGTGTGGGCAGGGGCGAGGGTTTATATAGGCAGAACTTTAATCCCGGTTTTTGTGTAATATCGGGACTAATAGCCTACCCTTTAGTCCCGGTTCGTGCCACAAACCGGGACTAATGATCCGCGGCACGCCACATGGCAGTCGCTGGATCTTTAGTCCCGGATTTTGCCCCGAACCGGGACTAATGAGGTGAACCGAACCGGGACCAATTCTCCGGCAAACCGAACCGGGACCAATGCGTGGCATTGATCCCGGTACAGGCATTGGTCCCGGTTTTGATTTGAACCGGGACTAATGGTCTTTGGGTCCTCGGCCGATTGACCCTTTTTCTACTAGTGTAACAAGGACTAAATGTCCCCCTCTAGTCTCGATTGGTGTTACAAACCAGGACTAAAGGGGTTCACAGATGCCCCAGCCTAACACCAGCCTGCCACCACCCATTTAGTTTCGATTGGTTCCGGTTGGTAACACCAACCAGGACTAAAGGTCAAAAATGAACATGGACTAGAGATCAAAAATGAACCGGGACTAAAGACCGTCTCATGAACCTGGACTAGTGGAAGCTTTAGTCCCGGCCCAAAAGCCAACCGGACTAATGTTTTGACAAAAAGGCCTGTTTTCTACTACTGTGGTGCATATTGTCTTTTTTGAGAGTAATAAAAATCTGAGGTACAAGTTGCAGAATTAAAAAATCCGTACATGTAGAGATTGGATAAGGACTTTTCCTTACGCGTTCTACTAACACGGTCATTTATTTGTGACCTGTGCAGTAAAATCACAAAATGAATTACTACAAGGTACTGCAATATTATATAATTGAATACACATTCGTCTTGTGATTTTGGCACAAATCACAAATTGATGCTCATATATTTGTACCGAATTCCACATGGACATGGTATATCATTTCTCTAAGTTTAGCGTGCATTATTCTTGATGAGCTTTAAGAGATAGGATAATATGTCCAGATCAGCACTTCTCCCAGGATCTGCATCGGTACGAAAAGATACCGCCGTGCAGACAACATTTTAATATAGTATGCATATCTACAACGGTTCAGTTAAAATTTATGTTTCTGATGCCTGCAGTAGCAGTAGACCAGTAGACACTGTTCCAGTCTCCACATCCACATACCCATACGATCGAAATAAAGTACGAGACTGTCTCGCATGCCTGCCTCCACATCGTGGCATGCATGGCCTGTATAAGGTTGTAAAGTCAGCTATTTGGAGAATTTGTTCTGACGTTTCTTGGTACTCCCTCTCTAAAGTAAAATAAAAATATTAAGATTATTAAACTAGTGATCTAAACGATCGTATATTCTCTCTACATATCATAGTTTTAAATATCATTCTATGAAAAACTTTAGTTGTGTTATAGCAGTGCTAAGCCCCATCTATTGTTTTTACTTAAGTCATGAAAATTTTTGAAAAAAGAAGTATAAAATTAGGAATCATATATGATATCACATACAATTGAGATAGACATATTCAGCCATAAAAAACAAGATACTATCCACGTCCTAATTGAATAACCAAGGTTTGCAACAGTGCATCATATTTATATAAAACAAGAAGGAACAATATGGTAGAAATTTGGACGAGTGCGATCTTATTTCAAGAATCCGATAATTTTTTGCTCCAGATGAGCTTAGTGGTCATAAATGACTCTAAATTTAGCACTACAGACGGAAATATCAAACTAGTAGTGTCATTTCAAATTTAGTGTTAAAACTGCATAGCTTAGTGGAAGGGTTATCCAAAAGCTTTAGCAGGCTATTTAAAACTTTGCTAGATATCCCCTCGTTTCCTAAATAGGTTATAGTTTGGCAAATTTTATATTAGTACGAACATCAATAACACTCCTCGTTCAGTAGGTCAAATTTATATAACAAGGTACTAATACTACCGAAAAGAAGCATTTCCAAAAGTATCTTTTCTCGAATACTTGAAAAAAAGAAGCATTTGCCTAGTACCACCGAAAAGCACTGGGCAAAATGGAGACAAATGGGAAAGCCGAACATTTGTCTTGTCTGGACGAGAAAAACTCTGTAATGAGATTACACTAGTTAAAAATTGTGGCTTACACTTGGTGAAACCCTAAAAAATTTGCAAAATGGTGGCACGTGTCCATCGCAGTTGGAGATGGCAAGGTGACGACCCTATCCCCTTTATCGAGTGCACAACATAGGGCATTAGACAACCTTTATTTATATTTCTTTATTGTTTTGTTTCTTTTTTATCTACAGAAGTAGAAAACAGAGCTTTAGTCCCGGTTGGTAATTGTCTTTAGTCCCGAGTCACCAACCGAGACTAATAACTTGAAACTAAAGGCCCCCCTTTAGTCTCGGTTGACTATGACCCGGGACTAAGAGCAACTCTAGCACACCCCGCATCCCGCCCCGACCCGCAAAATAATCGCCAAAGTGCGGGTCGGGACGGAAAAACCTGCCCGATCAGACCCCGCATCCCGCCCTGGTCCACAAATATATTTACGGGGCGCGGCAAAAATTCCCCCCCCCAACCTCTAGTTTTACGGGTCGGGAGGCCGACCCGAGCTCAGCCTCTATCCACAACAAGATTTGGCGGGAGGGACATTTCCGCGCGGCCTTTCCCGCTTCCCTCACCCGCCGCCACCATTGCCTCGCCACCGCACGCTCCGGTGCATCCTCCGCGGCCGTCCCTTGCCGTCATGGACGCCTCCTTCCTGCCCCCCGTCACCGTCGAGGTCGCGCACGCTCCTTCCTCGGATCTCGTCGCCGGCAAAGTTGGCCCCGCCGTCGCCAGCCATGTTGGCCCCGCCGTCGCTCATGCTAGCGTCGCGCCTTCCCCGGCTCTCGTCGTCGGCCATGTTGGCCCCGCCTGCGCCGTGTCGGGCGGAAATCCGACAGCCCCCGCCGCGAAGGCTCGCGCTCTGGGCGCTAAGGCTGTTGTGCGATCTCGGCTGGCGGCGGAGAAGGTCACCAATGCCGCGGGCGTCAAGAGGAAGAGGATTCAGGCTCCTCCTTCATCCTCTCACTCCATCCCGGAAAGAAATGCCCGGCGATGCCGTTCAACGGTGTCGCTCACCCCGCAAGCGGGGTGTTCGACGAAATGGCCGGAAGGTATGCGTCTTCGGTCATGGTCATTTCCTTTCGTTTGCGCCATTTGTTGCGATAGCTCGTGACTTGTCAATCGTTCAATATAGCCAAAGATCGAAGAACTACACGATCTTGGAAGATCAAGCTTTGATCCAAGCATGGAGTGCGGTGTCTCTTGATGTATGCACGGGTACATTTCAAACCACCAAGAGATATTGGCAAAGGATCGACAATCAATACTTCCGCATTATGGCAAATTATCCCAATACGACTCCACGCACATTTAGGTCGCTTGAAGGTCGTTGGGAGAATATCAAGCCTATGTGCAGCCGTTGGGCAGCTTGCTTGGAGCAAGTACGCAATGCATTTTCAAGTGGCACCGTGGAGTCCGACTATGTGAGTTTGTTTTGCCTTTGTTCAAGTTGTGTGTAATCATATTTGCATCATGAGAATTGATTATATCATTTTGTTCACATTGTGTAGGATAAGATTGCCCAACATAGATACAAAGACATGGAAGCTTCGGAAGGCAAATTATTCAAACTAGAGCATTGTTGGGAGTTGCTCCAAACGTGCGAGAAGTGGAAGTTGATCGACAAAGAATCTTTCTTGCTCGCCGAAGAGAACAAGATCATGTCAATGAACCGCGATGACATGGACGACCTCACCAAAACATGGCATGATATGGCAAGGAGAGCGATCTTGAAGTGGAGGATGGAAGACTCTGCTCCATATGGTGGCATGATATGGCAAGGAGATAGATCTTGAACATGGCATGATATGGCAAGGAGTGAACATCGACCAAGATGATGCAAGACCCTCTTTTGTGTTTGTCCTACAGAACTTGGCTTTTATTTCCGCGTAAAACTATGCTATGTTTGTTTGAATTTGAACTTATTTGTGTGAACTTATGTGAAATGTGAGAATTGAGTGTTTTCTGTTTGCGGGTCGTCGCGGCCGTGTCCGAACAGACCCCGCAGAAGCCGACCCGTAAAAAGCATATTCGGTGAATATACTTTCATACGGGTCTGTTTGGGGGGTCTGCATCTGTGCCACCCCCGTGCCGGCCCGCAAAAGTGGTTTTGCGCGAACTGCAAATGCGTTTTGCGGGCCGGCATTATGCGGGGTCTCCTAGAGTTGCTCTAATGCCCTTCCACGTGGCTGGCACCTCGCGCCGGCGGTAACACCAACCGGGACTAAAGGATTTGGTGATTTGGTGTTTTGGGTTTATTGTTTATTATTTATTTATTTATTTTCTTTTTTCCATTTAATTCTTTTTCATTTCATATATATATATATATATATATATATATATATATATATATATATATATATATATATATATATATTCTGTTAATATTAGTAGAATAGTTATTCTGCACACACTTCTCAACTGTATGCTCAACGTTAGTGCACTGCATCCCTATCAAACGAAACACTGCAATGTCATTAGAAAAAAATTGCACGCGATTTTTCGATACCGTTTTGGTTGTAGTTTTTAAACCGTTTATCGGAAGGAGGCATATAATATACAGTTTGATTTCTATGGAAAATCCCCAACTTTGTCATGTTGAATATTTTTTCCGATTCCTCGCGGTTTGAGAGCAGTTTCAAAAATGGTGGACGCATGTATTTTTGCGATTTGTTCTAAACCGCTTGTCGGAATTAAGCCAAGATATGGATTTGGAAGTATATCGTCAAGCCGGATCTTTTTCATGTGGATTTCTATCTCTAGTTCCTTACGTTTGAGAGTAATTTCAAATTTACTAAAAAACGGAATTCTGTATTTTGAAATTTTTCGTTTTTTCGGATTGTTGTCACTGTAGTTTTAAGGCCTTTCCTCAGAACGAGGCATATGATATGACGTTGAAAAGCTGTAGAATAGACACAACTTTCATATGTTGGCCATTTGTTGAGATTTCTCGCGGTTTTAAACGAATTTTAAAAACGGTGCCACTGCCTAGGAGTTGCATCAAGCGTATTTTCGTATTTTTTCCAAATTGCTTGTCCGAACGATGCAAATCATATGGCGTTGGAAAGATATCAACGAGGCACATATTTTTCATGTACAACACTCTTTGTAATTCCTTACGCTTTAAGAGCAGTTTTGAAATTACCGAAATGCGGACAATGTTTTTCCCGACACCCAAATCGACGCGTGAACTGCATCGGATGGAGGAGCGCACTGCTTTTTGACGGAAAACCGCACTGCATCCGACGAACAAATGCACTGCATGATTTTTCTTCCGTTGGACGTGAATTTTTTAAGACGAGGGAGTGGACCGCACTTCACGTTGGGCGTAAGTAAACATCAACACTACCGAGAAGCGAGCTGTATTTTTTTGTCGTTTTCACAACAATTTATTATGCGAGATGAAAAACATTAGATGGACGATCACACTACTTCAAATAAAAAATCACACTGCATTAAACGGTCAAGAGAGCTTCATGATTTCTTAAGATTATTTTAACAATACAACAACAAACTCAACACAGAAACACCAAACAATAAACTACAGTAAGAAAACACTCTCAAAATAAACAAGGTTCAAATATTTTGTCTTTGTATTTTTAAAATTTCAAAGCTACCAATACAAGCCGCGAGGATGCCGGAGTTGAAAGGTATGAACACCAAAACATACAACAAGATAAATAGGCCTATGCAAAAGACACACATAAAACACCGACATGTTGCACCCATCTTCTCGGACTGCACGCACATGGGAGCCACACTTCACGTCCACGCTTAACGGACCGTGACCTTCCATGTCATGGACTGCATGAGTGATGATGAGATGATGTATATACTTCTCGCACCTCGTTGGTTACCCCCAAGTGGAAGGTTGAGATGTAGTCAGCAGCAAGTTTTCCCTCACACGAGAACTTTAAGGTTTATCGAACCAGGAGGACTCCTAGATCAACAAGTAGGTGTCTTCCACCCTGGCGCTAGCAGAAGACGTGGACCTCCACACACAACAAATAACTTTTCTCCCAATGAGTTCGGAGAGGTTGTCAATATCTCTGGCCTTGTAGTTTGCAAATGATCAAAACACAAGCGGGAAGGTAATAGTGATTGCAACGGGAAAGTAAATGAAAACGATAAATGATGGAGGTGTAAACAATGATGGTGATATGGACCGAAGTCACATGATGTTCACTAGTGACGTCTCTCTCCCAAAAGACTATAAACAACTATGCTTGGGTAAACAAATCACAATTGGGTAATTGACAGAATTATGAACGCACAACAATGCTAATTGTACTACTTGATAGTTAGAGGTTCAATAGTAATGGGCAGTACGCCAAGACAAGTAGACCATTTATTCATCAGCATCTACTTACTAATCATCCACCTTGAGATATTTATCCAAAACATCTCTCCTGTATTAAGTTCCGAGCCCCACCCAAAGTGTAAACTCAAAGCAACGGACAACTGCATTAATGAACTATGCGTAAGGTAAACAATCCTTGCAACCGTGGTCACAAGCATCGTTGTTTTCTCCCTGGTGGCAACAGCACATCCCCTAGTCTCATGTTTCTGTCAGTCAAGCTAGACATCGAGGGGCATGAACCCACAATCATGCATCATGCTCCCTCTTGGAGTTACAATCTACTACTCGGCCAGAGCAATAAATAGCAACGGAGAACATGCATGAATCACTAAGCAACATAATATAAAAGGATAATCAAATATATAACTCATAACAATCTGAACATAATCTCATAATCCATCGGATCCCAACAAACCGAGCATAGCAATAGCAAGAGAATTACATAGATGCCTTGATCATGTAGGGCAGCTCACAAGGACTAACCATTGAAGCACAAAATTGGAGAGAAGACATCACATAGCTTCTGGTCATGGACCCATGGTCCAAGGAGGACTATTCACGGGAGGTCCGGGAAGCATCCATGACGGTGGCGAAGCTCCCGGAGGTCAACCTCCCTCCGGCAGGGTGCCGAGAATTGGTCTCTGACGCTCGCGATCTCGAAAGCGCTGCGGCGGCGGAACGATGGAGAAATTCGCGATTCTGGAAGTTGTGTAAGGGTTTCCTCTTGGGACTCTAAATATAGGCCAAAGGAGGGCACTCGAGGAGGTGGGGCCCACCCAGGCACTGCAAAATAGACATCAGCAAACAGAAACTGTTACTGGGTGTACTGAGTTAGCAGGTTAGTCCAAATATGTGTAAAATGATATAAAAGTATAGCAAAACATATAACATTGTCACCCAAAAGATCATGGAACAAGCAGAAATTATAGATACGTTTGGGACGTATCAACATCCCCAAGCTTAATTTCTGCTCGTCCTCGAGTACATAAATGATAACACAATAATTTATGTGATGACATGCTAACATATATGTAAGAACTTCAAAGTAAAGCAAGTAAGATATGCAATTCAAGTCAAGATAATAACAAGCAAGAGTCTATATCTAGTATTGAGTTTAGCAAAGTAAGAACATAAAGGTGCAAGAGCTCTCACTGTCCGTGACTCGAATGTCTCCAAATAGTGTTTGCGTGCAAGAAGTGGGAGATGGGTTGAGATCATAAAATATATTTTTTAATTGAGAACTCAAGCTACTAAAATTTCACACTTAGTATCCTTCGGAATCTTATTTGACTCATCCCGAGATCACTAGTCAGGCACAAATCAAAATGATCCTCTCCCTTTCGACTTTGAGCACTCATGCAATGGATGAGCATAAGAAAGATATGTTGGCACTTAAGATGGCATATAGAATAATGATGGGAAAGGAAGATAAAAAGGGTGTGAAAGGCTCACATCAATGAGGACAACCATAGGCGAGAGAAAGCCAAATGATAAATATGATGTGAGGAGTAGGGATTGCCATGTAACGGATGCACATATGAGCTAAGGTAGGCTCTCCAATGGAACTAGTGGGGTGCATTTAACTTGTTTGCTCATGAAGACCTAGAGCTCATTTGAGGAGGCTCATCATTGGAATATCCAAACCAAATTCTATAGTGTAAGGGTCCCCACATAGTTATGCATGAATGATAATCTCTATATAGTACCAATATAGCAATGGAGTACGAGTGTGGATCTTCAAAAGGAATAGTAGTGTTTTCCCCTTCTCTCTTTTTATTTCTTTTCCTTTTTATTTTTGTCTCTTTTTTGTAGCCTGTTTCGCTCTTTCTTTTTATCTCTCATTTCTCCTCTTTGGGATCTTTTGTTTGTCCTATTTGGGATCTTTTCATCACTTAAGGGCGACACTCTATGTTTTACATGAACAAAAAGAAGATCATCACACTTTATAAGAAGTACTCAACATAAAGACAAGTGAAAACTATCATGATGTATGCAAATATATGCCTCTGCCAGTGTAGCAGGATATGCAATGATACTAGCGCATCATGTAGCAATAATTAGAGCAAGGCCCAACTACCATGCGGCTCTACGATCAAGCAAAAGCATGTATGACATGAAGATCAAGTCATGAGATGGTGGATGTTGCATGGCAATGTATCTCGGAAAGGCTATGGAAATGCCTTAATAGGTAGATATGGTGGATGTTTTGAGGAAAGATATAATGAGGCTTATGTATGAGAGAGCGTATCATGTCATGGGTTTGGATGCAACGGCAGAGTTTACACCAACTCTCAATGTGAGAAAGGGCAATGCACGGTACCGAAGAGTCTAGCAAAATATGGATGGTGAAAGTGACAACAATCGAATACTCACATTAGTCTGAAGAACTCATACACTTATTATTGGTAACACTCTATCTAGTTAGGAAATTCACAAATAGACAAGTACCCTGAGGAGGAGTGTTTGGTGGTTTGGTTATCCTTGCGCATCCTCGATTCATGGTAACATGAGGGTACTCTATATATTCCAACTCCTCGAGAGGTTAGCGATCAATTTAGTAGCTAGAGTTCTCAACCAATTTTAGTTTTTGAAAAACACATGGATTTCCCAAAATACGACACCTATCACTAATAGGCTCAAGCTTTGGGCACCAATAGTCCAAACATTACTCAAATCAATACCTCAAAACTATTGCAAGTTACTACTATACATAAATAGCAATCTCAATTACCTACTCATGCAAGACACACAACTCAGTGCAACGAGCCAACTCTCTAAACAAGATAAGCATTTTAACTCAAGAGAGTTCCAAAAGCAACCTAAATAAAAGCTCTGAAAAAGATAAGCGTGAAAACTAAGAGCTAAGCATGACAGTAGCTATGGAAAGATGAAGAACACACAAAAAAGATAAGCATGAAAACCTATGTTGTGTTCTAGAGTGGAATGGAGCGTGTCTCTCTCCCTAAAAAGGTAGGCTAGGTTCCGACTTGTTATGAAAAGCAAGCAAAACTAAAACAAACTAAAAAGCAAATAGCGGGACGCTCCAAGCATAGCACATAACATATGAAGTGATAAACATATAGCATGGAGATGGACGAACTGATGATTGTTGATAGAGAAGGGGATGCACGGGGGCATCCCCAAGCATAGACGCTTGAGTCTCCTTGAATATTTCTTGGGGTGCATGTGGCATCCCCAAACTTGAGCGGTTGACACTCATGTATCTTCTTTCATCATCTCCCATCTCATACTTGAAAACTCCCTTCATACCAAACTCATCATAAGCTGATTAGAGTGGTTAGTACCCTTAATAAAATAATTCATTAACTGCTGGGAATAAAGATTTTCATGAAAAGATACTGCTTCTCATGATTGCAAAAGTTTTTTGCAAATAAAAAGTAAGCTTAGGATTTGCAAAACAATGGAAACGCAAAATATGGCAGAATCTGTGAAAAACAGAACAACGGGTAGTAAATAATTTATTCGGGGCACTTCTGCAACTCAAATCAAAAAAAACTCAGAACATATGCCAGAAAAGCAATTATATAGATCATGATGTCAAAAACATTCAAATCAAAAAGATGATTTGGTGATTTTTGGCGAATTTTCCGTCAAGAAGACATAATCTGTTTCTGGACAACATGTCACAATTTTTGAACTTTCTTGCAATCGAAGGCTATAACTTGGCACAAAGCTTAAAAATAAAGATACAATGATGTTTCTATAGTAGTAACAAGCATCAAAACCACTAAAACTGAAAGTAAAAATTAATTGGGTTGCCTCCCAACAAGCTCTTTCTTTTATGCCTTTGACCTAAGCATAATGCAAGAAGATCAAGTATTATCAACTCCAAGGGAATAACTTGCCCGAGTAACGGACTCATAAGGTAACTTAATCTTCTTCCCAGGGAAGTGTTCCATTCCATTTTTAAGAGGAAATTGGAATTTAGTAATTCCCTCTTTCATGTCAATGATAGCACCAACGGTGCGGAGAAATGGACGTCCCAAAATAATTGGACATGAAGGATCACATTCAATGTCCATAATAAGAAAGTCAACGGGCACACAATTATCATTGACAACAATAAGCACATCATCAATTCTCCCTACAGGTTTCTTTATGGAAGAATCAACAAGACGAACACCAAAAGAACATGGATCCTAAGGTTTCCAATCAAGCATATCATACATTCTTTTGGGCATAACAGAGGCACTAGCTCCAACAACACAAAATGCAAAGCAAGAGATATTATTCAATATAATTTTGACCATAGGATCCCAAGCATCTTCTAGTTTCCTAGGAACAGAAGTCTCTAGCTTGAGCTTCTCCTCCCTAGCTTTGATAAGAGAATTGGTAATATGCTCGGTGAAGGCAATATTGAGTGTACTAGTGTGGGGGTCTTTAGCCATTCTTTGCAAAAATGTGATCACTTCGGAAAGACTACAATTGTCAAAATCAATACCATTGCTATTAAGTAAAATTGTAGTGTCATCCTCTATGTTTGATTTGCTATATATTATAAGAGTTTGGATGTCTTCCCAAGTTTGGGGACGTTTAGGAGCAACTTCAAACCAAAGATCCTGTGGCTTCCCGGTGCAACCATGCCAAGGGCATAATTCTCCATAATGACTAGTATAGTCACAAGGTTTACTTGTAAAAAGAGTCTTAGTGGTAACTAGAGCAATAGAAGAGAAGGTATAATCATTGTTGCTGTGACTAGTGAAGTCACCCAACATGGTGTTCTCAGTGGAACCCATAGCAGCGGCAACAAGCAAGAACAAAGCAATTAATTTTTTTGTGGTTTTTGGTATAAGACTCTAAAGCAAAAACTAAAAAGAAAACTAACAAGCCTAGAAAGCAAAGGTAAAGGATAGCGTGCAACTCCCCTATCTTGCAGACTAGAGTCCCTGGCGAAGGCGCCAGTAAACTTTGCTTGATGACGAGATGATTTATATACTTCTCACACCTCGTTAGTTACCCCAAGTGGAAGGTTGAGATGTAGTCAACACCTAGTTTTCCCTCTCACGGGAACTGTTAGGTTTATTGAACCACGCGGACTCCTAGGATCAACAATTGGGTGTATTCTACCCTAGCGCTAGCAGAAGACATGGACCTACACACACAACAAATAACTTCGCTCCCAACGAGTAAAGAGAGGTTGTCAATCTCTATGGCCTTGTAGTTTGCAAAGGATCAAAACACAAGTGGGAAGGTAATAGTGATTGCAACGGGAAAGTAAATGAAAGCGGTAAATGATGGAGGTGTAAACAATGATGGTGATATGGACCGGAGTCACATGATGTTCACTAGTGATGTCTCTCTCCCAAAATACGATAAACAACTATGCTTGGGTAAACAAATCACAGTTGGGCAATTGACAGAATTATGAACGCACCGCAATGCTAATTATGCTACTTGATAGTTAGAGGTTCAATAGTAATGGGCAGTACGCCAAGACAAGTAGACTGTTTATTCATCTGCAACTACTTACTAATCATCCACCTTGAGATATCTATCCAGAACAACTCTCCTGTATTAAGTTGCGATCCCCACCCAAAGTGTAAACTCAAAGCAATGAACAACTACATTAATGAACTATGCGTAAGGTAAACAATCCTTGCAACCGTGGTCATAAGCACCGTTGTTTTCTCCCGGGTGGCAACAACACATTCCCTAGTCTCATGTTTTTGTCACTCAAGCTAGACATCGAGGGGCATGAACCCATAATCATGCATAACACCCCCTCTTGGAGTTACAATCTACTACTCACCCAAAGCAATGAATAGCAACGGAGAACATGCATGAATTACTAAGGAACATAATATAAAATGATAATCAAATATATAACTCATAACAATCTGAACATAATTTCATAATCCATCGGATCCCAACAAACCGAGCATAGAAATAGAAAGAGAATTACATAGATGCCTTGACCATGTAGGGTAGCTCACAAGGACTAACCATTGAAGCACAAGATTGGAGAGAAGACATCACATAGCTACTGGTAATGGACCCATGGTCCAAGGAGGACTACTCACGGCAGGTCCGGGAAGCGTCCATGGCGGTGGATAAGCTCTCGGAGGTCAACCCTCCCTCCAACAGGGTGCCGGGAAGAGGTCTCCTGACGCTCCCGATCTCAGAAGCGCTGCGGCGGCAGAACGATGGATAAATTGCGATTCTGGAAGTTGTGTAAGGGTTTCCTCTTGGGACTCTAAATATAAACCAAAGGACGACACCGGAGGAGGTGGGCCCCACCCAGGCAGCCTCCTGGCGCGGCCTAGGGCCTGGCCGCGCCAGCAGGTCGCCTGGGCAGCCCCTGGCCCCCTCTGGCCCATCTTCGGTGATCTGGAAGTTTCTGTTTCGCTGATTTTTTATATATTTTTCCTAGATTTTTTCGGGCTTTGGAAAATTGGGTAAAATCCCCTGCAAAATAGACATCAGCAAACAGAAACTGGCACTGGGTGCACTGAGTTAGTAGGTTAGTCCAAATATGTGTAAAATGATATAAAAGTGTAGCAAAACATATAACAATGTCACCCAAAAGATCATGGAACACGCCCATCCTCGCTGTCATTCACATTTGGGGTGGGCTGCCTTCCTTCTGTCGTCGCCAATGTGGCCACGAACTGCACCCACATGAGCATTGAATCTGCTTCTAATGTTGACGCGCCCACGAACTGCATCAACATACAACCCAACTAGAGAACCTCCTTCCATGTGCATCCATACAACAACGTCACATGGCTTAAACTGAAATGTGTGCCAATTAGTCGTCTCACGTGTTTGCGTACTGCACGACGAACCAAGTTACCTGCAAAGATGGCAAGATGCACTGCTCACCGTCAATGGAGACCAACACTGAAAAATGAACAACCTTAAGAAGAAAAGGGGAGTTGTGCTCATGAGACAATTATCTGGACCTAACACACTGCATGAACGGGGGGCGGACTTGGTGTTCAGCAAGGCATGTTGTTTACCGTTTCGACATAAAGTTGATCTCCCCATGTCCTCCATCCGCCTATTGGGCTTGGATTAATCGACGGGGGCTTCTTACACCCACATAGTGGATTGCAGGGTAATATCGACATGCAGCCGTTGACCACCACATCTTTCCCAGAGGCCATCCACCATTCCTAGAGGTGGGAGGAGGCTGGGATGAAATGGGGCCATCGGGTCGTCAGGGTAGGGGATCTATGGCCTAGCCGCCAGGGAGATTAAGGGGGACGGCAGAGTGGTGAAGGAGCCCCGGGGCCCCGATGAGGAGCGGCGCCGGGATAGCCCTTTGGTCGCCGGAGGAGTCCCGTGGTCACTACAAACCGCATGAGGGTGGATCTCGTCGAAGGTGGATCCGGCCTTGAGGTGGATCTCGTTGGATCTGGCGGCGAGAGGGTTGTGGTGGTGGTAGTGCATGGACGCCCGGATCCGGTGGCAGCCTGGGGATGGGCGGGCGATGGGCGCGCTAGGGACGGGCGGGCCGGTACAACAGCATGGGGATGGGCAGGCGGCACGACGGCATGGGGAGGGGCTCGCGACACGACGGTGTTGGGAGGGCGGGGTGGGGCGGCACGCCGTATTGCGGAGGGGCGGGTGGCACGGACACGTGGGGAGGGATGAGGCGGGGCGGCACGCTGACGTGGGAGGGGCGGGGCGGCATGCGTTGTGGGAAAGGTGGCTCCATGACGTGCGGGGTGGAGCACTCGGAGATAGAGAGGAACGGTGAGTGAGAGAGGATAAGTTGGATGGGTGTTTTTTTACTTTGCCGCGTAGTTTATTCGGTTCCTTTTGAGGTTAGTTCGTAGCTACATAGTGGGTCAGAGGTGTTATGAGAATAAGTTGTTTTGTTATTAGAATAAGATCTTAAGGGTTGTTATTAGAATAGACCCATGTATTCTTCTAATATTAGCAAAATAGCTATTCTGCACACACTTCCCAACTGCACGCTCAACGTTAGTGCACTGCATCCCTATCAAACGAAACACTACAATGTCACTAGAAAATATTACACGCGCTTTTTCGACACTGTTTTGGATCTAGTTTTTCAACCGTTTATCATAATGAGGCATTTAATATTACCTTGTATTTCTACAGAAAATCCCCAACTCCGTCATGTTGAACATTTTTCACGATTCCTCGCGATTTGAGAGCAGTTTCAAAAATGGTGGGCGCATGACGGGCTGCAGCTAGCGTATTTTCATGATTTTTTCTAAACCGCTCGTCGAAATGCAACAAACGATATGGAGCTGGAAAGATATCGTCAATCCCCATCTCTCTCATGTAGATTTCTCTCTCTAATTTTTTACGGTTTGGAAGTAATTTCAAGTTTACTAGAACAACGAATTCTATTTTTTGGGATTGTTTTCGCTGCAGTTTTTAAACCTTTCCTCGGAACGAGGCGCATGATATAGCATTCAAAAGTTGTAGAATAGACGCAACTTTCGTATTATGGCCTTTGTTGAGATTCCTCGCGGTTTTAAACGAATTTCAAAAACTGATGGTGCTGCCTATGAGTTGCAGCAAGCATTTTCATAATTTTTCCTAACCGCTTACTGGAACGATACAAATGAATACGTCATTGTAAAGATATCGATGATTCCCATATTTTTCATGTACAAAAGTCTTTCTAATTCCTTACGGTTTAAGAGCAGTTTTAAAATTACCCTAATGCGGACACTCTAATTTTCTCGACACCCAAATCGATGCGTGAACTGTGTTGATAAAAGAGCGTACTCCTTTTTGACGGAAAATCGCACTGCATCCGACGGACATGTGCATTGCATAATTTTTATTCTGTTGGACATGAATTTTTCAAGACGAGGGAGTGGACCGCATTTCATGTTGGGCGTAAGTGAACTCAACACTACCGAGAAGTCATCTGCAATTCTTTTTTCATTTTTGCAACAATTTATTATGCGAGATGAACAATCTTAATCGGCCAACCGCACTACTTGAGATAAAAAACCCGCACTGCATGAAAGAGCCAATAGAGCTGCATGATTTTTGAAGATTTTTCAGTGAAGTCCATTTAAGTTTGTGTTTTTTGTTGCTTGTCTTCTTCAGCAATACACTAACAAGGTGAAAACAGAAATAACGAACAATGAACTGCAGTAAGAAAATGCTACCAAAATAAACAATGTCAAAATAAACACTACACTGCACGCTCCCACCGCTAGACCCGGCGAACAACGCAAAACAAACAGCCATTGTGAACGGAACTTCATCGTCAGGGTTACCGAACTACAACTCTCGCGAGGCTAAATGGCACACATCGCTTGTGCGCCCTGCAAATGTAGGGGAACGTCGCATGGGAAACAAAAATTCTCCTACGCGCACGAAGACCTATCATGGTGATGTCCATCTACGAGAGGGGATGTGTGATCTACGTACCCTTGTAGACCGTACAGCAGAAGCGTTAGTGAACGCGGTTGATGTAGTGGAACGTCCTCACGTCCCTCGATCCGCCCCGCGAACCGTCCCGTGATCAGTCCCACGATCTAGTGCTGAACGGACGGCACCTCCGCGTTCAGCACACGTACAACTTGACGATGATCTCGGCCTTCTTGATCCAGCAAGAGAGATGGAGAGGTAGAAGAGTTCTCCGGCAGCGTGACGGTACTCCGGAGGTTGGTGATGATCTTGTCTCGGCACGGCTCCGCCCGAGCTCCGCAGAAACGCGATCTAGAGGTGAAACCGTGGAGATATGAGGTCGGGCTGCCGTGGCAAAGTTGTCTCAAATCAGCCCTAAAACATCCGTATATATAGGGGGAAGAGGGGGAGCCTTGCCTTGGGGTCCAAGGACCCTCAAGGGCTTCGGCCGAGCCAAGGGGGGCAACCCTCCCCTTCCAAACCGAGTCCAACTAGGTTTGGAAGGAGGAGTCCTTGCCCCTTTTCCCACCTCCTCTTTTTTTTCTTTTCTCTTTGATTTTCTTCCTATGACGCATAGGGCCTTCTTGGGCTGTCCCACCCCCAAGGCCTATGGGCTTCCCCGGGGTGGGTTGCCCCCCCCCCCCGGTGAACACCCGGAACCAATTCGTCATTCCCGGTAAATTCCCGGTAACTCCGAAGACCTTCCGGTAATAAAATGAGGTCATCATATATATCAATCTTCGTTTCCGGACCATTCCGGAAACCCTCGTGACGTTCGTGATCTCATCCGGGACTCTGAACAACATTCGGTAACCAACCATATAACTCAAATACGCATAAAACAACGTCGAACCTTAAGTGTGCAGACCCTGCGGGTTCGAGAACTATGTAGACATGACCCGAGAGACTCCTCGGTCAATATCCAACAGGACCTGGATGCCCATATTGGATCCTACATATTCTACGAAGATCTTATCGTTTGAACCTCAGTGCCAAGGATTCATATAATCCCGTATGTCATTCCCTTTGTCCTTCGGTGTGTTACTTGCCCGAGATTCGATCGTCAGTATCCGCATACCTATTTCAATCTCGTTTACCGGCAAGTCTCTTTACTCGTTCCGTAATACAAGATCCCGCAACTTGCACTAAGTCACATTGCTTGCAAGGCTTGTGTGTGATGTTGTATTACCGAGTGGGCCCCGAGATACCTCTCCGTCACACGGAGTGACAAATCCCAGTCTCGATCCATACTAACTCAACGAACACCTTCAGAGATACCTGTAGAGCATCTTTATAGTCACCCAGTTACGTTGCGACGTTTGATACACACAAAGTATTCCTCCGGTGTCAGTGAGTTATATGATCTCATGGTCATAGGAACAAATACTTGACACGTAGAAAACAGTAGCAACAAAATGACACGATCAACATGCTACGTCTATTAGTTTGGGTCTAGTCCATCACGTGATTCTCCTAATGACGTGATCCAGTTATCCAGCAACAATACCTTGTTCATAATCAGAAGACACTGACTATCTTTGATCAACTGGCTAGCCAACTAGAGGCTTGCTAGGGACAGTGTTTTGTCTATGTAACCACACATGTATATAAGTCTTCATTCAATACAATTATAGCATGGATAATAAACGATTATCTTGATACAGGACTTATAATAATAACTATATTTATTATTGCCTCTAGGGAATAATTCCAACAGCAAATCCATACACGGTCAACATTGACCAAAATCATGGCAATGGAAAATGAGCAACGCCGATTGCACACACACACACGAGGTGCACCGTTAGAGGTGTACAATGCCACGCCATCGAGCTGCACCAAAGTAACGAAAATAGAAACTTGCATTCATGCGTTGCCGCCTTGTCGGAGGTGCATGTGCCAATCCGGCAAATCCTCGTTGCTGATACTCCATATTGGCAGGCCGCGAGCTACTTGGCGTTGTTTATACAAACCTTTTTTATAGAGGGAAGAACTCTGAATTTCTTAGAGTGAAGCTGGAGGATCGAGCTAGCAGGGGATGGGGCAGCGGAGGATGGAGTGTACATCCTGCAACAGACAACAGAAGAAGATTAGGCCAGGTGGGAGAAGGGAAAATGGAGAATATGGGCAATGCTCACCTGAGGATCCCTCCAGCGAACTGCAAGGAGTGGATCAGAGAGCTGCAGGTGAGGGTCGTTACCTGCATGCTGCAATCCCTCGCACTTCACACCATGCTCGAGTGCACTGCACGCCAAGCTCACCTGCACTACACGCCGTGCAACACTGTTTGCAAGCGGGGCACCCGCATGATGGCGAGCAGGGTGGGTTGGTGCGGGGCGGGGTATCAGAGAAGAGGCCGTAGGGTCAGGGAGGAGGACGTGGAGTCATGGATGATGTGGCGGAGGACAAGGCGAGGGCGCTGCCGCCGTCGGCAGCCATATTAAACGCCCTCCACTGTGTGGGTAGGCTGTGTTGTGGCGGGGAGGACATGCCTTGTTCCAGCAATGATGGAGGCGTGGCGGTGCATATCTAGGCCAGTAGCGGTGTGGAGGCACAGATCCACGCCAGTGGAAGTGTGGCAGCGCGGATCGAGGGCATCCGGTGGTGGCAGGGGGTGCCACCATCGGCAGAGCAGTAGTGGGAGGACGGGGCAAGGGGAGGTGGGAAGGGGGATGCTCGGGGCTGGGCGGCGTGTCGGGTGGGTTATGGGTGTGGTTGCCGGCAACGTTATCGCTCGGGAATGGGGCAGTAGGTAGTGGGAGGGGCGGTGTGGGGTGGGGGGCGGGGGTGCTGGGGAACGTCGCATGGGAAACAAAAATTTTCCTACGCGCACGAAGACCTATCATGGTGATGTCCATCTATGAGAGGGGATGAGTGACCTACGTACCCTTGTAGACCGTACAGCAGAAGCGTTAGTGAACACGGTTGATGTAGTGGAACGTCCTCACGTCCCTCGATCCGCCTCGCGAACTATCCCGCGATCAGTCCCACGATCTAGTGCCGAACGGACGGCACCTCCGCGTTCAGCACACGTACAGCTCGACGATGATCTTGTCCTTCTTGATCCAGCAAGAGAGACAGAGAGGTAGAAGAGTTCTCCGGCAGCGTGACGGCGCTCCAGAGGTTGGTGATTTTGGTGTCAGCAGGGCTCCGCCCGAGCTCCGCAGAAACGCGATCTAGAGGAAAAACCGTGGAGGTATGTGGTCGGGCTGTCGTGGAAAAGTCGTCTCAAATCAGCCCTAAAACCTCCGTATATATAGGTGGGAGAGGGGGGGCCTTGCATTGGGGCTCAAGGAGCCCCAAGGGGGTCGGCCGAGCCAAGGGGGGAAGGTCTCCCCCCCCCAAACCGAGTCCTACTTGGTTTGGTGGGTGGAGTCCTTCTTTCCTTTCCCACCTCCTCCTTTTTTTTCTTTTCTCTTTGATTTTTCTTCCAATGCGCATAGGGTCCTTTTGGGCTGTCCCACCAGCCCACTAAGGGCTGGTGCGCCACCCTCAAGGCCTATGGGCTTCCCGGGGGTGGGTTGCCCCCCCCGGTGAACTCCCAGAACCCATTCGTGATTCCCGATACATTCCCGGTAACTCCGAAAACCTTCCGGTAATCAAATGAGGTCATCCTATATATCAATCTTCGTTTCCGGACCATTCCGGAAACCCTCGTGACGTTCGTGATCTTATCCGGGACTCCGAGCAACATTCGGTAACCAACCATATAACTCAAATACGCATAAAACAACGTCGAACCTGAAGTGTGCAGACCCTGCGGGTTCGAGAACTATGCAGACATGACCCGAGAGACTCCTCGGTCAATATCCAATAGCGGGACCTGGATGCCCATATTGGATCCTACATATTCTACGAAGATCTTATCGTTTGAACCTGAGTGCCAAGGATTCATATAATCCCGTATGTCATTCCCTTTGTCCTTCGGTATGTTACTTGCCCGAGATTCGATCGTCAGTATCCGCATACCTATTTCAATCTTGTTTACCGGCAAGTCTCTTCACTCGTTCCGTAATACAAGATCCCGCAACTTACACTAAGTCACATTGCTTGCAAGGCTTGTGTGTGATGTTGTATTACCGAGTGGGCCCCGAGATACCTCTCCGTCACACGGAGTATCAAATCCCAGTCTTGATCCATACTAACTCAACGAACACCTTCAGAGATACCTGTAGAGCATCTTTATAGTCACCCAGTTACGTTGCGACGTTTGATACACACAAAGTATTACTCCGGTGTTAGTGAGTTATATGATCTCATGGTCATAGGAACAAATACTTGAAACGCAGAAAACAGTAGCAACAAAATGACACGATCAACATGCTTCGTCTATTAGTTTGGGTCTAGTCCATCACGTGATTCTCCTAATGACGTGATCCAGTTATCAAGCAACACCACCCATTTCATAATCAGAAGACACTGACTATCTTTGATCAACTGGCTAGCCAACTAGAGGCTTGCTAGGGAAAGTGTTTTGTCTATGTATCCACACATGTAAATGTGTCTTCATTCAATACAATTATAGCATGAATAATAAACGATTATCTTGATACAAGAATTATAATAATAACTATATTTATTATTGCCTCTAGGGCATAATTCCAACAGTCTCCCACTTGCACTAGAGTCAATAATCTAGCCCTCACATCATCATGCGAATTTACATTGTAATAAATCTAACACCCATACAGTTCTGGTGTTGATCATGCTTTGCCCGTGGAAGAGGTTTAGTCAGCGGGTCTGCTACATTCAGATCCGTGTGCACTTTGCATATATTTACGTCCTCCCCTTCGACGTAGTCGCGGATGAGGTTGGAGCGTCGTTTGATGTGTCTGGACTTCTTGTGAAACCGTGGTTCCTTTGCTAAGGCAATGGCACCCGTGTTGTCACAGAACAAGGTTATTGGATTCAGTGCGCTTGGCACCACTCCAAGATCCGTCATGAATTGCTTCATCCACACACCCTCCTTAGCCGCCTCCGAGGCAGCCATGTACTCCGCTTCACATGTAGAATCTGCTACGACGCTTTGCTTGGAACTGCACCAGCTTACCGCACCCCCATTAAGAATAAATACGTATCCGGTTTGCGACTTAGAGTCGTCTGGATCTGTGTCAAAGCTTGCATCGACGTAACCTTTTACGGCGAGCTCTTCGTCACCTCCATACACGAGAAACATTTCCTTAGTCCTTTTCAGGTACTTCAGGATATTCTTGACCGCCGTCCAGTGATCCACTCCTGGATTACTGTGGAACCTACCTGCCATACTTATGGCCAGGCTAACGTCCGGTCTAGTGCACAACATTGCATACATGATAGAACCTATGGCTGAAGCATAGGGGACGGAGCGCATATGCTCTCTATCCTCATCAGTTGCTGGGCACTGAGTCTTACTCAATCTCGTACCTTGTAAAACTGGCAAGAACCCTTTCTTGGACTGTTCCATTTTGAACCTCTTCAAAACTTTATCAAGGTATGTGCTTTGTGAAAGTCCTATCAGGCGTTTTGATCTATCCCTATAGATCTTAATGCCTAGAATGTAAGCAGCTTCTCCTAGGTCCTTCATAGAGAAACTTTTATTCAAGTAATCCTTTATGCTCTCCAAAAACTCTACGTTGTTTCCAATCAGCAATATGTCATCCACATATAATATTAGAAACGCCACAGAGCTCCCACTCACTTTCTTGTAAATACAAGATTCTCCAACCACTTGTATAAACCCAAAAGCTTTGATCACCTCATCAAAGCGTTTGTTCCAACTCCGAGATGCTTGCACCAGTCCATAAATGGATCGCTGGAGCTTATCTCGGACTTCATGGCTTCTAGCCATTTGTTGGAATCTGGGCCCACCATTGCTTCTTCATAATTTGCAGGTTCATTGTTGTCCAACAACATGATTGATAAGACGGGATTACCGTACCACTCTGGAGCAGCACGTGGTCTCGTCGACCTGCGTGGTTTGACAGAAACTTGAACCGGAGTTTCATGATCATTATCATTAACTTCCTCCTCAACCGGCGTCGCAATGACAGAGGTTTCCCCTTGCCCTGCGCCACCATCCAGAGGGATGAGAGGTTCGACAACCTCGTCAAGTTCTATCTTCCTCCCACTCAATTCTCCCGAGAGAAACTCCTTCTCGAGAAAAGCTCCGTTTTTAGCAACAAACACTTTGCCCTCGGATTTGAGATAGAAGGTGTACCCAACTGTCTCTTTTGGGTAACCTATGAAGATGCACCTTTCCGCTTTGGGTTCCAGTTTTTTAGGCTGAAGCTTTTTGACATAAGCATCACATCCCCAAACTTTAAGAAACGACAACTTTCGCCTTTTGCCATACCACAGTTCGTATGGTGTCGTCTCAACGGATTTTGATGGTGCCCTATTTAAAGTGAATGCAGCTGTTTCTAATGCATAACCCCAAAACGATAACGGCAAATCAGTAAGAGACATCATAGATCGCACCATCTCTAATAAAGTACAATTACGACGTTCGGACACACCATTACGCTGTGGTGTTCCAGGCGGTGTCAACTGTGAAACAATTCCACATTGTCTTAAGTGAGCACCAAACTCGAAACTCAGATATTCACCCCCACGATCAGACCGTTGGAACTTGATCTTCTTGTTACGATGATTTTCAACTTCACTCTGAAATTGTTTGAACTTTCCAAATGTTTCAGACTTGTGCTTCATTAAGTAGACATAACCATATCTACTCAAATCGTCAGTGAAGGTGAGAAAATAACGATATCCGCCGCGTGCCTCTACGCTCATCGGACCACACACATCGGTATGTATGATTTCCAACAAGTCACTTGCACGCTCCATTGTTCCGGAGAACGGAGTTTTAGTCATCTTGCCCATGAGGCATGGTTCGCACGTGTCAAGTGAATCAAAGTCAAGTGACTCCAAAAGTCCATCGGCATGGAGTTTCTTCATGCGCTTTACACCAATATGACATAAGCGGTAGTGCCACAAAAATATGGCGCTATCATTGTTAACTCTAACTCTTTTGGTCTCAATGTTATGTATGTGTGTATTGCTATCAAGATTCAATATGAACAATCCTCTCACATTGGGTGCATGACCATAAAAGATGTTACTCATAGAAATAGAACAACCATTATTCTCTGACTTAAAAGAGTAACCGTCTCGCAATAAACAAGATCCAGATATAATGTGCATGCTCAACGCAGGCACTAAATAACAATGATTCAAGTTCATAACTAATCCTGATGGTAACTGAAGTGAAACTGTGCCGACGGCGATTGCATCAACCTTGGAACCATTTCCTACGCGCATCGTCACTTCATCTTTCGCCATCCTTCGTCTATTCCGCAGTTCCTGTTTCGAGTTGCAAATATGAGCAACAGAACCGGTATCGAATACCCAGGCACTACTACGAGAGCCGGTTAAGTACACATCAATAACATGTATATCAAATATACCTGATTTTTCTTTGGCCGCCTTCTTATCTGCCAGATACTTGGGGCAATTGCGCTTCGAGTGACCCATACCCTTGCAATAGTAACACTCTGTTTCAGGCTTAGTTCCAGCTTTGGGTTTCTTCATCGGATTGGCAACAGGCTTGCCGCTCTTCTTTGAATTACCCTTCTTGCCTTTGCCGTTTCTCTTGAAACTAGTGGTCTTATTCACCATCAACACTTGATGCTCTTTACGGAGTTCATACTCTGCGACTTTTAGCATCGCAAACAACTCGTCGGGTGACTTGTTCATCCCTTGCATGTTGTAGTTCAACACAAAGCCTTTATAGCTTGCCGACAGTGATTGAAGGATTCTGTCAATGATAGCCTCTTGCGGGAGTTCAATCCCCAGCTCAGCTAGACGGTTTGAGTACCCAGACATTTTGAGCACATGTTCACTGATAGACGAGTTCTCCTCCATCTTGCAAGCATAGAATTTATCGGAGGTCTCATACCTCTTGATCCGGGCGTTCTTTTGAAAGATAAACTTCAACTCCTGGAACATCTCAAATGCTCCATGACGCTCAAAGCAACGTTGAAGTCCCGGTTCTAAGCCATACAAGACTGCACATTGAACTACTGAATAGTCCTCCTTACGTGCTAACCAAGCGTTCTTAACATCCTGATCAGCCGGAGCGGGTGGTTCATCTCCTAGCGCAACATTAAGGACATAATCCTTCTTCCCAGCTTGTAAGATTAGCTTAAGATTACGAGCCCAGTCTACAAAGTTGCTTCCATCATGTTTCAACTTAGCTTTCTCTAGGAACGTATTAAAATTTAGGGTGACTGTCGCGTGAGCCATGATCTACAACACAAATATATTCAAAGTGGACTTAGACTATGTTCAAGATAATTAGAGTTTAACTTAATCAAATTATTCACTAAACTCCCACTCAAAAATTACATCTCTCTAGTCATTTGAGTGGTTCATGATCCACTTACACTAGCTCAAGTCCGATCATCACGTGAGTTGAGTATAGTCTCAGTGGTAAGCATCCCTATGCTAATCATATCATCTATATGATTCATGATCGACCTTTCGGTCTCATGTGTTCCAAGGCCATGTCTGCACATGCTAGGCTCGTCAAGCTTAACCCGAGTGTTCCGCGTGCGCAACTGTTTTCACCCGTTGTATGTGAACGTTGAGTCTATCACACCCGATCATCACGTGGTGTCTCGAAACGACGAACTATAGCAATGGTGCACAGTCGGGGAGAACACAATTTCGTCTTGAAATTTTAGTGAGAGATCACCTCATAATGCTACCGTCGTTCTAAGAAAAATAAGATGCAGAAAAGGATTAACATCACATGCAATTCATAAGTGACATGATATGGCCATCATCACGTGCTCCTTGATCTCCATCAACAAAGCACCGGCACGATCTTCTTTGTCACCGGCGCCACACCATGATCTCCATCAACGTGTCGCCATCGGGGTTGTCGTGCTACTCATGCTATTACTACTAAAGCTACATCCTAGCAAAATAGTAAACGCATCTGCAAGCACAAACGTTAGTATAAAGACAACCCTATGGCTCCTGCCGGTTGCCGTACCATCGACGTGCAAGTCGATATTATCTATTACAACATGATCATCTCATACATCCAATATATCACATCACATCGTTGGCCATATCACATCACAAGCATACCCTCCAAAAACAAGTTAGACGTCCTCTAATTTGTTGTTGCATGTTTTACGTGGTGACCATGGGTATCTAGTAGGATCGCATCTTACTTATGCAAACACCACAACGGAGATATATGAGTTGCTATTTAACCTCATCCAAGGACCTCCTCGGTCAAATCCGATTCAACTAAAGTTGGAGAAACTGACACTTGCCAGTCATCTTTGAGCAACGGGGTTACTCGTAGCGATGAAACCAGTCTCTCGTAAGCGTACGAGTAATGTCGGTCCAAGCCGCTTCAATCCAACAATACCGCGGAATCAAGAAAAGACTAAGGAGGGCAGCAAAAAGCACATCACCGCCCACAAAAACTTTTTTGTTCTACTCGAGAAGACATCTACGCATGAACCTAGCTCATGATGCCAGTGTTGGGGAACGTCGCATGGGAAACAAAAAATTTCCTACGCGCACGAAGACCTATCATGGTGATGTCCATCTACGAGAGGGGATGAGTGATCTACGTACCCTTGTAGACCGTACAGCAGAAGCTTTAGTGAATGCGGTTGATGTAGTGGAACGTCCTCACATCCCTCGATCCGCCTCGCGAACTATCCCGCGATCAGTCCCACGATCTAGTGCCAAACGGACGGCACCTCCGCGTTCAGCACACGTATAGCTCGACGATGATCTCGGCCTTCTTGATCCAGCAAGAGAGACGGAGAGTTAGAAGAGTTCTCCGGCAGCATGACGGCGCTCCGGAGGTTCGTGATGATCTTGTCTCAGCAGGGCTCCGCCCGAGCTCCGCAGAAACGCGATCTAGAGGAAAAACCGTGGAGGCATGTGGTCGGGCTGCCGTGGAAAAGTCGTCTCAAATCAGCCCTAAAACCTCCGTATATATAGGTGGGAGAGGGGGGCCTTGCCTTGGGGCTCAAGGAGCCCCAAGGGGGTTGGCCGAGCCAAGGGGGGAAGGTCTCCCCCCCCCCAAACCGAGTCCTACTTGGTTTGGTGGGTGGAGTCCTTCTTTCCTTTCCCACCTCCTCCTTTTTTTTTCTTTTCTCTTTGATTTTTCTTCCAATGCGCATAGGGTCCTTTTGGGCTGTCCCACCAGCCCACTAAGGGCTGGTGCGCCACCCTCAAGGCCTATGGGCTTCCCCGGGGTGGGTTCCCCCCCCACTGGTGAACTCCCGGAACCCATTCGTGATTCCCGGTACATTCCCGGTAACTCCGAAAACCTTCTGGTAATCAAATGAGGTCATCCTATATATCAATCTTCGTTTCCGGACCATTCCGGAAACCCTCGTGATGTCCGTGATCTCATCCGGGACTCCGAGCAACATTCGGTAACCAACCATATAACTCAAATACGCATAAAACAACGTCGAACCTTAAGTGTGCAGACCCTGCGGGTTCGAGAATTTGTAGACATGACCCGAGAGACTCCTCGGTCAATATCCAATAGCGGGACCTGGATGCCCATATTGGATCCTACATATTCTACGAAGATCTTATCGTTTGAACCTCAGTGCCAAGGATTCATATAATCCCGTATGTCATTCCCTTTGTCCTTCGGTATGTTACTTGCCCGAGATTCGATCGTCAGTATCCGCATACCTATTTCAATCTCGTTTACCGGCAAGTCTCTTTACTCGTTCCGTAATACAAGATCCCGCAACTTACACTAAGTCACATTGTTTGCAAGGCTTGTGTGTGATGTTGTATTACCGAGTGGGCCCCGAGATACCTCTCCGTCACACGGAGTGACAAATCCCAGTCTTGATCCATACTAACTCAACGAACACCTTTGGAGATACCTGTAGAGCATCTTTATAGTCACCCAGTTACGTTGCGACGTTTGATACACACAAAGTATTCCTCCGGTGTTAGTGAGTTATATGATCTCATGGTCATAGGAACAAATACTTGACACGCAGAAAACAGTAGCAACAAAATGACACGATCAACATGCTACGTCTATTAGTTTGGGTCTAGTCCATCACATGATTCTCCTAATGACGTGATCCAGTTATCAAGCAACAACTCCTTTTTCATAATCATAAGACACTGACTATCTTTGATCAACTGGCTAGCCAACTAGAGGCTTGCTAGGGACAGTGTTTTATCTATGTATCCACACATGTAAATGAGTCTTCATTCAATACAATTATAGCATGGATAATAAACGATTATCTTGATACAGGAATTATAATAATAACTATATTTATTATTGCCTCTAGGGCATAATTCCAACAGGGGGCACCATGGACGAGGTTGAAGAAGAGGGGATCGGGAGGATACAAAGACAGGAGGGGAGTGAGTTGGTTCATGGGGGCATGGGCGCACGGCGGCAGAGATAAGGTGAGATGGGGCTGGTCGGGTCGCTGTAGATCGTGGGGGCACTCTGGTTCGTTTCAGGATGATAGGAGAATAAGCCCACCTGTTAGGAGAATATGGTCTTAGGGGGTAATTGTAGAATAGACCCATCGTATATATGTGTATATATATACACACACAATTTTGTATATACAATTTCTCCTATAACTTGTAGATCATTACATGCAGGCATTAGGTGTAGTGGTATTCTCCGTCGGGAGCTATGACCTCCTCAAGCAAAAAATCCCGCAATTTCTCTTGAAGTGCTCGTATACGGTCCTTTGGTAGGAGCTGATCCCGCATGTCCGACATATTTAAAGAAGGAGACAAATATGAATATATTAGTTGTGTGTATATATATTACACCATAATAAAAAAAATGTGAATAGTGTTTACATACCCAACGAGTTCTTGCATCTTTGCGCCGTTTCGTTATAAAGCGAATGTTCATGCAAACATAGTATGCACATAGATTAGTCCCCTATGCCCGCTGCATGCACAACTTTACAAAAATGGAATTCAGTCACATAATAATCAAGCATCATAATGATATTGAAACTAGAACTAAAGAGATGCGCGAATGTAGCTAGTACTACTTAATTACCTCGGGTCGTGTCCATGTCAGCTTTGGTTTCCATTCCCCACGACTTTCCAAGATGAACCTTTTCCAAACCCTGCCGGTAAAGAAAAAGAATAAAAGAGTCATTGATTACTTGATATCGGGAAATGAACTAAAGTGGCTGACATAGTGCGATAATGATTGAAATTACGTGTCGAGCAACAACTTCAGGTCAATGTACTATTTAGCGTCTTTTTTTAGTGAGTCCGATACTTCAACTTTTCCCTCGTCAACACTAATGATTAGTAGGATCCAGTGGAAACTGCTTTGTAAATGCGGGCATGCATAACTCATCAAGTAACTACGTACACTTAACATCGAGTAAAAAAATAGAATTTATAATACATGACACTAACACTCACTGAAGTTGTAAGGAAATACTATTTATGGTTGGGTGTTTATTACCTTCAAAAACATATACAAGTTTTCATCTTTTTCATATTTGTGCATTATTAACTTCTGATCACAAATGGTAATTGGGTCAATGAAGCCAATGCCAAAGACTCCATCTCTTTTCATTTCAAACATCTTCATTCTGTATAACACCACACAAAAGAATATAGTGGGGATAATTAGAAGCAAATGAACGAGCTGATGAGCTAGAGACTTAAGTTACAGAAAGAAATCACTTCCAGACAATAGCAAGTGACGAGAGATTTGTCGAGTGCGTCTTGATTGTATAACTGAAGCAATTCTGGAATTTCAATCCACAAATCTTTTGTATTGAAGAAATGTTGTGGCTTGACTTTCACCATGGGGATCTCTCGCCCGACTTTTACTTCCCTCATGTACGAGCATGCAATTTGTACATTACCGCTCGTAGCTACCGGACCTTCTTAGGCCTGACCAGAGGTTGCGCGGGGACATACTGCCATGCTAGTTTATCCTCTTCCACCCTGGGCATTTCCTCGTCGCCCATAATGCCACGACTTGTTCAACAATGACAACGGCCTATCTAGCCATCTCTTTAATAACAGTAGCGTCGATTCTCTCGGTACTCACCTTGAGTGGCAGGATCGATTGCACTGCCTGTTCTCCCAGCTGGGGAACGGTTTTCTCGCTTTTATTACTACCGCTCGAGTCCTTCTTTCGTTGTTCATGATATGACTTGCTAATAGAGCATTCATAGTCTGATCAACTTTTCTCTGGAGGCGGTTTAGCAAGATTGGCTAGAACGCATTGTACAGTTTCCAGAGGTACTATCTCCTTTGGCGGCGGGGGCGGCTTCAGTCCAATATGGGCCTTCAATTCGGAAGCCGTTTGGTCCTTGATTTCCTCCATGCTCATCCCGTAAGACAACTTATTTTTGGCAGGAGGGGAGCATTTCTTCCTTGGTGCTCTCTTCCGCTTTGGAGTCTGGTTTCTCATCAGAAAATGAAATGACCGCGGAATTGCGCTGGGCTCCATCTCGGGGTGTCTGGGTGGAGTCGGCTGGCGCGGTGGCGGACTAGCACTGCGCTCCATGTTAAGGTGGTGGGGTGGAGTCTGCTGACGTGGTTGCGGACTAGCGTTGCACTCCGTGTCGGGGTGGGGTGGAGTCAGCTGACACGGTGGACTTGGAGGAGGAGACGGTGGCCTTGGAAAGACCATGCAGTCCTTTCTCCATAAGTAGAGCACACATAAGACTTCTTGCAGTGTGTGCTACCCTTCACCTCCGGGAATGTCGAGCTCTAGTGACTCATATCCCGGCATCACTTCATCCACCCCGACACGAGCATAGCCAGCTGGAATCGGATTGCAATGGAAGGTTGCATCAGGGGTATTCGTTAAAGCATAGCCGACCGCTACCTTCATGGATATGTTCTTGAGTTTCATGTGTAGCTCACAATGTTTCGCCTCTGTGATTTCATCCACGGGGTAGCGAGCCACTAGTGCATCGTCGGCAAGGACCCCCGTGGAACCCACGATGCATTTTGATATCGATGGGATGGTACTATCCAATGTTGGATCTGGTTGCTCCAGCCGTTGAGACGTCCTTTGCTGGCTAAGTGTGTTGATCTGCTCCTGCTGCCGCAAGTATTTGTGTTCCAATTCCTCAAGACGGTCATTATCCTGCTTCTTCTTGGCTACCTCCTGATTCTTATTTCTTGAATGACTTTTGCAAGATTTGTTCCAGTCCCTAAACCCCTCAAACCATGGAACAACGCATTTGCCTCGTGTTCGTCCCGGGTGTTCAGGATTCTTGAGGACGCGTATAAGTTCGTCGTTCTCTCTATCGGGCTGGAACACGCCCGTTCGGGCATCTTCTATTGCAGTAAGTATAGCGTGATAAGCATTTTTAAGACTTGCCTGCTCCAGAATCTCCCGTCTTTGGGTCCAACATTCCCCATGCTCATAAAACCAATTCCTCCACCTTTCGGGCCAAGTCAATGTTTTTGGAGTGACCCGTGCATCAATCATCTTTTGCTCATATTCATCCCACTTAGGCATGCCACTCATGTAGCCACCTGGCCCAGAGAATGGTGCCACTCTTTTTTCTGAGCATTTTCTTGTTTATCCTCGCGCGATCCGTAGCTACTTCTAATTGCTTGAACTCCACAAATAAGTCTGAGTGATCTTTTAACCTCTCGTATTGTCCACTGGGTTCTCGAGTCTTGTCTTGTTTGCCGAAGACGGACCATAACCTTTCCTTCCAGTTGCAGAATTGCATGGCCATCTTATTAAGAGAAAACTTCTTGACTTTCTCCCATTGTGCATCTGACAAATGCTTTGGTAGGGTGAAATGTGTCATGAGTGTATCCTAAAGCATATTTTTTGCTCTTTCGTCCACAAAACTAACTTCTCGATCTTTCTTTGGCCTATGGCATTCTCGAATAGAGATTGGGATTTGTTCCCAAATAATAACTCCGCATTGACGTACAAGGTTGTCCATATTCTTTTTCGGAGCACTTGGTTCATCACGTAATGTTATCTCGTCGACATTGTACCTTGTGCCCTCGGCTAACTTTTCGGCTGGGCCTTGTACTGTCGTGCTTGTAGATGATTTCCTCGATCCGGAGGGCTAAAATAAGAGATTAGTTAATTAATACATCTAATGATCACAAGAGGCCAAATATATACCTCGCCGGACTTTATTAATTCAAGAAAAATTTCTTCGTCGTCATTGTGTGGTTCCCCTTTGTTTCTATGTTGTTCTTCCTCAAATCCCTCACCGGATGGGTTAATAAATTGTGAGCCATCATCTAGTTCTTCATTCTCTTCGTTTCCGGGGCGTATCATGTCGAACAAGACATACTCAAAATCTTGGTCTTTGTCTCTACCGTCCATAGCTTAACTAATCGAGAAGAAAAATAAAACTATTTTATACTCCATCCGTCCCAAAATTCTTGTCTTAGGTTTATCTAGAAATGAATGTATCTAAATACTAAAACATGACTAGATACATTCATATTTAGACAAACCTAAGAAATGAATTCTGGGACGGAGGGAGTATTCACTTTAGCTAGCAAGATCATCATATATATAATATCACTAATACATCGAAAAATCCACTTAATTAGTGCATCACTGAATTAATATTATCGAATATAATCTCGAATACATCTCTTGAATATTATCACTAATACATATCTCTAATATTATCAAACCGATCACCAAAAAGTTGCCGATGTATCGAGGCGTGGGAGGCCAACACCCAAAGAGAAGGAACCATCACAGGATCATAGCTCTGGGTGAGATCCGTGAAGAACCTGCCAGGTGTTGTAGAACCTCACGTCCAATGCCTTCATGTATTGACGGACGTGCTTGTCCTCCTTCCTGACACGACGACTACTACGGCAACAGACAACAGCGCCAGAAGTTGGCACGTTGATGGAGACTGGGCTTGCGTTGGTTTTTCCCTTGAAGAGGAAAGGGTGATGCATCACATGAGCAGTAAGTATTTCCCTCAGTTTGAGAACCAAGGTATCAATCCAGTAGGAGAATCTCGTCAAGTCCAGAGTACCTACGCAAACACAAAAGAGCTTGCACCCAATGCTTTAAAGGTATTGTCGATCCCTTCAAGATTGACTGCAAAGTGAGATCTGAAGGCGGAAAGTGCAACGAAGTAAAAAGTGTAAGGCTGAAAATATGGTGTGGAGTAGACCCGGGGGCCATAGTGTTCACTAGAGGCTTCTCTCAAAATAGCAAATATCACGGTGGGTGAACAAATTACTGTCGAGCAATTGATAGAACCGCACAATGTCATGATGATATCTAAGGCAATGATCATACATATAGGCATCACGTCCGAGACAAGTAGACCGATACTTTCTGCATCTACTACTATTACTCCACACATCGACCGCTATCCAGCATGCATCTAGTGTACTGAGTTCATGACGAACATAGTAGCGCCTTAAGCAAGATGACATGATGTAGAGGGATAAACTAAAACCAATAATGAAAACCCCATCTTTTTACCCTTGATGGCAACAACATGATGCGTGCCTCGCTACCCCTTCTGTCACTGGGTGAGGTCACCGCATGGTATGAACCCAAAACCAAGCACTTCTCCCATTGCAAGAATCATAGATCTAGTTGGCCAAACAAAACCCACAACTCGAAGAGAATTACAAGGATATGAAATCATGTATAAGAGAGATCAGAAGAAATTCAAATAAGATTCATAGATAATCTGATCATAAATCCACAATTCAATGGATCTCGACAAACACACCGCAAAAGAAGATTACATCGGATAGATCTCCATGAAGATCATGGAGAACTTTGTATTGAAGATCCAAGAAAGAGAAGAAGCCATCTAGCTACTAGCTATGGACCCGTAGGTCTATGGTGAACTACTCACGCATCAGCAGAGAGGTCATGGTGTTGATGAAGAAGCCCTCCGTATCCGAATCCCCCTTCGGTAGGGCACCAGAACGTGCCCCAGATGGGATCTTGCGGAGAGAGAAGCTTGCAGCGGCGGAAAAGTACTTTCGATGATCTCCTGATTTTTTCTGGGATTTTGGGGAATATATAGGCGCTAAACCTAGGGCAGAGGTGGCCCAGGGAGCCCACAAGCAAGGGAGGCGTGGCCCCCCTGGCCGCGCCATGAGGGCTTGTGGGGTCCCTGCATGCCCCCTGTCCTGATTCTCCGGCTTCCCGTTTTTTTTGTTTCGGAAAAAAATCTTTTTGGCAGTTTCATTCCGTTTGGACTCCGTTCAAAATCCTCCTCTGAAAGGGGTCAAAAAGCTGGAAAAAACAGGAACTGGCACTTGGCACTGAGTTAATAAGTTAGTCCCAAACGATATATAAAAGGCATACAAAACATCCAAAGTTTGACAAGATAATAGCATGAAACCATCAAAAATTATAGATACGTTGGAGACGTATCAGCGACGTACCTCCTCCTCGGGGGATGGCTGCCTCCGCACCGAGACTGCCCCCGCGACCGCCACAAAAGAAACTCGGGGTCGACGACGAGCCCGGTTTCTGAGCAAGAAGCGTGCCCCGGAAGGTAGCACCTCCCAGTGCCAGCCCGGCGGAGCCTAGTACCGGACATGGCGCCTCTCAAGCAGGTTGTCGCAAGCGAGTCGAGGATGAGGATCTGGGCTGGGCATCGTCGACGTCGAGAACAAATTCTACAACTATTTAAATTCCTACTATTTGATAAACTTTCTCATCCAATCCAAACATAACAAAATGTGAACAGTACTATTCGAAATGGGTGAAGAATTAACATTGAAAATTAATCCCCTTGATAAATGAAAATATAGAAAATATGTATGCACACTCGACGTTGCTTGATAATATTGAACAAATGAAGTATAAAATAAGAGCCGATGACTCCGCCTAAAGATAGACTAAAAAAAGAAAAGGAGTGGGTGATTCAAATAACATAAAGCATGTCAATTACGAGACCACTTTTAGTACCTCATCCATTTCAATAACATAAACCAAAATATGAATGACAAATTTTAGTACCAGATATGCATTTCGACACCAAATACATTCCAAGACTAGATCACATTGTTACCTAATGTATTCAATTAACATATGCTTCACTATCTTATCACTTTGTTAGTATATGAATTTAATATTAGTTGCATCTATTTTCATACCAGTTTACTGCATCCATTTCATTAACATGTAAATATTCCAAAATCAATACATCTTTGAAAATATTTTCAAAACATTTACTTTAATTATTTTTAAATGTGTATTCTAATTAATATGAGGCTGAAATATGAAATTGAAATTTCACATCGCAACTATCAATGTTGAATTTCACAAAGCATGGAGCTGCATCTTTTTATTTATTTTTGGTTCGCACTTGTGGTATGGATAAATTATGATAAATATGAATGAAATTCGGATAAAAGCACAATTCAGCTAATCATCTCATCTCTCATAGTGCATGTTTATAGAGAAAGGGTTGAAAATCGATGGTGTGGCTTTGAATGATGCATATTGAGCGCACAATAACTCTGGAGTTGAAATAACTTTTAAACAATGAAATGACTTTGTAAGAGATGAGTATTCATTTGAAACCCTGATACTTCAAAAGATATTGTTCAGTTTGTACACGAAGTTCTTCCAGTTTTTGCCGTAACCCTCCCAACTTTTTAGCACATGCTATGTGGGTGAAATTATAATACCATGCCAAGTTTCAGCCTTTTCAGAGTTCATTTGTAGTGCTTTTTAATTTCAGGGTCATTTAGCTCAAAAAATCATTAAATGCATGAAAAATAGCAAAAAAAGTGACAAAGGGTTGAAAATTGATGACGTTGCTTTGAATGGTGCATATTGAGCGCACAAAAATTCTGGAGTTGAAATAAGCGTTAAAAATGAAATGCATTTGTAAGAGATGAGCATTCGTTCGAAACCTTGATACTTCGAAAGAGATTGTCCAGTTTGTACACGAAGTGCATCTAGTTTTTGCCGTAACCCTCCCAACTTTTTAGCACATGCTATGTAGGTGAAATGATGATACCATGCCAAGTTTCAGCCTTTTCAGAATTCATTTGTAGTGCTTTTCAATTTCAGGGTCATTATCTCAAAGAAATAATTAAATGCATGAAAAATAGCAAACGAAGTGAGAAAGGGTTAACAATTGATGATGTAGCTTTTAATGGTGCATATTGAAAGCACAAAAGTCTAGAGTTGAAATCAGTTTTAAAAATGAAATGCCTTTGTAAGAGATGATTATTCTTCCGAAACGCTGATGCTTTGGAAGAGAATGTCTAGTTTGCACACGGAGTGCATCCAGCTTTTTCTTTAACCCTCCCAACTTTTTAGCACATCCTATGTGGGTTAAATGATGATACCGTGCCAAGTTTTAGCCTTTTCACAGTTCATTTGTAGTGGTTTTCAATTTCAGGGTCATTTTAGCTCAAAAAAATCATTAAATGCATAAAAATAGCAAATGAAGTGATAAAGAGTTGAGAAATGATGACATGGTTTTGAATTGTTCGCACAAAAATTCTGGAGTTGAAATAAGTTTAAAACAATCAAATGCCTTTGTAAGAGATGATTATTCGTCCGAAACCCTAATACTTTGAAAGAGATTGTCCAGTTTGTACACGAAGTGCATCCAGTTTTTGTCGTAACCCTCCCAACTTTTTAGCACATGCTATGTGGGTGAAATGATGGTACCATGCCAAGTTTCAGCCTTTTGAGAGTTCATTTGTAGTGCTATTTCTTTTCACGGTCATTTAGCGAGAAAAAAAAATCAGTAAGTGCATAAAAAATAGCAAATGAAGTGAGAAAGGGTTCAAAATTGATGACTTGGCTTTAAATGGTGCATATTGAGTACATAAAAAGTGTGGAGTTGAAATAAGTTTTAAAAAATGAAATATCTTTGGAACATATGATTATTCGTGTGAAACCCTAATACTTCGAAAGAGATTGTCCAGTTTGTACACGATGTGCATCCAGCTTTTGTCGTAACCCTCTCAACTTTTTAACATATGCTATGTGTGGGAAATGATGGTACCATGCCAAGTTTCAGCCTTTTGAGAGTTCATTTGTAGTGCTTTTCAATTTCAGGGTCATTTAGCCCAAAAATCATTAAATGCATAAAAATAGCAAATAAAGTGATAAAGGGTTGAAAAATGATGACGTTGCTTTGAATGGTGCATATCGAGTACACAAAAAGTCTGGAGTTGAAATAAGTTTTAAAAATGAAATATCTTTCTAAGAGATGAGTATCCGTCCGAAAGCTTGATACTTCGAAAAAGATTATCCCATTTGTACACAAAGCGCATCGAGTTTTTTCCGTAACCCTCCCAGCTTTTTAGCACATGCTATGTTTGTGAAATGATGATACCATGCCAAGTTTCAGCCTTGTTAGAGTTCATTTGTAGTGCTTTTCAATTTTAGGGTTATTCAGCTCAAAAAATCATTAAATACAGAAAAATAGCAAATGAAGTGAGAAAGGGTTGAAAATTGATGACGTGGATTTAAATGGTGCATATTGAGTGCACAAAAAATGTGGAGTTGAAATAAATTTAAAAAGATGAAATGCCTTTGTAGGGGATGAGTACTCGTTCGAAACCGTGATACTTCGAAAGATATTGTCCAGCTTGTACACGAAGTGCATCCATTTTTTGTCGTAACCCTCTCAACTTTTTACCACATTCTATGTGGGTGAATATATGATACCATGCCAAGTTTCAGCCTTTTCAGAGTTCATTTGAAGTGCTTTTCAATTTCAAGGTCATTTAGCTCAAAAAATCATTAAATGCATAAAACAAATTGTGTTTGCACATAATTGCATTCATTAACTCCTAGGTACATAATGTTTCTTCGCATTTCAAATGACAAAAAACACACACATATATATACCCTAACTTTTACACAAAGATTCCCTCTGGTTTGTTCGAAGTGGGACTTTCCAGATAAGCCATGAAACTCACTATAGAAGAAACTGATGACGATGAAGTCGGTCTCATCCAAGATTGGGATCTTGGGGAATAAAACTTTTTCTTCGCGTGTGTCCCTTTGCACCGTAACCATGGACAATCTTCATTATTTAACAGGATGCTTGGATCAGTCTTCACTTTGAAGGGAGGAATTTCGTGAAACTTTTCATAATCTTGTGACATGTGTGTCTTGTCCTCCACTCCCACCATGTTTCTTTTCCCTGAAAGAACTATGTGGTGCTTTGGCTCACCGTGTGATGTATTTTCTTCCTAATCTTTTATTTTTTTAGGCTTGGTAGACATGTCTTTCACATGGAAAACCTGCACCACATCCTTGGCTAGGACGAATAGTTCATCTGTGTACCCAAGATTGTTCAGACTGACTGTCGTCATTTCGTACCGCAGGTCTTCCTTTACCCCGCCTCCTTTAAGATTCACCCATTTGCACCGAAATAAAGGGACCTTCAAAAAAATTTCATAGTCAAGTTCACATATCTCCTCTATTTAACCATAATATGTGTCCTTTGGCCTATTGGTGTCTGCTGCATCGAAGCGGACACCATTGTTTTGGTTGGTGCTCTTTTTATCTTGGGTGATCGTGTAAAATGTATTTCCATTTATCTCGTACCCTTTGAAAGTCAAGATAATCGAAGATGGTGACTTGGCCAGCAAGTATAGGTTATCTCCAACTTCGTCGTCATGCCTTAGACGTGTTTGCCACCAACCGCCAAATGACGCCATATGTGTATGTTTGATCCAGGGATCATACTGCTCCGGGTTCTTGGAGTGGACAATATCCACGTGTTCCTCGATATACGGAGCCACCAAGGTGGAATTTTGTAGAACTGTATAGTGTGCTTGCGCCCAAGAATGCACGTCCCTACATATTACTAAATCCTTTCCTAGCGTGCCTTTTTCACAAGTCTGCCCTCATGTCGCGATTCAGGAACAAGAATCGGCTTAAGACTAGAAATAAAGTCAACACAAAACTCAATGACCTCCTCTATTTCATGGCCCTTGGAGATGCTTTCTTCTGGCCTAGCACGATTATGATCATACTTCTTTAAGACTCCCATGAACCACTCAAAGGGGAACATATTGTGTAGAAATACAGGGCCCAAAATGGCAATCTCTTCAACTAGGTGAAATAGGACATGCGTCATGATATTTAAGAAGGATGGTGGGAACACCGACTCAAAACTGACAAGACATTGCACCAAATCATTCTGTAACCTTGGTAGGATTTCTGGATCGATTACTTTCTGAGAGATTGCATTGAGGAATTCACATAGCTTCACAATGGCTAATCGGACATTTTTCGGTAGAATCCCCTCAATGCAACCTGAAGCAATTGCATCATAATCACGTTGCAGTCATGAGACTTTAGGTTCTAGATTTTTTTTTTCTCTGTCATATTTATAATTCCTTTATAATCGATGAGTAGCCAGACGGGACCTTCATACTGAGCAATCATTCAAAGAAGATTACCTTCTCTTCTTTGGTAAGAGCGTAGCTGACAGGACCTTCATACTGCTTTGGATGCATGTCGTCTTTTTCGTGCATACGTTGCTAATCCTCCCATGCCTCTGGTGTATCTTTTGTCTTCCCATACACGCCCAAGAAGCCTAGCAGGTTCACGCAAACATTCTTCATCACGTGCATCATGTCTATTGCAGAGAGGACCTCTAGGACTTTCCAATAAGGTAGTTCCCTAAATATAGATTTGTTCTTCGCCATGGGTGTGTGTCCGTCAGCGTCATTCGGAACAGATTGTCTGCGAGGACCCTTTCCAAAAATTACATTTAAATCCTTGACCATATGAAGTATATGATCACCAATACGGTGGTCATGCTTCTTCTGGTGATCTGTCTCACCTTTGAAATGCTTGCCTTCTTTTCTTAAGAGATGCTTGATCGGAAGAAATCGACGATGTTCTAGGTACACATTCCTCTTACATTTATCCAAATATATACTTCTGGTATCATCTAAATAGTGCGTGCATGCGTGGTATCCCTTGTTTGTCTGTCTTGAAAGGTTACTAAGAGTAGGTCAATCATTGATTGTTATAAACAACAATGCTCATAGGTCAAATTCCAGCTGTTTGTGCTCATCCGACACACGTACACCTTTGATATCCCACAGGTGTAAAAGTTCTTCAACTAATGGCCATAGGTACACATAAATGTCGTTTTCGTGTTTCTTGGGGCCTTGGATGAGCACTGGCATCATAATGAACTTCCACTTCATGCACAACCAAGGAGGAAGGTTATAGATACATAGAGTCACGCGTCAGGTGTTATGATTGTTGCTCTGCTCCCCAAAAGGATTAATGCCATTGTCACTTAAACCAAACCAACAATTCCTTGCTTCATCTGCAAAGTAGTACCACTCTCTCTCAATTTTCCTCCACTTCGACCCATGAGCCGGAACTCTCAACTTCCCGTCTTTCTTACGCTCGTCTTTGTGCCATAGCATCAACTTGGCATGCTCTTTGTTTTGGAACAAACGTTTCAACCGTGGTATTATAGGAGCATATACCACATCACCTTGGCAGTAATCCTCTTCCAGGGGCGCTGGCCCTCAACATCGTCACTAGGGTCGTCGTGGCCGATCTTATAGCACAACACACCGCATACCGGGCATGCATTCAAATTCTCATACTCCTCACCGCAGTAGAGGATGTAGTCATTAGGGCATGCATGTATCTTCTACACCTCTAATCCAAGAGGGCAGATAGCCTTCTTTGCTTCGTACGTACCGTCGGGCAATTCGTTGTCCTTTCGAAGCATCTTCTTTAACATTTTCAGCAACTTTTCAAAACCCTTGTGAGATACACCATTCTCTGTCTTCCATTGCAGCAATTCCAGTGTGGTACCCAGCTTCTTCTTGTCATCTTCGTAATTTGGATACAACAATTTCTTGTGATCCTCTAACATGCGATGCAACTTAAACTTCTCCTTTTCACTTGCGCAGTTTTTCTTTGCATCAACAATGGCCGAACCAAGATCATCAGGGGGGCTCATCTGGTTCTTCATTCTCTTCCATTAGAACCCCTCTTTCTCCGTGCTTGGTCCAATAGTTATAGCCGGACATGAAACCAGACGTCAACATGTGGACGTGAACGACTCTTGACTTAGAGTAATTTTTATCATTCTTAGAGACAACACATGGACAGGACATAAAACCATCCCGCTGGTTTGCGTGAACCGCACACATAAAACTCTGCAAGCCATCGATGAACTGGGTAGATCGTCTGTCATCGTACATCCATTGCCGGTTCATCTTCATTACACAAGACAAAAAAGACCAAATTAATACAAGTTCATACATAAAGTTCATACACACTTATGCTCATGAAACAACATACACGAGTATCAAGCTAAAGCATTTAAATGCAACAAAAAATGCGATCAAGATCGCAACTAAGGTAACAATTGATCCAACACCATAGTGATACCAATCCTCTTTATTAACGACATATTTTCTAATCTTTCTAATCTTCAAGCGCATTGCATCCATTTTGATCTTGTGATCATCGACGACATCGGCAACATACAACTCCAATTTCATCTTCTCTTCTTCAATTCTTTTCAATTTTTCTTTCAAATACTCGTTTTCTTTTTCACCTAAATTAAACTTCTCGACAAGAGGGTCGGTTGCAATTTCCGGTTTATTCACATACCAGCTCCTAGATACAAATATCTATGTCAACTTCATGGGTATAATTGTCTTAAATGATAAATGCAACAAATACTTATAAAAGAGAATATACCACATCCGAATCATAAACCGGACGAGGGCCGACGGGGACGGATATCAAGACCATGGCACTATGTATAACAAACAATCATACAGGTAAGAAAACTATCTAAATCATAAATTAATAAGATTTTTTTTATAAAAAGGATAAGAACAAGAGGATCACCAAGGTGGTGCCCACGACGAGACGGTGCGGGCGATCGACGGTGGTTAGGACGGGGACGGGAAGGCACTAAGTAAACCACACCTACATAGATGCGAACTAAGAAGTTAATTTGAGCTCAAATTACATGGAAATCAAATAAACTCCCACATAATTACTCCCAAACTAGAACCCACAAATCACTATACTTATAGAGCATTGAACGAGCTAATATAGCAATGAGAGATGAAAGGACAAAGTTGCTAACCTTTGTGAACACTTGAATAGATGGGGTGCCTGAAATCTTGACAAATTTTGGCAAAAATGAAGGGATGAGATCGAGAAGGGGAAGTGAAAATAGAGAATGGAGAGGATGAGTTCGGGCTGGAAGAAGCATCTATATATAGGGATATATTTAGTACTGGTTGTTGCTATAAATCGGGACTAGAGATTCATCTCTAGTCCCGGTTGGAGTTGCAAACTGGGACTACACGGGCTCGCAAGGCCCCAGCCTGACACCAGCCTGCCACCACACGTTTAGTCTCGGTTGGTAACACGAACCGGGACTAGAGGTTCCTTATAAACAAGAGTAAATTCTGGACTCATGAACGGGACTAGTGGCAACATTAGTCCAGGTCCAAAAGCCAACCGGGACTAATGCTTCGGTCCAAAAGCCTGTTTTCTACTAGTGCTACATTGTTTTCTTTCTTTCTTTTTTCTCTTTTCTACGTTTATCTTTGTTTTGTTCACTTTTCTTTGATTTTCATTATTCTTTCTTCCTTTCTTCCTGAATCAAGTTTGCATGCGAAGCGATTGTTGCTTCATCCATTATCTTTTCCACACTCAAAACACATCATTGCATGTATTATGTCAAATTTTGGCATTCTTTGGGGACATGTTTCCTATATTTAAGCCATTAAGTGCATTTATGGGCATTTAGTGAATACTAGGAAAAAGGCCCGTGCGTTGCAACGAGAGGAAAAAAACCCTCTCATGCCTCTAGCTTAGTTTATTGATTTTTTAAAAATGACCTAATATTGAATAATACATATAAATACTTTGGGATCTAAAACATGGTTGCATGCTTATGCCTATGAGCATCGGACATGGGCCTATATGCCGCTGCATGTCGAATACCAATGAATTGGGACAATAATTATGTTGATTAAGATTTGACATGGGCCTATATGAGCAACAGGTAGTAAAGATTTCTAATATATTGATTCACATTGTATCCTATATAGTATTTTAAAAATATAAAATAACAACATATTCAAACTCTACACATTTTTCTAATCTAATTCGATATATAACATGTTTAAATTGGATTTACGGTTTAAAAAAATATTGTTATTTGAAATTACATATTTATTCTGAATAGACTCCGAGGTTATTAAAATTATTTAACATGTAAAATAACAATATATTCAAACTCTACACATTTTTCTAATCAAATTTCATATATAACATGTTTAAATTAGATTTATGGTTTAAATGATATTGTTATTTGAAAATACATATTTATTCTGAATAAACTCCGGGGTTATTAACACATATGTGAGGGGTTTACGCAAAAGTATATAAAACGATGCGATGTGATTAAAAGATGGATTGTGGGTTATTTAGCGTTAATGTCAGGGGGTTTTGTGTAAAATACGGAAATAACGGTTCGGCCTCACTTAAAGTAGGACTGCGGGTTGATTAACGAAAACGACACGGTATTTTTTGTAAAATGACTACGACGGACAACAGAAGCACTCCGTGCTTTATTATTAGGGAAAGATAATTCTAACTAGATATCCATATATACCTAAAATGATGGCTAGAGGTGGGTTGAAATTTCTTATTGGTGGTCTTATTCTATGTTTAGGCCTTATATAATCAACGAAAAGGTGTGCCAAACACAAGGGTGCGAGAATCAGGCACCAACAATGGATCTTAGTGGTTATTTAGTTCTAAAAAAATAAAACAGAGCCAAAAAACCAAAAAACTTGGCATGGAGTAATTATATGACTTCTAGAGGCCGTGGTAAAAATATAAGAATGTTCATCAGAATTTGTAAGGTAGGCTCCTTACAAATGAGACCATCGCTAATGAAAAAGGCTAGATTTCGAGAGGCAAATTAAGGCTCGGGTTTGTAGGCTAAGCGACCATTGTCTCATCTGTTGGCCTTGAAACATTTTGCAAATTCGGTATACACCACTAGAAGTAGCATGTAAAAGAATTGCATTTTTCCTGGTGAGTTTGATATATTATAGTAATTGAATTCTTTTCTAGAAATTTAATGGATATGATTCAAATTTGAATTGCAAGTACCTGAAATTATGGCCAGAGGTGATGATCTTTGGTCTATTTTAAGCGTTATATAAGGAAATAAAAGGTGTGCCAAGTACCTTGGGGCAGAGACTCGGGCACCAATATGGAGCTTAGTGGTTATTTAATTCTAAAATATTCAAACAAAACCAAAAACACAAAACTTGGGAGACTATCTCCAATGAAGAATCCAGGTTTAGAGAAGTGTGAGGTTTGCATGCACAGCGACCACTGCTATGTCGCTTGACATAGGAACTTGTTCTACACTCAACATACACTCTCCGTTCCATCCCCTCTTCTCCTCTAAAACCTTCCATCGACCTCTCTCTCTTCTCCCCGTATACTTCCCCCTATCAGCCAGCTGCCACTGTGAGCCCTTACCTTCTCATATTTGTTCGCCAGATCACTGACCTGCCATCGTCACACCATTTTCTCCCTCCGTTGTCGGCTCAATCGGAATCAAGCCAGAGCGTGACGAGTTGGATCTTGCCTGAGGCCCAACAAGCTTGAGAGGTGAGCGGAGGTGGCGAGCCGAGGAGGATTGGAGCATCCCCATGCAGCTCATGCTCCTTCATGTCCCTTGCTGCAACACATGTGCCCCTACTGAGTTTAGGCACCAAGGTTGATGTCGCTCCCAAGCTCGTGCTCTATGGTGGACATCGCCACCCCATGACACGAGATGTCGCAACAGTGAAGCAAGTAATAAGAGCATCATGACACCATCATGAGAGAGCATGACTTGACGTCATGCCATTCACCACTGCCATGGAGACTGTCAACGAGAGAGAGGTGAGAAATAAAGGGCTCGACCCCATCGAAGAGCTCCAGAGTCATGTCGATGTGGACATGGATGCCATGATGTCACCGGGAAGACGGGAGTGCGTGGCGGTGGAGCAGGAGGTGCTTAACTAGCGAGGTCCTCGCACGGTGACTACCAAAACTGACGCCCCCGCGTCTTATTTTATAATGCTAAAATACTCTGTCGGGTACCTCGTCCACGTCACTCAGAAAAACCAATGGACATGTGACGAGCATCATTTCCGGCTACTAGCCACCAGACACTTTATTATACCGAATACCCCCTTTTAACACACTTGGCAAAAGCTTTGTCAAGTGTGTGACAAAAGGAAGTTGGTAAAGCCTGGTTGGCCACAAGGGTGTATGCCGAGTAGGCTTTGTCAAGTGGAACACTCTTAACTCCGCAAACTCTTTGCCGAGCAAATATGGCCTTGTGTTCCTTGTAACCAGTTTCCAGTAGTGTGAATACTACATATTCAGAAGATTGCCATCATGAACTTGGTCAAAGTTTCTAAAGATGAACTAAGGGAAAAACAAGATGCCTTACATTTAGGAAGGGGGGAGTAGCTGGCAGCGGCTAAATTTCGTGTTTTGACCTTTTTGCTGAAGTAAATCGAGATGTAACACTACTGGAAACCGGTTACAAGGAACACAAGGCCATATTGTCCTCTCCCTCTCTCTCTCCATGTCTCTCCTCGTTTGGGAAAAAAATCGGGATTTGACTGTTTTCCTACCGTCAGGTCCCATGGTGGTAGAGTATAACAACCTACTGTCAAGGCCCCTGATAGTAAGGTTGCACGCCTACCGCAAAAATTCTTAAGTCTACGCGGACGCACCTTACCGCTAGGCGCCTTGGCAGTAGGGTTGCATACGCTATCGCTAGCCCCTGTGGCTGTAGGGGTGCACTGCGCTGACGTGACCCCTTTTTCTATCGCCAGATACCTTGACGGTAGGTTGTTATACCCTAGCTTCATGGGCCCCGACAGTAGGAAAATGTCAGATCCCGAAATTTTTGTAAACGAGGGTCAGATCCTAATTTACTTCACTAAAATGGTCAAAACACGAAATTTTGCTGCCGGCAGCATTCCCTGATGACAGTTATAGTTTGTTAACCAAATATGCACACAGAGAGACATGGAGAGAGAGAGAGGGAGAGGACAATATGACGCATGTGTTACACATGTGTGCATGCATGTTAACTAATTAATTTAGAGATTATTTGCTTGTCGCACAGGGACACCGAAGTGATGCATTACATGACCAGCAAAAAAGGTTCGATTTGTAGGCCCTTGTTCTAGTTAGCAAGCGTAGGGCATCGATACACTTGCCATTTGCAAAAGGAAAATATTAGTTCTAATTTCTGAAAGGGACATCCAATTGAGGAGGCAATACACAAACATGAGTGTGGCCCAATCATTAGAACCTGGTTCTTCGGTTGGAACATTCCTGTGATAAATGGAAAACTGTGTCTCCACAGAATACATGCATGTGTTGAAATCAGTTTTGCATGCAGTGCACATATGCAAGAGATGTGGCCTGTGCGTACATATATGCACATATTTGGTGTGCGTGCGTTCGTGCGTGCGTGTGTGTGTGTGTATGTGTGTGTGTGTGTGTGTGTGTGTGTGTGTGTGTGTGTGTGAGAGAGAGAGAGAGAGAGAGAGAGAGGGAGAGGGAGAGGGAGAGGGAGAGAGAGAGAGAGATGCCGGTTAGCTTCATGGATCTCCCTTTTCCTTTTCCTTTTTGGTACTTGGAATTGTGAGGTAGCCTCTGCATGCAATCTGCGATGATCATATGATGCGTGACAGACCAAAGAAGCAGGAAGGCATCTATTAATAAATGTACATGTATGTGAAGCTGGCTCCCGGCTGGGCCCTTTCTTCTTTTGTCATTAAACTTCTTTTGACGATAAAAAAGAAAGAAGGCAAAGGAGAAGCAGGAAGAGGCATCTATCTATCTAGCTTCTCTCTATAGACTACAGCTGCATATATAAAAGGTTATCTGTCGATGGTGGCCGGAGGGGGGCACCAATTTCAGAGCTGACACGAGCCAATCATCCAAAAGAGACGGATCATCCATGAATACATGAATGCATTCATTCTTACGCATGCATATGTCCTGAGCTAGCTAGCTACCTGTGCATTTCATTTGATGACAAATTCACCACTGCATGCTTCTGCTGCAGCTCCTTGGATCTGACCTAGCTCGATCGATCCATGCACCCATCGCCAATGCCAAACCGGAACCATACAAAAAAGAGTTACATGAAATCTAGCTAGCTAGCTAGATACCTTTTCCTATACACCAACAATCCATCCATCGATCCTTATTATATACAGTACTATGCGAAAAGAAAATGTGAATACATACACGATGACAATTGACAACCTAAGCACGGACAGTACATGCATGCATCTACTGCTGGTCACATGTCAACGTACGTACCTAGCTTTATAATCGATCCAACTGACGGCGATCTGGGAACAGTGTAATGTACGGCGGTGCCTAGCTGCTCGATCCATGGCTTCAATAATTCTCTGTGTGTTCCAAAATGCAAATGCAGCAACTTTACGCCCAGATCGATAACGATCATTATTGTGGAGGCATGTCACATATGAATAATATATATTCATATATATATATATATATATATATGTATGTGAGCGGCGTTGAGCAGTCGCCATCAGTGACAATGCCGGCCGGGTGTACGTATGCGCAACAGGAGATAAGCTAGATTGATTGTTCTAGGTAGCTAGGTAGATATGACACCATGCATACAGCTAGCTGCTTTTGCAGGTCATGCACATAGATCTTGCTCAACCATACACATAATGGTATGAACAACTAAAAGAGGCACGCTTTAAAAGAAAACTAAAAGAGACACGGCATGCTACTTCTTGATTTTGTAAACTCCCAATCTTTGGTTATTTGTAAGTAGAAGAGACGTCCGGCCATGTAAAATTTTGGATGATAAACATCTCTTCACCAGAAACGAAATTATGGGAAAATTTAATGAAGAGATGTATGGTAGGACGACATGCATTTCAGGCGCACTATGGCCAAGTACTTTTTAAATAATCCTAGGTAGTTAGGGTCTAAGTATCCATGATTGTCAAACAAAATTTGAATTTAAGTTTTTCGGAGAATATAGGGGAGGTCCGATTCTCAAGATTGCGAGCAATACACATGGTGAGAGGCCACAAACAGTTAAAACCCTACTATGCTCCTAGGGTATTATTTGCTCCCAATATGTGGAGTTCACTTTGATCCGCGTTTTCGGTACTGGTCAAGACATTGCAGCAGGGCTTCTTCTCTTGCAAGTTGGTGGCGACAACATAGTGGACTTCGCCTATGATGAAGCTCTTTGAGTACAGGGGTGAATGCCCTAGATTTGAACTTCTGGTGTTGTACCTGGGAGTGGTGGTTTACCTTGCTTGTTGACGACACTGTTTGAATCATATTCGTTTTTTCTCTTTTGGGTGAAAACCTATGATCTGACCTCTTTAGTTGGATCCTGTGGTGACAACATTCTTGAACCGTCTCGTTGCTAAAGGTGTCGCTGAACCTCGTTGTCCGGGTGTTGCCAATTCTTGTCGTAGTAGTCGATGTTCTGTTGCAGTATGTAGTTTGGCCCACCTAGAACAGTATATATTCCTTTTTTCCTTGTTGGTTGTGTGTTTATTTTAAATCGTGCAAAAATCAGATGTGTACATGTTATGTTTCATATTCTCTTGATGCAACATCATGAGTCAATAAAGCGTGTTCTTTATCAAAAAAGAAAACCACGCCGAACCATCCCTTCTTTATCGTAACTGACAAAGATGATCGCCAGCATGGTGTGGATACTTTGAAAGACCATGACGTTTTTGCTATTGTGCACTCCCTCCGTCCCAAGATAAATGTCTTAAGCTTAGTACAATTTTATATTAGAGCTAGTATAAAGTTGAGACGATTATTTTAGGACGGAGGGAGTATTTCCTATCATACAAACATGACTGGCAAGGTGATTACCACTCCTTTACCTTCGCTACTACTTTTGTCCAAAGAGTTGGACTGGTATGAATCGTGGCGAGCCGCCAATCCCTTACCATTTCGAAATCGTGAAACGACGTCCGAAGGAAGATCGAGAAGGTGTGCCGCTGTCTCTGACTCCTTCCATATATGGCCGGGAAACTTGTGTGGTTGCGTGTGGTCTGACCCGGTCACCTTGTCTCGAACTTTGGTTTCATTTTGATATAGATGAAACAACCGCTCCTTCTTTTACAAAATAATCTGGTATTCAGTTATCTAGTAATTTGGTGGTTAGTTACGTACCATGTTACTTAATGTACTGCTGTGGGTGTGTTATACGGAGTATATACATATGGAGAAAATGGAGCGCATGGGACCCAAACATCGGGCAGAAAGAAGAGCAGCATATCACAATTTGAGGGGGTCGAGCTAGCAGCTAGGGCCCACGCTGTGGGCGCTGCGAGTGTGGGACCCAGTGTAACTAGGATGTTTGTATCTTTCTAATGGACTCGATCGTCGTTTATCGTCGCGTGCCAAGCATGTTGGCTGCCATCATCTTCTCTATTGAGAGGAAGAAAGAGACCCACTCCATTCTCCCATGCATGGCATGCATGGCGTCCTCAACGGCCGCCTGTTAACTGCTGCCCGCGCATGCATGCCGGCCAGCCAGATCTCTCTCTCTCTCCCTCCCTCCCTCACGCGCCGCGGCGCAGCGCAGCCCATGCTAGCAATCTGCCGCCTCTTCACCTTTCCGTTGTTGGTTCCCTTCTCCATGCATGCCGGCAAACATACGTATATGTGCAGCCTAGGCAGGAAAACAAATGGAGCATATTTTCCATTACATGTATACGTACGCAGTACGTCTCTGCGTGCAAAAGATTTGGAGAAAGCGGATGAACATGAATATATGTACGTATATGTGCAGCCCAGGCAGGAAAGCAAATGGATAGTTGTACATATGTGGAAGGGCGATTTGTAGCACGTGGTTGCGGGGGCACACGGATCATGTTCCGCCAATTTGCGCCAAGATTCCAGCAATGTTATATGTATAGAAATGAAAGGGGAACTAACCAGAGCTCTGGCAACCACAGCGGCTAACGGGAGTAAAGTTAGGGGCGAATAGCTCCCATGCAACGTCGTTGAGTTGAATTATCTCTCATGCGATGTCGTTGGTTGTAACGGCTCTCATGCGACATCTTCCAGCGCAGAAATAGCTACCGTGCGACACTGCTGCCTAATCCAAAGACACATGTTTAAAACTCGAATTAGGTGAGCCCCTACGTAACAAAGCGGGACCCACTAACTTATCCAACTCAGCATTGGTACAAGAGAGGACACCGAGCCGTGCAACACCCGAGCCCTACCGCGACCTTCCCATCCTCGTCCCGCTCCCCGACCGTTGTTGTTCTTCTTCTCTGGCGACGACGAGCAGCAACGTCGTTCCGGGCCGCGACCTAGCAATGTCGAGCTCCGCTTGAGCCACCCGCCGCTCATGGCCGCGCTATGGCATAGTGCCCATGACAAGGTGCCCCGCATGCCCACGTACCGCACCCCTGAAGCGGCTAGTCACAACGACTGACAAGAATGGCAACCTTGGGCGGGAATTCGTGAAATGCGAGAGCAAACAAGAGCAGGGAAAGGTGAGATTTTACTTCTCAGTATGCCAATTTTGGTTTTTGTCCCCCAATTTCATATTTTTCATCGGATTTGGGATTTAGGGTTCATCTTTCCGATTTCAGAAATTGAAGCAATTCGCCCATTTTGAGTGGCTAGATGAGTACATAGAGCGGATTCAACTGGAGGGTGCATCACGGGAGCTCGATTTACCGTTGGAGGCGGAGAAGTTTGGATCGGGCCCGTCTGGATCTAGGGCCCTTGCATCTGGCAATTCCATTGGTGCTCGTCGAATTGAATAAGCAGGGCAATTTGAAGGCCGGAATTTTATATGTTTGTGTAATTTCTCTCGCATTTGTCTATGTGATGATAATTAGTCGTTAGTGAATAGATTGTGCATCATCTGTAATCGTAATGATATGGATGCTTGAATAAAACTGTTGCACTGTACGAATTCAGCATGTCTTCTCGTCTTCTCCACTCTGTTTCGGCCCCGTTTTTACAGTTCTGCAGTTCGTCATCAGTTTCAGTTTCGGTGGTAGAGGGAGAAAAGGAAAAAAAGGTTCGTATAGAAGGTAGGCAGGGCCGAATAGAACATATCCAGACCCATTGATAAAAAAGGTGTAGCTAGTGCAAAAAAAGTGCACATGGTCATTGACATCAATATATCTTTTTTTGGCTTAGGTTATTTCACAATTTTAAGCTTCATGCAGTCATCTTTTTGATAAAAAAAGGTGTTGGGAAGTGTAAGTCGTACTATGCATTAACTGTCGCTTGTTTCCTTCGGTGATTAATTATGGAAATATCCAATGCATGCATAGGAAACTCCTTTCACGTACGAATTTGACGGTGTAACTTGCATGTCATATATTATTTGGTCTACTAACATGTGGTCAAAGTTAGCCTCGAAAGTTGCTCTATGGATAGAGGGAGTAGGTTGTTATGGTGTTTTCAAAGTTTGTGCTATGGTATCTTGTTCCGAGTTTGTGAGCCAGGTCGGATGATTTCATAGTTTGTGAGCCACGTCGAACATCGTCTCAAACACACTCCTCAAATACACGTTGAGCAGTTATGTGTCATTTCTATAGTGCATAATGCATAGAACATAAAACATATAATGCAGAAAACATAAAACATAAAACATATAGACCTTACAACATATATTACGATACAGGGGCATCGGGTACCCTAGTAGCATACAACATATACTGCATAAAAGTAGATAGAAATATTAAAAAGACACGGGCACACATGCCCCAACTACTAGATAAAAAGATAAAAAGACTTCTCGGCCAACAGACTCTTTGGCCCCTCCTTCGCCGGCGCCCCTCACTCGTCGTTCTTCGGCCCCTCCGGCATCTGGTAGGGGAGGGTGTGCATGCCGTTGTGCTCGGGGAAGATGTGGTGGAAGTTGGTGAAGATGTTGTAGGTGGTGAACGCGATGAACTCGCATCCACACCAAAACACCTGGACAAGGAGGTGGTAAGCGTCGTAGCGGTTGGTGAAGGTGACGTAGAGGCCGATGACGAAGCCGTTCTGGCCGCCATCGACCTGCTCGTGGAGGTGGAACATGGGCGGAGTGCCTGGAGGGAGGTGGCGGTAGCCGGCTTGGAGGAAGAAGCGAGCCAAATCTCTAGGGCCCCTCCACCTTGAGATGGCCCACACCCTCAGGCTATCGTCGACAATGACTCCGGGCGGGAACTGCATCTCCGGTACGGTGCGAGGGCGACGGTAGGTAGGACTGTTGAACTGCATGGTGGCTCGAGTGGTGGATTTCGCTCGGAAAGAAAAAGCGGAGGAGGCTCGAGTGGTGCGATGGCGACGGTAGGTAGGGTCGTTGAACTGCATTGGTGCCCTTTTATAGCCGCATTGCAACCGTAGTCAATGTACGGGCGCCCGTCAATGTGCACGATCGATCGTTTTCTCTCCTCCGTGTGGTGGCATAATTAATGGGCGTGCACAAAAACGACAGAGCATCCAAAGAGGCACGGGCGGCACAGGCGAGATGCTTCGTTTTTAATCGGCGTGAGAAACTTTGTCAACGAAAAAGGAGCTGCACCACCGATGCGTCCGTCCCGTGTCTAAGGTTCGTGCATGCAATTGTTAAAAATATCTTAGATGCGACGTACGTGTAAGCTGCGCCCCTGCCGCTGCTTTACTGCGTCGTTGCGTGCATGCAAAGGGTGGCTAGGCTGTGTCGATGCGTTCACAAGAAGAATAGCTAGGCTGCGACGCCGTTGCATGGCATGCATGTTGGCCCATCCCTCTCGCTGCGACGTGGCTGTGCGCACGCACGCGAGGCTCTGCCGGGCCCGATTTGCTCGGCCCAACGGTCACTGAGATGCTCCCCCGCTCAATGTTATCCGCTCGGCCACCCGGTCACTAATATGCTCCCCCACACCCGCTGAATCCTTCTAGAAGGCCTATCCGACGGTTGCAGTTTGGCGTTATGGTTAGATCGACGGTGGACGTTTGGCGTTAGGGTTAGATGGGCTTTGGAGGCAGTGAACGGGGTTTTGAAAGGTTTGACCGAACATTCAAATGTGTGTAACTAATTCAAAAAAATCTAAAAAATGGAAAACCAGCGCATATAGTCTTGTTATGTTACATAGTTATGATATAAAATGATAAACTTGATGTAATGATCTTTGCATGAAGAAACCTTCACAAATTGGACTATCTCGACTAAGGTTGCACACAGTTCAAAAGAGTGAGAAGAGGGTTTGAGGTTTTGAAAATTCAAAAAATCAGAAAACCTCACCTTAGCTTCATTTTGGAGTGACTAAGCAGGATCTGAAGTTATTTTTTGCATTTTTAATTTTTAAACTTGTTTTGTTGCTGACTTTTATGAAAGTGTGTTTTTTCAAAAATAAATTAATAATATGAATACTTATTCAAAAAAAGGTGAGACTTCGTATTGATCCTATATAGGTATAATATAAGCTAAGAAAATCTTTTTGAGTGATTTTGAGAAGGCGTTAGGGTTAGATGGGTTTTGGAGGTAGTCAACGGGGTTTTCAAAGGTTTGACCGAACATTCAAATGTGTGTAACTAATTCAAAAAAAATCTAAAAAATGAAAAACCAGCGCATATAGTCTTGTTATGTTACATAGTTATGATATAAAATGATAAACTTGATGTAATGATCTTTGCATGAAAAAACCTTCATAAATTGGACTATCTCGACCGAGGTTGCATAGAGTTCAAAAAAGTGAGAAGAGGGTTTCAGGTTTTGAAAATTCAAAAAATCAGAAAACCTCACCTTTTAGCTTCATTTTGGAGTGACTAAGGAGGATCTGAAGTTATTTTTGCATTTTAAATTTTTAAACTTGTTTTGTTGGTGACTTTGTATTAAAGGGTGTTTTTTCAAAAATAAATTAATAATATGAATACTTATTCTAAGGAAGGTGAGACTTCGTATTGATCCTATATAGGTATAATATAAGCTAAGAAATCTTTTTGGGTGATTTTGAGAAGGTTGAAAAAAAACTTCCTTAGAAATGACTTTGGAAAACGACCCCATTTCTAAGCAAGTTTTACATCAAAGAACATAAGTTTTCACATCAAATGCGAAAAATGTGTGGTTTAGATGAATTTTGTGTAGGCTGAATTATATTTCATTGCCAATTGATTTAACAAAATTACCAAAAAAATGGGAGGCCTCAGGCTCGAACCCAGGACCTCAGGTAGAAATGCTGCGAGCAATGCCAATGGGATAGTAATAGGAACTTGTCATGTTACTACTATTAATATACCATTTCTCTGTTTAGTGGTAGTGTGCGTGCGTGCGACTGTGCCGTTTGCAAGCGGTGGCCCTTTCGGTTTCCGAGGCTGCTGTAAATGATGACATGACCACACACTGCCCTGTGTAACTTTGCAGTACTCACCACCCACCGCCCATCTCCTCCTACACAAAAACCGCCGTCCTCCGTCTCTTCGCACTCCCAATCTCCTCCCACACAACGCAACCGCCGGCGCCATGGACGCTAGCATTGGCTGGCAGAAGGCCGTGCAAGATCTCACCGCCGACAACGAGGAGATCCGCGAGCAGCTTCGGGAAATCACGGGCTGGTTCCCAAGCATCGAGATGATGCGCAACCACGCGCATGGCCTGATCAAGGTCATGCGAGAGGACGAGAAGGTCCGTGCCTCCCCTCGGCTACTGCGTCCCACCTTCCGCCGTCATCCTTTGGGCAACGAGGGAGGTGCAGCGTTCCATCGATCCGAAGCAGCACGCAAGGTGGTGGATGTACCGCTCCTCGAGGATGACAGCACCGCAGCCGGATCCTACACGTCTTGCCTCGAGGACGGAGAGGGTCACCGACGCTGTCCTCGTGCTACCGGCGGCCGTCCACGAGCCTGATGTGCATATCATTCCGCCAGTATTCACTGCCAAAAAGAAGAAGAGGGAGCCAAAGAAGATGGTGCTGGGTGTGGTGCGCCGCTCAGAGCGCCTCAAGAAGCTACAGAACAACTGAAGTACTGCAGATCCCGTTAGGTATGCTGATATAATACAACATATAAGTTATAATTAATGGAATTTGTAATCTGGTTAGGTATGCTGCTATATTTCAGCATATAAGTTAGAAGTACTTTTACTTTTGGTATGAACTCATGTGAACTGGATGGGAAGTACTCTATTATGTTAGAAGTACTAGTAACTGATGGGAACTGGATATTATGTTGCTATATTTCTCTCTGTTGCAGTGTGCATGTTGTATGATGGTAACTGAATTTTAGGTAAACTGTCCAAAATTCGGTTAAGTTACTGAATTTTAGATAAACTGTCCAAAATTCAGTTAAGTTACTGAACCTTAACATAAAAGTCATTACATGTCCCAGATAGCATAGGTTCTGAAACCACATGACACTTCCCCAAAATATACACCTACCATGCAGGACATTTCAAGGCCAACTATATATATAGGCCTAATACTTAACACACACATAAAGAACTTCACTCATCCACTATTGCCTTGATCCTCTCGAGCTTATCTTTGGTGCAATGCCCAGCTTTTAGCAGATCAACAATCAGATACGCCAGCTTCTTCTTCTCTTCCTTAAGTAGGTCCCTGTCCACCTGCACTTCCCCTGTTATGTCAGAACCAGAACCTCCCCTGTTTTGTCAATGGCGGGCAGCGGTAGTGTAAGCTACAATCACTACCAAATCGAGTTCGATAACAGCTAAAAGAGAAAAGAAAGCGGCATTACCGATTTGAAGCACTGTCTCCTGGCTCCATCTCATTCAGGCCCCGCGCTCCTAACCAATCGAGATTCTAAATCGCCAAGAAATGGGAGAAACAGAGCATGGGGCCACAGATCTATCCAAAATTATGGGAAATGGGACTAGGGTTTCGAAAATACTCACTTGCAATAGCTCTGCCGCTGCCGAGAAAGGCGCTCGACCACCGCGGAGAAGAAACTGCTGCCTCTGCCGGAGAAGATGCTCATGGTGGCGCTGCTCGCCCAGTCCAGCACGGTCACACAGTCACTGGTTGAGTAATGGACGGTTGACTCTTGACGACGTGGCCCTAGGTGGACCCCACTAGTCAGAGCACATAACCCCCAGTGTCCTAACCAAATCTCAGCCTAACTAACAGCCAGCTAGCCTCGTAAATGGGTTGTCTTGCTTGAGCTATTTCGGGTTGGGAGATGTCGCATGAGAGCCACTAGAACCAACGACGTCGCATGAGAGGCAATTCAACTCAACGACGTTGCATGGGAGCGATTCGCCCGTAAAGTTAGTCTGTGGGACGCTATGAAGAACGGCAAAAGCGATAATGCCTATTAGTAGTAGTCAACGTATTTGGGATCCAGTTCACATCAAAGACGTCATGTTTACAGGTAAATGTTGGGATTAACTCGACGTAGCCGTGTACGTATCCTCATAGAACTCCAAGTAGAAACCGACTAGGCTTAGCACTTGGGCTGTTTAGCTCCTTTGGAGCAACTCCAACCGACTGATCCAAACAGACGACAATTTTGTGCGCTTTTCATCCGTTTGGGTTGTCCGCCGGCTCTGTGTCCGTCCTGTTTATAATTTGGATCGGCAACGCGTCCAACACACCGACCCATATTTGTCTGCGTGGTCGGCTAGCCGTTGGTTTTCAACAAATACAAACATTTTGCATATTTTTCAAAAGCAAATGACATAGCATTGTTTCACAACCAAAAATAAAATACAGCAAAGTTTTATAAGCCCAATAAAAATTAAATTGTTTACAAGATACACCTATCGATTCCAACATGATCCCACATATGCTCAACCAAATCATCTTGCAACTGAATATGAGTTTCAAAATCACGCATTTCATGATGAAATTGGATGAACTGTGCAAACGATGCCGCTTCTCTGCCATGCTAAGGCACCACATTGTCACCCTAAAACTCAAACTCTTTATCGTGAAGACATTCCGGGCGCTCATCCTCTATGATCATATTGTGCATGATCACACAAGCAATTATCACTTCCCACAACTTCTTGGTGTTCCAAGTTCTAGAAGGATACCGAACTATGCCCCATCGAGATTGCAGAACACCAAAGACACGATCGACATCCTTCCTAGCACTCTCTTGCTCTTGGGCAAATCTTTTCCTCTTATCTCCGACATGGTTGGAGATTGTCTTCATAATAGTGATTCACTGTGGATTGATTCCGTAAGCTAGATAGTATCCTTTGTTGTAGTTGTGACCGTTGATGTTAACATTGACTGGCGGGCTGTTGCCTTCGGCAAGCCTTGCAAACACTCGCGATCCTTGAAGCACATTGATATCATTGTGCGATCTGGCCATGCCAAAGAAAGAATGCTAGATCCAGAGATCCTGGGAGGCCACGACCCCAAGTTTGACAGTGCATGCCTTGACATGGCCCTTGTACTTGCCTTGCCAAACAGAAGGGCAGTTCTTCCACACCTAGTGCATGCAGTCTATGCTGCCAAGCATCCCTGAGAAGCCTTGGCTAGCATTGGTTGCCAACAAGCGGGATGTGTCTCCAGCAGTCGGCTCTCTCAAGTACTCAGGGCCAAACACCGCAACCACAGCCTTGCAGAATTTGTACAACGACTCTAGGCACGTAGACTCACTCATATAGATGTACTCATCGATAAGATCACCGGGTACTCTGTAAGCAAGCATTCGTATGGCTGCACTACATTTCTGATAAGATGAGAAGCCAATCTTTCCAATGGTATCCTGTTTGCACTCGAAGTAGTCATCATATCGGACCACCCCTCTCGAATCGAGTTGACAACATGCATAGCCATATGGAAATAACGCCGGAATTTCTAATGTTTGAATAGAGGATTTCTTGTGTCAAAGTAGTCCTTCCATAGAAGGAAATGGCCACTCTCTTGGTTGCGATTCAATGCCGAAACATGCCCTGGAATCGAGCCTCAAAACAATGGTCGCTACCTATTAATGTGGTCATGGACCAACATGGCAAGCAGTATCTCCTCATCGTCAAATGAGGAATCGTCGGAGTTGCACAGAACATTATGGAAAAAGAACTCATTGGCGCAGTCCATTTGTTCCTTGAGGCAAACTGTCGAACAACTTGTTGGCGTGGACGACGAAGCTGACCGGCATTGATAGATTGGGGTCTAGGAAGCTGCGGTGCCCCGATGGTGATGCGGTCGGCGGCATGGCTAGGTGCTGTGGAGGTACGAGAGGAGGCGCCAGAACAGGGCGGCGGCGGCGGCGACTCGGCTGTGGGCGAGGCGAGGGCTAGCTTTTGGCGCTGTCGGTAGGGGTGGAGAACGATTAATGTGCCACCGACTGGCGGGCCAAGGGATGGAGAAAGTGTGCGTCGTCCGCGTCCGCTTTGTGTCCGCGCCAACCCAAATCAGGCTGAAAATTGGGTCGTAAATGGGTCGGCAAATGGACAAAAAGCGGACGCGCGTCCGTTTGGGTCGGCCCGTTGGGTCGTCTTTTCTGTCCGCGCAAACCCAAACGGACGTCGATGGACTAAATGGGTCTCCCTGATGGAGTTGCTCTTATATACCCATGTAACCCTATGATGTAAACACAACCAGAAGAAGATCAGAAAAAAAAAGAAATAAAGCAAGGCTCGATACTCCGTCCACGTTCAAGTTATGCAAGTCGCTTCCGTCGAAGTAAATCGATTGGTTTGATCGCAAGCTAGCTCAAGCTACATACGGTGCTACGTGTGCATGTGTTAAGACAATGTCAATCAATCAACCAGCCAACCTGCTTTGCTAGCTTGCACGTACTATTGTTGTTACTTTGGTAAAGTGATCAGGGATCAAAACCAACAATTGGTATATAGAGCCTCGACGATCTACGATCTACGATTACGGACGGTGATGTTGAGTTGGTCAAGTCTGTCATTGGCGTTTCCAAGACGAACAAGAACGGCGACAAGGTGAAAAAGGGCGGCAAGTTAGCAACCAGTGGTGGAGGAACGAGCGGCGCAAATGTCCACGCACATCGCAACATCCCCATACAGTACCCGATGCTCACCGACACCAACTATGGCATGTGGGCGATGAAGATGAAGATTATTCTCCGAACTTTCCGAGTGTGGCAGGCAATCACGGATGACGACGTCAACGAGGAGTGCGAAAAAGGTGCCCAGTCCATGTCGGATTCCGTGTTGATGGCTTTGGAGGATTTTGAGATGGCAAGAGAGGCGTGGACCGCACTCAAGGAGATGAGGATGGGATAAGATCGCATCACCAAGGCTCGGGCACAAGTGTTGAAGCACCAATTTCACAAGTTGCACACATGGAGGAAACTGAATCGGTAAACGACTACGCCATGCATGTTACTACTTTGGTCGGAGAGATCCACGTGCTTGGTGCAAAGCTCGAGGAGACCGAGATTGTGGAGATATTTTTTAGTTTGGTGACTGATAAGTTCACGTACATCATCGGCACACTTGAGCAGCTTTATGATTGATGACATGACCATAGCAGAGGACATCGGATGCGTGCGGACATGGGAAGAGAATATTAGTGCTGTCGGAAAGGCAACGGAGGAGGTCGTGACCGACTCATGTACTCATGCGCAGATTGGGAGTCCCCAAGTAAAAAAGGAAGGCATGATGGCAACAAAGGATCAAGCAACGCAACGCGATGCGGACAAACCGGAGAAGGCAACAGAAAAGGCAAGACACAAGGTCGTGGTTAGGCGGACCGATATAAAGAGCAAAAGCAACGGAACTGGGATATGTCCATGGTCAAGTGCTATAACTGCAACGAGATGAGTCACTTTGCGAAGGATTGCCTGGAGCCTGACAACCGGGAGATCAAGGCAAATTTGGCAAAGCAGGAAGAAAAATGTCCAAGTCTTCTAATGGCTGAAGTTTGTGATCTCTCTGAAACGGTGATTGTAAACCTAAACCACAAGGTGTTAGTTCATGGGAAGAAAGTGATATCGGAGCTACCCGCAAGGTGCTAGTAACCATATGACGGGGTGCAAGGAGAAATTCCTCGAGCTGGAATATGATGTTGAAGGCTCGGTCAAGTTTGGTGATGGTTCATATGTGGAGATTTGTGGCCAAGAATTCGTCCTCTTCGCGGGTCTCATTGGCGAATATCGCATACTCACCTGAGTGTACTATATCCCACAACTTTGCAATAACATCATCTCTATCAAGAAGCTTGACTAGAATGGATGCAAGGTGGATATCTAAAGCGGAGTGATGACGATCTTCAACAACCTTCGAAACGTGCTAGCTCGTGTTACTCGAACATGGAACATGATCTATATCCTCAACCAGAGTGTTGGCTCGCCAAGAGTTATGATGATCACTGGTTATGGCATGCTAGATTTGGGCAAGTTAACCTCTATGCCTTGAAGAAGATGTCGAAGATGGAGATGGTATCTCGAATACCATTTATTGACCATGTTGATCGAGTATGTGACGGGTGCATGGTTGTAAAACAACACCGTAGGTCATTTCCTGCTCAGTCCACCTATCATGCAAGTGATCCACTCGAGCTGCTCAATGGTGATATATGTGGCCCTATCACCCCGGCATCTCACGGAGGAAAGAAGTACTTCTTCCTTGTGGTAGATGACTACTCGAGATATATGTGGGTCCTTCTCCTACGATGTAAAGATGAGGCCTTTGAAGCATTCAAGAAGCTGAAGGATGCAACGGAGAGGGAATACAAGGTGAAGGTTCATGCTCTATGGACAGATCACAGCGGAGAGTTTACGTTGAGCGATTTCAATGACTACTGGGAAAAGATTTGCATAAGAAGGTTCCTCACGGCACCTTACACGCCGCAGTTGGACGGGGTCGTTGAAAGGTGCAACCGAATCGTCGTTGACATGGCAATGAGTTTACTCAAGAGCAAGAACTTGCCGAGGACTTGTAACACCCAGGTTTTCGCTCCTGTTTTTTTTCCTTTGCGGGATTTGACTCCTGTCTTTTTTACGGTGTTATTGGATTTTTTTAGCTCTTGGGTATTTGAAGATGGTCATCTAGACTTGCCTTCCTATCTAATCAAGGATTCTCCTCAGTGTAAGCTTGCCACCCAAGATCTATCTCTGGGTTTTGCTGTGAAAACCCTACCTTCCGAGTTGCCGGAAGGGAAACCCTAATCCTTCGAGTTGCAAAGGAACCCCAATTTACTTTGCCTTGTTGCCTCACAAATCTTTTCCGAGTGATCATCCTTCATCTTTAAACCCTAGATATGCAAAAATATTGCCATGTCATTTGCAATATTTTTCATTTATAATTAATTACTTTTTCTGTCAGTTAAAGGAATTAAATCCAGGAAAATATCTATCCATCTCCAGAGTTCATGAAAACTTGTGGAGATATTATTTGTGATCATATTGATCTCCCATAAAAAGATTGGCCATAATTAAATAGGAGAAGCTGCATTTCCCATTTAATGTCAATATTGCATTTTGGGCACTTTCTATTGGAACTACCATTTTGGTAGCGAGGAAAAATCCCAAATATTTTGTGGAGCTTCTCATATCCATATCTTCCCCATTTCAACCAAGATCCCAAGTTCCATAGTTGAAAGTTTGAGCACAACATTAATTTGCAAATTTTGTCCAATTGGGAAATTTTCAAAGGAAGTCCTCTATTCCTTGATCTATTTGAGCTGAAACTTTTCATGGTGGTTAACATTGCTAAATCACTAATGAATACAAAAGACCACCTCAATCCCTCTATCCTTTCATCCTCAGCATTTTTCTCAAGTTTTTGTCCATTTGGAAGTGCTATGAAGGAAGTACCTTGTAGACATTCCCAAATGAGCTGAAACTTTCCAGTAGCTCCATATGCTCAAATCATTGCTCTCCACCAAATTTAAGCCAAATCCATTTAGTCATTATTCCCCAGCATCCTCATTTCCATTTCTGGACCTGTTGCTGCATTTCAAAGGAAGTGCTAGGTGCACTTATTGGATTGCAGTGAAAATCAGTGTTTTGACTCTCCTACCATCTTACTATCCCATGGCAAAGCATAGCCCATTTCCTCTAGCCAATTTCCCTCACACCACTTGAAACAGTCTGCTGCCAGAATCTATTTTGGTACGTTTCTTCCACCTCAGAGCCACCTGGTCGGTTCCAGCCACCTTTCTTATCTATTTGAGAAGTGAAGGACCTGTTGGACAAGGTGTGACAAGCGGACGCGGGCCAGAGCACGATGTGTTCGTGGTGACCAAGCAACGACCATGCAGAAATGGCGCTCTGCGCCTCTGAGCTCCGTGCGGTCGCTTCCGGCCAGTCCTACCTCGTCCGGGCATGTCTAGTGGCCTAATGTAGTCCACGTGCCCATCTCCCGATCCTTCCCCCTCTTCCGTCGTCCTCCTCATGCCTCGGCGAGCCGCGCCACCTATCTATGCAGCCCGTGAGCATCGTTGTCTTTCCCTCCCTTGGCCTCTTCTTATCCGAGCCGTCGCGTCGCGTTCAATGCTCGTCAGGTCGACAACGCTCGCGTCCACTTACAGCTCACTGCGAGCTCCAGTGTGGGGATAGGGCCGCCACGGCGGTCATGCTTATCACCTCACATCAGACGACTATACATAGCCATGGTCGAGCCCTCCCCGAGGACCTACGCCTCTGCCAAACCCCTTCCCTCTCCCTCTCGATTACTCCCACATCGTCTCCTGGTCGAATCCATCTCCGGAGCCCTCGAATTGACCGGAGAATCTGCCCGCCGCCTCGGCTCGCCACCGCATCTCCTGCCACCCCGATGCACGCGTTGCTCACCTCTAGAAGCGGCGGTTACCGGTGATCCCATCGACGATCTCGCCCCTGTCCTTGGACCACCGGAGCGCCGGAGGGCTGCCGGAGCCGAGCGTCTGCTGCGGCATCGGGAGGAGGAGGAGGGAGGAGGAAGAAGAGGAGGGGAGGAGGAGAGAGAGGGACCCGACAGGTGGACCCTGACCCCACCTATCGGCGAGAGGAGGCCCATCAGCTCGGATAAGTGGACGCGCCCCGCCGTGGAATACGTTTCCCCTGCTAGGAAACATATTCTTATCTAGTGTGCGACCGGTTGTGCTGACAGGGACCCCGCTATAATTATTATTCTTACTCATAAGTCCCCATTGTCAAAACCATCATATCGTTTCGCTCATGACTCCGATTCAGGTGAAACCAATGCCCACGTCTTCAGTTCGTCGAGCCCATTCCGATGGTGTCGTTTCCATAATGGTTTCACATTCTGAAAATGACCATTTTTTCCTTTGCCTCCAATCCGCCCCTTCGAGACAGAACAGTTCCCGACGATCCTTTCCGCGGACTGTCCGCACTTCTTCCCGGAGTATTCTTCGACCCCAGGCAAGCCGACCATCTGATATATCCCTAAAGCATTGCTCCATGTTATTCTTGTGTGTTTAATTAATGATATGCTTATGCTAGAAATTATTGAACTCCTGCCATTTTGATATTATCATTTACATTACCTGCTACTGCTTATCTTATCATTGCACTAATGACTTGTCGTGATATTATATAGAGATAGGTGGTTATCATGCTTAGCTACTCCCATCTCAAGTTATTGTGATAAACAACCATACTTGTGAAATACTGGCTAAGACTAAATCTAGTCGGTTGATCTAGAGTCACCTGTCCGGGCTTATCCGTGCAACCACATTTGCTGGTGTGGGACGGACTTGACTTGGTCTGATTGCATGCTCTTTCACCAGTACCTCCAAAGAGGGAGGGTTATGCACGTGCGCTACCCTCATCAGGTAGGCGGTGATAACCCTGTGAGCCAGTTGAGTATTGTGTCGGCGTCCCCGTTCGGGACAATTTATTTTGGCCACGACGGTGGCAGGTGTCGAGAGGACACATGGCCACCTAGGGCAGGACTCCGGGGGAGGATGAATGCCGGTGGTATGATGGAAGAGTCATGGGTCAGGTAGGTTTCGTTGAAGCAATGCTGGTTCACCCGAATGGGATCACGAGGCCAGGTTCTTCATGGTGTGGGTAAAGTGTGCAACCTCTATAGAGTGTCAAATCTATTCGAATAGCCGCGTCCAAGGTATTGGACAACCCGTCCAGACCTCAATAGGTAGTCAACCGTAATAATGATAATAATGATAGAAGAACTCGTCTTGTGCAAACACAAGTTGATGTGAGGAATATGATTTGTTAGCCATGGGATGGCTACGAGATGAGTGGTCTGACGACCACATGATTCGGATTGGATTTGGATCAGATTCAAATTGGATTATGAGAACATTCAGAGTATAATTTATTTACTTAATATGCTTTACCTTATCATATCTACTTTAGTAGTTATCTTGTTGGTTAATCCTGTTATAACATGATAATTAATATTGGTAGATAGGATTGCTAGATCATGATGATTAATATTGCTCTAATAATAAATGCATGCTTGAATGCCATGGATTGCTTTGCTTAGTGTATATGTTAGTTTGGTTTGCTTGTGAGTACACTCAAAAGTACTCAGCGGCCTTTAACATGGCCAGGTTCACATAAGGATACGTCGTTTGTCGTCAAGGAGCTGGAGTGTTCGCGGGTTAGAGGAGTAACCTAGTCAGATCCGTGTGGATTGGAGCCGTACCAAGACCGTGCTGCCTTAGATAGAGCTTTTTCGTTGCCTTCACCCTTGTAATATCCCATGTAAGACCCTTGTATCTATTAATAGAAATGCCTCTGTTCATGATACTTGTTGTAAACGCGCATACCTGAGTGATTTCGTGGCTTGTATGTGTGGTGACCTTCTGGCTACAGTGGTAATCAGGCGGGACACCACATGACTTTTTTGGGATAAGCTGTCTTGAGGCGGTCTATCTTCTCAACCGGGCTCCAACAAAGGCGGTGATCGGCAAGAGTCCATATGAAGCAATTTACGGACTTAAGCCGAATGTGTCTCATCTATGGATGTTCGGGTGCATGGCACATCTGAAGACAGCGGAGCCGCATCCCTCAAAGCTTGCCGATCGTAGCACCAAGATGTTGTTCATCGGATACGAGAGGACTTATGGCACCAAGGCAAACCGCTTCTATGATCTACGAACCAAGCTTGTACGAATTTCATGTGGCGTTGTGTTTGAAAAAAACCAGGCATGGAATTGGAGCTCCGCGGCCAACGGTGCTCCAAATAGTAACATATTCACACTTGAATTTCGAACTGAAGATGATGCAGGAGGGGACGTCTGAGTGGTTGGTAAGACGCCGAACCAAGGTGACAACAATGGTAGCTATCATCATGGTGCCGACACCAACGACGACGCTCATAGGTTTCAAGGAGATAGCGACAACGACGCGCACGACATGGGTGGAGATCTTGATGACAACATCGACAACAAGGCGCATAGTCATGATGACAATCATGATGATGGTCGTGGTCACGACGACTACGCCGACGACATGGATGGTGATGAAACGCCCGTGACTCCTCCGGACCTCGTCGCTACAAGACCCTCAAGAAAGTCTACAAGTATACTTACGCTCAAGTAATCTGGACTATGTCTTCTCGGAGTTGAGGAGCCGACGGACTTTGTAGAGGCAAGCAAAAGTCCTAGTTGGACGCATGCTATGGATGAGGAGACGAAGGCGATTGAGAGCAATGGCTCGTGGACTTTGGTAACCCGACCTTCCAACCAAAGGGCCACCGGTTTGAAGTGGGTTTACAAGTTAAATAAGGACACGAAGGGTTACATTGTAAAGTACATGGCAAAAGACTCATTGCAAAGGGCTATGTACAACGTCAAGAAGTTCACTATGATGAGGTGTATGCACCAGTTGCTCGCTTGAGACGGTGAGATTGCTCCTAGCTTTGGCAGCACAAGAGGATTGGACAGTTCATTATATGGATGTTAAATCCGCTTTCCTCAAAGGTGATCTCACAAAGGAATTGTACGTGGAATAATCATACGGCTACAAGAAGAAAGATGAACAAGCGAAAGTTAACGATCTCAAGAAGACACTTTACAGGCTGAAGCAAGCCCCAAGAACTTGGAACTCAAAGTTAGAACAAAGTTCGGTCCTGCTTGGGTTCAAAAGATGTCTACTCAAGCATCCTAAAGATAGTTTAACAAGTACCTAAGAACAACTGAAAGTTGAAGACGCAACCAAAGAGGAGTGTTGCCATCAAGCTATGGATGAGCTACCTATAGAAAAGTCAGTCTCTGGGACACTATGAAGAACGACAAAAGAAATAATGCCTATGAGTCGTAGTCGATGTATTTGGGATCTAGGTCGCATCAAGGACGTCATGTTTAGGTGGTAAATACTGGGATTAAACCCGACGTCCACGTACATAGTCGTGTACGTATCTGAGTAGAACTCCAAGTAGAAACCGACTAGGGTAAGCACTTGGGTTGTTTAGCTCCTTCATATACCCATCTAACCCCATGACGTAAACATAACGACAAGAAGATCAGAAGAAAGAGAAATAAAGCAAGGCTCGATACGAGCCTTTGGCATTCCATCGACTAGTATTTTTCCGTCCACGTTCAAATTACGCAAGTTGCTTCCATCGAAATAAATCGTTCGATTGGATCACAAGTTAGCTCAAGCTACGTATGGTGGCTGGGAGTGCATGTGTTAAGACACTGTTCATCAATCAACTAGACAGCCTGCTTTCCTAGCTTGCACGTACAACTGTTGTTACTTTGGTAAATTGATCAGGGATCAAAACCAACAATTGGTATCTAGAGCCTTGACGATCTATGATCTACGATGACAGACAACGATGCTGAGTTGGTCAAGTCTGGCATCGGCGGTTCCAAGATGAACAAGAATGGTGACAAGGTGAAGAAGGGCGGCAAGTCAGCAACCAGTGGTAGAGGAACAACGGCGCCAACGTCCAGGCGCATCGCAACATCCCCACCCAGTATCCGATGCTCACCGACGCCAACTATGGCGTATGTGCGATGAAGATGAAGATGATGTTGATGAGGATTGTGACATAGGTGCCATGGACTCCATAGCCTAGTCCATGGTGGGTTCCATGTTGATGACATTGGCGGAGTTCGAGACGGCAAGAGAGGCATGGAAGGCACTCAAGGAGATGAGGATCAGATAATATCGCATCACCAAGGCTCGGGCACAAGTGCTGAAGCGCCAATTTGATAAGTTACAGATGGAGGAAACTGATTGGATGAACGACTATACCATGCATCTTACTACTTTGGTGGGAGAGATCCGCGCTCTTGGTGCAAAGATCGAGGAGACCGAGCTTGTGGAGATTTTTTTCAGTTCGGTGACTGATAAATTCACGTACATCATCAACACACTTGAGAACCTTTATGACATCGACGACATGACCATAACAGAGGCGATCGGATGTGTGCGGACATGGGAACAAAATGCTCGTGGTTGCTGGAAAGGCAATGGAGGAGGTCGTGACCAACTCATGTACTCGTGTGCAGATTGGGAGTCCCCAAGTAGCAAAGGAAGGCATGATGGCAACAAAGGCTCAGGCAACACAACGCAAGGCGGACAAACCATAGAAGGTAAAGGAAAAGGCAAGCCACAAGGTCATGGTAAGGCAGACTGATCTAAAGAGCAAAAGCAACAAAACTTGGATATATCCGAGGTCAAGTGTTATAACTGCAACGAGATGGGTCACTTTGCAAAGGATTCGCCCGAGCCCGACAAGTGGAGATCAAGTCAAATTTGGCAAAGCAGGAAGACGAACGTCTAGGTCTTCTGATGGCTGAAGTTTGTGATCTCTCTGAAATGATGGTTGTAAAACCAAACCAGAAGGTGTTACTTCATGAGAACAAAGTGATACCGAATCTATCCAGGGATCACAACGGGTCGTGGTATCTCGACACGGGTGCCAGTAGTCACATGGTGGGGTGCAAGGAGAAATTCCTCAAGCTGGAATATGATGTTGAAGGCTCCGTCAAGTTTGGTGATTGTCGTGGTTTTGTCACAGCAGGTGTCCTCCGGAGAGGACTTAGTGATGGGGGCATCACAACGATGTGGCGACTCAAAGGGGTTAATGGGGAGCAAGAGACAATTTTACCTAGGTTCGGCCCTGATACGTCTCAAACGTATCTATAATTTTTGATGGTTTCACGCTGTTATCTTGTCACCTTTAGATGTTTTATGTACCTTTTATATCTTTTTTGGGACTAACTTATTAATTCAGTGCCAAGTGCCAGTTCCTGTTTTTTCTGTGTTTTTGGCTCTTTTCAGATCTGATTTATCAACTCTTTGTCCTAGAACAACACCAACAGCATAATCACTAGCATCACACATAATCTCAAAAGGCAAGTTCCAATCAGGTGGTTGAACGAGAGGTACGGTAATTAAGGATTTCATTAGTGTTTCCAAGGATTCCAAACAATCATCATCAAACACATAAGGAATATCCATTTGCAAAAGATTTGCAAGAGGCCTAGAAATTTTCGAAAAGTCTTTGATAAACCTCCTATAGAAACCAGCATGACCAAGGAAACTATGAATGGCTTTGATATCTTTAGGACATGGCATTTTCTCAGTTGCATTAACCTTGGCTTTGTCCACCTCAATGCCTCTTTCAGAAATTTGATGGCCCAAAACAATACCTTCGTTAACCATAAAGTGGCACTTCTCCCAATTCAAGATAAGATTTGTTTGTTCACATCTCTGCAAAAGTCGATGAAGATTTCTTAAACAATCATCAAAAGACTTCCCATAAACAGAAAAGTCATCCATGAAAACCTCAACAATCTTTTCACACAAATCAAAGAATATAGCAGTCATACATCTTTGAAAGGTAGTAGGTGCATTACATAAACCAAAATACATAGTCTATAAGCATAAGTTCCAAAAGGACAAGTAAAAGTGGTCTTTTCTTGAGAAGGTTGTGAAACAGGTATTTGTGAAAAACCAGAATATCCATCAAGAAAGCAAAAATGTGTGTGCTTAGATAGTCTTTCTAACATTTGAAAAATAAAAGGCAGAGTGTAATGATCTTTTCTAGTTGCTTTGTTTAATTTTCTAAAATCATTTACCATTCTATAGCCCGTGACAATTCTTTGTGGAATAAATTTCATTCTTATCATTAGGAACAACAGTAATACCTCCCTTCTTAGGGACACAATGAACATGACTTACCCATCTACTATCAGCTATAGGATAGATTATACCTGCTTCCACAAGTTTCAATATTTCCGTTCTTACCACTTCTTTCATCTTTGGATTTAACCGACATTGGTGATCAAAAACGAGTTTCGCATCAGGTTCCATATTAATCTTGTGTTGGCATAGAGTGGGACTAATGCCCTTAAGATCATCAAGAGTATATCCAATAGAAGATCGGTGCTTCCTTAGAACTTTCAATAATCTTTCTTTTTCATGTTTTGAAAGGTTAGCACTAATAATAACAGGATATATCTTTTTCTCATCAAGACAAGCATATTTCAAAGTGTTTGACAATTGTTTTAATTCAAACACAGGAGCACCTTTAGGTGGAGGGGGGCCTCCTAGAGTTTCAATAGGCAAATTGTGTTTAAGTAGAGGTTGTTGTTCGAAAAAGATTCTATCTATTTCATTTCTTTCACGCATATGCAAATTATTTTCATGGTCTAGCAAATATTGTTCTAAAGGATCAGTAGGAGGTATAGCAATAGAAGCAAGACCAATAATTTCATCCTTACTAGGAAAATCTTTCTTATGCGGTTGTCTACTGAACTTGGAAAAGTTTAATTCATGAGATTCATCACCAAAGCTAACACCAACATTTTGTTTCTTACAATCTATTTTGGCATTAACGGTGTTCAAGAAAGGTCTACCAAAGATAATGGGACAAAAGTCATCTTGTGGGGAGCCAAGAACAAGAAAATCAGTTGGGTATTTTATCTTCCCACACAAGACGTCAACATATCTGAGAATCCCAATTGGTGATATAGTATCTCTATTGGCAAGTTTAATAGTAACATATATGTCTTCTATTTCAGCAGGTGCTATTTCATTCTTAATTTTTTTCATATAAGAAAAAAGGAATAGAACTCACACTATCACCTAGGTCACATAACCCATGATAACAGTGATCCCCTATCTTAACTTAGACAACAGGCATGCCAACAACTGGTCTCTGTTTATATTTTTTTTTCCGGTTTGGCAATTCTAGAAGCTTCATCATAGAAGTAAATTACATGCCCATTGATATTATCTGTAGCGACCCGACTCATGACGAGTCAAGCCTCTGGTGTTTCCGTACCATCCCAAGATCATGCTGGTACACACACAGTACATAATGTATATATTCAAGAGTTCAATCACACAGCTTTATTAATCGAAATCTCATAAAGAGTACTTTATTACAGTAAAGGATTACAATAAAGTGGCTGAAGGCCAACTCATGAGATATCTAACGAAGACTAGCGGAAGCATCAGGTAGACGAGTCCATCCGACTCCAAGGGCATGTCGCTGAGCGTAGATCGTAGCCTCACTCCTGGTCGGAAAAGTACTCTGCAACATGATACGTTGCAGCCGTGTAGGTCAGCATATTGAATACGCCGGCAAGTCATCAAAGAGAGGAGTAAAATAATAATCAACTATCTCTACATGCATATTTGGCCGGTGGGGCTAAGTTTTGCATAAAGCCAGTTTTATCCTACAACAAGAGGGGTTGGAAGCAAAGTATTACTACAATGTTTGTTGTTAACGAGATGGTTCCGCCAACCAATTCTCGTACCCGAATAGTTGTTAACACCCACATCATTATTAAGTTGTGTCGAGAGTTCAGGGGAAATTCAATGCCTTCGGCTCAAGTTGTCCATGACCGTGGAGACGGCTAATCGATTAGGTTGGGCACTCTGCAGAGTTTTGCACATGTTCCCCACAAGATTTGATCGCCTCCGGGTTTGTCCTCGCACTCCAGGGTGTTTGAAGACCGGATGATCAAAACATGGTCTTTCAACGGGTCCCTCTGAATCCCTGTCGGTGCCCATCCAGTCCTACCGTTCTTCTACATCTGCTAGCACCGCCTGTCCAGAGTCGCCGCGTTGTCCAACCAAGCCAGAGACCATAATGACTTGTGGCTGTGCAGGTAAGCCTTGAGTCTTGAAGTCTCCGTCCGTCTCTTCGAGCCTGGGTGAAGCTTTCCGCAAGATGACATGGCATCTCCAGCATCCCGGGAATCCACTGGGTTCTCCAGGGAGCCGATCAACCGTCCTTCACCCAGAGTTGCATTGCATCCGAGGTCTTGAAAATCTTGCCTTAACTGGTCTTGATTATTTAATCAATCTCGCATCACTCGTGATATACACTCAACCGAGAACCCGTCTACTCAAGCATAGCATTAAGAAATTGTCGTCCCGGGGCCAAGTATCGGGGTTGTTGTGTGCCTACCACATGATACTACAACTTATACTAAAGTTTCCAAGTACCTAGGCAGCATGCAATTGGGCAAAGAAAGGTGATCTACCATGCATCGAAAACGTAGGTAAAATAACATGATCAAAATGACTTGCCTTGATGATAGTTGTCTTGCTCTTGTGCTTCTAAGTAACACGCTTCGCACTCCGGATGATCTACCGATACAAACACAAAGCACACCATAAGCACTTCAATCATGCAACAAGTAAAAATAACATCACAAGTAAGGATTTGCTAAAGCCTAAGTAAAAGAATTCATCACGCGCCGGTATGGCAGAAACTTGTTTCTGTTGAAAACACCAGTAAACATACTTTAAAATTTTTTAAACTTCTACCACAGTAAGATTTTATCACTAGGAAGCAGTAGCAAAAAGAATCAACTCAAAATCATTTTTTAAACTCCTGGAATAGGCAGAACAAGGTTTAAACTAAATCTGCTCTAACTTATATTTCCAAATTTCAAACATAGACAAATTATATGTTTTTAAAAGATACAGAAAAATTAGAGTCTACTGGAACAAGAATCAATGTCATTGGACTTCGGTATCAAAAGTTGTGGCCAAAACAAAACAGAAACTTTCTGTTTTTGCGGTTTAGACAGAAAAACTGAAGCTAACTAGTAACTAGCATGGGGTACACGTGGCACGCTACGATAGGCTGTGGAGGCGTTTGTTGCAAGGATAGGAGCAAACGGCCGAGGCTAAACAAAACTTGCTGGCTAAAACATAAGTGAATTAAAAACCGCTGGTTTTCTACTCTAAACCGAAGGGGTACTATAGGATCTAATCTATACCCTACATCTAAGATCTAAGGGCTATAAAAAAAAAGAACAGAGAGTAGAGGAGTCTACCGTGGCTGGGGAGGCAGCTCCAGCGAGGTGGCGTCGCCGGCGAGGGTGAGGGGGCTCCGGGGGGCGGTGGAGAGGACGGGGCGGCGGCGGCGGTGGTCCTCCTCTGAGGGAAGGGGCTCCGGGGGCGTCGGGCGGCTCGGGTGGCGCTCCAGGAGGGGGGGCCGAAGGTGGCAGCAGCTCGGGCTCCGGCGGGGCTGCTGCAGAGGGCCTCGGGCGGCGGCTCGTCGGGGTAGGGGTGGGAACGGGGGCGGCTCGGGGGCGGGGTAGATATAGGCCAGGGGGGGCTTGAGGAGAAGGAAAGAGAGAGGTGGAAATCGGGGAGGAATCTAAAGAAAAAAAATACTTTCCTAATTTCCTAACTTTTTCCGAAACAGAAAACAAAAGCGATTAAAAGGAAATAAATATAAATATTTAATATAGGGTATTATATACCAAAAAAATCAGAAAAATATCCTCTACCCGAATAACATTTTTCCAAAGAAAAAATAAAAACTTTTTAAAAAATGTTTTTTTCTTGAGAAATTCCCAAATCTGCTTTATTTTCTTTTTGCAAATATTTTTGCAAATATTCTTTGGGTTCTCTTGGCTCCAATATTTCAAAAAAAATTCCCCGCACTTTGGAGGGTCATTTTCCTCCGCTCTCTCTCTTGCGTGCAAGAGAGTATTTTCTCCGGGCTTTTCGTGCGAGGAAAAAAATGGAAATGCAAATCAAAAGGTGAAAGAATTCCTGTGCTAAATTTATTTCAATCACTTATGCATAGATGCTTAGCTACAATGTAAAACATTCCCAATTAGGAAAATTGGGATGTTACAAACCTACCCACCTTAAGATGAATCTCGCCCTCGAGATTTGGGTTGGCTAGAAAACAGGTGCGGGTGGTCTCGACGAAGATCCTCTTCTCGTTCCCAGGTGGCTTCTTCCTCGGTGTGGTGGCTCCACAACACCTTGCAGAACTTGATGATCTTGCTGCGGGTAACTCTGTTGGCAGTCTCGAGAATCCTGACGGGTTTCTCCTCATACGTCAGATCACTGTCAAGCTGTATGGCCTCTAGGGGCACTGTATCTCTCAACACAACATCGGCCATCTCAGCATGGCATTTCTTCAACTTGGAAACATGGAAAACATCATGAACTCCGGACAATCCTTCCGGCAGTTCCAGTTTGTATGCAACTTCGCCTCTACGTTCAAGAATTTTGTAGGGGCCAATGAAACGAGGTGCTAATTTTCCTTTCACACCGAATCTCTTGATTCCTCGAAGTGGAGACACCCGAAGATATGCTCGGTTTCCCATTTCGTACGTTACTTCCTTGCGTTTGCTGTCAGCATAACTCTTCTGCCTGGACTGAGCTATCTTGAGTCGGTCACGAATTAGCTTGACCTTCTCTTCAGAATCTCGGATAAGGTCGGGACCAAAAAGTTGTCGGTCTCCAACTCCATCCCACATCAACAGTGTTCTGCACCTCCTTCCGTATAGAGCTTCGAAAGGGGCCATCTTCAGACTGGTCTGGTAGCTGTTGTTGTATGAGAACTCGGCATAAGGTAAATTGTCATCCCAACTAGACCCATAGTCTAGTGCGCAAGATCTCAACATGTCCTCCAGAATCTGATTAACTCTCTCGGTCTGTCCATCTGTCTACGGGTGAAAAGCTGTACTGAACTCCAATCTCGTTCCCAAGGTTTCATGCAGTTGGTGCCAAAATTTTGATGTGAACTGAGTCCCTCTATCAGACACAATGCTCTTCGGTACTCCGTGCAGACATACGATCCTCGTCATATATATCTTGGCCAGCTTGGCACTCGTGTAAGTAGTCTTCACCGGAATGAAGTGAGCTACCTTGGTCAAACGATCGACCACAACCCAAATAGAATCATAGCCAGAACGGGTCCGAGGTAATCCTGTGATGAAGTCCATACCAAGCTTTTCCCATTTCCACTCGGGTATCGGCAGAGGTTGGAGCAAACCTGCTGGCTTCTGATGCTCGGCTTTTACTCGCTGACAAACATCGCATAATGCTACGAACTCGGCAATGTCTTTCTTCAATCCTGTCCACCAGAAACTTTCTTTCAGATCCAGATACATCTTGCTGTTGCCGGGGTGTATCGAGTACGGGGAATCATGGGCCTCCTGAAGTATCAACTTCCTGAGTTCGGGATCATTGGGCACATAGATGCGATCCTCAAACCATAAAGTTCCGTGTTCATCCTCACTAAAACCTTTAGCCTTCCCGTCTTCCATTTTCTGCTTAATCTCAGCTATCTCCTTGTCTGATTTCTGTGCTTCGCGGATCTTTTCTGTCAAAGTAGACTGAATTTCCAGAGTGGCAACAAATCCTCTTGGAACTATTTCCAATTTGAGCTCTCGGAGGTCATCGACTAATTCCTCGGGTAATCCTCCCGCTGTGAGCGTGTTCACATAACTCTTGCGGCTCAACGCATCGGCTACAACATTTGCCTTACCTGGGTGATAATGCAATCTTATGTCATAGTCCTTGATCAACTCTAGCCATCGCCTCTGTCTGAGGTGCAACTCCTTCTGTGTGAACATATATTTCAGGCTCTTGTGATCAGTGTAAACATCACAACTATTTCCGATCAGGAAATGTCTCCAGGTCTTGAGAGCGTGCACTACAGCTGCTAGTTCCAAGTCATGTGTGGCATAATTCAACTCATGAGGTCTGAGCTGTCTGGATGCATAGGCTACAACTTTGCCTTCTTGCATGAGCACTCCTCCATGTCCTTGACGAGAAGCATCATAGTAAACCTAGAAATCCTTTCGAATGTTCGGCAATATCAGCACTGGGGATGTAACAAGACGTTTCTTCAGCTCTTGGAAACTGGTTTCACATTCCTCAGTCCAAATATACTTGGATTCCTTCTTCAACAACTCTGTCATGGGCTTGGCAATCTTTGAGAAATTCTCAATGAACCTCCGGTAATATCCGGCAAGTCCGAGGAAACTGCGGATCTCCTTGACTGAAGTGGGTGCTACCCATTCGGTGACTGCTGCCACCTTGGCAGGGTCCATTGCTATTCTTTCTCTGGAGATGACGTGTCCGAGGAATCCGACTTCCTTTAACCAAAACTCATATTTGCTGAACTTTGCATATAGCTTATGCTCTCGAAGTTTCTCCAGAACTAGACGCAGATGTTCCTTGTGTTCCTCTTCGTTCTTGGAGAATATCAGTATGTCATCAATGAACACCACGACAAACTTGTCCAAGTATTCCATAAATACCTTGTTCATCAGATTCATAAAATATGCCGGAGCATTAGTCAATCCAAATGACATGACCGTGTACTCATAAAAGCCGTACCGAGTGGTGAAGGCTGTCTTGGGTATATCCTATTCACGAATCTTCGACTGATGGTACCCGGATCGAAGATCGATCTTTGAGAATACGCGAGCTCCAACTAACTGATCGAACAGATCATTGATCATCGGCAAGGGGTACTTGTTCGTGATGGTCACATCGTTCAATGCACGATAGTCAACAACCATTCTCAAGGACTTGTCCTTCTTTTCAACCAAGAGCACTGGCTCCCCAAGGTGAAGAACTTGGGCGAATATACCCTTTGTCCAATAACTCCTTAATTTGCTTCTTGATTTCTATCAAGTCATTTGCGGGCATCCGATAGGGTCTCTTGGATATCGGGGCTGTTCCGGGTAATAGCTCAATCAAGAACTCAATCTCTCTATCGGGTGGCATGCCCGGCAATTCCTCCGGAAATACATCTGGGTACTCCTGTACAATCGGTACTTCCTCCTGGACTACTCCCGTGAGAGAGTTTACTCGCTTACTCCGTGTCGGGCGCTGAGACACGTACTTAATCCGTTTCTGCTCGGGGGTGGTGAGCAAAATAGACTTAAGGGCACAATCGATATTCCCTTCATACTTGGCCAGCCAATCCATGCCTAGGATTACATCCGATCCCTCGGACTCTAATACGATGAGGTCGGTGGGAAAATTATGGTTCCCGATGTTGAGACTCAAAGCATGGCATCCTATCCCGGCTGTCATCATGCCTCCTGGGGAACTGACCTTAATAGGCTGGCTGAGGGTTCTAGTTGGCAAACTATACTTTTCCACAACTACCCTTGATATGAATGAATGTGTTGCACCAGAATAGAAAAGTACCAATACTGGACGTGAATTTAGCAAAAACATACCAACCACAGTATCGGGGTGATCATAGACCTCTTCAACATCAATGTGGTTCACCTGAGATCGAGGAAAAGGATTGGGCTTCTTTGCTGTAGAGTTGCCGTTGCCGTTTCCATTTCCCTGCTTGTTCTGGGGACATTCAGTGGCATAGTGTCCCGTCTTCTGACACTTGAAGCAAGTGATGTGAGTAAGATCCTTCTGAGCTGGAGCTGAATGCTGCCGAGTGCCAGTACCGCCATTCTTGAAGTTGCTGTTGTTGCGGTGGTTCCCATTTCCTCCATGGTTGTGGCCTCCATGGTTGTGCACCGGGTGGTTATGCTGAACGTGTCCTCCAAATTACCAGATCCAGTCCCGGTATTCCCTGAATAGGGGGTGTAGCGAGGCTTCTGCTGAGTGCCGGAGTTGAACTTTCCAACCCCATACTTCCGCTTGCGGTTCTCCATCTACTGGTGTTTCCCCTCCAAGATGAGGGCCTTATCAACCAGCTCCTGGTAGTTGTTGAAGGTGGCTACAGTCAAATGAATGCTTAGCTCATCATTCAGTCCTTCCAAGAACTTTTCCTGCTTGGCCGCATCATCGGCCACATCTCGAGGTGCATAACGGGCGAGCATGCTGAATTCATAGACGTACTGAGCCACAGAGTGATTTCCCTGGCGTAAGTTGCGAAACTCACGCTTCTTCAGGCTCATTGCACCAGCTGAGACATGTGCGGTACGGAAGGCTTGCTTGAATTGCTCCCAAGTGACTCCAGTAATGTGGTAAGTGGTGGTGTAGTTCTCCCACCAAGTAGCTGCAGGGCCTTCAAGTTGATGCGCGGCAAAGCGCACCTTCTCAGCTTCAGTACAACCAGCAGTGATAAGTTCACGCTCCATCTTGCGGAGCCAATCATCTGCCACAATGGGCTCAATGCTTCTCGAGAAAGTTGGAGGGTTCAACCTCAAGAAACGGGTGAGATTGTCGGCTTGGGGTGGGTGACGGTTGTTGTTATTCTTCTGGTTCTGGATGATCAGCTCCATCAGGGTGTTTTGTTGCTGGATCAACCGGGTGAGTTCCGGCGGAAAGTTGGACTCAGGGGCGCGTCTCGGAGGCATCTGATGTTTGTAGAGGGGTGAGATTAGCATAGAACAATGGTCTAAGAGGAAGTACACTACCCATATGAATGAAACACACAAGTATCACACCACACATTTTATTCAATACTATCACAAAGGTTCACACGGGGATACAAAATTCGATAATCCTAAACATCGGCCTAAAACGTATAATGATAAAGTAAATTTGGTGGTCTAGTCTAAGTGTCCTCGTCAGAAAAGCATGGTGATGGGTCCTTCGGTGGAGCTTTCTTCATAGTCCTCGTCTCTTGCTGATCAAGGGGGCTACGTCTTCTCCGGGATGAAGGTTCTCGCCCATGTCCAGTTCCTCCTCCAGGTATGCAACTCGAGTCTTCAGCTTCTCGATCCTCTCCAGAAAGTCCTTCGCCTCCAGTTCGTGCTTATAGTGGGCTTCCCGGGCTGCTTCTTCTAGTTCAAGCTCGCGGAGTGACAGTTGCTTGATCTTCCTGGCGTCCTTGATCACACGATGCTCCAGATTCCCGCTGTGCTTCTCCAAGGTCTGGGCATAAGACAAGAGAGCGTCCTTGGTCTTGCTTGAGATGATTTCTCCGTCTTCATTTCTCCGGGATACAGTGAATAGGTCTGGGGAAATAGGGAAGCCTTTGTATTCTTCCTTGATACCTCCGAGTGCACAATGAATCGCCATGTCCCTTCCGAGAATCCAGTTGGGTGCGATGAACTTGAAATCCATCGGCTCAGTGCGCGGCTGGAATGTCCTTCCGGGAATATGCACCTCGATCCTGTAGCGTGAATCCTCCGGGTAAGACGAAGTTGGCTTCCCTGTGATAGTCGGCAGAGCAATCCTCAAATCCTTGGTGATCTGCACCAGCTCCTTTCCGAACGGCATAGTGGCGTCGGGCTGGCAAAACTCCGTGAACTTAACAGGGATGAAGGTGGCCATCTAAACATTGGAAAATCGGAGAGATGTCAGAAATGATCAGAAGAGGAAATAGAAGATTTATAGACATAAGAGAAAATAGTTTTCTTCCTAGGGCTTTTCCATTCCTAGAGGTTACGTCCTAAGGTCAGCGTGTGCTCTGAATACCATTTCTGTAGCGACCCGACTCGAGACGAGTCAAGCCTCTGGTGTTTCCGTACCATCCCAAGATCATGCTCGTACACACACAGTACATAATGTATATATTCAAGAGTTCAATCACACAGCTTTATTAATCGAAATCTCATAAAGAGTACTTTATTACAATAAAGGATTACAATAAAGTGGCTGAATGCCAACTCATGAGATATCTAACGAGGACTAGCGGAAGCATCAGGTAGACGAGTCCATCCGACTCCAAGGGCATGTCGCTGAGCGTAGATCGTAGCCTCACTCCTGGTCGGAAAAGTACTCTGCAACATGATACGTTGCAGCCGTGTAGGTCAGCATATTGAATATGCCGGCAAGTCATCAAAGATAGGAGTAAAATAATAATCAACTATCTCTACATGCATAAAGCTAGTTTTATCCTCCAACAAGAGGGGTTGGAAGCAAAGTATTACTACAATGTCTATTCTTAACGAGATGGTTCCGCCAACCAATTCTCGTACCCGAATAGTTGTTAACACCCACATCATTATTAAGTTGTGTCGAGAGTTCAGGGGAAATTCAATGCCTTCGGCTCAAGTTGTCCATGACCGTGGAGACGGCTAATCGATTAGGTTGGGCACTCTGCAGAGTTTTGCACACGTTCCCCACAAGATTTGATCGCCTCCGGGTTTGTCCTCGCACTCCAGGGTGTTGGAAGACCGGATGATCAAAACATGGTCTTTCAACGGGTCCCTCTGAATCCCTGTCGGTGCCCATCCATTCCTACCGTTCTTCTACATCTGCTAGCACCGCCTGTCCAGAGTCGCCTCGTTGTCCAACCAAGCCAGAGCACATAATGACTTGTGGCTGTGCAGGTAAGCCTTGAGTCTTGAAGTCTCCGTCCGTCTCTTCGAGCCTGGGTGAAGCTTTCCGCAGGATGACATGGCCTCTCCAGCATCCCGGGCATCCACTGGGTTCTCCAGGGAGCCGATCAACCGTCCTTCACCCAGAGTTGCATTGCGTCCGAGGTCTTGAAAATCTTGCCTTAACCGGTCCTGATTATTTAATCAATCTCGCATCACTCGTGATATACACTCAACCGAGAACCCGTCTACTCAAGCATAGCATTAAGAAATTGTCGTCCCGGGGCCAAGTATCGGGGTTGTTGTGTGCCTACCACATGATACTACAACTTATACTAAAGTTTCCAAGTACCTAGGCAGCATGCAATTGGGCAAAGAAAGGTGATCTACCATGCATCGAAAACATAGGTAAAATAACATGATCAAAATGACTTGCCTTGATGATAGTTGTCTTGCTCGAGCGCTTCTAACTAACACGCTTCGCACTCCGGATGATCTACCGATACAAACACAAAGCACACCATAAGCACTTCAATCATGCAACAAGTAAAAATAACATCACAAGTAGGGATTTGCTAAAGCCTAAGTAATAGAATTCATCACGCGCCGGTATGGCAGAAACTTGTTTCTGTTGAAAACACCAGTAAACATACTTTAAAAATTTTGAAACTTCTACCACAGTTAGATTTCATCACTATGAAGCAGTAGCAAAAAGAATCAACTCAAAATCATTTTTAAACTCCTGGAATAGGCAGAACAAGGTTTAAACTAAATCTGCTGTAACTTATATTTGAAACTTTCAAACATAGACAAATTATATGTTTTTAAAAGCTACATAAAAATTAGAGTCTATTGGAACAAGAATCAATGTCATTGGACTTCGGTATCAAAAGTTGTGGCCAAAACAAAACAGAAACTTTCTGTTTTTGCGGTTTAGACAGAAAAACTGAAGCTAACTAGTAACTAGCAGGGGGTACACGTGGCACGCTACGATAGGCTGTGGAGGCGTTTGTTGCAAGGATAGGAGCAAACGGCCGAGGCTAAACAAAACTTGCTGGCTAAAACATAAGTGAATTAAAAACCGTTGGTTTTCTACTCTAAACCGAAGGGGTACTATAGGATCTAATCTATACCCTACATCTAAGATCTAAGGGCTATAAAGAAAAACAAAAGAAAGAAAAGAGAGTAGAGGAGTCTACCATGGCTGGGGAGGCAGCTCCGGCAAGGTGGCGTCGCCGACGAGGGTGAGGGGGCTCCGGGGGCGGTGGAGAGGACGGGGCGGCGGCGGCGGTGGTCCTCCTCCGAGGGAAGGGGCTCCAGGGGCGTCGGGTGGCTCGGGTGGTGCTCCAGGAGGGGGGCCGAAGGTGGCAGCAGCTCGGGCTCCGGCGGGGCTGCTGCAGAGGGCCTCAGGCGGCGGCTCGTCGGGGTAGGGGTGGGAACGGGGGCGGCTCGGGGGCGGGGTAGATATAGGCCAGGGGGGCTTGGGGAGAAGGAAAGAGAGAGGTGGAGATCGGGGAGGAATCCCGAGTCCTGGGGGCTCGGTTTCGGTCTCGGGTGCAACTTTGGAAGGAGGAGGAAGAAGGTGGCCGCGGGGAAGGAGGCTCGGCCAGTGGGGGCCACTAGCAGAGAGAGAGAGAGAGAAGGGAAAGGCAGGGTCGGTCGGCCTGAGTTTAAGGGATTCAATCCCTGGGGCTGGGGATTCGGCCCAATGGCCTAAAAAGCGCTCGACAGCGGTTTCTAAAGAAAAAAAATAATTTCCTAATTTCTAACTTTTTCCGAAACAGAAAACAAAAGAGAATAAAAGGAAATAAATAAAAATATTTAATATAGGGTATTATATACCAAAAAAATCAGAAAAATATCCTCTACCCGAATAACATTTTTCCAAAGCAAAAATAAAAACTTTTTAAAAAATGTTTTTTCTTCAGAAATTCCCAAATCTGCTTTATTTTCTTTTTGCAAATATTTTTGCAAATATTCTTTGGGTTCTCTTGGCTCCAATATTTCAAAAAAAATTGCCCGCACTTTGGAGGGTCATTTTCCTCCGCTCTCTCTCTTGCGTGCAAGAGAGTATTTTCTCCGGGCTTTTCGTGCGAGGAAAAAAATGGAAATGCAAATCAAAAGGTGAAAGAATTCCCGTGCTAAATTTATTTCAATCACTTATGCATAGATGCTTAGCTACAATGTAAAACATTCCCAATTAGGAAAATTGGGATGTTACAAACCTACCCACCTTAAGATGAATCTCGCCCTCGAGATTTGGGTTGGCTAGAAAACAGGTGCGGGTGGTCTCGACGAAGATCCTCTTCTCGTTCCCAGGTGGCTTCTTCCTCGGTGTGGTGGCTCCACAACACCTTGCAGAACTTGATGATCTTGCTGCGGGTAACTCTGTTGGCAGTCTCGATAATCCTGACGGGTTTCTCCTCATACGTCAGATCACTGTCAAGCTGTATGGCCTCTAGGGGCACTGTATCTCTCAACGGAACATCGACCATCTCAGCATGGCATTTCATCAACTGGGAAACATGGAAAACATCATGAACTCCGGACAATCCTTCCGGCAGTTCCAATTTGTATGCAACTTCGCCTCTACGTTCAAGAATTTTGTAGGGGCCAATGAAACGAGGTGCTAATTTTCCTTTCACACCGATTCTCTTGATTCAACGAAGTGGAGACACCCGAAGATATGATCGGTCTCCCACTTCGTACGTTACTTCCTTGCGTTTGCTGTCAGCATAACTCTTCTGCCTGGACTGAGCTATCTTGAGTCGGTCACGAATTAGCTTGACCTTCTCTTTAGAATCTCGGATAAGGTCGGGACCAAAAAGCTGTCGGTCTCCAACTCCATCCCACATCAACGGTGTTCTGCACCTCCTTCCGTATAGAGCTTCGAAAGGGGCCATCTTCAGACTGGTCTGGTAGCTGTTGTTGTATGAGAACTCGGCATAAGGTAAATTGTCATCCCAACTAGACCCATAGTCTAGTGCGCAAGCTCTCAACATGTCCTCTAGAATCTGATTAACTCTCTCGGTCTGTCCATCTGTCTGCGGGTGAAAAGGTGTACTAAACTCCAATCTCGTTCCCAAGGTTTCATGCAGTTGGTGCCAAAATTTTGATGTGAACTGAGTCCCTCTATCAGACACAATGCTCTTCGGTACTCCGTGCAGACATATGATCCTCGTCATATATATCTTGGCCAGCTTGGCACTCGTGTAAGTAGTCTTCACCGGAATGAAGTGAGCTACCTTGGTCAAACGATCGACCACAACCCAAATAGAATCATAGCCAGAACGGGTCCGAGGTAATCCTATGATGAAGTCCATACCAAGCTTTTCCCATTTCCACTCGGGTATCGGCAGAGGTTGGAGCAAACCTGCTGGCTTCTGATGCTCGGCTTTTACTCGCTGACAAACATCGCATAATGCTACGAACTCGGCAATGTCTTTCTTCAATCCTGTCCACTAGAAACTTTCTTTCAGATCCAGATACATCTTGGTGTTGCCGGGGTGTATCGAGTATGGGGAATCATGGGCCTCCTGAAGTATCAACTTCCTGAGTTCGGGATCATTGGGCACATAGATGCGATCCTCAAACCATAAAGTTCCGTGTTCATCCTCACTAAAACCTTTAGCCTTCCCGTCTTCCATTTTCTCCTTAATCTCAGCTATCTCCTTGTCTGATTTCTATGCTTCGCGGATCTTTTCTGTCAAGGTAGACTGAATTTCCAGAGTGGCAACAAATCATCTTGGAACTATTTCCAATTTGAGCTCTCGGAGGTCATCGACTAATTCCTGGGGTAATCCTCCCGCTGTGAGCGTGTTCACATAACTCTTGCGGCTCAACGCATCGGCTACAACATTTGCCTTGCCTGGGTGATAATGCAGTCTTATGTCATAGTCCTTGATCAACTCTTGCCATCGCCTCTGTCTGAGGTTCAACTCCTTCTGTGTGAAGATATATTTCGAGCTCTTGTGATCAGTGTAAACATCACAACTATTTCCGATCAGGAAATGTCTCCAGGTCTTGAGAGCGTGCAGTACGGCTGCTAGTTCCAAGTCATGTGTGGCATAATTCAACTCATGAGGTCTGAGCTGTCTGGATGCATAGGCTACAAATTTGCCTTCTTGCATGAGCACTCCTCCAAGTCCTTGACGAGAAGCGTCATAGTAAACCTAGAAATCCTTTCGAATGTTCGGCAATATCAGCTCTGGGGATGTAACAAGACGTTTCTTCAGCTCTTGGAAACTGGTTTCACATTCCTCAGTCCAAATAAACTTGGATTCCTTCTTCAACAACTCTGTCATGGGCTTGGCAATCTTTGAGAAATTCTCAATGAACCTCCGGTAATATCCGGCAAGTCCGAGGAAACTGCGGATCTCCTTGACTGAAGTGGGTGCTACCCATTCGGTGACTGCTGCGACCTTGGCAGGGTCCACTGCTATTCCTTCTCCGGAGATGACGTGTCCGAGGAATCCGACTTCCTTTAACCAAAACTCACATTTGCTGAACTTTGCATATAGCTTATGCTCTCGAAGTTTCTCCAGAACTAGACGCAAATGTTCCTTGTGTTCCTCTTCGTTCTTGGAGAATATCAGTATGTCATCGATGAACACCACGACAAACTTGTCCAAGTAGTCCATAAATACCTTGTTCATCAGATTCATAAAATATGCCGGAGCATTAGTCAGTCCAAATGACATGACCGTGTACTCATACAAGCCGTACCGAGTGGTGAAGGCTGTCTTGGGTATATCCTGTTCACGAATCTTCGACTGATGGTACCCGGATCGAAGATCGATCTTTGAGAATACGCGAGCTCCAACTAACTGATCGAACAGATCATTGATCATCGGCAAGGGGTACTTGTTCTTGATGGTCACATCGTTCAATGCACGATAGTCGACAACCATTCTCAAGGACTTGTCCTTCTTTTCAACCAAGAGCACTGGGCTCCCCGAGGTGAAGAACTTGGGCGAATATACCGTTTGTCCAATAACTCCTTAATTTGCTTCTTGATTTGTATCAAGTCATTTGCGGGCATCCGATAGGGTCTCTTGGATATCGGGGCTGTTCCGGGTAATAGCTCAATCAAGAACTCAATCTCTCTATCGGGTGGCATGCCCGGCAATTCCTCCGGAAATACATCTGGGTACTCCTGTACAATCGGTACTTCCTCCTGGACTAATCCCGTGAGAGAGTTTACTTGCTTACTCCGTGTCGGGCGCTGAGACACGTACTTAATCCGTTTCTGCTCGGGGGTGGTGAGGAAAATAGACTTAAGGACACAATCAATATTCCCTTCATACTTGGCCAGCCAATCCATGCCTACGATTACATCCAATCCCTGGGACTCTAATACGATGAGGTTGGTGGGAAAATTATGGTTCCCGATGTTGAGACTCAAAGCATGGCATCCTATCCCGGCTGTCATCATGCCTCCTGGGGAACTGACCTTAATAGGCTGGCTGAGGGTTCTAGTTGGCAAACTATACTTTTCCACAACTACCCTTGATATGAATGAATGTGTTGCACCAGAATAAAAAAGTACCAGTACTGGACGTGAATTTAGCAAAAACTTACCAACCACAGTATCGGGGTGATCATAGACCTCTTCAACATCAATGTGGTTCACCTGAGCTCGAGGAAAAGGATTGGGCTTCTTTGCTGCAGAGTTGCCGTTGCCGTTTCCATTTCCCTGCTTGTTCTGGGGACATTCAGTGGCATAGTGTCCCATCTTCTCACACTTGAAGCAAGTGATGTGAGTCAGATCCTTCTGAGCTGGAGCTGAATGCTGCCGAGTGCCAGTACCGCCATTCTTGAAGTTGCTGTTGTTGCGATTGTTCCCATTTCCTCCATGGTTGTGGCCTCCATGGTTGTGCACCGGGTGGTTATGTTGAACGTGTCCTCCAAACTTACCAGATCCAGTCCCGGTATTCCCTGAATAGGGGGTGTAGCGAGGCTTCTGCTGAGTGCCGGAGTTGAACTTTCCAACCCCATACTTTCGCTTGCGGTTCTCCATCTGCTGGTGTTTCCCCTCCAAGATGAGGGCCTTATCAACCAGCTCCTGGTAGTTGTTGAAGGTGGCTACAGTCAACTGAATGCTCAGCTCATCATTCAGTCCTTCCAAGAACTTTTCCTGCTTGGCCGCATCATCGGCCACATCTCCAGGTGCATAACGGGCGAGCATGCTGAATTCATCGACGTACTGAGCCACAGAGCGATTTCCCTGGCGTAAGTTGCGAAACTCACGCTTCTTCAGGCTCATTGCACCAGCTGAGACATGTGCGGTACGGAAGGCTTGCTTGAATTGCTCCCAAGTGACTCCAGTAATGTGGTAAGTGGTGGTGTAGTTCTCCCACCAAGCAGCTGCAGGGCCTTCAAGTTGATGCGCGACAAAGGCACCTTCTCACCTTCAGTACAACCAGCAGTGATAAGTTCACGCTCCATCTTGCGGAGCCAATCATCTGCCACAATGGGCTCAATGCTGCTCGAGAAAGTTGGAGGGTTCAACCTCAAGAAACAGGTGAGATTGTCGGCCTGGGGTGGGTGACGGTTGTTGTTATTGTTCGGGTTCTGGATGATCAGCTGCATCAGGGTGTTTTGTTGCTGGATCAACTGGGTGAGTTCCGACGGAAAGTTGGACTCAGGGGCGCGTCTCAGAGGCATCTGATGTTTGTAGAGGGGTGAGATTAGCATAGAACAATGGTCTAAGAGGAAGTACACTACCCATATGAATGCAACACACAAGTATCACACCACACATTTTATTCAATACCATCACAAAGGTTCACACGGGGATACAAAATTCGATAATCCTAAACATCGGCCTAAAACGTATAACGACAAAGTAAATTTGGTGGTCTAGTCTAAGTGTCCTCCTCAGAAAAGCATGGTGATGGGTCCTTCGGTGGAGCTTTCTTTATAGTCCTCGTCGTTGCTGATCAAGGGGGCTACGTCTCCTTCGGGATGAAGGTTCTCGCCCATGTCCAGTTCCTCCTCCAGGTATGCAACTCGAGTCTTCAGCTTCTCGATCCGCTCCAGAAAGTCCTTCGCCTCCAGTTCGTGCTCATAGTGGGCTTCCCGGGCTGCTTCTTCTAGTTCAAGCTCGCGGAGTGACAGTTGCTTGATCTTCCTGGCGTCCTTGATTACACGATGCTCCAGAGTCCCGCTGTGCTTCTCCAAGGTGTGGGCATAAGACAAGAGAGCGTCCTTGGTCTTGCTTGAGATGATTTCTCCGTCTTCGTTTCTCCGGGATACGGTGAATAGGTCTGGGGAAATAAGGCAGCCTTTGTATTCTTCCTTGATACATCCGAGTGCACAATGAATCGCCATGTCCCTTCCGAGAATCCAGTTGGGTGCGATGAACTTGAAATCCACCGGCTCAGTGCGCGGCTGGAATGTCCTTCCGGGAATATGCACCTCAATCCTGTAGCGTGAATCCTCCGGGTAATACGAAGTTGGCTTCCCTGTGATAGTCGGCAGAGCAATCCTCAAATCCTTGGTGATCTACACCAGCTCCTTTCCGAACGGCATAGTGGCGTCGGGCTGGCAAAACTCCGTGAACTTAACAGGGATGAAGGTGGCCATCTAAACATTGGAAAATCAGAGAGAAGTCAGAAATGATCAGAAGAGGAAATAGAAGATTTATAGACATAAGAGAAAATAGTTTTCTTCCTAGGGCTTTTCCATTCCTAGAGGTTACGTCCTAAGGTCAGCGTGTGCTCTGAATACCATTTCTGTAGCGACCCGACTCAAGACGAGTCAAGCCTCTCGTGTTTCCGTACCATCCCAAGATCATGCTGGTACACACATAGTACATAATGTATATATTCAAGAGTTCAATCACACAGCTTTATTAATCAAAATCTCATAAAGAGTACTTTATTACAATAAAGGATTACAATAAAGTGGCTGAAGGCCAACTCATGAGATATCTAACGAAGACTAGCGGAAGCATCAGGTAGACGAGTCCATCCGACTCCAAGGGCATGTCGCTGAGCGTAGATCGTAGCCTCACTCCTGGTCGGAAAAGTACTCTGCAACATGATACGTTGCAGACGTGTAGGTCAACATATTGAATATGCCGGCAAGTCATCAAAGAGAGGAGTAAAATAATAATCAACTACCTCTACATGCATATTTGGTCGGTGGGGCTAAGTTTTGCATAAAGCCAGTTTTATCCTACAACAAGAGGGGTTGGAAGCAAAGTATTACTACAATGTTTGTTGTTAACGAGATGGTTCCACCAACCAATTCTCGTACCCGAATAGTTGTTAACACCCACATCATTATTAAGTTGTGTCGAGAGTTCAGGGGAAATTCAATGCCTTCGGCTCAAGTTGTCCATGACCGTGGAGACGGCTAATCGATTAGGTTGGGCACTGTGCAGAGTTTTGCACACGTTCCCCACAAGATTTGATCGCCTCCGGGTTTGTCCTCACACTCCAGGGTGTTTGAAGACCGGATGATCAAAGACCGGGTCCCTCTGAATCCCTGTCGGTGCCCATCCATTCCTACCGTTCTTCAACATCTGCTAGCACCACCTGTCCAGAGTCGCCGCGTTGTCCAACCAAGCCAGATCCCATAATGACTTGTGGCTGTGCAGGTAAGCCTTGAGTCTTGAAGTCTCCGTCCGTCTCTTCGAGCCTGGGTGAAGCTTTCCGCAGGATGACATGGCCTCTCCAGCATCCCGGGCATCCACTGGTTTTCCAGGGAACCGATCAACCGTCCTTCACCCAGAGTTGCATTGCGTCCGAGGTCTTGAAAATCTTGCCTTAACCGGTCCTGATTATTTAATCAATCTCGCATCACTCGTGATATACACTCAACCGAGAACCCGTCTACTCAAGCATAGCATTAAGAAATTGTCGTCCCGGGGCCAAGTATCGGGGTTGGTGTGTGCCTACCACATGATACTACAACTTATACTAAAGTTTCCAAGTACCTAGGCAGCATGCAATTGGGCAAAGAAAGGTGATCTGCCATGCATCGAAAACATAGGTAAAATAACATGATCAAAATGACTTGCCTTGATGATAGTTGTCTTGCTCGAGCGCTTCTAACTAACACGCTTCGCACTCCGGATGATCTACCGATACAAACACAAAGCACACCATAAGCACTTCAATCATGCAACAAGTAAAAATAACATCACAAGTAGGAATTTGCTAAAGCCTAAGTAAAAGAATTCATCACGCGCCGGTATGGCAGAAACTCGTTTCTGTTGAAAACACCAGTAAACATACTTTAAATTTTTTTAAACTTCTACCACAGTAAGATTTTATCACTAGGAAGCAGTAGCAAAAAGAATCAACTCAAAGTCATTTTTTAAACTCCTGGAATAGGCAGAACAAGGTTTAAACTAAATATGCTCTAACTTATATTTGAAACTTTCAAACATAGACAAATTATATGTTTTTAAAAGCTACAGAAAAATTAGAGTCTACTCGAACAAGAAACAATGTCATTGGACTTCGGTATCAAAAGTTTTGGCCAAAACAAAACAGAAACTTTCTGTTTTTGCGGTTTAGACAGAAAAACTGAAGCTAACTAGTAACTAGCAGGGGGTACACGTGGCACGCTACGATAGGCTGTGGAGGCGTTTGTTGCAAGGATAGGAGCAAACGGCCGAGGCTAAACAAAACTTGCTGGCTAAAACATAAGTGAATTAAAAACTGCTGGTTTTCTACTCTAAACCGAAGGGGTACTATAGGATCTAATCTATACCCTACATCTAAGATCTAAGGGCTATAAAGAAAAACAAAAGAAAGAACAGAGAGTAGAGAAGTCTACCGTGGCTGGGGAGGCAGCTCCGCGCGAGGTGGCGTCGCCGGCGAGGGTGAGGGGGCTCCGGGGGGCGGTGGAGAGGACGGGGCGGCGGCGGCGGTGGTCCTCCTCCGAGGGAAGGGGCTCCAGGGGCGTCGGGCGGCTCGGGTGGCGCTCCAGGAGGGGGCCGAAGGTGGCAGCAGCTCGGGCTCCGACGGGTCTGCTGCAGAGGGCCTCGGGCGGCGGCTCGTCGGGGTAGGGGAGGGAACGGGGGCGGCTCGGGGGCGGGGTAGATATAGGCCAGGGGGGGCTTGGGGAGAAGGAAAGAGAGAGGTGGAAATCGGGGAGGAATCCCGAGTCCTGGGGGCTCGGTTTCGGTCTCGGGTGCAGCTTTGGAAGGAGGAGGAAGAAGGTGGCCACGGGGAAGGGAGGCTCGGCCAGTGGGGGCCACTCGCAGAGAGAGAGAGAGAGAAGGGAAAGCAAGGGTCGGTCGGCCTGAGTTTAAGGAATTCAATCCCTGGGGCCGGGGATTCGGCCCAATGGCCTAAAAAGCGTACGGCAGCGGTTTCTAAAGAAAGAAAAAATACTTTCCTAATTTCTAACTTTTTCCGAAACAGAAAACAAAAGCGAATAAAAGGAAATAAATAAAAATATTTAATATAGGGTATTATATACCAAAAAAATCAGAAAAATATCCTCTACCCGAATAACATTTTTCCAAAGCAAAAATAAAAACTTTTTAAAAAATGTTTTTTTCTTCAGAAATTCCCAAATCTGCTTTATTTTCTTTTTGCAAATATTTTTGCAAATATTCTTTGGGTTCTCTTGGCTCCAATATTTAAAAAAAAATTGCCCGCACTCTGGAGGGTCATTTTCCTCCGCTCTCTCTCTTGCGTGCAAGAGAGTATTTTCTCCGGGCTTTTCGTGCAAGGAAAAAAATGGAAATGCAAATCAAAAGGTGAAAGAATTCCCGTGCTAAATTTATTTCAATCACTTATGCATAGATGCTTAGCTACAATGTAAAACATTCCCAATTAGGAAAATTGGGATGTTACAAACCTACCCACCTTAAGATGAATCTCGCCCTCGAGATTCGGGTTCGCTAGAAAACAGGTGCGGGTGGTCTCGACGAAGATCCTCTTCTCGTTCCCAGGTGGCTTCTTCCTCGGTGTGGTGGCTCTACAACACCTTGCAGAACTTGATGATCTTGCTGCGGGTAACTCTGCTGGCAGTCTAGAGAATTCTGACGGGTTTCTCCTCATACGTGAGATCACTGTCAAGCTGTATGGCCTCTAGGGGCACTGTATCTCTCAACGGAACATCGGCCATCTCAGTGTGGCATTTCTTCAACTGGGAAACATGGAAAACATCATGATCTCTGGACAATCCTTCCGGCAGTTCCAGTTTGTATGCAACTTCGCCTCTACGTTCAAGAATTTTGTAGGGGCCAATGAAACGAGGTGCTAATTTTCCTTTCACACCGAATCTCTTGATTCCTCGAAGTGGAGACACCCGAAGATATGCTCGATCTCCCACTTCGTACGTTACTTCCTTGCGTTTGCTGTCAGCATAACTCTTCTGCCTGGACTGAGCTATCTTGAGTCGGTCACGAATTAGCTTGACCTTCTCTTCAGAATCTCGGATAAGGTCGGGACCAAAAAGCTGTCGGTCTCCAACTCCATCCCACATCAATGGTGTTCTGCACCTCCTTCCGTATAGAGCTTCAAAAGGGGCCATCTTTAGACTGGTCTGGTAGTTGTTGTTGTATGAGAACTCGGCATAAGGTAAATTGTCATCCCAACTAGACCCATAGTCTAGTGCGCAAGCTCTCAACATGTCCTCCAGAATCTGATTAACTCTCTCGGTCTGTCCATCTCTCTGCGGGTGAAAAGCTGTACTAAACTCCAATCTCGTTCCCAAGGTTTCATGCAGTTGGTGCCAAAATTTTGATGTGAACTGAGTCCCTCTATCAGACACAATGCTCTTCGGTACTCCGTGCAGACATACGATCCTCGTCATATATATCTTGGCCAGCTTGGCACTCGTGTAAGTAGTCTTCACCGGAATGAAGTGAGCTACCTTGGTCAAACGATCGACCACAACCCAAATAGAATCATAGCCAGAACGGGTCCGAGGTAATCCTGTGATGAAGTCCATACCAAGCTTTTCCCATTTCCACTCGGGTATCGGCAGAGGTTGGAGCAAACCTGCTGGCTTCTGATGCTCGGCTTTTACTCGCTGACAAACATCGCATAATGCTACGAACTCGGCAATGTCTTTCTTCAATCCTGTCCAGCAGAAACTTTCTTTCAGATCCAGATACATCTTGGTGTTGCCGGGGTGTATCGAGTACGGGGAATCATGGGCCTCCTGAAGTATCAACTTCCTGAGTTCGGGATCATTGGGCACATATATGCGATCCTCAAACCATAAAGTTCCGTGTTCATCCTCACGAAAACCTGTAGCCTTCCCGTCCTCCATTTTCTGCTTAATCTCAGCTATCTCCTTGTCTGATTTCTATGCTTCACGGATCTTTTCTGTCAAAGTAGACTGAATTTCCAGAGTGGCAACAAATCCTCTTGGAACTATTTCCAATTTGAGCTCTCGGAGGTCATCGACTAATTCCTGGGGTAATCCTCCCGCTGTGAGCGTGTTCACATAACTCTTGCGGCTCAACGCATCGGCTACAACATTTGCCTTGCCTGGGTGATAATGCAATCTTATGTCATAGTCCTTGATCAACTCTAGCCATCACCTCTGTCTGAGGTTCAACTCCTTCTGTGTGAAGATATATTTCAGGCTCTTGTGATCAGTGTAAACATCACAACTATTTCCGATCAGGAAATGTCTCCAGGTCTTGAGAGCGTGCACTATGGCTGCTAGTTCCAAGTCATGTGTGGCATAATTCAACTCATGAGGTCTGAGCTGTGTGGATGCATAGGCTACAACTTTGCCTTCTTGCATGAGCACTCCTCCAAGTCCTTGACGCGAAGCGTCATAGTAAACCTGGAAATCCTTCCGAATGTTCGGCAATATCAGCACTGGGGCTGTAACAAGACGTTTCTTCAGCTCTTGGAAACTGGTTTCACATTCCTCAGTCCAAATATACTTGGATTCCTTCTTCAACAACTCTGTCATGGGCTTGGAATCTTTGAGAAATTCTCAATGAACCTCTGGTAATATCCGGCAAGTCCGAGGAAACTGCGGATCTCCTTGACTGAAGTGGGTGCTACCCATTCGGTGACTGCTGCGACCTTGGCAGGGTCCACTGCTATTCCTTCTCCGGAGATGACGTGTCCGAGGAATCCGACTTCCTTTAACCAAAACTCACATTTGCTGAACTTTGCATATAGCTTATGCTCTCGAAGTTTCTCCAGAACAAGACGCAGATGTTCCTTGTGTTCCTCTTCGTTCTTGGAGAATATCAGTATGTCATCGATGAACACCACGACAAACTTGTCCAAGTATTCCATAAATACCTTGTTCATCAGATTCATAAAATATGCCGGAGCATTAGTCAGTCCAAATGACATGACCGAGTACTCATACAAGCCGTACCGAGTGGTGAAGGCTGTCTTGGGTATATCCTGTTCACGAATCTTCAACTGATGGTACCCGGATCGAAGATCGATCTTTGAGAATACACGAGCTCCAACTAACTGATCGAACAGATCATTGATCATCGGCAAGGGGTACTTGTTCTTGATGGTCACATCGCTCAATGCACGATAGTCGACAACCATTCTCAAGGACTTGTCCTTCTTTTCAACCAAGAGCACTGGGCTCCCCAAGGTGAAGAACTTGGGCGAATATACCCTTTGTCCAATAACTCCTTAATTTGCTTCTTGATTTCTATCAAGTCATTTGCGGGCATCCGATAGGGTCTCTTGGATATCGGGGCTGTTCCGGGTAATAGCTCAATCAAGAACTCAATCTCTCTATCGGGTGGCATGCCCAGCAATTCCACCGGAAATACATCTGGGTACTCCTGTACAATCGGTACTTCCTCCTGGACTACTCCCGTGAGAGAGTTTACTCGCTTACTCCGTGTCGGGCGCTGAGACACGTACTTAATCCGTTTCTGCTCGGGGGTGGTGAGAAAAATAGACTTAAGGGCACAATCGATATTCCCTTCATACTTGGCCAGCCAATCCATGCCTAGGATTACATCCAATCCCTGGGACTCTAATACGATGAGGTCGGTGGGAAAATTATGGTTCCCGATGTTGAGACTCAAAGCATGGAATCCTATCCCGGCTGTCATCATGCCTCCTGGGGAACTGACCTTAATAGGCTGGCTGAGAGTTCTAGTTGCCAAACTATACTTTTCCACAACTACCCTTGATATGAATGAATGTGTTGCACCAGAATCAAAAAGTACCAATACTGGACGTGAAATTAGCAAAAACATACCAACCACAGTATCGGGGTGATCATAGACCTCTTCAACATCAATGTGTTTCACCTGAGCTCGAGGAAAAGGATTGGGCTTCTTTGCTGCAGAGTTGCCGTTGCCGTTTCCATGTCCCTACTTGTTCTGGGGACATTCAGTGGCATAGTGTCCCGTCTTCTGACACTTGAAGCAAGTGATGTGAGTCAGATCCTACTGAGCTGGAGCTGAATGCTGCTGAGTGCCAGTACCGCCATTCTTGAAGTTGCTGTTGTTGCGGTGGTTCCCATTTCCTCCATGGTTGTGGCCTCCATGGTTGTGCACCGGGTGGTTATGCTGAACGTGACCTCCAAACTTACCAGATCCAGTCCCGGTATTCCCTGAATAGGGGGTGTAGCGAGGCTTCTGCTGAGTGCTGGAGTTGAACTTTCCAACCCCATACTTTCGCTTGCGGTTCTCCATCTGCTGGTGTTTCCCCTCCAAGATGAGGGCCTTATCAACCAGCTCCTGGTAGTTGTTGAAGGTGGCTACAGTCAACTGAATGCTCAGCTCATCATTCAGTCCTTCCAAGAACTTTTCCTGCTTGGCCGCATCATCGGCCACATCTCGAGGTGCATAACGGGCGAGCATGCTGAATTCATCGACGTACTGAGCCACAGAGCGATTTCCCTGGCGTAAGTTGCGAAACTCACGCTTCTTCAGGCCCATTGCACCAGCTGAGACACGTGCGGTACAGAAGGCTTGCTTGAATTGCTCCCAAGTGACTCCAGTAATGGGGTAAGTGGTGGTGTAGGTCTCCCACCAAGCAGCTGCGGGGCCTTCAAGTTGATGCGCGGCAAAGCGCACCTTCTCAGCTTCAGTACAACCAGCAGTGATAAGTTCACGCTCCATCTTGCGGAGCCAATCATCTGCCACAATGGGCTCAATGCTGCTCGAGAAAGTTGGAGGGTTCAACCTCAAGAAACGGGTGAGATTGTCGGCTGGGGTGGGTGACGGTTGTTGTTATTGTTCTAGTTCTGGATGATCAGCTGCATCAGGGTGTTTTGTTGCTGGATCAACTGGGTGAGTTCCGGCGGAAAGTTGGACTCAGGGGCGCGTCTCGGAGGCATCTGATGTTTGTAGAGGGGTGAGATTAGCATAGAACAATGGTCTAAGAGGAAGTACACTACCCATATGAATGCAACACACAAGTATCACACCACACATTTTATTCAATACCATCACAAAGGTTCACACGGGGATACAAAATTCGATAATCCTAAACATCGGCCTAAAACGTATAACGATAAAGTAAATTTGGTGGTCTAGTCTCAGTGTCCTCCTCAGAATAGCATGGTGATGGGTCCTTCGGTGGAGCTTTCTTCATAGTCCTCGTCGTTGCTAATCAAGGGGGCTACATCTCCTTCGGGATGAAGGTTCTCGCCCATGTCCAGTTCCTCCTCCAGGTATGCAAGTCGAGTCTTCAGCTTCTCGATCCGCTCCAGAAAGTCCTTCGCCTCCAGTTCGTGCTCATAGTGGGCTTCCCGGGCTGCTTCTTCTAGTTCAAGCTCGCGGAGTGACAGTTGCTTGATCTTCCTGGCGTCCTTGATCACACGATGCTCCAGAGTCCCGCTGTGCTTCTCCAAGGTCTGGGCATAAGACAAGATAGCGTCCTTGGTCTTGCTTGAGATGATTTCTCCGTCTTCGTTTCTCCGGGATACGGTGAACAGGTCTGGGGAAATAGGGCAGCCTTTGTATTCTTCCTTGATACGTCCGAGTGCACAATGAATCGCCATGTCCCTTCCGAGAATCCAGTTGGGTGCGATGAACTTGAAATCCATCGGCTCAGTGCGCGGCTGGAATGTCCTTCCGGGAATATGCACCTCGATCCTGTAGCATGAATCCTCCGGGTAAGACGAAGTTGGCTTCCCTGTGATAGTCGGCAGAGCAATCCTCAAATCCTTGGTGATCTGCACCAGCTCCTTTCCGAACGGCATAGTGGCGTCGGGCTGGCAAAACTCCGTGAACTTAACAGGGATGAAGGTGGCCATCTAAACATTGGAAAATCGGAGAGAAGTCAGAAATGTTCAGAAGAGGAAATAGAAGATTTATAGACATAAGAGAAAATAGATTTCTTCCTAGGGCTTTTCCATTCCTAGAGGTTACGTCCTAAGGTCAGCGTGTGCTCTGAATACCATTTCTGTAGCGACCCGACTCAAGACGAGTCAAGCCTCTGGTGTTTCCATACCATCCCAAGATCATGCTGGTACACACACAGTACATAATGTATATATTCAAGAGTTCAATCACACAACTTTATTAATCGAAATCTCATAAAGAGTACTTTATTACAATAAAGGATTACAATAAAGTGGTTGAAGGCCAACTCATGAGATATCTAACGAAGACTAGCGGAAGCATCAGGTAGACGAGTCCATCCGACTCCAAGGGCATGTCGCTGAGGGTAGATCCTAGCCTCACTCCTGGTCGGAAAAGTACTCTGCAACATGATACGTTGCAGCCGTGTAGGTCAGCATATTGAATATGCCGGCAAGTCATCAAAGAGAGGAGTAAAATAATAATCAACTATCTCTACATGCATATTTGGCCGGTGGGGCTAAGTTTTGCATAAAGCCAGTTTTATCCTACAACAAGAGGGGTTGGAAGCAAAGTATTACTACAATGTTTGTTGTTAACGAGATGGTTCCGCCAACCAATTCTCGTACCCGAATAGTTGTTAACACCCACATCATTATTAAGTTGTGTCGAGAGTTTAGGGGAAATTCAATGCCTTCGGCTCAAGTTGTCCATGACCGTCGAGACGGCTAATCGATTAGGTTGAGCACTCTGCAGAGTTTTGCACACGTTCCCCACAAGATTTGATCGCCTCCGGGTTTGTCCTCGCACTCCAGGGTGTTTGAAGACCGGATGATCAAAACATGGTCTTTCAACGGGTCCCTCTGAATCCCTGTCGGTGCCCATCCATTCCTACCGTTCTTCTACGTCTGCTAACACGGCCTATCCAGAGTCGCCGCGTTGTCCAACCAAGCCAGAGCCCATAATGACTTGTGGCTATGCAGGTAAGCCTTGAGTCTTGAAGTCTCCGTCCGTCTCTTCGAGCCTGGGTGAAGCTTTCCGCAGGATGACATGGCCTCTCCAGCATCCCGGGCATCCACTGGGTTCTCCAGGGAGCCGATCAACCGTCCTTCACCCAGAGTTGCATTGCGTCCGAGGTCTTGAAAATCTTGTCTTAACCGGTCTTGATTATTTAATCAATCTCGCATCACTCGTGATATACACTCAACCGAGAACCCGTCTACTGAAGCATAGCATTAAGAAATTGTCGTCCCGGGGCCAAGTATCGGGGTTGTTGTGTGCCTACCACATGATACTACAACTTATACTAAAGTTTCCAAGTACCTAGGCAGCATGCAATTGGGCAAAGAAAGGTGATCTACCATGCATCGAAAACATAGGTAAAATAACATGATCAAAATGACTTGCCTTGATGATAGTTGTCTTGCTCGAGCGCTTCTAAGTAACACGCTTCGCATTCCGGATGATCTACCGATACAAACACAAAGCACACCATAAGCACTTCAATCATGCAACAAGTAAAAATAACATCACAAGTAGGGATTTGCTAAAGCCTAACTAAAAGAATTCATCACGCGCCGGTATGGCAGAAACTTGTTTCTGTTGAAAACACCAGTAAAAGTACTTTAAAATTTTTGAAACTTCTACCACAGTAAGATTTTATCACTAGGAAGCAGTAGCAAAAAGAATAAACTCAAAATAATTTTTTAAACTCCTGGAATAGGCAGAACAAGATTTACACTAAATCTGCTCTAACTTATATTTTAAAATTTCAAACATAGACAAATTATATGTTTTTAAAAACTACAGAAAAATTGGAGTCTACTGGAACAAGAATCAATGTCATTTCACTTCGGGATCAAATGTTGTGGCCAAAACAAAACAGAAACTTTCTGTTTTTGCCGTTTAGACAGAAAAACTGAAGCTGACTAGTAACTAGCAGGGGGTACACGTGGCACGCTACGATAGGCTGTGGAGGCGTTTGTTGCAAGGATAGGAGCAAACGGCCGAGGCTAAACAAAACTTGTTGGCTAAAACATAAGTGAATTAAAAACCGTTGGTTTTCTACTCTAAACCGAAGGGGTACTATAGGATCTAATCTATACCCTACATCTAAGATCTAAGGGCTATAAAGAAAAACAAAAGAAAGAAAAGAGAGTAGAGGAGTCTACCATGGCTGGGGAGGCAGCTCCGGCGAGGTGGCGTCGCCGGCGAGGGTGAGGAGGCTCCGGGGGGCGGTGGAGAGGACGGGGTGGCGGCGGCGGTGGTTCTCCTCCGAGGGAAGGGGCTCCGGGGGCGTCGGGCGGCTCGGGTGGCGCTCCAGGAGGGGGGCCGAAGGTGGCAGCAGCTCGGGCTCCGGCGGGGCTGCTGCAGAGGGCCTCGGGCGGCGGCTCGTCGGGGTAGGGGTGGGAACGGGGGCGGCTCGGGGGCGGGGTAGATATAGGCGAGGGGGCTTGGGGAGAAGGAAAGAGAGAGGTGGAAATCGGGGAGGAATCCCGAGTCCTGGGGGCTCGGTTTCGGTCTGGGGTGCAACTTTGGAAGGAGGAGGAAGAAGGTGGTCGCGGGGAAGGGAGGCTCGGCCAGTGGGGCCACTGGCAGAGAGAGAGAGAGAGGGGAAAGGCAGGGTCGGTCGGCCTGAGTTTAAGGGATTCAATCCCTCGGGCTCGGGATTCGGCCCAATGGCCTAAAAAGCGCTCGGCAGTGGTTTCTAAAGAAAAAAAATACTCTCCTAATTTCTAACTTTTTCCGAAACGGAAAACAAAAGAGAATAAAAGGAAATAAATAAAAATATTTAATATAGGGTATTATATACCAAAAAAATCAGAAAAATATCCTCTACCCGAATAACATTTTTCCAAAGCAAAAATAAAAACTTTTTAAAAAATGTTTTTTTTTCAGAAATTCCCAAATCTGCTTTATTTTCTTTTTGCAAATATTTTTGCAAATATTCTTTGGGTTCTCTTGGCTCCAATATTTCAAAAAAAATTGCCAGCACTTTGGAGGGTCATTTTCCTCCGCTCTCTCTCTTGCGTGCAAGAGAGTATTTTCTCCGGGCTTTCGTGCGAGGAAAAAAATGGAAATGCAAATGAAAAGGTGAAAGAATTCCCGTGCTAAATTTATTTCAATCACTTATGCATAGATGCTTAGCTACAATGTAAAACATTCCCAATTAGGAAAATTGGGATGTTACATTATCGACCAACATATATTTAATCATAGCAACACTAGGTTCAACTTTCATTTGTTTAGTTGGTTTGGGTGTTCAATCATAACTTTTGTTAATCACAGTTGAAGCTTTAGTATGTTCCTTCATCCTAACACGGAAAGCTGGTTTTTCAATATGATAAGTGGGAACAACTTGATCAACATTGTAAATGGTAGTTTCTTCTTTAGCTTTTACCGGTTCTTTAATTTCTTCTTTAATAGGTGGGTGATATTTAACCACTTTTCCTTAGGGAGTTCAACATGAGTAGCAAAAGATTCACAAAAGGAAGCTACTATGTGAGAGTCAAGTCCATATTTAGTGCTAAACTTTTGAAAAGTGTCTTTATTCATAAAAGATTTAACACAATCCAACTTAGGTTCAATACCTGACTCTTTACCTTTGTTAAGTTCCCAATATTTAGAGTTGCGTTTAATTCTTTCTAAAAGATCCCATCGGAATTCAATAGTCTTCTTCATAAAAGAACGAGTACAAGAAGTATCGAGCATGGATTGATCATTACGAGAAAGCCGAGCATAAATTTTTTGAATAATAATTTCTCTTGAGAGCTCATGATTGGGGCATGAATATAACATTGACTTAAGCCTCACCCAAGCTAGCGTGATACTTTCTCCTTCATGAGGCAAAAAATTAAATATATAATTCCGATCACGATGAACTAGATGCATATGATAATTTTTTTGATGGAATTCCAATTTCATCCGATTCGAGTTCCAAGATAAAGGGAAAAACTTCTTCTTAGCTTCATCTCCGAGTAAACCTGCAAGCTTAAACAATACACAAATTTCATCCACATATATCAAGTGCATATCAGGATGTTCGGTTCCATCTCCTGCATAAGGATTAGCTAGCAGTTGTTCTACCATACCCGAAGGAATTTCACATTCAATATTTCAGTAGGTGCAGTAGGTTGAGGGGCAACTAATTCTGGTTCCGGTCGAGGTAAAGATACCACGAGCAAACCCCTCAAAGGATTGTTTTGCATAGTAGCAAGTGACAATAAATTTCAGCATGTAGTAATAATGTTTCCTTACAAATTTCCACTTACCAAGAGCGCTTAACTAACCGACAACTGTGCCAGAAAATAGCCTTGATGACCAACAAGTATATGGTGTGCATTGTAACCTTTTTGATAAGTAAGAGTGTCGAACCAAACGAGGAGCAGAAGGAAATGACAAGTGGTTTTCAGCAAGGTAATGTCTGCAAGTGCTAAAATTGTAAGTAGCGGAGTAGTTTGATAGCAAGATAATTTGTAATGAGCAAGTAACGATAGTAGTAACAAAAGTGCATACAGGTAGCCCAATCCTTTTGAGGCAAATGACATGCCAAAATGGTCTCTTATGATAAGCAAAGTGTTCTTGAGGGTACACGGGAATTTCATCTAGTCACTTTCATAATGTTGGCTTAATTTGGGTTCGCTACTTTGATAATTTGGTATATGGGTGGACCCGTGCTTAGGTGCTATTCTTACTTGAACAAACCTCCTACTTATGATTAACCCTCTCGCAAGCATCCCCAACTACGAGAAAATTATTAAGAATAAATTCTAACCATAGCATTAAACTTTTGGATCCAATCGGTCCCTTACGGAATAACGCATAAACTAGGGTTCAAGCTTTTTTCACTCTCGCAACCCATCATCCAATAAATACTCCACAAAGCATTCCCTTAGGCCCAAATATGGTGAAGTGTCATGTAGTCGAAGTTCACATGACACCACTAACTGAATCACAGCATACATATCATCAAAGTATCGAACACATATCAAGTTCACATAATTACTTGCAACATGATTTCTTCCATGACCTCAAGAACCAAAGTAACTACTCACAAATGATAATAATGCTCAAGATTAGAGGGGTATGAAATAGCATAATGGATCTGAACATAAAATCTTCCCCCAAATAAACCATATAGTAATCAGCTACAAGATGTAATCAACACTACTAGTCACTGGGTTTGAGATTGAACATAAGAGATGAACTAGGGTTTGAGATGAGTTGGTGCTGTTGAAGATGTTGATGAAAATAGCCCTCCCCAAGATGGGAGAGTTGTTGGTGATGATGATGACAATGATTTCCCCCTCTGGGAGGAAAGTTCCCCCGGCGGAATCGCTCCGCCGAAGGGCAAAAGTGCTCGTGCCCAAGTTCCGCCTCGAGACGGCGGAGTTTCGTCCCGAAAGTCCTCTCCTCCTTTTTTCTTTGTCAAAATGACCTATATACGAGAAGAGGGGCACCGGAGGTGGGCCTGGGTGAGCATAACCCACTGGGTCACGCATGGGCTCCCTGGCTCGCCCAGGTGGTTTGTGCCCACCTCATGGCCCCCCTCTGGTACTTATTTGCTCCAATATTCCTCAAATATTCCATAAACATTCCTCGTAAATTTTCTGCTCATTTGGAGTTGTGCAGAATAGGTAGCCTGACGTAGCTTTTTCAGGTCCAGATTTCCAGCTGCCAGAATTCTCCCCCTTTTGTGTATATCTTGCATATTATGAGAGAAAAGGCATTAGAATTACGCAAAAAAGCATTATTATTCAATAAAATAACATAAATAAAAGTACATAAACATGATGCAAAATGGACGTATGAGTCCACATTGGCCTTATGGAACTTCAGCTCTTCAGCAACGCACACCGACTCAGCATATGTGGCGTCTCCTTCTTCGCATTTATGTGCTATCTTTCGGTCTCTATTGATTTTGATGGTAACTTTAAGACCATGCATCTTAATATTAAGGTATACATAGCAAGGCCGGGCCATGAAGCGGGCATAAGCCGACTGCTCGAACAGAGCATGATAAGGGCTCTTAATTTTGACTACCTCAAACATCAATGCCTCACTCGTGTAATTGGATTCATCACCAAAAGCCAAATTCAACTTGATCCGCCCAATTGCATATGCCGACTTACTCGGTAAAATGCCATGAAAACCCGTGGTTGAAGGCATCAAGTCTTTCTCAGTAAAGTTCATCCGCCGGAAGGTGTCATTGTATAGGATGTTGATACTGCTACCTCCATCCATAAGGACCTTAGAGAATGTGTACCCCCCAACCTGAGGCGCCACAACCAATGCCATGTCGCTAGGGTTATCAATCTAGGGCGGTTGATCAACTCTACTCCGCGTGATAGGAAGTTCAGACCAGTTGAGGTACCGGGGAACCACCAGCTCAGCCATGTTGATTGCCCTCTTCTTTATTTTATTATCCCTTTTACACGTGCTAGTGGTGAAAACATGGTATTGACTACCATTCAACTTCTTAGGATTGCTCTAAAACTGTCGTCGTTGTTTGGATTACTGCCTTGGTCATTATACTGCTGATAACCTTGGCCAGACGACTGTCCATCGTTGTTATGTGAGCCGCCTCGCCCGTGAGGACCCGAGTTAGGAAAATCACCGAATGAGCCACCTCGTGACCTGCCCGGGCCAAACTTACCCAGATGGGCACCTTCGTTACCTCCTTGGTAATCTCTGGATGCTTGAAGACAGAATTACTGCATTACAAAATAGTTTTCCCAAGAGTGTGTGGACGGGGCACCCGGGGTACTATGCTTAGGGCAAGTTGCTTAAGCACCTCTTCGTAATTGCGCGGTTTTGTCCCACTAAATCCCCGATCCCGACCGATGTTTCGGCGCTGGTTTCTGGGCCCGACGCTCGCGTTAGCAAGAAAATGAGATGCTCGATCTTGCTGCCTCCTCTTTCCTTGACCTCCCTAGTTACTATTGTGCCCATGAGTCTGGAAGTGACTCTTAGCTCCATCCCCCCTTTTAACTTCACTCGCCTTATCATCATCGGAGCCTGCATCCTTCGTGTCGTCTGACTCGGTGTACCTGGTGAGGGTGTTGATATGTCTCAAACGTATCAATAATTTTTGATGGTTTCACGCTGTTATCTTGTCTTCTTTGGTTGTTTTATGTACCTTTTATATCTTTTTTGGGACTAACTTATTGATTCAGTGCCAAGTGCTAGTTCCTGTTTTTCCGTGTTTTTGACTCTTTTCAGATCTGATTTTCGAACGGAGTCCAAACAGAATAAAAACCCCGAAATGGTTTTTTCCCGAACGGAAGAAGACCAGGGGCCTTTGGTCCAAGCCAGGTGGGCTCCAGGGAGCCCACAAGCTCCCACCACGCCACCACGGGGGAGGGGGCGGTGGGCAAGCTTGTGGCCTCCCTGGCCGCCCCCTGACCTAGGTCTTTGGCCAATAAATTCCCAAATATTCCGCAAAAAATCAGGGGAGCCTAGAAAATACTTTTCCGCCGCCGCAAGCTTCCGTTTCCGCGAGATCTCATCTGGAGACCCTTCCCGGCGCCCTGCCGGAGGGGACTTTGGAGTTGGAGGGCTTCTTCATCATCATCATCGCCCCTCCAATGACTCGTGAGTAGTTCACCTCAGACCTGTGGGTCCGTAGTTAGTAGCTAGATGGCTTCTTCTCTCTCTTGGATCTTCAATACAAAGTTCTCAATGATCTTCATGGAGATCTATCCGATGTAATCTTCTTTGGCGGTGTGTTTGTCGAGATCCGATGAATTGTGGATTTGTGATCAGATTATCTATGATATATATTTGAGTCTTTGCTGATTTCTTATATGCATGATTTGATATCCTTGTAAGTCTCTCCGTGTGTTGGGTTTTGTTTGGCCAACTAGATCTATGATTCTTGCAATGGGAGAAGTGCTTGGTTTTGGGTTCTACCATGTGGTGACCTTTCCCAGTGACAGTAGGGGCAGGAAGGCACACATCAAGTAGTTGCCATCAAGGGTAAAAAGATGGGGTTTTTATCATTGGTTTGAGATTATCCCTCTACATCATGTCATCTTGCTTAAGGCGTTACTCTATTCTTATGGACTTAATACACTAGATGCATGCTGGATAGCGGTCGACCTGTGGAGTAATAGTAGTAGATGCAGAAAGTATCGGTCTACTTGTTTCGGACGTGATGCCTATAGATATAATCATTGCATAGATACCGTCACGACTTTGCGCGGTTCTATCAATTGCTCGACAGTAATTTGTTCACCCACCGTCTACTTGCTTTCATGAGAGAAGCCACTAGTAAACACTACGGCCCCCGGGTCTATTCACATCCATTGTTTACACCTCCGCTTTTACTTTTCTTTGTTACTTTGTTGCTTTCAGTTCTCACTTGGCAAACAATCTATAAGGGATTGACAACCCCTTCATAGCGTTGGGTGCAAGCTTTTGTGTTTGTGCAGGATCTTGAGATACTCTTCCGCCGGATTGATACCTTGGTTCTCAAACTGAGGGAAATACTTACCGTCGCTGTGCTACATCACCCTTTCCGCTTCGAGGGAACACCAACGCAAGGCTCCAAGGCCATGGGGCAAATCCTTTGCATACTTGCCTAGGAAGTCCCTTAAGGCGTAGCCGCAGCTGAAGGATTCCTGGTGCCGTCGACACAACTATTTCTGGCGCCGTTGCAAGGGATACACAATAAACATCAGGTGTCCATCAACTCGCCCATATCCTTCACTTTTTGTTTATGACGGCCGAGCTTCAACACCAGAGGCTGAAAATGACATTTCTTCTCCAAGATCAGTACGGCCTGAGCCGCCATGATGTCATCCAAAGAATGGATACTCTCCGCGACCCACCTTGTCCAATGGAAGGCTGATTCATCCGCCCGCTGAACACAATGTTGAAGATCTACAATCGTTATTGGACGCTTGCAAGTCCCTGAGAAGTTTTTAATGAAACGATCCATGAGTTCTGACCAAGTGTTGCTGGAATTGGGTGGTAAATTTTTCAACCACGTGTGAGCCGGCCCTTCTAACATCATGGTGGAATACTTGGTGCAGACCGCATCACTGGCATCAAGCATGTGAATAGCTAACTCGTAGCTCTCAACTAATGCCCCCGGCTCAAGATCGGGTGTATAATTGGGCACCTTACGATGGCCCTTGAAGTCTCTGAGCAGGCGCTCGTTGTGCAGAGCAAATGATAGGCAGGGAACACCTACGTTCCTTCCTCCTGATCCACTATACACGGGAGTCGGCTGGGCATAAGGTGGAACTACCTGACCTGCCAGCGTCGCTGCCTCGTCTGCTTCTGCCCGTCGAGCGGCTCGTGCAGCGTTGACAAGCGCCTGAGCATTTAATGTTGACGGCTCGGACGTGTTGACTTGAGTTGGTGTCGGTGGCCATAGCTGGAAACCGTCGGAGGATCATCTGGGCGACTCTTCATGTGACTTGCCTATGGTGTGGAGTGTAGTCGATCACGACTATATGAAAACTGCGCCTGCTGGACCACTGTCATCTTCAGCATCTCAATGGCGTTCCTTGCTTCCACCTCAAGCACGGTGTTTCCACGAATAGGAAGAGACTCCAAGTGGTGGGTCGCAGCCAGCACGTTATCCACCGGGTTGGAGAAGTCACCTTGGAGTGTTTGGAAGTGTTGAGCCGCCTGCTAGATTAGTGGGGCTTGCATCGGCTGCTGAACAATCTCGACCTGCAGATTAGTCTGGCGAGGCGGGTTATGCTCCACGCCAGGCGTATGTGGGTTGCTAAATAAACGAGCAGGGTTAAGATTGGCCGGGATACGACTCTGATGCCTCCTCTGATGGACGGCATGAGACGCGACTCCCTGACACTCAAGCTGCCACGCCACCATCTTCAAGAGCTCTACCTCTTCGTTAGTTCGAGCCTGCTGATCCGCCATCCGGGTCTTCTCAGCATCGATCTCACATTGTATCTGAGCCATCTCCTCCCGAAGTTTCGCCAGTTCCTCATTGACTTCCTCCTGGTTATCAGCCGTCACAGGGACTGCCATGAGTTTTCACATCTCGACCATCAGATCTATCATGGCCTGTGCCGACGTTTTTCCACACCCGTTGGCTCCGTTAGCGGTCGCCTCGTTTGGCTGATTTTGAGCCGCCGTTGCCCCCACCATGTAGATGGCAACTTGGCATGGTGGTTCCTATGGCCCTTCGGAGATTTCCGCCTCAGGAAGGCCCCACGCCTTTCCTCGTAGAGAGGACAAATTGAATCAGTATCTTCGATGGATGACTCACCGTCTGAGTTGACGGGGGTATCTCCACCAGCTTTCGGTTCGTCCGGGAGGCTAACCCTCTAGGTAAAGTCGACGAAGACGTGACGCCTCCCGATCCGAGGCTTGGCGGGTTAGGCGAACCAAGCCGGCTCGACGATGTCGGTGCACATGTCCGGCTCAGGGACCGATGTTCCGATCTTGCCGATGAAGACGTGAATCTTGCCAAAGGGGACCCAGTAACCTGATTTGATTGAACTATCCTCGGGGCCCCAGCTTGAATTGTAGATGTAGTATCTTCCGCGACAACTTTTTGTCATGAGACCGACCGCGCAGCTCTCGAACCCTGCAAGGCCTCCCTTTGAGAACTCAACGCCACCGTGCGCAAGCCCCAAGGTGGGTGCGACCTCTCGTGGTTTTGTAACGGTAGATGTCCTCCTCAGAGGACTTAGTGATGGGGGCATCATGACCATGTGGTTACTCAAAGTGGTTAATGGGGAGCGAGAGATGATTTTACCCAGGTTTGGCCCCTCTGATCGAGGTAAAATCCTACGTAGTTCTCTGTGTATATTGATGTGGAAACTGATTACAAGGGTGCGGATTCGCCTGGCCTAGCTCTCGATTGGTGATAACTTAAGTCTATCAGCCCTAGAGACTTGCCTTTATATACAGGTGAGGCCCTAAGGTTACAAGAGTTCGGGTCATGTATGATCCATGACCTGACATACCTCTAACTCGCCTTACTTCTATCGCAAGGAAACTTCTCGAGACCCTTCTTCTATATGGGCCATAAGTCACCATCTTCGTGTATTGGGCTACAGCCGGCTCTTCTGGCTCCGCCTTGTGTCTTCTACTTGTTAAGTCATGGCCCATCTTGAACATGAATGTTCAGCCGCCATCATATTGACCCGGACTCTTGGGGCAGGTCTCGTGGCAGGATAATATCCCCAACTGTGATGGTTGAAATGTGGAGATTTCTGGGCCAGGATCTATCCTATTCGAGGATCTCACACGAGAACATCGCATACTCACCGAAGTGTACTACATCCCACGACTTCGCAAGAACATCACCTCTATCGGGAAGCTTGAAGAGAATGGATGCAAGGTGGATATCGAGAACGGAGTGATGAGGATCTTCGACAACCTGAGAAACGTGCTAGCTCGTGTTCCTCGCACACCGAACAGGCTATATATCCTTGCTACTGCAACAAAAGACCTTCCAACGGCGCCAGAAATAGGAGTGTTGCTTGGTACTCCCCAGCAACGGAACCAGGAATCCTTCAGCTGCGGCTACGCCTTAAGGGACTTCCTAGGCAAGTATGCAAAGGAGTTCCCCCGTGGCCTTGGACCCTTGCGTTGGTGTTCCCTCGAAGCGGAAAGGGTGATGTAGCGTAGCGGTGGGAAGTACTTCCCTCAGTTTGAGAACCAAGGTATCAATCCAGTGGAGGAGTATCTCAAGATCCTGCACAAACACAAAAACTTGCTCCCAACGCTATGAAGGGGTTGTCAATCCCTTATAGATTGTTTGCCAAGTGAGAACTGAAAGCAACATAGTAACAAAGCAAAGTAAAAGCGGAGGTGTAAACGATAGATGTGAATAGACCCGGGGGGCATAGTGTTTACTAGTGACTTCTCTCATGAAAGCAAGTAGACGGTGGGTGAACAAATTACTGTCGAGCAATTGATAGAACCGCGCAAAGTCGTGACGATATCTATGCAATGATTGTTTCTATAGGCATCACTTCCGAAACAAGTGGATCGATACTTTCTGCATCTACTACTATTACTCCACACGTCGACCGCAATCCAGCATGCATCTAGTGTATTAAGTCCATAAGAACAGTGTAAAGCCTTAAGCAAGATGACATGATGTAGAGGGATAATCTCAAACCAATGATAAAAACCCCATCTTTTTACCCTTGATGGCAACTACTTGATATGTGCCTGGCTGCCCCTACTGTCACTGGGAAAGGTCACCACATGGTAGAACCCAAAACCAAGCACTTCTCCCATTGCAAGAATCATAGATCTAGTTGGCCAAACAAAACCCAAGACTCGGAGAGACTTACGAGGATATCAAATCATGCATATAAGAAATCAGCAAAGACTCAAATATATATCATAGATAATCTGATCACAAATCCACAATTCATCAGATCTCGACAAGCACACCGCCAAAGAAGATTACATCGGATATATCTCCATGAAGATCATGGAGAACTTTGTATTGAAGATCCAAGAGTGAGAAGAAGCCATCTAGCTACTAACTACGGACCCGTAGGTTTGAAGTGAACTACTCATGAGTCATTGGAGGGGCGATGATGATGATGAAGAAGCCCTCCAACTCCAAAGTCCCCTCCGGCAGGGTGCCGGGAACGGTGTCCAGATGAGATCTCGCGGAAACGGAAGCTTGCGGCGGTGAAAAAGTATTTTCGAGGCTCCCTTGATTTTTTGTGGAATATTTGGGAATTTATAGGCCAAAGACCTAGGTCAGGGGGCGGCCAGGGAGGCCACAAGCCTGCCCACCATCGCCTCCCCCTGATGGCGGAGTGGGGCCTTGTGGGCTCCCTGGAGCCCACCGGGCTTGGCCCAAAAGCCCCTTGGTCTTCTTCCATTCGGGAAAAAATCATTTCGGGGTTTTTATTCCTTTTGGACTCCGTTCCAAAATCATATCTGGAAAGAGTCAAAAACACGGAAAAAATAGTAACTGGCACTTGGCACTGAATTAATAAGTCAGTCCCAAAAAGATATAAACGGTACATAAAACAACCAAAGAAGACAAGATAACAGCGTGAAACCATAAAAAATTATAGATACGTTTGATACGTATCAAGTATCCCCAAGCTTAACTCCTGCTAGTCCTCGAGTAGGGAAGTGATAAGAACGAATTTTTGATGCTTTCATGCTAACTAACATAGGTGTCCTTTGTAATTCCTCTTATGTGACGTGAATGTTCAGATCCATTAGATTCAAAACAATAGTTTGCTATTGACGTGGAAACAATAATAATTCAAGAAAACTAGCAAGGTAATCATGAACTTTCAAAATAACAAGGCCAAAAGAAAGTTATCCCTACAAAAGCATATAGTCTGGCTATGCTCTATCATTATTGCACAACGAATTTAAATCATGCACAACCCCGGTATTGGCCTAGTAATTGTTTCACACCTTTAATTTCTCAAACCTTTTCAACTCTCACGCAATACATGAGCGTGAGCCATGGTTATAGCACTATAGATGGTGTGGAATGTAGTGGAGGTTGCAAGACAAAAAGGAGAAGATAGTCACATTATCTAGGCATATCAATGAGCTGTGGAGGTGCTCATCAATAGATATCAATGTGAATGAGTAGGGATTTCCATACAAATGATGCACTAGAGCTACGAGTATGTGAAGCTCTTAAAGAAAACTAGTGGGTGTGCATCCAACTTGCTTGCTCACGAAGACCTAAGGCAATTTTAAAGAAGCCTATCATTGGAATATACAAGCCGAGTATATAATGAAAATTTCCCACTAGCTATATGGTGGTGACAAAACAAGAGACTCTCAATCATGAAGATCATGGTGCTTAATATGCACAAGTGTGGAAAAAGTGGTAGCATTGTCCCTTCTCTCTTTTTCTCTCATATTTTTTTATATATTTTTGGTTGGCTCTTTGGCCTGTTTTTTTATTTTGGTGGGCTTCTTTGGCCTCTTTTATTTCCTCACATGGGACAATGCTCCATTAATGATGATCATCACACTTTCAACTCAAAACTTAGAGCAACAATGACTCTATATGGAATGCCTTAGGTAGTGTACCATGACAATGATCTAGCATGGCATAGACATTAATGGAAACATCATGCTAGCTATCTTACGATCATGCAATGGCAATGTAGATGTGGTGGCACATGTCATGGTGGTAGTTGCATGGCAATATATCTCGGAATGACTTTGAAAAAGCCATAGTAGGTAGGTATGGTGGCTGTTTTGAGGGAGGCTAATGGTGGGTTTTGTGCACCGGCGAAAGTTGCACGGCACTAAGAAGATAGTGATGGTGGAAGGTGAAAGTGCATCTAAACCATGGACTCAATATTAGTCATGAAGAACTCATATACTTGTTGCAAAAGTTTTATTAGTAATCGAAACAAAGCATTCAACGCATACTCCTAGGGGAAGGGTTGGTAGGTATAAACCATCGCGCGATCCCGACCGCCACGCAAAGGATGACAATCAATAGACTAATCATGCTCAGATTTCATCACATAGCAGTTCACCATACGTGCATGCTACGGGAATCACTAACTTCAACACAAGTATTTCTAGATCCACAACACCTTACTAGCATGACTTCAATATTACCATAACCACAACTCAAAACTAATTGAGATGAATCAAACTTCTCTAACTATTCAATGCACATGAAGGTGGAAGTTTTCGTATCCCTTTGGATAACTACCCCTTTTGAGACTACTTTAAAAGCATAGATCAACTACCTAGCCACGCACCTCTGCGCTCTAAAATATATAAGTGAAGCACATATAGCGAAAGTATCTAGCTCAAATGATATAAGTGAAGCACATGTGAGCTGAATTGTTTACCAAAAGATATAAGTGAAGCTCGACAAAATCACGGTGTGTGCATCTCTCTCTCTAGGTGTGCAACAAGGATGATTGTGACACAACAAAAATAAAAGACTCCTACGATACAAGACACTCCAAGAAAAAACACATAACATGTGGTGAATAAAAATATAGCCCCAAGTAACGTTACCGATGGATTGAAGACGAGAGAGGGGATGCCTTCCCGGGGCATCCCCAAGCTTAGGATTTTACGGCATCCTTGAATCTCTTGGGGTGCCTTGTGAATCCCCAAGCTTGAGCTCTTGCCACTCTTTATCTCTTTGTCCATAAGAACTTCACCCAAAACTTGAAAATTTCACAACACGAAACTGAAACAGAAACTCGTGATAACATTAGTACAAGAAGACAAACCACCACTTCCTTAGGTACTGTAGCAAACTTAAATTCTACTTGTGCTGATGTTGGGTTACTGTACTTTCAATCTTCCATGGCTAATACCCCCCGATACTACCCATAGTTTCATCAAAATAAGCAACGAACACAAAAAAAACAGAATCTGTTAACAGCAGACCAGTCTTAGAAATCTGTATATTTCGTATAACTCTGGTACTTCAAAAATTCTGAAACATTACGACAGTATGAAGAATTTGCGTAGCAATCAGCAGCCAAAAGAATGAACTCAAATTCTCTTACAGAAAAAAATGAAAATTCTTTTCGTGAGCATAAAGTTTCTGCCTTTTCCAGCATGACCAAACTATCATCCCCAAGACTAATCATAACGGTTTTGCTTGGCACAAATGCAAAAAGAAACACAAAAAACACAATCATAACAGAATTGTGAAAGTGTGGAAAACACAAAACAGAAACAAAAATGATATATTCATTTGGTTGCCTCCCAACAAGCGCTTTTGTTTAACGCCCTTAGCTAGGCGAAAGTGATGGAATCACGTATAGTCATCTTTGGTGCTCAAACCATAAGTAGCCCTCATCATAGATTCATAAGGTAATCTTATTTTCTTTCTAGGAAAGTGCTCCATGCCCTTCTTTAAAGGAAACTGAAATCTAATATTCCCTTGATTCATATCGATGATAGCACCAATAGTCCTTAGGAAAGGTCTACCAAGAATAACGGGACATGAAGGATCGCAATCTATGTCAAGTACAATGAAATCCACGGGTACATAGTTCTTATTTGCAACAATAAGAACATCATCGATCCTTCCCATGGGTTTCTTGACAGTAGAATCCGCAAGATGCAAATTAAGAGAACACTCTTCAATCTCATGAAAACCAAGAATATCAAATAAAGACTTTGGAATCGTGGAAACACTAGCACCCAAAAAACACCAAGCATTGCACTCATAGTTTTTCATCTTGATTTTGATAGTAGGTTCCCACTCATCAAGAAGTTTTCTAGGTATAGAGACTTCCAGTTCAAGCTTCTCTTCAAGATATTTCATCATAGCATCTACGATATGCGCGGTAAAGGCTTTGCTTTGGCTATAAGCACGTGGAGAGTTTGCAATGGATTGCATCAAAGAAATGCATTCAAACAAGGAGAAATTATCATAATTGAATTCCATGAAATCCAAATTGGGAGTTTCATTACTACCCAAAATTTTGACTTCTTCTACTCCACTCTCCACACCTTTATCATCAAGATAGGTGGACTCGGAATCATTGGGGCATTTTTCAACCAAAGTGGATTCATACCCAGCCCCTCCATAATTAGGTTTGACACGCGAAAACAAAGATTCAAGAGGAGACACACCAAGCACTTTAAGATCTTCGTGATTTCATCACTATAACGCACCCTTTTAAACCATTCATGTCTAGCGCGAATTTGGGCGGTTCTTTCTTTGCTCTCATTCATGGAGATACTCATAGCTTTCAAAGTTTCATCCAAGTTGATCTTGGGAGGAGCGCATCTGACTTTCAAAGCATCAATATCACAAGACATGCTATGAACGCTCTTAGCCAAATCGTCTATTTTGAGTAGTTTTTCCTCTATGGACGCATTGAAAATCTTTTGAGAGTTGATGAACTCTTTGATATTACTCTCTAGATCATAGGGTAATTTGTTGTGATTTCCATAAGTGTTGCCGTAGGAATTGCCATAATTATTAGAGGAGTTACTAGGAAAAGGCCTAGGAACATATTTTCCTCTAAAAGCATTGTTGTTGCCAAAATTGTTCCTACCAACAAAATTCACGTCCAAACTAGCGTTGCTACTCACAATCAAAGAAGATAGTGGCATGTCATTAGGATCTACGGTAGCGTTTCTACTAGCAACCAAATTCATCAACTCGTCCATCTTAGCACTGAGCGAGTTAATCTCTTCTATAACGTGCACCTTTTTGCTAGCAGGCGACCTTTCAGTGTGCCACTGAGAGTAGTTGGTAATGATATTGTCTAGGAGTTTTGTAGCGTCTCCTAACGTGATTTCCATGAACGTTCCACCTGAGGCGGAGTCCAAGATATTGCGAGAAGCGAAATTCAAGCCAGCATAAAAGATTTGTATAATCATCCACAAAATCAAGCCATGAGCAGGACAATTTCTAATCATAAGCTTCATCCTCTCCCAAGATTGTGCAACGTGTTCATGATCAAGTTTCTTGAAATTCATGATATCGTTACGTAAGGAGATGATCTTAGCCGGCGGAAAATACTTGGATATGTAAGCATCTTTGCACCTATCCCAAGAATCGATACTATTTTTAGGCAAGGAAGAAAACCAAGTTTTTGCACGATCTCGCAACGAGAAAGGAAAAACTTTCAACTTAATCACGTCATTATACAGATGTCTTTTCTTTTGCATATCGCAAAGCTCAATGAAGGTATTGAGATGGGATGCGGCATCTTCACTTGGAAGGCCAGAGAATTGCTCTTTCATAACAAGATTCAGCAAAGCTGCGTTGATTTCATACGATTCCACACTAGTGGCGGGAGCAATCGGAGTACTAATAAAATCATTATTATTAGTGCTCGAGAAGTCGCAAAGTTTGGTGTTTTCAGACATGATGTCTTCAACAAACAGACAAGCACACAAGCAAGCAAGAAACCGGCAAAGGAAAATGGCAAGGGCAAAAGAAAACGGCGAAGGAGAAAGGCGAATGAAAACGGCAAATGTGAAGTGGGGGAGAGGAAAACGAGAGGCAACTGGCAACAAAAGTAAATGCAAGAGAAAAGTTTGTGAGACCTACTTGGATAGATCTTGATTTCTCCTCCCCGACAACGGCGCCAGAAATAGGCGTGTTGACGGGAGATTACTCTTGTCTTGATCTCCTCGGCAAGCGATCCTCCTCCCCGGCAACGGCGCCAGAAATGCTTATGCTACTGCAACAAAAGACCTTCCAACGGCGCCAGAAATAGGAGTGTTGCTTGATACTCCTCAACAACGGCATCAGGAATCCTTCAGCTGCGGATACGCCTTAAGGGACTTCCTAGGCAAGTATGCAAAGGATTTCCCCCATGGCCTTGGAGCCTTGCGTTGGTGTTCCCTCGAAGCGGAAAGGCTGATGTAGCGTAGCGGTGGGAAGTACTTCCCTCAGTTTGAGAACCAAGGTATCAATCCAGTGGAGGAGTATCTCAAGATCCCGCACAAACACAAAAACTTGCTCCCAACGCTATGAAGGGGTTGTCAATCCCTTATAGATTGTTTGCCAAGTGAGAACTGAAAGCAACAAAGTAACAAAGCAAAGTAACAGCGGAGGTGTAAACAATGGATGTGAATAGACCCGGGGGCCGTAGTGTTTACTAGTGGCTTCTCTCATGAAAGCAAGTAGACGGTGGGTGAACAAATTACTGTCGAGCAATTGATAGAACCGCGCAAAGTCGTGACGATATCTATGCAATGATTGTTTCTATAGGTATCACGTCCGAAACAAGTAGACCGATACTTTCTGCATCTACTACTATTACTCCACACGTCGACCGCTATCCAGCATGCATCTAGTGTATTAAGTCCATAAGAATAGAGTAACGCCTTAAGCAAGATGACATGATGTAGAGGGATAATCAAAAACCAATGATAAAAACCCCATCTTTTTACCCTTGATGGCAACTACTTGATGTGTGCCTTGCTGCCCCTACTGTCACTCGGAAAGATCACCACATGGTAGAACCCAAAACCAAGCACTTCTCCCATTGCAAGAATCATAGATCTAGTTGGCCAAACAAAACCCAAGACTCAGAGAGACTAACGATGCTATCAAATCATGCATATAAGAAATCAACAAAGACTCAAATATATATCATAGATAATCTGATCACAAATTCACAATTCATAGGATCTCGACAAACACACCGCCAAAGAAGATTACATCCGATAGATCTCCATCAAGATCATGGAGAACTTTGTATTGAAGATCCAAGAGAGAGAAGAAGCCATCTAGCTACTAACTACGAACCCGTAGGTCTGAAGTGAACTACTCACGAGTCATTCGAGGGGCGATGATGATGCTTGAATAAGCCATCCAACTCCAAAGTCCCCTCCGGCAAGGTGCCGGGAAGGGTCTCCAGATGAGATCTCGCGGAAACGGAAGCTTGCGGCGGCGGAAAAGTATTTTCGAGGCTCCCCTGATTTTTTGCGGAACATTTGGGAATTTATAGGCCAAAGACCTAGGTCAGGGGGCGGCCAGGGAGGCCACAAGCCTGCTCACTGCCGCCTCCCCCTGGTAGCGGAGTGGGGGCTTGTGGGCTCCCTGGAGCCCACCTGGCTTGGCCCAAAAGCCCCGCGGTCTTCTTTCGTTTGGGAAAAAAATCATTTCTGGGTTTTTATTCCGTTTGGACTCCATTCCAAAATCAGATCTGAGAAGAGTCAAAAACACGGAAAAAACAGGAACTGGCACTTGGCACTGAATTAATAAGTTAGTCCCAAAAAAGATATAAAAGGTACATAAAACAACCAAACAAGACAAGATAATAACGTGAAACCATCAATCCTCAACCCTGATCAATCTCAACTGGAGTGTTGGCTCACCAAGAATGATGATGATCCATGGTATTATGGCGTGCTAGATTTGGGATCGTTAACTTCTACGCCTTGAAGAAGATGTTGAAGAAGGAGATGGTATCTGGAATGCCATTTATTGACCATGTTGATCGATTATGTGACGGGTGTTTGGTTGTAAAACAGCACAGCAGGTCGTTTCCTGCTTAGTCTACTTATCGTGCAAGTGATGCACTCTAGTTGCTCCATGTTGATATATGTGGACCTTTCACCCCAGCAACTCATGGAGGAAAGAAGTACTTCTTCCTTGTGGTAGATGACTACTCGAGATATCTCTGGGTCGTTCTCCTACGGTCTAAAGATGAGGCGTTTGAAGCGTTCAAGGAGCTGTAGGTTGCAACGGAGATGGAACACAAGGTGAAGGTTCGCGCTCTACGGACACATCATGGCGGAGAGTTTAAGTCGAACAAGTTCAACGACTACTCGGAGAATATTGGCATAAAAATGTTCCTCATGGAACCTTACACGCAGCAGCAGAACAGGATTGTTGTAAGGCGCAATCGAACCTTCGTTGACATGGCATGGAGTTTACTCAAGAGTAAGAACCTGTACGGGAATTTTTGGGGAGAAGCTGTCCCGATAGCGGTCTATCTTCTCAACCAGGATCTAACAAAGGCGGTGATTGGAAAGACTATGTATGAAGCAGTTTATTGACGTAAGCAGAATGTGTCTCATCTACGGACGTTTGGGTGCATGGCACATGTGAAGACGGCGGAGCCGCATCCCTCAAAGCTTGCCGATCATAGCACCAAGATGCTGTTCATCAAATACGGGAGGAGTTCTGGCACCAATGTGTTGGAAATATGCCCTAGAGGCAATAATAAATTAGTTATTATTATATTTCTTTGTTCATGATAATCGTTTCTTATCCATGCTATAATTGTATTGATTGGAAACACAGTGCATGTGTGGATACATAGACAAAACACTGTCCCTAGTAAGCCTCTAGTTAACTAGCTCGTTGATCAAAGATGGTCAAGGTTTCCTGACCATAGGCAAGTGTTGTCACATGATAACGGGATCACATCATTAGGAGAATCATGTGACGGACTAGACCCAAACTAATAGATGTAGCATGTTGATCGTGTCATTTTGTTGCTACTGTTTTCTGCGTGTCAAGTATTTGTTCCTATGACCATGAGATCATATAACTCACTGACACCAGAGGAATGCTTTGTGTGTATCAAACGTCGCAACGTAACTGGGTGACTATAAAGATGCTCTACAGGTATCTCTGAAGGTGTTCGTTGAGTTAGTATGGATCAAGACTGGGATTTGTCACTCCGTATGACGGAGAGGTATCTCGGGGCCCACTCGGTAATACAACATCACACACAAGCCTTGCAAGCAATGTGACTTAGTGTAAGTTGTGGGATCTTGTATTACGGAACGAGTAAAGAGACTTGCCGGTAAACGAGATTGAAATAGGTATGCGGATACTGACGATCCAATCTCAGGCAAGTAACATACCGAAGGACAAAGGGAATGACATACGGGATTATATGAATCCTTGGCACTGAGGTTCAAAGGATAAGATCTTCGTAGAATATGTAGGATCGAATATGGGCATCCAGGTCCCGCTATTGGATATTGACCGAGGAGTCTCTCGTGTCATGTCTACATAGTTCTCGAACCCGCAGGGTCTGCACACTTAAGGTTCGACGTTGCTTTATGCGTATTTGAGTTATATGGTTGGTTAACGAATGTTGTCTGGAGTCCCGGATGAGATCACGGACGTCACGAGGGTTTCCGGAATGGTCCGGAAACGAAGATTGATATATATGATGACCTCATTTGGTTACCAGAAGGTTTTCGTGCATTACTGAAAAAGTTTCGGGCTCATCGGTAGTGTACTGGGAGTGCCGGGAGGGGTGCCGGGGACCATCAGGAGGGGTGTCACGCCCCAAGGGGTCTCATGGGCTATGGGAAGAGATAAACCAGCCCCTAGTGGGCTGGAATAAGTTCCCACTAAGGCCCATAAGGTTTGAGAAGGAAAAAACACAAGGTGGAAAGAGTTTCCAAGTGGGAAGGTGGAATCCTACTCCAAGTAGGATTGGAGTAGGACTCCTCCACCTCCAATTTCGGCCAAACCTTTAGGTTTTGAGGCTGCCTCGTCCCGTCCCTCCCTCCATCACGCTGCCGAAGAAATCATCTACCTCTCCGTCTCTCTTGCTGGATCAAGAAGGCCGAGATCATCGTCGAGCTGTACGTGTGCTGAACACGGAGGTGCCGTCCGTTCGGCACTAGATCGGAGCGGATCGCGGGACGGTTCGTGGGACGGTTCGCGGGGCGGATCGAGGGACGTGAGGATGTTCCACTACATCAACCGCGTTTGTTAACGCTTCTGCTGTGCGATCTACAAGGGTACGTAGATCGGAAATCCCCTCTCGTAGATGGACATCACCATGATAGGTCTTCGTGCGCGTAGGAAATTTTTTGTATCCCATGCGACATTCCCCAACAGTGGCATCATGAGCTAGGTTCATGCGTAGATGTCTTATCGAGTAGAACACAAAAGTTTTTTTTGGCGGTGATGTGCGTTTTGCTGCCCTCCTTAGTCTTTTCTTGATTCCGCGGTATTGTTGGATCGAAGCGGCTCGGACCAACATTACTCGTACGCTTACGAGAGACTGGTTTCATCGCTACGAGTAACTCCGTTGCTCAAAGATGACCGGCGAGTGTCGGTTTCTCCAACTTTAGTTGAATAGGATTTGACCGAGGAGGTCCTTGGATGAGGTTAAATAGCAATTCATATATCTCCGTTGTGGTCCTACTAGATACCCATGGTCACCACGTAAAACATGCAACAACAATTAGAGGACGTCTAACTTGTTTTTGCAGGGTATGCTTGTGATGTGATATGGCCAACGATGTGATGTGATATATTGGATGTATGAGATGATCATGTTGTAATAGTTAATATCGACTTGCACGTCGATGGTACGGCAACCGGCAGGAGCCATAGGGTTGTCTTTAAACTAACGTTTGTGCTTGCAGATGCGTTTACTATATTGCTAGGACGTAGCTTTAGTAGTAATAGCATGAGTAGCACGACAACCCCGATGGCGACACGTTGATGGAGATCATGACGATGGAGATCATGGTGTGACGCCGGTGACAAGAAGTTCGTGCTGGTGCTTTGGTGATGGAGATCAAGAAGCACATGATGATGGCCATATCATGTCACTTATGAATTGCATGTGATGTTAATCCTTTATGCACCTTATCTTGCTTAGAACGACAGTAGCATTATGAGGTGATCTCTCACTAAAATTTCAAGACGAAATTGTCTTCTCCCCGACTGTGCACCGTTGCGACAGTTCTTCGTTTCGAGACACCACGTGATGATCGGGTGTGATAGACTCAGCGTTCACATACAACGGGTGCAAAAAAGTTGCACACGCGGAACACTCGGGTTAAGCTTGACGAGCCTAGCATGTGCAGACATGGCCTCGGAACACATGAGACCGAAAGGTCGAGCATGAATCGTATAGTTGATATGATTAGCATAGAGATGCTTACCACTGAAACTATTCTCGACTCACGTGATGATCGGACTTGAGATAGTGGATTTGGATCATGTACCACTCAAAAGACTAGAGAGATGTACTTTTTGAGTGGGAGTTCTTAAGTAATATGATTAATTGAACTAATTGTCATAAACATAGTCTAATGGTCTTTGCGAATTACGATGTAGCTTGCGCTATAGCTCTACTATTTTTATATGTTCCTAGAGAAACTTTAGTCGAAAGTTGATAGTAGCAAACTTTGCAGACTGAGTCTGTAAAACCGAGGATTGTCCTCGTTGCTGCGCAGAAGGCTTATGTCCTTAATGCACCACTCGGTGTGCTGCACCTCGAGCATCGTCTGTAGATGTTGTGAACATCCGACATACACGTTTCTGATGACTACACGATAGTTCAGTGCGAAATACTTAATGGCTTAGAAGCAAGGCGCCGAAGACGTTTTGAAACGTCACAAAACATAAGAGATGTTCTAAAGAGATGAAATTGTGATTTCATGCTTGTGCCCTTGTTAAGAGGTATGAGACCTCCGACAAGATTCTTTGTCCACGAAGTAAAGGAGAAAATCTCAATCATTGAGCGTGTGCTCAGATTATCTGAGTACGACAATCGCTTGAATCAAGTGGGAGTTGATCTTCCAGATAAGATAGTGATGGTTCTCCAAAGTCACTGCCACCAAGCTGTGAGAGCTTCGTGATGAACTATAACATATCAAGGATAGATACAATGATCCTTGAGCGATTCGTGATGCTTGACACTGCGAAAGTAGAAATCAAGAAGGAGCATCAATAGTTGATGGTTAGTAAAACCACTAAGTTTCGATAAAGGCAAGGGCTAGAAGGGATACTTCGTGAAACGGCAAAGCAGTTGCTGCACTAATGAAGAGACCCCAGATTAAACCCAAGCCCGGGACTAAGTGCTTCTGTTATGAGGGGAACGGTCACTGAGGCGGAGCAACTCTAGATACTTGGTAGATAAGAAGGCTGGCAAAATTCGAAAGAAGTATATTTGATATACATGATGTTGATGTGTACTTTACTAGTACTCCTAGTAGCACGAGGGTATTGGATACCGGTTCGGTTGCTAAGTGATTAGTAACACGAAATGAAAGCTACGGCATAAACGGAGACTAGCTAAAGGCGAGGTGACGATACGTGTTGGAAGTGTTTCCAAGGTTGATATGATCAAACATCGCACACTCCCTCTACCATCGGGATTGGTGTTAAACCTAAATAATTGTTATTTGGTGCTTGCGTTAAGCATGAACATGATTGGATCATGTTTATTGCAATACGATTATTCATTTAAAGAGAATAATGGTTACTCTATTTGCTTGAATAATCACCTTCAATGGTTTATTGAATCTCGATCGTAGTGTTACACATGTTCATGATATTGGTGCCAAAAGATACGAGGTAATGATGATAGTACCACTTACTTGTGGCACTGCCGCTTGAGTCATGTTGGAATAAATTGCATGAAGAGGCTCCATGCTGATGGATCTTTATACTCACTTGATTTTGAATCACTAGTGACATGCAAATCATACCACATGAGCAAGGCCTTTTTTTCATTGAGATGAAACAAGATAGTAACTTGTTGGAAGTGATACATTTTGATGTATGCAGTCCAATGGGTGCTGAGGCACGCAGTGGATATCATTATGTTCTTACTTCAATGACGATTTGAGGAGATACAAGAGTATTTACTTAATGAATCACAAGTCTGAAATATTGAAAGGTTCAATTCTGTTTCAGGAGTGAAGTTCGTCGTAACAAGAGGATAAACTGTCTACGATATGATCATAGAAATGAATATCTAAGTTACGAGCTTTGGTACGCAGTTAAGACAATGTGGAAATTGTTTTGCAGTTCATGCCACCTGGAACATCATAGTGTGATGATGTGTCTGAACGTCATAGCCACGCACAATTTGGTATGGTGCATGCTATGATGTCTCTTATCGAATTACCACTATCGTTTATGGGTTATGCATTAGAGACAACCACATTCACTTTAAATAGGGCACCGCGTATTTCTGTTGAGATGACACAGTATAGACTGAGGTTTAGAGAAATCTGAACTGTCGTTTCTTGAAAGTTTGGGGCTTCGACACTTATGTGAAAAAGTTTCAGTCTGATAAGCTCGAACCCAAAGCGGATAAATGCATCTTCATAGGATATCCAAAACAGTTGGGTACATCTCCTATCTCAGATCCGAAAGCAAAGTGTTTGTTTCTAAAAACGGATCCTTTATCGAGGAAAGGTTTCTCTCGAAAGAATTGAGTGGGAGGGTGGTAGAACTTGATGAGGTTATTGAACCATCACTTCAACCAGTGTGTAGCAGGGCGCAGGAAATTGTTCGTGTGGCGCCTACACCAATTGAGGTGAAAGCTGATGATGGTGATCATCGAGTATCGGATCAAGTTACTACAAGCCTCGTAGGTTGACAAGGTCGCGTACTACTGCAGAGTGGTACGGTAACCCTGTCTTGGAGGTCATGTTGTTGAGCAAAAGTGCACCTACGAGTTATGGAGAAAGCAATGGTGGGCCCGGATTCCGACAAATGGATGGAAGCCATGAAATCCGAGAGAGGATCCATGTATGAAAACAAAGTGTAGACTTTGGAAGAACTACTTGATGGTCATAGGACTATTGAGTAAAGATGGATCTTTAAAAGGAAGACAAACGATGATGTTGGTAAGTCACTATTAAGAAAAGTTCGACTTGTCGCAAAGATGTTTCTGACAAGATCAAACAGTTGACTATGATGAGACTTTCTCACTCGTAGCGATGCTAAAAGTCTGTTAGAATTATCTTAGTAGTTGATGCATTATTTATGAAATATTGCACATAGGATGTCAAAACATTGTTTCCTCGACGGTTTCCTTGAGCAAACATTGTATGTGATACAACCAGGAGGTTTTGTCGATCCTAAAGATACTAGCAAGTATGCAAGCTCCAGCGATCCTTCAATGGACTGGTGCAAGCATCTCGGAGTTGGAATATACACTTTGATGAGATGATCAAAGATTTTGGGTTTGTACAAGGTTTATGAGAAACTTGTATTTCCAAAGAAGTGAGTGGGAGCACTATAGAATTTCTGGTAAGTATATGTGGTTGACATATTGTGGATCAGAAGTAATGTAGAATTTCTGTAAAGCATACAAGGTTGTTTGAAAGGAGTTTTCAAAGGAATACCTGGATTGCGCTACTTGAACGTTGAGCATCAAAGATCTATGGAGATAGATCGAAAGCGCTTGATAGAAGTTTCAACAAGATGCATGCCTTGACAAGTTTTTGAAGGAGTTCAAAATAGATCAGCAAAGAAGGAGTTCTTGGTTGCGTTGTAAGGTGTGCATTTGAGTAAGACTCAACACCTGACCCCGACAGAATAAAGAGAATACACGAAGGTCGTCTTCTATGCCTTGGCCGTAGAATCTGAAGTATGCCATGCTCGGTACCGCACCTGATGTTTGCCTTGACTCAAAGTCTGTTGATAGGTACAAAGAGTGATCCATGATTGAATCACTAGCAGCGGTCAAAATTTATCCTTAGAAACTAATGGACTAAGGAATTTTTCTCAATTATGGAGGTGGTTAAAGAGTTCATCGTAAAGTGTTACATCGATGCAAGCTTTGACACTAATCCGAATAACTATGAGTAGTGAAACAGATTCGTATAGTAGAGTAGATATTTGGGGTATTTCCGAATAGCACATAGTAGCAGCATCTATAAGATGACATAAAGATTTGTAAAGAACACACAGATCTGAAAGTTTCAGAACCGTTGACTAAAACCTCTCTCACGAGCAAGACGTGATCAGACCCCATAACTATATGGGTGTTGGATTCGTTGGAATCACATGGTGATGTGAACTAGATTATTGACTCTAGTGCAAGTGGGAGACTGTTGGAAATATGCCCTAGAGGCAATAATAAATTAGTTATTATTATATTTCTTTGTTCATGATAATTGTTTATTATCCATGCTATAATTGTATTGATTGGCAACAAAGTGCATGTGTGGATACATAGACAAAACATTGTCCCTAGTAAGCCTCTAGTTGACTAGCTCGTTGATCAAAGGTGGTCAAGGTTTCCTGACCATAGGCAAGTGTTGTCACTTGATAACGGGATCACATCATTAGGAGAATCATGTGACGGACTAGACCCGGACTAATAGACGTAGCATGTTGATCGTGTCATTTTGTTGCTCCTATTTTGTGCGTGTCAAGTATTTGTTCCTATGACCATGAGATCATATAACTCACTGACACCGGAGGAATTGTTTGTGTGTATCAAACGTCGCAACGTAACTGGGTGACTATAAAGATGCTCTACAGGTATCTCTGAAGGTGTTCGTTGAGTTAGTATGGATCAAGACTGGGATTTGTCACTCCGTATGACAGAGAGGTATCTCGGGGCCCACTCGGTAATACAACATCACACACAAGCCTTGCAAGCAATGTGACTTAGTGTAAGTTGCGGGATCTTGTATTACGGAACGAGTAAAGAGACTTGCTGGTAAACGAGATTGAAATAGGTATGCGGATACTGACGATCGAATCTCAGGCAAGTAACATACCGAAGGCAAAGGGAATGACATACGGGATTATATGAATCCTTGGCACTGAGGTTCAAAGGATAAGATCTTCGCAGAATATGTAGGATCCAATATGGGCATCCACGTCCTGCTATTGGATATTGACCGAGGAGTCTCTTGGGTCATGTCTACATAGTTCTCGAACCCGGAGGGTCTGCACACTTAAGGTTCGACGTTGTTTTATGCGTATTTGAGTTATATGGTTGGTTACCGACTGTTGTTCGGAGTCCCGGATGAGATCACGGATGTCACGAGGGTTTCCGGAATGGTCCGAAAACGAAGATTGATATATAGGATGACCTCATTTGTTTACCGGAAGGCTTTCGTGCATTACCGGAAAAGTTTCGGGCTCATCGGTAGTGTACTGGGAGTGCCGGGAGGGGTGCCGGGGGCCATCAGGAGGGGTGTCACGCCCCAAGGGGTCTCATGGGCTATGGGAAGAGATAAACCAGCCCCTAGTGGGCTGGAATAAGTTCCCACTAAGGCCCATAAGGTTTGAGAAGGAAAAAACACAAGGTGGAAAGAGTTTCCAAGTGGGAAGGTGGAATCCTACTCCAAGTAGGATTGGAGTAGGACTCCTCCACCTCCAATTTCGGCAAAACCTTTAGGTTTCGAGGCTGCCTCCTCCCCTCCCTCCCTCCTATATATAGTGGGGTTTTAGGGCTGATTTGAGACAACTTTTGCCACGGCAGCCCGACCACGTACCTCCACGGTTTTACCTCTAGATCGCGTTTCTGCGGAGCTCGGGCGGAGCCCTGCTGAGATTAGATCACCACCAACCTCCGGAGCGCCATCACGCTGCTGAGGAACTCATTACCTCTCCGTCTCTCTTGCTGGATCAAGAAGGCCGAGATCATCGTCGAGCTGTACGTGTGCTGAACGCGGAGGTGCCGTCCGTTCGGCACTAGATCGGAGCGGATCGTGGGACGGATCGCGGGACGGTTCGTGGGACGGTTCGCGGGGCGGATCGAGGGACGTGAGCATGTTCCACTACATCAACTGCGTGTCTTAACTCTTCTGCTGTGCGATCTACAAGGGTACGTAGATCGGAAATCCCCTCTCGTAGATGGACATCACCATGATAGGTCTTCGTGAGCGTAGGAATTTTTTTTGTTTCCCATGCGACGTTCCCCAACACAAGGCATACCGCTTCTACGATCTACGAACCAAGCTTCTACGAATTTCACGCGGCATTGTGTTTGAAGAAAACCAAGCGTGGAATTGGAGCGCTGCAGTCGACGATGCTCCAAACAATAACATATTCATTCTTGAATTTCGAACTGATGACGGTGCAGGAGAGGACGTATGTGTGGTTGGTAAGACACCGACAACGACGCACATAGGTCGCAAGGAGATAGCGACAATGTTGTGCACGACATGAGCGGAGATCTTGATGACATCATCGACAAAGAGGCGCATAGTAACGATGAAAATCAAGATGGTGGTCATGGTCATGATGACTACACCGACGATACAGATGGCGACGAAACGCCCGGGACTCAGCCGTCTCCCTCAAGTGCATTAACACCGACACAATTTGTGTCGGCTCCTTCGCAAGCCACAATGGACTCATCCAGACTCATCTCTACAAGACCCTCAAGAAAGTCTACAAGTACACAACGCCAGTTATGCTCGAGTACTCCGGACTATGTCTACTTGGAGTTGAGGAACCGATGAACTTCGTAGAGGTGAGCAAAAGTCCTAGTTGGACGCATGCCATGGATGAGGAGATGAAGGCGATTGAGAGCAATGGCTCATGTACTTTGGTAACCCGACCTCCGAACCAAAATGCCATCGGTTTGAAGTAGGTTTACAAGTTAAAGAAGGACACGAAGGGTGACATTATGAAGTACAAGGCAAGACTCGTTGCAACGGGCTACGCACAACGTCAAGGACTTGACTATGATGAGGTGTTTACACTGGTTGCTCGACTCGAGACGGTGAGAGTGCTCCTAGCTTTGGTAGCATAAGAGGATTTGAAGGTTCATCATATGGATGTTAAATCGCTTTCCTCAATGGTGATCTCACAAAGAAAGTGTATGTGGAACAATCCCTCGGCTACGAGAAGAAAGACGAACAAGTGAAAGTTAACAAGCTCAAGAAGACACTTTACATGCTGAAGCAAGCGGCAAGATCTTGGAACTCAAAGTTAGACCGAAGTTCGGTCCTGCTGGGGTTCAAAAGATGTATACTCAAGTATCCGAAAGACCGTTTACCAAGTACCGAAGAATAGGTGAAAGTTGAAGACGCAACCAAAGAGGAGTGTTGCCATCAAGATATGGATGTGCTAAGAGTAGTAAAGTGAGTTAGTGGGATGCTATGAAGAACGACAAAATCAATAATGCCTGTGAGTAGTACTCGATGCATTTGGTATCTAGGTCGCATCAAGGATGTCATGGTTAGGGGGTAAATATTGATATTAAACCCAATGTCGACATACACAGCAGTGTACGTATCTGTGTAGAACTCGAAGTAGAAACCGACTAGGGTTAGCACTTGGGCTGTTGAGATCATTCATATACCCATGTAACACCAAGATGTAAACACAACTAGAAGAAGATCAGAAAAAATAGAAATAAAGCAAGGTTTGATACGAGCCTTTGGCAATCCATCGACAAGTATTTTTTCCGTCCACGTTCAACTTACACAAGTTGCTTTTGTCGAAGTAAATCGATCGACTGGATCGCAAGCTAGCTCACGCTACGTACAATGGCTGAGTGTGCATGTGTTAATACACTATTCATCAATCAACTAGTTGGCCTTCTTTGCTAGCTTGCATGTACTGCTGCTACTACTTTGGTAAATCGATCATGGATCAAAACCAACAATTGGTATCTATAGCTTCGACGATCTATGATCTACACGACGACAGATAGCGACACTGAGTTGGTCAAGTCCGGCATCGGCGGTTCCAAGACGTACAAGAACGGCGACAAGGCAAAGAAGGGTGGCAAGTCAGCAACCAATGGTGGAGGAACGAGCTGCACCAACGTCCAGGTGCATCGTAACATCCCCATCCAGTACCCGATGCTCACCGACGCCAACTATGGTGTGTGGGTGATGAAGATGAAGATTATTCTCCGAAACCTCCGAATGTGGCAGGAAATCAGAGCCGACGACATCGACGAGGAGTACGACAAAGGTGCCATGCCCGCCATAGCCAAGTGCATGCCGAATTCCGTGCTGATGACATTGGCAGAGTTCGAGATGGAAAGAGAGGCATGGAACACACTCAAGGAGATGAGGATCGGAGAAGGTCAGGTCGCCAAGGTTCACGCACAAGAGCTGAAGCACCAATTTCACAAGTTGCAAGTGGAGGAAACTGAATCGGTGAACAACTACGCCATGCGTCTTACTACTTTTGTGGGAGAGATCCGCGTGCTTGGTGCAAAGCTCGAGGAGACAAAGATTGTGGAGAAATTTTTATGTTTGATGACTCATAAATTCACGTACATCATCGGCGCAGTTGAGCAGCTTTACGGCATTAAAGACATGACCATAATGGAGGTGATAGGACGCGTGCGTACGTGGGAAGAGAATGCTCGTGGCGATCGGAAAGGAAACGGAGGAGGTCATGACAAACTCATGTACTCGTGCGTAGATTGGGAGTCCCCAAGTAGCAAAGGAAGGCGTAATGGCAACGATGGCTCAAGCAACGCAACGCGCGGTGGACAAACTGGAGAAGGCAAAGGAAAAGGCAAGCTACAAGGTCGTGGTAAGGCGGACCGATCTAAAGAGCAGAAGCAACGAAACTTGGATATGTCTAAGGTCAAGTGCTATAACTGCATCGAGATCGTAACTTTGAAAAGGATTGTCTGGAGCCTGACAAGCGCGAGATCAAGGAAATTTTGGCAAAGCAGGAAGACAAACGTCCAGGTCTTCTGATGGCTGAAGTTTGTGATCTCTCTAAAAAGGTGGTTGTGAAACCAAACCGGAAGGTGTTACTTCATGAGAAGAAAGTGATATCGAAGCTATCCGGGGATCACAACGTGTCGTGGTATCTTGCCACGGGTGCGAGTAACCACATGACGGGGTGCAAACAAAATTCCTCGAGTTTGAATATGATGTTGAAGGCTTGGTCAAATTTGGTGATGGTTCAAATGTGGAGATTTGTGGTCAAGGATTCGTCCTCTTCGCAGGTCTCATAGACAAACATCGCATACTCACCAGAGTGTACTACATCCCACGACTGTGCAACAACATCATCTCTATCAAGAAGCTTGACGAGAATGGATGCAAGGTGGATATCAAGAACGTAATGATGACGAACTTCGACAACCTCTAAAACGTGCTAGCTCGTGTTACTCGCCCACGAAACAGGTGAGGGAGTCCGAAATTGAGGGGTCCTCGGGGAGTCGGCTTACCACGAAGATGTCGGCCTGATGGGCTGACTCTATGATGGGTCGAGCTGTGCGATTGTATCATGTTCACGAAGGAGAACCCCGAAGATTGGCGTGGCAGCCAAGTAAAGGTAGATTAGGCCGGGTATATGTAACCCTAGGCCCCCCAGTAACTATATAAACCGGGGTGCCTCGTTCATGGGAAGGGGAATTCCACCTAGGGTTTAGTACATACGATCTCGAGGTAGGCAGTGTAATTAGCATCCACACCAATATAATCAAGCAGGACGTAGGGTGTTACCTCTTAAAGAGGGCCCGAACCTAGGTAAACATTGTCTCCCTTCTCTCCTGTAACACATCGATCAAAGGTCCACAGTTCGGGACCCCTTACCCGAGATCCGCCGGTTTTGACGCTGACATTAATGCTTTCATTGACAGTTCCATTGGTTGGATTGCCGAAGGATTGATGGCATGCCTAGTCATCAGCACAGGGATTATTAACTGGGACATCTTCGTCTCTGGACAAATCTTGGCCTTCACAAGCGTGGTTCTACATGCCAATCTAGCCGGCCACGTCAGCATGGTTGAGAACTTCACCCTCGGTCAGGAAGTCAGGTTCGGGAACTTAGAGTTCACCGCTAACCCCCAGGGAGATCTTGTGTTAACAATACTTTTAACCCCCCTTGAGGAACTTGCAGCCCCCAACACTTTGGCGTCGGGAACCGCAGACCTCACCACCGGAACGATCTCCGTCCCCACCTCGTTCCTAGAGCTCGGCACGATGATCACACCAGAGCGTGGCTTGACCGAGAATAATCTGGAGGCGATATCGAGCACCACCAGAGGCTTGGCGACACGGGTTGAGCCCGAAAAATCAAGCGGTATGAACCACGCTGAAATCCTTATGTTAGACAAGCTACTCGATCAAATGCAAGTCATGGGGATGATGAACGACCAAGTCACGGTCTATGACGAGCTCGGTCTTAGACCCGACGACAGGGAAATTTATATCCCACCCATTACGCACCTAACAAAGATCGTCGAGTGCCCAGGCACGGGCTCCCCGCATCAATCACCTAATTTGAGTATGTTTATGTCCCAGTCAGCATTCTTTTGGACTCACCCAACATACCGGAAAATCTATCTCGCCCTAACAATGCGCCAGGTCCAACAGTAGGTCTAGAACGCGACCTAGTTGGGAGCACGTGTACCAAGAATTCCTGCGTGCAAATCACAGGAATCCAAATTCTTTCCCCACCCAACACTCATACAGAGAATAAGACGGAGGATCGCGGATCTCCGAGCATGGACGAAGTCACGCACAAGCTAGGAGAATCAGTACAACACTTTTGGGGAAGATTCCTCCTCGGCAACAAGAGTATAGGCCGTGACGAGTGGGAGCTTATCCACGCTTTCCAGCAGTATTGCCACGATAAGGGCATCCTCAATGCCCTCTCTCATCATCAGATTCTATCTTTCTCCAATCTATCAAGCATAGTGCTCAAATACTGCGCCAGGGAATCTACTTTGCAAATTCAGCAAATGTGCAACAACCCTAGCGTTTCCAAACCTGTCCGGACAAGACGCACACCCTGGGTCACGAGGTCGGTCCCAATCGGAAACTCAGCAAAAAGATCTCGTACACACGCTAAATCGGTCCTCCACGTACTATTAGATGAACCATGCCACATACATTCCGCCCGCCTGAATCAAGCTCCACCTATTGCCTTAGAATATGTTGGGTCCTTAGGCAGGTCACAAAAAGCGGAGAGACTATCCTCATCGTGCCACGCACGAAGCGCTGTCCAATGGCACCATGATACGTCTCCGTCGTATCTACTTTTCCAAACTCTTTTGCCCTTGTTTTGGACTCTAATTTGCATGATTTGAATGGAACTAACCCAATTCAGCAGAATTGCCATGGTGTTGTTTTTGTGCAGATATAAAAGTTCTCGGAATGTCTTGAAAATTTATGGAGATTTTTTCTGGAATAAAAGAAAAATACTTGCGCAAAGATCCACCAGAGGGGGCGTGCCAGTGGGCCACAAGCCCACAGGTCGCGACCACCCCCTAGGCCGCGCCGTGCAGGCTTGTGGGGCCCACGTGGAACCACCGCCCCCAAACTCAGCTCTATATCTTCCGTCTCGCCCGGAAAAAAAATCAGAGAGAAGGTTTCATCGCGTTTTGCGATATGGAGGCGCTGCCACATCCTGTTCTTCATCTCGAGGGCAGATCTGGAGTCCGTTTCGGGCTCCGGAGAGGGGAAATCGTTGCCATCGTCATCATCAACCTTTCTCCATCAACTATTCCATGATGCTCTTCATCGTTCATGAGTAGTCTCATCGTAGGCTTCCTGGACGGTGATGAGTTGGATGAGGTCTATCATGTAATCAAGTTAGTTTTTGACGGGGATTGATCCCTAGTATCCACTATGTTCTAGATTGATGTTGCTACTACTTGGCTATGCTTAATGCTTGTCAGTAGGGCCCGAGTGCCATGATTTCAGATCTGAACCTATTATGTTGGCGCCAATATATGTGTGTTTTAGATCCTATCTTGCAAGTTGTAGTCACCTACTATGTGTTATGACCCGGCAACCCCGGAGTGACAATAGACGGAACCACTCCCGGAGATGACCATAGTATGAGGAGTTCATGTATTCACCGCGTGTTAATGCGTTCGTCCGGTTCTTTATTAAAGGGAGAACCTTAATATCCCGTAGTTTCCATTAGGACCCCGCTGCCACGGGAGGGATGGACAATAGATGTCATGCAAGTTCTTTTCCTAAGCACGTATGACTACATACGGAATACATGCCTACATTAGATTGAAGAACGGGAGCTAGTTACTTATCTCTCCGTGTTATAGCTATTACATGATGAATCACATCCGTCATACTCATCCATCACTGATCCACTGCCTACGAGTCTTTTACTACTGGTCCTTGCTACGTTACTTTGTCTTGGCTTGTCCCTTGCCTCAAAAGTGATTGGGCCACTTTGGTGCTACTGTTGCTACTGCTGTCACTTTGCTCCTACTGTTGCTACTGCTGACACTTTCTACTGCTGCTACTGATGTTCCTTGCTACTTCTCTGTTACTTGTTGCAAGAATTTTCTGGAGCCATAGCCGGGGAAGCATTCTTCTCAAGAATAATCCCCCGTCCACGTGCTCTTTACTGGCGCCATTGATACAACAGTTAGGAATAGTCTTCCTTGTCAACAAATCGTTTCTGGCACCATTGTTATCATATTACTTTGCTACTGATACTTTCCTTGCAGACACTAATCTTTCAGGTGTGGTTGAATCTGACACACTCAGCTGCTAATACGTGAGAATATTCTTTCGCTTCCCTTGTGTGAACCAACAAATTTGGGTTGAATACTCTACCCTCGAAAACTGATGCGATCCCATACGCTTGTGGGACATCACACCACCGGATACAACCAAAGAGATCTTAACAATCTATGAGACACTCACATCTAATGGTCAGAGAAAGAGAGCCTTTAGGGAGCTCCATAAAATCCATCATGTAGCAGTGGCAAAACCATGGTCGAATACACCTAGCACGTTCGACCAGGAGGACGAGTCGATGACTAGCACAGGACGGGCACCTACAGCCCTAGTCCTAAACACCATAGTCGACAGTTTCAGACTCAACAAGGTACTAATGGACGGGGGCAGCGGCCTCAACCTCATTTACTAGGGTATGCTTGATAAAATGTAGTTCGACCAATCTAGAGTCGAGCCGAGCACAACCACATTCCAGGGTATTGTCCCCGGATGAGAGGCCTACTGCACCGGACGAGTACCGCTCGACGTGGTGTTCGGCACACCCGATAACTATAAATCCCAGGAGCTAATCTTTCATATCGTCCTTTTCACACTGGTTACCATGCACTATTGGGTCGTGAAGCCTTCACAGGGTTTCAGGCCATACCCCACTTTGGTACATGAAACTCAAAATGCCAGGGCCGAATGGAGTGATCACGGTAAACAGTGACCCCAAAAGATCTCTCCAGGCCAAAAACAAAAAGGCATCCCTCGCCTTGTAAGTACCCATAGAGACCCTCACCGCAGAAGAACTCACGACACTACGGACCATGGTGGACAAAAATGACGTGATCCATGGTAAGCGACCCAAGTCGACATCCTTCAAACAGGCCAACGAAATCGTCAAATTCCAAGTACACCTAACAGACTGATGACCCACAAGTATAGGGGATCAATCGTAGTCCTTTCGGTAAGTAAGAGTGTCTAACCCAACGAGGAGCAGAAGGATCTGACAAGTGGTTTTCAGCAAGGTAAAATCTGCAGGAACTGAAATTGTCGGTAACAAGTGATTGTGTGGTGAGATGATTCGTAGCAAGAAACAAGTAACAAAAGTAGCAACGGTGCAGCAAAATGGCCCAATCCCTTTTGTAGCAAGGGACAAGCCTGGACAAAGTCTTATAGGAGGAAAAAAGCTCCCGAGGACACACTGGAATTTCTGTCATGCTAGTTTTCATCATGTTCATATGATTCGCGTTCGTTACTTTGATAGTTTGATATGTGGGTGGACCAGCGCTTGGGTACTGCCCTTACTTAGACAAGCATCCCACTTATGATTAACCCCTCTCGCAAGCATCCGCAACTACGAAATAAGAATTAAGACAAAGTCTAACCATAGCATTAAACTAGTGGATCCAAATCAGCCCCTTACGAAGCAACGCATAAACTAGGGTTTAAGCTTCTGTCACGCTAGCAACCCATCTTCTACTTACTACTTCCCAATGCCTTCCTCTAGGACCAAATAATGGTGAAGTGTTATGTAGTCGACGTTCACATAACACCACTAGAGGAAAAACAACATACAACACATCAAAATATCGAACGAATACCAAATTCACATAAATACTATTAGCATGACTTATCTCATGTCCTCAGGAACAAAAGTAAATACTCACAAAGCATAATAATATTCATGACCAGAGAGGTAATGAGTAGCATCAAGGATCTGAACATAAACTCTTGCACCAAACAATCCAACTAGCATCAACTACAAAGAGTAATCAACACTACTAGCAACCTTACAAGTACCAATCGGAGTCGCGAGACGGAGATTGGTGACAAGTGATGAACTAAGGTTTGGAGATGAGATGGTGCTGATGAAGATGTTGATGGTGACGAGTCCCCTCCGATGAGAGGAGTGTTGGTGATGACGATGGCGACGATTTCCCCCTCCGGGAGGGAAGTTTCCCCGGCAGGATCGTCCTGCCGAAGGTCTAGATTGGTTCTACTCAAGTTCCGCCTCGTTGCAGCGGCGAATCCACGAAGAAGCTCCTCCTTGATTTTTTCCTCCACGAAACCATTCATATAGCAGAAGAGGGGGGCTAGTGGGCCAGCAGGCTGCCAACAAGCCCACATGGCGCGGCCTCGGGGGGGTGGCCGTGCTGTGCAGGCTTGTGGCCACCTGCACACGCCCCTCTGGCACTTCTTCGGCCCAGTATTTTTTATAAATCCGGAAAAAAAATCCTCGTTGATTTTTACGGCGTTTGGAGTTGCGCAGAATAGGTATCTCAACTTAGCTCCACTTTTAGGCCAGAATTCCAGCTGCCGGCATTCTCCCTCTTCATGTAAACCTTGGAAAATAAGAGAGAAATAACAGCCCAAGAAGCGATAAATATCAACATGAAAACATGATGCAAAATGGACGTATCAACTCCCCCAAGCTTAGACCTCGCTTGTCCTAAAGCGAAAGCCTAGCTCAATAAATATGTCCACATGTTTAGGGAGAGAGGTGTTGACAATACAAGATACGAGCATGCATGCATCATGATCATGATCAGAATAGCAATACCAACATATAATCTCTCATGCTAAAGTAATAATTCCTTCACAAAGTAAAGCATGGATCAAGAACCTTACCGAGAAGTAACAACCGATAGCCTTTAGTCATTGAAGCAATTGCAATTTATCACAACATCAGAAAGAGTCAAATAAGAGCTTGTAAAGAAAATCCACATACTCAATCATTCTTTCGTTCTCTACAATTGCTACAACTCACGTGGTACTCATGAGATCAAAGTTTCAGCTGGACACACAGAGATAGGGGCTTACAGTTTTGCCTCCCAACTGCTTACCTCAAGGGTAATGTCGACAATAATAATTCATGAATACTTACTTCCAAGTTGACATATGAATATAGATCTTTCCCAAGCATATGATGTTAGCCAAGACAAAGGCAAAATAGAGAATTGGTGAAGATCACCATGACTCTTTCAAGGGTAAAAAGTAAAGGTACAAGATAGGCCCTTCGCAGAGGGATGAAGAGGTTGTCATGCGCTTTTGAGGATTGGATGCATGTGCTCTTAGTGCGGAGGAACGTCACTTTATATTGCCTCGTGTGATAAAGAACTTTATTATGCAGTATGTCGCTTTTATGTCTTCCTCATCAAAGGTTCATACAAAGCTTATTTTCCACACACTAATAGATCATACATATTAGAGAGCAATTTTTATTGCTTGCACCGATGACAACTTACATGAGGGATCTTATTCAATCCATAGGTAGGTATGGTGGACTCACATGGCAAAACTGGGTTGATGGTTTATGGATGCACAAGTAGTATCTCTACTTAGTGCGGGAGGTTTGGCTAAAGTGAGGTGGAAGCAATTGTCACATGTTAAGGGCTCTCTAATCATATAACATTGTTCGGAGCCAAGCAAACACAATTCATTATGTTGTCTTCCTTGTCCAACATCTACTTCTAGGCATGCAATAGTTTAGTGAGTGTTCACAACCATAGATTATGTGAGAGATGATATATTTATATGTGAACCTCTCCTTCTTTATCACTTCCTATTAATTACAACCATGACCAAGGTCTACGTTTGCCTACCCTCAACAAGTTTCAATCCTCTTTTTTTTATATGTGAAGCCATCACTTCCCATAAGATCATTACTGTCGGGACCCCGATCCTAAGCCATAGGAATCCAGCCTATAACACATCGCATCCCTTTGCGGTCTCACGCATGGTTAATCCCACGGCTGCAGCCTTACCTTAGCCGGGACCGTTTGTGCCTTTTGACTCACGTATGCAATTGTGTCGCTAGCAGTCCAATGTAGCGACCCGACTCAACGAGTCAAGCCTCTGGTGTTTCTGTACCATCCCAAGATCATGCTGGTACACACACAGTACATAATGTATATATTCAAGAGTGCAATCACACAGCTTTATTAATCGAAATCTCATAAAGAGTACTTTATTACAATAACGGAGTACAATAAAGTGGCTGAAGGCCAAACTCATGAGATTATCTAACGAAGACTAAGCGGAAGCATCAGGTAGACGAGTCCATCCGACTCCAAGGGCATGTCGCTGAGCGTAGAACGGTAGCATCACTCCTGGTCGGAAAAGTACTCAGCAACATGATACGTTGCAGCCGTGTAGGTCAGCATATTGAACACTGTCAGCAACATGATACGTTATGCTGGCAAATCATCAAGAAAGGGGGGGGGGGTAAAATAATAATCAACTATCTCTACATGCATATTTGGCCGGTGGAGCTAAGTTTTGCATAAAGCCAGTTTTCTCCTACAACAGAAGGGGTTGAAAGCAAAAATATTACTACAATGTTTGTTGTTAACGAGATGGTTCCGCCAACCAGTTCTCGTACCCGAATAGTTGTTAACACCCACATCATTATTAAGTTGTGTCGAGAGTTCGGGGGAAATTCAATGCCTTCGGCTCAAGTTGTCCATGACCGTGGACACGACTAATCGATTAGGTTGAGTACTCTGCAGAGTTTTGCATACATTCCCCACAAGATTTGATCGCCTCCGGATTTGTCCTCACACTTCAGGGTGTTTGAAGACCGGATGATCAAAACATGGTCTTTCAACGGGTCCCTCTGAATCCCTGTCGGTGCCCATCCATTCCTACCGTTCGTCTACATCTGCTAGCACCGCCTGTCCAGAGTCGCCGCTTTGTCCAACCAAGCCAGAGCCCATAATGACTTGTGGCTGTGCAGGTAAGCCTTGAGTCTTGAAGTCTCCGTCCTTCCCTTTGAGCCTGGGTGAAGCTTTCCGCAGGATGACATGGCCTCTCCAGCATCCCGGGTATCCACTGGGTTCTCCAGGGAGCCGATCAACCATCCTTCACCCCGTGTTGCATTGCGTCCGAGGTCTTGAAAATCTTGTCTTAGTGCGGTCTTGGTTATTATATCAACCTCGCATCACTCGTGGAATACACTCAACCGATAACCCGTCTACTAGAACATAGCATGTATAACTTTGTCGTCCCGGGGCCAAGTATCGGGGTGTTGGTGTTCCTCCCACATGATACTACACCTATGAGTAAAGTTTCCAAGTACCTAGGCAGCATGCAAATAGGGCAAAGAAGGTGATCTACTATGCATTGAAAACGTAGGTAAAAATAACATGATCAAAGATGACTTGCCTTGATGATAGTTGTCCTGCTCGAGCGTCTCTAAGTAACACGCTTCGCACTCCGAATGATCTACCGATACAAACACAAAGCACACCATAAGCAATTCAATCATGCCACGAGTAAAAATAACATCACATGAAAAGATTTGCAAACGACTACGCAAAAGAATTTATCGCGCGTCGGTAGGACAGAAACTTGTTTCTGTTGTAAACACCAGTAAAAATACTTGGAAAATTCTGAAAATTCTACCACAGTACGATTTTATCACTAGAAAACAGTAGCAAAAAGAATCAACTCAATATAAGTTTTCAAACTCCTGGAATAGGCAAAACAGTGTTTAAACTAAATCTCCTCTAACTTATATTTGAAAATTCCCAACACAGAAAAATTATACATATTTAAAAACTACAGGAAATTTGTGAGCTACTGGAAAAAGAATCCATGTCATTGGACGCAGGGATAAAAAGTTGTGATCAAAACAAGACTGAAAGTTTCTGTTTTCGAAATCTGGACAGAAAATTACAAAACTGCTAGTGCTAATGAGAGGCACACGTGGCAAGCTTCTAATGGCTGTAGTGGCTGTGTGTTTCTTGGTTTGGAGCAAACGTCCTATGGCTAGCAAAACCACTGGCTAAATCTTAAGTGAACAAGAGAAACGTTGGTTTTCCGGAATAAACCGAAGGGGTATAGGTGATCTAATCCTAGCCATTGCATGGGATTGCATGGGATCTAAGGGCTGAGATGGAGTGCATGAAATATATAGAGAGAGAGGTTGCTACCTGCTGCTGGAGGTGTTGCACCGGCAAGAAAGAGATGGCCGGCGAGGAAGGAGGGAGTAGCTCCGGGCGGTGGGGCGTCGGGCGGCGGCGGTGAGGTTCCTCCTCCGCGGGGAAGAGGCGGCGGTGGAGAGAGAGTTCGGGGAGGGCTCCTCCTCCGCGGCGAGGCCGAGGTGCAGCAGCTTTTGGGCTGCTGCCGCTGCTCGCGGCGGCGGCTAGGGTGGCGGTGGGGTGAGGCACCGGCGGCGGCTTGTGGAGGCGGCGGTGGAGACGGCGGCTAGGGTTGGGGAGAGGTGACGGTGGGGGGGGGGGGGTTTATATAGGCTTAGGGGAGGAGAGTAGTAAGGAAGGAGAGGGAGAACTTTGGGAAGGAGATCACGGGAGAGAAAATAGGAAAGAGAGGGAGAGGTGGCGGTGGAGACAAAAGGAAAAGGAGGGAGGAGAAATAGGAAAGAGAGAATAAGGAAAGGGGAGGAAGGAGAACGTGGGGAGGGAGAGGGATTGGGGAACGTGGGGGAGGGGGTTGCATGCATGGAAGGTGCATGCGTGCATGCATGGGGGCGACTGGGCTGAGCCCTTCTGGCTCGGCCTGGCAGTGTTCTATATTTTTTTTTTGAAAAAAAAACAAACAAACAAACAGAAGTAAAAAGAAAATAAAAAAAATAAAATATGGCCTCACTAAGAAATACTAGAAAGAGTACTAATAAATAATACATATAGGAACCCTAGTTCCACCTAATGCAATTTAAAAAAAAAGTTTTATGCACTAGGATCACACAATGCGATCGAAAAAAAAACTCGACTAAAAATAATTCGGAGTTTTGGAAATTTTTTTGCAAAAACCAAAAATGGTGACTTTAGCTCACAGGGGAGAAGTCATATTATCTCCACTCCGATAAATTGCCCGCAGCCACATAACGATAATTTTTTTTTCAGAAGAACGCAATGATGCATAAAATATGAGATGCAAATGAATGATCTATTAACATCCGAATTTGAGAAAATTGGGATGTTACAAACCTACCCACCTTAAGATGAATCTCGCCCTCGAGATTCGGGTTGGCTAGAAAATAGGTGCGGGTGGTCTCGATGAAGATCCTCTTCTCGTTCCCAGGTGGCTTCTTCCTCGGTGTGGTGGCTCCACAACACCTTGCAGAAGTTGATGATCTTGCTGCGGGTAACTCTGTTGGTGGTCTCGAGAATCCGGACGGGTTTCTCCTCATATGTCAGATCGCTGTCAAGCTGTATGGCCTCTAGGGGCACTGTATCTCTCAACGGAACATCGACCATCTCAGCGTGGCATTTCTTCAACTGGGAAACATGGAAGACATCATGAACTCCCGACAATCCTTCCGGCAGTTCCAGTTTGTATGCAACTTCGCCTCTACGTTCAAGAATTTTGTAGGGGCCAATGAAACGTGGTGCTAGTTTTCCTTTCACACCGAATCTCTTGATTCCGCGAAGTGGAGACACCCGAAGATATGCTCGGTCTCCCACTTCGTACGTTACTTCCTTGCGTTTGCTGTCGGCATAACTCTTCTGCCTGGACTGAGCTATCTTGAGTCGGTCACGAATAAGCTTGACCTTCTCTTCAGAATCTCGGATGAGGTCGGGACCAAAAAGTTGTCGATCTCCAACTCCATCCCACATCAACGGTGTTCTGCACCTCCTTCCGTATAGAGCTTCGAAAGGGGCCATCTTCAGACTGGTCTGGTAGCTGTTGTTGTATGAGAACTCGGCATACGGTAAGTTGTCATCCCAACTAGACCCATAGTCTAGTGCGCAAGCTCTCAACATGTCCTCCAGAATCTGATTAACTCTCTCGGTCTGTCCATCTGTCTGCGGGTGAAATGCTGTGCTGAACTCCAATCTCGTTCCCAAGGTTTCATGCAGTTGGTGCCAAAATTTTGATGTGAACTGAGTCCCTCTATCAGACACAATGCTCTTTGGTACTCCGTGCAGACATACGATCCTCGTCATATAAATCTTGGCCAGCTTGGCACTCGTGTAGGTAGTCTTCACCGGAATGAAGTGAGCTACCTTGGTCAAATGATCGACCACAACCCAAATAGAATCATAGCCAGAACGGGTCCGAGGTAATCCTGTGATGAAGTCCATACCAAGCTTTTCCCATTTCCATTCGGGTATCGGCAGAGGTTGGAGCAAACCTGCTGGCTTCTGATGCTCGGCTTTTACTCGCTGACAAACATCGCATATAGCTACGAACTCGGCAATGTCTTTCTTCAATCCTGTCCACCAGAAACTTTCTTTCAGATCCAGATACATCTTGGTGTTACCGGGGTGTATCGAGTACGGGGAATCATGAGCTTCCTGAAGTATCAACTTCCTGAGTTCGGGATCATTGGGCACATAGATGCGATCCTCAAACCATAAAGTTCCGTGTTCATTCTCACGAAAACCTTTAGCTTTGCCGTCTTCCATTTTCTGCTTAATCTCAGCTATCTCTTTGTCAGCTTTCTTTGCTTAACGGATCTTTTCCGTCAAAGTAGACTGAATTTCCAGAGTGGCAACAAATCCTCTTGGAACTATCTCCAATTTGAGCGCTCGGAGATCATCGGCTAACTCCTGGGGTAATCCTCCCGCCGTGAGCGTGTTCACATAACTCTTGCGGCTCAATGCATTGGCTACAACATTTGCCTTGCCTGGGTGATAATGCAATCTCATGTCGTAGTCCTTGATCAACTCTAGCCATCGCCTCTGTCTGAGGTTCAACTCCTTCTGCGTGAAGATATATTTCAGGCTCTTGTGATCAGTGTAAACATCACAACTATTTCCGATCAGGAAATGTCTCCAGGTCTTGAGAGCGTGCACTACGGCTGCTAGTTCCAATTCATGTGTCGCATAATTCAACTCATGAGGTTTGAGCTGTCTGGATGCATAGGCTACAACTTTGCCTTCTTGCATGAGCACTCCTCCAAGTCCTTGATGAGAAGCGTCACAATAAACCTGGAAATCCTTCTGAATGTTCGGCAATATCAGCACTGGGCTGTCACAAGACGTTTCTTCAGCTCTTGAAAACTGGTTTCACAATCCTCAGTCCAAACATACTTGGATTCCTTCTTCAACAACTGTGTCATGGGCTTGGCAATCTTTGAGAAATTCTCAATGAACCTCCGGTAATATCCGGCAAGTCCGAGGAAACTGCGGATCTCCTTGACTGAAGTGGGTGCTACCCATTCGGTGACTGCTGCGACCTTGGCAGGGTCCCCTGCTATTCCTTCTCCTGACATGACGTGTCCGAGAAATCCGACTTCCTTCAACCAAAACTCACATTTGCTGAACTTTGCATATAGCTTATGCTCTCAAAGCTTCTGTAGAACTAGACGCAGATGTTCCTTTTGTTCCTCTTCGTTCTTGGAGAATATCATTATGTCATCGATGAACACCATGACAAACTTGTCCAAGTACTCCATAAATACCTTGTTCATCAGATTCATAAAATATGCCGGAGCATTAGTCAGTCCAAATGACATGACCGTGTACTCATACAAGCCGTACCGAGTGGTAAAGGCTGTCTTGGGTATATCCTGTTCACGAATTTTCAACTGATGATACCCGGATCGAAGATCGATCTTTGAAAATATGCGAGCTCCAACTAACTGATCAAACAGATCATTGATCATCGGCAAGGGTACTTGTTCTTGATGGTCACATCGTTCAATGCACGATAATCGACAACCATTCTTAAGGACTTGTCCTTCTTTTTAACTAAGAGCACTGGGGCTCCCCAAGGTGAAGAACTTGGGCGAATATACCCTTTGTCCAATAACTCCTTAATTTGCTTCTTGATTTCTATCAAGTCATTTGCGGGCATCCGATAAGGTCTCTTGGATATCGGGGCTGTTCCGGGTAATAGCTCAATCAAGAACTCAATCTCTCTATCGGGTGGCATGCCCGGCAATTCCTCCGGAAATACATCTGGGTACTCCTGTACAATCGGTACTTCCTCCTGGACTACTCCCGTGAGAGAGTTTACTCGCTTACTCCGTGTCGGGCGCTGAGACACGTACTTAATACGCTTCTGCTCGGGGGTGGTGAGCAAAATAGACTTAAGGGCACAATCGATATTCCCTTCATACTTGGCCAACCAATCCATGCCTAGAATTACATCCAATCCCTGGGACTCTAATACGATGAGGTCGGTGGGAAAATTATGGTTCCCGATGTTGAGACTCAAAGCATGGCATCCTATCCCGGCTCTCATCATGCCTCCTAGGGAACTGACCTTAATGGGTTGGCTGAGGGTTCTAGTTGGCAAACTATACTTTTCCACAACTACCCTTGATATGAATGGATGCGTTGCACCAGAATCAAAAAGTACCAATACTGGATGTGAATTTAGCAAAAACTTACCAACCACAGTATCGGGATGATCATAAACTTCGTCCACATCAATGTGGTTCACCTGAGCTCGAGGAAAAGGATTGGGCTTCTTTGCTGCAGAGTTGCCGTTGCCGTTGCCGTTTCCATTCCCTTGCTTGTTCTGGGGACAATCAGTGGCATAGTGTCCCTTCTTCTGACACTTGAAGCAGGTGATGTGGGTCAGATCCTTCTGAGCTGGAGCTAAATTCTGCTGAGTGCCAGTACCGCCATTCTTGAAGTTGCTGTTGTTGCGCTGGTTCCCATTTCCTCCATGGTTGTGGCCTCCATGGTTGTGCACAGGGTGGTTATGCTGAACATGTCCACCAAACTTACCGGATCCAGTCCCGGTATTCCCTGAGTAGGGGGTGTAGCGAGGCTTCTGCTGAGTGCCGGAGTTGAACTTTCAAACCCCATATTTTCGCTTGCGGTTCTCCATCTGCTGATGTTTCCCCTCCAAGATGAGGGCCTTATCAACCAGCTCCTGGTAGTTGTTGAAGGTGGCTACCGTCAACTGGATGCTCAGCTCATCATTCAGTCCTTCCAAGAACTTCTCCTGCTTGGCCGCATCATCAGCCACATCTCCAGGTGCATAATGGGCAAGCATGCTGAAATCATCAACGTACTGGGCCACAGGGCGATTCCCCTGGCGTAAGTTGCGAAACTCACGCTTCTTCAGACTCATTGCACCAGCTGAGACATGTGCGGTGCGGAACGCTTGCTTGAATTGCTCCCAAGTGACTCCAGCAATGGGATAAGTGGTGGTGTAGTTCTCCCACCAAGCAGCTGCAGGGCCTTCAAGTTGATGCGCGGCAAAACGCACCTTCTCAGCTTCAGAACAACCAGCGGTGATAAGTTCACGCTCCATCTTGCGAAGCCAATCATCTGCCACAGTGGGCTCAATGCTGCTGGAGAAAGTTGGAGGGTTCAACCTCAGAAAACGGGTAAGGTTGTCAGCCTGGGTTGGGGGACGGTTGTTGTTGTTCTGGTTCTGGATGATCAGCTGCATCAGGGTGTTTTGTTGCTGGATCAACTGGGTGAGTTCCGGCGGAAAGTTGGAGGTAGGGGCGCATCTCGGAGGCATCTGATGTTTGTAGAGGGGTGAGATTAGCATAGAACAATGGTCTAGAGGCATTACACTACCCATATGAATGCAACACACAAGTATCACACCACACATTCCATTCAATCATCACAAAGTTTCACACGGGGATACAAAATTCGATAATCCTAAACATCGGCCTAACACGTATAACGATAAAGTAAATTTGGTGGTCTAGTCTAAGTGTCCTCCTCAGAATAGCATGGTGTCGGGTCCTTCGGTGGAGCTTTCTTCATAGTCCTCGTCGTTGCTGATCACGGGGGCTACGTCTCCTTCGGGATGAAGGTTCTCGCCCATGTCCAGTTCCTCCTCCAGGTATGCAACTCGAGTCTTCAGCTTCTCGATCCGCTCCAGAAAGTCCTTCACTTCCAACTCATGCTCATAGTGGGCTTCCTGGGCTGCATCTTCAAGCTCAAGCTCGCGGAGTGACAGTTGATTGATCTTCCGGGCGTCCTTGATCGCGTGATACTCCAGAGTTCCGCTGTGCTTCTCCAACGTCTGGGCATAAGACAAGAGAGCGTCATTGGTCTTGCCTGAGATGATGTCTCCGTCTTCATTTCTCCGGGATACAGCGAACGGGTCTGGAGAAATAGGGCAGCCTTTGTATTCATCCTTGATACGTTCGAGTGCACAATGAATCGCCATGTCCCTTCCGAGAATCCAGTTGGGTGCGATGAACTTGAAATCCATCGGCTCAGTGCGCGGCTCGAATGTCCTTCCGGGAATATGCACCTCGATCCTGTAGCGTGAATCCTCCGGGTAAGACGAAGTTGGCTTCCCTGTAATAGTCGGCAGAGCAATCCTCAAATCCTTGGTGATCTGCACCAGCTCTTTTCCGAACGGCATAGTGGTGTCGGGCTGGCAAAACTCCGTGAACTTAACAAGGACGAAGGTGTCCATCTAAACATTGGAAAATCGGAGAGAAGTCAGAAATGATCAGAGGGGGAAATAGAAGATATAAGAGAAAATAGTTTTCTTCCTAAGGCTTTTCCATTCCTAGAGGTTACGTCCTAAGGTCAGCGTGTGCTCTGAATACCATTTCTGTAGCGACCCGACTCAACGAGTCAAGCCTCTGGTGTTTCTGTACCATCCCAAGATCATGCTGGTACACACACAGTACATAATGTATATATTCAAGAGTGCAATCACACAGCTTTATAAATCGAAATCTCATAAAGAGTACTTTATTACAATAACGGAGTACAATAAAGTGGCTGAAGGCCAAACTCATGAGATTATCTAACGAAGACTAAGCGGAAGCATCAGGTAGACGAGTCCATCCGACTCCAAGGGCATGTCGCTGAGCGTAGAACGGTAGCCTCACTCCTGGTCGGAAAAGTACTCTGCAACATGATACGTTGCATCCGTGTAGGTCAGCATATTGAATATGCTGGCAAATCATCAAGAAAGGGGGGGGTAAAATAATAATCAACTATCTCTACTTGCATATTTGGCCGGTGGAGCTAAGTTTTGCATAAAGCCAGTTTTCTCCTACAACAAAAGGGGTTGAAAGCAAAAATATTACTACAATGTTTGTTGTTAACGAGATGGTTCCGCCGACCAGTTCTCGTACCCGAATAGTTGTTAACACCCACATCATTATTAAGTTGTGTCGAGAGTTCGGGGGAAATTCAATGCCTTCGGCTCAAGTTGTCCATGACCGTGGACACGGCTAATCGATTAGGTTGAGTACTCTGCAGAGTTTTGCATACGTTCCCCACAAGATTTGATCGCCTCCGGATTTGTCCTCGCACTTCAGGGTGTTTGAAGACCGGATGATCAAAACATGGTCTTTCAACGGGTCCCTCTGAATCCCTGTCGGTGCCCATCCATTCCTACCGTTCATCTACATCTGCTAGCACCGCCTGTCCAGATTCGCCGCGTTGTCCAACCAAGCCAGAGCCCATAATGACTTGTGGCTGTGCAGGTAAGCCTTGAGTCTTGAAGTCTCCGTCCTTCCCTTTGAGCCTGGGTGAAGCTTTCCGCAGGATGACATGGCCTCTCCAGCATCCCGGGCATCCACTGGGTTCTCCAGGGAGCCGATCAACCGTCCTTCACCCAGTGTTGCATTGCATCCAAGGTCTTGAAAATCTTGTCTTAGTGCGGTCTTGGTTATTATATCAACCTCGCATCACTCGTGGAATACACTCAACCGATAACCCGTCTACTAGAGCATAGCATGTGTAACTTTGTCGTCCCGGGGCCAAGTATCGGGGTGTTGGTGTTCCTCCCACATGATACTACACCTATGACTAAAGTTTCCAAGTACCTAGGCAGCATGCAAATAGGGCAAAGAAGGTGATCTACTATGCATTGAAAACGTAGGTAAAAATAACATGATCAAAGATGACTTGCCTGGATGATAGTTGTCCTGCTCGAGCGTCTCTAAGTAACACGCTTCGCACTCCGAATGATCTACCGATACAAACACAAAGCACACCATAAGCAATTCAATCATGCCACGAGTAAAAATAACATCACATGAAAAGATTTGCAAACGACTACGCAAAAGAATTTATCGCGCGTCGGTAGGACAGAAACTTGTTTCTGTTGAAAACACCAGTAAAAATACTTGGAAAATTCTGAAAATTCGACCACAGTAAGCTTTTATCACTAGAAAACAGTATCAAAAAGAATCAACTCAATATAATTTTTCAAACTCCTGGAATAGGCAAAACAGTGTTTAAACTAAATCTCCTCTAACTTATATTTGAAAATTCCCAACACAGAAAAATTATATATTTTTAAAAACTACAGGAAATTTGTGAGCTACTGGAAAAAGAATCCATGTCATTGGAGGTAGGGGTAAAAGGTTGTGATCGAAACAAGACTGAAAGTTTCTGTTTTCGAAATCTGGACAGAAAATTACAAAACTGCTAGTGCTAATGAGAGGCACACGTGGCAAGCTTCTAATGGCTGTAGTGGCTGTGTGTTTCTTGGTTTGGAGAAAACGTCCTATGGCTAGCAAAACCACTGGCTAAATCTTAAGTGAACAAGAGAACCGTTGGTTTTTCGGAATAAACCGAAGGGGTATAGGTGATCTAATCCTAGCCATTGCATGGGATTGCATGGGATCTAAGGGCTGAGATGGAGTGCATGAAATAAAGAGAGAGAGAGGTTGCTACCTGCTGCTGGAGGTGTTGCACCGGCAAGAAAGAGATGGCCGGCGAGGAAGGAGGGAGTAGCTCCGGGCGGTGGGGCGTCGGGCGGTGGCGGTGAGGTTCCTCCTCCGCGGGGAAGAGGCGGCGGTGGAGAGAGAGTTCGGGGAGGGCTCCTCCTCCGCGGCGAGGCCGAGGTGCAGCAGCTTTTGGGCTGCTGCCGCTGCTCGCGGCGGCGGCTAGGGCGGCGGTGGGGTGAGGCGCTGGCGGCGGCTTGTGGAGGCGGCGGTGGAGACGGCGGCTAGGGTTGGGGAGAGGTGACGGTGGGGGGGGTTATATAGGCTTAGGGGAGGAGAGTAGAAAGGAAGGAGAGGGAGAACGTTGGGAAGGAGATCACGGGAGAGAAAATAGGAAAGAGAGGGAGAGGTGGCGGTGGAGACAAAAGGAAAAGGAGGGAGGAGAAATAGGAAAGAGAGAATAAGGAAAGGGGAGGGAGGAGAACGTGGGGAGGGAGAGGGATTGGGGAACGTGGGGGAGGGGGTTTTATGCATGGAAGGTGCATGCATGCATGCATGGGGGCGGCTGGGCTGAGCCCTTGTGGCTCGGCCTGGCAGTGTTCTATTTTTTTTTTGAAAAAAAAAACAAACAGCAGTAAAAAGAAAATAAAATAAAATAAAATATGGCCTCACTAACAAATACTAGAAAGAGTACTAATAAATAATACATATAGGAACCCTAGTTCCACCTAATGCAATTCTTTTTTTAAAAGTTTTATGCACTAGGATCACACAATGCGATCGAAAAAAAACTCGACTAAAAATAATTCGGAGTTTTGGAAAAAAATTTGCAAAAACCAAAAATGGTGACTTTAACTCACAGGGGAGAAGTCATATTATCTCCACTCCGATAAATTGCCCGCAGCCACATAACGATAAATTTTTTTCAGAAGAACGCAATGATGCATAAAATATGAGATGCAAATGAATGATCTATTAACATCCGAATTTGAGAAAATTGGGATGTTACATCCAATGAAAAAGAACCCGGATCGTCATGTCTAGTCATAAACCAAAGTGGCAATTCCGCACAGGGACATGCATACATGACCCAGCAAGGCAGGTGTCGGTCACCGGCGAATGTAGACGAGTCATAGCCAGCTACAAGGACTCCATTACATCACGTGACATTTCCCCAAAGGGGACAGACACAGCAGCTATGAAGGACACACTCCGGTCAACCAATGTGTCCGGAGCAGTAGCGAGCTACCATGGCTCGTTGGATCACAAAGGGGCATTTCCCTGTAAGGAGTGCTACTAAAGTTTGCGGCTAAGTAATCGAACCCCATACATATCAGGTACGACACACGTAAGCATGGCATACCGATATGTATAGATACATCGATGGTATCACAACATAACCATAAACATACAAGCTTTATTTAAGTGGCTCGGAAGAGCCACACACATAATATTACACAGTAAGGGTCTCATGACCCATAATAGCAGTCATTCAGTTACAAGCCAGCGGAAGTGTTTAAAACTGTCTGAGTACAGACAGGTGCAACTAGAAGGCACATGGCCTGACTATACTACAGACCCAACCTAGGGCCAGATCGTAGGTGGGACACCAGCTACTCGTCGTCGTCGATGTCTATGAAGAACCCTCCATTAGGGTCATTAGCAACCTCTGCAACATTTATTTAGCAAACATGAGTACGGAGGTACTCAGCAAGACTTTAGGATAACTATCTACTCATGCAATGTATCAATAAGGTATTGTGGGGTTTCATGCGGAAAGCCAGCATTTGACTCGTGGCTAGACAACTTGCATTTTCAAATAATTTTGACAACTTGATTCTCGCACACGAGTCCACTAACACCACAACAATACACCATTGTGGAATCATTCCGTCTCCATACGGAAATGCCGTCCACAACACTCACGCTTATCTTGACAATTTTATGAGTAGCCATTTAAGTTATCTATGAACAACATATGTCTCCAAGTAGTCCATATCCGCGGACGCGGCTATTCGAGTAGATCATAACCCTGCAGGGGTGTACTTCATCACACACGCTCTCGCCACTTATCGCCATGTGCACGTCATGCACCTAGGCAACCTTCAAGCAGAAGCCCAGCGAGGGAGTCGGCCACGACCGTTAACCACATTAGTACCTAGTCCAGGTTTATCGCCTATCTGAGAGTAACCCGTACGGAAGTCCGGCCGAGGTTTCCGCCACGGCCTCAAACGATGTGCGCAGGGTTCCCAAGCCCACCATCCGGGTGCCACTTGGTACACCGTGCCACTGCCTACCGCATCACAGCCCACCTCTCAGGTCAGCACCATGCACGGCGTCCAGCATGACTATAAACACCAGAAACTACTTGCAACTCCTGGACCGAGTACGAAGCGATTAATAAGTCGAGCGGGGTCATATTTCAGGGCCCAGCATGTGGTAGTATCTCGTCTTGGATTACATACATGGAACTCAGTTCCTAAGGATGGTTCCAATGAAACAACCCGCCATGTACTCCTACACAGCCTTTCACCGGTACCTTTACCAAATCAGGTTCAACACACAACCTTTGCTTACCGAACACATTCTCACAATTCTGTTCATCTCCTAGATGACAGACCATACACAACTCTAAGCATAGCATGCATAGAAGGATAAGGCACATCATGGCTCAAGCAACTACTAGGTATGCTAGCTTGCAAGGTTCATCTATTTACTGTGACAAGGATAGGTCATGCAAAGGAAGTGGGTTCAACTAACGTGGCAAAAGCATTTGAAGCATTTGATCGTAATGCAATAAGTAAGTGCAGGAGCAAGAACATGGGATTTATCGAGATGATCAAAAATGGTTGCTTGCCTTGTTGCTGAGAGGAGTGACAATATCCGTCAGACGGATATTCGGTGGAATCCAGGGGAGCGGAGCCTACCGAAAGGAATGACAACAACCAATATCAAACATATGCAATCAAGATGATGCATGAGCATGGCATGAGAATACAAGATGGTAAATTATTATAGCTAACATGTATTAGGTTTGAAGTTGATTTGAATCAAGTTCAAATACCACTTCGAACGAGGTATTCTCGGATACCATTTTAATTGATTCGACCTAATGCTCAGATCAACTTGATGTTAACATGCATGGGATGACATGTTAGGTTGCTGGTTTGGAATTAGGACAGTGTTTGATCATGTCATTCATAGTGAAATTTAAATATTTTCCAAATTCCATCTACAAAGTATTTATAAGAATTAACTTATTCATTAATCTACATGTTTGGGTTCTCTAACATTGTTTGAAAATGACATATTCAGATTCCTTGAATTTTTCTGATACTTTTTCATATATAAATTATTTTCATTGGAGTTACAGATTAATTTCTATGAATTTTAGAAGTTTTAAACATTTCTGGAATAATTTTCACACTAGAAAACCCCTTTATTGCGTCAGCCTGACATCAGCAGGTCAACTGACCTGTTGAAAGTCAAACCTTACCAGTGGGACCCACTGGTTAGTGTCTCTGGTCAGTTTTAGATTAGAATTTCTTAATTAGCTAATTAATCTCTCAGGACCCACATGTCAGTGACTTATCAAATTAATTAAATTTATTTCTGTTAATCCTAAACTCCTAGAGGCTGGCCCCACGCGTCAGTGGCTCAGGCCAGCTGAGATCCATCGGCGGCGAGGTCGTCCTCTCCGGCGGGGAGCCTCCGGCGACCACCAGAACGGCGGAGGGGCTCGGAAACGGCGCACAGGGGGCCAAACTCTGTGCGGAGAACACCAGAGGAACAACACTTCTCCCGCGGGTTCATTTTTGCACTTAGCCGAGGCTGATCTGGCCGGAGATGACGCCGGCGACGAGCTTGGCGGCGGCCAAAGTTCGGGCGTCATCGGGGTCATCGGAACAGAGGGAGCTACGCACGGGACTCAGCTCCTATGGCATCTACGCGATGGCCTGAAGCTGCTGGTGGCCTCAGAAGGACGAGCTGATCACCGGAGGGCTACCGGCGACAAGATCCCGCGGTGGATCTCGTCGGGCTCCAGTGAAATCATGGCTAGAGGAAGGGATCGAAGGAGGAAACTTGGGGGAAAGCTGCGCAACCTCACGGGGAGTGCAGTGGTGGCGCTAGCTTGCTCGGGGACGGCCTGGAGAGGAAGAACGCTGGCGACGAACATCGGTGACCCGAGGAAGAAGACGACTGCGTCTCGTCGTTTCACTGCGTCTCGACGTCGGGCTCGTGGCTAGAAAGCTTCACGAAGTTGCGGCGGACCTATTGCACGGCTCAGGAGGGATAAAGGTAGGCTAGAATGACGGCGAGCTCGAGCTCTGCTCGGGCTCCAATGGCGGCAGAAAGAAATGAGGCAGAGGGGGAGAATGATGAGAGGATGAGCTCGCGCACGCCTCGGGAGGGTTATCCCCTCGCGTGCCAGTGCAGAGCGGCGGCCAGTCAGGCGCACAGGTGCGTGGCCGCGCCGGAGTACGCGGCGGCCACCTCCTGCTGCCCACTGGCGGGGCAGGAAGACGACAGGAAGAAGCTGAGCCGGGCCAGGTGAGCGACATGTAGGGTTTCCTCTTTTCTTTCTCTTTTGTTATTTTTCTGATTTGTTTCTGTTTTGCTATTTCATTGAATTACTATTTATTTCAGCTCCCAAATAGTTTGTAAAAACTATGTTGAATACCCCAGAATATTTGTTGGAATATTTCCAACCATTCCTAAAGTTTTCAACATTTTTGAAAGCTTAAAGTTTCTGATTTCAAATTTAAAACTTGAAACCAGTAGCTTTTGCATTTATTTAAAATGCAAAGAGTATAAAATAAATGGTTTCCTTTATTGCTTATTAGTTTTCTAGAATTATCAGAAAAGTTGAACCTTTCTTGAGGCCATTTTGGGTTCATTGATTTTAACTAGTTTAAATTTTGTTTTATTTTGAAAAGTGGCTAGGGTTTTAGAATTTTCCTTCACCACTTGCTTTGTTCTTGTTGAAAATTTCCTAGATGCAATGCAAAGAAAACATGAGCACAAAGCTAACTTGATTAAGGTGTCATGGATGTGACAACTCACCCCCACTCAAAAGAATCTCGTCCCGAGATTTAGAAGTCGTCGGGAATAACGCAGGATACTCAAGTCGGAGACGATCCTCTCTTTCCCAAGTTGCCTCCTTTTCAGAATGATTTGACCATTGAACTTTAAGAAACTTAACGTTTCGACGTTGAGTGGTATGCTCAGCTTGATCAAGAATACGCACGGGGTATCCTCAGTATGAAAGGTTATCTTGGAGATCAAGCATTTCGTGGTCCACTTCACGGATCGGATCCGAAAAGAAACGCCTGAGTTGCGAGACGTGGAAGATATGATGAACCTTCGAAAGATGTGGAGGAAGTTCCAACCGGTAGGCAACTTCTCCTCGTTTGGCAAGAATGCGAAAAGGACCAATGTAACAAGGAGCCAACTTGCCCTTGATACCAAATCGATGGGTACCCTTCAAAGGTGTAACCCGAAGGTAAGCCTTCTCATCAACAGCAAAGGTCACAACCTTATGATGACGATCATATTGGCTCTTTTGACGAGACTGGGCTATTAGCAACTTTTCATGAATAATGCGAACCTGCTCTTCTGCATCCTGGATCATATCCTGGACAAAGGGTTGCCTCTCTCCGGTTTCTGACCAATTAAGAGGTGTTCGACATCTTCGTCCATAGAGAACTTCAAAAGGAGCTTTGCCCAAGCTTGATTGATAGCTATTGTTATAAGCGAATTCGGCGAATGGAAGGCACTTCTCCCAATTCATACCGAATGATATAACACAAGCTCGGAGCATATCTTCTAGGATTTGATTCACTCTTTCTACTTGACCACTTGATTGAGGATGGAAAGCAGTGCTAAAACATAGGTGAGTCCCCATGGCATTCTGAAAACTTTCCCAGAAGCGGGAAGTAAAGATACTCCCACGGTCCGAGTTAATCTCGAAGGGAACACCATGAAGAGACACTATTCGAGAGATATATAATTCTGCTAGCTGGCTAGCTGTTATACTCTCACGAACGGGAAGAAAATGAGCCACTTTGGAAAGACGGTCAAAGACCACAAAGATAGCATTATTTCCTTTCTTGGTCTTGGGAAATCCGGTAATGAAATTCATGCTAACTTTATCCCATTTCCATTCAGGAATAGCTAGAGGTTGAAGGGTGCTAGCAGGCCTTTGATGTTCTGCCTTAACTCGACGACAAACGTCGCAGTTAGCAACGAACTCAGCAATTTCTCTCTTCATCCTAGTCCACCAGAACCTCTGGCGTAGGTCCTGATACATCTTAGTACTACCGGGATGAATGGTGAGAGGAGAGTCATGAGCCTCCTTAAGGATTATCTGCCTTAGATGTGGGTTCTTAGGAACCACTAGAAGATTCTGGAAGAACACCACACCTTGATCGTTCATGGAAAATTCTTTAGCGTTTCCGCTAAGAATATTCTCCTTGATCCTTGATATACCCTTGTCATGCTTTTGGCCAGCTATAATTTGATTCTTAAGGGTAGGCTTCGCCACCAGGATAGAAAGGAATCCTTGAGGAACAATATGAAGATTCAACTTCCGAAAGTCCTCATAGAGATGTGGTTGACCTTATTGTAGCATCAAATTGTTACAATAAGATTTACGACTTAGTGCATCAGCCATAACATTGGCCTTTCCCAGGGTGTAAGTTATCCCTAACTCGTAATCCGAGATCAACTCAACCCACCGTCTTTGCCTGAGATTCAAATCCGGCTGGGTGAAGATATATTTCAGAGTTTGGTGATCAGTGAATATTTCGCAACGATTACCCAGAAGGTAATGTCGCCAGGTTTTTAGTGCATGGACCACAGCTGCAAGCTCAAGGTCATGTGTGGGATAATTATCCTCATGTGGACACAACTGTCGAGATGCGTATGCGATCACATGACGATCTTGCATGAGAATGCAACCTAATACTTGTGGCGAGGCGTCGCAATAGATAACAAAGTCCTTAGAGAAATCTGGTGGTAGCAACACAGGTGCGGATGTCAGGCATCTTTTCAGTTCCTGAAAACTATGCTCACACTGTGGTGTCCACTCGAACTTTTTATCCTTCTTGAGGAGTTCAGTTAGAGGCTTTGCAACCTTGGGGAAATTCTCGACAAAGCGGCATAGCTCGCTAGTCCAAGAAAACTCCTAACTTGCTTAACCGATTCAGGTTGAGTCCAATCAAGGACAGCTTGAAATCTCTCGGGATTGACAACAATATCCTTACCAGAGATTACGTGACCTAGATAGGTCACTTCTGGTAACCAAAATTCACATTTTGAAAACTTGGCATAAAGGCGATGCTCTCGAAGTATCATGAATACCAGCCTTAGATGCTCGTCATGTTCTTGTTCGTTCTTCGAGTAAATGAGAATATCATCGAGGTATACCACGACGAATTTATCCAAATACTCCATGAAGATTGAATTCATCAGACGAGAGAAAGTGGCTGGGGCATTGGTTAAACCGAAGGACATGACGGTGTACTCGTATTGGCCATATCGAGTAACAAAAGCCGTTTTTGGAATGTCCCCGTTCTTGATCTTGATTTGATGGTATCCCAACCTCAAATCCATTCTAGAGAAGACTGAGGATCCAGCGAGCTGATCATACAGGTCGTTGATCCTAGGGAGCGGATACTTGTTCTTTATGGTGACCAGATTAACCGGTCGGTAATCTACAACCATCCGATCCGTTCCATCTTTCTTCTTGACGAAGAGGACGGCGCAAGTCCAAGGAGAAGAGCTAGGACGAATGAAACCTTTATTCAAGGCTTCATCTAGTTGCTTCTTAAGTTCGGCTAGCTCCAGGGGTGCCATCTTATATGGTCTTCTGGCTATTGGGACAGTTCCTGGAACAAGATCTATCACAAACTCTACATCTCTGTCAGGTGGAATTCCTGGCAGTTCCTCTGGAAAAACATCCGGGAAGTCACGGACTACCGGAATGGCTTCAAGTTCCGGAAGAGGGTTGGCATTTAAGGAATAGAGTTGGCATTTGGCAACTCGAGTAGAGACATTGACTATCTCACCCGAGGTATGCGTAAGCTGGACATTTCTAGAATGAGTCTCAATCTTGGCATAGTGAGCTGACATTCAGTCCATACCCAAGATGATATTAATATCCGAAGATTTCAAGGCTATCAACGAGGCTAGAAAAACTAGCCTGTCTACTAGAATTTCATTGTCATAGGTTATCCTAGAGGTTTGCCATTTACTACCAGGAGTTTGGACAACCAATGGAATTGGCATATCACAAAAATACATGTTATGCAACTGTGCATAACTTTCTGAAATGAAGGAATGAGAAGACCCAGTGTCAAAGAGAACAGACGCTGGGTGATGATTGACAAGAAGCGTACCCAGTATGACGTCGGGATCCTCTGCAGCTTCTTCTGCTGAGACATAGTTCACATGGCCACGTGCAGGAGTTGGCTTCACATAGTAAGCTTTGCCCGACTTGCCTTGCCCGACGGACTTTCCGGGTTGCTTGGCACCCACATTTTGAGGACACTCACGGGAATAGTGCCCTGGTTCTCCACACTTGTAGCATATCACTTGGTTGGCACGTGGTGCAGCATTGCTAGCTGGACCACCATAAGTTTTTGCTGGAGGGTTGGTCTGATTCGTCTGAGGCGTCACGTAGGATGGCCTCGGAGTGTATCTTGGCGGCAGAGAACTGTTCGGAACCCACAGCCTGCATTTTGGAAACGCGGAAGCAGAAGACGAGCCGAAGTCACGGGGATGCTTCCTTGTGGCTTCAAAGTCAGTATGACCAGTCTCGGCACTGATCGCCTTGTTGACGAGGGCTTGAAAGCTTGCACACTCGTGGAGGCACAGATCACGACGAAGCCCAGGGCTCAGACCCTTACGAAATATTTCTTGCTTCTTGGCGTCAGTAGACACCTCCTCTGTTGCATAGCGGGCGAGGTTACCGAACTCGCGACTATAGGAATCCACGGACAACTTGCCCTGGGTGAAAGCACAGAACTCCTCTCTCTTTCTGTCCATCAGGCCCTCTGGAATATGGTGCAGGCGAAAGGCTGCACTGAAGTCTACCCATGTGGCTGCTGGGTCAGCAGGACGCATAGCTTCAAAGTTCTCCCACCACAGATTGGCGGGTCCTTCCAGGAAATACGCTACAAAGGTCACCTTGTCGGCCTCAGAAACATTCGCAGAGCGAATCTTGCGTGAGATGTTGCACAGCCAGTCATCAGCGTCGAGGGGATCGACGGAATGATGATACTTTGGAGGATTCAGCTTCACAAAGTTGTTGAGGGACACTGCAGCATTCCTAGGCTGACGAGCCGTATTCTGCTCAATACGCTCTAATAGTCGGTTGGTCTCCCTTTTGTTCCTCTCTGCCTCAAGCATAACTTCCGCCAAAGAGGGTGGGTGAGGCAGGTCTTCCTGCGACGCTTGACTACCCTTGCCTTGATCATGAGCAGGGGTACGGTTCAACCTGGTGAACACCATCCTGACAAACAAACTCACACCTTAGACCAATATCATATCAATACTAGCTATGGATTAAGAATGTACTGAACACTTGGAATGCGGAAATGTATATCCGAACAACATGGTAACAAGCAACTGCTATATATACACCATGGTTCATACACACCCTTACATAGTTCAGTACAACCTTAACCGAAGAGCAAACTACTGAAATTATGAAACTACTCATCAGAGGCTTACAAGCTTCCTATACATTATTTATCTAGGCCTCCGGAATTCATTTCACATCACAGGCATACTTCACAAGTCACGCAGGACTGTGAACGTACGGCTACTACCATACTATCCTTCCGCTCATAGCTCAGGCATCCGCATAGAACATCTCATAGAGATTACCTCCATGACCTAGAAGCTCAACCTGCGGATCAGGAAACACTCTGGCCTGAGATCCCTGGGATCCATAAGGACACGGATGTGGCCTTGGTCCACTGACTGGTGGTAAGAGGGGTCCCCGGAGAGGGGTGACTCCTATAGCTGGCCAATCAACGTGGGCCGGAAGATGGGTCCTAACAGGGTTCAGCATCTCCATATCTCCGTACCCTGTCTGGACTACCGGTGCCAGCTGCGTCAAAGTCGTCTACAGACAGGCACAGGTAGCATAAAGCTCCATGCGGAGAGCACGAGCATCCCTGTCTCTGTTCTCTAGCATCTCAACAGTGGACTGCACTAGTGGATCCTCCATAGAGAATCAAAATAGACTGTAGTGAGGTATCCCTCTTCACGAGGCTGAGAGGCCGGAACATAACAGAACTCTGAGTTCTGCAGCAGTGCATGTCTCGCCCTCATAATGGTGAGCATTGAATAGGCAGCATCTTGTACTGCCATGTCAACAGTGACTCCCAACCCATAGGACCAATGGATTGGCTCCTCAGCTCCAGGGTAGTCTGGAAATACCCTAACAGTGCAGATATACTGGCTCTGGTTGAAGTCTCGGTACTGGTCCTCCACTGTGTACTCGGGGTACCAGCGGTAACCGCACACCGACATCACCCTGACCAGCATGGCCGTATGACCCAGTACATCAATGCACCTGGTTAGACGTACCACCTGACGAGAAGGACGGCCAGCATCTGTAAATAGAGAGTAATGCAAAAGCATTAGAGCTCTGAATGCAAAATTGGGCAGCATAACAACGGTAAATGCTCAAAAATAAATTTTGAGACAACCCAAAATGGAATAGCGTAACCACTCAACTATCAAGTTAATTCTCTGATCATCAACTTACTTCCTTTTCCCTAGGGATAAAAGAAACCCAATATAACTCTTGACCCATAGTCTTATAATCTACCGATCAGAAACACGAGCCTAGAAGAAGATCAGTGACCTAGTCCTTAATTCCCGCAGAAAAGACGAGGATGACCAGAATAGAATAACTTGAGAAAAGAACAAGAGTCTTACGTTCCCTTCCACAAACAATTCCCTTATATATAAGTAAAGCAATTCTAGACTCAACTTTGACCAGTTTGGCTTAGTAATCCTACAGTCAGTCAGGCTCTGATACCAACGATGTCGGGACCCCGATCCTAAGCCATAGGAATCGAGCCTGTAACACATCGCATCCCTTTGCGGTCTCACGCACGGTTAATCCCACGGCTGCAGCCTTACCTTAGCCTGGACCGTTTGCGCCTTTTGACTCACGTATGCAATTGTGTTGCTAGCAGTCCAATGACAAAGAACCCGGATCGACATGTCTAGTCATAAACGAAAGTGGCAATTCCGCACAGGGACAGGCATACATGACCCAACAAGGCAGGTGTCGGTCACCGGCGAATGTAGATGAGTCGTAGCCAGCTACAAGGACTCCATTACATCGCATGACATTTCCCCTAAGGGGACAGACACATCAGCTATGAAGGACACACGCCGGTCAACCAATGTGTCCGGAGCAGTAGCGAGCTACCATGGCTCGTTGGATCACAAACGGGCATTTCCCTGTAAGGAGTGCTACTAAAGTTTACTGCTAGGTAATCGAACCCCATACATATCAGGTACGACACACGTACGCATGGCATACCGATATGTATAGATACATCGATGGCATCACAACATAACCAGAAACATACAAGCTTTATTTAAGTGGCTCGGAAGAGCCACACACATAATATTACACAGTAAGGGTCTCACGACCTATAATAGCAGTCATTCAGTTACAAACCAGCGGAAGTGTTTAAAATTGTCTGAGTACAGACAGGTGCAACTAGAAGGCACATGGCTTGACTATACTACAGACCCAACCTAGGGCCAGATCGTAGTTGGGACACCAGCTACTCGTCGTCGTCGATGTCTATGAAGAACCCTCCATTAGGGTAATTAGCAACCTTTGCAACATTTATTTAGCAAACATGAGTACGGAGGTACTCAGCAAGACTTTAGGATAACTATCTACTCATGCAATGTATCAATAAGGTATTGTGGGGTTTCATGCGGGAAGCCAGCATTTGACTGGTGGCTAGACAACTTGCATTTTTAAATAATTTTGACAACTTGATTTCTCGCACATGAGTCCACTAACACCACAACAATACACCATCGTGGAATCATTCCGTCTCCATACGGAAATGCCGTCCACGACACTCACACTTATTGTCGTGGTTTTGTCACGGCAGATGTCCTCGTGAAAGGACTTAGTATTTGGCGGTATTTGGCGGGTCACAACTGTCGTGGTTTTGTCACGGCAGATGTCCTCGTGAAAGGACTTAGTACTGGAGCCATCGCACCTTGGTGGCGACTCAAAGGGGTTAAGCGGGAGAGACACGACGATTTACCCAGGTTCGGCCCCTCGAGAAGAGGTAATAGCCTACGTCCTGCTTTGTGTGTATTGATGTGGATTCGATTACAAGGAAGGCGTAACTCGCCCTAACCTAGCACTCGATGATTTCTAACCTATCTCTCCTGCTCCAAACTCGCCTTTATATATAGGTCGAAGCCTTAGGGTTTACAAGAGTCCCTTCCTTTTTACAAATCGTGACCCGGCCCATATTAGGCAGATGACCAAATGCCTTAAAGGATGAATCGCCTTAACAGTAACCCGACCCATATTTGGCGGGTCACAACTGCAGGCAATATCCCCAACATTAGGCCCCAAATTGACTTGAATCTTCATGCCAATGCCTCCATTTTAGTCGAAGGCGATTCACTCTTCTGTGTTCCTCCTTGCACCAGAAATCTTAACTCGCCAATTGGTGCCGGAAAAAGTCTTTGAGCCGCCAACGCATTTCCCATCAGTACTCTCCTTAGCCCTCGATTTTCGGGAACTCCAACACAATCTCAACGGATCTTTTGGGCGTATCATTATGCCAAAATTTTCGGATGTCATCATGGCGAATCTTTTCTTTCTCAACGGTTCCCGCTCACGGCGCCTCGATCTCCGCGCCCATCCTGATAAATAGGCGGAAGGGACAGGGCTGACACCGTCCACCTACCAGTCCCGTCGATTTCTCCACCATCATCACAGCGAGAAAAGACGCTCCGCATCCCGAAGGCTCCGCCGCCGGCCGCAATCTCTGCCTCCATCCGAAGAACTCCGGTGCTGCCCGCAGGCCGTTGCCGTCCGAGAAGCTCCGGCGCTGCCCGCAAACCGTCGCCGTTCGAGGAGCTCCGGCGCCACCCGCAAGCCGCTGCCGTTTCGAAGAGCTCCGGCGCCGTTCGAGCGACTCCAGCGCCGCCCGCACGTCGTCGCCGTCGCCAGGCTCCATCGTCACCAACCTTCTTCGACCAAGATCTTCAGGTTAGGCCACTGCTTCCTTCTTTAAGGGTAGATTTAGTTCTTGTTCTTGCCGCCGCCATTGCCATAGCTTCGAAGCTCTATGTACGCCACCATCTTAATGTTGAACTGATTAGTCCGAGCGCCATTAGGGCACCTAGTGTTTCGGACAATGCTATCCATCTGTGCCCTTGCGAATTTTCGCAACAGACTAGTCTTTTTGAACATGAGGCACCATCCTGATCACACACCGCTCATGTTTTAGCCACGTCCGTAAGCTTTTATATCTGTTGGATAGATCCATTCCTCTTTCACTGTTTGCAAAAAACCGTTTGGAAACCTCGTTCTTCCCTTAGTGTTTCGGAAAGAATAAATGTTACCACCCATAGTAGCATCGCTTCTCAAAATAGCCCTGCTCCGATAGGTCGCCACATCAGTCCAAACCCGGCCTCCCAATCCGGCGGGTTAAGCAGAAGCTAGTCCCGACTCACATAATAAATGCTCGAGACACGTAATATCATTTTCTTGCCTATTTGTAGCATGGGTGCCGTTTTCAAGAGCGATTGGCTCCCCACCAAAGTTGACGACGCTGTTTTGGCGAATTACGTGAAAGCGGGCTGCTTGGATCCTCAAGACGTCATTGGATGGCGCACCGGGTTAGGAGAAGACCTACCCAACCCTAAGGAAGGAGAGATAGTAGTTTTTGTGGAACACTTAGAACGGGGTTTTAAACCGCCCGGATCTAAATTCCTTAGAGACGCCCTGAATTTTATGAACGTCCCACTCCAGGATCTGGGACCCAATTCCATAAGCAACCTGAGTCAATTCCAAGTCCTTTGCGAAGCTTATTTACGGATCGAGCCTTCCGTCCCTCTGTTTTGGTACTTCTTCCACTTGAATCGCCAGACGGAATTCCACAATGGCCCCAGTTTGGAACTCGGCGGGGTCAACGTCCAGCGTCGCAGGGACAGTCCGTTCCCTGCTCTCACTATGCCTAGCCATCCCAAAGGCTGGGGTGAATCTTGGTTCTACTGCAAGGAAACATCCCCTGCCGGCGAAAACAAACTTCAGGGTTACAGGCCAAGCCGCCTCCGAGTCAACTTCAAGCTCCCTGACAAGCTCACCGAGGACGAAGAGTCGGAATTCGTCCCAATTCTGTCCGAATTGAGATCCTTGACGAACAACGGTCTCACCGGGGTTGACTTGATTCGCTGCTGGGTCGAATGGCGGATACTTCCTCTGAGCCGCCGAGACGGCCTGATGTGCGACTTTGACGGTACTCTGGATCATCCCCAATGCTACTTCCACACAGCATTAACGGAAAAAGACATAGTCATCATCATCAGGAAGCTGACCGGCGAACCTGCAGCGAAATGCGGCCAAATCGGCCTTAAACCCTTCTGCAAGATTAACCCGGCACCCAAGGTAACCAAAGCTAACTCGCCAACAACTTTTAGTTCATCTGGTTTACTGTCATCATGACTTCATGCCATATCCCTTTCCAGAAAGGCGACAAGTTCTGGTCTAGGAGACCTAAGAAACAAGCCATGAAAAGTGCTAAGCCGCCTTCCAAGAAAAACAAAGGCAAAGGCAAATCTGCTGCGGCCGAGCCATCTGAAGTCGACGAATCTCAAGCTGGCGACGCACTCTCAGAGGTACCAATCCATCCTCATTTTCACTCGCCACTCATCACCTTTTTAACTTTACTTATCTCTTGCTCCTTTTATAACAGAATGAAGATAACGAGAGTCAGGAAGACTCTGTCGAGGTAATTTCCGTCTCTTCCGATTCATCTCCTTCTCCACCTAAGCCGGCCCGGCGAATATGTGGGAAAGTACCTCTCTCACATCCAAATGCCCATTTGGACCCAAATTTCTTACTGAAGAAAGCGCAGCACGCCTCAAAACGGAAATCGCGAAGTCATTCTGGCGACCTGACACCTGGCTTGCCAACAAGGAACAAAAGAAAACCAAGCGAGGTACCTCCTTTTCTTATTTGAGCAACCATTGTTCGTGCTGCTTTGGATCAGAGTCGTAACCCACCAGTATTATCGATGTGCCAATTCTGCAGGATTCTCCCCCCACTTCTGGCGACTCAGTGATGTCGACCCTTCCACCAATGATCCGAGTCCCGGGGTAAGTTCCTTGTCCTGATCCTTGAGAATAATACTCTTTTTAATATATATTTTTTAATACGCCTGTCTGTGACTTATTAGGGCGCAAGCCAAAAAGAGGAAGACCAGTGGATTAAACCCTGACGCCACTCCTGAACCTCCAAGGAAAGCTACTCCGACTCAAGAGGATCCGAGTCAAAACGAGCCGACAACTCAAGCAAACCCTCCTGAGTCGCCCAAAGGATCAACGGATGTCCCTAGATCACCAGTCGTAATGGCGACAACTGATGACCCAGATGCTGTGGTCATTACTGGTTTTGGTTTCTCCAAGCCGGCAGATACAATCCTTTCCAAGCATACATCATCCCCTTCTCCATCAATTCTCGAGTCTGGGCCTTCCAAGGCGAAACTTTCTGACTATGCAGGTCTGGAGTTTAAAGAACTCTGTTCTGGCTTCGCAAGTCGCCTGGAAGCGAGTTACGAGATGGAAAAGAATCTGCTGAAGATGTTAAATAACAAACATGAGGTAAAATTTCATACTCTATATTATTCTCAGCAGCCCCCAAGGGCCGGGTCATCAGTTGAATGATGAGCCGGGTCTTTTAAAAGCTTTGCGACCAGTAACCCCCAAGGGCCGGGTCATCAGTAAAATGATGAGCCGGGTCTTGATTTCTGTATAATTTCCCTTGAGAAATTATACATTAGCCCCCAAGTGTCAGGGGTATTGCCTTGCAATAATTCTGAGACTTGTCTCTGTTTTTAAATTTTTAACAGGAAAGCCTTACCCAGACCGAACTGGTCCTGGGCGACTTAAGGAAAAACTTGGCTGACCAACAAGATGCCCGAGCTCAGTCGGAAGACAAATATAAGCTGGCTCTGGCTGAACTGGAAAAGCTCAAAGTCGAGTTAGAAAGAACTCAGGCTGACCGCAGCGCGGTTTTGACGAGAGCCGAAAAAGCAGAAGCAAAGCTGGCAACTGTGCAGCAGGAGCTATCCGGCTTAAAGCGCCATATTTCCAACATGACACAAGCCATCTTTGGTAAGTTTTACCTAACTCGCCAATCCTATCCTCTTCCTTGGAGGAATTCCTTAATGTTTAACTTACCGGTTATTTCATCACAGGCTCGAGAGTCGCCAATCTGCAAGACGACAGCGTGTTGATGCTGAAGGCGATCTATACATTGACGGAACAACTGTACACAGGCAGTGTGCTGACCGTCAAAGCTGTGATCGGTGCAAAGGAGCCCATAACTTCTATCAAAAAGGTGCTTGGATATCTATCCCACTGCCTCCCCAGATCGGCGAGTTAACCCGATCAGCCGCCCGGAAGGGTGTCCTGACGGCTCTGAGTCGCTGCCTGGCGTATGCTCCAGAAATTAATTTGGAAGAAGTAGCTGCCGGCTTCCCTCAGCTTAAAGATGACGGCTCAGAGTTCGTGGAAGAAGACTACTAGAAGGTTGTCAAGGATTCTCGACTGGCCGCGACTCAACTCGCCGCCAGCCTTGACTTGACAAAATGTCAGGCGGCTTATGATGAAAAGAACAAGAAAATCAGCCCGCCAACCTTCGTGGTGACCAACCTTATCCCTCAGCGACCCAAGAATCCCTTTGACTGGGAAACAGACCTGGCATCAATCTTGACCGATGAAGACGATTTCGCCTCTTTGTCCAGATGCAATTGGGTCTTGGGCGATTTACAAATCGAAGCTGGTCAGAGCTCACGCTAGAACTTAGCGGAATAGGTTTTCCTTGAATTTGGCCCAAGAGCCATGTAATAGTCAGTACTATCTTTTGATGACATCTTCTGCAAAAAACCCTTATACCGTTTTTGTGGCGGTTTAAAATATTTGGTTAACCTTTATCAGAATCACCTGAATTGCTCAACTCGCCAAGGATGAAAACCTTGAGCACATTATCTGTGAAAATAAAAGAATCAAAAACAGTTTCAACGAGTAAGCAGTGAGGAAAATTTTTCCAAAGTCAAATCATAACACGAGCAATTTTGTTGGCTCATATGATCGCGACAGGGAGGGGGGGCGAGTCAAAAAGCTCGCGCACCCACCCTTAATGCAGGTTTCATCGGCTCATAAGGTCGCGACAGGGGGAGGCGAGTCAGAAAGCTCGTGCACCCACCCTTAATGCAGGTTTCGTCGGCTCATAAGGTCGCAACAGGGGGAGGCGAGTCAGAAAGCTCGTGCACCCACCCTTAATGCAGGTTTCGTCGGCTCATAAGGTCGCGATAGGGGGAGGCGAGTCAGAAAGCTCGTGCACCCACCCTTAATGCAGGTTTCATCGGCTCATAAGGTCGCGACAGGGGGAGGCGACTCAGAAAGCTCGTGCACCCACCCTTAATGCAGGTTTCGTCGGCTCATAAGGTCGCGACAGGGGGAGGCGAGTCAGAAAGCTCGTGCACCCACCCTTAATGCAGGGTTCGTCGGCTCATAAGGTCGCGACAGGGGGAGGCGAGTCAGAAAGCTCGTGCACCCACCCTTAATGCAGGTTTCGTCGGCTCATAAGGTCGCGACAGGGGGAGGCGAGTCAGAAAGCTCGTGCACCCACCCTTAATGCAGGTTTCGTCGGCTCATAAGGTCGCGACAGGGGGAGACGAGTCAGAAAGCTCGTGCACCCACCCTTAATGCAGGTTTCGTCGGCTCGTAAGGTCGCGACAGGGGGAGGCGAGTTAGAAAGCTTGTGCACCCACCCTTAATGCATGTTCTGTCGGCTCATAAGGTCGCAACAGGATGTCATGAAATTGCTCTTTCTCTTAAAGAAGAAGCCCCCCGAGTCAGGGAAACATTATATTATTTCATAATGAAAAACTGAAAAACTTACAAAGTATGGAGTTTTAAGAACTCAAGTGTAATAAGGCCGCAAATGGGCAATATTCCAAGGGCGAGTTGACTCAGCCCCCGTAGTCGGTCGATTAGACCGAAGATCCATCAAGTAGTAAGAACCATTGCGGAGGTTCTTGCTGACAACGAAAGGTCCCTCCCAAGGGGGCGAAAGCTTGTGCATGCCTGCCCGATCTTGTATCAGTCGAAGCACCAAATCGCCTTCCTGGAAGGTCCGACTCTTCACCCGGCGACTATGATAACGCCGCAGATCTTGCTGATAGATCGCCGAACGAGCCGCTGCTAAGTCACGTGCCTCTTCCAAGGCGTCCAAAGAGTCCTGACGCGCCAGCTCGTTGTCCTGCTCCAGATATGCGGCGACTCTAAGAGAGTCATGCCTTATGTCAGTAGGGAGGACGGCCTCTGCACCATAGACCAAGAAGAAAGGGGTGAACCCCGTGGAGCAATTCGGGGTGGTTCGGATGCTCCATAATACCGAAGGTAACTCCTCCACCCAACATCTGGAGTTCTTTCCAGGGGAATTATGAGCCGAGGTTTGATCCCTCGCAAAACTTCCTGATTCGCCCGCTCGGCCTGTCCGTTTGACTGCGGGTGAGCAACCGCAGAGATATCAAGCCGGATATGTTCACGGCGACAGAAATCCAGCATCGCTCCTTGGGACAAGTTAGTACCATTGTCTGTGATGATACTGTGCGGATATCCAAAACGGAAAATCAGCTTCTTCAGAAATTTTACCGCAGTTTCCGCGTCGCAAGCCCCAACTGGCTCCGCCTCAATCCACTTAGTGAATTTATCAACCGCCACCAATAAGTGAGTTTTCTTGTTGGAGGACATCTTAAAAGGGCCGACCATGTCCAGCCCCCAGACCGCGAAAGGCCAAGTAATGGGGATCATCCTCAATTCTTGAGCCGGCACATGAGCCTGTCTCCCGTATCGTTGGCACCCCTCGCATCGCCGTACTATATCTTCTGCATCTGCGTGAGCCGTCAACCAGAAGAAACCGTGTCGAAAGGCTTTTGATACCAAAGAACGTGACCCGGCGTGATGTCCGCAGTCTCCAGAATGGATGTCATTAAGGATCGTGCATCCTTCCTTGGAGGAGACGCACCGCTGAAAGACCCCTGAAGCACTTCGTTTATATAGCTCGCCATTAATGATGACCATGGACTTGCTACGCCGAACAATCTGGCGAGCCAAAACTTTGTCAGTGGGTAACTCGCCACGGGCAAGGTAAGCTATATAAGGAAGAGCCCAATCTGGCGCGATATGGAGAGCCGCCACAAGCTGAGACTCGGGATCTGTTATCGCCAATTCCTCCTCCGTGGGTACAGTCACGGACGGTTTGTACAAGATATCCAAGAAGACATTAGGGGGGACCGGTTTTCTCTGTGAGCCGAGTCGCGAGAGGGCATCAGCTGCTTCGTTGAGTCGCCGATCAACGTGATCAACCTGGTATCCATGAAAATAGCCCACCACGTCAGATACGGCTCGCCTGTAAGCCGCCATCATAGGATCTCGAGAGTCCAAGGTGCCCGAAACCTGTTGCGCCACCAGATCTGAGTCCCCAAAACATCTGACTCGGGTTAGGTTCATCTCTTTTGCTAGTCGCAAACCGTGGAGCAGAGCTTCATACTCTGCCGCGTTATTTGTACAAGGGAACATGAGCCGGAGGACGTAGCAGAACTTATCTCCTTGAGGGGATATCAACACCACACCAGCCCCCGAGCCCTCCAACTGCCTGGATCCATCAAAATAAATAGTCCAATAGGTAAGGTCAGGGCGATCTTCTGGAGCCTGAAGCTCCGTCCAATCATTGACGAAATCAACTAGTGCCTGGGACTTGATGGGCGTGCGGGGGGTATACTGAATGTGATGTGACCCAAGTTCTATCGCCCATTTGGCGATTCGCCCTGTTGCCTCGCGGTTTTGGATGACGTCTCCGAGGGGCGCGGAACTGACCACGGTGATAGGGTGTTCTTGGAAATAATGTTTAAGCTTCCGACTCGCCATGAACACCCCATAGACCAGTTTTTGCCAATGGGGGTATCGTTGTTTGGAGAGGGTTAACACCTCACTAATAAAGTACACCGGGCGTTGTACCGGGTATTCCTTTCCTTCCTCCTTTCTTTTGACGACCACAGCCACGCTGACCGCTTTGGAATTCGCGGCGATATACAGGAGCATAGGCTCCTTTTCAGTCGGGGCCGCCAGGACCGGCGGGTTAACCAGTTGGCGTTTCAAGGCCTGAAGTGCCTCGTCGGCTTCCTCTGTCCACACGAATCGGTCAGACTTCCTCAACAATTGATAGAGCGGAATCTCCTTTTCTCCGAGGCGGCTTACAAAACGACTGAGAGCCGCAATATGACCCGCCAATCGCTGAATTTGGTTAACATTCGTCGGCCTGCCGAGGGAGGCAACCGCTTCAATTTTGGCCGGGTTAGCCTCGATGCCGCGCTCCGATACCAAGAAACCCAGTAGTTTTCCCGCGGGTACGCCGAAAACGCACTTGGTAGGATTTAGCTTCATCTGATATACCCGTAAATTATCAAAGGTTTCCTTAAGGTCTTCCAGAAGTGTCTCCTCCCGGCGGGTCTTGATTACAATGTCGTCCACATAAGCATGGACGTTGCGGCCAATTTGGCTGTGAAGACAATTCTGCATGCAACGTTGGTAAGTCGCCCCTGCGCTCTTGAGCCCGAACGGCATGGACACATAGCAAAAGGCCTCGAAGGGGGTTATGAAAGCAGTCTTTTCTTGATCTTCCACAGCCATTTTGATCTGATGATAACCTGAGTAAGCGTCCAGAAAGCACAATCGTTCGCATCCCGCCACCGAGTCAATGATTTGGTCGATGCGGGGAAGAGCGAAAGGATCCTTGGGGCAAGCTCTGTTGAGGTCCGTATAGTCAATACACATACGGAAAGTGCCATTCTTCTTGAGTACTAACACCGGGTTAGCTAGCCATTTGGGGTGAAAGATTTCCACGATGAACCCGGCGGCTAAAAGACGGGCGACTTCCTCTCCAATCGCCTTTCGTCGCTCCTCGTTAAACCTGCGGAGGTATTGTTGGACAGGTTTGCATTTTGGGTCAATATTAAGATGGTGCTCAGCGAATTCTCTCGGTACACCCGGCATGTCAGAGGGTTTCCATGCGAAGATCTCCCGATTCTCACGGATGAATTCGATGAGCGCTCTTTCCTATTTGGGGTCCAGACCCATCCCAATGGTAAACTGCTTGGATGAATCGCCAGGGACGAAGTCGACTGTCTTCGTGTCATCCGTTGGTTTGAACTTGAGGGGCGACTCGGAATCTGTAGTCGGTTTCTTGAGTGGTTGCATGTCCGCCGGGTGAACATTGGCCCGGTGGTTTTTGAGCTCTTCCGCTGCGCAGGCGACTTCCGCGTAGGCCGCGTCTCCTTCCTCACACTCCCTTGCAATCCTTCTATCTCCGTCGACTGTGATGGGCCCTTTAGGACCAGGCATTTTGAGCTTGAGGTAGACGTAGCACGGGCGGGCCATGAAGCGAGCGTAAGCCGGTCGTCCGAACAGCGCATGGTACGGGCTTTTTAATTTGACCACCTCGAACACCAGAGACTCCGACCTGTAGTACTGTGCAGTTCCAAATGCTACTGAGAGCCTGACCCGGCCAATCGGATAAGCGGATTTGCCCGGGACGATGCCGTGGAAAACCGTGGTTGAAGGCATCAAGTCTTTCTCTAATAGATTCATCCTCCGGAAGGTGTCGAAGTATAGGATATTAATGCTGCTGCCGCCATCCATTAGTACTTTCGATAGAGTGTAGCCCGCCACTTGGGGAGCCACGACCAAGGCCAGGTCGCCCGGGTTATCTATTCTCGGCGGGTGATCCTCTCTGCTCCATGTTATGGTCTGTTCGGATCAGTGGAGATATCTGGGAACTGCCGGCTCAGTTACGCTGTACGCCCGGTGATTTACCTTTTTATCACGTCTGCAGGCATTAGTGGTGAAAACATGGTATTGCCCATTACTTAGTTGTTTAGGATTGTTGCGGAAGCCCCCATGGTCATCCTGGTCCTGCGGAGCCCCCTGTGGGGGCAGCTGCTGGAAGAATCCTGGCGGGTTGTACCGCCGGTGGTGGTGCACCGGGTATTGGCCGCCGCCTGGCTGCGACCCCCCCTGAGCCTCTTGTTCGGGAAAACCGCCGAAGGGGTTGTGCCTTTGGTTGGGCATGGCGAGTTGGTCTTGGCGACGGTTCGGGTCTTCGCTCTGGCTCTTCTTGATTGCCTCGGCCCGAAATTCCCGCATCACGAAGCAGTTCTCCGAGGAATGGCCCGCCGGGCCGTCGGCCATGGCGTGGTGCGGGCAAGGGCCTTTGAGCAGCTCTTCGTAGTTACGCGGTCTTTTCCCGCTGAAGCCTCGATTCTTCTTTTTGCCGTCATTGGCTTTGGTGTTGGCAACCAGATCCGAGGGCTCCTCATGTGGCCTACGCTTGCCGTTGGTCCCCTGGTTATGACGGTTGCGGCCTTGGAGGCGGGTATGCTTATTCGTTGAATCGCCCTTCTTGGGCGAGTTACCCTTACCATCCTCGCCGGGATCCTTGGTATCATCGGCTTCGGCGTACCTAGTGAGGGTGTCCATCAGCTCGCCCATATCCTGAACTTTCCGTTTGAGTCGCCCCAGCTTTTGGACCAGAGGTTCGTAGTGGCAGTTGTGCTCGAGGATAAGCACAGCTTGCGCTGCCGTGATGCCATCCGATGAATGGATAATTTCTGCGACTCGCCTCGACCAATGGTGCGCCGACTCGTCCGGGCGTTGCACTCAGTGTTGTAAGTCGACGATTGTCATCGGTCGTTTACAGGTTCCCCGGAAGTTTTTGATGAAACGTTCCTTTAACTCGGCCCAGGACTGGATAGAAGTGGGGGGTAAATTCTTCAACCAAGTGCGTGCCGATCCCTCGAGCATCATGGTGAAGTATCTGGCGCAAACCGCCTCGTTTACGTCGAGCATGTCCATGGCGATCTCATAGCCCTCGATCCAAGATGTTGGTTCTAGGTCTGGTGTGTAATTAGGCACCTTTCTTGGTCCTTTGAAGTCCTTGGGCATTCTTTCGTTTCGAAGGGCCAGGGACAAGCAGGGCACCCCAACTCGCCCTCCGGTCCCCGCGGGAGGAGTCTGAGCCTCTTGAGTGTTGGGTGGACCTCCGCCCGGCGGGTCCTGCTCGGGCGGGTTATCCTGCGGGAGATGTCGCGGGGCGCTGTTTACGGCTGGCTGATCCTCCGGCCAACCCCTGGTATAGCTCGCCTGGGGGGTGGAGTGTAGCCGTTCGGGACTGTGCGAGAACTGCGCGTTTTGGACCACCGCCGTTTTCAACATCTCAATGGCGTTCCTTGCTTCGATCTCAACTGGGGTGTTGCCGTGGATCGGGAGGGACTCCAGATGGCGAGTTGCGGCAAGCACGTTATCCACCGGGTTAGAGAAGTGGCCTCGGGGGGTACGGAAACGAGGGATTTGACCCTCAGTCGGCTGAATCGGCGGGTTAGGAGGGCGGCCCATCCCTCCTGCTGGGGCGGGTCCCATCCCAGGCGTTTGGGGAGTGTCGAACAGGCGAGTCGGATTGAGATCATGGGGCAGGCGTCCCTGGTGCCTCCGCTGATGGACGGCATCGGATGCGCGCTGCTGTCTTTCGAGCCGCCAATTGTCGGTGTTCAACCGCATCCTTTCGGTCGTAATCTGGGCCTGTCGAGTTTCCATCCTGGCGGACTCCGTCTCAGCATCCTGATGGGCCTTTGCCACCGCCTCCCTTAGCTTTGCTATCTCCGCATTTATCTCTCCTTGGTCCTCTGGTGTGAGGGGGTTGACATTAGTCTTGTGATTTCCGCCGCTAAATCCACTAGGACTGCTGACGCACTTCTGGACGTCCCGCCGGCTCCATCGCCCCCGGCGGGGTTCGGTGCGGGTTGAGTCGCCCCGGCCATGTAGATGGCGATCTGGCGGCGGGTTCGATCGAGGATTTCCGGATCCATGGCTAATGACAAGCCCCCAAGACTGTCTCCGTGGAGGGACTGGATGGAATTGGAATCGCCCATGGATGACTCGTCGTCAGAGTTGACGGGGGTGACCTCCTGAGCCGCCGCGCGCTCTGGTTCCTCCGATCCCTGTGTGAAACCCACAAAGACCGGGCGGGTCAGATTCCGGGTTATGACTGGATGAACGTACCTAGCCGGCTCGACGATGTCGGAGGAGGTGTCCGGCTCAGGAACGGGTGACCCAATCATGCCGATGAAGACGTTGATCTTGCCGAAGGGGACCCTGTAGCCTGATTTGAGAGAATTTGCTTCAGGTCCCCATCGCCTGTTGTCGATGTAGGCTATGCCGCGTCGGCTCCAAGTCATGAGAGCCGCCGCATAACTCCCAGACCCTGGTAGGGCTCCCTTTGAGAACTCAACTCCACTGTGCGCAGGCCCCACGATGGGTGCGAACTGTCGTGGTTTTGTCACGGCAGATGTCCTCGTGAAAGGACTTAGTACTGGAGCCATCGCACCTTGGTGGTGACTCAAAGGGGTTAAGCGGGAGAGACACGGCGATTTACCCAGGTTCAGCCCCTCGAGAAGAGGTAATAGCCTACGTCCTGCTTTGTGTGTATTGATGTGGATTCAATTACAAGGAAGGCGTAACTCGCCCTAACCTAGCACTCGATGATTTCTAACCTATCTCTCCCGCTCCAGACTCGCCTTTATATATAGGTCGAAGCCTTAGGGTTTACAAGAGTCCCTTCCTTTTTACAAATCGTGACCACCGCGGTCTCTAAGTCGCCGTCTTTTCGAACCCAGAGTCCTTCCATAAATCATAACCATCCTGCGACTTCGAACCGCCCGGACAGAGGCCCAACTAGCCTTAAAGGATGAATCGCCTTAACAGTAACCCGGCCCATATTTGGCGGGTCACAACTGCAGGCAATATCCCCAACACTTATCTTGACAATTTTATGAGTAGCCATTTAAGTTATCTATGAACAACATATGTCACCAAGTAGTCCATATCCGCGGACGCGGCTATTAGAATAGATCATAACCCTGCAGGGGTGTACTTCGTCACACACGCCCTCGCCACTTATCGCCATGTGCACGTCATGCACCTCGGCAACCTTCAAGCGGAAGCCCATCGAGGGAGTCGGCCACGACCGTTAACCACATTAGTACCTAGTCCAGGTTTATCGCCTATCTGAGATTAACCCGTACAGAAGTCCGGCCGAGGTTTCCGCCACGGCCTCAAACGATGTGCGCAGGGTTCCCAAGCCCACCATCGGGGTGCCACTTGGTACACCGTGCCACTGCCTACCGCATCACAGCCCACCTCTCAGGTCAGCACCATGCACGGCCTCCAGCATGACTATAAACACCAGAAACTACTTGCAACTCCTGGACCGAGTACTAAGCGATTAATAAGTCGAGCGGGGTCATATTTCAGGGCCCAGCATGTGGTAGTATCTCGTCTTGGATTACATACATGGAACTCAGTTCCTAAGGACGGTTCCAATGAAACAACCCACCATGTACTCCTACACAGCCTTTCACCGGTACCTTTACCAAATCAGGTTCAACACACAACCTTTGCTTACCGAACACATTCTCACAATTCTCTTCATCTCCTAGATGACAGACCATACACAACTCTAAGCATAGCATGCATAGCAGGATAAGGCACATCATGGCTCAAGCAACTACCAGGTATGCTAGGTTGCAAGGTTCAACTATTTACTGTGACAAGGATAGGTCTTGCAAAGGAAGTGGGTTCAACTAACGTGGCAAAAGCATTTGAAGCATTTGATCCTAATGCAATAAGTAAGTGCAGGAGCAAGAACATGGGATTTATCGGGATGATAAAAAATGGTTGGTTGCCTTGTTGCTGAGAGGAGTGACAATATCCGTCAAACGGATATTCGGTGGAATCCGGGGGAGCGGAGCCTACCGAAAGGAATGACAACAACCAATATCAAACATATGCAATCAAGATGATGCATGAGCATGGCATGAGAATACAAGATGGTAAATTATTATAGCTAACATGTATTAGGTTTGAAGTTGATTTGAATCAAGTTCAAATACCACTTCGAACGAGGTATTCTCGGATACCATTTTAATTGATTCGACCTAATGCTCAGATCAACTTGATGTTAACATGCATGGGATGACATGTTAGGTTGCTGGTTTGTAATTAGGACAGTGTTTGGTCATGTCATTTATAGTGAAATTTAAATATTTTCCAAATTCCATCTACAAAGTATTTATAAGAATTAACTTATTCATTAATCTACATGTTTGGGTTTTGTAACATTTTCAAACATGTTTTGAAAATGACATATTCAGATTCCTTGAATTTTTCTGATACTTTTTCATATATAAATTATTTTCATTGGAGTTACAGATTAATTTCTATGAATTTTAGAAGTTTTAAACATTTCTGGAATTATTTTCATACTGGAAAACCCCTTTATTGCGTCAGCCTGACATCAGCAGGTCAACTGACCTGTTGAAAGTCAAACCTGACAAGGGGGACCCACTGGTCAGTGTCTCTGGTCAGTTTTAGATTAGAATTAATATTAATTAGCTAATTAGTCTCTCTGGACCCACATGTCAGTGACTTATCAAATTAATTAAATTTATTTCTGTTAATCCTAAACTCCCAGAGGCTGGCCCCACGCGTCAGTGGCTCAGGCCAGCTGAGATCCATCGGCGGCGAGGTCGTCCTCTCCGGCGGGGAGCCTCCGGCGACCACCAGAACGGCGGAGGGGCTCGGAAACGGCGCACAGGGGGCCAAACTCTGCGCGGAGAGCACCAGAGGAACGACACTTCTCCCGCGGGTTCATGTTTGCACTTAGCCGGGGCTGATCTGGCCGGAGATGATGCCAACGACGAGCTTGGCGGCGGCCAAAGTTCGGGCGTCATCGGGGTCATCGAAACTGAGGGAGCTACGCACGAGACTCAGCTCCTACGGCATCTATGCGACGGCCTGAAGCTCCTGGTGGCCTCAGAAGGACGAGCTGATCACCGGAGGGCTACCGGCGACGAGCTCCCGCGGCGGATCTCGTCGGGCTCTAGTGAAATCATGGCTAGAGGAAGGGATCGAAGGGGGAAACTTGGGGGAAAGCAGCGAAAGCTCACGGGGAGTGCAGTGGTGGCGCTAGCTTGCTCGGGGACGGCCTGGAGAGGAAGAACGCCGGCGACGAACTTCGCTGACCCGAGGAAGAAGACGACTGCGTCTCGTCGTTTCACTGCGTCTCGGCGTCGGGCTCCTGGCTAGAAAGTTCAGGGAGTTGCGCCGGACCTATTGCGCGACTCAGGAGGGGAATGACGGTGAGCTCGAGCTCTGCTCGGGCTCCAATGGCGGCAGAAAGAAACGAGGCAGAGGGGGAGAATGAGGAGAGGATGAGCTCGGGCACGCCTCGGGAGGGTTATCCCCTCGCGTGCCAGCGCAGAGCGGCGGCCACAAAGGCGCACAGGTGCGTGGCCGCGCTGGAGTACGCGGCGGCCACCTCCTGCTGCCCACTGGCGGGGGAGGAAGACGACAGGAAGAAGCTGGGCCGGGACAGGTGAGCGACACGTAGGGTTTCCTCTTTTCTTTCTCTTTTGTTTTTTTTTCCAATTTGTTTCTGTTTTGCTATTTCATTGACTTACTATTTAATTCAGCTCCCAAATAGTTTGTAAAAACTATGTTGAATACCCCAGAATATTTGTTGGAATATTTCCAACCATTCCTAAAGTTTTCAACATTTTTGAAAGCTTAAAGTTTCTGATTTCAAATTTAAAACTTGAAACAAGTAGCTTTTGCATTTATTTAAAATGCCAAGAGTATAAAATAAATGGTTTCCTTTATTCTTATTTGTTTTCAAGAATTATCAGAAAAGTTGAACTTTTCTTGAGGCCATTTTGGGTTCATTGATTTTAACTAGTTTGAATTTTCCTTTATTTTGAAAAGTGGCTAGGGTTTTAGAATTTTCCTTCACCACTTGCTTTGTTCTTGTTGAAAATTTCTTAGATGCAATGCAAAGAAAACATGAGCACAAAGCTAACTTGATTAAGGTGTTAGGGATGTGACAACTACATGATCTTTCATGCTTTTGTTCTATTCTCACTCTTTTTGATCATGTCAAGAGACAAAGCCCTTCAACTAAGACACTCTTTATTATATGGCTCACAAGCTCGAATACAGCAGGGGTGACACAAAGCAAAACTCAAGATTTAAACACTAAGACTTTAAATCTACTAGAGAAAGAGAAAACTGAAAAGGAAAACAAAAAAAGGTAAAGGCAAAAGATGTGATGGTGATACGATACCGGGGAAACTCCCCCAAGCTTGGCACAAGCCAAGGGGATTGCCCATACCCATGTTTAGTGGTCTTCCTTTGGTGGTGATGGTGGAGCCGTTGTTGCAATCTTTGACTCCAAGAGGGCCATTAATCTTTGATTTATACCTTGGAGATCTGCGATATGTTTTTCCAACAAAACAACTTCACGAGTGAGACAAGTATTGCGAGCACGACTTGTTTCACAAAACCTCAAGAATTCAATCAAGGATGGAGACAGTAGGTGGAGGTAGGGTTGGAGGAAATCCACTTCCTCAACTTCTTCCCTGTTGAGCACAGATTGCACTTCATCCCATGCCTGATTCTTCTCCTTAGCTTTGCCCTTTGTTTCCTTAGGTAGCCTTTCCTTAGCCTCCATGACCTCCATCCTTTTCATATCAGCATGTACTTCTCCATAGATTTGAGGGAGATTGTTCTCCCCCAAAGATTCTTGAGATGACATCTTGCTCTAAATCTGCGACAGAAAATAGGCTCGAAACAGAAAACAAAGGAAACCTGCGTGATGCAGGGGTCAGACCAAACGGGAGTATATATAATGATTTTTTCAGACCAGAAGGAGTACCGTGCACGAAAACGGAGTCCAGGAGGCGCACGAGGTGGCCACAAGCCTTCACGGCGCGGCCAGGGGGTGGGCCCCCGCCGTGCAGGCTTGTCGCCAACTCGCACACTTTCTGGACTACTTCCAATTTTTGTATTTTTTTCAAATATTCCAAAACGGAGAAAATTTCCTACTGGAAAAGTTTTGGACTCTGTTTTCTTACCGAATCAGATACCTCTTCGTTTTCGGAGTCTGAAACAGGCTGATAAATATCCCTTAGGTATTCTTCCGGAGTTATGGTATTGATGATATTGCTTTCAACATTTATGGGAGTACGTGAGATATAATGCTTGATTCTCTGACCATTTACAACTCTCGGACAATTACCTTCCGCGTTGTTGATCTTCATAGCACCGGAACGATATACTTCCTCAACAACATAGGGACCTTCCCATTTAGAGAGAAGCTTGCCTGCAAAGAATCTTAAACGAGAGTTATATAGCAAGACATAATCACCTACATTGAACTCACGCTTTTGTATCCTCTTATCATGCCATCTCTTGACCTTTTCTTTGAACAACTTGGCATTCTCATATGCCTCAGTTATCCACTGATCAACCGAGCTAATGTCAAATAACCTCTTCTCACCGGCAACTTTGAAATCAAAGTTGAGCTCTTTGACTGCCCAATAAGCTTTATGCTCTAGCTCAAGAGGTAAATGACATGCTTTACCGTACACCATTTTGTATGGAGGCATGCCCATGGGATTCTTATAGGCAGTTCTGTAAGCCCACAGTGCATCATCGAGCTTCTTAGACCAATTCTTTCTAGACCTGTTGACAACCTTTTGCAGAATCAGTTTAATCTCTCTATTACTTAGCTCTACTTGACCACAGGAATGAGGGTGATAGGGAGACGCAATTCTATGGTTGACATCGTACTTAGCAAGCGTTTTACGGAAACACCATGAATGAAGTGTGAACCACCGTCGGTCATCAGATTTCTAGGGACACCAAATCTAGGTAAGATAACTTCTTTCAGCATCCTGATAGAGGTGTTGTGATCAGCACTACTAGTGGGGATAGCGTCTACCCTCTTAGTGACGTAATCAACAACAACTAGGATATGAGTATACCCGTTGGATTTTGGAAAACGTCCTATATAATCAAAGCCCCAAACATCAAATGGTTCAATGAAAAGTGAATAGTTCATAGGCATTTCCTGACGTTTGCTAATATTACCTATTCTTTGACATTCGTCACAAGAAAAGACGAACTTACGGGCATCCTTGAAGAGAGTGGGCCAATAGAAACCTGATTGCAATACCTTGTGCGCATTTCTATCTCCCGCATGGTGTCCTCCGTAGGCCTCGGAGTGACACTTCTGTAGGATCTGTCCCTGTTCATGTTTAGGTACACAACGTATAATAACACCATCTACTCCTTCCTTATAAAGGTTAGGATCATCCCAAAAGTAGTGTCTCAAGTCAAAGAAGAATTTCTTCTTTTGCTGGTACGTGAAACTAGGTGGTATGTATTTGGCAACGATATAGTTTGCATAATCAGCATACCACGATGCACTTCGTGAAGCATTGATGATATTCAATTTCTCATCGGGAAAGTTATCATCAATAGGTTGAGGGTCATCAAGAACGTTCTCCAACCTAGACAAGTTATCTGCTACTCATTTATCAGCACCCTTTATGTCGACAACGTGCAAATCAAATTCTTGTAGCAAGAGAACCCATCTGATAAGTCTAGGTTTAGTGTCCTTCTTCTCCATAAGGTACTTAATAGCAGCAAGGTCAGTGTGAATAGTGACTTTGGAATCAACTATGTAAGACTTGAACTTTTCACATGCAAACACGATTGCTAAAAATTCCTTCTCCGTAGTGGCATAGTTTCTCTGGGCACTGTCTAGAGTTTTACTAGCTTAGTGGATAAGATTCAACTTCTTATCGACTCTTTGCCCTAGAACAGCACCAACAGCATAATCACTAGCGTCACACATGATCTCAAAAGGTAAGTTCCAATCAGGTGGTTGAACAATAGGTGCAGTTATCAAACCCTCTTAAGTATTTCGAAGGCTTCCTCACGATCATCGTCAAAAACAAAAGGAATATCCTTTTGTAAGAGATTGGTAAGAGGCCTAGAAATCATAGAGAAGTCTTTGATGAACCTTGTATAGAAACTAACATGACCAAGGAAACTTATTATAAATTTGATATCTGTGGGGTATGGCATTTTATCGATTGCATCAACCTTAGCCTTATCGACATCAATACCTCTTTCATAAATTGTATGTCCTAAGACGATGCCTTCATTAACCATAAAGTGTCATTTCTCCCAATTCAAGACAAGATTGGTGTCTTTACATCTCTGTAAGACTCGATCAAGGTTGCTGAGGAAATTATCGAAAGAAGACCCATAAACGGAAAAGTCATCCATGAAAACCTCGACAATATTTTCACAAAATTCAGAGAATATAGCCATCATACATCTTTGAAAGGTGGTAGGTGCATTACATAAGCCAAAAGGCATACGTCTATAAGCAAAGGTACCGAAAGGGTAGGTGAAAGTGGTTTTCTCGTGATCAGATTGTGCAACTGGTATTTGGGAGAAACTAGAATAACCGTCTAGAAAGCAGAAGTGTGTGTGTTTAGACAGCCTTTCTAGAATTTGGTCGGTAAAAGGCAGAGGGTAATGATCTTTCCTAGTGGCTTTATTAAATTTCCTAAAATCGATCACCATCCTATAGCCAGTAATAATCCTCTGTGGGATCCATTCATCCTTATCATTGGGGACATTGGTAATGCCTCCCTTCTTAGGGATGCAATGCACCGGACTCACCCAATCGCTATGAGAAACATGATAGATGATACCCGCTGCCAGGAGCATTAGTATTTCTTTTCTTACAACTTCTTTAATCTTAGGATTCAATCTCCTTTGATGATCAAAACTGGTTTGAAACCAGGATCGGTTTTAATCTTGTGTTGGCACAAAGTGGGATTAATGCCCTTAAGATCATCAAGAATATATCCAATAGCAGCATGGTGCTTCCTCAGAGTTTTTAGCAACTTCTTTTCTTCATGTTCTCAGAGGCTAGCACTAATAATGACAGGATATATCTCCTTTTCATCAAGATAGGCATACTTAAGAATATCAGGCAACTATTTAAGCTCGAACACAGGATCACCCTTTGGTGGGGGTGGATCCCCAAGCAGTTCAACAGGCAAGTTATTCTTAAGGATAGGATATTGTTCTTAGACGACTCTATCTATCTCATGCCTTTCATCCATATGCATATCATTTTCATGCTCAAGCAAGTATTGCTCTAAGGGATCAGTAGGAGGCACGGCAATAGAAGCTAAGGCAATAGTTTCATCCTTACTAGGCAACTCCTTTTCATGAGGTTGTCTACCGAACTTGGAGAAATTGAACTCATGTGACACACATTCAAAGCCAACAGTGACAATTTGCTTCTCACAGTCAATATGAGCATTGACAGTATTGAGAAAAGGTCTACCAAATATGATGGGACAAAAGCTATCTTGTGCGGTAGCAAGAACGAGGAAATCAGCAGGATACTTCGTTTTACCACACAATACTTCAACATCCCTAACAATTCCCACACGGCAGATAGTATCTCTATTGGCAAGCTGAATAGTGACATCAATAGGCTCTATCTCAACAGGTGAAATCTCATCTTTGATTTTATTGTATAAGGATTGAGGTATTGCACTAACACTAGCACCCACGTCACATAAACCATGATAACAATGATCTCCTATCTTAACAGAAACCACAAGCATGCTAACAACATGCCTATGTTTGTCTCTAACGTGAGGTTTAGGAATTCTAGCACCATCTTCACAGAAGCGAATATTATTTCCCTCAACATCGTCGGACAGAATATCTTTGATTATAGCGATGCTAGGTTCACCTCTAATTTGCTAAGGGGGTGTAGTTGTTCTAATGTAGCCTCTACGTATCACAGTTGAAGCTTTAGAATGATCCTTTATCCTAACAGGGAAAGGTGGTTTCTCAATGTAAGCACTGGGAACCACAGGATCATTATAGGCAATGACTTTCTCTTCAACTGGATTGGGTTTAACTACATTGACTTCTAAAGGAGGATGATATTTAAACCACTTCTCTTTGGGTAGATCAATATGAGAAGCAAAGGATTCACACAATGAAGCTACTATCTCAGAGTCAAGTCCATACTTAGCGCTAAAGTCACAAAAAGTATTTGTCTCAACAAAGGATTTAATGCAATCAAACGTGAAATTCATACCTGACTCCTTACCTTCTTCAAGCTCCCAATCTTCAGAGTTGCATTTAATTCTCTCCAATAAATTCCATTTGAAGTCAATATCTCTCTTCATAAAAGAACTGGTACAAGAAGTATCAAGGATGGTGCGATCATCATGAGAAAGCCGAGCATAGAAGTTCTGAATGATAATTTCTCTCGAGAGCTCATGATTGGGGCATGAATATAGCATTGATTTAAGCCTCCCCCAAGCTTGAGCGATGCTTTCTCTGTCACGAGGCCAAAAATTATAAATATAATTCCGATCACGATGTACTAAATGCATAGGATAAAACTTTTGATGAAATTCCAATTTCAACCGATTGTAGTCCCATGATCCAGTATCATCACATAGCCTATACCATGTCAACGCCTTATCCTTCAAAGATAAAGGAAAGACCTTCTTCTTGACCTCATCCTCGGGAAAACCTGCAAGCTTAAATAAACCACAAACTTCATCTATATAGATTAGATGCAAGTCTGGATTTGATGTTCCATCTCTTGTAAAAGGATTAGCCAGCAGTTTCTCAAGCATACCCGAAGGAAATTAAAAGAAAATATTTTCCGTAGGAGCAGCAGGTTGAGGAGCAACTATTTGTTCTTCCGTTCGAGGTGAAGATACCCCGAACAAGCCCCTCAAAGGATTAGTATCCATAGTGACAAGTGACAATAAATTTCAGCACACTATATGAATGTTTCCTTACCAAGTTCCACTTACCAAAGGCGCTTCACTCCCCGGCAATGGTGCCAGAAAAGAGTCTTGATGACCCACAAGTATCGGGAATCAATCATAGTCCTCTCGATAAGTAAGAGTGTCGAACCCAACGAGGAGCAGATGGATCTGACAAGTGGTTTTCAGCAAGGTAAAATCTGCAGGCACTGAAATTGTCGGTAACAAGTGATTGTGTGGTGAGATGATTCGTAGCAAGCAACAAGTAACAAAAGTAGCAACGGTGCAGCAAAGTGGACCAATCCCTTTTGTAGCAAGGGACAAGCCTGGAGAAAGTCTTATAGGAGGAAAACGCTCCCGAGGACACACGGGAATTTCTGTCATGCTAGTTTTCATCATGTTCATATGATTCGCGTTTGTTACTTTGATAGTTTGATATGTGGGTGGACCAGCGCTTGGGTACTGCTCTTACTTGGACAAGCATCCCGCTTATGATTAACCCCTCTTGCAAGCATCCACAACTACGAAAGAAGAATTAAGACAAAGTCAAACCATAGCATTAAACTAGTGGATCCAAATCAGCCCCTTACGGAGCAACGCATAAACTAGGGTTTAAGCTTGTGTCACTCTAGCAACCCATCATCTACTTACTACTTCCCAATGCCTTCCTATAGTCCCAAATAATGGTGAAGTGTTATGTAGTCGATGTTCACATAACACCACTAGAGAAAAAACAGCATACAACACATCAAAATATCGAACGAATACCAAATTCACATGACTACTATTAGCATGACTTATCCCATGTCCTCAGGAACAAAAGTAACTACTCACAAAGCATAATCATATGCATGACCAGAGAGGTAATGAGTAGCATCGAGGATCTGAACATAAACTCTTCCACCAAACAATCCAACTAGCATCAACTACAAAGAGTAATCAACACTACTAGCAACCTTACAAGTACCAATCGGAGTCGCGAGACGGAGGTTGGTTACAAGTGATGTACTAGGGTTTGGAGATGAGATGGTGCTGATGAAGATGTTGATAGTGACGTGTCCCCTCCGATGAGAGGAGTGTTGGTGATGACGATGGCGATGATTTTCCCCTCCGGGAGGGAAGTTTCCCCGGCAGGATCGTCCTGCTGGCGCTCTAGATTGGTTCTGCTCAAGTTCCGCCTCGTGGCGGCGGCAAATCCATGAAAAAGCTCCTCCTTGATTTTTTTCCTGGACGAAACCCTTCATATAGCAGAAGAGGGGGGCTAGTGGGCCAGCAGGCTGCCCACAAGCCCTCATGGCGCGACCTGGGGGTGGCCGCACCGTGCAGGCTTGTGGAGCCTGCACGCGCCCCTCTGGCACTTCTTCGGCCCAGTATTTTTTATAAATCCGGAAAAAAATCCTCGTTCATTTTTACGGCGTTTGGAGTTGCGCAGAATATGTATCTCAACTTTTCTCAACTTTTAGGCTAGAATTCCAGCTGCCAGCATTCTCCCTCTTCATGTAAACCTTGCAAAATAAGAGAGAAAAGGCATAAGAATTGTACCGTGGAGTGAAATAACAGCCCAAGAAACGATAAATATCAACATGAAAACATGATGCAAAATGGACTTATCACAGACCCCAATAAAACTGTGTCAATCGGGCACAATTGGAGCCCGAAATCGACGAGGCACGACGTGCTTTTCTGCGTGAAAATTGGGAGGTATTCGCGTGGCACCCATCTGACATTCTAGGAATCCCTCGCGGGTTGGCAAAGCACAGCCTGAACATAGTATCCGGCTTCAAACCCGTCAAACAAGCCTTGAACCGATTTTTCAAACATAAACGCCAAGTGCCAGTTCCTGTTTTTTCTGTGTTTTTGACTCTTTCCAGATCTGATTTTGGAACGGAGTCCAAATAGAATAAAAACCCCGAAATGATTTTTTCCCGAACGAAAAAAGATCAGGGGGCCTTTGGGCCAAGCCAGGTGGGCTCCAGGGAGCCCACAAGCCCCCACTCCGCCACCAGGCGGGAGGCGGCGGTGTCAGGGCTTGTGGCCTCCCTGGCCGCCCCCTGGCCTAGATCCTTGGCCTATATATTCCCAAATATTCAGCAAAAAATCAGGAGAGCCTCGAAAATACTTTGACGCCGCCGCAAGCTTCCGTTTCTGCGAGATCTCATCTGGAGACCCTTCCCGGTGCCCTGCCGGAGGGGACTTTGGAGTTGGAGGGCTTCTTCATCATCATCATCGCCCCTCCAGTGACTCGTGAGTAGTTCACTTCAGACCTACGGGTCCGTAGTTAGTAGCTAGATGGCTTCTTCTCTCTCTTGGATCTTCAATACAAAGTTCTCCATGATCTTCATGGAGATCTATCCGATGTAATCTTCTTTGGCGGTGTGTTTGTCGAGATCCGACGAATTGTGAATTTGTGATCAGATTATCTATGATATATATTTGAGTCTTTGCTGATTTCTTATATGCATGATTTGATATCCTTGTAAGTCTCTGCGAGTCTTGGTTTTTTTTGGCCAACTAGATCTATGATTCTTGCAATGGGAGAAGTGCTTGGTTTTGGGTTCTACCATGTGGTGACCTTTCCAAGTGACAGTAGGGGCAGCAAGGCACACATCCAGTAGTTGCCATCAAGGGTAAAAAGATGGGGTTTTTATCATTGGTTTGAGATTATCCCTCTACATCATGACATCTTGCTTAAGGCGTTACTCTGTTGTTATGGACTTAATACACTAGATGCATGCTAGATAGCGGTCGACGTGTGGAGTAATAGTAGTAGATGCAGAAAGTATCGGTCTACTTGTCTTGGACATGATGCCTATAGATATAATCATTGCATAGATATCATCACGACTTTGCGCGGTTCTATAAATTGCTCGACAGTAATTTATTCACCCACCGTCTACTTGCTTTCAAGAGACAAGCCACTAGTAAACACTACGGCCCCGGGGTCTATTCACATCCATCGTTTGCATCTCCGCTTTTACTTTGCTTTGTTACTTTGTTGCTTTCAGTTCTCACTTGGCAAACAATCTATAAGGGATTGACAACCCCTTCATAGCGTTGGGAGCAAGCTTTTGTGTTTGTGCAGGATCTTGTGATACTCCTCCACCGGATTGATACCTTGGTTCTCAAACTAAGGGAAATACTTACCACCACTGTGCTACATCACCCTTTCCGCTTTGAGGGAACACCAACGCAAGGCTCCAAGGCCACGGGGGAAATCCTTTGCATACTTGCCTAGGAAGTCCCTTAAGGCGTAGGCGCAGCTGAAGGATTCCTGGTGCCGTCGACACGACTATTTTTGGCGCCGTTGCAAGGGAAGCACAGCTGACATCATAAGTATTTCTGGCGATGTCGCCGGGGATCTTTTTGAGGTAGCAGTCACCGTACCAAAGAAGGATAAATCCTGGCGGCTATGTGTCGATTTTAAAGACATGAACAAAGCGCGCCCCAAGGATCCTTTTCCACTGCCCTGGATAGATCAGATTACTAACGCCACAGCTAGTCATGATTCCGTATGCTTCCTTGACAACTACTCCGGATACCGTCAGATCAAAATGAAGGAATCCGATCACGCAGCAACCGCATTCATAAGACCCTACGGGCCATTCTTTTTTGACACAATGTCGTTCGGACTAAAAAACGCGGGTGCCACTTATCAGCACATGATTCAACCTTTCTTCGGGAAATAGATCGGAAAAATAGTAGAGGCATATGGCAACGATGTGGTCGTCAAAACCAGACACGTCAACCTGATGGTGGAAGACCTCAGGGAGACCTTAGCCAATTTATGGGAGTACGATATTCGTCTTAACCCGAAAAATGCGTCTTCGGGGTCCCCACCGGCAAATTCCTTGGATTTGTTGTATCGCAAAGAGGAATCAAAGCCAACTCGACCAAAATACGAGCTCTGTCACTGGTCGCAACACAAATAGAGCTACAACACGTCCAAAAACTTGCAGGTTGCATGGCGCCTCTAAGCAGATTTATTTCTCGTCTAGGCAAGAAGGCCCTGCCACTGTATCGATTTCTTAAGAAAACCAAAGATTTCAAGTGGATCGATGAGGCCGCAACGGCTTTGGAAGACATCAAGGAGATACTAGCCAGCAACCCTATTCTAGGAGCACCCTTCATAGGGGAGCCGATGTTCATATACATCTTGGCCACCAATCAAGTCGTCAGCACGTTACTCGTCCTAGAACGAGAAGTCGAGGGCTAGCAGCTAAGGATTCAAAGGAACCCCATGTAAGACAAGGTACCCACACTACCAAAAGATCGCCTATACAGTGTTCATGGCATCACGAAAGCTTTCGACACTACTTTCAGGAGTGTGGGGTCATTGTGACTCCGGAAGTTCCGCTGAACGACATCGTAAACAATAAAGATGCCACTGGCCCAATAGCAAAATGGGTCATTGAGCTCCTACCTTTCGAGATCACCTACAAACATTCACGGGCCATGAAATCTCATGTCCTAGCCGACTTCGTGGTGGAATGGACCGAGGCCGAACTCCCCAGAGATTATAGCACTTATGCTCACTTGACCATGTACTTCGACGGGTCCAAAACCTTCGCCGGACTAGGGGCTAGAGTAATTCTCACACCCCCAACGATGGACAATGTTCGGTACGTGCTTCAAATCATATACACCGATTCAGATAATGTTGCTGAATATGAAGCCCTGCTGCACGGTCTTCGGATGGCAGCCTCAATGGGTATTCAGCGCTTCTAAGTGCAAGGAGACTCTAACGTTGCCATTTCACAAATCAAAGGCTAATTCGATGCAAAGAATCCGAAAATGGCGGCTTATAGAAACTCCGTACTCAAAATATCATCACGATTTGAAGTATTAGAGTTCCACCATGTCTCAAGAGACAACTAACCAGCAACGAGCGTTCTCACCCACTTAGGCACGAAGTGTGACCCCGTCCCTAGCAACATCTTCCTTGAGTGGCTATTCAAGCCATTGATACGTCTCCAACGTATCTATAATTTTTGATGGTTTCATGCTATAATCTTGTCAAACTTTGGATGTTTTGCATGCCTTTTATTTATTTTTTGGGACTAACTTATTAATCCAGTGCCAAGTGCCAGTTCCTGTTTTTTCCATGTTTTTGACCCCTTTCAATTAGTTTTGAGTTGTGGTTATGGTAATATTGAAGTCATGCTAGTAAGGTGTTGTGGATCTAGAAATACTTGTGTTAAAGTTAGTGATTCCCGTAGCATGCACGTATGGTGAACCGCTATGTGATGAAATCTGAGCATGATTAGTCTATTGATTGTCATCCTTTGCGTGGCGGTCGGGATCGCGCGATGGTTTATACCTACCAACCCTTCCCCTAGGAGTATGCATTGAATGCTTTGTTTCGATTACTAATAAAACTTTTGCAACAAGTATATGAGTTCTTAATGACTAATGTTGAGTCCATGGTTTAGATGCACTTTCACCTTCCACCATCACTATCTTCTTAGTGCCGTTCAACTTTCGCCGGTGCATAAAACCCACCATTAGCCTCCCTCAAAATAGCCACCATACCTACCTACTACGGCTTTTTCAAAGTCATTCCGAGATATATTGCCATGTAACTACCACCATGACATGTGCCACCACATCTACATTGCCATTGCATGATCGTAAGATAGCTAGCATGATGTTTCCATTAATGTCTATGCCATGCTAGATCATTGTCATGGTACACTACCTAAGGCATTCCATATAGAGTCATTGTTGCTCTAAGTTTTGAGTTGAAAGTGTGATGATCATCATTAATGGAGCATTGTCCCATGTGAGGAAATAAAAGAGGCCAAAGAAGCCCACCAAAATAAGAAAGAGGCCAAAGAGCCCACCAAAAAAATATAAAAAAAATATGAGAGAAAAAGAGAGAAGGGACAATGCTACCACTTTTTCCACACTTGTGCATATTAAGCACCATGATCCTCATGATTGAGAGTCTCTCGTTTTGTCACCACCATATAGCTAGTGGGAAATTTTCATTATATAACTTGGCTTGTATATTCCAATGATAGGCTTCTTTAAAATTGCCTTAGGTCTTCGTGAGCAAGCAAGTTGGATGCACACCCACTAGTTTTTTTAAGAGCTTTCACATACTCGTAGCTCTAGTGCATCATTTGTATGGCAATCCCTACTCATTCACATTGATATCTATTGATGAGGATCTCCATAGCTCATTGATATGCCTAGTTAATGTGACTATCTTCTCCCTTTTTGTCTTGAAACCTCCACCACACTCTACACCACTTATAGTGCTAAAACCATGGCTCACGCTCATGTATTGCGTGAGAGTTGAAAAGGTTTGAGAAAGTAAAGGTGTGAAACAATTACTTGTCCAATACCGGGGATGTGCATGATTTAAATTCGTTGTGCAATGATGATAGAGCATAGCCAGACTATATGCTTTTGTAGGGATAACTTTCTTTTGGCCTTGTTATTTTGAAATTTCATGATTACCTTGCTAGTTTGCTTGAATTATTATTGTTTCCACATCAATAGAAAACTATTGTTTTGAATCTAATGGATCTGAACATTCACGTCACATAAGAGGAGTTACAAAGGACATCTATGCTAGGTAGCATGAAAGCATCAAAAATTCATTCTTTATCACTTCCATACTCGAGGACGAGCAGGAGTTAAGCTTGGGAATGCTTGATACGTCTCAAACGTATCTATAATTTTTGATGGTTTCACGATGTTATCTTGTCATCTTTGGATGTTTTATGTACCTTTTATATCTTTTTTGGGACTAACTTATTAATTCAGTGCCAAGTGCCAGCTCCTGTTTTTTCTATGTTTTTGGCTCTTTTCAGATCTGATTTTTGAACGGAGTCCAAACAGAATAAAATCCCCGAAATGATTTTTTCCCTAATGGAAGAAGATCAGGGGGGCTGTGGGCCAAGTCAGGAGGGCTCCTGGGAGCCCACAAGCCCCCACTCCGCCAGCAGGGGGAGGCGGCGGTGTCAGGGCTTGTGGCCACGCTGAGTGCCCCCTAACCTAGATCTTTGGCCTATATATTCCCTAAAATACAAAAAAAATTAGGGGAGCCACGAAAATACTTTTCCGCCGCCGCAAGCTTCCGTTTCCGCGAGATCTCATTTGGAGACCCTTCCCGGCGCCCTACCGGAGGAAACTTTGGAGTTGGAGGGCTTCTTCATCATCATCATCGCCCCTCCAATGACTCGTGAGTAGTTCACTTCAGACCTACGGGTCCGTAGTTAGTAGCTAGATGGCTTCTTCTCTCTCTTGGATCTTCAATACAAAGTTCTCCATGATCTTCATGGAGATCTATCCGATGTAATCTTCTTTGGCGGTGTGTTTGTCGAGATCTGATGAATTGTGGATTTTTGATCAGATTATCTATGATATATATTTGAGTCTTTGCTGATTTCTTATATGCATGATTTGATATCCTTGTAAGTCTCTCCGAGTCTTGGGTTTTGTTTGGCCAACTAGATATATGATTCTTGCAATGGGAGAAGTGCTTGGTTTTGGGTTCTTACCATGTGGTGACCTTTCCCATTGACAGTAGGGGCAGCAAGGCACACATTAAGTAGTTGCCATCAAGGGTAACAAGATGGGCTCTGTCGTTGATATGAGATTGTCCAGCTACATCATGTCATCTTGCTTAAGGCGTTACTTTGTTCTTTTCGACTTAATACACTAGATGCGTGCTGGATAGCGGTCGACGTGTGGAGTAATAGTAGTAGATGCAGACAGTATCGGTCTACTTGTTTTGGACGTGATGCCTATAGATATAATCATTTCCATAGATATCGTCATGACTTTGCGCGGTTCTATCAATTGCTCGACAGTAATTTGTTCACCCACCGTCTACTTGCTTTCATGAGAGAAGCCACTAGTAAACACTATGCCCCCCGGGTCTATTCACATCTATCGTTTACACCTCTGCTTTTACTTTGCTTTGTTACTTTGTTTCTTTCAGTTCTCACTTGGCGAACAATCTATAAGGGATTGACAACCCCTTCATAGCGTTGGGAGCAGGTTGTTTGTGTTTGTGCAGGCTCTTGTGATACTCCTCCACTCGATCGATACCTTGGTTCTCAAACTGAGGGAAATACTTACCATCGCTGCGCTACATCACCCTTTCCGCTTCAAGGGAACACCAACGCAAGGCTCCAAGGCCACGAGGGAAATCATTTGCATATTTTCCTAGGAAGTCCCTTAAGGCTTAGCCGTAGCAGAAGGATTCCTGGTGCCGTCGACACACCTATTTCTGGCGCCATTGGAAGGTCTTTTGTTGCAGTGGCACAACTGACATCAACCGTCTACTTGCTTTCATGAGAGAAGCCACTAGTGAACACTACGGCCCCTGGGTCTATTCACAACTATCATTTCCACTTTCACTTTTACTTTGCTTGTTTACTTTGTTGCTTTGAGTTCTCACTTTGGAAACAATCTATAAGGGATTGACAACCCTTCATGGCGTTGGGTGCAAGCTCTTTGTGTTTGTGCAGGTACTTGTGACTTGATGAGATCTTCCATTGGTTGGATATCTTGGTTCTCAAAACTGAGGGAAATGCTTACCTCCGCTGTGCTACATCACCCTTTCCTCTTTAAGGGAACACCAACGCAAGGTTCCAAGGCCGCGGGGAAATCCTTTGCATATTTCCCAAGGAAGTCCCTAAAGGCGCAGCCGTAGCAGCAGGATTCCTGGTGCTGTACTAGGTAAGGTCTGTTGTCGCAGTAGCAGAAGGATTTCTTGTGCCGTTTCCAGGGAAGGTCTGTTGTCGCAGTAGCAGGCGGTATGCTTTCATTGTCAACATAACAAATAAGAGGTTTGAATATCTTCCATGCTATATATATTATAGGCGGTTCCCAAACATAATAGTAAAGTTTTTACTCCCCCTCCACCAATCGATCACACTCCACGGTCGGCCGAATCCATGGGTACCGTCCATACAAACGACAATCCTAGGGGATTTTTGTTTTATAATACTTTCATTTGACTTTTGAGCATGGAACTGGGCATCCCGAATACTAGCCAATTTCCCGTGCATGAGAGTGAATCAACACATATCGTGAGAATAACCCACCTAACATGGAATATACTTACAGCCCCTAGTCACTACATGAGCAATTCGGGCATACAAGATAGAATATTGTTTTGAAGGTTTAGAGTATGGCACATGCAAATTTACATGCGATGGCAGGTAAATATCGCATATAGGTAGGTATGGTGGACTCATATGAAACAACTTTGGGTTTATGGAAATGGATGCACAAGTAGTATTCCCGCTAAGTACAAGTGGAGGCTAGAAAGATACTGGGAAGCGACCAACTAGAGAGCGACAACAGTCATAAACATGCTTTGATATTAACCAATATTGAATGCAAGCATGAGTAGGATATATATCACCATGAACATGAACATCGTGGAAGCTATGTTGGTTTTGTTTCAACTACATGCGTGAACATATGCCAAGTAAGGCCACTCGAATCATTCGGAGGAGGGTACCATTCTATCATACTACATCACAACCATTTTAATATGCATGTTGGCAATCAAGACAAACCATTATTCACACCTACCTAATTAAGCATGGCATAAGTAACTATAATCTATAATTGTCATTGCAAACATGTTCAACCATAATGAGCTGAATCCAGAAGATGAGCTAATCATATTTACAAAGAAACAAAATAGGTCGAGTTCATACCAACTTTTCTTCATCTCTGTCACCTCATCATATATCGTCATTGTTGCCTTTCACTTGGATGACCGAACGGTGTGAATAATAATAATATTAAGAGTTCATGTGCATTGAACTAAGCTGAATCTGCAAGCAATAACTCAAAGGAGAAGACAAGGTAATATGGGCTCTCTCATAGATAAACGATAATGCATATGAGATCCACTCAGCATGTCATCGTGGTCTTCTCCTTACGACCCAAAGAAGAAAGAAAAACTATTTACACGGGAAATCCCCCAACAAGCAAAGGAAGAACGAACAATCTATTTGGGTTTTCTTTTAACACTACAACTAAACAAACTAGAAGGTAAAGCTAGAACTATTTTTTTGGATATTCTCAAGGTTAATGAAACACACAAGAAGAAAACAAAAAGAAGAAATAAACTACCATGGATGGTAAAATAAAAAAGTATGAACACCAACAACTGGAATGAGTGTGTGAACATGTATGTAATGTCGGTGAGAAATACGTACTCCCCCAAGCTTAGGCTTTTGGCCTAAGTTGGTCTAGGGACATGGGTGGAAATAACCCTCTCCTAGATACTCTGGAGGATACCAAGGGTTCCACTAGTTTGCGAGCTCGTGCGGCTCCCAGTAAAAAACCGGAGCCTCATACGGATCGAGGGCTGGTGCAGGCTCACGTGCTGGGGGTTGCGACATGCCCCAATATTTGTAAATGTCCTCGGGCATAATAGTGTACCTGCCTGAATGCTTTGGTACAGTTCTCTATTATAAGGAGGCCTTAATATCCCTTAGTTTCCATTAGAAACCCGCGGCCACGGGAGTGTAGGACAAAACATGTCATGCAAGTTCTTTTCCATAAGCACGTATGACTATATATGGAATACATGCCTACATTACATCGATGAATTGGAGCTAGTTCTGTATCACCCTATGTTATGACTTTTGCATGATGAATGTCATTCGACATAATTATCCATCGCTAATCCATTGCCTACGAGCTTTTCACATATTGCTCTTTGCTAAGTTACTTTTCCGTTGCTATTGTTACAATCACTACAAAATTGCTACTACCACGTTTGCCACCATTACTGTTAGTTCCATACTACTTTGCTACTATATACTTTGCTGCAGATATTAAGTTTTTCAGGTGTGATTGAATTGACAACTCAGCAGCTAACAATCGACAATATTATTTACCTCCCCTTGAGTCAAATCAATAAATTTGGGTTGAATACTCTACCCTTGAAACTGTTATCATCCCCTATACTTGTGTGTTATCTAGTCCTTTTTTGCTCGCGCCATTGCTGGGGAGCATAACTTTATTCTCTGAGTCACTTAGAATTTATATCTGCTGATCACTATGAAGAATCTGAAAGACGCTAAGACCAATATATACCCCTCAACTACGAGGGCAGTTAAGGAATTGCCATCTAGCTCCGCACTTGATTCACCGTATGTTATGAGTAAATTTGCAACACCAACACCTACTACTGAATCTAATATGTCGCAAGTAATTGATGATGCTACTTGTGCTATGCATGATGCTTATGATGATACTTTGCTTGATATTATTGTGCCACTTGGTGACTTTCTTGATGAACAAATTGATAGAGTGAATGCTGGAACTGATGATATTTCTGAATCTGATGAAATTATTGAAACTGAACACTATGGTGCACCTACTAGACCTAGCTCTCCTATATATGAATTTCCTAATATACCTAAGGGTTATGTTATGGAAGTACAAGTAGCTAGGGACTTTCTTGCTTGTAAGGATAGAGATGATCTTAAGAAATTGCTATGCAAGTGGAAGGAAAAAATCTTTGAATGCAAGAATGCAATATGATCCCAAGTTTGCTACTTCACCTATCAGTGTCACTCATAAGGATTATGAATTCTTTGTCGATCCTGAGTTAATTACTTTGGTAGAATCTGGTCCTTTCCATGGTTATGAATCTGAAATTGTTGTGGCACACCTTACTAAATTGAATGAGATAGCCACCCTATTTACTCATGAGAAAAAAATCGTTATTACTATATTATTAAGCTGTTTCTGTTCTCATTAAAGGGTGATGCTAAGATATGGTTTAATTCTCTTGCTCTTGGTTGTGTGCGTAGTCCCTAGGATATGATTTTCTACTTGTGTGAAAAATATTTTCCTGCCCATAATAAACAAGCTGCCTTACAGAAAATATTTAACTTTGTGCAGATTGAAGAAGAGAGTCTACCACAAGCTTGGAGGAGGCTTCTCCAGTTACTTAATGCTTTGCCTAATCACCCTCTCAAGAAAAATGAAATACTTGATATCATTTATGATGGACTAACCGATGCTTCTAGGGACCACCTAGATAGTTGTGCTTGTTGTGTTTTCAGGGAACAAACTGCTGAACAAGCTGAACTACTATTGAAGAATATACTGAGCAATGATAATGATTGGACTGTTCCCGTATCACATTCAAAACCAACTCCGAAGAAAAGAGGTATTCTATTCCTCAGTCCTAAAGATATGCAAGAGGGAAAGAAATATATGAAAGGAAAAGGTATTAAAGTTGGAGATGTTAAGAATCTACCACCTATTGACGAAATACATGGTCTTGATAACCCGACACAGGTAGTAGAGGTAAATTCTCTTCGTTGATTTGATGAAGGTGATATTCCCTATAATAAGTCTGCTAGCCAGTGCTCGGATGAATTTATAACTTTGTTGTGAAACAAGAAAACAATATAATGCTTACATGCTTGATTGCTTGGGTGGTTATATGAGTAGAACTATTAATGACCATAAGCTTATTAGTAAACATCATTCCATGGTAACTACTCAAGTAGAACAGGTAATTAAGGCACAAAATGGTTTGCTCAATGAGATGATTGGTAAGAACAATGATCATTCCGTTAGAGTTGTGAATAGAGGTGGTAGAATGACTCAGGAACCTTTGTATCCTAAGGGCCATCCTAAGATAACTGAGAACAATTCTCAAAGAGTTAATATTGATGCACGTGGCTCTTCTAATAAAAGGAAAAAAGAATGACTATACGACTTTGCATGCTGCTAGTGAAATTGTTGTAGAGTCACATGAAAACCCAAATGAAATCTCTATTTCGCATGCCGAGACACAATCTGGTAGTGAACTTGGACCTAGTCATAATATTAATGATGATGTTCATGTCGATGCTCAACCTAATAATGACAATGATGTGGAGATTGAACCTGTTGTTGATCTTGATAACCCACAACCTAGGAATAAGATAAATGATAAAAGAGATTTTATTGCTAGGAAGCATGGTAGGGAAACAGAACCATGGGTTCAGAAACCCATGCCCTTTCCTCATAAATCATGCAAGAAGAAGGACGATGAGGATTTTGAGTGCTTTGCTGAAAAGCTAAGACCTGTCTTTTTTACGTATGCGCTTAACTAATATCCTGAAAATGTCTCCTTATGGTAAGTACATGAAAGATATTGTTACAAATAAAAGAAAGATACCGGAAGCTGAGATTTCCACCATGCTTGCTAATTACACTTCTAATGGTGGAATACGAAAGAAATTAGGAGATCCCGGAGTACCTACTATAACATGCTTTATTAAAGGAAATTACGTTAAAACTGCTTTATGTGACCTCGGAGCTTGTGTTAGTGTTATGCCGTTCTCTTTATATCGTAGACATGACTTGAGTAAGTTGACATGTACTGAAATCTCTCTGCAAATGGCTGATAAATCAAATGCTTTACCCATCGGTATTTGTGAGGATGTTCCTGTTGTGGTTGTAAACGTTACTATCCTAACGGACTTTGTTATTCTTGATATTCCCGAGGACGACAGTTTGTCGGTCATCCTTGGTAGACCCTTTCTGAATACTGCAGGGCCTGTTATTGACTGCAACAAGGGCAATGTGACTTTTCATGTTAATGGTAATGAGCATACGGTACACTTTCTGAAAAAACAATCTCAAGTTCATAGTATCAACTCCATTGAAAACATTCCAACATTCACTATTTCAGACTTTGAATTCCCTCTTCCTATAGTCAAGAAGAAATATGATATACTTATTGTTGGGGACATGCATATACCCATTGCGGTAACCTAGTGTTATTTGAAAGTTCTTTGGTTCCATGTCATTAAAAAAAGTTTGGCTATAAGACTTGATCAACCTTATTGATGGATTCTTTTTGACGGGCATGAGATGGATGAATTTAGAAAGCACTTCCTTCTATACCCAACTTTTATTTTCTGTTCCTTAGTTTCAATTTAGTAAAAATGATATTATTTATCTGTTTTCCGTTTTATCCATGCATTAGAAAAATGACCTGAAAAATAAATGTTCTTAGAACTCTATGAAAATTTAGTATGTTTTTTTTGGATTATTTAAGAATTTTTGGTGCTAAGAACACATTAGGGGGCTGCACTAGTGGGCCACAAGCCTGCAGGGCATGGACACCCCCTGGGTGTGCCCCCTGGCTTGTGGCTCCCAAGTGGGGCCCCTTTACTTATTCCAGTACCCATCGAGTCGTTCTTCCTCCAGAAAAAATCCCACCATCGCTCAAACCCGTGTTTTAGCTCATCTTGCTGCCATTATTGATCTCCTTGCTCAAAGCCCCATTAGCAAAACTATTTTAGGGGATTGATCATCAGTATGTAACTCCTCCAATGGTCCAATTAGTTTATGTTCTAGTGATTTATATGTTGTAAATTTTTGCTGCTTTGGTGACCCTGTTCTTGAGCTTGCATGTCAAATTTGTAGGGTCCTAAGTAGTTTTGATGCATGATATAGATTCTAGGCACTTGTGGGAGTAGTTTCTTTGAGTTTTATTGAGTTTTGTTCATTTTTATGTGGATTCACTTAAAATTTCAGATTTATTTTTGAGAGAAAGAAAAATTGAAGGAAAATATACCAAGGTGGTTCCTCGGGCAAGAAGACCCCGAGACTCACGAGACGCGAGCCCGACTTTGAGAACCCAAGGGAAGCTCAAGTACGGCCTTGTGAGTGGCCGTCAGAATCATTCATGGTCCAGGCCGGATGCAAGGAAGAATTATAAGCCTACGTACAAAATGCTAGCCTGGAAGATTTTGTTTCACACCCATGCAAGCAATATCGTCAACTCAGTAATTCCTTCACGCGGAGGTTTGAATTTTCATCCAGGCGTAATACGCATTCCGTTCTATTTAATCTTTACGATGAATCTTATACTATGGACCAAGAATATTTTAACCATGCATGCAGAATTCCTCAATGGGGTAGCCATAGTGATCCTCACAAAGCCGAATATAATGATTTTCTTGCTATCGTCACCGTGGGAGAAACTAGAAATATCAGGGTACCTTTGGGAGCATTCACTTTCCTGCCATACATTATTTGATCTCTTCATAGGTAGATGTATTGACGGTAAACATGATCATTGGCACCTTTGTGTACCTGACCATAGTATTCTTAAGAGTGCGGTCATGGGTGATAGACGATATAACATAGGAGCTATTATTGCTAGGAGGCTACATAAAAATGCTAAGGACGGAGATTTCTTTGGTGGAATTTATGTCACCTATGTAGCTAATTATCTTGGGATACCCATAAGGGAGAATGATACTCAGTAACCACTTGCTTTTCTCAATTATGAGGCTATGGTGCGCTACCAGTTCCTTAAGAGAAAGGAACAACACCTCCTATACCGACTAATTTTTGATAGACATCATGTTGTCCATATTACCCTTTCTGCTCTAGCCCTCTTTAACTTTCAGGAAAAATGGAGGTACTTTATAACGAGAGAGGAGGCAGACGAGTACGAGAGAGAGGCGAAGGCCGCTCGCCTCCATGCTAAAGTCGTTCAGGCGGCAGCTGCTGCAGCCTAGTTCAACCCCAACTATGAATTTAGATACTATCCAGGCCAGCCATGGCCATAGACCAACTTAGGCCAAAAGCCTAAGCTTGGGGAAGTACGTATTTCTCACCGACATTACATTCATGTTCACACACTCATTCCAGTTATCGGTGTTCATACTTCCTCATTGTACCATCCATAGTAGTTTATTTCTTCTTTTTTGTTTTCTTCTTGTGTATTTCATTAACCTTGAGAAAATAAAAAAAATAGTTCTAGCTTTACCTTCTAGTTTGTTTAGTTGTAGTGTTAAAAGAAAACCCAAAAAGATTTTTCGTTCTTATTTTGCTTGTTTGGAGGTTTACCGTGTAAATAGTTTTTCTTTCTTCTTTGGGTCATAAGAAGAAAACCAGGATGACATGTAGAGTGGCTCTCATATTCATTATCGGTTATCTATCACAGAGCCCATATTACCTTCTCTTCTACTTTGAGTTATTGCTTGCAGATTCTAGCTTAGTCCAATGCATCCGCACTCTTATTGTTATTATTCACACTGTTCGGTCGTGCCAGTGAAAGGCAATAATGACGATATATGATGAAGTGGCGGAGGTCGAGAAAAGTTTGTATGAACTCGACCTACATTGTTTTTGTAAATATGATTATCTCATCGTTTTGGATTCAACTCGTTATGAATTGAACATGTTGGCAATGCCAATTAGAGATTATAGTTACTTATGCCATGCTTAATTATCTAGGGGTGAATAATGGTTTGTCTTGAGTGCCAACATGCACATTAAAATGGTTGTGATGTAGTATGATAGAATGGTATCCTCGTGTGAATGATTCGAGTGGCTTGACTTGGCACATGTTCATGCATGTAGTTGAAACAAAACAAAAATAGCCTCGACTTGAGATTTATATTCATGGTGTTTATATCCTAATCATGCTTGCATTCAATGTTGGTTAATCTCAAAGCATGTTTATGACTGTTGTCACTCTCTATCTGGTCGCTTCCCAGTCCCTTGCTAGCCTCTACTTGTACTAAGCAGGAATACTCCATGTGCATCCACTTCCATTAACCCAAAGTTGTTCCACATGAGTCCACCATACCTACCTATATGCGGTATTTACTTGCCGTCGCAAGTAAATTTGCATGTGCCATACTCTAAACCTTCAAATAAATATTCTGTTTTGTATGCCCAAATGGCTCATGTGGTGACCAGGGGCTATTAGTATCTTCCATGCTAGGTGGATTATTCTCAAGATATGTGTTGATTCACTATCATCCATGAGAAATTGGATGGTAATCGGGATGCCTGGTTCCATACTCAAAAGGCAAATCAACGTATAATAATACAAAACTCCCCCAAGACTGTTGTTTGTATGGACGGCCCCCTGGATTCGGCCTTCCGTGGAGTGTGATCGATTGCTGGAGGGGGAGTAAAAACTTTACTATTCTGTTTGGGAACCGCCTATAATGTATTTAGCTTGGAATATATTGAGATCTCTTAGTTGTTACGTTGACAATGAAAGCATACCGCCCAAAAATTTGATTCATTCCTATTTTAAAAAGCTCGAGTTTTGGCACCTCTGTAAATCAATGCTTCCCTCTGCGAAGGGCTTATCTATTTTACTTTAATGTTGATTCATCCTCTTCTTATAAAAAGGCACCAGTTAGAGACACCTCCATAATTTGTATGTTTTGTTATTAATTGATATTGAGTATGAGTATGACTGGATCTCTTTTACCATGAATTACAATGTCTAGTTAGTCCTTGTTCTTCGGAGGTGCTCTGCATTTATGTTTTGCAGTCTCAGAAAGACCTAGCGAGATACCAGTTTATCATATTGTATTATGAATTGTTTTGATAAAACTGGTGTCATCCGAGACTTATTATTATTGCTTGCTAGTTGATTATGTCATTGATATAAGTAAATATGAAACCTAAATATTATTGTGAATGTGGTTAGTCTATAATCTGAGCTAGACATCTGAACATCAGTTAGGCATATTCACAACAACAATATCAAACAGAGTTTGTAAATTTTTTTCTTCATCACTTTTAGTTTATCAGCTAAATTGCTTGAGGAAAAGCAAACCTTTAAGCTTGGGTGAGTTGATACGTCTCCAACGTATCTACTTTTCCAAACTCTTTTGCCCTTTTTTGGACTCTAATTTGCAGATTTGAATGAAACTAACCCGGACTAACGTTGTTTTGAGCAGAATTGTCTTGGTGTTATTTTCGTGCGAATAAAAGTTCTCATATTGACCTGAAAATTTACACAAAATATTTTTGGAATTAATAAAAAATATTGGTGAAAGAATCAACCGGAGAGGGGCCACCACCAGGCCACAAGCCTGTAGGGCGCACCCTGGCTTGTGGGGACCCTGTGCCTCCATCAACTTCGTTTCCACTCCTATATATTCCTATTCGGCGAGAAAAAAAATCAGAGAGAAGACTTCATCGCGTTTTGCGATACGGAGCAGCCGCCACCTCCTGTTCTTCCTCGAAAGGGCAAATCTCGAGTCTGATTTGTGCTCCGGAGAGGGGAAATCAACGTCGTCGTCATCATCAACCATGCTTCATCACCAATTTCATGATGCTCTCCGTCGTTCATGAGTAATTCATCATAGGCTTGCTGGACGATGATGGTTTGGATGAGATCTATCATGTAATCGAGTTAGTTTTGTTAGGATTTGATCCCTAGTATCAAGTATGTTCTGAGATTGATGTTGCTATGACTTTGTTATGCTTAATGCTTGTCACTAGGGCCAGAGTGCCATGATTTCAGATCTAAACCTATTATGTTTTCATGAATACATAAGTTTTCTTTATCATATCTTGCAATTTGTATACACATATTACAAGTTATGATCTGCATCCCCCAGGGTAACAATAACTAGGATTCTTTCCGGTGATTACCATAGTTTGAGGAGTTAATGTATTCACTAAGTGCTTATGCTTTGGTTCGGTTCTCTATTAATAGGAGTCCTTAATATTCCTTAGTTTCCATTAGGACCCCGCTGTCATGGGAGGGTAGGACAAAAGATGTCATGCAAGTGCTTTTCCATAAGCACATATGACTATATATGGAATAAATTCCTACATTACATTGATGAATTGGGGCTAGTTCTGTATCACCTTATGTTATGACTGTTGCATGATGAATGACATCCGACATAATTATCCATCACTAATCCATTGCCTATGAGCTTTTCACATATTGATCTTTACTAAGTTACTTTTTCGTTGCAATTGTTACAATCACTACAAGATTGTTACTGCCGTGTTTGCCACCTTTACTGTTACTTCCATACTACTTTGCTACTAACTACTTTGCTACAGATATTAAGTTTTCTAGGTGTGGTTGAATTAACAACTCAGCTGCTAATACTCGAGAATATTCTTTGTCTACCTTGAGTCGAATCAATAAATTTGGGTTGAATACTCTACCCTCGAGAACTGTTGCGATCCCCTATACTTGTGGGTTATCAGGCCCTTCGAACGGTTTAAGTTCAACCGTTGGGCCACTATAGCGCCTAGACTAAAAGTTCTATCAGCAAGTAAAGCGTGGCATAGAATAGTGAGGTCGGGAGCACAGAGGCTTCCACTCTCGTTGCGACAAACTAAACATCGGCCTGCAAATAATGAATAATAACGTAGAACAGGAAAATGTATGCTGGCAGCTCTTGCCTTTGACACCCCTCTCTCTTCCCCTACAATGATTGCGGAAATAAAATCCTTCATGTCTCTAGGACGTGGTTCACTGATGCTGCCCTCAAAAGGTATTTTTCAAATATTGCAAAAATCGTAAAGTGATATTTCCTTAGGCACATCATATAAATGAAATTCTACCATGGGAGGATTCTTCCTAGAATAAAAGTGAAAATTTTGCACAAAAGTATTAGTAAGTAGGAGATACTGGTCACACTTATCATTGAGGAAGTCGGTGATGCCTGCATTTTCTGATAGATAGTAGAAATCTTCATAAATTCCGACCGCCGTCAAGAATGCCTCACTTGGCCATTCACATGGTCGAACTTCTGCGGTGCAAGGAATATTGTATCTAGGCTTCTCATTTTCAATTTCTTTAAAAACCCCAGCTTGAAGAGCCTTTCAACAATCTCCTCATCTCTTCTTTATCGGAAAAATAAATCTGAAATTTTTAGTGACTCCACATAAAAATGAACAAAACTCAATCAAAAATTATAGCAACTACTCCCACAAGTGCCTAGAAGCTATATCATGCATCGAAAACTACTTGGGACCCTACAAGTTTTACATGCAAGCTCAAGAACAAGGTCACGACAGCATCAAAAATTTGCAACATATAAAGGACTAGAAAAAAACTAATTGGACCATTGGAGGAGTCACATACCGATGAACAATCCCCTAAAATAATTTTGCAAATGGAGATTTGAGCAAGGAGATTGAAAATGGCAACAAGATGAGATAAAACACTGGTTTGAGCAATGGCGGGATTTTTTCTGGAGGAAGACGAAGTGGATGGGTACTGGAAAAAGTGAAAGGGCCCCACGTGGGACGCACAAGCCAGGGGGCGCGCCCACGGGGGTGGCCGCGCCCTGCAGGCTTGTGGTCCACTAGTGCAGCCCCCTGATGTGTTCTGAGGGCCAAAAATTCTTAAATATTCCAAAAAAAATCATACTAAATATTTAGGGCGTTCTGAGAACTTTTTTTTTCAGGTCATTTTTCTATTGCACACATAAAACGAAAAACAGAGAAATAATAGCATGTTTTCTAAATAGAAACTAAGGAACAGAAAATAAAAGTTGGGTACACAAGGTTGTGCTTTTAAAATTCATCCATCTCATGCTCGTCAAAAAGAATCCATCAATAAGGTTGATCAAGTCTTATTGACAAACTTTTTTCGAATGACATGGAACCAGAAAACTTTTGAATAACACTAGGTAACCTGAGTGGGATATGCATGTCCCCAACAATAAGTATATCATATTTCTTTTTGGTAGTAGGGACAGGGAATTCAAAGTCTCCAATAGTAAACGTTTTATTTTTTTAATGAAGTTGATACTATGAACTTGAGGTTGTTCCTTCAGAAAGTGTATTGTATGTTCATTACCATTAACATGAAAAGTGGCATTTCCTTTCTTGCAGTCAATAACGACCCGTGCAGTATTCAGAAAGGGTCTACCAAGGATGATCGACAAACTGTCGTCCTCGGGAATATTAAGAATAACAAAGTCCGTTAGGATAGTAACGTTTGCAACCACAAGAGGCACATCCTCACAAATACCGATGGGTTAAGAAGTTGATTTATCGGCCATTTGTAGAGTGATTTCAGTAGGTGTCAACTTATTCAAATCAAGTCTGTGATATAAAGAGAATGGCATAACACTAACACCGGCTCCAAGGTCACATAAAGCAGTTTTAACATAACTTACTTTAATAGAGCATGATATAGTAGGTACTCCGGGACCTCCTAGTTTCTTTGGTATTCCACCCTTAAAAGTATAATTAGCAAGCATGGTGGAAGTCTCAGCTTTTGGTATCTTTCTTTTATTTGTAACAATATATTTCATATACTTAGCATAAGGAGACATTTCCAGAATATCAGTTAAGCGCATACGTAAAAAGACAGGTCTCAGCATTTCAACAAAGCGCTCAAAATCCTCATCATCCTTCTTCTTGGATGATTTAGGAGGAAAGGGCATGGGTTTCTGAACCCATCGTTCTCTTTCTCTACCATGATTCCTAGCAATAAAATCTCTTTTATCATATCTCTTATTCCAAGGTTGTTGGTTATCAAGATCAATAACAGGTTCAATCTCCACATCATTGTCATTACTAGGTTGAGCATCGATATGAACATCATCATTAGTATTATCACTAGGTTCATGTTCATTACCAAATTGTGTCTCAGCATCCGAAATAGAAATATCTTTTGGGTTTTCATGTGACTCTACAACAGGTTCACTAGAAGCATGCAAATTGCTATCGTCATTCTTTTTCCTTTTATTATAAGGACCAACTTCATCAATATTAACTCTTTGAGAATCTCGCTCAATTCTCTTAGGATGGCCCTCAGGATACAAAGGTTCACGAGTCATTCTACCACCACTAGTCACAACTCTAACAGAATGATCATTATTCTTACTAATCATCTCATTGAGAAAATCATTTTGTGCCTTAAGTACTTGTTCTACTTGAGTAGTTACCATGGAAGCATCTATACTTATAGTAATTAGATACTCCCAAGAAATTACCAAGTTAATTAGAAAATAATGACCGTTCATCCGGTGGGACCGAATTATTACGGTGTAGGTTAACTCATATAATCTTCCAAAAAAACACAGGGCCCAAAATACTTTAAAGGTTGTAGAGATAAAAACCACGCTCAAAAAATCCTTTTACATGGGGCATTCATGCAGCAACACATAACAGAAACAGAGAACCAAAACAATGCTAGGTTAATTAACTTCGCTAAGAAGAGCTACGTTGATGAACTATGGGCGTAGTACACCCGAGCCCTATTCAAAAGAAGAAGAAAACTACCATCACCCTAACCCTACGAAAATAAACAACTTCTTAACCTCACCATCTCTGTATAATCCTCTCCATCTAAACGCTCAATCCTAGCCATGCCGCCGATGGTCCTCCTGATGTTATCGCCGATGAGTTCCGAGCGACAGATACCAGCACCTGATTGATCTTTTCTCAAGATGTAAAAGCTGATCCCATCACATTGTATCCCCTCTTCCTCTCCATGTTCATCTTCAAACTTCCAAACTACATCAATGGTTCTGATCGATCTAAACCGTGCAGCACTAAACGGCAAGGAGGAGTCCAGAGGCGAGCTATGATGGGTGGGCAGACGGGAGGAAGAATCTGGTACGATCTCTCATGTACTGATCAGGTCCTCATCTATCTTAGCTCCCTGGTTAGGGATCACCTTCACACACACCTCTCATTTTAAAAACATATATATCTGATAAGATTAGTTCCTCTGTACATTCAAGTAAGAAGTGGGGTGATTGTATTTTTCCTCTACTTGGATAATCACATAAATAATGATTCTGGTGGCATTGTCGTTCCAAGGAAAAGCTAACAACTTGAGTTGTTTCTTTCATATATGACATGATTTATTCGGCCAGTGGTGATTTTATGGTGCAACTATAAGCATAAAGCGGTTGAAACTCCTTTCTATTCCGAAGTAATGTTGCCTCAGTTCTGAAGAATTGGATCTAATTTCATGTATTTTAGCATCTCGGATTATTCTTCTTCCCATGTTCAAAGGTTATTCCTATCTTTGGATCCTTCTAGAATTATTATATGCATATTACTTATTGTTACTAACCTCTATGATCGCTAAACCATAATGAGTCCATGACCATGTTTAGACTTACCTTGCACATGAAGTGGACTGAGAAAAAGTTGTACAGTGAGACACCCACTTGGCACTTGTTTGACCAGTACTTAGTAACACACAAACATGTCCATTTGTGTCTTGACTTGCACCTTCACTGTACGCAAGGCGCAACGCGAAGCTCCATGGTGTAGTGATAAAAGGGTTAGATATGATGTCACCTAGCTTTTGACCTGTGATCATTACCAAAGTTTTCATTGCCTACAACAGGTTCAGTAAGTTACCTATTAGCCTCATCTCTACAAGATCCTCTAACTATACCCATCATGTACTTGGACGCAAGAACGATACAGAACACCTAAACCGACATATTATGTGACCAGCCTATTGATGTGCATTTTTTCCTCCCATATTATTATTATATCTTGATTTCCTTAAAAACATTAGCCATTCCTTACTCAACTATCTATATTAGGTACCTTGGTATTCTATTATACCGTATCTATTTGAACTAATTTTGTGTTCTTTCGTTTATATAGGAATTGTCTACTTCTAGTTAGTTCTCTCAAATAATATTACCGGTGTATTAAATTTGTCTAAGAAAATAAAACACTTTTAAAATATTCCTAATGTCTGATCAGTCCGGTCTTTCTGAACTACAGAAACAATTTTTAGTGCAGTCTTCATCCAACTGTCATACTATACTATTGCACCTTTTTCCGTCAACTTTCAGATTTTAGCATGCTAATTATTGCTCCATTCATGTATTGGAGTTGTCTTAGCACTGTAGTAATTACACTTTACTACCAGTTTCCATTTAGATTCACTATGACTTAGATTTGTATGTGATAAAATTATTTTTCCAATCTCTTTTACTAAACTGATTGTTGTCTTTCATTCAATTATTTAAGGTAAAAGGATTTGCACATATGTCTCCATTTACTTTGTCGTTGTAACATCCCCAATTTTCAATTTGGAATGTTTTACATATATAGCTAAGCATCTATGCATTTTATTTGAAATGAATGTGGCATTTGAATTTTCTTTCAGTATTTGATTTGAATTTATTTTGGCATAAATTTCACTCACAAAATTCATCACAAATATCTCGCCAAGCAAGTATGAGAGGAGGTAACATCACACCCCAAAAAGTCAGAAGAAAATAGTGCCAATATTTTTAAAGACTAAATTTGGATTTTGAAAAAATAATTTTTTTATAAAGTTTTTATTTAGAGTCTAAAAAAAGTTCACATTGCGGGAAATATTTTTCTGGTCATTTTGATATATATATTCGGAGTATAATGTATTTCCTTCCTCTAGTTTTAATTCATGTTTTTAAAGAAAAGGAAAAATTCGCTTTTCTTCTGAAACTCACCACATGCCCGTTTGGAAATATCTCGGCCCACAGATCCTTCGTCACATCCAAAGTTGATTCGGATCGGCCTACCACGAGCCACCGCGCCCCTCTTCTCTCTCTGGCAATGGGCCCCACGTCCGACTGCGCATCGGCCCCAATCTTCTTCTTCCTTCCTCCCCCAACCGGCTCTTTCCTTCGCTAGAGCACCTCGGATTGGAGGGGATCTCGCCGCTCTCCTTACTCTTTGCCGCCCCGAGACCCCAATAAAACCCTGCCCCTCCCCGCACCCCGTTCCACCCGAAAGCTCCCCCTCCCCACGTCCCACGCAGCCGCACGATGTCGCCGGAACTTTGGCCGGAGCCGACGCTTCCCAGGGCTCCTGCGGCTCCTCTCTGCCGCCCCGAGCCCCGCAACCGCTACCAACATTCGCCGGAGCACCGTCTCCATCCCCTGGACTCTTCCGCCGCCGCCTTCGACCATCGGAAGCCCCCCAGCCGTTGATAACCCACAAGTATAAGGGATCGCAACAGTTTTCGAGGGTAGAGTATTCAACCGAAATTTGTTGATTCGACACAAGGGGAAGCAAAAGAATATTCTCGAGTATTAGCAGTTGAGTTGTCAATGTAACCACACCTGAAAGACATAGTATCTGCAACAAAGTATCAGTAGCAAAGTAGTGTGATAGCAAAAGTAGCAATGGTAACAGTAGCAATAGTGACAGCAGTAGCGGTAATAGTAGCAATAGTGACAGCAGTAGCGATAGAGTAACAGTAGCAGCAGTGACATCAGTAGTGACAGAGTAACAATAGCAAGGACCTGTAGGAAAAACTCATAGGCATTGGATCGGTGATGGATAATTATGCCGGATGACATTCATCATGCAACAGTTATAACATGGGGAGATATGTAACTAGCTCCAGTTCGTCAATGTAATGTAGGCATGCATTCCGTATATAGTTATACGTGCTTAGGGAAAAGAACTTGCATGACATCTATTGTCCATCCGTACCTTGGCAGCGGGGTCCTAATGGAAACTACGGGATATTAAGGTTCTCCTTTTAATAGAGAACCGGAACAAAGCATTATCACTTAGTGAATACATGAACTCCTCATACTATGGTCATCTCCGGGAGTGGTTCCGGCTATTGTCACTCCGGGGTTGCCGGGTCATAACACATAGTAGGTGACTACAACTTGCAAGATAGGATCAAGAACACACATATATTGACGAGAACGTAATAGGTTCAGATCTGAAATCATGGCACTCGGGCCCTAGTGACAAGCATTAAGCATTGAGAAGTAGTAGCAACATCAATCTCAGAACATAGTGGATACTAGGGATCAATCCTCATCAAAACTAACTCGATTACATGATAGATCTCGTCCAACCCATCACCGTCCAGCGAGCCTACGATGAGATTACTCATGAACGGTGAAGAGCATGATGGAATTGGCAATGAAGGAAGGTTAGTGATGACGATGGCGACGATCTCCCCTCTCCGGAGCCCAGAACAGATTCCAAATCTGCCCTCCAGAGGAAGAACAGGTGGTGGCGGCGCCTCCGTATCGTAAAACATGATGAACTATTCTCCTTGATTTTTTTCCGGACGAAAGGGACTAAATAGAGCTGGAGTTGGAGGCGGCGGAGCCCTGAGGGCCCCACAAGCCTCCTAGGCGCGGCCAGGGGAGGCCCACGCCTCGTAGGCTTGTGGGCTCCTCGCTCCACTCCTCCAGTTGATTCTTGCGCCATTATTTTTTATATATTCCACAAAAAATCCTCGTAAATCTCGAGGTCATTCCAAGAACTTTTATTTCTGCTCAAAAGCCACACCATGGCAATTCTGCTGAAAACAACGTTAGTCCGGGTTAGTTCCATTCAAATCATGCAAATTAGAGTCCAAAACAAGGGCAAAAGAGTTTGGAAAAGTAGATACGACGGAGAAGTATCAACTCCCCCAAGCTTAAAGCCTTGCTTGTCCTCAAGCAATTCAGTTGACAAACTGAAAGAGACAAAAAGAAAAACTTTTACGAACTCTATTTGATCTTGTTGCTGTAATTATGTCTAACTCATAATCAGATTTCCAGCAAGATCATAAACTAACAACATAAGAAATGATATTTAGGTCTCAAGGGGAACTCATATAAATTGCATAATCAACTAGCGAGCAATAATAATAAGTTTCAAATGTCAACACTTCAATCAAGACAATCATGAAGCAATATGAACAGATGGTATCTCACTAGCTCTTTCTGAGACCAAAAAACATAAATGCAGTGCACCTTCAAAGACCAAGGGCTGACTGAACATTGTAACTCATGGCAAAGAAGAGCCAGTCACAGTCATACTCAATATCAATTAAAAGCAAAGCATAGAAATGACGGAGGTGCTCTCTAATTGGTGCTTTTATAAGAAGAGGATGAGTCAACGGAAACATGAATAGATAGGCCCTTCGTAGAGGGAAGCATTGATTTGCAGAGGTGCCACAGCTCAAGCTTTCAAAACAGGGATAAATAATTTTGGGTGGCATGCTTTCATTTTCAACGCAATGACCAAGAGTTTTCACCATGTTCCATGCTACACATACTATAGGCGGTTCCCAAAAAGAAACGTAAAGTTTTGACTCCCCCACCACCGATCAATCACACTCCACGGCTAGCCGAATACTTAGGTGCCGTCCATACCAACAACAATCCAGGGGGAGTTTTGTTTGCAATTATCTTTTCGATTAGAGCATGGAACTGGGCATTCCAATTACCGGCCCCTTTCTCGTGAATGATAGTGAATAAACACATATCAAGGATAACACGCCTAGCATGGAAGATATTGATCGCCCCTTGTCACCACATGAGCGATTCGGGCATGCAAAACAGATTATTACTTGAAGGTTTAGAGAGTGGCAAATGCAAATTTACTTGGAACGGCAGGTAGATGGAAGTGGATGGTATGGTGGACTCATATGGAACAACTTTGGGTTTATGGAAGTGGATGCACAAGCAGTATTCTCGCTTAGTATAAGTGATGGCTAGGAAAAGACTGGGAAGCGACCAACTAGAGAGCGACAACAGTCATCAATATGCATATAATTAACCAACATTGAGTGCAAGCATGAGTAGGACATAAATTACCATAAACATGAATATCATAGAGGCTATGCTGATTTGTTTCAACTACATGCGTGAACATGTGCCAAGTCAAGCCACTTGAATCATTCAAAGGAGGATACCATCCTATCATACTACATCGTAATCATCTCAAAATTAATGTTGGCATCCAAGACAAACCATTATAAGCTCCTAGCTAATTAAGCATGGCATCAGAAACTATGATCTCTAAGTTGTCATTGCAAACATGTTTCTCTCACAACAAAGCTGAATTAGGAACGATGAGCTAGTCATATTTAGAAAAACAAAATAGGTCTAGTTCATACCAGCTTTTCCAAGCTCAGTCACTTCATCATATATCGTCATTATTGCCTTTCACTTGCACGACCGAATGATGTGAACAATAATAAGAGTGTTCGTGCATTGGACTAAGCCGGAATCTGCAAGCAAACACAAAGAAGAAGACAAAGTAATATGGCTCTTTGACAGATAAATAGATATGCATGCGAGAGCCACTAAACATTGTAACCATGGTCTTCTACCTTGACCCAAAGAAAAAGAAAACTATTTACACAGGAAAGCCCCCAACAAGCAAAAATAAGAAAAGGAAATCTTTTTGGGTTTTCTCAATCTAAACAAACACACGAGAAGAAAGCGAGAAAAAGAAATAAACTAGCATGGATGATACAGTGGCAAGGAGTGAACACCGACTATCAAAGTGAAAGCGTAAGCAAGAATATAAAGTCAGTGAGAAACACGTACTCCCCCAAGCTTAGGCTTTTGGCCTAAGTTGGTCTACTTCCATGGCTGGTTCGGGCGATATCCAAAATCATAATGGGGGTTGTACGAGAGCGCGGCAGCTACCGCCTGAATAGCTGCCTCACGGAGGCGAGCAGCCTTTGCCTCCCTCTCATACTCCTCTGCCTCTCCTCTGGTTATGTAATATCTCCGTTTTACCTGAAAGTCAAAGAAGGCAGGAGCAGGAAGGGCAATATGGAAAACACACTATCGGTTAAATATTAACCGACATAGGAGTGATTCATTAGCCATCTCAAGGAACTGATAGCGTGTCATAGCGGCGCGATCAAGGAAAGTTGTATGGAGAGGGGGATCTCCTTCGCGGATGGGTACTCCAAGAAAATTTTCTATGCGAGTGGCATAGATCCCACCAAAGAAATCCCCTTCATTAGCATTATTATTTAGCCTCCTCGCGATTATAGCTCCCATGTTGAAACTTTTATCACCCGTTACTGTGCTCTTAAGAATACTAAGGTCAGTTGCGCAAAGGTGACAATGCTCAATCTTGTCGTTAATGGATCTACCTACAAAGAGGGCAAAGTAGTGCAAGGCAGGAAAATGAATACTCCCCATGGTAGCATCCGTAATATCTCTAGTTTCTCCGACAATTATACTAGAGATAAAATCTTTAACCAAAGACTTAGGAGGATCATGGAGACTACCCCAATCAGGTATCTTGCAAATTCTATTGAAATCCTCTAAATCCATGGTATATGATTTGTCATACAGATCAAAAGTATGGATGTGTCACGGCCAGCTGAAAATTTGAATCTACGAACAAAAGAGGCAGTGAGAGTAGTATACTGTTCACATTTATCGGAGATGAATTCTTCGAGCCCGACGTTGTGAACAAATGTATCAAACCCGTCTTTGAAACCTGCATCAATCATGATTTCATCAGAAGGCCATTCACATGGTTGTACTTGTGCGTTCCTCGGTTGGTAAGGATCGGGCTCCCGAATCGCGGGGACCCTTCTTGCTTGAGTAACCACCATGATAGTTTCTCCTGAACATCTTCCTTTTCTGAAATTTTTAGTGACTCAAAGGAAAAGTGAACAAGGCTCAACGAAACTCATAGCAACTACTCCTACAAGTGCCTAGAGGCCATATCATGCATCAAAACTACTTGGGACTAGCTAAAATTAGCATGCAAAGCTCTAGAACAGGGTCACCAAGGCAACAAAAATACACAACGAATAAGGCACTAGAGCAAAAACTAATTGGACCAATGGAGGAGTGACATACCAAGGAACAATTTCCCCCAAAATAGTGTGGTGAATGGGGCTTTGCACAAGGAGATCGAAAATCGCAGCAAGAAGAGCAAGAACACGGGTTTGAGTTGTAGAATGATTTTTTATGGAGGTAAGAGAAGGAGATGGGAACTGGAATAAGTGGAGGGGGGGCACGTGGGCCCCACAAGCCTGGTAGGCACGACCAGGGGGTGCCCGCGCCTCCTGGGCTTGTGGCCCACTCGTGCATCCCCCTGACTAGCTCTTCGTCTCAGAATTTCTCAAAAATTCCAGAAAAATCATACTTGATTTTCAGGGCATTTGAAGAACTTTTATTTTCGGGACACTTTTCTACGGGACACAAAAAGCAGAAAACAGGAGATACTAAAGCTAAATGTACAAGTTTTCTTCTAAGCAACCGAAGGTAAAGGTTTGGAACAAAGGGCTGTGACTCTCAGATTCATCCATCTCATGGTCATCAAACGAAATCTGCCAATGAGGTTGATCAAGTCTCCTTGACAAACTTTTTTCGAATCGCATAAAATCGGAGATATTTCGAATAGTCACTAGGTTACCTCAACGGGGATGTGCATATCCCCAACAAGCAAATCATACTTCATCTTAATTGTAGGTATAGGGCATTCGAAGCTCCCAATAAGAATCGATGAAGTTTTTTCGATAGCATTGATGCAATGTACTCGATATTGTTTCTTTGAAAAGTGCAACGTATGCTCATTACCATTGACATGGAAAGTGACATTGCCTTTGTTGCAATCAATAACAACCCCTGCAGTGTTTAAAAAGGGTCTTCCAAGGATGACTGCCATGGCATCATCCCCGGGAATATCCAGAATAACAAAGTCTGTTAATATAGTAACGTTAGCAACCACAAGAGGCACATCCTCGCAAATGCCGATAGGGAAAGCAGTTGATTTGTCGGCCATTTGCAGAGAGATTTCAGTGGGTGTCAATTTGTCCAATTCAAGTCTACGATAGAGAGAGAGAGGCATAACACTAACACCAGCTCCAAGATCGCATAAAGCAGTTCTAACGTAATTGCCTTTAATGGAGCAAGATATAGTGGGCACTCCGGGATCACCTAGTTTCTTAGGAGTTCCACCCTTGAAGGTGTAATTGGAAAGCATGCTGGAAATCTCAACCTCAGGTATCCTCCTCTTATTCGTCACAATATCCTTCATGTACTTGTCATATGGAGACATTTTGAGCATATCTGTCAAACGCATTTGCAGAAAGACAGGTCTAATCATTTCAACAAAGTGCTCAAAATCCTCATCATCCTTTTTCTTGGATGCTTTGGGAGGAAATGACATGGGTTTCTGAACCCATGGTTCCCTTTCTTTACCATGCTTCCTAGGAGTGAAGTCATTCTTATCGTATCTCCTATTCTTAGGTTGTGGGTTATCAAGATCAACTGATTCAATCTCCACATGCTTATCATTGCTAGGTTGAGCATCATCATGAAAACCACTATTGATATTATCATTAGGCTCATGTTCATCACCAAATTGTGTTTCGACATCAGAAACAGAGACATCGTTAGGACTCTCAGGTGTAACAACAACGGGGTTGCTAGCATGCAAGTTCCTATCATATTTCTTTTTCTTCCTAGGATGACTAGGTGCATCCGTGCTAACTCCTTGAGAATCTTGTTCAATTCTCTTAGGATGACCCTCAGGATACAAAGGTTCCTGGGTCATTCTACCACCACTAGTGACGACTCTAACAGCATTGTCATTCAACTCATTGAGCAAGTCATTTTGAGCCTTAAGTACTTGTTCTACTTGAGTAGTAACCATAGAGGCATGTTTACTGAAAAGCTTAAGATCATTGACGTTTCTGTCCACACAAGCACTTAAATGACTAAGCATATGAGCATTCTGTTCCAATTGTCTGCTAACATAATCATTGAAAGTTTGTTGTTTGGCAAAAAAGTTATCAAATTCATGAAGCAGAAGCTAGCAGGTTTATCAAAAGGAATATCACTCTCATTGAATCTGTGAAGATAATTTACCTCTACTTCTTGTGTCGGGTTATCAAGACCATGGATCTCTTCGATAGGTGGTAGATTTTTGACATCTTCAGATTTAATGCCTTTCTCTTTCATAGATTTCTTAGCTTCTTGCATATCTTCAGGATTGAGGAATAGAATACCTCTTTTCTTCGGAGTTGGCTTCGGAGGTGGTTCGGGAATAGTCCAAGTATTCTCATTGCACAAGATATTATTCAATAGGATCTTAGCTTGTTCCACAGTTTTTCCTGAAAACACAACCAGCAAAACTGTCTAGGTGGTCCCTAGAAGCATATGTTAGTCCATTATAGAAGATATCAAGTATTTCATTCTCCTCAAGAGGCTGATCAGGCAAAGCATTCAGCAGCTGGACAAGCCTCCCCCAAGGTTGTGGGAGACTCTCTTCTCCAACTTGCACAAAGTTATATATTTCCTGCAAGGCGGCTTGCTTCTTATGGGCAGGAAAATATTTCTCAGAGAAGTAGTAGATCATATCCTGGGGACTACACACACAACCAGGAGCAAGAGAAGTGAACCAAGTCTTAGCATCATCCTTTAGCGAGAAAGGAAACAGCTTAAGGATATAGTAGTGGCGGATCTTTTCCTCACTCATGAATAGGGTGGCTATATCGTGCAGCTTAGTGAGATGTGCTACAACTGTTTCAGACTCATAACATGAAAAGGATTGGATTCAACCAAAGTGATTAACTCAGGGTCGACAGAGAATTAGCAAACTTCGGGTCTTATTTCATCCTAGCGTTCAAAGATTTTTCTTTCCACTTGCGCAGTAATTTCTCAAGATCATAGCTATCCTTACAAGAAAGAAAGTCCACATCTATCTCTCCTTCCATAACATATCTCTCAGGTATATTAGGCAATTCATATCTAGGAGAGCTAGTTCTAACAGGTGAAATAGCAGGTTCTACTTCAAGAATCTCAGCAGTTTCAGAAGTATCATCACATTCAGCAGCAACTCTAGCAATTTGTGCATCAAGGAATGCACCTAGTGGCAAAGCAGTATGAAGCAAAGCATCATCACAAGCATCATGGATAGCAGAAGTAGCATCATCATGCACATGCGACACATCAAAATTTCTAGCAAGAGGTGGTGTCGCAAACTTACTCATAACTGAAGGTGAATCAAGTGTAGAGCCATATGGCAGTTCCTTACCTGTCCTCGTAGTTGAGGGCAAGACTTTAGTTTTTGGATCTCTCGGATTCCTCATAGTGATCAACAGGCGTAAATCCCAAGTGACTCATAGAATAGTGCTAGGCCTCCCCGCCAACGGCGCCAGAAAATAGTCTTGATAACCCAAAAGTATAGGGGATCGCAATAGTTTTCGAGGGTAGAGTATTCAACCCAAATTTGTTGATTTGACACAAGGGGACGCAAAAGAATATGCTCGAGTATTAGCAGTTGAGTTGTCAATTCAACCACACCAGAAAGACTTAGTATCTACAGCAAAGTATCAGTCGCAAAGTAGTGTGATAGCAACAGTAGCAACGGTAACAATAGTAATAGTGACAGCAGTAGCGGTAACAATAGTAATAGTGACAGCAGTAGCGACAGAGTAATAGTAGCAGATGTGACAGCAGTAGCGACAGAGTAACAGTACCAAGGAACAGTAGGAAAAACTCGTAGGCATTGGATCGGTGATGGATAATTATGTCGAATGTCATTCATCATGCAACAGTTATAACATGGGGATATATGTAACTAGCTCCAGTTCGTCAATGTAATGTAGGCACGCATTCCGTATATGGTCTTACGTGCTTAGGGAAAAGGACTTGCATGACATCTATTGTCCATCCCTCTCGTGGAAGCAGGGTCCTAATGGAAACTACGGGATATTAAGGTTCTCCTTTTAATAGAGAACCGGAACAAAGCATTAGCACTTAATGAATACATGAACTCGTCATAGTATGGTCATCTCCGGGACTGGTTCCGGCTATTGTCACTCCGGGGTTGCCGGGTCATAAGACATAGTAGGTGAATACAACTTGCAAGATAGGATCAAGAACACACAAATAGTGACGAGAACATAATAGGTTCAGATCTGAAATCATGGCACTCGGGCCCTAGTGACAAGCATTAAGCATGGCAAAGTAGTAGAACATCCATCACAGAACATAATGGATACTAGGGATCAATCCCCATCAAAACTAACTCGATTACATGATAGATCCCATCCAACCCATCATCGTCCAACAAGCCTACGATGAGATTACTCACGAACGGTGAAGAGCATCATGGAATTGGCGATGACGGAAGGTTGGTGATGACGAAGGCGACGATCTCCCCTCTCCAGAACCCAGAACGGACTCCAGATCTGCCCTCCAAAGGAAGAACAGGTGTTGGCGGCGCCTCCGTATTGTAAAATGCGATGAACTCTTCTCCTTGATTTTTTCCGGACGAAAGGGACTATATAGAGCTGGAGTTGGAGGCGGTGGAGCCTTGAGGGCCCCACAAGCCTGCTAGGCGTGACGAGGAGGGGTCGCGCCTCAAGGGCTTGTGGGCTCCTCGCTCCACTCCTCCGGTTGCTTCTTGCGCCAGTTTTTTTATATATTCCACAAAAAATCCTCGTAAATTTCCAGGTCATTCCGAGAACTTTTATTTCTGCGCAAAAACAACACCATGGCAATTCTGCTAAAAACAGCGTTAGTCCGGGTTAGTTCGAGACGTATCAGCCGCCACCACACCTTCGACCGCCGTCGAGCACTCGCCGGAGTTCATCCTACCACGGTGAGCCTCAAGTTTTCTTCCCACCGTTAGATCTGCAGCAACGACTTAGATTATATCAACTTACCCCTTCGGTTTGTTTAAGAAAATCACTAGGTTTTCTATTAGTTAGATTTACCCGAAGAGTTTTTTTTAAGTTGCGACCGTTGATTTGTTAACACCCTCAGCGCACACCTCTAAGCCAGTAGAAAACCGCCACGTAGCACCCCGTTCACTAGTTAGAAAATATTAGGTTTTCTTTCTGTTATATAAAAAAATAGAAAGTTTCTGTTTTGTTTATGCTTCAACTTTTAGGTTGTAACTCCAAATTAGATGATTCTTTTTGCATTGGGTCACAAATTTTATGTAGTTTCTATAGATATAAAGTTTGAACATGTTTGAATATTTAATTTTTGAATTCAAACTTTGTTTTGTGAATATCTCGCTACTTTTTGATTTTTATTTATATTATTTACTTGTTGTTGTGATGCTTATTGTGTGAAATTATTAGTTCATTAGTTCATCCGGAGTGCGAAGCTTGTTATCTAGAGGCGCTCAAGTTCGAAAGTCGTAAACAAGGCAAGTCACGTTGATCATGTTTCACCTAAGGTTTATATGCATTTAGTTCAACGTTCTGCACCCATTGCATGCAAATTAGGTACTTGGAAATTTGGTTCTTGATGTAGTATCATGTGGTACGCACCCATCACCCCTTGTTACTTGGCCCGGGACATTAATTTCATTTTGATATGCTTTCAGTAGACGGGGATTTGGTTGAGTGTTTATAAGGACTGTTGTGAGAACTTAATAATCAAGACATGAAGACCTCAAGATTTCCAAGACCTCGTGATGCAATACACCTCTGGGTGAAGGATGGTTTAGATGGGCACCCTGGAGTAACCAGTGGATGACCCGGGATGGATGGGGAAGTGGCATGACATATTGCGGAAAGCTTCACCCAGGCTCTAAGAGATGACTGGATACTTCAAGACTCGAGGCTTACCTGCACAGCCACAAGTAATTATGGGCTCTAGCTTGGTTGCACATCGTGGTGACTCTGGATGGGCGGTGCTACGAGATGTAGAAGAATAGTAGGATTGGATGGGCACCGACAGTGGCTCAGAGGAACCCTTTGGAAGATCATGTTTTGATCATCCGGTTCTCAAACACCCTGAAGTGCGAGGTCTCCAACGGAGGCGATCAAATCTTGTGGGGAATGTGTGCAAAACTCTGTAGAGTACTCAACCTAATCGATTAGCCGTGTCCACGGTCATGGACAACTTGAGTCAAAGGAACTGAAACTATCTGAATTCTCAACAAAAATAATGATAATGATGTGGGTATTATTAATAACTTGGGTATGAGGTATGGTTGTTGGAACCATCTCATTAACAACCAACAATGTAGTAAATCTTTGCTTTCAACCCCTCTCTTGTTGTAGGAAAAAAATTTATTTTCGCTAAAAACTTACAGCCCCACCTGCTATATATGCATATAGTATAGATGATACTTTTTCACCTCTCTCTTTTGTGACTTGCCGGCATATTCAATATGCTGACCTACATGACTGCAACGTGTCATGTTGCACATTATTTTTCTGACCAGGAGTGAGGACACGATCTATGCTCGGTGATATGCCCTGGAGTCAGATGGACTCAACTACCTTTGAAGCTTCCTCTAGTTTTCGTTTAGTTTTACCTCGTGAGTTGGCCTTCAGCCCCTTTATTGTAAGCTTTATTGTAATAAAGTAATTGATATGAGATCCAATTAATAAAGGTGTGTGATTGAACTCTCGATATATACATTGATGTACGGTGTGTGTACCAGCATGATCTTGGGATGGTATAGAAACACAAGAGACTTGGCTATTTCAGGTCCGGACGCTACAGATATGGTATTAGAGCACATGCTGACCGTAGGACGTAACCTCTAGGATTGGAAAAGCCATAGGACGAAAACATTTTTTCTTACATCTTTAAACCGTCTATATTTCCTCTTCTGCTCAATTCTGACTTCTCTCTGATTTTCCAATATTTTCTGGATGGCCACCTTCATCCCAATTAAGGTCACGGAGTTTTGCCAGCCCGACGCAACAATGACCTTCGGAAAGGAGCTGGTGCAGATCGCCCAGGACCTAAGGATTGCTCTGCCAACCATCACCGGAAACCTACCATGTCTTACCCGACAGACGCACGCTACAGGATTGATGTGCACATCCCCGGAAGGACCTTCGAGCATCGCACAAAACCTATGGACTTCAAGTTCATCGCACCCATCTGGATTCTCGGAAGGGACATGGCGATTCAATGTGCACTCAGACGTATCAAGGAGGTGTACAGAGGCTATCCGATTTCACCGGACTTATTCACGGTCTCCCGGAGAGGAGCAGATGGAGAAATCATCAAGACCAAGACTGAGGACGCTCTCCTGTCCTATGCCCAGACCTTGGAGACACTCATCAAGACTCTAGAGCTTCATGTAAGCAAGGCCACAAAGAAGATCAAGCAACTGATGCTCCACGAAATTGACCTCGAAGCAGAAGCCTGAGAAGCCCACTACAAGCACGAACAAGAAGTGAAAGACTCCCTGGAGAGGATCGAGAAGATGAAGGCTCAGGTTGCATATCTGGAGGAATAATTGGACATGGGCGAAAATCTTCACCCTAAAGGAGACGTAGCCCCCTTGATCAGGAATGAGGAGGACTATCAAGCAAGCTCTACCGACGGACCCCCCACCATGCATTTCTGAGGAGCACACATAGACAAGTCCACCAATTTATCTTATCCTTAAACCTTTAGGATGATTATTAGGTTATCGCAAACTTGTATCCCTGTGTTTGAACCTTTTGAGATGATTAATGAATAAATGTGTGGTGTGATGATTGTTTGTTGCATTTCATATGGGCAGTGTATTTTCTCTTTAGACCCTTGTTCTATGCTAATTCCCATCCCTCTAAAAACACCAGATGCCTCCGAGACGTGATCCTGCCTCCAACTTCCCGTCGGAACTTACTCAGTTGATACAAAAGCAGAATACCCTGATGCAGTTAATCATTCAGAACCATACCAACAATAACAACAACCATCATCCACCCCAGGCTGACAATCTCACCCGTTTTTTTAGGATCAATCCTTTGACTTTCTCCAGCAGCGTTCAGTCCACTGTGGCAGACGATTGGCTCCGCAAGTTGGAGAGAGAACTAATCAATTCTGGATGTACTAAATCTGAGAAGGTGCGCTTTGCCGCACATCTACTTGAAGGACACGCGGCTGCATGGTGGGAGAACTACACCACCACATATCACATCGCTGGTGTGACTTGGGAGCAGTTCAAGCAAGCCTTCCGCACCGCTCATGTCTCAGAGCCATGAGTCCAAAGAAGCGTGAGTTTCACAACTTACGCTAGGGAAATCGCTCTGTGGCTCAGTATGTTGATGAATTCGACATGATTGCCCGATATGCACCTGGAGATGTGGTCGATGATGCGGCCAAGCAGGAGAAGTTCATGGAAGGACTCAACGATGAGTTGAGCATTCAGCTGACCGTGGCCAACTTCAACAACTACCAGGAGCTGGTAAACAAGGCCCTCATCTTGGAGGGAAAACAACAGTAGATTGAGAACTGCAAAAGGAAGTACGGACATGGGAAGTTCAACTCTGGAGCTCAGCAGAAGCCTCGTTACTCCCCTATTCAGGAATACCGAAACAACATCCGGTAAGTTTGGAGGACACACCCACCATAACCACCCAGTGCATAACCATGGAGGCCACAACCATGGAGGAAATGGGAACAACTGCAACAACAACAACTTCAAGAATGGCAATGGAGGTAATGGCACTCAACACCACCCCGCTCCATTTCAAAAGGATTTGAATCATATCACCTGCTTCAAGTTCCAGAAGACGGGACGCCATGCCACTGAATGTCCCCAAAACAAGCTGGGAAATGGAAACGACAATGGAAACTCATCAACAAAGAAGCCCAATCCTTTCCCCGAGCTCAGGTGAACCACATTGATGTTGAAGAGGTCTATGATCACCCCGATACGGTGGTTGGTAAGTTTTTGCTAAATTCACGTCCAGTACTGGTACTTTTTGATTCTGGTGCAACACATTCATTCATATCAAGGGTAGTTTTGGATAAGTATAGTTTACCGACTAGAACCCTCAGTCAGCCCATTAAGGTCAGTTCCCTAGGGGGCATGACGATAGCAGGGTAGGATGCCATGCATTGAACCTCAACATCGGAAACCATAAATTTCCCACCGACATCATTGTATTAGAGTCACAGGGATTGGATGTAATCCTAGGCATGTATTGGTTGACAAAGTATGAAGGAAACATTGATTGTGCCCTTAAGTCTATTTTGCTCACCACCCCAGAGCGAAAGCGGATTAAGTATGTTTCCGAACGCCCACCATAGAGTAAACGGGTGAATTCTCTCACGAGAGTTGTTTAGGAGAAAGTGACGATTGTACAAGACTTTCCAGATGTATTCCCAGAGGAATTGCCAGGCATGCCACCGGATAGAGATATTGAGTTTCTGAGTTAATTATTACCAGGGACATCCCCAATATCTAAGAGACCCCATCGGATGTCCGCAAATGATTTAGAAGAAATCAAGAAGCGGAAGAAGGAGTTACCGGACAAAGGGTATATTTGCCCAAGTTCGTCACCTTGGGGAGCCCCAGTTCTCTTGGTAGAGAAGAAGGGTAAATTCTTGAGAATGGTAGTCGATTATCGTGCATTGAACGAGGCGACCATCAAGAACAAGTATCCCTTGCTGGTGATCAACGATTTGTTTGACCACTTAGTTGGATCCCGAGTGTTCTCCAATATCGATCTTCGATCAGGCTCATCAGTTGAAAATTCGTGAACAGGATATACCCAAGACATCCTTCACTACAAGGTATGCTCTATATGAGTACACGGTCATGTCATTTGGTTTGACTAATGCTCCTGCATATTTTATGAGTATCATGAACAAGGTATTTATGGAATATCTAGACAAGTTTGTCGTGGTGTTCATCGATGACATACTAGTATTCTCCAAGAACGAGGAAGAACACAACGAACACTTGTGTTTAGTTTTGGAGAAACTTCGAGAGCATTAGTTATATGCGAAGTTCAGCAAATGTGAATTTTGGTTGAAGGAAGTCAGATTCCTCGGACACGTTATTTCTAGAGACGGAATAGCAGTGGATCTTGCCAAGGTTGTAGCAGTCACCGAATGGAAGGCAGCCACCTCAGTTAAGGAGATCTGCAGTTTTCTCGAACTTGCCGGATATTACCAGAGGTTTATCGTGAACTTCTGAAGATTGCCAAGCCCATGACAGAGTTATTGAAGAAGGAGTCCAAGTATAATTGGACCAAGGAACGTGCAGCCAGTTTCCAAGAATTGAAGAAACATTTGGTGACAGCCCCCGTGCTGATATTGCCGAACATTCGGAAGGATTTTTAGGTGTATTGTGACGCATCACGTCAAGGACTTGGAGGAGTGCTCATGCAAGAGGGATAAGTTGTAGCCTATGCATCCAGATAGCTCTGAACTCAGGAGTTGAACTATGCCACACATGATTTGGAGTTAGCAGCCGTAGTGCACGCACTCAAGACCTAGAGACATTTCCTTATCAGAAATAGTTGTGATATTTACACTGATCACAAGAGCCTAAAATATATCTTCACGCATAAGGAGTTAAACCTCAGACAGAGGAGATGGCTATACTTGATCAAGGACTATGACAGGAGATTGCATTATCACCCAGGGAAGGCAAATGTTGTAGCAGATTCCTTGAGCCGTAAGAGTTATGTGAACACACTCATAGCGGGAGGATTACCCCAAGAGTTAGCCGACGATCTTAGAGAGCTCAAATTGGAGATAATCCCAAGAGGATCTGTAGCCACGCTGAAGATTCAGTCCACCTTGATCGGAAGAATCCGTGATGCCCTGAAGTCAGACAAGCAAATAGCTGAGATAAAGCAAAAATGAATGACGGGAAGGCTGATGGTTTTCGTGAGGATGAACACGAAACTATATGGTTTGAGGACCGTATCTATGTGCCCAATGATCCTGAACTCGGGAAGTTGATACTTCAGGAGGCCCATGATTCACCGTACTCTATACACCCGGGCAACACCAAGATGTATCCGGACTTAAAGGAAAGTTTCTGGTGGACAGCAATGAAGAAGGATATTGCCAAGTATGTAGCAATATGCGATGTTTGTCAGCGAGTAAAGGCCGAACATCAAAAGCCAGCTAGATTACTTCAACCTTTGCCGATACCCGAGTGGAAATGGGAGAAACTTGGTATGGACTTCACCACAGGATTACCCACGACCCGTTCAGGTTATGATTCTATTTGGGTAGTGGTCGATCGGTTGACCAAGGTAGCTCATTTCATTCCCGTGAAGACTACATACACGAGTGCTAATTTGGCCAAGATATATATGACCAGGGTCGTATGTCTGCATGGAGTTCCGAAGAGTATCGTGTCAGATAGAGGAACCCAATTCACGTCACAGTTTTGGCATCAACTACACGAAACCTTGGGAACAAGATTGAAGTTCACTACAACTTTTCACCCACAGACCGACGGACAGACCGAGAGAGTCAACCAAATTCTGGAGGACATGTTGAGAGCCTGTGCACTAGACTATGGGTGTAGATGGGGCGACAACTTGCCTTACATAGAGTTCTCATATAACAACAGCTATTAGACCAGTCTGAAGATGGCCCCTTTAAAATATTTATACGAAAGGAGGTGCAGAACGCTATTGATGTGGGATGGTGTTGGAGACCGGAAACTTTTTGGTCCCGACCTTATCCGAGATTCTGAAGAGAAGGTCAAACTGATTCATGACTGACTCAAGATAGCTCAGTCCAGACAAAATATTTATGCTGATAGAAAATGCAAGGAAGTATGGGAGACCGAGCATAACTTCGTGTGTCCCCACTTCGAGGAATCAAGAGGTTTGGTGTCAAAGTAAAGTTAGCACCCCAATTCATTGGCCCCTACAAAATTCTTGTCACATCCCTGACACCTTAAGCAAGTTAGTCTTGTGCCCATGTCTTCTTTGCATTGCATCTAAGAAATTCTCAACAAGAACCAAGAAAGTGGTGAAGGAAAAACTCAAACCCTAGCCACTTCTTTAAATAAAGGAATTCTCAAACTAGTTAAAACCAATGAACCCAAAATGGCCTCAAGAAAAGTTCAAACTTTCTGATAAATCATGAAAGTAAATGAGCAATGAAGAAAACCATTTTCTTAACATCTTAAGCATTTTTAAAAAATTCAAGAAGCTACTGGTTTCAAGTTTTAAATTTGAAATCAGAAACTTTAAATTTTCAAAAATGTTGAAAACTTTAGAAATGGTTGGAAATATTCCAACAAATATTCTAGGGTGCTCAACATAGTTTTTCAATTTATTTGGGAGCTGAAATAAATAGAAAATCAGTGCAATAGAAAAACAGAAACAAAAAAAAGAAAGAAAATGAAAAATCCTTACCTGTCGCCTAACCTGGCCCGGCCGAGCAATTCTTGCCGTCTTCCTCCCCCGCCAGTGGACAGCAGGAGGTGGCCGCCGCGTACTCCAGCGCGGCCACGCACCTGTGCGCCTGCCTGGCCGCCTTCTCGTGCTGGAAAGCCCGGGGATAAGCTCCCCGAGCCCGTGGCTATCCATTCCCAGCGCCAGCTCTCCCCCTCCTCTCGGATCTCTCCTCCCCCCTTCTGCCGCCATTGGAGCCCGAGTAGAGCTCGAGCTCGTCGTCGTTCTAGCCGACCTTCCTTCCTTCTGAGCCGCGCATTAGCTCCGCCGCAACCCCCTAAAGCTTTCTAGCCACAAGCCCGAGGCCCAGATGCAGTGAATCGACGAGCAGCTGTCGTCTTCTTCCTCGGGTCACCGAAGATCGCCGCCGACGTTCTCCCTCTCCAGGCCGTCCCCGAGCAAACTAGCGCCGCCACTGCACTCCCCGTGAGCATGCGGTCATTTCCCCTAAGATCTCCCCGTCGATCCCCTCCTCTAGGCCTAGTTCCAACGGAGCCCAACAAGATCCGTCGCTGCAGCTCGTCACCGGTAACCCTTCGGTGATCAGCTCGTCCTTCTGAGGGCACCAGCAGCTTCAGGCCGTCGCGTAGATGCCGTAGGAGCCAAGTCCCGTGCGCACCTCCCTCTGTATCGATGACCTCGATGACGCCCGAACCTTGGCCGCCGCCAAGCTCATCGCCGGCGTCATCTCAAGCCAGATCAGCCCCGGCTAAGTGCAGAAATGGAACCGCGGGAGAAGTGTCGTTCTTCTGGTGCTCTCCGCGCAGCGTTTGGCCCCCTGTGCGCCGTTTCTGATGCCCCCCAACGTTCTGGTGCTCGCCGGAGGCTCCCCGCCGGCGAGGACGACCTCGCCGCCGGTGGATCTCAGCTGGCCTGAGCCACTGACGGGTGGGTCCAGCCTCTGGATAATTTAGAGATAATAAAAATAAATCAGATAAACTAATAAGACACTGACATGTGGGTCCAGTGAGTTTAATTAACTAAATAAGATTAATCCTAATCTAAAAATTGACCAGAGACACTAACCAGTGGGTCCCACTGGTCAGGTTTGACTTTCAACGGCGAGATGGACCTGCTGATGTCATGCTGATGCAGTAAAAGTATTTTCCAGTATAAGAATAATTCCAAAAATGTTTAAAACTTCAAAAATTCATAGAAATTAATCTGTAACTCCAATGAAAATAATTTATATATGAAAAAGTATCAGAAAAATTCATAGAAATTAATCTGTAACTCCAATGAAAATAATTTATATATGGAAAAGTATCAGAAAAATTCAAGTATCAGAAAATATGAAAATAATGGTATTTTCGTTCATGTTTGAAAAAGTTACAGAACCCAAACATGTAGATTAATGAATAAGTCAATTCTTATAAATACTTTGTAAATGGAATATGGAAAGTATTTAAATTTCTTTTTGTTTGACATGATCAAACATTGTTCTAATAACAAACCAGCAACTTAACATGACATCCCATGCATGTTAACATCAAGTTGATCTGAGCATGAGGTCGAATCAATTAAATCGGTATCCGAGAATACCTCATTTGAGGTGATATTTGAATTTAATTCAAATCAACTTCAAACCTAATACATGTTGATTATATTAGTATATCACCTTGCATTCTCATGCCATGCTCATGCATCATCTTGATTGCATATGCTTTATATTGATTGTTGTCTTTTCCTTCGGTAGGCTCCGCTCCCCCGGATTCCACCGAATATCCGTCTGACGGATATTGTCCCTCCTCTGAGCAACAAGGCAAGCAACCATTTTGATCATCCCGATAAATCCCATGTTCTTGCTCCTGCACTTGTTTATTGCATTAGGATCAAATGCTTCAACTGCTTTTGCCACATTAGTTGAACCCACTTTCTTTGCATGACCTATCCTTGTCACAGTAAATAGCCGAACCTTGCAACCTAGCTTACCTGGTAGTTGCTTGAGCCATGATGTGCCTTATCCTGCGATGCATGCTATGCTTAGAGTTGTGTATGGTCTGTCATCTGGGACATGAACAGAATTGTGAGAATGCGTTCAGTAAGCAAAGGTTGTGTGTTGAATCTGATTTGGTAAAGGTACCGGTGAAAGGCTGTGTAGGAGTACATGGCGGGTTGTTTCATTGGAACCGTCCGTAGGAACTAAGTTCCATGTATGTAATCCAATACTAGATACTACCACATGTTGGGCCCTGAAATATGACCTCGCTCGGCCTATTAATCGCTTAGTACTCGGTCTAGGAGTTGCAAGTAGTTTCTCGTGTTTATAGTAATGCTGGAGGCCGTGCATGGTGCTGACCTGAGAGGTGGGCCGTGATGCGGAAGGCAGTGGCACGGTGTACCAAGTGGCACCCGGATGGTGGGCTTGGGAACCCTGCGCACATCGTTTGAGGCCGTGGCAGAAACCTCGGCCGGACTTCCGTACGGGTTACTCTCAGATAGGCGATAAACCTGGACTAGGTACTAGTGTGGTTAACGGTCGTGGCCGACTCCCTCGCTGGGCTTCCGCTTGAAGGTTGCCGAGGTGCATGACGTGCACATGGCGATAAGTGGCGAGAGCGTGTGTGACGAAGTACACCCCTGGAGGGTTATGATCTATTCGAATAGCCGCGTCCGCGGATATGGACTACTTGGAGACATATGTTGTTCATAGATAACTTCAATGGCTTCTCATAAAATTGTCAAGATAAGCGTGAGTGTCGTGGACGGCATTTCCGTATGGAGACGGAATGATTCCACGATGGGTATTGTTGTGGTGTTAGTGGACTCGTGTGCGAGAAATCAAGTTGTCAAAAATATTTAAAAATGCAAGTTGTCTGGCCACAAGTCAAATGCTGGCTTTCCGCATGAAACCCCACAATACCTTATTGATACCTTGCATGAGTAGATAGTTGTCCTAAAGTCTTGCTGAGTACCTTCGTACTCATGTTTGCTCAATAATTGTTGCAGAGGTTGCTAATGACCCTAATGGAGGGTTCTTCGTAGACATCGACGACGACGAGTAGCTGGTGTCCCAGCTACGATCTGGCCCTACGTTGGATCTGTAGTATAGTCAGGCCATGTGCCTTCTAGTTGCACCTGTGTGTACTCAGACATTTTTAAACTCTTCCGCTGGCTTGTAACTGAATGACTGCTATTATGGGTCGTGAGACCCTTAATGTGTAATATTATGTGTGTGGCTCTTCCGAGCCTCTTAAATAAAGCTTGTATGTTTATGGTTATGTTGTGATGCCATCGATGTATCTATACATATCAGTATGTCATGCGTACGTGTGTCGTACTTGATATGTATGGGGTTCGATTACCTAGTCGTGAACCTTAGTAGCACTCCTTACAAGGAAATGCCCCTTTGTGATCCAACGAGCCTTGGTAGTTCGCTACTGCTCCGGACACATTAATTGACCGGCATGTGTCCTTCTTAGCTGTTGTGTCTGTCCCCTTTGGGGAAATGTCACGCGATGTAATGGAGTCCTTGTAGCTTGCTACGACTCGTCTACACTCGCTGGTGACCGACACCTGCTTTGTTGGGTCATGTACGCCTGTCCTTGTTCGGTACTGCCACTATGGTTTATGACTAGACTTGTTGATCCGGGTTCTTTGACATTGGAATGCTAGCAACACTATTGCATACGTGAGTCAAAAGACGCAAACGGTCCTGGCTAAGGTAAGGCTGCAGCCGTGGAGTTAACCGTGCGTGAGACCGCAAAGAGATGCGATGTGTTACAGGCTGGATTCCTATGACTTAGGATCGGGGTCCCGACAGCGTTAGTATCAGAGCCTGACTGACTGTGGGATTACTAAGCCAAACTGGTCGAAGTTGAGTATAGAATTGCTTTAGTTATATATAAGGGAATTGTTTGTGGAAGGGAATGTAAGACTATTGTTTGTGGAAGGGAATGTAAGGACTAGGTTACTCATCTTCTTCTAGGCTCGTGTTTCTGAGCGGTAGATTATAGGACTACGGGTCAAGAGATATTTGGGTTTCTTTCATTCCTAGGAAAAAGGAAGTAAGTTTGATGATTAGAGAGTGGAACTTGATAGTTGAGTGGTTACGCTATTCCATTTTGGGTTGTCTCAAAATTTGTTTTTGAGCATTTACAGCCGTTATGCTGCCCAATTTTGCATTTCGGAGCTCTAATGCTTTTGCATTACTCTCTGTTTACAGATGCCTGGCCGTCCTTCTTGTGAGGTGGTACGTCTGACCAGGTGCATTGATGTGCCGGGTCATACGGCCATGCTGGTCAGGGTGATGTCAGTGTGCGGTTACAGTACCGAGACTTCAACCAGAGCCGGTACATCTGCACTGTTAGGGTATTTCCAGACTACCCTGGAGCTGAGAAGCCAATCCATTGGTCCTATGGGTTGGGAGTCACTGTTGACATGGCAGCACAAGATGCTGCCTATTCAATGCTGACCATTATGAGAGCGAGACATGCACTGCTGCGGAATTCAGAGTTCTGCTATGTTCCGGCCTCTCAGCCTGGTGAAGAGGGATACCTCAGTGGAGTCTATTTTGATTCTTCTATGGAGGATCCATTACTGCAGTCCACTGTTGAGATGCTAGAGAACAGAGACAGGGATGCTCGTGCTCTCCGCATGGAGCTTTATGCTACCCGTGCCCGTCTGTGGACGGCTTTGACGCAGCTGGCACCGATAGTCCAGATAGGGTACGGAGATATGGAGATGTTGAACCCTGTTAGGACCCATCTTTGGGCTCACGTTGACTGGCCAGCTATAGGAGGAGTCACACCTCTTCGGGGACCCCTCTTACCACCAGTCAGGGGACCAAGGCCACATCCGTGTCCTTACGGATCCCAGGGATCTCAGGCTAGAGTGTTTCCTGATCCACAGGTTGAGCTTCCAGGTCATGGAGGTAATCTCTATGAGATGTTCTATGCGGATGCCTGAGCTGTGAGCGGAAGGATAGTATGGTAGTAGCCGTACGTTCACAGTCCTGCGTGACTTGTGAAGTATGCCTATGATGTGAAATGAATTCCGGAGGCCTAGATAAATAATGTATAGGAAGCTTGTAAGCCTCTGATGAGTAGTTTCATAATTTCAGTAGTTTGCTCTTTGGTTAAGGTTGTACTGAACTATGTAAGGGTGTGTATGAACCATGGTGTATATATAGAAGTTGCTTGTTACCATGCTGTTCGGATATTCATTTCCGCATTCCGTGTGTTCAATACATTCTTAATCCATAGCTAGTATTGATATGATATTGGTCTAAGCTGTGAGTTTGATTGTCAGGATGGTGTTCACCAGGTTGAACCGTGCCCCTGGTCATGAGCAAGGCGAGGGTAGTCAAGCGTCGTAGGAAGACCTGCCTCACCCTCCCTCTTTGGCGGAAGTGATGCTTGAGGCAGAGAGAAATAAAAGGGAGACCAACTGACTGTTAGAGCGTATTGAGCAGAATACGGCTCGTCAGCCTAGGAATGCTGCAGTGTCCCTCAACGACTTTGTGAAGTTGAATCCTCCAAAGTTTCATCATTCCGTCGATCCCGTCGACGCTGATGACTGGATGTGCAGCATCTCACTCAAGATTCGCTCTGTGAATGTGTCTGAGGCCGACAAGGTAACCTTTGCGGCGTATTTCCTGGAAGGACCCGCCAATCTGTGGTGGGAGAACTTTGAAGCTATGCGTCCCGCTGAACTAGTAGCCACATGGGCAGATTTCAGTGCAGCTTTTCGTCTGCACCATATTCCAGAGGGCCTGATGGACAGAAAGAGAGAGGAGTTCTGTGTCTTGACCCAGGGCAAGTTGTCTGTGGATGCCTATAGCCGCGAGTTCGGTAACCTCGCCTGCTATGCAACAGAGGAGGTGTCTACTGACGCCAAGAAGCCAGCAAGGTTCCGTAAGGGTCTGAGCCCTGAGCTTCGTCGTGATCTGCGCCTCCACGAGTGTGCAAGCTTTCAAGCTCTCGTCAACAAGGCGATCAGTGCCGAGACTGGTCATACTGACTACGAAGCCACAAGGAAGCACTCCCGTGACTTTGGCTCTTCTTCTGGTTCCGCGTTTCCCAAACGCAGGTTGTGGGTTCCGAACAGTTCTCTGTCGCCAAGATACACTCCGAGGCCATCCTACGTGGCGCCTCAGACGAATCAGGCCAACCCTCCAGCAAAAGCTTATGGTGGTCCAGCTAGCAATGCTGCACCACGTGCCAACCAAGTGATATGCTACAAGTGTGGAGAACCAGGGCACTATTCCCGTGAATGTCCTTAGAATGTTGGTGCCAAGCAACCCGGAAAGTCCGTCGGGCAAGCCAAGTCGGGCAAAGCTTACTATGTGAAGCCAACTCCTGCACGTGGCCGTGTGAACTATGTGTCAGCAGAAGAAGTTGCAGAGGATCCCGACGTCATGTTGGGTACGCTTCTTGTTAATCATCACCCAGCGTCCGTTCTCTTTGACACTGGGTCTTCTCATTCTTTCATTTCAGAAAGTTACGCACAGTTGCATAACATGTCTTTTTGTGATATGCCAATCCCATTGGTTGTCCAAACTCCTGGTAGTAAATGGCAAACCTCTAGGATAACCTATGACAATGAAATTCTAGTAGACAGGCTAGTTTTTCTAGCCTCATTGATAGCATTGAAATCTTCGGATATTAATATCATCTTGGGCATGGACTGGATGTCAGCTCACTATGCCAAGGTTGATACCCATTCTAGAAATGTCCAGCTTACCCATCCCTCGGGTGAGATAGTAAATGTCTCTACTCGAGTTGCCAAATGCCAACTCTATTCTTTAAATGCAAACCCTCTTCCGGAACTTGAAGACATCCCGGTAGTCTGTGACTTTCCGGATGTCTTTCCAGAGGAACTGCCAGGAATTCCACCTGACACAGATGTGGAGTTTGTGATAGATCTTGTTCTGGGAACTGTCCCAATAGCCAGAAGACCATATAAGATGGCACCCCTGGAGCTAGCCGAACTTAAGAAGCAATTAGATGAGGCCTTGAACAAAGGTTTCATTCGTCCTAGCTCTTCTCCTTGGGCTTGCCCCGTCCTCTTCGTCAAGAAGAAAGACGGAACGGATCGGATGGTTGTAGATTACCGACCAGTTAATCTGGTCACCATAAAGAACAAGTATCCTCTCCCCAGGATCAACGATCTGTACGATCAGCTCGCTGGATCCTCAGTCTTCTCCAAAATGGATTTGAGGTTGGGATACCATCAAATCAAGATTAAGAACGGGGACATTCCAAAAACGGCTTTTGTTACTCGTTATGGCCAATACGAGTACACCGTCATGTCCTTCGGTTTAACCAATGCCCCAGCCACCTTCTCTCGTCTGATGAATTCAATGTTCATGGAGTATTTGGATAAATTCGTCGTTGTATACCTCGATGATATTCTCATCTACTCGAAGAACGAGCAAGAACATGTCGAGCATCTAAGGCTGGTATTGATGAAACTTCGAGAGTATCGCCTTTATGCCAAGTTTTCAAAATGTGAATTTTGGTTACGAGAAGTGACCTATCTAGGACACGTAATCTCTGGTAAGGGTATTGCTGTCAATACCGAGAGAGTTCAAGCTTTCCTTGATTGGACTCAACCTGAATCGGTTAAGCAAGTTAGGAGTTTTCTTGGTCTAGCGAGCTATTGTCGCCGCTTTGTCGAGAATTTCTCCAAGGTTGCAAAGCCTCTAACTGAACTCCTCAAGAAGGATAAAAAGTTCGAGTGGACACCACAATGTGAGCATAGTTTTCAGGAACTGAAAAGACGCCTGACTTCCGCACCTGTGTTGCTACCACCAGATTTTTCTAAGGACTTTGTTATCTATTGCGACGCCTCGCGACAAGGATTAGGTTGCATTCTCATGCAAGATCGTCATGTGATCGCATACGCATCTCGACAGTTGTGTCCACATGAGGATAATTATCCCACACATGACCTTGAGCTTGCAGCTGTGGTCCATGCACTAAAAACCTGGCGACATTACCTTCTGGGTAATCGTTGCGAAATATTCACTGATCACCAAAGCCTGAAATATATCTTCACCCAGCCGGATTTGAATCTCAGGCAAAGACGGTGGGTTGAGTTGATCTCGGATTACGACTTAGGGATAACTTACACCCCGGGGAAGGCCAATGTTATGGCCGATGCACTAAGTCGTAAATCTTATTGTAACAATTTGATACTACAACAAGGTCAACCACATCTCCATGAGGACTTTCGGAAGTTGAATCTTCATATTGTTCCTCAAGGATTCCTTTCTACCCTGTTGGCGAAGCCTACGCTGAAGGATCAAATTATAGCTGGCCAAAAGCGTGACAAGGGTATATCAGGGATCAAGGAGAATATTTTTAGCGGAAACGCTAAAGAATTTTCCATGAACAATCAAGGTGTTGTGTTCTTCCAGAATCGTCTAGTGGTTCCTAAGAACCCACATCTAAGGCAGTTAATCCTTAAGGAGGCTCATGATTCTCCTCTCACCATTCATCCCGATAGTACTAAGATGTATCAGGACCTACGCCAGAGGTTCTGGTGGACTAGGATGAAGAGAGAAATTGCTGAGTTCGTTGATAACTGCGACGTTTGTCGTCGACTTAAGGCAGAACATCAAAGGCCTACTGGCGCCCTTCAACCTCTAGCTATTCCTGAATGGAAATGGGATAAAGTTAGTATGGATTTCATTACCGGATTTCCCAAGACCAAGAAAGTAAATAATGCTATCTTTGTGGTCATTGACCGTCTTTCCAAAGTGGCTCATTTTCTTCCCGTTCGTGAGAGTATAACAGCTAGCCAGCTAGCAGAGTTATATATCTCCCGAATAGTGTCTCTTCATGGTGTTCCTCTGGAGATTAACTCGGACCGTGGGAGTATCTTTACTTCTCGCTTCTGGGAAAGTTTTCAGAATGCCATTGGGACTCACTTATCTTTTAGCACTGCTTTCCATCCTCAATCAAGTGGTCAAGTAGAAAGAGTGAATATATGCTCCGAGCTTGTGTTATATCGTTCGGTATGAATTGGGAGAAGTGCCTTCCATTCGCTGAATTCGCTTATAACAATAGTTATCAATCAAGCTTGGGCAAAGCTCCTTTTGAAGTTCTCTATGGACGAAGATGTCGAACACCTCTTAATTGGTCAGAAACCGGAGAGAGGCAACTCTTTGGCCCGGACATGATCCAGGATGCAGAAGAGCAGGTTCGCATTATTCGTGAAAAGTTGAAAACAGCCCAGTCTCATCAAAAGAGCCAATATGATCGTCATCATAAGGCTGTGACCTTTGAAGTTGACAAGAAGGCTTACCTTCCGGTTACACCTTTGAAGGGTACCCATCGATTCGGTATGAAGGGCAAGTTGGCTCCTCGTTACATTGGTCCTTTTCGCATTCTTGCCAAACGAGGAGAAGTTGCCTACCAGTTGGAACTTCCTCCGCATCTTTCCAAGGTTCATGATGTTTTCCACGTCTCGCAACTCGGGCATTGCTTTTCGGATCCTATCCGTGAAGTGGACCACGAAACGCTTGATCTCCAAGATAACCTTTCATACCGAGAATACCCCGTGCGTATTCTTGATCAAGCTGAGCGTACCACTCGACGTCGAAACCTCAAGTTTCTTAAAGTTCAATGGTGAGATCATTCTGAAAAGGAGGCAACTTGGGAAAGAGAGGATCGTCTCCGACTTGAGTGTCCTGCATTGTTCTCGACGACTTCTAAATCTCGGCACGAGATTCATTTGAGTGGGGGTGAGTTGTCACATCCCTGACACCTTAAGCAAGTTAGTCTTGTGCTCATGTCTTCCTTGCATTGCATCTAAGAAATTTTCAACAAGAACAAAGAAAGAGGTGAAGGAAAAACTCAAACCCTAGCCACTTCTTCAACTAAAGGAAATCTCAAAACTAGTTAAAATCAATGAACCCAAAATGGCCTCAAGAAAAGTTCAAACTTTCTGATAAATCATGAAAGTAAATGAGCAATGAAGAAAACCATTTTCTTGACACTTTAAGCATTTTAAATAAATACAAAAAGCTACTAGTTTCAAGATTTAAATTTGAAATCAGAATCTTTAAATTTTCAAAAATGTTCAAAACTTTGGAAATGGTTGGAAATATTCCAACAAATATTCTAGGGTGCTTAACATAGCTTTTACAATTTTTTTGGGAGCTGAAATAATTAGTAAATCAATTTCAGTATTTAAAACAGAAACAAAAAAGAAAAAAATGGAAAACCCTTACCTGTCGCCTAGCCGGCCCAGCCCATCTCCTCCGGTCGTCTCCCACCTCGCCAGTAGGAGCAGGATGTGGCCGCCGCGTACTCCGGCGCGGCCAAGCACCTGTGCGCCTGCCTGGCCGCCGCTTCGCGCTAGCAAGCTTGGGGATAAGCTCCCCGAGCCCGTGGCTATCCATTCCCAGCGCCAGTTCCCCCCTCCTCTCGGATCTCTTCTCCCTCCTTCTGCCGCCATTGGAGCCCGAACAGAGCTCGAGCTCGCCGTCGTTCTAGCCTCCCCTCTTTCCTTCTGAGCCGCGCATTAGCTCCGCCGCAACCCCCTGAAGCTCCCTAGCCACGAGCCCGATGCCCAGATGCAGTGAAACAACGAGAAGCTGTTGTCTTCTTCCTCGGGTCACCGAAGATCGCCGCCAACGTTCTCCCTCTCCAAGCCGTCCCCGAGCAAACTAGCGCCGCCACTGCACTCCCCGTGAGCATGCGGTCATTTCCCCTAAGATCTCCCCGTCGATCCCCTCCTCTAGGCCTAGTTCCACTGGAGCCTGACAAGATCCGCCGCTGCAGCTCGTCGCCGGTAACCCTCCGGTGATCAGTTCGTCCTTCTCAGGGCACCAACAGCTTCAGGCCGTCCCGTAGATGCCGTAGGAGCTAAGTCCCGTGCGCAACTCCCTCGATGACGCCCGAACCTTGGCCGCCGCCAAGCTCGTCGCCGGCGTCATCTTCGGCCAGATCAGCCCCGGCTAAGTGCAGAAATGGAACCGCGGGAGAAGTGTCGTTCTTCTGGTGCTCTCCGCGCAGCGTTTGGCCCTCTGTGCGCCATTTCCGATGCCCCCGACGTTGTGGTGCTCGCCGGAGGCTCCCCGTCGGCGAGGACGGCCTCACTGCCGGTGGATCTCAGCTGGCCTGAGCCACTGACGGGTGGGTCCAGCCTCTGGATAATTTAGAGATAATAAAAATAAATCAGATAAATTAATAAGACACTCACATGTGGGTCTAGTGAGTTTAATTAACTAAATAAGATTAATCCTAATCTAAAAATTGACCAGAGACACTGACCAGTGGGTCCCACTGGTCAGGTTTGACTTTCAACGGCCAGATGGACCTGCTAATGTCATGCTGATGCAGTAAAAGTATTTTCCAGTATAAGAATAATTCCAGAAATGTTTAAAACTTAAAAAATTCATAGAAATTAATCTGTAACTCCAATGAAAATAATGTATATATGAAAAAGTATCAGAAAACTTCAAGGAATGTGAATATGCTATTTTCATTCATGTTTGAAAAAGTTACAGAACCCAAACATGTAGATTAATGAATAAGTCAATTCTTATAAATACTTTATAAATGGAATATGGAAAGTATTTTAATTTCTTTTTGTTTGATATGATCAAACATTGTTCTAATAACAAACCAGCAACTTAACATGACATCCCATGCATGTTAATATCAAGTTGATCTGACCATCAGGTCGAATCAATTAAATTGGTATCCGAAATATACCTCATTTGAGGTCATATTTGAATTTAATTCAAATCAACTTCAAACCTAATACATGTTGATTATATTAGTATATCACCTTGCATTCTCATGCCATGCTCATGCATCATCTTGATTGCATATGCTTGATATTGATTGTTGTCTTTTCCTTCGGTAGGCTCCGCTCCCCCGGATTCCACAGAATATCCGTCTGACGGATATTGTCCCTCCTCTGAGCAACAAGGCAAGCAACCATTTTGATCATCCCGATAAATCCCATGTTCTTGCTCCTGCACTTGTTTATTGCATTAGGATCAAATGCTTCAACTGCTTTTGCCACGTTAGTTGAACCCACTTCCTTTGCATGACCTATCCTTGTCACAGTAAATAGCCGAACCTTGCAACCTAGCATACCTGGTAGTTGCTTGATCCATGATGTGCCTTATCCTGCTATGCATGCTATGCTTAGAGTTGTGTATGGTCTGTCATCTGGGAGATGAACAGAATTGTGAGAATGCGTTCGGTAAGCAAAGGTTGTGTGTTGAATCTGATTTGGTAAAGGTACCGGTGAAAGGCTGTGTAGGAGTACATGGCGGGTTGTTTCATTGGAACCGTCCTTAGGAACTGAGTTCCGTGTATGTAATCCAAGACTAGATACTACCACATGCTGGGCCCTGAAATATGACCCCGCTCGGCCTATTAATCGCTTAGTACTCGGTCCAGGAGTTGCAAGTAGTTTCTGGTGTTTATAGTAATGCTGGAGGCCGTGCATGGTGCTGACCAAGTGGCACCCGGATGGTGGGCTTGGGAACCCTGCGCACATCGTTTGAGGCCGTGGTGGAAACCTCGGCCAGACTTCCGTACGGGTTACTCTTAGATAGGCGATAAACCTGGACTAGGTACTAGTGTGGTTAACGGTCGTGGCCGACTCCCTCGCTGGGCTTCCGCTTGAAGGTTGCCGAGGTGCATGACGTGCACATGGCGATAAGTGGCGAGAGCGTGTGTGGCGAAGTACACCCCTGCAGGGTTACGATCTATTCGAATAGCCGCATCCGTGGATATGGACTACTTGGAGACATATGTTGTTCATAGATAACTTCAATGGCTACTCATAAAATTGTCAAGATAAGCGTGAGTGTCGTGGACGGCATTTCCATATGGAGACGGAATGATTCCACGATGGTGTACTGTTGTGGTGTTAGTGGACTCGTGTGCGAGAAATCAAGTTGTCAAAAATATTTAAAAATGCGAGTTGTCTAGCCACGAGTCAAATGCTGGCTTTCCGCATGAAACCCCACAATACCTTGTTGATACCTTGCATGAGTAGATAGTTGTCCCAAAGTCTTGCTGAGTACCTTCGTACTCATGTTTGCTTAATAATTGTTGCAGAGGTTGCTAATGACTCTAATGGAGGGTTCTTCGTAGATATCGACGATGACGAGTAGCTGGTGTCCCAGCTACGATCTGGCCCTACGTTGGATCTGTAGTATAGTCAGGCCATGTGCCTTCTAGTTGCACCTGTCTGTACTTAGACAGTTTTAAACTCTTCCGCTGGCTTGTAACTGAATGACTGCTATTATGGGTCGTGAGACCCTTAATGTGTAATATTATGTGTGTGGCTCTTCCGAGCCTCTTAAATAAAGCTTGTATGTTTTGGTTATGTTGTGATTCCATCGATGTATCTATACATATCGGTATGTCATGCGTATGTGTGTCGTACTTGATATGTATGGGGTTCGATTACCTAGTCGTGAACTTTAGTAGCACTCCTTACAAGGAAATGCCCCTTTGTGACCCAACGAGCCTTGGTAGTTCGCTACTGCTCCGGACACATTGGTTGACCGGCATGTGTCCTTCTTAGCTGTTGTGTCTGTCCCCTTTGGGGAAATGTCACGCGATGTAATGGAGTCCTTGTAGCTTGCTACGACTCGTCTACACTCGCTGGTGACCGACACCTGCTTTGTTGGGTCATGTATGTCTGTCCTTGTGCGGTACTGCCACTATGGTTTGTGACTAGACTTGTCGATCCGGGTTCTTTGACATTGTAATGCTAGCGACACTATTGCATATGTGAGTCAAAAGACGCAAATGGTCCCGGCTAAGGTAAGGCTGCAGCCGTGGAGTTAACCGTGCGTGAGACCGCAAAGAGATGCGATGTGTTACAGGCTAGATTCCTATGACTTAGGATCGGGGTCCCGACATTCATGTCATGGGCTGTTTGCGAGTACATTCAAAGTACTCATTGGCTTGCCACTGGTTATTTCATCGACCAGGTGTGAAAGAATAGGATACAGTGGAGAGTAACTCGGTGACGCTCTTGCGAGCTAGGACGCTTCCCAGTCAGAATGCATGTAGGTTAAGGCTGATGGCATGCGTTCTAGCTTTCAACCAATAATTCCGCTATTGGTCCAGTTTGGAGTGTAGGCCTTTAAGGCCCTATATATGTAAGACTCGACCGAAGTGGTCATTTATTGTATAACACGGTATGTATGGATGTAAGACTCTTTTATTCGGTATCTGTGTTCGGTGAGCATTGATCTCGGGGATCACTAAGCACGGCAATCTCGACTCGTAAGTCGGGGTACCCACATATTGCTGTTACTTTGCTGCTACTGGTTACTGTTGCTACTGCTTCTATCACCCTACTTTGCTACTGATACTTTGCTGCAGATACTAAATTTTCCGGTGTGGTTGAATTGACAACTCAACTGCTAATACTTGAGAATATTATTTCGCTTCCCCTTGAGTCGAGTCAATAAATTTGGGTTGAATACTCTACCCTCGAAAACTGTTGCGATCCCCTATACTTGTAGGTTATCAGGACTATTTTCTGGCACCGTTGCCGGGGAGGCATAGCTATATTCTCTGAGTCACTTGGCATTTACGTCTGCTGGTCACTATGAGGAATCCGATAGATCCAAGAACTAAAGTCTTGCCCTCAACTACGAGGACAGGTAAGGAACTCCCATCTAGCTCTGCACTTGATTCACCTTCAGTTATGAGTAAGTTTGCGACACCACCTCCTTCTAGAAATCTTGATATGTCGCCTGTGCTTGATGATGCTACTTCTGCTGCCCATGATGCTTATGATGATGCTATGCTTGATACTACTTTGCCTGATGATGCTATGCTTGATACTGCTTTGCCTGATGATGTTATGCTTGATACTTCTTTGCCTGATGATGCTATGCTTGATACTGCTTTGCCACTAGGTGCATTCCTTGATGCACAAATTTCTAGAGTTGCTGCTAGATGTGATGATACTTCTGAAACTGCTGATACTATTGAAGTAGAACCTGCTATTATGCCTGAATTGCCTGATATACCTGAGCGTTATGTTATGGAGGGATAGATAGATGAGGATTTTCTTGCGTGTAAGGATAGCTATGATGCTAAGAAACTACTGCTCAAGTGGAAAGAAAAATCTATGAACGCTAGGATGAAATATGACCCGAAGTTTGCTACTTCGCCTATATTTGTGACTAATAAGGATTATGAATTTTCTGTCGACCCTGAGTTAATCACTCTGGTCGAATCTGATCCTTTTCATGGTCATGAGTATGAAATGGTTGTAGCCCATCTTACCAAACTGCACGATATAGCCATCCTATTCACTAGTGAGGAAAAGTTCCGCCACTACTATATCCTCAAGTTGTTTCCTTTCTCGCTAAAGGATGATGCTAAGACCTGGTTCACTTCTCTTGCTCCTGGTTGTGTGTGTAGCCCCTAGGATATGGTCTACTACTTCTCTGAAAAATACTTCCCTGCCCATAAGAAGCAAGCTGCCTTGTAGGAAATATACAACTTTGCTCAAGCTGAAGAAGAGAGTCTCCCACAAGCTTGGGGGAGGCTCGTCCAGCTACTAAATGCTTTGCGTGATTACCCTCTTGAGAAGAATGAAATACTTGATATCTTCTATAATGGACTTACCGATGCTTCTATAGACCACCTAGATAGTTGTGCCGGTTGTGTTTTTAGGGAACGAACCATAGAACAAGCTGAGATTCTATTGAATAACATCTTGTGCAATAAGAATGCTTGGACTATTCCCGAACCACCTCCTAAGCCAACTCCAAAGAAAAGAGGTATTTTATTGCTCAGTCCTGAAGATATGCAAGAAGCTAAGAAATCTATGCGAGAGAAAGGCATTAAATCTGAAGATGTCAAAAATCTACCACCTATCAAAGAGATCCATGGTCTTGATAACTCGATACAGGTAGTAGAAGTAAATTCTCTTCGTAGATTCAATGAGAGTGATAATCCTTTTGATAAACCTGCTAGCTTATGCCTGGCTGAATTTGATAACTTTGTTGCCAAACAATAGAGGTTCAACGATTATGTTAGCAGACAATTGGAACAAAATGCTTGTATGCTTAGTCATTTAAGTGCTTGTGTGGACAAAATGTCAATGATCTTAAGCTCCCGAGTAAACATGCCTCTATGGTTACTACTCAGGTAGAACAAGTACTTAAGGCTCAGAATGACTTGCTCAATGAGTTGAATGACAATTTTGTCAGAGTCGTTACTAGAGGCGGTAGAATGACCCAGGAACCTTTGTATCCTGAATGTCATCCTAAGAGAATTGAACAAGATTCTCAAGGAGTTAGCACTGATGCACCTAGTCATCCTAGGAAGAAGAAGAAAGATGATAGGATTTGCACGCTAGCAACCCTGTTGATGCTACCCCTGAGAGTCAGAACGATGTCTCTGTCTCTAATGCCGAAACACAATCTGGTGATGAACATGAACTTAATGATAATATCAATAGTGATGTTCATGAAGATGCTCAACCTAGCAACAATAAGGATGTGGAGATTGAACCTGTTGATCTTGATAACCCACAGCCTATGAATAGAAGATATGATAAGAATGACTTCGCTGCTAGGAAGCATGGTAAAGAAAGGGAACCATGGGTTCAGAAACCCATGACCTTTCCTCCCAAACCATCCAAGAAAAAGGATGATGAGGATTTTGAGCGCTTTGTTGAAATGATTAGATCTGTCTTTCTGCAAATGTGTTTGACGGATATGCTCAAAATGTCTCCGTATGCTAAGTACATGAAGGATATTGTGACTAATAAGAGGAGGATACCTGATGTTGAGATTTCCACCATGCTCACTAACTATACCTTCAAGGGTGGAACCCCTAAGAAACTAGGGGATCCCGGTGTGCCCACTATACCTTGCTCCATTAAAGGCAACTACGTTAGAACTGCTTTATGCGACCTTGGAGCCGGTGTTAGTGTTATGACTCTCTCTCTTTATCGTAGACTTGAACTGGATAAGTTGACACCCACTGAAATCTCTCTGCAAATGGCCGACAAATCAACTGCTTTCCCTATCGGCATTTGCGAGGATGTGCCTGTTGTGGTTGCTAACGTCACTATCTTAACAGACTTTGTTATTCTGGATATTCCCGAGGATGATGCCATGGTGGTCATCCTCGGAAGACCCTTTTTAAACACTGCAAGGGTTGTTATAGATTGCAACAAAGACAATGTCACTTTCCATGTCAACGGTAATGAGCATACGGTGCACTTTCCGAAGAAACAATATTGAGTACATTGCATCAATGCTATCGAAAAAACTTCATCGATTCTTATTGGGAGCTTTGAATGCCCTATTCCTCCTGTTAAGATGAAGTATGATTTGCTTGTTGGGGAAATACACATCCTCATTGAGCTGACCTAGTGACTATTGTAAAATTCTCCGTTCTCTTTTGCGATTCGAAAAGGTTTGTCGAGGAGACTTGATCAACCTCATTGACGGATTTCTTTCGATGACCATGAGATGGATGAATCGAGGAGTCACAAACCTGTGTTCCAAACTTTCACCTTCGGTTTCTTAGAAGAAAAATGATAGATTTAGTTTAGTTTTCCCTGTTTTCTGTTTTAGCGTCCCGTAGAAAAGTACCCCAAGAATAAAAGTTCTCCGAACGTCCTGAAAATCAAGTATGATTTTTTCTGGAATTTTTGAAAAATACTAAGACGAAGAGCTAGTCTGGGGGCTGCACCAGTGGGCCACAAGCCCTGGAGGCGCGGGCACCCCCCTGGCCGCGCCTACCTGGCTTGTGGGGCCCACGTGCACCCCCTTCACTCATTCTAGCTCCCGTCTGCTTCTCCTACCTCCAGAAAAAATCGTTTCGCAGCTCAAACCTGTATTCTTGCTCCTCTTGCTGGGATTTTCGATCTCTTTGCTGAAAGCACCATTCTCCGAACTATTCTGGGGAAATTACTCCTTAGTAAGTGACTCCTCCATTGGTCCTATTAGTTTTTGCTCTAGTGCCTTATACTTCGCGTATTTTTGCTGCCTTGGTGACCATGTTCTTGAGCTTTGCATGCTAATTTTAGTTGGTCCCATGTAGTTTTGATGCGTAATATGGCCTTTAGGCACTTGTTGGAGTAGTTGCTACGAGTTTAGTTGAGCCCTGTTCACTTTTCCTTTGGGTCACTAAAAATTTCAGAAAAGGAAGATGTTAAAGAGAAACTATCATGGTGGTTCCTGAAGCAAGATAGGTCCCCGTCTTGCGATTCGGGAACCCGATCCTTACCAACCAAGGGACGCAGAGGTACAACCATGTGAATGGCCTTCTGATGAATTCATGATTGAGGCAGGTTTCAAAGATGAGTTTGATGCACTTGTTCACAATGTCGGAGTCGAAGAATTCATCTCCGATAAATGTGAATAGTATGTTGCTCTCACTGCCTCTTTTGTTTATAGATTCAAATTTTCAGTTGGCCGTGATACATCTGTACTGTTTGATCTCTATGACAAATCGTGTACCATGGATTTAGAGGATTTCAATAGAATTTGCAAGATACCTATTTGGGGAAGTCTCAATGATCCTCCTAAATCCTGGGTTAGAGATTTTTTCTCTGGTATAACTGTTAGAGAAACTAGAGATATTACGTAGGCTACCATGGGGAGCATACATTTTCCTACCTTGCATTACTTTGCCCTCTTCATAGGCAGATGCATTAAAGGCAAGATTGAGCATTGTCACCTCTGCGCACCCGACCTTAGTATTCTTAAGAGCGCAGTAACGGGTGATAGAAGTTTCAACATGGGAGCTATAATAGCAAGGAGGCTGAATAATAATGCTAATGAAGGGGATTTCTTTGGTGGGATCTATGCCACCCGCATAGCAAAAAAATTTGGACTACCCATCCGCGAAGGAGATCCCCCGCTACATACAGCTTTCCTTGACCGCGTCGCTTTGACACGCTACTAGTTCCTTGAGAGGGATGGTGAATCCCTCCTATGTCGCTTGATATTTAACCGGCAGCGTGTTTTCCATATTACTGTTCCTGCTCCTACCTTCTTTGACTTTCGGGTAAAACGGAGATATTACATAACCAGAGGAGAGGCAGAGGAGTATGAGAGGGAGGCAAAGGATGCTCGTCTCCGTGAGGTAGCTATTCAGACACTGGCTACAGCGCTCCTGTATAACCCCCATTATGATTTTGGGTGTCGCCCGGACCATCCTTGGGAGTAGACCAACTTAGGCCAAAAGCCTAAGCTTGGGGGAGTACGTGTTTCACACCGACTTTACATTCTTGCTTATGCTTTCGCTTTGTTCCTCGGTGTTCACACTTTACCACTGTATCATCCATGCTAGTTATTTTTCTCGTTTTCTTTTCGTGTGTATGTCTGGTTTGAGATAAACCAAAAAGATTTTCTTGTTCTTCTTTTGCTTGTTGGGAGCTTTCCCGTGTAAATAGTTTTCTTTTTCTTTGGGTCAAGGTAGAGGACCATGGTTACAATGTTTAGTGGCTCTCGCATGCATATCTGTTTGTCTGTTAAAGAGCCATATTATTTTGTCTTCTCCTTTGTGTTTGCCTGCAGATTCCAGCGTAGTCCAATGCACGAGCACTCTTATTATTGTTCAAATCATTCGGTCGTGCAAGTGAAAGGTAATAATGATGATATATGATGAAGTGACTGAGGCTGGAAAAGATGGTATGGACTCAATCCATTTTGTTTTTGTAAATATGACTAGCACATCGTTCCTGATTTAGCTTTGTTGTGAGAGAAACATGTTTGCAATGACAACTTAGAGATCATAGTTGCTGATGCCATCCTTACCTAGCTAGGAGCTTATAATGGTTTGTCTTGGATGCCTACATGAATGTTGAGATGACTATGATGTAGTATGATAGGATGGTATCCTCCTTTGAATGATTCAAGTGGCTTGACTTGGCGCATGTTCATGCATGTAGTTGAAACAAAATCAACATAGCCTCTATGATATTCATGTTCATGGTGATTTATGTCCTGCTCATGCTTGCACTCAATGTTAGTTGATCTCAATGCATTTTGATGACTGTTGTCGCTCTCTAGTTTGTTGCTTCCCAGTCTTTTGCTAGCCTTTACTTGTACTAAGCGTGAATACTGCTTGTGCATCCACTTCCATAAACCCAAGTTGTTCCATATGAGTCCACCATACCTACCTATATGCGGTATCTACCTGCCGTTCCAAGTAAATTTGCATGTGCCACTCTCTAAATTTTCAAGAAATAATCTGTTTTGCATGCCCGAACCGCTCATGTGGTGACAGGGGGTTATCAGTATCTTCCATGCTAGGCGTGTTATCCTCGATATGTGTTTATTCACTATCATTCACGAGAAAGGGGCCGGTAATTGGAATGTCCAGTTCCATGCTCAAATCGAAAAGATAATTACAAACAAAACTCCCCCTGGATTGATGTTGGTATGGACGGCACCCGAGTATTCGGCTAGTCGTGGAGTGTGATTGATTGGTGGTGGAGGAGTCAAAACTTTACTTTTCTGTTTGGGAACCGCCTATAGCATGTGTAGCATGGAAGATGATGAGAACTCTTAGTCATTGCGTTGACAATGAAAGCATGCAACCCAAAATTATTATCTCTGTTTTCAAAGCTTGAGCTCTGCCACCTCTGCAAATCAATGCTTCCCTCTGCGAAGGGCCGGTCTATTTATGTTCCTGTTGAGTCATCCTCCTCTTATAAAAGCACCAATTAGAGAGCACCTCTATCATTTTTACGCTTTGCTTTTAACTGTGTTGAGTATGACTGTGACTGGATCTTCTTTGCCATGAATTACAATGTTTAGTCAGCCCTTGGTCTTTGAAGGTGCTCTGCATTTATGTTTTGCGGTCTCAGAAAGGGCTAGCGGGATACCATCTGTTCGTACTGCTTCATGTTGTTTTGATTGAAGTGTTGACGTTTGAGACTTATTATTATTGGCTCGCTAGTTCATTATGCCATTGATATGACTTTACCGTGAGACCTAGATGTCATTTGCTTATGTGGTTTGCTTGTGATCTTGTTGAAATTTTGGCTATGAGCTAGACATAGTTGCAACAACAAGATCAAACATAATTCGTCAAAGTTTTTCTTTAGTCTCTTTCAGTTTGTCAACTGAATTGCTTGAGGACAAGCAAGGCTTTAAGCTTGGGGGAGTTGATACGTCTCCGTCGTATCTACATTTCCGAACTCTTTTGCCCGTGTTTTCGACTCTAATTTGCATGATTTTAATGGAACTAACTCGGACTAATGTTGTTTTCAGCAGAATTGCCATGGTGTTGTTTTTGTGCAGAAATAGAAGTTCTCGGAATGACCTGAAAATTTACGCAGAATTTTTCTGGAATTTATGAAAAATACTGGCGCAAGAATTAGCGGAGGAAGTGGAGCCGTGAGCCCACAAGCCCACCAGGCGCGCCCCCTGGCCGCGCCTGGCAGGCTTGTGGGGCCCACAAAGCTCCACTGCCTCTCAATCCAGCTCTATATAGTCCGTTTCGTCCGGAAACAAATCAAGGAGAAGAGTTCATTGCATTTTATGATACGGAGGCGCCGCCACCTCCTGTTCTTCATCTGGAGGGCAGATCTGGAGTCCGTTCTGGGCTTCGGAGAGGGGAAATCGTCGCCATCGTCATCATCAACCTTCCTTCATCGCCAATTTGATGATGCTCTTCACCGTTCGTGAGTAATCTCATCATAGGCTTGCTGGACGGTGATGGGTTGGATGAGATCTATCATGTAATCGATTTAGTTTTGACGGGGATTGATCCCTAGTATCCACTATGTTCTGAGATTGATGTTGCTACTACTTTTCCATGCTTAATGCTTGTCACTAGGGCCCGAGTGCCATGATTTCAGATCTGAACCTATTATGTTGTCGCCAATATATGTGTGTTTTAGATACTATCTTGCAAGTTGTAGTCACCTACTATGTGTTATGACCCGGCAACCCCATAGTGACAATAGCCGGAACCACTCCCGGAGATGACCATAGTATGAGGAGTTCATGTATTCACCAAGTGTTAATGCGTTCGTCCGGTTCTTTATTAAAAGGAGAACCTTAATATCCCGTAGTTTCCATTAGGACCCCGCTTCCACGGGAGGGATGGACAATAGATGTCATGCAAGTTCTTTTCCCTAAGCACGTATGACTACATACGGAATACATGCCTACATTAGATTGACGAACGGGAGCTAGTTACATATCTCTCCGTGTTGTAACTGTTACATGATGAATCACATCCGACATAATCATCCATCACCGATCCAATGCCTACGAGCTTTTTCCTACTCGTGCTTGCTATGTTACTTTGCCGCTACTATTGTTGTTGCTGCTACTATTACTCTATTGCTACTGCTGTTACTTTGCTGCTACTGCTTACTGTTGCTACTCCTACTATCACCCTACTTTGCTACTGATACTTTCCTCCAGATACTAAATCTTTCAGGTGTGGTTGAATTGACAACTCAACTGCTAATACTTGAGAATATTCTTTTGCTTCCCCTTGAGTCGAATCAATAAATTTTGGTTGAATGCTCTACCCTCAAAAATTGTTGTGATCCCCTATACTTGTGGATTATCAGTTATTTTCCCTAGATTTGGAGTCCCTACATATCTAATGACCGATAGTGGATCACCGTTCATTCATGGTGCTTTCCGTAAAACGCTTGCTAAGTACAATGTCAACCATAGAATTTTGTCTCCCTATCCCCCTCAGTCCAGTGGTCAAGTAGAGCTAAGCAATAGAGAGATTAAATTGATTCTGCAAAAGACTGTCAACAGGTCTAGAAAGAATTGGTCTAAAAAGCTCGATGATGCACTGTGGGCTTATAGAACTGCTTATAGGAATCCCATGGGCATGTCTCCATACAAAATGGTGTACGGTAAAGCATGTCATTTACCTCTTGAGCTAGAGCATAAAGCTTATTGGGCAATCAAAGAGCTCAACTTTGATTTCAAACTTGCTGGTGAGAAGAGGTTATTTGATATTAGCTCGCTTGATGAATGGGGAACTCAGGCATATGAGAATGCCAAGTTGTTCAAAGAAAAGGTTAAGAGGTGGCATGATAAGAGGATACAAAAGAGTGAGTTCAATGTAGGTGATTATGTCTTGCTATATAATTCTCGCTTAAGATTTTTTGCACGCAAGCTTGTCTCTAAATGGGAAGGTCCCTATATTGTTGAGGAAGTATATTGTTCTGGCGCTATCAAGATCAACAACACGAAAGGTAATTGTCCGAGAGTTGTAAATGGGTAGAGAATCAAGCATTATATCTCAGGTACTCCCATAAATGTTGAAAGCAATATTATCAATACCATAACTCCGGAAGAATACCTAAGGGATATTTATCAGCCTGTTTCAGACTCCGAAAACGGAGAGGTATGTGATTCGGTAAGAAAACAGACTCGAAACTTTTCCAGTAGGAATTTTTCTCCATTTTGGAATATTTGAAAAAAATAGAAAAATTAGAAGTAGTCCGGAAAGCGCGCGTGGAGGCGACAAGCCTGCCAAGCGCGGGCCCACCCCCTGGCCGCGCCTGGGGGGCTTGTGGCCACCTCGTGTGCCTCCCAGACTCCGTTTTCGTGCGGAGTACTCCTTCTGGTCTGGAAAAATCATTATATATTCTCCCGTAAGGTCTGACCCTTGTATCTCGCAGATTTCCTCTGTTTTCGTTTCGAGCCTATTTCTGTTGTAGATCTAGACCGCTATGACGTCCCCAAAAGCTCCAAAGGACAAGATCTTCGAGAAGGTCATCAATCCCTACCTCTCGGGAGTGCTGCAGCACCCTCAATCTATCGATATGTGTGAGGGGATGTTGCACATCTGTGATGTTGAGGGGCCCAAGAAGACCGGAAGCATGGAGGCAAGGCTCGAAGCAATGGAGCACCAAGTCTTCAAGTGCCAAGGGATGGTGGAGCGAGGACTCAACGCCAACCACATGATGATCACGGAGTTCACCAGCAAGCACAGGATTGATGCCAATGACATTGGGACGCACCTCTACAGGCTCTATGACAGGATTGATCACCTTCTGGCCCAAATCTAGGACCTGCAGAACCAAAACTGTGAGTATGAGTACACATTTAAATCAATACGGCTGGCTGCAGATTTGAGGATTCCGGAGACTCATTCATCTTTCCATGATGGAGCACCTATGCCTTGGAAGATGGAGGATCAACCCCATGTTGCAACAGCTCCACCACCATCACCACCAAAGGAAGACAACTAAACATGGGTATCGGCAATCCCCTTGGCTTGTGCCAAGCTTGGGGGAGTTGCCCCGGTATCGTATCACCATCACATCTTTTGCCTTTACCTTTGTTTTAGTTTTCGTTTTCAATTTTCTCTTTCTCTAGTAGATTAAAAGTCTTAGTGTTTTAGTCTTGATTTTTGCTTTGTGTCACCCCCGATGTATTCGAGCTCGTGAGCCATATAATAAAGAGTGTCTTTGTTCAAGGGCTTTGCCTCTTGCCATGATCAAAAGAGTGAGAAAAGTACAAAAGCATGAAAGATCATGTAATGATCTTATGGGAAGTGATGGCTTCACATATAAAAAGAATGATGATTGAGACTTGTTGAGGGTAGAGAAACGTAGACCTTGGTCATTGTTGAAATTAGTATGAAGTGATAAAGAAGGAGAGGTTCACATATAAATATATCATCTTTGTCACCATCTATGATTGTGAATACTCACTAAACTATTGCATGCCTAGAAGTAGATGTTGGACAAGGAAGACAACATAATGAATTTTGTTTGCTTGGTTCCGAACAATGTTATATGATTAGAGATCCCTTAGCATGTGAAGATTGCTTCCACCTCATATTAGCCAAAACTCCCGCAGCAAGTAGAGATACTACTTGTGCATCCATAAACCTTCAACCCAGTTTTGCCATGAGAGTCCGGCATACCTACCTATGGATTGAATAAGATCCCTCAAGTAAGTTGTCATCGGTGCAAGCAATAAAAATTGCTCCCTAATATGTATGATCTATTAGTGTGTGGAAAATAAGCATTGTACGAACCTGTGATGAGGAAGACATAAAAGCGACTGACTGCATAATAAAGTTCTTTATCACAGGAGGAAATATAAAGTGACGTTTCTCCGCACTAAGAGGACACGCATCCAAACCTCAAAAGCGCATGACAACCTCTGCTCCCCTCTGCGAAGGTCCTATCTTGTACCTTTACTTTTTTCCATTGAAAGAGTCATGGTGATCTTCACCAATTCCTTGTTTCGCCTTTATCTTGGCCAATGTCATATGCTAGGGAAAGATATATATTCATATGTCAACTTGGAAGTAAGTATTCATGAATTATTATTGTTGACATTACCCTTGAGGTAAGTAGTTGGGAGGCGAAACTATAAGCCCCTATCTTTCTGTGTGTCCAGCTGAAACTTTGATCTCATGACTACCACGTGAGTTGTAGCAATTGTAGAGAACGAAAGGATGATTGAGTATGTGGATTTGCTGTACAACCTCTTATTTGACTCTTTGTGATGTTGTGATAAATTGCAATTGCTTCAATGACCAAAGGCTATCGGTTGTTACTTCTTGGTAAGGTTCTTCATACATGCTTTATTTTGTGAAGGAATTATCACTTTAGCATGAGAGATTATATGTTGGTATTGCTGTTCTGATCATGATCATGATGCCTGCTTGTTCGTATCTTGTTTTGTCGACACCTCTCTCCCTGAACATGTGGACATATTTATTGAGCTAGGCTTTCGCTTGAGGACAAGCGAGGTCTAAGCTTGGGGGAGTTGATACGTCCATTTTGCATCATGTTTTCATGTTGATATTTATCGCTTCTTGGGCTGTTAATTCACTTCACGGTACAATACTTATGCCTTTTCTCTCTTATTTTGCAAGGTTTACATGAAGAGGGAGAATGCCGGCAGCTGGAATTCTGGCCCGAAAAAGGAGCGAGTTTGAGATACCTATTCTGCGCAACTCCCAACATCGTAAAAATCAACGAGGATTTTTTTCGGGAATTATAAAAAATACTGGGCAGAAGAAGTGCCGCACGGACGCCAACAAGTGGCCACAAGCCTGCTAGGCGCGGCCACCCCCCTGGTCGCGCCTAGGGGGCTTGTGGCACCCAGCTGGCCCTCTGGCCCCCCTCTTCTGCTATATGAAGGGTTTCGTCCGGAAAAAATCAAGAGGAGGCTTTTCGGAGGATTCGGCGCTGCCACAAGGCGGAACTTGAGCAGAACCAATCTAGAGCTCCGGCAGGACGATCCTGCCGGGGAAACTTGTCGTTAGATTAAAGCTTCTGGAAGCTTGTTGAGCAGAACCAATCTTTTGTCGTTAGATTAAAGCTTCTAGAAGCAGGAATCATGTATCCTGTTGCTCATAGTGATTGGGTAAGTCCAGTACATTGCGTACCTAAGAAGGGAGGTATCACCATCGTTCCTAATGATAAGGATGAACTAATCCCACAAAGGATTATTACCGGCTATAGGATGGTGATAGACTTCCGGAAACTGAACAAGGCAACCAGGAAAGATCATTATCCTTTGCCGTTTATCGACCAAATGCTAGAAAGGCTATCAAAACGCACACACTTCTGCTTTCTAGACGGTTATTCAGGTTTCTCGCAAATACCTGTTGCACAATCTGATCAAGAGAAAACCACTTTTACCTGCCCTTTCGGTACCTTTGCCTATAGACATATGCCTTTTGGCTTGTGCAATGCACCTGCCACCTTCCAAAGATGTATGATGGCTATATGCTCTGACTTTTGTGAAAAGATTGTCGAGGTTTTCATGGATGACTTCTCCGTTTACGGGTCTTCCTTCGATGATTGCCTCAGCAACCTTGGTCGAGTCTTATAGAGATGCGAAGAAACCAACCTCGCCTTGAGTTGGGAGAAGTGCCACTTTATGGTTAATGAAGGTATCGTCTTAGGACACAAGATCTCTGAAAGAGGCATTGAAGTTGATAAGGCTAAGGTTGATGCAATTGAGAAAATGCCTTGCCCCACAGATAACAGAGGTATACGAAGTTTCCTAGGTCATGCTGGTTTCTATAGAAGGTTCATTAAAGACTTCTCTAAGATTTCTAGGCCTCTTACCAACCTCTTGCAGAAGGATGTTCCTTTTATTTTTGATGAGGATTGTGAGGAAGCCTTCGAAATACTTAAGAAGGCTTTGATAACCGCACCTATTGTTCAACCACCTGACTGGAACTTGCCCTTCGAAATCATGTGCGACGCTAGTGATTATGCTGTTGGTGTTGTTCTAGGACAAAGAGTTGACAAGAAGTTGAATGTCATTCACTACGCTAGTAAAACTCTAAACAGTGCCCAAAGAAACTATGCCAATACGGAGAAGGAATTTTTAGCAGTCGTGTTTGCATGTGAAAAGTTCAGATCTTATATAGTTGACTCCAAAGTCACTATTCACTCTGATCATGCTGCTATTAAGTACCTTATGGAGAAGAAGGACGCTAAGCCTAGACTGATCAGATGGGTTCTCCTGCTGCAGGAATTTGATTTGCACGTCGTTGACCGAAAGGGTGCGGATAACCCTGTAGCAGATAACTTGTCTAGGCTAGAGAATGTCCTTGATGACCCACTACCTATTGATGACAGCTTTCCTGATGAGCAACTATACTTCATCCGCACTTCACATAGTGCATCGTGGTATGCCGATTATGCAAACTATATCGTAGACAAATACATACCACCCAGTTTCACCTATCAGCAAAAGAATAAATTCTTCTTTGATTTGAGACACTACTTTTGGGATGATCCTCACCTTTATAAGGAAGGAGTAGATGGTGTTATTAGACGTTGTGTGCCTGAACATGAACACGGACAGATCCTGCAGAAGTGTCATTCCGAAGCCTACGGAGGACACCACGCTGGAGATAGAACTGCCCATAAGGTATTGCAATCAGGTTTCTATTGGCCCACTCTCTTCAAGGATGCCCGTAAGTTTGTCTTGTCTTGTGATGAATGCCAAAGAATAGGGAATATTACTAAGCGTCAAGAAATGCCTATGAACTATTCACTTGTCATTGAACCATTTGATGTCTGGGGCTTTGATTATATGGGACCCTTCCCGAGTTCCAATGGTACACTCACATCTTAGTTGTTGTGGATTACGTTACTAAGTGGGTAGTAGCTATCCCCACTAAAAATGTTGATCACCACACCTCTATTAAGATGCTTAAAGAAGTCATATTCCCAAGATTTGGAGTCCCTAGATATCTGATGACTGATGGCGGTTCACACTTCATTCATGGTGTTTTCCGCAAGATGCTCGCTAAGTATGATGTCAACCATAGAGTTGCATCTCCTTATCATCCTCAGTCTAGTGGTCAAGTGGAGTTGAGTAATAGGGAGGTCAAATTGATCCTACAAAAGACCGTCAATAGATCTCAAAATAATTGGTCTAGCAAACTTGACGATGCACTATGGGCTTATAGGACTGCTTATAAGAATCCCATGGGCATGTCACCGTATAAAATGGTTTACGGTAAAGCCTGTCATTTACCTCTTGAGCTGGAACACAAAGCTTATTGGGCAATCAAAGAGCTCAACTTTGATTTCAAACTTGCCGGTGAGAAGCGGTTGTTTGATATCAGCTCGTTAGATGAATGGAGGGCCCAGGCATATGAGAATGCCAAGTTGTTCAACAGGTTGAGAGATGGCACGACAAATGAATACAGAAACGAGAGTTCAATGTAGGTGATTATGTCCTGCTATACAATTCTCATTTGAGATTCTTTGGAGGCAAGCTCCTCTCTAAATGGGAAGGTCCTTATGTTATCGAGGAAGTATATCGTTCCGGTGCCATCAAAATCAATAACACGGAAGGAAATTTTCCTAGAGTGGTAAATGGGCAAAGAATCAAGCATTACATCTCTAGTACTCCCATAAATGTTGAGACCAATATCATCAATGTCATAACTCCACAGGAGTACATAAGGGATGTTTATCAGCCTGTCCCAGACCCTGAAAACGAAGAGGTATCTGTTTCGGTAAGAAATTGGACTCCGATGCTTTTCCAATAGGAAATTTCCTCCGTTTTGGAATTTTTGGAAAATTAGAAAAATAAAAAGCAGTCCGGAGAGCGCATGAGGCGGCCACAAAGCCCTGCCACCGCCCCCTACCCCCTGGTGGCGCAGGGCAAGCTTGTGGGCACCTCGTGTGCCTCCCGGACTCCGTTTTCTTGCGAGGCACTCCTTCTGGTCCAGAATAAATCAATACATACTTGCCCGAAGGTTATGATCTCTGTATCGCGCAGTTTTCCTCTGTTTTCGTTTCGAGCTTGTTGTCTGCCGCAGATTAAGAGCAAAGATGTCTCAGGAATCTGTTGGGGAGAATGATATTCACCAAGTTCATGAGGAAGTAGATGCTGATCTGAAAAGAGTAGAAGTCACGGAAGCCAGGGACCAAGCTATGGAGAAAACCCAAGCTAGGGAGGAAGTTCAACCCATGTTCAACATTGAAGACGTTGAAGGAGTAGATTTTCTCCAACCCTTCCTCCACGTGTTGTCTCCATCCTTGATTGAACTCTTGAGGTTTGGCGAAACAACTCGTGCGCGCAATATTTCCCTTTCTCGAGAAGTTGTTTAGCTGGAAAACCATGTCACAGATCGCAAAGGTATAAATCAAAGATTGATAGCTCTCTCGGAATCAAAGGCGACAACTCCACCACCATCACCACCGAAGGAAGACAACTAAGCATTGGTATGGGCAATCCCCTTGGCTTCTGCCAAGCTTGGGGGAGTTGCCCTGGTATCGTATCACCTTTATATCTTTTTCTTTTACCTTTGTTTTAGTTCTTTCCTTTTCAGTTTGTATTTCGTCTCTTAGAGGAATAAGTCTTTAGTGTTTAGTTTGAGTCTTTTGCTTTTGTCTCTCCCCCGATGTATTCGAGCTTACGAGCTATATAATAAAGAGTATCTTAGTCAAGGGCTTTGCTTTGTGCCATGATCAATAGTATGAAAAGAATGATAACATGAAAGATCATGAGACGATCTTATGGAAAGTGATAGCTTCACTTATAACACGTATGATGATTGAAACTTATTGAGAATAAATCAACATAGACCTCAGTCATTGTTGCAATTAATAAGAAGTAATAAGGAAAGTGAGGCTCACATATGAATATATCATCTTAGACACTTTTTACAGTTGTGAGCATTCACCAAACTATTACATGCTTAGGAGTAGATGTTGGACAAGGAAGACAACATAACGAATTGTGTTTGCTTGGTTCCAAACAATGTTATATGATTAGAGATCCCTTAGCATGTGACGATTGCTTCCACCTCATATTAGCCAAAACTCCCGCACCAACTGGAGATACTACTTGTGCAACCATAAACCTCCAACCCAGTTTTGCCATGAGAGTCCACCATACCTACCTATGGATTGAATAAGATCCTTCAAGTAAGTTGTCATCGGTGGAAGCAATAAAAATTGCTCTCTAATATGTATGATCTATTAGTGTGTGGAAATTAAGCTTTGTACGAACCTGTGATGAGGAAGATATAAAAGCGACAGACTGCATAATAAAGTTCTTTACCACATGAGGCAATATAAAGTGAAGTTCCTCCGCATTAAGAGGACACACATTCAAACCTCAAAAGCGCATGACAACCTCTACTTCCCTCTGCGAAGGGCCCATCTTGTACCTTTAATTTTTGCCCTTGTAAGAGTCATGGTGATCTTCACCAATTCCCTATTTTGCCTTTGTCTTGGCTACCGTCACATGCTTGGGAAAGATCTATATTCATATATCAACTTGGAGTTGAGTACTTATGCTTTATTATTGTTGAGGTAAATCATTGGGAGGCAAAACTATAAGCCCCTATCTTCCTCTGTGTCCAGCTGGAACTTTGACACCATGAGTACCACATGAGTTGTAACAATTGTGGAAAACAAAGAGATGATTGAGTATGTGGGTTTGCCTTACAAGCTCTTATTTGACTCTTTCTGATGTTGTGATAAATTGCAATTGCTTCAATGACTATGGACTGTTGTTGGTTACTTCTCGGTAAGGTTTTTGCTTCATGCTTTGCTTTGTGAAGGAATTGTTACTTTCCCATAAGAATGTTTATGATGTATTGTTGTTCTATGTGTGATCATGATGCCCTCTTGTCCGTATTATGTTTTATCAACACCTTCGTCCCTCAACATGTGGACATGTTTATGGAACTTGGTTTTCGCTTGAGGACAAGCGAGGTCTAAGCTTGGGGGACTTGATACGTCCATTTTGCATCATGCTTTCATGTTGATATTTATTGCTTTATGGGCTGTCATATTACTTTGTGGTACCATATTTATGCCTTTTCTCTCTTATTTTGCAAGATTTCTTTGAAGAAGGAGAATTCAGGCAGCTGGAATTCTGGATTGGAAAAGGAGCAAATCTTAGTCCACTATTCTGGACATCTACAAATGCCCTGAAAAGTTAAGTGGATTTTTATGGGATTATATAAAAATATTGGGCGAAAAAAGTACCAGAGGGGGGCTGCCAGGGCGCCACAAGCCCTGCCACCGCCACCCCCCTGGTGGCGGAGTGGGGTCTTGTGGGCTCCCTGACGGCCCACTAGCCCCCTCTTTTGCTATATGAAGGGCTTTGGTCCAGAAAAAATCATTCACGAGCTTTTTCGTGGTTTCGCCGCCGCCACAAGGCGGAACTTGAGCAGATCCAATCTAGAGCTCCGGCATGACGATCCTGCCGGGGAAACTTCCCTCCCTGAGGGGGAAATCATCGCCATCGTCATCACCAACACTCCTCTCGTCGGAGGGGGGCATCTTCATCAGCATCTTCATCAGCACCATCTCCTCTCCAATCCCTAGTTCATCTCTTGTAACCAATCTTCGTCTCACGACTCCAATTGGTACTTGTAAGGTTACTATTAGTGTTGATTACTCTTTGTAGTTGATGCTAGTTGGATTACTTGGTGGAAGAGTTTATGTTCATATCCTTGATGCTATTCATTACACCTCTGATCATGATTATGATTATGCTTTGTGAGTAGTTACTTTTGTTCCTGAGGACATGGGATAAGTCATGCTAATAATAGTCATGTGAATTTGATATTCGTTCGGTATTTTGATATGTTGTATGTTGTCTTTTCCTCTAGTGGTGTTATGTGAACGTCGACTACATAACACTTCACCATATTTGGGCCTAGAGGAAGGCATTGGGGAGTAGTAAGTAGATGATGGGTTGCTGGAGTGACAGAAGCATAAACCCCAGTCTATGCGTTGCTTCGTGAGGGGCTGATTTGGATGCACTAGTTTAATTCTATGGTTAGACTTTGTCTTAATTCTTCTTTTGTAGTTGCAGATGCTTACGAGAGAGGTTAGTAATAAGTGGGATGCTTGTCCAAGTAAGGGCAGTACCCAAGCGCCGGTCCACCCACATATCAAACTATCAAAGTAACGAACGCGAATCATATGAACATGATGAAACTAGCATGACAGAAATTCCCGTGTGTCCTCGGGAGCGTTTTTCCTCCTATAAGACTTTGTTCAGGCTTGTCCCTTGCTACAAAAGGGACTGGGCCACTTGCTGCACCATTGCTACTACTTGTTACTTGTTACTTTTTTCTTGCTACGTTTCACATCGCTACACCATCACTTGTTACCGCTACTTTCAGTGCTTGCAGTTATTACCTTGCTGAAATCCGTTTATCAGAGCCTTCTGCTCCTCGTTGGGTTCGACACTCCTACTTATCGAAAGGACTACGATTGATCCCCTATACTTGTGGGTCATCAGCCACCAGCCCCAAAAGGTGACATGGGCCAAAAGGTGGAAGGGAACCAGCCCAGAGTGGGCTGGTGCGCCTCCCACCAGGGGCCCAAGGCGCAGGGGAGAGGGAAGGGGAGCAAACCCTAAGCCAGGTGGGCCCAAGGCCCACCACGGGTGCGCCACACCCTTCCTCCCCTCTTGGCTGCAACCTCCTGGCGCAGATGGGGGCTGTCGCACCCCTTGGGGTAGGAATCCTAAGGTCTGCGCCCCCTCGCACGGTATGGTTCTTGCAATGGGAGAAGTGCTTGGTTTTCGGTTCATACCGTGCGGTGAACTCACCCAGCGACAGAAGGGGTCGCGAGGCACGCATCATGTTGTTGCCATCAAGGGTAAAAATATGGGGTTTTCATCATTGGTTTGAGATTATCCCTCTACATCATGTCATCTTGCTTAAGGCGTTACTCTGTTCGTCATGAACTCAATACACTAGATGTATGCTGGATAGCGGTCGATTTGTGGAGTAATAGTAGTAGATGCAGAAAGTATCGGTCTACTTGTCTCGGACGTGATGCCTATATGTAGGATCATTGACTTAGATATCATCATGACTTTGCGCGTTCTATCAATTGCTCGACAGTAATTTGTTCACCCACCGTGATATTTGCTATTTTGAGAGAAGCCTCTAGTGAACACTATGCCCCCCAGGTCTACTCCACACCGTATTTTAAGCCTTTTTCTTTTTCTTCGTTGCACTTTCTGCCTTCAGATCTCACTTTGCAATCAATCTTGAAGGGATTGGCAACCCCTTTAAAGCGTTGGGTGCAAGCTCTTTTGTGTATTGCGCGGGTACTCTGGACTTGACGAGATTCTCCTACTGGATTGATACCTTGGTTCTCAAACTGAGGGAAATACTTACTGCTCCTGTGTTGCATCACCATTTCCTCTTCAAGGGAAAACCAACGCAAGCTCAAGAGACGACACAAGGATTTCTGGCACCATTGCCGGGAAAGGACTTTTGTTGTCGTAGCAGAAGAATTTCTGGCGCCGTGCCGGGGAGGATCAAGTCAAGAACTCATCCAAGTAAGTGTCGCAAACTCATCTCTTGCATTTTCTTTGTTTGCCAGTTACCTCTCGTTTTCCTCTCCCCCACTTCACAAATTTTCCTTCTTCATTTGCCTTTTCCATTTGCCTTTTCGTTTGCCCTTTTTCTCGCTTGCTCTTTGTTCGCTTGTGTGCTTGCTTGGTTGCCGAAGTGACCATGACTGAAAACACCAAACTTTGTGAATTCTCGAATACTAATAATAATGATTTTATTAGTACTCCGATTGCTCCCGCCACTAGTGCGGAGTCATACAAAATCAATGCTGCTTTGCTGAATCTTGTTATCAAAGAGCAATTTTCCAGCCTTTCTAGCGAAGATGCCGCATCCCATCTTAACACCTTCATTGAGATTTGCAATATGCAAAAGAAGAAAGATGTGGATAATGGTGTGATTAAATTGAACCTTTTTTCCTTTCTCGTTGCAAGATCGAGCAAAAACTTGGTTTTCGTCTTTGCCGAAAAATATTATCGAATCTTGGGATAAGTGCAAAGATGCTTATATATCCAAGTATTTTCCGCCGGCTAAGATTAATTCTCTCCGTAATGATATCATGAACTTTAAGCAACTTGATCATGAACATGTTGCACAATCTTGGGGGAGAATGAAATTGATGATTAGAAATTGTCCCGCTCATGGCTTGAGTCTTTGGATGATTATACAAATCTTCTACGCTGGCTTGAATTTCGCTTCTAGAAATATCTTGGACTCCGCCTCAGGTGGAAGGTTCATGGAAATAATGTTAGGATAATCCACAAAACTCCTAGATAATATCATGATGAATAACTCTAAGTGGCACACTGAAAGGTCACCTACTAGTAAGAAGGTACACACTATAGAAGAAATCAACTTGTTGAGTGCGAAGATGGATGAGTTAATGAATTTGGTTGCTAGTAGAAGTGCTCCTTTAGATCCTAATGATATGCCCTTGTCAGCTTTGATTGAGAGTAGCAACGCTAGCTTGGACGTTAATTTTGTTGGTAGGAATAATTTTGGCAACAACAATGCTTTCATAGGAAACTATGTTCCTAGGCCCTTTCCTAGTAACTCCTCTAATAAATTTGGCAACTCCTACAACAATACTCATGGAAATTACAATAGATTACCCTCTTATCTAGAGAGTAATATCAAATATTTTATCAACTCGCAAAAGATTTTTAATGCGTTCATAGAGGAAAAACTACTCAAAATTGACGATTTGGCTAAGAGCGTTGATAGAATGTCTAGTTATGTTGATGCTTTGAAAGTTAGATGTGCTCCTCCCAAGATCATTATGGATGAAACTTTGAAAGCTATGTGTGTTTCCATGATTGAGAGCAAAGAAAGAACCGCCCAAATTCGTGCTAGACATGAATGGCTTAAAAAGGTGTGTTCTCGTGATAAGAATCACGAAGATCTTAAAGTGCTTGGTGTGACTCCCATTGAATATTTTTTTTCTTGTGTCAAACCCAAAGATGATGGGGCTGGATATGAATCCACTTTGGTTGAAAAGTGGCTCAATGATTCGGAGTCCATCTATCTTGATGCTAAAAGCATTAAAACTGGAGTAGAAGATGTTAAAGCTTTGAGTAGTAATGAAATTACTACCATATTTCAAGGAATTCAATTATGATAGTTGCTCTTTGATTGAATGCATTTCCTTGATGCAATCCGTGTTAAACTCTCCACACGCTTATAGCCAAAAGAAGGCCTTTACCGATCATATCGCCGAAGCTATGATAAAATCTCTTGAAGATAAACTTGAATTGGAAGTCTCTATCCCTAGAAAGCTTCATGATGAGTGGGAACCTAATATCAAAATCAAAATCAAAAACTATGAATGCAATGCTTTGTGTGATTTGGGTGCTAGTGTTTCCGCGATTCCAAAGTATTTATGTGATGTTCTGGGTTTTAATGAGATTGAAGAGTGTTCTTTTAATTTTCATCTTGCGGATTCTACTGTCAAGAAACCCATGCGAAGGATCAATGATGTTCTTATTATTGCAAATAGGAACTATGTACCCGTGGATTTCATTGTGCTTGACATTGATTGCAATCCTACATGCCCTATTATTCTTGGTAGACCTTTCCTAAGGACTATCGGTGCTATCATAGATATGAAGGAAGGGAATATTAGATTTCAATTTCCCTTAAAGAAGGGCATGGAAAACTTTCCTAGAAAGAAAATAAGATTGCCTTATGAATCCATGATGAGGGCTACTTATGGTTTGAGCACCAAAGACGACGATGCGTGATTCTATCGCTTTTATGCCTAGCTAAGGGCGTTAAACAATAGCGCTTGTTGGGAGGCAACCCAATGAATTTATCTTTTTATTTCTGTTTTGTTGCGTTCACACCATCATAATTCTGTTGTGATTGTGTTTGTTGTGTTTCTTTTTGTGTTTGAGCCAAGAAAAACCTTTATGACTAGTCTTGGTAATGGTTGTTTGATCCTGCTGGAAAAAGACAGAAACTTTTCGCTCACGACATGATTTTTAATTTTTATTCAGAAAGAGCTTTTGAGTTCATTCTTTTTACTGCTGGTTGATATGCCTTTTACCCAGGCAGTCGTAATGTTTCACAATTTTTGAGGTACCAGAAGTATACGAAGTATACAAATTGCTACAGACTGGTCTGTTTTTGACATATTATGTTTTTGTTGAGTTGGTTTCTTGTTTTGATGAAACTATGGATAGTATCGGGGGTACTAGCCATGGAAAAGTGAGAATAGAGTATCCCAACACCAATATAAATAGAAATCAAGATTGCTACACTACCTAAAGTGGTGGTAGTTTGTTTTATTGTGCTAATGTTATCACGAGTTACTGTTTATGTTTTCTGTTGTGAAGTTTTCATGTTTTGGGTGATGTTCTCATGGACAAAGAGATAAGGACTGGAAAGAGCTCAAGCTTGGGGATGCCCAAGTCATACCAAGCCAAATTCAAGGACACCAAAAAGCCTAAGCTTGGGGATGCCCCGGGAAGGCATCCCCTCTTTCGTCTTCAATCCGTCGGTAACATTACTTGGAGCTATATTTTTATTCACCACATGATATGTGTTTTGCTTGGAGCGTCTTGTATCTTAGGAGTCTTTTCTTTTTGTTGTGTCACAATCATATTTGCTGCACACCTTTTCGAGAGAGATAAACATGCACTCATCGTGATTTTGCTAGAATGCTCATAGTGCTTCACTTATATCTTTTGAGCTAGATAATTTTGCTCTATGTGCTTCACTTATATCTTTTAGAGCACGACGGTGCGTGACTTGGTAGTTGGCTTATGCTATGAAAGTAGTTCTAAAGGTGATAGGTACCCAAAGAAGATACAAAAACCTCCATCTTCATGTGCATTGAGTAGAAAGAGAAGTCTTGATTCCTCTCAATTGTTTTGAGGCGTGGATTTGGTAATATTAAGAGTTATGTTAGTAGGGTGTTGTGAATCTAGAAATACTTGTGTTTAAGTTAGTGATTCCCGTAGCATGCACGTATGGTGAACCACTATGTTAGGAAGTCGGAGCATAATTGATCTATTGATTGTCATCCTTTGTGTTGAGGTCGGGATCGCGCGATGGTTAACACCTACCAACCCTTCCCCTAGGAGTATGCGTTTAGAACTTTGTTTCGATTACTAATAAAAACTTTTGCAACAAGTATGTGAGTTCTTCATGACTAATGTGAGTCCATGGTATAGATGCACTTTCACCTTCCACCATTTCTAGCCTCTCTAGTGCCGCGCAACTTTCACCGGTACACAAACCCACCATATGCCTTCCTCAAAACAGCCACCATACCTACCTACTATGGCATTTTCATAGCCATTCCGTGAAATATTGCCATGCAACTCCCACCGTTCCGTCTCATCACTTGTGTCGTCACTCTCATATTGCCATTGCATGATCGTAAGATAGCTAGCGAGATGTTTCAACGTCATACGCCAAGCTAGATCATTGCACATCCCGGTACACTACCGGAGGCATTTCCTATAGAGTCATCATCGTTCTAAGCTTTGAGCTGTGAGTAAATAAAAGTGTGATGATCATCATTATTAGAGCATTGTCCCATGTGAGGAAATTAAAAAAAGAGGCCAAAGAGCCCAAATAAAAAAAGGAAAAAAAAGAGGGGCCAAAGAGCCCAAATAAAAAAAGAGAAAAAAAGAGAGGCCCAAGAGTCCAAATAAAAAAAGAGAGAAAAAGAGAGAAGGCACAATGCTACTATCTTTTTCAACACTTGTGCTTCATAATAGCACCATGTTCTTCATGATTGCGAGCTTCTTTCTTTGTCACTACCATATGCTAGTGGGAATCTTCATTATATAACTTGGCTTGTATATTCCAATGATGGGCTTCCTCAAAATTGCCCTAGGTCTTCGTGAGCAATCATGTTGGATGCACACCCACTAGTTCTCCTTTTGAGCTTTCACATACTTATAGCTCTAGTGCATCCCTTGTATGTCAATCCCTACTCATTCACATTGATATATATTAATGGGCATCTCCATAGCCCTTTGATACACTGAGTCAAAGTGACCATCTCCTCCTTTTTGTCTCACAACCACCACCACACTTTATTCCACCTATACTGCTATATCCATGGCTCACGCTCATGTATTGCGTGATAGTTATAAAAAGTTGTCATGAATGTTGTCCTTTTCAACTTATTTCACGTGGCATGAATGTTCAGATCCGTGCGATTCAAAACAATAGTTTGCTATTGACATGAAAATAGTAATACTTCAAGCAAACTATCAAAGTAATCATGAACTTCCAAAATAACAAGGCCAAAGAAAGGTATCCCTACAAAATCATATAGTCTGGCTATGCTCCATCATCCTCACACAACTAATGGAAATCATGCACAACCCCGGAATTGGCCAAGTAATTGTTTTCGCACTCTTACTTTCTCAAACTTTTTATAACTATCACGCAATACATGAGCGCGAGCCATGGGTATAACACTATAGGTGGAATAGAGTGTGGTGGTGGTTGTGAGACAAAAAGGAGGAGATGGTCACATTGACTCGGTGTATCAATAGGCTATGGAGATGCCCATTAATATATATCAATGTCAATGAGTAGGGATTGCCATACAAGAGATGCACTAGAGCTATAAGTATGTGAAAGCTCAAGGGAAAACTAGTGGGTGTGCATCCAACATGCTTGCTCACGAAAACCTAGGGCAATTTTGAGGAAGCCCATCATTGGAATATACAAGCAAAGTTATAAAACAAAGATTCCCAAAGGTAGTGACAAAGCAAGAAGCTCTCAATCATGAAGAACATGGTGCTATTATGAAGCACAAGTGTGGAAAAAGATAGTAGCATTGTCCCTTCTCTCTTTTTCTCTCATTTTTTTTGTTTGGCCTCTTAGGCCTCTTTTTTTCTTTTCTCTGTTTTTTTGTTTTTGGGCTCTTTGGCCTCTTTTTTTTTATTTGCTCACATGGGACAATGCTCTAATAATGATGATCATCACACTTTTTAGTTACTCAAAGCTCAAAGATCACAATGATGATGACTCCATAGGAAATGCCTCCGGCTGTGTACCGGGATGTGCAACGATCTAGTATGATCATGCAATGGCAATATGGAAGTGACAACACAAGTAATTAGACGGAACAGTGGTAGTTGCATGGCAATATATCTCGCAATGGCTATGAAAATGCCATAGTAGGTAGGTATGGTGGATGTTTTGAGGAAGGAATTTGGTGGGTTTGTGCACCGGCGAGAATTGCGCGGCGCTAGAGAGCCTAGCAATGGTGGAAGGTGAAAGTGCATCTATACCATGCACTCAACATTAGTCATAAAGAACTCACATACTTGTTGCAAAAGTTTTTATTAGTAATCGAAACAAAGTGCTAAACGCATACTCCGAGGGGAATGGTTGGTAGGTGTAAACCATCGCGCGATCCCGACCTCAACACAAAGGATGACAATCAGTAGATCAATTATGCTCCGACTTCCTAACATAGCGGTTCACCATACGTGCATGCTATGGGAATCACTAACTTAAACACAAGTATTTCTAGATTCAGAACACCCTACTAACATAACTGTCAATAGTACCGAATCCGTGTCTCGAAACTAATTAAGAGGAATCGAGACTTCTCTTTCTACTCAATGCACATGAAGATGGAGGTTTTTGCATCCTCTTTGGGTACCTAGCACATAGGACTACTTTCATAGCATAAGCCATCTACCAAATCACGCACCGTCATGCTCTAAATATATAAGTGAAGCACAAGAGCAAAAGTATCTAGCTCAAAAGATATAAGTGAAGCACTAGAGCAAAAGTATCTAGCTCAAAAGATATAAGTGAAGCACTATGAGCATTCTAGCAAAATCACGATGAGTGCATGTCTCTCTCTTTCAAAAAGGTGTGCAGCAAGGATGATTGTGACACAACAAAAAGAAAAGATGCCTATGATACAAGATGCTCCAAGCGAAACACATATCATGTGGTGAATAATAATATAGCTCCAAGTAATGTTACCGATGGACTGAAGACGAAAGACGGGATGCCTTCCCGGGGCATCCCCAAGCTTAGGCTTTTTGATGTCCTTGAATTTGGCTTGGGGTGCCTTGGGCATCCCCAAGCTTGAGCTCTTTCCACTCCTTATCTCTTTGTCCATGAGAACGTCACCCAAAACTTGAAAACTTCACAACACAAAACTTAAACAGAAACTTGTGATAACATTAGTACAAGAAAACAAACTACCACTTCTTTTGGTACTGTAGCAAACTTGAATTCCATCTATATTGATGATGGGCTACTGTATTATCACTTTTCCATGGCTAGTACCCCCCGATACTAACCATTGTTTCATCAAAACAAGCAACCAACTCAACAAAAACAGAATCTGTCAAAAACAGACCAGTCTGTAGCAATCTGTATACTCCGTATACTTCTGGTACCTCAAAAAATCTGAAACATTACGATGGTCTAGGGAAAAAGCATATCAATGAGAAGCAAAAAGAATCAACTCAAAATCTATTTCTGAATAAAAACGAAAAATCATCTCGTGAGCGAAAAGTTTCTGTCTTTTTCCAGCAAGATCAAACAACCATTACCAAGACTAGTCATAAAGGCTTAGCTTGGCTCAAACACAAAAAACACAATCACAACAGAATTGTGAAAGTGTGGACGCAACAAAACAGAAAGAAAAAAGATAAATTCATTGGGTTGCCTCCCAACAAGCGCTATTGTTTAACGCCCTTAGCTAGGCATAGTAGCGATAGAATCACGTATCGTCGTCTTTGGTGCTCAAACCATAAGTAGCCCTCATCATAGATTCATAAAGCAATCTTATTTTCTTTCCCGAAAAGTGTTCCATGCCCTTCCTTAAAGGAAATTGAAATCTAATATTCCCTTCCTTCATATCGATGATAGCACCGATAGTCCTTAGGAAAGGTCAACCAAGAATAATAGGGCATGTAGTATTGCAATCAATGTCAAGCACAATGAAATCCACGGGTACATAGTTCCTATTAGAAATAATAAGAACATCATTGATCCTTCCCATGGGTTTCTTGACAGTAGAATCAGCAAGATGCAAATTAAGAGAACACTCTCCAATCTCATTAAAACCCAGAACATCACATAAAGACTTTGGAATCGCGGAAACACTAGCACCCAAATCACACAAAGCATTGCACTCATAGTTTTTGATTTTGATTTTGATATTAGGTTCCCACTCATCATGAAGCTTTCTAGGGATAGAGACTTCCAATTCAAGTTTCTCTTCAAGGGCTTTTATCATAGCTTCGACGATATGATTGGTAAAGGCTTTGTTTTGGCTATAAGCGTGCGAAGAGTTTAACATGGATTGCATCAAAGAAATGCATTCAATCAAGGATCAACTATCATAATTGAATTCCTTGAAATCCACGGTAGTAACTTCATTACTACTCAAGGTTTTAACGTCTTCTACTCCAATTTTAACGCTTTTAGCATCAAGATAGATGGACTCCGAATCATTGGAGCACTTTTCAACCAAAGTAGATTCACATCCAGCCCCATAATTATTAGGTTTGATACAAGAAAACAAAGATTCAATGGGAGTCACACGAAACACTTTAAGATCTTCGTGATTCTCATCACGAGAACACGCCTTTTTAAGCCATTCATGTCTTGCACGAATTTGGGCGGTTCTTTCTTGGCTCTCAATCATGGAAACACGCATAGCTTTCAAAGTTTCATCCATGTTGATTTTGGGAGGAGGACATCTAACTTTCAAAGCATCAACATCACAAGAAATCATATCAACGCTCTTAGCCAAATAGTCAATTTTGAGTAGTTTTTCCTCTATGGACGCATTGAAAATCTTTTTAGAGTTGATGAACTCTTTGATATTACTCTCTATATCAGAGGGTAATCTGTTGTAATTTCCATGGGTATTGTTGTAGGAGTTGCCAAAGTTATTAGAGGAGTTACTAGGAAAAGGCCTAGGAACATAGTTTCCTCTAAAAGCGTTGTTGTTGCCAAAGTTATTCCTACCAACAAAGTTTACGTCCAAGCTAGCGTTGCTACTCTCAATCAAAGAAGACAGAGGCAAATAATTAGGATCCAAAGGAGCACTTCTACTAGAAACCAAATTCATTAACTCATCCATCTTAGCACTCAACGAGTTAATTTCTTCTATAGCGTGTACCTTCTTACTAGTAGGTGACCTTTCAGTGTGCCAATGAGAGTAGTTCGTCATGATGTTGTCTAAGAGCTTCGTGGCTTCTCCTAACGTGATTTCCATGAACGTTCCACCTGAGGCGGAGTCCAAGATATTTCTAGAAGAGAAATTCAAGCCAGCATAAAAGATTTGAATAATCATCCAAAGGCTCAAGCCATGAGCGGGACAATTTCTTATCATTAATTTCATTCTCTCCCAAGCTTGCGCAACATGCTTATGATCAAGTTGCTGGAAATTCATGATATCATTACGGAGAGAGATGATCTTAGCCGGCGGAAAATACTTGGATATATAAGCATCTTTGCACTTATCCCAAGAATCGATACTATTTTTGGGCAAAGAAGAAAACCAAGTTTTTGCAAGATCTCGCAACGAGAAAGGAAAAAGCTTCAATTTAATCACGTCATTATGCACATCTTTTTTATTTTGCATATCACAAAGCTCAATGAAGGTATTGAGATGGGATGCGGCATCTTCACTAGGAAGTCCAGAGAATTGCTCTTTCATAACAAGATTCGGCAAAGCGGCATCGATTTCGTATGACTCCGCACTAGTGGCGGGAGCAATGAGAGTACTAATAAATCATTATTATTAGTATTCGAGAAGTCACAAAGCTTGGTGTTTTCGTTCATGGTGACTTCAGCAAGCAAGCAAGCACACGAGCAAACAAAAAGCGGGTGAGAAAAAGGGAGAACGAAAAAGGCGAACGAAAGAGGAAAATTGGTGAAGTGGGGGAGAGGAAAACGAGAGGCAACTGGCAAACAAAGTAAATGCAAGAGATGAGTTTGCGACACTTACTTGGATGAGTTCTTGACTTGATCTTCCTGCCAGCAACGGCGCCAGAAATCCTTCTGCTACGTTTCAAACAACAGCGTCAGAAATTGACACGTTGACGGAGATTGGGCTTGCGTTGGTTTTTCCCTTGAAGAGGAAAGGTTGATGCAGCACAGGAGCAGTAAGAATTTCCCTCAGTTTGAGAACCAAGGTATCGATCCAGAAGGAGGGTCTCGTCAAGTCCAGAGTACCTGCACAAACAGAAACAAACTTGCACCCAACGCTTCAAAGGGGTTGTCAATCCCTTCAAGATTGTTTGCAAAAGTGAGATCTGAAGGCGGAAAGTGCAACGAAGTAAAAAGTGTAAGGCTGAAAATATGGTGTGGAGTAGAACCTGGGGCCATAGTGTTCACTAGAGGCTTCTCTCAAAATAGCAAGTATTACGGTGGGTGAACAAATTACTGTCGAGCAATTGATAGAACCGCGCAAAGTCATGACGATATCTAAGGTAATGATCTAGCATATAGGCATCATGTCCGAGACAAGTAGACCGACACTTCCTGCATCTACTACTATTACTCCACACATCGACCACTATCTAGCATGCATCTAGTGTATTGAGTTCATGACGAACAGAGTAACGCCTTAAGCAAGATGACATGATGTAGAGGGATAATATCAAACCAATGATGAAAACCCCATCTTTTTACCCTTGATGGCAAAAACACGATGCGTGCCTCGCTACACCTTTTGTCACTCGGTGAGGTCACTGCACGGTATGAACCCAAAACCAAGCACTTCTACCATTGCAAGAATCATAGATCTAGTTGGCCAAACAAAACCCACAACTCAAAGAGAATTACAAGGATATGAAATCATGCATAAGAGAGATCAGAAGAAACTCAAATAAAATTCATAGATAATCTGATCATAAATCTAGAATTCATCGGATCTCGACAAACACACCGCAAAAGAAGATTACATCGGATAGATCTCCATGAAGATCATGGAGAACTTTGTATTGAAGATCCAAGAGAGAGAAGAATCCATCTAGTTACTAGCTATGGACCCGTAGGTCTATGGTGAACTACTCACGCATCATCGGAGAGGTCATGGTGTTGATGGAGAAGCCTTTCGTGTCCGAATCCCCCCTCCGGTAGGGCACCAGGACGTGCCCCAGATGCGATCTTGCGGAGACAGAAGCTTGCGGCGGCGGAAAAGTGATTACGATGCTCCCCTGATTTTTTTGGGAATATTTGGCAATTTATAGGCGCAAGATCTAGGTCCGGAGACCTCCAGGGGGCCCACAAGCCTACATGGCGCGGCCCCCCTGGCCGCGGGGTGGGGGCTTGTGGGGCCCCTCGGGCTCTTCTGGCTTGGCCCCCAAGCTCTCCGATCTTCTTCCGTTCCAGAAAAAATCTTTTCAGGGATTTTCTTCCGTTTGGACTCCGTTTCAAAATCTCCTCTGAAAGGGGTCAAAAACATGGAAAAAACAGTAACTGGCACTTGGCACCGAGTTAATAGGTTAGTCCCAGAAAATAAATAAATGGCATGCAAAACATCGAAAGTTTGACAAGATAATAGCATGAAACCATCAAAAATTATAGATACGTTGGAGACGTATCAGGTAGCATTCCACATCAAAAATTCAGTCTTTATCACTTCCCTACTCCAGGACGAGCAGGAGCTAAACTTGGGGATGCTTGATACGTCTCCAACGTATCTATAATTTTTGATGGTTTCATGCTATTATCTTGTCAAACTTTGGATGTTTTGCATGCCTTTTATTTATTGATTGGGACTAACTTATTAACTCAGTGCCCAGTGCCAGTTCCTGTTTTTTCCATGTTTTTGACCCCTTTCAGAGGAGGATTTTGAACAGAGTCCAAACGGAATGAAACTGCCAAAAAGATTTTTTCTGGCACAGAAAAAGATCGGAGAGCAGGAGAATCAGGGTAGGGGGCCACCAGGGACCCCACAAGCCCTCACGGCGCGGCCAGGGGGTCCCGCGGCCACCAGGCTTGTGGGATCCCTGAGGCCCCTTTGCCCTAGGTTTTGCGACCATATATCCCCAAAAATTCCACAAAAAATCAGGAGATCATTGAAAGTAGTTTTCCGCCGCCGCAAGCTTCTGTCTTCGCAAGATCCCATCTGGGGCATGTTCTGGTGCCCTGCCGGAGGGGGGATTCGGATACGAGGGGCTTCTTCATCAATACCATGACCTCTCCGATGATGCGTGCGTAGTTCACCATAGACCTACGGGTCCATAGCTAGTAACTAGATGGCTTCTTCTATCTCTTGGATCTTCAATACAAAGTTCTCCATGATCTTCATGGAGATCTATCCGATGTAATCTTCTTTTGCGGTGTGTTTGTCGAGATCCGATGAATTGTGGATTTATGATCAGATTATCTATGAATCTTATTTGAGTTTCTTCTAATCTCTCTTATGCATGATTTCATATCCTTGTAATTCTCTTCGAGTTGTGGGTTTTGTTTGGCCAACTAGATCTATGATTCTTGCAACGGTAGAAGTGCTTGGTTTTGGGTTCATACCGTGCAGTGACCTCATCGAGTGACAAAAGGTGTAGCGAGGCACACATCGTGTTTTTGCCATCAAGGGTAAAAAAGATGGGGTTTTCATCATTGGTTTGATATTATCCCTCTACATCATGTCATCTTGCTTAAGGCGTTACTCTGTTCGTCATGAACTCAATACACTAGATGCATGCTGGATAGCGGTCGATGTGTGGAGTAATAGTAGTAGATGCAGAAAGTATCGGTCTACTTGTCTCGGACGTGATACCTATATGTATGATCATTGCCTTAGATATCGTCATGACTTTGCGCGGTTCTATCAATTGCTCGACAGTAATTTGTTCACTCACCGTAATACTTGCTATTTTGAGAGAAGCCTCTAGTGGACACTATGGCCCCCGGGTCTACTCCACACCATATTTTTAGCCTTACTCTTTTTCTTCATAGCACTTTCCGCCTTCAGATGTCACTTTGCAATCAATCTTGAAGGGATTCACAACCCCTTTATAGCGTTGGGTTTAAGCTCTTTGTGTTTGTGGAGGTACTCTGGAGTTGAACAGATTCTCCTACTGGATTGATACCTTGGTTCTCAAAGTGAGGGAAATACTTACTGCTCCTGTGCTGCATCACCCTTTCCTCTTCAAGGGAAAAACCAACGCAAGCTCAAGAGACGACAGAAGGATTTCTAGCACCATTGCCGGGAAAGGACTTTTGTTGCCATAGCATCGAGCGGGAGCTTATCCACGCTTTCTAGCAGCATTGACACAATAAGGGCATCCTCAACACACTCTCTCATCGTCGGATTCAATCCTTCTCCGAGCTATCAAGCATAGTGCTCAAATACTGCGCCAAGGAAAGTACTTTGCAAAATAAACAAGTGTGCAATGACCCTATCCTCCCGATTCCTGTCCAGACAAAATGCACGTCGGTCACAACCGAAAACTCGGCAAAAAGAACTCGGACGCATGCTAAATCGGTCCTCGACGTACTACTAGATGAACCATGCCACATACATTTCGCCCCCGCCTGAATCAAGCTCCACCCATAGCCTTAGAGCATGTTGGGTCCTTAGTCAAGTCGCAAAAAGCAGAGAGACTATCTTCGTCGTGCCACCGACGGAAGGCCGTCCATTGGCACCACCGGATACAGCCAAAGAGATCTTAATGATCTATGAGACGTTCACATCTAATGGTCAAAGAAAGAGAGCCTTTAGGGAGCTCCATCAAATCCATCATGTAACAGCGGCAAACCCATGGTCGAATACACCTATCACGTTCGACCAGGACGATGAGCCGATCACCAGCACAGGACGGGCGCCTGTCGCCCTAGTCCTAAACCCCATAGTCGACAGCTTCAGACTCAACAAGGTACTGATGGATGGGGGCAGTGGCCTCAACCTTATTTACGAGGATACAGTTAAAAAATACAGTTCGACCGATCTAGAATCGAGCCGAGCACAACCACTGAAGGGATCGATATGGTTGAGTAGAGGGGGGTGAATAGGCAACTACCAATTTTTAGCTCTTCTTAACAAGTTATAGAAAGCAACACAAAGGTTCTCTAAATTAACTACTAGGTGAGCAACCTATATGATTCTAACTACCATGACAACTAGTGCAAGCAAGAAATACACAACAACAATAATATACACAAAGTAAAGGGAAGAGATAACCGCAAGTGGAACCGATGAAGACGAGGATGTGTTACCGAAGTTCCTTCCCTTTGACAGGAAGTACATCTCCGTTGGAGCAGTTTGGAGGCCAAATGCTCCCCAACAAGCCACTAGGGCCACCGTATTCTCCTCATGCCCTCATACAATGCAAGGTATCGTGATTGCACTATTGGTGCCCTTGAAGGCGGTGACCGGACCTTTACAAAAAGGTTGGGGCTATCTCCACACAATGCTTGGAGGCTCCCAACAAGACCACGGAGCTTCACCACAATGGATATGGCTCCGAGGTGACCTCAAACCGTCTAGGGTGCTCAAACACCCAAGAGTAATAAGATCTACAAGGGATTAATGGGGGGAATCAAATATCTCTTGGTAGAAGTGTAGATCTTGGCCTTCTCAACCAATCCCTAGGAAATCAACAAGTTTGATTGGCTAGGGAGAGAGACCGGGCATAAATGAGCTTAGGAGCAACAATGGAGTCTTGGAAGGTCAAAGGTAGGGTTCTTGGAGTGGAAGAACCCTTTATATAGTGAGGGAACAAATCCAACCATTACCCCCACTTATAGCACACTCAACACGGTACTACTGCTTGGAGGAAGCGGTACTACTGCTACCCCTAGCGGTACTACCGCTTGGCGGGGAGCAGTACTACCGCTAGCCCAAGTGGTACTACCGCTTGGTACGCATATAGCCAGAGTAGTAAAAATACTACTACCGGGCCTACCACCACTGGAAAAGTACTCGCAAAAAGTCTGACGCAGTACAACCGCTCACAGAGTGAGGTACTACCACCCCGAAGCGGTACTACCGCCCATCCAGAGCGGTACTACCGCTGGACTTTTTTGCAGGGACAGGGAGAGAACATGCAGGAGCTCTATTGCTACAAAGAAAAGGTGGTTGAAAGAAAAGTGTGTGTGTGTGTGTGTTGATTCCACCCAAACCTTTCCGACACAGACCCCCTCTTAATAGTATAGATTTACTATGACTCAAAACCACCAAATAGAACCGTAGAATCCACCGTGCTTTAATACCATCGAGGGGCGACGAATCGTCTTGTGCCTTGCCATGTATTATCTGAAATGTTGAATGCACATGATTAGTCCGCAGAGGTATTGTCATCAATCACCAAAATCACTTAGGACAATATATGCCCTAACAACCACCTTCCGGGGTATCGTCCCCAGAAGAGAGGCCCACTGCGCCGGTCGAGTAGCGCTCGACGTGGTGTTCGGCACACCCGATAACTGTAGATCTAAGGAGCTACACTTTCATATCGTTCCTTTACAAAGTGGTTACCATGCACTATTGGGTCGCGAAGCCTTCACATAGTTTCAGGCCTTACCCCACTACGGGTACATGAATCTCAAAATGCCAGGGCCACTTGGAGTGATCATGGTAAATAGTGACACCCAAAGAGCCCTCCGGGCCGAAAACAAAAAGGCATCTCTTGCCTTGTAAGTATTGGCAAAGACCCTCGCCGCAGAAGAACTCACGGCACTATGGACCGTGGTGGACAAAAATGACATGATCCTTGACAAGCGGCCCAAGTCCACATCCTTCAAACCGGCTGACGAAATCGTCAAATTCCCAGCACACTTGACATACCCCAACAAAATAGGTTCAACCGGGGTACAATTGGAGCCCAAAATCGACGAGGCACTACGCGCTTTTCTGCATGAAAATTGGGACATATTCGCCTGGCACCCATCTCACATGCCAGGAATCCCTTGGGGGCTTGCAGAGCACAGCCTGATCATAATATTCAGTGTCAAACCCGTCAAACAGGCCTTGCACCGATTTTCCTAACCTAAACGCCAAGCTATGGGTGAAGAGCTCGCCAAACTACTGGAAGCCGGTTTCATCAGGGACATCAAACACCTTGATTGGTTGGCAAATCTGGTCATGATACCAAAGAAGGATAAATTTTGGCGGCTATGTGTCGATTTTAAAGACCTGAACAAAGCCTGCCCCAAGGATCCTTTTCCGGTGCCCCAAATAGATCAGATAATTGACACCGCAGCCGGTCAGGATTCCCTATGCTTCCTTGATGCCTACTCCGAATACAATCAGATCAAAATGAAGGAATCTGATCACGCAACAACCGCATTCATAACACCCTATGGGCCATTCTGTCTTAACATAATGTCGTTCGGACTAAAAACGCGGGTGCCACTTATCAGCGCATGATTCAAACTTGCTTGCGGAAACAGATCGGAAAAATATTAGAGGCATATGTCAACGATGTGGTTATCAAGAGCACACACGTCAACTAGATGGTAGAAGACCTCAAGGCAACCTTAGCCAATTTATGGGAGTACGATATTCGTCTTAACCCGGATAAATGCATGTTCGGCGTCCCTGCCGGCAAACTCCCTGGATTTATTGTATCGCAAAGTGAAATCAAAGCCAATCCGACCAAAATACGAGCTTTGTCACAGCTCGCGACACCAATAGAGCTACAACACATCAAAAAACTGGAACGTTGCGTTGCGGCTCTAAGCTGATTTATATCTCGTCTAGGCAACAAGGTCGTGCAACTGTATCGGTTGCTTAAGAAAACCAAAGATTTCAAGTGGACCGATGAGGCCACAATGGCTTTGGAAGACATGAAGGCGGTACTAGCCAGCAACGCTATTCTAGCAGCACCCTTCATAGGGGAGCCGATGTTGCTATACATCTCGGCCACCAATCAAGTCGTCAGGGCGGTACTCGTCGTAGAACGAGAAGTCGAGGCCAACATCTACAGATTCAAAGGCCGGTCTACTACGTATCCGAAGTCCTCACCCCATGTAAAACAAGGTACCCACACTACCAAAAGATAGCCTATACAGTGTTCATGGCGTCACGGAAGCTTGCACTACTTTCACGAGTGTGCGGTCATTGTGACTTCGGAAGTTCCGCGGAACGACATCATAAACAATAAAGATGCCACTAACTAAATAGCAAAATGGGCCATTGAGCTCCCACCCTTCGAGATCACCTACAAACCTCAATGGGCCATTAAATCTCAGGTCCTGGCCGACTTCGTGGTAGAATGGACCGAGGCCGAACTCTCCAAAGATTATAGCATTTATGCTCACTGGACCATGTACTTCGACGGGTCCAAAACCCTCGCCAGACTGGGGGGCTGGAGTAATTCTCACATCCCCCATCGAGGACAATGCTCTGTACGTGCTACAAATCATGTACACCAATTCAAACAACACCGTTGAATACGAAGCACTGCTTCACGGTCTTCGGATGACAACCTCAATGGTTATTCAACGGCTCGAAGTGCAAGGAGAATCTAACCTTGACAATTCACAAATCAACAGAGAAAATGGCGGCTTATAGAAATGTCGTCCTCAAAATATCGTCATGATTTGAAGGATTAGAGTTCCACCATATCTCAAGAGAGAAGAACCAAGCAGCGGACGTTCTTGCCCGCTTAGGCACGAAGCGTGACCCCGTCCCTAGCAACATCTTCATGGAGCGGCTATTCAAGCCATCCGTCGTATGGCAGGATGAGACGGTCCGCACAGAGGCTGATGGCGAAGAACTGGTGGTACTCCTAGCGACCGAACATGACGATCACGTCATCGGCGGGTCTTCAATTGAATAGGCGCCCTCAGCCCATGAAGTCATGGCCATAATTGCGCCATGGATCGAACCTTTTCTTGATTATCTATTACAAAAAGAGCTGCCAGACAACCAAACCGAGGCGCTATGTATCATCCGCCGATCAAAAACTTATAAGGTCAATGAGGGAGAGCTATATAAAAAGAACACCATGTGAGTACTCCAGCGGTGCATATCCGAGGAATAAGGAAGGCACATTTTGGCCGAGGTACACGCCGGCATGGGTGGTCACCACGCAGCAGCATGGGCCCTAGTCAGAAAGGCTTTTCAAGATGGATTCTACTGGCCAACTGTCCAAGAAGTTGCACACGCACTTGATCAGCATTGTATGGGGTGCCAGCTATTTGCAAACCAAAGTCACATGCCCCCAACATCTCTTCGAACTATTCGGATCACTAGGCCTTTTGTGGTTTGGGGTCTGGACATGGTCAAACCCACTTAAAGGGGGGGACCAAGAAAAAGAAATACGTGCTAGTTATGGTGGACAAATTTACCAAATGGATCGAGGCAAAACCGGTCACCTCGGCCAAGGCTAAGCTAGTATTCGAATTTATTTTCAGTGTCGTACACCGTTATGGTATTCCACCCAGGATAATAACACACAACTCATCCAATTTCACCGCCTAGGAGGTAAAATATTGGTGGGCAAACCTGGGCATAAAGCTCGATTACGCCTCTGCATACCACCCGCAGACCAACGCACAAGTCGAAAGAACCAATGGGCTCATTATGAGCAATATTAAATCTAGGTTAGTCCGCTCCCTTCAAGACTCTGATTATCAATGGGTGGAGGAGCTCAACTCCATACTATGGGGCTTAGGCACCACCCCGAATCGATCCACAGGGTACACCCCCTTCTTCATGGTGTACGGGGCTGAGGCAGTCCTCCCATATGATATTATACACGATGCACCCCGGGTGCGCATGTACGAGGAAAAAGAGGCCAAACTAGATCTGCAAGACGACTTAGATGCATTGGAAGGTGAGCGCAACATAGCTCTGGCTCGATCAACTTTCTATCAGTAGCAAGCTCGGCGTTATCAGAGCAGGGAGGCCCGGGCAAAGGCATATAACATGGGAGAGCTCGTCATGTGCCTCCCCGAGAAGCAGAAGCATAAACTTCATCCCCAAGTGGTAGGGCCCTTTAATAATTGATGAAATCTTAACAAGAGGAGCTTATTGCTTGCACAGATCTGAAGACAACTGCCTCGAGCCGAACCCATGGAATGTAGCTCGCCTTTGGCGTTTTTACGGCTAGACCATTATCATTCTCCCATTTTCGTTGCTTTCTTTTTTTAGTATCACCATATTTTTTTCCTATAGGGATAATTAGTTGTTCCTACGACATTTTCGGCTTAACCGAACACCCCCGGACATGTATCAAATCATACGTGTTAAACGGAATGACCAAGTAGCACGTAGGGGCTTCATTCAGAAGTTGTTCCATATATCTGTCATACCTACTTGTTCACATATACATCTTAAAATAAAAACATCGATCCTTGCCATTTTATGCATCAATTCTACTTAGTATTTTAGCAATTCCAGGTTGCCTCGCTCTTGTGTTTGCTCTCTATGTTCCTGATGTATTCGGCTAGATGGTAAAGAGAGCACCACTGTGATTGTTATGACCGGTTCACCCGGACATGTACCTCGGACGGGTAAAGCCAAAAGCTAGCACTTCTTGAGATACAAATTGATTTTCTGGGATGATGCCCACGTATTCGGCAAATATCACATCGTACTACCGTACTACCTATGTAGCGGCCCCAGAAAAAGGAACCGAGTAAGGAACTAATTTTTCGGGAAGATGTTTCTTACGCCTAGTTATAATATGACATAATACACACGTATAACTTGTGTCTGATAGTACCACATGGCCGGGTTGCCTGGTTATCACACAAAAATTCCTACTTTTGTAGGATACAAAGTACGATAACACATCCTAGTTTACAAACAGGGGAGGTAGAAGCCGAAGGCCGGTTAATGATAGAATTTTCAAAGTGTGATGGGAAGTGCATTAACACACATATATCATTACAAGCAGTTACACGTTTGGCGATTGGTTAGATTGATCTATTATAACATCTAACATGCAGTCTTCTTGCGACAATCGTGCGGTGGGCATCACTTGATCCTACACGAGACGTGGAGGAATCTCCTTCCATCTGGTCCCACTGGTCCAACTTTGTCCATACGCTCGGGATCTAGGCGGGTAAAGCGCGTATTCACCATTGCCCACGCCTCCTGATATCCTTCCCGGCACACCGAAGTCTTCCGCAGCTCAAAGCAATCACGGGCTCTTGTAAACTGCTCGGCAAGATCGGACATCCCTTCCACGCACGCTCATGCTCATTAGAAAGTTCCTTCAACAGGTCTCCCCCAAAGGAAGTGTCCTCCTCCCCAAGACGCCCAGTCAAAAGAACTAATTCAAAGAAGAAACAAATTTTCATGATCAACATAGTAAAAGTTGAATCAATTCCACGTCAGAGCTTCACTTACATTACATGTCGCCTTTCAATCTCTGGTTCTCCTCTTGAGTTTCTACCAATTGAGTTTCCAAACTCTCAAATTCTTGAGATTGTTTTTTGTTATTTTCATTGAGATCGTTGTTTTCTTCATGACATCTCCTCGGTACATGTTGATCGGCATCAAGCTGTGATTCGGCATATCGCTGAGCTTCTTGAGAGGCATCCAGATCTTTCAGCATTTGGCCTATTGATTCACATGTTAAAACAATTTTTTTGGCTATTAATAAATATATTACAATAAAATTTATAATAATACAAATCAACTTCCTTACTATGGGCTTCTGTGGTAAATTTCCGTACATTTTCTAGCTCGGCCCTACTGGCGTGTAAATCAGCCTGGTTTTGATGGAGATCTTTTAATCAACTATCGTTTTCCTGCTTCAAAGCCTGCAGATTGAACGCATACTTATTCCGCGACCCTTAATTCAGCCGTCCCGACCAAATTAAGGCTCGAGGTCTATTGGGTCCGAACTTCTGTTTGGCTATTGTAAAATCAATAACTTACGTGTAGGTGTGCAGACACTTGCCCGGCAACTATTTTAAGGCCGGCTCGCACGGCTCCGAGGTACACATCAGTCGAATTAAGAGCATTAAACTCTTGTTCGGAAAATAAAGGATGATGTAGAGCCTCCTTCTGTTGCTGATGATTCATGGCTCTCTCGTATTTGGAGTTTGTTACAGACAGTCCATCCGAATTCTCGGGGATCGGACCCGTGTTTGGAACTCCGGTGCCCATCAACGGGTCAGGGTTTGGTTGGCTACCTAGTACCTTGCCACCGTACCTAGGCGGGGAAGGTTGCGCACATCTCCTACAATGGTCGGGAAAGGGTCATGAAAGTATGAAAGGACACGTATCTGCATAAGAAGTTAAGTCGGTTTGTATACCTTTTTTGCTGAGGGAGCAGCCGAGGGGTTTTCTCCCGCCACCCTTTGTTCGATAGAATGCCGGTCGATCTTGTACGAGGAATAGTATGGCGAGCGCTCCGACGACCACTAGGCGTATCCCCTCATTGGCTCATAGTTTTTCTCTTACTCCCTGAAAAGGGAAGGGGACTAGGGTTGTCGGCCACAAGAGCTATCCTCTGCCCGTCAACTCCATCCCGATAAAATAACATGTCCTCGAAAGTGATTGAAAGCTTCGTGTCTTTGTGAAACTAAGTATCATCGTCGCGGGCATAGTCCTCGGGCTGAGGCGCGGGACATTTAACCTTCTTGATCCAGCACTTCCAAGACTGTAAGGAAGGGGTAGAAGTTATAAATTAAGCAATCAAGGGCATGAATGCTTGAGAAACATTGAGCATTAACAAACTGACGTATTCAACGGGGTTGTATGACGAATAGCCTTCCTTAGTGAAGGGGCACTAGAAACCTTTTTTCCCCTTTGAAGGGGTCGGCTAGGATGGCGGCTAAGGCTTTCTGGTCTTTTGGTCCTAACTTTCTGGACCGAGTGGAATCGTTTGTCCCGTTGTAGCACCACAGGTAATGTGTGCTTTGTTGGAGCGGCTGGAGACATTGGGTAATTACTACAGCCATCACGTGAACAATGGTCAGTCCGTAGTGACTAAGCACTTTGATCTTAGTGGACAATTGTTGTACTCCGGAACTCTCCTCTTAGGGGAGACTCTTCGGCCTCTAGCTATATTGTTTCTTCAAAGGCTTTTTAGAGTATTCGGGAAGGCCCCTCCAAATTGGATCGAATAGGGGAATGTCCTCGATGTAGAACCACTCCGAAGACCACTCGTCTAGTTCCCTCTTCGGTGTCCCAATTGGGTATCATGTGGCGGCTAAACACCACACTTCGGCTCTGCCGACTTCCTGGATTGTTGTTCCTCTGGTTCGAGGGACGAAGCAAAAGTGTCTTCTCCAGAGATCAAAGTGGAGTTCGCAACCCAAAAACATCTCGCATACGACTACGGAGCCTGATATATGGAGGATCGAACGAGGAGTGAAGTTGTGGAGTTGCAACCTATAGAACTCCAATAAGCCCCTTAAGAAGGGCTGAATAGGGAATCCCACCCCACGCAGCAGGAAAGGAACAAGGTAACCCTGCTCTCCCCCATGTGGGGAAGGAAAGGTCTCTCCATAGGCCTTCCCATCGATGGAGGTCAGACCAGCGTGGGTCGGTACGAGATCTGACGGAGGGAGATATTCTTGCGTTTCAAGCTCGTGCAGGTCGACAAGGGAGACAGAATAACTGTCCCAGACCCCTGGAAGGGGACCGAGGGGGAGCGAAGAAGAACCAGCCATGATTCCAGGAGTGTTGGAGCGCTCTAGGGTTTCTTGGCGAGGTTGAGATGCGATGGACCCTTGAGGCTAATTTTGATCTTTTTATAAAGGGAGTTACCCCCTCTTTCTGTAAAGAAGTGGTACCGTCAAGAATTGCTAAGGGTGTTTTGTTCCACAAAAAGCATGCAAGAATCAAGAAACATTGTTAATCTTTGTGTAGGATTAAAAACCATGGGCCCTGCGATGCTTCGGTAGTTGTGAGCTCTCCGAAGACCAAGACCATCATTTCTTGTTTGGAAGAGACGAAGGAACTCGCCTTGCGAGGCGAACACTTTGGGCGTGAGCATCCGGAGACATCTATATATCAGCATTGAAGGCTTGTTCGAGGGCAACTGAGGGAGTCTCGAATTAAGGGGTCCTGAGGGAGTCAGCTTACCATGAAGAGGTTAGCCTAATATGCTGACTCTATGATGGGTCGGGATGTGCGATTGTCTCGTGTTCACGGAGGAGAACCCTGAAGACTAGCGTGGCAACCAAGGAAAGGTAGATTAGGTCGGTTTATGTAACCCTAGGCCCTCCCGGTAACTATACAAACGGAGGGTCCTCGTTCATGGGAGAGGGAATTCCACCTAGGGTTTAGTACATACGATCTCGGGGTAGACTCTGTAATTATCATCCACATCGATATAATGAAGCAGGACGTAGGGTGTTACCTCTTCAAGAGGGCCTGAACCTCGGTAAATGTTATCTCCCCCCTCTATCATGTAACCCATCGATCCAAGGTCCATAGTTAGGGACCCCCTACCCGAGATCCGCTAGTTTTGAGGCCGACAAGAGGCTCTATATCCTCAACCTTGATCAGTCCCAACCGGAGTATTGGCTCGCCAAGAGTAATGATGATGAGTGCTTATGGCATGCTAGATTTGGGAACGTTAACTTCTACGCGTTGAAGAAAATGTCGAAGATGGAGATGGTATCTGGGATGCCATTTATCGACCATGTTGATCGAGTATATGACGGGTGCTTGGTTGTAAAACAAAACCGCAGGTCATTCCTTTCTGAGTCTACCTATCGTGCAAGTGATGCACTCGAGCTGCTCCATGGTGATATATGTGTCCCTATCACCCCCGCAACTCACGGGGGAAAGAAGTACTTCTTCCTTGTGGTAGATAACTACTCGAGATATATGTGGGTTGTTCTCCTACGATCTAAAGATGAGGCGTTCGAAGCGTTCAAGAAGCTGAAGGCTGCAACGGAGATGGAACACAAGGTGAAGGTTCACGCTCTACGGACAGATCGCGGTGGAGAGTTTACGTCAAACGAGTTCAACAACTACTGGGAGAATGTTGGCATAAAAAGGTTCCTCACGGCACGTTACATGACGCAGCAGAACAGGGTCATTGAAAGGCGGAATCGAACCGTCATTGATATGGCAAGGAGTTTAATCAAGAGCAAGAACCCACCGGGAACTTTTTGGGGAGAAGCTGTCTCGACGGCGGTCTATCTTATCAACTGGGATCCAATGAAGGCAGTGATCAGCAAGACTCTGAATGAAGCAATTTCCGACCATAAGCCGAATGTGTCTCATGTACGAACGTTTGGGTGTGTGGCACATGTCAAGCTTGCCGATCGTAGCACCAAGATGGTGTTCATCGGATACAAGAGGAGTTTTGGGACCAAGGCATACCACTTCTATGATCCACAAACCAAGCGTCTACGAATTTCACGCGATGTTGTGTTTGAGGAAAACCAAGTGTGGAATTGCAGTGCCGCAGCTGATGATGCTCCAAACAGTAACATATTCACACTTGAATTTTCAATTGACGATGATGTAGGAGAGGACGTCCGGGTGGTTGCTAAGACGCCCAACCAAGTTAACATCAATGGTAGTGGTCACCATGGTGCTGACGCCGATTACAACACGCATAGGTCGCAAGGAGATAGCTACAATGACGAGCATGACATGGGCAGAGATCTTGACGACAACATCGACAAGGAGGCGCATAGTAACGATGACAATCAAGATGATGGTCATAGTCACGACGATTATACCGTCGACACGGATGGCAATGAAATGCCCAGGACTCAGCCGTCTTCCTCAAATACATCAACACCAACACAATTTGTGTCGCCTCCTTCGCAAGCCACAACGGATTCCTCCGAACCTCGTCACTATAAGACCCTCAAGAAAGTCTACAAATACACAATGCCAGTTACACTCGAGTACTTTGGACTATGTCTGCTCAGAGTTAAAGTGTCGACAAACTTCATAGGGGCAAGTAAAAGTCCTAGTTGGATGCATGCCATGGATGAGGATATGAAGGCGATAGAGAGCAATGGCACGTGGGCTTTGGTAACCAGACCTCCAAACAAAAAGGTCGTCGGTTTGAAGTGGGTTTACAAGTGAAAGAAGGACATGAAGGGTTCCGGTGTGCAGTACAAGGCAAGACTCATTGCAAAGGGCTCCGTACAACGTCAAGGAGTTGACTATGATGAGGTGTTTGCACCGGTTGCTCGACTCGAGACGGTGAGAGTGCTCCTAGCTTTGGCAGCACAAGAAGATTGGAAGGTTCATAATATGGATGTTAAATCCGCTTTCCTCAACGGATATCTCATAAGGGAAGTGTACGTGGAACAATCCCTCGGCTACGAGAAGAAAGATGACCAAGCGAAAGTTAACAAGCTCAAGAAGATAATTTACGAGCTGAAGCAAGCGCCAAGGGCTTGGAACTCAAAGTTAGACCAAAGTTCGGTCATGTTCGAGTTCAAAAGATGTCTACTCAAGCATCCGAACGATAGTTTACCAATTACCGAAGAACAGTTGAAAGTTGAAGATACGGCCAAAGAGGAGTGTTTCCATCAAGCTATAGATGAGCTAACGACAGTAAAGTCAGTCTCTGGGTCGCTACAAAGAACGGCAAAAGCAATAATACCTATGAGTAGTAGTCGTCGTATTTAGGATCCAGGTCGCATCAAGGAAGTCATGTTTAGGGGGTAAATATTGGGATTAAACCCGATGTCCACGTACACAGTCGTGTACATTTCCGAGTAGAACTCCAAGTAGAAATTGACTAGGGTTAGCACTTGGGCTCTTTAGATCCTTTATATACCCATGTAACCCCATGGTGTAAACACAATCAGAAGAATATCAGAAAAAAGAGAAATAAAGCAAGGCTCGACACGAGCCTTTGGCAATCCATCGACTAGTTTTTTTTCGTCCATGTTCAAGTTATGCAAGTCGCTTCCGTCGAAGTAATTCGATCGATTGGATCGCAAGCTAGCTCAAGCTGCGTACGGTGGTTAGTTGTGCATGTGTTAAGACACTGTTCATCAATCAACCAGCCAGCCTGCTTTGCTAGCTTGCACGTACCGCAGCTGTTACTTTGGTAAATTGATCATAGATCAAAACCAACATGGTATACGTATATAAATGTAAGGGGAACTAACCAGCGCTTTGGCGACCACCGCCGCATCCACCCACCACCCAATCCCTTATAACAGTGCCACCACCCCTGCTACAGCCATCGCCGTCGCTCATCCCCTCCGACGCTCCCACCTGCTTCCTCCATCACCAAGCGCCTCCTCTCCCATGCCTCGCACCACGAGATCCACATGCTCCCCACCTCCACCAGGTTCGAGGGTGCATTGGATGCCTCTTCCGTTCATGTATCAGTCGTTCCCGGAGATGCTGGAGTTGTTGGATTCAATGGCGCTGGAGAGGCGCAGGGAGATGAGAGTGCGGCGATGGAGAGAGAGGACAACTCGGATCCATGACAATGCCCTCTCATGGATCCACTATGTGTAGGAGTGGAAGGAGGCGGAACAGGTGGTGAAAGAAAGTGCGACGACGGAGAGAGAGGGTGACACGGATCCGCGATGACGCCCTCTTGTGGATCCACTGCGAGGAGGAGTGTAAGGGGCAGAAGAGGTGGCGGGGGTAAGAGCGGAAATGGAGGTGAGATCCTATTAGTTGAGGTATGTCAAGACCTCCAAGAATCAAACGGGTCTGGAGATGCTAAATCTAGCGAGGTGCATCTATTTCGAGGGCACCAGAAGGGTGAAATCTAGAATGTCGCATCTGACAGCGATGCAAGCAGCGTTCGTCAACTAGGCAAAGCAGGAAGCCAATTGCGGAGACCCGCTGCACTCGAGAAGGTGGATTTGCATCAATGGGAGTATGCGAGCCAGAGTGCCTCCGGAACCAAAGGAGGTCGAACCTATCCCGTTACTTTAACCAGCTCTGGCGACATATTGAAAGGCCCTTCACCTAGTTTATCGCTTGTTGGGCATTTCTGTGGAGGTCAATAGTTCAGCAAACATACAAACAATGGGGCGGCCGATGTGATGACAAATTTCATGCATGTGAGTCATGATTTTGGTTCCATCTACTGGTCTATGGATAACATCTTCTCAGTGCAGTTGGACTGGGAGCATGTCAGTTCAATGAAGAACCCTTCTCGTTACCCCCAACCATACCACAATCACCATAGATGTAGGCATGGGGAGGGATGTGAGTAGAGAAGAGAGACTGATTCAGGGGCACATTCAGCAATTGGTTGGGAGCATGAGGCTGCCGAGAGGAGGGGTAGACTCGATGCAGAAGGTGATGACAAGGATCATGGTGGAATCATAAGATGTGGAGATTTTGCTCATGGCTCCCAATAGTGTCACGCACCTAGTTGAGATCATATTCTCGGAACCAGTAGTGGATGACTCACACATAGAAGACATGCGAACCAAATGGAAAGCGTTCTAGAGACTGCAACACCCAGAAAGCTGCGAGCTCACGAGGAACTTCAGAAATTGATTCATTTGATTCAAACGGGACCTGTCGGCATTGATTAAGTAGTTGGAGCAGAGGTTGAAGACACTCTGCTGGTCATGGAGCTATCTGATGGTTTCAGATTCCAGAGAAGAGAGAGGACTGCCAAGATTCAAAGAGCTAAAGTTGCTGATGCGGGTGCCTTGTGGTCCACCTTTATGCCAGGTGATCAAGGTGACGAGCAAGAGGAGTGGTATAGCCAGTTGTGTCCTGTTATAAAAGGAGGCGAGGAGGGAGGAGCTGCTAGGGTTTCCTCTCTCCACTCCTCCTGATCCCCTGTTGTCGCCGATGATAACTTAGGAGAGATGGTTGATGGAGGGCCATGGTGGGGCCGAGGAAGAAACAAGGGAGGGAGAACTGATCACTCAAACACTTGGGCTCAAGATCAATAGCAGATGAACAAAGGTATGGGTCCAACTCCTCAACGGTCGTTCTTTTGTTGTGCGTTTTATGGGCCCCCTCCCCCTTGGGCTTTTTCCAGTCAGTTTGCAGGTCCCTTCCCGCAGCAGCAATGGGGGGGGGGTCGCAGCAACAATGGTATACACCCCAACAAATGCAAGTGCGGTCTGGTGGAATGCAAGGAGATCAGGGAGAAGGTTCATCTGGAGCTCAATAACAGTACAAAAACCAGTCCAAAGGGTGGCACAAAAAGAAGCAAGATGACGGACAGAATAATCCCTTGCCTTGCCCAGGCTTGATGTCCTATCCAGCTGTTACATGCTACAATTATGGAGATCCGTGTCACCATAAGGACAAGTTTGGTAAGCCTAAGTGTTGTTTCATTTGTAAGATGGTCACTCACAAGGTGGAGGATTGTCCTGTGAAGAAGAAACCCCACACCACTGCAAGGTTTCTAGGCAGTGCTCTACCATGGCTTGGTTTTTATCATCTTGACCAACCAAATGTGAAATCCCAGCACCTTGGATGGCTAAAAAATGTTGTAGTTGTATTTGTTGAATATGGACACATTACCATCTAAAACATCATGTTCATCTCTAAAAGGTTCTGCAATGCTAGTAGCCTCATCAGAGAAGTAAATAACATGTCCACCAATATTATCAACCAAGATATCCTTAACCATAACAAAATTAGGTTCTAGATTTATTTGTTTAGATGGCTTAGGCATTCTAATCTTACTTTTATTAACCACAGTTATAGTCTTAGCATGTTCCTTAATCCTATCAAGAAAAGGTGGTTTTTCAATGTAAGCAGTAGGCACAACCCGATCAATATAATAGATAATTGTTTCATCTTTAACTATAATAGGTTTTGTCGTTGTTTTTTCATCACACATGTCCTTGTGAAAGGACTAAGTATAGGATCCATCGCACTAGGGTGGCGACTTGAAGGGGTTAGTCGGGAGGCAAGAGACACGAGTTTACCTAGGTATGGCCCCTCCGATGGATGTAAAATCCTACGTCTTGTTTTAGTATCTTATAAATAATGATGAACTAGATTACAAGGGTCCGGAATTGCTAACCTAGCTCTCGAGACTTTCTTACTCCTCCTATCTATCCTAAGGGCTCCCCTTTATATATGCAGGTGGAGGCCCCAAGGTTACAATAGAGTCTGGGTCGAATAGCAACTTGTGTCCTCTTCTACTTCTTACTATTTTGGATAAGTACAATCTTCATGTTTCCCCTTAATTAGCCGGCCTCCAGTGGATGGGCTGGAGCCGGCATCGCGGTGAATCAGCCTTTGGGCCTCTGCATCCTGGGCCTCCTACCCAAAGTGTATGCCTAGTGGGTTAACCCGTGGGGCATATCCCCAACATTAGCCCCAAGTTTAACTTGAATTTATTCATGTTAAACATCGTTCGAGAAAAGAGAAACTCTCAAAGGCGAGGATTAGCACAAGTCGCCTTTTAAGTTGGCAGCCTTCTTCTGTAGGTCACATTTTCTCGGGTCAGCACTTTCTCGGGTCATCTATTTTATTCGGGACTTGGCATTTTCTCCAATCATGATGGTCTCAACATCATCCTAGAAATTGTTGATGTCATCTGGTCAGCATGGCAAATCTTCCCCAACAGTTCTTCAAATCCCTGACAGGCGAAAAATCGAGGCATCCACTTCACCTTCAATTACTCCATTTTCACCGCTTCGCTTCAGGTTTTATTATTATAAATAGACCGGTCAGTCCGCCTTTCACTTCTTCTCCTTCCTCTCGCGTGCAACAACTTCTCTCACACACCGCGAGCGTTGTCTACCCTCTGACGACTTCGTCCCTTCGCTGCTGCCGTCGGAGTTCATCTCAGTCGTCATTGGAGATCTTCCGCACACCGTCGTCCAAAGCTTCATCTACTATGAAACCTGGTACGTTCCTCGTTATCTATTTTTAGTTCATCGTCCTCCGTTCGTAGTTTCATCCAAAGTTCATCGCAAGCAAGCTAAATCGCATATGTAGATCTCTCACTTCATTGTGTGTGCATTGGATGCGGTTTTACCTCCGCCATCATGTGGCAACCTTTGTAGATCCATAGTTGATTTATCTTGCCTCCTTGTAGATGCTTCCTCTTGGTAGCTCGACTATTTAGAACACATTTTTATTTATTTTTATGTATCCAATAGATCCACTTCTTTAGACATTTGGGTACGAAATCGGTTCGTAGCTTTGTAAATCTTCACTAAGTCTTGGTAGTCTCTGAACTCCTCCTAAATCGGCTTAAGTATAAATGAAACACTTACCTGATCCATTTAGCCGGCTTGCCTGAAGGTGGACTATTGTCTAACCATGCATTGCATGAGCTGCCAAATCATGGCTTCTAGTCTTTGTATATCTGAGACCAGCTTACCACATGAGCCTTTTACCGGCTTATATTTCATTCCAACTTTTCTTCCATTGCAGTGTTTGTCGTTATTCAACTGTAATGGCCCCAAAGACGAGTAAAGAGGTTGGTTGGGTCAGGTCCAAGGTTACCATGCTTTCTTTAAATGAGCTGCTAACCCAAGGATTTTTTATCCCAAAAGTTGAGATTAAATGGAGGGTGCCCAAGGAAGAGACCACTCCTCAATCCGCCCATGAAGAAGTAGTGATATTCGCCAATCACCTCCTTTGAGGTTTTCGTCCCCCTGGTCAAAATTCTTTAGGGACTTGCTTCATTTTTATGGTCTTAGACCTCAAGACCTTGGTCCCAATTTAATGACTAATATTTTTCAGTTTCCTATCCTCTATGAAGTCTATCTTCAGATGGAGCCCACACTTGCTTTGTTCAGATACTTTTTCTATCTTAATCACCAAACTTGGGTGAAAAATGGCCCAAGCGTAGAACTTGGTGGAATCACAATTCAAAAAAGGAAAAATAGTCTCTTCCCTGAATACAAGCTGGCAAGTCATCCCAAAGGTTGGGTTGCCACTTGTTTTTATTGCAAGGATACATCTCCACAAGGCCAACATCCTTTGCGAGGTTATGGGGCAAACCGGCTCAATGCCACAACTCAATTTCCGGGTTGGCCAAGTGAGGAAGAACAAGCACGATTGGCACCTATAATCTCAAGGTTGAAGTCCCTAACCGCTCATGGTCTTACCAGAATTGATCTAGTCCGTTGCTAGATAACTTGGAGGATTCAACCCCTTAGCTTGAGGGGAAACCTGATGTGCAATTATACTGGTGAAACAAAGACATGCAACGATTTAGAAAGGAGGATTTGGATCAAAAAGAGATCAATAAACCTACCAAGCACATGTTTTCCAACTTAAAAGAGTTGTGTAGCTTTACTAGCTTCGCTCCATTCTATATGGATAACCCGGTTCCACTAGTAAGTTCTCTGTCATTTTACTTCTGTTATTGTTTTCAGTATTCGCACTTATTTAAGACGGCTCACACTTTTTCCATTCGAGGCAACTTCTAACTTCTGGAATACATGGGCCAATACTCATGTTCCCCCTCCTTCTAGTCAAGTGGATGACCGGCTGATGAAGCCGCCTCAAACAAGGAACCTAAGGTAGAACCCAACTCCTTAGGCCGCCTCTTTATCGAGCTTGCTGACTCCTCTTTCCCTCAGGATAATGTTGGAAACAGTCACACTAGTGATGTCGAGGTAATTTATATCTCCTCCAGTTCTTCAGAAACATATATTCTGAAGAAGACAAGAGAAATCATTCGAAAAGTGAAGTTTTCACATCCAGCTGCTTATTTAGATCCCAAATTTCTTTTGAACTTCTTCATTTCGTGATTCTACCGCGTCTCAACTCCCGGCTTTCACCATCAATCATGGGTAAGTGTATGTTTACCCCATATTTTATTCGACCACGTCATCGCTATATTTATTCATCTTGATAAAACCATTTTGATGAATTGAAGAGGCAATGCTTTTGTTAGGGAGAAAGCGTGTGAATCTTATTCTGTTGATGGGGAAGATAACCGCCAAAATCCTACTTCTACTGAAGTGGCGGCTCATATTGAGCCGTCTACTCAAGGTGAACCGACTTTGGATGCTAAGACGGCTAGAGATACAGAGATGGCTCCTATCAATGAACCATCCACTCTAGAGGCCACTGGTGATAAGCAAAGTGCCTCTCATAAACTAGTTGTACAACCGTCCATTCCAGATGCTCCTCCAAGTCCGGCTCCTTCTCCATCGATCGTCTTGGAAAATGCAGAGGTAGTTGTTATTGGCCAGTCTTTTGATGCTCTTGGTCCGTCAACTGCTATAGCCAAGATTGTGCCCAAGAACAACTAAACACATGAAGACAAAGGGAAAGCAAAGCTTGAGCTTCCCAAAATCGAAGACTTTGCCCTTGAAGGTTTATATCAGCAATATATGACCCGACTTTTTGGGAGCCGGGATTATGAAGCAAGCTTGGTCAGTATCATGAAGACCAAGTATGAGGTTTAAAAATTGTTCCTTACTTATTGTACATACCTGCTTAGACCCCAAGAGCTAATTTACTACAAATAAGTAGTAAGTTGGGTCTTTGGAAATTTGTGTGAAAATTCATTAGTAACCCCCAAGGACCGGGTCATTATTATAATGAGTTGTACTTTTTGGTAGAGCAATCGTTGTTTGTGGTAGCCCCTAAGGGTCGACTTGTCTCCATGAGACAGTCGGGTCTTTAATTTAGACCCTTTTAATTTGTAAATCCAGCTGAATGTCGTAGCCCCCAAGTGTATGGTTGCATGCTTGCAGCATCCTAGGACTTTGTAGAAATAATTTAAACTAAGATGTGTAACCCCCAAGTGCCGGGTTATTTGTCTTGCGGTGACTTGGGACTTTATATGTAGTTCTTCTCTTTGATAATAAATTCGTGTGATGTAGCCCCTAAGAGCTGACTGTTATCTTTGAGATGGTCGGGTCTTTCAATTGTAGAAAAGAGAAAATGGTGCATTAGCCCCCAAGGGCCATGTGGATTGCTTGCAACTGCATGGGACTTAAATTATTATGATCCTAGTTTTCACAATCTTGTAGCCCCCAAGTGTTGAGGCACCTTTCTTCAAGGGGATTCTAAAATTTGCATTTTTTTTCCTTTATGGTTTTGCAGGATCATTGCAATACTCTGAATCCATTGCACTCAACCTTCAAAGGTGACCTATGGATGAGAACAAGCTAAACCCTGCAGCACAGGAGGCAATAACCCGTCTTGAGGCGGAAAAGAAATAGGAGATAGATCTCTTTGAGCAACACAAGGTTGATTTTGAGAAGGAAAGACCTGCCTTGCTGCAACATGTCGTGGATGCTGAAAGCCGGCTTGAACATGTTTCGCAATATTTGAGGAATTGGACGAAGCAGCTGAATGACATGATCACTAAAAACTTTGATATGATGCATGAACTATTCTATTAAACTATGGATTTGAAAAATTGCCATCCGATCTCCTTGTTCATTGTTTTGCAACACAAAGTAATGTAAACCAGGTCCAGCCAACTATCGTGAAGTTGAAGGCTACCTTCAATTATATTGAGCAGTTGTTCATCGGGTCTCTTGATGCCATCAAGGCGGCCAAAACATTTGCATGAGCCAGCCTTGAACATAAGGGATATGGTGAAGCAATTGTCAATAGTTCCTCAATGGATCGATTAATATAAAAGGTTGGCGGCTCGGAGAGGAGCCAACTTGGCACTTGCTCGTGCCAAGGCTTTTGTCCCCGAGTTTGATGTTGAAGCAACCGTCAATGGTCCTACCAACTGTCCTTACGAAGGAGATGAACATCAAGAAATATCATCCCGGTTATGATGTAGATAATCGTTGCATCAGTGCACTGATACATCTCTGTCGTATCCATAATTTTTTATTGTTGGATGGCAATATTATAAAACTTTCATATATTTCTCGCAACATTTTATATGATTTATTAGGCTAACATATTGATCCAGTGCCAAGTGTCAGTTCTTGTTTGTTGCATGTTTTTTGTTTCACAAAATATCCATATCAAACGAAGTCCAAACGCGATAAAAAGTTTCTGAGAATTACTTTAGAATATATGTGATTTTTGGGAGGTGGAATCAACATAAACGGAGGCCATGACCTCCACTAGACACCAGGGCGCGCCTGGGCCCCCTCACACGGGGTGGTCTCTAGTGTGCAACCCTTAAGTCGGTTGTGGTTGTTCTTTGGGCACAAGAAAGCTAATTTATGAATAAAAATCCCCTCAAAATTTTAGCCTGATTGGAGTTATGGATCTCCAAGAATTTAAGAAATGGTGAAGGGCTAGAAAACAGGAACGCGAAACAAAGGAGAACGGAGAGGGAGATCCAATCTCGGAGCAGCTCCTGCCCCCTACCGCCGCCATGGAGGCTATGGACCAAAGGGGGAACTCTCCTCCCATCTAGGGGGAGGCCAATGAAGAAGAAGAAGGAGGGGGCTTTCTCCCCCTCTCTCCCGGTGGCGCGGAGTGCCGCCGGGGCAAGGAGAGTGATGGTGATATACATCAATAATCTTGCCGCCGTCAACGCCAACTCTCTCCCCCACTATACGGTGGTGTAACACCTCTTTTCCCACTGCAACTCTCTACTTCAACATGGTGCTCAACACTACATACTATTTATCAATGATATGTGGCTATATTATGATGTTTGAGTAGATCTGTTTTGTCCTATTGGTTGATTGTGATATGATGGTATTGGTATGAGTTGTGTGTTTTTATGGTGTTGTCCTAAGGTGCCTTCCGTGAGGCACACACATGAAGAATACATGCTGGACGGTTTGCAATATGTTCATGATTTTCAAATAGTGGGTGGAGAGAGAGACAGAAACTTACACCCGAGTAAGGGAGTTGTGCGCGTATGGTAGTAGACAGGACTTGATATTTAATGATATGGTTGGGTTTACCTTAACGATTTCTAGCAGTTGCGGAAGCTTGCTAGAGGTCCAGTCATAAGTGCATATGATCCAACTACGGAATTGTTTTATCGTATGCCTCTCCCTCATTGCACATAATAAGTATCTATCATGTTATATTCAATTGCCTATGGACAATATTTTTTCTTACATTACACAAAAAGATTTCCACTAAAAATCCCCAAACATTTAATTACTTGCTCTTTTTTTCTTGCAAAGTACTTCTAGTTTCATTCTTTTTTTAGGTAAAGCAAACGGTAAGTGTGCTTAGAGTTGTTTCGATGGTCGATAGAACTTTAGGGAATATTTGTTCCACCTTTATCTCCTTGTTGTGTTCGACACTCTTACTTATCGAAAAAGGCTAAAACCACCCCCTACACTTGTGGGTAATCAAGACATTTTTGTGGCGATGTTGCTGGAGATGTGCTTGTTTGATTTATCACTAAGTAATTTTTATTTTTTGTTATTAGGTGTTTTATATCTTTAGTTATGGATATGGAACATGTAACACAAAAAAATAGTGGTACTTGCTACTCATGGAGATGGGGAACCTCCTAGAACACTTGATGCTCGTTATGTGGAAAATATTAAACACTAATTTGATAATCCTGAGAAAACCCCTTTAAACTTGATAATGGTAGTAACGTTGGATCAACGTGAATACTTTAGGGATTGTCTCTTATCTCAACAAGGGAAACACTTATGGGATCAAATTAGAGTTTTGCATTGGTTTGCTTGGGATGCATGTTTCCGATGTGATTATACTTGTTGATCCAAGATTAAGGGTCTACACCTTCCCTTTCAATGTGAATTTAATTATAATAAAATCTTGGCTTCTTATGCTAACGGTATATATGATTACTATGATGTGGAACGGATAGAAGAATTTGTTTCTTTTAAAGCACCTTATGAAATTGCTTCTTTGCTTGAAAAGTATGATGATGCTCCTTACAAATCTGGAAAAAAAAATCATACTTAAATATTGTTATGATAATTGTGAATACAATGCTAATATTAATGCATTTATTGAAAGTATGATGGCTACCTTGGAAGAGATTAATATTTCGTAGGAATCTATGGAAGAAGAAATTTCTGAAGCTATGAGCTCATTAGATGAAAAAGATGAGGAGGAGAGTGAAGAACTAAAGGAGGAATAGAGGATTAGCTACTAGTGCCCACATTCTAATGAGAGTAAATCTTCAACTCATACATTGTTTAATTTCCCTTCGCACATACCGAAGGAGGAATGCTATGATGATTGCTATGATCCCTTGGATTCGTTTGAAATATCCCTTTTTGATGAACTTGATACATGTTATGCTTGTGGCCACGATGCCAATATGATTATGCTTATGAAGATGAACGTGTTGTAGTTCCTTATGTTAGGCATGAAATTGTTGCTATTGCACCCACACATGATGGTCCTATTATCTTTTTCAATTATCCCAACTACACTATTTCGGTGAAGTTTGCTCTTATTAAGGATTATATTGATGGGTTGTGTTTTACCATTACACATGATAATTTGGATAGATATAATATGCATTTGCTTGCTTCTCTTACTTGCAATTATTATGACATAGGAACTACATATCCACCTCTTTATGTTTCCAACATGATAGAATTGCAAGAAACTGCTTATGCTATGTATTGGCCTTTACTTGTTGTGCATGAATTGTTCCTTTATGATATGCCGATGCATAGAAAGAGATTTGGACTTTTTTGTCACATGATATATATCACTTTGTGCTCACTACTTAATTACAAATCATTGTTAACTAAAGTTGGCTTTGATATACCTTGGGATCCGGGTGGATCCATTACTTGAGCACTTTATGCCTAGCTTAATGGATTTAAAGAAAGCGCTACCAGGTAGACAACCCCAAAGTTTTAGGGAGTCGTTTATTTCTGTTGTGTTCTTTTACAAAGTTTAAAAACATCAAAATAAAGTGGGGAACTTAAAACTTTTTCAAAAAGGAAAGTTAAAGTGGGAAGGACAAGCACCGTTGAAGTGGGGGCTAGCCTTGAACTTTGTTCATGGCCATGCAAACAATATGAATCTTGATTACACAAACTTTTTGAAAAAACAATTATCCCCTTGTATAAATACTATTGTATTACAAAAATAATGTGCCAACATTCGCCTTTAGGATGATTAGACTGCTCTTTGCTATGTGCAGTGCAAAAACAGAAACTTTGGTTGTATTGTGTGAATTTACATTGTCTACTCGAACGTCGGAAGTTTTTGAAATATTTACATAGTAATGCTATGCAAATTGTTTATTTCTTCCTAATGTGTAAGAATTGTTTAAGTTACAGAAGTATGGTCAATGTTCACATTACTACAGACTGCCGTGTTTTTGACAGATTCTGATTTTTATGCATTGTTTTTCTCGTTTGATGAAACTATTGATTTTATCGATAGTATAAGCCATAGAGAAGTTATATTACAGTACGTTTGCAACAGTACTTAAGGTAGTAATTTTCATTATTATACTAACGGATCAAATGAGTTTTCTGTTAAGTTTTGTGTGAATGAAGTGTTCAAAGTTCAAGGAGGTCTCGATATGATGAGATCGAGGAGAGGCAAGAGTTCAAGCTTGGGGATGCCCAAGGCACCCCAACTAAATATCCAAGGAGACTCAACCGTATAAGATTGGTTATGACCAGGAAGGCATCCCATCTTTCTTCAACAAGTATCGGTATGTTTTTGTCTTAGTTTTATTCGCATGATATGTGTAAATGTTGGAGCGTATTTTGTATTTAGTTTTCACTTTAATTTTGTGCACCATGCTGGTATGAGATAGTCCATGTTTAACTTATAGAATTATCATTGTATTTCACTCATATATTTTGAGTATAGCTTTATACAATGCTTCATATGCTTCACTTATATACTTTGAAATTTGGATTGCGTGTTTCCCTACATATAGAAAATCGTTATTTGTAGAATGCTCTTTTTATTCACTTATATTTATTAGAGCATGGTATTTTGTAGAAAGAATTAAACTATCATGCTTCATTTATATCTATTTAGAGAGTCACAAGGAATTGGTCATTTACATGGTCAGTCATAAAATCCTACATAAAACTTGTAGATCACTGAGTATGATATGTTTGATTCCTTGCAATAGTTTGGAACATTAAGATAGTAATATGTGGGTGCACTAGTTGATAATTGTGGATTAGTAAGAATATTTATGTTAAGGTTTGTGATTCCCGAAGCATGCAGGTGTAGTCTCTAGTTATGCAATGAAGTTGGAGCATAATTTATCCTTGAATGAAATCCTTTGTGTTGTTATAATCGGAGTCGCGCGATGGTTAGCTCCTCCCAACATTCTCACTCGGGGCATGCGAGTAGTGCTTTTATTCAAGAGATCTAATAAAATCTTGCAATAAGTATGCGAGTCCTTTGTGACTAATGTGAATCCATGGATATACGCACTCTTACCTTACCACAATTTGCTAGCCTCTATGGTACCGTGCATTGTTCTTTCTCACCTCGAGAGTCAGTGCTAATTTGCAGGTGCATCAAAACACTGTGATATGATATGCTCTATCACACATAATAATTATTATATATTCCTCAAAATAGCCACCATACCACCTATTATGGCATTTCCATAGCCATTCCGAGATATATTGCCATGCAACTTCCACCACTTTCGTTTTGATGACTTGAGCATTCATTGTAATATTGATTTGCATGATCTTAAGATATATAGTTATCGTGTTATTTAAATGGCTTGTCCAATTTTTGATGTTCGTTTTATACTTCGTTCTAGGTATCAAGTTATAATATTGAGTTGTATGTAAGTAGAAGTGTGATGATCATCATTATTAGAGTATTGTTGCGGTGAGGAAAGGATGATGGAGACTATGATTCCCCCACAAGTCGGGATGAGACTCGAGACGAAAAATGAAACAAATGGGGAGGCCAAATGAGCCCACCACAAAAGGAAAAAAAATGAAGGAGAAAAAAAAGAAAAAAAGAGAAAAAAATGAGAGAAAAGAGAGAAGGGGCATGCTAATTCCACACTTGTGCTTGAAAGTAGCACCATGTTTTTCATATAGAGAGTCTCCTATGTTGTCAATTTCATATACTAATGGTAATTTTTCATTATAGAGTTTGATGCACACCCACTTAGTTTTCATATTGAGCTTTCATACACTTATAGCTTTTAGTGCATTGTTGCATGGCAATCCCTACTCCTCGTATTGATATCTATTGATGGGCATATCCATAGCCCATTGATACACCGAGTTGATACCACAGGGGAACTCTCCTTCCATCTAGGGGGCAAGGACGAAGGAAAAGGAGGGGGCTCTCTCCCCCACTCTCCCGGTGGCGCTGAAGTGCCGCCGGGGCAAGGAGCGCGACGCCGGTCTACATCAACAATCTTGTTGCCTTCAACACCAAATCTCACCCTATCTATGCAACGGTGTAACACCTCTTTTCCCACTATAACTCTCTACTTAAACATGGTGCTCAACACTACATACTATTTCCCAATGATCGGTGGCTATCCTATGATGTTTGAGTAGATCCATTTTGTCCTATAGGTTGATTGTGATATGATGTTATTGATATAAGTTGTGTGTTGATATGGTGTTGTCCTAAGGTGCCTTCTATGAGGTGCTCACGTGAAGGACACATGCTGGAGGGTCTTTAGTATGTTCATGATTCGCTTATAGTGGGTGGCGAGAGTGACAGAAACTTACACCCAAGTAAGAGAGTTGTGTGCGTATGGGAGTAGAGAGGACTTGATGTTTAATGATATGGTTGTGTTTACCTTAATGATTTCTAGTTGTTGCGGATGCTTGCTAGAGGTCCAATCATAAGTGCATATGATCTAAGTACGGAAAGTGTGTTAGCGTATGCCTCTCCCTCATTGCACATAATAAGTATCTATCATGTTATATTCAATTGCCTATGGACAATCTTTTTCTTGCCTTACACAAAAAAGCTTTCTACTAAATAGCCCCATCTTTTATTTACTTGCCTTTTATTTTCTTGCAAAGTACTTCTAGTTCCATTCTTGTTTTAGGTAAAGCAAACGCTAAGTGTGTGTAGAGTTGCATCGGTGGTTGATATAACTTGAGGGAATATTTGTTCTACCTTTAGCTGCTCGTTGGGTTGGACACTCTTACTTATCCAAAAAGGCTAAAACAACCCCCTACACTTGTGGGTTATCATGCACCACAAGACCAGTCTTTTAAAATTGTTCCTCCTCATCATAAGCGCCACCTTTTCCTTGATCTTGATCCGTTTGTAATTGTTCATGGTGCTTCAGAATTCACAGCGTTGTCCTCAATTGGGTGTATTTAAGAACAAAAGATGAAAGGAGACAAGCCGGCTGCTGCAGACCCACGCACAAAGCATCAGGACCAAGTCGGCTGAAGGAGAAGCCGCACAAGCTGCCGACCAGGAGTATTCTTTTATTACCATTGGTGTAAAAAAATTGATATATTTTTGTGCCTCCTGAGAGCATGTAATAGGGGGTAGTCACTTTGACCCATCTGGTGTGCCATCGTGCATGAAAAAATTCCAAATTTTTGAATCTATTGTATGATATTTGGCAATTCCGCCTTCGCTTTGTTTGACTTTATGATAAACCGCCCCTTTTTCTGCATGTAAGGGACAAGCTACCACAATCAGTATTCCTCTAACATCTTGATCAGGAAAACAAATGGTCGTTTTTGGACCCAGTAGAATAACCCGGTAATCTATGAATAACCCGATAATAATTTCGTCCAAGAAAACGACTGATCATCTTTGTGATAGTGTAAAAGCTTGGTAGTCCAAAAGATGAAATTCTTGTAAAGAAATTGAAATAATACATGAGCCAGCTTCATAAGCTCGACGACGTAAGTCGGGTTGTGAGGCTGAAGTGTTTTAATTCTCTGAAACTAGCATGATAGCCACTTGTTTATCCTTGATTTGTGTAAGTCGTCCGTGAGAAGACCCAATTGAAGTTTTAGCCTAATAAGTTCAGACATGACTTATCGAGAGTACACAAGGTCGGAGTAGCATGTTGCGAATAGGTAGGTTTAGCCAAGTTTCAAAGAAGGTGGCTCATGAGGCCATGGAGTATCCTTGCTTTCCGATTTTCCGTCTCCCACGAAAACAAGTGTGTTTTAACCTTGATAAGTTCATGGTCCTGGAGGATTGACTTATTGATAGTACATGGGGTCACCTTGTTCAGTGAAGCATCTTGGAAACACGCAGGTTTAACCAAAAAAAATTGTTTGTATTTGGCTTATAGCCTGGTCAAGAGGGAAATTATTACTCGCTAACTCATTGAGTCACAAGCCCCCAAGTGACATGTGTTTCAAAGAATAAAGAGTCAAACAACTATTGTAGCTGAAACGTCAGAGATCCCGACTTTCAAGGGATGTCAGCTTTATTATATTGAACACAAAGATTGATACATGGATATGTACAGTGTTGAGGAGCTAGTGTCTCTAAGTGTAATAAGTCCAAAGATGAGCAATGTTCCAGGGTCTATTTGTTTCTTCCTCTGAGATACGTGACTTCTTGTGCTCACGTATGTCAATCAGATTATATGACCCATTGTTGAGGTTCTTGCTGATGACAAAAGGCCCCTCCCATGATGGTGATAGTTTGTGCTTGTGTGTTTGATCTTGAACCAAGTGGAGCATTAAGTCGTATTCGTGGAAAGTTTGGCTCTGGACTGTACGGGTGTGATAACGACCTAGACCTTCTGATATATGGCTGATCGTGAAGCGGTGAGGTCACGCTCTTCATCCAATGCATCAAGGGTGTCTTGGTGAGCTTGTTCATTATCTGCTTCAACATAGGCTGCAACTCTAGGAGAGTCATGTCTAATATCACTTGGTAACACAACTTCTGTTATATAAACCAGAAAAACGGTGTATAGCATGTTGATCCATTGGGAGTAGATCATATCATCCAAATCATTAAGGGAAGTTCTTCAACCCAACAATTCGGTGTTCGCTCCAGAGTGAAAATGAACCAGGGTTTGATTCCTCCCAAGATTTCTTGGTTGGCTCACTCATCTGGTCCGTTTGATTGTGGATGTGCTACTGATGCAAGATCGAGCCAGATATGTTCTCGCTGGCAAAACTCCTCCATGGCTCCTTTAGACGGGTTTGTTCCGTTATTTCTTATTTTGCTATGTGAGTAACCGTAGCGATAAATCAGCTTTTTCGTGAATTGCACTGCAATCTCTGCATCACATTTATTGACCGACTCTGCCTCAAACCACTTGGTGAATTTGTCCAGTGCAACTAAACGATGTGTATTTTTATCTGACGATATTTTTAAAGGTCCCACCATATCAAGCCCGAGACTGCAAATGGCCAAGTTATTGGAATCATTCGTAATTCTTAAGCTGGAACATGAGCCTGTCTTGCAAACTTCTCACAACCATCACACTTTCGTACGATGTCCTCTGGATCAGCATGAGAGGTAAGCCAGTAAAAACATGATGATAAGCCTTTGCCACAAATGATCTTAAGGCGGCATGATGACCACAATATCCAGCATTGATTTAATTAAGGATTTCTTAGCCTTCAACAGGAGAAACACAATGTTGAAATACGCTAGTGAAGCTTCAATAGTGTAACTTGCCATTGACTATAGTTATGTACTTGCAATCTCTCACAATTTGTCGCACTATGATTTCCTCATCACGGAGCTCACCTCGTGTCAAATATGCCAAATAAGGCATAGTCCAATCCGGAATTGCATGAAGAGCCGCCACGAGCTGTGCCTCGGGATCTGGGATAGAAATATCCTCCTCTGATGGCAATTTGACTAAAGGATTGTAGAGAACATCACGGAAACTATTGGGGCGAACCGCCTTACGATGAGAGACAAGTATGGACAAGGCATCTGCAGCTTCATTGAGCCGGCGGTTAATGTGATCAACTTGATAACCTTGAAAATGACCTGCAATACCTGTGAGTGCTCGTTGGTCAGCCGCCATGAGAGGGTCCTTGGAATACCATGTCCCTGATACTTGTTGAGCCACTAAATCCTAATCACCCAAACATCTAACCCGGTTGAGGTTCATCTCCTTGGCCACACGTAGCCCATGAAGGAGAGATTCATACTCAGCTCGCCTGATGTGGTCCAAGCTCGATTTCCCATTTAGCAATCTGGCATGTGGCCTCTCTATTCTGGATGATATATCTGAGAGGAGCTGAACTAACCGCTATGATTGGATGTTCCTTGAAATAATGCTTGAGCTTACGACTAGCCATGAACACACCAAAAGCCAGCTTCCGCCAATGTGTATATCTGTGCTTTGATAAGGTCAAGAATTCACTGACATAATAGATAGGCCTTTGCAGTGGGTATTCCTTCCCTGCTTCCTAGCGCTCAACGACAACTTCAACACTTACTGCTTTATTATTTACAGCAATATATAGGATCATAGGCTCTTTGTCAATGGGACGGCTTAAATAGGTGGCTCAACCAATTGCTTCTTTAAAGCTTCAAATGTGTCGTTGGCGGAATCGGTCCAGACAAAGTTATCAGTCTTGTTGAGCAACTGATAGAGAGGGATCGCCTTCTCACCATGGCGGCTTATGAACCGGCTCAAGGCTGCTATACGACCTACCATGCACAAGACATCATTGATGTTTCCTGGCTTAGATAAAGAATTCACTGCCTTGCTTTTCTCTGGGTTGGCTTCCATGCCACACTCCGAAACCAAGAATCCTAGTAACTTGCCTGTAGGTACGCCAAAGACACATTTGGTCGGGTTAAGCTTCATCTTGTATATACGAAGGTTCTCAAACATTTCCTTGAGGTCATCTAGCAGAGTCTCTTTCTTCTTTGATTTGACCACAATATCATCGACACAAGCATGAACATTACGTCCAATTTTACTGTGTAAACAATTCTGGACACAATGTTGATAAGTAGCCGTGTGCTCTTAAGCACAAAAGTCATAGAAACATAGCAGAAAGCGCCAAAGGGGTGATGAAGTTGTCTTCTCTTGATCTTCAATAGCCATCTTGATCTCATGATAACCAGAATAAGCATCTAGAAAACACAGGCACTCACATCTGCCCGTTGAGTCGATGATCTGATCAATGCGACGAAGAGCAAATGGATATTTGGGGCATGCTTTGTTGTGATCTCTGTAATCAACACACATACGCCAAGTGCCATTCTTTCTCAAAACAAGAATTGGATTTGCCAACCAATGTGGGTGGAAAACTTCAACGATGAATCCAGCGGCTAGGATCCAAGATACTTGTTCACCAATAGCTTTCCGCCTCTCCTCGTTAAAGCAACGAAGAAATTGTTGGACATGTTTCATCTTAGGATCAACACTAAGGTGGTGCTGAGTGAGTTCCTTTGGTACACCTGGCATGTCAAAAAGTTTTCATGCAAAGATTTCTTGATTCTCACGGATGAACTCGATGAGAGCATTTTCCTATTTGGGACCCAGCCCTGTCCCAATAGTGAACTATTGAGAAGAATCTCTAGGAGTAAAATCCACCTGCTTGGTATCTTCAGCCGGCTTGAATTTCAGGCCGGATTCAGATTCTGTGGTGGTCTTCTTAAGAGAAGTCATGTCGGTCGGGTCAACATTGGCTTTCTAGTATTTTAATTCCTCCGCCACACAAGTTGTCTTCGTGTAAGCTGCATCTCCTTCCTTGCACTCCTGGGCAAGTTTTCCACATCCATTAACTTTGATGGTACCATGTTTCCCTGACATTTTAAGCTTGAGATAGATATAACAAGGCTAAGCCATGAACTGGGCATAAGCCGGTCATCCAAAAAGAGCATGATATGGACTCTTGATTTTGACCAACTCAAACGACAGAGATTCACATATGCAGTTCAACTCCAAGTCGAACGCAATATCCATTTTGATCCGGCCAATTGGATAGGCACATTTCCCAGGGAGGATTCCATGAAAAACTGTAGAAGATGGGTGCAACTTGTCATCGGAAAGGTTCATGCATTAGAAGGTATCATAACATAAGATGTTGATGCTACTTCCCCCGTCCATGTGAACTTTGTTGAGAACATAACCTCCTACTTGAGGTGCCACCACAAGAGCCAAACCACCCGGATTATCAACCCGGGCTGGATGAACTTTTCTACTCCATGTGATTGGGTATTCACACCAATTCAAATATCTGGGGGTTGACGGCTCGACCATAATTGTGGTCCTCTTTTTGACCTTAGTCTGCCGCCTGCGGGTACTAGTGTTGAACACATGATATTGTCCGCTACTCAACTACTTGGAATTACTCTGAAAACCGGCTTGATTATCATGCTGCTGATTTCCCTATCCTGAGTGTTGCTGGCCATTGTTGTTATTGCCAGAGTGCAGCTAACCTGCACCTGAGCTGCCCGGCTCATGAGAGCTTGGACCTGCAAAGCCCCACACAAGCTGTCACTAAACCCGCCGGAATGACCATTATTGCCGCCTCCATTACCTCCTTGGAAACACCAGAAATCTTGATCACGATACGCCCGCATAAAGTGGCAATGCTCTCACGAGTGAGTGGACGGCTTATCGGGGAACTATGTTTCGTACAAGGGGCCTTGAGAGCTTCTTCAAAATTGCATGGCTTCCCTGTATATTCCCTACAAGAGTAGTTGTTTCATCGTTGGTTCTTAAAACTAGTGTTGGTGTTGGCAACAAAAATATGACCCGCTGTCTGAGTTCTTGCGTTTTCCACCATTACCCTGGTTATTATGATTTCCCTAATGCCCCGAATTGTGTTGCTGATGACCTACTTCATTTTCATTCTTCTTCCCTTTTCGAGATTTATCATCATCTGAACTGGGATCCTTGGTGCTATCACACTCAGCATACCTGGTAACGACAACTATCAAGTCTCCCATATCATGGACCTTCTGCTTGAGGCGCCCAAGCTTCTGGACAAAAGGTTGGAAGTGGCATTTTTACTCCAAAATCAAGACACCTTAGGCAGCTATGATACTGTCAGACGAGTGGATGATCTCCGCGACCCGGTGAGTCGAATGGCGAGCCAACTCATCTGTATGCTATGCATAGTGCTGTAAGTCGACAATCCGTCATGAGCCTCTTGCACGTACCTTGAAAATTCTTGATGAACCGTTCCTTCAACTCTGACTAGGTATTAATGGAATTGGGAGGTAAGTTCTTCAACCATGTACGAGTCGTTCCTTCCAACACCATGGTTATGTACTTAGCACACACATCATCGCTAACATCGAGCATGTCCATAGCTAGCTCATAACTCTCGATCCACGTCATCGGCTCGAGGTCAGCCGTGTAGTTGGGAACCTTGCGAGGGCCTTTGAAGTCTTTCCGCATACGCTCGTTGCATAGAGTTGGAGATAGACACGGGACTCCAATCATCCTACTATTTAGACCCGCCATTGAAGAATCGGGTCGGGTCACACGGGGTGGTATTTAACCCAGGGTTACTGCGGGGGCTTTTGCTTCTCGTAGGGCTCGAGCTGCATCCACTATCGCTTGGGCATTCAAAACCGCATTCTGGTTTGGGGAAATCTGGGGCAGCTGCTTGTGTCCACTGCTAGATACTACTAGCGAATCACTGCGAGTCTTGTTGTGGCTGGTATAAGGTGTATAGTGAGCCCGGTCTCGACTGTAGGAGTATTGTGCCTATTGGGTCACAGTTGTTTTCAACATGTCAATGGCGTTCCTAGCTTCAACCTCAATTGGGGAGTTCCCGGTAATCAGAAGATCCTCAAGGTGGCGGGTCATAGCAAGCATGTTATCCACTTGGTTAGAAAAGTGTCCTACCGTCGTGTGGAAGCGATGTAGTGACGGCTAAGCCGGCGGTGTCTGTGCTGCTAGAGGTTGATGGGACGGCTGATGGGGCTATTGTGCCTAAGGTTTCCTAGTTCCCGGTGTGCGTTGAGGGGTATCAAACAATCGAGTCAGCTCAATGTTGAGAGTCCAGTGGATCTCATGTCTCCTCCGGTGAACAGCTTCCGAAGAGATCTAACGGAGTCCCAGTTGCCCTGTTTCTACCTTTAAGCACTCAGTTTTGCTATGAATGTGATCACGTAGCTCCGCCATGCGAATGTTCTCAGCATCGATCTCTCCCTGGACCTGGGTTACCTCAACTTGGTTCCTAGTCAACTCGATGTTACGCTCCTCCTAAATTTTTGATGTAACTGGTGATGCCACAAGAATTCGTATCTCCAACATCAGGTCTACCAAATCTTGAGTCGGTGTCTTATCTGCTCCAGCGGGTCCCAAAGCTGACTCCCATGCGTTGGTTGTTGTTCCCATGACAGTGGAATTATGAGCGGTAGTGGTCCCTACCATGTAGACAGCAGCTTGGCGTGGCAGCTCGATGAACTCCAGATCATCTGGGCAGCCCCAGGTCGACCATCAAAAAGTGGGCAGATCAACTCGGTATCACCGGTCGTTGACTCGCCGTCTTCAGAGTTGACAAAGGTATCCCCATTGGTCACGGAGTTGTCCGAAAGTTCAACCCCTAAGTAATACCAACGAAGACATGCTTCCGACCGGCTTGGACATGGCCGGGTTGCTTGCGCTGAGCCGGCTCGATGATGTTGGGGCAGATGTCTGGCTTGGGTCCTGACATTTCGATTTTGCCAATGAAGACGTGGATCTTGCCAAAGGGGACCCGATACCTGACTCAATTGATCCGGACTCAAGACCCAACCTGAGTCGTCGATGTAGAGCTTGCCATGTGTCACATCCCTGACACCTTAATCAAGTTAGCTTTGTGCTCATGTTTTCTTTGCATTGCACCTAGGAAATTTTCAACAAGAACAAAGCAAGTGGTGAAGGAAAATTCTAAAACCCTAGCCACTTTTCAAAATAAAGGAAAAATTCAAACTAGTTAAAATCAATGAACCCAAAATGGCCTCAAGAAAAGTTCAACTTTTTTGATAATTCTTGGAAACAAATAAGCAATAAAGGAAACCATTTATTTTATACTCTTGGCATTTTAAATAAATGCAAAAGCTACTGGTTTCAAGTTTTAAACTTGAAATCAGAAACTTTAAGCTTTCAAAAATGTTGAAAACTTTAGGAATGGTTGGAAATATTCCAACAAATATTCTGGGGTATTCAACATAGTTTTTACAAACTATTTGGGAGCTGAAATAAATAGTAAGTCAATGAAATAGCAAAATAGAAAAAAATCAGAAAAAAAAACAAAAGAGAAAGAAAAGAGGAAACCCTACCTGTCGCTCACCTGGCCCGGCCCAGCTTCTTCCTGTCGTCTTCCTCCCTCGCCAGTGGGCAGCAGGAGGTGGCCGTCGCGTACTCCGGCGCGGCCACGCACCTGTGCGCCTGCCTGGACGCCGCTCTGCGCTGGCACGCGAGGGGATAACCCTCTCGAGGCGTGCCCGAGCTCATCCTCTCCTCATTCTGCCCCTCTCCCTCGTTTCTTTCTGCCGCCATTGGAGCCCGAGCAGAGCTCGAGCTCGCCGTCATTCTAGCCTACCTTTCTCCCTCCTGAGCCGCGCAATAGGTCCGCAGCAACTCCCTGAAGCTTTCTAGCCACGAGCCCGACGCCGAGACGCAGTGAAACGACGAGACGCAGTCCTCTTGTTCCTCGGGTCACCGAAGTTCGTCGCCGGCATTCTTCCTCTCCAGGCCGTCCACGAGCAAGCTAGCGCCACCACTGCACTCCCCGTGAGCTTGCGCAGCTTTCCCCCAAGTTTCCCCCTTCGATCCCTTCCTCTAGCCATGATTTCACTGGAGCCCGACGAGATCCGCCGCGGGAGCTCGTCACCGGTAGCCCTCCGGTGATCAGCTCGTCCTTCTGAGGCCACCAGCAGCTTCAGGCCGTCGCGTAGATGCCGTAGGAGCTGAGTCCCATGCGTAGCTCCCTCTGTTTTGATGACCCCGATGACTCCCGAACTTTGGCCGCCGCGAAGCTCGTCGCCAGCGTCATCTCCGGCCAAATCAGCCCCGGCTAAGTGCAAAAATGAACCCGCAGGAGAAGTGTCGTTCCTTTGGTGCCCTCCGCTCAGAGTTTGGCCCCATGTGCGCCGTTTCCAAGCCCCTCCGTCGTTCTGGTGGTCGCCGGAGGCTCCCCGCCGGCAAGGACGACCTCGCCGCCGGTGGATCTCAGCTGGCCTGAGCCATTGACGCGTGGGGCCAGCCTCTGGGAGTTTAGGATTAACAGAAATAAATTTAATTAATTTGATAAGTCACTCACATGTGGGTCCAGAGAGATTAATTAGCTAATTAAGATTAATTCTAATCTAAAACTGACCAGAGACACTGACCAGTGGGTCCCACTGGTCAGGTTTGACTTTCAACAGGTGAGTTCACCTGCTGATGTCACGCTAACGCAATAAAGGGGTTTTCCATTATAAAAATAATTCCAGAAATGTTTAAAACTTCTAAAATTCGTAGAAATTAATCTGTAACTCCAATGAAAATAATTTATATATGAAAAAGTATCAGAAAAATTCAAGGAATCTAAATATGTCATTTTAAAACATGTTTGAGAATGTTACAGAACCCAAACATGTAGATTAATTAATAAGTTAATTCTTATAAATACTTTGTAGATGGAATTTGGAAAATATTTAAATTTCACTATAAATGACATGATCAAACACTGTCCTAATTACAAACCAGCAACCTAACATGTCATCGCATGCATGTTAACATCAAGTTGATCTGAGCATCAGGTCGAATCAATTAAAATGGTATCCGAGAATACCTCGTTTGAAGTGGTATTTGAACTTGATTCAAATCAACTTCAAACCTAATACATGTTAGCTATAATAATTACCATCTTGTATTCTCATGCCATGCTCATGCATCATCTTGATTGCATATGTTTGATATTGGTTGTTGTCATTCCTTTCGGTAGGCTCCGCTCCCCCGGATTCCACCGAATATCCGTCTGACGGATATTGTCACTCCTCTGAGCAACAAGGCAAGAAACCATTTTTTATCATCCCGATAAATCCCATGTTCTTGCTCCTGCACCTACTTATTGCATTAGGATCAAATGCTTCAAATGCTTTTGCCATGTTAGTTGAACCCACTTCCTTTGCATGACCTATCCTTGTCACAATAACTAGCTGAACCTTACAACCTAGCATACCTGGTAGTTGCTTCAGCCATGATGTGCCTTATCCTGCTATGCATGCTATGCTTAGAGTTGGGTATGGTCTGTCATCTAGGAGATGAACAGAATTGTAAGAATGTGTTCGGTAAGCAAAGGTTGTGTGTTGAACTTGATTTGGTAAAGGTACCGGTGAAAGGCTGTATAGGAGTACATGGCGGGTTGTTTCATTGGAACCGTCCTTAGGAACTGAGTTCCGTGTATGTAATCCAAGACGAGATACTACCACATGCTGGGCCCTGAAATATGACCCCGCTCGACTTATTAATCGCTTAGTACTCGGTCCAGAAGTTGCAAGTAGTTTCTGGTGTTTATAGTCATGCTGGAGGTCGTGCATGGTGCTGACCTAAGAGGTGGGCTGTGATGCGGTAGGCAGTGGCAGGGTGTACCAAGTGGCACCCGGATGGTGGGCTTGGGAACCCTGCGCACATCATTTGGGGCCGTGACGGAAACCTCGGCCGGACTTCCGTACGGGTTACTCTCAGATAGGCGATAAACCTGGACTAGGTACTAGTGTGGTTAACGGTCGTGGCCGACTCCCTCGCTGGGCTTCCGCTTGAAGGTTGCCGAGGTGCATGACGTGCACATGGCGATAAGTGGCGAGAGCGTGTGTGACGAAGTACACCCCTGCAGGGTTATGATCTATTCGAATAGCCGCGTCCGCGGATATGGACTACTTGGAGACATATGTTGTTCATAGATAACTTTAATGGCTACTCATAAAATTGTCAAGATAAGCGTGAGTGTTGTGGACGGCATTTCTGTATGGAGATGGAATGATTCCACGATGGTGTATTGTTGTGGTGTTAGTGGACTCGTGTGCGAGAAATCAAGTTGTCAAAATTATTTAAAAATGCAAGTTGTCTAGCCACGAGTCAAATGCTGGCTTTCCGCATGAAACCCCACCATACCTTATTGATACATTGCATGAGTAGTTAGTTATCCTAAAGTCTTGCTGAGTACCTCCGTACTCATGTTTGCTTAATAAATGTTGCAGAGGTTGCTAATGACCCTAATGGAGGGTTCTTCATAGACATCGACGACGACGAGTAGTTGGTGTCCCAGCTACGATCTGGCCCTAGGTTGGGTCTATAGTATAGTCAGGCCATGTGCCTTCTAGTTGCACCTGTCTGTACTCACACAGTTTTAAACACTTCCGCTGGCTTGTAACTGAATGACTGCTATTATGGGTCGTGAGACCCTTACTTTGTAATATTATGTGTGTGGCTCTTCCGAGCCACTTAAATAAAGCTTGTATGTTTATGGTTATGTTGTGATGCCATCGATGTATGTATACATATCGGTATGCCATGCGTACGTGTGTCGTACCTGATATGTATGGGGTTCGATTACCTAGCCGTAAACTTTAGTAGCACTCCTTACAGGGAAATGCCCCTTTGTGATCCAACAAGCCATGGTAGCTCGCTACTCCTCCGGACACATTGGTTGACCGGCGTGTGTCCTTCATAGCTGATGTGTCTGTCCCCTTTGGAGAAATGTCACGCGATGTAATGGAGTCCTTGTAGCTGGCTACGACTCGTCTACATTCGCCGGTGACCGACACCTGCCTTGCTGGGTCATGTATGCCTGTCCCTGTGCGGAATTGCCACTTTGGTTTATGACTAGACATGTCGATCCGGGTTCTTTGTCATTGGACTGCTAGCGACACAATTGCATACGTGAGTCAAAAGGCGCATACGGTCCCAGCTAAGGTAAGGCTTCAGCCGTGGGGTTAACCGTGCGTGAGACCGCAAAGGGATGCAATGTGTTACAGGCTGGATTCCTATGGCTTAGGATCGGGGTCCCGACAGCGTTGGTATCAGAGCCTGACTGACTGTAGGATTACTAAGCTAAACTGGTCGAAGACTCTTGTTCTCTTCTCAAGTTATTCTATTCTGGTCATCCTCATCTTTTCTGCGGGAATTAAGGACTAGGTCACTCATCTTCTTCTAGGCTCGTCTTTCTGATCGGTAGATTATAAGACTACGGGTCAAGAGTTATATTGGGTTTCTATTATCCCTAGGGAAAACGAAGTAAGTTGATGATCAGAGAATTAACTTGATAGTTGAGTGGTTACGCCATTCATTTTGGGTTGTCTCAAAATTTATTTTTGAGCATTTACAGCTGTTATGCTGCCCAATTTTTGCATTCAGAGCTCTAATGCTTTTGCATTACTCTCTATTTACAGATGCCTGGCCGTCCTTCTCGTCAGGTGGTACGTCTGAATAGGTGCATTGATGTACCGGGTCGTACGGCCATGCTGGTCAGGGTGATGTCAGTGTGCGGTTACCGCTGGTACCCCGAGTACACAGTGGAGGAACAGTACCGAGACTTCAACCAGAGCCAGTATATCTGCACTGTTAGGGTATTTCCAGACTAGCCTGGAGCTGAGGAGCCAATCCATTGGTCCTATGGGTTGGGAGTCACTGTTGACATGGCAGTACAAGATGCTGCCTATTCAATGCTGACCATTATGAGGGCGAGACATGCACTGCTACAGAACTCAGAGTTCTGCTATGTTCTGGCCTCTCAGCCTGGTGAAGAGGGATACCTCAGTGGAGTCTATTTTGATTCTTCAATGAAGGATCCACTACTGCAGTCCACTGTTGAGATGCTAGAGAACAGAGACAGGGATGCTCGTGCTATCCGCATGGAGATTTATGCTACCCGTGCCCGTCTGTGGACGGCTTTGACGCAGCTGGCACCGGTAGTCCACACAGGGTACGGAGATATGGAGATGCTGAGCCCTGTTAGGACCCATCTTCCGGCCCACGTTGACTAGCCAGCTATAGGAGGAGTCACCCCTCTTCGGGGACCCCTCTTACCACCAGTCAGGGGACCAAGGCCACATCCGTGTCTTTATGGATCCCAGGGATCTCAGGCTAGAGTGTTTCCTGATCCGCAGGTTGAGCTTCCAGGTCATGGAGGTAATCTCTATGAGATGTTCTATGCGGATGCCTGAGCTGTGAGCGGAAGGATAGTATGGTAGTAGCCGTATGTTCACAGTCCTGCGTGACTTGTGAAGTATGCCTGTGATGTGAAATGAATTCCGGAGGCCTAGATAAATAATGTATAGGAAGCTTGTAAGCCTCTGATGAGTAGTTTCATAATTTTAGTAGTTTGCTCTTCGGTTAAGGTTGTACTGAACTATGTAAGGGTGTGTATGAACCATGGTGTATATATAGCAGTTGCTTGTTACCATGTTGTTCGGATATTCATTTCCACATTCCGTGTGTTCAGTACATTCTTAATCCATAGCTAGTATTGATATGATATTTGTCTAAGCTGTGAGTTTGTTTGTCAGGATGGTGTTCACCAGGTTGAACCGTGCCCCTGCTCATGAGCAAGGCAAGGGTAGTCAAGCGTCGCAGGAAGACCTGCCTCACCCGCCCTCTCTGGCGGAAGTTATGCTTGAGGCAGAGAGGAACAAAAGGGAGACCAACCGACTGTTAGAGCGTATTGAGCAGAATACGGCTCGTCAGCCTAGGAATGCTGCACTGTCCCTCAACGACTTTGTGAAGCTGAATCCTCCAAAGTTTCATCATTCCGTCGATCCCCTCGACGCTGATGACTGGCTGTGCAGCATCTCACGCAAGATTCGCTCTGCGAATGTTTCTGAGGCCGACAACGTGACCTTTGCGGCGTATTTCCTGGAAGGACCCGCCAATCTGTGGTGGGAGAACTTTGAAGCTATGCGTCCTGCTGAACCAGCAGCCACATGGGCAGACTTCGGTGCAGCCTTTCGCCTGCACCATATTCCAGAGGGCCTGATGGATAGAAAGAGAGAGGAGTTCTGTGCTTTCACCCAGGGCAAGTTGACCGTGGATGCCTATAGCCGCGAGTTCGGTAACCTCACCCGCTATGCAACAGAGGAGCTGTCTACTGAAGCCAAGAAGCAAGCAAGATTCCGTAAGGGTCTGAGCCCTGAGCTTCGTCGTGATCTGCGCCTCCACGATTGTGCAAGCTTTCAAGCCCTAGTCAACAAGGCGATCAGTGCCGAGAGTGGTCATACTGACTTTGAAGTCACAAGGAAGCACCCCCGTGACTTTGGCTCGTCTTCTGGTTCCGCGTTCCCAAAACGCAGGTTGTGGGTTCCGAACAGTTCTCTGCCGCCAATATACACTCCGAGGCCATCCTACGTGGCGCCTCGGACGAATCAGACCAACCCTCCAGCAAAAACTTATGGTGGTCCAGCTAGCAATGCTGCACCGCGTGCCAACCAAGTGATATGCTACAAGTGTGGAGAACCAGGGCACTATTCCCGTGAGTGTCCTCAAAATGTGGGTGCCAAGCAACCCGGAAAGTACGTCGGGCAAGGCAAGTCGGGCAAAGCTTACTATGTGAAGCCAACTCCTGCACGTGGCCGTGCGAACTATGTCTCAGCAGAAGAAGCTGCACAGGATCCCGATGTCATACTGGGTACGCTTCTTGTCAATCATCACCCAGCGTCTGTTCTCTTTGACACTGGGTCTTCTCATTCCTTCATTTCAGAAAGTTATGCACAGTTGCATAACATGTCTTTTTGTGATATGCCAATTCTATTGGTTGTCCAAACTCCTGGTAGTAAATGGCAAACCTCTAGGATAACCTATGACAATGAAATTCTAGTAGACAGGCTAGTTTTTCTAGCCTCATTGATAGCCTTGAAATCTTCGGATATTAATATCATCTTGGGTATGGACTGGATGTTAGCTCACTATGCCAAGATTGATACTCATTCTAGAAATGTCCAGCTTACCCATCCCTCGGGTGAGATAGTAAATGTCTCTACTCGAGTTGCCAAATGCCAACTCTATTCCTTAAATGCCAACCCTCTTCCGGAACTTGAAGACATTCTGGTAGTCCGTGACTTTCCGGATGTCTTTCCAGAGGAACTGCCAGGAATTCCACTTGACAGAGATGTAGAGTTTGTGATAGATCTTGTTTCGGGAACTGTCCCAATAGCCAGAAGACCATATAAGATGGCACCCCTGGATCTAGCCGAACTTAAGAAGCAACTACATGAGGCCCTGAATAAAGGTTTCATTCGTCCTAGCTCTTCTCCTTGGGCTTGCCCCGTCCTCTTCGTCAAGAAGAAAGACGGAACGGATCGGATGGTTGTAGATTACCGACCAGTTAATCTGGTCACCATAAAGAACAAGTATCCGCTTCCCAGGATCAACGACCTGTACGATCAGCTCGCTGGCTCCTCAGTCTTCTCCAAAATGGATTTGAGGTTGGGATACCATCAAATCAAGATCAAGAACGGGGACATTCCAAAAACGGCTTTTGTTACTCATTATGGCCAATATGAGTACATCGTCATGTTCTTCGGTTTAACCAATGCCCCAGCCACCTTCTCTCGTTTGATGAATTCAATCTTCATGGAGTATTTGGATAAATTCGTCGTGGTATACCTCGATGATATTCTCATCTACTCGAAGAACGAACTAGAACATGTCGAGCATCTAAGGCTGGTATTGATGAAACTTCGAGAGCATCGCCTTTATGCCAAGTTTTCAAAATGTGAATTTTGGTTACCAGAAGTGACCTATCTAGGTCACGTAATCTCTGGTAAGGGTATTGCTGTCAATCCCGAGACAGTTCAAGCTGTCCTTGATTGGACTCAACCTGAATCGGTTAAGCAAGTTAGGAGTTTTCTTGGACTAGCGAGCTATTGTAGCCGCTTTGTCGAGAATTTCTCCAAGGTTGCAAAGCCTCTAACTGAACTCCTCAAGAAGGATAAAAAGTTCGAGTGGACACCACAGTGTGAGCATAGTTTTCAGGAACTGAAAAGACGGCTGACTTCCGCACCTGTGTTGCTACCACCAGATTTTTCTAAGGACTTTGTTATCTATTGCGATGCCTCGCGACAAGGATTAGGTTGCATTCTCATGCAAGATCGTCATGTGATCGCATACGCATCTCGACAGTTGCGTCCACATGAGGATAATTATCCCACACATGACCTTGAGCTTGCAGCTGTGGTCCATGCACTAAAAACCTGGCGACATTACCTTCTGGGTAATCGTTGCGAAATATTCACTCATCACCAAATCTGAAATATATCTTCACCCAGCCGGATTTGAATCTCAGGCAAAGATGGTGGGTTGAGTTGATCTCGGATTACGACTTAGGGATAACTTACACCCCGGGGAAGGCCAATGTTATGGCTGATGCACTAAGTCGTAAATCTTATTGTAACAATTTGATGCTACAACAAGGTCAACCACATCTCTATGAGGACTTTCGGAAGTTGAATCTTCATATTGTTCCTCAAGGATTCCTTTCTACCCTGGTGGCGAAGCCTACCCTTAAGGATCAAATTATAGCTGGCCAAAAGCGTGACAAGGGTATATCACGGATCAAGGAGAATATTCTTAGCGGAAACGCTAAAGAATTTTCCATGAACGATCAAGGTGTGGTGTTCTTCCAGAATCGTCTATTCGTTCCTAAGAACCCACATCTAAGGCGGTTAATCCTTAAGGAGGCTCATGACTCTCCTCTCACCATTCATCCTGGTAGTACTAAGATGTATCAGGACCTACGCCAGAGGTTCTGGTGGACTAGGATGAAGAGAGAAATTGCTGAGTTCGTTGCTAACTGCGACGTTTGTTGTCGAGTTAAGGCAGAACATCAAAGGTCTGCTGGCACCCTTCAACCTCTAGCTATTCCTGAATGGAAATGGGATAAAGTTAGTATGGATTTCATTACCGGATTTCCCAAGACCAAGAAAGGAAATAATGCTATCTTTGTGGTCATTGACCGTCTTTCCAAAGTGGCTCATTTTCTTCCCGTTCGTGAGAGTATAACAGCTAGCCAGCTAGCAGAGTTATATATCTCTCGAATAGTGTCCCTTCATGGTGTTCCCTTGGAGATTAAGTCGGACCGTGGGAGTATCTTTACTTCCCGCTTCTGGGAAAGTTTTCAGAATGCCATGGGGACTCACCTATCTTTTAGCACTCCTTTCCATCCTCAATCAAGTGGTCAAGTAGAAAGAGTGAATCAAATCCTAGAAGATATGCTCCGAGCTTGTGTTATATCGTTCGGTATGAATTGGGAGAAGTGCCTTCCATTCGCCGAATTTGCTTATAACAATAGTTATCAATCAAGCTTGGGCAAAGCTCCTTTTGAAGTTTTCTATGGACGAAGATGTCGAACACCTCTTAATTGGTCAGAAACCGGAGAGAGGCAACTCCTTGGCCCGGATATGATCCAGGATGCAGAAGAGCAGGTTCGCATTATTCATGAAAAGTTGAAAACAGCCCAGTCTCGTCAAAAGAGCCAATATGATCGTCATCATAAGGCTGTGACCTTTGCAGTTGACGAGAAGGCTTACCTTCGGGTTACACCTTTGAAGGGTACCCATCGATTCGGTATCAAGGGCAAGTTGGCTCCTCGTTACATTAGTCCTTTTCGCATTCTTGCCAAACGAGGAGAAGTTGCCTACCAGTTGGAACTTCCTCCGCATCTTTCCAAGGTTCATGATGTCTTCCACGTCTCGCAACTCAAGCGTTGCTTTTCGGATCCTATCCGTGAAGTGGACCATGAAACGCTTGATCTCTAAGATAACCTTTCATACTGAGAATACCCCGTGCCTATTCTTGATCAAGCTGAACGTACCACTCGACGTCGAAACCTTAAGTTTCTTAAAGTTCGATGGTCAAATCATTCTGAAAAGGAGGCAACTTGGGAAAGAGAGGATCGCCTCCGACTTGAGTATCCTGCGTTATTCCCGACGACTTCTAAATCTCGGGACGAGATTCTTTTGAGTGGGGGTGAGTTGTCACATCCCTGATACCTTAATCAAGTTAGCTTTGTGCTCATGTTTTCTTTGCATTGCAACTAGGAAATTTTCAACAAGAACAAAGCAAGTGGTGAAGGAAAATTCTAAACCCCTAGCCACTTTTCAAAATAAAGGAAAAATTCAAACTAGTTAAAATCAATGAACCCAAAATGGCCTCAAGAAAAGTTCAACTTTTCTGATAATTCTTGGAAACAAATAAGCAATAAAGGAAATCACTTATTTTATACTCTTGGCATTTTAAATAAATGCAAAAGCTGCTGGTTTCAAGTTTTAAATTTGAAATCAGAAACTTTAAGCTTTCGAAAATGTTGAAAACTTTAGGAATGGTTGGAAATATTTCAACAAATATTCTGGGGTATTCAACATAGTTTTTACAAACTATTTGGGAGCTGAAATAAATAGTAAGTCAATGAAATAGCAACACAGAAACAAATCAGAAAAAAAACAAAAGAGAAAGAAAAGAGGAAACCCTACCTGTCGCTCACCTGGCCCGGCCCAGCTTCTTCCTGTCGTCTTCCTCCCCCGCTAGTGGGCAGCAGGAGGTGGCCGCCGCGTAATCCGGCGCTGCCACGCACCTGTGCGCGTGCCTGGCCGCCGCTCTGCGCTGGCACACGAGGGGATAACCCTCCCGAGGCGTGCCCGAGCTCATCCTCTCCTCATTCTCCCCCTCTGCCTCGTTTCTTTCTGCCGCTATTGGAGCCCGAGCAGAGCTCGAGCTCGCCGTTATTCTAGCCTACCTTTCTCCCTCCTGAGCCGCGCAGTAGGTCCGCCGCAACTCCCTGAAGCTTTCTAGCCACGAGCCCGACGCCGAGACACAGTGAAACGACGAGATGCAGTCGTCTTCTTCCTCAGGTCACCGAAGTTCGTCGCCCGCGTTCTTCCTCTCCAGGCCGTCCCCGACCAAGCTAGCGCCACCACTGCACTCCCCGTGAGCTTGCGCAGCTTTCCCCCAAGTTTCCCCCTTCGATCCCTTCCTCTAGCCATGATTTCACTGGAGCCCGACGAGATCCACCGCGGGAGCTCGTCGCCGGTACCCCTCCGGTGATCAGCTCGTCCTTCTGAGGCCACCAGCAGCTTCAGGCCGTCGCGTAGATGCCGTAGGAGCTGAGTCCCATGCATAGCTCCCTCTGTTTCGATGACCCCGATGACGCCCGAACTTTGGCCGCCGCCAAGCTCTTCGTCGGCGTCATCTCCGGCCAGATCAGCCCCGGCTAAGTGCAAAAATGAACCCGCGGGAGAAGTGGCGTTCCTCTGGTGCTCTCCGCGCAGAGTTTGGCCCCCTGTGCGCAGTTTCCGAGCCCCTCCGTCGTTCTGGTGGTCGCTGGAGGCTCCCCGCCGGCGAGGACGACCTCGCCGCCGGTGGATCTCAGTTGGGCTGAGCCACTGACGCGTGGGGCCAGCCTCTGGGAGTTTAGGATTAACAGAAATAAATTTAATTAATTTGATAAGTCACTGACATGTGGGTCCAGAGAGATTAATTAGCTAATTAAGATTAATTCTAATCTAGAACTAACCAGAGACACTGACGAGTGGGTCCCACTGGTCAGGTTTGACTTTCAACAGGTCAGTTGACCTGCTGATGTCACGCTGACGCAATAAAGGGGTTTTCCATTATAAAAATAATTCGAGAAATGTTTAAAACTTCTAAAATTCATAGAAATTAATCTGTAACTCCAATGAAAATAATTTATATATGAAAAAGTATCAGAAAAATTCAAGGAATCTGAATATGTCATTTTCAAACATGTTTGAGAATGTTACAGAACCCACACATGTAGATTAATGAATATGATAATTCTTATAAATACTTTGTAGATAGAATTTGGAAAATATTTAAATTTCACTATAAATGACATGATCAAACACTGTCCTAATTACAAACCAGCAACCTAACATGTCATCTCATGCATGTTAACATCAAGTTGATCTGAGCATCAGGTCAAATCAATTAAAATGGTATCCGAGAATACCTCGTTTGTAGTGGTATTTGAACTTGATTCACATCAACTTAAAACCTAATACATGTTAGCTATAGTAATTACCATCTTGTATTCTCATGCCATGCTCATGCATCATATTGATTGCATATGTTTGATATTGGTTGTTGTCATTCCTTTCGGTAGGCTCCGCTCCCCCGGATTCCACCGAATATCCGTCTGACGGATATTGTCACTCCTCTGAGAAACAAGGCAAGCAACCATTTTTGATCATCCCGATAAATCCCATGTTCTTGCTCCTGCACCTACTTATTGCATGAGGATCAAATGCTTCAAATGCTTTTGCCATGTTAGTTGAACCCACTTCCTTTGCATGACATATCCTTGTCACAGTAAATAGCTGAACCTTGCAACCTAGCATACCTGGTAGTTGCTTGAGCCATGATGTGCCTTATCCTGCTATGCATGCTATGCTTAGAGTTGTGTATGGTCTGTCATCTGGGAGATGAACAGAATCGTGAGAATGTGTTCGGTAAGCAAAGGTTGTGTGTTGAACCTGATTTGGTAAAGGTACCGGTGAAAGGCTGTGTAGGAGTACATGGCGGGTTGTTTCATTGGAACCGTCCTTAGGAACTGAGTTCCGTGTATGTAATCCAAGACGAGATACTACCACATGCTGGGCCCTGAAATATGACGCCGCTCGACTTATTAATCGCTAGTACTCGGTCCAGGAGTTGCAAGTAGTTTCTGGTGTTTATAGTCATGCTGGAGGCCGTGCATGGTGCTGACCTGAGAGGTGGGCTGTGATGCGGTAGGCAGTGGCACGGTGTACCAAGTGGCACCCGGATGGTGGGCTTGGGAACCCTGCGCACATCGTTTGGGGCCGTGACGGAAACCTCGGCCGGACTTCCGTACGGGTTACTCTCAGATAGGCGATAAACCTGGACTAGGTACTAGTGTGGTTAACGGTCGTGGCCGACTCCCTCGCTGGGCTTCCACTTGAAGGTTGCCGAGGTGCATGACATGCACATGGCGATAAGTGGCGAGAGCGAGTGTGACGAAGTACACCCCTGCAGGGTTATGATCTATTCGAATAGCCGCGTCCGCGGATATGGACTACTTGGAGACATATGTTGTTCATACATAACTTTAATGGCTACTCATAAAATTGTCAAGATAAGCGTGAGTGTCGTGGACGGCATTTCCATATGGAGACGGAATGATTCCACGATGGTGTATTGTTGTGGTGTTAGTGGACTCGTGTGCGAGAAATCAAGTTGTCAAAATTATTTAAAAATGCAAGTTGTCTAGCCACGAGTCAAATGCTGGCTTTCCGCATGAAACCCCACCATACCTTATTGATACATTGCATGAGTAGTTAGTTATCCTAAAGTCTTGCTGAGTACCTCCGTACTCATGTTTGCTTAATAAATGTTGCAGAGGTTGCTAATGACCCTAATGGAGGGTTCTTCATAGACATCAACGACGACGAGTAGCTGGTGTCCCAGCTACGATCTGGCCCTAGGTTGGGTCTGTAGTATAGTCAGACCATGTGCCTTCTAGTTTCACGTGTCTATACTCAGACAGTTTTAAACACTTCCGCTGGCTTGTAACTGAATGACTGCTATTATGGGTCGTGAGACCCTTACTGTGTAATATTATGTGTGTGGCTCTTCCGAGCCACTTAAATAAAGCTTGTATGTTTATGGTTATGTTGTGATGCCATCGATGTATCTATACATATCGGTATGCCATGCGTACGTGTGTCGTACCTGATATGTATGGGGTTCGATTACCTAGCCGTAAACTTTAGTAGCACTCCTTACAGGGAAATGCCCCTTTGTGATCCAACGAGCCATGGTAGCTCGCTACTGCTCCGGACACATTGGTTGACCGGCGTGTGTCCTTCATAGCTGTTGTGTCTGTCCCCTTTGGGGAAATGTCACGCGATGTAATGGAGTCCTTGTAGCTGGCTACGACTCGTCTACATTCGCCGGTGACCGACACCTGACTGCTGGGTCATGTATGCATGTCCCTGTGCGGAATTGCCACTTTGGTTTATGACTAGACATGTCGATCCGGGTTCTTTGTCATTGAACTGCTAGCGACACAATTGCATACGTGAGTCAAAAGGCGCAAACGGTCCCGGCTAAGGTAAGGCTGCAGCCGTGGGGTTAACCGTGCGTGAGACCGCAAAGGGATGCGATGTGTTACAGGCTAGATTCCTATGGCTTAGGATCGGGGTCCCGACACCATGGCGATTCTTGGTCATCTCTCTGATCGTGTATCCCTCGATCCCTAGAAGAGTTCCCTTCAAGAACTCAACTCCACCGTATGTTGGCCCCATAATGGGCGCCAAATGTCATGGTTTTGTCACGACAGATGTCCTTGTGACATAACTATGTATAGCAGCCATCGCACTAGGGTGGAGCCTCGAAGGGGTTAGTCGTAACACAAGAGACGCGAGTTTACCTAGGTTCGACCCCTCTGATGGAGGTAAAATCCTACGTCCTGCTTTTGTGTCTTATTGATAATGATGAACTCGATTACAAGGGTGCTAAATCGCTCACCTAGCTCTCGAGTCTTTCTTACGTCTCCTCTCTACCACAAGGGCTCCCCTTTATATATCCAGGTGGAGGCCCCAAGGTTACAATAGAGTCCGTGTCGAATAGCAACTCGTGTCCTCTTCTACTTCTTAATATTTTGGATAAGGTGAATCTTCATGTTTCCCCTTAACGAGACGGCCTCCAGTGGATGGGCTTGATCCGGCCTCATGGTGATTCGCCCTTTCGGCCTTTACGTCTCGGGCCTCCTATCCAAAGTGTAGGCTTACCGGGTTATCCCCATGCTGGGTTAACCCGTGGGCTATATCCCCAACAGTTTCCTCTAATAGTTCTTAATAGCTAGAGTAAATTTAAACCACATATCCTTAGGGAGATCAACATGAGTAGCAAACGATTCACAAAAGGATGCTACTATCTTAGAGTCAAGTCCATATTTAGTACTAAACTTATCAAAAGCATTGATTTTCATGAAAGATTTAACACAATCAATATCAAGCTTTATACCTGACTCTTTACCTTCCTCGAGTTCCCGATCTTCAGAGTTGCCTTTTTTTCTTTCTATAAAATCTCATTTGAATTCAATAGTTTTATTCATAAAGGAACTAGTAGAATAAGAATGCATCATTGATTTATTACCATACAAAAGCCAAGCATAAAAGTTTAATATAATTATTTGTCTTGAGAGCTCAAGATTGTGGCGTGCATGCATCATAAAATTAAGCCTCTCCCAAGTTTGGGCGATAGTTTCTCCTTCACGAGACAAAAAATGATATATATAATTCCGATCACGATGAACCATATACATAGGATAAAATTTCTGGTGAAATTCTAACTTCAATCGATTCCAATCCAATGTGCTAATATCATCCAATAGTACGTACCAAATCAATGTCTCTCCCTCCAAAGATAAAAAAGAATACCGTCTTCTTAACTCCATCTTCGGATAAACCTGCAAGCATAAATAATCCAAAATTTTCATCTCTATATATCAAGTGCAAATTAGGATGAGTTGTTCCATCTCTTGCGTAAGGATTAGCTAGAAGTTTTTCCAGCATACCCAAAGTAATTTCATAATAAATATTTTCTGTAGGTTGAAGAGTGACGTTTTCCACTTCTGGTTGAGGTGAAGATACCCCAAATAGGCCCCTCAAAGCATTATCCTCCATAGTAACAAGAACCAGTATCTTCCAACGTTACGACAAAGGTTTTCAGTATCTTCCATGCTAAACTAATTATCAGTGGTTCCCAAATAGAATTGTAAAGTTTTACTACTATCCACCATCCATACACAACCATGGATAACCGAATTCATGGGTGCCCTCAAACATATAAACTTTCCCAAGGAGTTTTGTCGTATTTTAATTTTGATTAAGCAAGACTGGGCATCCTTTGTATTAACCTCTCTCGTGCAATGATGGCGAATAAACGCCCATCGTGAGAGTAACTTACTTAGCATGGAAGATATCGGTTACCTCGTCACTCCATAAGCGTTATGAGTGCACAAAATAGATGTTTGTTTGAATATTTAGAGGTGGCACATGCCAATTTACTTCAAACGGCGGGGTAGTACCCTTTATAGGTAGGTACGGTGGACTCATGTGGAATAACTTGGTTTTAAGGATATTGGATGCACAAGTAGCATTCCCTCTTAGTACAGGTGGAGGCTAGCAAAAGATTGGAAAGCGACCAGCTAGAGCAACAACGGTCAGGAACATGCATTGAAAATAATCAATGTTTGACAAAGCATGAGTAGGATATAAACACTCTCAATTTAAATATCATGAAGGCTACATTGGTTTTGAATCAACTACATGTTTGCACATGGGCCAAATCAAACCACTCGAATTACTCGGAGGAAAATACCAGACTACCATATCACATCATAACCATTTTAATGCATGTTGACTCACAAGGTAAATCGTTATCAACTCCTAGCTATTTAAGAATGGCATGAAAAGCTATGATCTCCATATGTCATCACAAACATGTTCACTCATGATATACAGAATCAAGACCGAATCATTTAACATAATTACAGAAATGGAAAACAAGAAGAGTTCATACATGTTTCGTTTGCCATGATCACTTCATCAAATATTGTCATTATTGCCTTTCACTTGCACGACCAAATGATGTGATAATAATAAAAGTGAAAGAGTGTCGTGGAAAGCTGGAATCTACAGGAAAGATTTAAACAAAGGAGAATATATGGTATATATTTGCTCTTCGTTAGATAAACAACAAAGCATATGAGAGCCACTCATCATTTTCATTGTGGTCTTCTCCTTTCATAACTCAACAAAAAGGATAAGAAATTCAAAGAAGCACACTAAAATAGTTATGAAGTTTTTTTCCTTAAGAAAGCAAAATAAACTAAGAGGAAACAATAATGAGAAAAAACTATTTACACGAGAAAGATCTTGACAAGCAAGAGCAAATGTTTTGGGGTTTTCTTTCAATAGTACAGCTAATTAAACGGGAAAGAAAAACCGAAGAGAAGCTAGAAATATTTTTGGATTTTGTAAAGTTTTTCAAACACACAAGAAGAAAGTGGAAAAATAAAGCTAACATGGATATACAATGAAAGAGGATGAACACCGACAATTTATATAAAGTGTGTGAACATGAATGTAATGTCAGTGAGAAATACGTACTCCCCCAAGCTTAGGCTTTTTCCTAGCTTGGTAGTCATCATTGCATGTTTGGGAAGTGGTTGAAATGGTAGCTTGTTGGGGCATTCGTGGATACATCTTCTGCCAAGTGAGCAGCCTCTACTACAGAATTGTACTCTCGCACTTCGTTCTCAAGAACGTAGTATCTCTAGCGCGCGTGACAATTAAAGAGGGTAGGTCCACGCAAAGTAAGAAGCATAGGCGTATATTTCTCAAATATTAAGTTATACTCATATCCTTTAGCATGATTTACAATAAACTTATGAGAACACATAGCTTCATAATTTAAATATATATTGAGCAAAATAGAATCATTGGGTTGAGGTGACACTCCCAATTGTGCAGCTATGCGGGAGGCATAAATTCCTCTATAAAGTTATCCATTGCTAGAGTTGGAATGCATCCTTCGGGCAACAATTGTACGAGGTTATAGCGTTGTTCACGAGTAACGGCAGTGTGAATAAGGCTCAAATCAGGGGTACATAACGCAATGTAATCTCATTTCCCTACTACACATTTCCCATTAAATACTGCAAAGTAACGAATAGAGGGAAAATGAATGCTTTTAATTCTAGCCTGCGTCACTCTATTTTCTCCAACACAGAGCCTCTCGAGGAACAAATTATAATCAGTTTTTGATGGTTTCTCAAGTGAACCCCAAAGTGGGAGCTTGCATGTGACAGAAAAATCGTCTACGCTCATGTTAAAGGCTTTGTCATAGAGATTAAATAAAACTCTAGAAGTACTAGAGAGATAACGGAATCCATGCATGAATGTACGGGTAAGGTTATAATTTTGAACACAATTATCTGCAAGGGAGTCGGTAAGGCTGGTGTTTTGAATGTAATTATCAAATTCCTCCTTGATACTTGCATTCCTCATAAACTCATCGCTTGGCCATCGGCAGGATTTGGCATCGGCCATGTGGGGACCCCGACTTACGAGTCGATATCGCCGAATGAACGTGCTCACTGATCCCAGATATCAATGCTCACCGAACACACACAAACTGAATAACAAGAGTCTTACATCCATACATACTGTTTGATACAATAAATGACCATTGCGGTCAAGTCTAACATATACAGGGCCTTGAAGGCCAGCACACCAAACTTGACCAATAGCAGAGATATTGGTCAAAAGCATGAACCCATGCCATCAGCATTAACCTACAGGCATTCTGACTGGGAAGCGTCCTAGCTCGCAGGAACATCACCAAGTTACTCTTCACCATTTCCTGCTCTCTCATACCTGGTCAATGAAATAACAAGTGGCAAGCCAATGAGTACTTTGAATGTACTCGCAAACAGCCCATGATGTGGAACAAGGTAATAAAGCAACATGAACTAGCATAAGAATGCAGCCTTTGCGGAAAGCAGATTTTTCTTTAATTGGAGTAACATGGTCAAGTATAGATATAATCATGCATCATAAGGTAGATGGTAATCATAAGAATAGGTTACAGATATCAAGATATCTGCTGAGGGCTAAACACCTCAGGTTCACCCTATATGCCAAGTCACCGGACTTGACAATATCATCTTTCTCAACCGCGCGCGCACACACACACACACTTGGTTTATGCGGAAACGACTGGACGTAGTTTAAGTAGCACCACCCAACTGTCCTTGACCGTGGACACGACTATTCGAATAGTTTGACACTCTGCAGAGGTTGTACGTTGTACCCACGAGATCCGGGAAACTTCCATGTCATTCACGACTCGCGGTATATAACATACCCGAGGTAAGTACCCGATCATTGCCTTTCCCCTGATGACACTAGACAGAGAGTCCACTCGATTGGTACCCAGCCGACATGATGTACGTTTTACGAGCACCAACTCTAGACCGTATCATCCACGCGGGGACCAACGGTGTGCCCGGAACACGTAAAAATGGCATGGTCGTCTGAAAGCACAATTGCTCCCTAGGGTGGTTTTGATAATTGATCACAACATATGCATCATTGGACTAATGTGTTTTCCAAGTATATTTATGAAAAGTTCAAAAGATGCTATGGCTTAAGGTTTATGTGGAGATGCCCCTGGATGCAAGAAAGGAATCATATTGGCTCAAGCTTCAAGCTAGAAGACTCCTCATTTTCTATTTGTGAGAAGTCACTTTTGAGTCCATAGGAAAGCTAATAGTATTAAAAGGGGGTGAGGTAGTAAAATGAACTAATTTCTCAAATGCTCAAAGTTGGCCACCAAAACACTCAGTCATTTTTCCCACATATCCACTCTATCAAGTTCCACATTCAAAAATTCGGTGTCACCAACATTGCCATATCGGACACACTGAGTTTGAACCTAAGACAGAACCCTAGCCATTCCCACCAGATTGGTGCAACCGAAACTGCATCGGTGCTACCGAGTTTAGTGTGACCAACATTCTGTTGCCAAGATACACAAAATCGGAATTCCGAGTTTGGGTATCGGTGCCACCGAGTTTGTCCATCTGACTGTTAGTTACCATTTTGGTGCCATTGAGTTCTATATATCAGTCTCACCAAGATTCAAAAGTTCACACCTTTGAGCTAACCAATACCACCGATTTGTCCACTTCGGTGTCACCGAGTTTGCACTTTTGTGTGTAACAGTTGGATTTTGGTTGATGCCTATATATACCCCTTCACCCACCTCTCATTCTTGAGAGAAGCACTCAGAACACACACTTCATTTCCAAATCCATTTGCTGAGAGAGAACCACCTACTCATGTGTTGAGACCAAGATATTCCAATCCTATCATTTGAAACTTGATCTCTAGCCTCCTCAAACTGCTTTCCACCAAATCAACCTCTCCTACCCATGGATATTCTGTGAGAGAGAGATTTGTGTTGAGGAGACTATCTTTAGAAGCACAAGAGCAAGGAGTTCATTGATCTACCCCATCTATTACCTTTTGGAGGGTGGTGCCTCCTAGATTGGTTAGGTGTCGCTTGGGAGCCTCCTACTTCGTGTTGTGGAGTTGAACCAAGATGTTTGTAAGGGCAAGGAGATCGCATACTTTGTGAAGATCTACCGTGAGTAAGGCTAGTCCTCCGTGGATGGAAGCCGTGGTGGGATAGACAAGGCCGCTTCTTTGTGGACCCTCCATGGGTGGAGCCCTCCATGGACTCTCGCAGCCATTACCCTCCATGGGTTGAAGTCTCCACTAACATGGGCGTATGATTAGAACTGCATGTGTAGGGTGTACTTGACTTGTGATAACTGTCGTAGCTGCCTCTCAAGTAAAATTGGGAAAAGGCACAGAAAATTGTCAAGTAGTCTAATAACCCCCCCCCCCTCTAGACATACTTTCGATCCTACAAGTGGTATCAGAGCTTTGGTCTCCATTTCATTGGTTTAGCAACCTAGGAGAGTACGACATCTATTGAGGGAAATTATCATCGTAGAGGTCCTTACTTCGATGGCACTAATTTTGCTAGTTCGAACCATAAAATGACGATGCACATTCTTGGCTTTAATCCTCATGTTTGGGTTGTTACTAGTGTTGGTGTGCAAGGTAACTTCTTTGGAGAAGGGCATGAACCAGATCGTGATGCGACAGCTGGTGAACTGAAGATGTTGCAAATTAATGCTCAAGCCTATGATATCATCTTCAACTGCCTTTGCCCTGAATAATTCAACAAAATCAGTCGTCTTGATAAAGCAAAAGAGATTTGGGATATCTTGGTTGATATGCACGAAGGTACTGATTCTGTCAGAGAATCTAAGTTGGATGTGCTTCAAAGTCAACTTGACAAGTTCAAGATGAAGGATGGTTAAGGAGTCGTTGAAATGTACTCTAGGCTAGCTCTCATCACTAATGAGATTGTCGGCTTAGGAAGCGAATAGATGACCGACAAATTCATCATCAAGAAGAAACTTAGAGCTCTTGATGGCAAATATGACATAGTGTGCATATTGTTCTAAATGATGCCAAACTACAGAGATGTCAAGCCAACTGAAGTCATTGGTACGATTGTTGCTCATGAGATGTCACTCAAAGACAAAGATGAGCTGCACAACAAGTCAATCGGTTCTTATAAAGCTTCATGCGATGCTCCCACTACTTCAAAAGACAATCTTGTCACTGATGAAGAGATAAGCCTCATGGTCATAAAATTCAACAAGTTCTACAAGAGTAGAGGCAAAGATAGAAGCTCAAGTTCAAGACATGATGAGAAGCGTTTGTCCAGTCGTGACGAAACTGCTATAATTGTGGGAAACCTGGACACTACTCAAATGAGTGCTGGGCTCCCAAAAAAATAAGAGAAGAGTCACCTTGAAGATGAGGCTCAAGAGATGAGTCACCTCGCAGAGAGAGATGGAGTAGAGAAGATCACTATGAACGAAGACACTCACGGAGAGGCAAAGAATCGAAGAAGAAAGACAAATACACCAAGAGTAGTTCAAGAAGAAGACATCAAGCTCATGTTAGTGAATCGGTTTCTGGCTCCAAATCTGATCACCACTCCAAGAGAAGCTATCACTCCCACTCCGACTATAGTCAAGATGAAGGTGTTGCCGGCACTGCACTTGTTTCCACCAACTCCTACGACTTATTTGATTCACCAAATGAGGGAGTCGGAAACTGCTTCATGGCTAAAGGCTCCAAGGTATCACACCCCGAGTATCTTGTTTCAATAGTGATGAGGATGACTTGTTAGGAGAAGATGACTTGCTTCTAGATAAAACAAGTGAATGCACTGAATATGAACTTGCTAACTATCATGCTAATTAAGAGAAATCGAATGATGACGATAAGAAAGAGATTGAACGACTAACTCAAGAATTAAAAACTCTTCAGTTAGCTCATGAGACTATTCTAGAAGATCATAGAGAGCTTACAAGAACCCACGAGAAGCTACGCTTCGAGAAGCTCAACTTGGATCAAGAGCATGAGTTCTTAAAAGCAATCAATGATGATCTTCAAAAGAAGAGTTATTCTTATATAGCCAAATGATTACTCATCTAATTTTGTTCCACAAGTTAAGCCTAGGAACACTAGTAAGAAAGGCAAGAAGGTTTCTTCATCTAGTAACAACAATGCTAAAGCTAATTCCAATAATGTTGTTGCTAGTAACTCTATTGATTCCACTAACGATTCTCTTAGCCAAGTTACACTTGAGAAAGAAAATGATTTATTGAAAGGAATTATAGAGACAGGTGTCTTCAAGAGTCTTGTCGGAAGTAAGCAATTCGAGGAAATTAAGCGCAAGCAAGGAGGACATTGGAAGAAACAAGGTGTTGACTATTTCAACGTCAACGGAGATGTTTGGGAAGAAGGTCCATATCCCACTCCCAAGTTTGTTCCCCGAGAGGAGAAGTCCACTCCTTCTGAAGGAACAAGCTCACAAGATGGCCTTCTACCACAAGACCACAAAGGAAAGGGAAAGTTTCAAGATGACATTGACCTATTTGAAGAAGAACCCCAAGCCAAGGTCAAGTGGGTTCCCAAGGATACTGCTAGCTCTACCTCAACAAGTGCTACAACAACTCCAAGCATTCCCATCAATTTGGTGTGGATTCCCAAGAGGAAGAACTAGAAGTTCTTGAGGGGTGACTCTACCAATGAAATTCACTCTTATTCATTTTGGCAAGAACTATATGCAATCAACCTCAACCTTATGCATTAGATCAAGGAGTCACACATTCCCTCAAAGGTAATCAAGGAACTAGGTGATAAGAGTATGAAAACATAAAGGATTGGTCCCAACTCAAGATGAGCTTCATCAGCTTTGAGCAGCCACCACTACTTCACCTACTTGAAGTCTTCTATGACAAAACCCAAGGTTAGTTGATCCCTCTTTGTGGGGATATCATATCAAGGGGGGGCTTTACTCTAATACTTGAGTATAAGCATCTCCTAAGGATATGAACACATTAATGCTTATGTAAAAGTGGTAACCCTACTTGTGCTTAACAATGAGTATGACATATGATCAAGTATTCTTGATTGGCTCCTAAGTCAATATTAGGGATGGCAATGGGTCGGGTTTGGAGCGGGTTGACCTGGTCCAAATCCAACCCATGACCAATATTCCTACCCTCTGCCCATCCACCAAAGTATCCATGGGCATAAATTGTGCCCATGCCCAAACCCATTAGATATCCGCGTATCCATGGATCTCCATGGGCATAGAAAAGTCAACATGAAGCCTTCCCAAAGATCAAATTAACTGTTCATCATTCGTTAATTAAGATTAGGTTTAATAATTATGTTAGTGGGGTTGTGGGGGATTAGGGAACATGGGTCAAACTTTGATCTTCTCTGACTGCGAGTGACTTGGGGTTGGACATTTGCTTAGTTTAGTGTCACTACCATAGGAGCCCAAGTTCCACATGGGTATCCACTGGATATCCATGGAGCAAAAATTAAAACCGTGCCCAACCCGGCTATTCGTGGGTATCCATATCCATGGATCCATGGGCGGAAATGTGCTCCATACCCTTGCCCAATCGGGTCGGGTATCCACGGGTATCCAAATCCATGGATAAAATTGCCATCCCTAGTCAATATACTCATATATAGATGACTTTGTCATCGCCCAAGTGCTTGATAGCTGCTAGGATGTTTGTGCATGTTCACCTTGTTTGTATCGTCATTCTTATTGTGTGAGCATGTTGGTCTCCAGGAATCTAATCATTCGAGGACATCCAATTGCTTTTATATGGCTTTTGTTTTATCTTCTACCAATTGGATGGACAAGAATGCCTAGGACCCTTCTGTAGCTATCTATGCTATCTCGTCTCAAGTTCTATTCATGCTTCGGCACAAAACTTGAACAAGCACTTGTCGATCCCTCTGTGTGAAGGTGCACTCGGAGTTCAGTATTATCAAAGGCTGCATTCCAAAACCTCTTTGAAAAACTCGGTGTGACCAACTCCACAAACTCAGAGCCACCGATTTTCCAAAGTTGGCCAAGTTTTCTCACCTCGGTACCACTGGAATCTCCAACTCGGTTCCATCGAGTTTCCCTGTCTACTGACAGTTGAGGAACTCGGTGACACCGATTTTGCCATCTCGGTGACACTAATAACCCACAAGTATAGGGGATCGCAACAGTTTTCGAGGGTAGAGTATTCAACCCAAATTTGTTGATTCGACACAAGGGGAAGCCAAAGAATATTCTCGAGTATTAGCTGTTGAGTTGTCAATTCAACCACACCTGAAAGACTTAGTATCTGGAGCAAAGTTTTAGTAGCAAAGTAGTGTGATAGTAACAGTAGCAACGGTAATAGTAGCAGCAGTGACAGCAGTAGCGGTAAAGTAACGTAGCAAGGACCAGTAGGAAAAGACTCGTAGGCATTGGATCGTTGATGGATAATTATGTCGGATAACATTCATCATGCAACAGTTATAACATGGGGAGATGTGTAACTAGCTCCAATTCGTCAATGTAATGTAGGCATGCATTCCGTATATAGTCATACGTGCTTATGAAAAGAACTTGCATGACATCTATTGTCCATCCCTCCCATGGCAGCGGGATCCTAATGGAAACTACGGGATATTAAGGTTCTCCCTTTAATAGAGAACCGGAACAAAGCATTAGCACTTATTGAATACATGAACTCCTCATAATATGGTCATCTCCGGGAGTGGTTCCGGCTATTCTCACTCCGGGGTTGCCGGGTCATAACACATAGTAGGTGACTACAACTTGCCAGATAGGATCAAGAACACACATATATTGATGAGAACATAACAGGTTCAGATCTGAAATCATGTCACTCGGGCCCTAGTGACAAGCATTAAGCATGGCAAAGTAGTAGCAACATCAATCTCAGAACATAGTGGATACTAGGGATTAATCCCCATCAAAATAAACTCGATTACATGATAGATCTCATCCAAACCATCACTGTCCAGCAAGCGTACGATGAGATTACTCACGAACGATGAAGAGCATCATGGAATTGGCGATGAAGGATGGTTGGCGATGATGAAGGCGTCGATTCCCCCTCTTCGGAGCCCAGAACGGACTCCAGATCTGCCCTCCAGAGGAAGAACAGGTGGTGTTGGCGGCTCCGCATTATAAAACACGATGAACTCTTCTCCCTGATTTTTTTCTGGGCGAAAGGGACTAAATAGAGCTGGAGTTGGAGGCGGCGGAGCCTTGAGGGTCCCACAAGCCTGCAAGGCGCGGCCAGGGGGGCCCACGTCTCCGGTTGATTCTTGCGCCGGTATTTTTTATATATTCCACAAAAAATCCTCGTAAATTTCTAGGTCATTCTGAGAACTTTTTTTTCTGCGCAAAAACAACACCATGGCAATTTCTGCAGAAAACAGCGTTAGTCCGGGTTAGTTCCTTTCAAATCATGCAAATTAGAGTCCAAAACAAGGGCAAAAGAGTTTGGAAAAGTAGATACAATGGAGACATATCAACTCCCCCAAGATTAAAGCCTTGCTTGTCCTCAAGCAATTCAGTTGACAAACTGAAAGAGACAAGAGAAAAACTTTTACGAACTCTGTTTGATCTTGTTGTTGTAATTATGTCTAAGTCATATTCAGATTTTCAGCAAGATCATAAGCCAACCACATAACCAATGACATTTAGGTCTCATGGTAAACTCATATCAATGGCAAAATCAACTAGCGAGCAATAATAATAAGTTTCAAACATCATCACTTCAATGAAAACAATCATGAAGCAATATGACCAGGTGGTATCTCGCTAGCTCTTTCTGAGACTGCAAAACATAAATACAAAGCACCTTCAAAGACCAATGGCTGACTGAACATTCTAATTCATGGCAAAGAAGATCCAGTCACAGTCATACTCAATATCAATCAAAAGCAAAGCATAAAACTGACGAAGGTGCTCTCTGATTGGTGCTTCTTTGAAAAAGAGGATGACTCAACAGAAACATAAATAGATAGGCCCTTCGCAGAGGGAAGCATTGATTTGCAGAGGTGCCAGAGGTCAAGCTTTAAAGACAGAGATAAATAATTTTGGCTGGCATGCTTTCACTGTCAACGCAATGACCAAGAGTTTTTCACCATCTTCCATGCTACACATACTATAGGCGGTTCCCAAACAGAAAAGTAAAGTTTTGACTCCCCCACCACCGATCAATCACACTCCACGACTAGCTGAATACTCGGGTGTCGTCGTGTAACGACTAAGATGCGGTCCTTTCCTATTTAGGGGGCGATGCCCCAAAATGGAAAGAAGTGCATCTATGCGTTTCGCAAGCAAGATAAACATAGCACATACATAATTAAAGAATGACAAATAGGGAATCATTTGCCATCTCATATAGATAATATCAGAGTTACATCCACACATTTATTCAGACAAGGTAGTTCCGCTACAAACTACATAACATGAGAAAAAGGCTATGCTATCCCGCATGCTTGCCCACGATCATGACCACGGCCTCAGTCTTCTGGATAGTTCACGTACACGCGGTCGTTCTCCTCATCTTACTGACACGCCAGCTGCGTGCCATCTGGATCACCTGTGTCGGGCGTACCTATACCTGTTGGGGTGTTGAAGTAATCTGTGAGCCATAGGGACTCAGCAATCTATGACCTTGGTACCGAAACTAGTCAAGTAATTAGGTAAGGAAGGTTCGGTGTTTAGGTTGCAGCATCCTAAGCATTTATGGTGGCTAACTTACGTAGAACAAAGTTATTGATGAGGTGGTCTACGCTAGCGGTCGAAGACTAGCTGATCACTAGGTGATCCTGAACACCTACTTACGTCAAGCATAACCCCACCATGTTCCCGATCGAAGAGAGGTCTTCGAAGGGGACAGCCACGGTTACGCACACAGTTGGCAATTTTATTAGGTTAAGTTCAAGTTATCTATAACCGGATGTTAACAAATAATCCATGTTGCCACATAACCGTGGGCACGGACTTCCGAAAGATTAAACCGTGCAGGGGTGCTCCAACTAGTCCATCACAAACGGTCACGGGCCGCAAAGTAATCCTCTATCACGAAACTCGTGATCTTGTCGGATTCCTTAGAGGAAAACCTCAACTCTAGGGAGAACCAAAGCTTCACCGGGATTCCTATACGCAAGATATATCGCTAAGGTAAGACAAGACTAGCAGGACCTCCCGTCGTGTCGATGACCCCGATAAGAGCCGCGTATCTCAGTCTCAGGACACGACGGATGAGCTACGCGTACGATGGCCTGATAGAAATCTCTCAAGTTGCCCTGAGTTGGCCCCGCACAGTGCTCTGGTTTGGACCAACACTCATGAGGAGCACTAGCCCGGGTTGTTGATTAATTCCTCGGGGTAGCTATTCCCTATGCAAATTATTATTAGGTGATTAGAAAATTAAAACCAATGTTGGGTCCTGTCGGACAAGTCCTAACACTACACGATTTATCAAGGGGGCCCCCATAACAACCCCGAACGTGTTAGGAGAGATGAGTTATGGAATCAAACACCGGTAGCCGGAAACTAAGGCGGCAATAACGGAACAAATCACTCGGCAAAAGGCTAGGCCTTCCGTTATTTACCAAGTATATAGGTGCATTAATTAAAACAACAGATTTAAACATAATGATATCAAAACTCATGTTATCACATGAGACAGCTGGCACCTGCAACTAGCAACGCTAACATTAGAAGCTGAGCAAGCCTACTCAGCCATTCAATATTTGCTAGCAGGGAAAAATGTTTGGGTTTCATGGCAATATCAGGAGGCAATTATATCAGTGGTAGGCAGCGAGCATATGACGAAGGAAACGTGAATCTAAGCACAAGAAGGCTAGAAATGGTATCAAGGTCACGGTCATCTTCCATGTGATGTCTTCAGCTTGGAACTGCTCTTGTTCGTCCTACACGTACTCTCCCGAATCCACGTACGCGCTCTCCGATCCCGGTGCTACCGAATATAAAAACAACATCCAATGAACAACAACACAACATGATGCAACAAACACATGATACATGAGATGAGAATGTAGCATGCATCTCTATTCTAGTCACTTGCATATGCATGAGAAGAAAAGACAACATTCTGGACAGAACTTCACTCTAAGATATCTTGACATGCATGAAGATGACATGAATAGGTGCATCACGAGAAAATGATGCAAAAACATATAAATAACGTTGAGAACGGAACTACGGATCAACTGGAAACTACGGAACAAAATTGTTGGGGAACGTCGCATGGGAAACAAAAAATTTCCTACGCGCACGAAGACCTATCATGGTGGTGTCCATCTACGAGAGGGGATGTGTGATCTACGTACCCTTGTAGACCGTACAGCAGAAGCGTTAGTGAACGCGGTTGATGTAGTGGAACGTCCTCACGTCCCTCGATCCGCCCCGCGAACCGTCCCGCGATCAGTCCCACGATCTAGTGCCGAACGGACGGCACCTCCGCGTTCAGCACACGTACAGCTCGACGATGATCTCGGCCTTCTTGATCCATCAAGAGAGACGGAGAGGTAGATGAGTTCTCCGGCAGCATGATGGCGCTCCGGAGGTTGGTGGTGATCTTATCTCAGCAGGCCTCCGCCCGAGCTCCGCAGAAACGCGATCTAGAGGTAAAACCGTGGAGATATGTGATCGGGCTGCCGTGGCAAAAGTTGTCTCAAATCAGCCCTAAACCCCCACTATATATAGGAGGGAGGGAGGGGAGGAGGCAGCCTCAAACCCTCAAGGTTTGGCCGAAATTTGAGGTGGAGGAGTCCTACTCCAATCCTACTTGGAGTAGGATTCCACCTTCCCACTTGGAAACTCTTTCCACCTTGTGTTTTTCCCTTCTCAAACCTTATGGGCCTTAGTGGGAACTTATTCCAGCCCACTAGGGGCTGGTTTATCTCTTCCCATAGCCCATGACACCCCTTGGGGCGTGACACCCCTCTCGATGGTCCCCATCACCCCTCCCGGCACTCTCGGTACACTACCGATGAGCCCGAAACTTTTCCGGTAATGCCCGAAAACTTTCCGGTAACCAAATGAGGTCATCCTATATATCAATCTTCGTCTCCGGACCATTCCGGAAACCCTCGTGACGTCCGCGATCCCATCCGGGACTCCGAACAACATTCGGTAACCAACCATATAACTTAAATACGCATAAAACAACGTCGAACCTTAAGTGTGCAGACCCTGCGGGTTCGAGAACTATGTAGACATGACCCGAGAGACTCCTCGGTCAATATCCAATAGCAGGACCTGGATGCCCATATTGGATCCTACATATTCTACAAAGATCTTATCGTTTGAACCTCAGTGCCAAGGATTCATATAATCCCGTATGTCATTCCCTTTGTCCTTCGGTATGTTACTTGCCCGAGATTCGATCGTCAGTATCCGCATACCTATTTCAATCTCGTTTACCGGCAAGTCTCTTTACTCGTTCCGTAATACAAGATCTCGCAACTTACACTAAGTCACATTGCTTGCAAGGCTTGTGTGTGATGTTGTATTACCGAGTGGGCCCCGAGATACCTCTCCGTCACACGGAGTGAAAAATCCCAGTCTCGATCCATACTAACTCAACTAACACCTTCGGAGATACCTGTAGAGCATCTTTATAGTCACCCAGTTACGTTGCGACGTTTGATACACACAAAGCGTTCCTCCGGTGTCAGTGAGTTATATGATCTCATGGTCATAGGAACAAATACTTGACACGCAGAAAAGAGTAGCAACAAAATGACACGATCAACATGCTACGTCTATTAGTTTGGGTCTAGTCCATCACATGATTCTCCTAATGATGTGATCCCGTTATCAAGTAACAACACTTGCCTATGGTCAGGAAACCTTGACCATCTTTGATCAACGAGCTAGTCAACTAGAGGCTTACTAGGGACAGTGTTTTGTCTATGTATCCACACATGCACTGTGTTTCCAATCAATACAATTATAGCATGGATAATAAACGATTATCATGAACAAAGAAATATAATAATAACTAATTTATTATTGCCTCTAGGGCATATTTCCAACAAAAATATGGAGTTCTACGGATCAAATCCACCACAAGCACACTCCAATGGCACACTTCTGGTATTCCCAGGTTGCCACATGATCAAACAAACAAATATACGTGGGTGGTGCAAAGAAACTTACCAGACCACCAACTATGCACTCACAAGCATCAAAACAACAAAACTATGCAATATGTCCTAAACAGCATCATAGCAGTTTGAGAGCAACATGCAAAGCACCTACAGCCACCCAAATGTGCCAAACAAGATATGTGGCAAAAGCTATTCAAAAGCTCTACAATCATGAGCAAGAAGATAATACAAAGGAGTTACACACAGAAAGATCTACAGGTGCTAACTTGGCCAAAAATAACATATTTCAGGGACTTGGTGAAAATCTCAGATTCTCACGAGTTGTTTATGCTCTAAAGCATTTTGACAGCCCCCAAAACAATATCTACAGGAAGTGAAAGTGCATGAAAATTGACAGAGAGCTAGACAAACACAAAAGCTCCAACTCTCTAGTTGATTGCAACGGCTGAATCCCAACACATGAACTTTGCAATCACAACTACAAGGGAAGAAAATAACAGCAGTTTCTCAGACTTAGTGAAAATCACATATTTTCACCAAGGTGATAGTTTCAGCCACATGCCTACTTTGACAAGACACAACTTGCACATACAAACTCCTAAGCATGAAACAAAACCGCCACGTTGTAGAGGGGTTCACCCACTACTGCCACATCAAGGAATCATCATCTTAGGCTCATCACACCACATGGCACCAAGCTCTAAACAAAGCATCCAACAGGAAAATGACTTTTCCAGAAAGTGTTCCAAAGTGAAATATGATTCCACCAATGGATTCCTGGGAAGATTCTACCTCAAAAACATATATAATACCTAGGTACTTTCATAGAACAAATAGGCACAAAGTTGAAAGGAAAAACAACATGGAATCATAAAGTGTCAAACATTGCCATGTCATATGTGGTACTCACTAGTTCATCACCTACACATGCACTTGCACACACTCACATCTCCATTGGTGCACATGAGGGGTAGTCCTCATGTTCATGTGCCTTAATACACCACCACACATACACATACATGCTAGCATAACAAGTGCCCATGCACACACACCTACACATGCTAGTTTTCTAAAACACACACATACTTACACTCACACCAACTATCACTAACACACACACATACAAGCTTGCACACAAGTGCTTACTAAGGCAAACCATGCCTTGGGCATGTGTGTGTCACACACACACCTTCAGACATGGTGTGCTTGCAACCACATACACACTACCCCTACACCTCTTGCACTAGTGCACATCACCACAAGCACACATACACATGTACACAAGGCTAAATTAGGAGAAAACCTACTGGTTGTGACACCTTAGGCAACAAATGTTGCTGCCCAAGCAAAGTATGAAGTCACTAAATAGAAAACAGCACAAGCAACACAAAAAAATAAAAACACAAAGGGGGACAGAGGGGATTCGAACCCATGCCCTCCTACACAGCACAAACAACTCTACCACTGCGTTGCACCTCTTGGATCGACAGAGAGGGGAGAGGAAGCAGGATATGCTTTCTCCCTGCTGGTACTGTGCCACAAAATGAAATAAGCAAAAGGGCACCACTGGGTTTTGATCCCACGATGTGCTAGCAGCAAAACCGCCCTGCTGCCACTCTGCTAAGATGCAGTTTCTGGTCTAACAGGGGAATCCTACCAGGTAGCTACTCTGCTCTGCACTACCACACCAAATATCTCCAGAGACAAAAAAGAGGGGGCGCTGGGGCTCGAACCCGATACCTGCCACAACACATGCGCGCAACACACCACTACGCCACTGCTACAAAGTCTACCAGAGAGGAAAGCTTGCCCCTTTTGGGCAGATCCCACGCCCTACTGCACACACACACGCGCATGCACTGCCGGCACAGAGTGCCCTCCAGCAAGCCGCTTTGATATACGCGAGGGTGACGCACGGATGCAGTAAAAGAAGAAGAGGGGAAGGGGTTGCTCACCCTAGGGTCCCTTGACGAAGCAGATCTCGCGGAAGAAGAGGAAGAAGAACGGCTGCTGCAGGCTTCGGGTCCGCCGAGAACTCGGCGGAGACGAGGTCGTGGTCGTTGGTGTAGTCGTGCTGCGGCCTCACCGACGACGGGAATGGAACGCGGGGACTCCCCCGAGTTCCCGGACATACTCGCCGGCGCCGGAGACGAGGGACGAGGGGTGGAGACGGCGGCACTCTTCTGCTGCTCCTCTGCTACCTCTCGATCTACCAAAGAGCTTACCTTCCGGGAGGAAGAGAGATGGGGGAGGATATGGAGGCAGCGACGAGGGGAATAGGGAAACCCTATCGGGCACGCACATCGATGCAATATATGGGCCGCGGATGGGACGCACGGCGTCAGCTCTCTCTCGCTCTCTCTGAAGTTACTGACGGAAAGCAGCGCGGGGACGAGATGGCGTCAGGAGGAAGGAGAAGGAGCACGTGGGCCGTCGCTTGGAAAAGAAAAGGGGGAGGCCCAAGCGGAAGGAGGGAGGAAGCCCACCTACCTCTCGGCCTGACAGCTAAAACAAAAAGAGTTTTTCCCTTTTATTTAAAACCACACCACAAAAGAAAATGTCCAGAGTCCAACTAGCACAAACAAAACAAAATAAAAATACTCTGGGCATTAGGGAATTATGCCCTAATAAAGTAAAAAGGAAAACTTAATTTTTAAGCAAATAAAATACAAAAGGAAAATAGGGTTTTCCTTTCTGTTTTAAACAAAAGAAAAAAATAAACCAAACCCCTCTACTCCAAGGGAGCTACCCAATCTGCCACATATATTAAACATAAATTATCCAACATTTTTAAAACAGGGTTTCACGAAGTAAATTCCACAAGTTTACCAAATGAGGTAGATAGGGTATTTTTGAAACCTAGCTTTGGAAGAAGAAGTAAAGTATAAACCAAGACTTCACAATACATCACTCCACTTGCACTCATCACACCACATACACAAGGATTAACACAACAACACACATGATGGCATGAATGATATGGATGCATGCATGCAAAGGGAGACAAGGTAAGGTCACATGAAATAACACATGCATATAACTCACAAGGTAATGACATCATGGACCCACACATGTAGGTTCCCAATATGGCAAGTTACACTCTGGAGCATTACACGTCCATACCAACATCAATCCAGGGGGAGTTTTGTTTGCAATTATCTTTTCGATTTGAGCATGGAACTGGGCATTCCAATTACCGGCCCCTTTATCGTGAGTGATAGTGAATAAACACATATCGAGGATAACACGCCTAGCATGGAAGATATTGATCGCCCCTTGTTACCACATGAGTGGTTCGGGCATGCAAAACAGATTATTACTTGAAGGTTTAGAGAGTGGCACATGCAAATTTACTTGGAACGGCAGGTAGATACCGCATATAGGTAGCTATGGTGGACTCATATGGAACAACTTTGGGTTTACGGAAATGGATGCACAAGCAGTATTCCCGCTTAGTACAAGTGAAGGCTAGCAAAAGACTGGGAAGCGACCAACTAGAGAGCGACAACAGTCATCAATACGTAATGAAATTAACCGACATTGAGTGCAAGCATGAGTAGGACATAAATCACCATAAACATGAATATCATAGAGGCTATGTTGATTTTGTTTCAACTACATGCGTAAACATGTGCCAAGTTAAGCCACATGAATCATTCAAAGGAGGATACCATCCTATCATACTACATCATAATCATCTTGAAATTCATGAGCATGGCATCAGAAACGATGATCTCTAGGTTGTCATTGCAAACATGTTTATCTCATAACAAAGTTGAATTAGGAACAATGAGCTAGTCATATTTACAAAAACAAAATAGATCGAGTTCATACCGGCTTTTCGAGGCTCAGTCACTTCATCATATATCGTCATTATTGCCTTTCACTTGCACGACCGAATGATGTGAACAATAATAAGAGTGCTCGTGCATTGGACTACGCTGGAATCTACAAGGAAACACAAAGGAGAAGACAAAGTAATATGGTTCTTTGACAGATAAACAGATATGCATGCGAGAGCCACTAAACATTGTAACCATGGTCTTCTACCTTGACCCAAAGAAAAAGAAAACTATTTACACGGGAAAGCTCCCAACAAGCAAAAGAAGAACAGGAAATCTTTTGGGTTTTGTCAATCTAAACAAACACACGAGAAGAAAGCGAGAAAAAGAAATAAACTAGCATGGATGATACAGTGGCAAGGTGTGAACACTGACTAACAAAGTGAAAGCGTGAGCATGAATATAAAGTCAGTGAGAAACACGTACTCCCCCAAGTTTAGGCTTTTGGCCTAAGTTGGTCTACTCCCACGGAGGGAAGTAACCGTCTCCGGGGTACTCTGGAGTGTACTGATGGTGCCACTGTTGGGTGAGCTCCTCTGGCTCCCACTGATAAAAGTTGGGAACAGAAGGCTGTGACTTCTAGATTCATCCATCTCAACGGGGATGTGCATATCCCCAAAAAGTAAATCATACTTCATCTTAACAGTAGGTATAGGGCATTCAAAGTTCCCAATAAGAACCGATGAAGTTTTTTCAATAGCATTGATGCAATGTACTCGATATTGTTTCTTTAGAAAGTGCATCGTGTGCTCATTACCATTGACATGGAAAGTTACATTGCCTTTGTTGCAATCAATAACGGTCCTTGCAGCGTTTAAAAAGGGTCTTCCAAGGATGACCACCATCGCATCATCCTCGGGAATATCCAGAATAACAAAGTCCGTTAAGATAGTAACATTAGCAACTACAACAGGCACATCCTCGCAAATGCCGATAGGAAAAGCAGTTGATTTGTTAGCCATTTGCAAAGACATTTCAGTGGGTGTCAACTTATCCAATTCAAGTCTACGATAAAGAGAGAGAGGCATAACACTAACACCGGCTCCAAGATCACATAAAGCAGTTCTAACGTAGTTTCCTTTAATGGAGCAAGGTATAGTGAGCACTCCGGGATCACCTAGTTTCTTAGGAGTTCCACCCTTGAAGGTGTAATTAGCGAGCATGGTGGAAATCTCAACCTCAGGTATCCTCCTTTTATTGGTCACAATATCTTTCATGTACTTAGCATAAGGAGACATTTTGAGCATATATGTCAAACGCATTTGCAGAAAGACGGGTATAATCATTTCAACAAAGCGCTCAAAATCCTCACCATCCTTTTTCTTGGATGGTTTGGGAGGAAAGGGCATGGGTTTCTGAACCCATGGTTCTCTTTCTTTACCATGCTTCCTAGGAATGAAGTCGTTCTTATCGTATCTCTTGTTCTTAGGTTGTGGGTTATCAAGATCAACACTAGGTTCAATCTCCACATCCTTATCATTTCTAGGTTGAGCATCGTCATGAACATCACTATTGATATTATCACTAGGCTCATGTTCATCACCAGATTGTGTTTAGGCATGAGAAATAGAGACATCGTTTGGATTCTCGGGTGTAACAGGAGCAGGTTTGCTAGCATGGAAGTTCCTATCACTTTCTTTTTCTTCCTAGGATGACTAGGTGCCTCACTGCTAACTCCTTGAGAATCTTGTTCAATTCTCTTAGGATGACCCTCATGATACAAAGGTTCATGGGTCATTCTACCACCTCTAGTGATGACTCTAACAGAATTGTCATTCAACTCATTGAGCAAGTCATTTTGAGCCTCAAGTACTTGTTCTACTTGAGTAGTGACCATAGAGGCATGTTTACTCAAAATCATAAGATCATTGACATTTCTATCCACACAAGCACTTAAATGACTAAGCATACGAGCATTGTGTTCCAATTGTCTGCTAACATAATCATTGAAACTTTGTTGTTTGGCAACAAAGTTATCAAATTCATCTAAGCATAAGCTAGCAGGTTTATCAAAAGGAATATCACTCTCATTGAATCTACGAAGAGAATTTACCTCTACTACCTGTGTCGGGTTATCAATACCATGGATCTCTTCGATGGGTGGTAGATTCTTCACATCTTCAGATTTAATGCCTTTCTCTTGCATAGATTTCTTAGCTTCTTGCATATCTTCAGGACTGAGGAATAGGATACCTCTTTTCTTCGGAGTTGGCTTCAGAGGTGGTTCGGGAATAGTCCAAGTATTCTCATTGCACAAGATATTATTCAATAAAATCTCAGCTTGTTCCATAGTTCGTTCCCTGAAGAAACAACCAGCAGAACTATCTAGGTGGTCCCTAGAAGCATCGGTTAGTCCATTATAGAAGATATCAAGTATTTCATTTTTCTCAAGAGGGTGATCGGGCAAAGCATTCAGTAGGTGGACAAGCCTCCCCCAAGCTTGTGGGAGACTATCTTCTTCAACTTGCACAAAGTTATATATATCCTGCAAGGCAGCTTGTTTCTTATGGGCAGGAAAATATTTCTCAGAAAAGTAGTAGATCATATCCTCGGGACTACGCACACAACCAGGAGCAATTGAAGTGAACCAAGTCTTAGCATCATCCTTTAGCGAGAAAGGAAACAGCTTAAGGATATAGTAGTGGCGGATCTTTTCCTCACTCGTGAATAGGGTGGTTATATCGTGCAACTTAGTAAGATGTGCTACAACCGTTTCAGACTCATAACCATGAAAAGGATCAGATTCGACCAAAGTGATTAACTCAGGGTCGACAGAGAATTCATAATCCTTATCGGTCACAAAGATAGGCAAAGTAGCAAACTTCGGGTCGTATTTCATCCTAGCGTTCAGAGATTTTTCTTTCCACTTGCGCAGTAATTTCTCAAGATCATAGCTATCCTTACAAGCAAGAAAGTCCTTAGCTACCTCTCCCTCCATAACATAACCCTTAGGTACATCAGGCAATTCATATCTAGGAGAGCTAGTTCTAACAGGTGAAATAGCAGGTTCTACTTCAATAATCTCAGTAGTTTCAGAAGTATCATCACATTCAGCAGCAACTCTAGCAATTTGTGCATCTAGGAATGCACCTAGTGGCAAAGTAGTATCAAGCAAAGCATCATCACAAGAATCATGGATAGCAGAAGTAGCATCATCAAGCACAGACGACATATCAGAATTTCTAGCACGTGGTGGTGTTGCAAACTTACTCATAACTGAAGGTGAATCAAGTGCAGAGCTAGATGGCAGTTCCTTACCTGTCCTCGTAGTTGAGGGCAAGACTTTAGTTTTTGGATCTCTCGGATTCCTCATAGTGATCAACAGACGTAAATCCCAAGTGACTCAGAGAATAGAGCTATGCCCCCCCCCCCCCCGGCAACGGCGCCAGAAAATAGTCTTGATAACCCACAAGTATAGGGGATCGCAATCGTTTTTGAGGTTAGAGTATGCAACCCACATTTGTTGATTCGACACAAGGGGAAGCCAAAGAATATTCTCGAGTATTAGCAGTTGAGTTGTCAATTCAACCACACCTGAAAGACTTAGTATCTGCAGCAAAGTTTCAGTAGCAAAGTAGTGTGATAGTAACAGTAGCAACGGTCACAGTAGCAGTAGTGACAGGAGTAGCGGCAAAGTAGCGTAGCAAGGACCAGTAGGAAAAGACTCATAGGCATTGGATCGATGATGGATAATTATGCCAGATGACATTCATCATGCAACAGTTATAACATGGGGAGATATGTAACTAGCTCCAGTTCGTCAATGTAATGTAGGCATGCATTCCGTATATAGTCATACGTGCTTATGAAAAGAACTTGCATGACATCTATTGTCCATCCCTCCCGTGGCAGCGGGGTCCTAATGGAAACTATGGGATATTAAGGTTCTCCTTTCAATAGAGAACCGGAACAAAGCATTAGCACTTGGTCAATACATGAACTCCTCATACTATGGTCATCTCCGGGAGTGGTTCCGGCTATTGTCACTCCGGGGTTGCCGGGTCATAACACATAGTAGGTGACTACAACTTGCAAGATAGGATCGAGAACACACATATATTGATGAGAATATAATAGGTTCAGATCGAAATCATGGCACTCGGGCCCTAGTGACAAGCATTAAGCATGGCAAAGTAGTAGCAACATCAATCTCAGAACATAGTGGATACTAGGGATCAATCCCCATCAAAACTAACTCGATTACATGATAGATCTCATCCAACCCATCACCGTCCAGCAAGCCTACGATGATATTACTCACGAACGATGAAGAGCATCATGGAATTGACGATGAAGGATGGTTGGTGATGACGAAGGCGTCGATTCCCCCTCCCCGGAGCCCGGAACGGACTCCAGATCTGCCCTCCAGAGGAAGAACAGGTGGTGGCGACGGCTTCGTATCATAAAACGCAATGTACTCTTCTCCCTGATTTTTTCTAGGCGAAAGGGACTAAATAGAGCTGGAGTTGGAGGCGGCGGAGCCCCGAGGGCCCCACAAGCCTGCAAGGTGTGGCGAGGGGGGTTGCGCCTCCTGGGCTTCTGGGCTCCTCGCTCCACGTCTCTGGTTGATTCTTGCGCCAGTATTTTTTATATATTCCACAAAAAATCCTCGTAAATTTCCAGGTCATTCCGAGAACTTTTATTTCTGCGCGAAAACAACACCATGGCAATTCTGCTGAAAACAACGTTAGTCCGGGTTAGTTCCATTCAAATCATGCAAATTAGAGTCCAAAACAAGGGCAAAAGAGTTTGGAAAAGTAGATACGATGGAGACGTATTAGACACCGACAGCGCACGGGTATATATACCTGTGGACCGGACCTTTTGATTTCCCATCTTCAAACGGTTCGTTCCTCAAACCCTCGCTGCCCCCCGAGACCCCTGGTCATTGCCTTGACTCCCCGAGCGCCACCGCCGCTGGGATGCGCCGTTGTCGATGCAATCTGCCCCGCCATCGTCCCCATAACCAAACCGCCACCAAGCTAGGGTACGGTTCGATCCCCTTTACGTTCCTCGTCTGATTCTTACGCATTGGGACAGTATTTTCATCTTTCCACCATGTGCATACCTATTGTCCACCAGATAAGATCAATAGATTCAGAGAAGTGGGAAATTTTAGATCTGATCTGCCGCAGAATGCAACTCGGTGATACCGAGTTTACAAAATCGGTTCCACCAATTTCTATTTTAGGGTTCCTGAGAAACAACTCGGTGAGACCGAGCAGATATTTTCGGTGCCACCGAAAATGACTGCCAAATCTTTGTTAAGCGAGTTTGTTTTCTCGGTGAATCCGAAAATGCGAACTCGGTGCCACCAATTTACATCGTGCAGAAGATCATACCCTGAGTTTCAAACTTCAAATTTCAAAAATTATCTGAATTTTTTGATGCTCATCCAATCTATATTTCCTACATCCACTTCACAGGTTCTGCTGTTTTCTGCTTCTCTGTCAGTATGTTAAGATCAAATGACACTCAGAATGATTTTAGAGAGCAGAGTGTTGACTTGGAAGCTGGCACTAGTCCAGAGAGGACTGCTTCAGACCCTAGTTCTCCCAGTTCCCATGGCTTGTCCAAGGCAGCCACCAGGTAAAGGAGGAATCTAAGTTTTGATGAGGAGGATTCAGACTTTGTGATTGAAGAAACTTCAGGTCCTTCCAAGGCCTCTCCTAAGAAAGTTGTCAGGAAAGTCACTGCTACTCCAGGTGAACAGAGAGCACCTGAGTATGTCAGGAAGGGCAAAGCCATTGCCAAGGATGCACCTACAAAGAAAGTTGGTGTCAAGAGGCCCAGGAAGAGAACTATTCATCTTGTTGACAGAAATACTTCTATGTTTGAAGACCCAGAGGAAGCTGAGGAAGAAGCTCCTGAGGAGATGACAGTTCCTCCCAAGAAGAAGAAGCTGATGGGAGATGCAATGAAGTCTGCTCCAAAGCCTGCTGCTAAAGCAAAGAAGGCTCCTACTTCTAGGAAGACCACCAGAGATATACCTGCAGCTTCTAAGAGCAAAGGCCCTACATCCAATGCCCCTGCTGCAGAGGAGGAAGAAGATGAGAATGCTCCAGTTCTCAGGAAGCTCAGACCATATGTACCACTCCAAAATGATGCTCATCCTATAGCAGAAGACATGAAGAAGAGGAAGGATGCCAGATTAAGAAAGTGGAGTGCTGCTGATCCATATGTTGTCAGAAGAAGAACTGATGTTGATCCAAGGTTTCACACCAAGGAACAACAATAATTTTATGAGACTGTCTTGTTTGACAAGAGTCCTTCTGTCAGTGATATGAGGTATGTCGACTGGGCATACATCAAGGAGAATGAAGATTACTTTCCACATGTTCAAGAGAACGTCAGGCTAGTTGACATAGAAGATTTTGTTGGGAAGGAGATGACCCCATGGAATGATGATCTAATCATGATATTCTATGCAACTATGCACTTCTATGAAGACTCCCTGGTCTGGATGACAAATGGACACAGATATGACGCTACAATTATTGAATGGGCTCCTACCATTGGTGCACCCAAGCAGGAAGAAGCAGATGTAGATGTGTATGAAGATGCTAAGCAGAATCACAACTCCATGGCCAACATGTACAAGACCATTCCACATCAGTAGTTGGCCAGTCACAAGTTTGGTTCAGTGTATTTTCTGCAAGCTGGAATTTCCACGACAAACACTATACTTAGATTGTCGGGACCCGATCCTAAGCCATAGGAATCCAGCCTGTAACACACAGCATCACTTTGTGGTCTCACGCACGGTTAACCCCACGGCTGCCACCTTACCTTGGCCAGGATCGTTTGTGTCTTTTGACTCACGTATGCAATATGTCGCTCGCATTCCAATGTCAAAGAACCGGGTCGACATAACTAGTTATAAACCCAAGTGGCACATCCGTACAGAGACAGGCATACATAACCCAGCAAAGCAGGTGTCAGTCATCAGCTTGTGTAGATGAGTCGTATCAAGCTACAAGGACTCCATTACACCGCGAGACATTTCCCCAGAGGGACGGACACGACAGCTAATAAGGATACATGTCGGTCAACCAATGTGTCCGGAGCAGTAGCAAGCTACCAAGGCTCAGTCGAGTCATAAAGGGGCATTTCTCTATAAAGAGTACTACTAAAGGTGCACAACTAGGTGTCGAACCCCATACATATCACAGCACATCACACGTACGCATGACATACTCAATATGCATAGATACAACAATGGCATCACAACATAACCATACAACATCACAACATTTATTTAGAAGGCTCGGTAGAGCCTTGCATAATAAGTTCATACAGGTAGGGGTCACATGACCCGACACTCAAGTCATACAAACAAAGTCATACAAGCCATGCGGAAGCATTAAAGTTGTCTAAGTATAGACAGATGAAAGGAAAAGGCATAAAGCCTGACAATCTACAGATCCCTTCTGAAAGGGCCAGGTCGTAGCTGGGACACCAGGTACTCGTCATCATCGACGTCTAGGTAGAACCCACCAGATGGTTCGTGGGTGCCTCTGTAACATTTATTAAGCAAACATGAGTACGAAAGTACTCAGCAAGACTTTAAATCAGATCTATCTACTCATGCACAAGTATCAACAAAGGGGGTTGTGGGGTTTCATGCAACAAGACAGCTTTGATTCTTGGCTAATCTATGCTACACTTCACTTATTTTGAACAAGTTTTGATAAGTCGTACACGAGTCCACTACCACCACAACAATACACTATCATGGATTCTTTCTCGTTTCCCTACGAGAATGCCATTCATGATACTCACACTTATCCCGATACTTTTACGAGTAGCCATTAAAGTTATCTATGAACAATATATGTCTCCAAGTAGTCCATATGCGCGGATGTGGCTATTTGAATATATCATAACCCTGCAAGGGTGTACTTCTTCACACACGCTCTCGCCACTTATCGCCATGTGCACTTTACGCACCTCGGCAACCTTCAAGCAGAAGCCCGGCGAGGGAGTCGGCCACGCCCGTTAACCACGCTAATACCTAGTCCAGGTTTATCGCCTATTTGAGACTGAACCCGCACGGAAGTCCGGCCAAAGTTTTTGCTACGGCCCCAAAAGATGTGCGCAGGGTTCCTAAGCCCACCATCCGGGTGCTACTTGGTACACCGTGCAACTGCCTACCGCGTCATAGTCCACCTCTAAGGTTAGCACCGTGGACGGCGTCCAGCATAACTACAAACACCAGAAACTACTTGCAACTCTAGGACCGAGTACTAGGCGATTAATAAGCCGAGCGGGGTCATATTTCAGGGCCCAGCATGTGGTAGTAGCTAGTCTTGGATTACATACACTGAACTCAGTTCCTAAGAACAGTTCCAATGAGACAACCCGCCATGTACTCCTACACAGCCTCTCATCGGTACCTTTACCAAATTAGGTTCAACACTTAACCTTTGTCACCAGAACACATTTATTCACTCCAGTCCATCACCCAGATGAAACAGGGCTGACACAACTCTAAGCATAGCAAGAACAGCAGGCAAGCACATCATGGCTCAATCATCTACCAGGTATGCCAGGTTGCAAGGTTTAGCTATTTACTGTGACAAGGACAGGTCATGCAAAGGAAATAGGTTCAATTACCGAGGCAAAAGCATTTATCACGATGTGTCCTAATGCAATAAATGAGAGCAGGAGCGAGAACATGGGATTTTATCAGATTGCTCAAAAGGGGTGCTTGCCTTGTTGCTCAGCACAGGAATATATCCCTTTAGTCGGGTAATTGGAGGTATCCGGTGGAGTAGGGCCTACCGAAGTAAACAACAACAATCAATACAATTCAAGTGCGGCAATATGATGCATGATCATGGCATTAAAATTAAATGTGCCATGGGCCAATGTAGCTACCATTTCTTTAATTGAAGCTGATTTAAATCAAAGTTCAAATATCACTTCAAATAAGGTATTTTTCAAATACTCTTTTAATTGATTTGACATGATGCTCACGTATAACTTTTTTTCTCATTCATGAAAATATAACCATTGAATTCCTTGGATTTTTCTGATCGATTTTCATATATAAATTATTGTGATCCGAGTTACAGATTAATTTCTATGAATTTTTTAAGTTTTGAACTAATTGTGGAATTGTTTTAATTACTGAAATCCAATTATTGCGCCAGCATGACATCAGCAGGTCAATAGTGGTCGTTGCTGGTCAAACCTGACCGGTGGAGCCCATTGGTGAGTGTCTCACGCAATAATTTGAATTACAATTAAGCTTTAAGGTTAATTAGCAGGGCTGGGCCACTTGTGAGTGTCTGATTAGGATTTAAATAATTAATTAATTTTATTTAGGTTAATATTAATTAATCAAAGGGTAGCCCCACGTGTCATAGACTCAAGGGGCTCAAACCCAACGGCGGTGAGGTCAATCTCACCGGCGGTGAGCCCCCCGCGACACCAGAAACGGTGGAGGGGCTCGGAAATGCTCCTCTAGTGGCCAAATGGACGGCATAGGGCACCGTTAGAATGGTTGTTCGCCCGTGCATCCATTTTTGCCAGCCCGAGGGGCTGAGGAATCCGGAGTCGACGCCAGCGACGAGCTCGGCGGCTGCCGGAGCTCGGGCCTCGTCGAGGTCATCGAACTAGGGCCCAAATCAATCGGGGCTTGGCTCCTACGGCATCTACGTGGCGAGATGGAGCTGTTGTTGGCTTCAGAAGGACCAACAAATCACCGGACCCTCACCGGTGACGAGCTCCCGCGGCGGATCTCGTCGGGCTCCGTTGGAATCGGGGGCTACAGCTCGGGAACGAAGGGGAAAATGAGGGGAACGGGTTCCTGAGCTCGCGAGGGGTGCAGAGGCGTTGATAGCGTGCTCGCGGACGGCCTGGAGACGGCGAATCGATGGTGGCGAGCTCAGTGGCCGGAGGTTGAAGACGACGGCTTCAGGGCATTGCAGGGGCTCTTGGTGTCGGTTCTTCGCGCGTGGAGCTGCAGGTCATCGAGGCGTAGCTATTGCATGGCTCAGAGGCGAGGTTGGATGGCCGGAGCAAGCTATCGAGGGTGACCTTGCGCGGCGGCTATGGCGGACAGATGGGGACAGAAGAGGAGAGTGAATGGGGAGATGAGAGCGACGGGGACGGCTTCGTGGAGTCTATCTCCTCGTTGCCAGCACGACGGAGGAGGCAAGCAAGCACGCGGCTTCCTGCTATGCCCATGGAGAGCGACGGCCACCTCCTCTTGTGCCTACTGGCACAGGTGGAAGACGACAGGAAGGAGGGGATGGGTTGGTCCTGGCGACAGGTAAGCATCTTCCCCTCTTTTCCTTTTTATCTTTTTATTTTTTATAATTTTTGACATTTGTTTTATTTGTTTTGGCTCCAAACTAATTCCTAAAATACTAGAATTATTTGTGGGGGTTTATTTGGAATATTTCCAAGCTCCACAAAATAACTCAGCATTTTATAATAACTAAGTAGTTATAGTTATTTATTTTGGTAATTTCTAGTGACTTGTGTGGATCAATTAAAATTCCAAAATTGTTTTAAAAATAATGTTCATCCCTGTAATATTATTGCCAACAATTAAAAGAAAAGATGAACATTTTTAAGGCCATTTTGGGTTCATTGAATAAACACATCATTTGAATTGGTTTAGTTAGGGTGAGGTGCTAGGGTTTAATCAATCCCCATTTCATTTTTAATGCAAAAATAAAATATGATGCACACTCTAACTAGGCACCAAGTAGTGAAATCTAGGGATGTGACAACTCACCCCCACTCAAAAGAATCTCGTCCCGAGATTTAGGAGTCGTCGGGAAGAGCGCGGGGTACTCAAGTCAGAGACGGTTCTCCATTTCCCAAGTTGCTTCTTTTTCAGAATGATTTGACCACTGAACCTTGAGAAACTTGAGGTTTCGACATCGAGTGGTACGCTCAGCTTGATCAAGAATACGAACAGGGTATTCTCGGTATGAAAGGTTATCCTGGAGATCAAGCGTTTCGTGGTCTACTTCACGGATAGGATCTGAGAAGCAACGCCTGAGTTGCGAGACGTGGAAAACATCATGAACCTTGGAAAGATGCGGTGGAAGTTCCAATTGGTAGGAAACCTCTCCTTGTTTGGACAGAATGCGAAAAGGACCAATGAAATGAGGAGCCAATTTGCCTTTGTTACCAAATCGATGAGTACCCTTCAAAGATGTAACCCGAAGGTAAGCCTTCTCGTCAACTTCGAAGGTCACAGCCTTATGATGATGATCATATTGGCTCTTTTGACGAGATTGGGTTGTTTTCAACTTTTCACGAATAATGCGAACTTGCTCTTCTACCTCCTGGATCATATCCGGACCAAAGAGTTGCCTCTCCTCGGTTTCTGACCAGTTAAGAGGTGTTCGACACCTTCGTCCATAGAGAACTTCAAAAGGATCTTTGCCCAAGCTTGATTGATAACTATTGTTATAAGAAAATTCGGCGAATGGAAGACGATTCTTGCCGAACGGTATAACACATGCTCTAAGCATTTCTTCTAGGATTTGATTGACTCGTTCTACTTGACCACTTGACTGAGGATGGAAAGCAGTGCTAAAGGAAAGATGAGTCCCCATGGCATTTCAAAAAAATCTCAAAAATGAGAAGTAAAGATACTCCCACGATCTGAGTTAATTTCCAAAGAAACACCATGAAGTGACACTATTCTACAAATATATAACTCCGCTAGCTGACTAGTTGTTATACTTTCTCGGAGAGGAAGAAAATGAGCCACTTTGGAAAGATGGTCAATGACCACAAAGATAGAATTATTCCCTCTCTTGGTCCAGGGAAATTCGGGGATGAAATCCATACCGACTTTATCCCATTTCCACTTAGGAATAGCTAAAGGTTGAAGGCTGCCAGCAGGCCTTTGATGTTCTACTTTAACTAGACGACAATCGTCGCAATTTGCAACAAACTGAGCAATTTCTCTCTTCATCCTAGTCCACCAGAACCTCTGGCGTTGGTCCTGATACATCTTAGTACTATCAAGATGAATCGTGAGAGGAGATTCATGAGCCTCCTTAAGGATCAGTTGCCGCAGATATTAATTCTTAATAATCACTAAACGGTTCTGGAAGAACACAACACCTTGTTCATTCATAGAGAATTCCTTAGCGTTTCCGCTAGTAATATTCTCCTTGATCCGTGATATACCCTTATCACGCTTTTGGCCAGCTATGATTTGATCCCTAATAGTAGGTTTCGCCACCAAGGTGGAAAGGAATCCTTGAGGAACAATGTGGAGGTTTAACTTACGAAATTCCTCATGGAGAAGTGGTTGACTTTGTTGTGACATCATATTGTTACAATAAGACTTACGACTTAGTGCATCAGCCATGACATTGGCTTTCCCCAGCGTGTAAGTTATCCCTAAGTCGTAATCTGTGATCAACTCGACCCTCCGTCTTTACCTGAGATTCAAATCCGGCTGTGTGAAAATGTATTTCATAATTTGGTGATCAGTGTAAATTTCGCAACGATTACCCACAAGGTAATGTCGCCAGGTTTTTAGTGCATGGACTACAGTTGCAAGCTCAAGATCATGTGTGGGATAGTTATCCTCATGTGGACGCAATTGTCGAGATGCGTATGCAATTACATGACGATCCTGCATGAGAATGCAATCTAATCCTTGTCGCGAGGCGTCGCAATAGATAACAAAGTCCTTGGAGAAATCTGGTGGTACCAACACAGGTGCGAAAGTTAGATGTCTTTTAAGTTCCTGAAAACTATGCTCACACTATGGGGTCCACTCGAACTTTTTATCTTTCTTGAGGAGTTCAGTTAGAGGCTTTGTGACCTTGGAGAAGTTCTCGACAAAGGGACGACAATAGCTCGCTAGGCCAAGAAAACTCCTAACTTGCTTAACTGGTTCAGGTTGAGTCCAATCAAGGACAGCTTGAATCCTCTCGGGATTGACAGCAATACCTTTACCAAATATTACGTGGCCTAGATAGGTCACTTGTGGCAACCAAAATTCACATTTATAGAACTTGGCATAAAGACGATGCTCTGGAAGTTTCATCAATACTAGCCTTAGATGCTCGGCATGTTCTTATTCGTTCTTAGAGTAGATGAGAATATCGTCGAGGTATACCATGACGAATTTATCCAAGTACTCCATGAAGATCGAATTCATCAAGCGAGAGAAAGTGTTTGGGGCATTGGTTAAACCGAAGGACATGACGGTGTACTCGTATTGGCCATAACGAGTGACAAAGGCCATTTTTGGAATGTCCCCGTTCTTGATCTTGATTTGATGGTATCCAAACCTCAAATTCATCTTGGAGAAGACTGAGGATCCAGCGAGCTGATCATACAGGTCATTGATCCTGGGGGGCGGATACTTATTCTTTATGGTAACCAGATTAACTGGTCGATAATCTACAACCATTCGATCCGTTCCATCCTTCTTCTTAACGAAGAGAACAGGACAAGCCCAAGGAGAAGAGCTAGGGTGAATGAAACCTTTATTCAAGGCCTCATCTAGTTGTTTCTTAAGTTCGGCTAGCTCTAAGGGTGCCATCTTATAGGGTCTTTTGGCTATTGGGACAGTTCCTGGAATAAGATCTATCACAAACTCTACATCTGTGTCGGGTGGAATGCTTGACAGTTCTTCTAGAAAGACATCTAGAAAATCACGGACTACCGAAATATCTTCTAGCTCTGGAAGAGGACTGACATTGAGGGAATAGAGTTGGCATTTGGCATCTCGAGTTGAGACATTAACTGTCTCACCCGATGGATGTGTAAGATGAACATTCCTAGAATGGGTATCAATCTTGGCATAATAAGTTGACATCCAGTCCATACCCAAGATGATATTCATATCTGAAGACTTAAGAGCTATCAATGATGCTAGGAATACTAGCCTGTCCACAAGAATTTCATTGTCATAACTTATCCTAGAGGTCTGCCATTTACTACCAGGAGTTTGAACCACTAATGGAATTGGCATATCACAAAAGGACATGTTATGCAACTGCGGATAACTTTCGGAAATGAAAGAATGATATGACCCAGTATCAAAAAGAACAGACGTTGGGTGACGATTGACAAGGAGCATACCCAAGATGACGTCGGGATCCTCTGCAGCTTCTTCTGCTGAAACATAGTTCATGCGGCCACGCGCAAGAGTTGGCTTCACATAAAATGCTTTGCCCGACTTGCCACGCCCAATAGACTTTCCAGGTTGTTTGGCAGCGTTATTCTGAGGACACTCACGTGAATAGGGACCTAGTTCTCCACACTTGTAACAGATCACTTGATTGGCACGTGGTGCAACATTGGTAGCTGGACCACCATAAGTCTTGGTTGGAGGGTTGGTCTGATTTGCATGAGACGCCACATAGGATGGCCTCGCGGTGCATCTTGGCGGCAGAGAACTATTCGGGGCCCACACCCGGCGCTTTTGAAATGCTGAGCCGGATGAGGAGCCAGAATCACGAAGAGTGCTTCTTCGTTGCTTCATAGTCAGTATGACCAGTCTCAGCACTGATCGCCTTGTTGACAAGAGCTTGTAAGCTCGTACATTCATGAAGGCGCACATCACGACGAAGCTCGGGGCTCAGTCCCTTGCGGAACCTTCCTTGCTTCTTGGCGTCAGTTGACACCTCTTCAGTTGCATAGCGGACCAGGTTTCCAAACTCACGGCTATATGCATCTATAGTCAGCTTCCCTTGAGTGAATGCACAGAAATCCTCTCTCTTACGATCCATTAACCCTTCTGGAATGTGATGCAGACAGAAAGGTGCGCTGAAATCAGCCCAGGTGGCTGCTGGTCCAGCAGGACGCATAGCTTCATAATTCTCCCACCACGGATTGGCGGGGCCTTCCAAAAAGTAAGCAGCAAATGTCACCTTATCAACCTCATCAATGTTGGCAGAACGTATCTTGCGTGAAATACTACACATCCAATCATCAGCGTCGAGGGGATCGACAGAATGATGAAACTTGGGTGGATTGAGCTTCACAAAGTCATTGAGGGTCACTACGTCATTTCGCGGATGACGAGTCGTATTCTGCTCAATACGATCTAACAGACGGTTGGTTTCTCTCTTATTCCTTTCTGCCTCCAGCATAACCTCCGCCAGAGAGGGCGGGTGAGGCAGGTTTTCCTTAGTTTCTTGACTACCCTCTCCCTGCTCATGGGCACGAGCACGGTTGAGCCTGGTGAACACCATCCTGACAAACAAACTCATAGCTTAGACCAGATCAACATCTACTCTAGCTAAGGAATTAAGAAATGCACTGAACAATATGGAATGCGGAAATGAACATCCAAACAACATGGCAACAAGCAAACAGCTATATATAAACCATGGTTCATACACACCATAACATAGTTCAGTACAAACTCAAGATGAAGAACAAACTACTGAAAAGATGATACTACTCATAAGAGGCTTTCCAAGCTTCCTATACGTTATTTATCTATGCATCCGGAACTCATCTCACACCTCAGTCATATTCCACAAGACACACGGGACTGTGGACAATATAACTGCTACAATACTGTTGTTCCACTCATGAAATCAAGCATCCGCATAGAACATATCATACAGGTTTCCTCCGTGACGTGGGAGCTAAACCGGAGGGTCAGGAAACACCCTAGCTTGAGATCCCTGGAAACCATAAGGACACGGATGTGGCCTCGGTCCCCTGAGTGGTGGCAATAGAGGTCCACGAAGAGGGGTGACACCTCCGATAGCAGGCCAATCAACGTGAGCTGGCAAATGAGTCCTAACTGGGTTCGACATCTCCGTGTCTCCATAGCCTGTCTGAACGACAGGTGCCAGCTGTGTCAAAGTTGTCCACAGACGAGCACGACTAGCATAAAGCTCCATGCGAAGAGCACGAGCATCTCGGTATCTATTCTCTAACATCTAGGTGGTAACCTATAGCAACGGGTCCTCAAAAGAAGAATCAAAGTAAACTCCACTGAGATAACCTTCTTCTCCTCGCTGAGAAGCTAGAATATAACAGAACTCTGAATTCTGCAGGAGTGCATGATTTGCTCTCATGATGGTCAACATTGAATAGGCGGCATCCTAGATCGCCATGTCAACGGTAACCCCCAATCCATAAGACCAATGGATTGGCTCCTCAGCTCCAGGGTAATCTGGATATACCCTAACAGTACACATATACTGGCTCTGGATAAAATCTCGGTACTGCTCCTCCGTTGTATACTCTGGGTACCAACGGTAACCGTCTACTGACATCATCCTGACCAACATGGCCGTGTGACCCGGTATATCAATGCACCTAGTCAAATGGACCACCTGACGAGAAGGACGAGGAGGCATCTGAAATAGAGAATAATGCGGAGGCATTAGAGCTCTAGCAAAATCAGACAGCATAACGGATGGAAATGCTCAAAAACAATTTTGAGACATCCTGCAAAAGATTGGATAGCATAAACACTCAACTCTTAAGTTCATGGTTCCATGGTTAACATTATTTTCCTCAACAAACTAGAAAACTCGGATTGACTCTTGAACCACTTTCCTACAATCTATAGGTTAGTAACATGTGATCCTGAGAGATAGGTAAGAAGCCTAGTTCTTAATCCCCGTAGAAAAGATGAGGGTGACCAGAATAGAATGACTTTAGAAAAGCAACCAAAGAGCCTTATGTTCCCTTCCACAATCAATTCCCTTATATATAACTAAAGCATTTCTAGACTCGACTTCGACCAGTTTGGCTTGGTAATCCTACAGTCAGTCAGGCTCTGATACCAACGTTGTCGGGACCCCGATCCTAAGCCATAGGAATCCAACTTGTAACACACAGCATCACTTTGTGGTCTGATAACCCACAAGTATAGGGGGTCAATTGTAGCCTTTCTCGATAAGTAAGAGTGTCAAACCCAACGAGGAGCTAAAGGTAGGACAAATATTCCCTCAAGTTCTATCGACCACCGATACAACTCTGCGCACACTTTACGTTTGCTTTACCTAGAACAAGTATGAAACTATAAGTACTTTGTAGGAGTGATAGGATAGGCTTGCAAGAAAGTAAAGAACACGTAAATAAAACTAGGGGCTGGTTAGATAAAGAAACAACTACGAGTGTCTAACGAGTATGGAAAAGTGGTGGTAGGGGTTGCGGAATTGTCCCTAAGCAATTGACTACATTACTAGATCGATAGCAAGTATCATGTGGGAGAGGCCTGTGCTAGCATGTCATCCCTTACTTGGAATTTTATGCACTTATGATTGGAACTATTAGAAAGCGTCCGCAACTACTAATGTTCATTAAGGTAAAACCCAACCATAGCAATAAGATATATTGGTCCCCCTTCAATCCCATATGCATCAATTTCTATGCTAGGTTTGAAGCTTCTGTCACTCTAGCCTGCCAATACATAGTCCTATCAACATACAACTAACCCTATGGTGTGATCCACGCGTGCGATCATATGATGGGCACCAAAGGATAGCAACATAACCACAAGCAAATTGAACCAATTATAGCAATTCATCAATCACCGATAGGACAACGATAATCTACCCAGACATCATAGGATAGCAACACATCATTGGATAATAATATGTAGCATAAAGCACCATGTTCAAGTAGAGGGTACAACGGGTTGCGGGAGAGTGAACCGCTGAATATAGATGGGGGAAGATGATGGAGATGTTGGTGAAGATGACGGAGGTGTTGGTGTAGATCGCCGTCACACGATGATGTCCCGGGCGGTGTTCCGGCACCGCCGGGAGAGAGGGAGAGAGAACCCCCCCCCCTCCTTCTTCTTCTTCTTCCTTGACCTCCTACCTAGATGGGAGAAGAGTTTCCCCTCTGTTCCATGGTCTCCATGGCGGCGGAGGGGCGAGAGCCCTCCGAGATTGGATCTCTCTCTCTGTGTCCTTCTGTTTCTGCGCTCCCAGATTCTGCGTTTTACCGTTTCTTAAATTCCCGGAGATCCGTAACTCCGATTGGGCTGAAATTTTAACACAATTTTCTTCCGGATATTATCTTTCTTGCAGCGAAAGAAGGGCTCCAACTGCCTTAAGGAGTGGCCACAAGCCTGCCTTCCGCGGGCCCACCCCCTGGCCGCGGCGACAGGGCTTGTGGGCACTCCGTGCATCGCCTCGCGTTGATTCTTCCCAAAAATCATAAATATTCCAAAAAAAACCCGTAAGTTTTTATTACGTTTGGACTTCGCTTGGTATGGATATTCTGCAAAACAAAAAACATGCAACAAACAGGAACTGGCACTGGGCACTGGATCAATATTTTAGTCCCAAAAATAGTATAAAAAGTTGCCAAAAGTATATGAAAGTTGTAGAATATTGGCATGAAACAATCAAAAATTATAGATACGACGGAGACGTATCAGCATCCCCAAGCTTAATTCCTGCTCGTCCTCGAGTAGGTAAATGATAAAAAGATAATTTTTGATGTGGAATGCTACCTAGCATAATCTTGACCATATAATCTAATCATGGCATGAATACTAAAAACACGAGTGATTCGAAGCAATAGTCTATCATTTGACATAAAGACAATAATATTTCAAGCATACTAACAAAGCAATCATGTCTTCTCAAAATATCATGGCCAAAGAAAGTTATCCCTACAAAATCATATAGTCTGGCTATGGTCCATCTTCCCCACACAACGCATTTAAATCATGTACAACCCCGGTTTTATCTAAGCAATTGTTTCATACTTTAGTGTTCTCAAACTTTTTCAACTTTCACGCAATACATGAGCGTGAGCCATGGACATAGCACCATAGGTGGAATAGAATATGGTGGTTGTGGAGAAGACAAAAGGGAGGAGATAGTCTCGCATCAACTAGGTGTATCAATGGGCTATGGAGATGCCCATCATCAGATATCAATGTGAGTGAGTAGGGATTGCCATGCAACGAATGCACTAGAGCTTATAAGTGTATGAAAGCTCACAAAAGAAACTAGTGGGTGTGCACCCAACTTGCTTGCTCACGAAGACCTAGGGCAATTTTGAGGAAGCCCATCATTGGAATATACAAGCCAAGTTATATAATGAAAATTTCCCACTAGTATATGGAAGTGACAACATAGAAGACTCTCTGTCATGAAGATCATAGTGCTATTTGAAGCACAAGTGTGGAAAGAGGATAGTAGCAGTTGTCCCTTCTCTCTTTTCTCTCATTTTTTTTGTGGGCTCTTTGGCCTCTTTTTTATTATTATTTTTTTATTTTGGTGGGCATCTTTGGCCTCTTTTTTATAAATGGGCTTCGCTGGCCTCTTTTATTTCCTCACATGGGATAATGCTCTATTAATAATGATCATCACACTTACAACTCAATACTTAGAGCAATGATGACTCTATATGAAATGCCTTCGGTAGTGTACCGTGACAATGATCTAGCATAGCAATGACATAAAAAAACGGACAAGCCATGGAAACATCATGCTAGCTATCTTACGATCATGCAATGGCAATATGGAAGTGGTGGCACATGTCATGAGACGGAACGATGGTAGTTGCATGGCAATATATCTCGGAATGGCTATGAAAATGCCATAATACGTAGGTATGGTGGCTGTTTTGAGGGAGGCTATATGGTGGGTGTAATGCACCGGCGAAAATTGCGCGGTACTAGAGAGGCTAGCAATGGTGGAAGGGTGAGAGTGCTTATAATCCATGGACTCAACATTAGTCATAAAGAACTCACATACTTATTGCAAAAGTCTATTAGTCATCGAAACAAGGTACTACACGCATGCTCCTAGGGGAAAGGTTGGTAGGAGTTAACCATTGCGCGATCCCGACCTCCACACAAAGGATGACAATCAATAAATAAATCATGCTCCGACTTCATCACATAACGTTTCACCATACGTGCATGCTACGGGAATCACAAACCTTAACACAAGTATTTCTGCGAATACACAATTACTCGCTAGCATGACTCTAATATCACATATTCATGTCGCAAAACTATTGCAAGGAATCAAACATATCATATTCAGTGATCTACAAGTTTTATGTAGCATTTTATGACTAACCATGTGAATGGCCAACTCCTATTAACTCTCTAAATAGGTATAAGTGAAGCATGAGAGTTTAATTCTTTCTACAAAAGATATGCCCCGCTCTAAAAAATATAAGTGAAGCAAAAGAGCATTCTACAAATGGCGGTTGTCTATGTGTAGGGAAACAGGCAATCCAAACTTCAAAAGATATAAGTGAAGCACAAGAAGCATTCTATAAAGCCAACCAAGGACTATCTCATACCAGCATGGTGCATAAAAGAAAAAGGGAAAATAAACACAAAAGACGCTCCAAGCATTTGCACGTATCATGTGACGAATTAAAATATAGCTCCGAGTAAAATTACCGATAGATTGTAGACGAAAGAGGGGATGCCTTCCGGGGCATCCCCAAGCTTAGACGCTTGAGTCTTCCTTGAATATTACCTTGGGGTGCCTTTGGCATCCCCAAGCTTAGGCTGTTGACTCTCCTTATTCCTTCATCCATCGTGCTCTCACCCAAAACTTGAAAACTTCAATCACACAAAACTCAACAAAACTTCGTGAGATCCGTTAGTATAATAAAATAAATCACCACTTCAAGTACTGTTGTGAACTCATTCTAAATTCATATTAGCATTATATCTACAGTAATCCAAATTCACCATGGTTCATACCCACCGATACTACCCATAGATTCATCAAAATAAGAGAACAATGCATAGAAAACAGAATCTGTCAAAACAGAACAGTCTGTAGCAATCTGTATATTCTGTATACTTCTGATATCTCAAAAAATCTGAAAAATTACGAACGTCTGGAAAATTTCCATATCAATCAGAAGAAGAAAGAATCAACTCAAAATCTATTCCATAATAAAAATGAAAATTAATTCCGTGAGCAGAAATTTTCTGTCTTTTCTCAGCGTGATCAAACAACTATCACCCAAACTAATCGTAAAGGCTTTGCTTGGCACATTATTTTAAAAAAACAAAGGAATTGTACAAGGGGATAATTATTTTTGTGAGAAAATTCCATGAAAAATTCTACATTGTTTCCATGAGCATGAACACAAGTGTTCAAGGTCGACCCTCACTTCCACAATGCATCACCTTTCAATCACTTCTCTTTTTGAAAAAGTTTTAAGTTCCCCTCTATATATATATATATATATATTTTTTAAACTAAATAAAAGCACTCAACAGAAATAAATGACTCTCTAAAACTTCCGGGTTGTCTCCTAGGCAGCGCTTTCTTTAAAGCCATTAAGCTAGGCATAAAGTGCTCAAGTAATGGATCCACCCGGATCCCAAGGTATATCAAAGCCAAATTTAATTAGCAATGATTTGAAATTTAGTAGTGAGCACAAGGTAACATATATCATGCAATGACGAAGTCTAACTGTCTTCCTATGCATTGGCATGTCATAAAAGAACAATTCATGCACATCAAGTAAAGGCCAATACATAGCATAAGCAGTTTCTTGCAATTTTATCGTATTGGAAACATAGAGAGGTGGAGATGTAGTTCCTCTCTCATAATAATTGCAAGTAGGAGCAGCAAGCACATGCATATTATATTCATCAAGATCATCATGTGTAACATAAGGAACTATAGCTAGCTCAACTTCATAGGCATCATTCATATTGGCATCATGGCCACAAGCATAGCAAGCATCAAGTTCATCAAAAAGGGATATTCCAAACGAATCCAAGGGATCATAGCATTCATCCTTCGGTAAGAACGAAGGGAAATGAAATAATGTAAGTAGAAGAGTTACTCTCATTAGAAGGTGGACACTGGTAGCTAGTCCTCTCTTCCTCCTTTTGTTCTTCGCTCTCCTCTTCATCTTTTTCATCTAATGAGCTCACAATTTCAGCATTTTCTTCTTCCATAGTTTCCTGCAAAATAATAGTCTCTTCTTGGGCAGCATAGGATTTCTCCTTAAATCGTTCAATATGGGCATAGTAACACCATATCTCTTGCATAGTTCCCAAGCATACCATTTCAACAAATGGATTTGATCCCATAAAAGTTTCCCTTTTTGAGTCAAGCGATAATCCCTAAAGTATTCACGTTGATCCAACGTGTATCCCATTATATAATTGAATGGGGCTTTCTCATGATTATGAAAGAAGTATATAATATTTTCCACGTAACGAGCATCGAGGGTTTTAGGAGGTTCCCCATCTCCATGAGTAGCAAGTACACCTAATTTTTTTGGTATTTCGTGTTCCATATCCATAACTAAAGATAAAGAACAGCTTAGAACACCAAATAAATCTATTTAGTGATAAAGCAAACAAGCACACACGAGAATATTCACCCCACGCTATTGTTCCCCGGCAACGGCGCCAGAAAAAGGTCTTGATAACCCACAAGTATAGGGGATCAATTGTAGCCTTTCTCGATAAGTAAGAGTGTCGAACCCGACGAGGAGCTAAAGCTAGGACAAATATTCCCTCAAGTTCTATCGACCACCGATACAACTCTACGCACACTTTACATTCGCTTTACCTAGAACAAGTATGAAACTAGAAGTACTTTGTAGGAGTGATAGGATAGGCTTGCAAGAAAGTAAAGAACACGTAAATAAAACTAGGGGCTGGTTAGATAAAGAAATAACTACGAGTATCTAACGAGTGTGGAAAAGTGGTGGTAGGAGTTGCGGAATTGTCCCTAAGCAATTGACTACATTACTAGATCGATAGCAAGTATCATGTGGGAGAGGCTTGTGCTAGCATGTCATCCCTTACTTGGAATTCTATGCACTTATGATTGGAACTATTAGCAAGCGTCTGCAACTACTAATGTTCATTAAGGTAAAACCCAACCATAGCAATAAGATATATTGGTCCCCCTTCAATCCCATATGCACCAATTTCTATGCTAGGTTTGAAGCTTCTGCCACTCTAGCCTGCCAATACATAGTCCTATCAACATACAAATAACCCTATGGTGTGATCCACGCGCGCGATCATTTGATGGGCACCAAAGTACAGCAACATAACCACAAGCAAATTAAACCAATCATAGCAATTCATCAATCACCGATAGGACAACGATAATCTACTCAGACATCATAGGATAGCAACACATCATTGGATAATAATATGTAGCATAAAGCACCATGTTCAAGTAGAGGGTACAGCGGGTTGCGGGAGAGTGAATCACTGAATATAGATGGGGGAAGATGATGGAGATGTTGGTGAAGATGACGGAGGTGTTGGTGTAGATCGGCGTCACACGATGATGTCCCGGGCGGCGTTCCGGCGCCGCCGGGAGAGAGGGGGAGAGATCCCTGATGTCAACTATTCTTCCCCTTGCAACGGCACGAGAAGAATGCTATTAGCACTCTCCGGCAATCGAAACTAGAAGAATGTTGTTGACGGCCCACCAGCGCGTGGGATCGTAGCAGTTTTCGAGGGTAGAGTATTCGACCCAAACTTGTTGGTTAGCCAGACAGGAGGTGAGAGGACACTCTCAAGTATTAGCAGCTGAATGCGTCAGACTCAACCACACCTGAAAGATTAGTATCTGGAAGCAAAGTAGTAACAGCAAAGTAGTATGATAACAACGGTGTCAAAAACAATCTCTTGACACGGCAGACTATTTCTAACGATTGTATCAATGGCGCCAAGTTGCCTCGTTGACGGAAATTGTCAGTTCCCGTCACGACCAGCGAACCAAAATTGTAGCAGGTAGCAGCAGTGTAACGAGCAATAGCAGTGGCAAGGAATAGCGGTTGTGACAGCAATAGCAAGTAGCAATAGTAGCAAGCGACAGTAGTAGCAACAGTAGCAGCAGAGCAAGACAAGTAATAGCAGCAACAACAGTAGTAACCGCAGCAGACCAAGACAAGTAACAGCAGTCGTAGGACAAACTCGTAGGCAATGGGACGGTGATTTGTTTGGATGATATTCATCATGCAACAGTTATAACACGGAGAGATATGTGGCAAACTCGTAGGCAAACGCGACGAAAACTTCTCTTTTTATTTTTTCTGGATGAAAGTGAACTTATGGACCTGAGGTTGGGGCGTCAAAGCCGTGTGGGCCCCACAAGCCTGCCCACCGCCACCAGGGGGTGGTGGCGGAGCCAGGGCTTGTGGCCCACTAGCCCACCCCCTCAGGTGGAACTTGCCGCAGATATTTTTCATATTTTCCAAAACTGCTCCCCGTAAATTTTCGGGACGTTTGGAGAACTTTGATTTCTGCACAAAAATAACACCAAGGCAATTCTGCTGAAAACAGCATCAGTCCAAGTTAGTTCCATTCAAATCATGCAAATTAGAGGCTGAAACAAGGGCAAAAGAGTTTGGAAAAGTAGATACAATGGAGACATATCAAGCCCCCCTCCTTCTTATTCTTCCTTGACCTCCTCCCTAGATGGGACAAGGGTTTCCCCTCTGGTCCATGGTCTCCTTGGCGGCGGAGGGGCGAGAGCCCCTCCGAGATTGGATCTCTCTCTCTGTGTCCTTCTGTTTCTGCGCTCCCAGATTCTGCATTTCACCGTTTCTTAAATTCCCGGAGATCCGTAACTCCGATTGGGCTGAAATTTTATCACGATTTTCTTCCGGATATTATCCTTCTTGCGGCGAAATAAGGACACCAACCGCCTTAAGGAGTGGCCACAAGCTTGCCTTCCGCGGGCCCACCCCCTATCCGCGGCGACAGGGCTTGTGGGCACTTCGTGCATTGCCTCGCGTTGATTCTTCTTCCCAAAAAACATAAATATTCCAAAAAAAAATCCCTGTAAGTTTTTATTACATTTGGACTTCGTTTGGTATGGATATTCTGCGAAACAAAAAACATGCAACAAACAGGAACTGGCACTGGGCACTGGATCAATATGTTAGTGCCAAAAATAGTATAAAAAGTTGCCAAAAGTATATGAAAGTTGTAGAATATTGGCATCAAACAATTAAAAATTATAGATACTCAATATGCATAGATACAACAATGGCATCACAACATAACCATACAACATCACAACATTTATTTAAAAGGCTCGGAAGAGCCTTGCATAATAAGTTCATATAGGTGGGGGTCACATGACCCAACACTCAAGTCGTACAAACAAATTCATGCAAGCCATGCGCAAGCATTAAAGTTGTCTGAGTACAGACGGATGAAAGGAAAAGGCCTAAAGCCTGACTATCTACAGATCCCTTCTGAAAGGGCCAGATCGTAGCTGGGACACCAGCTACTCGTCGTCATCGACGTCTAGCGAGAACCCACCAGATGGTTTGTGGGTGTGGGACAAGTTCTTATATTCTTCTTGATGCACCACTTGGTGTGGATGCATTATTAGAGTATCAGAACATGTCAAACAAATTTGAGCACAATTGGAGACACTTGGCAACGTAGAGTTGCTCAAATTTGGATCTGGACAGATAGGGTTTTAGAATAATTAAGTGAATCAAATCAATTTGGATTGATATGAAACTTGGCAAGATCATCACATCTATCATATGTGACATGCTAGAATTTTACAGGAATTTATTGAGAATATTTTTTATAGAATCAAAATCTTGAAATAGGCAGGAAGGGTTTTGAAGGGTTTTCCCTATATTTTGAACATGACCATGTGTTGAAACTCCTATATATGGAATATGTATATCCACTCAGTTTCCCTAAATTTTCTCAAATATTTTGAATGCAATAAAAATAACGTCCTTGACAAGGGACCATTTTCTGGTCTTAGAGAAAGATATTTAAATAAAATAGTAAAATAACTTTTAAAATAATAATATTGTGGTTTTGGGAATAAATTTTGATAATGGGAATTGAATAAAATACTTGATGCTACATAACTTCCCTAATTTGAGAACTTGTAGTACAAATTCCAACCCACGGGGTTTTGAAAGCTTAAATCAAGGAAATGCTTTTTGGTGAAAATAATATTTGGTAAAATAGTTTCTGGTCCTATACGCATGTCATGATCATAAGGCAAGGGTTTGGGTCAAGGAGGTGAGTTTGTAGAGTGGAAAGAACATTGGGATTTAAACACATGCAAACAAGCAAGCAAGCAGCAATCACATCAAGCGTCACAATCATTCATAAAAAATTTAGTTGGTCCTAATTTTGAGATAAGTTAATTTAGTCACGAGAGTCAAACAAAGGGTGTGACAGGACATGACTATTTGATTGGCCCAAGGCTCAATGTAAGATTATTGTATCGAGCCCTCGCTTGATGCTTCACCAGAAGTACGCTTTCTTGAGGAACTCCTCGTGAAGAAACTCATCTCCCTAAGAATAAATTTCTCAAATTTTTGAGCCACAAATTTATGTCAAAAAAAACTTTATGAGAACGATAGCAACTACTCATATGGATACTTACAGGCTATATCAAGCATTGATGCTATTTGGAACTTCAAGAATTTCACATGCAAGCTCATTTTCTGTAGCACCAAGAGAAGGAATTTATGCAGAATATAAAACACCAAGGCAAAAACTAATTGGAGAAATGTAGGAGTCACATACCAAGGAACAATTTCCTCAAAGTAGTTTTGGAAATGGGGTTTCGAGCAAAGAGATCGGAAATTTCAGTTTTTAGAGGAAGAACACATGAGACAGAGAGCTAGGAAAAAATTTCTAGAGGTAGAGGATGATGTGAGCTAAAGGGGTAAAACAGGGGGCTTGTGGGTCCCACAAGCGATCAGGGCGCAACCTGGGGGTCACGCCCTGTTGGCTTGTGGCCCACACGTGCATCTCCCTATTGTTATTTTTAAGCCAAAAATTCTTATTTATTTCACACAAAATCATGTTAAAATTGTGTGGCATTCTCAGAATTTTTATTTTTGGGTCATCTTTCGAAGGTACGGAAAACTCAAAAAACAGAGTAATCATGCCATTTTACTTTTATTTATCTAAAATAACAAAGAATAAACTTGGGATACAGAGAGTTGTGAATACTCAATTCATCAATCACATGTCTTTCGAAAAGGATCCATTAATAAGGTTGATCAAGTCTTATTAACAATCATTTTTTATAAACATGAAACCGAAGAATTTTGTATATCACTAGGTTAAGTCAATGGGGATTTCCATATCCCCAACAATAATATTACAGTATTTCTTTTTCTTGGCAGTAGGTAGAGGGATGGTAAAATCTCCAATGATGACCGTCGGAATAGGTTCAATGACATTAATATTGTTGACCAAACTTTGCTTCTTCGGAAAATGCAGAGTATGTTGCTTTCCATTAACATGGAAAGTGACCTTGCTTTTGTTTTAATCAATAATATCCCCTGCAGTATTTAGAAAGAGTCTACCGAGGATTCGACATATTGTCGTCCTCGGGCATATCAAGAATAACAAAGTCTCTTAAGATAGTAACATTTGCAACCACAAGGGGGGCGTCCTCGCAAATTCCAATATGTAAAGCAGTGGATTTATCAGTCATTTGCAAAGATATCTCAGTGGGTATAAGCTTATCCAATTTAAGTTTTTTAATAAAGGGAGAAAGGCATAACACTAACATCAGCTCCTAAATCACATAAAGCAGTTTTAACATAATTTCTTTTAATAGAGCAAGGCAAATTTGTCAGAATCGTGACTCAAGTCTTAGAATCTTACGATCTTATGATCCAAACTACCCCCTCCGATTCTACAATTTTGCTCATAGAATCTAAGTTTCTACGATCCTAATAGTTATGATTCTATGATTCACGATCCTAGCAGCGGAACTCCGATCCGATTCAAAATCGTGATTCTGACAACTTTGGAGCAAGGTACTATGGGTATAACCGGATCTCCCAACTTCTTAGGTATTCCACCATGAGAAGTGTAATTAGCAAACATAGTAGAAACTTTAGTTCTAGGTATCTTTCTTTTATTTGTAATAATATCCTTCATGTACTTAGCATACACACGCATTTTTCAAAACACCAGTCAAACGAGTGCGCAAAAAGACAGGTCTAATCATTTCAGCAAAGCATTCAAAATCTTCATCGTCCCTACTTTTAGAAGGCTTTTGAGAGAATGGCATGGGTTTTGGACCCATTGCTCTCTTTCCCTTCCATCTTTTCTAGCAACAAAGTCTCTCTTATCATAACGTTTATTTTTAGGAGGTGGGCTATCAAAACCCTCAACAGTTTCTATCTCAACATCATTAATAGGTTCCTTAGTACTACCTGGTGGACCTTCTACATGAACATCATTATTATCATTATCATTATCATTAACTTCATGTTCACTACCATATGGTGTCTCACCATCAAAAATAGAAACACCATTATGATTCTCAGCACGTTTCTCAATATTAGGTTCACTAGGGTCATGCAAAGTCCTATCATTTTTCTTTTTCTTTTTCTTATTAGTGGAACTAGGAGTATCATCATTAATTCTATAGGAGTCATGTTCTATTATTCTAGGTTCACCTTCAGGGTAAAGAGGTTCTTGAGTCATTCTACCTCCTCTAGTCATTACTCTAACAGCATGATCATTAATGTTATTCATTTAAACAAGAAAATCATTTTGTGACTTAGCTACTTGATCTAGTTGGGTGTGAACCATAGAATCATATTTACCTAGACCTTTCACATCATTAGAAATGCTAAACATCAAGTCACTTAAGCGGTCTACCAACGTGGCATTAATCTTCAATTGATCCTTAACATAGTTATTAAAGTGTTTTTATTTAACAATGTTCAGGAGTCTTAGCATAAGGTATATCATTTTCAGTAAAGGAACGGAGAGAGTTTACCTCTACTACCTGTGTTGGCGTATCAAGTCCACCTATTTCTTCAATAGGTGGTAATTTCTTGAAATCCTCAATTTTAATACTTTTCTCTTTCATAGATATTTTTGCGTCTTGCATATCTCCAGGGCTGAGGAATAGAATACCTCTCTTCTTTTGAATAGGTTCTAGTGGTGGTTTAGGGAGTGCCCAATCATCAACATTTTGCAATATATTATTTAGTAACTCTTCTACTTGTGCAACGGTTCTTTCCCTGAAAACACAACCAACACAACTATCTAGGAAGTCCCTAGAAGCATCAGTTAGTCCATTATAAAAGATATCAAGAATTTCATTCTTCTCAAGAGGAAAATCAGGAAAATCTCTAAGTATCTGGGGAAGCCTCCCCCAAGCTTGAGGGAGGTTCTATTCTTTAATTTGCACAAAGTTAAATACTTACTGTAAAGCAGCTTGTTTCTTATGAGTAGGAAAATATTTTTCACAGAAGTAATAAAGCATATCATGGAAACTACACATACAACAAGGAGGAAGAGAAAGAAATCATTCCTTGCACTCGTCTTTCAGCGAGAAAGTAAAAAAGCTTAAGGATATTATAGTAGTGTATCTTTTCATCATTGGTGAAACAAAGAAGCAATATCATTCGGTTTCATAAGGTGTTCGACCACAATTTCATTTTCATAACCATGAAAAGGATCAGACTCTACTATAGGAATTAATTCAGGGTCTATAGCAAATTCATAGTCCTTATCAGTGACAAATATAGGAGAAGTAGCAAATTTAGGATCATGTTTCATTTTCTCCATCATAGATTTTTTTTAGTTTGCATAGTAATATTTTCAAATCATCTCTATCTTTGCAAGCAAGAAAGTCCCTAGCTACCTCACCATCCATAACATAACCTTCAGGTACATAACGTAATTCATATCTATTAGGAGGACGAGGTGTAACAGGTGATTCAAGGGCTTCATCACTTTCAGCATTTTCAAGTTTTCTAGATCTAGCAATATGAGCATCAAGTAATTCACTATGTGGCGCGGTTTCGGTTTCAACATGTGTAGCAATAGTATCATGATTAGTTTTAGAATTAGCATCATCAAGTTCATGTGACATATCAGGAAGATCAACAGGTAGTGGTGTAACAAGCTGATTAAAAACAGTAGGTGAATCGAAAGCAGAGCTAGATGGCAGTTCCTTACCTCCTCTCGTGTGAGAGGGGACGATCTTAGTTTGATTATCTTTCAAGTTCCTCACAGTGGCAATTGGATATCTTCAATTCAACACAATAAATAGAGCTATGCTCCCTAGCAACGGCGCGAGAAAAAGGTCTTGATAACCCACAAGTATAGGGGATTGCGGCAGTGTTCACGGGTAGTATTTCACCCTAATTTGTTGATTCGACACAAGGGGAGCCAAAGAATATTTGTTGGCCTTGACAGTTGAGTTTTCAATTTAACCACACTTGGGATATCTCTGTGTAGCAAGGATTTAGTAGCACAGAAAATGGTAGTAGTAACAGTAACAGTGATTAGCAACAATTTTGGTAACAGTAGTAACAATAGCAATTGAGTAGCAGGTGTGACAGTAGCAGCATGGTAGTAACTTAGAAAGATTCAGTATATGTAAAGCGTAGGCACGTGGATTGGTGATGGCTAATGGATTAGATGGCATTGATCATGTAATAGTTACACACTAGGGCGACATGGAACTGTCTCCAATTCATCAATATAATGTAGGGATATATTTCGTATATAGTCATATGTGCTTGCGATAAGAACTGGCATGACATCCTTTGTCCTACCCTCATGTGGCAGCGCGGTACTATTGGAAACTAAGGGATATTAAGGCCCAGTTCTTTTCACCCTGGATTCTAGAGAATCAGGATTATGGGAAATTCTTCCAGAATCTGCTTCTCCCAGAATCTGTCGTCGAGTTCTTTTCAGAGATTGTAGTTTGAGATTTCGGAGAGTGTTGTGTGTTGAAATGTCTATACTGCCCTTAGACAAATAGCTATTTTATCTATGAGCAATAGCAGACAAAATGAAGAGGGAAGAAACAGAGATGGGAAAAAGAACTCACGTGAGCGTCGAAACTAGCTAGCTGGGGGCAGACTGCAGGGTGGGGCGGATTTGAGGAGGGAGGCGGGACGGGGCCTGGCCTGGCCTGGCTAGCGGCGGCGGCGCCGTAACCCTAGCCGCGGGGCAGGGCGAACTATGGGGCGGGGCGGGGTTGACGCCGGGGTGGGGAGGGATTGACGGGGCGGGGCCGGCCTGAGGAGCCAAGATGGCCAGTGGGGCGGCGACGGCTTGGCCGGCAGCGACGGCGAGATGCGCGCCGAGGTTAGGCGGGAGGGGAGCGTAGCGAGGACAGAGGGGAAACGGGCAAGCGAGACGAGGAGCTCGGTCATTTTTGGTTCCAGGGGATGATAGTTCGATGGCATTTTGCCCGTAATTACGTGATACAATAGGGGCATAGTTTTATTTTGAAACGTTTTCTTTTGTGGGACTAGCCAGAATCCTGGGATTGTGGGAGAAACCAGGTTTTCGTGGGATTTTGGATTGCACTAGGATTCTACATAATCTGGTCGAGATTTTGGAAGGTCAATCGAGTTCTTTTGGCTCGGGATTTTCGGGGTTGAGATTCTCTATAATATGCTCAAAAGAACTGGGCCTAAGGCCTCCTTTTAATAGAGAACCAGAACAAAGCATTAACACAGGGTGAATACATGAACTCCTCAAACTACTTCAATCACCAGAAAGAATCCCAATTATTGTCACCTTGGGGTATGCGGCTCAAGACACGTAATAGGTAACTACATCTTGCAAGATAGGATCCAAATCACTCTCACATTCACAAAAACATAATAGGTTCACATCTGAAATCATGGCACTCGGGCCCTAGTGACAAGCATTAAGCATAGCAAGGTCATAGTAATCAATCTCAAAACATAGTGGATACTAGGGATCAAGACCTATCAAACATAACTCGATTACATGATCTATCTCATCCAATCCCACCATCGTCTAGAGAGCCTAAAAAGGAATTACTCGCTCCTGGTGGTGAGCATAATGAGGGTGTTGATGGAGAAGGGTTGGTGATAACGACGGCGACAAATTCCCCTCTCCGGAGACCCAAACGGACTCCAGATCAATCCTTCCGAGGAAGAACAAGAGGTGGCGGCGGCTCCGTCTCGTGAAACGTGATTAAAACTTCTCTCTAATTTTTTCACCGAAGATGTGATTTTATAGGACTGGAATTAGGGTCGGAGTAGCACATGAGCCCCCACAAGGCATCACGGTGTGGCCTGGGGGGTGCCCTATTGGCTTGTGCCCCCTATCACACCTCCTTTGGAAGGTATTCGCTCCATAACTCCTTATAAATCCCAAAACTAATACACAAAAAGTTTTCTTCCGTTTTCGAGAACTTTCATTTCTGCATAAAAATAACACCAATGTAGTTCTGTTGAAAACAGCGTCAGTCCGGGTTAGTTTCATTCAAATCATGCAAATTAGAGGTCAAAACTAGAGCAAAAGTGTTTGGAAAAGTAGATACGTTGGAGACGTATCAATCACACACGCTATTCTTCAAACAATCATGTGTAATATAACACCATCGCACACGGTTTATTCGTTCTAACTCTGTGCAGTATAATTTATTATATAATAGCTTATTTTATTTAATTTATTATTTGAATTTGAAATTTCAAAATATTAATTCACATCCATCAATACATAGCATAATTACAATGGTCCAACAGCCAATGCATAAATGAAAAGATGAGTACATGTTCGATGGTTACATAGTTTGGCAAAAGATTAAATATGATGAACCATAATATATGGTACTAGAGACGGCAAAGGTGAAGAGAGAATTTTATATCCCTTTGGTTGTCGATGGTATTGAAGAATAGGAATACCCATAATGTGCCCTCCTTCATGCCAAAGGTGCGGACAACTTTTGTCCAACCCCGTGTGATGATCGCCCATCCATCCTTCACCACCTTGAAGAAGACTTCTAGGCCATTATCATGGTAGCATGAATTATATACTATAACCTTCGTTTCCTCCACACCAGCCAAGTGGTTTGCCAGGTAGTCTTGAGTAAATTCCTTCAGGAACAACCGAAAAGAGACAACTTTCAGGTATTCATGTCTAATAGAGTAACTTGTTCTCGATAGGAAAAGAAGGCAACAGATTACTTACCAGCCTAAAGTTCATTGATGTGTTGGATAAAGTGTAAATAATAAGTTTAATTCCAATCATATGTCTCTTCTTCCTAAGAATTTTCCTTATTTTCCTCACTTTATGCTTGTTCAAGTTTATCTCATTGCCCCATATGGAAAGGGGATCGAAGCGTGGATCAGTACCACTGACATATGTACCTACAAGCAACAAATAAATGTTAGCCCTACATATGTACCTAAGCTACAATTGCACAAATGATGTAAAATGCTATAAGACAATGGGATGTGACTAACCTCGATGGTAAACAATGGCATCACGCATTGTAGCCCTAGATAAGTAATAGAAAGGCATGTTAAATGCAACAAGGTTAACATCTACCAAAAATAGAAAATGTTAATTAAATGACAGTATCTTCGGTGATATTTTCATTGCGAGGAGTATCACGGTAGCAAGGGGACAGAGGAAAATTAGTGGATATAATTGTTCGCTACAACAGGCTTAACAACAATCTAGCATAGGCATTGTTAGATTGTAACTGGTATTGGTGAAATTAAATTGGAAAGTTCATACTTGAACAGCAGTGCGCATTACTAAATAAACAACGTACGTGTTTAATAGAGAGTACACACAACCTAACATAGTCATTAAAACTTGTACTGGTGAAACTGAAATTGACAGGGCTAAACATCGCAAGCAAGATGTTGCTAGAGCAGAAAATGGCCCAGTTGTCTAGAAAAGGTAGGGGAAATAGCCAAGATGTGTTAGTCGTGTTTACTACAAGAGGCTTAACACATCAACGGTACAAAATATACCCATTGCAACTGGTATTGGTAAAATTGAACTGGACAGTTCATACTTGATATATCCCGAGGGATAGCTGTTAGGTCACTTCATCTTTGCCGGAGCCCAACCAAAGTCGGTGGCGAGGTATTCCTGCGGGTCGAAGCATGGATCAGTACCGCTAACATATGTACATATGAGCAACAAGTAAATGTTAGAAGCTAAAATGCAATTGCATAATTGATGTAAATACTATAAGATATTGGGATGTGACTTACCTCAAGGGTAGACAACAACACCGTGCATTGTGACCCTGCATAAGTACATGGAAAGGCATGTTAACTACAACAGGGTTAACATCCACCAAAAATATCTAATGGTAATTAAAGGACAACATCTCCAGTGGTACATTCATTGCAAAGAGTAGCACGATACCGAATGGACAGAGTAAAAAATAGTTATAATTATTCACTACAATAGGCCTAATAGCAACCTGGCATAGGCATTGTAAGTTTGTAACTGTATTGGTGAAATTGAACTCGACATTTCATACTTGAACAACACAGTGTGCATAACTGAAGTAAAAATGGACGTGTTAACTACAAAGTACACACAACCTAACATAGCGATTAAAACTTGTGCCAGTGAATCTGAAATTGACACGGTTAAACATTACAACGGGTATTGGTAAAATTGAACTAGACAGTTCATACTTGGTAAATCCCGAGGGGTAGTTGCTTAGGCATTTCATATCGACTAGACCCTATACAAAGTCGGCGGCGAGGTGTTCCTGCAAGTCAAAGCATGGATCAGTACCGCTAACATATGTATGTGTAGAAGTGTGGGGAGCTTCATCTTGGACAGAGCCCGCACCAAGGTGGTGGCGTCTGTTGGGGAACGTCGCATGGGAAACAAAAAATTTCCTACGCGCACGAAGACCTATCATGGTGATGTCCATCTACGAGAGGGGATTTCCGATCTACGTACCCTTGTAGATCGCACAGCAACAAGCGTTAAGAAACGCGGTTGATGTAGTGGAACATCCTCATGTCCCTCGATACGCCCCGCGAACCGTCCCGCGATCCGTCCCACGATCCGCACCGATCTAGTGCCGAATGGACGGCACCTCCGCGTTCAGCACACGTACAGCTTGACGATGATCTCGGCCTTCTTGATCCAGCAAGAGAGACGGAGAGGTAGATGAGTTCTCCGGCAGCATGACGGCACTCCGGAGGTTGGTGGTGATCTTATCTCAGCAGGGCTCCGCCCGAGCTCCACAGAAACGCGATCTAGAGGAAAAACCGTGGAGGTATGTGGTCGGGCTGCCGTGGCAAAGTTATCTCAAATCAGCCCTAATACCTCAATATATATAGGAGGGAGGGGAGGGACCTTGCCTTGAGGCTCAAGGAGCCCCAAGGGGTCGGGCGAAGTGGGGGGAGGAGGATTCCTCCTCCAATCCTAGTCCAACTAGGATTGGAAGGTGGAGTCCTTCTCTATTTTCCAACTTCCCCTTTTTTCTCTTTGATTTTCTTTCTCTCCTGCGCAGGGGCCTTCTTAGGCTTGCCCACCAGCCCACTAAGGGCTGGTGCGGCACCCCTAAGGCCTATGGCTTCCCCGAGGTGGGCTGCCCCCCCCCTCCCCCGGTGAACATCTCCAACCCATTCGTCACTCCCGGTACATTCCCGGTAATGCCGAAAACTTTCCGGTAATCAAATGAGGTCATCCTATATATCAATATTCGTCTCCGGACCATTCCGGAAACCCTCGTGATGTCTGTAATCTCATCCAGGACTCCGAACAACATTCGATAACCAACCATATAACTCAAATACGCATAAAACAACGCTGAACCATAAGTGTGCAGATCCTACGGGTTCGAGAACTATGTAGACATGACCCGAGGGACTCCTCGGTCAATATCCAATAGCGGGACCTGGATGCCCATATTGGATCCTACATATTCTATGAATATCTCATCGTTTGAACCTCAGTGCCAGGGATTCATATAATCCCGTATGTCATTCCCTTTGTCCTTCGGTATGTTACTTGCCCAAGATTCAATCGTCAGTATCCGCATACCTATTTCAATCTCGTTTACCGGCAAGTCTCTTTACTCGTTGCGTAACACAAGATCCCATGACTTACACTAAGTCACATTTCTTGCAAGGCTTGTGTGTGATGTTGTATTACCGAGTGGGCCCCGAGATACCTCTCCGTCACACGGAGTGACAAATCCCAGTCTTGATCCATACTAACTCAACGGACACCTTCGGAGATACCTGTAGAGCATCTTTATAGTCACCCAGTTACATTGTGACTTTTGATACACACAAAGCATTCCTCCGGTGCCAGTGAGTTATATGATCTCATGGTCATAGGAATAAATACTTGACACGCAGAAAACAGTAGCAACAAAATGACACGATCAACATGCTACGTCTATTAGTTTGGGTCTAGTCCATCACATGATTCACCCAATGATGTGATCCAGTTATCAAGCAACAACACCTTGTACATAGTCAGAAGACCCTGACTATCCTTGATCAACTGGCTAGCCAACTAGAGGCTTGCTAGTGACAGTGTTTTGTCTATGTATCCACACATGTATCTAAGTCTTCATTCAATACAATTATAGCATAGATAAACGATTATCTTGATATAGGAATTGTAATAATAACTTATTTATCATTGCCTCTAGGGCATAATTCCAAGAGTCTCCCACTTGCACTAGAGTCAATAATCTAGCCCTCGCATCACCATGCGAATTACATTGTAATAAATATAACACCCATACAGTTCTGGTGTTGATCATGCTTTGCCCGTGGAATAGGTTTAGTCAGCGGGTCTGCCACATTCAGATCTGTGTGCACTTTGCATATATTCACATCCTCCTCCTCGACGTAGTCGTGGATGAGGTTGAAGCGTCGTTTGATGTGTCTAGTCTTCTTGTGAAACCATGGTTCCTTTGCTAAGGCAATGGCACCCGTGTTGTCACAAAACAGGGTTATTGGATTCAGTGCGCTCGGCACCACTCCAAGATCCGTCATGAACTGCTTCATCCAGACACCCTCCTTAGCTGCCTCCGAGGCAGCCATGTACTCCGCTTCACATGTAGAGTCGGCTACAATGCTTTGCTTGGAACTGCACCAGCTTACCGCACCCCCATTAAGAATAAATATGTATCCGTTCTGCGACTTAGAGTCGTCCAGATCTATGTCAAAGCTTGCATCGACGTAACCCTTTACGGCGAGCTCTTTGTCACCTCCATATACGAGAAATATCTCCTTAGTCCTTTTCAGGTACTTCGGGATATTCTTGACCGTCGTCCAGTGATCCACTCCTGGATTACTCTGGAACCTGCCTGCCATACTTATGGCCAAGCTAATGTCCGGTCTAGTGCACAGCATTGCATACATGATAGAACCTATGGCTGAAGCATAGGGGACGAAACTCATTGTCTTTCTATCTTCCTCAGTTGCTGGGCATTGAGTCTTACTCAATTTTATACCTTGTAATACTGGCAAGAACCCTTTCTTGGACTGATCCATTTTGAACTTCTTCAAAACTTTATCAAGGTATGTGCTTTGTGAAAGTCCTATCAGGCGTTTTGATCTATCCCTATAGATCTTAATGCCTAGAATGTAAGCAGCTTCTCCTAGGTCCTTCATAGAGCAACTTTTATTCAAGTAACCTTTTATGCTCTCCAAAAGCTCCACGTTGTTTCCAATTAGCAATATGTCATCCACATATAATATTAGAAACGCCACAGAGCTCCCACTCACTTTCTTGTAAATACAAGATTATCCAACCACTTGTATAAACCCAAATGCTTTGATCACCTCATTAAAGCGCTTATTCCAACTCCGAGATGCTTGCACCAGTCCATAAATGGATCGCTGGAGCTTGCACACTTTGTTAGCATTTTTAGGATCGACAAAACCTTTGGGTTGCATCATATACAACTCTTCCTTAAGGAAACCGTTAAGGAACGTCGTTTTGACATCCATCTTCCAGATTTCATAATCGAAAAATGCAGCTATTGCTAACATGATTCTGACGGACTTAAGCATCGCTACGGGTGAGAACGTCTCATCGTAGTCAACTCCTTGAACTTGTGAAAAACCCTTTGCCACAAGTCGAGCTTTATAAACGGTCACATTACCGTCAGCGTTCGTCTTCTTCTTAAAGATCCATTTGTTCTGAATAGCCTTGCGGCCTTCAGGTAGTACTTCCAAAGTCCACAATTTGTTTTCATACATAGATCCTATCACGGACTTCATGGCCTGTAGCCATTTGTTGGAATCCGGACCCACCATTGCTTCTTCATAATTCGTAGGCTCATTGTTGTCTAACAACATAATTGATAAGACGGGATTACCGTACCACTCTAGAGCAGTACGCGATCTCGTCGACCTGCAAGGTCCGATAGGAACTTGATTCGGAGTTTCATGATCATCATCATTAACTTCCTCCTCAACCTGCATCGCAACGACAGGGGTTTCCCCTTGCCCTGCGCAACCATCCAGAGGGATGAGAGGTTTGACAACCTCATCAAGTTCTATCTTCCTCCCACAAAATTCTCTCGAGAGAAACTCCTTCTCGAGAAAAGCTCCGTTCTTAGCAACAAACACTTTGCCCTCGGATTTGAGATAGAAGATATACCCAACTGTCTCTTTTAGGTAACCTATGAAGACGCACTTTTCCGCTTTGGGTTCCAGCTTTTCAGGCTGAAGCTTTTTGACATAAGCATCACATCCCCAAACTTTAAGAAATGACAACTTTGGTCTTTTGCCATACCACAGTTCGTATGGTGTCAGCTCAATGGATTTTGATCGTGCCCTATTTAAAGTGAATGCAGTTGTTTCTAATGCATAACCCCAAAACGATAACGGCAAATCGGTAAGAGACATCATAGATCGCACCATCTCTAATAAAGTACGATTACGACGTTCGGACACACCATTACGTTGTGGTGTTCCAGGAGGTGTCAACTATGAAACAATTCCACATTGTCTTAACTGAGCACCAAACTCGAAACTCAGATATTCACCCCCACGATCAGACCGTAGGAACTTGATCTTCTTGTTACGATGATTTTCAACTTCACTCTAAAATTGCTTGAACTTTTCAAATGTTTCAGACTTGTGCTTCATCAAGTAGACATAACCATCTCTACTCAAATCGTCAGTGAAGGTGAGAAAATAACGATATCCACCGCGTGCCTCCACACTCATCGGACCACACACATCGGTATGTATGATTTCCAACAAGTCACTTGCACGCTCCATTGTTCCGGAGAACGGAGTTTTAGTCATCTTGCCCATGAGGCATGGTTCGCACGTGTCAAGTGAATCAAAGTCAAGTGACTCCAAAAGTCCATCGGTATGGAGTTTCTTCATGCGCTTTACACCAATATGACCTAAGCGGCAGTGCCATAAAAACATGGTGCTATCATTGTTAACTCTTAACTCTTTTGGTCTCAATGTTATGTATATGTGTATTATCACTATCAAGATTCAATATGAACAATCCTCTCACATTGGGTGCATGACCATAAAAGATATTACTCATAGAAATAGAACAACCATTATTCTCTGACTTAAACGAGTAATTGTCTCACAATAAACAAGATCCAGATATAATGTTCATGCTTAACGCAGGCACTAAATAACATTTATTCAAGTTCATAACTAGTCCTGATGGTAACTGAAGTGAAACTGTGCCGACGGCGATTGCATCAACCTTGGAACCATTTCCCACGCGCATCGTCACTTCATCCTTCGCCAGCCTTCGCTTATTCCGCAGTTCCTGTTTCGAGTTGCAAATATGAGCAACAGAACCGGTATCGAATACCCAGGCACTACTACGAGAGCTGGTTAAGTACACATCAATAACATGTATATCAAATATACCTGATTTTTCTTTGGCCGCCTTCTTATCAGCCAGATACTTGGGGCAGTTGCGCTTCCAGTGACCCATACCCTTGCAATAATAGCACTCTGTTTCAGCTTAGGTCCAGCTTTGGGTTTCTTCGCCGGATTAGCAACACGCTTGCCGCTCTTCTTCGAATTGCCCATATTTCCTTTGTCGTTTCTCTTGAAACTAGTGGTCTTATTCACCATCAACACTTGATGCTCTTTACGGAGTTCTGACTCTGCGACTTTCAGCATCGCGAATAACTCGCCGAGTGACTTGTTCATCCATTGCATGTTATAGTTCAACAGAAAGCCTTTATAGCTTGGCGGCAGTGATTGAAGAATTCTGTCACTGATAGCCTCTCGCGGGAGTTCAATCCCCAGCTCAGCTAGACGGTTTGAGTACCCAGACATTTTGAGCACATGTTCACTGACAGACGAATTCTGCTCCATCTTGCAAGCATAGAATTTATCGGAGGTCTCATACCTCTCGATCCGGGCGTTCTTCTGAAAGATAAACTTCAACTCCTGGAACATCTCATATGCTCCATGACGCTCAAAGCGACGTTGAATTCCCGGCTCTAAGCCATACAAGACTGCACATTGAACTACTGAGTAGTCCTCCTTACGTGTTAACCAAACGTTCTTAACATCTTGGTTAGCCGTGGAGGGTGGTTCGTCTCCTAGCGCAGCATTAAGGACATAATCCTTCTTCCCAGCTTGCAGGAGCAACTTAAGATTACGAGCCCAGTCTACAAAGTTGCTTCCATCATCTTTCAACTTAGCTTTCTCTAGGAACGTATTAAAATTCAGGGTGACTGTCGCGTGTGCCATTGATCTACAACACAAATATATTCAAAGTGGACTTAGACTATGTTCAAGATAATTAGATTTAACTAATCAAATTACTTGCTAAACTCACACTCAAAAAGTACATCTCTCTAGTCATTTGAGTGGTTCATGATCCAGTTCCACTAGCTCAAGTCCGATCATCACGTGCGTTGAGGATAGTTTCAGTGGTAAGCATCCATATGCTAATCATATCAACTATATGATTCATGATCGACCTTTCGGTCTCATGTGTTCCGAGGCCATGTCTCCACATGCTAGGCTCGTCAAGCTTAACCCGAGTGTTCCGCGTGTGCAACTGTTTTGCACCCGTTGTATGTGAACGTTGAGTCTATCACACCCGATCATCACGTGGTGTCTCGAAACGACAAACTGTAGCAACGGTGCACAGTCGGGGAGAACACAATTTCGTCTTGAAATTTTAGTGAGAGATCACCTCATAATGCTACCGTCGTTCTAAGCAAAATAAGGTGCATAAAAGGATTAACATCACATGCAATTCATAAGTGACATGATATGGCCATCATCACGTGCTTCTTGATCTCCATCACCAAAGCACCGGCACGATCTTCTGTCACTGGCGCCACACCATGATCTCCATCAACGTGTCGCCATCGGGGTTGTCGTGCTACTCATGCTATTACTACTAAAGCTACATCCTAGCAATATAGTAAACGCATCTGCAAGCACAAACATTAGTTTGAAGACAACCCTATGGCTCCTGCCGGTTGCCGTACCATCGACGTGCCAGTCGATATTAACTATTACAACATGATCATCTCATACATCCAATATATCACATCACATCGTCGGCCATATCACATCACAAGCATACCCTGCAAAAACAAGTTAGACGTCCTCTAACTGTTGTTGCATGTTTTACATGGTGACCATGGGTATCTAGTACAATCGCATCTTACTTATGTAAACACCACAACGGAGATGTATGAATTTCTATTTAACCTCATCCAAGGACATCCTTGGTCAAATTCGATTCAACTAAAGTTGGAGAAACCGACACTCGCCAGTCATCTTTGAGAAACGGGGTTGCTCGTAGCGATGAAACCAGTCTCTCGTAAGCGTACGAGTAATGTCGGTCCGAGCCGCTTCGATCCAACAATACCACGGAATCAAGAAACGATTAAGGAGGGCAGCAAATCGCACATCACCGCCCACAAAAACTTTTGTGTTCTACTCAAGATGACATCTACGCATGAACCTAGCTCATGATGCCACTGTTGGGGAACGTCGCATGGGAAACAAAAAATTTCCTACGCGCACGAAGACCTATCATGGTGATGTCCATCTACGAGAGGGGATTTTCCGATCTATGTACCCTTGTAGATCACACAGCAGGAAGCGTTAAGAAACGCGGTTGATGTAGTGGAACGTCCTCACGTCCCTCGATCCGCCCCGCGAACCGTCCCACGAACCGTCCCGCGATCCGTCCCACGATCCGCTCCGATCTAGTGCCGAACGGACGGCACCTCCGCGTTCAGCACACGTACAGCTTGACGATGATCTCGGCCTTCTTGATCCAGCAAGAGAGACGGAGAGGTAGATGAGTTCTCCGGCAGCGTGACGGTGCTCCGGAGGTTGGTGGTGATCTTATATCAGCAGGGCTCCGCCCGAGCTCCGCAGAAACGCAATCTAGAGGAAAAACCGTGGAGGTATGTGGTCGGGCTGCCATGGCAAAGTTATCTCAAATCAGCCCTAATACCTCAGTATATATAGGAGGGAGGCGAGGGACCTTGCCTTGAGGCTCAAGGAGCCCCAAGGGGTCGGCCAAAGGGGGGGAGGAGGATTCCTCCTCCAATCCTAGTCCAACTAGGCTTGGAAGGTGGAGTCCTTCTCTATTTTCCCACTTCCCCTTTTTTTCTCTTTGATTTTCTTTCTCTCCTATGCAGGGGCCTTCTTGGGCTTACCCACCAGCCCACTAAGGGCTGGTGCGGCACCCCTAAGGCCTATGGGCTTCCCCGGGGTGGGCTGCCCCCCCCCCCCCCCCGGTGAACATCCGGAACCCATTCGTCACTCCCGGTACATTCCCGGTAATGCCGAAAACTTTCCGATAGTCAAATGAGGTCATCCTATATATCAATCTTCGTCTCCGGACCATTCCGGAAACCCTCGTGACGTCCGTGATCTCATCCGGGACTCCGAAAAACATTCGGTAACCAACCATATAACTCAAATACGCATAAAACAACGCTGAACCTTAAGTGTGCAGACCCTGCGGGTTCGAGAACTATGTAGACATGACCCGAGGAACTCCTCGGTCAATATAAAATAGCGGGACCTGGATGCCCATATTGGATCCTACATATTCTACGAAGATCTCATCGTTTGAACCTCAGTGCCAGGGATTCATATAATCCCGTATGTCATTCCCTTTGTCCTTCGGTGTGTTACTTGCCCAAGATTCGATCGTCAGTATCCGCATACCTATTTCAATCTCGTTTACCTGCAGGTCTCTTTACTCGTTCCGTAATACAAGATCTCGTGACTTACACTAAGTCACATTGCTTGCCAGGCTTGTGTGCGATGTTGTATTACCAAGTGGGCCCCGAGATACCTCTCTGTCACAGGGAGTGACAAATCCCAGTCTTGATCCATACTAACTCAACGGACACCTTCGGAGATACCTGTAGAGCATCTTTATAGTCACCCAGTTATGTTGTGACGTTTGATACACACAAAGCATTCCTCCGGTGCTAGTGAGTTATATGATCTCATGGTCATAGGAATAAATACTTGACACGCAGAAAACAGTAGCAACAAAATGACACGATCAACATGCTACGTCTATTAGTTTGGGTCTAGTCCATCACATGATTCACCCAATGATGTGATCCAGTTATCAAGCAACAACACCTTGTACATAGTTAGAAGACCCTGACTATCCTTGATCAACTGGCTAGCCAACTAGAGGCTTGCTAGGGACAGTGTTTTGTCTATGTATCCACACATGTATCTAAGTCTTCATTCAATACAATTATAGCATGGATAAACGATTATCTTGATACAGGAATTATAATAATAACGTATTTATCATTGCCTCTAGGGCATAATTCCAACAGCGTCGGCGGCAAGGTGTTCCTCCGGGTTGACACGCACATAATGCACCGCCCATCGACCGCCATGAACTCCTCGACCACCCCATGATATGAGGTTGGGCTTATGCGAGGATGCTAGGCGATAGGGGTGGGGATGTGGAGGCATGAGGGTGATTCGCAGGCTGCATCCGAGCAATCGGGCCGGGCGGTGATGGAGGTTCGTGGTTACCTCACTAGATCGACGAGCGAGGCTGGGGCAGAACGTAGATTTGGTTGTGATGGCGGTAGTTTGGACTGCAGGGATGTGGTGGGGAATATGGGTAAATGTGATGGGTGGGTATTGGTGGGAGGAATAACTTCTGAAATCATGCGCCTACTGAAAATTTTGCTGCGAAACTCAAACCTCATGCGGGGGACCGCACAACATAGACGAAGCGCATCAAATACCCGTGTTCTAGAAAGAAAAGATTGGCGATCCCGCGTTAGAAAAATTGTACACCCAATGAATGTACTTAAATTAGCATATCATAATTTGCTCTAAAAACTACTAGTGTGGGGTAAGCACTAGTACTTGGATGCTCATAATTAATTAAACAAACGTTTGGATGACATAGATGCAAACTACTTCTCCAATGTTGGCCAGACTCCCTAGTTATCGGCCTTATCGGTGGCAGCCCAAACCGTGCTTGGATCTCTGGCCAGCTATCTTCAATGGCTTTGGTAGCTACCACCGTGGTCCTCATGGCAGGTGGAGGCATCGGGACATGCTGGCCAGAGGCCATCGTTCTCCTTCTTGTCCATGCCGATGGTAACCCACCGTGCTTGGATATCCGCCCACCTCTCCTCAGTAGCATGTGCGGGCACTTTTTTTCTTGGCGCGGATGCCTCTCTTTTCTTGCATGTTTTTTCCTTCTTCCATTCGGCTTGTGCGGCTTTGGCCTCCGCTTCATCCTTCACCCATTCAACGTAGGTAGCTTCATAGTCCGCCCAAGTTGGTGTCGGTCGTGGGCAACAAAGAACACGGCACATTGGGATGTCATTGCCTCCTTACCAGTTAGTGTACGGTCGCGGGCTGCTATGAACTTCGCATCAATGGTATCGTAATATTTACCACAACATGTATCGCATAACGGCACCACACTAGGTATCATGTTTTTCAAGCATGTGTTTCTTTTTCTGGAGTTAAAAACCAAGAAACAACACATATGTGTTTGTCTCTTCCCACACATATGATTTAAATTTATATTAATTTCCTATATGATACATGAAAAGTTGTTCAATGACACAGTTATGATTTTTAGAACTGTTTTTTAAGACCGTTTCATGTACAGAATGTTCGAAGTTGAATTATAAGCACAAAATGACTAAAAATGCACATAAAAGCCTAAATATAGTAAATGAGCCCGAAAATATGTCGCATTTGAACATGGTAAATTATAGTGGCTATGATGACAGTAAAAAATAATCAATTTGAAAGGACTAAGGAAATATGGGTTCCCTTCAAAATATCGTGATTTCACTCCCCAAACCATGAAACTTCATAGGTGATGGTTCAATATATGAAGAGTGTGTATGACCACATTAGCCAAACCTCTTCAAATATTTACCACATCATATTAAGGTCATGCCAAGGCACCACACGAGGTATCATGTTTTTCAGGCATGTTTTCAATTTTTCTAGAATTACAAAACAAATAAACGACACATCCGTGGATGCCACTTCCTAGACATATCCTTTCAAATTTTATTATTTCCCTGTAAAATACGTGAAAAATTATTCAATGACACAATTATGAATTTTCGAACCTTTTTATCACCTTTTCATGTACGGAACCTTCGAACTTGAATTATAAGCAGTAAATGACTAGAAAGTGAACATAAAAACCTAAATATAGTAAACAAGCTCAAAAAATGTCAAATTTGAACACGAAAATAATTCGTGGAGAAAAGACCAAGGAAATACGTGTTTCCTTTCAAATTTTTGGAAGACTTATACTTTGTGAAGGTCGTGTGCCTTCTAGAGCCGTGTGCGTACGTCCTATTGTTCTGATTGGCCAGAACCCCGGCCATGCGGATCGCGCATGTGCATCGTAGGATGCATCGCGATCGAACGGCATTCCACACCTCTCCCATTGCACCCGTCTACTGTATTGGGATTTTAGTTCGTAGATGCTCTAAATTAACGATGAAGGTGTTTTGCATTCCGATACACTTTGATCGAGCTGTATATACCATAATGATATTGATCACACATGGTTCTTGTTCACGAACCGTTTCCTACGTAGACCCTCAACTCCGGTCTCTCCCTCTTCGTCCTCACTCGCATTATTGTATAGTTGGTCGTTCTCGACCCCATTCCACCCAAATCTTCAAGCTCGGCGACGCATGTCGCAGCCAGCTGCCATCGGCGAAAGCTGCCGCATTTTGTTTCATCCCCTCGCCAACACCTATCAGCGCCGACTTTCTCGATGTTGCTCGACTAGGGATTTTTGCAGGATTGGGCCAGTTTTTTTCTAATGGAGAACCAGGTGATTAATTTTGCAAAATATTTGAGCATGCCTTGTCGTAGTTCGTATGTCGCTATCAATCACCTAGGGGAAATAGCCGTCGATGAATTTCTTATGTAGATGATTCAAGGGTTTTTATTCGTAGTGTCGATAGTGCAAGCACAAATCACGCAAGTGTGGTGACGGCGTTCAGGGGGACAAGAAGTTCTCTCTGACCATACCAGACGATTTTAGGGGGCGAACGGTATGTTCGATCTCACCCTACCATGGTTGGCATGGCCTAATATTATGAGCATGTACTATACATTTTAAAATTTAGATAAAAGGTGTCACATGCAGCATAGACGTCAAAGAGGGTTTTTTTATTCTAAACTAGGAAAATTCATGTTGTATTGTTCTTTTAATTACCCACATATTTGCATGTCATCTTGGTTACATTATCTGATTAATTAAATATTTTTATACTTTGATTTCAGCAATTGTTATGTTCTCTCAATTTCCTCCTTATTTGCTTTATTGGTCTATTATATGTAATGATATTATCATTCCCCACAGTACATCCTCTGTTTTGCAAGAACACGTGTACACGGAAATCTTGGCCTTTACTTAGTTGATGACTCCACTGATGTCATATTGACCATGAACCATGGATGTATAATGAAAGTACGGGTAAAAAATAATAACTTCGGTCGTCCCTATTTTGATGTGTGCCTTTGGACGAAATTATCTTTGTTTTATGAACTTAAGGATGAAAGTAAAATTCTAGTGCGTACACCGAAGCCTGGTTTTAACATGGATGTTTACTTCCCCAACAACAACATCCGGACACATTATGATATAGATTAATGTTCTTTCAATCATCTGACCAGATTCTGATATAGGTTAATGTTCTTTCAGCTATGTTTCCTAGCCAGCAACCAATTCAGATTTCCTTTTCTGTCTCTGTTTCCTAGCCAACAACTTCTAGTTACCAATGTATGCCACTATTCTTCTGCAGTGTCCTGAATAAAGAAGAACTTTCGACTTTTTATGCATGATATGTTCGATGCATAGCTAAAAATTTATATGTTACTGACCATACCAAATTTCACTGAAAAGACATCGAGCATGTCATAAAATTTGTTTGTAAACTACCATTGGAACATTTGAACTCTGGATTTGGGATGGGAACAAATCTACCACTGGTGCACACATTGAACAAGACCAATTGTGTCAACGAAATGCTATTACAAAAACATTGTTTTATGTGGTTGTTCATAAACTATAGATAGCTTCAATGATAGGTTACAATTGGTTTGTGTTCTCCAATTGCCCGCTGCGTCTGTTCTTGAACGTATTCCCCGGCGTGGTCCTATCACACTTGTGCCTGCTAGGAATTCCAAAGTGATTGCAAGGTACTGCATTTCCGGCACAAATGGAACCGTTCAAATTAATAGGTTCTCCGTTGTCCTTGCAATGCATCCACATTTTAAAATTGGAGACGCAGTTATACTCATGATCTACAAAGGCAGTGAAGTCATCTTACTTTTCATTCACAAGATGCCAAAATGTCATGATCAAGTTGCTTCGAGTGTATAGTTGTGGTTGTTGGCCCTATGCATCATAAAATATTTTGGTTGTTACTATATTCAGTATGTAGTTATGGATCATATGGTTGTCAAGATTGTTAAGTTGTATTTATTAAGTATCGTGTTTCCAAGTGGTGATCAGCGTTGATTTCTAGAAGGCATTTTGCATATTAATTGTTCAAATTCCAAAATGAGATAATATATTTAGATAGGTCCAGTGCCTAGTTGATGGGGTAATTTATAAAACATTAGATCACTAATTTACATCAATATAATATATATGAACTGCGCGTGCACAAAAGTGCTACTGCCCCTAACGCCGACCCAACACGCAGAGCTGCCGTCGTCCATCGTTTCATTTCTTGGCTCACGAGGACACGAGGTCGCCTAGTCAATGTCCTACACCCTGATCGGTCGAGGCAGGGTCAGCCTTAACACTCGTGATCGTCGATACTGCCTCGGGCGTAGCTCTCACCAGGACTGTCGCATTCACCGGGTCTTCATACATTATCTCGACGGCTCATGAGACCCTGACTACCGCGAGTGTTGCAGCTACAGCCGCCAGGCCTCCCCCGGCGTCTAGAGTTGCATCCTCCTCCATCTCGGAAATAAGATTACGACCCGTGCCGCGGCCAATGCCATAGTTGTCCTTGCGGCATCGCGGTTCCTTCTCCGCCACCCACACCATCCGGCGCACTTTGCATCGAGCCTGCAATATCGCACGCTTGCGGTCCCTAGCTGCTTTCAAGACGACCATGGCTAACCTGCTCGCTTGCTCGTGTCATAATTCCTACCTTCTCAGGTTATCATCAGGAGAGGTGGTGGCATGGCCGTCGACCCTCAAGCCGACCATTGCCCGGCAGCCTCAGTTCCGCCGTCGCCCAACTCCATCCTGTTGTCGGCCATTAGGAGTTTGACGGTATGTATGTCAACTAGCCGGGGGATTAGTGACTCGCCGTCGTCGGCCATCGTTGTGGTTATTTCGAGCTAGCTGTTGCCAAGGGGAGTGGGGATTTTACAATTTACAGTTGTAGTTGGCGCTTGCGTTTACGCATGAAGCATTGGCTAGAGGGCGGGAAAACTAATGGAGCCCACGAGCGATGACCAACCACCATTGGTGAGGGTATAGGCGACAACGGGTGGCAAGTCATGGCACACAGTTGTTACTTTACGTCTGTGTGTGGTTGTGTGACTCATCGGAGGCGCTTCATATTTTACACCGTGCTTTGATATATCTATTTTGGATGGCACACGGTCTGTGGAACATGTCTATAACATCATTTATTTATGCACCGAGGCGTTCGGGCCGGTTTCTGGGTAGCACATGTCTTGTTCCACCAATCGTGCGCGCTTTTTATTACTATTGCCACGCTTCTTTTACTTACATTGTGTGCCCATTAGATCACACAATACCCAGCATTTTCACGGTTTTTGAATTCTTTTCATTGCACACATAATCGCACACGAAAAAAATGTAGCAACTGTGTGTAGTCATGTATATGGACATAAAGAAATATCACACTTTTCGCTCTCCATCGTCTCTTTGCCCTCTCACAGCCCCCAAATCTGACCTTCTTCTTCTCACTATCCTCGCCTCCACAAAATCCTCAACATTACACATGTCATTAGAATCTGAAACTCCCCCCTCTCCATTACGGAAGGCGCAGGGTTAACGCAGCTCGTATGCGTGCAAGATCCCGCAGCGGTGGCGGCGGCGATATGCATTGACGAGGGTGTGGAGGCCTTGGCAGCAAGAGCGAAAAAGATGGTGGTTGCATTAGATCTATTGTGGGCAATCGCAGTTCTATATGTGGAATGTCCAGTTTTAGCCTCCGCACGGGCAGCACGCGTCGATGAGGTCGTCGTTGCCTTGGCGGCTCACACAAATTTGGTCGCGGTAAGGGCAGCAGCCTCGTTAGAGTCTGCTACCGCTCTAGCAGAGCGCGCAGCTTATGACTATGATGTTTATGGCCACTTGGAAAATATCTATCATGGGAGCATCGCACACCCACCTTTGGCCGTGGACGGGATTTTCCATGATACCAAAGCTATTGTGATGGACCAGGAGCAGAGGGATGGTAGGGCCTATGAAGTGTTCAAGGACATGGTCCTCGCCGCCCCGAATGTGGATCCTTCCTCCTGAGAGAGGATGCTACGTGAGTGCAAACAATATTTCAACATTGTTGAACCAATAGGCTAGCCCCACAACAACGGTGATGAGTAGATATTTACATTTTGTTGTTCTCTAAACCTTACTGATATGTAATGTCTCTAATATGTTTTTCAGTTGATTATGTAGGAGTATGAACGATAATTTTTGCAATCATTTTCTGAATCGGGTGCTTATTACCAGGAATTATCTATGTTATTATTTGTTTGTGTTATTTTCAGTTTTTCCACACAATTTAGATTACTGACCTGGTTATCAGGTATCCAACACATCTTGTTACGATGAATTGTTTATATTATTTTGTCTCATTGCAAATAGTTAAGTTGAGTGACATGTATGTAGCATAGATGTTGTGCAGACAGGACAAATCACAATACACATGGACTAAACTAGGAAACCCATTAGTGATGATTTCATCAATAGATCACAATTTTATACTAGCAAGCGTTTTCCCACAACACATAGAGGTTATAAGCATGAATCGTCTATGTTATTTTTTGTGTTTGCATACAATTCTGATTACTCACAGCTTTGGTATCTATCGCACTCATCTTGTTATGTCGAATTGTTTGTGTTCTGTTGTATCATTGCACAAGTTTATGGTACTGAACTGGATCTTTGTAGCCATTTGTGTTATTTTAGCTAATCGCAAATAGTTTGCATGGAAAAACTATGTGGCACAAATCGCACACGCAGCTCTTCTCTTAATCACATTTGATGGATTTGCCATCGCACACAATTCGTGTCATTGGCGACAGATCTTGAACTATACCAATTTGCGATTCATGCATCGCACAAATTTCGTCGAAGGATCTCTGATTGATGTGTCATCTTTGGACCATCCTCCGGTAGTGCTTGCGGTGGAAAAAACAAGTGTTTCTAGTGGCTCTCTGTTCATTTACCGATTTTAGAGAATTTATGGAGGTGGAATTAGGTCAAACGGAGCCATGTGCGGTGTTGCTTTTTCTTCTCCTTGCTTCCCGTCTGGTCTTCTCCCAAAGCTCCTAGGTCTCTTTTGTGCACACACAAAAATTCAAAATGTTTTGTAGCGCTTGGACTCTATTTGGTATTGATTTCTTGGAAAACCAAAAATAAGTAGAAAACAGCAATTGGCGCTTGGCACTTGGTTAATAGGTTAGTTCCCAAAAATAATTTAAAATAGCATATAAAGTATCCAATATTGATAATATAATAGCATGGAATAATCAAAAATTATTGATAAACTGTACAAAATGGTTTAAAAATAATATGTGTCCTTGGGTGCATGTTTTGGTCCCATGCAAGAAATGGGAATGAATTTCAAACATCTCGGCATCATGGCTTGGTCATAGACATTGATAATCTTGGTTTTAAAAGTCCACTAAATCCAAAACTTGCCTAAAATTCATGAAACTTGGCATGGTGTCATGACATGGAACCAACAGAATGTGGTAAAAAAATTGTCCAATTTGAGACAAGTTTTGGCATAAGTTTCTTACAAAACGGGACTTCACACAAGAAGCCTCGTGGTTCCGATAGCGAGCTTGTCACCTTTGTGGCAGAAATGATATTCGTTGCCTCTTCTCGCAATGAATTGTTTTAGGGGCAATAAAGACCATAGGAGTGTCATGTTAAAATTTTGGATTTATTCACGGTTTGTTTGGCCCTTTCAAAACATTAAATGATTTTCCTAGGCTTTTAATGTCCATATTTCAAATTTGAACTACAAACACATGCTACAGTGCACCAAAATGGGTTGAAAAATCATATATGTGTCCTTGGGTGCATTTTTAGATCCCACGCAATAAATTGGAATGGATTTCAAACATCTCCATGTCGTGGCTCGGCCGCAAACATTGAGAATATTCTTTTAAAATTCCAATAATTCCAAACTCACCTAAAATTCATGAAACTTGGCATGGTGTCATTACATGGCACATATAGGCCATGGTATTTTTCATGTCTGATCTGAGAGAATGTGTACACATGATCAGTGAATAACAACATTTTGCAAAAAGAGTTTTCATGCTATGATCGCAAACGGTTGTATTACTTAAACCATGGGCCGTATACCAACCCTATCCATGTTGCCATGTGTCCCATGGTTAATTATCCATGAGGTGTCGTGCGGGCAGCTGTTTGAGTAGAAGGGAGCTATGCGAGTAGTCTGTTGTGTAGACTCACCGGGAGTCGAGCCCTTTAACATCCATTTGTCGCCCGTCACACTCCAAATTGCCCCATTAATGGTGATAAATCTACTATTTAATATGTGGCCTTATTGCTCACTTTCTCTCGCTAGCTATAAATAATCCTCTATATTCACCATAGATTCCCCTCCCTCCAGAGTCCTATCATCCAAACCTTCACCTACGCCCTGGTGCAAAAAGATCACCTACCCCTAGTCTTCGGGTTTATTGAAGTCAACTCCGAGCCAAAGGATATGGAAAATAAGTAGGAATGGGACTTGATGAGTATGGCCATGAACAAGGCCGTAGAGGATGTTGCCCCTTCAAACGTCTAGCTCCCATCCCTGTGCTTGGGCCAGCGACCGTCCCCGTGGCATTGATGCCATGGTCGTCAAGCACCATCATAGAGCTGGAAGACGCGGGCATCAGTGAGGTCCCCGTTGACCCGCGTGAGATCGTCTACCTGCCATCGGCTATACCAAACAAGGTGCTCTTCCCCGTGAACATGCCAGCGTCATCGCCCATGCATGTGCATGTGTGCGCCCCTGCACACGCCACACAGATCCTTGTGCACGCGCCTACACTCTCCATGCCTGTGCCCGTGACAGCCTCACCATCATGGGATGCCTCCATCAACCGCTTCCTCGCAGCACCGCAAGTTGTTGTCACCCCACTCTTCAATTGTGTGTCGGACAGCTCTTTGAGGTAGAAGTCCAGAACCAACGGCATCCCAGACGACACCAACACTGGCGAAGGATGCCACACGGGAAGCCGTTGCTGCTGCAATTAGTTTTGTTTGTTTTAGTATTGTATTAGGATCGTATGAATGTAAGTAAACTCATAATATGACTGAATGAAATATATGGTTTTCTACAACTCGTGTCTGTTCCAAATAGTATTCATCACATATGCAAAGCGAGTGTTATGGTTCCTTCGCTAGTAACCAAGGGAAAATTTGGCGTGAAGGATTTGTGCATGGCCCATAGTTTGCCGCTAACATACATTTATCATTGCAAACCTTTTTCTGTAATGGCATGTGTGCTCCTATAGACTATTTGGTAAGAATTTGTCATATTGGGTATATTGCCATTTGTCAAATTGGGTATATTACCATTTGTCATATTGGATATATTGTCATTTTTCATATTGGGTATATTGTCATTTTGCAATCTAGTAACATTGCCATTTTCAACCTTGTAGCACTGCCATTTGCCAAATATTGTAGCTGAAGTTCACTAGCACACTCTAATTTTGCAACTAAAATTCACTAAACATAGATTTCATGCATAGATTAAGCATTCGTTTTTTATACAAATAGTTCAACTCGACAGTTAATGCAAACAAACGTTAGCCCAATTGTTGCCAACCATGTACTGTAGATTTCACATAGATTTCATGCATAGACTAAGCATTCGTTCTTTATAGGTAGTTCAACTATATATAGTAGCTAATTTTAAGTATGTAGTACATATCAACCATGTCTATAGTCATATGAACTAAACAAAATAGACCATAAGTACTATGGATAGGCTTTGTACTACTTCCAGCAGCCTCCTCCGCCGAGCGCGCTCAATAAGAGGCAGAGGAAGAGGATCCTATCAATGAGCTGGATGAGTGGAATTTGGTGTGTGTCGATGTTGCACCATGAGCGATGTGTAGATCGTAGGCCCTCTACCACTCCTAATGATCATCCTCGAAATGGCAGGACTCCTTGTAGATCTTTGCATTCCACATCACTGTTGGGGATTCTCTTGTGGCCTCGACGGCGATAACCTCCACTGTGTACGTGACCTGGCACTGCTCCTCCCTAGGAAGTCGATGTAGCGCACAAGCTCGCTGACATAAATGCCGAGTGGTTGGCCTTAGATGGCCACCACCTCCCGCCTTCGGGCCATGGTGACGGAGCGGGTGGTCGGTGGTGTGCACACACCCAACAGGTCCGCCACGTGCAGTAGACGTGGCCAGGGACTGCGCCGCCACGACGGTGCAACCTCCCAGTTGGATTTGTCCTTTCAAGGAGTGGTTGAGCAATGATGACGGGCTGGTGCGACTAGTGGTTGGGAGAGAAGCAAATGAGATAGCTACGGGGAGGGAGAAGCGAATGTGATGCGGAGTCGTCGATCATGAGGGTTTATATAGCAGGGCGGTAAGCATTGGGGTTTTTGGGGATTTCTTCAAGCTAGGAGGGAAGCATGTGCGGTTGCGTGCGGGAACCTATGCGGTTGCGTGGGAACGGGCTCACTGATAATTCATTGCTTCCTCTTCGATCCAACACATGGCCAAACTCAATGCATGTGCGATGCTGAAACCTGCACTCAAATCCTCCAGCAGCAACGCGGTGACAAGATGTGCAAGAGGAGGAGATAATGATGCGTAGACATATGTTTAATAATAATAACATTTTGTGAATAAATTACCTAGAAAACTGTCGTTCCCTACACACCGTCACAACGATTGTTCACCCATGGTGTGATGTGAAATCTGACCTCGTTTCCTAGGATGCCGTCGGCCGACTTGTAGACGATCATTCCCTGGTGATAGAAATCTCCCAGTTGATTAGTGGGGTTTAGCGGGATTTAGGCTAGTTGAACCTCCCAAAAAATTCCGTGATCATTCCGTGATGACATATGTTCTTTGGAGGGGTGGTTTAGCGGGATTTAGACTGATTAGCCTAACTTTCTCTCTGGTTTACCAGGTTAAGTAACAGGATCCATAAAAACTAGATATAATTAAAGTGGATGTAAGAAAGTAGTTGAATGTGTTATTATTATCCAATGCATGCATGCAATTAGTCATACCATGGATTGCTAGTACAAGGCAATGCCATTAATCTTTGTCACATTTACCATTAGTGGCTGAGTATATATGCTTCAGGGAAACAGGAAATTAAAGAAAAAAGAAAAAGTAAAACCGCTTCAGGGAACTTTCTAGACCTTTTTCAAGACCGAAAAAACCGCTTGGAACAGAGAGGCGCCCAATATAGCTGGGCCAACAGCGGGACCACACTGCACAAAATTCACAAAAATGGTGCGCATTCAAAAACAGGACCTTAACCTCGTACAAGCGTGCTGCTAACCAGCGGAGCTGAAGAGCTTTAGGCCTCGTTTGGTTAAGGGGGATTGGGAAGGTTTTGAGAGGGAGTGATTTCACGGGATTAGGTGAATCCCTTTGTTCCACCCAATCCTCTCAAATCCTCGGGGCTTTGCTTCCACTAGTCCCCCAAGGAGGGTTTTGAAACACATGGATAGGAAGGGATTGAAGGGGAACGGAGGGGATTGGGCTAAGCAAACCCTCCTACCAAATGGGCGCCCGAGGATCTGTGGGGTTTCTGGCCCTCCGGGGATTTTCCTCTCAAAACCTTCCCAATCCCCCTTAACCAAACGAAGCCTTAGTGATTAATAGGCAGAGCTCGGTTTTAAGAACTATCAGCAGTGTAAGATAATTATTTCTGAAATTTCCAACGCTATTATTTATATAAAAAATGTATAATTTTGAAACAATACAGGTTTCCAAAAATTGTCAATAAAACTTTAGAAACTAGAATACTATATTAAAATATGATTTCTATTTAAAAAAATCAATCATTGTTTGTAAACATAATATTTTTTTTCTGAATATGAGAATCTTTTTTAAGAATTGAATATTTTTCAAAATTCTGACCAAAAGTGGAAAACGTGATTTTTTGGAATCTCCAAATAAAAATTGAAAACAACATTTTTTGAATCTATGATTCTTTTGAAAAGAAGGATATTTTTTGAATCTATGAAATTTTTTGGAAAATATGAATGATTTCTGGACAACAAATATTTTTCATTACCAAACGTTTTTCCAAAATCAAGATTTTTTTTCACAATTGTGATTTCTTTTTGAAAACTGGAACATTTTGGAAATCTTATATTTTTTAGTCGCATATATTTTTTAAGAATAATTTTGAAACACATGAACATTGTTTCAAACTGTGAACACTTTTCAAAAAACATGAACAATTTTTGAAGCATGAAGATTTATTTTGAAAATGGAAACAACATTTGAAATTCAGAATTATTTTTGATTTTTGAACTTTTGGTTAAAATTTGTGGACAAACAAATATGGACTTTTTATGAGAATGGTAACAAATGTTTTAAAAACAACCAAATTTTGAAATCCTGATTTTTCTAAAAAAATTAAAATTTTGAATTTGCAAGAGACACAAAAATAAGAAGAAAAAGATATTAAAAATAAAAAACAAGGAAAGAAAAAAGAAAAATAAAATGAAGAATAATATAAAGCCAAGTAGTATTTTCCTGCAAAACGTACGCAACGTGAAACCTTGGAAGCGGGGTTTTAATTTATGGTTATTGTGAACAAACTAAAAACATATCTAAAATTCAAGATATTTTTAAATCCTTGATCTTTTTCAGTTCTTAAGCATATTTAAACCACAAAAAAGCAATGACATTTTTTGTTTCATCTAGAAGCAGAGCGGAAAAAAAATCAGCAAGCGAAGCAAGTGAGATGGTCGAGAGAACTAGGGGATCTTTGTGGGCCAAGGCTCAATGCACGTTTTAGGGGCATTTTTTAAACTAAGAGCGCAAAATAGACAACACTTTGAATCTATCATGTTTTCAGCAGTTATGATAGAGTAAATTATTTAACTTGATTTGAGATGATGAATATGTTGATAGTTTTGGTTTGCTACGTCGTTCCCTGGAGAACTGAATGAAGAAAAAATATAATCAAATGGATTTAAGTTGCTCAATTATGATTAGTTGAAAGAAACTACTCTTCTGTTTATCCATGCTTTTGCTTCTTTTTTACCAGCAAAAGAAGTTGTGTTACACGAAACGCCTTGCTCTCATGTATCTTACTTTGTAATGTAAACATTCATCTTTAATAGCTTTGCATCTATTTAAAAGGTTTGCTTTGCTGAGATAATTAATGATATAGTTAAGGAACATGCAAAAAAGCAAATCTCCCGTTGCAACGCACGGACATTTTTTTCCTAGTTATTGGAATAAGAATTAGAAACAAGTAATACATGGGAGACTTCCTGAAAGTTAGTCTTCGGCCGTTGAAAAAATTAGGTCGAGCTTCCTCATCATTTCCAGTGTCATCGGAGTCACACACAAGAAGTTCGTGGGTTTCCCTTAAAAGATGAGAGTATAGAAATTTGCTCTCCCATGATATATGCCACTATAATCACATTACCAAGGTTGGCCCAACAGTAAAGAACACCCTTGTATAGATACCACGTCGCAATCAACATAATCATTCTATGAACAAAGGAGGTGTTTGTTTCACAGATATTTACCTGTAATCCCTTTACAGCGTAAACAGAAAACGCTACATGTGTTTGTTTAATCCACATCGTAAACACATCCCTCCATAAACGGATGTAACTGCAGTACAGCTCCCTCCACTCCCCCCGCACGACCCTTCTTCCTCCCCTCCCGATCGCACTCCTTCCTAGTCCGCACACAACCCCCTCCCCTGAGCGCACTCCTTCCTGTCACGACCCCCTCCTCCTCATCCGTCACCACCTCCTCCCCGCCGAGATCGAAGTAGCCGGCGGAGCTTCTGATCGGAAAGGGCCGGCGGCACTTGACATCGGAGGCGGCCGGCGACGCACAAGCGCGGGGACGGCCAGCGGCGCACAAGACGCGAGTGGCCGGCGGCACTTGATCTCGGAGACGGACGGCGGTGCTTGATTTTGCGGATGGTAGGCAGTGCACAAGATCCGAGCGGCCGGCGGCGCTTGATTTCGCGGACGGACGGCGGCATTATTTGAGAATCTGGTTGGCTGGGGTCAAGCAAGAGCAGGCCATCTACGAGGAGGATGGAGGCCGGTGAGCAGCATGGCGAGCAAGAAGAGCAGAGCCATGGCAATCGATTCCTTTGCCAGAACATGAACCAAACAAACTTGGAAAAAAAACTCATTACACCTCCTTAAACACTATGATCTGATTACGTTAACTTGTCGTTACCATTAATGTAGCCAAACACCTCCAAAGTGTAAAACGTGCTGTTACACAATATGTTACCTCAAAATTATCACATTCATTGAATCAGTTTTTTTTTATGAATAGAATTATATGTAATTTGAACAGGGTGTCTCGTGGTGGTAAGGTGTAGCTTCTTTACCATCTATATGTTCGTCAAATTATTGCAGCTTCCACCATCAATGATCAAATGAACTGAATGCGTGCGAACGCTGTGTATAATTAGTTGAACGTTCCACCTATGTGCCGTGTCAGCTAATGTTTGAAGTTGATCAATTCGTTGCATCTTGTTGTAGCGCTGCTGACTCCAGGGGATGGTATTGCGGGGAGATTTCCCTTAGGCTGCGCTTGGCATGTCGTTTTCCGGCTGATTACACCCGTAAATTATGCATCTGTCAAAGTTACCGATGGTTGGATCAGCTGTGTGATTGAAACGTCGTTTTCCGAGGGTAATAATTACACTGGTTTTTTCAAATCCGCCAATATTAGGCTGATATGTGATACACCTCTCCGCACATCTGTATTATAAATACAATCGGTGGGGGTATTCTGTCCGTGACTTGTAAATTACGTATGTATAGATTTACAGGGGTAGAAAATATCAAACCATCCAATCGGGGCTTTAAAAGGTGTGAACTCGAGGGGTGGTATTGTTGATGTGCAACAGCAAAAAAAAAGACCAGGTTCAGAATTGCTCGGTTCACACCTGAAGATTCATCAGATGGAAACGTGACGACCCAGGTTGTCACGGAGCGGATCATCATTACTGGTATGGGGTGAGAGAGGCTGTATGATTGGAACGTCGTTTTCCGAGGGTAATAATTACACTCGTTTCTTCAAATCCGCCGATATTAGGCTGATATGTGATACACCTCTCCACACATCCGTATTATAAATACAATCGGTGGGGGTATTCTGTCCGTGACTTGTAAATTACGAATGTATAGATTTACAGGGGTATAAAATATCAAACCATCCAATCGGGGCCTTAAAAGGTGTGAACTCGAGGGGTGGTATTGTTGGTGTGCAGCAGCAAAAAAAAGAAGACCAGGTTCAAAATTGCTCGGTTCACACCTAAAGATTCATCATCAGATGAAAACGTGACAACCCATCGGGTCACGGAGCTGATCATCATTATTTGTGTGGGGTGAGAGAGGCTGTGTGATAGGAACGTCGTTTTCCGAGGGTAATAATTACACTGGTTTCTTCAAATCCGTCGATATTATGTTGATATGTGATACACCTCTCCGCACATCCGTATTATAAATACAATCGGTGGGGGTATTCTGTCCGTGACTTGTAAATTACGAATGTATAGATTTACAGGGGTAGAAAATATCAAACCATCCAATCGGGGCCTTAAAAGGTGTGAACTCGAGGGGTGGTATTGTTGGTGTGCAGCAGCAAAAAAAAGAAGACCAGGTTCAGAATTGCTCAGTTCACACCTGAAGATTCATCATCAGATGAAAACGTGACAACCCATCGGGTCACGGAGCGGATCATCATTATTGGTGTGGGGTGAGAGAGGATGCGTGATTGGAACGTCGTTTTCCGAGGGTAATAATTACACTGGTTTCTTCAAATCCGTCGGTATTATGCTGATATGTGATACACCTCTCTGCACATCCGTATTAGAAATACAATCGGTGGGAGTATTGTGTCCGTGACTTGTAAATTACGAATGTATAGATTTACAGGGGTAGAAAATATCAAACCATCCAATCGGGGCCTTAAAAGGTGTGAACTCGAGGGGTGGTATTGTTGGTGTGCAGCAGCAAAAAACAGAAGACCAAGTTCAGAATTGCTCAGTTCACACCTAAAGATTCATCATCAGATGAAAACATGACAACCCATCGGGTCACGGAGCGGATCATCATTATTGGTGTGGGGTGAGAGAGGCTGTGTGATTGGAACGTCGTTTTCCGAGGGTAATAATTACACTGGTTTCTTCAAATCTGTCGGCATTATGCTGATATGTGATACACCTCTCCGCACATCCGTATTATAAATACAATCGGTGGGGATATTCTGTCCGTGACTTGTAAATTACGAATGTATAGATTTACAGGGGTAGAAAATATCAAACCATCCAATCGGGGCCTTAAAAGGTGTGAACTCGAGGGGTGGTATTGTTGGTGTGCAGCAGCAAAAAACAGAAGACCAGGTTCAGAATTGCTCAGTTCACACCTGAAGATTCCACGGAGCGGATCATCATTACGGGTGTGGGGTGAGAGAGGCTGTGTGATTGGAACGTCGTTTTCCGAGGGTAATAATTACACTGGTTTCTTCAAATCCGTCGGTATTATGTTGATATGTGATACACCTCTCCGCACATCCGTATTATAAATACAATCGGTGGGGGTATTATGTCTGTGACTTGTAAATTACGAATGTATAGATTTACAGGGGTAGAAAATATCAAACCATCCAATCGGGGCCTTAAAAGGTGTGAACTCACGGGGTGGTATTGTTGGTGTGCAGCAGCAAAAAACAGAAGACCAGGTTCATAATTGCTCAGTTCACACCTGAAGATTCCACGAAGCGGATCATCATTACTGGTGTGGGGTGAGAGAGGCTGTGTGATTGGAACGTCGTTTTCCGAGGGTAATAATTACACTGGTTTCTTCAAATCCGTCGGTATTATGTTGATATGTGATACACCTCTCCGCACATCTGTATTATAAATACAATCGATGGGGGTATTCTGTCCGTGACTTGTAAATTACGAATGTATAGATTTACAGGGGTAGGAAATATCAAACCATCCAATCGGGGCCTTAAAAGGTGTGAACTCGAGGGGTGGTATTGTTGGTGTGCAGCAGCAAAAAAAGACCAGGTTCAGAATTGCTCAGTTCACACATGAAGATTCATCGGGGTGAGAGAGGCTCGAACTCTCGACCTCAGGATCACTCGCAATTAGCTACAAGACCTAGCCGCTAGCTAACTGCGCCACCATCCCATAGTTGAATTGGCAGCTAAGCAAGGCATCTCCTAGACAACAGGTTTATCACCCATGTTTCGTCTGGGCATACCAGGTGAAAGCAGTCGACTCGTCGGAGATAAGCGAGGCACGTCTGATTTAAACCACACGCCATCTCCTAAACATATCAACTCCCTGGATAATGAGACGACAACTAATTGGCTACAATATCTTTGCACAGTTGCACTATATGCGACATGAACATTCTTCCTTCATAAAAAAATTTAGGACATGAATATTCTGAATTCCTCTTACCCTTCTGTTATAATCTCTCCTTCTTATCTTATCTTATCTTATCTTATCTTACCTATTAATAAAGCAAATAGTGTTTTTTCCGTACGTTATCTAAATTGCCCTTAGAGTTGATTAAAATTACCCATCAATGCCACCTATAAGTCATAAAAAACGTTTCAAACAGGAAAATCTCTGGATTGGGCCGGCCCATGTAGGCACCTCCTATATTACGCTCTCGGCGTTGGAAAAAGATGCAGCACACCTGTTTCGGCCGGCCCATGCGTGGGCGCCTGTTTTTTTTAGTTTTTTATTTTTATTTGCAGTTCCATTTTGTTTTTCTACTTTAAATAACTTAGAACTTCAAACAACTTTTCTCTATTTTAAGAAACTGAGAATTTCGAAATAAAATATTCAAATTCAAAAACTACTCAGGAGTTTTGAAAATGTTTGCATATAAAAAAATGTTTAAACTTTGAAAAAATGTTCATAAAATAAAAAAGTCAACAATTTTAAACAAAAGTCCGTGTAAAAATCTTAAAAACAGTTCGTGCCTCTGTTTTTAGTCTCATTTATTATTTTCATTTTTTCTGTTCCATTTTTTAGTTTAAATAATTTAGAACTTTGAAAAACTTTTGCAATTTATAAAACTGGGAATTTTGAAATAAAAGTGTGAAGAAAATATAAAATATTTGTGAATTCAAAAGATGCTCAGGATTTTTGTATTTAATTTTAAAAACAATGTTGGTGAAAACAATAAAAGTCCATGATTTTTAAAAAAATTGTGTGTTATTTTTTAAGTGCAATTGAAAAAAAATGTTTGCTAATTCAAAAAATGTTCATGAATTTTACGAAATGTCTTAAAATTTTAAAGACATAATATGATCAGCACCATTGGAGATTATAATTGCTTTTCTCGCGTTGCAACGCACGGGTCCTTTTGCTAGTCTCCCCTAATAATAAAGCTGATACTGCTTCCGCCGAACGTCATGGATATTTTACAAAAAAGTCCCTGTCTTTTCGAATAATTAATGCGCCGTCCCTCTTTAAGTGACTAACCAGGAGAACGTTTCGTTCTTACAAAAAGAACCTCGTGTTTTGAAGTATTCCACCCGAAATCCTTCTGTTAAGATAAGGTTTCGGTGGTCACGGCGGAGGTGAGGAGCCTGGAGCGCGCCCGGGTGCCGGCGCCGGCTCGGTTGGTGCAGCACACGCCGAGGGCTACCGCGGTGCTGACGGAAGGCCCCGCACGCCGATGTGGCGACGCATGTGTCTGCTCCCCCGCCGCATGCAGGCGCGACGCGCGGTAATAAATTGGTTTTAATTCCATTCCTCGATTCCGATCGAACAATCCGTCGACTGTCCTGTGGAGAGTGGAGACCTGCGGGCGGAGCAGGATCGGATTGTCATTCTATTTGTCCGCGGCTGCCATGGCGTTCATCGAGGTGAGCGCCTTCCTTTCCCCCTTGTCCGTGGACTGCTGGCTCGCTAGCTTCTTGATTCCCTCGTTGACAAGCACGCAACACCTTGATAATTGTGTATTGCGTCCCATAGTTGCCCTTAATTTGAGATGCCTGACAGAGCTGTATCTGTATCAAGTGCGTATTACAGGGGATGAGTTAGTCTGCCTTCTTTTCAATTCGTTTGCTCCGGAGAATTTGACACTAATATATTGTTATGTTATAATTCGCCTTGAGATACCTTGCCTGCTGCAGCGGCTCAGCTACATGGAGGTGCTTGATTGCTTGAGACTTAAAGTTATAGAGAACAAAGCTTCAAATATCTCCAGCTTTCAGTTTGCAGGTAATGAAGTACAACTCTCACTTGGAAAATCATTGCAAGTGAAATCCCTTAAATTGCACCATAGCTGTGTCATCAGTCATGCTATTGACAAGCTTCCATCCATTGTGCCAAATCTTGAGAGACTCAACATAATTTCTCCTCATGAGGTACGGCACGCTAAGATTCAGTTGATAAATATGCATGTAACATTAGCCATGTTTTGGAATGTAATTAATCTGAGACATCTTTATGCACATGCAGACCAGCACAGGATTCAACGCTTCGATTAGCTATCCCCGTGCTATTTCCTGCAGCCTCCACGGGTGGTCTCCTCTCCCCAATGCGTCCTAGGAGAGGGATCCAAATTGATCCTCCACGGTTGCCGATGAAGAAAACACAGAATGAATAAATAAAGATTGAACACAAATCAGGGCATAACAAGGATCCAAATCGATAAACTACCGAAGATAACACTAAGATGAAGACTAGCGGATTTATATTAGGCAAAAAAAGAAAAATGGATCCACCGGCAAGCCATCAAAGAGGGGGACACCTGAAGAGGGGGGACATAAAAGAGGGCCACAGAAGCTAGGCTGCAGATGCATCCACGCGCCAACCAACGCCTCGTGCAAACTAGGAAGGAGGAGGGAGAGGGACAAGCGAGGGGCCAACACAGGAAGAGAAAAAGAGCAAGCTTTGAAAAAACGGACGGAGAGCACAAGGAAGGAGGTCGGGGCAAAACACTACTCTGAGCACTTGGTTCACGCTAGCTCCTATCTCTGTTATTTCTTCGTATGTAGTTATGTTGGTTGCTCGTAGGATATTCAGACTAAAATGTCCCACAAATATATTTCGTTTGTCCACGGACGTCCACGTATAAATTTATGCAGCCTAAATTAATGGGTGTGGTCTTGAATCATGGTTATTGGGTTAAGAGTATGTTTTCTTTTTTTTCCGTTGCAACGCACGGGCTCTTTTGCTAGTAATAATAAAGCAAATAGGGTTTCTGGTCTCCGTCGTGGCAGTTTTGCAAAAATGTCCCTATACTTTTGGGTATTCAACCCGTCATCCAGATGTAAGTGACTAACCAAGAAAACGTTTCGTTCTTATAAAAAGAACCTCGCATTTTGGAGTATTCCACCCGAAATCCTTCTTTCAAGATAAGGTTTCGTTTTTGTGTAGGGGGCGGTGCGGTGGGCGCGGGACAAGGCCAAGGGCGCACGCAAGCTGCGCGCCGCCGACGTCGCCCTCAACCACCGCCTCGTCTCCTGGCGCGTCGGCGGCGGCGCCGGGGACGGCCCGGCCGCCACGGGCGGGTACAACTACAGGGGCGCCTCCGCGTCCGCCGTGCTCGCCCACCCCGCCGACGGCAACAGCTGGCATGCCGAGGACGAGGAGGAGGACGACGCCGATCTCGAAGCCGCCGCCCCGAGGGGGATCTCTGACATGTACGACCTCATCATCGGCCTCCAGGCCGCGCTCTCACGGTATTCCGCCATGGATCAGGGAGTGGTAACCCCTACGGATTTTGAGGCCGCGGTGTTGTTACTTTCCGTGTTTTGCATGTTGTTACTTGCAGAATGTGGATACTTTGTTCGCGCTTAAAAATCAATCTGCCAACTCGTTGATCTCGATTCTTATCAGTTTTGTGTGTGGGCGCAATGCAGAGGGAATGTGGCAGCAGATGACCATGAACAGCGGTGTCACTATGCAATCTGGGCCATATCATGTGCGGCCAGGGGAGCCGGACTGCACCTACTACCTCAGGACTGGATTGTGCAGTTTCGGCATGAGCTGCACGTTCAATCACCCTCAGGACAGGAATACGGTGAGCAGACTACCTCTCCCAGCTGTTGTTTTTATACTGCTCTGTTTCACATGTTCACAATCGTCACGGTTACGTTTTCCACATTTTCCAATATATTCTATCCTCATGTAGTACATAAGCAGGACTGTAAAATGAATACGCAATTAGTACATCTTATGTTGATTTGTTCCTATTGCACCATGGAATCAAATGTAGCAACTTTGACTGAATTTAAGGCAATATTTAATGCGCAAAATGCTCAGTATCATGATTCATATGACCACCTTTAGATATTTAGGCGCTTTCTCATTCAAAGCGCGTAAGTATCCTAACATCAGTAAATATGTTTTGATTCAGCCGCCCGCACCCCTCTGCCTCTGCTGCTGCTGTGCAGTTCCCTTCTAATCTGCATCAGCATCTGCTCTGCTCCTGTTAATTCATCGCGCCCCTGTGTGTAAAATTAAGAAAAAAAGACAAACTAAAGAAAGAAGATACATACTGAGGGGCTAAAGAGTAAACTGAAGACTGACAAGAAATATTGATGGACTGTCATGTTAGTTCAAAACTAACTACTCACTTTAGCTATGGATCAGTACAGATAATTAGGGGCAACAAAATAGCTACACAAAGTTGGAAGAGAAAAAAGTTGTAGACCAGAGGTAGCTTGCCTCATTGATTGGTAATCTGGGTACATTTTATGAAGAAGATTGTTGTGTGCTAAGTTGGTTTCTTTTATATAAATGGAGTCGGGGGGGCTTTCTGATTGTCTAAAATAAAATTTATGAAGAATAGGCAGAAAAACAGATGTAGATCTGTGCAGCATCACACGAAGATATAATTCTTAGCTCAAACACAAATTTTATTATGACATTTTCTCGTAAGCATAGCATCACTTAGTAAGAGAAACTATAAATATACAGATGCAAATTTTACTTTCCTAAGAAGAAATAAAGATTTTACTAGCGGAAACAGTGTATCAAAGAAATAACAGTAGTGTGTAATGGCATGCAACATTCTGTAATCATTCACCATGGTGGTCTTCTGAAAAAAGCTAGAGCTCTGCTTTTTTGAAAACCTGACCACCTCAAGCATCTGGTTCCGGTTAAAATTCAGATAAACATACAGATACGTCCACTTCTAGCATATCACTTGATTTAAATCGATGAGAACACACATAGCTGGCTACTCTACATTCAAAGAGCCCATGTATGGAGCAACTCCCTACCGATTTCTTGAAACCCCTGGTGTCCACACAAACTACACCCCAACACAGACCTCAACTGTGCCGACTACTAACAGATCCAAACCGGCTTAATTTCTTTCAGAAAATCAGTGTGCGGAGACTACTCGCTGACACCGACTGGCCCCTCCCATCCATCCTCATCTCTCTCTCTCACCCAACCAGCACCTCGCCCCTCTCCTCTGGGCTGGGAACGCAGTCGAAACTGAAGAAGTGACATACACATAGCCACAAAGGAAAATCCAAAAAGAGAAGACCCCCAGGCCCCAGCCCTCTCCAACCCCCCACCCAGGTTGGTCATTTGAGAAAACAATGAAACCCACAATCCGTTAAAAACCAGGAACAAACAACCCCAAACTGAAAAGACAGATGCTTTCAGAATCGCTTGCTGAGATGCGCGACTCCAGATTATTATTAAAAAGTAATCCAATTTTTATGTAAGCATTACATTATATTTTAAAACTTTAAAAGAAACTCCTTCCGTCCAAAAATAGATGCCTTATATTTAACATTATAATTAACATTTATTAAAACTAATGCCGCATGGCAAAACAAGTAGGTTCTGCACTTTTTTCTAACCCGGTGCAACGCACGGACATTTGTACTAGTCATAATTTTAAATAGCGGAATATAGCCACTAGCCGAATTTACTCTTCTAGGAAAAGCACTGATTTTAAGCCTAAATCTTTTGCAAAAACATTGATCGACTACTTAGCCTGAGTTCTTTGGAGGAGTGGTTGAGCAATGATGATGGACTGGTGCAACTACCCTAAATTTTTCAATGGTTAGATAAATCCCTGACGACATATCATTCCCTGCGTGTTTCACTGTTCTATGCATGCGGTGCTCGTGGTTGAGGTTCGCGCCCCTCCATGTGCTTTGCCTGCCATTGGGGCTGATGCACGATCACTTATGTTTGGAACGCCATATGCATGTGGTTGCGCCACGTGCGGCGCCAGCATGCATGTACGTGTGCCACGATGCAGTTACATGTTGCAAAAACTGTCGTGCGGACGTGCCGATATTTCAGGTCGTCCAGCCCCTATTTGTTCTCGTGGTCACTAACCTTAATATCTTCAACCTTTCGATTGCATCCCACAATACAATAGACACACCCACAATGACACATACAATGAGGATATCTATTGGCTCCAACTGCGCTCCCAGCAGCTGACAACGATGAGCGGCAATTCACCTTGCGTCCCGTAGTGGACACACACTTAAGGTTGACGGACCTCTAGGTGGTGTACACCAATGACCCGGTCTCGGTTGAGAACTGCATCAACGCTATGGAGCAGTCGTATGTTGAGGACAAACACAAAGTGGTCGGCTTCAACCTCCAATACACCGGCGGTCATGCCAAGTATGATCAAAAGGCTGTCATTGCCCAGTTGTGCGTGTGCCATAACATCCTTGTCTACCACTAATGTCTGGCCACAAGGGCTTGCGGTTTCGTCAGGTTTCTCAACAGCACCGACTACAGGTTCGTTGTGATGGACACCACCAACGATGTAAAGATGCTCAAGACTTTGAGCATGGCCTGCTAGAAACTTCTCGACATCCAGGAACAGTATAGAGTCTGGGGAGAAATAAGGAGAAGGACTCCCTATTTGACCTCGCCGTTGCCATCATTGACCCCTGCTATAGAACATGAGGGATGATTGCAACAAGAACAAGGTTGCCTAGGACAGGGCCTATATGCAAAGTCCATATGAAGGTCACGTCAAGTATGCGTCCAAGGATGGGTACACATGCTACAAGATGTACACGCGGATCATTGACATGGAGAAGTGCCTCTGTCCTACAAACAGCGATGGATTGAGGCACAAGTAGAGCATTGGAGGCAACTGTCATAAGAATTAGGTGACTTGATGATCATTTCTCCTAGTTTAGTGTGCATATAATTGTTTATTGAGGTGTGCAAATGTTATGTGTAGTCAGTTATGTAATTGGATGTTTAATTTGATTATGCAATCATGTTCTTATAAGTATATACATTGTTGTTCGATAAACGGAGCATAGATGTTGCAAGCACAATGCAAATCACATTGGATACAATTAAACTAAGGAACATGTCGGTGATGATTTGAACAATCATATCAATTATTTACCAACAAGCGTTTGTCCACAGTGCACACAACTTATTAGTAGGAATGTATGTGTTATTATCGTCTTCCCATACAATTCTGATTACTGACATGTTTGTGAGGTACCACACACATCTTGTGATGTCGAATCAATTATGTTCTTCTGGATCATCGCAAATAGTTCATCTGAGTGACATGTATATTGTCTATCGCACACATCTGGATCGGGGTAACCATTTGTGTTACTTTGGCTCATCGCGGACAGTTTGTATGGATCAATTGTATGCCACGTATGCACAAACAACTCTTATTTGAATCATAGTTGATGGATCAACCATCACACACTGTTCATTTTATTGAAGACTATTTTATTACCATGTTGTTTGTGATTCATGCACCGTACAAAGTTTAGTTGAATAGTCTCTGATACATGTGTCGTCTTAGAACCTTCTAACAATAGTGTTTATTAGGATATGATGAATTATCACTTTATAATCAGATTGTTCATTGAAATCAATTGAATCTTTTAAAGTTTTTTTGTATAATTAAATAGTTGTATGTGTTCTCCGATTTATTTGTCTGCTTTAGCCAAGTTGTGTGGGTAGTTCTTCAAAGGGAATTGCGCAATGTAGTGGGTTCATATCTTGCGACGGTCTATATCCTAGTGACAGAAAGGGACAATGCATGTATTTTATTGTTGTCCCTAAGGACAAAACGATGGTTCTTTATCACACTTGGATGATATTATGGCATCATGTTTATTGTAATGCTTTGTTTGTTATGGACTTAATTCTCTACATGTATGTTGCATAGCGATCTTGGGGTGGTTGTAGATGTAGTTAGATAAGGGTCTACACATCATGGACGGAATGCCTATATGAGATTATACTATGAATAATCATAGTCATAAATGTAAATATTGCAATTTAATGGACGTCCAACTATAAAAAAATCACCACACTACACATATATGCTTGGATAAATGCCACTAGTGAACCTATGGCCTCGAGGGTCTATCTGCTTATACTGAAAACTTTATAAAAAATTATTTCCTTGTTGTATTGTTTCTTTTATTTTATCAATGTATCAATTCCTACCATAACGTACAATTTAATCTTGTAACTAGCACGACAAGAAGCTTCACAACCTTTTTGACGCATTGGGGACAAGGTTGTCTTGTGTTTTGTGTGCTTGTACGAGTGACTTTGTTTGATGTAATAACTCCTTCTGGTTCGATAAACCTTGGTTTTCTACTGATAGAAATAATTATTGCTAGGTTACTTCACCCTTATACTTAAGGGTCACCCAACCAATCTTACGAGAGACCAAGCAGACGACATCCTCATCGCCTGGCCAAACATGACATGACTTGATCATGGAGATGTCGAAACGCAAGAACAAGAAAAGAGAACAAAATTGATAGCGAGGAGACTGCCATAGTGACAATCCGTTTGACTCACGGGATGCCAACATATCTCACCTTGGGTTTTGTAAAGTATTGTGAAGTGGAAGAAATAGCATATGGTAGCTACAGGTTACTCGATAATCTTATGTGTGAGTATAGGGGTCAATATGGATGTTCACGGTTCCGCTATTGATCATTGATCAAAAGGTTTTCGGTCATGTCCATATCTCACCGAACCTGTAGGGTCACAACCTTAGAACCTTCGATATGTTGAGTATTAGATGAGTTAGAAGCATAGGAGAATATCATTGGAAAGGTTTTGGAGATAACATAAATGTTTCAAGAGAGGACACGAAGTGTTTCAGAGGAACGAGAAGCACTTCGGAGAAAATCAAATAGGTGAAAAGTTCTGGAGGATAATAAATAATAATATAGAAGTGCTCCAAAATTTACCGAGGGCCCCTTGGGGTTATTCTAGGCACAATGGCCTGCCCAAATAGGCTAAGACCTATTATGGGGCACTCACATGGGCTTAGAGGCCCATAAAGGTGGCGCACCCTTTAGCCGGTGTAGCCATGGTTGAATGGAGGGGTGAAAAGACCTCGATGACGCCTAGAGGGGGGGTGAATAGGCTATTTAAAAACTTCTTCGGATTTGGCTTGAACCTAATGCGGAAATAAACTAAGAGGGTACTTGTCAAGCACAAATCCTAAATGCACTAGGCACTGCAACGTGTATCAACAACACGATCTACCAAGATGGACACAGTACAGTTACTAACAAGCACAAGTAAGTTACACAAACTTACTTGAGCTATATCACACGACAAGTAGGTGAACAACACAAGATACTAGATCGCACTATATCAACACGATGTATCAAGGGCTGCAAGTATGAACGTGTGGATATAGATGGTATTTGTCAAGCACAAATCCTAAATGCACTAGGCACTGCAACGTGTATCAACAACACGATCTACCAAGATGGACACAATACAGTTACTAACAAGCACAAGTAAGTTACACAAACTTACTTGAGCTATATCACACGACAAGTAGGTGAACAACACAAGATACTAGATCACACTATGCCAACACGATGTATCAAGGGATGCAAGTGTGAACGTGTGGATATAGAGGGTATGCTTGAATGATTAATCTTGTACAAGAAATGGCCACACAATATAATGAGCACAAGCAATATGCAATGTATGTATGCTCAAATAAAACAAGTAAACCACAAGTAAGGAGTTAGGGTTAAGGATAACCAAGGTCACTGAGACGAAGATGTATCCCGATGTTCACTTCCTTGGAGGGAAGCTAGTCACCGTTAGATAGGTGGATGTTACTATGAAGGCACACCAACGCCACGAAGGCTCACCCTATTCTCCCTTTGAGATAACACCACGAAGGCGTTTCTCAACCACTAGTGGTAAGCCTTTGAGGTGGCTTCCAAACCCTCACAAACTTTTCCGGGGGAAATCACACGGATTGATTCCTCTCCGAAGAACTCCTACCGCCTAGGAGTCTCCAACCTCCAAGAGTAACAAGATCACGGGAAATGCTCAAAACTTGCTCAAATCCCAAATAGCTTGGGTTGAGAGAAGGAGAGGGAGACGATCTATCTTTTGATTGGAACAACTCTCAAAGGGGCTCACAAATGCTCTTGGGATCTAAGATTTGGAGTGAGCAAACGTGTGTGAGGTGGAAATGTGTTCTTGTGAGGATAAGGCTGTGTTGGGCAACCCTCTCACGAAGTGGGAGGGGGGTATTTATAGTGGGGAGAGAAAAAGAGCCGTTGGGGACACTTTAAGTCACACAGGGTCCGGACGTCCGACACTTGTGGGAAGTCCTGGCGTCCGCAAGGGGTCGGACGTCCGACAGGGGTCGGTCGTCCGAGGCATATAGATACGACTGAAACTATTTTGAATTAAACAGCGACCGGACGTCCGACAGGGGTCGGTCGTCCGAGGCCTGTAGATACGACTGAACCTATGTTGAATTTATCAGCCACCGGACGTTCGGAGAGGACCGGAAATCCGAGTTATACAGCTCAACTTCTACTCGTGGTAGGTTCCGGATTTCCGACGGGTGTCGGACGTCCGGCGCTCGGACGTCCGGAGGGAGCCGGATTTCCGAGATATAGAACTCAACTTCTACTGGTGCAGGCTTCCGGATTTCTGGGACTTGGCCGGACATCCGGGCCTCGGACGTCCGGAGGGAGCCGGAAGTCCGAGTTATATGGCTCTGATTTCTCTGGTATAGGATTCCGGATTTCCGAACTAGTCGCTCGTCCGGTCCTCGGACGTCCGGAGAAAGCCGGATGTCCGAGGCACTGGTTCTGTTTTCAGATAACAACAAAACAGTGGAGATGTGGACTGAGCAGAAAGTGATGATGTAGTTTGAGCAAGTTCATCGCAAAACCTGTGGTCCCCTTTTAATAGTGCGGGATCCCTAAGGACTCAATAATCATAAAAGAGTACTGATGATCCATACTTGAGTGTATACTTTTATTCGCTGATCATCACTCCGCACCACTAATGTCAAAGGAAACTGATACCTTTGAGTTAGCCCTTTCACCTGAGCTTGATGTTGTTGTTCCTTCTTGGCTCAAGTTGAAAGCAAGACATGATGAAGTCTTCAAGTAGATCTCCCGTACACAATGCGGAAAGCCTAGCTTATGTATTTTTCTTCATTTGTCCACCATGTGAACATCCACAAGAATCAAGCATGTAGTGCTCAGGAATGCTTATCTTGATCTTGTCCTTGTTAGCACATGAGGTTGTCCTTATCAGCACATGATCATTGACAATAGTTTCAATGATATATTCGTGTTGATCCGCTTGAACTTGCACACCACAATCTTGATGACGATCACCACTTGACGTCATCCTTTATGGGTTGTATGAGATCTTCCTTTTGACGCAAGCCCAATGGAAGCACACCTAACCCCCACATAGGAGTCTCACAAAGACCATGGGTTAGTACACAAACACGTAATGGACAATGCTTACCATACCATGGGATCACTTGATCCCTCTCGGTACATCTTATACGCTTTGTGTGTTGATCATCTTGATTTACTCTTTGTCTGAGATCTTGATCAACCTAGTGTTTCTATGACCATTCTTTGGATAATACCTTGAATAATATCTTGGTCATCATATAAACTCCTTGAACCCAACAGATGGACTTCAAGAAGTGCCTATGGACAAATCCTATAAATATAACTTAAGACAACCATTAGTCCATAGGAATTGTCATCAATTACCAAAACCACATATGGAGATATATGCTCTAACAATCTCCCCCATTTTGGTAATTGAAGACAACCACTTCAAGAGAGTTTATGTAAAGAAATAAGCATAACCAAGCGCACACATACAAGGTAATAATGCATGTGTGCAAGATGTAAATGCTTACGCAATAAAAGCAAAACCCTCTTTGTAAAGAAATAAGCATAACCAAGCGCACACATACAAGGTAATAATGCATGTGTGCAAGATGTAAATGCTTATGCAATAAAAGAAAAACCCTCTAAACATATCCAAAGTAAACTCTCTAAACTTCCCCCCCCATTGACATCGATTGCCAAAATGGACGAAAAGTTTAGAAAGCCAATATAGTAGGTGGTCCTCCAAAAAGTGTGTACTTCTCATCAAATGAGTGCAGAAAAATACACAAATACAATGATAGGTAGTTGGAGGAAAATAAACTATATTGAGGACCCAAAGCTTGCAAATAAAAGGATCGTATGCCACAAAGACATACAGAGATAGAGGCAAGCAATCAAAATATTCCAGATGGAACAAACAATCATATGGTCCTTCGAACCACATGAATAAAAGATATTATGATAAAGGCAACATGGTGCTTTATCAAAAACTAGAGAAGCTCCCCATGATTTGTGCACTAATATAAGATTTTGTATTTGACACAGGTGCACAAAATAGGATCGTTGCTCCCCCAGAATTTATAAAACACACAACGAGTGCAAGAGAATAGATGAGACAATAGGCATATCAATCGCACAAAACAAATGGTTGAGCAACATGTAATAGAAGCAACTTAAGAATAGGCTCAAACAAAGTAATGTGTATGAGTCATGGCAAAGCACTTGAGAAGATTAAGATAAGGATGAGCATTACTCATCAACATAGTCTTGATGAAATGAGATACAAAGTGCAAGACATATCATTCCCACACACACATACTAGAAAATGGGTTCACAGGCTTACTAATAAACAAAATAAGAACCAACGCTTGTGACAACCCATTGTGAAGATAGGAAGTAAGAACCTTCTCAAGAGGAGGGATACTAATTGAAAATGGCAAAACCCTCATCAAGACAAGCATGAGGAAAGATAATCTTTACGGCCAAAGAGTGCATCAAGATGAAGAAATAAGATGCGCACTCAAAACAAATCCTTTCACGAAGCCATAAAAAAAACTTGAAAGAGGAAATGCAACGATGGACGTGAAAGAAAAGAGGATATCAATTAGAGATGTAACTTCTCTCATGTGTAAAAGATTCTAAGTAGAAGACAATCATGATGATATATATCCACAAAGAAGGATGTACACACGAAATGGTTACAAGAAGGAACAAACTAGATATCCATAAGGAAGTCATAAATATATATCAATGAGATCTTTTGCTTGGAAGCATAGCACATGGCCTAATATTTTCTTATTGTACAATATGAACTTCCAACATACGAACATCAAAGACATCCCAACTAGTAGTAAGACATCATCGTTCGGATGCTTTGAGAAAGCAAACAAGTACTACAAGAACAAATCAAGAGATTCATGCCATGATGCAACCTGGAAAGAAAAGACAGGTTGGGTCCTTTGTAAGAAAAGAATGCATGAAGTGGATACTTGTTACCGAGACAACATTGGATTGATGTAGTAGATAGTTGTTCTTTGATCATCCTAACTTGGCTCCAATAATCACATGGTCTCAACATCTTCCTTATAGGGGAGCCGAGCATCCAATGCATCTCCAGTTGTTCCTGGAACAACAAAACAAACAAAATGGTACCCAAACTCATTGGGACCAAAGAGTTAGAAAACCAGCAATACATAGGACAAACTCCACATACATATGTGCATATAGATATGAATTTGAATTTCATGCACACTTTAGCCGATTTCTGACAAGGTGGAGTTTCCCCTATATATTGAGTCAAAGGAGGAAAGCAAGCAAAAGAAGTTGTATATAGTAGCTAGATACGCATGCTCAAGACTCTCAAGAATCAACTCAACACAAAGTTGATAAGTCACCAAAAGACAAGGTATCAAGTGATAATAAGATTCTAAAACAAAAGAACTATCACTTGAAGGATATCAATTAAAAGATACCTCAAGGAATGAGATATCCATTGACACATGCCAAATAGAAGGCAACAAGAAACCAACTGAAGGAAAACAAACACGAAGTATCTAGTTTCCAAGAGAGAGTTAGGTTCCAACAAACAAAGCCCTCTACAAATTTTCATGATGGCACAAAGCATCATAAGGAGCAAGACTTGCCTCCCATCAACACACACTTGATGGGGATCAAATGATTTTATGATGGGTGAATAAAGAGAGTGTTTAAAGAGAATAGGATAGCTCCCCCAAGGGACGTGCATTATATAGAACTTGCATTTGAATACAAAACGCACACGATGGGATCATCACTTTCTCTATATCTATAAAAACACTAGACATGTTAAAAATAGATTCATAAGAGGCAAGGAAGACAAACGAAACACAAAATCCAATGTAAAGATGATTAGCAATTCCAATCACATGATGGGAATACCAATTGTCAAGGACAAGAAGTATTTTCGAAATGATACTCATTTGTAGATCACAAATATATCCAAGATCATCTTTACCCATAAAACGCAAGCAAATGACACTTATAGAGATAACATGCCACCTAGGAACTGGATAATTTACAATATCAACACTAAGTGGCAACACCTCAAATGTACACATTTTCTAGGTTTGTAATATGCACATAGCATATTACTCCCCCAAAATGTGATGAACCAACAATATTAACAAGTGGCAAATCGAAACCAACAAGAGATAATTAATGGACCATATAGAATTTGAATTTCTCATGAGTAAGACATACCACATAGAAAATAGATAATCTTGAAATATCAAAACTAAGTAGTATTCCCCATGTATACACATTTATAGGATTGAGAGGTGTGCAAAGCACATCACTCCCCCACAATGACATAATCCATTAATCTCTAACAAGAGCCAACAAAAATACAATCAAGACATAAAAGGCTCAATACATGACTCACATGTACATGATATGCAAACCAACATACCCATACTCGATTACTCAAGATAAGCAAGTTGGAAGCACAACATATACAAACGCATGCAAGGTACAAAACCACAACATGCAGAGGGGCAAGCACCTAACAATGTAAACAGTTTAAGTATAAGTTACCGTAAGGAGGCACATTGGATATAAGATAGAAACTCGATATTCCAAATGACTTGGCTTGAGATAATATGAGTGATGAAGACCCCTTAATTCTTCATTATGTATCCAAGTCTCTAATGTCCTCCATAGTCACCTATTGATCAAGTTTGAGCTTGTTGGTCCCCAACTACGTTGGGTCCTAAGAGGTTAATCACAATAGGCTTGGCAACCCAAATGGTTCTTTTCCTGACACCATTTTGAGTACCAACAAACTTGGCAAACACATTGCCAACCTTATCCTTCCCAAGGGAATAGGTATCATCAATAGTGATTGGGTTGGATAAGTTACCTCTCGTGCAAGACGAAGCGACGTGACCCTTCTCACGACATAAGTAGCAACATCTACCCTTTGTTTTCTTCCCAGTTGATTTCTCACCTTGGGGAGTGTTGGTTTGGGTCTTATTGGGAAGAGGCCTTCCTTCAACTTGTAGTTGAATATGTGATTGAGTTTGTGGCCGCTTCCCTTGTTGCTTGTGACTTTGAGACTTCGTCTTCAAAGGGCAAGATCTAACATGGTGCCCTTTAACTTTGCACTTGAAGCAAATGATTTTGGCCAAATTCTTGACTTGTTCTAGGCCCCTCTTGTTCTTGTTTGAGTTTACTCCAACATCATTTTTGTCATTCAGAGATGTTTGCTCACACAGGACGTTGTTGAGTGTGGACATCCCTTCATGACACTGTTCCAAGTCTTTCTTCAAAGAAGTGACTTGGGCCTTGAGCTCTTCGATTTCCTCTGCACGGTTAGTATCAATGCAAGTACTAGAGGAAGTGTAAGCTTCAATGTTAGAGCAACAAGGCAAGGAAAGTAATTCATCACACGAGGTAGCAACATTGTGAGTAAACGAATTACGAGGACTAGCACGTGGAAATATAGTACTTTGACTAGAAGTAGTGCCATTGTCCACATGAGGCTCACTTGATGTTACCTTGGTGATGATAGCCTCATGAGCTAACTTTTGCACATTATGGGATGTTAGAAGATCGGCATGAGAGCTTGTGAGCATTGCATGGTTTTCTTCCAACTTCCCATAATTGCTAGTTAGTAAGTCAAGTTGAGCACGTAGCTCAACATTCTCCTTCAATGTTGATACTTCCAAAGAGATGGGGTTAGATGTACAAGTATCATCAACAATATGAGAGGAGTAAGTAGCAAATAGAGACTTCTCATGAGTAGATTGAAGCTCCTCATAGATCTTAGAGGTTTTGATGAGCTCTCCCTTGACATTATTGCATTCAAGGAGAAGGACCTCAAAATCCCTTTTAAGTTTATCATGAGCAACTTCAATCTCTCCTTTTGAAGATCTTAAGTCTCTACATGTTTGATGACTCTTCTCAAGTTCATGTTCAAGTTGTTCACTTTTAGCTTGTTCATGATTAAGTGAATCATTACAATTTTCAAAGTAAGCAAGAACATCTTGGAATCTTTGAAGAGCGTTATTTTTAGCTTTATGAAGAATTTTACTGATCACATAGATATTTTCAGTCAAGTCATCATCATCATCCTCATCGCAAATATCATCGTTATTGCACAGGGAAGATGATACCTCATTATTACCTCTTGCCATGAGGCACATGTGAACTGGAGGAGTTGATGATGATTCTTTTGGTGAATCAGATTCTTCATTAGTCAAAAGTACTTCATATTTCTTGATATCCCCTAAATGATTAGTCATAGAGCAAATAGGGAGAAACAAGATATTTTGATCAAGAGGACACGAGGAAGCAGGCATATCACCACATACATTTGTCAAGGAATCTTTAGGTGAAATGCATGACCTATCAGCACAATAATTTACACTATGTGTGGTGCTAGATATGCTCGTGTCCATAGAGGCTATGACATTTTCATCAACATATATTTCTTCACTCACCATGTCATTACCTTGTGAGATTGAAGATGCTGAGGTGTGCAAGCAATCGGATATGGGAGTAGTGGTGGACTCTTTAAGATCGAAAAGAGTGAAGAGTTCATGCACCAACTCCTTCATCATAATACCGTCTTCATCAAGATTGGACCCATCATATATATCTTCAAGTTTAGTCCAAACTTCATGAGCTGACTTGCAAGTCGAGATAGACTTAAACACTTCAGGACTTATGGTTCGATGAATGGCAAGAAAGGCCTCACAATCAAGATACATTTCATTAGTAGATGAAGATGCATCATCCTTTTTGTCGGTAATCCCTACAAGAACAATTCGTAAAGTATTTGGGCCCATGGCCCGAAAGTGATGAAGCATACGAATTCTCCATAGGGTATAATTTGTGCCATCAAGTCAAAGATGCCATTGTGCATTAATCCAGTAGTCGACATCGATACTCTCTAGGTCGTGAAACCTAATTAAAGAGAGACCTAGCTCTGATACCAATTGAAAAGACCTCGATGACGCCTAGAGTGGGGTGAATAGGCTATTTAAAAACTTCTTCGGATTTGGCTTGAACCTAATGCGGAAATAAACTAAGAGGGTACTTGTCAAGCACAAATCCTAAATGCACTAGGCACTGCAACGTGTATCAACAACACGATCTACCAAGATGGACACAATACAGTTAGTAACAAGCACAAGTAAGTTACACAAACTTACTTGAGCTATATCACACAACAAGTAGGTGAACAACACAAGATACTAGATCACACTATATCAACACGATGTATCAAGGGCTGCAAGTATGAACGTGTGGATATAGAGGGTATTTGTCAAGCACAAATCCTAAATGCACTAGGCACTGCAACGTGTATCAACAACACGATCTACCAAGATGGACACAATACAGTTACTAACAAGCACAAGTAAGTTACACAAACTTACTTGAGCTATATCACACGACAAGTAGGTGAACAACACAAGATACTAGATCACACTATATCAACACGATGTATCAAGGGATGCAAGTATGAACGTGTGGATATAGAGGGTATGCTTGAATGATTAATCTTGTACAAGAAACGGCCACACAATATAATGAGCACAAGCAATATGCAATGTATGTATGCTCAAATAACACAAGTAAACCACAAGTAAGGAGTTAGGGTTAAGGATAACCAAGGTCACTGAGACGAAGATGTATCCCGATGTTCACTTCCTTGGAGGGAAGCTAGTCACCGTTAGAGAGGTGGATGTTACCACGAAGGCACACCAACGCCACGAAGGCTCACCCTATTCTCCCTTTGAGATAACACCACGAAGGCGTTTCTCAACCACTAGTGGTAAGCCTTTGAGGTGGCTTCCAAACCCTCACGAACTTTTCCGGGGGAAATCACACGGATTGATTCCTCTCCGAAGAACTCCTACCGCCTAGGAGTCTCCAACCTCCAAGAGTAACAAGATCACGGGGAATGCTCAAAACTTGCTCAAATCACAAATAGCTTGGGTTGAGAGAAGGAGAGGGAGACGATCTATCTTTTGATTGGAACAACTCTCAAAGGGGCTCACAAATGCTCTTGGGATCTAAGATTTGGAGTGAGCAAATGTGTGTGAGGTGGAAATGTGTTGTTGTGAGGATAAGGCTGTGTTGGGCAACCCTCTCACAAAGTGGGAGGGGGGTATTTATAGTGGGGAGAGAAAAAGAGCCGTTGGGGACACTTTAAGTCACACAGGGTCCGGACGTCCGACACTTGTCGGAAGTCCGGGCGTCCGCAAGGGGTCGGACGTCCGACAGGGGTCGGTCGTCCGAGGCCTGTAGATACGACTGAAACTATTTTGAATTAAACAGCGACCGAATGTCCGACAGGGGTCGGTCGTCCGAGGCCTGTAGATACGGCTGAACCTATGTTGAATTTATCAGCCACCGGACGTCCGGAGAGGACCGGAAATCCGAGTTATACAGCTCAACTTCTACTGGTGGTAGGTTCCGGATTTCCGACGGGTGTCGGACGTCCGGTGCTCGGACGTCCGGAGGGAGCCGGATTTCTGAGATATAGAACTCAACTTCTACTGGTGCAGGCTTCCGGATTTCTGGGACTTGGCCGGACATCCGGGCCTCGGACGTCCGGAGGGAGCCGGAAGTCCGAGTTATATGGCTCTGATTTCTCTGGTATAGGATTCCGGATTTCCGAACTAGTCGGTCGTCCGGTCCTCGGACGTCCGGAGAAAGTCGGATGTCCGAGGCACTGGTTGTGTTTTCAGATAACAACAAAACAGTGGAGATGTGGACTGAGCAGAAAGTGATGATGTAGTTTGAACAAGTTCATCGCAAAACCTGTGATCCCCTCTTAATAGTGCGGGATCCCTAAGGACTCAAGAATCATAAAAGAGTTCTGATGATCCATACTTGAGTGTATACTTTTATTCGCTGATCATCACTCCGCACCACTAACGTCAAAGGAAACTGATACTTTGAGTTAGCCCTTTCACCTGAGCTTGATGTTGTTGTTCCTTCTTGGCTCAAGTTGAAAGCAAGACATGATGAAGTCTTCAAGTAGATCTCCCGTACACAATGCGGAAAGCCTAGCTTATGTATTTTTCTTCATTTGTCCACCATGTGAACATCCACAAGAATCAAGCATGTAGTGCTCAGGAATGCTTATCTTGATCTTGTCCTTGTTAGCACATGAGGTTGTCCTTATCAGCACATGATCATTGACAATAGTTTCAATGATATATTCGTGTTGATCCGCTTGAACTTGCACACCACAATCTTGATGACGATCACCACTTGACGTCATCCTTCATGGGTTGTATGAGATCTTCCTTTTGACGCAAGCCCAATGGAAGCACACCTAACCCCCACATAGGAGTCTCACAAAGACCATGGGTTAGTACACAAACACGTAATGGACAATATTTACCATACCATGGGATCACTTGATCCCTCTCGGTACATCTTATACGCTTTGTGTGTTGATCATCTTGATTTACTCTTTGTCTGAGATCTTGATCAACCTAGTGTTTCTATGACCATTCTTTGGATAATACCTTGAATAACATCTTGGTCATCATATAAACTCCTTGAACCCAACAGATGGACTTCATGAAGTGCCTATGGACAAATCCTATAAATATAACTTAAGGCAACCATTAGTCCATAGGAATTGTCATCAATTACCAAAACCACATATGGAGATATATGCTCTAACAAGGGGAGCCGCCTCCTTGGCCGCCGCCACAAGGAAGGGAGGCCCCTCCTTCAAGTCGGACTCCCCTCCCTCCACCTACATATACCCATGGAGTGCGCAACATAAGTTCTCTTCTAGTTCTCTAGAAATTTGTGAACGCCACAAGGCTGCTCCTCCCTCCCCTTCCACTACGGCATCATTGACCTATCGACGATGAAGCGCTACTGAATCAGTGGTGTCGTACACATGCAACCCATAGAGGGATTGTACATTTGATTCTTGTTTGAGGGATCGTACGGTCCGAGGGACTTCAAGAATGGCCTCCAACAACTCTTCTTCCACTACAAATCATTGTTGATAAATATTAGACATAACCTTCTATGTACATCTTCATAGTGATCCTAGTTTAGTATCGTAGGACATAATTTATTTTCTACTACGATGCCCAACAACTTGAACTTGGCAGTGGCGACGCTTCGCGTTGTCACCCTCCTCGGGACGTTGTCGTGGAGATCATGCATCGTCGCTCGAGCCTTGGCGAGGTGTTAAGCTTGTTCTAGGATAATGATATATATTTTAATCTGCTTTGTAGGAGGGTCCCCTCGACACATTGTATCATTGGTCGCGTACTTTGATGTGTTGTTGTAGGATCTGAAGTATGTCTAGAGGTGGTGATTAGACTACTTGACCAATAAAAACTTATCATTTTCCCAATTATGGTTGTGGGAAAGTTTTAGCAATTGTAGCAAGTCAAGCACACCATACACATGCAAGTATAAGAGTATAAAAGCGGAAAGTAAAGACATGCACATGTAAGTAGAGGGTAGTAATAGGATGATCAAACGCAAAGATTGGCACGGAGATTTTTTGTGTGGTTCCAATAGGTGGTGCTATTGTACCTCCACGTTGATGGAGACTTCAACCCATGAAGGATAACGAACCCGAGAGTCCATAGAGAGATCAACCCACGAAGGGTCCACGAAGAAGCAACATTGTCTATTCCACCATGGATTACATCGACGAGGGATTAGCCTCACTCGGGATAGATCCTCACGAAGTTGGTGATCTCCTTGCCCTTACAAACTTCTTGGTTCAACTCCACACGAAGTCGGAGGCTCCCAAGCGACGCCTAACCAATCTAGGCGACATCACTCTCCAAAAGGTAATATATGTGGTAGTATGATGAACTCCTTGCTCTTGTGCTTCGAAAGATAGTCTCCTCAACACTCAATCACACTCACAGATTTGTCTTGGGTAGAAGAGATTGATTGAGTGGAAAGAGACTTGGGGAGGCTAGAAATCAATATTCATATGGTAGGATTGGAATATCTTGATCTCAACACATGAATAGGTGGCTCTCTCTCAGAAAATGGATGGGGCAAGTGTTGGTTCGTTCTGAGTGCTTCGTCTACGAATGAGAGGCTGGTGGAGAGGTATATATAGGCATCTTCAAAAATACAATTGTTACAACATTATTGCTAAACTCGATGAAACTGAAGTAAAAGCTCAGTTGCACCGACTAGTGCAAAATGTGGCATCTTTAGGCTTTTCTAGTGAGACCGATATATGAATATCAGAGGGTCCAATTTTGGCTGGCCTAGGCAGTTATCAGACTCGGTGGCACCGATTTCCAAAACTCGGAAATTCCGATTTTAGAAAATGGATATCGAGGGAGTTGGTCACTGTTTTCCGGTTAGGCCGAAACCAAACTTGGTGGTACCAAGATGTTAGGGTTTGGCATAGGTTGTGTCTAGGGTAAAACTCGGTAGGGCCGATTTGGATGTATTGGTGGCACCGAATTCGATTTTGGGGTTTGCCCAGAATATTTGTGGGAGAATTTCATGAGTATTTTTTGGTGTCTAATCTCTAAGCACGTGAGCAACCATATCTCTCATCCCCTTTTAGTACTATTGGTTTTTCTATGGACTCAAATTGATTTTTCACAAAATGTAAAATGTACGGTCTTGGAGCTTGAAGCTTGGCCAATCCTATTCCTTGCATCTAGGGGTTCTCCTCACAATCCTTAGCCAATCCATCATTAAACTTTTTTCTGAAATACACTAGGTAAAATCATTAGTCCAATGACATATATGTTGTTATTAATTATCAAAACCACCTAGGGGGAAGTTGTGCTTTCAGTTGCTTTATATATATATGAAGCGGAGCGAAAGTCTCTTTCGAGAATAATGTCATAAGAAAAAAGACAAAAACACAAAGCACATTATTCACATCCAGATTTGCCCTTTTTGTTTCTCTATATCCTCTATAACATTAAGCTCACTAGTTTCAAAGAGCCCACATTCAATTGAGGTCTCCAATTAAAATTGGATCATCCGATTTTGACTAGGACAACAATTTCTCACCGAGATGAAATTGGATCACTCATCTATCTATGTAGTACATTATGCTCCCTAGGTTTAGAGGCCTCTTAATCAATTGAGGTCTTCAATTTCAAATCTGGCCACTCAATTTTGACCGGGTCAATAATTTCTTAATGAGCCCTCTCGGTCTATTTTTTAATTCTCTACACTCACTAATTTTAAAGATCACCCATCTGATTAAGGTACTAATCTTGGATGTAGTTCATATTATGATCGGGTTAACGGTTTTTATAAATCAATCGACAACAACCAGCATATAGAGACAAACATATGAACCCCATGCGCCCTCTCGGCACCTAGAAAAAGAAGCGCAACGAACCAGCATGTGGTTGGATGGTTAGAGAGACAGTGGTATCGCCAGTCCACCAGGGTTCAAGTCCTAGTGTTTGCATTATTTCTGAATTTATTTCAAGATTTCTCACTATGCACATTGAGAGGAGATGTTCCCATCGATGACAAGGCGCTTACGATGGCTTCATAAATCTCAAGATGATATGTGAGTTCAGTCTTTCGAAGGTGCTCATAGAGATAGGGTGTGCATGTGTGTTCATAAAGATTAGTGTGTGCACGTTTATATGAGCGTTTGCGTCTATACCGTGTTTAAAAAAAAGAACAAAAGCACAAACATGTGATGTCGTAACACAAATATAGTACATGCAGCCATTAATGTAGAATTTTTTTCACATAACTATAGATTGATTAGCAAATAGCCAACCATCACACAACAAAAAGGCCCACCAAAACCACCTTATTATAAATAATAATTAAACTAACTCCATCATTTCTCCAACTCGCTAAACGAATTTGTCGGTTCCAAAATATAAGTGTATTAGTTTTATCTGAAAAGAGAAATTTATTTGGAATTGACCAAGTTCAGAGCCAAATATATCAACATTTACAATATTAAATAAATAAAATATGAAAATTCATCTCATGATGAATCGAATGACACTGACTTGATATTATTGATACTGATATACTTCTCTATAAATGTAATCAAACTTAAAAAGATTTGACTTTTTAAAAAACTACTGCGTTTAATATTTTGAAATGGAGGGAGCAAAGACATTATGAAAATTCAATAACACCAATGACGCAGGAAAGTGCGTCCAACTCTTCTAGTATAGATTGAATTTGGATTTGAAAATGTTGAGGATTGTATAAACATCTGGAGTGAACATCCACACACAAATATGGAATTTTGACACACTTTGAAATTTGATGTTTATAGCACTGGATACTCTCCATAGGCTTCGATCTCGATCGGCATGCTCCATGGGATCGACGATATTGCCATGTGCTCACTTCCGTTCAGAGCTTCAGTAGTCAGAAGCCGTTGCAAATTAAGGAAGGGAGGACATGCCGTATATATAAAGGTAATAAAAGAAATACATACCTTAATGAGCGCAGAAAGGACAGCGTACATGGTCAGACCTTCCCTTCCGTTACCGATTGTGCGGCCTTTTGGTGGCACTTGTTTAATTTGGGGACTCGAAATCGCACAGCTCGATCAGGCTAATCAAAAGCAGCAGGGCCTGGGCTGACATCGCCGAAGCAAGCTGAAACAAGGAACGAAAGACGCACCGCACCCAGCGTTACGGGACTGTACTGAGAGAGTTGCTTTGCTGCATAGACAAACCATCATTTCTGCTTTCCAAGCTTCTGGGATTGGCAACATCGACACCCGCCTTTCTTTCTTTCTACATATATCGCTAGGTGAAATCTATGGCTGCATTTTTAATCGTACTGCATGTTCCAAGTACCATATGCATATGGTACTTGTCTTCTTTGGGGCTGTGCTCACTGAAAACCGGCCGAGGACCATTCTTCAATTCTTCCCTTTTTCTTGTATTCTTCAGGTTTATTGGGCAGGAACATATCTTGCTAGTAGGCCGAATGTCAGCAATGCCCTTCTATTTTTACAAAATCTAGCCCATATCGAAACAACTATTAGACAGGTCGCCCTTATGTCACTAGAGTCCCTCCTCGACGCCCGTCTGTAATTGTGAACAATTATCGAAACAATGTTTTCATTCTAAACAAATATCAAAAACATGAAAAAAAATTGAAATTTCAAATCATGAACATTTTTTAAATATATGTTGAACATTTTGTGATATATGTTGAACATTTTTTAAGTACAAACTAAACATTTTGTGGTATACACTGGACAAATATTTAAATACACATTGAACATTTTAGTGATATACGCTGAAAAATATTTAAATACACATCAGACATTTTTATGAACATATGCTGAACAATATTTAAGTACACAATGAACCTTTTTGAAAATATCCTCAGCATTTTCTCAATATGGGGTGAAGATTTCCTAAAATAAGATGAACACTTTTTGTATATAAACATGTAATGAATTGCATATAATACACAAAAAAAGAAACAAAAAGGAAAAAAGGAAAAGGAAAAAAGAAAAGAAAAGAAATAGAAACCGAAAAAAAAGTAATGAAAGAACACAGGAAAAAAAAGGCGGAGCGAACGTGGGCCAGCCCAAACTAGGGCGTCGGGTGGCCAGGCTTCAGCGAAGCCACGTCCTTTTGACGCCTACGGCGTCAAATAGAATCTGCCCTATGTCATGGAGAGCAACTAAGTGAGGGTATACCTGGGCATCTCCGGCCCGGCCCGAATGTCAAGCCCAGGCCTGGGCCCTATGGGCTTGCCCATGGGCCAAGCTTGGGCCTGAGTTTTGAGCCCATCAGCAGGGCCGAGCCGGGCTTGGGCTTGACATATTGGGATTTTAAGGAATTGGCCAGGCCCACGGCCCCAAACCCGACGGGCTTTTCAACAGATGGGTCGGGCTTGGGCTTCAAAGTAGGCCCGATGTCAGGGCCTGGGCCTCAGTTTTCTGCCATGGGCTTTTTAGGGCCTGACCCAAGCCCGGCCCGGTCCAGCCCATGGCCAGATATAAGTGAGGGGTACTCCTTACCGGAACCCCTCAAGGGTCATTTTTAGCAAGCCTTCAGTCGTCATGTGTTACGTGTTGGATGCTCTCTTGGGTTTTTTTTTTTGTATGCGTTTTTTGCATCGTCATTTGTGCCTGTATCACCAATACAATGGAGTTTCACTATCAAAACTCAAGGAAGTAGCTTTTCCACCTAGCGATTACGATCCAAACAAGTAATTCCATTTGGTGTGCATGGAATTGACAACACATAAGAAATTCAGTTTATAGTTTCTGATGCTTCTATTTATTTAGAGAAGACCATGACTCTTCATGAAATTTCTACTCTAAAGAAAAAGTTGATAGTGTCGCCTCCACTCCGGTTTATTTTCGCCTCATAGGTTTTCCACCTTCCTGACGAGCCTCGTACCACCGGTTTTACAAATTTCTTGTATTCTTGATTTGGCCCGCACCGAATGTGTCGCCCCTCTCCTATCCTATATTTTTCTCCCCTCGTGCATAGGGTTCCACCAGAGAGCGTCGTTGCAGCTCGATTCAAGCTCCCTCGCTCGACTCATTGTCCTCCAGCTAGCCCATCGAATAGGGTTTCTAAACCAAGCCGCCTACAAGGCTACACCATGGATGTTCACCTACTTGTGCTTGGCATTTCTCCCTGGCAACTGACCTTGGCGGTCATGGCCCTCGTGCACAAGTGGGTGAACAACATGAAAGGGCGACGGAGGAAGGGGTGTTTGTCCTGCGGTGGAGGAAGGGGTGGTTGTCTTGTGGCGCCGCATGCCATGCTGCTACCGGGGACCATCACCGCCATGCCCCTACCGTTGCGGCTGTTAGTGGAAGGCAAATACATTTTATGGTGGTAATGAACAATGCTTCTGTCAGTTACAATTTTTCTATCTTATGTAGAAAGTCCAATTAACTCTCATTTTCTAGAGAAGCACCAAGTTGGCAGTCTCGATGACAACATTGATAATTCACCATACAAGCATGTTGTGAGAAACAACAGTCATTTAATGTTTAATAGTGGTAGTCAAGACAAAAAAAATGCAACCAAAAGTGAAGAGAAAAACACAAACATGCATGTTTCGTTGTCTAATGAAATTGAACCGGAAATGGTTACCTCAAATGATGAGACCGAGAAAGAGATTAGAGGTTCCAGAAAAAGGGAAAGTGATGCCATCAATGAGGATTCTGCATCATCAGTGTATATGTATGTTTCCATGTACTTAATTAGTTGGATACCGTGTTTGTACTGTGTTTACTAAATACTGTTCTCATGATATGAGCAGGAAAGTAACAAAGGTCAATGGATCATCGATTCCAGAACGAGAACCTAAATAATCCACACTAGAGCCAGAATATGGAAGGCATTCCAACAACATAAGATCTTTGGAAGATGGTTGGTCATAGAAGATCTGTAAGAAGGAAACAAAGATGTAGAGGTTTTCTTTCAATGGGAACAAGGTAACGCCAAGCTTCTGTTGCCGAGTTTTCATCCAATTCATGGATGCAATATATGTGTATTTTATATCTAATGTACTTGGACAAGCTCTTTGTACTTGTACTCATCTAAAGAAAACCTCTGCATCTATGTTTCCTGCTGATGGGTCTTCTATGATCAGCCCATCTTCCAAAGTTCATATGTTGTTGGAATGCTTTACATATTCTAGCTCTAGCGTGGATTTATTTTCAGGTACTGGTTCTGAAATCGATGATACATTGACCTTTGTTACTTTTCTGCACATATTATAAGATGACCATTCAGTAAACACAATACAAACAGGTATCCAACTAAACAAGTATAGGGAAACACAAGTATACGAGATGCAGAATCCTGATTGATGGCATAACTTTTCCTTTTCCTATAACCACTAATCTCTTTCTTGGTCTCATTATTTGATGTAACATTTTCCGGTTCAATTTCATTAGACAATGAAATATCACTTTGGGTTGCAAAAAAATTATCGTCACCGCCACTATTGAACTTTGAACGAGTGTTGTGTCTCACAACAAACTTGTATGGAGAATTATCAGTGTTGTCATCGGTTTTCAACTTGATGCTTCTCTACAAAACGACGGTTAATTGGACGTTCTACATAAGATAGAAAAATGTAACCAACGAAACCATTGTTTATTACCACCATAAGATGTAATTGCCATCCACGAGCAGCCGTGGTGGCAACGGCCCCTGGAAGTAGGCACCACAGGACCGTCATCCTTTCATGTCATTCACCCACTTGTGCAAAACGGCCACGACCGCCAAGGTGACTCGCCAGGCAGAAACACCAACCACAGGTAGGTGCACATCCATGGTGTAGCCATGTAGGCGGCTCGATTCACAAACCCTAGTCGATGGGCTGGCAGGAGGACGATGAGTTGAGCAAGGGAGCTTGAATGATCGGCGGTGATGCTCTCTGATGGAACTCTACGCACGAGGGGAGAAAAAGATAGGAGAAGACACGGCCGGCACATTCAATGCAGGCCAAATCGAGGATAAACGAAATTTGTAAAACCAGTGGTACGAGTCTCGTGCAGTGTTGAGGAGATGAAAAACCGGTGAGGAGAAAATAAACCGGAATGGTGGCGATGCTAGCAACTCCTCCTTTAAGAGTAAAGAAGTGGAGATATACCCCAAAAAAGAAATGTAAAAAAACACATTTTATATGTAAGGTCGTCATACCCAATAGTGATTCTACTGGACATGCTTCAACATGCTCAAATCTGCCTTCTAAAATTGAAAACCAAAAATTTACTACTAGTTCCTGATCCATCTCAGTCCATTGTCCAGTGTGTAGCCTGTTGTTTACCCGTTCCAACCCTTATACTCAAAAGTTGAGTCTGCCCTTCATTTTCATTCAAAATTCAGCGCTGGTCATACCCCTGCCGTCGCCGAGGTGGTGGTGCTACACGAGCAGTCGCAGCTCCGGCTGATTCTCTGCTGCGCCGAAGGCTCTAACGATGGCGAGGCGGACTGCGCGGTGTGCGGCCGCGCCTGGTTTCGTGGGTGCAGCGGCTGTCATTTTCTCTATGATCACGGACCGGCCGCTGCAGGGAAGCTGGTGAACTGCGGTGGCGGGTGCACTGCAGCACTTGCATCGTGAGGTACTTGCTCTTCAACCCAACTTAAATAGCACGGTGTCTGTTCTGAACTGTTATCGAGACAAGAGCTTGATGGCACGAAACTTTGCGTGCAGATAATCGACAGAAATAGCTCCATAGCTCGTGAAGGCAAGGACACACACTTGGAACCGTTACGTGAAGAAGGTATGCATCAATTCATTCAGTCCAACTCCTGGCCGACATATTTCACTGTTTGATGGTTCAAAAAATTAAGTGGCATTAATTTTTACTTCACTTTGCTGCTGGTAAAAAGTGGCCAGGCCACTGTACCATGACAATCGTTCTCGACAACGGTGAGAATGAGGAGAAGAAGGTATATGCTTGTCGAGCCAGAGCACAACTACAAGGCCAAGGCCCAAGGGCGTCGGCCGCTCTAAGCGCCTCCCGGGTCACTGCGGCTAGGATTTATTGTTATTGTGTAAGATTTATCTCGTTGTATTCAATCTTGATGGAAACCCTAAGATCATCGCTACTTGGTACTCATCAAGATGTGTTGATCAATCCTATTGCTATTTACCCCGATTCCCCTTTCCCCTAGCAAGCGGATCGAATATGCAAACCGAATATAAAACTCAGATCAAATACGAAAATCCTTGGCGAGGAGGTGAAAGTAGGGCTTACCACCATTGCTGAGAAGCTGCCGGTGATGTTGGTGATACCGGTGATGACCATTGATGCTCGCCTTGCTATTCTTCGATCCGTTGATGGCGTTGGGGTAAGAGTGGGAGTGTCGAGGGAGTGGAGAGAGGGCAGTGAGAAGGGTGAGGGTAATTATGTCGACACTTCATGAAACAACGCTAAGTCTCGAGCGTGGCTCCTCGCGTGCAGCCGTCCCGTTCACGTGTATCCCACAGGCCTGATTGTGAAAAAACTACCGATTCAGAAGTTCCGTCTGACCCCAAGGTGCTTTACCTTTCGTGCTATGTAGTTGAGAAAATTGGCTATTTGCCACTTTCAATATGGGGCTTCGCAAAATTGCCACTCTTAACATTGGCTTCATAAAAATGCCACCCAGCTGGTGTGCACTTTGATTAACATGCCATTTTTTTACTTTTCCAACTGTTTTGTTCTTCTTTTCCATTTTCTAGCACCTGAAAGGACCAAAGTACCCTTGGATCTTTCAGTGTTGATATGGTTGTGGACTGGTCGGATGGATTTCTCGCATGGCTAGCTCATCGTACTGTCGTCAGGTTGCTCGCTGATATACTTCATTGATGCTTCCCCGAGCCAGCGCAGCTCCCCGCCTTAGCTAAATGACGTGTGTGTGAGCAACCACCGCAGATCGCCGTCCGTGCTCAACCTCGCCGATATACTTCATTGATGCTTCCCCGAGCCAGCGCAGCTCCCCGCCTTAGCTAAATGACGTGTGTGTGAGCAACCACCGCAGATCGCCGTCCGTGCTAGAGCACGCCTGCGTGCACAACCGCTGGGCGCCGTCCTAGCTTGACCATGCCCGTGTGAGCAACCGCAGGTGGGTGCCTGGGCTTGCCCATGCCTGTGCGCACCGGCGCTGCTCGCCCTTGCCGTGCTGCTTCTCGATCTTAGATTGCAATCTGGCTGTTACATCAACAATAGGATGCTAGTTTCACTGTCAGGTTCAACTGAGCGACAATACGAGATATGAATAATCACCTATGCCACGGATTACAAGGCACTGAATAACCACGAAAGACGAGCAACTGTAGCTTATTCAAAGACAAGAAATGGGTTTGTATGTACTGCACTGATGCACTGAACCATGTACTATACTGATGCACTGAATAACAGGGAGCATGTCAGGGCTGAGGATTCCATCTCTCACATGAGGACCGTCCAGAAGGATTGGTTCCAAGTCGCCACTACGGTACCGCTGAGGAGATAGCCGGCACGCGTGTGTCCTGGAAATCGACACTGTTGCGGCGTCCATGAGATGGGGACGGCGTCCAGTGATTGAAGCATGACGTCCATGACCAGGGATGCGGCAAGCATGATATTCTCGGCGGGCAGCATGCACTGGACCACTTCAAGCTCTCTAGTCTGATGTCCAAATACGTGTAGATAGCAGTGGATAGCATGAGGGTTACTTTGGTCCTTTCAGGTATCAGAAAAAGAAAGAAAAAAAAGCAATGAAAAGAGGAAAAGTGGCATGTTAATCAAAGTACACACAAGCTGGATGGCATTTTTACAAAGTCGATATTAAGAGTGGCAATCTTGCGAAGCCCCATACTGAAAGTGGCAAATAGTCGATTTTCTCAGATTGAGGCTTCGCAAGATTGCCACTCTTAATATCGACTTTGTAAAACAGGAAACGCAGGCAATAAAACAGGTCAATTTTTTTCATGCAGGAGCCTGATTGAGAACTATGCGAGCAACCAAATACACCCAAATGATTTGTTTCAACAGATGATCAAATTACCAAACGGTAACACCAAAAGCAACCTTAATCAAACTCTCAAAACCGAAGCGCGCATGAGAAAGTGCAGGCCTTTGAAGGAGGCATTGCATCAAACACCTCACGCGCAAGCAGTCAAGCAAACAATCGAGACATTTCTCCTCATGGGGTCCGTCGAGGAAGGAGCTTACCAGAAGGAGTGGATGAATCTACAGCACAGTCGGCATCGGACGGTGGTGAGATACGACGAGCGGCGGGCCTGGGCGCGCGGCGCAGCTCGTCGGCGTGCCTCCGCGCGTCGTACAACTCCTGGGTCTCATCGGTCAGGCGCTTGACCTGCGTGAGCACTGAGCATGCCGAGGAGGGAAGGCGTGGTGCGGTGCTCTACCCTCTACTGTGCGGTGGTAGCGGCGGAGGCGCATGCCCTCGAGCGTGCGGCTGTGTAGGCAGCGCGTGCCGGGGAGGCCGCGCACCAGCGTGATGGACAGCCGCGGGCTGCATGCCACCGGCACGCGCTACCGCTCATCCTTCTCGAGTTCGTACGGCGGCCGGAACCCTAAACCTCTCTGGTCGGCCGGAAGGTGATGAAATCTTGCATAAAAATACGGGCGTGATATGCGTCCTCTTTTTAAAAGATTATAACCGGATCGATAGCCGCCAGATGCGGTATCATCAAGCGGCTGACATGCATCTTAACTTGTACAACATATATTATGTTACAGTATTTTTTATAATAGCAAAAGAGCCCGTACATTGCAATGGGAGAAAAAAAATCATAATATTCAATGAGTTTTCTTCCTAGACGGATTAACTCCCTACAGCTGAGCTGTTTATATTGATATCAAGTGGTAAAGGTATATAAGTTGATGGTATTTTATGAAAGGGAGCGAGGTGGGACAAATACAATAGATATGTGCATTTTAATTACTCCCTTCGCCCTAAAATAAGTGTCTTAAGCTTAGTATAATTTTATACTAAAGCTAGTATAAAGTTAAGACACTTATTTTAGGACGGAGGGAGTACATAACAAATAGTAAAAGTGGAGGATGAAGAAAAGTATGACAACCAGGTCTGTTCTGTAAGGGAACAGGCGCTCTAGCCACCACAACTCGCGTGTGCTCTTGATTCTTCACGGTCTCTTAGCGTAATAACCGCACGGTAGAAAAGGGGATTTTAAACAGAACACAAAAAAAGGTGGAAGGTGGGACTCTAACCGAGGTCTTCGGGCTAGCTTAGAAAGAGAGAAACCACCCTGCTACTTGCTTGTCCGTGATAGAAGAGGGCTCGTAGGAAATAACATAAATCAGACGGTGAATTGCAAAAACGATGGACGACAAAGCAGTCTGTGATTTATTATTAGGGAAAGATAAAGATCATGTTGTGAAAATGTATGTCAATTTAGTTTGCAATGGAGATTATGTGATAGAAATATTTTCTTTAACGTTGTGTTTGGATGTCTGTATTGGATGCCTTCGTATTGAATTGGTTTCAATACCAATTCGACAAGAAAACTCTAATGGACATAAATATGAATTCGTTTGTTTGGATGCTCATGAATTGACCCATGGAATTCCAGTGAGGTTTCAATACCAAATCATATTTGGATGTCAAACTATGGATTTGCATAGTGCTTTTTGTGTGCATCAAACCAAAATTTGTACAATGTGTGACTATAAAAGTTAACAAATATTATATCATATCATCTAATCAGCTGGAAAAAAAAATAACAGAGATCATGTTGTGAAAAAATCTGTAGAGTTTTTTTTGCCATAAAAGTCATAGTGCATAATTTTTGGCAACATAGATCATGTTGCGTAAACATCTGTAAATTTATTTATTTATACAACAAAGGTCATATTACATATTATTTTTTTGTAACATGCTTTTAGAAGACGAATAAAGAAAAAAAAGGAAATCAAGGGCTCTTAATCATAAGCGATTAAGATATACTAGCAAAAGATTCCGTGCGTTGCAACGGAAGAGAAAATAACACATGCTCTGAACGCAATATATTTTCACATGGCATCACATTTGTGTTGCCGACGATGGCCCCAGTGCTCACACAACAAAAATGCGTTTGAATGTACAGTCACTCGGAATAAGATAAGAAATATGTTGTTTCTCCCCACGAGGTTTTCCAAAGATGTGCATGTGTGGTTAACGATGTTTTCTTTCATCTCAATTTGGTTTTAATTTAATGGATGTTTATTGCAATTCGTATCGTCGTCGGAAAGAGAGAAAAAAAAAGACCGTGCGCTACAGATTAAGTTTGCACCAAAAATAATATTTAAGAAGTATTCAACAACTAAAAATAACATCCTATTTAAATTCTACACATTTTTTAATCAAATTTCATATATAACATGTTAAAATCGGAGTTACGGTTTAAAAGATATGGATAATTTTGTTTTAGATAAAATGTGGATTGATTAACTGAAAAGTCAGGAATTTTTTTATTAAAACGAAAAAAACGTTTCAGCTGACTTAAATACGGAGGGCGGGTTGATTAACTGAAACATCAGAGGGTTATCTGAAAAATGCACACAAAAAAAGTTTGGCTGTTACTAACAGATGGATTGTGGGTTAATTATGAAAAACGACAGGGACTTTTCTACAAAATAGCCACGACGGACAACAAAAGCACTACGTGCTTTATTATTACTAGTACAAATTCCTGTGCGTTGCACCGGGCAAGAAAAAAATATTGATAGTAAACAACATGACAATCTCAACCAATACATAGGACCATAATCAAGCACGTAATATTGTTAAAGAGTACATGCCTAGATTCCGTTGTAAGCTAGAAACTGAATGTCATTTACAACCAACTATTTATTTGCATCTAGTACAAATGCCCGTGCGTTGCATTTTTTTGTGCATATACATCGCGCACGCACTCAAGGAGACAACAATCTGAAGCCCATATTTGTCGGAAAAAACCTGAACTAGTGCAGTGCTCGATGCGAATCCCATATTTATGGAAATAAAATAATAAGAGCACTGCAATTGCTAGTAAATAACAAGATAATTTGAACCAATATATAAGACCATCATCAAGCACAGAATACTATTAAAGAGTACATGTCTAGATTTCGTTGTAAGCTAGAAATTGAAAGTCATTTACAATCAACTATATGTAATTGACCCCGCTGGTCTATATCCAATGAATTATGAGAAGCCCTTTCATTTGGTAGTTATCTAAAACTACCACCAGAGATGCCATCCAACAACTAGCCAATAGCGGAGCTTCTTTTTTGAGAAATAGCATGCATGTCCTATTTGAGCAAATAGAAGTTAGTACGAGCAAACAATTAATCTTGAAAAAAGAATTTGTTATTACGAAATCTTCCAAATCGTACTATATTTACCAGATTTAAATTGGATTTTCCTGATACAACTGATGAATTCAAGTACACCGGCAGGCATGTTATCTTCACATTCATTGTCCTTGAATGTTAATAGTTGGCCCAAAATTAGTTTTCTGAGTTCATATCCATCCTGTACAACCATTATTTTTGTAAACGAATGGCATCAAAATTAGATGTGTAATTATAATATAACATCAAATGATCTATATTGTCTTGATATTTACCTTTATAAATGGCAAATGTGGTCTTTCATCTTCCCATGTGGACATGAACAGGGGAACAATATAACCGGAAAGTTCCCTTATATATAAGAATATATATGTTATTAATTTAAATTTAAATTCATTTTAAAAACAACAAATTTTCACTATATAATATTCATCTATTCAAAAATACCTGTTGTAAATTGGAATATCATCTAGGATTTTTTGATGCCACAGAAGAATATTCTCGTTCCATCTAGACCCAGGGCATGCCTTTGACATTGCTTTTGGTAAGTGTTCTGCAATCCATATAATTTTGTGCACATATTTTGCGAGTGGGTTGCATCTGTAAATGGGATTAATAGGAGCAGGGTCCAAAATATACACTGTTCTGGTATCTTTGTCCAATGTGAATAGAATGAAATCATTGTTGGATTGTACTGGAATATGGATCTGAAATAGGATACATATATTAGATGTAATAAAAAATGTGTGTTCGAAAGTATATAGAAGTGCTCTTACCGATTTGCATTTTGAAACATTATATTTGATACCAGGCCAACTACGAACAGAATTTGCTAGTTGTTCGACATCTAACTTTTTACGAAAATCTGGGTGTCGTCCAAAATCAGTAGTCATCTAGCACATAAAAATAATTGGTTAGAAAAGTGATTAAAAAAAGAATATAGAAAAAAGTAAATAATGAATTTAAGAACGTACCCAAAATTTCATGTCCATATAATGTTTTGCTATCAATTGTTTTGTTTTTTGTGCCGTTTGGATGTCATCAAACATAAACTTCCGTATGACCAAATTAAAGCAATCTCGGTCCATAGGTAAATCATCCTTTAGCATTCCTTGTAGTTTTCTAAGAGACAAGCTTATCGGATATGGCTTTGAACTTTGGATCCATACTTTCCTGGTAATGGAAAAATTAAGATAATGAATCAATAAGAAAATAAGTAAGATATTTTACAATTGTATTACTAATTTGAAATGACTTACTCTAAAATCTCGGTGTAGTTGATGGATTTAATGAAGCTACAAAGTCCAGATGTTAACTCATGTAAGCTCATATTAGAAAGAATAAATATCAGTGATCTGTATTTCATTTGAACCGATAATGGGATTTTTTGTTTTGAGTTTTCTATATCATCTAGACTTTCCAATATTTGAACATCATTAGGATTTCCATTGGTGTCATCGTCAGTTTCTTCAACGATTGTAGTGATTGATGCAGTGTTTGTTTTCCAACATAATAGTATGTTGGCTAACTTAAACCTAAATGAAGTAATCATTTCCTGTGCAATATAAACAATTATTACTATATTTTCAAAATTTAACATACTTTATGTAAAATTGATATACTTTCTATTAAACAAAAAGACGTATACTTGTGTAATTGCGTATGATAATGCGCTTCCGGTGAAATATTCCAAAAATTTGACCATAAATAAACTACATGAAGAACTGTCTTTTTTAACCGGCTTTTGAATTTGTTCCGTGATCTTCCATTCAGTAAGATCAACGTCTTTCCAATCCTCGTTAATCAAGTTTTGACTTTTAATAAGGTCGAAATGAAATTGTATTCCTCGTAGCTGAAAAAGATTTATGATCAGAAAAGATAGACATTAACAATGTATGAATTTATGTCATTTACATGTAGGATTAAAACTGATGATGTAACTAACCGTAATAGAGAGATCATCTCGGTCAAACTTCCAACACAATGATTCCAGTACTTGAATCTCACGTTTTTTGGAATTTAAAATAGCTAAATACCAATGTGTGTTGCTGGTATTTATTGGAAGTTCAATCTGTAATAAAGATAATTAGGAAAATAAAAATAAATATTGATTGAAACATGAACATGAAAATTATGGATACGGATATTACCATGTCATGCTCCATATATTTCTTGACAATCTCTGTAATGAAGGCACTATTTTGATGTATGCCAAGGTTACCATCCCGTTTTAATAGTGAGATGACAAAAGGACTCTCAAAATATACTTTATTGTCATTCTGGACATGTATTTGGTCCTTTATACAACATATATATGCATCGATCACCTATAATTAAGATTATTTTCAAACAAATACATTAGTAATAGATATTAGTGATTAGAAACTTATTTCTGTTTGAGTAAGGGTATACTTACATCATCGTTTACCCACTCTTTTTCATCAAGCAAGCACATCAATTGATTTTGTAACACAGTACTTCCATCTATCTGAACCAACTCTTGTTTTCCCAAAGATGATTCAATTATTATATGGGCACATAGATCATAATCGATCAATGTATAGTTTGCAAAAAATCAAATAATTTAAGAATATATTGGATAGATAAGTACACAGAATAAATGAAACCAATACCTTGTGGCAGATAATCATATTTTTGAACAATTTTGATCTCCTTATTTGAATATGGTTCCTTAACATCATGTAATGGTAAAACATGAGATAATGTCGAGCTAGATTTGGATGGAGGTGATGCCAATGGATCATGAACTATCTGAATGTTTGATTCTGGCACAATTGATTCAAAACATTCAGAATTTGGAGAAGATGCTGACATAGTTGGTGACATTGGTTTTGGCTCGAGAACACCTAATTCAGAAATTTTTGTTTTTTTGAAGGTCGGTTTTCCAAATCGTCTACAATGTTCAGTTCAGCAATGTCATCTATTTCCTGCAGTAACAACATAATTATAATTAGCCCAAATAGATTCTCAACTATATATATATTACTAATCACCCTTCACAAATTGAAGTCCTTTCAATTCATGTATGTATCAGTAATACCATGTGCATTTCAACCATAACAGTAAAAAAAACCACCACCAAACCCATTAAAAACTGGAAGAGAGCATCAACTCTACACATGCAACAATATTTGACTGAAACCTTCAACTCTATGCATGCATCAACTCGAGTTGGTCCATCAGATTAGGAGCAGGATTTTCTCATTTCACTTCTCCTATTCGTAGATATGCAGGTTAGTTTTTTTTCACTGTTACGTCCGCCCCGAGTCGCCTGCAACATATAGCTACTTGCAACTAAGCTGGACCAATATATGGAACTCTAGGACAAAATCATACCATTTGGATCTTCCTTGTAGGAAGAGTGAAATTATAAGATGAGAGTTAGTGTAGATTTTTCCTTGGGGTAATGATACTTGGATTATTTAGGAACAATATTTTTATACCGAGCACTATACATGGTGTGACGAGGAGGTATTTTCTGCCCTGCCCTATATTTCTCCTATTCCCCTCCCACCCTGATATTTTTCAGTCACTAATAACTAACAGAACTAATGATTATGTCACACATGTTGGCATCTAGTGTATGTTCTATGCACTTCACTATACTGCAAAACTGGTTGTAGTGGGAGTAATGTGATGTGCACTTCACTATACTCCCACTGGTTGCAGTGGGAGTCAAAACTGGTTGTATGTTCTATGTTGTTGTAGTTGGCATCCTGAACCATTTGCACGATCCTCCTTGCTACAGTAGATGTTTGCAACTCTGGCATGTTTAGCATAGAATTTCTTCCCGTGTACTGTACAGGAGGTCGAGAAGGATGTGAAAGCTCGGACCAAAGGTGAACTTGGAGCTGCGAAAACCTTGTGTACTCCATTTGACCAGCCAGATCTTCCTTCGGGTACGCTATTCAGACATCAGTGCTTTTATTTCATTCAGATTTCTCTTTTGTTGTACTCCTGCAAATGATGCTTCCATAGGTGCCGCACTAACCTTGACATTTTGATGTTCTGCACAAAACTTCAGGAACCGCGTGCTTTGCTTCTGGAAAGCCTGCTCAAAAGTGGTCATTCTGGGGTCGCAGCTATTGATCCCTGTGTGCTGCCACCTATACATTGCCATTTTCATTGACCATTTGTTCTGGCAAATCTGTTTATTTCTTATACTACCTGATTTTTGAGTAATGCTTTCGTATGATAACTGCAACTGTGGATTGGTTGTATAATGACACCACAAGCAGGAAATGAAAATTTTACTTTAGGAAGATTGTATCAGGTATCCTTTAAAAGCTTTTGTTCTCTTATTGCGCTTGCTCTACTTCTACTGCTGCACGCACGCACGGTGCTTGGGACTGATTGATGGCTGGCTATCTGACGGTGTACTGCATGCAGGACTACAATGTGACGCTGGTGTACTACCTGTCGCACTACCTGGTGGACATCGTGAGCGAGAAGGCCGGCCGCGTGCTCAAGCTCGACAAGATCGACGAGGGCCGCAAGTGGCTCGGCACCGACGTGCTCGTCTTCTAATCCTGGCACTGGTGGCCGCGCTCTGGCAAGGATCAGCCGTAAGACCGGCGTTGCATCGTCTGTTTCTCCGGGCTGCGTTTTTTCAGGCAGGTTATGACTGACTCAACTCTGAACTCGCACGGCTTGTGTGTGTGTGTCGTTGCTGCAGCTGGGACTATATGCAGGAGGGAAGCCAGGTGATGAAGGACATGGACCGGACGGCGGCCTTCACCAAGGCGCTCAACACCTGGGCCGGATGGGTGGACGCCAACCTCGTCCGGATGTGTGCAGATTTGGAAGATTTTCAATATCCACTATTTGATGAAGGGGTTGTTCATATGTTCTTTTTCTAAGAAATCATTAGATCAAATAAATAAAATCAAGATAAGAAGAAAAAAAGCAGACATTTAGAAACCATCTCTGGTTTTAATCCAATCAACCAACTACTGTTTTGTAGCTCTGAGAAATGTTTTTCATTGTGAATAGGAAAGATTCATCTGCAAAAATAGATAATTTCTAAGCATGTTGCTCAAAATGGCTAATTTTGGAGGCAACCATTTCTGGAAGAGGATAGCAAGAAATTGCACAAGCTGTAGGAAACAAACACGCATATTGTTGTTACCTTTGTTTGATCAGTAGTGCCAGACATATTCATGTTTCTACATGGACTGGAAAGAGATGCTACAAAAAGCTTGAATACTTGAGAATACCCTAAATCAAGATATATTGACATGCATATCCATATAGGGCTCAAATTGTCCTAGTGTTTCTAGTTACCATTAGTTTAACGTGTCTTAATAGGCTTCTCAACTGCAATTTCACTCTAATAGTTTCAGTTTGCAAGTGAAGTGTTTCCATTTATTTTGTGTGCTGATAATACTCTTATGGTTCCGAGGGCGGGCGTGGACTCCAAGATACACTTAAAGTACATTCCAGGAAATTTCTTGGGATACTTAATGGAATCGACACAGATACATGGAACCCTACCACAGATAGGTATCTCAAGGTCCAGTATAATGCTAAGGATCTCCACGGAAAGTCAACCAACAAAGCAGCCCTCACAGAGCAGCTAAACCTAGCTTCTGCATATCCTTCACAACCACTGGTACGATTGTCAATGTGTTAAGCTCAAATCTCAATTACTGATAAACTGGATATATAAAGGTTCACGCTGTGCATGAATTTGAACATTTTCCATCTCTTTATTCTCGTCAATTTTCTTCATGGAATAGTGTCACGCCCAAGATGCGGCCCTGTCCTCAATTTGGCACGAAGGCCTCGTCAGGGATAGAAGCGCATCTCGTCGTGTCGCAAGAATGGATATCGTTACAAATACATGTACTGAAAGGAAGAGATATATATTCAGAGTTGGCTTACACTCGCCACAAGTTACATCAGAGTCACATCAGTACATTACATAATCATCAAGAGTAAGAGCAGGGTCCGACTACGGACGAAAACAAACGACAAAAGAAGAACGACGTCCATCCTTGCTATCCCAGGCTGCCGGCCTGGAACCCATCCTAGATCGATGAAGAAGAAGAAGAAGAAACTCCAAATGAACAATCAACGCGCTCACGTCGAGTAACCTTTACATGTACCTGCAACTGGTGTTGTAGTAATCTGTGAGCCACAGGGGACTCAGCAATCTCATTTCCAAAGGTATCAAGACTAGCAAAGCTTAATGGGTGAGATATGGTTAAGTGGTGAGGTTGCAGCAGCGCCTAAGCATATATTTGGTGGCTAAACTTACGAGTACAAGAAATGAGAGGGGGAAGATCTACGCCTGGCAGACGTAACTACTGATGATCAAATGAATGATCCTGAACACCTACCTACGTCAGGCATAACCCCACCGTGTCCTCGATCGGAGAAGGATCTCACGAAAGAGACAGTCACGGTTACGCACACAGTTGGCAAGTTTTAATTAAGTTAACTTCAAGTTATCTAGAACCAGTGTTAAACAAAGTTTCCACGTTGCCACATAACCGCGGGCACGGCTTTCCGAAAAGATTTAACCCTGCAGGGGTGCTCCAACTAGTCCATCACAAATTACCACAAGCCGCATAGAAATCCTCAATCACGAAGCTCGCGATCTCGTCGGATTCCCTAGTGGAAAACCTCAACTCTGAGATTACCCAAAGCATCACCGGAATCCCGATGCACAAGATATTCCGTCAAAGGTAAAACTAATCCAGCAAGGCCGCCCGACGTGTCGACGATCCCGATAGGAGTCGCGTACCTCGTTCTCAGGACACAACGGATGGGTCACACAAGGAGAACCAAACCTCGGGTTGCCCCACGGTGGCCCCGTAGTCTGCCAATTTGGACCAACACTCATGAGGAGCACTGGCCCGGGGGTTGATTAAATTTCCTCGGGTTAATTACTCCCTATGCAGTTCATTAGTTATTAGGCAAATGTAGTACCAAAGTTGGGCCCTGCCAGACCAGCTTTAATCTAAAACGAATTATCAAGGGGGTCCCCATAACAACCCCGATCGTGTTAGGAGCGCTCGTTTATGGAACATAACACCGGTAGCCGAAACTAAGGGGGCAAAGGTGGAACAAAACACCAGGCTAGAAAGGCCGAGCCTTCCACCTTTTACCAAGTATATAGGTGCATTAAATTAAATAGCATTTAAATATGGTGATATAACAAGGAACCCATGTTATCACATGGAAGCAACTGCACCTGCAACTAGCAACGCTATCAACAGGATTAAGAAAGCAGTAACATAGCCAATCAGTGGTTTGCTAGGTCGAACAGATTGAAGGTTAACATGGCATTGTTGAGAGGCTGATATTTAACAAGTGGTAGGCAACGAGACATAATCGATAGCATCGAAATAACTAGCATGACAATGATAGTAATGGTATCTGGGGAAATGATCATCTTGCCTGAGATCCCGCTTGGAAGAAGAACAACTCGGAGAAGTCGGCAAACCAACGTAGTCGAACGGGTCCTCACATTCCGACACGCTTGCGGAACTCTATCGAGATGGGCAAACCGGAAACAAACATCAACACAAGTATTCACCACCACAAAGCAAGACATGATGCATACCCTAATATGATGCATGAACAGGTTAAAATGCAAGGGATGGCATGGCAATTCACCTCACGCAAACACTACACATTAAGTGAAGCTCGATATGCAACGGGTTGCATATCGACGAAACTCCACGATTAATTATTTAATTCACTCCCGATTATTTACACGGAAATATTAAATTGTAGTTATCATGGCAAGGGGTGAAGCGATGATCCTACATGGCATCCTAGTCGGTATAACTTGCGGAACATAGAATGGAGCTACGGCACGAGAGGCATGCAACACAAGAATATATATGCCATGAATGCGTCATGCATGCAAGACATCACACCACGACAAGAAGGGAAAGAAGCAAGGTGTCGCCACGGCGAGCGAGAGGGAAACTATGTCGGCAACATGGAAACGAAGCCACGGCAACGTTCCTATCCCGATACTCGTCGAGATATCGTGCCAACGTATAGGAAGCGAGTGCGGGAACGCTAAATAAAGATGGGGTGATCCCGATTACCGGGTTCCCATGTGTCGAGGGCACGACGAAAAGGAAGACAACGTGCAACGGTCAAACAACGGTGCATACACGAATTCAACTCAAACAACTCATACATTCGTACATCACTAGCACACGGTACACGACATGTCCCATCGGTATACCTTCGACGCGTGCATATAGGAGCGGATCGGGTCGTTGAAGGAGATCAACGATCGTCGTGGTCGTCGTGGAAGTAGTCGTACACACGCCGGTAGTTGAAGTAGTGGAACACGGTCTCGTCGACGGTAGTCGTTCGCTCGGCGTCGTGGTTCCCGGTCTTCGGTGTCGGTAGTTGATCACGTCTCCGTTGATGTTCGGGGAAGTCGAACTCGTTTCCCGGGTCGTCGAGGGCGTCGTGGTACTCGGGTCTTGTCGGTTCCAAGAAGGAGGGGTTGGTGCACGCGGCGACGGCAAGCGATGCAACAGCAACATCAAACGTGCATCGGCGGCACAACGAAAGGCGGCAACATCTAGCACCAGCAGGCTTCGACTAGCATCGGCAGCAAGCTAGCTAGCAATCATCATTAGGCACGGCATGCAAGCACACTAGCAGCAACAGCAATCGGCCACGGCAAGGCATTGCTGGCAAGCAACAACAACTAACGGGTAGCTACAGCCAGTAACAACAACAGGGCACCAGCATGAGCAAAGCAGCGACATCACCAGCGACTAGCAGCTAAGCAGCATGGCATCAACAGCAAGCAGCAGCAGCTTGCAAAACAGGCAAAGCAGCAACTACATCAGCAACGCAACAGCATCAGCGACAGCAAGCATTAACAGCAAGCAGCAACAGCAACAGCACCAAGCGGCAAGCAGCAGCGCAGCGGGCAAGCAGCAGCGGCCAGCAGCACAGCAGCACGCCGGCAACAGCAACGGCAGGGAGGCGGCAGCGGCTCGAGGGGAACGGGCGGCCACCGGCGGCTGCGGCGAGCTCGGGGATGGAGGAGGCGAGCACGACGGGGCGGTGCAACTCGGGCAGGGGAGCTGCCCCACGGCTCGAGCGAGGGGGGGACTAGGCAGGCGAGCTCGGCTCGGCAGGGAACCTCCGGCGGGCTACCTCGGGCGGAGGGACCGGCGATCGCGCGGGCGCAGGGGACGGCCACAGGGGCGAGCCGGCCGGCGGCGCGGAGTACGACGGGAGGAGGAGGCGGCGGCAGGAGGGGGCGCTGGGGATCGGGCCTGCGCGAGCGAGGCACTAGGAGGAAGGGGACGATGACGGCGCGAGGAGGGGGACGAGACGCAGGGGGAGAACGGGCTAGGTCACGGGAGGGGAGGCTCGGCCTTGGGCCGGCTGGCCTGGGCTGGCTCCTCCCCCATTTGGGTTTTCCTTTTTTCTAAAAACCTTTAAAACCGAAATCTGTAAATAAAGAAAGGTTTTTTTAACAAAATAAAATAAACTAAAATAAATGCCTTTTGACCCCTTTAAAACAAACCCCAACTATAAATAGATTGGGCATTTTTAAAGAAATAAAAATGAAACCCTTTTTAAAAGAATAAAAATAAAACCCTTTTTTTAACAAAAGAATAAAATCAAACTCCTTTTGACAGGAGAACAAAATACAACCTCTTTTATTTAAAGATTAAAATAAAGCTCTTTAAAGAGGAAAAGAAAATGAGACGGATTTAAAATAAACAAAAGGAAAAAATAAAGGAAATCCAAGGGTTGCCCACACATTTAATAAAAGGACCCTTTTAATGAAAAGAAGAAGACGACCCCTTTTAAAATAGAGGTTTAAAACGGGAAATCTTAGCAACCGCACAAACAAATAAGAGAGGAGAGGAGGGGAGAAAAGGTCTCACGTCCTCGGTGCAACAGGGTTTAGCGGTGGCTCTCACGCACGCACTGTCATCACGCCAACAAACGACGTCAAACTCACAAAGCACTAACGCCTAACAACAAGGAGCGACAAGCAACACCGACAAATAACACAGTTGACGTGATGCCATGCATGATGCGATGATGCAAACTACATGACGATGCAACAAACGAAAAAAAAAATAACTACACGACAGAAACGGAAAGAAAGGGGGATCTTCTGGAACGTCGGTCTCGGGCTGTCACAACTCTCCTACACTACAAGAAGATCTCGCCCCGAGATCCAAGAATGAAAGGGGGAAGAGGATGAGAAAGAACAAGAGGTAAAAATTTAGTCGCTTCTTTGACAAATGAGTGAAACCAACGATCCTTAAAGGTTGCGAGGCGATGAGGAATGATATGAGAAGAAGCAAGATTCACGGAAAATTTCGGCAGCACTTCGGTAGGAAAACGGGACAAAAAATTCGATAAGATGGAAGAAATAGACAATAATCATAAAAAACAACTAAATAGAGCAAGGGAACACCATGATCTTGGTAGAACAACATAATAGACCCAAAAAGCAACATCACAAGGCCTCGGAACAAGAGAATAGGAACTAGCTCAAGCGGAAGAAGAGAAAGAAGAAAAGAATGACAACTACCATCACAATAGAATTGAGGAGCCTCTGGGCAGAAGAATAGACGTAGAAGTTGGAAAACCAACAAAGAAAATAACAAGATAGTAGTGGGCTTGTGAAAATCATCTCAACAAATATGAGGTGACAATCAACCACTAAAAGAAACAAGGATTGATTGGGAGAAACAAGATATGAACAAATCTTACACCAAGAGGATACATCGAGAACTTGGATTAATGACAAGCACCATGATAGCAACAATCCATAGGAAAAGCTTTAGGTGAAATCCAAACCAAGATAACTCAAAGAAGAAATCATGGGTTAAGAATAATCTCATGATCAAAGGATTGGTGGATTTAATTATCTCATTCTTGAAAGAAAATCTCTTCGAGGCTCCTACACTAACAACAAGGCTATAATACCACCTCAAAGGATAAGGAAGAACAAATGCACTTGGGAATGCAAGAGAACGGATATTTGAGGTCCTCCAACAAGAATCTTGAAGAACACTTGAGAACGAATTGACATCATGAGCCACTCCGAAAGAAGAATTTAAATCATTTGAAGAAGGAAGAACAAGAATAAGAATTATGTTATGCTCATCCTTCATCAAGTTAAACTGATGACAAGCAACGGATCTAGCATACCACTTATTCTTCTTGAAATGATTAAGGAGAAATATAAGCACAAACTAGAAGAAATCTTGAAAGAGGCACCGGTGAGAATTGAAATGAATGAGGCAACCAGGAATGACTGGAGATACATGAGAATGAAAAGATCTTGAGCCACCTAACAGAAAACTTGAATAAGGCACCGGAATAATCAAGAGACGAATGAAGAGGCAACAATTGAGAAGATTTGAGGATGAAAGCTGAAAGCTGAGAACGAAGAATCTTCTAAAATGATGGCCTTCGGAGGATCGAGAAATAAAAACAACTCAGAACTGCACCGGATAGCACGAAAGGAATTACTCATGATTGGAGACAATTCCAGATGATAACACAAGGCTGAAAAGATGAATCTCCAAGAGAATGAACCAAGATTCGAGAAAAACACTCCTTCGAATTGCAAGCTGAGAATGATGACGAGAGCAACACCAAGAATTAATGAGACACTCCGGAATAAAGAAGGATGCAAGGTTGAACCAAATAAGAGAATTAATTCAAATAGAACTTGAAGAAGGGATATGACTGATGAAATTCATACTTACGTCATAGTTGAAAATATTTAAAGATCTCCGGAGATGACTAAAAGAGCCAGCTAAGATCCTGGGAAAGAACCTGTGGGTTATGGGCCCAATCAAAGAAATCACTGTTGAAACAATTGCTAGAACGAGAGATATTGCACCGGTATAAGAAAACTAGATGAGGTTAGAACCTCGAAATAATGAAAGATCTGAAACAAGAAACTCTGAGATGTCTCCAACACACCGGATAGAATAGAGATAATTGAATAAACAAGATAGACTGATAAAAATTTCCAACATAGGAAAGAATTACAAGCACGAAAAGGATATGATGAACACGGATAGCTGAATTAAATTCACCGGTAAGGATGACAAGAATGAATAAAGATGAACATGAAGCTCCTGAAAATCTTCACAACGAATCACCGACTACAAGAAGGAAGAAGAGATAGTGAAAGCATCACTGAATAAGAAGGCACTTGGATGAAATCCAAACACTAAAGAAAAGGGCGGGAGGGTGGGAAAAAACAAAGATGACTTGGGCTAAATGAGATGAACTCCGGAATAAAATGAGAGAATGATCTTGCAAAAATTAGAGAGGATAGACTACACTTGAAGAGAAGCACACCGGTTGAATGGAATTGATACGATGACTCCGGTTGAAAAGGAAATGACATGACAATGAACGAACAAAAGAATTTGCATTCTCACATAAAAATATGAGAACACCTCTTAGGAAAGATCTGAAATCACCACTTGACATCGAAGCAACTTGAATTACCATATTCAACAAAACAAAGGATGAGGCTTACGAAACAAGCCAGAACAAACTCATGAGAAAGATTTCCGTTCGATATTTTCGTGGACAGGATCGCATGGGCTCGATTTTACAGTAGCCATCAAGTGCAAGGCAGTGCACCCGACATACGAAGCGTCCCCGAGTCGTAGCAAGCTACAAGGACTCTTTAAGACACAACGTGTACTGCTGTAAGTCGACCGTGAACAAACGAATCCACTAGATGTCGAACCCCAACCTAACATCATGCATTTGTTGGAAGATTGTCCTATAAGCAACTACTTGAATTCCCACCTATGAATTCCCAAAATATCTGGTCATGCATTTGTTGGAAGATTGTCCTATAAGCAACTACTTGAATTCCCACCTATGAATTCCCAAAATATCTGGTCATGCAATCTGGTACACGGATACAAGGAGTAATATCACACAACTCCTATACTAACCCGTCACTTGTATCACATCCGTCAACACACGACCAGAATCTCGGACCTTCATCTACAACAGACCCTCGTGATCACAACGATACAAAGTATGGCAGTACTCCCGAACAATCTGCACCAGTACTGGGGACATCGGGGTTATCTCGCCACTACTAGTATTGAAGCAATTACGAACATCCTTCGTACTGAGATACTAAAAAATCTGAATGATAACGATGTGCTCAAGAATCCCCTGGAGCTCAACTCCCCGGAAGAAAATCAAGTCAGACAGGAGGCACCAAGACAGAACTCCGTCACATCGACATCATATAGATTCCAAAAATATCCGCGTGATCCTATAAAAATTTGAGTGAGAAGAGGAGTAGAATTAAAATATTACGTCAAGATTCCTCACCAGAGCATAGAAGAGGAGAAAAAAGAATCCTAGTCTCCGATATATAACTAAAACTCAAATAGTTTTTCACTAGACTCGACTCGGCCAAGTTCGATCAATCAAGGGGGCTCCTAGGTCGGTCCTTGCTCTGATACCAAGTTGTCACGCCCAAGATGCGACCCTATCCTCAATTTGGCACGAAGGCCTCGTCAGGGATAGAAGCGCATCTCGTCGTGTCGCAAGAATGGATATCGTTACAAGTACATGTACTGAAAGGAAGAGATATATATTCAGAGTTGGCTTACACTCGCCACAAGTTACATCAGAGTCACATCAGTATATTACATAATCATCAAGAGTAAGAGCAGGGTCCGACTACGGACGAAAACAAACGACAAAAGAAGAACGACGTCCATCCTTGCTATCCCAGGCTGCCGGCCTGGAACCCATCCTAGATCGATGAAGAAGAAGAAGAAGAAGAAACTCCAAATGAACAATCAACGCGCTCACGTCGAGTAACCTTTACATGTACCTGCAACTGGTGTTGTAGTAATCTGTGAGCCACAGGGGACTCAGCAATCTCATTTCCAAAGGTATCAAGACTAGCAAAGCTTAATGGGTGAGATATGGTTAAGTGGTGAGGTTGCAGCAGCGCCTAAGCATATATTTGGTGGCTAAACTTACGAGTACAAGAAATGAGAGGGGGAAGATCTACGCCTGGCGGACGTAACTACTGATGATCAAATGAATGATCCTGAACACCTACCTACGTCAGGCATAACCCCACCGTGTCCTCGATCGGAGAAGGATCTCACGAAAGAGACAGTCACGGTTACGCACACAGTTGGCAAGTTTTAATTAAGTTAACTTCAAGTTATCTAGAACCAGTGCTAAACAAAGTTTCCACGTTGCCACATAACCGCGGGCACGGCTTTCCGAAAAGATTTAACCCTGCAGGGGTGCTCCAACTAGTCCATCACAAATTACCACAAGCCGCATAGAAATCCTCAATCACGAAGCTCGCGATCTCGTCGGATTCCCTAGTGGAAAACCTCAACTCTGAGATTACCCAAAGCATCACCGGAATCCCGATGCACAAGATATTCCGTCAAAGGTAAAACTAATCCAGCAAGGCCGCCCGACGTGTCGACGATCCCGATAGGAGTCTCGTACCTCGTTCTCAGGACACAATGGATGGGTCACACAAGGAGAACCAAACCTCGAGTTGCCCCACGGTGGCCCCGTAGTCTGCCAATTTGGACCAACACTCATGAGGAGCACTGGCCCGGGGGTTGATTAAATTTCCTCGGGTTAATTACTCCCTATGCAGTTCATTAGTTATTAGGCAAATATAGTACCAAAGTTGGGCCCTGCCAGACCAGCTTTAATCTAAAACGAATTATCAAGGGGGTCCCCATAACAACCCCGATCGTGTTAGGAGCGCTCGTTTATGGAACATAACACCGGTAGCCGAAACTAAGGGGGCAAAGGTGGAACAAAACACCAGGCTAGAAAGGCCGAGCCTTCCACCTTTTACCAAGTATATAGGTGCATTAAATTAAATAGCATTTAAATATGGTGATATAACAAGGAACCCATGTTATCACATGGAAGCAACTGCACCTGCAACTAGCAACGCTATCAACAGGATTAAGAAAGCAGTAACATAGCCAATCAGTGGTTTGCTAGGTCGAACAGATTGAAGGTTAACATGGCATTGTTGAGAGGCTGATATTTAACAAGTGGTAGGCAACGAGACATAATCGATAGCATCGAAATAACTAGCATGACAATGATAGTAATGGTATCTGGGGAAATGATCATCTTGCCTGAGATCCCGCTTGGAAGAAGAACAACTCGGAGAAGTCGGCAAACCAACGTAGTCGAACGGGTCCTCACATTCCGACACGCTTGCGGAACTCTATCGAGATGGGCAAACCGGAAACAAACATCAACACAAGTATTCACCACCACAAAGCAAGACATGATGCATACCCTAATATGATGCATGAACAGGTTAAAATGCAAGGGATGGCATGGCAATTCACCTCACGCAAACACTACACATTAAGTGAAGCTCGATATGCAACGGGTTGCATATCGACGAAACTCCACGATTAATTATTTAATTCACTCCCGATTATTTACACGGAAATATTAAATTGTAGTTATCATGGCAAGGGGTGAAGCGATGATCCTACATGGCATCCTAGTCGGTATAACTTGCGGAACATAGAATGGAGCTACGGCACGAGAGGCATGCAACACAAGAATATATATGCCATGAATGCGTCATGCATGCAAGACATCACACCACGACAAGAAGGGAAAGAAGCAAGGTGTCGCCACGGCGAGCGAGAGGGAAACTATGTCGGCAACATGGAAACGAAGCCACGGCAACGTTCCTATCCCGATACTCGTCGAGATATCGTGCCAACGTATAGGAAGCGAGTGCGGGAACGCTAAATAAAGATGGGGTGATCCCGATTACCGGGTTCCCATGTGTCGAGGGCACGACGAAAAGGAAGACAACGTGCAACGGTCAAACAACGGTGCATACACGAATTCAACTCAAACAACTCATACATTCGTACATCACTAGCACACGGTACACGACATGTCCCATCGGTATACCTTCGACGCGTGCATATAGGAGCGGATCGGGTCGTTGAAGGAGATCAACGATCGTCGTGGTCGTCGTGGAAGTAGTCGTACACACGCCGGTAGTTGAAGTAGTGGAACACGGTCTCGTCGACGGTAGTCGTTCGCTCGGCGTCGTGGTTCCCGGTCTTCGGTGTCGGTAGTTGATCACGTCTCTGTTGATGTTCGGGGAAGTCGAACTCGTTTCCGGGGTCGTCGAGGGCGTCGTGGTACTCGGGTCTTGTCGGTTCCAAGAAGGAGGGGTTGGTGCACGCGGCGACGGCAAGCGATGCAACAGCAACATCAAACGTGCATCGGCGGCACACGAAAGGCGGCAACATCTAGCACCAGCAGGCTTCGACTAGCATCAGCAGCAAGCTAGCTAGCAATCATCATTAGGCACGGCATGCAAGCACACTAGCAGCAACAGCAATCGGCCACGGCAAGGCATTGCTGGCAAGCAACAACAACTAACGGGTAGCTACAGGCAGTAACAACAACAGGGCACCAGCATGAGCAAAGCAGCGACATCACCAGCGACTAGCAGCTAAGCAGCATGGCATCAACAGCAAGCAGCAGCAGCTTGCAAAACAGGCAAAGCAGCAACTACATCAGCAACGCAACAGCATCAGCGACAGCAAGCATTAACAGCAAGCAGCAGCAGCAACAGCACCAAGCGGCAAGCAGCAGCGCAGCGGGCAAGCAACAGCGGCCAGCAGCACAGCAGCACGCCGGCAACAGCAACGGCAGGGAGGCGGCAGCGGCTCGAGGGGAACGGGCGGCCACCGGCGGCTGCGGCGAGCTCGGGGATGGAGGAGGCGAGCACGACGGGGCGGTGCAACTCGGGCAGGGGAGCTGCCCCACGGCTCGAGCGAGGGGGGACTAGGTGGCGAGCTCGGCTCGGCAGGGAACCTCCGGCGGGCTACCTCGGGCGGAGGGACCGGCGATCGCACGGGCGCAGGGGACGGCCACAGGGGCGAGGCGGCCGGCGGCGCGGAGTACGACGGGAGGAGGAGGCGGCGGCAGGAGGGGGCGCTGGGGATCGGGCCTGCGCGAGCGAGGCACTGGGAGGAAGGGGACGATGACGGCGCGAGGAGGGGGACGAGACGCAGGGGGAGAACGGGCTAGGTCACGGGAGGGGAGGCTGGGCCTTGGGCCGGCTGGCCTGGCCTGGCTCCTCCCCCATTTGGGTTTTCCTTTTTTTTTAAACCTTTAAAACCGAAATCTGTAAATAAAGAAAGGTTTTTTTAACAAAATAAAATAAACTAAAATAAATGCCTTTTGACCCCTTTAAAACAAACCCCAACTATAAATAGATTGGGCATTTTTAAAGAAATAAAAATGAAACCCTTTTTAAAAGAATAAAAATAAAACCCTTTTTTTAACAAAAGAATAAAATCAAAATCCTTTTGACAGGAGAACAAAATACAATCTCTTTTATTTAAAGATTAAATTAAAGCTCTTTAAAGAGGAAAAGGAAATGAGACGGATTTAAAATAAACAAAAGGAAAAAATAAAGGAAATCCAAGGGTTGCCCACACATTTAATAAAAGGACCCTTTTAATGAAAAGAAGAAGACGACCCCTTTTAAAATAGAGGTTTAAAACGGGAAATCTTAGCAACCGCAAAAACAAATAAGAGAGGAGAGGAGGGGAGAAAAGGTCTCAGGTCCTCGGTGCAAAAGGGTTTAGCGGTGGCTCTCACGCACGCACTCTCATCACGCCAACAAACGACGTCAAACTCATAAAGCACTAACGCCTAACAACAAGGAGTGACAAGCAACACCGACAAATAACACAGTTGACGTGATGTCATGCATGATGCGATGACGCAAACTACATGACGATGCAACAATCGAAAAAAAAAGAACCACACGACATAAACGGAAAGAAAGGGGGATCTTCTGGAACGTCGGTCTCGGGCTGTCACAAATAGTCTGTCAGCTATCTGGTTCTATTGTTTGTCATTATATTTGATCGTGGCATGGCCCATGTAGTCTGAAGTGAATTACAGCAGTTTCGTTTTTCGATTGTTTTCTTGAGTTAGCTAATATCATTTTCTGATCCCCTGCTGTGTGTATTCAGCTCCTTTCATTTGTCTTGGAAACTTGATATTGAATGTTAGCTAAATAACTGATTTTTTTCACAAGCAGGTTGGTTGCATTACAAGGCTAGTTGCTCAGAAGGGTGTACATCTTATCAGGAATGCAATATACAAAACAGCTGAATTAGGAGGACAACTTGTCCTTCTGGGTTCAAGTCCAGTACCTGAAATTCAAGTGTGTTTATGCCATAGTATATCTGTGTGCAGATATTTTGATCAGACATGAATCTCCAAAGTAACAGAAGAAAAAGACACTTCACTACCTCATGAATAGTTTATTTATCACCAAAGGAACATGAGTCTGAAATAGTGTATTTTTGTCTGTATTTTCTATAAAGAACCTCTTTGCCTATATCTGGAACAGTAAACATATTTGCCTTTTGTTTTGTTTCACAGAGGGAGTGCACTGAAGATCCATAAAAGTACCGAATTATCCTGGTTATAAGTTACCAATTCTTATTCACATGAACCACTGTTTTAACTCCTAATCAAGAAATTTCAGGATACCATGTTACTTTAGGTTTTTAATGACACACATTGTCTTCTAATACAGTTTCACTCCGAATGATCAACATATTGTCTTCTAATACAGTTTCACTCTGAATGATCAACATTTTTTATGCATGACAGTGTTACATGTCTGTTTTCATTCAGACTTTCGAGGTATCTAGGATATAGAGTCGATTTGATATTTTGATCCAATTAGCCAGCTGAGGGATCTAAGCTGACAAAGTATGTGTTCCAGATCTGATGATAGAGTTTATCCAGTGAACAAAATGCTTTCATAACAGGATACAGCACTGATCCTAACAGCAAACGAGGGGCTGACTTCACCTAGCAGCTAGATAGTATTAAACCGAGTCAGTTCAGAGATGATCAGGGAAATGATGTGGCAGGAGATGCTTCACTACCATCCTGAAGCATGTGACGAACATATTGCAGGCAGTAAACATGTGACGAACATACCCGGCAGGCTCACGGTTGGTGTGATACATACCTCTCGTGTAGCCGAAGCAGGTGGCATTGGAGTGCTCCGCGGATGATCTTCTACCTCCGGCGAAGTCGACGCTTCTTTCTCCGACGAACTCGGAACCGACCTTGGATGTATTTACCCGATAGAGATAGTTTCGTGGCAATGGCAAATTACCTGATGCAGATTTCAGCCGAGGTGGTGTCCTTCTTATAGCATCTAGCAGCAATCCAGGACGGACACGGTTTGTACTTTGAATCGGACACCAACGCCACGGCAACGCACCACCGCGTGAAGCCTGCCGGCCTCCCCTTTCCCTTGTTGCGTCCCCGGCCTCGCCGTGCTCCGGCACGGCCATCCCGTCGTCGCGTCGCCCCTGCCCGCTAGCCTCCCGCGCCGCCCCCCGGCCATCCCCATCCCCGTCGCCACATCGGCATGCCCGTCACGCCCGGGCCTCTCCGCATCAGCGCGTTGTCGCCAGTCCGTCTCCGGCCCGTCCCCTCCAAGCGCCGTCACCGGGCAGACACCGTCCCATCGCCTCCTCGCCCGTCGCCGGCATTTCATATGTGAGGAATAAATTGCCTGACATTTCATAAAATAAGAGAAGAACAGTCAGTGAGCTTCCTCCAGCTTACAGATTGGTGAAGCCAAGTTCAACTTTGAAAAAAAAGAGAAGGGTGAGGAGAGAATGACCGCTGTCACCAAGGGAGGGGAATCACCTGTGAAATCCGGCGGAGATCATAGGTCTTGCAGGCGAACACAACCGCGATGATGCAGAGCCTACTCAACAGGGGATTCGGATCCACCGCCCGGACCACCAACCGGAGTGTGCTCCTCCGCCTCGATCGGTCCGCCCCCTCATCGGATCCACACCAGAGCAGCCGCCTCGTCCGCGCGGCCTCACCACTTCCTTAGCTCCTGCGCCCATTCATTGCTCCTGTCCACGCCAACGGCAAGCGACGGTGCAACGGATGGGTGTCGATGGGGAGGGGGGCTGTAAAACTGAATCGTTTTTCCACTCAAATCAGGAGTGCCGGTTGAATACACAAAATATCAGGGGCTTTTTCGTAAAATTACCACGACGGACGCGGCGGACGACAGAAGCAGTGCGTGGTTTATTATTAGGGAGGATAGAGGATAGATAGATTAGGGAGAGAAAAAAAAGAGTTATCGGTGATAGGCCCCCACATGAAACACGTGGTGTGCAATGTGGATGGATGATGCGATATAAATCGGCCGGCTGAAGGGAATATTTTCCCATAAAAATATAACGTGAGCCGGACTATTTTTAAGAATGACATCATCCCATTCTCAATCTAGACTTTTCATAAGCCTGGACTGATATCATTTTTTTTTCTATGCCTCTGCAATATTTTTGTGCAAGAGATCAAAAATAAAAAAGCGAGCTCATCACGGTATAGTTCAGCAACTGTAACCGAGGATTTATTTATTTTTTTGAGGTTTCTGATATGTAAGGTAGAGATGCGGGACAAAAATGTCAGAAAAAAAATCTGAGTGCGTGCCCTGCCTTGAGATACCATTTCTCAAGTACACTTCAGCTAAATGACTTCAGAAACAACCGTCGTGTCAGTTAAACAATCTTCATCCAAACATGAGCGTCACAGTTTTAGCTCGGCATTCTGGAACTCCACATCATCTGCCAGAAATAGCAGCTCCTTGGGGGTATAGCAAGGGTGCTAGCTGATCACTTCCTTTCCGAAATCACACGTTTTGCAACAGATCGTTTTTAGACCCGCCGGGGAAGACATCTCTTTGGCCTCGACATGTGAACATACACGCGGCCAGCGTCGCTTTGTAACTGATATAGATAGGTGAGGAATCGTGCATGAAATCCTGGAGCTGCAAGGCATAGTGCCACTCGTGGTCTTTCGGAAGATGGCCTTGCAACACACTCAAGTATCTGATGTGCGGTTTTTGCATGCTTACAAGCCATATCTTGCCAGTAGCAGGAGATGGTGTTAGGCTGATGCGATGTCATCAGCGCGCAACGTCTGGACCTGGACGGAAATCGTATGCTCCATGGAGTGGCCACTTGGCCGAAATAATCACAAGAGCTTCAGTCAAGCAATACATCCTTTCTTTCTTTCTTTTTTGTTATGGACACAAGATGATTGTGATCTATATGCTACGCTAATTCGGAATAAAGCCATGAGTGATTGATACACATATCGGCGCGTAGTGCAGCAATGTAGGTAGGATTTCATTAGGATCTACGAGTTAGGACCAAAGTAGCAAAAGAGAGAGATAGCAAGGGCCGCCGGCCAGCTACATGGGCTTTGATGCCAAGGAACGGATTGTTTAGAAGCAACGTACCCCAGCTCAAGCCGTAGCATTGCAGCCAAGTCACTCAAATCTTCGAACCACATCACACTCCTCGTCTCTTTCCCTCCCACACAACACACACATATATAACCACATGCATGCTCATGCTCACCACCACAACTCACTGCACCATCTCCTCTCACTGCACCTACACCAGCAGAGCATCATACAACTAGCTCATCCGGCAATGGCTTTCAACCCCAACCCTCCAGGCCTCGGTTTCCCCTTCCCCTTCTTCCCTCCACCCAACACCTACGCTCCTCCAAACCCTTTTGGTCCAAGGCCACCAAGCCCTTTCGGTCCAAGGCCTCCGCCACGCCCTCAAGCGCCACCACCGCCACGACAGCCTGCGCCGCCCGTTCAGCCCCCACCACGCCCTCAAGCCCCGCCACCACCACGGCAGCCTGCGCCACCCATTCGACCCCCGCCGCCTCCACGTCGGGCTCCTCCGCCACCAACCCAGCCTCCTCCTCCCCGCCGTGCTCCACCTCCGCCACAGCGTGCGCCACCACCACCACCACCGCGTCGTGCTCCACCTCCACCCTCACTACCGCCACCTCATCGTACTCCACCCCCACCATCACCACCCATTCGCCCACCGCCACGCCCACTAGCCCCACCTCCGCCACATATCAACCCACCAACACCTCCTCCTAGCCCTCCACACCACATGGTCATCATCGTGGTGTTTGTCTCCTTAGGCGGGCTCCTCCTGCTTGCATGCCTAGCTGCCTTCTGCTTGCACAAGAAAAAGAAGAGGAAGACAGAAAGGAAGGCCGAGGTATTGAACTTCAGCGACCATGTCCATGTCCACAAGTCAGCCATGTCAGGCCCTGGGGGCTCCAAGGCCGTCAGGCTGACAGTTGACGAGGACGTCAAGTTCCAAGAGGTGGTGAAGGAATCAGAGGCCGTCGGCAAAGAGTCAGGCACCGCCCACAACGCCTGGATGTGGAACAAGAAACAGAAGAGCAAAGCAAAGCAAGATTCAGAGGTCATCAACGTCACCGGACACATCCATGTCGATGAGAAGATTGAGTCAGGGCCCCACGGCGAGAAAATCGAGGTCCTTTCAGAAGATGAAGATATCAGGTTTGAAGAGGCAGACAACAAAGAAGAATCATCTGCAAAATCAAAGGCACGCATTACCAAGTTCTAAGACAACAGCACAATGCGCCAAGATGGCCTGCACCGAAAACACTTCAGCAGGTCAAGGCAATGATCCAATCCATACCCACACTGATTTCATGCATTTATTATTTTGATAAAGACTGTATCTTCTTTCGTGTGATTGAAATAAGGGCATCAGAGACCCAATTTGGTTGAATGAATATGCAGAGTATTGCTGTCAGCGGTTACATATGAGCAATTTATGTCTATATGAATGGATTTCCTTAAAAATATCACACAACAAACAGTGAAAAGACCCTCAACAAATATTACTTCTCAACAAAATGTGCTTGCAAATAGACATGATCTTTCTGCACATAAAATTGATCCATACGTGCCATGAGCAGAAAGTGGATTTCTGGGACTACAGCAGAAGGCGAAAACAGCAGCAGGCTACATTTCTTTACAGAGTAACCTAATTGTAGTTTCCAGTACTTGTTGTCAATACAACAGATATCATGATTCTAACTACTTCTGCTACTTAGTTAATTGCAATAGGGGTAATTCGCTTCTTAGTAGGCTTACTGGATACACTCTTCTGGGCTGACACTGGTGGCGGTGTCACTTCTACAGACATAGGATTGGCTTCTGTCTTAGCTTTAGTGGCATCAACATCAACGTCCATACTGTCTGGCTTTGGCTTTGCATGTTCGCAGGCCACATTTTCCTCTTCCTTCATTCCTGAAGAGTATTGAAGAATAACCATGTAAGGACGGTCCATAGGGAAAGTGCATGCAAGAAGGAACAAAGATAGCCAATGTATGCAGGATGCAGATTCAGACTCAAACTCTATTAGACTATTATAAGCACAGTTACTCCACTTGGTCCTTAATGCATATACAATTTTCATATGAGCGTATCTACTGACACTTGGGGTAGCACCAATTGGAGAGAAGCTTGTCCAACATCGTCTGAGATGGTTTGGGCATATTCAGCACAGGCCTCCAGAAGCGCTACTACATAGCGGACGGCTAAAGTGTGTTGATAATGTCAACAGAGGTCGGGGTAGACCGAACTTGACATGGGATGAGTCCGTAAAGAGAGATCTGAAGGACTGGAGTATCACCAAAGAACTAGCCATGGACAGGGGTCTGTGGAAGTTAGCTATCCATGTGCCAACCCCATGAGTTGGTTGCGAGATCTTATGGGTTTCAGCTCTAGCCTACCCCAACTTGTTTGGGACTAAAGGCTTTGTTGTTGTCTTTTGTTGTTGTTGTATATACCGACACTTAACTGAAACAATAAACACTGGAAGACTATTTGGTCTAATAAAATGTGATTGTTATTGTTGGCATTGTATATGGCCAGAATTACATGCGGTAGGGATTCATTTACCAAAATTACACATGACCAATGTCATAAGAGCGCAGTTGCATGTTATTCATAACCAAATGTGTTCAGAAACAAAACCAGTCTTTCATGTGGTTGCTAAATGTGTGACATGATCAGAAGGGGAATTTTGGGACTAGAGCTGAAGAACACGGCACAAACTAAATTTCTTACAGTATAACGTAAAAGTGATTGTTCAGTACTACACAATGTCATAATCTTAACCACTTCAGCAAGATAGTTGATTGCGACGCAAGTAAATTGTTCGATGTAGGCTTACTCAGTGTGCTGTTTTTGGCCAACACTGGTGGAGGTGTCACTGTACCCTCGGGGCAGCCTGACTTCTTAATTTTGGCGGTACCGGCATCAACTTCCATGCTATCTACTGTTGCTGGCTTAGTATTTCTGCATGTGACATTTCCCTTTGTAACTTCCTTTTTCCCTGTGAGATTTTCAGAAAATTGTACTGTTGGAAGAGTATTTTCAAGTAAATGCAAGCCATGATGTCCATCTTACTAGCATCTAGCAGCACAAATTATGCACATTTTTCTTAAACCATGAATCAAAGGGAGTTGCATCACAAGGTAAGATGCACCAATTAGGCATTGGTGTCATGATAAGAAACCGTCTGCAACACACACACACACCCTCCCAAAAAGAGAAAAGACAGAAAAGGGAATATACAGAAAATACCTGAGAGGGCATGCGGCTGCCCTAGTTCCTCATTCTCAAACTCAATAATAGTGCAGTAACCATCTCGCGATGACAATGCCAAGTACTTCGCATCAGGAGACCTGGCAGAACAAGGAAAAGATGAATTTCTAGTTCCTGTAGGAATGCCAAATAGAATGAGTTCCTCTGTGGCCAATGGAGAAGACTCTAGAAGCACAAAAAAAAATGTTGTTGTACTCACCATGCAATATCTGTAATGGCGGCATAATGTAGACCAGCGTGTATTAGAATTGGGGCAGCACTTTCAGTGTCATAGACATACAGAGAGTTGAAAGTAGCAACGGCAAAAACAGCTCGGTAAGGAAGCTTGAATAAACCTTCTGCAACAGTACAGAAATGGTTCAATTTCACTGTAACAGATCAGTAACACCATGAGAACCTCCAGCAAGGTTGCAAAGCCAATGGAGCTACCTGATTGAGAACCACGTAGGGTGAAAACAATAGGACAAAAACGAACTGCTACTATAGCTTTACTTGCACCAGGGAGTTGTATCGCAGGCCTGCAGGGCAAACAAATTAATATCCTAAAGAACTACAAAACTATACTGGAATAAGTTATACGCTCAAGACATAAGATGCTATTTACAACATTCTAAGATAACTGGGGAATCAAAGAGCTTTGAAAGGTGCATGTAATTTAGAGATGACAAAAAAAAATCTACAATGGGTCATCTCTTAGCCTTATCTTCAATAACTAGTTATTCCTAAAAACGTGGTGAGACATATTGTGTTAAGAGATCATCTTTTGTCTTCTCTTAAATTTAGAGATGACAAAAAAAATATTTACAATGGGTCATCTCTTAGCCTTATCTTCAATAACTAGTTATTCCTAAAAACGTGGTGAGACATATTGTGTTAAGAGATCATCTCTTGTCTTCTCTTAAATAAGAGAAGGCAGACCTTTTTTATGAGTTATCTCCCGGTCTCTCTTCCACCTCATCATTTATCCTGCGTGGCGCACCTAAGATAGCATCATTGTACATGCCCTTAGGATGTTAATTAATTGACTTTTAGATGAAGCAAGTCGATCTAATTTCCAGAAGCACCTGGAAAAATATGTACAGCCTTCTTCAGCTTTACATGTGATTGGATGTTAGTGTAAAATGAACGGACAAATTAGTGATCAAGCTTATTTGATGCCTTATTTTTCACATTATGTTGTTGTAGGTACCAGCTGAACTCAAAGGATGGAGTCATTTTTATTAAAGGTGGGAACATAGAGATGTTATTTCAAGTATTAAATGTGCTACCTTGACAGGTCTCTCCTTGACAAAATATAGGCAGTATTGATCACTTCAGATGAGTATTTGCACATGCCTGGTTAAGATAAAGAAGAGAGCCTAACTTGTTAATTGGACAGAGAATGTGATGAAGGTAAGCTAAATTGTGTGGGCATGGTAAAATAATTATACCTGCTGGCAGTACCAGAAAAGACCCATCTGGCGACCATGCCAACCTCCGGAAGAAAGATGGTAATGTCTCATCATGAAACAAATGAGTTTTAACTGGTTGCTGCAAGATAAATGATTATCATACTTGTTCAATGCACATCAAGAGAATGTGGCAGTTAAAGTACATCAAACGAACCTTGGACTCTTCGTGATTTTGAAGTTCTGCCTTCATTAGCGTATGCTGGCAAACAAAGTTCATCTTCTCTGTATTCTTGGATTTGCCTTGAGGCTTGTTTGCATAAATTTTACAAGTTCTGTCCGAGCTCAAAGAGGCAATATATTGACCCAGAGGATCCCATGCCACCCCCTGAACATAATGCAAATGGCCTTCCAACATCTGTTGCACCACACCTGAGAATGATGTTGCATATCAAGCATATGATACAGAAACCAAGATGGTGCAAACATTGGATCGCCAGTTTTTGGTAGGAATTACCTTTATTAGCATCCCATATTATGCAACTGTTATCAACTGAAGCAGAAACAAGGTATGACCCATCACTCGACCACTGCAGGTCAAGAACATCCTTGCGATGGAACCTACCATAAAAATAAGGCCAAAATAATTGAGCACGCATCAAAACAAGAGTGCTGCTTCAAGGAAGCTTTCAGATGGTATATCTCACAATAACGATTTATGTACTTTCCAGGCCTCGCCATCATCAGTGGACTGCAATTTCCAAAGGATGATACCACCACCTGTTACAAAAGTGCAGGAATTATTCTCTCGATATAACTGTTAATCTCTCGGTGTGTGAAACCTTTCACGACCTCAAATGAAATATTGGAGTGCCTTGAGTTATCGAGGTTGCAATCCTAGCGCCTTGGTGCATACGGATTGTTGAAAATAACATGTTCAACAATTAAGACCTAACCATTGAGATGGGAGAGAAATCACAGACATGCAGGTTAATTTGGTGATTGGTTGGACGGTATTCAGCAGCTTTCCAGTTTGGCCTTAGTATTTTAGAACTGTCCCTAACTTGTACAGCCAAACATACAAATATAATTCAAAATGCTGCGGTAGAAATATTTCCTACATTTCTCCGTCAAAAGTTAAACCACCAATGTCAATTACAGATGAAGCCGGTTTACATAACTAGGACACCCAAAATTCACCCGATCATTTAGCTACAACGACGATGGCTTCAAGTAGGACGAGTTTGTTGTACTTCTACAACAGATGTAATGCTCAACCAAGTGGTACACAAGCATGCTTTTGAGTACAACTCATGACAAACATGCCGACTACAGGACCAAGCAGAGTGGTGGAAGACAGATATTTTTGTGGCTATTTCTATTTTGTTGGTTTGTGTTGCGAATTTCAAACCCTCCGTATAGGAACAACCAATAAATTTCTTCCTTGGCTGAATTGGGAGAACAGGTGCCTTCCGTAACAACCAAACAAAAAGGTGCAAGTGGAAAACTGGACATACCATCAGCACCGGACCCTAGATTCTCACCTGCATGTATCCAGTGCAAAGGATGGGGTTAGGTAAGCGTATTCAAACAAAAATACATTGAGTGTTTATTTTCATCTTCATTTTTACCAGGAAATAAAACATAAGTAACTTCTAAAATGAAATGAAAGTAATAAATAGATGCTGCCTACGCTGACATAGAAGATAATACGAAATTGCGTTGCCGCCTACCAGAAGGAGAGAAACGGAGAACATTGACGGCGGAGCTGTGAGACGAGAGGCTGCTGACGTAGGAAGCGGTGGGGAGCTTCTCCTCCGATTCATCCGACGCTACCACCCAGATCTGCAAGCCAAACGCCATGAAATCGGAGGGGATAAGTCGGGGCGTGTAGTTCACAGGCTATCATTGCAACCCCAGCTAGAAAATCAGCCACAGGCCGGAACGAGGAGATACGGCACAGTAACGAGATTCGGATCTCCTGTGCAGACAAAAGAGAATGGCGGACCTTGATGTCGTGGTCTCCGCCGCCGGTGGCGAGGCGGCGGGAGACGGGGTGGAAGTCGAGGGTGAGCACCGGCTGCAGGTCGTGCCAGTTGATCTGCACCGTGCCGCCCCGCATCCTCTCCGTCGTCTTCTTCTCCGGTGGGATGGATCGAAAATCGCCTCCGAGGCTAGGGTTTGGGGAAGGCGGGAAAATGGAGGGGATTGGGCGCGCGACTTCACTAGTTCACTTCCGCTCCCTCCAAATGCAGACTCCAGTGGAGAGAAGAAGACAGAGATTGGCAGCTGATGCTGGGCCGCTTGTAGAAGCGCCGAGTGGGCTATCTTACGGCCCACTGCCTGCTTAAGCTTGCCGGTTGCCCATATTTCATGGGCTCGGTACTCTCTATTAAGTGTTTATTAGTTTCCTATATTTGTCTCAAAAAAATATTAGTTTCCTGTAATTCTCGAAAAAAAGTGTTTGATTTCCCTGGTTTTTAGTGTTTCTTTCTTATTCTAGTAGTAGTACTTTTAATATATATTTTTACACCAATATTACTGCTACTACTGCCATCATCGAACTCCTTTTCTTACGGAAGATGTTTGTTCATAAATTAAAGTGATATTAAAATTATTGAGGAAGAGCGCATAATCCAAGCAACTCTTTGATTCACAAAATACAAAAAGGCAGGAACGAAAATATGCAGGATTATTCTTCATCGCATTGGAAACCATCCTGGGGATTTGAAAATCCCTGCAGAAAAGGAAACAAAAGATTCAGAACCACAGGGAATAGGGGGAAATGATGGATTGCAAAGGCATGTCTCATCGGTCACAAATCCATCAATACATAGTAGAAGTTATAACGGAAAAATTGATAGCTCAAATCCTACAATTTTAATTGCAAAAAAATAAATCAAGGGGTTGCATAGGGCACTTCAATTAATTTGTACTTTAACCATGCACGTCACTAGTTAGTATTAATATAAGGTTGTACGTAATGAAAGTATCATATGTAGTATTATGCATGCCAACTAAACAATTTTAATGAGTTGGCATAGAATTAAATGAAGAAAGAGGGGGTTGAGTATCATATTATGATACCGTATCATATTAAATGATGTGGTACTATGTGTCTTGCATGCCAATAAATAAACTATTTTATGATAGTAACATATGATACTATGCATTACAAATGTGGTATCATATACTACCCATTACAACCAGCCTAAGCAGAACTTGTTTTCTGGCAGAAATGTAATTTGTATCCCGAGGTGATCAGATCATAAGATATTTATAGTAGGCAAAAAACAAATTGGATGGGGAGGATAGGCTAAATCTAAGTACGCAACACCTGATAGACGTGCTCTTGCGTTAGTGGTGCTTTTTTGCTTACAACAAGTGGATTATTGGATAAGGAGCTAGCGGTTTATTGTGGCATAGGTACAGAGACAACAAATGTCATATCTACCAGTAATGGCCACTACTGAATTAAGTTGATGATTATCAATCAAATCTTGACACACTATATAGGTCATGGTTGCATAATATGGAACCATAAAATGTTAAAAAAGAGCAAAAAGTGAATAAAGAGTGAAAATGGCTGAGAAAAGGAAAATAAGTGGGGAACCTAGCTAGCTAAAATGCACCCAGATTCATAGGCCATCTGGGAAAGAAAAGAGCACTGTCAAATCAAATTTTACAGATAGAAATTAACCTAGGTACGACTTGCGCTATGAATATGTTAAAATTAAGAGAGTTAGGAGATACTCCCTTTATACCTAAATAATTATAATTAGAAAGAATTAGACAGATCTCCTCAACTATAATTATTTAGGTACAAGATAAAGTATAAAATAGCAAAAAGTGCTTCATGCATTGGTGGCTTGATGCAAAAGTCCCATCCCAACTTGCAGCAACTATTCCGACGGCCGACGCCGTTTTATGAACGGGAAATTAGTAAAATCGAGGGACATATAGCTCCTCATATGATTTGAGATTGTACAAGGATTAAACAAAGGATTGCATAATTTTTGCATTTATTAATCATTAGTAGCGATGTTCGATTGAAGCTATCATAAATTCTTGTATTATATGGTTTAAACAATGACAAAACGAGAGCAAAAATACCGCTTACCAGCACGTTGTTGTCGCGCCCTCGACTCTAGAGGTGTAGGCTTTGACCGCCGATCGATCCCAAATTCGGCCCAACGGCACCATCACAGCACGTCCTCTAACCATGTCTCCTGGATTGTTTAGCGTGGCCGGCCCTCGCGCCACCACCTCGACTAGCCACGCCCCCGGGGGCATGAATAGCTGACGATGATATGGTGGTGCTCGCCTTCACCTATGCGAACTTTGGCACCACTAGCGCCGCCTCCATTGTGTGCATGAGCGCAACCTCTAATGCAGCATCACATGGACCGAAGTCGTGTCGCCAGGGTTATTCCCGTCAGAGGGCATACATGTGTGCATCCACATGAAAGCACAATTGTTCCCTAAGGTGGTTTTGATAATTGACCACAACATATGCATCATTGGACTAATGATCTTATCCAAGTGTATTTCACAAAAGTTCAAAGATGCCTTGCTATAGGATTGTGAGGAGAAGCTACTTGATGCAAGGAAAGGAATAGGATTGGCTCAAGCTTCAAGCAAGAGGACTCTACATTTTACATTTGTGAGAAATCACTTTGAGTACATAGGAAAGCCAATACTATTAAAAGGGGTGAGGTATTATGATGAATTGGTTGCTCAAGTGCTGAGAGGTAGCCACCAAAAATACTCAGTCATTCTCCATGTTCAAAGCCAAACCAGCAAAACCGGTACCACCAACTATTTCCACTCGGCCCTACCGATTTTTCACCACACAGATCCTATGCCAAACCCTAATCTCTCGGTACCACCAACTTTCACATCAGTGCCATCGAGATTCAGTAACCAACTTTCTGTTGAGAAGATTTTAAGAATCGGAATTTCCGAGTTTGAAATCGGTCTCATCGAGATTTGGAAACTGGTATAGGTCATCATTTCGGTACCACTGAGATTCATATGTCGGTCTCACCAAGAATTCAAAAGTTGCTACATTTATGCAACTCGGTACCACCGATATTCTTTTCAGTGTCACCGAGTTGGGCAATAATGTTGTAACGGTTGGATTTTGGAAGATGCCTATATATACCCCTACACATTCTATCATTCGCAGAGGAAGCACCCAGAACACACATTCACTTGCCAGATCCATCTTTCTGAGAGAGAGTCGCGTACTCATGTGTTGAGATCAAGAGATTCCAATCCAACCATTTGAAACTTGATCTCTGGCCTCCCCAAGTTACTTTCCACAAAATGAATCTCTCCTACCCATGCCAAATCTGTGAGAGAGTGATTGAATGTTGAGGAGACTATCTTTTGAAGCATAAGAGCAAGGAGTTCATCGTTCTACCGCATCTATTACCTTCTGAGGGTGGTGCCTCCTAGATTGGTTAGGTGTCACTTGGGAGCCTCCTACTTCGTGTTGTGGAGTTGAACTAAGAAGTTTGTAAGGGGAAGGAGATCTCCTACTTCGTAAAGATCTACCGTGAGTGAGGCTGGTCCTGTGTGGACGTAAGCCATGGTGGAATAGACAAGGCCGCTTCTTCGTGGACCCCGTGTGGGTGGATCCCTCCATGGACTCTCACACCCGTTACCCTCTGTGGGTTGAAGTCTCCACTAACGTGGACGTACGATAGCACCACCTACGGAACCATGCCACAAATCACCGTGTCAACCTTTGCGTTTGATCTTCCTACCTTAGCCTCTACATTACATTTGCATGTGCTTTACTTTCTGATGTTATACTCTTAGATATGCATGTGTAGGGTGAACTTAACTACTCATAATTGCTAAAAACGGCCCACAACTAAATTTGGGAAAATGCTAAGTTTTTATCTTGTCAAGTAGTCTAATCACCCCCCCCCCCCCTCCTAGACATACTTTTGATCCTACGAGTGGTATCAAAGCTTTGGTCTCCATTGCTTTGGTTTCACAACCTAGAAGAGTATGGCGTCTAGTGAGGGAAATTATCACTATAGAGTTCCATATTTCGGTGGTACAAACTTTGCTAGTTCGAAACATAAAATGAGAATGCATATTCTTGGTCATAATCCTGTCGTTTGGGATGTTGTTCGTGTTGGTGTGCAAGGTGATTTCTTCAAAGAAGGAAGAGAACTGGACCGTGATGCGTCAATGGAAGAATTGAAGATTTTGCAATACAATGCTAAAGCCTGTGACATCCTGTTAAACTGTTTGTGCCCTGAAGAATTCAACAAAACCAGCCGCCTTGAGAATGCAAAGGAGATTTGGGACGCTTCCATTGATATGCACGAAGGTACTCATTCTGACAGGGAACCTAAGTCGGATGTGCTTCAAAGTCAGCTGGACAAGTTCAAGATGAAGGATGGTGAAGGAGTCGTTGAGATGTACTCTAGTCTAGCTCTCATCACAAATGAGATTGTCGGCTTAGGAAGTGAAGAGATGGCCGACAAATTCATCATCAAGAAGATACTTAGAGCCTTGGATGGATAATACGACACCGTGTGCACATTAATCCAAATGATGCCAAACTACAAGGATCTCAAGCCAACTGAAGTCATTGGAAGGATTGTTGCTCATGAAATGTCACTCAAGGACAACGATGAGTTGCACAACAAGTCAAACGGTGCTTACAAAGCTTCAAGTGATACTCCCGCTACTTGAAATGACAATCTTGTTACCAATGAAGATATTAGCCTCATGGTTAGAAAATTCAACAAGTTCTACAAGAGTATGAGGAAAGAGAGAAGCTCAAGCTCAAGATATGATGAGAAGTGTTTGTCTAGTCGTTACCGAAACTGCTACAACTATGGAAAGCTCGGACACTATTCCAATGAGTGCTCGGCTCCCCACAAAAGAAGATAAGAGTCACCTATAAGATGAAGCTCAAGAGACGAGTCACCTCGTAGGGAGAGAAGGAGTAGAGAATATCATTATGAGCGAAGACACTCCCGGAGAGGCAAGGAATCGGAGAAGAAGGACAAGTACACCAAGAGCAGCTCAAGAAGAAGACATCAAGCTCATCTTGGTGAATGGGTCTCCGGCTCCGAGTCTGACAACCAATCTGAGAGAAGCTATCACTCCAACTCCGACTACAGTCAAGATGAAGGTGTTGCCGGTATTGCACTCGTTTCCTCCAACTCCTACGACTTATTTGATTCACCAAATGAAGGTATTGGAAACTGCTTCATGGCAAAAGGCCCCACGGTATCACACCCCGAGTACTTTGTCTTTGATAGTGATGAGGATGACTTGTTAGGATAAGATGACTTGCTCTTTGATAAGGCTAGTGATAACATTGAAAGTGAATTGAAAATAATCATGCCGGCTAAGAGAAATCAAATGACGATGATAAGAAAGATATTGAATTATTAACTAAAGAATTAAACACTCTTAATTTAGCTCATGAAACTACTCTAGAAGACCGTACAGAGCTTGCAAGAACTCATGAGAAGCTACGCTTCGAGAAGCTAAATTTAGAGCAAGAGCATCAGTTTACAAAAGCAATCAATGATGATCTTCGAAAGAAGAGTTCTTCTTATCTAACCAAACGACTACTCTTGTCTACTTTTGTTCCACAAGTTAAACCTAAGAATACTAGTAACAAAGGCAAGAAATTTTCTTCATCTAGTAACAACAGTGCTAAAGTAAGATCAAATGATGTTGTTGCTATTAGCTCTCTTGATTCCACTATTGATTCTCTTAGACAAGTCACACTTGAGCAAGAAAATGATTTATTGAAAGGAATTATAGAGAGAGGTGTCTTCAATAGTCTTGTCGGAAGTAAGCAATTTGAGGAAATTGTGCGCAAACAAGGAGGCCATCGGAAGAAGCAAGGTGTTGGCTACTCAATGCCAACTGAGTTGAATGGGAAGAAGGTCCATGTCCCATCCTGTAGTTCATTCCCAAAAAGGAGATGTATGATCCTACTCTCCCCAAGGGAACAAGCTCTCGAGATGACCTTCTACCACAAGACCACAAGGGCAAGGGCAAGCTTCAAGAGGAGATTGACTCATTTGAGGAAGAACCCCAAGCCAAGGTCGAGTGGATTCCCAAGAACACTATTAGCACTACTTCATCTAGTGCTACAACAACCCCAAGGATCCCCGTCAAGTTGATGTGAGTTCCAAGAGGAAGAACTAGAATGTTCTTCATCTAGTGCTACCACAACTCCAAGGATCCCCATCAAGTTGATGTGGGTCCCCAAGAGGAAGAACTAGAAAGTTCTTGAGGGGTGACTCCGTCAATGAAATTTACTCTTATTCATTTTGGCAAGAACTATATGCAATCAACCTCAACCATACGCATTAGTTCAACGAGTCACACATTCCATCAAAGGTAAACAAGGGTGTTAGGGCATATTTCTCCCTAAGTGGTTTTAGCGATTGGTGACAATGCATGTGCGGACTAATCGTGTGCATTGAGCATCTCAGATAATTTATGTCTAGGCATAAGACGATTCGATGCCCCTCAAAATCTCTTGAAGATGGTAGCTTTCTACGTTTCTCTTTGGTGGATATGAGTCGTAGGAAATACGTACTATTAAGAGGGGGTCCGGTCAGAAAGGTTTGGGTGGAATCATCATGTACACATTTAGTGCACCACCTTTCCCTTGCTACAATGGAGCTCCATCCTTATCCTTCACGCCTATGAAAAAGGGCCATCGGTAGTACCGCTCGCATAGCGGTAGTACCGCTCTAGGAGTAGTAGTAATTTTTTACTACCGCCCTCGGGGGGTAGTAGTTTTTTACTACCGCTCCGTCAGACTTTTTGCGCATCCTTTTCCCCCACAGTAGTTGGCACGGTAGTATTTTCTTACTACCGTGGTTGGTGAGCTGCAGAGTGGTAGTACCGCTCTTAGGAGCGGTAGTACCGCTCCTAGAAGTGGTAGTATCGGTCCCACAGCGGCAGTACCGCTTGGCTATTGCTGTGATGGGTGGGTAACGGTTGGATTTTACCCCCCACCATATATAGGTGTCTTCTTCCTCTAGAAGCTTACCTTTAACCTCTCTAAGCTCCATTGTTGCTCCATAAGCTTATTCTTGCGCGATCTCTCTCCCTAGCCAATCAAACTTGTTGATTTTCTAGGGATTGCTTGAGAGGGCCTTGATCTACACTTCCACCAAGAGATACTTGATTCCCCCCACTAATCCCTTGCGGATCTTGTTACTCTTGGGTGTTTGAGCACCCTAGACGGTTGAGGTCACCTCGGAGCCACATTCCATTGTGGTGAAGCTTCGTGGTCTTGTTGGGAGCCTCCAAGCTTTGTGTGGATATAGCCCCAACCTTGTTTGTAAAGGTCCGATCGCCGCCTTCAAGGGCACCAATAGTGGAATCACGAGATCTCGCATTGTGTGAGGGCGTGAGGAGAATACGGTGGCCCTAGTGGCTTCTTGGGGAGCATTGTGCCTCCACACCGCTGCAATGGAGACGTAATTCCTGTCAAAGGGAAGGAACTTCGGTAACACATCCTCGTCTCCACCGGTTCCGCTTGCGGTTATCTCTTACCTTTACTTTGTACTTGTTATTGTTGTGGTGTATTCTTTTCTTGCACTTGTTATCCTTGTGGTTAGCATCATATAGGTTGCTCACCTAGTTGTTCACATAGATAACCTTTTGTTGCTAACGCGAATTTGTTAAGACAAGCTAAAAATTGGTAGTTGCCTATTCACCCCCTCTAGTCAACCATATCGATCCTTTCAATTGGTATCAGATCCACATCTCTTTATTAAGGGTTTCACCACCCGAAGAGTATGGTTGACGATGGTGAGATTCGGCCCGAAGGGTCCGAGGCCGTGGAGTTGGTTTCGGTCACACGACACATTTTGAATGAGGCCATGGCTTCACTCAAGATGTCTGTGACGACCGAAGACAAATCCATGCTTAAAGAATTACTTGAGGGGATGAAGAATTCTCCCGACCCGCTACTTGTGGTTAAACCCACCTCATCGGTGTCGGAGGCCAATTCCAACAAGGAAGCGGCTAAAGGTACTCAAACTTCCTCCCCTCATGACAAGAATGGGATGGGGACTTTTGCCTCGGTTCCCCCTCCCTCGGTCTATGGAGGACCGGTTCCTACACCGCATATTAATAACCTAGGACCTCCTCCAAAACTTGTTAAAGGTGACTTCGCTAATTGGGTTTTTTCTACCAAGTCTCATTTGAATCACAGCTCAACAAATCTTTGGAGAATCATCGAACAAGGTCATTACCCTCGTGATCCAAGGAACCTTACTCCAAGAGAAGAGGCAGACAACCAATACAATCATTCAACATTGTTCATCCTTCAATCCGCGGTTCCACCAGAATATCTCCCACACCTGCGCCCCTTCCTCGTGCAAAGGATTGTTGGGAGCACATCATGGTGTTGTACAAGGGGAGCTCAAGCATTCAACAATCTAACTTTGAAGTGGTCCTTGATCAGGCCGATGAGTTTGTGATGCTAGAAGATGAGGAGCCCCGTGATCTCTATCGAAGGGTGACTTCCCTCGCTGTTGCTCTCCAAGACCATGGGAGCAAAGATACGGATGACACTTGGATCAAGCGCAAGTTTTTCAAGGCCATCATGCCTTTCAACAAAGCCATGTCTTCCGACAAAGACCAGATTTCCACTCCTTGACCTCATGCGAAGTGTTGGATGAATTCATTGCTATGGATACTATTAACAAGACCGTCGACAATGCCCTTGCTCATGTTCGGTCAAAAACAACATCACCCAACCTTGCCTTGAAGACCAAGGCCATTGTTGATGAAGAAGAAGAGGAAGAAGATGGCTGCCTCGAAGACACAAAATACGCTTATCATGAGCACATGGCTCTTGCTTCAAGGCAGTTTTGGGGAAACAAAACAAACTCAAGGCCCAACTTCTCCAAGGACAACTCAAGTGGGTCCAAGAACAAACAACGAGTACGAACATGCTACAACTGCGGCAATGTGAGTCACTTTGTGGCAGATTGTTCTTATGAGAAGAGGGAAGACAACGGGGGCAAGCTCATTCGCAAGGACAGACCCAAGTCTTTCCCTAGCAAGAACACCTTCACCAAGAAGACTCTTCCAAGGGGCTTTGTAACGCGCAAGATGCGGTCCTATCCTTATTTTGGCATGAGGGCCTCGACAGGGATAGAAGCGCATCTTGTCATTTCGCGAGAATGGATATCATTACAAGTACATGTACTGAAAAGATGAGTATATGGAATTGGTTTACACTCGCCACAAGCTATATCAGAGTCACATCAGTACAACACATAATCATCATGAAGAAGAGCAGGGTCCGACTACGGACGAAAACAAACGAGAAAAGAACGACGTCCATCCTTGCTATCCTAGGCTGCCGGCCTGGAACCCATCCTAGATCGACAAAGAATAAGAAACTCCAAAAGATCAATCATCGCGCTCACATCATAATATCACCGTACATGTACCTGCAGCTGGTATTATAGTAATCTGTGAGCCACAGGGGACTCATCAATCTCATTTCCAAAGGTATAAAGACTAGCAAAGCTTAATGGGTGAGGTATGGTTAAGTGGTGAGGCTGCAGCAAGCGACTAAGCATTTATTTAGTGACTAACTTACGAGTACAAGAATAAAAAAGGGGAAGATCTACGCATAGTGGACGTGAACTACTCATGATCAAAATGAATGATCCTGAACACCTACTTACGTCAGACATAACCCCACCGTGTCCTCGGTCGGAGAAGGATCTCACGAAAGAGTCAGTCACGGTTACGCACTCAGTTGGCAAGTTTTAATTAAGCTTACTTCAAGTTATCTAGAACCTAATGTCAAACAAAGTTTCCACGTTGCCACATAACCGCGGGCACGACTTTCCGAAAGATTTAACCCTGCAGGGGTTCTCCAACTAATCCATCACAAACTACCACACGCTGCGGTGGAATGACCTCGATGAGGGGAAACCCGTGATCTCCTCGGGTTCCTATTGGAAAACCTGAACCTCGAGTTAGCTCAAAGCATCCTCGGAATCCCTCGCACGAGACGCTCGATAAAGGTAAAACAAGTCGAGCAAGGCCACCCGACGTGCCGCAATCCCTATAGGAGTCGCGTATCTCATTCTCAGGGCACAATCGGATGAGCGCAACGTACAATGGCCTGATAGAAATCACCCGGGTTGGCCCCGCACACGACTCTGTTTAGGACCAGCACCAACAACACTGGCCCTCCCTGTATTATGTTGAATTACTCCTCGGGTAGCGCTAACTCCCTATGTTTTTCAGTATTAACAGAATTATTATGTTGGGCGAAATAACAAAATAGTACCAATGTTGGGCCTTGCTAGACGAGCTTTATCCCAAAACGAGAATCTAGGGGTCCCCATAACAACCCCAAGAATGTTAGGAGCGCTCATTCTCTTATGTGTGACAATGAGAGTGCCATCAAGATATCTCTTAATCCGGTGCAACATGGCAAGACCAAGCATATTGATATACGCCATCATTTCATTCGAGGTCATATCAAGCAAGGAGATATTGAGGTCCTCTTCATCAACACTCAAGAGCAACTTGCAAATATTTTCACCAAACCTCTAGATGAAGCAAGGTTTCACGAGTTAAGGCATGAGCTAAATATCATTGATTCAAGTAATGTAGATTGAAACCAGGCACACCACACCTCACTCATCATTATATTTGGCTCTAGATGTAGGCATGGATATAGGGGGAGTGTTGTTCTCTCAATGAACTTCTTCTCCCCCTATTATGCATAAATTGATCTAGTCTTTCACATTAGCCATTATTGATGGCACTTGGGCTTCAAAGAAGAGCGATGTCCATGAACACAAGGATAATTATTTGCAGTGTCATGCCATTTGTCTCAAACATTGGTGGCTTCGGCCACCGCCCTCTCTTCCTCATAAGATTCGGTTCTGTGTTCCAGTGCGTACGTGTCTCTTCTTATCTTCGTTTGGGTTTTCTGTGTTTTTTCCTTGTTCACTGGCCAAGTTCAAAGTCTTTTTTATTGTCGAGGAGAGTAGAGCAAGTTTTTCGGGTTGTTTTGTCGATTGGGGCACGGTACTACCGCCCCAGCACGGTAGTAAAATTTTACTACCGCTGGGCGAGCGGTACTACCGCCCCGAGCACGGTAGTAAATTTTTACTGCCGCTGGGCGAGCGGTACTACCGCAATGACAACGGTACTACCACGCCTCCACGATCTCAGGGGTTATTTTAGGGCAGGGGCAGTTCTTTGCCCCCTTACCCATTCATCCCGTGTCCTTCTTCTTTTTCCCTCTCTCCTCTCTCAAGTTGCTGCCCAAGGGACTCAACGAATCTCCTTCTTCGGCCACCCTTCTCCGATTCCGTTTGGTGGGATCCTCTCCCTCGTGCCATGGACCTCGGTACTGCCCCACGTTCCCTTCGTTTTTGCTTAGTTTTTGTTGAGTCTAAGGTTAGGTGCATGTATGTGTTCTTTCCTTCATGGCACCATATGCTCTTGCTAGACGGATTGGGGAGTTCTTGGTTGGTAGATTCTTCATGTAGTAGGGTGACTTGTGTGTTGGGGTCCCCAGTAGTACCAGATCTGACAGTTCCATTGTCAGATCTGGCACTGTGCCTCCCGTGCGGTACTACCGCTCCTCCTGGAGCGGTAATGCCGCTGTTAGAGCGGTAGTAAAATTTTACTACCGCTCGAGCAGTGGCACTACCGTTGTCTGGGCGGTACTACCGCTGCCAGAGCGGTAGTAAAAATTTACTACCGCTCCAGGGGCGGTACTACCGCTATTCCTTTAGCACACACCTCTTACCCTCTCTTATTTGGGATTTTTTGGTGTGTATTGATCTTTGCCTTGATTTCTTGTGTCGTGTGTGTTGTGTTTGCCTTTTGCGTATCATAGGTGGTGGCTCCAGGCGCTCTAACCCACCTCGGGATGTCAGTTCCAAGCGTCCCTGCTCATCAGATGTCCCCGAGGGTTCTCAAGCTCCAAAGCGCAATTTTAAGAAGACCGCTCAGAAGCCCAAGAACAGTGTTGACTGGGATGCCATGCCACTTGCAGAGTTTCAACTCCGTCGAAAGGTCAACCCCTATACCAGCAATAGGGTTCAGTTCCTTGGAGGTGACTGATACGTCTCCAACGTATCTATAATTTTTGATGGATTCATGCTATTATCTTGTCAAACTTTGGATGTTTTGCATGCCTTTTATATATTTTCTAGGACTAACTTATTAACTCAGTGCCAAGTGCCAGTTCATGTTTTTTCCATGTTTTTGACCCCTTTTCAGAGGAGATTTTGAAACAGAGTCCAAACGGAAGAAAATCCCCGAAAAGAGTTTTTCCATAACGGAAGAAGATCGGGAAGCTTGAGAGCCAAGGCAGGGTAGCCTCAGGGGCCCCACAAGCCCCCACCCCGCGGCCAGGGGGTAGGTCGCGGACCACAGGCTTGTGGGCCCCCTGAGCGCCCTCTGCCCTAGGGGTTGCGCCTATATATTCCCTAAAAATCCCAAAAAAATCAGGAGATCATCGAAAGTAATTTTCCGTCGCCGCAAGCTTCTCTCTCCACAAGATCCCATCTGGGGCACGTTCTGGTTCCCTGCCGGAGGGGGATTCGGATATGGAGGGCTTCTTCATCAACACCATGACCACTCCGATGATGCATGAGTAGTTCACCATAGACCTATGGGTCCATGCTAGTAACTAGATGGCTTCTTCTCTCTCTTGGATCTTCAATACAAAGTTCTCCATGATCTTCATGGAGATCTATCCGATGTAATCTTCTCTTAGATCTTCAATACAAAGTTCTCCATGATCTTCATGGAGATCTATCCGATGTAATCTTCTTTGTGGTGTGTTTGTCGAGATCCGATGAATTGTGGATTTATGATTAGATTATATGTGAATCTTATTTGAGTTTCTTCTAATCTCTCTTATGCATGATTTCATATCCATGTACTTCTCTTCGAGTTGTAGGTTTTGTCTGGCCAACTAGATCTATGATTCTTGCAATGGGAGAAGTGCTTGGTTTTGGGTTCATACCATGCGGTGACCTCACCCAGTTACAGAAGGGGTAGCGAGGCACACATCGTGTTGTTGCCATCAAGGGTAAAAAGATGTGGTTTTCATCATTGGTTTGAGATTATCCCTCTACATCATGTCATCTTGCTTAAGGCGTTACTCTGTTCGTCATGAACTCAATACACTAGATGCATGCTGGATAGTGGTTGATGTGTGGAGTAATAGTAGTAGATGCAGAAAGTATCGGCCTACTTGTCTCGGACGTGATCCCTATATGTATGATCATTGCCTTAGATACCGTCATGACTTTGCGCAGTTCTATCAATTGCTCGATAGTAATTTGTTCACCCACCGTGATATTTTCTATTTTGAGAGAAGCCTCTAGGGAACACTATGGCCACCGGGTCTACTCCATACCATATTTTCAGCCTTACACTTTTTACTTCGTTGCACTTTCTGCCTTCAAATCTCACTTTGCAAACAATCTTGAAGGGATTGACAACCCCTTTGAAGCGTTCGGTGCAAGCTTGTTTGTGTTTGCGCACGTACTCTGGACTTGACGAGACCCTCCTTCTGGATCGATACCTTGGTTCTGAAACTGAGGGAAATACTTACTGCTCCTGTGCTGCATCACCCTTTCCCCTTCAAGGGAAAAACCGACACAAACCAGAGAAGTAACAAGAAGAATTCCTAGCGCCAAGGAAGGACTTTTGTTGCCGTAGCAGAAGAATTTCTAGTGCCGTTGGGGGGAGGATCAAGTCAAGAACTCATCCAAGTAAGTGTGGCAAACTCATCTCTTGCATTTACTTTTTTGCCTCTCGTTTTCCTCTCCCCCACTTGTGAAAAACAAAAATTTACAAAAATATTTGCCTTTTTCGTTTGCCTTTTTCGTTCGCCGTTTTCTCTCGCTTGCTTTTTGTTCGCTTGTGGGCTATGTGCCTTCAATATGCTTGCATCTTCGCTTGCTGAAAATCTATTGATATGAATCCTCATCCACTTGCTAATCTCTTTAAGAGATCCAATTATGTGGAACCAATTGTTAGTGATTTGAGTGCACTTGACTTTCTCTATGGATTTTTGCTTGAGATGCGTGAATCTGAAAATCGTGGTGAAGAAATTCATGAAGTGATTCACGAGGGCTCCTTGAATGAAAAGCATGATTGCAATGGTTTCACTATAAATCCTATTAGTGTCAATCATGTTAAAAATATGCAAAACCCTAAGCTTGGGATGCTAGTTTTGCTATGTCCACTACTTGTTGCAATGATCATGATTGGGGTTATGATTTTTCTTATGATCTTGAATTTTTTTAAGCCTCATGATGAATATGATATTTGCAATAATATTGAAAGTGGGTTTGGAGAAGTCATGACTTTAGTTGATGATAATCCCACTATTTTTGAAGAGCGTCAACTTTGCATGCATGTGGATCATGAAAATAATATCCTTTGTGATAGCTATATTGTTGATTTTGATTATGATCCCACATGTAATTGCTATGAGAGAGAACAATATTGTGGTAGAAACTTTCATGTTACCAAATTACCTCTCGTTATGTTGAGATTGCTATTGTCTATTTCTTCTTCCTTGCATTTGGTAACTATTGGTTGTCTTGCCAATTTGTTTTCCTATAAAATGCCTATGCATAGGAAGTATGTTACACTTAGATATGTTTGTAACTTATTTCATGATGCTCTCTTTGCGTCCGATTGCTATCTTTTATGTGAGCATCATTGAATTATCAATGCCTAGCTAAGGGCGTTAAACAATAGCGCTTGTTGGGAGGCAACCCAATGAATTTATCTTTTTCTTTCTGTTTTGTTGCGTACACACCTTCACAATTCTGTTGTGATTGTGTTTTTTGTGTTTCTTTTTGTGTATGAGCCAAGCAAAACCTTTATGACTAGTCTTGGTAATGGTTGTTTGATCCTGCTGGAGAAAGACAGAAATTTTTCGCTCACGAGATGATTCTTCATTTTTATTCAGAAAGAGCTTTTGAGTTGATTCTTTTTTGCTGCTGGTTGATATGCCTTTTGCCCACGCCATCGTAATTTTTCAGATTTTTTGAGGTACCAGAAGTATACGAAGTATACAGATTGCTACAGACTGGTCTATTTTTGACAGATTCTGTTTTTGTTGAGTTGGTTGCTTGTTTTGATGAAATTATGGTTATATCAGGGGGTACTAGCCATGGAAAAGTGAGAATACAGTATCCCAACACCAATATAGATAGAATTCAAGTTTGCTACAATACCAAAAGAAGTGGTAGTTTGTTTTCTCGTGCTAATGTTATCACGAGTTTCTGTTTAAGTTTTGTGTTGTGAAGTTTTCAAGTTTTGGGTGATGTTCTCATGGACAAAGAGATAAGGAGTGGAAATAGCTCAAGCTTGGGGATGCCCAAGGCATCCCAAGCCAATTCAAGGACACCAAAAAGCCTAAGCTTGGGGATGCCCTGGGAAGGCATCCCCTCTTTTGTCTTCAATCCATCGGTAACATTACTTGGAGCTATATTTGTATTCACCACATGATATGTGTTTTGCTTGGAGCGTCTTGTATCTTAGGAGTCTTTTCTTTTTGTTGTGTCACAATCATCCTTCCTGCACACCTTTCTGAGAGAGAGAGACATGCACTCATCGTGATTTTTGCTAGAATGCTCATAGTGCTTCACTTATATCTTTTGAGCTAGATACTTTTGCTCTAGTGCTTCACTTATATCTTTAGAGCACGACGGTGTGTGATTTGGTAGTTGGCTTATGCTATGAAAGTAGTCCCAAATGTGATAGGTACCTAAAGAGGATGCAAAAACCTCCATCTTCATGTGCATTGAGTAGAAAGAGAAGTTTTGATTCCTCTCAATTAGTTTTGAGACGTGGATTTGGTAATTAAGAGCTATGTTGGTAGGGTGTTGTGAATCTAGAAATACTTGTGTTGAAGTTAGTGATTCCCGTATCATGCACTTATGGTGAACCGCTATGTTAGGAAGTCGGAGCATAATTGATCTATTGATTGTCATCCTTTGTGTTGAGGTCGGGATCGCGCGCTGGTTAAGACCTACCAACCCTTCCCCTCGGATTATGTGTTTAGCACTTTGTTTCGATTACTAATAAAAACTTTCGCAACAAGTATGTGAGTTCTTCATGACTAATGTGAGTCCATGGTATAGATGCACTTTCACCTTCCACCATTGCTATCTTCTATCGTGCCGCGCAATTCTCGCCGGTGCACAAACCCACCATATGCCTTCCTCAAAACAGCCACCATACCTACCTACTATGGCATTTTCATAGCCATTCCGTGATATATTGCCATGCAACTCCCACCGTTCCGTCTCATGACTTGTGCCGTCACTCTCATATTGCCTTTGCAAGATCGTAAGATAGCTAGTGAGATGTTTCAACGTCATACGCCATGCTAGATTGTTGCATATCCCGGTACACTGTCGGAGGCATTTCCTATAGAGTCATCACCATTTTGAGCTGTGAGTAAATAAAAGTGTGATGATCATCATTATTAGAGCATTGTCCCATGTTAGGAAATAAAAAAAGAGCCCAAAGAGCCCAAAAACAAAATCAAAAAAAGAGACAAAAGAAAAGAAAAAGAAAGAGGCCTAAGGGCCAAAAAGTAGAGAAAAAGAGAGAAGGGACAATGCTACTATCTTTTTCTACACTTGTGCTTCATAATAGCACCATGTTCTTCATGATTGAGAGCTTCTTGCTTTGTCACTACCTTATGCTAGTGGGAATCTTCATCATATAACTTGGCTTGTATATTCCAATGATGGGCTTCCTGAAAATTGCCCTAGGTCTTCGTGAGCAAGCAAGTTGGATGCACACCCACTAGTTTCCCTTTTGAGCTTTCACATACTTATAGCTCTAGTGCATCTCTTGTATGGCAACCCCTACTCATTCACATTGATATCTATTAATGAGCATCTTCCTAGCCTTTTGATACGCCGAGTTAATGTGACCATCTCCTCCTTTTTGTCTCACAACCACTACCACACTCAGTTCCACCTATAGTGCTATATCCATGGCTCACGCTCATGTATTGCGTGATAGTTATAAAAAGTTTGAGAAAGTAAGAGTGCGAAAACAATTACTTGGCCAATTCCGGGGTTGTGCATGATTTACATTAGTTGTGTGAGGATGATGGAGCATAGCGAGACTATATGATTTTGTAGGGATAACTTTCATTGGCCTTGTTATTTTGAAAGTTCATGATTACCTTGCTAGTTTGCTTGAAGTATTATTGTTTTCATGTCAATAGCAAACTATTGTTTTGAATCTTATGGATCTGAACATTCATGTCACGTGAAAGAATTTGCAAAGGACAACTATGCTAGGTAGCATTCCACATCAAAAATTCATTCTTTATCACTTCCCTACTCGAGGACGAGCATGAGTTAAGCTTGGGGATAATTGATACGTCTCCAACGTATCTATACTTTTTGATGGTTTCATGCTATTATCTTGTCAAACTTTGGATGTTTTGCATGCCTTTTATATATTTTCTGGGACTAACTTATTAACTCAGTGCCAAGTGCCAGTTCCTGTTTTTCCATGTTTTTGACCCCTTTCAGAGGAGATTTTGAAACAGAGTCCAAACAGAAGAAAATCCCCGAAAAGATTTTTTCCGTAACGGAAGAAGACCAGGAAGCTTGACAGCCAAGGCAGGGGAGCCTCAGGGGGCCCACAAGCCCCCACCCCGTGGCCAGGGGGTAGGCCGCGGCCCACAGGCTTGTGGGCCCCCTGAGCGCCCTCTGCCCTAGGGGTTGCGCCTATATATTCCCTAAAAATCCCAAAAAAATCAGGAGATCATCGAAAGTACTTTTCTGCCGCCGCAAGCTTCTGTCTCCGCAAGATCCCATCTGGTGCACGTTATGGTGCCTTGCTGGAGGGGGGATTCGGATATGGAGGGATTCTTCATCGACACCATGACCTCTCCGATGACGCGTGAGTAGTTCACCATAGACCTACGGGTCCATAGCTAGTAACTAGATGTCTTCTTCTCTCTCTTGGATCTTCAATACAAAGTTCTCCATGATCTTCATGGAGATCTATCCGATGTAATCTTCTTTTGTGGTGTGTTTGTCGAGATCCGATGAATTCTGGATTTATGATAAGATTATCTATGAATCTTATTTGAGTTTATTCTGATCTCTCTTATGCATGATTTCATATCCTTGTAATTCTCTTCGAGTTGTGGGTTTTGTCTGGCCAACTAGATATATGATTCTTGCAATGGGAGAAGTGCTTGGTTTTGGGTTCATACCGTGCGGTGACCTCACCCAGTGACAGAAGGGGTAGCGAGGCACGCATCGTGTTGTTGCCATCAAGGGTAAAAAGATGTGGTTTTCATCATTGGTTTGAGATTATCCCTCTACATCATGTCATCTTGCTTAAGGCGTTACTCTGTTCGTCATGAACTCAATACACTAGATGCATGCTGGATAGCGGTCGATGTGTGGAGTAATAGTAGTAGATGCAGAAAGTATCGGTCTACTTGTCTCGGACGTGATGCCTATATGTATGATCATTGCCTTAGATATCGTCATGACTTTGCGCGGTTCTATCAATTGCTCGACAGTAATTTTTCACCCACCGTGATATTTGCTATTTTGAGAGAAGCCTCTCGTGAACACTATGCCCCCCCGGGTCTACTCCACACCATATTTTCAGCCTTACACTTTTTACTTCGTTGCACTTTCCGCCTTCAGATCTCACTTTGCAAACAATCTTGAAGGTATTGACAACCCCTTTGAAGCATTGGGTGGAAGCTTGTTTGTGTCTGCGCAGGTACTCTGGACTTGACGAGACCCTCCTTCTGGATCGATACCTTGGTTCTGAAACTGAGGGAAATACTTACTTCTCCTGTGTTGCATCACCCTTTCCTCTTCAAGGGAAAAACCAACGCAAACCAGATAAGTAACAAGAAGAATTCCTAGCGCCAAGGAAGGACTTTTGTTGCCGTAGGAGTGACATGTTCTGGACTAAGGATCAGTTTCTTATTTATGAGGACGTCATCAAATCGAAGAAGAATATGTACGTTCTTGTGCAGTGGATTGATATCAACCATATGAAGAAAGATCCTACATACTTTGGTGAGGCTCTGTCCATGGTGGAACAACTTCAGATTGAGGAGCTCATCACTTTTCAGCAAGATTTTTATTATGAGGTAGTGGCCCAGTTCTTCGCTACTGTTCTCTTTCACACTGATGACGACCGCACCATGACTTGGCCGACAAATGGGGAGTTACTGTCTGCTAAGTGGAAGGACTTCATGGACCTTCTAAATGTCCAGGATGAGGGGCTTGAGCACCGAGTTGGTTTGCACCCACATGCTAACCCTACTGCTCTAGAAAAGGAGAAGTTGTTGCCATACTATATTGTGAAGCAAACCCCATCTGGTGAGGTCTCCTACGTTATGAACCCTTTTCTGGGCGTCATGCACCGTATTTTTTGCAACACACTGTTTCCACGAGTTGGCAACAAGGATCAGGTCCACTCATACCTGCAGATATGCTTATCATGTGTCAGACATGGCAGACTCGCTCCTCTAGATCACTAGATGTCTCTCATGTTATATGGAGCGAGCTTTACTCCATAGTCTTCAACCGTAAGGTCCCAATCTGCGGTCCTTATCTGTTTTACCTAATCAAGATGATGTGGTCCAAGGCATTTCCAGCTATTGAGTTACATGCTCCTATGTGGATTCGACATGCGCCCATCAAATTGTGCCAGAAGAACAAATGGGCCAACACCACAACTACACCTGCTGCTGCCACTATGGATTCCGATGAGGATGTGGCTGCTATTGAGAATGAGGCAGTTCCAGAGTCACGTATGCCTTCATCTGCCGAGCCATCATGGGCCAAGAATCTCACAAACGGGATGAAGTCCTTGTTCTGCATGCAGATCAAGGGATAGTACCGGACCCATGTCGCTCAGAAGGAGAGCCGTCAGTGTGACAAGCTAATTATGAGGAAGCTTGACGTGCACATCTGCAGTGGGTCTGAGCGAGAGATCACCCCGGAGACTGAGTGGATGTAGAAGAACAATCTGAAGTGGGTTGCGTCTAACGAGGACTGTGAGGAGGAGGCCGAAGACGACACAGATGAAGAGTATGTTCAGGAGGAGACCGAAGACTGATGGTTGTGTTCTCTCCAGTTCGAGCTACCACATGTGTCGTAGGTGTTCTCTCTGCCTTTTTGGTGTCCCGGTGCCAAAGGGGGAGAGAGTGTAGGATTTGCAAGTTTTCTCGTTTTCATGGTTGCGTTATTTGTTGAACTTTAGTTGCTTCGCTAGTTGTCTTTGCTTTACGGGTGAAACTATGAGACGTCAGACTTTATCATATGGCGTGAGACATATGCTTTATCTTCCCTATCTTTTATCTCATTATTATCTAGTTTATTAGTAGCTTGTATTTTTTATTATGTTGTGCCCTTCTCTTCATGCTCACATGCTATGCCTTGCTTCCATGCATAATTTTTATTCTATTATGTTGCAAGGTTTGCTTAGTCTATAAAATCTAGGGGGGGTTCTTTTTCTTTGGTTGTGTGTTGGTATGCAGACATCCAGGGGGGCTTGTCTCTAGTTTGTAGATTTCAGGTTTGCATATGCTTTCTTTATACCCTTTTTGTGCAAATCATGTATTGTCATCAATCCACCAAAAAGGGGGAGATTGTTAGGGCATATTTCTCCCTAAGTGGTTTTAGTGATTGATGACAATGCCTGTGCGGACTAATCGTGTGCATTGAGCATTTTAGATAATTTATGTCTAGGCACAAGACGATTCGATGTCCCTCGGAATCTCTCGAAGACGGTAGCTTTCTACGTTTCTCTTTGGTGGATTTGAGTCATAGGAAAGCCGTACTATTAAGAGGGGGTCCGCGTCGGAAAGGTTTGGGTGGAATCATCACGTACACATTTAGTGCACCACCTTTCCCTTGCTACAATGGACCTCCATCTTTATCCTTCATGCCTATGCAAAAGGGACAGCGGTAGTACCGCTCTAGGAGTGGTAGTAATTTTGTACTACCGCTCCAAGAGCGGTAGTAGTTTTTACTACCGCTCCGTCAGACTTTTTGCGCATCCTTTTCCCCCACAGTAGTTGGCACGGTAGTATTTTCTTACTACCGTGGTTGGTGAGATGCAGAGTGGTAGTACCGTTCCTAGCAGCGGTAGTACCACTCCCAGAGCGGGAGTACCGCTTGTCTATTGCTGTGGTGGGTGGGTAAATGTTGGATTTTACCCCCCACTATATATAGGTGTCTTCTTCCTCTAAAAGCTTACCTTTAACCTCTCTAAGCTTCATTGTTGCTCCATAAGCTTATTCTTGCCTGATCTCTCTCCCTAAACAATCAAACTTGTTGATTTTCTGGGTATTGCTTGAGAGGGCCTTGATCTACACTTCCACCAAGAGATATTTGATTCCCCACACTAATCCCTTGCGAATCTTGTTACTCTTGGGTGTTTGAGCACCATAGACGACTGAGGTCACCTCGGAGCCACATTCCATTGTGGTGAAGCTTCGTGGTCTTGTTGGGAGCCTCCAAGCTTTGTGTGGAGATAGCCCCAACCTTGTTTGTAAAGGTCCGGTCGCCGCCTTCAAGGGCACTAATAGTGGAATCACGACATTTGGCATTGTGTGAGGGCGTGAGGAGAATACGGTGGCCCTAGTGGCTTCTTGGGCAACATTGTGCCCCCACACTAGTTGCCTATTCACCCCCCACTAGTTGCCTAAGACAAGCTAAAAACTGGTAGTTGCCTATTCACCCCCCGCTAGTCAACCATATCCATCCTTTCAACGGGACAAGGTAATTAAGTCATCTTTGAACATCACTGATGACGAGTTGATGGATATACTTCTCGCCCCTTGTTAGTTACCCCAAGTGGAAGGTGGAGATGTAGTCAGCATCAGATTTCCCTTACACGGAGACTGTAAGGTTTATCGAACCAGGAGGACTTCGAGGATCAACAAGTAGGTGTCCGCTGCTTTGGTGCTAGCAGAATACGTGGACCTGCACGCACAAAAAATAACTTTGCTCCTTACGAGTACAAAGAGGTTGTCAATCTCTCCGGCCTTGTAGTTTGCAACGGATCAAAACACAAGTGGGAATAGTGATAGTGATTGCAACGGAAAAGTAAATAAAAGAAGCAATTGTGGTAATATGGACATGAGTCACATGATGTTCACTAGTGATGTCTCTCTCCCAAAAGATGATAAACAAGTATGCTTGGGTAAACAAATTACAACTGGGCAATTGACAGAATTATAAACGCACTGCAATGCTAATCATGTTACTAGAAAGTTAGAGGCTCAAAAGTAATGGGCAGTACGCCAAGACAAGTAGACCGTTTATTCATCAGCATCTACTTACTAATCATCCACCTTGAATATCTATCCAGAACATCTCGCTGGTATTAAGATGCGATCCCAACCCAAAGTGTAAACTCAAAGCAACGAACAACTGCATTAACGAACTTTGTGTAAGGTAAACAATCCTTGCAACCATGGTCACAAGCATCGTTGTTTTCTCCCTGGTGGCAAGAGCACATCCCCTAGTCTCATGTTTGTGTCACTCAAGCTAGACATCAGGGGGCATGAACCCACAATCATGCATGACGCTCCCTCTTGGAGTTACAATCTACTACTCGGCCAAAGCAATACAAAGCAACGGAGAACATGCATGAATCACTAAAGAACATAATATAAAAGGACAATCAAATATATAACTCATCACAATCTGAACATAATCTCATAATCCATCGGATCCCGGCAAACCGAGCATAGCAATAGCAGGAAAATTACATAGATGCCTTGATCATGTAGGGCAGCTCACAAGGGCTAATCATTGAAGCACAAGATTGGAGAGAAGACATCACATAGCTACTGGTCATGGACTCATGGTCCAAGGAGGACTACTTACGACACGTTCGGGAAGCGTCCATGGTGGTGGAGAAGCTCTCGAAGGTCAATCCTCCCTCCGGCAGGGTGCCGGGAAGAGGTCTCCTGACGCTCCCGATCTCGGAAGCGCTGCGGCGGCGAAACAATGGAGAAATTCACAAATCTGGATATGATGGAAGGGTTTCCGATCAGAGGGGTAAATATAGGCCAAAGGAGGGCGTCAGAGGGCGTGGGGCCCACCCAGGCGGCCTGTGGGCGCGGCCACGGGCCAGGCCGCGCAAGGAGGCCGCCTGGGCAGCGCCTGGCTCCCCTCTGGCCCACCTTTGGTGCTCCGGAAGCTTCCGTCACATTGATTTATATATATTTTTTTCGGGATTTTTGGGACTGTGGAAGATTGGGTAAAAGTCCCTGCAAAAAAGACACCAGCAGACAAAAACTGGCATTGGGTGCACTGGGTTAGTAGGTTAGTCCAAATATGTGTAAAAATATATAAAAATGTAGGAAAACATATAACAACGTCACCCAAAAGATCATGGAACAAGCAGAAATTATAGATACGTTTGGGACGTATCAATCACCTCTCATGTATTTCATTCTATGTCCATAGATATTCTTGCATATGTTCCTTGTGCGTTGGGACTAACCAATGTAGGTGAGAAGAGTAAGAAACAACAAAGATTGCTCCCAACTCAAGATGATCGTCATCAACAACGAGCATCCACCACTACTACACCTACTTGAAGTCTTCTACGACAAAACCAAAGGTTAGTTTGTCCCTCTTAGGGGGGATGTCACGTCTAGGGGGAGCTTTACTCTAAGACTTGAGTATAAGCGTCTCCTAAACGATGTGAACACATTAATGCTTTATGTAAAAGTGGTAACCCCACTTGTGCTTAATCGATGAGTATGACCTATGATCAAGTATTCTTACTTGGCTCCTATGTCAATATACTCATATATAGATGAGTTCGTCATCGCCAAAGTGCTTGATAGATGGTAGAATGTCTGTGCATGTTCACCATGTTTTTTTACATCTTTTTGTGTGAGCATGTTGGTATGCATATTTTGCTCATTCGAGGATATCCAATTGTTGTTGTTTGGCTCTCTATTTCTTTTGGCCAATTGGATATACGAGAATGCCTAAGTACCTCTCTATCTTTTATGCTTTCTCGTCTCAAATTATATTCATGCTACATCACAAAATTTGAGCAAGCACTTTAGGGCCACTCTGTGTGAGGAGCACTTGGAGATCCATCTCAACAAGGGCTGAATTCCAAAACCTCCCAAAGTGCATCTCGGTGTGACCAACCTCATAATCTCGGTCCCACCGAAGCTTAGGGTTGATCATATTTTCTTATCTCGGTACAAGCGAGTTGTTCTTTTCGGCTTCATCGAGTTTCTCTATCAACTGGCAGTTAAGGAACTCGGCGGCACCGAAAACCCTATCTCGGTGTCACGGCAGCTAGGGGATATATATATATATATATCTCGTGGACCCGACAGTTGAAACAATTCCTCAAACGTCACCTCCGCACCTCCTCGCTACCGCACCCAAGTCCCCTCGATGTCGCCTTGATTCTCCCGTGTGCCCTCGCGATCGGAGTCTTCGTTGTCGATGGGAATCTTCATAGCCATCACCGCCGTAGCGGATTCACCACCAAGTTAGGGTATGAATCTGTCCCCTCTTTGCGCTCCCAGTGCTAATTCTTGTGCAAACAGGATTTGATGATTCATGTCCACTTCTGCACTCATCCTATCCAGAAGAAAGTTCTCGTAGTTTAGAGAACAATTGAAATTTTAGGGTTAGCAGTCCGCAAAATTGAATCTCGGTGTCAATGATTCATAAAAATCGGCCTTACCAATTTGGTTTTGGGATTACCGAGAACGTTCTTGGTGGAACTAAGTCCTCCTTTTTGGTGAAACTTAAAAGGGTGCCAAGTTTCTGTTAATGAGAAGGTCAGTCTCGGTGGCTCCAAAATTTTTGACTCTGTGGAACCGAAATCCCTTTTTGCTGAATATTAAACCTAATTTTTCAGAGCTCAAAATTTTCAAATCTTCTAATTTTTTATGCTCATCCATTCCGGCTCTTCTATATCTTTTCACAGGGTCTGTTTGTCTTCTTGTTTGCTTGTCTACTTGTTGTTTGCTTGTCTACTTGGCTGTTTGACAAAATGTCAGGATCAGAGGATAGTCAGAACAGCTTCAGTGAGCCCAGTGCTGAGATGGACTCAAGCATTGGTTATGAGAGGACACCATCTGACCCGGGTACTCCCAGCTCTCATAGCTTGCCCAAGGCAGCTACCAGGTCCAGGAGGAAGATAAACTCAGATGAAGAAGATGTTGACTTTATCCCTGAGGTATTGGTACCCCAGAAGTAGAAAGAGAAGAGCACAATCATGAAGACTATGAGGAAGTAGTATGCCAGACCAGCTCATGCGAGAGCCCCAAAGTCTGCAAGGCAATGGCTGAAACTTACCATTGAGAGTCCCTCTTCCAAGCCAGATCAGAAGAGAGTTAGGAAGAGAATTGTCCATGTTGTTGGAAGGCCAACCTCAATGTATGAAGACCCAGCAGAAGTTGATGATGACAACGAGGAACAAAATTTAGCTCAGGTCCCTCTTCCTAAGAAGAAGAAACTTATGAATGATGTTATGCCTAAGAAGACCGCCCCAAGCCTTTAGCACCTAAGCCTAAGAAGCATGTAGTACCCAAGAGGACTACCAAGGACATTCCTGCAGTTGAGGAGAACAAAGGCTTTGCGTCGAGAGAATTTGCTGCAGGGGAAGAAGAGGATACCCCTGTGTTAATGAAGCTGAGAGCTCATCTGCCACTGCAATGATGCTCACCCAACCGCTATGGACACGAGGAAGAGAAGAGATCAAGGATTGAGGAAGTGGAGATCAGTTGATCCCCGCTTTCATACAAAGAAGCAACAAGATTTCTATGAGACTATGTTGCTTTATAAGAGTCCTACAGTCAGCGGCATGAGATATGGTGATTGGGAATACATCGAGGCCAATGAACATTATTTTCCCCATGTGAGAGAAAACTTCAGGCTAGTCGACATTGAAGATTTCGTTGGCATAGAGATGATTGCATGGAACGATGAGATGATCATGCAATTCTATTCCACCGCTCATTTCTACTCTGATGGAAGGATTGTATGGATGACGGAAGGTCACATGTATGAGGCCACAATTGATGAGTGGGCCACTGTCATTGGTGCTCCAAATGCACAAGAAGGAGATTTGGATGTGTATTCAGAATCGAAGATGAATTACAACTCCATGGCCAACGTGTACAATCTAGTGCCTCATAAGTATGTGCAGACACACAACTTTGGCTTTGTCTATTTCTTGAAAGCAGTGATACCTACTACAAACACCATTATGAGATACACCCTGATGCCCAAATCAGGAGATGATAAGATGATTAGAGGTTATTCCATCAATATGCTGCAACATATAGACACCCACACCCGGTTTAGAGTGATGAACTTGATAGTTGAGACTATTAGGAGGACTGCTGCAGATCAAAATAGATCCTGTGGATATGCTCCATATATTCAGATGCTCATCAATGCCAAGATTGGCAAGCATGCATATCTACTTGATCGTCCTCACCTACCACTTCAGCCAGAGTTTGAAGATAATGAAGTTGTGATGTATCCCAACCATCACAACTCAGCTACAACTCGAGAGGCAGCAGAGGAAACACAGACAGAGGCTGCTAGGAATGTGATACGTCTCCAACGTATCTATAATTTTTTATGGTTTCATGCTATTATATTGTCAAACTTTGTGATCCCATCTGGGGCACGTTCTAGTGCCCTGCCGGAGGGGGGATTCGGACACGGAGGGCTTCTTCATCAACACCATGACCTCTCCGATGATGCGTGAGTAGTTCACCAAAGACCTACGGGTCCATAGCTAGTAACTAGATGGCTTCTTCTCTCTCTTGGATCTTCAGTACAAAGTTCTCCATGATCTTCATGGAGATCTATCCGCTGTAATCTTCTTTTGCGGTGTGTTTGTCAAGATCCGATGAATTGTGGATTTATGATCAGATTATCTATGAATCTTATTTGAGTTTCTTCTGATCTCTCTTATGCATGATTTCATATCCTTGTAATTCTCTTCGAGTTGTGGGTTTTGTTTGGCCAACTAGACCTATGATTCTTGCAATGGGAGAAGTGCTTGGTTTTGGGTTCATACCGTGTGGTGACCTCACCCAGTGACAGAAGGGGTAGCGAGGAACGCATCGTGTTGTTGCCATCAAGGGTAAAAAGATGGGGTTTTCATCATTGGTTTGAGATTATCCCTCTACATCATGTCATCTTGCTTAAGGCATTACTCTGTTTGTCATGAACTCAATACACTAGATGCATGCTGGATAACGGTCGACGTGTGGAGTAATAGTAGTAGATGCAGAAAGTATCGGTCTACTTGTCCCGGACGTGATGCCTATATGTATGATCATTGCCTTAGATATCGTCATGACTTTGCGCGGTTCTATCAATTGCTCGACAGTAATTTGTTCACCCACCGTGATATTTGCTATTTTGAGAGAAGCCTCTAGTGAACACTATGGCCCCCGGGTCTACTCCACACCATATTTTCAGCCTTACACTTTTTACTTCGTTGCACTTTCCGCCTTCAGATCTCACTTTGCAAACAATCTTGAAGGGATTGATAACCCCTTTGAAGCGTTGGGTGCAAGATTGTTTGTGTTTGCGCAGGTACTTTGGACTTGATGAGACCCTCCTTCTGGATCGATACCTTGGTTCTCAAACTGAGGGAAATACTTACTGCTCCCGTGCTGCATCACCCTTTGCTCTTCAAGGGAAAAAACGACGCAAACCAGAGAAGTAACAAGAAGAATTCCTAGTGCCAAGGAAGGACTTTTGTTGCCGTAGCAGAAGAATTTCTGGCACCGTTTCCGGGGAGGAATATCAAGTCAAGAACTCATCCAAGTAAGTGTCGCAAACTCATCTCTTGAATTTACTTTTTTGCCTCTCGTTTTCCTCTCCCTCACTTCTGAAAAAACAAAAATTTACAAAATAATCTTTGCCTTTTTCGTTTGCCTTTTCGTTTGCCTTTTTTGTTTGCTCTTTTCTTTCGCTTGCTTTCTGTTTGCTGGTGTGCTATGTGCCTTCAATATGCTTGCATCTTCGCTTGCTGAAAATCTAGTGATATGGATCCTCATCCACTTGCTAATCTCTTTAAGAGATCCAATTATGTTGATCCAATTGCTAGTGAGTTGAGTGCACTTGAATTTCTTTATGGAGTTTTGCTTGAGATGCGTGAAACTGAAAATCGTGATGAAGAAATTTATGAAGTGATTCACGAGGGCTCCTTGAATGAAAAGCATGATTGCAATGGTTTCACTATAAATCGTATTAGTGCCAATCATGCTAAAAATATGCAAAACCCTAAGCTTGGGGATGCTAGTTTTGCTTTGTCCACAACTTGTTGCAATGATCATGATTGGGGTAATGATTTTTCTTATGATCTTGAAAATTTCTTTAAGCCTCATGATGATTATGATGTTTGCAATAATATTGAAAGTAGGTTTGGAGAAGTCATGACTTTAGTTGATGATAATCCCACTATTTTTGAAGAGCGTCAACTTTGCATGCATGTGGATCATGAAAAGAATATCCTTTGTGATAGCTATATTGTTGAATTTGATTATGATCCCACATGTGATTGCTATGAGAGAGGAAAATATTGTGGTAGACACTTTCATGTTACCAATTCACCTCTCGTTATGTTGAGATTGATATTGTCTCTTTCTTCTTCCTTGCATATGGTAACTATTGGTTGTCTTGACAATCTGTTTTCCTATAAAATGCCTATGCATAGGAAGTATGTTAGACTTAGATGTGATTTTCACATGCTTTATGATGCTCTCGTTGTGCTTCAATTCTTGTCTTTTGTGTGAGCATCATTGAATTATCAATGCCTAGCTAAGGGCGTTAAACAATAGCGCTTGTTGGGAGGCAACCCAATGAATTTATTTTGCATCCACACCATCATAATCTGTTATGATTGTGTCTTTTGTGTTTGAGCCAAGCAAAACCTTTATGACTAGTCTTGGTGATGGTTGTTTGATCCTGCTGGAAAAAGACAGAAACTTTTCGCTCACGATAAGATTTTTAATTTTTTATTCAGAAAGAGATTTTGAGTTGATTCTTTTTGCTGCTGGTTTATATGCCTTTTTCCCACGCAGTCGTAATTGTTTAGAATTTTTGAGGTACCAGAAGTATATGAAGTATACAGATTGCTACAGATTGATCTGTTTTTGACAGATTCTGTTTTTGTTGAGTTGGTTGCTTGTTTTGATGAAACTATGGTTAGTATATGGGGGTACTAGCCATGGAAAAGTGAGAATACAGTAGCCCAACACCAATATAGATAGAATTCAAGTTTTCTACAGTACCAAAAGAAGTGGTAGTTTGTTTTCTTGTGCTAATGTTATCACGAGTTTCTGTTCAAGTTTTGTGTTGTGAAGTTTTCAAGTTTTGGGTGATGTTCTCATGGACAAAGAGATAAGGAGTGGAAAGAGCTCAAGCTTGGGGATGCCCAAGTCATCCCAAGCCAAATTCAAGGACACCAAAAAGCCTAAGCTTGGGGATGCCCCGGGAAGGCATCCCCTCTTTCGTCTTCAATCCATCGGTAACATTACTTGGAGCTATATTTTTATTCACCACATGATATGTGTTTTTCTTGGAGCGTCTGTATCTTAGGAGTCTTTTATTTTTGTTGTGTCACAATCATCCTTGCTGCACACCTTTTTGAGAGAGAGAGAGAGACATGCACTCATCGTGATTTTGCTAGAATGCTCATAGTGCTTCACTTATATCTTTTGAGCTAGATACTTTTGCTCTAGTGTTTCACTTATATCTTTAGAGCACAGCGGTGCGTGATTTGGTAGTTGGCTTATGCTATGAAAGTAGTCCCAAATGTGATAGGTACCCAAAGAGGATGAAAAAACCTCCACCTTCATGTGCATTGAGTAGAAAGAGAAGTTTTGATTCCTCTCAATTAGTTTTGAGACGTGGAGTTGGTAATATTAAGAGCTATGTTAGTAGGGTGTTGTGAATCTAGAAATACAGGTGTTGAAGTTAGTGATTCTCGTAGCATGCACGTATGGTGAACCGCTATGTTAGGAAGTCGGAGCATAATTGATCTATCGATTGTCATCCTTTGTGTTGAGGTCGGGATCGCGCGATGGTTAACACCTACCAACCCTTCCCCTCGGAGTATGCGTTTAACACTTTGTTTCGATTACTAATAAAAACTTTCGCAACAAGTATGTGAGTTCTTCATGACTAATGTGAGTCCATGGTATAGATGCACTTTCACCTTCCACCATTGCCAGCCTCTCTAGTGCCGCGCAATTCTCGCCGGTGCACAAACCCACCATATGCCTTCCTCAAAACAGCCACCATACCTACCTACTATGGCATTTTCATAGCCATTCCGAGATATATTGCCATGCAACTCCCACCGTTCCGTCTCATGACTTGTGCCGGCACTCTCATATTGCCTTTGCATGATCGTAAGATAGCTAGCGAGATGTTTCAACGTCATACGCATGTTAGATCGTTGCACATCCCGGTACACTGCCGGAGGCATTTCCTATAGAGTCATCAAAATTTTCAACATATGGAGAGGAAGCTTGATACTATTGCAATAAGTAGAAGCATATGATCCTCTCTCATAGTAATTTTCAGTAGCATCATGAATGAATTCAACAATATAACCAGCACCTAAGGCTTTCTTTTCATGACCTACAAGCATAGAAATTTTACTACTCTCCACATAAGAAAATCTATTCTCAAGAATAGTAGTGGGAGTATCGTAAAAGACTTGAGCACTACAAATTGTGTCCACAATGAAAAAGCAAGGTTTAGCAAAGGGGTTCTCAAGAGTATGACAAGTTTTATCATCCCTCTTCTTTAAAGCATAAGTATCCTCACAATAATCATCATAGATAGGGGCATGCTTTCATCAAAATAATTTTGATCATTCAAAGTGGAAGAACTAAAAAGATGATCTTCATCAAATATAGCATCCCCAAGCTTGTGGCTTTGCATATCATTAGCATCATGGGTATTCAAAGAATTCATGCTAAGAACATTGCAATCATGCTCATCATTCACCTATTCTATGCCAAGCATTCTATGTAATTCTTCTTTCTGCACTTGAGCACAATTTTCCTTCCCATCATGCTCAAAAAAGACATTGAAAAGATGGAGCATATGAGGCATCCTAAATTCCATTTTTTTGTAGTTTTCGAGCGAAAGAACAAGAAACAAAAAGATTCAAATGCAAGATCTAAATATATACCTTCAAGCGCTAACCTCCCCGGCAACGACGCCATGAAAGAGCTTGATGTCTACTATGCAACCTTCTCCTTGTAGACGTTGTTGGGCCTCCAAGTGCAGAGGGTTGTAGGATAGTAGCAATTTTCCCTCAAGTGGGTGACCTAAGGTTTATCAATCCGTGGGAGGCGTAGGATGAAGATGGTCTCTCTCAAGCAACCCTGCAACCAAATAACAAAGAGTCTCTTGTGTCCCCAACACACCTAATACAATGGTAAGTTGTATAGGTGCACTAGTTCGGCGAAGAGATGGTGATACAAGTGCAATATGGATGGTAGATATAGGTTTTTGTAATCTGAAATTACAAAAACAGCAAGGTAACAAATGGTAAAAGTGAGCACGAACGGTATTGCAATGCGTGGAAACAAGGCCTAGGGTTCATACTTTCACTAGTGAAGTTCTCTCAACAATGATAACATAATTGGATCATATAACTAGCCCTCAACATGCAACAAAGAGTCACTCCAAAGTCACTAATAGCGGGGAACAAACGAAGAGATTATTGTCGGGTACGAAACCACCACAAAGTTATTCTTTCTGATCGATCTATTCAAGAGTCCGTAAAATAACACGTAGCTGTTCTTTCCGTTCGATCCATCATAGAGTTCGTAATAGAATAACACCTTAAGATACATATCAACCAAGACCCTAATGTCACCTAGATACTCCATTGTCACCTCAAGTATCCGTGGGCATGATTATACGATATGCATCACATAATCTCAGAATCATCTATTCAACCAACATAGAACTTCAAAGAGTGCCCCAAAGTTTCTACCGGAGAGTCAAAACGTGTGCCAATCCCTATGCATAGGTTCCTAATGTCACAAACCCGCAAGTTGATCACCAAAACATACATCGAGTACACACATGAATCAAAACGTGTGCCAACCCATATGCATAGGTTCCCAATGTCATGAACCCGCAAGTTGATCACTGCAGATAGACACGTGCAAGACATACATCAAGTGTTCTCAAAGACTCAATCCGATAAGATAACTCCAAAGGGGAAACTCAATTCATTACAAGAGGGAGAGGGGGAAGAACATCATAAGATCCAACTATAGTAGCAAAGCCCATGGTACATCGAGATCAAGACATCTCAAGAACACGAGAGAGAGATCAAACACATAGCTACTGGTACATACCCTCAGCCCCGAGGGAGAACTACTCCCTCTTTGTCATGGAGATTGCCGGGATGATGAAGATGGCCATCGGAGATGGATTCCCCCTCCAGCAGGGTGTTGGAACGGGCTCCAGATTGGTTTTTGGTGGCTACAGAGGCTTGCGGCGGCAGAACTCCCGATCGAGGTTTCTTTTTGGGGGTTTCTGAATTTATAGGAATTTATGGCGGTGGAATTACGTCGTTTGGGCCCACGAGGAGGTCACAAGCCTGGTCGCCACCACATAGGGGGGTGGTGGCGGCGTCAGGGCTTGTGACTCCCTCGTGGCTCTTCTAGCCTTCTTTCAAAGCTTCGGGGGTCTTTTTTGTTCAAAAAAAATCATCGTAAAGTTTCATTCCATTTGGACTCCGTATGAAAATGGGCCAAAAACACGGAAAAAACAGAAACTGGCACTTGGCACTGAGTTAATAGGTTAGTCCCAAAAAAGATATAAAATAGCATATTCATGCATATAAAACATCCAAAGTTGACAAGATAATAACATGGAACCATCAAAAATTATAGATAAGGTGGAGACATATCAAGCATCCCCAAGCTTAACTCCTGCTCGTCCTCGAGTAGGGAAGTGATAAGGAATGAATTTTTGATGTTGCATGCTACCTAGCATAGTTGTCGTGGTTTTGTCACGGCAGATGTCCTCGTGAAAGGACTTAGTGTTGGAGCCATCGCACCTTGGTGGCGACTCAAAGGGGTTGAACGGGAGCGAGACAAAGATTTACCCCGGTTCGGCCCCTCGTGAGGAGGTAAAAGCCTACGTCCTGCTTTGTGTTGTATTGATGGTGTTTCGATTACAAGGAGGGCGTAACTCGCCTGACCTAGCACTCGATGATTTCTAACCTGCCCTCCTTCCCTGGGACTCGCCTTTATATACAGGTCGAGTCCTTAGGGTTTACAAGGGTCCTTTCCTTTACACAAATCATGACTCTTCCGATCTCTAAGTCGCCATCTTTCCAAGACTTGGAGACCTTCTCTACTGTGGACTCCTCCCGAAGGTCCTGAACCGCCATACGACTTCCGGCCTCGCTGGGCCAAGGACAAAACCATTTGGAGATGAGTCGCCAGCTTTGGTGACCCGGCCCAACTAGGGCGGGTTACCCAACAGATAATATCCCCAACATTAGGCCCCAGGTTGACTTGAATTTATTTCACGCCAATATCCTTACTCAGTTAGGGGTGATTCATCTCACTCTTCTTATGCACCATACACTTAAACCGCCATCTGCTGCGGAAAAACTCAAGTCGCCAAACCACTTCTTGTTGGCGCCTTCTTATCCCTTGAATCTCGGAAGAGATGATGACGTAATCTCCAACGGATCCTTCGGTATCGTTATCCCAAAAATTTCGGGGCGCCATCCTGGCGAATCTTTATCTTTTGGCAGTTCCCGCTCGTGGCACCTCGATCCTAGCGCCTGACCTGATAAATAGGCGGGAGGAAGGGACATGGCACATTTCACCTACCCATCTTGTCTCCCTTCTCTTCCTCGCCGTTGCACCGAGAGCCTCATCGCCACTCGAGAGCTCCGCCGCCACCCGAAGACTTCGACGTCGTTTGACAACTTCGTCGCCGCCGAACACCTCATCGTGGCCGAGCATTTCGTCGCCGTTGAATGCCTCGCCGCCGTCGAGCACCTTCTCGCCGTCGAGCACCTCGTCGCCGCCCGAGATCTTCGCGACCGTTCGAGATCTTCGCCGCCGTCCGCGCAACGCTCACGGCGAATCCCTCTTCGGACACCTCCAGCCGCATTTACCAGGTCAGCATCCCGCCATTGAAGGCAGATCCAAGTTTCTCGAGGTTCATGCCCACTGTGTTCTTGGAACATCTCGAACGGCTTCGTAATCCCCGATTAGTTGGCGGTGATGGTAGCAAATACAACAATGTTTTCCATACCTTTAGTTGTTCGGCCTTGATTTGCATACTTAGGAAAGATTTCACCAGATCAACAGTACTGTTCCCTCCTTAGTCACAGGCCGTTTTATCCAAACCTTTTCACATTCATTTCTGTCTGTCCAGTAGATCCATAATTTATCGCTTGTCGAGTGAAACCTGTTTATAATCTCGTACTTCATCATCTTGGCAAATACTACTGAAGCTCTAAAACACCTCTCCTTTAAGTAGTAAAAGTTTCATAAGTCGCCCTGGCAACCTGACCCGGACCTTTATCGGCGGGTCAAAAAACTCCCTTGGCCATCAGGCAAATTGTTTGGTGAATCAAATGAACTTGTTTCACCATTTTTAGTAGATGCTTGGCGTGTTAATTTACCCGTAATTTATCCCTTTGTAGCATGGGCACCATTTTCAAAAGTGATTGGCTCCCAACAAGGTTGATGATGCTCTCCTTAACAACTATGTAAAAACGGGGAATCTGGACCCTCAAGAGGTCATCGGTTGGCGTACCGGGTTAGGAGAGGAAATCCCCAACCCGGAGGAAGGGGAGATAGTTGTTTTTGTTGAACACCTTGAACGGGGCTTTAAGCCGCCTGGATCGAAATTCCTCAGAGATGCCATGACCTTTATGAATGTCCGCCTCCAAGATTTAGGGCCCAACTCGATAAGCAATTTATGCCAGTTCCAAGTGTTCTGTGAGGCCTACATGCGGACGGAACCCTCAGTTCCTTTATTCTGGTACTTCTTCCATTTGAATCGCCAAACAGAATTTCACAATGGCCCTATCTTGGAGCTTGGAGGTGTCAATGTTCAACGCCGTAGGGATAGTTCATTCCCGTCACTCGCCATGCCAAGCCATCCCAAAGGCTGGGGCGAGTCTTGGTTTTACTGCCGGGAGACTTCGCCTGAGGGCGAGAACAAGCTTCTCGGTTATAGGGAAGATCTCCTTCCAACAAATTTCAAACTCCCAGACAAGCTCACCGAAGAAGAGGAGTCAGACTTTATCCCAGTATTGTCCGAGTTAAGATCTCTGACAAACAACGGCCTTACTGGGGTTGACTTGATCCGCTGCTGGGTGGAATGGCGTATCCTCCCCTTAAGTCGCCGGGACGGATTAATGTGTGATTTTGACGGCACCCTGGATCACCCCCAGTGCTACTTCCACACGGCTCTGACAGAAAGTGATATTGTACCATCATCTAGAAGTTGACCGGCGAACCCGCGACAAAATGCGGCCAAATAGGTCTTAAGCCGCTCTGCAAGATCAACCCGGCACCAAAGGTAAATAACTTAACCCGTTTTTGCTTTATTCTTTCCGTCTTACTTGAACTATGACCTCTTATAAAATATGCCATTTCAGAAAGGTGATAAATTCTGGTCCAAGAGGCCAAAAAAGATGGCCATGAAGCAAGCTAGGCCGCCTCCAAAGAAGAAGTCCAAGGGCAAGGGCAAATCCGCCGTCACTGAGCCATCTGAAGCCGATGAATCCCAAGTCGGCGACGTACTTTCAGAGGTAAAAAATCCATCCTATTTAACTCGCCATCCATTACCGATAGTTTTGTGTTTACACCTCTGTATCTCTTGTGTAGAATGAGGACAATGAAAGACAGGAAGACTCCGTAGAGGTAATTTATGTTTCCTCCGACTCATCTTCTCCTCCACCTAAGTTGGCCAGGCGAATTTGTGGGAAAGTTCACTTCTCACACCGAAATTTCCTTTTGAAAAAAGCGCAACATACTTCAAATCGGAAAACTCGGAGTCATTCTGGAGACTTGGTGTCCGGGTTACCAACAAGAACCAAGAAGAGGCAAAATGAGGTATCTTTTAATAACACTTCTTCATGTCCTTTTGGATCGCGTTTGTAACTCGCTCATATCTTTGAAGTATTATTTTTGCAGAGTTCTCGTCCCACATCCGGCGACTCAGTGATGTCGGCACTTCCACCGATGATCCGTGTCCCTGGGTAAGCCTTTGACAACATTTACCTTTGTTCCGATGGTGGTAATATATGTTATTTTAAACGCACCCCCTTCTCCTCTTAGGGCGCAGGCGAAGAAAAGGAAAACTGGCGGGTGAACTCCCATTACATCTTTAGAGCCTATTGAAAAATCGGCGCCGATCCAGGATAACCCGGACCAAGACAAACCTGAAGATCAAGTGGATCTCCCCAGCTCGCCCAAGGAAACCATGGAAACGCCTAACCCGCCAAGTCCATTGAAAATAGTAGAAGACCCAGACGCTGTAGTTATCACCAGTACTCGCTTCTCTAAGCCGGCCACAACAATTTTATCGAAGCATGTATCATCATCAGCTCAACCTATTTTTGAGCATGAACTTTCCAAGGCTAAGCTCTCCCAGTATGAGAATCTTGAATTCAAAGAACTTTTCTCTGGCTTTGCAAGTCGCCTGGAGGCGAGTTATGAGATGGAAAAAAGTCTGCTTCGATTGCTGAAGAACAAACATGAGGTACGTCTTATTGCACACTATATTATCCTCATTAACCCCCAAGGGCCGGGTCATCAGTAAAAAGATGAGCCGGGTCTTGATAATTGAAGAAAAACTTTCAACCTGTAACCCCCAAGGGCCGGGTCATCTGTAAAAAGATGAGCCGGGTCTTGATAATAGAAGAAAACTTTCGACCTGTAACCCCCAAGGGCCGGGTCATCTGTAAAAAGATGAGTCGGGTCTTGATAATTGAAGAAAAATTTCGACCTGTAACCCCCAAGGGCCGGGTCATCTGTAAAAAGATGAGCCGGGTCTTGATAATAGAAGAAAAACTTTCGACCTGTAACCCCCAAGGGCCGGGACATCTGTAAAAAGATGAGCCGGGTCTTCATACTGTATAATTTGTCTTAAAAAATTATACATTAGCCCCCAAGTGTCAGGGATGTTGCTTGCAATAATTCTGAGACTTGCCCCTTGACTATATATTTCAACAGTAATCACTTGCCCAAACTGAATCAGCATTTGGCGACTTGAAGAAAACTTTAACCGATCAGCAGGATGCCCGGGCGCAATCAGAAGAGAAGTGTCAACTGATCTTGTTTGAGATGGAGAAGCTAAAAGCCGACTTAAAAAAGGCTCAAGGTGATCAAGATGCCTTAATAAAGCGAGCAGAAAAAGCTGAAGCTAAATTGGATACTGTGCAACAAGAGCTGGCCGGCTTAAAGCGACATATCTCCAACATGGCGCAAGCCGTCTTTGGTAAAAGCCAAACGCTTCACCTTGCACTTTGTAAATAAATAGCTTGTAGAAATCGCTGACCATCATTACCTCTTACACAGGTCCGAGAGCCGCCAATCTTCAGGATGACTGTGTCCTGATGTTGAAGGCGATTTATACGCTGACGGAGCAACTGTATACCAGAAGTGTGCTGACTGTGAAAGCAGTGATGGGTGCCAAGGAACCCATAACATCAATAAAGAAGATGCTAGGCTGCTTATCTACTCTTCCTCCTCAAATTGGTGAGCTAACTCGGTCAGCCGCCCGAAAAGGAGCACTGACTATGCTGAGTCGGTGTTTGGCGTATGCTCCAGAAATAAACCCGGAAGAAGTAGCGGCGGGCTTTCCCCAGCTCAAGGATGACGGGTCAGAATTTGCTGAAGAAGATTACCAGTGTGTTGTCAAATAATCCCGTTTGGCGGCGACTCAGCTTGCTGCAAGCTTGGATTTATCAAAATACCAAGCCGCCTATGACAAAAAGAACAAGAAAGTTAACCCGCCAACCTTTGTAACAACCAGCTTAACTCCGCGTCGACCCAAGAATCCTTTTGACTTGGAGGTGGATCTCTCATCAGTGTTGAACGATGAAGATGAGTTCGCCGTGTTACCCAAGTGTAACTGGGTACTGGGCGACTTGCAAATTGAAGTCGGCCAAAGCTCGCAGCAGGCTGATCCAAGGACATCAGCAGAATAAAACTTGATAGATTTGGCCATAAGAGCCATGTAATAAGTCTTTTTAGAGATCAAACTACTTCTGTGATATCTTGAAAAATCCTTATGTCGCCCTTAAGGCGTTTTAAAAATGATTGACCCGCCGTTGAGGCGTTTTTATGATGCTTGACCTGCCATGGCTAGAATGATTTTGATCATCAACCTGTTAAGCTTGAAAACATATATCAAACCATCTCAGTGAGTAATGGATGATAATAAATAACAATCGACCCAAGATATTTGAGGCGAGTCAGAAAAAAAAGTCTGAAAGACCTTGTGGCAGTGCCAGGAAGGTAAAAAATAGCAATTTCATCGGCTCATCAGGTCGCGACAGGATAGGACGAGTTAAATAAACTCAAGTGCTACCCGAGGGAGACTTTTGTATCAAAAGCTCAAGTATTTAGACCGGCTGATCAGGCACGAGTCAAGCTTCAGTGAAGCGGGTTCAATGAACCAATGGTTTCTCTATTTTCCATGTGAGGCGCTAGCCGGTACCAGACATGTTTTAACCAAGGCGAGTTCAGGGTCCATGAGCGGAATAACTCGCCAAGAGTTCACGGGTCCATATGGCGATTCGGCCAACACACAGTCCAATATAACCATTTGTAATGTGGTAATTTTTCGCAGGCCAAATGGGTAGTAAGGCTGATCTCAGTGAGAGGAAGCCCCCAAGTGACCTATGATTAAGGGAAAGACCGTCATAGGATTGTAGAAGCGTATACACTATTACCACAAAACGACTTGAGAACAAACTGCCCTCAAGTAAGCCAGCCTAATCCACAGAATCATATAAGGCGCCTATGTTTGAATCACGCGCTTGTGGCGACTTCGATCCTCTTTGGCTTATCGATACCCAGTTTTGTAATAAGCGTATCATGGCGACTTAAGCTCTTTGGTATGGATAATGTCCATGCTTGGGCGACTTGTTGATGAAAAAATAAAGATCCATACCTTTCAGTAAGATGAATTAGCAGGAAAGCCCCCAAGTCGGGAGGCGTTAATTTCATTGCTTTATACGAAATGAAAAACTTACAAAACGTAGAGCTAATAGCTCAAGTGTAATAAGGCCGCAAGTGGGCTATGTTCCAGGGGCGAGTTGACTCAGCCTCCGTGGTTGGCCGATCCTTCCGTAGATCCACCACATAGTTGGACCGGTTGCGAAGGTTTTTGCTGACGACGAACGGTCCTTCCCATGGTGGTGATAACTTATGCATGCCAGTACGATCTTGTATCAGTCGAAGCACTAAGTCGCCCTCCTGAAAAGTTCGGCTCTTGACCCGGCGGCTGTGATAACGCCGTAAGTCCTGTTGATAAATGGCCGATCGGGCTGCAGCCAAATCACGTGCTTCCTCCAAGGCGTCCAAAGAGTCTTGACGCGCCAGCTCGTTGTCCTGTTCCACATAAGCGGCGACTCTGGGCGAGTCATGCCTAATGTCAGTGGGAAGAACGACTTCTGCTCCATAGACCAGAAAGAAGGGAGTAAAACCCGTAGAACGGTTCGGGGTGGTCCGAATGCTCCATAGTACTGAAGGCAACTCCTCAACCCAACACCCTGGGGTACGTTCCAAGGGAATCATGAGTCGGGGTTTGATTCCTCGCAAAACTTCCTGATTCGCCCGCTCCGCGTGTCCATTAGATTGCGGGTGAGCTACCGCAGAAACATCAAGCCGAATGTGCTCACGATGGCAAAACTCCTGCATCGCCCCTTGAGACAGATTAGTGCCATTATCAGTAATGATGTTGTGTGGATATCCGAACCGGAAAATCAAAATTTTCAAGAATTTGACTGTTGTCTCCGCATCGCAAGCTCCAACAGGTTCTGCTTCAACCCACTTGGTGAACTTATCAACCGCCACCAGCAAATGAGTTTTCTTGTTGGATGACATCTTAAAGGGGCCAACCATGTCTAACCCCCAGACCGCGAAAGGCCAAGTGATGGGTATCATCCTTAGTTCTTGAGCCAGCACATGGGCCTGTCGCCCATAACGCTGGCATCCATCACATCGATGAACTATCTCCTGTGCATCTGCATGGGCCGTCAACCAGAAGAAACCATGACGGAAAGCCTTTGAAACCAAGGAGCGTGACCCGGCGTGATGCCCACTATCTCCGGAATGAATGTCATTTAGAATTATGCACCCTTCTTCGGAGGAAACACATCTTTGAAAAACCCCGGAAGTCCTTCGTTTATATAATTCGCCATTGATGATCACCATGGATTTGCTTCGCCGAACGATTTGGCGAGCCAACACTTCATCCGTAGGTAACTCGCCTCGGGCGAGATAGGCCAGATACGGAAGAACCCAATCCGGCGTAACATGGAGAGCCGCCACGAACTGGGACTCAGGATCTGGTATTTCCAACTCTTCCTCCGAGGGCAACCTTACGGAAGGATTATGCAGAGTATCTAGAAAAAAGATTGGGGGGAACCGGCTTACGCTGGGAACCGAGACGTGAAAGGGCATCAACTGCTTCGTTAAGGCGTCGGTCGATGTGATCGACCTGATAGCCATGGAAGTGACCCGCCACATCGGACACAGCCCTCCTGTAAGCCGCCATCAAGGGGTCTCGAGAATCCCAAGTACCTGAAACTTGTTGGACCACCAAATCAGAATCGCCAAAACATCTGACCCGCGTAAGGTTCATCTCCTTGGCGAGTCGCAAGCCCTGAAGCAAAGCTTCGTATTCCACAGCGTTGTTGGTACATGGAAACATGACTCGGAGGACATAGCAGAATTTGTCTCCTTGAGGCGATATCAGCACCACGCCAGCCCCCGAGCCTTCCAACTGTCTAGATCCGTCAAAATAAATAGTCCAATATGTAAGGTCAGGCCTGTCTTCCGGGATCTGTAACTCAGTCCAATCATTGACGAAATCAACCAAGGCCTGAAACTTGATAGCCGTGCGAGGGGTGTATCGCACGTGGTGCGGCCCAAATTCGACCGCCCACTTGGCGATTCGCCCTGTCGCCTCCCGATTCTGGATGATGTCCCCGAGGGGAGCGGAGCTAACCACCGTGATGGGATGCTCTTGGAAATAATGTTTGAGCTTCTGGCTTGCCATAAAGACCCCATAAACTAATTTCTGCCAGTGTGGATATCGCTGCTTGGAAAGAGTTAACACCTCGCTGATGAAATACACCGGGCGCTGCACAGGATATTCCTTCCCTTTCTCCTTCCTTTCGACGACCACCGCCACACTCACCGCTTTGGAGTTTGCCGCAATATACAAAAGCATGGGCCCTTTCTCAGTCGGGGCGGCCAAGACCGGTGGGTTGACCAGCTGCCGTTTTAAGGCTTCGAAGGCTTCATTGGCTTCGTGTGTCCAAACAAAATGTCCAGATTTCCTAAGAAATTGATAAAGGGGAATAGCTTTTTCTCCGAGATGGCTTATGAAGCGACTCAAAGCCGCAATACGACCTGCCATCCGTTGGACTTGATTAATATTCGCTGGTTTCCCAAGGGAAGTAACCGCCTCGATCTTGGCTTCAATTCCGTGCTCAGACACCAAGAAACCCAACAATTTCCCTGCAGGAACACCAAAGACACACTTGGTGGGATTAAGCTTCATCTGATATACCCGCAGATCATCAAAAGTTTCCTTGAGATCTCCCAACAACGTTTCCTTCCTGTGAGTTTTAACCACAATGTCATCAACATAGGCATGGACGTTGCATCCGATTTGGCCAGGGAGACAATTTTGGATGCAGCGCTGATAAGTCACCCCTGCACTCTTGAGTCCGAATGGCATGGACACATAGCAAAAAGCCCCGAAGGGGGATATAAAAGCCGTTTTCTCCTGATCTTCCACGGCCATCTTGATTTGGTGATATCCGGAATAAGCGTCCAGGAAGCACAAACGTTCGCATCCCGCCACTGAATCAATAATTTGATCGATGCGGGGAAGGGCGAAAGGATCCTTTGGACAAGCTCTGTTAAGATCCGTGTAATCAATGCACGTACGGAAGGTACCGTTCTTTTGGAGCACCAGGACCGGGTTAGCCAGCCATTTGGGGTGGAAGACCTCCACGATGAATCCGGCGGCCAAGAGGCGGGCAACTTCGTCCCCGATTGCCTTGCGTCGTTCCTCATTGAACCTACGAAGATATTGCTGAATCGGTTTTGCTTTTGGGTCAACATTAAGATGGTGCTCAGCGAATTCTCTCGACACACCAGGCATGTCAGAAGGTTTCCATGCGAAGATTTCCCGATTCTCACGGATGAATTTGATGAGCACGCTTTCCTATTTGGGGTCCAGACCCGTCCCAATAGTGAACTGCTTGGTTGAGTCGCCAGGGACAAAATCCACTGTCTTAGTGTCATGTGTTGGCTTGAACTTGAGGGGCGGCTCAACGTCTGTTGTTGGTTTCTTTAAAGGTGACATATCGGCCGGATCAACATTGGCCTGGTGATATTTAAGCTCTTCCGCAGCACAGGTGACTTGTGCGTAAGCCGCATCCCCTTCTTCACACTCTCTTGCAATCCTCCTATCACCATTAACCGTGATGGGTCCTTTAGGACTAGGCATCTTGAGTTTAAGGTAAACATAGCAAGGGCGAGCCATGAACCGGGCGTAAGCCGGTCGCCCAAACAGCGCATGATAGGGGCTCTTTAACTTGACCACCTCGAACATAAGCGACTCACTCGTGTAGTTAGATGCTGTTCCAAACACAACTGTGAGCCTAACTCGGCCTATGGGATAAGCCGATTTACCTAGGACAACCCCGTGGAATACCGTGGTTGAGGGCATCAAATCTTGCTCCAACAGGTTCATCCTTTGGAAGGTGTCGAAGTATAATATGTTGATGCTGCTACCACCATCCATCAGTACCTTCGATAAAGTATATCCTCCAACTTGGGGTGCCACAACCAACGCTAATTCGCCGGGATTGTCAACTCTTGGTGGGTGATCCTCCCTACTCCATGATATAGTCTGCTCGGACCAGTGGAGGTACCGGGGGAGTGCCGGCTCAGATACACTGTACACTGAGTGACTCACCTTTTTTATCACGCCTGCAGGCATTGGTTGTGAAAACGTGGTACTGCCCATTGCTTAACTGCTTGGGGTTGTTGCGGAAGCTGCCATTGTCGTCCTGCCCCTGCGAAGCCCCCTGTGGGGGTGGTTGTTGAAAAACTCCAGGCGGGTTATACCATCGCTGGTGATGCACCGGATACTGGCCACTGCTTGGCTGCGAGCCACCCTGAGCCCCGGGTTCGGGGAAGCCGTCGAAGGGGTTCTGGCGTTGATTAGGTGTGCCGAACTGTTCCTGCCGTTGGTCGGGTCACCGCTTTGCCCTTTTTTGATCGCCTCCGCCCGAAACTCCCGCATCACGTAACAGTCCTCCCAGGAATGAGTCGCCGGTCCGTCTGCCATGGCGTGGTGCGGGCAGGGGCCCTTGAGTAACTCATTATAGTTGCACGGTTTTTTGCCACTGTAACCCCTATTCTTTTTCTGACGCTGGTTGCCATTATTGGTGTTGGTGTTGGCGACTAAGTCCGAAGACTCTTCCTGCTGCCTTCTCTTGCCATTCGCTCCATGATTATGGCGGGCGCGTCCCTCGAACCGGGTGTGATTTTTGGATGACTCGCCTTTCCTTGGCGAATTGGCTTTACCACCATCCTCTCCGGGATCTTTGGTGTCGTCCGCCTCAGCGTACCTAGTGAGGGTGTCCATTAGCTCTCCCATGTCTTGGACCTTTCGCTTGAGTCGCCCCAACTTCTGCACCAAGGGCTCGTAGTGGCAATTCTGCTCTAGGATCAGCACAGCCTCAGCCGCCGTAATACCGTCCGACGAGTGAATGACTTCCGCGACCCGCCGCGACCAGTGGTGGGCCGACTCGTCCGGGCGTTGAACGCAGTGCTGTAAATCGACTATTGTCATTGGGCGTCTGCAGGTTCCTTGGAAGTTTTTGACGAAACGCTCTTTTAATTCAGCCCAAGTCTGGATGGAGTTGGGGGGGGGCAAGTTCTTTAACCAAGTACGCGCCGTCCCTTCGAGCATCATTGTGAAGTATCTGGCGCAAACTGCTTCGCTTACATCGAGCATGTCCATGGAGATTTCGTAACTCTCGACCCACGACGCCGGCTCAAGGTCCGTAGTGTAGTTAGGCACCTTTCTTGGTCCTTTAAAATCCTTGGGCATTCGCTCGTTGCGAAGGGCGGAGGCCAAACACGGCACCCCCACTTGTCTGCCGCTTCCAACAAGAGGCGCCGGGGCGACTTGGGTGTCCGGGTGATCCCGACCTGGCGGGTCTCGATGATCAGGCGAGTTGACCTGGGGAAAGGGTCGCGGTCCGCTGGTTATAGCGGGCTGGTCCTCTGGCCGACTCCTGGTGCGGCTTGCCTGGGGAGTGGAGTGCAGCTGATCTAGGCTGTGTGAGAACTGGGCGTTTTGAACCACTGCCGTCTTCAACATCTCAATGGCGTTCCTTGCCTCTATCTCGGCTGGAGTATTGCCGTGAATCGGAAGGGACTCTAAATGGCAAGTTGCGGTGAGGACATTGTCCACCGAGTTGGAAAAGTGACCTTGAGGTGTCTGGAATCGGGGAACGCGATCCACAGCTGGCTGAAGTAGCGTGTTTAGTGGCTGGCCTAGCCCTCACCCTGGGGCGGCTCCTGCCCCGGGAGTTCGTGGAGTGTCGAACAGGCGGGTCGAGTTGAGATCAGGGGGCAAGCAACCCTGATGCCTCCGCTGATGGACGGCGTCAGATGGGCGCTCATGCCTTTCGAGCCGCCAGTTGTCGGTATTCAAGCGAGCTATCTCAGCGGTAATTTGAGCCTGCCGTGTCTCAATCCTGGCGGCCTCCACCTCGGCGTCCCGCTGAGCCTTTGCCACCCCTACTCTTAGCTTCGTTAGTTCGGTGTTTACCACGTCCTGGTTTTCCGGTGTTATGGGGGTCGCCATGAGCCTTGTTATTTCTGCTGCTAAATCCACCAAGATCGCGGCCGGACTTCTAGACGTTTCGCCAGTTCCATCTCCGCCTGCCGGGTTTGGCGAGGGTTGAGTCGCCCCCGCCATGTAAACGGCGATCTGACGGCGAGTCCGGTCAAGAACTTCGGGGTCCATGGCCAGTGACAAGCCCCCAAGGTAGCCCCCGTGTAGAGACTGGATTGAATCTGAATCGCCCATGGACGATTCGTCATCAGTGTTTACCGACATGGTCTCCTGGGTCGCTGATTGTTCTGGTTCCTCAGATCCCTGCGTGAACCCAACAAAGATCGGGCGGGTTAGGTTTGGCGTCATGACAGGGCGGACATACCTGGCCGGCTCGACGATGTCGGAGGAGGTGCCCGGCTCAGGCATGGGCAACCCAATCATGCTGACGAAGACGCTGATCTTGCCGAAGGGGATCCTGTAACCAGATTCGATCAAACCCGCCTCGGGCCCCCATAGCAAGTTGTTGATGTAGTACTTCCCGCGGCGGCTCCGAGTCATGAGCCCCGCCGCGTAGCTCCCGGACCCTGGTAGGGCTCCCTTTGAGAACTCAACTCCACCGTGCGCAGGCCCCACGGTGGGCACCAACCGTCGTGGTTTTGTCACATCAGATGTCCTCGTGAAAGGACTTAGTGTTGGAGCCATCACACCTTGGTGGCGACTCAAAGGGGTTGAACGGGAGCGAGACAGAGATTTACCCAGGTTTGGCCCCTCGTGAGGAGGTAAAAGCCTACGTCCTGCTTTGTGTTGTATTGATGGTGTTTCGATTACAAGGAGGGAGTAACTCGCCTGACCTAGCACTCGATGATTTCTAACCTGCCCTCTCCTTCCGTGGGACTCGCCTTTATATATAGGTCGAGTCCTTAGGGTTTACAAGGGTCCTTTCCTTTACACAAATCATGACTCTTCCAATCTCTAAGTCGCCATCTTTCCAAGACTTGGAGACCTTCTCTACTATGGACTCCTCCCGAAGGTCCTGAACCGCCATACGACTTCCGGCCTCGCTGGGCCAAGGCCAAAACCATTTGGAGATGAGTCGCCAGCTTTGGTGACCCGGCCCAACTAGGGCGGGTTACCCAACAGATAATATCCCCAACAATAGTTGTCCTTTGTAACTTCTCTCACGTGACATGAATGTTCAGATCCGTTAGATTCAAAACAATAGTTTGCTATTGATGTGGAGACAATAATACTTCAAGCAAATTAGCAAGGTAATCATGAACTTTCAAAATAACAAGGCCAGAAGAAAGTTATCCCTACAAAATCATATAGTCTGGCTATGCTCTATCATCATTGCACAACGAATTTAAATCATGCACAACCCCGGTATTGGCCAAGTAATTGTTTCACACCTTTACTTTCTCAAAACTTTTCAACTCTCACGCTATACATGAGCGTGAGCCATGGTTTTAACACTATAAGTCGTGTGGAGTGTGGTGGAGGTTGTAAGACAAAAAAGGAGAAGATGATCACATTAACTAGGCATATCAATAAGATGTGGAGATGCTCATCAATACATATAAATGTGAATGAGTAGGGATTGCCATACAAATGATGCACTAGAGCTAAGAGTATGTGAAAGCTCTTAAGAAAACTAGTGGGTGTGCATCCAACTTGCTTGCTCACGAAGACCTAAGGCAATTTTGAGGAAGCCTATCATTGGAATATACAAGCCAAGTTATATAATGAAAATTTCCCACTAGCTATATGGTGGTGACAAAACGAGAGACTCTCAATCATGAAGATCATGGTGCTTAATATGCACAAGTGTGGAAAAGTGGTAGCATTGCCCCTTCTCTCTTTTTCTCTCATTTTTTTTATATTTTTTTGGTGGGCTCTTTGGACTCTTTTTTTTGGTGGGCATCTTTGACCTCTTTTATTTCCCACATGGGACAATGCTCCATCAATGATGATCATCACACTTTCAACTCAAAACTTAGAGCAATGATGACTCTATCTGAAATGCCTTCGGTAGTGTACCGTGACAATGATCTAGCATGGCATAGACATTAATGGAAACATCGTGCTAGCTATCTTACGATCATGCAATGGCAATGTAGACGTGGTGGCACATGTCATGGTGGTAGTTGCATGGCAATATATCTCGGAATGACTTTGAAAAAGCCATAGTAGGTAGGTATGGTGGCTGTTTTGAGGGAGGCTAATGGTGGGTTTTGTGCACCGGCGAAAGTTGCACGACACTAAGAAGATAGTGATGGTGGAAGGTGAAAGTGCATCTAAACCATGGACTCAACATTAGTCATGAAGAACTCATATACTTGTTGCAAAAGTTTTATTAGTAATCGAAACAAAGCATTCAACGCATACTCCTAGGGGAAGGGTTGGTAGGTATAAACCATCGCGCGATCCCGACTGCCACGCAAAGGATGACAATCAAAAGACTAATCATGCTTAGACTTCATCACGTAGCGGTTCACCATACGTGCATGCTACGGGAATCACTAACTTCAACACAAGTATTTCTAGATCCACAACACCTTACTAGCATGACTTCAATATTACCAAAACCACAACTCAAAACTAATTGAGATGAATCAAACTTCTCTAACTATTCAATGCACATGAAAGTGGAAGTTTTCGTATCCCTTTGGATAACTACCCCTTTTGAGACTACTTTAAAAGCATATATCAACTACCAAGCCATGCATCGCTGTGCTCTAAAAGATATAAGTGAAGCACATGGAGAAAAAGCAACTAGCTCAAAAGATATAAGTGAAGCACATGTGAGGTGAATTGTCTAACCAAAGGATATAAGTGAAGCTCGACAAAATCACGGTGAGTGCATGTCTCTCTCTCTAGGTGTGCAGAAAGGATGATTGTGACACAACAAAAAAAATAAAAGACTCCTACGATACAAGACGCTCCAAGCAAAAACACATAACATGTGGTGAATAAAAATATAGCCCCAAGTAACGTTACCGATGGATCGAAGACGAAAGAGGGGATGCCTTCCCGGGGCATCCCCAAGCTTAGGCTTTTACGACATCCTTGAATCAACTTGGGGTGCCTTGGGTATCCCCAAGCTTGAGCTCTTGCCACTCTCTATCTGTTTGTCCATAAGAACTTCACCCAAAACTTGAAAACTTCACAACACAAAACTTAAACATAAACTCGTGATATCATTAGTATAAGAAAGCAAATCACCACTTCCTTAGGTACTGTAGCAAACTTAAATTCTACTTATGTTGGTGTTGGGTTGCTGTATTTTCACTTTTCCATGGCTAGTACCCTCCGATACTATCCATAGTTTCATCAAAACAAGCAACCGACTCAACAAAAACATAATCTGTTAACAGAAGACCAGTCTGTAGCAATCTGTATACTTTGTGTACTTCTGGTATTTCAAAACATCTGAGCAATTACTACAGTATGTAGAAATTGCATAGAAATCCGGAGCAAAAAGAATCAACTCAAAAGCTCTTACAGAATAAAAATGAAAATTCTTTTCGTGAGCAGAAAGTTTCTGTCTTTTTCCAGCATGATCAAACAATCATCACCCAGACTAATCATAACGGTTTTGCTTGGCACAAACACAAAAATAAACACAAAAGACACAATCATAATAGAATTATGATGGTGTGGAGAAAAAAAACAAGAAGCAAAAAGCAAAGAAAAATTTATTCATTGGGTTGCCTCCCAACAAGCGCTATCGTTTAACGCCCTTAGCTAGGCATTGATTTCAATGATGCTCACATAAAAGGTAAGGATTGAAACACAACGAGAGCATCATGGAGCAAATGGCTAGCACATTTAAGTCTAACCCACTTCCTATGCATAGTGTGATCAAACAATTTATTGGAGCAAGAATCAACTAGCATAGGAAGGCAAAACAAGCATAGCTTCAAAAATTTCAACATATGGAGAGGAAGCTTGATACTATTGCAATAAGTAGAAGCATATGATCCTCTCTCATAGTAATTTTCAGTAGCATCATGAATGAATTCAACAATATAACCAGCACCTAAGGCTTTCTTTTCATGACCTACAAGCATAGAAATTTTACTACTCTCCACATAAGAAAATATATTCTCAAGAATAGTAGTGGGAGTATCGTAAAAGACTTGAGCACTACAAATTGTGTCCACAATGAAAAAGCAAGGTTTAGCAAAGGGGTTCTCAAGAGTATGACAAGTTTTATCATCCCTATTCTTTAAAGCATAAGTATCCTCACAATAATCATCATAGATAGGGGCATGCTTTCATCAAAATAATTTTGATCATTCAAAGTGGAAGAACTAAAAAGATCATCTTCATCAAATATAGCATCCCCAAGCTTGTGGCTTTGCATACCATTAGCATCATGGGTATTCAAAGAATTCATGCTAAGAACATTGCAATCATGCTCATCATTCACATATTCTATGGCAAGCATTCTATGTAATTCTTCTTTCAGCACTTGAGCACAATTTTCCTTCCCATCATGCTCACAAAAGACATTGAAAAGATGGAGCATATGAGGCATCCTAAATTCCATTATTTTTTGTAGTTTTCTAGCGAAAGAACAAGAAACAAAAAGATTCAAATGCTAGATCTAAAGGTATACCTTCAAGCGCTAACCTCCCCGGCAACGGCGCCAGAAAAGAGCTTGATGTCTACTACGCAACCTTCTCCTTGTAGACGTTGTTGGGCCTCCAAGTGCAGAGGGTTGTAGGACAGTAGAAATTTTCCCTCAAGTGGGTGACCTAAGGTTTATCAATCCGTGGGAGGCGTAGGATGAAGATGGTCTCTCTCAAGCAACCCTGCAACCAAATAACAAAGAGTCTCTTGTGTCCCCAACACACCTAATACAATGGTAAGTTGTATAGGTACACTAGTTCGGCGAAGAGATGGTGATACAAGTGCAATATGGATGGTAGATATAGGTTTTTGTAATCTGAAATTACAAAAACAGCAAGGTAACAAATGGTAAAAGTGAGCACGAACGGTATTGCAATGCGTGGAAACAAGGCCTAGGGTTCATACTTTCACTAGTGAAGTTCTCTCAACAATGATAACATAATTGGATCATATAACTAGCGCTCAACATGCAACAAAGAGTCACTCCAAAGTCACTAATAGCGGGGAACAAACGAAGAGATTATTGTCGGGTATGAAACCACCACAAAGTTATTCTTTCTGATCGATCTATTCAAGAGTCCGTAGTAAAATAACACGAAACTATTCTTTCCGTTCGATCCATCATAGAGTTCGTAATAGAATAACACCTTAAGATACATATAAACCAAGACCCTAATGTCACCTAGATACTCCATTGTCACCTCAAGTATCCATGGGCATGATTATACGATATGCATCACATAATCTCAGAATCATCTATTCAACCAACACATAGAACTTCAAAGAGTGCCCCAAAGTTTGTACCGGAGAGTCAAAATGTGTGCCAACCCCTATGCATAGGTTCCTAATGTCACGAACCTGCAAGTTGATCACCAAAACATACATCGAGTACTCACATGAATCAAACGTGTGCCAACCCATATGCATAGGTTCCCAATGTCACGAACCCGCAAGTTGATCACAATAGATAGACACGTGCAAGACATACATCAAGTGTTCTCAAAGACTCAATCCGATAAGATAACTCCAAAGGGGAAACTCAATTCATTACAAGAGGGAGAGGGGGAAGAACATCATAAGATCCAACTATAGTAGCAAAGCCCATGGTACATCGAGATCAAGACATCTCAAGAACACGAGAGAGAGATCAAACACATAGCTACTGGTACATACTCTCAGCCCCGAGGGAGAACTACTCCCTCCTTGTCATGGAGATCGCCGGGATGATGAAGATGGCCACCGGAGATGGATTCCCCCTCGAGCAGGGTGCTGGAACGGGCTCCAGATTGGTTTTTGGTGGCTACAGAGGCTTGCGGAGGCGGAACTCACGATCTAGGTTTCTTTTTGGGGGTTTCTGAATTTATAGGAATTTATGGCGGTGGAATTACGTCGTTTGGGCCCACGAGGAGGTCACAAGCCTAGTCGCCACCACCTAGGGGGGTAGTGGCGGCGTCAGGGCGTGTGACTCCCTCGTGGCTCTTCTGGACTTCTGCCAAAGCTTCGGGGATCTCTTTTGGTCCAAAAAAATCATCGTAAAGTTTCATTCCATTTGGACTCCGTTTGAAAATGGGCCAAAACACGGAAAAAACACAAACTGGCACTTGGCACTGAGTTAATAGGTTAGTCCCAAAAAAGATATAAAATAGCATACTCATGCATATAAAACATCCAAAGTTGACAAGATAATAGCATGGAACCATCAAAAATTATAGATACGTTGGAGACGTATCACTTGCGCCTATATATTCCCTAAAAATCCCCAAAAAAATCAAGAGATCATCGAAAGTACTTTACTGCCGCCGCAGGCTTCTGTCTCCGCAAGATCCCATCTGGGGCACGTTCTGGTGCCCTGCCGGAGGGGGGATTCGGACACAGAGGGCTTCTTCATCAACACCATGACCTCTCCGATGATGCGTGAGTAGTTCACCATAGACCTACGGGTCCATAGCTAGTAACTAGATGGCTTCTTCTCTCTCTTGGATCTTCAATACAAAGTTCTCCATGATCTTCATGGAGATCTATCCGATGCAATCTTCTTTTGCGGTGTGTTTGTCGAGATCCGATGAATTGTGGATTTATGATCAGATTATCTATGAATCTTATTTGAGTTTCTTCTGATCTCTCTTATGCATGATTTCATATCCTTGTAATTCTCTTCGAGTGGTGGGTTTTGTTTGGCCAACTAGATCTGTGATTTTTGCAATGGGAGAAGTGCTTGGTTTTGGGTTCATACCGTGCGGTGATCTCACCCAGTGATAGAAGGGTAGCGAGGCACACATCGTGTTGTTGCCATCAAGGGTAAAAAGATGGAGTTTTCATCATTGGTTTGATATTATCCCTCTACATCATGTCATCTTGCTTAAGGTGTTACTCTGTTTATCATGAACTCAATACAATAGATGCATGTTGGATAACAGTCGGTGTGTGGAGTAATAGTAGTAGATGCAGAAAGTATCGGTCTACTTGTCTCAGACGTGATGCCTATATGTATGATCATTGCCTTAGATATCGTCATGACTTTGCGCGGTTCTATCAATTGCTCAACAGTAATTTGTTCACCCACCGTGATATGTGCTATTTTGAGAGAAGCCTCTAGTGAACACTATGGCCCCCGAGTCTACTCCGCACCATATTTTCAGCCTTACACTTTTTACTTCGTTGCACTTTCCGCCTTCAGATCTCACTTTGCAAAGAATCTTGAAGGGATTGACAACCCCTTTGAAGCGTTGGGTGCAAGCTTGTTTGTGTTTGTGCACGTACTCTGGACTTGACGAGACCCTCTTTCTGGATCGATACCTTGGTTCTCAACTGAGGGAAATACTTACTGCTCCTGTGCTGCATCACCCTTTCCTCTTCAACGGAAAAACCGACGCAAACTAGAGAAGTAACAAGAAGAATTCCTAGCGCCAAGGAAGGACTTATGTTGCCGTAGAAGAATGCTCCAGCTCCAGCCCCACAACTCACAACCAGAGATGAGCAGATGTCATTCTTGGTCAGCACCATCCTAGGGATGGAGAAGAAAATTTCTAATATCTGGCTGAACCAGAAGAGCCTCGAGAGGGCCGTGGAGACAATATTCCATGTCCTGGATGTTAAGGTAACGGAGTTGATTACCACTATTGAGCAGCTCCAGCATGCAGTTGATTATGTACAGATTCCTCGCTCCAGCGGTGATGATGAAGAGTCGCCTCTTCCTAATACTACTCCGTTCAGGACCTAGTCTAGGTTGGCAGTTGTGCCAGTTTCGGAACTAAGACCATCTTTATTAGCTCAAGCTTCAGCACCTTCATCTCGTGCTCCTTCACCTCGAGTGTCTACTATTGGGGAACGTTGCATGGGAAACAAAAAATTTCTACGCACATGAAAGACCTATCCATGGTGATGATCATCTACGAGAGGGGAGAGTGCATCTACATACCCTTGTAGATCGCTAAGTAGAAGCGTATATAACAAGGTTGATGTAGTGGAACATATTCGCAATCCAAATCACAGCCCGTCCCACGATCTCATCACTATCCGTCCCGCGATCCCATCACGATCCATCCTGATCTAGTGCCGAACGGAAGGCACCTTCGCATTCAGCACACGTGCAGCTCGATTACGATCTCCGCATTCTTGATCTAGCAAGAGAGACGAAGAGGTAACTGAATTCTCCGGCAGCACGACGGCGTGGCGGTGATGGTGTGCCGCGGCAAAAAAAGTCCTTCCCTGGCGCGTAGGAATTCCTCTGGTTACTTCTCTGATTTGCGTTGTTTTTTCCCTTGAAGAAGAAAGGGTGATGCAGTACAAGAGCAGTAAGTATTTCCCTCAGTTTGAGAACCAAGGTATCAATCCAGAAGGAGGGCCTCGTCAAGTCCAAAGTACCTGCGCAAAAACAAACAAGCTTGCACCCAACGCTTCAAAGGGGTTGTCAATCCCTTCAAGATTGTTTGCAAAAGTGAGATCTGAAGGCGAAAAGTGCAACGAAGTAAAAAGTGTAAGGCTGAAAATATGGTGTGGAGTAGACCCTCGGGGCCATAGTGTTCACTAGAGGCTTCTCTCATAATAGCAAATATCACGGTGGGTGAACAAATTACTGTCGGGCAATTCATAGAACCGCGCAAAGTCATGACGATATCTAAGGCAATGATCATACATATAGGCATAACGTCCGAGACAAGTAGACCGATACTTTCTGCTTCTACTACTATTACTCCACACATCGACCGCTATCCAGCATGCATCTAGTGTATTGAGTTCATGACGAACAGAGTAACGCTTTAAGCAAGATGACATGATGTAGAGGGATAATCTCAAACCAATGATGAAAACCCCATATTTTTACCCTTGATGGCAACAACACGATACATGCCTCACTACCCCTTCTGTCACTGGGTGAGGTCACCGCACGGTATGAACCCAAAACCAAGCGCTTCTCCCATTGCAAGAATCGTAGATCTAGTTGGCCAAACAAAACCCACAACTCGAAGAGAATTACAAGGATATGAAATCATGCATAAGAGAGATCAGAAGAAACTCAAATAAGATTCATAGATAATCTGATCATAAATCCACAATTCATCGGATCTCGACAAACACACCGCAAAAGAAGATTACATCAGATAGATCTCCATGAAGATCATGGAGAACTTTGTATTGAAGATCCAAGAGAGAGAAGAAGCCATCTAGTTACTAGCTATGGACCCGTAGGTCTATGGTGAACTACTCACGCATCATCGGAGAGGTCATGGTGTTGATGGACAAGCCTTCCGTGCCCGAATCCCTCCTCCGACAGGGCACCAGGACGTGCCCCAGATGGGATCTTGCGTTGACAGAATCTTGCGGCGGCAGAAAAGTGATTACGATGCTCCCCTGATTTTTTGTGGAATTTTTGGGGATATATAGGCGCAAACCCTAGGGCAGACGTGGCCAAGGGAGCCCACAAGCCTCGACGGCGAGGGCCCCCCCGGTGCACCATGAGGGCTTGTGGGTCCGTGAGGACCCCCTGCCTTGGTTCACAAGTCTCTCGATCTTCTTCCGTTCCGGAAAAAAATCTTTTCGGAAGTTTTATTCCATTTGGACTCCGTTCAAAATCCTCCTCTGAAATGGGTCAAAAACATGGAAAAAACATGAACTGGCACTTGGCACTGGATTAATAAGTTAGTTCCAGAAAATAAATAAAAGGCATGCAAAAATCCAAAGTTTGACAAGATAATAGCATGAAACCATAAAAAATTATAGATACGTTGGAGACGTATCAAGCATCCCCAAGCTTAACTCCTGCTCGTCCTCGAGTAGGGAAGTGATAAAGAATGAATTTTTGATGTGGAATGCTACCTAGCATAGTTGTCCTTTGCAACTTCTTTCACGTGGCATGAACATCCAGATCCGTAAGATTCAAAACAATAGTTTGCTATTGACATGAAAACAGTAATACTTCAAGAAAACTAGCAAAGTAGTCATGAACTTTCAAAATAACAAGGCCAAAGAAAGTTATCCGTACAAAATCATATAGTCTGGCTATGCTCCATCATCCTCACACAACTAATGTAAATCATGCACAACCCCGGAATTGGCCAAGTAATTGTTTTCACACTCTTACTTTCTCAAACTTTTTATAACTATCACTCAATACATGAGCGCGAGCCATGGATATAGCACTATAGGTGGAATAGAGTGTGGTGGTGGTTGTGAGAGAAAAAGGAGGAGATGGTCACATTGACTCAGCGTATCAATTGGCTATGGAGATGCCCATTAATAGATATCAACGTGAATGAGTAGGGATTGCCATACAAGAGATGCACTAGAGCTATAAGTATGTGAAAGCTCAAAAGGGAAACTAGTGGGTGTGCATCCAACTTGCTTGCTCATGAAGACCTAGGGCAATTCTGAGGAAGCCCATCCTTGGAATATACAAGCCAAGTTATATAAAAGGTTCCCACTAGCATATGGTAGTGACAAAGCAAGAATCTCTCAATCATGAAGAACATGGTGCGAATATGAAGCACAAGTGTGGAAAAAGATAGTAGCATTGTCCCTTCTCTCTTTTTCTCTCATTTTTTTATTTGGGCTCTTAGGCCTCCTTTTTTATTTTCTCTTTTTTTTGTTTTTGGACTCTTTGGCCATTTTTTATTATTATTTCCTCACATGGGACAATTCTCTAATAATGATGATCATCACACTTTTTAGTTACTCAAAGCTCAAAGATCACAATGATGATGACTCCATAGGGAATGCCTCCGGCAGTGTACCTGGATGTGCAACGATCTAGTATGATCATGCAATGGCAATATGCGAGTGACGACACAAGTCATAAGATGGAACGGTGGTAGTTGCATGGCAATATATCTCGGAATGGCTATGAAAATGCCATAGTAGGTAGGTATGGTGGCTGTTTTGAGGAAGGAATTTGGTGGGTTTGTGCACTGGCGAGAGTTGCGCGGCACTAGAGAGGCTAGCAATAGTGGAAGGTGAAAGTGCATCTAATCCATGGACTCAACATTAGTCACAAAGAACCCACATACTTGTTGAGAAAGTTTTTATTAGTAAGCGAAACAAAGTGCTAAACGCATACTCCGAGGGGAAGGGTTGGTAGGTGTAAACCATCGCGCGATCCCGACCTCAACACAAAGGATGACAATCAATAGATCAATTATGCTCCGACTTCCTAACATAGCGGTTCACCATACATGCATGCTACGGGAATCACTAACTTCAACACAAGTATTTCTAGATTCACAAAACCCTACTAACATAGCTTTTAATATTCCCGAATCCATGTCTCAAAACTAATTGAGAGGAATCAAAACTTTTCTTTCAACTCAATGCACATGAAGAGGGAAGTTTTTTGCATCCTCTTTGGGTACCTAGCACATGGGACTACTTTCATAGCATAAGCCAACTAGCAAATCACGCACCGCCGTGATCTAAAGATATAAGTGAAGCACAAGAGCAAAAGGTATCTAGCTCAAAAGATATAAGTGAAGCACTAAAGCAAAAGGTATCTAGCTCAAAAGATATAAGTGAAGCACTAGAGCAAAAGTATCTAGCTCAAAAGATATAAGTGAAGCACTATGAGCATTCTAGCAAAATCACGATGAGTGCGTGTCTCTCTCTCTCAAGAAGGTGTGCAGCAAGGATGATTGTGACACAACAAAAAGAAAAGACTCCTATGATACAAGACGTTCCAAGCAAAACACATATCATGTGGTGAATAAAAATATAGCTCCAAGTAATGTTATCGATGGATTGAAGACGAAAGAGGGGATGCCTTCCCGGGGCATCCCCAATCTTAGAATTTTTGGTGTCCTTGAAGTTGGATTGGGGGGCCTTGGGCATCCCCAAGCTTGAGCTCTTTCCACTCCTTATCTCTTTGTCCATGAGAACGTCACCCAAAACTTGAAAACTTCACAACACAAAACTTAAACAGAACTTGTGATAACATTAGTACAAGAAAGCAAACTACCACTTCTTTTGGTACTGTAGCAACTTGAATTCCATCCATATTGATGATGAGCTACTGTATTCTCACTTTTCCATGGCTAGTACCCCCCGATACTAACCATAGTTTCATCAAAACAAGCAACCAACTCAAAAAAATAGAATGTGTCAAAAACATACGAGTCTGTAGCAATCTGTATACTTCGTATACCTCTGGTACCTCAAAAAATCTGAACAATTACGAATGTCTAGGGAAAAAGCTTATAAATCAGCAGCAAAAAGAATCAACTCAAAATCTCCTTCTGAATAGAAATGAAAAATCATCTTGTGAGCGAAAAGTTTCTGTCTTTTTCCAGCAAGACCAAACAACCATTACCAAGACCAATCATAAAGGTTTTGCTTGGCTCAAACACAAAAAGAAACACAAAAAACACAATCACAACAGAATTGTGAAAGTGTGGTCGCAACAAAACAGAAAGAAAAAGATAAATTTATTGGGTTGCCTACCAACAAGCGATATTGTTTAACGCCCTTAGCTAGGCATAATAGCGATAGAATCACGCATCGTCGTCTTTGGTGCTCAAACCATAAGTAGCCCTCATCATGGATTCATAAGGCAATCTTATTTTCTTTCTAGGAAAGTGTTCCATGCCCTCCTTAAAGGAAATTGAAATCTAATATTCCCTTCCTTCATATCGATGATAGCACCAATAGTCCTTAGGAAAGGTCTACCAAGAATAATAGGGCATGTAGGATTGCAATCAATGTCAAGCACAATGAAATCCACGGGTAAATAGTTCCTATTTGCAATAATAAGAACATCATTGATCCTTCCCATGGGTTTCTTGATAGTTGAATCAGCAAGATGCAAATTAAGAGAACACTCTTCAATCTCATTAAAACCCAGAATATCACATAAAGACTTTGGAATCGCAGAAACACTAGCACCCAAATCACACAAAGCATTGCACTCATAGTTTTTGATTTTGATTTTGATGGTAGGTTCCCACTCATCATGAAGCTTTCTAGGGATAGAGACTTCCAATTCTAGTTTCTCTTCAAGAGCTTTTATCATAGCTTTGACAATATGATTGGTAAAGGCTTTGTTTTGGCTATAAGCGTGTTGAGAGTTTAACATGGATTGCATCAAAGAAATGCATTCAATCAAGGAGCAACTATCATAATTGAATTCCTTGAAATCCACGATAGTAACTTCATTACTACTCAAAGTTTTAACGTCTTCTACTCCACTTTTAACGCTTTTAGCATCAAGATAGATGGACTCCGAATCATTCGGGCACTTTTCAACCAAAGTGGTTTCATATCCAGACCCATAATCACTAGGTTTGACACAAGAAAACAAAGATTCAATGGGAGTCACACCAAGCACTTTAAGATCTTCGTGATTCTCATCACGAGAACACGCCTTTTTAAGCCATTCATGTCTAGCACGAATTTGGGCGGTTCTTTCTTGGCTCTCGATCATGGAAACACGCATAGCTTTCAAAGTTTCATCCATGTTGATTTTGGGAGGAGCACATCTAACTTTCTAAGCATCAACATCACAAGAAATCCTATCAACTCTCTTAGCCAAATCGTCAATTTTGAGTAGTTTTTCCTCTATGGACGCATTGAATATCTTTTGAGAGTTGATGAACTCTTTGATATTACTCTCTAGATCAGAGGGTAATCTATTGTAATTTCCATGAGTATTGTTGTAGGAGTTGCCAAAATTATTAGAGGAGTTGCTAGGAAAAGGCCTAGGAACATAGTTTCCTCTAAAAGCATTGTTGTTGCCAAAGTTATTCCTACCAACAAAATTAACGTCCAAGCTAGCGTTGCTACTCACAATCAAAGAAGACAAAGGCAAATCATTAGGATCCAAAGGAGCACTTCTACTAGAAACCAAATTCATTAACTCATCCACCTTAGCACTCAACGAGTTAATTTCTTCTATAGTGTGTACCTTTTTACTAGTAGGTGACCTTTCAGTGTGCCATTGAGAGTAATTTGTCATGATGTTGTCTAAGAGCTTTGTGGCTTCTCCTAACGTGATTTCCATGAACGTTGCACCTGAGGCGGAGTCCAAGATATTTCTAGAAGCGAAATTCAAGCCAGCGTAAAAGATTTGAATAATCATCCAAAGGCTCAAGCCATGAGCGGGACAATTTCTAATCATTAACTTCATTCTCTACCAAGCTTGTGCAACATGTTCATGATCGAGTTGCTTGAAATTCATGATATCATTACGGAGAGAGATGATTTTAGCCGGCGGAAAATACTTGGATGTATAAGCATCTTTGCACTTATCCCAAGAATCGATACTATTTTTGGGCAAAGAAGAAAACCAAGTTTTTGCGCGATCTCGCAACGAGAAAGGAAAAGGCTTCAATTTAATCATGTCATTGTCCACATCTTTTTTCTTTTGCATATCGCAAAGCTCAATGAAGGTATTGAGATGGGATGCGGCATCTTCACTAGGAAGACCAGAGAATTGCTCTTTCATAACAAGATTCAGCAAAGCGGCATTGATTTCGTATGACTCTGCACTAGTGGCGGGAGCAATCAGAGTACTAATAAAATCATTATTATTAGTATTCGAGAAGTCACAAAGTTTGGTGTTTTCGTTCATGGTGACTTCAGCAAGCAAGCAAGCACACAAGCAAACAAAAGCGAACAAAAGACGAACGAAAAAGGCAAATTGGTGAAGTGGGGTAGAGGAAAGCGAGAGGCAACTGGCAAACAAAGTAAATGCAGGAGATGAGTTTGCGACACTTACTTGGATGAGTTCTTGACTTGATCTTCCTCCTCGGCAACGGCGCCAGAAATCCTTCTGCTACTTCTCAAACAACAACGCCAGAAATTGACACGTTGACGGAGATTGGGCTTGCGTTGGTTTTTCCCTTGAAGGGGAAAGGGTGATGCAACACATGAGTAGTAAGTATTTCCCTCAGTTTGAGAACCAAGGTATCGATCCAGAAGGAGGGTCTCGTCAAGTCCAGAGTACCTGCGCAAACATATACAAGCTTGCACCCAACGCTTCAAAGGGGTTGTCAATCCCTTCAAGATTTTTTGCAAAGTGAGATCTGAAGGCGGAAAGTGCAACGAAGTAAAACGTGTAAGGCTGAAAATATGGTGTGGAGTAGACCCCGGGGGCCATAGTGTTCACTAGAGGCTTCTCTCAAAATAGCAAGTATTACGGTGGGTGAATAAATTACTGTCGAGCAATTGATAGAATCGCGCAAAGTCATGACGATATCTAAGGCAATGATCATACATATAGGCATCACGTCCGAGATAAGTAGACCGATACTTTCTGCTTCTACTACTATTACTCCACACATCGACCACTATCCAGCATGCATCTAGTGTATTGAGTTCATGACGAACAGAGTAACGCTTTAAGCAAGATGACATGATGTAGAGGGATAATCTCAAACCAATGATGAAAACCCCATATTTTTACCCTTGATGGCAACAACATGATGCATGCCTCGCTACCCCTTCTGTCACTGGGTGAGGTCACCACACGGTATGAACCCAAAACCAAGCACTTCTCCCATTGCAAGAATCATAGATCTAGTTGGCCAGACAGAACCCACAACTCGAAGAGAATTACAAGGATATGAAATCATGCATAAGAGAGATCAGAAGGAACTCAAATAAGATTCATATATAATCTGATCATAAATCCACAATTCATCGGATCTCGACAAACACACCGCAAAAGAAGATTACATCGGATAGATCTCCATGAAGATCATGGAGAACTTTGTATTGATGATCCAAGGGAGAGAAGAAGCCATCTAGTTACTAGTTATGGAACCGTAGGTCTATGGTGAACTACTCACGCATCATCGGAGAGGTCATGGTGTTGATGGAGAAGCCTTCTGTGTCCGAATCCCCCCTCCGGCAGGGCACCAGGATGTGCCCCAGATGGGATCTTGCGGAGACAGAAGCTTGCGGCGGCGAAAAAACAATTGCGATGCTCCCTTGATTTTTTTTGGGAATATTTGGGAATATATAGGCGCAAGATCTAGGTCAGGGGACCTCCGAGGGGCCCACAAGCCTGGATGGCGCGACCCCCTGGCCGCGGGGTGGGGGCTTGTGGGGCCCCTGGGGCTCTTCTGGCTTGGCTCCCAAGTTCTCCGATCTTCTTCCGTTCAAGAAAAAATCTTTTCGGGGATTTTCTTCCGTTTGGACTCCGTTTCAAAATCTCCTCTGAAAGGGATCAAAAACATGAAAAAAATAGGAACTGGCACTTGGGACTGATTTAATAAGTTAGTCCCAAAAAATAAATAAAAGGCATGCAAAACATCCAAAGTTTGACAAGATAATAGCATGAAACCATCAAAAATTATAGATACGTTGGAGACGTATCAATGGGCAATCCCCTTGGCTTGTGCCAAGCTTGGGGGAGTTGCCCCGGTATCGTATCACCTTCACATCTTTTGCTTTTGCCTTTTTCTTAGTTTGATCCTTTTTGATTTTATATTTCTCTAGTAGAGTAAAGTTCTTAGTATGTTCTAGGCTTGAGTTTTGCTTTGTCACCCCCGATGTAATCGAGTTTGTGAGTCATATAATAAAGAGTGTTTTAGTTAAGGGCGTGCCTCATGCCTTGATCTAAAGAAAATAAAAATAAAAGAACAATAGCATGAAAGATCATGTAATGATCTTATGGAAGTGATGACTTCACATATAAGAAGAATGTTGATTGAAACCTGTTGCGGGTGGACAAACGTAGACCCTAGTCATTGTTGCAATTAATAGGTAGTAACAAAGAAGGAGAGGTTCACATATAAATATATCATCTTGGGTATCATCTATGATTGTGAACTCTCATTAAACTATTACATGCTTAGAAGTAGATGTTGGAGAAGGAAGACAACATAATGAATTATGTTTGCTTGGTTCCAAACAATGTTATATGACTAGAGATCCCTTAGCATGTGACGCTTGCTTCCACCTCATATCAGCGAAAACTTCCGCACTAAGTAGAGATACTACTTGTGCATCCATAAACCTTCAACCCAGTTTTGCCTTGAGAGTCCACCATACCTACCTATGGATTGAAGAAGATCCTTCAAGTAAGTTGTCCGGTGCAAGCAATAAAAATTTCTCCCTAAATATGTATGATCTATTAGTGTGTGGAAAATAAGCTTTGTACGAACCTGTGATGAGGAAGACATAAAAGCGACATACTGCATAATAAAGTTCTTCACCACAGGAGGCAATATAAAGTGACGTTCCTTCACACTAAGAGGTCACACATCCAAACCTCAAAAGAGCATGACAACCTCTGCTTCCCTCTGCGAAGGGCCTATCTCGTACCTTTACTTTTTGTCCTTAAAAGAGTCATGGTGATCGACACCAATTCCTTATTTCGCCTTTATCTTGGCTAACGTCATGTGCTAGGGAAAGATCTATATTCATATGTCAACTTGGAAGTAAGTACTCATGTATTAGTATTGTTGACATTACCCTTGAGGTAAGTAGTTGGGAGGTGAAACTATAAGCCCCCATCTTTCTCTATGTCCAACTGAAACTTTGATCTCATGAGTACCACGTGAGTTTTAGCAATTGTAGAAGACGAAAGGATGATTGAGTATGTGGATTTGCTTTACAAGCTCTTATTTGACTCTTTCCGGTGTTATGATAAATTGCAATTGCTTCAATGACTAAAGACTATTGGTTGTTAGTTCTCAATAAGGTTCTTGACCCATACTTTACAATGTGAAGGAATTGTCGCTTTAGCATAAGAGATTATATGACGATATTGATGTTCTAATTATGATCAGGATGCCTGCATGTCTGTACTTTGTTTTATCGACACCTCTATCTCTAAACATGTGGGCATATTTGTTGATCTCGGCTTCCGCTTGAGGACAAGCGAGGTCTAAGCTTGGGGGAGTTGATATGTCCATTTTGCATCATGCTTTTATGTTGATATTTATCGCTTTATGGGCTGTTATTACACTTCACGGTACAATACTTATGCCTTTTCTCTCTTATTTTATAAGGTTTACATGAAGAGGGAGAATGCTGACAACTGGAATTCTGGTCTGAAAAAGGAGCAAGTTTGAGATACCTATTATGCGCAACTCCAAAAGCCGTGAAAATCAACGTGGAATTATTTTGGATTTTATGAAAAATACTAGGCGGAAGAAGTATCAGAGGGGATCCACCAGGAGGCCACAAGCCTACCAGGCCCGGCCTACCCCCCTGGCCGGGCCTGGGTGGCTTGTGGGCCCTCTGTTGCCCCTCCGACGCTCATCTTTTGCTATATGGAGGGTTTCATCCCAGAAAAAATCATAAGGAGGCTTTCGGGAGGAGCCGCCGCCGCCACGAGGCGGAACTTGAGCAGAACCAATCTAGAGCTCCGGCAGGGCCGTCCTGCCGGGGAAATTTCCCTCCCGGAGGGGGTAATCGTCGCCATCATCATCACCAACACTCCTCTCGTCGGAGCGGACTCATCTCCATCAACATCTTCATCAGCACCATCTCATCTCCAAACCCTAGTTCATCTCTTGTAACCAATCTCCGTCTCGCGACTCCGATTGGTACTTGTAAGGTTGCTAGTAGTGTTAATTCCTCTTTGTAGTTGATGCTAGTTGGATTACTTGGTGGAATATTATAGGTTCAGATCTTTGATGCTATTCAATACCTCTCTGGTCATGAACATAATTATGCTTTGTGAGTAGTCACTTTTGTTCCTGAGGACATGGGATAAGTCTTGCTATAAGTAGTCATGTGAATTTGGTATTCGTTTGATATTTTGATGCGTTGTATGTTGTTTTTCCTCTAGTGGTGTTATGTGAACATCGACTACATAACACTTCACCATTATTTGGGCCTAGAGGAAGGCATTGGGAAGTAATAAGTAGATGATGGGTTGATAGAGTGACAGAAACTTAAATCCTACTTTATGCGTTGCTTTGTAAGGGGTTGATTTGGATCCACTAGTTTAATGCTATGGTTAGACTTTGTCTTAATTCTTCTTTCGTAGTTGCGGATGCTTGCGAGAGGGGTTAATCATAAGTGGGATGGTTGTCCAAGTAAGGGCAACACCCAAGCACCGGTCCACCCACATATCAAATTATCAAAGTAGCGAACGCGAATCATATGAACATGATGAAAACTAGCTTGACAGAAATTCCCATGTGTCCTCGGGAGCGTTTTACCTCCTATAAGAGTTTGTCCAGGCTTGTCCCTTGCTACAGAAGGGATTGGGCCTCTTTGATGCACCTTTGTTAGTATTGTTACTTGCTACTTGCTACGAATCATCTTACCACACAACTATCTGTTACCGATAATTTCAGTGCCTGCAGAGAATACGTTGCTGAAAACCATTTGTCAATTCCTTCTGCTCCTCGTTGGGTTCGACACTCTTACTTATCGAAAGGACTACAATAGATCCCCTACACTTGTGGGTCATCAGAATGACCTGGAAATTTACGAGGATTTTTTGTGGAATATATAAAAAATACCAGCGCAAGAATCAACCAAAGACGTGGAGCGAGGAGCCCACAAGCCCAGAAGGCACGGGCCCCCTAGCCGCCCTTGGCAGGCTTGTGGGGCCCTCGGGGCTCCGCCGCCTCCAACTCCATCTCTATTTAGTCCCTTTCACCCAGGAAAAAATCAAGGAGAAGAGTTCATCGCGTTTTACGATACGGAGCTGCCGCCACCACCTCTTCTTCCTCTAGAGGGCAGATCTGGAGTCCGTTCTCCGTTCCGGAGAGGGGGAATCGACGCCTTCGTCATCATCAACCATCCTTCATCGCCAATTCCATAATGCTCTTCACCGTTCGTGAGTAATCTCATCGTAGGCTTGCTGGACGGCGGTGGGTTGGATGAGATCTATCATGTAATCAAGTTAGTTTTTATGGGGATTGATCCCTAGTATCCACTATGTTCTGAGATTGATGTTGCTACTACTTTGCCATGCTTAATGCTTGTCACTAGGGCCCGAGTGCCATGATTTCAGATCTGAACCTATTATGTTTTCATCAATATATGTGTGTTGTTGATCCTATCTTGCAAGTTGTAGTCACCTACTATGTGTTATGACCCGGCAACCCCGGAGTGACAATAGCCGGAACCACTCCCGGAGATGACCATAGTATGAGGAGTTCATGTATTCACTAAGTGCTAATGCTTTGTTCCGGTTCTCTATTAAAAGGAGAACCTTAATATCCCGTAGTTTCCATTAGGACCCCGCTACCACGGGAGGGATGGACAATAGATGTCATGCAAGTTCTTTCCCATAAGCATGTATGACTATATACGGAGTACATGCGTACATTACATTGATGAACTAGAGCTAGTTACATATCTCCCCATGTTATAACTGTTGCATGATGAATGTCATCTGACATAATTATCCATCATCGATCCAATGCCTACGAGCTTTTCCTACTGGTCATTGCTACGTTACTTTGCCGCTACTACTGTCACTTCTGCTACTGTTACCGCTACTGGTGTCACTGCTGCTACTTTTACCGTTGCTACCGTTGCTATCACACTACTTTGTTACTGAAACCTTGCTGCAGATACTAAGTCTTTCAGGTGTGGTTGAATTAACAACTCAACTGCTAATACTCGAGAATATTCTTTTGCTTCCCCTTGTGTCGAATCAACAAATTTGGGTTGAATACTCTTCCCTCGAAAATTGTTGCGATCCCCTATACTTGTGTGTTATCATGGCGCCCTAGGGCAAGGTCCTAGGGTTTGGCCAAATCCAAGAGGAGAGGGAGGAGTCCTCCTTCCAAATTCGGTTTTGGCCCTTCCTCCGTTTCTCCCTTGGCCGAAACAGCCTCTATGGGCTGGCCACCAGCCCACTAAGGGCTGGTGCGCCACCCTTGGGCCTCTTTGGTTCTCTCCCGGGTGGGTGGCCCCTCCCGGTGGAACTCCGGAACTCATTCATCACTACTGATACTTTACGAGTGATGCCCGAAAACCGTCCGGAAGCCAAATGGATACTTCCTATATATCAATCTTCGTCTCTGGACCATTTCGGAAACCCTTTTGATGTCTGGATCTCATCCAAGACTCCGAACAATCTTTGGTTACCAACATAAATAATTCAACTATACCGGAACGTCACTGAACCTTAAGTGTGCAAACCCTGCGGGTTCGAGAACTATGTAGACATGACCCGAGACACTCTCCGATCAATAACCAATAGCAGGACCTTGATGCCCATATTGGCTCCTACATATTCTATGAAGATATTTGTCGGTTGAACCTCTATGTCAAGGATTCAGCTAATCCCCTATTATGTTCCCTTTGTCCTTTGGTATGTTACTTGCTCGAGATTCGATCGTCGGTATCTCTGTACCTAGTTCAATCTCGTTACCGGCAAGTCTCTTTACTCATTCCGTAATACAAGATCCCATGACTAACTCCTTAGTCACATTTCTTGCAAGGCTTGTTGTGATGTTGTATCACCGAGTGGGCCCCAAGATACCTCTCCGTCACACGGAGTGACAAATCCGAGTCTTGATCCATGCCAACCCAACAGACACCTTCAGAGATACTTGTAGTGCACCTTTATAGTCCCCCAGTTACGTAGCGATGTTTGATACACACAAGGTATTTGTCCGGTGTCCGGAGAGTTGCATGATCTCATGGTCATAGGAACAGATACATTGGCATGCAGGAAACAGTAGCAATAAACTAACACGATCATATGCAACGCTCATAGTTTGGGTCTTGTCCATCACATCATTCTCCTAATGATGTGATCCCATTATCAAGTGACAACACTTGTCTATGGTCAGGAAACCTTGACCATCTTTGATCAACGATCTAGTCAACTAGAGGCTCACTAGGGACGGTGTGTTGTCTATGTACCCACACATGTACTTTAGTTTCCAATCAATACAATTCTAGCATGGATAATAAACGATTATCATGAACAAGGAAACATAATAATAACCAATTTATTATTACCTCTAGGGCATATTTCCAACAGTCTCCCACTTGCACTAGAGTCAATAATGTAGTTCACACCACTATGTGATTGTAATGAATCTAACACCCATACAGTTCTGGTCTTCGATCATGTCTTGCTTGTGAGAGAGGTTTTCAGTCAATGGGTCTGAACCTTTCAGATCCGTGTGTGCTTTACAAATCTCTATGTCATCCTATAGATGCTGCTACCACGAGACTTTTGGAACTATTCCAAATGATTGCTCCTTTATACGAATCCGATTTACTACTCAGAGTTTTCCGGATTAGTGTAAAAGCTTGCATCGACGTAACCCTTTACGACGAACTCTTTTATCACCTCCATAATTGAGAAAAAATTCCTTAGTACACTAGTTATTAAAGATAAATTTTGACAGCTATCCAGTAATCCATTCCTGGATCACTTTCGTACCCCTTGACAGATTCATGGCAAGGCACACATCAGGTGCGGTACATATCATAACATACTATAGAGCCTATGATTAATGCATAGGGGACGACGTTCGTCCTTTCTCTTTATTTTGCCGTGGTTGGGTTTTGAGTCTTACTCAATACTCACACCTTATAACACGGCCAAGAACTCTTTCTTTGACTGATCTATTTTGAACTCCTTCAAAATTTTGTCACGGTATGTATTCATTTGAAACTTCTGTTAAGCATTTTGATCTATCTCTATAGATCTCGATGCTCAATTTTTAAGTAGCTCAATCCAGGTTTTCCTTGAAAAACTCCTTTCAAATAACCCTTTATGCTTTCCAGAAATTCTACATTATTTCTGATCAACAATATGTCAACCACATATACTTATCACAATTGTATAGTGCTCCCACTCACTTCCTTGGAAATACAAGTTTCTCACAAACTTTGTATAAATCCAAAAGGTTTGATCATCTCATCAAAGCACATATTCCAACTCCGAGATGCTTACTCCAATCCTTAGAAGGATCGCTGGAGATTGCATATTTGTTAGCATATTTTAGAATCGACAAAACCTTCTGGTTGTATCACATACAACCTTTCCTCAAGGAAACCGTCGAGGAAACAATGTTTTGACATCCTATCTGCAAGATTTCATAAATAATGCAGCAATTGCTAACATAATTCCAACATACTTTTAGCATCGCTACGAGTGAGAAAGTCTCATCATAGTCAACTCTTTGAACTTGTCGAAAACATCTTTGCAACAAGTCGAGCTTTCTTAATGATGACTTTTCACCATCATCGCGTGTCTTCCTTTTAAAGATCCATTTGTACTTAACAGTCTTACGACCATCAAGTAGGTCTTCCAAAGTCCACACTTTGTTTTCATACATGGATTCTCTCTCGGATTTTATGGCCTCCAGCCATTTGTCAAAATCCAAGCCCACCATCGCTTCTCCATAGCTCGTAGGTTCATTGTTATTAGCAACATGACCTCCAAGACAGGATTACCGTATCACTCTGGAGCAGTACGTTTCCTTGTCGACCTATGAGGATTGGTAGTAACTTGATCCGAAGCTTCATGATCACCATCATCAGCTTTCCACTTCAACTAGTGTAGGCTCCACAGGAACATCTTCCTGCGCCGTGTTACTCATCGGTTGAAGTGGCGGTTCTGTAACTCATCAAGTTTCCACAATCCTCCCACTCAATTCTTTCGAGAGAAACTCTTTCTCGAGAAAGGACCCATTTCCTGAAAGAAACACTTCGCTTTTGGATCTGAGATAGGAGGTATACCCAACTTTTTTGAGTATCCTATGAAGATGCATTTATCCGCTTTGGGTTCTGATGACCCACAAGTATAGGGGATCAGTCGTAGTCCTTTCGATAAGTAAGAGTGTCGAACCCAACGAGGAGCAGAAGGATCTGACAAGTGGTTTTCAACAAGGAAAAATCTGCAGGCACTGGAATTGACGGTAACAAGTGATTGTGTGGTGAGATGATTCGTAGCAAGCAACAAGTAACAAAAGTAGCAACGGTGCAGCAAAGTGGCCCAATCCCTTTTGTAGCAAGGGAAAAGCCTGGACAAAGTCTTATAGGAGGAAAAACGCTCCCAAGGACTCATGGGAATTTCTGTCATGATAGTTTCATCATGTTCATATGATTCGCGTTCGTTACTTTGATAGCTTGATATGTGGGTGGACCGGCACTTGGGTATAGCCCTTACTTGGACAAGCATCCCACTTATGATTAACCCCTCTCGCAAGCATCCGCAACTACGAAAGAAGAATTAAGACAAAGTCTAACCATAGCATTAAACTAGTGGATCCAAATCAGCCCCTTACGAAGCAACGCATAAACTTGGGTTTAAGCTTGTGTCACTCTAGAAACCCATCATCTACTTACTACTTCCCCATGCCTTCCTCTAGGCCCAAATAATGGTGAAGTGTTATGTAGTTGACGTTCACATAACACCATTAGAGGAAAAACAACATAGAACATATCAAAATACCGAGCGAATACCAAATTCACTTGACTATTATTAGCATGACTTATCCCATGTCCTCAGGAACAAAAGTAACTACTCAAAAAGCATAATCATAATCATGATCAGAGGTGTAATGAGTAGCATCAAGGATCTGAACATAAACTCTTCCACCAAGTAATCCAACGAGCATCAACTATAAAGAGTAATCAACACTACTAGCAACCTTACAAGTACCAATCGGAGTCGCGAGACGGAGATTGGTTACAAGAGATGAACTAGGGTTTGGAGATGAGATGGTGATGATGAAGATGTTGATGGTGACGAGTCCCCTCCGATGAGAGGAGTGTTGGTGATGATGATGGCGATGATTTCCCCCTCCGGGAGGGAAGTTTCCCCGGTAGGATCGTCGTGCTGAAGCTCTAGATTGGTTCTGCTCAAGTTCCGCCTCGTGGCGGCGGCGAAACCACGAAAAAGCTCCCATCTGAATTTTTTCTGGACGAAACCCTCCATCTAGCAAAAGAGGGGGGCAAGTGGGCCAGCAGGGTGCCCACAAGCCCCCATGGCGCGGCCTGGGGGGGGGGGGGTGACCGCGCCGTGCAGGCTTGTGGCCACCCCTGGCGTCCCTCTGGCGCTTCTTCGTCCCAGTATTTTTTATATATTGGGGAAAAAATCTTCGTTGATTTTCACGGCGTTTGGAGTTGCGCAGAATAGGTATCTCAACTTTGCTCCACTTTCAGGCCAGAATTCCAGTTGCCGGTATTCTCCCTCTTCATGTAAACCTTGCAAAATAAGAGAGAAAAGGCATAAGAATAGTATCGTGAAGTGAAATAACAGCCAAAGAAGCGATAAATATCAACATGAAAACATGATCCAAAATGGACGTATCAACTCCCCCAAGCTTAGACCTCGCTTGTCCTCAAGCGAAAGCCGATCTCAATAAATATGTCCACATGTTTAGGGGGAGAGGTGTCGACAAAACCAAATACGAACATGCATGCATCATGATCATGATCAGAACAACATACCAACATATAATCTCTCATGCTAAAGTGATAATTCCTTCACAAAGTAGAGCATGGATCAAGAATCTTACCGAGAAGTAACAACCGATAGCCTTTAGTCATTGAAGCAATTCTAATTTATCACAACCTTAGAAAGAGTCAAATAAGAGCTTGTAAAGCAAATCCACATACTCAATCATTCTTTCGTTCTCTACAATTGCTACAACTCACGTGGTACTCATGAGATCAAAGTTTCAGCTGGACACAGAGAAAGATAGGGGCTTAAAGTTTTGCCTCCCAACTGCTTACCTCAAGGGTAATGTCAACAATAATAATTTATGAATGCCTACCTCCAAGTTGACATATGAATATAGATCTTTCCCAAGCATGCGACGGTAGCCAAGACAAAGCCAAAATAAGGAATTGGTGAAGATCACCATGACTCTTTCAGGGACAAAAAGTAAAGGTACAAGATAGGCCCTTCGCAGAGGGAAGCAGAGGTTGTCATGCGCTTTTGAGGTTTGGATGTGTGTACTCTTAGTGCGGAGGAACGTCACTTTATATTGCCCCCTGTGATAAAGAACTTTATTATGCAGTCTGTCGCTTTTATGTCTTCCTCATCACAGGTTCGTACAAATCTTATTTTCCACACACTAATAGATCATACATATTAGAGAGCAATTTTTATCGCTTGCACCAATGAAAACTTACTTGAGGGATCTTGTTCAATCCATAGGTAGGTATGGTGGACACTCATGGCAAAACTGGTTTGAAGGTTTATGGATGCACAAGTAGTACCTCTACTTAGTGCGGGAGTTTTGGCTAATATGAGGTGGAAGCGATCATCACATGCTAAGGGATCTTTAATCATATAACATTGTTCAGAGCCAAGTAAACACAATTCATTATGTTGTCTTCCTTGTCCAACATCTACTTCTAAGCATGCAATAGTTTAGTGAGTGTTCACAATTATAGATGGTGTCAGAGATGATATATTTATATGTGAACCTCTCCTTCTTTATCACTTCCTATTAATTGCAACAATGACCAAGGTCTACGTTTGCCTACCCTCAACAAGTTTCAATCCTCATTCTTTTTATATGTGAAGCCATCACTTCCCATAAGATCACTACATGATCTTTCATGCTTTTGTTCTATTCTCACTCTTTTGATCATGGCAAGAGGCAAAGCCCTTCAACTAAGACACTCTTTATTATATGGATCAAGAGAAAGAATACATCGGGGGTGACACAAAGCAAAACTCAAGACTAAAACACTAAGACTTTTAAACTACTAGAGAAAAAGAAATCTGAAAAGGAAAACTAAAACAAAGGTAAAGGCAAAAGATGTGATGGTGATACAATACCAGGGCAACTCCCCCAAGCTTGGCACAAGCCAAGGGGATTGCCCATACCAATGCTCAGTTGTCTTCCTTTGGTGGTGATGATGAAGTTGTTGCAACCTTTGATTCCAAGAGGGCCATCAGTCTTTGATTTATACTTTGGAGATCTGTGATATGCTTTTCCAGCAAAACAACTTCACGAGTGAGACAAATATTGCGAGCACGAGTTGTTTCACAAAACCTCAGGAGTTCAATCAAATATGGAGATAGTAGGTGGAGGTAGGGTTGGAGGAAATCCACTTCTTCAACTTCTTCCTTGTTGAGCACAGATTGCACTTTGTCCCATGCCTGATCCTTCTCCTTAGCCTTGCCCTTGGTTTCTTTAGGTAGCCTCTCCTTAGCCTCCATGACCTCCATCCTTTTCAGATCAGCATGAACTTCTCCATAGATTTGACGAAGGTTGTTCTCCCCACAGATTCTTGAGAAGACATCTTGACCTAGATCTGCGGCAGAAAACAAGCTCGAAACAAAAAACAGAGGAAATCTGCGTGATGCAAGGGTCAGACCAAACGGAAGTATATATAATGATTTTTTCCAGACCAGAAGGAGTCCCCTGCACGAAAACGGAGTCCGGGAGGCGCACGAGGTGGCCACAAGCCCTAACGGCGCGGCCAGGGGGTGGCCCCGCGCCATGCAGGCTTGTCGCCTCCTCGCGCACTTTCCGGACTACTTCCAATTTTTTTATTTTTTCAAATATTCCAAAACGGAGAAAATTTCCTATGGGGAACGTTTTGGACTCTATTTTCTTACTGAATCTCATACCTCTTCGTTTTCGGAGTCTGAAACACGCTGATAAATGTCCCTTAGGTATTCTACCCGAGTTATGGTATTGATGATATTGATTTCAACATTTATGGGAGTACGTGAGATATAATGTTTGATTCTCTGCCCATTTACCACTCTCGAACAATTACCTTACGTGTTGTTGATCTTGATAGCACCGGAACGACATACTTCCTCAACAACATAGGGACCTTCCCATTTAGAGAGGAGCTCGCCTGCAAAGAATCTTAAACGAGAGTTATATAGCAAGACGTAATCACCTACATTGAACTCACGCTTTTGTATCCTCTTATCATGCCACCTCTTAACCTTCTCTTTGAAGAGCTTGGCATTCTCATATGCCTGAGTTCTCCACTCATCAAGCGAGCTAATGTTAAATAACCTCTTCTCACCGGCAAGTTTGAAATCAAAGTTGAGCTCTTTGATTGCCCAATAAGCTTTATGCTCTAGCTCAAGAGGTAAATGACATGCTTTCCCATACACCATTTTGTACGGAGACATGCCCATGGGATTCTTATAGGCAGTTCTATAAGCCCATAGTGCATCATCAAGCTTCTTAGACCAATTCTTTCTAGACCTGTTGACAGTCTTTTGCAGAATTAGTTTAATCTCTCTGTTGCTTAGCTCTACTTGACCACTGAACTGAGGGTGGTAGGGAGACGCAATTCTATGGTTGACATCGTACTTAGCAAGCGTTTTACGGAAAACACCATGAATGAAGTGTGAACCACCGTCGGTCATTAGATATCTAGGGACTCCAAATCTAGGGAAGATAACTTCTTTCAGCATCTTGATAGAGGTGTTGTGATCAGCACTACTAGTTGGCATAGCTTCTACCCACTTAGTGACGTAATTAACAACAACTAAGATATGCGTATACCCGTTGGATTTTGGAAAAGGTCCCATATAATCAAAGCCCCAAACATCAAATGGTTCAATGACAAGTGAATAGTTCATAGGCATTTCCTGATGTTTGCTAATATTACCTATTCTTTGACATTCGTCACAAGACAAGACAAACTTGCAGGCATCCTTGAAGAGAGTGGGCCAATAGAAACCTGATTGCAATACCTTGTGTGCAGTTCTATCTCCAACATGGTGTCCTCTGTAGGCCTCGGAGTGACACTTCTGTAGATCTGTCCCTGTTCATGTTCAGGTACACAACGTCAAATAACACCATCTACTCCTTCCTTATAAAGGTGAGGATCATCCGAGAAGTAATGTCTCAAGTCTAAGAAGAATTTCTTCTTTTGCTGGTACGTGAAACTAGGTGGTATATATTTGGCAACGATATAGTTCGCACAATCAGCATACCACGGTGCACTACGTGAAGCATTGATGACATTCAATTGCTCATAGGGAAGCTATCATCAATAGGTTATGGGCCATCAAGAACGTTCTCCAACCTAGACAAGTTATCTGCTACTGGGTTATCAGCACCCTTTCTGTCGACAACGTGCAAATCAAATTCTTGTAGCAAGAGAACCCATCTTATAAGTCTAGGTTTAGCATCTTTCTTCTCCATGAGGTACTTAATAGCAGCATGATCAGTGTGAATAGTGACTTTGGAGTCAACTATGTAAGAACAGAACTTTTCACATGCAAACACGACTGCTAAAAATTCCTTCTCCGTAGTAGCATAGTTTCTCTGGGCACTGTCTAGAGTTTTACTAGCATAGTGAATAACATTCAACTTCTTATCGACTCTTTGCCCTAGAACAACACCAACAGCATAATCACTAGCATCACACATGATCTCAAAAGGTAGGTTCCAGTCAGGTGCTTGAACAATAGGTGCAGTTATCAAATCCCTCTTAAGTATTTCAAAGGCTTCCTCACAATCATCGTCAAAGACAAAAGGAATATCCTTTCGCAAGAGATTGGTAAGAGGCCTAGAAATCTTAGAGAAGTCTTTAATGAACCTTCTATAGAAACCAACATGACCAAGGAAACTTCTTATACCTTTGATATCTGTGGGGTATGGCATTTTCTCGATTGCATCATCCTTAGCCTTATCAACTTCAATACCTCTTTCAAAAATTTTATGTCCTAAGACGATGCCTTCATTAACCATAAAGTGGCACTTCTCCCAATTCAAGACAAGATTGGTGTCTTTACATCTATACAAGACTCGATCAAGGTTGCTGAGGCAATCATCAAAGGAAGACCCATAAACAGAAAAGTCATCCGTGAAAACCTCGACAATCTTTTCACAAAAGTTAGAGAATATAGCCATCATACATCTTTGAAAGGTGGCAGGTGCATTACATAAGCCAAAAGGCATACGTATATAAGCAAAGGTACCGAAAGGGCAGGTGAAAGTGATTTTCTCCTGATCAGATTGTGCAACTGGTATTTGGGAGAAACCAGAATAACCATCTAGAAAGCAGAAGTGTGTGTGTTTGGACAACCTTTCTAGCATTTGGTCGATAAAAGGCAAAGGGTAATGATCTTTTCTAGTGGCCTTATTCAACTTCCTAAAATCAGTCACCATCCTATAGCCAGTAATAATCCTTTGTGGGATCACTAATCCTTATCATTAGGGACAACGGTGATGCCTCCCTTCTTAGGAATGCAATGCACCGGACTCACCCAATCGCTATGAGCAACATGATAGATAATACCCGCTTCCAGGAGCTTTAGTATTTATTTTCTTACTACTTCTTTCATCTTAGGATTTAATCTCCTTTGATGATCAACAACTGATTTGAAGTCAGGATCGGTTTTAATCTTGTGCTGGCATAGAGTAGGACTAATGCCCTTAAGATCATCAAGAGTATATCCTATAGCAGCACGGTGCTTCCTGAGAGTTTTTAGTAATTTCTTTTCTTCATGCTCCGAGAGGCTAGCACTAATAATAATAGGATATATCTCTTTTTCATCAAGATAGGCATACTTAAGAATATCAGGCAACTGTTTAAGCTCGAACATAGGATCACCCTTTGGTGGGGATGGATCCCCAAGAAGTTCAACATGCAAGTTATTCTTAAGGATAGGATATTGTTCTAAGACAACTCTATCTATCTCATCCCTTTCATCCATGTGCATATCATTTTCATGCTCAAGCAAGTATTGCTCTAAGGGATCAGTAGGAGGCACGGCAATAGAGGCTAAGGCAATAGTTTCATCCCTACTAGGCAACTCCTTTTCATGAGGTTGTCTACCAAACTTGGAGAAATTGAACTCATGTGACACACCTTCAAAGCCAACAGTGACAGTTTGCTTCTCACAATCAATATGAGCATTGAAAATATTGAGAAAGGGTCTACCAAATATGATGGGACAAAAGCTATCTTGTGCGGTAGCAAGAACGAGGAAATCAGCACGATACTTCATTTTACCACAAAAGACTTCAACATCCCTAACAATTCCCACAGGGCAGATAGTATATCTATTGGCAAGCTGAATAGTGACATCTATAGGTTCTATATCAATAGGTGCAATCTCATCTTTGACTTCATCGTATAAGGATTGAGGTATTGCACTAACACTAGCACCCAAGTCACATAAACCATGATAACAGTGATCTCCTATCTTAACAGAAACCACAAGCATGCCCACAATAGGCCTATGTCTGCGAGTACCCGGACGTCTTTCCTGATGAGCTTCCAGGGATGCCTCCCGACCGAGACATCGAGTTCATCATTGAGCTCATGACCGGATCGAGGCCTATCTATAAGAAGCCTTATGGGATGGGATCCGAAGAGCTAGCGGAGCTGAAGAAGCAGCTGGATGAGCAACTGAGGAAAGGATTCATTCGTCCGTGTGCATCACCTGTTCCGTTCGTGTCTAAGGATGGGACTATCAGACTCTGCGTCGATTACCGTTCCCTCAATGAGGTCACGATCAAGAACAAGTACCCACTCCCCAAGATTGAAGACTTGTTTGACCAGTTAAATGGAGCCAAGGTATTTTCCAAGATTGATCACCGATCTGGATATTACCAACTGCAGATCCGATCTGAAGACATACCCAAGACTGCGTTCGTGACCCGGTACGGTCTATACGAGTGCACATTCATGTCTTTCGGGTTGACTAATGCCCCAGCTTACTTCATGTACCTCATGAGCAAGGTCTTCATGGAGTACCTGGATAAGTTTGTCGTCGTCTTTATTGATGACATATTAATCTTCTCCAAGTACGAAGAAGAGCATGAGAAACACTTGAGCTTAGTGTTGGAGAAGCTTCGAGAACACCAACTTTATGCCAAATTCAGCAAATGCCAATTCTGGGTGAACGAAGTTGGATTCTTGGGTCATACCATGATGACAAGTGGATTGGCAGTCGATCCCTCCAAGATTACTAAGGTAACCAAATGGGAGTCGCCAATCGATGTGAAGGAAGTCAGGAGCTTCCTCGAGCTCGCGGGATACTACCGCAAGTTCATAGAAGGATTCTCCTGCATCGCTCGACCCATGACTCAGCTCTTGAAGAAAGGCAAGAAGTTCGAACGGACGCTGGAGTGTGAAGCTAGCTTCCACGAGTTGAAGAAGAGATTGACTACCGCCCCGGTATTGGCTACTCCAGATATCAGCAAGGAGTTTGTGATATATTGTGATGACTCCAGAACCGGGCTCGATGGGATCCTAATGCAAGACGTTAGGGTCGTGGCGTATCTGTCACGGCAACTGCGTCCGCATAAGGAGAATTATGCCACCCATGATCTCGAATTGGCAGCCGTAGTGCATGCTCTAAAGACATGGTGGCATTACCTTCCGGGGAAGCGATGTGAAATATACACTGACCACAAAAGTCTGAAATATATCTTTACTCAAAGGGAATTGAATATGAGACAACGAAGATGGTTGGAGTTAATCAAATACTATGATCTCAACATTCAATACCACCCTGGTAAGTCCAATGTAGTGGCTGATGCCTTAAGCAGGAAGACGAGCACCTTGAACATTATGCTCTAGGAAAGGCCACCCGCCTTATATGAACAAATGGAAAACTTTGGGTTGGAGCTAGTTGAACTAGGATTCCTGGCTAACCTCGAAGTCAAACCAACTCTAGCTGACGATATCAAGGAAGCCGAGAAGGGGCACAAGAGCATTGAAGGCATCAAGAAGAAGATCCAGGAAGGCAAGGCCCTAGGATTCTCAGTGGATGAACAAGGAGTAGTGTGGTTCGAGAAACTTTTATGCGTACCCAACAAGGCAGAACTCAAGGACTAGATCCTGCTGGAAGCGCATGACACGCCCTACTCTATTCACCCCGGTGGTACCAAGATGTATCAAGATCTCTGAGAGAAATTCTGGTGGCATGGCATGAAGAGGGAAATAGCATCTTATGTTGCCAAATGTGACGTGTGCCAACGAGTCAAGGCTGAGCATCAACGACCTGCTGGACTGCAACAACCTCTCCAAGTGCCAGAATGGAAGTGGGACCAAGTAGGCATGGACTTCGTCCCTAGCTTACCCAGTGTTGGGGAACGTCGCATGGGAAACAAAATTTCTCCTACGCGCACGAAGACCTATCATCGTGATGTCCATCTACGAGGGGGATTTCAGATCTACGTACCCTTGTGGATCGCACAGCAGAAGCATTAATAAACGCGGTTGATGTAGTGGAACATCCTCACGTCCCTCGATCCGCCCCGCGAACCGTCCCACGAACCGTCCCGCGATCCGTCCCACGACCCGCTCCGATCTAGTGCCGAACGGACGACACCTCCGCGTTCAGCACACATACAGCTCGACGATGATCTCGGCATTCTTGATCCAGCAAGAGAGACGGAGAGGTAGATGAGTTCTCCGGCAGTGTGACGGCGCTCCGGAGGTTGGTGGTGATCCAATCTCAGCACGGCTCCGCCCGAGCTCCGCAGAAACGCGATCTAGAGGAAAAACCGTGGAGGTATTTGGTCGGGCTGCCGTGGAAAAGTTGTCTCAAATCAGCCCTAAAACCTCCGTATATATAGGTGGGAGGGGAGGGGCCTTGCCTTGGGGCTCAAGGATCCCCAAGGGGTTCGGCCGAAAGGGGGGAGGAGGATTCCTCCTCCAATCCTAGTCCAACTAGGATTGGAAGGTGGAGTCCTTCCCTTCCTTCTCACTTCCCCTTTTTTGTCTTTTTCTCTTTGATTTCTTTTATTCCTCGCCTTCTTGGGCTTGCCCACCAGCCCACTAAGGGCTGGTGCGACACCCCTAAGGTCTATGGGCTTACCCGGGGTGTGCTTCCCCGGGGTGGGCTGCGCCCCCCGGTGAACATCCGAAACCCATTCGTCATTCCCGGTACATTCCCGGTAATTCCGGAAAGCTTCCGGTAATCAAATGAGGTCATCCTATATATCAATCTTCATCTCTGGACCATTCCGGAAACCCTCGTGACGTCCGTGATCTCATCCGGGACTCCGAACAACATTCGGTAACCAACCATATAACTCAAATACGCATAAAACAACGTCGAACCTTAAGTGTGCACACCCTGCGGGTTCGAGAACTATGTAGACATGACCCGAGGGACTCCTCGGTCAATATCCAATAGCGGGACCTGGATGGCCATATTGGATCCTACATATTCTATGAAGATCTTATCGTTTGAACCTCAGTGCCAAGGATTCATATAATCCCGTATGTCATTCCCTTTGTCCTTCGGTATGTTACTTGCCCGAGATTCGATCGTCAGTATCCACATACCTATTTCAATATCGTTTACCGGCATGTCTCTTTACTCGTTCCGTAATATAAGATCCCGTGACTTAAACTAAATCACATTGCTTGCAAGGCTTGTGTGTGATGTTGTATTACTGAGTGGGCCCCGAGATACCTCTCCGTCACACGGAGTGACAAATCCCAGTCTCGATCCATACTAACTCAACGAACACCTTCGGAGATACCTGTAGAGCATCTTTATAGTCACCCAGTTATGTTGCGACGTTTAATACACACAAAGCATTCCTCCGGTGTCAGTGAGTTATATGGTCTCATGGTCATAGGAACAAATACTTGACACGCAGAAAATAGTAGCAACAAAATGACACGATCAACATGCTACGTCTATTAGTTTGGGTCTAGTCCATCACATGATTCTCCCAATGACGTGATCCAGTTATCAAGCAACAACACCTTGTACATAGTCAGAAGACCCTGACTATCCTTGATCAACTGGCTAGCCAACTAGAGGCTTGCTAGGGACAGTGTTTTGTCTATGTATCCACACATGTATCTAAGTCTTCATTCAATACAATTATAACATGGATAATAAACGATTATCTTGATACAGGAATTATAATAATAACTTATTTATCATTGCCTCTAGGGCATAATTCCAACAGTCTCCCACTTGCACAAGAATCAATAATCTAGCCCTCACATCACCATGCGAATTACATTGTAATAAATCTAACACCCATACAGTTCTGGTGTTGATCATGCTTTGCCCGTGGAAGAGGTTTAGTCAGCGGGTCTGCTACATTCAGATTCGTATGCACTTTGCATATATTTACGTCCTCCCCTTCGACGTAGTCGCGGATGAGGTTGAAGCGTCGTTTGATGTGTCTGGTCTTCTTTTGAAACCGTGGTTCCTTTGCTAAGGCAATGGCACCCGTGTTGTCACAAAACAGGGTTATTGGATTCAGTGCGCTTGGCACCACTCCAAGATCCGTCATGAACTGCTTCATCCAGACACCCTCCTTAGCTGCAGCCGAGGCAGCCATATACTCCACTTCACATGTAGAATCAGCTACGACGCTTTGCTTGGAACTGCACTAGCTTACCAGACCCTCATTAAGAATAAATACGTATCCGGTCTGCGACTTGGAGTCGTCCGGATCTGTGTCAAAGCTTGCATCGACGTAACCTTTTACGGCGAGCTCTTCGTCACCTCCATACACGAGAAACATCTCCTTAAGGTAATTCAGGATATTCTTGACCGCCGTCCAGTGATCCACTCCTGGATTACTCTGGAACCTGCCTGCCATACTTATAGCCAGGATAACGTACGGTCTAGTGCACATCATTGCATACATGATAGAACCTATGGCTGAAGCATAGGGGACGGTGCTCATATGCTCTCTATCTTTATCAGTTGCTGGGCACTGAGTCTTACTCAATCTCGTACCTTGTAAAACTGGCAAGAACCCCTTCTCGAACTATTCCATTTTGAACCTCTTCAAAACTTTATCAAGGTATGTACTTTGTGAAAGTCCTATCAGGCGTTTTGATCTATCCCTATAGATCTTAATGCCTAGAATGTAAGCAGCTTCTCCTAGGTCCTTCATAGAGAAAATTTTATTCAAGCAATCCTTTATGCTCTCCAAAAAATCCACGTTGTTTCCAATCAGCAATATGTCATCCACAGATAATATTAGAAACGCCACAGAGCTCCCACTCACTTTCTTGTAAATACAGGATTCTCCAACCACTTGTATAAACCCAAATGCTTTGATCACCTCATCAAAGCGTTTATTCCAACTCCGAGATGCTTGCACCAGTCCATAAATGGATCGCTGGAGCTTGCACACTTTGTTAGCATTTTGAGGATCGACAAAACCTTCGGGTTGCATCATATACAACTCTTCCTTAAGGAAACCATTAAGGAACGCCGTTTTGACATCCATCTGCCTGATTTCATAATCGAAAAATGCAGCTATTCCTAACATGATTCTGATGGACTTAAGCATCGCTACGGGTGAGAATGTCTCATCGTAGTCAACTCCTTGAACTTGTGAAAAACCCTTTGCCACAAGTCGAGCTTTATAAATGGTCACATTACCGTTAGCGTTAGTCTTCTTCTTAAAGATCCATTTGTTCTGAATAGCCTTGTGGCCCTCAGGTACTACTTCCAAAGTCCACACTTTGTTTTCATACATGGATCCTATCTCGGACTTCATGGCCTCCAGCTATTTGTTGGAATCCGGCCCACCATTGCTTCTTCATAATTCGCAGGCTCATTGTTGTCTAACAACATAATTGATTAGACGGGATTACCGTACCACTCTGGAGTAGTACGCGATCTCGTCGACCTGCGAGGTCCGACAGGAACTTGATCTGGAGTTTCATGATCATCATCATGAACTTCCTCCTCAACTGGCGTCGCAACAACAAGGGTTTCCCCTTGCCATGCGCCACCATCCAGAGGGATGAGAGGTTTGACAACCTCATCAATGTTCTATCTTCCTCCCACTCAATTCTCTCGAGAGAAACTCCTTCTCGAGAAAAGCTCCGTTCTTAGCAACAAACACTTTGCCCTCGGATTTGAGATAGAAGGTATACCCAACTGTCTCTTTTGGGTAACCTATGAAGATGCACCTTTCCACTTTGGGTTCCAGCTTTTCAGGCTGAAGCTTTTTGACATAAGCATCACATCCCCAAACTTTAAGAAACGACAACTTTGGTCTTTTGCCATACCACAGTTCGTATGGTGTCGTCTCAATGGATTTTGATGGTGCCCTATTTAAAGTGAATGCAGCTGTTTCTAATGCATAACCCCAAAATGATAAAGGTAAATCGGTAAGAGACATCATAGATCGCACCATCTCTAATAAAGTACGATTACAACGCTCGGACACACCATTACGCTGTGGTGTTCCAGGCGGTGTCAACTGTGAAACAATTCCACATTGTCTTAAGTGAGCACCAAACTCGAAACTCAGATATTCACCCCCATGATCAGACCGCAAGAATTGATCTTCTTGTTACGATGATTTTCCACTTCACTCTAAAATTGCTTGAACTTTTCAAATGTTTCAGACTTGTGCTTCATCAAGTAGACATAACCATATCTACTCAAATCGTCAGCGAAAGTGAGAAAATAACGATATCCGCCGCGTGCCTCCACGCTCATCGGACCACACACATCAGTATGTATGATTTCCAACAAGTCACTTGCACGCTCCATTGTTCCGAAGAGCGGAGTTTAGGCATCTTGCCCATGAGGCATGGTTCACACGTGTCAAGTGAATCAAAGTCAAGTGACTCCAAAAGTCCATCGGAATGGAGTTTCTTCATGCGCTTTACAACAATATGACCTAAACGGCAATGCCACAAAAACATGGCGCTATCATTGTTAACTCTAACTCTTTTGGTCTCAATGTTATGTATATTTGTATTATCACTATCAAGATTCAATATGAACAATCCTCTCACATTGGGTGCATGACCGTGAAAGATATTACTCATAGAAATAGAACAACCATTATTCTTTGACTTAAACGAGTAACCGTCTCGCAATAAACAAGATCCCGATATAATAGTCATGCTTAACGCTGACACTAAATAACAATTATTTAAGTTCATAACTAATCCTGATGGTAACTGAAGTGAAACTGTGCCGATGGTGATTGCATCAACCTTGGAACCATTTCCCAGGCGCATCGTCACTTCATCTTTTACCAGCCTTCGCCTATTCCGCAGTTCCTGTTTCGAGTTGCAAATATGAGCAACAGAACCGGTATCGAATACCCAGGCACTACTACGAGAGCTGGTTAAGTACACATCAATAACATGTATATCAAATATACCTGATTTTTCTTTGGCCGCCTTCTTATCAGCTAGATACTTGGGGCAGTTGCGCTTCCAGTGACCCATACCCTTGCAATAATAGCACTCCGTTTCAGGCTTAGGTCCAGCTTTGGGTTTCTTCGTCGGATTGGCAACAGGCTTGCCGCTCTTCTTTGAATTACCCTTCTTTCCTTTGTCGTTTCTCTTGAAACTAGTGGTCTTATTCACCATCAACACTTGATGCTCTTTACGGAGTTCTGACTCTGCGACTTTTAGCATCGCGAACAACTCGCCGGGTGACTTGTTCATCCCTTGCATGTTGCAGTTCAACACAAAGCCCTTATAGCTTGGCGGCAGTGATTGAAGAATTCTGTCAGTGATAGCCTCTTGCGGGAGTTCAATCCCCAGCTCAACTAGATGGTTTGAGTACCCAGACATTTTGAGCACATGTTCACTGACAGACGAATTCTCGTCCATCTTGCAAGCATAGAATTTTTCGGAGGTCTCATACCTCTCGATTCAGGCGTTCTTCTGAAAGATAAACTTCAACTCCTGGAACATCTCATATGCTCCATGACGCTCAAAGCGACGTTGAAGTCCTGGCTCTACGCCATACAAGACTGCACATTGAACTACTGAGTAGTCCTCCTTACGTGTTAACCAAGCGTTCTTAACATCTTGGTCAACCATAGCGGGTGGTTCATCTCCCAGCGCAGCATTAAGGACATAATTCTTCTTCCCAGCTTGCAGGAGCAACTTAAGATTACGAGCCAAGTCTACAAAGTTGCTTCCATCAGCTTTCAACTTAGCTTTCTCTAGGAACGTATTAAAATTCAGGGTGATTGTTGCGTGAGCCATGATCTACAACACAAATATATTCAAAGTGGATTTAGACTATGTTCAAGATAATTAGAGTTTAACTTAATCAAATTACTTGCTAAACTCCCACTCAAAAAGTACATCTCTCTAGTCATTTGAGTGGTTCATGATCCAATTCCACTAGCTCAAGTCCGATCATCACGTGAGTTGAGGATAGTTTCAGTGGTAAGCATCCCTATGTTAATCATATCAACTATATGATTCACGATTGACCTTTCGGTATCATGTGTTCCGAGGCCATGTCTGCACATGCTAGGCTCGTCAAGCTTAACCCGAGTGTTCCGCGTGTGCAACTGTTTTGCATCCGTTGTATGTGAACGTTGAGTCTATCACACCCGATCATCACGTGGTGTCTCGAAACGACGAACTGTAGCAACGGTGCACAGTCTAGGAGAACACAATTTCGTCTTGAAATTTTAGTGATAGATCACCTCATAATGCTACCGTCGTTCTAAGCAAAATAAGGTGCATAAAAGGATTAACATCACATGCAATTCATAAGTGACATGATATGGCCATCATCACGTGCTTCTTGATCTCCATCACCAAAGCACCGACACGATCTTCTTTGTCACCGGCGCCACACCATGATCTCCATCAACATGTCGCCATCGGGGTTGTCGTGCTACTCATGCTATTACTACTAAGGCTACATCCTAGCAATATAGTAAACACATATGCAAGCACAAACTTTAGTTTAAAGATAACCCTATGGCTCCTGCCGGTTGCCGTACCATCGATGTGCAAGTCAATATTAACTATTACAACATGATCATCTCATACATCCAATATATCACATCACATTGTTGGCCATATCACATCACAAGCATACCCTGCAAAAACAAGTTAGACGTCCTCTAATTGTTGTTGCATGTTTTACGTGGTGACCATGGGTATCTAGTAGGATCGCATCTTACTTACGCAAACACCACAACAGAGATATATGAATTGCTATTTAACCTCATCCAAGGACCTCCTCGGTCAAATCCGATTCAACTAAAGTTGGAGAAACCAACACTCCCCAGTCATCTTTAAGCAACGGAGTTGCTCGTAGCGATGAAACCAGTCTCTCGTAAGCGTACGAGTAATGTCGGTCCGAGCCGCTTCGATCCAACAATACCGTGGAATCAAGAAAAGACTAAGGAGGGCAGCAAATCGCACATCACCGCCCACAAAAACTTTTGTGTTCTACTAGAGATGACATCTACGCATGAACCTAGCTCATGATGCCACTGTTGGGGAACGTCGCATGGGAAACAAAATTTTTCCTACGCGCACGAAGGCCTATCATGGTGATGTCCATCTACGAGGGGGATTTCAGATCTACGTACCCTTGTAGCTCGCAAAGAAGAAGCGTTAATAAACGCGGTTGATGTAGTGGAACGTCCTCACGTCCCTCGATCCGCCCCGCGAACCGTCCCACGAACCGTCCCGCGATCCGTCCCACGATCCGCTCCGATCTAGTGCCAAACGGACGACACCTCCGCGTTCAACACACGTACAGCTCGACGATGATCTCGGCCTTCTTGATCCAGCAAGAGAGACGGAGAGGTAGATGAGTTCTCCGGCAGCGTGACGACGCTCCGGAGGTTGGTGGTGATCTAATCTCAGCAGGGCTCCGCCCGAGCTCCGCAGTAACGCGATCTAGAGGAAAAACCGTGGAGGTATGTGGTCGGGCTGCCGTGGAAAAGTTGTCTCAAATCAGCCCTAAAACCTCCGTATATATAGGTGGTAGGGGAGGGGCCTTGCCTTGGGGCTCAAGGAGCCCCAAGGGGTTCGGCCGAAGGGGGGGAGGAGGATTCCTCCTGAAATCCTAGTCCAACTAGGATTGGAAGGTGGAGTCCTTCCCTTCCTTCCCACTTCCCCTTTTTTTCTTTTTCTCTTTAATTTCTTTTATTCCTGCGCAGGGGCCTTATTGGGCTTGCCCACCAGACCACTAAGGGCTGGTGCGGCACCCCTAAGGCCTATGGGCTTCCCCGGGGTGGGCTGCCCTCCGGTGAACATCCGGAACCCATTCGTCATTCCCGGTACATTCCCGGTAATTCCGAAAACCTTCCGGTAATCAAATGAGGTCATCCTATATATCAATCTTCGTTTCAGGACCATTTCGGAAACCCCCGTGATGTCCGTGAACACATCCGGGACTCCGAACAACATTCGGTAACCAACCATATAACTCAAATACGCATAAAACAATGTCGAACCTTAAGTGTGCAGACCCTGCGGGTTCGAGAACTATTTAGACATGACCCGAGGTACTCCTTGGACAATATCCAATAGCGGGACCTGGATGCCCATATTGGATCCTACATATTCTACGAAGATCTTATCGCTTGAACCTCAGTGCCAAGGATTCATATAATCCCGTATGTCATTCCCTTTGTCCTTCGGTATGTTACTTGCCCAAGATTCGATCGTCAGTATGTGCATACCTATTTCAATCTCGTTTACCGGCAAGTCTCTTTACTCATTCTGTAATATAAGATCCCGTGACTTACACTAAATCACATTGCTTGCAAGGCTTGTGTGTGATGTTGTATTACCGAGTGGGCCCCGAGATACCTCTCCGTCACACGGAGTGACAAATCCCAGTCTCGATCCGTACTAACTCAACAAACACCTTCGGAGATACCTGTAGAGCATCTTTATAGTCACCCAGTTACGTTGCGACATTTGATACACACAAAGCATTCCTCCGGTGTGAGTGAGTTATATGATCTCATGGTCATAGGAACAAATACTTGACACGCAGAAAACAGTAGCAACAAAATAACACGATCAACATGCTACGTCTATTAGTTTGGGTCTAGTCCATCACATGATTCTCCCAATGACATGATCCAGTTATCAAGCAACAACACCTTGTACATAGTCAGAAGACCCTGACTATCCTTGATCAACTGGCTAGCCAACTAGAGGCTTGCTAGGGACACTGTTTTGTATATGTATCCACACATGTATCTAAGTCTTCATTCAATACAATTATAGCATGGATAATAAACGATTATCTTGATACAGGAATTATAATAATAACTTATTTATCATTGCCTCTAGGGCATAATTCCAACACCCAGGTCTAGCAGAGGCCATGACTCTATATGGGTCATCATCGACCATCTAACCAAGGTATCTCACTTCATACCGGTCAGCACCACCTATGGGGGCGACAAGTTGGCTAGCCTCTACATTGAGCGTATTGTGAGCCTACACGGAGTTCCCAAGGAGATTGTGTGTGACCGAGGCACACAGTTCAGGTCAAGATTCCGGAAGAAGTTCCAAGAAGCCCTTGGAACCAAACTCTCTTTCAGCGACGCTTTCCACCCGCAGACGGGCGGACAGACGAAAAGAGTAGACCAGATACTCGAAGATATGCTCTGATGACCCACAAGTATAGGCGATCAATTGTAGTCCTTTCGATAAGTAAGAGTGTCGAACCCAACGAGGAGCAGAAAGATCTGACAAGTGGTTTTCAGCAAGGAAATATCCGCAAGCACTGAAATTATCGGTAACAAGTGATTGTGTGGTGAGATGATTCGTAGCAAGCAACAAGTAACAAAAGTAGCAACGGTGCAACAAAGTGGCCCAATCCCTTTTGTAGCAAGGGACAAGCGTGGACAAAGTCTTATAGGAGGAAAAACGCTCCCGAGGACACACTGGAATTTCTATCATGCTAGTTTCATCATGTTCATATGATTCGCGTTCGTTACTTTGATAGTTTGATATGTGGGTGGACTGACGCTTGGGTACTGCCCTTACTTGGACAAGCATCCCACTTATGATTAACCCCTCTCGCAAGCATCTGCAACTACGAAAGAAGAATTAAGACAAAGTCTAACCATAGCATTAAACTAGTGGATCCAAATCATCCCCTTACGAAGTAACACATAAACTAGGGTTTAAGCTTCTGTCACTCTAGCAACCCATCATCTACTTACTACTTCCCAATGCCTTCCTCTAGGCCCAAATAATGGTGAAGTGTTATGTAGTCGACATTCACATAACACCACTAGAGGAAAAACAACATTCAACATATCAGAATACCAAACGAATACCAAATTCACATGACTATTATTAGCATTACTTATCCCATGTCCTTAGGAACAAAAGTAACTACTCACAAAGCATAATCATATTCATGATTAGAGAGGTAATGAGTAGCATCAAGGATCTGAACATAAACTCTTCCACTAAGTAATCCAACTAGCATCAACTACAAAGAGTAATCAACACTACTAGCAACCTTACAAGTACCAATTGGAGTCGCAAGACGGAGATTGGTTACAAGTGATGAACTAGGGTTTGGAGATGAGATGGTGCTGAAGAAGATGTTGATGGTGACGAGTCCCCTCCGATGAGAGGAGTATTTCCCCCTCCGGGAGGGAAGTTTCCCCGGCAAGATCGTCCTGCCGGAGCTCTAGATTGGTTCTGCTCAAGTTCCGCCTCGTGGCAGCGACGAATCCACGAAAAAGCTCCTCCTTGATTTTTTTGGATGAAACCCTCCAAATAGCAAAAGAGGGGGGCCAGTGGGCCAGTGGGCTGCCCACAAGCCCCCATGGCGTAGCCTGGGGGTGGCCGCGCCGTGCAGGCTTGTGGGTACCCCCTGGTGCCCCTGTGGCACTTCTTCGGCCTAGTATTTTTGATAAATTGGGAAAAAACCCCGTTGATTTTCACGGCGTTTGGAGTTGCGCAGAACATGTATCTCAACTTTGCTCCACTTTCAGGCTAGAATTCCAGTTGCCGGTATTCTCCCTCTTCATGTAAACCTTGGAAAATAAGAGAGAAAAGGCATAAGAATTTTACCGTGAAGTGAAATAACAGCCAAAGAAGCGATAAATATCAGCATGAAAACATGATGCAAAATGGACGTATCAACTCCCCCAAGCTTAGACCTCGCTTGTCCTCAAGTGAAAGCCTAGATCTGTAAATATGTCCACATGTTTATGGAGAGAGGTGTCGACAAAACAAGATACGAACATGCATGCATCATGATCATGATCAGAATAGCAATACCAACATATAATCTCTCATGCTAAAGTGATAATTCCTTCACAAAGTAAAGCATGGATCAAGAACCTTACCGAGAAGTAACAACCGATAGCCTTTATTCATTGAAGCAATTGAAATTTATCACAACATCAAAAAGAGTCAAATAAGAGCTTGTAAAGAAAATCCACATACTCAATCATTCTTTCGTTCTGTACAATTGCTACAACTCACGTGTTATTCATGAGATCAAAGTTTCAGCTGAACACAGAGAAAGATAGGGGCATACAGTTTTGCCTCCCAACTGCTTACCTCAAGGGTAATGTCAACAATAATGATTCATGAATGCCTACCTCCAAGTTGACATATGAATATAGATCTTTCCCAAGCATGTGACGGTAGCCAAGACAAAGGCAAAATAAGGAATTGGTGAAGATCACCATGACTCTTTCAAGGGCAAAAAGTAAAGGTACAAGATAGGCCCTTCGCAGGGGGAAGCAGAGGTTGTCATGGGCTTTTGAGGTTTGCATGCGTGTCCTCTTAGTGCGGAGGAACGTCACTTTATATTGCCTCCTGTGATAAAGAACTTTATTATGCAGTATGTCGCTTTTATGTCTTCCTCATCACAGGTTCGTACAAAGCTTATTTTCCACACACTAATAGATCATACATATTAGAGAGCAATTTTTATTGCTTGCACCGATGACAAGTTACATGAGGGATCTTATTCAATCCATAGGTAGGTATGGTGGACACTCATGGCAAAACTGGTTTGAAGGTTTATGGATGCACAAGTAGTATCTCTACTTGGTGCGAGAGTTTTGGCTAATGTGAGGTGGAAGCAATCGTCACATGCTAAGGGATCTCTAATCATATAACATTGTCCAGAACCAAACGAACACAATTCATTATGTTGTCTTCCTTGTCCAACATCTACTTCTAGGCATGCAATAGTTTGGTGAGTGTTCACAATCATAGATGGTCTCAGAGATGATATATTTATATGTGAACCTCTCCTTCTTTATCACTTCCTATTAATTGCAACAATGACCAAGGTCTACGTTTGCCTACCCTCAACAAGTTTCAATCCTCATTCTTTTTATATGTGAAGCCATCACTTCCCATAAGATCATTACATGATCTTTCATGCTTTTATTCTATTCTCACTCTTTTGATCATGGCAAGAGGCAAAGCCCTTCAACTAAGGCACTCTTTTGCCGGTATTCTCCCTCTTCATGTAAACCTTGCAAAATAAGAGAGAAAGGCATAAGAATTGTACCGTGAAGTGAAATAACAGCCAAAGAAGGAACAAAAATCAACATGAAAACATGATGCAAAATGGACGTATCATGCTCCGCGCTTGTGTCTTGGCGCATGGTGCCAAATGGGAAGACTGTCTGCCGTTCGTTGAGTTCTCATACAACAACAGCTATCAGTCCAGTTTCCAAATGGCCCCATTTGAAGTGTTGTATGAACGAAGTGCCGCACCCCGCTCAATTGGTCCGAAGCGGGTGAAGGATTGATTTTTGGGCCGGAAGTTCTGCAAGAAGCAGAAGATAAGGTGCAGCTTGTTCAAGAAAACCTAAAGGCACCCAAGTCAAGACACAAGAGCTATTCGGATTCTCACCGCAGATATGTGGAGTTCGTTCCCGGAGACCAAGTGTACCTCCGCGTCAGACCTCTCAAGGGAACCAAGCGTTTCCACGTCAAGGGGAAACTTGCTCCAAGGTTCATTGGACCTTTTAAGATCATGGCAAGGCGTGGAGAAGTTTCTTACCAATTGGAGCTTCCTCCGGAACTTTCGGGTGTGCACAACGTCTTCCACGTGTCACTACTTCAGAAGTGTCTTCAAACGCCAAACCGTCCCGATCTTTATAAGGACATCGACCAGCAGGCCATCGACCTCCAGCGAGATCTCACTTATCGTGAGAAGCCGATCCGTATCCTGGATGAAGCAGAGCGTTGCACCAGAAGCCGCACCATCAAGTATTTCAAGGTTTAGTGGAGCAACCACACCGAAGCAGAAGCAACCTGGGAAGGTGAAGACTATCTCTGATCTGAGTTTCCGTACCTTTTTAGCACCTAGCTTTGGAAGCTCGGGGACGAGATTCTTGTAAGGGGGATAGGTCTGTCACACCCTCTTTTCACTATCACTTTTTCTGTAATTCAAAAATCTGAGTTTACTAAAACTTTTTCAAAACTAATGTTGTGAGTGCCATGATTGCCATTGTATGCTTGAATGCTTGAGTGTGTGATATCAAAAACCACAATTCTCATGACCCAATTATTTTCAAAACCCCTTTTCTTATTTGTGATCAATTCAAAACCCTGCTTTGGGTTGCACTACAAGTCCTTGATGGCAAGGAGTGTTCTTACCCTTAGTTTGTGATCTAGTTCTAGCACCATTTTAGTTCATCAAAACCATAAAATAATTATTTTATGAATTATTTTCTTATTTTAATTGCATGTCCATTTATGAGGCAAGAAATGATATTCCTATATGGAAAATTACTTTTATGCCTTAGAAAAATCTAAGAAAATTTGGAGATGATCAGAAGGACATATATTTTCCATACATAAGATTTTCAACCCCTATTTATATTATTATTATTTGAGTAAAACCTTGAAAACCCTTTCTGTCTGTTTTGACCTTTTGAAATATTTCCAAAGGAAAGATTCTCAATAAATTCCTAGGAAATTCCACTCGTATCCCTAAGCGATATTTGGTGCCCATATAAAATTTTACCTTGATCCAAGGTGATTAAGGTCACCAAATAATTGCAAAACCCCTTATGTCCAGTATGGAGTTAGAGCAACTCTACATAGCAAAGTTTATCCATTGGAGCTGAAACTTTGCACGAGCGCCTAATACCTCAAATGAGGACTCCATGCCGAAAATGGGATTTATGGACTTGTTTTGACCACACTCTCTTTGGAAGGAACAGATCTGGTCATTTGGTGATGTTTTCAAGTTTACAAAGCTAAACTTGTCCAATGTAGCTCAAACTTCGTGAAACACCTTGTTTTAGCACCAAACCCAATCATGTTAAGTTGCATAGCCAGATGTGGGGTGCAGCCACCCCAAACCACTGTCGAGCACCTTCTGACAATTGGGTAAAACCCCTCTTAACCTTTGCTAAACCCAATCCCTTTCTCCAAAACTCATAGAATAGGTGCCCCTCTCTGGTTCAAAGTAGATAAGCCAAAATCCCGAATTTGAGTTTCAGCCCAAGGCTGACAACACCTGTTTCTTGTCTCTCTTTGACCAGCCGAGACTTCCACGGGATTCCAAAGGCTAGGCATCTCCAAGCCAGTGCCCAGGACATGCTAGACACGTCCAAGGCACCCCATAGGGCACCAGTATGTCGTGGCATGCCAAAACTATGCTCTGGGCGAGCTACAGAGAGCAACTCAGGTGGGGGCAACTCCCTCGGCCAGTTCCAGCCTCCTCGCGGTGTCTCTCCTCTCCCCCGACAACCCCTGTGCATCATGCAGCCCTCAGGGCCCCTCCTTTCCCACTCTAAGAGCCAGTGCGATGCGTGCCCACATGCACTAGAAGCACTAGAGGAGCACGACCACGTTAGCTTGCCTCTCCTCCCTCCCTCTCTCTCGCAGTGAGTCCTGGCGGTCCAAAACCACGTCCTTAGACCATGGTTTCGACCCCAACCTCTCCCTGCACCCCCATGCACGCAACGGTGGATCACATGCGCTCCCGAGCCGGCTCACCGCCGCGGGCCTATATATAGCCCTTCCTGTTGGGGATACTATCTGTTGGGTAACCCGCCCTAGTTGGGCCCGGTCACCCAAGCTGGCGACTCATCTCCAAGTGGTTCCGGCCTTGGCCCAGCAAGGCCGAGAGTCATATGACGGTTCAGGACCTTCGGGAGAAGTCCATTGTAGGGAAGATCTTCAAGTCTTGGAAAGATGGCGACTTAGAGATATGAAGGATGATGATTTATGTATAGGAAAGGACTCTTGTAAACCCTAAGGGCTCGACCTGTATATAAAGGCGAGTCCTAGGGAAGGAGAGGGGAGGTGAAAAATCATCGAGTGCTAGGTCAGGCGAGTTACGCCCTCTTGTAATCGAAACATCATCAATACAAACACCAAGCAGGACGTAGGCCTTTACCTCCTCACGAGGGGCCGAACCTGGGTAAATCTCTGTCTCGCTACCGCATAACCCCTTTGAGTCGCGACCAAGGTGAGATGGCTCCAACACTAATTCCTTTCACAAGGACATCTACCGTGACAAAACCACGACAGTTGGCGCCCACCGTGGGGCCTGCGCACGGTGGAGTTGAGTTCTCAAAGGGAGCCCTACCAGGGTCCGGGAGCTACGCAGCGGGGGTCATGACTCGGAGCCGTCGCGGGAAGTACTACATCAAGAACTTGCTATGGGGGCCCGAGGCCGATTCGATCGAATCCGGCTACAGAATCCCCTTCGGCAAGATCAACGTCTTCGTCGGCATGGTGGGATCGCCTATGCCTGAGCCGGACATCTCCTCTGACATCGTCGAGCCGGCCAGGTACGTCCGCCCTATCGTGATGCCAAACCTAACCCATCCTGTCTTTGTTGGGTTCACGCAGGGATCTGAGGAACCAGAACAATCGGCGACCCAGGAGACCACGCCGGTCAACACTAATGATGAATCATCCATGGGCGATTCAGATTCAATTCAGTCTCTACATGGGGGCTACCTTGGGGGCTTGTCAGTAGCCATGGACCCCGAGGTTCTTGACCGGACCCGCCGTCAGATTGCCGTTTACATGGCATGGGCGACTCAGCCCTCGCCAAACCCGGCACGCGGAGATGGGGCTGGCAAAACGTTTAGAAGCCCGACCGCGATCTTGGTGGAGTTAGCGGTGGAAATAACAAGGCTCATGGCGACCCCCATAACGTAAAAAAACCAGGACACGATAAACACGGAGCTAACAAAAATAAGAGATGGGGTGGAAAAGGCTCAGCGGGACGCTGAGGTGGAAGCCGCCAGGATCGAGACCCGGCAGGCTCAAATTACCGCTGAGGTAGCTCGCTTGAATGCCGAAAATTGGCGTCTCGAAAGGCATCAGCGCGCATCTGACGCCGTCCATCAGCGGAGGCATTAGGGTCGTTTACCCCCTGATCTCAACCCGACCCGCCTGTTCGACACTCCACGAACTCCCGGGGCAGGATACGCCCCGGGGGGAGGGCCGGGCCAGCCACCAAACCCGCCGTTTCAGCCAGCTGTGGATCGCGTTCCCCGATTCCAGACACCTCGAGGTCACTTTTCCAACCCGGTGGACAACGTCCTTGCCGAAACTCGCCATTTAGAATCCCTTCCGATTCATGTCAACACTCCAGCTGAGATAGAAGCAAGGAACGCCATTGAGATGTTGAAGACAGCGGTGGTTCAAAATGCCCAGTTCTCACACAGCCTAGATCGGCTGCACTCCACTGCCCAGACAAGCCGCACCAGGAGTCGACCAGAGGACCAGCCCGCCATAGACAGCGGGCCGCGACCCTTTCCCCAGGTCAACTCGCCTGATCACCGAGACCCGCCAGGTCGGGATCACCCGGACACCCAAGTCGCCCCAGCGCCTCTTGTTGGAAGCGGCAGACAAGTGGGGGTGCCGTGCTTGGCCCCCGCCCTTCGCAACGAGCGAATGCCCAAGGATTTTAAAGGACCAAGGAAGGTGCCTAACTACACTCGGGACCTTGAGCCGGCGTCATGGGTCGAGAGTTACGAAATCAACATGGACATGCTCGATGTAAGCGAAGCAGTCCGCGCCAGATACTTCACAATGATGCTCGAAGGGACGGCGCGTACTTGGTTAAAGAACTTGCCCCCCAACTACCTCCAGTCTTGGGCCGAATTAAAAGAGCGTTTCTTCAAAAATTTCCGAGGGATCTGCAAGCGCCCGATGACAATAGTCGATTTACAACACTGCGTTCAACGCCCGGATGAGTCGGCCCACCGCTGGACGCGGTGGGTCGCGGAAATCATTCATTCGTCGGATGGTATCACGGCGGCTCAGGCTGTGCTAATCCTGGAGCAGAACTGCCACTATGAGCCCTCGGTGCAGAAGTTGGGATGAGTCAAGCGAAAGGTGCAAGATATGGGGGAGTTAATGGACACCCTCACTAGGTACGCTGAGGTGGGCGACACCAAAGATCCAGGAGAAGATGGTGGCAAGGCCAACTCGCCTAGGAAAGGCGAGTCATCCAAAAACCACACCCGGCTCCAGGGACGCGCCCGCCATAATCATGGAGCGAATGGCAAAAGAAAGCTGCAGGAAGAGTCTTAGGACTTAGTCGCCAACACCAGCGCCAACAATGGCAACCAGCGCCAGAAGAAGAATAGGGGTTACAGTGGCAAAAAGCAACGCAACTATAATGAGTTACTCAAGGGCCCCTGCCCGCACCACGCCATGGCAGATGGGCCAGCGACTCATTCCTGGGAGGACTGTTACGTGATGCGGGAGTTTTGGGCAGAGGCGATCAAAAAAGGGCAAGGCACCGACCCGGACGAACGGCAGGAACAGTTTGGCACGTCTAATCAACGCCAAAACCCCTTCGGCAGCTTCCCCGAACCCAGGGCACAGGGCGGCCCGCAGCCAAGTAGTGGCCAGTATCCGGTGCACCACTACCCGCTGGGAGTCTTTCAACAACCACCCCCACAGGGGGCTCCGCAGGGGCAGGCCGACAATGGTGGCTTCCGCAACAACCCCAAGCAGTTAAGCAACGGACAGTACCACGTTTTCACCACCAATGCCTGCAGGCGTGATAAAAAGGTGAGTCACCGAGCATACAGTGTATCTGAGCTGGCACTCCCTAGATATCTCCACTGGTCCGAGCAGACTATATCATGGAGTAGGGAGGATCACCCACCGAGAGTTGACAATCCCGGCGACTTAGCGTTGGTCGTGGCTCCTCAAGTTGGAGGATATACCTTATCAAAGGTACTAATGGATGGTGGTAGCAACATCAACATATTATACTTCGACACCTTTCGAAGGACGAACCTGTTGGAGAAAGAGTTGATGCCCTCAACCATGGTATTCCATGGGATTGTCCCAGGTAAATCGGCGTACCCCATAGGCCGAATTAGGCTCATAGTCGCGTTTGGAAGAGCGTCTAACTACAGAAGTGAGTCGCTCATGTTTGAGGTGGTCAAGTTAAAAAGCCCCTATCATGAGCTGTTTGGGCGGCCGGCTTACACTTGATTCATGGCTCGCCCCTGCTATGTTTACCTTCAGCTCAAGATGCCAGGCCCTAAAGGACCCATCACAGTTGATGGTGATAGGAGGATTGCAAAAGAGTGTGAAGAAGGGGATGCTGCTTACGCAGAAGTCACCTGTGCTGCGGAAGAGCTTAAATATCACCAGTCCAATGTTGATCCGGCTAACATGTCACCTTTAAAGAAGCCAATGACAGACGCTGAGCCACCCCTCAAGTTCGAACCAACAGAGGACACTAAGACAGTGGATTTCGTCCCTGGCGACTCAACCAAGCAGTTCACTATCGGGGCAGGTTTAGACCCCAAATAGGAAAGCGCGCTCATCGAATTCATCCATGAGAATCGGGACATCTTCGCATGGAAACCTTCTGACATGCCTTGTGTGCCGAGAGAATTCACTGAGCACCATCTTAATGTTGACCCAAAGGCAAAACCGATTCAGCAATATCTTCGGAGGTTCAATGAGGAACGACGCAAGGCAATTGGGGAAGAAGTTGCCCATCTCTTGGCCGCCTGATTCATCATAGAGGTCTTCCATCCCAAATGGTTGGCTAACCCGGTCCTGGTGCTCAAGAAGAACGGTACCTTCTGCATGTGTATTGATTACACGGATCTTAACAGAGCTTGTCCAAAGGATCCTTTCGCCCTTCCCCGCATCGATCAAATTATTGATTCGGTGGCGGGATGCGAACATTTGTGCTTCCTGGACGCTTATTCCGGATATCACCAAATCAAGATGGCCGTGGAAGATCAGGAGAAACAGCTTTTATAACCCCCTTCGGGGCTTTTTGCTATGTGTCCATGCCATTTGGACTCAAGAGTGCACGGGCGACTTACCAGCGTTGCATCCAAAATTGCCTCCGTGGCCAAATCGGACGCAACGTTCATGCTTACGTTGATGACATTGTGGTTAAAACTCACCGGAAAGAAACACTACTGGGAGACCTAAAGGAAACTTTTGATAATCTGCGGGTATACCAAATGAAGCTTAATCCCACCAAGTGTGTCTTTGGTGTTCCTGCAGGAAAATTGTTGGGTTTCCTGGTATCTGAGCGCGGCATCGAAGCTAACCCAGACAAAATCGAGGCGGTTACTTCCCTTGGGAAACCAATGAATATTAGTCAAGTTCAACGGATGGCGGGTCATATTGCGGCCTTAAGCCGCTTCATAAGCCGTCTGGGTGAAAAGGCTATTCCCCTTTATCAATTGCTTAAAAAATCTGACCATTTTGTTTGGACAGACGAAGCCAATGAAGCTTTCGAAGCCTTGAAACAGCAGCTGGTCAACCCTCCGGTTTTGGCCGCCCCGACTGAGAAAGAGCCCATGCTTCTGTATATTGCGGCAAACTCCAAAGCGGTGAGTGTGGCAGTTGTCGTCGAAAGGAAGGAGGAAGGGAAGGAATATCCAGTGCAACGCCTAGTGTATTTCATTAGCGAGGTGCTAATCTCTCTCCAAGCAGCGATACCCACACTGGCATAAGTTAGTTTATGGGGTCTTTATGGCAAGCCGAAAGCTCAAACATTATTTCCAAGAGCATCCCATCAAGGTGGTTAGCTCCGCTCCCCTCGGGGACATCATCCAGAATCGGGAAGCGACAGGGCGAATCGCCAAGTGGGCAATCGAACTCGGGCCACACCACGTGCGATACACCCCTCGCACGGCTATCAAATCTCAGGCCTTGGTTGATTTCGTCAACGATTGGACCGAGTTACAGATCCCGGAAGACATGCCTGACCTTACATACTGGACTATTTATTTTGACGGGTCTAGACAGTTGGAAGGCTCGGGGGCTGGCGTGGTGCTGATATCACCTCAAGGAGACAAATTCTGCTATGTCCTCCGACTCATGTTTCCATGTACCAACAACGCTGCGGAATACGAAGCTTTACTTCATGGCTTGCGACTTGCCAAAGAGATGAACCTTACGCAGGTCAGATGTTTTGGCGATTCCGATTTGGTGGCTCAGCAAGTTTCAGGTACTTGGGATTCTCGGGACCCCCTGATGCCGGCTTACAGGAGGGCTGTGTCTGATGTGGCGGGTCACTTCCATGGCTATCAGGTTGATCATATCGACCGGCGCCTTAACGAAGCAGCTGATGCCCTTTCACGTCCCGGTTCACAGCGTAAGCCGGTTCCCCCCAATGTCTTTCTGGATACTCTGCATAATCCTTCCGTAAGGTTACCCTCGGAGGAGGAGTTGGCAATACCATACCCTGAGTCTCAGTTCATGGCGGCTCTCCATGTTACGCCGGATTGGGTTCTTCCGTATCTGGCCTATCTCGCGCGAGGCGAGTTACCTTTGGATGAAGTATTGGCTCGTCAAATCGTTCGGCGAAGAAAATCCACGGTGATCATCAATGGCGAATTATATAAACCAAGCACTTCCGGGGTTTTCCAAAGATGTGTCTCCTCTGAAGAAGGATGTGTAATTCTAAACGACATTCATTCCGGAGATTGTGGACATCACGTTGGGTCACGTTCCTTGGTTTCAAAGGCGTTTCGTCATGGTTTCTTCTGATTGACGGCCCGTGCAGATGCAGAAGAGATAGTTCGTCGATGTGACGGGTGCCAGCGTTATGGATGACAGGCCCATGTGCCAACTCAAGAGTTAAGGATGATACATATCACTTGGCCTTTTGCGGTCTGGGGGTTAGACATGGTTGGCCCCTTTAAGATGTCGTCCAACAAAAAAACTCATCTGCTGGTGGCGGTTGATAAGTTTACCAAGTGGGTCGAGGCAGAACCTGTTGGAGCCTGCGACGCAGAGACAACGGTCAAATTTTTGAAAAAGTTGATCTTCCGGTTCAGATATCCACACAACATTATTACTGACAATGGTACTAATATGTCTTAAGGAGCGATGCAGGATTTTTGTCATCGTGAGCATATCCGGCTTGATGTTTCTGCAGTAGCTCATCCACAATCTAACGGGCAGGCCGAGCGGGCAAATCAGCAAGTGTTGCGAGGAATCAAACCCCGACTCATGATTCCCCTGGAACGCACCCCGGGGTGTTGGGTTGAGGAGTTGCGTTCAGTACTATGGAGCATCCGGACCACCCCGAACCGTTCTACGGGTTTTACTCCTTTTTTCTGGTATATGGAGCAGAAGCCGTTCTTCCCACTGACATTAGGCATGACTCGCCCAGAGTTGCTGCTTATGTGGAACAGGACAACGAGTTGGCGCGTCAAGATTCTTTGGACGCTTTGGAGGAAGCACACGATTTGGCTGCAGCCCATTCGGCGATTTATCAGCAGGACTTGCGGCGTTATCACAGCCGCCAGGTCAAGAGCCGAACCTTTCAGGAGGGCGACTTAGTACTTCGATTAATACAAGATCGTACTGGCATGCATAAGTTATCACCACCATGGGAAGGACCATTCGTCGTCAGCAAAAGCCTTCGCAACGGGTCCTACTATCTGGTGGATCTATGACCTGATTGGCCAACCACGGAGGCTGAGTCAACTCGCCCCTGGAACATAGCCCACTTCCAGCCTTATTACACTTGAGCTAATTAGTCTGCCTTTTTGTAAGTTTTTTCATTTCTTATGAAGCAATAAAGTTGATGCCTCCAGGCTCGGGGGCTTTCCTGCTAATTCATCTTATTGAAAGTATGGATCTTTATTTTACACTTCAAAAATTCGCCCAAGCAGGGACGCTATCTATACCAAAGAGCTTAAGTCGCCATGATGCGCTTATTACAAAACTGGGTATCGATAAGCCAAAGAGGATCGAAGTTGCTACAAGCGCGCGATTCAAACATAGGCGCCTTATATGATTCTGTGGATTAGGCCGGCTTACTTGAGGGCAGTTTGTTCTCAAGTCGTTTTGTGGTAATAGCGTATATGCTTCTACAATCCTATGACGGTCTTTCCCTTAATCATAGGTCACTTGGGGGCTTCCTCTCACTGAGATCAGCCTTACTACCCATTTGGCGTGCGAAAAATTACCGCATTACAAATGGTTATACTGGACTGTGTGTTGGCTGAATCTCCATATGGACCCATGAATTCTTGGAGAGTTACTCCGCTTATGGACCCTGAACTCGCCTTGGTTAAAACATGTCTGGTACCGGCTAGCACCTCACATGGAAAATAGAGAAACCATTGGTTCACTGAACCCGCTTCACTGAAGCTTGACTCGCGCCTGATCAGCCGGTCTAAATACTTGAGCTTTTTATACAAAAGTCTCCCTCGGATAGCACTTGAGTTTATATAACTCGTCCTATCCTATCGCGACCTGATGAGCCAACTAAATTGCTATTTTTTACCTTCCTGGCACTGCCACAAGGTATTTCAGACTTTTTTCTGACTCGCCTCAAATATCTTGGGTCAGTTATTATTTATTATCATCCATTACTCACTGAGATGATTTGATATGTGTCTTTAAGCCTAACAGGTTGATGATCAAAATCATTATAGCCACGGCGGGTCAAGCATCTTGAAAAGACGCCTTGAGGGCGGGTCAAGCATTTTAAGGCGCCTTAAAGGCGACATAAGGGTTTTCAAGACATCGCAAAAGCAGTTTGATCTCTATAAAGGACTTATTACATGGCTCTGATGGCCAAATCCATAAAGGATTATTCTACTGACGTCCTCGGGTCAGCCTGTTGCGAGCTCTGGCCGACTTCAATTTGCAAGTCGCCCAGTACCCAGTTACACTTGGATAACGCGGCGAACTCATCTTCATCGTTCAACACTAATGAGAGATCCACCTCCAAGTCAAAAGGATTCTTGGGTCGACGCGGAGTTAAGCTGTTTGTCACAATGGTTGGCGGGTTGATTTTCTTGTTCTTGTGGTCATAGGCGGCTTGGTATTTTGATAAATCCAAGCTTGCTGCAAGCTGAGTCGCTGCCAAATGGGATTCTTTGACAACACGCTAGTAATCTTCTTCAGCGAATTCTGACCCGTCATCCTTGAGCTGGGGAAAGCCTGCCGCTACCTCTTCAGGGTTTATTTCTGGAGGATACGCCAGACACCGACTCAGAGTAGTCAGTGCTCCTTTTCAGGCAGCAGATCGAGTCAGCTCACCAATTTGAGGAGGAAGAGTAGATAAGCAGCCAAGCATCTTGTTTATGGATGTTATGGGTTCCTTGGCACCCATCACTGCTTTCACGGTCAGCACACTTCTGATATACAGCTGCTCCGTTAACGTGTAAATCGCCTTCAGCATCAGGACACAATCATTCTGAAGATTGGCGGCTCTCGGACCTGCATAAGGAGTACCGATGGTCAGAAATTTCTACGTACTAAGTTATTTATTTACAAAGTACAAAGTCAGGGTTTGGTTTTTTACCAAAGACGGCTTGTGCCATGTTGGAGATATGTCGCTTTAAGCCGGCCAGCTCTTGTTGCACAATATCCAACTTAGCTTCGGCCTTTTCTGCTCGCTTTATCAGGGCATTTTGATCAGCTTGAGCCCTTTTTAAGTCGGCTTTTAGCTTCTCCATCTCAAATAAGATCAGTTGACACTTCTCTTCTGACTTTGCTCGGGCATCCTGCTGATCGGTTAAATTTTTCTTCAAATCGCCAAGTGCTGATTCAGCTTGGGTAAGTGATTCCTGTCAAAATATATGGTCAAGGGGCAAGTCTCAGAATTATTGCAACCAACATCCCTGACACTTGGGGGCTAATGTATAATTTTTTAGATAAATTATACAGTATCAAGACCCGGCTCATCTTTTTACAGATGACCCGGCCCTTGGGGGTTACAGGTCGAAAGTTTTTCTTCAATTATCAAGACCCGGCTCATCTTTTTACAGATGAACCGGCCCTTGGGGGTTACAGGTCAAAAGTTTTTCTTCAATTATCAAGACCCGGCTCATCTTTTTACAGATGACTCGACCCTTGGGGGTTACAGGTTGAAAGTTTTCTTCAATTATCAAAGACCCGACTCATCTTTTTACAGATGACCCGACCCTTGGGGGTTACAGGTTGATAGACTTAGTTTACTATTAAGACCCGACTCATCTTTTTGTAGATGACCCGACCCTTGGGGGTTAATAAGGATAATACGGTATGCAATAAGACGTACCTCATGTTTTTTCTTCAGCATAAGAAGCAGACTTTTTTCCATTTCATAACTCGCCTCCAGGCGACTTGCAAAGCCCGAGCAAAGTTCTGTGAATTCAAGATTTTCATACTGGGAGAGCTTAGCCTTGGAAAGTTCATACTCAATAGCAGGTTGAGCTGATGATGATACATGCTTCAACAAAACTGTTGTGGCCGGCTTAGAAAAGCGAGTGCCGGTGATGACCACAGTGTCTGGGTCTTCTGCTATTTTCAATGGACTTGGCGGATTAGGCGTTTCCATGGTTTCCTTGGGCGAGCTTGGGAGATCCACTTGATTCTCAGTTTTATCTTGGGCCGGGTTATCCTGGATCGGCGCCGATTTTTCAACAGGCTCCGAAGCTGTAATGGGAGTTGACCCGCTAGTTTTCCTTTTCTTCACCTGTGCCCTAAAAGGAAAAGGGGGTGCGCTTAAAGAAACAGACATTACCACCATCACAACAAGGTAAGTGTTATAAAAGACTTACCCTGGGACGCGAATCATCAGTGGAAGTGCTGACATCACTGAGTCGCCGGATGAAGGAGGAGAACTCTGCAAAAATAACGCTTCAAGATGTGAGCGAGTTATAAACGCGATCCAAAATGAAATGAAGAGGTGCTATTAAAAGATACCTCATTTTGCCTTTTCTTAGTTTTTGTTGGTAACCCGGACACCAAGTCTCCAGAATGACTCCGAGTTTTCCGATTTGAAGCATGTTGCGCTTTCTTCAAAAGGAAATTTGGATCCAAACAAGAATTTGGGTGTGAGAAGGGAACTTTCCCACAAATTCGCCTGGCCGGCTTAGGTGGAGGAGAAGATGAGTCGGAGGAAACAGAAATTACCTCTACGGAGTCTTCCTGGCTTTCATTTTCCTCATTCTACACAAGAGATACAGAGGCGCAAACACAAAACTATCAACAATGAATGGCAAGTTAAAGAAGATGGATTTTTACCTCTGAAAGTACGTCACCGACTTGGGATTCGTCGGCGTCACATGGCTCAGTGACGGCGGCTTTGCCCTTGCCCTTGGACTTCTTCTTTGGAGGCGGCTTGGCTTGCTTCAAGGCCATCTTTTTTGGCCTCCTGGACCAGAATTTGTCACCTTTCTGAAATGGCATTTTTTTATTATAAGAGGTCATGGCTCAAGTAAGACGGAAGGAATAAAGCAAAAGCGGGTTAAGTTATTTACATTTGGTGCCGGGTTGATCTTGCAGAACGGCTTAAGACCTATTTGGTCGCACTTGGCCATGGGTTCGCCGGTCAATTTCTTGATGATGGTTACAATATCATTTTCTGTCAGTGCTGTGTGGAAGTAGCACTGGGCATGATCCAGGGTGCCGTCAAAATCACACATTAATCCGTCCCGGCGACTTAAGGGGAGGATACGCCATTCGACCCAGCAGCGGATGAAGTCAACCCGAGTAAGGCCGTTGTTTGTCAGAGATCTTAACTCGGACACTACTGGGATAAAATCTGACTCCTCTTCTTCGGTGAGCTTGTCTGGGAGTTTGAAATTTGTTGGAAGGCGCTCCTTCCTATAGCCAAGAAGCTTGTTCTCACCCTCGGGCGAAGTCTCCTGGCAGTAAAACCAAGACTCGCCCCAGCCTTTGGGATGGCTTGGCATGGCGATTGACGGGAATGAACTATCCTACGGCGTTGAACATTGACACCTCCAAGCTCCAAGCTAGGGCCATTGGAAAATTCTGTCTGGCGATTCAAATGGAAGAAGTACCAGAATAAAGGAACTGAGGGTTCCATCCGCAAGTAGGCTTCACAGAACACCTGGAACTGCCATAAATTGCTTATCGAGTTGGGCCCTAAGTCCTGGAGGTGGACATTCATGAAGGTCATGGCATCTCTGAGGAATTTTGATCCGGGCGGCTTAAAACCCCGTTCAAGGTGTTCAACAAAAACAACTATTTCCCCTTCCTTCGGGTTGGGGATCTCTTCTCCTAACCCGGAACGCCAACAGATAACCTCTTGAGGGTCCAGATTCCCCGTTTTCACACAGTTGTTAAGGAGAGTATCATCAACCTTGGTCGGGAGCCAATCATTTTTGAAAATGGTGCCCATGTTACAAAGGGACAAAATTACGGGTAAATGAACTCGCCAAGCACCTACTAAATGGTGAAACAGATTCATTTGACTCGCCAAACAATTTGCCTGATAGCTGAGGGAGTTTTTTGACTCGCCGATAAAGGTCCGGGTCAGGATACTAGGGCAACTTATGAAATTCCTACTACTTAAAAGGAAAGATGGTTCAGAACTTCAGTAGGGTCCGCCAAAATGGTGAAGTATGAATCTATAAACAGGTTTCACGCGAGAGGCAGTAATATATGGATCTACAGAACATGCAGAAATGCATGCGAAAAGGTCTGGGTAAAACGACCTATGACTAAGGTGAAAACAGTACACTTGATCTCGTGAAATCCTTTCTAAGTCTGCAAATCAAGGCTAAGCAATTAAGGGTATGGAAAATGTTGCTGTATTCACTATCGTCACCACCAACTAGCCGGGAATTACAAAGCTATTCGAGATGTTCTAAAGAAACAGTGGACATGAACCTCGAGAAGCTTAGATATGCCTTCAATGGCAGGAGGCTGACCTGGTAAATGCAGCTGGAGGTGTCCGAAGAAAGATTCGCGGTGAGCATCGCACGTTCAGCAGCTCCCAGACGGCGACGAAGATCTCGGACGGCGACGGAGCTCTCGGGCGGCGACGAAGTGCTCGGGCAGCGACGAAGCTCTCGGGTGGCGACGAGGCTCTTGGTGCGGCGGCGAGGAAGAAGGGGGCGACAAGATGGGTAGGTGGAAATGTGCCCTGTCCCCTCCTCCCGCCTATTTATCAGGTCAGGCACTGGGATCGAGGCGCCACGAGCGGGAACTGGCAAAAAGGACAAAGATTCGCCATGATGGCGGCCCAAAATGTTTGGGATAGCGATACCGAAGGATCCGTTGGAGATTACGTCAGCATCTCTTCCGAGATTAAAGGGATAGGAAGGCGCCAACAAGAAGTGGTTCAACGACTTGAGTTTTTTCGCAACAGATGGCGGTTTAAGTGCATGGTGCGTAAAAAGAGTGAGATTAATCGCCCCTAACTGGGTGAGGATATTTGCGTGAAAAAATTCAAGTCAATCCGGGGCCTAATGTAGGGGATACTATCTGTTGGGTAACCCGCCCTAGTTGGGCCAGGTCACCCAAGCTGGCGACTCATCTCCAAGTGGTTCCGTCCTTGGCCCAGCAAGGCCGGGAGTCGTATGACGGTTCAGGACCTTCGGGAGAAGTCCATTTTAGGAAAGATCTTCAAGTCTTGGAAAGATGGCGACTTAGAGATAGGAAGGATCACAATTTATGTATAGGAAAGGACTCTTCTAAACCCTAAGGGTTCGACCTGTATATAAAGGCGAGTCCCAGGGAAGGAGAGGGGAGGTGAAAAATCATCGAGTGCTAGGTCAGGCGAGTTACGCCCCCTTGTAATCGAAACATCATCAATACAAACACCAAGCAGGACGTAGGCTTTTACCTCCTCACGAGGGGCCGAACCTGGGTAAATCTCTGTCTCGCTACCGCATAACCCCTTTGAGTCGCCACCAAGGTGCGATGGCTCCAACACTAAGTCCTTTCACGAGGAAATCTACCGTGACAAAACCACGACACCTCCCCTCGCTCCAGAACCCATCACTCCACCTCACCAAGACCCCAATCGCCTCCCTAGGCACCCCAGTAAGCAAGTAGAGCCCCAGTGCTAGAGATCGACCGAGGCCCCTCCGGCACGGAGCTCCGGTCGATCTCCGGCGACACGTCGGCTCTCGCATCCCTCTGCCCACCAAAGCACTCCCCGTGACCCTAGGAAGCTTTCCCCCCTCTTCCCTGATGAAATCCGTGCCCGTAGCTACCACCTCCACCTTCACCCGAAACCCCTCCACCGCAGCTACCTCGTCGACGGTGAACCTGAGCCCCTCCACCGTCAACTCGACCACCAGCACGTAGGCGACAACGAGCCGGACCCATTCCTGTCGTCGTTAGGGCCCGAGGACGTCGGTAGCCACACCGGCGTGCTCCTCCTCCTCTCTAGCCATAGGTAGGAGACGACCCCGACAGGTGTGCCCCACCTGTTGGTGGCCCATCTCTCTCTCCCTCGCTGTCTACAGCCACTGAGCGCACGGGCCCGCGCGTCAAGTTCAAACCTGACGGCGCGCGCGCCTCGGAAGGCTGGTTGGCTAGCCAGTTGGCTGGCCCAGTCCCAGGCCAAGCCAGGCCACGGGCTATAGCCCTTTCCTTTTTATTTTAAAACTTGATTTTCAATGATTTTTGTAAAAAGATTTAACAAGTGAAATAATATGATTTTTCCACAGTTGTTTTTCTAAAAACATGTAGTATTCAACAGAACCATTGAAGTAATTTTTGCAACAACTATTCTATTTTATAATAATAAAAATGGTTAAAATGGAATAGTTTTGCTTCTGTTATATGGATTTTAAAAATATTCTCTCACTAAAACTAGAGACAAATAATTTTTAAAATAACAATAGGGATTTATCATAATTAAACAACATTTTAAAGTGATTTTGTGATATATTTTGGAGTGAGCTACTTATTGCATTTATTTATTACGACGATAGAAAACCCGTGTGACGAAGGAGTTGGAGCGAAAGACCTCGAAGACCCCGGATACCTAGCAGACCAAAGCAAGCAACCCTTTGACCATGACTGAGCATATGTTATATTGCATACTAGTGTAGCAAGTATTTCCGTTGCATGTGATCTTAAGTATTGGGTAAATCATTGAAGTGATGTTACCGAAGGCTCCTCCGGCGCACTTGCATTTTGAGCATGATCCTACCACCTATGAGGGTCATGCTAATATCAGTTGACAAGTAAAGCTAGAATAGAAGTAGCACAAGCATGTTGTTGGTATAAATCAAAGGTTTGTGAAAACCCCATCAGGTTCCACTAATGCCCGAGGGTGTTGATGAGTTAGGTGGCCACTTTTGGTGAAGTGGTGCATCAGGTATTTTGTGAGAGTATGGTTTTGGAAATGGGAATAGATTTATGATGTGTCGATCGTCCCAACCTTACATGTACGACCACGTTACCCCTTTATGGGACGGGGCTGTGTTGATTGCTCTAGTCGGCGCTAGCAAAGAGCCGCATTACTAGTGGCGAGAGTGATGTGTAGTCACTCTCGTGATGGGGTCATGCCAGGTAGGGCGACTATGCCGTTCTACGTGTTCCAGGCACACCGTTGGTCCCCGCATGGTTGATATTATCCAGAGTCGGTGCTCGTAAGACGTACAACATGTGGGCTGGGTCCAATTGAGTGGACCTCTTTGTCCAGTATCGTCAGGGGAAAGGCATTGATCGGGTACTTACCTCGGGTATGTTATATACCGCGAGTCGTGGATGATACAGAAGTTTCCTGGATCTCGTGGGTCCAGCGTACTACCTCTGCAGAGTGTAAAACTATTCGAATAGCCGTATCCACGGTCAAGGACAGTTGGGTAATCCTGCTTAAACTACGTCCATCCGTTTCCGCATAAACCAAGTGTGTGTGTGAGAGTGTGGTGTTAATATGAAAGAGTTGATATGACCAAGTTTGGTGACTTGGCATATAGGGTGAATCCAGAGTATTCAGCACTTGACAGATATGTTGATATGTGTAACTTGTTCTTCAAATCAACATCTAGTTTATGATGCATATCCATGATCAAGTTTACTCATAGATAAGATGCTATCCACCAAAGATACATATTATTGTTATCCTTCAATTGCATTGTTCATATCATGGGCTGTTTGCGAGTACATTCAAAAGTACTCATTGGCTTGCCACTGGTTATATTATTGACCAGACATGGAAGGACTAGAGTTTGGAGAAGAGTACGTCTTCGGAGACACCCCTGCGAACTAGGATGCTTCCCAGTCAGAATGCCTGTTGGTGTAGGCTGATGGCATGGGCACCCGCTTAGCCCTAAGATTTCCGCTACTAGTTGTATCCGTGTAAATTTGCCTTATAGGCCCTACCATGTGAACCTGACCATTCGGTCACGTGATGTAATAATTTGGTACTACGATGTAAGACTCTCAATATTCAGTATCTGTGTGTTCGTTGAGCATTGATCTCTGGGATCGCTGAGCATGTTCATTCGGCGATCTCGACTCATAAGTCGGGGTCCCCACACCGTCCCGCGATCCCACCACGATCCATCCCGATCTAGTGCCGAACGTACAACACCTCCTCGTTCAGCACACGTGCACCTCGATGATGATCTCCACCTTCTTGATCTAGCAAGAGAGACGAAGAGGTAGTTGAATTCTACGGCAGCACGACGGCGGTGCGGTGATGGTGGTGGACCTACTCTGATAGGGCTTCATCGTACCGTACCGAACTAGCTACGGGGTGTCACGAAGTGGTGAAGGGAGAGAGGGATGCGCCTTGGCATGAGGTGCCAAAAGCCTCTCTCACCTCCACTATATATTGGAGGGAGGGGAGGGGTGGCGCCCTAGGGCAAGGCCCTAGAGTTCGGACGAATCCAACAAGAGAGGGAGGAGTCCTCCTCCAACACAACTTGGAAGGAGTCTTCCTTCCCAATTCGGTTTTGGCCCTTCCTCTTTTTCTCCCTTGGCCAAAATAGCCTCTTTGGGCTGGCCAATAGCCCACTAAGGGCTGGTGCGCCACTCTTGGGCCTCTTTGGTTCTCTCCCGGATGATTGGCCCCTCCCGTTGGAACTCCAGAACCCATTTGTCACTCCCGGTACTTTACTGGTAATCCCCGAAAACCTTCCGGATGCCAAATGGATACTTCCTATATATCAATCTTTGTCTCTGGACCATTCTGGAAACCACCGTGATGTTCGGGATCTCATCTGGGACTCCGGACAACCTTCGGTTACCAACATCAATAATTGAACTATTCTAAAACGTCATCGAACCTTAAGTGTGTAGACCCTGCGGGTTCGAGAACTATGTAGACATGACCTAAGACACTCTCCGGTCAATAACCAAGAGCGGGACCTGGATGCCCACATTGGCTCCTACATATTCTACGAAGATATTTATCGGTTGAACCTCTATGTCAAGGATTCAGTTAATCCCGTATGTTGTTCCCTTTGTCCTTCGATATGTTACTTGCCCGAGATTCGACCGTCGCTATCTCTATACCTACTTCAATATCGTTACCGGCAAGTCTCTTTACTCGTTCCATAATACAAGATCCCATGACTAACTCCTTAGTCACATTTCTTACAAGGCTTGGTGTGATGTTGTATTACCGAGTGGGCCCTCATGACGAGTTGATGGATATACTTCTCGCCCCTCGTTGGTTTCCCCAAGTGGAGGGTGGAGATGTAGTCAGCAGCAGATTTCCCTTACACGGGAACTGTAAGGTTTATCGAACCAGTAGGACTCTGAGGATCAACAAGTAGGTGTCCGTTGCTTTGTTGCTAGCACAAGACGTGGACCTGCACACATAACAAATAACCTTGCTCCCAACGAGTACAGAGAGGTTGTTAATCTCTCTGCCCTTGTAGTTTGCAAAAGATCAAAACACAAGCGGGAATAGTGCTAGTGATTGCAATAGAAAAGTAAATAAAGCAGTAAATGGTGGAGGTGTGCTACATAAACAAAAGTACTTCCCTGGCAATGGTGCCAGAGATCCTTCTGTCGTCTCTTGAGCTTGCGTTGGTTTTTCACTTGAAGAGGAAAGGGTGATGCAGCACAGGAGCAGTAAGTATTTCCCTCAGTTTGAGAACCAAGCTATCAATCCAGTAGGAGAATCTCATCAAGTCCAGAGTACCTGCACAAACACAAAAGAGCTTGCACCCAACGCTATGAAGGGGTTGTCAATCCCTTATAGATTGTTTGCAAAGTGAGAACTGAAAGCAAAAAGGTAAACAAAGCAAAGTAAAAGTAAAAGCTGAGATGATAGTTGTGAATAGACCCGGGGGCCGTAGTGTTCACTAGTGGCTTCTCTCGTGAAAGCAAGTAGACAGTGGGTGAACGAATTACTGTCGAGCAATTGATAGAACCGCACAAAGTCACGACGTTATCTATGGCAATGATCATATCTATAGGCATCATGTCCAAAACAAGTAGACCGATACTTTCTGCATCTAGTACTATTACTCCACACGTCGACCGCTGTCGAGCATGCATCTAGTGTATTGAGTTCATAAGAACACAGTAACGCCTTAAGAAAGATGACATGATGTAGATGGACAATCTCAAATCTATGATGAAATCCCATCGTGTTACCCTTGATGGCAACAACATGATGCGTGCCTTGATGCCCCTTTTGTCACTGGGAAAGGTCACCGCACAGTATGAACCCAAAACCAAGCACTTCTCCCATTGCAAGAATCATAGATCTAGTTGGCCAAACAAAACCCAAGACTCGGAGAGACTTACAAGGATATCAAATCATGTAAATAAGAAATCAGCAAAGACTCAAATATAATTCATAGATAATCTGATCACAAATCCACAATTCATCGGATCTCGACAAACACACCGCCAAAGAGGATTACATCGTATAGATCTCCATGAAGATCATGGAGAACTTTGTATTGAAGATCCAAGAGAGAGAAGAAGCCATCTAACTACTAACTACGGACCTGTAGGTCTGAAGTGGACTACTCACGAGTCATTGGAGAGGCAATCATGTTGATGTAGAAGCTCTCCAGCTCCAAAGTCCCCTCCGGCATGGCACCGGGAAGGGTCTCCAGATGAGATCTCGCGAAAACGGAAGCTTGCGGCGGCGGAAAAGTGGTTTCGTGGACGCCCTGATTTTTTCTGGGATTTTAGGGAATATATAGGCCAAAGAGCTAGGGCAGGGGAGCGCCAGGGAGGCCACAACCTGGTGGCCGCGGGCCCCCTGGCCGCGGCAACAGGGCTTGTGGGCTCCCTGTGGGCCTCCTGCCTTGGCCCTCAAGTCCCCCGATCTTCTTTTGTTCTGGAAAAATTTATTTCGGGGTTTTATTCCATTTGGACTCCGTTCCAAAATCAGATCTGAAAAGAGTCAAAAACACAGAAAAAACTGGAACTGGCACTTGGCACTGAATTAATAAGTTAGTCCCAAAAAATATATAAAAGGTATATAAAACATCCAAAGTTGACAAGATAACAACATGATACCATAAAAATTATAGATACGTTTGAGACGTATCAAGCATCCCCAAGCTTAACTCCTCCTCGTCCTCGAGTAGGGAAGTGATAAAGAAAGATTTTTTGATGCTTTCATGCTACCTAGCATAGATGTCCTTTGTAACTCCTCTTATGTGACATGAATGTTCAGATCCGTTAGAATCAAAACAATAGTTTGCTATTGACGTGGAGACAATAATACTTCAAGAAAACTAGCAAGGTAATCATGAACTTTCAAAATAACAAGGCCAAAAGAAAGTTATCCCTACAAAATTATAGTCTGCCTATGCTCTATCATCCTTGTACAACAAATTTAAATCATGCATAACCTCGGTATCGGCCAAGTAATTGTTTTCACACCTTTACTTTCTCAAACTTTTTCAACTCTCACGCAATACATGAGCGTGAGCCATGGTTTTAGCACTATAAGTGGAATGCAGTGTGGTGGAGGTTGCAGGGCAAAGAAGGAGAAGATGGTCACGTTGACTAGGCATATCAATGAGCTATGGAGATGCTCATTAATAGATATCAATGTGAATGAGTAGGGATTGCCATACAAATGATGCACTAGAGCTAGGAGTATGTGAAAGCTCTTTAAGAAAACTAGTGGGTGTGCATCCAACTTGCTTGCTCACGAAGACCTAAGGCAATTTTGAGGAAGCCCATCATTGGAATATACAAGCCAAGTTATATAATGAAAATTTCCCACTAGCTATATGGTGGTGAGAAAACGAGAGACTCTCAATCATGAAGATCATGGTGCTTAATAAGCACAAGTGTGGAAAGATAGTAGCATTGTCCCTTCTCTCTTTGTCTCTCATTTTTTTGGTGGGCTCTTTGGCCTCTTTTTTTTGGGTGGGCATCTTTGGCCTCTTTTTGTAAATGGGCTTCACTGGCCTCTTTTATTTCCTCACATGGTACAATGCTCCATCAATGATGATCATCACACTTACAACTCAAAACTTAGAGCAATGATGACTCTATATGAAATGCGTTCGGTAGTGTACCGTGACAATGGTCTAGCATGGCATAGACATCAATGGAAACATCATGCTAGCTATCTTATGATCATGCAATGGCAATGTAGAAGCTGTGGCACATGTCATGGTGGTAGTTGCATGGCAATATATCTGGAATGGCTTGAAAAAGCCATAGTAGGTAGGTATGGTGGCTGTTTTGAGGGAGGCTAATGGTGGGTTTTATGCACCGACGAAAGTTGCACGACACTAAAGAAGATAGTGATGGTGGAAGGTGAAAGTGCATCTAAACCATGGACTCAACATTAGTCATGAAGAACTCATATACTTGTTGCAAAAGTTTTAGTAGTAATCGAAACAAAGCATTCAACGAATACTCCTAGGGGAAGGGTTGGTAGGTATAAACCATCGCGCGATCCCGACCGCTACACAAAGGATGACAATCAATAAACTAATCATGCTCAGACTTCATCACATAGCGGTTCGCCATACGTGCATGCTACGGGAATTACTAACTTCAACACAAGTATTTCTAGATCCACAACACCTTACTAGTGTATCTTCAATATTACCACAACCACAACTCAAAAGTAATTAAGATTAATCAAACTTCTCTAATTACTCAATGCACATGAAGGTGGAAGTTTTCATATCCCTTTGGATAACTACCCCTTTTGAGACTACTTTTGTAGCACAGATCAACTACCACGCCACGCGCTGCCGTGCTCCAAAATTTAGAAGTGAAGCACATTGAGCAAAATCAACTAGCTCAAAAGATATAAGTGAAACAAATGTGAGCTGAATTGCCTAACCAAAGGATATAAGTGAAGCTCGACAAAATCACGGTGAGTGCATGTCTCTCTCTCTAGGTGTGCAGCAAGGAAGATTGTGACACAACAAAAATAAAATACTCCTACGATACAAGACGCTCCAAGCAAAACACATAACATGTGGTGAATAAAAATATAGCCCCAAGTAACGTTGCCGATGGATTGAACACGAAAGAGTGCCTTCCCGGGGCATCCCCAAGCTTAGGATTTTTTGGCATCCTTGAATCAACTTGGGGTGCCTTGGGCATCCCCAAGCTTGAGCTCTTGACACTCTTTATCTCTTTGTCCATAAGAACTTCACCCAAAACTTGAAAACTTCACAACACGAAACTTAAACAGAAACCCGTGATAACATTAGTATAAGAAAGCAGACCACCACTTCCTTAGGTACTGTAGAAAACTTAAATTCTACTTATGTTGATGTTGGGTTACTGTATTTTCAATCTTACATGGCTAATACCCCCCGATACTATCCATAGTTTCATCAAAATAAGCAACCAACTCAACAAAAACAGAATCTGTTAACAGCAGACTAGTCTGTAGAAATCTGTATACTTCGTATACTTCTACTACTTCACAAATTCTGAAAAATTACGACAGTCTGAAGAATTTGCGTAGCAATCAGCAGCAAAAAGAATCAACTCCAAAGCCATCACAGAAAAAAATGAAAATTCTTTTCGTGAGCAGAAAGTTTCTGTATTTTCCAGCATGATCAAACGATCATCCCCAAGATTAATCATAACGGTTTCACTTGGCACAAACGCAAAAGAAACACAAAAAACACAATCATAACAGAATTATGAAAGTGTGGAAAACACAAAACAGAAAGAAAAATGATAGATTCGTTGGGTTGCCTCCCAACAAGCGCTATTGTTTAACGCCCTTAGCTAGGCATTGATAATTCAACGATGCTCACACAAAAGACAAGAATTGAAGCACAACGAGAGCATTATAAAGCATGTGAAAATCACATCTAAGTCTAACATACTTCCTATGCATAGTCATTTTATAGGAAAACAGATTGTCAAGACAACCAATAGTTACCATATGCAAGGAAGAAGAAAGAGACAATAGCAATCTCAACATAACGAGAGGTGATTCAGTGATATGAAAGTTTCTACCACCATATTTTCCTCTCTCATAATAATTACATGTGGAATCATATTCGAATTCAACAATTTAACTACCACATATGATATTCTTTTCATGATCCACATGCATGCAAAGTTGACGCTCTTCAAAAATAGTGGGATTATCATCAACAAAGGTCATGACTTCTCCAAACCCACTTTTAAAAATATTGCAAATATCATATTCATCATGAGGCTTAAACAAATTTTCAAGATCATAAGAAAAATCATCGCCCCACTCATGATCATTGCAACAAGTAGTGGACATAGAAAAACTAGCATCCCCAAGCTTAGGGTTTTGCATATTCTTAGCATGATTGTCACTAATGGAATTTATAGTGAAACCATTGCAATCATGCTTTTCATCCAAGGAGCCCTCGTGAATCACTTCAGAAATTTCTTCCTCACAATTTTTAGATTCACGTATCTCAAGCAAAACTCCGTAAAGATAGTCAAGTGCACTCAACTCACTAACAATTGGATCAACATAATTGGATCTCTTAAAGAGATTAGCAAGTGGATGAGGATCCATATCACTAGATTTTTAGCAAGCGAAGATGCAAGCATAATGAAGGAACATAGCTCACAAGCAAAGGAAAGGCAAACGAAAAAGGCAAAAGAAAACGGGAAATGTGAAGTGGGGGAGAGGAAAACGAGAGGAAACTGAAAAAAAGGTAAATGCAAGAGATGAGTTTGTGACACTTACTTGGATAGATCTTGACTTGATCTCTCCCGCGCAATGGCGCCAGAAATCGGCGTGTTGATGGGAGATTATTCTTGTCTTGATACTCCTCGGCAAGCGATCCTCCCCAGCAACGGCGCCAGAAATCCTTCTGCTACGTCAACAAAAGTACTTCCCTAGCAATGGTGCCAGATATCCTTCTATCGTCTCTTGAGCTTGCGTTGGTTTTTCCCTTGAAGAGGAAAGGGTGATGCAGCACAGGAGCAATAAGTATTTCCCTCAGTTTCAGAACCAAGGTATCAATCCAGTAGGAGAATCTCGTCAAGTCCAGAGTACCTGCACAAACACAAAAGAGCTTGCACCCAACGCTATGAAGGGGTTGTCAATCCCTTATAGATTGTTTGCAAAGTGAGAACTGGAAGCAAAAAGGTAAACAAAGCAAAGTAAAAGTAAAAGCTGAGATGATAGTTGTGAATAGACCCCGGGGCCGTAGTGTTCACTAGTGGCTTCTCTCGTGAAAGCAAGTAGATGGTGGGTGAACGAATTAATGCCGAGCAATTGATAGAACCGCGCAAAGTCATGACGTTATCTATGACAATGATCATATCTATAGGCATCACGTCCAAAACAAGTAGACCGATACTTTCTGCATCTACTACTATTACTCCACAGGTCGACCGCTATCCAGCATGCATCTAGTGTATTGAGTTCATAAGAACAGAGTAACGCCTTAAGCAAGATGACATGATGTAGATGGACAATCTCAAATCTATGATGAAAGCCCATCTTGTTACCCTTGATGGCAACAACACGATGCGTGCCTTGCTGCCCCTTTGGTCACTAGGAAAGGTCACCGCATGGTATGAACCCAAAACCAAGCACTTCTCCCATTGCGAGAATCGTAGATCTAGTTGGCCAAACAAAACCCAAGACTCGGAGAGACTTACAAGGATATCAAATCATGCAAATAATAAATCAGCAAAGACTCAAATGTAATTCATAGATAATCTGATCACAAATCCACAATTCATCGGATCTCGACAAACACACCACCAAAGAGGATTACAACGGATAGATCTCCATGAAGATCATGGAGAACTTTGTATTGAAGATCCAAGAGAGAGAAGAAGCCATCTAACTACTAACTACGGACCCATAGGTCTGAAGTGGACTACTCACGAGTCATTGGAGAGGCAATGATGTTGATGTAGAAGCTCTCCAGCTCCAAAGTCCCCTCCGGCAGGGCACTGAGAAGGGTATCCAGATGAGATCTCGTGGAAACGGAAGCTTGCGGCGGCAGAAAAGTGGTTTCGTGGACGCCTTGATTTTTTCTGGGATTTTAGGGAATATATAGGCCAAAGAGCTAGGGCAGGGGAGCGCCAGGGAGGCCACAAGCCTGGTGGCCGCGGGCCCCCTTGGCCGTGGCAACATGGCTTGTGGGCTCCGTGTGGTCCTGCTGCCTTGGCCCTCAAGTCCCCCGATCTTCTTCTGTTCTGGAAAAAAATTATTTCGAGGATTTTATTCCGTTTGGAATCCGTTCCAAAATCAGATCTGAAAAGAGTCAAAAACACAGAAAAAACAGGAACTGGCACTTGGCACTGAATTAATAAGTTAGTCTCCAAAAAGATATATAAAACATCCAAAGTTGACAAGATAACAACATGAAACCATCAAAAATTACAGATACATTTGAGACGTATCAAGGTGTAAGCAATGGTGGTAATATGGACCAGAGTCACATGATGTTCACTAGTGATGTCTCTATCCCAAAAGACGATAAACAACTATGCTTGGGTAAACAAATTACAACTGGGCAATTGACAAAATTATAAACGCACCGCAATGCTAATCATGCTACTAGAAAGTTAGAGGCTCAAAAGTAATGGGCAGTACGCCAAGACAAGTAGACCGTTTATTTATCAGCATCTACTTACTAATCATCCACCTTGAGATATCTGTCCTGAACATCTCGCTCGTATTAAGTTGCGAGCCCCACCCAAAGTGTAAACTCAAAGCAACAGACAACTGCATTAACGAACTTTGCGTAAGGTAAATAATTCTTGCAATCGTGGTCACAAGCACTATTTTTTTCTCCCTGGTGGCAACAACACATCCCCTAGTCTCATGTTTCTGTCACTCAAGCTAGACAACAGGGGCATGAACCCACAATCATGCATAACGCTCCCTCTTGGAGTTACAATCTACTACTCGGCCAAAGTAATAAAAAGCGATGGAGAACATACATGAATTACATAAGAACATAATATAAAAGTATAATCAAATATATAACTCATCACAATCTGAACATAATATCATAATCCATCGGATCCCAGCAAACCGAGCATAGCAATAGCAGGAAAATTACATAGATGCCTTGATCATGTAGGGCAGCTCACAAGGGCTAATCATTGAAGCGCGAGATTGGAGAGAAGACATCACATAGCTACTGGTCATGGACTCATGGTCCAAGGAGGACTACTCACGGCACGTCCGGGAAGCGTCCATGGCGGTGGAGAAGCTCCCGGAGGTCAATCCTCCCTTCGGCAGGGTGCCGGGAAGAGGTTTCCTGACGCTCCCGATCTCGGAAGCGCTGTCGCGGCGGAAAAATGGAGAAATTCATGATTCTTGATATGATGGAAGGGTTTCCGATTGGAGGGGTAAATATAGGCCAAAGGAGGGTGTCAGAGGACATGGGGCCCACCCAGGCAGTCTGTGGGCGCGGCCAGGGGCCAGGCCGCGTAGGGAGGCCGCCTGGGCAGCCCCTGGCTCCCATCTGGCCCACCTTTGGTGCTCCGGAAGCTTCCGTTATGCTGATTTTTATATATATTTCTCTGGATTTTTGGGGCTCCGGAAATTTGGGTAAAAGCCCCTAAAAAAGACATCAGCAGAGAGAAACTAGGACTGGGTGAACTGAGTTAGTAGGTTAGTCCAAATATGTGTAAAAAGATATAAAAGTGTAGCAAAACATATAACAATATCACCCAAAAGATCATTGAACAAGCATAAATTATAGATACATTTGGGACGTATCAACATCCCAAGCTTAATTCCTGCTCGTCCTTGAGTAGGTAAATGATAACACAAGTAATTTTTCTGGTGACATGCTTACACAGATATAAGAACTTAAAAGTAAAGCAAGTAAGATATGCAATTCAAGTCAAGACAATAACAAGCAAGAGTCTATATTTAGTATTGAAGTTAGCAAAGTAAGAACATAAAGGTGCAAGAGCTCTCGCTGTCCGTGACTCGAATGTCTTCAAATGGTGTTTGCGTGCAAGAAATGGGAGATGGGTTGAGAGTATAAAATATATTTTTTAATTGAGAACTCAATCTACTAAAATTCACACTTGGTCTCCTTCAGAATCTTATTTTGACTGATTCCCAGACCACTAGTCAGGCACAAGTCAAAATGATCCTCTCCTTTTCGACTTTGAGCACTCATGCAATGTATGAGCACAAGCAAGATATATTGGCACTTAGGATGGCAAAGAGAATAATGGTGGGGAAGGAAGACAAAAAGGTCTGGAAGTCTCACATCAATGAGGACAACCATAGGTGAGAGAAAGCCAAATGATAGATCTGATATGAGGAGTAGGGATTGCCATGCAACAGATGCACATATGAGCTAAGGTAAGCTCTCCAATGGAACTAGTGGGGGTGCATCCAACTTGCTTTCTCATGAAGTCTTAGAACTCATTTGGGGAGGCTCATCATTGGAATATACAAGCCAAGTTCTATAGTGTAAGGGTCCCCACATAGTTATGCATGAATGATAATCTCTATGGTTTACAAATATAACAATGGAGTACACGTGTGGATCTTTCAAAAAGAATAGTAGTGTTGCCCCCTTCTCTCTTTTTATTTCTTTCTTTATTTTATTTTTATTTTTTGTGGACTCTTTGGCTCTTTCTATTTATCTCTCATTTGTCCTCTTTGGGATCTTTTAATTTGTCATCTTTGGGATCTTTTCCTCACCTAAGGGCAACACTCTATGTTCTACAAGAATAAAAAGAAGATCATCACACTTTATAGTAAGTACACACATAAAGACAAATGAAAACTATCATGATGTATGCAAATGTATGCTTCTGCCAGTGTAGCAGGATATGCAATGATACTAGCGCGTCATGTAGCAATAATAAGGGCAAGGCCCAACTAACATGCGGTTCCTAGATCAAGCAAAAGCATGTATGACATGAAGATCAAGTCATGAGATGGTGGATGTTGCATGGCAATGTATCTCAGAAAGGCTATGGAAATGCCTTAATAGGTAGGTATGATGGCTGTTTTGAGGAAAGATATAATGATGCTTATGATGACAGAGCGTATCATGCCAAGGGTTTGGATGCACCAACAAAGTTTGCACCAACTCTCAAGATGAGAAAGGGCAATGCACGGTGACTAAAAGGCTAGCAAAATATGGATGGTGGAAGTGCCAACAATCGAATACTCACATTAGTCTGAAGAACTCATGCACTTATTATCGGTAACTCTCTATCTAGTCAGGAGATTCTCAAAGAGACAAGTACCCCGAGGAGGAGTGTTTGGGGGTTTGGCTATACTTGCGCATCCTCGCCCCATGGTAACGTGAGGGTACTCTATATATTCCAACCCCTCCAGAGGTTAGCGATCAATCTAGTAGCTAGAGTTCTCAACTATTTCTTTAGTTCTTGAAAAACACACGAATTTCCCAAAATACGACACCTATCACTAATAGGCTCAAGCTCTTGGCACCAATAGTCCAAACATTACTCAAATCAATACCTCAAAAATATTGCAAGTTACTTCTGTACTTAAATAGCAACCTCAATTACCTACTCATGCAAGACTGTGACATCCTCGGATTAGGCTACAGTAACCCTTGTGATCAAGCTAGAGTGATCCCACACTAATGTTGCCACGTCACCGTGATTTCTATCGTTGATCTCGTGTTAGTCGAAACCGAGTCAAAATTCAAAATTTAAAAATAAATCGAACGAGCAAAGTTTTCGATTGTTAAAATAAAAATGTCGGATGAGTTACAAAATTCCATAATAATTTATAAAGTTGAATCGGGCATTTTTGATTTTTTTTAAACCCCTATACATTTAAAATTGAAACTATATATAAAAAATAAATAAATAAAATAAAGTAGTAAAAAACCAAACAAAGCCCATGGCCCAGCCGGCCACACCCACCAGCGCACCTATACTATGGGGGTATAAAACCCCCGAGGAACCCTAGAGCCCTCCTCTCCCCATCCCCAGTTCCCTGCCCCGCCGCCAGGGCCAACCCCACGTCGCTCTCTCCCCTGGACCGACACCCCACCTCGCCCCTGCGCCTCGGTCTCCCTCCCCAATCGCCCGAGCAACCGTCACCGTGAGCGCCTAACTCCGCGCCAGCCGCTCCTCCCTAGATCGCCTCGCTCCCTCCCCATCTATCACTAGCACGCTCCCTGGAACGAACCCCACTCCCTTCCCCACGACACCCACCCCCCAGATCCCATCGCCCCTGCTCCCCTCCTCTCCCGTCGCTCGCCCCAGCGCCCCACCGCGCCATCTTCCTGGCTCGCGTCTCCCCTCCCCATCCCCTCGCGCCGCCGCGGCCCCTCCTCCAGCCGCCGGCGCCCGCGCCCTGCGGCCCCCGCTCCGGCTCCCTCCCTTCGTCCTGGTGCTCGCCTCTCCCCGCCCCAGCCTCCTGCATCGTCTGCCGGTGCCGGCCACGACGCCAGGCCTCCCCCTCCCCTCACAGCGCCGCCGTCACCCTTCTCCAGCACCTGCCCGGGGCCCTCCAACACGCCGGATCCGCCCCGCTGCCGGCCACCTCGACGCCGACACCGCTCCGAGCCACCACAACCACCGGCCTCCTCGTCATCTTCTCCATCAGAGTCTCCGTCCTCCTCGTCAACGGCTCCATCGACCCTCGCCGACCCGCCCCCCTACAACGTGGGTGAGAACACCCCTCTCATCCTCTCCCCCCTCCGGTTCCGTTTCGGCGTTCATCGCCTCGTCCCGACGTAGTTGACCTCTCCTGTGAGAGGAGGAGGTGGAGCTTTGTCTACTGTCTCTCTGTTGAGCAGAGAGATAGTAGAGAAAAAATAGATGTTAGGAAGGAAACTAAAAGAAAGGGATAATGTATGTATCATGTATGTATGTACGTATGTATGTATCATGTATGTATGTGTGTATGTATTGTGTATGCATGCATGTATGTATAAGAAAGAAAATACATTATATATATGTAGGGATATGTATATGTGTGTGTAAGTTGTGGTGTGGCCAATGCCACTAACCGGTGGGGCCAACCCCCCACTCCCTTTGATAGGGAGGCCCCACACAACCCCTGCTAAAATAATAAATAAATATAAGTAAAAATAAATATAAAAATATATAGGTGTTTTTATTAATAAAATAAATAAATAGATAATTAGGTATATTATTTAATTAATTAGTTAATTAATTAAATAGATTAATTAGTAATCTGTTAAAATAGATAAATAATTATCCTATTAGATATGACACGTGGGTCCCCCACTAAATTAATCTGATTAATTAATATTTAAACTTAATTAATAAATTGTGTCAATGACACGTAGGACCCACTGGTTAGTTGACCAGTCAACTAGTGATGTCAGCATGACATCATGCTGATGTCATAATAGTATTTAAATAATTAATTAAATCTGTTTTTAAATCCTAATTATTGAATAAAACTTAAAAAATTAAAATTAAATAAACCGTAAGTCAGATCAAAATATTTTCAACATGAAAGTTGATCAGCAGAACGAGACGAACCCGGATACGCCATCCGTTCGTGTGTCACGCGTCCCTAGCACAGCAAACATGGAACTTTTCCATCGTTTTTCATTTGTCCGGTAGTAGCCAAAGAGCCGGGAAATATAATCTGATATTTTCCCGACCCGTCTATGATGGGTGTTATTGCGCTAGCTCATGCCTAGCGTGCATATTGCCATGTCATACTTAGTGTTGCACCTGTTTCTGTTATTTATTGTTTCTCTCCCTCTTCTTCCGGTAGACCCGAGACTGACGCTGCTGCCGGGTACACCTACCCTCCCGACGACCAACCCTTTGCCGCAGAGCAACAAGGCAAGCAAACCCCCCTTGATCATTCCTATATCGCCTATTCTTTCTTCCTCATGCTTGCATTAGAATTTTGCTACTGTTGTAGTTAGCTCCTATATCTGATGCATAGCCTATTTTTGATTAATTGCTACTTTCTGTACCGCACTTTAAACTGTTTAGTATAGGCGGAGCAGTCATCCCCTCTGACCCAGTAGTCTAGTTGCCCCGCTTTGATTTCAAGTCTTGATCCCTGATCGATGAGCCAGACCCGGGACATCACTTATACCCCCCTTAGTTGTGCGAGGCTATAGAGATACTATCGGGGTACCGAGGGTGACACCTCACGAAGTACTCTTGATGATATCTCTATAGTACAGCTAGTCGGTCATGGCTATCGAGGGTGATTCCTCTTTCAGCATTCCCGACGATGCCTCTGTCGTGCAACCCCTCAAGTGTGGGACACTTGAGGGTGATTCCTCTAGTTCCACCTTGATGGATACATCGTTCGAAATCTAATGAGGGTGATACCTCGGATTCCCTGTGATGTTCCAACCACACACTTACTTGACCATGTTACTCGGATCTTTGATGAATAGATGTTAGGCGGGTGGATTCCCGTGTGGTTGTGTTGATGACTTAATTAAAATGATAATGGATTTGGGTATTTGATCTGGGTTGGTCGGAAGGCCTTATTACACACTAACCGTCTGCGTGGGAAGAATTATGGGTACTCGACGTCGTGGTATCAGCCGAAGCTCTTCAGACGCCAGCGATGGAGCGGCGCGTGCCTGAGTGGTCCCGAGATGCATCGCTCTTGTATTAAGGGGTGCTAGGACTGACATCGGCCGCCCACGCATCATGCAGGAGCGCCGAGGGCAAGTGTGCCCACGAACCCTCTGTGCTTAGGAGTTAGACCGGTGGGCTGGCCTCTCTGTTGAGATTAGGTGGGGCTGTGAGGTGTCGTTATTTCGAGGCCGGGTAGGACCCAGAAAAGTGTGTCCGGCCAGAGTGTTATCGAAGCGCGTCGGGGAATATGTTGTGCACCCGTGCAAGGAAGAACTTATGTATTCGAATAGTCGTGTCCACGGTTATAGGACGACTTGGAGTTGGGCCCTGATCTTATACAACTACAATTGTTACTTAACTCGAATTAGTTGCCCCGGGATTGCTTCCTCGCAGGGAGTCGAGGAAGGATCTCTCGGCGTGACCTCATATTAATATTGCTGCAACAATATGACTATTATTTGTGTTACCTTGCTCTATTCTCGCCTATTGCTGCAAGACCCTGAAGATGCTAGTCTTCGGTAGGACTAGGCCTTCTCCCTCTTTTCTCGCATTGCTGCAGTCAGTCCACATCTAACACCCCTTTCTTTGATACTGATGCATAATTAGCATAGTTCTGATGTAAGTCTTGCGAGTACTTTGGATGAGTACTCACTGCTGCTTTGCTCCCCCTTTACCCCCTTGATCCGTTGCTGCGACCAGATGATGGAGCCCAGGAGATGGAGTTTCCCACCGATGTCTGCCCCCTCGATGGTGTCTTCTTTGTGGAGGCCGCTGAAGACCAGGAGTAGTTAGGAGGTTCCCAGGCAGGAGGCCTCGCCTCGTTCGATCGTTGTATCTTTTGTGCTAGCCTTCTCTAAGGCACCCCATGTTTTATGTCTGTACTCAGATATTATTGCTTCCGCTGACTCGTGTGTTTATCAAGCTTGCGTATTCTAGCCCTCGAGGCCCCTAACTTGTATTATGAAGCTTGCATTGTTTTTTTGTGTCTAGAGTTGTGTTGTGATATCTTCCCGTGAGTCCTTGAGTTTGATCGTACGCATTTGCGTGTATGATTAGCGTACGATTAAATCAAGGGCGTCACAAAGACACATAACTCAGTGCAACAAGCCAACTCTCTAAACAAGATAAGCATGATAAATAAAGAGAGTTCCAAAAGAAACCTAAATAAAAACTCTTAAAAAGATATATCATGAAAACTAAGAGCTAAGCATGACAACAGCTATGAAAAGACAAAGAACACACTAAAAGATAAGCATGAAAACCTATATCGTGTTCTAGGGTGGAGTGGAGCGTGTTTCTCTCCCAAACAAAGAAGGCTAGGTTCCGACTTGTTATGAACAGCAAGCAAAACTAAAACAAACTAAAAAGTAAAGAGCGGGACGCTCCAAGCATAGCACATAACATATGAAGTGATAAAAATATAGCATGGACATGGGCGAACTCATGATTGTTGATGGAGAAGCGCACGGGGGGCATACCCAAGCTTAGACACTTGAGTCTCCTTGGTTATTTCTTGGGGTGCATGGGGGCATCCCCAAGCTTGAGCGCTTGACACTCCTGGATCTTCTTTCATCATCTTCCATCGCATACTTGAAAACTCCCTTCATACGAAACTCATCATAAGCTGATTAGAGTGGTTAGTACCCATAATAAAATAATTTATTCCCTATTGGAAATACGGATTTTCATGAAAAACTACTGTTTCCCATGATTGCCAAAAGGTTTTTGCAAAGTAAAAGAAAGCTTAAGCTTTGCAAAACAATGAAAACCAAAAACGTGGCAGAATCTCTGAAAAACAGAACAACATGTAGTAAATAATTTGTTCGGGGCGTTTCTGCAACTCAAATAAAAAAACACAGAACAGGCGCCGGAAATACAATTATATAGAGAATTAAAAAAATCAGATCAAAAATATTACCTGGTATTTTTTGGCGAATTTGTCCGTCAAGAAGACAGAATCTATTTCTAGACAACATGTCACAACTTTTGAACTTTCTTGCAATCGGAGGCTAATACTTGGCAAAAATCTTGAAAATGAAGATACAATAATGTTACTAAAGTAGTAACAAGCATCAATACCACTAAAACTGAAAGTAAAAACAAATTGGGTTGCCTCCCAACAAGCGCTTTATTTTATGCCTTTGAGCTAGGCATGATGCAAAAAAGATCAAGTATTATCAACTCCATAAGAATAACTTGCCCGAATAACGGACTCATAAGGTAACTTAATCTTCTTTCGAGGAAAGTATTCCATTCCATTTTAAGGGGAAATTGGAATCTAATGGCCCCTTCTTTCATGTCAATGATAGTACCAACGGTGCGGAGAAAAGGACGTCCCAAAACAATTGGACATGAGGGATCACACTCAATGTCCATAATAAGAAAATCAACGGGCACATAATTATCATTGACAACAATAAGAACATCATATATTCTCCCTAAAGGTTTCTTTATGGAAGAACCAACAAGACGAACACCAAAAGAACATTGATCAAAATGTTTCAAATCAAGCATATCATACATTCTTTTGGGCATAACGGAGGCACTAGCTCCAACATCACATAAAGCAAAGCAAGAGATATTATTCAATTTAATCTTAACCATAGGATCCCAACCATCTTCTAGTTTTCTGGGAATAGAAGTCTCTAGCTTGAGCTTCTCCTCCCTAGCTTTGATTAGAGCATTGGTAATATGCTCGGTGAAGGCAATATTGAGTGCACTAGTGTGGGGGTCTTTAGCCATTCTTTGCAAAAAGGTGATAACTTCGGAAAGACTACATTTGTGAAAATCAAGATTAATGCCATTAATTAAAGTGGTGGTAATGTCATCTAAGCTCATTCTTTTGGTAGTCTCTAAATTCAAAGGACCTTCTTGTCCTATAGTTGAGGTATTAGCATCACCATTAATAGGTCCATTGGGACTAGGGGTGTGATGGGTGCTAAAAGTTTTGAGATCCTCAACAACTTGTATAGTAGCAATGGTAGCATGTGTAGGAAGGATCTTAATCCTATCTTCTTCTATCATTAAGAGTGTAACTATAGGTGTTGTTTTTCCCATAGTTGTTGGATGGGAAAGGTCTAGGATTGCTACCAAAATCACTCCTATAAGCATTATTATTCAAGTTGTTCCTAGAAATAAAATTAACATCAACTTGCTCTCTTTCTTAAGCAACCAAATAATTTAAAGGAACGTCATGAGGATCAATAGGAGCTTGCTTACTAAGTAAAGTCATGATCATGTCAACCATATCATTAAGGGAGGAGATCTCCTCAACATATTTTACCTTCCTACCTGTTGGAGCTCTCTCGGTGTGCCATTGAGAATAATTTTTCATCATCTCATCCAATAGCTTTGTGGCAGCACCAAGTGTAGTTGACATAAAGGTTCCTCCCTCGACTGAGTCTAACAGATTTCGCGAGGTAAAGTTCAATCCTGCATAGAAACTTTGTATAACCATCCAAGTAGTCAAACCATGTGTAGGGAAATTCTTAACAAGAGATTTCATACGTTCCCAAGCTTGAGCAATGTGTTCATTATCCAGTTGCCTAAAATTCACAATGTTACTTCTTAATTGGATAATCTTAGTAGGCGGGTAATAATTCCCAAAAAAGCATCTTTGCACTTATCCCAAGAATCTATGCTATTCCTAGGCAAAGATTGAAGCCACACTTTAGCTCCTCCTCTCAAGGAGAAAGGAACAAACTTAAGTTTAACAACATCACCATCTACTTCCTTATATTTTTGCAGATCACAAAGCTCAACAAAATTATTCAAGTGCAAAGCAACATCATCTCCAGCACCGAAGAATTGATCTTTCATAACAAGGTTCAGTAAAGCACGTTTAATCTCATAGGAAGTAGCCCGAGTGGCGGGAGCAGTAAGAGGAGTGAACATAAAGTCATTGTTGTTGTGAATAGTGAAGTCACACAACTTCGTGTTTTCAGTGGAACCCATAGCAACAACAACAAGCAAGAACAAAGCAACTACTTTTTTGTGGTTTTTGGTATAAGACTCTAAGGCAAAAACTAGAAAGCAAACTAACAAGACTAAAAAGCAAAGGTAAAAGATAGTGTGCAACTCCCCTATCTTGAAGCCTGGAGTCCCCGGCAATGGCAACAGAAACTTGCTTGATGCCGAGTTGATGGATATACTTCTCGCCCGTCGTTGGTTACCCCAAGTGGAAGGTGGAGATGTAGTCAGCAGCCGATTTCCCTTACACGGGGACTGCAAGGTTTATCGAACGAGGAGGACTCCGAGGATCAACAAGTAGGTGTCCGCTGCTCTGGCGCTAGCAGAAGACGTGGACCTGCACACACAACAAATAACTTTGCTACCAACGAGTACAGATAGGTTGTTAATCTTTCTGGCCTTGTAGTTTGCAAAAGATCAAAACACAAGCGGGAATAGTGCTAGTGATTGCAATTGAAAAGTAAATAAAGCAGTAAATGGTGGAGGTGTAAGAAATTGTGGTAATATGGACCTGAGTCACATGATGTTCACTAGTGATGTCTCTCTCCCAAAAGACGATAAACAACTATGCTTGGGTAAACAAATTACAGCTTGGCAATTGACAGAATTATAAACGCACATCAATTCTAATCATGCTACTAGAAAGTTAGAGGCTCAAAAGTAATGGGCAGTAGGCCAAGACAAGTAGACAACTGCATTAACGAACTTTGCGTAAGGTAAACAATCCTTGCAACCGTGGTCACAAGCACCATTGTTTTCTCCCTAGTGGCAACAACACATTCCCAAGTCTCATGTTTCTGTCACTCAAGCTAGACATCAGGGGGCATGAACCCACAATCATGCATAACGCTCCCTCTTGGAGTTACAATCTACTACTCGGCCAAAGCAATAAAAAGCAACGGAGAACATGCATGAATTACCTAAGAACATAATATAAAAGGATAATCAATATAACTCATCACAATCTGAACATAATCTCATAATCCATTGTATCCCAGCAAACCGAGCATAGCAATAGCAGGAAAATTACATAGATGCCTTGATCATGTAGGGCAGCTCAGAAGGACTAATCATTGAAGGACGAGATTCGAGAGAAGACATCACATAGCTACTGGTCATGGACTCATGGTCCAAGGAGGACTACTCACGACACGTTCGGGAAACATCCATGGCGATGGAGAAGCTCCACGAGGTCAATCCTCCCTCAGGCAGGGTGCCGGGAAGAGGTCTCTTAACGCTCCCGGTCTTGGAAGAGGTGCGGCGGCGGAACGATGGAGAAATTTGCGATTCCGGATATGATGAAAGGGTTTCCGATTAGAGGGGTAAATATAGGCCAAAGGAGGGCGTGAGAGGGCGTCGGGACCACCCAGGCGGCCTGTGGGCGCGGCCAGGGGCCAGGCCGCGCAGGGAGGCCGCCTGGGCAGCCCCTCGATCCCCTCTGGCCCACCTTTGGTGCTCCGGAAGCATCCGTCATGCTGATTTTTATATATCTTTCTCGGTATTTTTGGGGCTTTGGAAATTTGGGTAAAAGCCCCTGCAAAAAAGACATCAGCAGATAGAAACTGGCACTGGGTGCACTGAGTTAGTAGGTTAGTCCAAATATGTGTAAAAAGATATAAAAGTGTAGCAAAACATATAATGATGTCACCCAAAAGATCATGGAACAAGTTGAAATTATAGATACGTTTGGGACGTATCATGCCCCGAGATACCTCTCCGTCATACAGAGTGACAAATCCCAGTCTTGATCCATGCCAACCCAACTGACACCTTCGGAGATACCTGTAGAGCACCTTTATAGTCACCGAGTTACCTTGCTATGTTTGATACACACAAGGTATTCCTCCGGTGTTCGGGAGTTGCATGATCTCATGGTCATAGGAACAAATACATTGATATGCAAAAAACATTAGCAATAAACTGACACGATCATATGCTATGTTCATAGTTTGGGTCTTGTCCGTCACATCATGATCCTAATGATATGATCCCATTACCAAGTGACAACACCTGTCTGTGGTCAAGAAACCTTTACCATCTTTGATCAACGAGCTAGTCAACTACAGGCTCACTAGGGACTCTGTGTTGTGTATGTACCCACACATGTATTTGAGTTTCCAATCAATACAATTCTAGCATCGATAATGAACGATAATCATGAACAAGGAAACATAATAATAACCAATTTATTATTACCTCTAGGGCATATTTCCAACATCTACACCTCCAGCTCCAGGGACATCTGCAGAAGCTTTCGTCGACGCTCTCCTGTCCACTCTATCGTCAGCTATCGGAGGAGATTGAGGTGAGAGAGACGATTAGTTCTAGACCATTGAATTTTTTGGTAACTTGTTGCCAAAGGGGGAGAAGTGTATAGATCAAATAGGGCTTAGAGAGAGAGAGAGAGAGAGAGATTTGCATTTTATTTGCTCTCATTTGGTTTTTAAAACTTTTGGTCTTTTGGATGACTTTATCCATTTGGGAGAAGTGTTTGATCATATGCTTTGATTGTTTGATGCTACCACGTTATTACCTTTCAGCTATCTACATGATGATCATTCACTTTCTTGTATGGTGTTATGTGCATTACTATTCATTCATATCATTCATGCGCACCACCAAGTTGTATGTGACATGGAAGTGTGACCCATGACCCTAATCGATTGTGCATTTGCATTCTAACGCAAATTCAAAATAATGGACAAATTTAGGGGGAGATCTTGCTTTTCACATACTTCTCAAAACATCGATGCTAAATATTGATTATATATTTTGTCGAAGCTTTGATCTATATGTTGTCATCAATTACCAAAAAGGGGGAGATCGAAAGCCCAATTGCTCCCTAAGGTGGTTTTGATGATTGATCACCACATATGCATCATTGGACTAATGATCTTATCCAAGTATATTTCAGAAAAGTTCAAAGATGCCTTGGCTATAGTATTGTGAGGAGAAGCCCCTTGATGAAAGGAAAGGAATAGGATTGGCTCAAGCTTCAAGCAGGAGGACTCTACATTTTACATTTGTGAGAAATCACTTTGAGTCCATAGGAAAGTCGATACTATTATAAGGGGGTAAGGTATTATGATGAATTGGTTGCTCAAGTGCTTAGAGGTAGCCACCAAAAATACTAAGCCATTCTCCCACAAAATATCTCTATCCAAAGCCAAACTAGCAAAATCGGTGCCACCAACTATTTCCACTCAGCCCTACCGATTTTCACCAGACAGATCCAATGCCAAACCCTAATCTCTCGATACCACCAACTTTCACATTGGTGCCACCGAGATTCAGAGACCAACTTTCTGTTGAGAAGATTTCAAGAATCGGAATTTCTGATATTGAAATTGGTCTCACCGAGATTTGGAAACTGGTCTAGATCATCATTTCGGTACCACTGAGATTCATATGTCGATCTCAGCAAGAATTCAAAAGCTGCTACATTTAGTACAACTCGGTACCACCGATATTATTTCCGGTGTCATCGAGTTGGGCAATAATGTTGTAACAGTTGGATTTTGGGAGATGCCTATATATACCCCTCCACCTCCTCTCATTCGCAGAGGAAGCATTCAGAATACACATTCTCTTGCCACATCCATTTTTCTGACAGAGAGCCACCTACTCATGTGTTGAGATCAAGAGATTCCAATCCAACCATTTAAAACTTGATCTCTAGCCTCCCCAAGTTGCTTTGCACAAAATTAATCTCTCCTACCCATGCCAAATCTGTGAGAGAGTGATTGAGTGTTGAGGAGACTATCTTTTGAAGCACAAGAGCAAGAAGTTCATCGTTCTACCGCATCTATTAACTTTTGGAGGGTGGTGCCTCCTAGATTGGTTAGGTGTCACTTGAGAGCTTCCTACTTCGTGTTGTGGAGTTGAACCAAGAAGTTTGTAAGGACAAAGATATCTACTTCGTGAAGATCTACCTCGAGTGAGGCTAGTCATGTGTAGACGTAAGACTTGGTGGAATAGACAAGGTCGCTTCTTCGTGGACCCCGTGTGGGTGGATCCCTCCATGGACTCTCACAGCCGATACCCTCATTGTGTGGAAGACTCCACTAATGTGGACGTACGACAACACCACCTATGGGAACCACACCAAAAATCATCGTGTCAACCTTTGCGTTTGATCTTCCTACCTTAGCCTCTACATTACATTTTCATGTAATTACTTTCTGCTGCTATACTCTTAGATATGCATGTGTAGGGGTGAACTTGACTAGTCATAATTGCTAAAACTGGCCCACAACTAAAATTGGGAAAAGCCTAAGTTTTTATCTTGTCAAGTAGTCTAATTACCCCCTCTAGACATATTTTCGATTTTATACCACACAATGACGTTGATCCACGGCGAATTTTGTACAACTTAAATGACACTCAGAGTATCCTTGCTGCTTCACGTGGTGGCGGTTCAGCCACACGAGATGTAGATGTGACACTTTTGCATCTTGTCGCCTTGTCTGTTGGGCCAGCGCACTCTTGTGGGTGGACATGTCAATCCCGATGAAGGTGTGTTAAGGTTGAGCGATGGGAAAGGGTAGTCCTTGGAGCATCTACAATCACACCCCTCATACACGTCTCAAACGTCCGGGCAGGTCGCCTGGTCAGTGACCGATCACAAAATTCTGACCCAGCCGGACCCCTCAAATGGGCCTCAAATTCCTGGGATGATCGGCACCCCTCATATCCAGCCCAAATATGAGGAGGATATGGAGGAGACCGGGCGCGTCCGGGCACGCCCGCCACATCAGTCCCGACAGCCCGACCGCACCGTAGATTTCCCTAAATTCTTTAAACCCTTCTTCATCCTTCTATCGTCCTCCAACATTTCCCGCACTCGAGCCCTCGGCGTCCGACACCCTTGCTCCCCATCATCACCACCAGTCTTGATCTACCACCATGATGTCTTCCAGCCCATCCCCGACCGCCGTGATGGAGACGCAGTCCACCTCATTCATCGGCGTCCCTTCCTCCGCTTCATCTTGCAGGCCAGAGAACATCGCCCATAAGAGGCGTTGTCGCTGGTGATAACCCACAAGTGTAGGGGATCGCAACAGTTTTCGAGGGTACATTATTCGACCTAAATTTGTTGATTCGCACACAAGGGGAAGTGAAAGAATATTCTCTAGTATTACCAGCTGAGTTCGTCACATTCAACCACACCTGAAAGATTAGTGTCTGCAAGCAAAATATCAGTAGCAAAGTAGTATGATAGCAACAGTGTCAGAAACAGATCTGTTGACGGCAGACTATTCCTAACTGTTGTATCAATGGCGCCAGTAAGTTGCACGTGGACGAGTAACTATTCTTTCCCGGCAATGGTGTCGGAAAAGGGTCTTGCAACAAGTAACAACGAAGTAGCAAGGAACAGCAGTAGTAGCAGCAGTAGCAACAGTAGTAGCAAAGTGGCCCAATCCCTTTTGTAGCAAGGGACAAGCCTAGACAAAGTAATGTAGCAAGGACCAGTAGTAAAAGACTCGTAGGCAGTGGATCAATGGTGGATGAGTATGACAGATGTGATTCATCATGTAACAGCTATGACACGGAGAGATAAGTAACTAGCTCCCGTTCGTCAATCTAATGTAGGCATGTATTCCGTATGTAGTCATACGTGCTCAGGGAAAATAACTTGCATGACATCTATCGTACATCCCTCCCGTGGCAGCGGGGTCCTAATGGAAACTACGGGATATTAAGGTTCTCATTTTAATAAAGAACCGGACTAACGCATTAACACTTGGTGAATACTTGAACTCCTCATACTATGGTCATCTCCGGGAGTGGTTCCGGCTATTGTCGCTCCGGGGTTGCCGGGTCATAACACATAGTAGGTGACTACAACTTGCAAGATAGGATCTAAATCACACATATATTGGCGACAACATAATAGGTTCAAGTCTGAAATCATGGCACTCGGGCCCTAGTGACAAGCATTAAGCATGGCAAAGTAGTAGCAACATCAATCTAGAACATAGTGGATACTAGGGATCAATCCCCGTCAAAACTAACTCGATTACATGATAGATCTCATCCAACTCATCACCGTCCAGCAAGCCTACGATGAGATTACTCACGAACGGTGAAGAGCCTACGATGGAATTGTCGATGGAGGAAGGTTGATGATGACGATGGTGACGATTTCCCCTCTCCAGAGCCCAAAACAGATTCCAGATCTGTCCTCCAGCTGAAGAACTGGAGGTGGCGGCGCCTTTGTATCGTAACACGCGATGAAACCTTCTCTCTGATTTTTCTCCGGGCGAGACGGAAGATATAGAGCTGAGTTTGGGGGCGGTGGTGCCACGTGGGCCCGACAAGCCCTCACGGCGCAGCCTAGGGGGGTGGTCGCGGCCCAGGGGCTTGTGGCCTGCTGATGCAGAAAAAGACCTTCCAACGGTGCCAGAAACATGTGCTGACGGGAGACTATTCTTGTCTTGATACTCCTCAGCAACGACACCAGGAATCCTTCTGCTACGGCTACGCCTTTAGGGACTTCCTTGGTAAATATGCAAAGGATTCCCCCATGGCCTTGGAGCCTTGCATTGGTGTTCCCTCAAAGCGGAAAGGGTGATGTAGCACAGCGGTGGTAAGTATTTCCCTCAGTTTTGAGAACCAAGGTATCAATCCAGTGAAGGAATATCACAAGTACTTGCACAAACACAAAGAGCTTGCTCCCAACGCTATGAAGGGGTTGTCAATCCCTTATAGATTGTTTGCCAAGTGAGAACTGAAAGCAACAAAGAAACAAAGCAAAGTAAAAGAAAAAGTGGAAACGATAGGTGTGAATAGACCCGGGGGTCGTAGACGGTGGGTGAACGAATTACGAGCAATTGATAGAACCACACAAAGTCGTTACTTTATATATGGCAATGATTATATCTATATGCATCACGTCCAAAACAAGTAGACCGATACTTTCTGCATCTACTACTATTACTCCACACGTCTACGGCTATCCAGCATGCATCTAGTGTATTAAGTTCATGAGAACAGAGTAACGCCTTAAGCAAGATGACATGATGTAGATGGACAATCTGATATCTACAAAAAGCCCATCTTGTTACCCTTGATGGCAACAACACGATGTGTGCCTTGCTGCCCTTTCTGTCACTAGGAAAGGTCGCCACACGGTATGAACCCAAAACCAAGCACTTCTCCCATTGCAAGAATCATAGATCTAGTTGGCCAAACAAAACCCAAGACTCGGAGAGACTTACAAGGATATCAAATCATGCATATAAGAAATAAGCAAAGACTCAAATATATATCATAGACAATCTGATCAGAAATCCACAATTCATCGGATCTCGACAAACACACCGCCAAAGAGGATTACATCGGATAGATGTGCATGAAGATCATGGAGAACTTTGTATTGAAGATCCAAGAGAGAGAAGAAGCCATCTAGCTACTAACTACGGACCCGTAGGTCTGAAGTGAACTACTCACGAGTCATTGGAGGGGCGATGATGTTGATGAAGAAGCCCTCCAACTCCAAAGTCCCCTCCGGCAGGGCACCGGGAAGGGTCTCCAGATGAGATCTCGCGGAAACGGAAGTTTGCAGCGGTGGAAAAGTGTTTTCATGGACGCCCTGATTTTTTCTGGATTTTTAGGGAATTTATAGGCCAAAGACCTAGGGCAGGGGAGCGCCAGGGGGCCCACAAGCTTGGTTGCCGTGGCCTCCCCCCTGGCCGCGGAAACAGGGCTTGTGGGCCCCCTTTGGGTCCACTTGCTTGGCCCTCAAGCCTCCTGATCTTCTTCCATTCTGGAAAAAATCATTTTGGGGATTTTATTCCGTTTGGACTCCTTTCCAAAATCAGATCTGAAAAGAGTCAAAAACACAGAAAAAACAGGAACTGGCACTTGGCACTGAGTTAATAAGTTAGTCCCAAAAAAGATATAAAATGTAAACAAAACATCCAAAGTTGACGAGATAACAACGTGAAACCATCAAAAATTATAGATACGTTTGAGGCGTATCAAGCATCCCCAAGCTTAACTCCTGCTCGTCCTCGAGTAGGGAAGTGATAAAGAATGAATTTTTGATGCTTTCATGCTACCTAGCATAGATGTCCTTTGTAACTCCTCTTATGTGACGTGAATGTTCAGATCCATTAGATTCAAAACAATAGTTTGCTATTGACGTGGAAACAATAATACTTCAAGCAAACTAGCAGAGTAATCATGAACTTTCAAAATAACAAGGCCAAAAGAAAGTTATCACTACAAAATCATATAGTCTGGCTATGCTCTATCATCATTGCACAACGAATTTAAATCATGCACAACCCCAGTATTGGCCAAGTAATTGTTTTCACACCTTTACTTTCTCAAACCTTTTCAACTCTCACGCAATCCATGAGCGTGAGGCATGGTTTTAGCACTATAAATGGTGTGGAGTGAGGTGGAGGTTGCAAGACAAACAAGGAGAAGATGGTCACATTAACTAGGCATATCAATGAGTTGTGGAGATGCTCATCAATAGATATCAATGTGAATGAGTAGGGATTGCCATACAAATGATGCACTAGAGCTAAGAGTATGTGAAAGCTCTTAAAGAAAACTAGTGGGTGTGCATCCAACTTGCTTGCTCACGAAGACCTAAGTCAATTTTGAGGAAGCCTATCATTGGAATATACAAGCCAAGTTATATAATGAAAATTTCCCACTAGCTATATGGTGGTGACAAAACGAGAGATTCTCAATCATGAAGATCATGGTGCTTAATATGCGCAAGTGTGGAAAGGTGGTAGCATTGTCCCTTCTCTCTTTTTCTCTCATTTTTTTGGTGGGCTCTTTGGCCTCTTTATTTTATTTTGGTGGGCATCTTTGGCCTCTTTTATCTCCTCACATGGGACAATGCTCCATCAATGACGATGATCACACTTACAACTCAAAACTTAGAGCAACGATGACTCTATATGGAATGCCTTCGGTAGTGTACCGTGATAATGATCTAGCATGGCATAGACATTAATGGAAACATCATGCTAGCTATCTTACGATCATGCAATGGCAATGTAGACGTGGTGGCACATGTCATGGTGGTAGTTGCATGACAATATATCTCGGAATGACTTTGAAAAAGCCATAGTAGGTAGGTATGGTGGCTGTTTTGAGGGAGGCTAATGGTGGGTTTTGTGCACCGGCGAAAGTTGCACGACACTAAAGAAGATAGTTATGGTGGAAGGTGAAAATGCATCTAAACCATGGACTCAACATTAGTCATTAAGAACTCATATACTTGTTGCAAAAGTCTTATTAGTAATCGAAACAAAGCATTCAACGCATACTCCTAGGGGAAGGGTTGGTAGGTATAAACCATCGCGTGATCCCGACCGCCACACAAAGGATGACAATCAATAGACTAATCATGCTCAGACTTCATCACATAGCGGTTCACCATACGTGCATGCTAAGGGAATCACTAACTTCAACACAAGTATTTCTAGATCCACAACACCTTACTAATATAACTTCAATATTATCATAACCAAAACTCAAAACTAGTTGAGATGAATCAAACTTCTCTAACTATTCAATGCACATGAAGGTGTAAGTTTTCGTATCCCTTTGGATAACTACCCCTTCTGAGACTACTTTCATAGCATAGATCAACTACCAAGCCATGCACCGCCGTGCTCTAAAATATATAAGTGAAGCACATAGAGCAAAATCTACTAGCTCAAAAGATATAAGTGAAGCACATGTGAGCTGAATTGTCTACCAAAGGATATAAGTGAAGCTCGACAAAATCATGGTGAGTGCATGTCTCTCTCTCTAGGTATGCAGCAAGGATGATTGTGACACAACAAAAATAAAAGACTCCTACGATACAAGACGCTCCAAGCAAAACACATAACATGTGGTGAATAAAATTATAGCCCCAAGTAACGTTACTGATGGATTGAAGATGAAAGAGGGGATGCCTTCCCGGGGCATCCCCAAGCTTAGGCTTTTACGGCATCCTTGAATCATCTTGGGGTGCCTTGGGCATCCCCAATCTTGAGCTCTTGCCACTCTTTATATTTTTTTCCATAAGAACTTCACCCAAAATCTGAAAATTTCACAACACGAAACTTAAACAGAAACTCGTGATAACATTAGTATAAGAAAGCAAACCACCACTTCCTTAGGTACTGAAGCAAACTTAAATTCTACTTATGTATATGTTGGGTTACTGTATTTTCAATCTTCCATGGCTAATACCCCCAGATACTGTCCATAGTTTCATCAAAATAAGCAACCAACACAACAAAAACAGAATCTGTTAAAAGCAGACGAGTCTGTAGCAATCTGTATACTTCGTATACTTCTGTTACTTCAAAAATTCTGAAAAATTACGACAGTCTGAAGAATTTTCGTAGAAATCAGCAGCAAAAAGAATCAACTCAAAATCTCTTACAAAAAAAAAGAAAATGCTTTTCGTGAGAAGAAAGTTTCTGTCTTTTCCAGCATGACCAAATGATCATCCCCAAGACTAATCATAACGGTTTTCCTTGGCACAAACGCAAAAACAAACACAAAAAACACAATCATAACAGAACTATGAAAGTCTGTAAAACACAAAACAAAAAGAAAAAGGATAGATTCGTTGGGTTGGCTCCCAACAAGCGCTATTTTTTAACGCCCTTAGCTAGGCATTCAATGATGCTCTCACAAAAGACAAGAATTGAAGCACAAGGAGAGCATCATAATGTTGGGTAACGTAGCATAAATTCAAAAAATTTCCTACGCCATATTCAGGTCTTCCTATGGAGATACCAGCAACGAGAGAGGGGTGAGTGCATCTTCATACCTTTGAAGATCACTAAGCGTAAGCGTTGCTAGAACGCGGTTGATGGAGTCATACTCGCGGCGATTCAGATCGCAGTGTGATTCCGATCTAGTGCCGAACCACGACACCTCCGCGTTCAACACACGTGTAGCCCGGTGACGTCTCCCGTACCTTAATCCAGCAAGGAGGAGGGAGAGGTTGGGGAAGATCTCCGGCAGCACGACGGCGTGGTGTCGATGGAGAGACGAGGTCTCCCGACACGGCTTCGGCAAGCACCGTGGGAGAGGAGGAAGAAGAGGGGCAGGGCTGCACAGAGGGAGATGGAAAACTGTGTGTCAAACAGCCCCAAAACCCCCACTATATATAGGACGAGGGGAGGGGGTGCCACCCCTAGGGTTCCCACCCTAGGTGGTGCGGCAGCCCCCCCCCCCCCAGATGGGAGGTGCGGCGGCTAGGGCAAGGGGAGGGGGTGGCGCACCCCTAGGTGGGCCTTAGGCCCACCAGCGCCTAGGGTTTCCCCCCCTCTCCACCTCCTGCACCTTGGGCCTCCTTGTGGGAGGCGCACCAGCCCACATTGGGCTGGTTGCCCTCCCTCTTTTGGCCCATGCTACCTCTTGGGACTGGTGGCCCCTCCCGGTGGACCCCCGGGACCATTCCCGGTGGTCCCGGTACATTACCGGTGACGCCCGAAACATTTCCGGTGTCCAAAACCATCCATCCTATATATCAATCTTCACCTCCGGACCATTCCGGAGCTCCTCGTGACGTTCGGGATCTCATCTGGGACTCTGAACAACTTTCAGTAACCTCGTATAACAATTCCCTATAACCCTAGCGTCATCGAACCTTAAGTGTGTAGACCCTACAGGTTCGGGAGACACGCAGACATGACCGAGACACCTCTCCCGCCAATAACCATCAGCGGGGTCTGCATACCCATGGTGGCTCCCACTTGCTCCACGATGATTTCATCGGATGAACCACGATGTCAAGGATTCAATCAATCCCATATACAATTCCCTTTGTTTGTCGGTATAGAACTTGCCCGAGATTCGATCGTCGGTATACCTATACCTTGTTCAATCTCGTTACCGGTAAGTCTCTTTACTCGTTCCGTAGCACGTCATCGTGTGACTAACTCCTTAGTCACATTGAACTCATGATGATGTTCTACCAAGTGGGCCCAGAGATACCTCTCCGTCACGCGGAGTGACGAATCCCGATCTCGATTCGTACCAACCCAACAGACACTTTCAGAGGTACCCATAGTGCACCTTTATAGTCACCCAGTTACGTTGTGACGTCTGATACACCCAAAGCACTCCTACGGTATCCGGGAGTTGCACAATCTCACGGTCGAAGGAAAAGACACTTGACATTAGAAAAGCTTTAGCATACGAACAATACGATCTAGTGCTATGCTTAGGATTGGGTCTTGTCCATCACATCATTCTCCCAATGATGTGATCCCGTTATCAATGACATCTAATGCCCATGACCAGGAAACCATGATCGTCTATTGACTAACGAGCTAGCCAACAAGAGGCTTGCTAGGGACACATTGTGATCTATTTGTTCACACATGTATTACTGTTTCCTGTTAATACAATTATAGCATGAACAATAGACGATTATCATGAACAAGGAAATATGATAATAACCATTTTTTATTGCCTCTATGGCATATTTCCAGCAGTCTCCCACTTGCACTAGTGTCAGTAATCTATTTACATTGTGATGTATCGAACACCCATAGCATTCTGGTGTTGATCATGTTTTGCTCGTGGAAGAGGTTTAGTCAACGGGTCTGCAACATTCTGATCCGTATGTACTTTACAAATCTCTATTACTCCACTCTGGACATGGTCCTGGATGGAGTTGTAGCAGCGTTTGATGTGCTTCGTCTTTCGGTGAAACCTGGGCTCCTTGGAAATGGCAATGGCCCCGGTGTTATCACAGAAGAGTGTCATTGGACCCGACGCGCTTGGAACCACTCCAAGGTCGGTGATGAGCTCCTTCATCCAAATTCCTTCATGAGTTGCTTCTGAAGTAGCTATGTACTCCGCTTCACATGTAGATGCTGCCACGACTTCTTGCTTCCTGTTGCACCAGCTCACTGCCCCACCATTCAAAACATATACGTATCCGGTCTGTGACTTAGAGTCATCCGGATCTGTGTCGAAGCTAGCGTCGACGTAACCCTTTACGACGAGCTCTTCGTCACCTCCATAAACGAGAAACATCTCCTTAGTCCTCTTCAGGTACTTAAGGATATTTTTGACTGTTGTCGAGTGTTCCATACCGGGATCACTTTGGTACCTCCCTACCAAACTTATGGCAAGGTTTATATCAGGTCTGGTACACAACATGGCATACATTAGAGAGCCTACGGCTGAAGCGTAGGGGACAGTACTCATCTTCTCTCTATCTGCTGCCGTGGTCGGTGACTGAGTGTTACTCAATCTCATACCTTCCAAAACTGGCAAGAACCCTTTCTTTGAGTTTTACATATTGAACTTCTTCAATATCTTGTCAAGGTATGTACTTTGCGAAAGGCCTATGAGGCGCCTCGATCTATCTCTATAGATCTTGATGCCTAATATGTATGAAGCTTCTCCAAGGTCCTTCATTGAAAAACTCTTGTTCAAATAGGCCTTTATGCTCTCCAGCATCTCTATGTTATTCCCCATCAATAATATGTCATCCACATACAGTATGAGGAAAGCTACAGAGCTCCCACTCACTTTCTTGTACAGACAGGCTTCTCCGTGAACCTGTATGAACCCAAACGCTTTAATCACCTCATTAAAGCGAATGTTCCAACTCCGAGATGCTTGCACCAGCCCATAGATGGAGCGCTGGAGCTTGCACACTTTGTTAGCACCCTTAGGGTTGACAAAACCTTTTGGTTGCATCATATACAACTCTTCCTTAAGGTCCCCGTTAAGGAACGCTGTTTTGACGTCCATTTGCCAAATTTCATAATCATAAAAGGCGGCAATTGCTAACATGATTCGGACTGATTTCAGCTTCGCTACGGGAGAGAAAGTCTCTTCGCAGTCAATGCCTTGAATTTGTCAAAAACCCTTTGCGACAAGTCGAGCTTTATAAACGGTTACATTACTGTTTGCATCAGTCTTTTTCTTGAAGATCCATTTATTTTCTATGGCTCGCCGGTCATCGGGCAAGTCCACCAAAGTCCATACATTGTTCTCATACATGGATCCTATCTCGGATTTCATAGCTTCAAGCCATTTGTTGGAATCTGGGCCCGCCATCGCTTCTTCATAGTTCGAAGGTTCACCGTTGTCTAACAACATGATTTCCATCACAGGGTTGCCGTACCACTCTGGTGCGGAGCGCGCCCTTGTGGACCTTCGCGGTTCAGTAGTAACTTGATCCGAAGCTTCATGATCATTATCATTAACTTCCTCTTCAGTTGGTGTAGGCGCTATAGGAACAATTTCCCGCCCTGCGCTACTTTCTTGTTCGAGAGGGGGTGTAATTACCTCATCAAGTTCTACCTTCCTCCCACTTACTTCTTTCGAGAGAAACTCTTTCTCTAGAAAGGATCCGTTCTTGGCAACAAAGGTTTTACCTTCAGATCTAAGATAGAAGGTGTACCCAATAGTTTCCTTAGGGTATCCTATGAATACGCATTTCTCCGCTTTGGGTTCGAGCTTTTCTGGTTGAAGTTTCTTCACATAAGCATCGCAACCCCAAACTTTAAAAAACGACAACTTAGGTTTCTTGCCAAACCATAGTTCATACGGTGTCGTCTCAATGGATTTAGACGGTGCCCTATTTAAAGTGAATGCTGCAGTTTCTAATGCGTGTCCCCAAAATGATAGCGGTAAGTCGGTACGAGACATCATAGATTGTACCATATCTAATAAAGTGCGATTACGACGTTCAGACACTCCATTGCGCTGCGGTGTGCCAGGCGGCGTCAGTTGTGAAACCATTCCACACTTCCTTTGGTGTGTGTGCCAAACTCGTGACTCAAATATTCTCCTCCACGTAGACACTTAATTTTTCTGTCACGTTGATTCTCGACCTCACTCTGAAATTCCTTGAACTTTTCAAACGTCTCAGATTTGTGCTTCATCAAGTAGATATACCCATACCTACTCAAATCATCGGTCAGAGTGAGAACATAACGATAGCCACTGCGAGCTTCAACGTTCATTGGACCACACACATCAGTATGTATTATTTCCAATAAGTCGGTTGCTCTCTCCATTATTCCTGAGAATGGAGTCTTAGTCATCTTGCCCATGAGGCACGGTTCGCATGTGTCAAATGATTCAAAGTCAAGAGACTCTAATAGTCCATCAGTATGGAGCTTCTTCATGCGCTTAACACCGATATGACCAAGGCGGCAGTGCCATAGGTATGTGGGACTATCATTATCAACTTTACATCTTTTGGTACTCACACTATGAATATGTGTAACATCACGATCGAGATTCATCAAGAATAAACCATTCACTAGCGGAGCATGACCATAAAACATATCACTCATATAAATACAACAACCATTATTCTCTGACTTAAATGAGTAGCCGTCTCGCATTAAGCAAGACCCTGATACAATATTCATGCTCAAAGCTGGTACTAAATAACAATTATTAAGGTTTAAAACTAATCACGATGGTAGATGTAGAGGTAGCGTGACGACGGCGATCACATCGACCTTGGAGCCATTCCCGACGCGCATCGTCACCTCGTCCTTGGCCAGTCTCCGCTTATTCCGCAGTTCCTGCTTTGAGTTGCAAATGTGAGCAACATCACCGGTATCAAATACCCAGGAGCTACTACGAGCGCTGGTAAGGTACATATCAATAACATGTATATCACATATACCTTTAACGTTGCCGGCCGTCTTGTCCGCTAAGTATTTGGGGCAGTTCCACTGCCAGTGACCTTTTCCCTTGCAATAGAAGCACTCAGTCTCAGGCTTGGGTCCATTCTTTTTCTTCTTCCCGACATCTGGCTTGCCGGGCGTGGCAACGGCTTTGCCGTCTTTCTTCAAGTTCTTCTTACCCTTGCACTTCTTGAAACTAGTGGTCTTGTTGACCATCAACACTTCATGCTCTTTCTTGATTTCTACTTCTGCAGACTTGAGCATCGAGTACAACTCGGGAATGGTCTTCTCCATCCCTTGCATGTTCTAGTTCAGCACAAAACCTTTGTAGCTTGGTGGGAGAGACTGGAGGATTCTGTCAATTATAGCATCATCCGGAAGTTCGACTCCAAGTGAAGTCAGACGACCGTGTAACCCAGACATTTTGAGTATGTGCCCACTGACAGAACTGTTCTCCTCCATCTTACAGCTAAAGAACTTGTCGGAGACTTCATATCTCTCGACACGGGCATGAGCTTGAAAAACTAGTTTCAGCTCTTGGAACATCTCATATGCACTGTGTTGCTCAAAACGCCTTTGGAGCCCCGTTTCCAAACTGTATAACATGCCACACCTAACCAGAGAGTAGTCATCACTCCACGTTTGCCACACGTTCGGAATGTCCTGGGCTGCTACGGGAGCGGGATGGTCACCTAGCGGCACATCAAGGACATAAGCCTTTTTAGCTGCTTCAAGGATGAGCTTCAAGTTGGGAACCCAGTCCGCATAGTTGCTACCATCATCTTTCAGCTTGTTTTTCTTTAGGAATGCGTTGAAATTGAGGTTGACGTTGGCCATCTACAATATTTATAATGACAACTTTTAGACTAAGTTCATGACAATTAAGTTCATTTAATCAAATTAAGTATGAACTTCCACTTAAATCGACATCACTCTAGTCATCTAAGTGATACATGATCCATGTTGACTAACCCGTGCCCGATCATCACGTGAGACAGACTAGTCACCATGGTGAGCAACTTCATGCTGATCGTATTCAACCATACGACTCATGTTCGACCTTTCAGTCTCTTGTATTCGAGGTCATGTATGTACATGCTAAGCTCGTCGAGTCAACCTAGGTGTTTCGCGTGTGAAAATCTGGCTTACACCCGTTGTATGCGAACGTTAGAATCTATCACACCCGATCATCACGTTGTGCTTCGAGACAACTATCCTTCGCAATGGTGCACACTTAGGGGAATACGTTCTCGAAATTTTAAGAGGGATCATCTTATTATGCTACCGTCGTTCTAAGCAATAACATGAAAACCATGATAAACATCACAATGCAATCATATAGTGACATGATATGGCCATTATCATCTTTGCTCCTTCGATCTCCATCTTCAGGCATCGCATGATCATCATTGTCACGGGCGTGACACCACGATCTCCATCATCATGATCTCCATCATCGTGTCTCCATGAAGTCGTCACGCCAACTACTACTATCACTACTACTATGGCTAACCGTTAGCAACGAAGTAAAAGTAGTAAGCACATGGTGTTGCATCTCATACAATAAATTAAGACAACTCCTATGGCTCCTGCCGGTTGTCATACTCATCGACATGCAAGTCGTGAAACCTATTACAATAACATGATCATCTCATACATCATACATGCAACATCACAACTTTGGCCATATCACATCACATGTCAAACCCTGCAAAAACAAGTTAGACGTCCTCTAATTGTTGTTGCAAGTTTTACGTGGCTGATTTGGGTTTCTAGCAAGAACGCTTTCTTACCTACGTGACAGCCACAACGATGATATGCCAAAGCTATTTACCCTTCATAAGGACCCTTTTCATCAAATCCGATCCGACTAGAGTAGGAGAGACAGACACCCGCTAGCCACCTTTATGCACGGTGTGCATGTCTGTCGGTGGAACCAGTCTCACGTCAGCGTACGTGTAATGTCGTTCTGGGACGCTTCATCCCACAATACCGCCGGAAAAGAATAAGACTAGTAGCGGCAAGCAATTCACAAATCATCGCCCACAACCTTTTGGGTTCTACTCGTGCATAGAATCTACGCATAGAAATCCTGGCTCGGATGCCACTGTTGGGTAACGTAGCATAAATTCTAAAAAAATCCTACGCCATATTTAGGTCTTCCTATGGATAGACCAGCAACGAGAGAGGGGTGAGTGCATCTTCATACCTTTGAAGATCGCTAAGCGTAAGCGTTGCTAGAACGCGGTTGACGGAGTCGTACTCACGGCGATTCAGATCGCGGTGTGATTCCCATCTTGTGTCGAACCACGGCACCTCCGCATTCAACACACGTGCTGCCCGGTGACGTCTCCCACACCTTGATCCAGCAAGGAGGAGGGGGAGGTTGGGGAAGATCTCCGGCAGCACGACATCGTGGTGTCGATGGAGAGACGAGGTCTCCCGGCAGGGCTTCGCCAAGCACCGTGGGAGAGGAGGAAGAAGAGGGGCAGGGCTGCGCGGAGGGAGATGGAAAACTGTGTGTCAAACAGCCCTAAAACCCCCAGTATATATATAGGAGGAGGGGAGGGGGGTGACACCCCTAGGGTTCCCACCCTAGGTGGTGCGGCAGCCCCCCCCCCAGATGGGAGGTGCGGCGGCCAGGGCAGGGGGAGGGGGTGGCGCACCCCTAGGTGGGCCTTAGGCCCACCAGTGCCTAGGGTTTCCCCCCCCCTCTCCGCCTCCTGCGCCTTGGGCCTCCTTGCGGGAGGCGCACCAGCCCTCTTTGGGCTGGTTTCCCTCCCTCTTTTGGCCCATGCTACCTCTTGGGGCTGGTGGCCCCTCCCGGTGGACCCCCGGGACCATTCCCGGTGGTCCTGGTACATTACCGGTGATGCCCGAAACATTTTCGGTGTCCAAAACCATCCATCCTATATATCAATATTAACCTACGGGCCATTCCGGAGCTCCTCGTGACGTCTGGGATCTCATTCGGGACTCCGAACAAGTTTCGGTAACCTCGTAAAACAATTCCCTATAACCCTAGCGTCATCGAACCTTAAGTGTGTAGACCCTACGGGTTTGGGAGACACGCAGACATTACCGAGACACCTCACCGGCCAATAACCATCAGCGGGGTCTGGATACCCATGGTGGCTCCCCCTTGCTCCACGATGATCTCATCGGATGAACCACGATGTCAAGGATTCAATCAATCCCGTATACAATTCCCTTTGTCTGTCGGTATAGAACTTGCCCGAGATTCGATCGTCGGTATACCTATACCTTGTTCAATCTCGTTACCGGTAAGTCTCTTTACTCATTCTGTAGCACGTCATCGTGTGACTAACTCCTTAGTCACATTGAGCTCATGATGATGTTCTACCGAGTGGGCCCAGAGATACCTCTCCGTCACGTGGAGTGACAAATCCCGATCTCGATTCGTACAAACCCAACAAACACTTTCAGAGGTACCCGTTGTGCACCTTTATAGTCACCCAGTTACGTTGTGACGTTTGATACACCCAAAGCACTCCTACGGTATCCGGGAGTTGCACAATCTCACGGTCGAAGGAAAAGACACTTGACATTAGAAAAGCTTTAGCATACGAACAATACGATCTAGTGCTATGCTTAGGATTGGGTCTTGTCCATCACATCGTTCTCCCAATGATGTGATCCCATTATCAATGACATCTAATGCCCATGACCAGGAAACCATGATCATCTACTGACTAACGAGCTAGCCAACAAGAGTCTTGCTAGGGACACATTGTGATCTATTTGTTCACACATGTATTACTGTTTCCTGTTAATACAATTATAGCATGAACAATAGACGATTATCATGAACAAGGAAATATGATAATAACCATTTTATTATTGCCTCTAGGGCATATTTCCAACACATAAAGCATGTGAAAATCACATCTAAGTCTAACATACTTCCTATGCATATGCATTTTGTAGGAAAACATATTGTCAAGACAACCAATAGTTACCATATGCAAGGAAGAAGAAAGAGACAATAGCAATCTCAACATAACGAGAGGTGATTTAGTGATATGAAAGTTTCTACCACCATATTTTCCTCTCTCATAATAATTACATGTGGGATCATATTCGATTTCAACAATGTAACTATCACATAGGATATTATTTTCATGATCCACATGCATGCAAAGTTGATGCTCTTCAAAAATAGTGGGATTATCATCTAAAGTCATGACTTCTCCAAACCCACTTTCAATAATATTGCAAATATGATATTCATCTTGAGGTTGAATAAATTTTCAAGGTCAAAAGAAAAATCATCACCCCAATCATGATCTTTGCAACAAGTAGTGGTCATTGAAAGGCTAGCATCCCCAAGCTTAGGGTTTTGCATAATTTTAGCATGATTGTCACTAATAGAATTTATAGTGAAACCATTGCAATCATGCTTTTCATCCAAGGAGCCCTCGTGAATCACTTCACGAATTTCTTCATCACGTTTTTCAGATTCACGCATCTCAAGCAAAACTCCATAGAGAAAGTCAAGTACACTCAACTCACTAGCAATTGGTTCCACATAAGTGGATCTCTTAAACAGATTAGCTAGTGGATGAGGATCCATATCAATATATTTTCAGCAAGCGAAGATGCAAGCGTATTGAAGGCACATGGCACTCGAGCAAAGGAAAGGCAAACGAAAACGGCAAAGGAGAAAGGCAAAAAGGCAAAAGGCAAAGGAGAACGGCAAATGTGAAGTGGGGAGAGGAAAACGAGAGGCAACTGGCAAAAAAAGTAAATGCAAGACATCAGTTTGTGAGACCTACTTGGACAGATCTCTCCTTCCCCGGCAATGGCGCCAGAAATACTTCTGCTGATGCAACAAAAGACCTTCCAACGGCGCCAGAAACATGTGCTCACGGGAGACTATTCTTGTCTTGATACTCCTCAGCAACGGCACCATGAATCCTTCTGCTACGGCTACGCCTTTAGGGACTTCCTTGCCAAATATGCAGAGGATTCCCCCTAGCCATGGAGCCTTGCGTTGGTGTTCCCTCGAAGCGGAAAGGGTGATGTAGCACAGCGGTGGTAAGTATTTCCCTCAATTTTGAGAACCAAGGTATCGATCCAGTGAAGGAATATCACAAGTACCTACACAAACACAAAGAGCTTGCTCCCAACACTATGAAGGGGTTGTCAATCCCTTATAGATTGTTTGCCAAGTGAGAAGTGAAAGCAACAAAGAAACAAATCAAAGTAAAAGCGAAAGTGGAAACGATAGGTGTGAATAGACCCGGGGGCCGTAGCGTTCACTAGTGGCTTCTCTCATGAAAGCAAGTAGATGGTGGGTGAACGAATTACAGTCGAGCAATTGATAGAACCGCGCAAAGTCGTGACGTTATCTATGGCAATGATTATATCTATAGGCATCACGTCCAAAACAAGTAGACCGATACTTTCTGCATCTACTACTATTACTCCACACGTCGACAACTATCCAGCATGCATCTAGTGTATTAAGTTCATGAGAACAAAGTAACGCCTTAAGCAAGATGACATGATGTAGATGGACAATCTCATATCTACGAAAAAAGCCCATCTTGTTACCCTTGATGGCAACAACATGATGTGTGCCTTGCTGCCCTTTCTGTCACTGGAAAGATCACCACACGGTATGAACCCAAAACCAAGCACTTCTCCCATTGCAAGAATCATAGATCTAGTTGGCAAACAACACCCAAGACTCAGAGAGACTTACAAGGATATCAAATCATGCATATAAGAAATCAGCAAAGACTCAAATATATATCATAGATAATATGATCACAAATCCAAAATTCATAGGATCTCGACAAACACACCGCCAAAGAGGATTACATCGGATAGATCTCCATGAAGATCATGGAGAACTTTGTATTGAAGATCCAAGAGAGAGAAGAAGCCATCTAGCTACTAACTACGGACCCGTAGGTCTGAAGTGAACTACTCACGAGTCATTGGAGGGGCGATGATGTTGATGAAGAAGCCCTCCAACTCCAAAGTCCCCTCCGGCACGGCACCGGGAAGGGTCTCGAGATGAGATCTCGCGGTAACGGAAGCTTGCGGCAGCGGAAAAGTGTTTTCATGGATGCCCTGATTTTTTCTGGATTTTTAGGGAATTTATAGGCCAAAGACCTAGGGCTAGGGAGCGCCAGGGGGGCACAAGCTTGGTTGCCGCGCCCCCTGGTCGCAGCAACAGGGCTTGTGGGCCCCCTTTGGGACCACTTGCCTGGCCCTCAAGCCTCCCGATCTTCTTCCGTTCTAGAAAAAATCATTTTAGGATTTTATTCTGTTTGGACTCCGTTCCAAAATCAGATCTGAAAAGAGTCAAAAACACAGAAAAAACAGGAACTGGCACTTGCCACTGAGTTAATAAGTTAGTCCCAAAAAAGATATAAAATGTAACCAAAACATCCAAAGTTGACAAGATAACATCGTGAAACCATCAAAAATTATAGATACGTTTGAGACGTATCATGGCCCACTCGCACGCCCCTCCGGTGGATCTTTGCGCAGGTATTTTTCTTTTATTCCAGAAAAATTCTCCGTAAATTTTCAGGACATTCCGAGAACTTTTATTTCTGCACAAAACAAAACCATGGCAATTTTGCTGAAAACAGCGTTAGTCCGGGTTAGTTCCATTCAAATCATGCAAATTAGAGTCCAAAACAAGGGGAAAAGAGTTCAGAAAAGTAGATAGGACGGAGGCGTATCAACTCCCCCAAGCTTAAAGCCTTGTTTGTCCTCAAGCAATTCAATTGGCAAACTGAAAGAGACAAAAGAAAAACTTTGACGAACTCTGTTTGATCTTGTTGTTGCAACTATGCCTAACTCATATCCACAGTTTCAGCAAGATCACAAGCAAACCACATAAGAAAATGACATCTAGGTCTCACGATAAACTCATATCAATGGCATAATCAGCTAGCAAGCAAATAATAATAAGCCTCAAGTGTCAACACTTCAATCAAAACAACATGAAGCAGTACGAATAGATGGTATCTCGCTAGCTCTTTCTGAGACCGCAGAACATAAATGCAGAGCACCTTCAAAGACCAAGGGCTGACTAAACATTGTAATTGAAGGCAATGAAGATCCAGTCACAGTCATACTCAACACAGTTAAAAGCAAAGCATAAAAATGACAGAGGTGCTCTCTAATTGGTGCTTTTGTAAGAGGAGGATGACTCAACAGGAACAAAAATAGACAGGCCCTTCGCAGAAGGAAGCATTGATTTGCATAGGTGCGAGAGCTCAAGCTTTGAAAACAGAGATAATAATTTTGGGTGGCATGCTTTCATTGTCAACGCAATGAATAAGAGTTCTCAACATCTTCCACGCTACACATGCTATAGGCGGTTCCCAAACAGAAAAGTAAAGTTTTAACTCCCCGCCACCAATCAATCACACTCCACGGCTAGCCGAATCCTCGGGTACCGTCCATACCAACATCAATCCCGGGGGAGTTTTGTTTGTAATTATCTTTTCGATTTGAGCATGGAACTGGGAATTCCAATTACCGGACCCTTTCTCGTGAATGATAGTGAATAAACACATATCGAGGATAACACGCCTAGCATGGAAGATACCGATAGCCCCCTGTCACCACATGAGCGGTTCGGGCATGCAAAACAAATTATTTCTTGAAGGTTTAGAGAGTGGCACATGCAAATTTACTTTGAACGGCAGGTAGATACCGCACATAGGTAGGTATGGTGGACTCATATGGCACAACTTTGGGTTTATGGAAGTGGATGCACAAGCAATATTCTCGCTTAGTACAAGTGAAGGCTAGCAAAAGACTGGGAAGTGACCAACTAGAGAGCGACAACAGTCATCAAAATGCATTGAGATTAACTAACATTGAGTGCAAGCATGAGTAGGACATAAACCACCATGAACATGAACATCATAGAGGCTATGTTGATTTTGTTTCAACTACATGCGTGAACATGCGCCAAGTCAAGCCACTTGAATCATTCAAAGGAGGATACCATCCTATCATACTACGTCATAGTCATCTCAACATTCATGTTGGCAACCAAGGCAAACCATTATAAGCTCCTAGATAAGTAAGCATGGCATAAGAAACTATGATCTCTAAGTTGTGATTGCAAACATGTTTCTCTCATAACAAAGCTGAATCAGGCATAATGAGCTAGTCATATTTACAAAAACAAAATAGATCAAGTTCATACCAGCTTTTCCAGGCTCAGTCACTTCATCATATATCGTCATTATTGCCTTTCACTTGCACGACCGAACAATGTGAACAATAATAAGCGTGCTCGTGCATTGGACTAAAGCTGGAATCTGCAGGCAAATACAAAGGAGAAGACAAAGTAATATGGCTCTTTGAAAGCTAAACAGGTATGCATGCAAGAGCCACTAAACATTGTAACCATGGTCTTCTACCTTGACTCAAAGAAAAAAAAACTATTTACACGGGAAAGCTCCCAACAAGCAAAAGAAGAAAAGAAAATATTTTTGGGTTTTCTCAAACTAGACACACACACGAAAAGAAAACGAGAACAAGAAAATAAACCAGCATGGATGATACATTGGCAAATTGTAAACACCGGCTAACAAAGTGAAAGCATAAGCAAGAATGTAAAGTCGGTGAGAACACGTACACCCCCAAGCTTAGGCTTTTGGCCTAAGTTGGTCTAGTCCCAAGGAGGGAAATAACCAGCTCCGGGGTACTCCGGAGTGGACTGAGGATGCCACTGCTGTGTGAGCTCCTCTGGCTCCCACTAATAAACTCGCGTCTGGTACTCGACTGGCGGCTCGGGCACGGGCACCTGTGGTTGGGCCAAGCCCCAATATGCGTAGATGTCCGAGGGCATAATAGTATACCTGCATGCATGAAGATTGAACAAAGAAGGAGCAGGCAAAGTAATAGTCTCACGAGTACCCTGACTAAATACCAGGTTATAAATCATCCTTCTATTTATATCTCTATCAAGAAAGTCATGGCAAACCATGCTATCGTAATCTAGATATCTCTCGGGAAGAAGAATCTCTTCTTCCTTGTCCAGTCTAATAGGTATCTCAAAGTGTCTAGCAAGACGAGTAGCATAGATACCTCCATAGACAACACCTTTAGAACGGTTCAGGTTCAACCGTTGAGCTACTATAGCGCCCAAGCTATAAGTTTTATCGTTATAAAGGGCTTCTTGCAAGACCGCAAGATCTGGGGAACTAAGTGACCTTGCTTTCCCACGGCCAATCAAACATTTTCCCACAAATAATGAGAAGTACCAAAGCACGGGAAAATGTATCCTAGCAGCTCTAGCGCAAGACACTCCTCTCTCCTCTCCTACAACAATTGTATAGATGAAAACTTCCAAGTCCCGTGGACGAGGTTCACGAATATCCCCAGCGTAAGGTAATTTGCAAACATTGCAAAAATCATGGAGTGACATGCGCTGGGGGATATCATAAAGTTTGAACTCAACCATAGGAGGATTCTTCCTTGGATATAAGTTAAAGCTTTGTACGAAGATATTAGTGAGAAGGAGGTATTTCGGACACTTATCTTCAACGAAGGCGGTAAGTCATGCGTTCTCCATCAAGTGATAAAAGTCCTCATAAATTCCAGCGGCGCGTAAGAACACGTCGCTTGGCCACTCGCACGCTCGAACTTATGCGACTCGAGGGACCAAATACGTGGGATTCTTCTCACTCCCATCATCCTTAGGGTCACGGCTTGACGAGCCTCTTAAGAACCTCCTCATATTTTTCCTTTTTCTATCTCTGGAATTTTTAGTGATTCTAAGGAAAAGTGAATAAGGCTCAACAAAACTCGTAGCAACTACTCCCACAAGTGCCTAGAGGCCATATTACGCATCAAAACTACTTGGGACCAGCTAAAATTAGCATGCAAAGCTCAAGAATAGGGTCACCAAGGCAGCAAAAATACGCGGAGTATAAGGCACTAGAGCAAAAACTAATTGGACCAATGGAGGAGTCACTTACCAAGGAGTAATTTCCCAAAACAGTTCGGAGAACGGTGATTTGGACAAAGAGATCGAAAATCCCAGCAAGAGGAGCAAGAACACGGTTTGAGCTGCGAAACGATTTTTTCTGAAGGTAGGAGACCAAGAAGAGAGCAAGAATGAGTGGAGGGGGTGCATGTGGGCCCCACAAGCCTGGGTGGCGCGGCCAGGGGGGTGCCCGCGCCCCAAGGGCTTGTGGCCCACTGGTGCGGCCCCCAGACAAACTCTTCGTCTCAGAATTTTTCAAAAATTCTAGAAAAAATCATACTTGATTTTCATGACGTTCGGAGAACTTTTATTTTCGGGGTACTTTTCTACCGCACGCTAAAACAGAAAACAGGGAAAACTAAACTAAATCTATCATTTTTCTTCTAAGCAACCTAAAGTGAAAGCTTGGAACAGAGGTTTGTGACTCCTCGATTCATCCATCTCATGGTCATCGAAAGAACTCCGTCAATGGGGTTGATCAAATCCCCTTGACAAACCTTTTCGAATCGCAAAAGAGAACGGTGAATTTTCGAATAGTCACTAGGTCACCTCAATGGGGATGTGTATCTCCCCAACAAGCAAGTCATACTTCATCTTGACACGAGGAATAGGGCATTCAAAGCTCCCAATAAGAATCGATGAAGTTTTTTCAATAGCATTGATGCAATGTACTTGATATTGTTTCTTCTGAAAGTGCACCGTGTGCTCATTACCGTTGACATGGAAAGTGACATTGCCTTTGTTGCAATCTATAACGGCCCCTGCAGTGTTTAAAAAGGGTCTTTCGAGGATGACAGCCATGGCATCGTCCTCAAGAATATCCAAGATAACAAAGTCTGTTAAGATAGTGATGTTAGCAACCACAACAGGCACATCCTCGCAAATGCCGATAGGGAAAGCAATTGATTTGTCAGCCATTTGCAGAGAGATTTCAGTGGGTGTCAACTTATCCAGTTCAAGTCTACGATAAAGCGAGAGAGGCGTAACACTAACACCGGCTCCAAGGTCGCATAAAGCAGTTCTAACGTAGTTGCCTTTAATGGAGCAAGGTATAGTGGGCACACCAGGATCACCTAGTTTCTTAGGAGTTCCACCCTTGACGGTATAATTAGCGAGCATGGTGGAAATCTCAACCTCAGGTATCCTCCTCTTATTAGTCACAATATCTTTCGTGTACTTAGCATACGGAGACATCTTTGAGCATATCCGTCAAACGCATTTGCAGAAAGACGGGTCTAATCATTTCAATGAAGCGCTCAAAATCTTCATCATCCTTTTTCTTGGATGGTTTGGGAGGAAAGGGCATGGGTTTCTGAACCCATGGTTCCCTTTCTTTACCGTGCTTCCTAGCAGCGAAGTAATTCTTATCGTATCTCTTATTCTTAGGTTGTGGGTTATCAATATCAGGTTCAATCTCCACATCCTTATCATTGCTAGGTTGAGAATCATCATGAACATCACTATTGATATTATCATTAGGCTCATGCTCAACACCAGATTGTGTTTCAGCATCAGAGACAGAGGCATCATTTGGACTCTCAGGTGTAGCAGGGTTGCTAGCATGTAGGTTCCTATCATCTTTCTTCTTCTTTCAAGGATGACTAGGTGCATCAGTGCTAACTCCTTGGGAATCTTGTTCAATTCTCTTAGGATGACCCTCAGGATACAGGGGTTTGTGTGTCATTCTACCGCCTCTATTGACGACTCTAACGGAATTATCATTCAACTCATTGAGAAGGTCATTTTGAGCTTTAAGTACTTGTTCTACCTGAGTAGTAACCATAGAAGCATGTTTACTCAGAAGTATAAGATCATTGACGTTTCTGTCCACACAACCACTTAAATGACTAAGCATACGAGCATTCTGTTCGAATTGTCTGCTAATATAATCGTCGAAACTCTGTTGTTTGGCAACAAATTTATTAAATTCATCCAGGGATAGGCTAGCAGGTTTATCAAAAGGAATATCACTCTCATCAAACCTACACAAAGAATTTACTTCTACTACCTGTATCGGGTTATCGAGACCATGGATCTCTTCGATAGGTGGTAGATTTTTGACATCTTCAGATTTAATGCCTTTCTCTCGCATAGATTTCTTGGCTTCTTGCATATCTTCAGGACTGAGGAATAGAATACCTATTTTCTTCGGAGTTGGCTTAGGAGGTGGTTCGGGAATAGTCCAAGCATTCTCATTGCACAAGATGTTATTCAACAGAATCGCAGCTTGTTCTACAGTTCGTTCCCTAAAAACACTACCGGCACAACTATCTAGGTAGTCTTTGAAAGCATCGGTAAGTCCATTATAGAAGATATCAAGTATTTTGTTCTTTTAAAGAGGGTCATCAGGCAAAGCATTCAGTAGCTGGATAAGCCTCCCCCAAGCTTGTGGGAGACTCTCTTCTTCAGCTTGAGCAAAGTTGTATATTTCCTGCAAGGCAGCTTGCTTCTTACGGGCAGGGAAATATTTTTTAGAGAAGTAGTAGACCATATCCTGGGGGCTACGCACACAACCAGGAGCAAGAGAAGTGAACCAAGTCTTAGCATCATCCTTTAGCGAGAAAGGAAACAGCTTGAGCATATAGTAGTGGCGGATCTTTTCCTCACTAGTGAATAGGGTGGCTATATCGTGCAGTTTGGTAAGATGGGCTACAACCGTTTCAGACTCATAACCGTGAAAAGGATCAGATTCGACTAGAGTGATTAACTCAGGGTCGACAGAGAATTCATAATCCTTATCGGTCACAAAGATAGGCGAAGTAGCAAACTTTGGGTCGTATTTCATCCTAGCATTCACAGACTTTTCTTTGCACTTGCGCAGTAAATTCTCAACATCATAGCTATCCTTACACGCAAGAAAGTCCTTAGCTATCTCTCCCTCCATAACATAGCGCATATCAGGCATAACACGCAATTCAGGCATAGGAGAGCTAGTTCTAGCAGGCAAAATAGCAGGTTCTACTTCAATAGTATCAGCAGTTTCAGAAGTGTCATCACGTCTAGCAGCAACTCTAGCAATATGTGCATCAAGGAATGCACCAAGTGGAAAAGCAGTATCAGGCATAGCATCATCACGCATAGTATCAAGCATAGCATCATCAGGCATAGTATCAAGCATAGCATCATCAGGCATAGTATCAAGCATAGCATCATCAGGCATAGTATCAAGAATAGCATCATGGGCAGCATAAGTAGCATCATCAAGCACAGGCGACATATCAAGATTTCTAGCAGGAGGTGATGTCGCAAACTTACTCAAACCTGAAGGTGAATCAAGTGCAAAGCTAGATGGCACTTCCTTACCTCTCCTCGTAGTGGAAGGCAAGATTTTAGTTTTTGGATCTTTTGGATTCCTCATAGTGATCAGCAGACGTAAATCCCAAGTTACTCAGAGAATATAGTTGTGCCTCCCTGGCAACAGCGCCAGAAAAAGGTCTTGATAACCCACAAGTGTAGGGAATCGCAACAGTTTTCGAGGGTAGAGTATTCGACCCAAATTTGTTGATTCGCACACAAGGGGAAGCGAAAGAATATTCTCAACTATTAGCAGCTGAGTTTGTCAGATTCAACCACATCTGAAAGAGTAGTGTCTGCAAGCAAAGTATCTGTAGCAAAGTAGTATGATAGCAACGGTGTCAGAAACATATCTATTAACGACAGACTATTCCTAACTGTTGTATCAATGGCGCCAGTAAGTTGCACGTGGACGAGTAACTATTATTTCCCAGCAACGGTGTCGGAAAAGGGTCTTGCAACAAGTAACAGTGAAGTAGCAAGGAACAACAGTAGCAGAGTAACAACGGTAGCAATAGTAGTAGCAAAGTGGCCCAATCCCTTTTGTAGCAAGGGACAAGCCTAGACAAAGTAACATAGCAAGGACCAGTAGTAAAAGACTCGTAGGCAGTGGATCAATGATGGATGAGTATGACAGATGTGATTCATCATGTAACAGCTATGACACGGAGAGATAAGTAACTAGCTCCCGTTCGTCAATCTAATGTAGGCATGTATTCCGTATGTAGTCATACGTGCTCAGGGAAAATAACTTGCATGACATCTATCGTACATCCCTCCCGTGGCAGCGGGGTCCTAATGGAAACTACGGGATATTAAGGTTCTCATTTTAATAAAGAACCGGACTAACGCATTAACACTTGGTGAATACTTGAACTCCTCATACTATGTTCATCTCCGGGAGTGGTTCCGGCTATTGTCGCTCCGGGGTTGCCGGGTCATAACACATAGTAGGTGACTACAACTTGCAAGATAGGATCTAAAACACACATATATTGGCGACAACATAATAGGTTCAGATCTGAAATCATGACACTCGGGCCCTAGTGACAAGCATTAAGCATGGCAAAGTAGTAGCAACATCAATCTAGAACATAGTGGATACTAGGCATCAATCCCCGTCAAAACTAACTCGATTACATGATAGATCTCATCCAACTCATCACTGTCCAGCAAGCCTACAATGAGATTACTCACGAACGGTGAAGCACATCATGGAATTGTCGATGGAGGAAGGTTGATGATGACGATGGCGACGATTTCCCCTCTCTGGAGCCCAAAACGGACTCAAGATGTCTCCTCCAGATGAAGAACAGGAGGTGGCGGCGCCTCCGTATCGTAAAACGCGATGAAACCTTCTCTCTGATTTTTTTTTCGGGCGAGAAGGAAGATATAGAGCTGAGTTTGGGGGCGGTCGTACCACGTGGGCCCCACAAGCCCTCACGGCGCGGCCTAGGGGTTGGTCGTGGCCCAGGGGCTTGTGGCCCACTAGCACGCCCCCTCCGGTGGATCTTTGCGCAGGTATTTTTCTTTTATTCCAGAAAAATTCTCCGTAAATTTTCAGGACATTCCGAGAACTTTTATTTCTGCACAAAAACAACACCATGGCAATTCTGCTGAAAACAACGTCAGTTCGGGTTAGTTCCATTCAAATTATGCAAATTAGAGTCCAAAACAAGGGCAAAAGAGTTCGGAAAAGTAGATATGACGGAGACGTATCAGCCGGCAGTGAGGGAGGGAAGCAGAGTTGGCGTCACAAGTTTGTGCGAGCATCGTCGAGGAGATGTATCTCCCTGCGCGCAGGGCACCCCACACCCCATCGATCCAAGCGCCGATGCGGTTTGTGTCGTGTGGCACCCTTGATAGTGAGGAGGATCCGTCGGCCAGCTAGGACATTCCAGAGAGCTTTCTAGCCATGCAGAATCCGTCGGTCGATGAATGTGAGTCATAGGATCTCGTTCGAGAGCGGATGAGCACGGGAACCGCCATCGCCCGGGCTAGACTCAACATGTTCGACAGAATGACTGAATAAGACTCGGTACGTTTGCTCATGTTCGATTAAGTGTTCAATCTTTTACATAGATCACTAGTTCGCACATGATGAATGCTTGGAAACTATGATCGTGTAGGAGACGTACGCGTCAAGCATGATCAATGACAACGAAGATCTGGCCAAAACGGATTATGAATTGGAGGAGACCACCACATTTGTACTTTGGGCAACATCTGATCGCAATCTAATCAATAAGAAGAAGAAGGGCAAGACGGCTAAGGCAAGAGGTCCGACTTTCACAAAATTTGAGGACGTCTTGTTGGTCAAATCTTGGTTAGACACAACATTGGATCCAATAAGAGGCACCGAGCAAAAGGGAAGCACGTATTGGGAGAAGATTTGTAAGGACTATCATAAACGAAATGAGTATGTGGAGCAGCATCCTATCATGACCACCCGCAATGTGGTATCTCTCCAACATCGATGTGGGATCATTCAAAGAGAAGTGAACAAGTACGTCGGTTACTACTCACAAGTGACCAAAAGGCCTCAAAGTGGGATGGGAGTGGCAGCTCATGTAAGCTCAATTGCCTCATCTTATTATAATTTTAATATGTTTATGTGTTTTTATTCTTGTGCTCATATGTATGTTGTATGCTAGATGGCGGTGGCGACCACTTTGTATCACGAGCTCGAGAAGAAGCAATTTGCTTTTAGACATTGTTATCTCTTATTGAATGGCAAGCCAAAGTGGCAACAAGTTGTAGCCGATGTCAAGGCTGGCAAGAAGAGGAATGATAGCTCCAGCTACCACCATTCCATTGGGTTGGACGATGAGGACGATGATGTTGTCATCACCAATGGAAAATCTACCGTGCCAAAGGATAAATGACAAATCATGGGAAACAAGTGGGAGAAAGCAAGGATCTCCCGTCATGCCGCGACTATAGAAATGTTGTCCACATGGAAGAGCATTTTTTTACAAGGGAGAACAAGAAAGAGGAGAGGTACAAGCTCATATTGGATGCACAAAAGGATAGGATGGAGTGGGACCGGTCGAGGGCCGAGAGGAGGATTGAAATTGAGGGGGAGAAGATCAAGTTGGATAAGTAAGAGGTGGCGATCAAATGGGAACTCGATAAGGCCAAGACATTTGGGAGACTGAGCTCGAGAAGGAGAGGTTGCAATTCGCACGGGATGCACACGATACGAAGATCATGTTAGCAGACGAAACTCACTTGGATACGCCTGCGTAGAAATGGCTTACGAAGTAGAAGAAGGAGATAAACGACTGTGGGTGCACGAGGCGGCGAGTGCAGCTGCGTCAGCGGAGCACGTGGCCCGGATGCAAGCGGAGCATGTATCCCGGATGGAGGCGGAGCATGAAGCCCGAATGCAGGCGGAGCTGGCTGCCCAGGCAGAGCAGGACAAGATGGACGAGCAGGACGCACAGATGGACATGTCCGACCAGTGATCCGTCAAGCATCCCTTCTCGTTCAAACATTGATTTCATTTTGGCATGTCCAGTTTGTTAAACTATGCTTTAATTTGCTTTATTTTGAACTGTTAGATTCGAATAATTTGTATCGAATGATCGATGTGCATGGACTGCATGGATTTGAGGGTTCCATTTAGGGCGTGTTTGGTTACCTGTGTGGCTCTAGCGTGCATCGCATGTGCGATCGTGGGTGAGTGTGGCCTGGTTGAGTTGATGCAGAGATTATCTGAGATGTGTGTTTGGTGGACTGTATGGTATTATTGCATGAGAGATGCTTTACCGTCAAATTTCATGTAAGGTCAAAGATTGATGGCTTTAGATGGGCTCTGGTCGCTGTATATGGGGCGGCACAACCGGAGCTAAAATCTGATTTTCTTGTTGATTTAGTGAGAATCTACGACAGTGAAAGGCTTCCCATTCTGGTTGGGGAGACTTTAACATCATAAGAAGGAAAGAAGAAAAAAATGATAACTTCGATGGAAGATGGTCATTTATGTTCAAAATGATTATTGAGAGTCTCAATTTGAGGGAGATTGACCTCACTGGTAGACAATTCACATGGTCTAACTCATTACCAATGCCAACATATGAGAAGTTGGACAGAGTTCTAAGTAGCATTGAGTGGGAACAGAAATACCTGCTTGTCACAGTCCATGCCATGCAAAGGGTAATTTCGGATCACACACCACTACTAGTCGATTCTGGGGAAGCGACGCATGTATGTAATAAGAATACCTTCTCTTTCGAATTAAGTTGGTTCGATAGAGAAGGATTCATGGATCCTATTGCCTCTGAATGGGCAAGAGATTATGGTGGATCTTCCGGTATAGAAAGGTGGCAAAACAAGATTAGACACTTACACCAGTTTCTGAGAGGGTGGGCAAATAATCAATCTGGCATTTACAAAGTCGAAAAAGACAAACTTATCAAAATCATTAATGACTTGGATGTGAAAGCTGAATATTCACTTCTAAGAACTTCAGATCGGGATATTAAGACTAAGGCTGAGAAGAAATTGCAAATCCTTCTAAGAAAGGAAGATATGAAATGGGCCCTTCGAGCAAAGGTGTCAAAGGTAGTCCATGGGGATGAAAACACACACTTCTTTCACATGATTGCGAATGACAAGCATAGGAAGAAGAAGATTATTCAGCTAGAGCAAGACGAGGGTACAATCATAGGGCACGAGAACCTAAAATTGTACATTTCAGTATTATAAGAAGCTTTTTGGTGAATCGGCACACAATTTTGTCACTCTTGATGAGAATGAAAATGGTGACATACCTCAGCTCAGTTCGTATGAGAATGAGATTCTTTCAACACCATTTACACAGAAGGAGGTGTTTGACGCAATAGCACAAATGAAACCAAACAAGGCACCGGGACCAGATTGGTTTCCAGCTGAGTTTTATAAAAAAATGTTGGCATATTATAAAGGATGAAATTATGCCTATGTTTCATGATTTGTTCGGTGGCCAGCTTGAACTTTTTCACCTAAACTACGGAACAATAACGTTGTTGCCAAAAAAGGTGGAAGCTATCCGCATTGAGCAGTTTAAGCTGATCTGCCTGCTCAATGCCAGTTTCAAAATCTTCACAAAGGTTGGCACGAATAGGCTGACGCAGATAGCCCATTCTGTTGGACAACCAATTGAGACTCCTTTCATGCCTGGAAGACACAATCTAGAGGGGGTTGTCATTTGAAAGGACGTGGATGACTCCTAGAGGGGGGAATAGGCGCTTTAAAATAATTACGGTTTAGGCTTGAACAAATGCGGAATAAAACTAACGTTTAATTTGTCAAGCACAAAACCTAAAACAACTAGGCTCACCTATGTGCAGCAACAAACTTATGCTAAGCAAGATAAACAACTAAGTGATAGCAAGATATATGACAGGAAACAATATGGCTATCACAGAGTAAAGTGCATAAGTAAAGGGTTCGGCTAAGAGATAACCGAGGCACGCGGAGACAATGATGTATCCGGAAGTTCACACCCTTGCGGATGCTAATCTCCGATTGGAGCGGTGTGGAGGCACAATGCTCCCCAAGATGCCACTAAGGCCACCGTAATCTCCTCATGCCCTCGCATAGTGCAAGATGTTGTGATTCCACTATGGGACCCTAGAGGGCACTCACCGAACCCTACAAATGGCAACCCTTGGGGCGGTTACCGGTACCCGTACAAATTGCTCAGGGCAATCTCCACAACCTAATTGGAGACCCCGACGCTTGCCCGGAGCTTTACACCACAATGATTGAGCTCCGAGACACCACCAAGCTCCTAGGTCTCCAAAGCATCCACGAAGAACAATCTCTAGGGTACTAAGTACCAAAAGGTAATAAGCTTCTCAAACTTCACTTCCATGTATCACCGTGGAGAACTCAAACCTATGCACCAATTGCAATGACAAGAACACACGAAGTGGGCAAGTCACTTACACTCAAATCCCCCCAGAACAAGAACTCCAAGATCAAGATCCAAGGGGTTCCCCTCACATAGAGGAGAAAGTGATTGGTGGAGATGTGGATCAAGATCTCCTCTCTCTTTTCCCTCAAGAACAAGCAAGAATCATTGGAGGGATTGAGAGTTAGCAATCTCTAAGAAGGTCAACAATGGGTGGCAAATTCAAGCTTAACGGATAAGGTTCAATGGGGAAGAAGACCCCCTTTTATAGGTGGGGAAAAATCCAACCATTATGCTTCATAGCCCGCACAGAGCGGTACTACCGCTCGGTAGGTTAACCAGCCATGCTGAGGCAAAAAGGATGCGGAAATAAAGTCCAATGGAGTGGTACTACCGCTCGTGGGCGAGGTACTACCACTCGGTCGGTTCACCAACCATGCTGTGGCAAAAAGAATGCGCAAATAAAGTCCTACGGAGCGGTACTACCGCTCGCCACAGACATTGCCTTAACTTTCGCATACGGACTCCGAATTCAGTGAAACCAAGTTTGTTGGAAAGCTAACGACATGGGCTAACACAATATTGATAGAAATATAAATAAGAAGAAAGTGAGAAAAGGCCCATAAGAAAATGGTGAGAACCCTTCCTCGAACAAGACTGGTAAAAACTCCCAACATCAAAAACATCAAAGAAGATGCATATTGACTCCGTTTTCGACGAACTCGAGCTTGTCATGAAGATGAACATAAGCTCTAAAACTCACAAAGAGAAACACCAAAAAAGAACCAAGAAGTATGATGCAAGGATGCAAATGGTTTGAGCTCTCAACGAACGATACAATAAAGCTACTCACTTGAGAGCCCCCCTTGACAGTACGACAATCTATCCTAAAACAGAAAACCTATCAAGGGCAAACCTATACCTTGCACCTCGTCCTCTTGAGCTAGATGACGATGATCTTGGCTTCCTCAAGATGGACCACCTTTCTTGATTGGATTGGCTTGATGAAGACTAGTTGATTGCTCCCCCATACACACTATGGGTGAGCCGCTCTTCAGCATATCTTCACAAGTCCATTGCCACCACAATGGACGACAAGCTTCAAGCATGATATCTTCGTGATGATCCACTTGAACTTGCAAACCGCAATCTTAATGACGATCACCACTTGACGTCATCCTCCATGGGTTGTATGAGATCTTCCTCTTGACGCAAGCCCATGGAAACACACCTAACCCCACATAGAACTCTCACGAAGACCATGGGTTAGTACACAAACATGTAATGGACAATGTTTACCATACCATGGGATCACTTGATCCCTCTAGGGACATCTTGTACGATTTGTGTGTTGATCTTCTTGATTTACTCTTTGTCTGACGATCTTGATCTACCTTGTGTCTCTATGACAATTCTTTGGATAATACCTTGAATACCACCATGGTCATCATATAAACTCCTTGATCCCAACAGATGGACTTCAAGAAGTGCCTATGGACAAATCCTATAAATATAACTTAAGGCAACCATTAGTCCATAGGAATTGTCATCTACTACCAAAATCACATATGGAGAGATATGCTCTAACATCGTCTTACATGAAACATTGCACGAAATTCACAAAAAGAAACTTGATGGGGTTATCTTTAAGGTGGATTTCGAGAAGGCTTATGATAAGGTCAAATGGCCATTACTTCAACAGGCCTTACGTACGAAAGGGTCCAATGAGTCATGTAGGGGTCAGGTGTCCTCTTTCATTCAGCAAGGAAGTGTTGGGATTAAAGTTAATGATGACAAAGGTCATTATTTTCAAACTCACAAGGCAGTGAGACAGGGTGATTCAATGTCCCAGTGCTAATCAACATAGTAGATGATATGTTGGTAGTCCTTATTGGCTGAGGTAAAGAGAATGCTCATGCAGGAGGGCTAGTCCCACACCTGGTAGAGGCGGGAGTATCCATACTACGATATGCGAATGACACGCTAATTTTGATGGAACACGATCTTGCAAAAGCTAGAAACATGAAGCTAGTGCTTTGCCTTTTCGAACAATTGTCTCGATGTAAAATCAACTTTAACAAAACCGAGTTGTTCTGCTTTGGAAGAGCAAACAAGGAACAAGACGCGTATAGGCAGCTATTTTGGTAACTGTCATCTATTACCAAAACAACATATGGAGAGATATGCTCTAACAATCTCCCCCATTTTGGTAATTGATGACAACCACTTCAAGAGAGTTTATATAAGGAAATAAGCATAAACGAGCGCACACATACAAATCAATAATGCATGCGTGCAAGATGTAAATGCTTACGCAATAAAAGCAAAACCCTCTAAACATATCCAAAGTAAACTCTCTAAACTTCTCCCCCATTGGCATCGATTGCCAAAATGGACGAAAAGTTTAGAAAGCCAATATAGTAGGTGGTCCTCCAAAAAGTGTGTACTTCTTAGCAAATGAGTACAAAGATATACACAAATACAATGATAAGTAGTTGGAGGAAAACGAACTATATTGAGGACCCAAAGATTGCAAAAAGAAGGATCGTATGCCAGAAAGACATACAAAATAGAAGCAAGCAATCAAAAGATACCAGATGGAACAAACAATCACATGGTCCTTCGAACCACATGAATAAAAGATATTATGATAAAGGCAAAGGAGTGTTTTATCAAAACTAGAGAAGCTCCCCATGATTTGTGCACTAATAAGATATTTTTGAATTTGATACAAATGCACAAAATAGGACCGTTGCTCCCCCATATTATGATAAAGGCAAAGGAGTGTTTTATCAAAACTAGAGAAGCTCCCCATGATTTGTGCACTAATAAGAGATTTTTGTATTTGATACAAGTGCACAAAATAGGACCGTTCCTCCCCCAAAATTAATAAAAACACAAAACGTGTGCAAGAAGATAGATGAGACAATACGCATATCACTTGCACAAAACAAATTGTTGAGCAACATGTAAAAGAAGCAACTTAAGAATAGGCTCAACCAAAATAATGTGTGTGAGTAATGGCAAAGCACTTGAGAAGACTAAGATAAGGATGAGCATTACTCATCAACATAGTCTTGATGAAATGAGAAACAAAGTGCAAGACATATCTCCCACACACACACACACACACACTACTAGAAAATGGGTTCACAAGCTTAGTAAAAAACAAATTGAGAACCAACGCTTGTGACGGCCCATGGTGAAGATAGGAAATAATAACCTTGTCAAGAGGAGGGATACCAATCAAAATGGAAAAACCCTCATCAAGACAAGCATGAGGAAAAATAATGTTCACCACCAAAGAATGCATCAAGATCCAAGAATATAAGATACACACTCAAGACAATTCCTTTCACGAAGCCACCAAAAATTGAAAAAGGAAATGCAACGATGGACGAGAAAGAAAAGAGGATATCAATTAGAGATGTAACTTCTCTCATGTGTAAAATATTCGAGGTAGAAGACAATCATGATGATATATATCCACAAAGAAGGATGTACACACGAAATGGTTACAAGAAGGAACAAACAAGATATCCAAAAGGAAGTCATAAATATATCAATAAGGTCTTTGCTTGGAAGCATAGCACATGGCCTAACATTTTATTATTGTACAATATGAACTTCCAACATACGAATATCAAAGATATCCCAACTAGCAATAAGACATCATCGTTTGGATGCTTTGAGAAAGGAAACACGTACCACAAGAACGAATCAAGAGATTCATGCCAAGATACAACCTGGAGAGAGAGACAGAACCATGAGAGGGGGGTATAACCCCTCGCGGTCCCCACGACGTGGTAGTACCGCATGTCATCACAGTAGTATCGACTGGCCAGCGGTTGTAAATTTTTACTCCCACTCGCTGGGCGGTAGTACCGTTCGTCCAGCGGCAGAAGAAAAATACTGTAGTGCTGGATGCGGTAGTACGGTGCCGGTGCTGCTAGTGCACGAGTGCAGCAGTACCACCTCTCTAGCGGTAGTACCGTGGCTATCCACAGTAGTACCGCTCAGCCAAGAAAAGGCATGTTCGGGCCTTTGCAAGAAATGTATGCATGAAGTAGATACTTGTTACCGAGACAGCAATGGATTGATGTAGTAGATAGTTATTCGTTGATCATCCTAACTTGGCTCCATTAAGCACACGGTGTCAACACCTTGTTGGAAATATGCCCTAGAAGCAATGATAAATAGTTATTATTATATTTCTTGTTTAAAGATAATCGTTTATTATCCATGCTATAATCGTATTGAATAAAAACATAGATACATGTGTGGATAAATAGACACAACAATGTCCCTAGCAAGCCTCTATTTGGCTAGCCAGTTGATCAAGTATAGTCAAGGTTTTCTGACTATGTGCAAAGTGTTGTTGCTTGATAACTGGATCACATCATTAGGAGAATCATGTGATGGACTAGACCCAAACTATGAACGTAGCATATTGATCATGTCATTTTATTGCTATTGTTTTCTGCGTGTCAAGTATTTCTTCCTATGACCATGAGATCATATAACCCACTGGCACCGGAGGGATACCTTGTGTGTATCAAACGTCACAACGTAACTGGGTGACTATAAAGGTGCTCTACAGGTATCTCCGAAGGTGTCCATTGGGTTAGTATGGATCAAGACTGGGATTTCTCACTCCGTGTGACGGAGAGGTATCTCGGGGCCCACTCGGTAATACAACATCACACACAAGCCTTGCAAGCAATGTGACTTAGTGTAAGTCACGGGATCTTGTATTACGGAACGAGAAAAGAGACTTGCCGGTAACGAGATTGAAATAGGTATGCGGATACCGACGGTCGAATCTTGGCAAAGTAACATACCGAAGGACAAAGGGAATGACATACGGGACTGCCTGAATCCTTGACACTGAGGTTCAACCGATAAGTTATTCAGAGAATGTGTAGGATCCAATATGGGCATCCAGGTCCCACTATTGGAAATTGACTGAGGAGTACCTCGGGGCATGTATGCATAGTTCTCGAACCCGCAGGGTCTGCACACTTAAGGTTCGATGATGTTTTAGTATAGTTGAGTTATATGTGTGGTTACCGAAAGTTGTATGGAACCCCGGATGAGATCACGGACATCACGAGGGTTTCCATAATGGTCCGTAGACGAAGATTGATATATAGGATGACCTCATTTGATTGCCGGAAGGTTTTCGGGCATTATCGGGAATGTACCGGGAGTGACGAATGGGTTCCGGATGTTCACTGGGAGGGACCAACCCACCCGGGGAAGTCCATAGGCCCTAGGGTGGCGCACCAGCCCTTGGTGGGCTGGTGGGACAGCCCAATAAGGCTTATGCGCAAGGGATTAGAAAATCAAAGAGAAAAGAAAAAAAAAAGAGGTGGGAAGGAAGGGAAGGACTCCACCTTCCAATCCTAGTTGGACTAGGATTGGAGGTGGACTCCTCCACCTCCTTGGCCGGCGAACCCTTGAGGTATTGGACCCCATGGGGAAGCCTCCCCTCCCCTCCTCCTATATATAGTGGAGTTTTAGGGCTGATTTGAGACAACTTTTGCCACGGCAGCCCGACCACAAACACCACGGTTTTTCCTCTAGATCATATTTCTGCGGAGCTCGGGCGGAGCCCTGCATGAGTAGATCCTTCACCACCACCAGAGCGCCGTCACGCTGCCGGAGAACTCATCTACTTCTCCGTTTGCTTCCAGGATCAAGAAGGCCGAGATCATCGTCGAGTTGTACGTGTGCTGAATGCGGAGGTGCCGTCCGTTCGGCACTAGATCTGAGCGGATTGTGGGACGGATCGCGGGACGGTTCGTGGGACGGTTCGCACGGCGGATCGAGGGACATGAGGACGTTCCACTACATCAACTGCGTTTCTTAACGCTTCCTGTTGTGCGATCTACATGCGTACGTAGATCCAAATCTCCTCTGATAGATGGACATCACCATGATAGGTCTTCGTGTGCGTAGGAAATTTTTTGTTTCCCATGCGATGTTCCCCAACAGTGGCATCATGAGCTAGGTTCATGTGTAGATGTAATATCGAGTAGAACACAAAGGGTTTTGTGGACGGTGATGTTCGATTTGCTGCCCTCCTTAGTATTTTCTCAATTCGGCCATATTGTTGGATTGAAGCGGCCCGGACCGACATTATTTGTACGCTTACGAAAGACTGGTTTCATCGCTTGACATGCAACCTCGTCGCATAAAGATGACTGGCGGGTGTCAGTTTCTTCAACTTTAGTTGAATTGGTTTCGACCGAGGCGGTCCTTGGAGAGGTTAAATAGCAATTTGCACATCTCCGTTGTGGTTTTTGCGTAAGTAAGATGCGATCTACTAGATACCCACTGCAACCACGTAAAACATGCAACAACAATTAGAGGACGTCTAACTTGTTTTTGCAGGCTATGCTTGTGATATGATATGGCCAATGACGTGATATGATATATTGGATGTATGAGATGATCATGTTGTTATAGTTAAATATCGACTTGCACGTCGATGGTACGACAACCGGCAGGAGCCACAGGGTTGTCTTTAAACTAACATTTGTGCTTGCAGATGTGTTTACTATATTGCTAGGACGCAGCTTTAGTAGTAATAGCATGAGTAGCACGACAACCCCGATGGCGACACGTTGATGGAGATCATAGTGTGGCGCCGGTGACAGAAAGATCGTGCCGGTGCTTTGGTGATGGAGATCAAGAAGCACATGATGATGGCCATATCATGTCACTTATGAATTGCATGTGATATTAATCCTTTTATGCACCTTGTTTTGCTTACAACGATGGTAGCATTATGAGGTGATCTCTCACTAAAATTTCAAGACGAAATTGTGTTCTCCCCGACTGTGCACCGTTGCTACAGTTCGTCGTTTTGAGACACCACGTGATGATCGGGTGTCATAGACTCAACGTTCACATACAACGGGTGCAAAACAGTTGCACACGCGGAACACTCGGGTTAAGCTTGACGAGCCTAGCATGTGCAGACATGGCCTCGGAACACATGAGACCAAAAGGTATATCATGAATCATATAGTTGATATGATTAGCATAGGGATGCTTACCACTGAAACTATCCCCAACTCACGTGATGATGGGACTTGAGCTAGTGGAATTGGATCATGCACCACTCAAATGACTTGAGAGATGTACTTTTTGAGTGGTAGTTTAGGAAGTAATTTGATTAGTTAAACTCTAATTATCTTGAACATAGTCTAAGTCCACTTTGAAAATATCTGTGTTGTAGATCAATGGCTCACGCGGCAGTTGCTACGGCAACAAAAGTTCTTCCCCGACAGTGGTGCCAGAGATCCTTCTGTCGTCTCTTGGGCTTGCGTTGGTTCTTCCCTTGAAGAGGAAAGGGTGATGCAGCACAGGAGCAGTAAGTATTTCCCTCAATTTGAGAACCAAGGTATCAATCCAGTAGGAGAATCTCGTCAAGTCCAGAGTACCTGCACAAACACAAAAGAGCTTGCACCCAACGCTGTAAAGGGGTTGTCAATCCCTTCAAGATTGCTTGCAAAGTGAGATCTGAAGGCGGAAAGTGCAACGAAGTAAAAAGTGTAAGGCTGAAAATATGGTGTGGAGTAGACCCTGGGGGCCATAGTGTTCACTAGAGGCTTCTCTCAAAATAGCAAGTATTACGGTGGGTGAACAAATTACTGTCGAGCAATTGATAGAACCGCGCAAAGTCATGATGATATCTAAGGCAATGATCATACATATAGGCATAACGTCCGAGACAAGTAGACCGATACTTTCTGCATCTACTACTATTACTCCACACATCGACCGATATCCAGCATGCATCTAGTGTATTGAGTTCATGACGAACAGAATAACGCCTTAAGCAAGATGACATGATGTAGAGGGATAATCTCAAACAAATGATGAAAACCCCATCTTTTTACCCTTGATGGCAACAACATGATGCGTGCCTCGCTACCCCTTCTGTCACTGGGTGAGGTCACCACACGGTATGAACCCAAAACCAAGCACTTCTCCTATTGCAAGAATCATAGATCTAGTTGGCCAGAAAAAACCCACAACTCGTAGAGAATTACAAGGATATGAAATCATGCATAAGAGAGATCAGAAGAAACTCAAATAAGATTCATAGATAATCTGATCATAAATCCACAATTCATCGGATCTCGACAAACACACCGCAAAAGAAGATTACATCGGATAGATCTCCATGAAAATCATGGAAAACTTTGTATTGAAGATCCAAGAGAGAGAAGAAGCCATCTAGTTACTAGCTATGGACCCGTAGGTCTATGGTGAACTACTCACGCATCATCGGAGAGGTCATGGTGTTGATGAAGAAGCCCTCCGTGTACGAATCCCCCTCCGGCAGGGCACCAGAACGTGCCCCAGATGGGATCTTGCGGAGACAGAAGCTTGTGGCAGCGGAAAAGTACTTTCGATGATCTCTTGATTTTTTGTGCAATTTTTGGGGATATATAGGCGCAAAACCTAGGGCAAAGGAGGTCCAGGGGGCCCACAAGCCTGAGGGCCGTAGCCTCCCCCCTGGCCGCGGGGTGGGGGCTTGTGGGGCCCCTGAGGATCCCCTGCCTTGGCTCTCAAGTCTCCTGATCTTCTTCCGTTACGGAAAAAAATCTTTTCGGGGATTTTATTCCGTTTGGACTCCGTTTCAAATTCTCCTCTGAAAGGGGTCAAAAACAAGGAAAAAATAGGAACTGGCACTTGGCACTGAGTTAGTAAGTTAGTCCCAAAAAATATATAAAAGGCATGCAAAACATCCAAAGTTTGACAAGATAATAGCACGAAACCATAAAAAATTATAGATACGTTGGAGACGTATCAAGCATCCCCAATCTTAACTCCTGCTCGTCCTCGAGTAGGGAAGTGATAAAGAATGAATTTTTGATGTGGAATGCTACCTAGCATAGTTGTCCTTTGCAACTTCTTTCACGTGACATGAATGTTCAGATCCGTAAGATTTAAAACAATAGTTTGCTATTGACATGAAAACAATAATACTTCAAGCAAACTAGCGAAGTAATCATGAACTTTCAAAATAACAAGGCCAAGGAAAGTTATCCCTACAAAATCATATAGTCTGGCTATGCTCCATCATCCTCACACAACTAATGTAAATCATGCAAAACCCCGGTATTGGCCAAGTAATTGTTTTCGCACTCTTACTTTCTCAAACTTTTTATAACTATCATGCAATACATGAGTGTGAGCCATGGATATAGCACTATAGGTGGAATAGAGTGTGGTGGTGGTTGTGAGACAAAAAGGAGGAGATGGTAACATTGACTCGGCGTATCAAAGGGCTATGGAGATGCCCATTAATAGATATCAATGTGAATGAGTAGGGATTGCCATACAAGATATGCACTAGAGCTATAAGTATGTTAAAGCTCAAAAGGAAAACTAGTGGATGTGCATCCAACTTGCTTGCTCACGAAGACCTAGGGCAATTTGAGGAAGCCCATCATTGTAATATACAAGCCAAGTTATATAATGAAGATTCCCACTAGCATATGGTAGTGACAAAGCAAGAAGCTCTCAATCATGAAGAACATGGTGCTATTATGAAGCACAAGTGCGGAAAAAGATAATAGCATTGTCCCTTCTCTCTTTTTCTCTCTTTTTTCAATTGGGCTCTTAGGCCTCTCTTTTTTCCTGTTTTCTCTCTTTTTTATTCTTGGGCTCTTTGGCCTATTTTTTTATTTTTTATTTTCTCACATGGGACAATGCTCTAATAATGATGATCATCACACTTTTATTTACTCACAGCTCAAAGCTTAGAACGATGATGACTCTATAGGAAATGCCTCCGGCAGTGTACCGGGATGTGCAACGATCTAGCATGGCGTATGACATTGAAACATCTCGCTAGCTATCTTACGATCATGCAATGGAAATTATGGGAGTGATGGCACAAGTCATGAGACGGAACGGTGGGAGTTGCATGGCAATATATCTTAGAATGGCTATGAAAATGCCATAGTCGGTAGGTATGGTGGCTATTTTGAGGAAGGCATATGGTGGGTTTGTGCACCGGCCAGAATTGCGCGGCACTAGAGAGGCTAGCAATGGTGGAAGGTGAAAGTGCATCTATACCATGGACTCACATTAGTCATGAATAACTCACATACTTGTTGTGAAAGTTTTTATTAGTAATCGAAATAAAGTGCTAAATGCATAATCCGAGGGGAAGGGTTGGTAGGTGTTAACCATCGCGCGATCCCAACCTCAACACAAAGGATGACAATCAATAGATCAATTATGCTCCGACTTCCTAACATAGCGGTTCACCATACGTGCCTGCTACGGGAATCACTAACTTCAACACAAGTATTTCTGGATTCACAACACCATACTAACATAACTCTTAATATTATCGAATCCACGTCTCAAAACTAATTGAGAGGAATCAAGACTTCTCTTTCTACTCAATGCTCAAAAGATATAAGTGAAGCACTATGAGCATTCTAGCAAAAATCACGATGAGTGCATGTCTCTCTCTGAGAAAGGTGTGCAGCAAGTATGATTGTGACACAACAAAAATAAAAGACTCCTACGATACAAGACGCTCCAAGCAAAACACATATCATGTGGTGAATAAAAATATAGCTCCAAGTAATGTTACCGATGGATTGAAGACGAAAGAGGGGATGCCTTCCCGGGGCATCCCCAAGCTTAGGCTTTTTGGTGTCCTTGAATTGGCTTGGGATGCCTTGGGCATACCCAATATTGAGCTCTTTCCACTCCTTATCTCTTTGTCCATGAGAACATCACCCAAAACTGGAAAACTTCACAACACAAAACTTAAACAGAAACTTGTGATAACATTAGCACGAGAAAACAAACTACCACTTCTTTTGGTACTGTAGAAAACTTGAATTCTATCTATATTGGTGTTGGGCTACTGTATTCTCACTTTTCCATGGCTAGTACCCCCCGATATAACCATAGTTTCATCAAAACAAGCAACCAACTCAACAAAAACAGAATTTGTCAAAAACAGACCAGTCTGTAGCAATCTGTATACTTCGTATACTTCTGGTACCTCAAAAAATCTAAGAACTTACGACGGCCTAGGAAAAAGGCATATAAACCAGCATCAAAAAGAATCAACTCAAAATATGTTTCTTAATAAAAATGAAGAATCATCTCGTGAGCGAAAAAATTCTGTCTTTTTCCAGCAGGATCAAACAACCATTACCAAGACTAGTCATAAAGGTTTTGCTTGGCTCAAACACAAAAAGAAAAACAAAAAACACAATCACAACATAATTGTGATGGTGTGGACTCAACAAAACAGAAAGAAAAAGATAAATTCATTGGGTTGCCTCCCAACAAGCGCTATTGTTTAACACCCTTAGCTACGCGTAAAAGCGATAGAATCACATATCGTCGTCTTTGGTGCTCAAACCATAAGTGGCCCTCATCATGGATTCATAAGGCAATCTTATTCTCTTTCTAGGAAAGTGTTCCATGACCTTCCTTAAAGGAAATTGAAATCTAATATTCCCTTCCTTCATATCGATGATAGCACCGATAGTCCTTAGGAAAGGTCTACCAAGAATAATAGGGCATGTAGGATTGCAAACAATGTCAAGCACAATGAAATCCACGGGTACATAGTCCTATTTGCAATAATAAGAACATCATTGATCTTTCCCATGGGTTTCTTGACAGTAGAATCAGCAAGATGCAAATTAAGAGAACACTCTTCAATCTCATTAAAACCCAGAACATCACATAAAGACTTTGGAATCGCAGAAACACTAGCACCCAAATCACACAAAGCATTGCATTCATAGTTTTTGATTTTGATTTTGATGGTAGGTTCCCACTCATCATGAAGCTTTCTAGGGATAGAGACTTCCAATTCAAGTTTCTTTTCAAGAGATTTTATCATAGCTTGGACGATATGATCGGTAAAGGCCTTATTTTGGCTATAAGCGTGTGGAGAGTTTAACATGGATTGCATCAAGGAAATGCATTCAATCAAGGAGAAACTATCATAATTGAATTCCTTGAAATCTATAATAGTAATTTCATTACTACTCAAAGTTTTAACATCTTCTACTCCACTTTCAATGCTTTTAGCATCAACATAGATGGACTCCGAATCATTGGGGCACTTTTCAACCAAAGTGGATTCATATCCAGCCGCACAATCATTAGGTTTGACACAAGAAAACAAAGATTCAATGGGAGTCACACCAAACACTTTAAGATCTTCATGATTCTTATCACGGGAACACGCCTTTTTAAGCCATTCATGTCTAGCACGAATTTGGGCGGTTCTTTCTTGGCTCTCAATCATGGAATAACGCATAGCTTTCAAAGTTTCATCCATGTTGATCTTGGGAGGAGCACATATAACTTTCAAAGCATCAACATCACTAGACATTCTATCAACGCTCTTAGCCAAATTGTCAATTTTGAGTAGTTTTTCCTCTATGGACGCATTGAAAATCTTTTGAGAGTTGATGAACTCTTTGATATTACTCTCTAGATCAGAGGGTAATCTATTGTAATTTCCATGAGTATTGTTGTAGGAGTTGCCAAAGTTATTAGAGGAGTTACTAGGAAAAGGCCTAGGAACATAGTTTCCTCTAATAGCATTGTTGTTGCCAAAGTTATTCCTACCAAAAAAATTAACGTCCAAGCTAGCGTTCCTACTCTCAATCAAAGAAGACAAGGGCATATAATTAGGATATAAAGGAGCACTTCTACTAGAAACCAAATTCATTAACTCATCCATCTTAGCACTCAACGAGTTAATTTCTTCTATAACGTGTACCTTCTTACTAGTAGGTGACCTTTCAGTGTGCCACTGAGAGTAGTTCGTCATGATATTGTCTAGGAGCTTTGTGGCCTCCCCTAACGTGATTTCCATGAACATTCCACCTGAGGCGGAGTCCAAGATATTTCTAGAAGCGAAATTCAAGCCAGCGCAAAAGATTTGTATAATCATCCAAAGACTCAAGCCATGAGCGGGACAATTTCTAATCATTAATTTCATTCTCTCCCAAGATTGTGCAACATGTTCATGATCAAGTTGCTTGAAATTCATGATATCATTACGGAGAGAGATGATCTTAGCCGGCGGAAAATACTTGGATATATAAGCATCTTTGCACTTATCCCAAGAATCAATACTATTTTTGGGCTGTCACATCCCTGGATCCCTAACTAGGGTTTAGTATTTGTGCTCATGTTTTCTTCCATTGCATTCAATAAATTGAAACAAATTCCAAAGAAGTGGTGAAACTCAAACCAAAAACCCTAGCCACTTCTTATTCAAAGGAAATTCAAATCTTGTCAAAATCAATGAACCCAAAATGGCCTTCTTAAAAGTTCAATATTTCTCATATCAGGGGAGAAAACTATTTTCAAATCACTTTTGGCATTTTGTTTTAAACTAGCAAGTCTCTAAATTCAAACTTATATTTGAATTCAAAAATATATAGTTTTCAAAAATGCTGAAGACTTTATGGGTGATTGGAAATATTCCAACTAACACCCTAGCATTTTTCAAACTATTTTTAGTTTGCTTTTTGAAGCCAAAATAAATAGAAATCAATGTCACCAAATAAAACAGAAACAGAAAAATGAAAAAATGCTATCCTACGCTTACCTGAAGCCGAGCCCACCTTACCTATCATCTTCCTCCCTGTCAGTCGGAGCAGGAGGTGGCCGCCACTCGATCCGGCGCGCCCACGCAGCTGCGTGCCTGCCTGGCCGTCGCGTCGCGCTCGCGAGGTCGGGGATAAGCTCCCCGAGGCGTGCCCGAGCTCATCCCTTCCCCATTCTCCCCCCTGCTACCTCTCCACTCGGCCGCCATTGGAGCTCGAGCAGAGCTCGAGCTCGCCGTCGCTCGGACCTGCCTCCTTCCCTCCTGAGCCGCGCAGAAGAACCGCCAGGGTCCCCTGAAGCTTCCAAGCCACGAGCTCGACGCCGAGACGTAGTGAATCACCGAGAAGCCGTCTTCTTACTCCTCGGATCGCCGACGTTCATCGCCGCCGTTCTTCCTCCTCAGGCCTTCCCCGAGCCTATTTTCAACGCCACTACACTCCTCGTGAGCTCAGGATCCTTTTCCCCCTATTTCCCCTCTCGATCCCGAGCCCTAGCACCTGATTCCACCGGAGCCCGATGATGACCGCCACGGTAGCTCGTCGCCGATGGCTCTCCGGTGATCAGCTCGTTGATCTGAGGCTTGCAAACGCTTCAGCACGTCGTGTAGATGTCGTAGGAGCCTAGCCCCACGCGTGAAGCCCCCTGTTTCGATGACGCCCGAGCTTCGGCCGCCGCCAAGATCGTCACCGGCGTCATCTCCGGCCAGAGCAGCCCCGGTTCTGTGCAGAAATGGAACGGCGGGTGAACGCTGGTCAGTCTGGTGCCCTCTGTCGTGCAAATGGTCGTCGGAATGAGATTTCCTAGCCCCTCCGCCATTCTGGTGGTCGCCGGAGGCTCATCGCCGGCGAGGACGACCTCGCTACCGGTGGATCTGAACCCCTGAGTCTATGACAGGTGGGGCCAGCCTCTGGTTAATTAAGATTAGGCTTAGTAAAAATAATTAATTAAATAAAAACATAAACAGTCACTCACATGTGGGTCCAGCCCTGATAATTAATCTATTAAGACAAATTTAAACTAAAAACTGGCCAGAGTCACTAACGAGTGGGTCCCACTGGTCAGGTTTGACTTTCAACGGCCAGTTGGACCTGCTGATGTCATGCTGATGCAATAAGCTTTTTCTGATTTAAAAGAATTCCAGAAAATGCCCAAAACTTCTAAAAATCATAGAAAATAATCTGTAACTCCAATGAAAATAATTTATATATGAAAGAGTATCATAAAAATCCAAGGAATCTGATTTTGATATTTTCAAACATGTTTGAAAATATTAACTTCACCAAACATATTAAATGATGATTAGGATAACCTCATTAAATAATTTGGAGTTGGAATTTGAAATCCATTTGAATCGCACTTCAAATATTATGACCAAACCATGTTCAAGCACAACCAGCAACCCAACATACCATCATCATGCATGCTAAAACAAGATTACGTGAGCATCAGTTCGAATCAATTGAAAGGGTATTTGAAAATACCTTGTTTGAAGTGATATTTGAATCTTGATTCAAATCAACTTCAACTTAAGAAATGGTAGCTACATTAGCCTACCACCTTTCATTTTCATGCCATGCTCATGCATCATCTTGTTGCATATGATAGTTATTGATTGATATTGTTTTACCGATAGGCCCCACTCCTCCGGATTCCACCGAATATCCGACTGACGGATATTGTCCCTCTGCTGAGCAACAAGGCAAGCAACCATTTTGATCATCCCGATAAATCCCATGTTCTCGCTCCTGCTCTTATTTCTTGCATTAGGGCAAATGCTTTCACTGCTTTTACTACGTTAGTTGAACCCACTTCCTTTGCATGACCTGTCTTTGTCACAGTAAATAGCTGAACCTTGCAACCTAGCATACCTGGTAGATGCTTGAACCATGATGTGCCTTATCCTGCTATGCATGCTATGCTTAGAGTTGTGTATGGTCTGTCATGTGGGTGATGAACAGAATTGTGAGAATGTGTTCAGTAAGTAAAGGTTGTGTGTTGAACCTGATTTGGTAAAGGTACCGGTGAAAGGCTATGTAGGAGTACATGGCGGGTTGTTTCATTGGAACCGTCCTTAGGAAGTGAGTTCCGTGTATGTAATCCAAGACTAGATACTACCACACATTGGGATACTTAATTTACCCTCTCGACTTATTAATCGCTTAGTACTTGGTCCAGGAGTTGCAAGTAGTTTCTGGTGTTTATAGTCATGCTGGAGGCCGTGCGTAGCGGTGACCTTAGAGGTGGGCTATGATGCGGTAGGCAGTGGCACGGTGTACCAAATGGCACCCGGATGGTAGGCTTGGGAACCCTGCGCACATCATTTGGGGCCGTGGCGGAAACCTCGGCCGGACTTCTGTGCGGGTTACCCTCAGATAGGCGATAGACCTGGACTAAGTATTAGCGTGGTTAACGGTCGTGGCCGACTCCCTTGCTTGGCTTCCGCTTGAAGGTTGCCGAGGTGCATGACGAGCACATGGAGATAAGTGGCGAGAGTGTATGTGAAGAAGTACACCCCTGCAGGGTTATGATCTATTCGAATAGCCGCGTCCGCAGATATGGACTACTTGGAGACATATGTTGTTCATAGATAACTATAATGGCTACTCATAAAATTGTCAAGATAAGCGTAAGTGTCGTGGACGGCATTTCCGTATGGAGACGGAATGATTCCACGGTGGAGTATTGTTGTGGTGTTAGTGGACTCGTGTGCGAGAAATCAAAGTTGTCAAAACTAATTTAAAATGCAAGTTGTCTAGCCACGAGTCAAATGCTGGATTTCCGCATGAAACCCCACAACTCCTTATTGATACATTGCATGAGTAGATAGCTTATCCTAAAGTCTTGCTGAGTACTTTTGTACTCATGTTTGCTTAATAATTGTTGCAGAGGTTGTTAATGACCCTAATGGAGGGTTCTTCCTAGACATCGACGACGAGTAGCTGGTATCCCAGCTACGATCTGGCCCTAGGATGGGTCTGTAGATAGTCATGCCATGTGCCTTTATCTTTCCATCTGTCTGTACTTAGACAGCTTTACTCTTCCGCTGGTTTGTAAGAATTGTGTGTATGACTTGTGATGATGGGTCGTGAGACCCCTACCTTGTAATATTATGTATGTGGCTCTTCCGAGCCTTCTAAATAAAGGTTGTATGTTTATGGTTACATTGTGATGCCATCGATGTATCTATACATATCGGTATGCCATACGTACGTGTGTCGTACTTGATATGTATGGGGTTCGAATACCTAGTCGTAGACTTTAGTAGCATTCCTTACAGGGAAATGCCCCTTTCTGATTCCAATGAGCCATGGTAGTTCGCTACTGCTCCGGACACGTTGGTTGACCGGCATGTGTCCTTCTTAGCTGTTGTGTCTGTCCCCGTTGGGGAAATGTCACGCGATGTAATGGAGTCCTTGTAGGTTGCTACGACTCGTCTACATTCGCTGGTGACCGACACCTGCTTTGTTGGGTCATGTATGCATGTCCCTGTGCGGAACTGCCACTTTGGTTTATGACTAGACATGTCAATCCGGGTTTTTTGTCATTGGATTGCTAGCAGCACAATTGCATACGCGAGTCAAAAGGCGCAAACGGTCCCGGCTAAGGTAAGGCTGCAGCCGTGGGGATAACCGTGCCTGAGACCGCAAAGAGATGCGATGTGTTACAGGCTGGATTCCTACGGCTTAGGATCGGGGTCCCGACATGGGCAAAGAAGAAAACCAAGTTTTTGCGTGATCTCGCAACGAGAAAGGAAAAAAGCTTCAATTTAATCACGTCATTATCCACATCTTTCTTCTTTTGCATATCGCAAAGCTCAATGAAGGTATTGAGATGGGATGCGGCATATTCACTAGGAAGGCCGGAGAATTGCTCTTTCATAACAAGATTCAGCAAAGCGGCATTGATTTCGTATGACTCCGAACTAGTGGCGGGAGCAATCAGAGTACTAATAAAATCATTATTATTAGTATTCGAGAATACACAAAGTTTGGTGTTTTCAGTCATGGTGACTTCGGCAAGCAAGCAAGCACACAAGCGAACAAAGAACAAGCGAGAAGAAGGGCGAATGAAAAAGCGAACGAAAAAGGCAAACGAAAAAGGCAAATTGTGAAGTGGGGGAGAGGAAAACGAGAGGCAACTGGCAAACAAACGAAATGCAAGAGATGAATTTGCGAAACTTACTTGGATGAGTTCTTGACTTGATCCTCCCCGGCAACAGCGCCAGAAATTCTTGTGCTACGGCAACAAAAGTTCTTCCCCGGCAGTGGTGCCAGAGATCCTTCTGTCGTCTCTTGGGCTTGCGTTGGTTCTTCCCTTGAAGAGGAAAGGGTGATGCAACACAGGAGCAGTAAGTATTTCCCTCAGTTTGAGAACCAAGGTATCAATCTAGTAGGAGAATCTCGTCAAGTCCAGAGTACCTGCGCAAACACAAAACAGCTTGCACCCAACGCTGTAAAGGGGTTGTCAATCCCTTCAAGATTGTTTGCAAAGTGAGATCTGAAGGCGGAAAGTGCAACGAAGTAAAAAGTGTAAGGGTGAAAATATGGTGTGGAGTAGACCCTGGGGGCCATAGTGTTCACTGGAGGCTTCTCTCAAAATAGCAAGTATTACGGTGGGTGAACAAATTACTGTCGAGCAATTGATAGAACCGCGCAAAGTCATGACGATATCTAAGGCAATGATCATACATATAGGCATCACGTCCGAGACAAGTAGACCGATACTTTCTGCATCTACTACTATTACTCCACACATCGACCGCTATCCAGCATGCATCTAGTGTATTGAGTTCATGACGAACAGAGTAACGCCTTAAGCAAGATGACATGATGTAGAGGGATAATCTCAAACCAATGACGAAAACCCCATCTTTTTACCCTTGATGGCAACAACATGATGCGTGTCTCGCTACCCCTTCTGTCACTGGGTGAGGTCACCGCACGGTATGAACCCAAAACCAAGCACTTCTCCCATTGCAAGAATCATAGATATAGTTGGACAGACAAAACCCACAACTCAAAGAGAATTACAAGGATATGAAATCATGCATAAGAGAGATTAGAAGAAACTCAAATAAGGTTCAAAGATAATCTGATCATAAATCCAAAATTCATCGGATCTCGACAAACACACCGCAAAAGAAGATTACATCGGATAGATCTCCATGAAGATCATGTAGAACTTTGTATTGAAGATCCAAGAGAGAGAAGAAGCCATCTAGTTACTAGCTATGGACCCGTTGGTCTATGTTGAACTACTCACGCATCATCGGAGAGGTCATGGTGTTGATGAAGAAGCCCTCCGTGTCTGAATCCCCCTCCGGCAGGGCACGAGAACGTGCCCCAGATGGGATCTTGCGGAGACAGAAGCTTGCGGCAGCAGAAAAGTACTTTCATGATCTCTTGATTTTTTGTGGAACTTTTGGGGATATATAGGCACAAAAACTAGGGCAAAGGAGGTCCAGGGGGCCCACAAGCCTGAGGGTCGCGGCCTCCCCCTGGCCACGGGGTGGGGGCTTGTGGGGCCCATGAGGACCCCCTGCCTTGGCTCTCAAGTCTCCTCATCTTCTTCCGCTACGGAAAAAATCTTTTCGGGGATTTTATTCCGTTTGGACTCCGTTTTAAATTCTCCTTTGAAAGGGGTCAAAAACATGGAAAAAACAGGAACTGGCACTGAGTTAATAAGTTAGTCCCAAAAAATATATAAAAGGCATGCAAAACATCCAAAGTTTGATAAGATAATAGCATGAAACCATCAAAAATTATAGATACGTTGGAGACGTATCAATAGTCACCCTGAATTTTAATACGTTCCTAGAGAAAGCTAAGTTGAAAGATGATGGAAGCAACTTTGTAGACTGGGATCGTAATCTTAAGTTGCTCCTGCAAGTTGGGAAGAAGGATTATGTCCTTAATGCTGCGCTAGGAGATGAACCACCCGCCCCGGCTGACCGAGATGCTAAGAACGCTTGGTTAGCACGCAAGGAGGACTACTCGGTAGTTCAATGTGTAGTCTTCTATGGCTTAGAGCCAGGACTTCAACGTTGCTTTGAGCGCCATGGAGCATATGAGATGTTCCACAAGTTGAAGTTTATCTTTTAGAAGAACGCCTGGATCGAGAGGTATGAGACCTCCGATAAATTCTATGCTTGCAAAATGGAGGAGAATTCGTCTGTCGGTGAACATCTGCTCAAAATGTCTGGGTACTCAAACCGTCTAGCTGAGCTGGGGATTGAACTCCCGCAAGAGGCTATCACCGACAGAATTCTTCAATCACTGCCACCAAGCTATAAGAGCTTTGTGTAGAACTATAACATGCAAGGGATGAACAAGTCACCCGGCGAGTTATTCGCGATGCTGAAAGTCGCAGAGTCAGAACTCCGTACAAAGCATCAAGTGTTGATAGTGAATAAGACCACTAGTTTCAAGAGAAACGACAAAGGAAAGAAGGGTAATCCGAAGAAGAGCCACAAGCCTGTTGCCAATCCGACGAAGAATCCCAAAGCTGGACCTAAGCGTGAAACGGAGTGCTATTATTACAAGGGTACGGGTCACTGGAAGCGCAACTGCCCCAAGTATCAGGCTGATAAGAAGGAGGCCAAGGAAAAATCAGGTATATTCGATATACATGTTATTGATGTGTACTTAACCAGCTCTCAAAGTAGTGCCTGGGTATTCGATACCGGTTCTGTTGCTCATATTTGCAACTTGAAACAGGAACTGCGGAATAAGTGAACGCTGGCAAAGGATGAAGTGACAATGCACGTGGGAAATGGTTCCAAGGTTGATGCAATCGCCGTCAGCACAGTTTCACTTCAGTTACCATCAGGATTAGTTATGAACTTAAATAAATGTTATTTAGTGCCTACATTAAGCATGAACATTATATCTGGATCTTGTTTATTGCGATACGGTTACTCGTTTAAGTCAGAGAATAATGGTTGATCTATTTCTATGAGTAATATCTTTTATGGTCATGCACCCAATGTGAGAGGATTGTTCATATTGAATCTTGATAGTGATAATACACATATACATAACACTGAGACCAAAAGAGTTAGAGTTAACAATGATAGCGCCATGTTTTTATGGCACTGCCGCTTAGGTCATATTGGTGTAAAGCGCATGAAGAAACTCCATATTGATGGACTTTTGGAGTCACTTGACTTTGATTCACTTGACACGTGCGAACCATGCCTCATGGGCAAGATGACTAAGACTCCGTTCTCCAGAACAATGGAGCGTGCAAGTGACTTGTTGGAAATCATACATACCGATGTGTGTGGTCCGATGAGTGTGGAGGCACGCGGCGTATATCGTTATTTTCTCACCTTCACTGACGATTTGAGTAGATATGGTTATGTCTACTTGATGAAGCACAAGTCTGAGACGTTTGAAAAGTTCAAACAATTTCAGAGTGAAGTCGAAAATCATCGTAACAAGAAGATCAAGTTCCTACGGTCTGATCGTGGGGGTGAATATCTGAGTTTCGAGTTTGGTGCTCACTTAAGACAATGTGGAATTGTTTCACAGTTGACACCGCATGGAACACCACAACGTAATGGTGTGTCCGAACGTCGTAATCGTACTTTATTAGAGATGGTGCGATCTATGATGTCTCTTACCGATTTGTCGTTATCGTTTTGGGGTTATGCATTAGAAACAGCTGCATTCACTTTAAATAGGACACCATCAAAATCCATTGAGACGACGCCATACGAACTGTGGTATGGCAAAAGACCAAAGTTGTCGTTTCTTAAAGTTTGGGGATGTGATGCTTATGTCAAAAAGCTTCAGCCTGAAAAGCTGGAACCCAAGCGGAAAAGTGCGTCTTCATAGGTTACCCAAAGGAGACACTTGGATATACCTTCTATCTCAAATCCGAGGGCAAAGTGTTTGTAGCTAAAAATAGAGCTTTTCTTGAGAAGGAGTTTCTCTCGAAAGAATTGAGTGGGAGGAAGATAGAACTTGATGAGGTTGTCGAACCTCTAATTCCTCTTGATGGTGGTGCAGGGCAAGGGGAAACCCATGTTGTTGCGGCACTGGTTGAGGAACAAGTTGATGATGATGATCATGAAACTTCGGATCAAGTTACTGTCGGACCTCGCAGGTGGACAAGATCATGTACTGCTCCCGAGTGGTACGGTAATCCTGTCTTGACGATTATGTTGTTGGACAACAATGAACCTGCGAATTATGAAGAAGCAATGGTGGGCCCGGATTCCAACAAATAGCTGGAGGCCATGAAGTCCGAGATAGGATCCATGTACGAGAACAAAGTGTGGACTTTAGAAGTACTACTTGAAGGCCGCAAGTCTATTCAGAACAAATGGATCTATAAGAAGAAGACAGACACAGACGGTAATGTGACCGTTTATAAAGCTCGACTTGTGGCAAAGGGTTTTTCACAAGTTCAAGGAATTGACTACGATGAGACTTTCTCACCGGTAGCGATGCTTAAGTCTGTCCGAATCATGTTAGCAATAGCTGCCTTTTACGATTATGAAATCTGGCAGACGGATGTCAAAACGGCGTTCCTTAATGGTTTTCTTAAGGAAGAATTGTATATGATGCAACCCAAAGGTTTTGTCGATCCTGAGAATGCTGACAAAGTGTGCAAGCTCCAGCGATCCATTTATGGACTCGTGCAACCATCTCGGAGTTGGAATAAGCGTTTTGATCACGTGACCAAAGCATTTAGGTTTATACAAGTGGTTGGAGAATCTTGTATTTACAAGAAAGTGAGTGGGAGCTATGTGGCGTTTCTAATATTATATGTGGATGACATATTGCTGATTGGAAACAACGTGGAGCTTTTGGAGAGCATAAAAGGTTACTTGAATAAAAGTTTCTCTATGAAGGACCTAGGAGAAGCTGCTTACCTTCTAGGCATTAAGATCTATAGGGATAGATCGAAACGCCTGATAGGACTTTCACAAAGCACATACCTTGATAAAGTTTTGAAGAAGTTCAAAATGGATCAGTCCAAGAAAGGGTTCTTGCCAGTGTTACAAGGTACAAAATTGAGTAAGACTCAGTGCCCAGCAACTACGGAAGATAGAAAGACAATGAGTTCCGTCCCCTACGCTTCAACCGTAGGATCTATCATGTATGAAATGTTGTGCACTAGACCAGACGTCAGCTTGGCCATAAGTATGGTAGGCAGGTTTCAGAGTAATCCAGGAGTGGATCACTGGACGGCGGTCAACAATATTCTGAAGTACCTGAAAAGGACTAAGGAAATGTTTCTCGTGTATGGAGGTGACAAGGAGCTCGTCGTAAAAGGTTACATCGACGCAAGTTTTGACACCGATCCGGATGACTCTAAGTCTCGAACCGGATACGTATTTATTCTTAATGGGGATGCGGTAAGCTGGTGCAGTTCCAAGCAGAGCGTCGTAGCAGATTCTACATGTGAAGCGGAGTACATGGCTGCCTATGAGGCGGCAAAGGAGGGTGTCTGGATGAAGCAGTTCATGACAGATCTTGGAGTTGTGCCGAGCGCACTAGATCCATTAACTCTGTTATGTGACAACACTGGTGCCATTGCCTTAGCAAAGGAACCAAGGTTTCACAAGAACACCAGACACAACAAACGATGCTTCAACCTCATCCGCGACTACGTCGAGTTAGAGGACATGAATATTTGCAAAGTGCACATGGATCTGAATGTAGTAGACCCGCTGACGAAACCTCTTCCATGTGCAAAACAGATTAACACCATAATTGTATGGGTGTTCGATTTATTACAATGTAAATCATATGGCGATGTGAGGACTAGATTATTGACTCTAGTGCAAGTGGGAGACTGTTGTAAATATTCCCTAGAGGCAATGATAACTTAAATATAATCGTTTATTATCCATGCTATAATTGTATTGAATGAAAACACAAATAAATGTGTGGATAAATAGACAAAACAATGTCCCTAGCAATCCTCTAGTTGCCTAGCCAGTTGATCAAGGATAGTCAAGGTTTTCTGACTATGTGCAAAGTGTTGTTGCTTGATAACTTGATCACATCATTAGGAGAATCATGTGATGGACTAGACCCAAACTATGAATGTAGCATATTGATCGTGTCATTTTATTGCTATTGTTTTCTGCGTGTCAAGTATTTGTTCCTATGACCATGAGATCATATAACCCACTGGCACCGGAGGGATACCTTGTGTGTATCAAACGTCACAACGTAACTGGGTGATTATAAAGGTGCTCTGCAGGTATCTCCGAAGGTGTCCGTTGGGTTATTATGGATCAAGACTGGGATTTGTCACTCCTTGTGACAGAGAGGTATCTCGGGGCCCACTCGGTAATACTACATCACACACAAGCCTTGCAAGCAATGTGACTTAGTGTAAGTCACGGGATCTTATATTATGGAACGAGAAAAGAGACTTGCCGGTAACGAGATTGAAATAGGTATGCGGATACTGACGATCGAATCTCGGGCAAGTAACATACCAAAGGACAAAGGGAATGACATACGGGGTTGTCTGAATCCTTGACACTGAGGTTCAACCGATAAGTTATTCGGAGAATATGTAGGATACAATATGGGCATCCAGGTCCCGCTATTGGATATTGACCGAGGAGTAACTCGGGGCATGTCTGCATAGTTCTCGAACCCGCAGGGTTTGACAAGATTCTTACTTCCTATCTTCACAATGGGTTGTCACAAGCGTTGGTTCTTACTTCCTATCTTCACAATGGGTTATCACAAGGGTACGTAGATCCAAATCTCCTCTCGTAGATGTGTTAGAGCATATATCTCCATATGTGGTTTTGGTAATTGATGACAACTCCTATGGACTAATGGTTGTTTTAAGTTATATTTATAGGACTTGTCCATAGACACTTCTTGAAGTCCATCTGTTGGGTTCAAGGAGTTTATATGATGACCAAGATGTTATTCAAGGTATTATCCAAAGAATGGTCATAGAAACACTAGGTTGATCAAGATCTCAGACAAAGAGTAAATCAAGATGATCAACACACAAAGCGTACAAGATGTACCGAGAGCGATCAAGTGATCCCATGGTATGGTAAGCATTGCCCATTACGTGTTTGTGTACTAACCCATGGTCTTTGTGAGACTCCTATGTGGGGTTTAGGTGTGCTTTGATTGGGCTTGCGTCAAAAGGAAGATCTCATACAAACCATGAAGGATGACGTCAAGTGGTGATCGTCATCAAGATTGTGGTGTGCAAGTTCAAGCGGATCAGCACGAATATATCATTGAAACTATTGTCAATGATCATGTGCTGACAAGGACAACCTCATGTGCTAACAAGGACAAGATCAAGATAAGCATTCCTGAGCACTACATGCTTGATTCTTGTGGATGTTCACATGTGGACAGGACAAGATCAAGATAAGCATTCTTGAGAACTTCATGCTTGATTCTTGTGGATGTTCACATGGTGGACAAATGAAGATGAATACATAAGCTAGGCTTTCCGCATTGTGTATGGGAAAGCTACTTGAAGACTTCATCATGTCTTGCTTTCAACTTGAGCCAAGAAGGAACAACAACATCAAGCTCATGTGAAAGGGCTAACTCAAAGGTATCAGTTCCTTTGACGTTAGTGGTGCGGAGTAATGATCAGCGAATAAAAGTATACAGTGAAGTATGGATCATCAGTACTCTTTTATGATTCTTGAGTCCTTAGGGATCCCGCACTATTAAGAGGGGATCACAGGTTTTGCGATGAACTTGCTCAAACTACATCTTCACTTTCTGTTCAGACCACATCTCCACTGCTCTGCTGTTATCTGTAAACAGAACCAGTGCATCGGACATCCGGCCTCCTCCGGACGTTCGAGGGCCGGACGACCGACAGCTTCGGAAATCCGGAATCCTATACCAGAGAAATCAGAGCCATATAACTCGAACTTCCGGTTCTCTCGGGACGTCCGAGGCCCGGATAGCCGACCAGCTTCGGAATTCTGGAACTATGCACCAGAGAAACTTGAGCCATATAACTCGGACTTCATACTCCCTCCGGACGTCCGAGGGCCGGTCAAGGCTCGGACGACCGAGAGGCTTCGGAAATCCGGTGCCATGCACCAGAAGAACATGTGCTCTATAACTCGGATTTCCGGCTCCCTTCGGACGTCCGAGCGCCGGACGTCCGACACCCGTCAGAAATCCGGAACCTACCACCAGTAGAACTTGTGCTGTATAACACGGACTTTCGGGCCACTCCGGACGTCCGTAGTCTGATAAATTCAACATAGGTTCAGTCGTATCTATAGGCCTCGGACGACCGACCCCTGTCGGACGTCCGGTCGCTATTTATTTCAAAATAGTTTCAGTCGTATCTACAGGCCTCGGACGACCGACCCCTGTCGGACGTCCGACCCTCGCGGACGCCCGGACTTCCGACAACTTTCGGATGTCCGGACCCTGTGTGACTTAAAGTGTCCCCAACAGCTCTTTTTCTCTCCCCACTATAAATACCCCCCTCCCACTTCGTGAGAAGGTTGCCCAACACAGCCTTATCCTCATAAGAACACATTTCCACCTCACACACATTTGCTCACTCCAAATCTTAGATCCCAAGAGCATTTGTGAGCCCCTTTGAGAGTTGTTCCAATCAAAAGATAGATCTTCTTCCTCTCCTTCTCTCAACCCAAGCTATTTGTGATTTGAGCAAGTTTTGAGCATTCCCCGTGATCTTGTTACTCTTGAAGGTTGGAGACTCCTAGGCGGTAGGAGTTCTTCGGAGAGGAATCAATCCGTGTGATTTCCCCGCGAAAAGTTTGTGAGGGTTTGGAAGCCACCTCAAAGGCTTACCACTAGTGGTTGAGAAACGCCTTCGTGGAGTTATCTCAAAGGGAGAATAGGGTGAGCCTTCCTGGCGTTGGTGTGCCTTCGTGGTAACATCCACCTCTCTAACGGTGACTAGCTTCCCTCCAAGGAAGTGAATATCGGGATACATCTTCGTCTCAGTGACCTTGGTTATCCTTAACCCTAACTCCTTACTTGTGGTTTAATTGTGTTATTTGAGCATACATACATTGCATATTGCTTGTGATCATTATATTGTGTTGGCCATTTCTTGTACAAGATTAATCATTCAAGCATACCCTCTATATCCACACGTACATACTTGCAGCCCTTGATATATTGTGTGATATAGTGTGATCTAGTATCTTTTTTTATTTACCTACTTGTCGTGTGATATAGCTCAAGTAAGTTTGTGTAACTTACTTGTGCTTGTTAGTAACTGCATTGTGTACATCTTGGTAGATCGTGTTGTTGATACACGTTGCAGTGCCTAGTGCATTTAGGATTTGTGCTTGACAAGTACCCTCTTAGTTTATTTCCGCATTAGGTTCAAGCCAAATCCGAAGAAGTTTTTAAATAGCCTATTCACCCCCCCCTCTAGGCGTCATCGAGGTCTTTTCAATTGGTATCAGAGCTAGGTCTCTCTTTAATTAGGTTTCACGACCTAGAGAGTATCGATGTCGACTATTGGATTAGTGCACAATGGCATCTTTGACTTTGATGGCACAAATTATACCCTATGGAGAATTCGTATGCTTCATCACGTTCGGGCCATGGGCCCAAATACTTTACGAATTGTTCTTGTAGGGATTGCCGACAAGAAGGATGATGCATCTTCATCTACTAATGAAATGTATCTTGATTGTGAGGCTTTTCTTGCCATTCATCGAACCATAAGTCCTGAAGTGTTTAAGTCTATCTCGACTTGCAAGTCAGCTCATGAAGTTTGGACTAAACTTGAAGATATATATGGTGGGTCCAATCTTGATGAAGACGGTATTATGATGAAGGAGTTGGTGCATGAGCTCTTCACTCTTTTCGATCTTAAAGAGTCCACCACTACTTCCATATCCGATTGCTTGCACACCTCAGCATCTTCAATCTCACAAGGTAATGACATGGTGAGTGAAGAAATATATGTTGATGAAAATGTCATAGCCTCTATGGACACGAGCATATCTAGAACCACACATAGTGTAAATTATTGTGCTGATAGGTCATGCATTTCACCTAAAGATTCCTCGACAAATGTCTGTGGTGATATGCATGCTTCCTCGTGTTCTCTTGATCAAAATATCTTGTTTCTCCCTAGTTGCTCTATGACTAATCATTTAGGGGAAATCAAGAAATATGAAGTACTTTTGACTAATGAAGAATCTGATTCACCAAAAGAATCATCATCAACTCCTCCAGTTCACATGTGCCTCATGGCAAGAGGTAATAATGAGGTATCATCTTCCTTCTGCAATAACGATGATATTTGCGATGAGGATGATGATGATGACTTGACTGAAAATATCTATGTGATCAGTAAAATTCTTCATAAAGCTAAAAATAACACTCTTCAAAGATTCCAAGATGTTCTTGCTTACTTTGAAAATTGTAATGATTCACTTAATCATGAACAAGCTAAAAGTGAACAACTTGAACATGAACTTGAGAAGAGTCATCAAGCATGTAGAGACTTAAGATCTTCAAAAGGAGAGACTGAAGTTGCTCATGATAAAGTTAAAAAGGATTTTGAGGTCCTTCTCCTTGAATGCAATAATGTCAAGGGAGAGCTCATCAAAACCTCTAAGATCTATGAGGAGCTTCAATCTACTCATGAGAAGTCTCTATTTGCTACTTACTCCTCTCATATTGTTGATGATAATTGTACATCTAACTCTACCTCATTTGAAGTATCAACATTGAAGGAGAATGTTGAGCTACGTGCTCAACTTGATTTCCTAACTAGCAATTATGGGAAGTTGGAAGAAAACCATGTAATGCTCACAAGCTCTCATGTCGATCTTCTAACATCCCATAATGTGCAAAAGTTAGCTCATGAGGATATCATCACCAAGGCAACATCAAGCGAGCCTCATGTGGACAATGGCACTACTTCTAGTCAAAGTACTATATTTCCATGTGCTAGTCCTCGTAATTCGTCTACTCATAATGTTGCTACGTCGTGTGATGAATTACTTTCCTTGCCTTGTTGCTCTAACATTGAAGCTTACACTTCCTCTAGTACTTGCATTGATACTAACCATGCAGAGGAAATCAAAGAGCTCAAGGCCCAAGTCACTTCTTTGAAGAAAGACTTGGAACAGTGTCATGAAGGGATGCCCACACTCAACAACTTCCTGTGTGAATAAACATCTCCGAATGACAAAAATGAGTTTGGAGTAAACTCAAACAAGAACAAGAGGGGCCTAGAGCAAGTCAAGAATTCGGCCAAAATCACTTGCTTCAAGTGCAAAGTTAAAGGGCACCATGTTAGATCTTGCCCTCTGAAGACGAAGTCTCAAAGTCACAAGCAACAAGGGAAGCGGCCACAAACTCAATCACATATTCAACTACAAGTTGAAGGAAGGCCTCTTCCCAATAAGACCCAAGCCAACACTCCCTGAGGTGAGAAATCAACTTGGAAGAAAGAAAAGGGTAGATGTTGCTAATTATGTCGTGAGAAAGGCCACGTCGCTTCGTCTTGCACAAGAGGTAACTTATCCAACCCAATCACTATTGATGATATCTATTCCCTTGGGAAGGATAAGGTTGGCAATGTGTTTGCCAAGCTTGTTGGTACTCAAAATGGTGTCAAGAAAAGAACCATTTGGGTTGCCAAGCCTATTGTGATTAACTTCTTAGGACCCAACGTAGTTGGGGACCAACAAGCTCAAACTTGATCAATAGGTGACTATGGAGGACATTAGAGACTTGGATACATAATGAAGAATTAAGGGGTCTTCATCATTCATATTATCTCAAGCCAAGTCATTTGGATTACCGAGTTTCTATCTTATATCCAATGTGCCTCCTTACAGTAACTTACACTTAAACTGTTTACATTGTTAGGTGCTTGCCCCCTTTTGCATGTTGTGGTTTTGTACCTTGCATGCGTTTGTATATGTTGTGCTTCCAACTTGCTTATCTTGAGTAATCAAGTATGTGTTGCTTTGCTGTAGCGACCCGACTCAAGACGAGTCAAGCCTCTGTGTTTTTGTGCCATCCCTGGATCAGTATGCTGGCACACACATTACATAAATGTATATATCAAAGTGCAATCACATGTAAATAGCGTAAAACTGATATATACCTTAAATATCTCAGCGGAAGCAGTCAAGGGAGTGGAGTCCCAATAAACACCAATGGCAAGTTGAGTGTAGCCCGTAACCCTGAATCGTACTCTTACTCGTCGAAGAAAAATATCTGCAACATAAGACGTTGCAGCCGTGTAGGTCAGCATATTGAATATGCCGGCAAGTCACATAAGAGAGGGGTGAAAAGTAATCATCTATACTATATGCATATATGGTAGGTGGGGCTATAAGTTTTTAGCGAAAAGCAAGTTTTCTCCTACATCAAGAGAGGGCTAAAAGAAAATGTTACTACATTGTTGGTTGTTAACGAGATGGTTCCGCCAACCAGTTCTCGTACCCATGTTGTCAATAATCACCCCCATCAAATATATTTAATGGTGTTGAGAAATCCAGATAACTTCAGTTCCTTTGACTCAAGTTGTCCATGACCGTGGACACGGCTAATCGATTAGGTTTGAGTACTCTGCAGAGTTTTGCACACGTTCCCCACAAGATTTGATCGCCTCCGAGTATGTCCTCGCAATTCAGGGTGTTTGAAGACCGGATGATCAAAACATGGTCTTTCAACGGGTCCCTCTGAATCCCTGTCGGTGCCCATCCATTCATACCGTTCGTCTACATCTGCTAGCACCGCCTGTCCAGAGTCGCCACGTTGTCCAACCAAGCCAGAGCCCATAATGACTTGTGGCTGTGCAGGTAAGCCTTGGGTCTTGAAAATATCCGTCCGTCTCTTTGAGCCTGGGTGAAGCTTTCCGCAGGATGTCATGGCCGTCCCCAGCATCCCGGGCATCCACTGGGTTCTCCAGGGAGCCGATCAACCGTCCTTCACCCAGAGTTGCATTGCGTCCGAGGTCTTGAAAATCTTGTCTTAACCGGTCTTGATTATTTAATCAACCTCGCATCACTCGTGATATACACTCAATCGAAATCCCGTCTACTCAAGCATAGCAATATGAAATTTGTCGTCCCGGGCCAAGTATCGGGGTTGTTGTGTGCCTACCACATGATACTACAATCCATACTAAAATTTCCAAGTACCTAAGCAGCATGCAATTGGTCATAGGATGGTAGAACTACGATGCATAAAACATAGGTGATAGTATGATCAAAGTGACTTGCCTGGTGATGTTGACGAAGGAGAATTTCTCGAGAAAATAACTTGATAGACTACTCATCACTCTCCGATGAAATCTATATAACAAACATATCATTCACATAAGCAGTCATACTAGCAATCATTCTAACAATCAAAACAAAAGAGAGAGCGAATAGGAAACCGAAGGAAACTTCAAATAAGACTAGAGAGTCTTCTACTACGTCAAACACTAAATAGTTTTTGTCTAACAGAAACTAATAACAAGGAACTAAGATATAAGTTTAACTAAGATAAAATAAAGTATTTTTCACAAAACTACTTGAAAGTATTCCCAAATGGGATTTGAAACAATGGTGAAAACAATTGCAAGTTACTAAGGAACTAGAATTGATTTCATGATAACAAATCAAAATAAAATAAAAACTTGTTGCAAAACTACTGTTAACTAACATAAACAAAACAATAATCTTTCTGAAATAATAAAGAAAATATTTTAAAACAAAAATAGAAAAGGAATTAGCCGAAATCCTAAAAGAGGTGAAACAGAAATTGTTTCACATGAAACAGTGAGCTAAAGTACTCAAACAAATCTGAACTTTTTACCAATGATAAATAAGATCACTAGTGATCAGTACCAAAAGGAATCAAATTAAAAGCTATTTTTAAACTCCTGGAATAGGCAAAACAAGGTTTAAACTAAATCTGATCTAACTTATATTTGCAAATTTAAAACATAGACAAATTATATGTTTTTAAAAACTACAGAACAATTGTAAGCTAATGGAGAAAGAATCAACTCCATTGGAGTTGTGGTTCAAAAGTTATGAGCAGAACAAGATTGAAACTATTCTGTTTTTGAACTAAACAGAGAAAAAGTGAATAAAAGCTAACTAGTGAACGGGCCACGTGGCGATCTCTGGTTGGCTAGGGGGTGTGCGCTGCGGTGCTAAACTAACAAACGTCCGCACAATAGAAGAAAACTGTTTGGCTAACTAAATAAATAAAAACCACCGCCGGTTCTTTATAGAAAACCGAAGGGGTAAGTTACTCTAATCTATACCGTAGGATCTAGATCTAAGGGCTAAAACTAAAAAGAACAAAACAAGTAAAAAAAAAGAGGGGCCTTACCGTGGTGGAGCTGCTCCCGTGGCTGATGGTGGCCGAGGTGGGAGGTGAAGGGGGTGAGCTCCGGTAGGGTGGGGTAGGGGCCGGCGAGAGGAGTGGTGGAGGGGGGCGAAGGGGGGCAACGAGGCGGAGGGAGGGCGGCGAGGTGGAGGTGGAGACCTGCAGGGGGCCGACGGGGAAGCTCCTGGCGACGGGAGGAGTTCTGGGAAGTTCCTGGCAGGAACCTTTTCGTGGGGTGGGGAGGAGATGCAGGGAGGGGGGCGACGAGGTGGGGTGGTGCGGCGGTGGAGGAGGGGCCGAAGGGAGGGGTGGTGCGGCAGGGAGGAGAGGGTGCAGGGGGGCGAGGTGGAGGTGCTCCTGTGATGTTCTCCGGTGACCGACGGGGTGATGGTGGCGCGCGAGCTAGAGGCGAGGAGAGGGAGTGGTTTCAACGGGAATGGAACGAGGAGGTGCACGGGGTTCTTATAGAGGCGACGGGAGGCGCTGGGAAGGAATGTGCTTCGCGAATCCCGGAGGTGGGGATCTCCTCTCCATGGAAGGAAAGCTTCCTGTGACGTGAGGGAGAGAGGAGGAAGAAGATGATCTCCTGTTGGGCTAGAATAGGAAAGTGCTTAATGGGCCAGCAGTTTTTTCCTAATAAAAGTGATTTTCGTACTATTTTTAAAACTAGGAAACTAAAACGATAAAAAGGAAATCAAATCAATTCGGAATAAAGAGTTTTTATATACTAAAATTATCAGAAAAAATAAAATATAGATGATGGGCATTTTTCCACGGCAAAAATAAAAACTTCAGAAAAAAATATTTTCACAAAATTGCCAAAAAGGTTTATTTTCTTTTGCAAATAATTTTCAAATGACCCTCTAAGTTTTAGGGTTCAAATGACTTTCAAAATGCCCGGGTATTTGAGGGTCATGTTCCTCCGCTCTTTAGAATGTATTTCCCGGCATTTCTTGCACGAAGAAAACGAATGGAAATGCAAAAGAATTCAAATGCAAATATCTCCGTTCGAATTCTTTATAGTTGAAGAAGTCATGTCATCTTCTCTCTTTGCTTTTAAAAGATTGAATTTGAATTCACCGGAGAAGGGGAAAGTCATTTTATTCCCTGTCATTCAAAAGTTTCGAAAAGTTTCAAATTTCACACAAGTTTCAATCACTCAACAAACAAACAAACAATCAATCTAATAATTATATTAACATTCCAAAATTTATAATTTTGGGATGTTACATTTGCACATCATGTACATGTGAGTCTTGTATTGAGCCTATTTGCATCTTGTCTGTATTTTTGTTGGCTCTTGTGAGAGATTAATGGATTATCCCATTGTGGGGGAGTGATGTGCTTTGCACACCTCTCAATCCTATAAATGTGTATACATGAGGAATACCACTTAGTTTTGATATTTCAAGATTATCTAGTTTCTATGTGGTATGTCTTACTCATGAGAAATTCAAATTCTATATGGTCCATTAATTATCTCTTGTTGGTTTCAATTTGCCACTTGTTAATATTGTTGGTTTATCACATTATGGGGGAGTAATATGCTATGTGCATATTACAAACCTAGAAAATGTGTACATTTGAGGCGTTGCCACTTAGTGTTGATATTGTAAATTATCCTGTTCCTAGGTGGCATGTTATCTCTACAAGTGTCATATGCTTGTGTTTTATGGGTAAAGATGATCTTGGATATATTTGTGATCTACCAATGAGTATCATTTCAAAAATACTTCTTGTCCTTGACAATTGGTATTCCCATCATATGATTGGAATTGATAATCATCTTTACATTGGATTTTGTGTTTAGTTTGTCTTTCTTACCTCTTATGAATCTATTTTTAATATGTCTAGTGTGGTTATAGATATAGAGAAAGTGATGATCCCATCGTGTGTGTTTTGTATTCAAATGCAAATTCTATATAATGCACATCCCTTGGGGGAGCTATCCTATTCCCTTTAAAAACACTCTCTTTATTCACCCATCATAAAATCAATTGATCCCCATCAAGTGTGTGTTGATGGGAGTCAAGTCTTGCTCTTTATGATGCTTTGTGCCATCATGAAAATTTGTAGGGGCTTTGTTTGTTGGAACCTAGCTCTCTCTTAGAAACTAGATACCTCTATTTATTTTCCTTCAATTAGTTTCTTGTTGCTTTCTATTTGACATGTGTCAATGGATATCTCATTCCTTGATGTATCTTTTAATTGATATCTTTCAAGTGATAGTTCTTTTGTTTTAGGATCTTATTGTCACTTGATATCTTGTCTTTTGATGACTTATCAACTTTGTGTTGAGTTCATTCTTGAGAGTCTTGAGCATGCATATCTAGCTACTATATACAACTTCTTTTGCTTGCTTTTCTCCTTTGACCCAATATATAAGGGAAACTCCACCCTGTCATAAATTGGCTAAAGTGTGCATGAAATTCAAATTCATATCTATATGCACATATGTGTGTGGAGTTTGTCCTATGTATTGCTGGTTTTCTAACTCTTTGGTCCCAATGAGTTTGGGCACCATTTTGTTTGTTATTGTCGTTCCAGGAACAACTCGAGATGCATTGGATGCTCGGCTCACCTATAAGGAAGATGTTGAGACCATGTGATTATTGGAGCCAAGTTAGGGTGATCAAAGAACAACTATCTACTACATCAATCCAATGTTGTCTCGGTAACAAGTATCCACTTCATGCATTCTTTTCTTGCAAAGGACCCAACCTGTCTTTTCTTTTCAGGTTGCATCATGGCATGAATCTCTTGATTTGTTCTCGTAGTACTTTTTTGCTTTCTCAAAGCATCCGAACGATGATGTCTTACTGCTAGTTGGGATGTCTTTGATGTTCGTATGTTGGAAGTTCATATTATACAATAAGAAAATATTAGGCCATGTGCTATGCTTCCAAGCAAAAGATCTCATTGATATATTTATGACTTCCCTTTTTGGATATCTAGTGTTCTTCCTTCTTGTAACCATTTCGTGTGTACATCCTTCTTTGTGGATATATATATCCTCATGATTGTCTTCTACTTAGAATCTTGGTCACATGAGAGAAGTTACATCTCTAATTGATATCCTCTTTTCTTTCACGTCCATCGCTGCATTTCCTTTTTCGGTTTTTGGTGGCAACGTGAAAGGTTTTGTTTTGAGTGCGTATCTTATTTTTCTACATGTTGGTGCATTCTTTGGCCTTGAAGATTATTTTTCCTCATGCTTGTCTTGATGAGGGTTTTACCATTTTCAATTAGTATCCCTCCTCTTGACAAGATTCTTACTTCCTATCTTCACAATGGGTTGTCACAAGCGTTGGTTCTTACTTCCTATCTTCACAATGGGTTGTCACAAGGGTACGTAGATCCAAATCTCCTCTCGTAGATGTGTTAGAACATATATCTCCATATGTGGTTTTGGTAATTGATGACAACTCCTATGGACTAATGGTTGTTTTAAGTTATATTTATAGGACTTGTCCATAGACACTTCTTGAAGTCCATCTGTTGGGTTCAAGGAGTTTATATGATGACCAAGATGTTATTCAAGGTATTATCCAAAGAATGGTCATAGAAACACTAAGTTGATCAAGATCTCAGACAAAGAGTACATCAAGATGATCAACACACAAAGCGTACAAGATGTACCGAGAGCGATCAAGTGATCCCATGGTATGGTAAGAATTGTCCATTACGTGTTTGTGTACTAACCCATGGTCTTTGTGAGACTCCTATGTGGGGTTTAGGTGTGCTTCGATTGGGCTTGCGTCAAAAGGAAGATCTCATACAACCCATGAAGGATGACGTCAAGTGGTGATCGTCATCAAGATTGTGGTGTGCAAGTTCAAGCGGATCAGCACGAATATATCATTGAAACTATTGTCAATGATCATGTGCTGACAAGGACAACCTCATGTGCTAACAAGGACAAGATCAAGATAAGCATTCCTGAGCACTACATGCTTGATTCTTGTGGATGTTCACATGGTGGACAGGACAAGATCAAGATAAGCATTCTTGAGAACTTCATGCTTGATTCTTGTGGATGTTCACATGGTGGACAAATGAAGATGAATACATAAGCTAGGCTTTCCGCATTGTGTATGGGAAAGCTACTTGAAGACTTCATCATGTCTTGCTTTCAACTTGAGCCAAGAAGGAACAACAACATCAAGCTCAGGTGAAAGGGTTAACTCAAAGGTATCAGTTCCTTTGACGTTAGTGGTGCGGAGTAATGATCAGCGAATAAAAGTATACACTCAAGTATGGATCATCAGTACTCTTTTATGATTCTTGAGTCCTTAGGGATCCCGCACTATTAAGAGGGGATCACGGGTTTTGCGATGAACTTGCTCAAACTACATCTTCACTTTCTATTCAGACCACATCTCCACTGCTGTGCTATTATCTGTAAACAGAACGAGTGCCTCGGACATCCGGCCTCCTCCGGACGTCCGAGGGCCGGACGACCGACAGCTTCGGAAATCCGGAATCCTATACCAGAGAAATCAGAGCCATATAACTCGGACTTCCGGTTCTCTCCAGACGTCCGAGGCCCGGATAGCCGACCAGCTTCGGAATTCCGAAACTATGCACCAGAGAAACTTGAGCCATATAACTCGGACTTCCGGCTCCCTCCGAACGTCCGAGGGCCGGTCAAGGCTCGGACGACCGACAGGCTTCGGAAATCCGGTGCCCTGCACCAGAAGAACATGTGCTCTATAACTCGGATTTCCGGCTCCCTTCGGACGTCCGAGCGACGGACGTCCGACACCCGTCGGAAATCTGGAACCTACCACCAGGAGAACTTGTGTTGTATAACACGGACTTCCGGGCCACTCCGGACGTCCGTAGTCTGATAAATTCAACATAGGTTCAGTCGTATCTACAGGCCTCGGACGACAGACCCCTCTCGGACGTCCGGTCGCTGTTTATTTCAAAATAGTTTCACTCGTATCTACAGGCCTCGGATGACCGACCCCTGTCGGACGTCTGACCCCTCGCGGACATCCGGACCCTGTGTGACTTAAAGTGTCCCCAACGGCTCTTTTTCTCTCCCCACTACAAATACCCCCCTCCCACTTCATGAGAGGGTTTCCCAACACAGCCTTATCCTCATAAGAACACATTTCCACCTCACACACATTTGCTCACTCCAAATCTTAGATCCCAAGAGCATTTGTGAGCCCCTTTGAGAGTTGTTCCAATCAAAAGATAGATCTTCTTCCTCTCCTTCTCTCAACCCAAGCTATTTGTGATTTGAGCAAGTTTTGAGCATTCCCCGTGATCTTGTTACTCTTGGAGGTTGGAGACTCCTAGGCGGTAGAAGTTCTTCGGAGAGGAATCAATCTGTGTGATTTCCCCCCGAAAAGTTTGTGAGGGTTTGGAAGCCACCTCAACGGCTTACCACTAGTGGTTGAGAAACGCCTTCGTGGAGTTATCTCAAAGGGAGAATAGGGTGAGCCTTCGTGGCGTTGGTGTGCCTTCATGGTAACATCCACCTCTCTAACGGTGACTAGCTTCCCTCCAAGGAAGTGAACATCGGGATACATCTTCGTCTGAGTGACCTTGGTTATCCTTAACCCTAACTCCTTACTTGTGGTTTACTTGTGTTATTTGAGCATACATACATTGCATATTGCTTGTGCTCATTATATTGTGTTGGCCATTTCTTGTACAAGATTAATCATTCAAGCATACCCTCTATATCCACACGTACATTCTTGCAGCCCTTGATATATCGTGTGATATAGTGTGATCTAGTATCTTGTGTTATTTACCTACTTGTCGTGTGATATAGCTCAAGTAAGTTTGTGTAACTTACTTGTGCTTGTTAGTAACTGCATTGTGTCCATCTTGGTAGATCGTGTTGTTGATACACGTTGCAGTGCCTACTGCATTTAGGATTTGTGCTTGACAAGTACCCTCTTACTTTATTTCCGCATTAGGTTCAAGCCAAATCCGAAGAAGTTTTTAAATAGCCTATTCACCCCCCCCCTCTAGGCGTCATCGAGGTCTTTTCAAGATGGACATCACCATGATAGGTCTTCGTGCGTGTAGGAAATTTTTTGTTTGCCATGCGACGTTCCCCAACACACCTTCCTTGTACGTGAGTCGAGCATCCAATGCATCTCCAATTGTTCCTAGAACAACAAACAAACAAAATGGTGCCCAAACTCATTGGGACCAAAGAGTTAGAAAACCAACAATACATAGGACAAACTCCACATAAATATGTGCATATAGATATGAAATTGAATTTCATGCACACTTTAGCCAATTTATGACAAGGTGGAGTTTCCCCTATATATCAGGTCAAGCAAAGAAAGCATCCAAGAGAAGCTATATATAGTAAATATGCATGCTCAAGGCTTTCAAGAATCAACTCAACACAAAGTTGATAAGTCACGAAAAGACAAGGTATCAAGTGATAATAAGATCCCAAATGAAAAACTATCACTTGAAGGATATCAATTAAATATACCTCAAGGAATGAGATATCCATTGACACATGCCAAATAAAAGGAAACAAGATACCAATTGAAGGAAAACAAACACGAGGTATCTAGTTTCCAAAAGAGAGCTAGGTTCCAAACAAACCAAACCCTCGACAAATTTTCATGATGGCACAAAGCATCATAAAGATCAAGACTTGCCTCCCATCAACACACATGATGGGGATCAAAAGATTTTATGATGCACAAATAAAGAGAGTGTTCTAAAGAGAATAGGATAGCTCCCCCAAGGGATGTGCATTATATAGAATTTGCATTTAAATACAAAATGCACAAGATGGGGTCATCACTTTCTCTATATCTATAAAAACACTAGACATGTTAAAATAGATCCATAAAAGGTAAGGAAGACAAACGAAACACAAAATCCAATGTAAAGACGATTAGCAATTTCTACCATATGATGGGAATACCAATTGTCAAAGGACAAGAAGTATTGTAAATAATACTCATTGGTAGATCGCAAATATATCCAACATCATATTTTACCCCTAAAATGCAAGCAAATGACACTTGTAGAGATAACATGCCACCTAGAAACAAGATAATTTACAATATCAACACTAAGTGGCAATACCTCGAATGTACACATTTTCTAGGCTTGTAATATTCACATAGCATATTACTCCCCCATAATGTGATAATCCAACAATATTAACAAGTGGAAAATTAAACCCAACAAGAGATATTTAATGGACCATATAGAATTTGAATTTCTCATGAGTAAGACATACCACATAGAAACTAGATAATCTTGAAATATCAATACTAAGTGGTATTCCCCATGTATACACATTTATAGGATCGTGAGGTGTGCAAAGCACGTCACTCCCCCACAATGGGATAATCCATTAATCTCTCACAAGAGCCACCAAAGATACAAACACGATGCAAAAAGGCTCAATACAAGACTCATATGTACATTATGTGCAAACCAATATACACATACTCGATTACTCAAGATAAGCAAGTTGGAAGAACAACATATACAAACACACGCAAGGTACAAAACCACAACATGCAAAGGGGCAAGTAACTAACAAAGTAAACAATTTAAGTACAAGTTACCATAAGGAGGCACATTGGATATAAGATGGAAACTCGGTAATCGAAATGACTTGGCTTGAGAGAATATGAATGATGAAGACCCCTTAATTCTTCATTATGTATCCAAGTCTCCAATGTCCTCCATTATCACCTATTGATCAAGTTTGTGATTGTTGGTTCCCAACCAAGTTGGGTCCTAAGAGGTTAGTCACAATAGGCTTGGCTACACAAATGGTTCTTTTCTTGACACCACTTGAGTACCAACAAACTTGGCAAACACATTGCCAATCTTATCCTTCCCGAGAGAATATATATCATCAATAATGATTGGGTTGGATACATTACCTCTTGTGCAAGAAGAAGCGAAGTGACACTTCTCACGACATAAGTAGCAACATCTACCCTTTCCTTTCTTCCCAATTGATTTGTCAAATTGACGAGTGTTGGCTTGGGTCTTCTTGGGAAGAGGCCTATCTTCAACTTGTAGTTGAGTATGTGATTGAACTTGTGCCACTTCCCTTGTTGCTTGTGACTTTGCGGCTTCTTCTTTAGTGGGCAAGATCTAACATGGTGCCCTTCAATTTTGCACTTGAAGCAAATAATCTTGGCCGAATTCTTGACTTGTTCTTGGCCCTTCTTCTTGAAGTTTTTTGACTTCTTCTTCTTGTTGGAGTTGAATCCAAGTCCATCTTTGTCATTCGGAGATTTTTTTTCCCACACAAGACATTGTTGAGTGTGGACATCCCTTCAGGACTCTTCTCCAAGTCTTTCTTCAAAGAAGTGACTTGGGACTTGAGCTCTTCGATTTCCTCTACATGGTTAGTATCAAAACAAGTACTAGAGGAAGTATAAGCTTCATTGTTAGAGCAACATTATGAATAGAAGAATTACGAGGACTAGCACATGGCAATATAGCATTTTGACTAGAAGTACTGCCATTGTCCACATGAGGCTCACTTGATGTTACCTTGGTAGTAATAGCCTCATGAGCTAACTTTAGCACATTATGGGACGCTAGAAGATCATCAAGAGAGCTTGTGAGCATTACATGACTTTCTTCCAATTTCCCATAATTGCTAGATAGCAACTCAAGTTGATCCCTTAGCCCAACATTCTCCTTTAAAATGGATGCTTCACAAGAAGTAGAGTTAGTAGCACAAGCATCATCATTAGCAATAAGAGGAGAAGGCAACTTGGCAAGCTCTTTAGCATATGAAGCTTCAAGTTGAGCATGAGACTCGGTGAGTTCGATGAGACAACTCTTAATAACCCTTGAGCCATTTTCGAGGTGCTCATAGTCCTCAAGGAGTTTAGCATGTGCAACTTCAAGCTTATCATTTTTAGTTCTACAATCATTAGCCACCTCGAGAGCTCTATCATGGGACTCCCTTAATCTAGATAATTCTAGAGCAAAGGTTTCCTAAAGAGATTCCTTGGTGGTTTTTTCATTTTCAAGAGCTTGAGATAGCTCCGCGATCTCATTAGCATAATCACGCTCATGACCTTCCATTGTCTCAATGGTGGCCTCATGCTCCTCAAGATTAGCTTCCAACTCCTCAATGTATTTCTTGCCCTCAATGGCAACATACATGATTTCCAAGAAGTTGGAACAAGCAAGTTTATTATTATAAAGAGATTTAAAAATCATTTCACCCTTAATTTTGAAGGATGCAATATTATCACTCTCTTCATCATTATCCTCATCCCCATTATCATCAACATCATCATCATGAGATATATTGGGATTCAAAGTAGGAGATACCTTTGAAGCCTTAGCCATAAGGCAAAAGTGAGTAACAATAGATGATGATGTAGGATCCCTTGAAGCATCATTCAAGGCCACATATTGTTCCATGGAGTGATGAATTTCCTCTACATTGTTAGCACAACAACTCGAGGAAATAGATACATTTTTATCATGGCAACAAGATATAGAAAGCACATCATCATGAGATTTAGTCAAGCAGTTTTTACATGATATGCAAGGACTATCAACACAAGCATGTAAAACATTTAGAGTGCTCGAAGTATTAACGCCCAAAGATGAAGAATTGCAATAATATAGTGATGAAGGATCATCAACAATAAACCCACTATCATCATTGCAATGATCACCACTACTGACCATATCATTACCTTGTGGCAATCCACATGTAGGTGGAGTAGATGAACTTGAGAAGAACACACGACCGGAGGTAGAGGGAGAACAATCATCCCTACAAATCTTGGACACACCATATTTATCTTGAAGCTTTGTCCACAACTCATGAGCATTCCGGAATGGCATGAGTTGAAATATAACTACATTGCTCAAAGCATCAAAAAGTACATTAGAAGCTTGAGCATTGAGATAAGAGTTTTTCTCATCCTCTAAAGATATAGTTTGAGAATCCTTTGGAGGATAAAAACCCATATCTACAATTCCCTCTAAATTTAGGTCCATGACCCTAAAGAGATTAAGCATGCGAATTACCCAAACATCAAAATTTGTGCCATCGAAACTAAGAGTGTCACAGAATCCTAATCCCCTAGTCGACATCCTTAATCTTTAGGTGGTTAAACCTAATAAAGAGAGACCTAGCTCTGATACCAATTGAAAGGACGTGGATGTCACCTAAAGGGGGTGAATAGGCGCTTTAAAATAATCACGGTTTAGGCTTGAACAAATGCGGAATAAAACTAACTTTTAATTTGTCAAGCACAAAACCTAAAACAACTAGGCTCACCTATGTGCACCAACAAACTTATGCTAAGCAAGATAAACAACTAAGTGATAGCAAGATATATGACAGGAAACAATATGGCTATCACAAAGTAAAGTGCATAAGTAAAGGGTTCTGGTAAGAGATAACGGAGGCACGCGGAGACGATGATGTATCCCGAAGTTCACACCCTTGTGGATGCTAATCTCCGTTTGGAGTGTTGTAGAGGCACAATGCTCCCCAAGATGCTACTAAGGCCACCGTAATCTCCTCACGCCCTCGCACAATGCAAGATGTCGTGATTCCATTGAGGGACCCTTGAGGGCGGTCACCGAACCCATACAAATGGCAAACCTTGGGGCGGTCACCAGTACCCATACAAATTGCTCGGGGCAATCTCCACAACCTAATTGGAGACCCTCACGCTTGCCCGGAGCTTTACACCACAATGATTGAGCTCCGAGACACCACCAAGCTTCTAGGACGCCAAAGCATCCACGAAGAACAATCTCTAGGGCACTAAGTACCAAAAGGTAATAAGCTTCTCAAACTTCACTTCCACGTATCACCGTGGAGAACTCAAACCTATGCACCAAATGCAATGGCAAGAACACACGAAGTGGACAAGTCCCTCACACTCAAATCCCCCGACAACAACAAAAGCTATGGAGAAATATGAGAGGAAGAAAAAGGAGCTCACAAAGAAATCCAAGATCAAGATCCAAGGGGTTCCCCTCACATAGAGGAGAAAGTGATTGGTGGAGATGTGGATCTAGATCTCCTCTCCCATTTCCCTCAAGAACAAGCAAGAATCATTGGAGGGATTGAGAGTTAGCAAGCTCTAAGAAGGTCAACAATGGGGGGCAAACTCGAGCTTAACGGATAAGTATCAATGGGGAAGAAGACCCCCTTTTATAGGTGGGGAAAACCCAACCGTTATGCTTCACAGCCCACACAGAGCGGTACTACCGCTCATGGGAGCGGTACTACCGCTCGATAGGATCACCAGCCATGCTGAGGCAAAAAGGATGCGCAAATAAAGTCCGACAAAGGGGTACTACCACTCATGGGAGCGATACTAACTCTCGATAGGTTCACCAACCATGCTGAGGCAAAAAGTATGCGCAAATAAAGTCCGATGGAGCGGTACTACGGCTCCTAGAGCGGTACTACTGCTCGGCACAAGTGGTACTACCACTCGCCACAGAAAGTGCCTTAACTTTCGCATACGGACTCCAATTGAATGAAACCAAGTTTTTTTGGAAAGCTAACGACATGGATAACACAATCTTGATAGAAATATCAATAAGAAGCAAGTGATAAAAGGCCCATAAGAAAATGGTGAGAATCCTTCCTCGAATAAGACCGCTAAAAACTCCCAACATCGAAAACATCATAAAAGATGCATATGGACTCCATTTTTTATGAACTCGAGCTTTTCATGAAGATGACCATAGGCTCTAAAACTCACAAAAAGAAACACCAAACAAGAACCAAGAAGTATGATGCAAGTATGCAAATGGTTTGAGCTCTCAACAAACGATACGATCAAGCTACTCACTTGAGAGCCCCCCTTGGCTATCCTAACACAAAAAACCTATCAAGGGCAAACCTATATGTTGGGGATATTATCCGTTAGGTAACCCGCCCTAGTTGGGCCGGGTCACCAAAGCTGGCGACTCATCTCCAAGTGGTCTGGCCTTGGCCCAGTAAGGCCGGAAGTCGTATGGCGGTTCAGGACCTTCGGGAGGAGTCCCTAGTAGAGGAGATCTCCAAGTCTTGGAAAGATGGCAACTTAGAGATCTGAAGAGTCACGATTTGTGAAAAGGAAAGGACCCTTGTAAACCCTAAGGACTCGACCTGTATATAAAGGCGAGTCCCAGGTAAGGAGAGGGCAGTTTAGAAATCATCGAGTGCTTGGTCAGGCGAGTTACGCCCTCCTTGTAATCGAAACATCATCAATACAAACACAAAGCATGACGTAGGCCTTTACCTCCTCACGAGGGGCCGAACCTGGGTAAATCTCTGTCTCGCTCCCACATAACCCCTTTGAGTCGCCACCAAGGTGCGATGGCTCCAACACTAAGTCCTTTCACAAGGACATCTGCCGTGAAAAAACCACGACAGTTGGCGCCCACCGTGGGGCCTGCGCACGGTGGAGTTGAGTTCTCAAAGGGAGCCCTACCAGGGTTTGGGAGCTACGCGACGGGGCTCATGACTCGGAGCCGCCGCGGGAAGTACTACATCAACAACTTGCTATGGGGGCCCGAGGCGGATTCGATCGAATCTGGTTACAGGGTCCCCTTCGGCAAGATCAGCGTCTTCATCGGCATGATTGGATCGCCCGTGCCTGAGCCGGACACCTCCGCCGACATCGTCGAGCCGGCCAGGTATGTCCGTCCGGTCATAATGCCAAACCTAACCCGTCCGGTCTTTGTTGGATTCACGCAGGGATCTGAGGAGCCAGAACACTCAGCGACCCAGGAAACCACGCCGGTCAACACTGATGACGAATCGTCCATGGGCGATTCAGATTCAATCCAGTCTCTACACGGGGGCTGCCTTGGGGGCTTGTCACTAGCCATGGACCCCGAAGTTCTTGACCGGACTCACCGTCAGATCGTTGTTCACATGGCAGGGGCGACTCAGCCCTCGCCAAACCCGGCAGGCGGAGATGGAACTGGCGAGATACTTCACAATGATGCTCGAAGGGACGGCGTGTACTTGGTTAAAGAACTTGCCCCCCAACTCCATCCAGACTTGGGCTGAATTGAAAGAGCGTTTCGTCAAAAACTTCTGAGGAATCTGCAAACGTCCGATGACAATAGTTGATCTACAGCACTACATTCAACGCCCGGATGAGTCGGTCCACCACTGGTCGCGGCGGGTCGCGGAAATCATTCACTCGTCGGACGGTATTACGGCGGCTCAGGTTGTGCTCATCCTTGAGAAGAATTGCCACTACGAGCCCTTGGTACAGAAGTTGGGGCGACTCAAGCGAAAGGTCCAAGACATGGGGGAGCTAATGGACACCCTCACTTGGTACGCTAAGGCGGACGACACCAAAGATCCCGGCGAGGATGGTGGTAAAGCTAACTCGCCAAGGAAGGGCGAGTCATCCAAAAATCATACCCGGTTCCAGGGACGTGCCTGCCATAATCAGGGAGCGAATGGCAAGAGAAGGCAGCAGGAAGAGTCTTCGGACTTAGTCGCCAACACCAACACCAATAATGGCAACCAGCGTCAGAAAAAGAATAGGGGTTACATTGGCAAAAAGCCGTGCAACTATAATGAGTTACTCAAGGGCCCCTGCCCGCACCACGCCATGGCAGACGGACCGACGACTCATTCTTGGGAGGACTGTTACGTGATGCGGGAGTTTCGGGCGGAGGCGATCAAAAAAGGGCAAAGTGGTGACCCGGACCAACGGCAGGAACAGTTCGGCGCACCTAATCAACGCCAGAACCCCTTCGGCGGTTTCCCCAAACCCGGGGCTTAGGGTGGCTCGCAGCCAAGCGGTGGCCAGTATCCGGTGCATCACCAGCGACGGTATAACCCGCCTGGAGTATTTCAGCAACCGCCCCCACAGGGGGCTTCGCAGGGGCAGGACGACAATGGCGGCTTCCGCAATAATCCCAAGCAGTTAAGCAATGGGCAGTACGACGTTTTCACCACCAATGCTTGCATGCGTGATAAAAAAGGTGAGTCACCGAGCGTATAGTGTATCTGAGCCGGCACTCCCTAGATACCTCCACTGGTCCGAGCAGACTATATCATGGAGTAGGGAGGATCACCCGCCAAGAGTTGACAATCCCGACAACTTAGCGTTGGTCGTGGCTCCCCAAGTTGGAGGATATACTTTGTCGAAGGTACTGATGGATGGTGGCAGCAGCATCAACATATTATACTTCGACACCTTCCAAAGGATGAACCTGTTGGAGAAAGATTTGATGCCCTCAACCACGGTATTCCACGGGATTGTCCTAGGTAAATCGGCGTATCCCATAGGCCGAGTTAGGCTCACGGCTGCGTTTGGAACAACGTCAATTACAGGAGTGGGTCGCTTATGTTTGAGGTGGTCAAGTTAAAGAGCCCCTATCATGCGCTGTTTGGGCGACCGGCTTATGCCCGGTTCATGGCTCGCCCCTGCTATGTATATCTTAAACTCAAGATGCCTGGTCCGAAAGGACCCATCACGGTTGATGGCGATAGGAGGATTGCAAGGGAGTGTGAAGAAGGGGATGCGGCTTACGCAGAAGTCGCCTGTGCTGCGGAAGAGCTGAAATATCACCAGGCCAATGTTGATCCGGCTGATATGTCACCTTTAAAGAAGCCAACGACAGACGCTGAGCGGCCCCTCAAGTTCAAACCAACAGATGACACTAAGACAGTGGATTTCGTCCCTGGCGACTCAACCAAGTAGTTCACTATTGGGACGGGTCTGGATCCCAAATAGGAAAGCGCGCTCATCGAATTCATCCGTGAGAATAGGGACATTTTCGCATGGAAACCTTCTGACATGCCTGGTGTGCCGAGAGAATTCGCTGAGCACCATCTTAACGTTGACCCAAAAGCAAAACCTATTCAGCAATATCATCGTAGGTTCAATGAGGAACGACGCAAGGCAATCGGGGAGGAAGTTGCCCGTCTCTTGGCTGCCGGATTCATCATAGAGGTCTTCTACCCCAAATGGTTGGCTAACCCGGTCCTGGTGCTCAAGAAGAACGGTACCTTCCGTATGTGCATTGATTACACGGATCTTAACAGAGCTTGTCCAGAGGATCCTTTCGCTCTTCCCCGCATCGATCAAATTATTGATTCAGTGGCGGGATGCGAACGTTTGTGCTTCTTGGACGCTTATTCCGGATATCACCAAATCAAGATGGCCGTGGAAGATCGGGAGAAAACAGCCTTTATAACCCCCTTTGGGGCTTTTTGCTATGTGTCCATGCCATTCGGACTCAAGAGTGCAGGGGCGACCTATCAGCGTTGCATCCAAAATTGCCTCCGTGGCCAAATCGGACGCAACGTCCATGCCTATGTTGATTACATTGTGGTTAAAACTCACAGGAAGGAAATGCTGCTGGGAGATCTCAGGGAAACTTTTGATAATCTGCGGGTATACCAGATGAAGCTTAATCCCACCAAGTGTGTCTTTGGTGTTCCTGCAGGGAAATTGTTGGGTTTTTTGGTGTCTGAGCGCGGCATTGAAGCTAACCCGGACAAGATTGAGGCGGTTACTTCCCTTGGGAAACCAGCGAATATTAATCAAGTCCAACGGATGGCGGGTCGTATTGCGGCTTTAAGTCGTTTCATAAGCCGTCTGGGAGAAAAAGCTATTCCCCTTTATCAATTGCTTAGGAAATCTGACCATTTTGTTTGGACAGACGAAGCCAATGAAGCCTTTGAAGCCTTAAAACGGCAGCTGGTCAACCCGCCGGTCTTGACCGCCCCGATTGAGAAAGAGCCCATGCTTTTATATATTGCGGCAAACTCCAAAGCGGTGAGTGTGGCGGTGGTCTTCGAAAGGAAGGAGGAAGGGAAGGAATATCCTGTGCAGCGCCCGGTGTATTTTATCAGCGAGGTGCTAACTCTTTCTAAGCAGCGATACCCACACTGGCAGAAATTAGTTTATGGGGTCTTTATGGCAAGTCGGAAGCTCAAACATTATTTCCAAGAGCATCCCATCACGGTGGTTAGATCCGCTCCCCTCGGGGACATCATCCAGAATCGGGAGGCAACAGGGCGAATCGCCAAGTGTGCGGTCGAACTTGGGCCGCACCACGTGCGATACACCCCTCGCACGGATATCAAGTCTCAGGCCTTGGTTGATTTCGTCAATGATTGGACCGAGTTACAGATCCCGGAGGACAAGCCTGACCTTACATACTGGACTATTTATTTTGATGGATCTAGACAGTTGAAAGGCTCGGGGGCTGGCGTGGTGCTGATATCGCCTCAAGGAGACAAATTCTGCTATGTCCTCCGACTCATGTTTCCATGTACCAACAACGCAGCGGAATACGAAGCTTTTCTTCATGGCTTACGACTCACCAAAGAGATGAACCTTACGCGGGTCAGATGTTTTGGCGATTCTGATTTGGTGGCTCAGCAAGTTTCAGGTACTTGGGACTCTCGGGACCCCCTGATGGCAGCTTACAGGAGGGTTGTGTCTGATGTGGTGGGTCATTTCCATGGCTATCAGGTCAATCACATCGACCGGCGCCTTAACGAAGTAGCTGATGCCCTTTCACGTTTCGGTTCCCAGCGTAAGCCGGTTCCCCCCAATGTTTTTCTGGATACTCTCCATAATCCTTCCGTAAGGTTGCCCTCGGAGGAAGAGTTGGCAATACCAGATCCTGAGTCCCAGTTCGTGGCGGCTCTCCATGTTATGCCAGATTGTGTTCTTCCGTATCTGGCCTATCTCGCCCGAGGCGAGTTACCTACGGATGAAGTGTTGGCTCGACAAATCGTTCGGCGAAGCAAATCCATGATGATCATCAATGGCGAATTATATAAACGAAGCACTTTCGGGGTTTTCCAAAGATGTGTTTCCTCCGAAGAAGGGTGCATAATTTTAAATGACATTCATTCCGGAGATTGTGGGCATCACGCCGGGTCACGCTCCTTGGTTTCAAAAGCGTTCTGTCATGGTTTCTTCTGGTTGACGGCCCATGCAGATGCAGAGGAGATAGTTCGTCGATGTGATGGATGCGAGCGTTACGGGCGACAAGCCCACGTGTCGGCTCAAGAACTAAGGATGATACCCATCACTTGGCCCTTCGCGGTCTGGGGGTTAGACATGGTTGGCCCCTTCAAGATGTCGTCCAACAAGAAAACTCATTTGCTGGTGGCGGTTGATAAGTTCACCAAGTGGGTTGAAGCAGAGCCTGTTGGAGCTTGCGATGCGGAGACAGCGGTCAAATTCTTGAAAAAATTGATCTTCCGGTTCGGATATCCACACAGCATCATTACTGATAATGGCACTAATCTGTCTCAAGGAGCGATGCAGGAGTTTTGCCATCGTGAGCACATCCGTCTTGATGTTTCTGCGGTTGCTCACCCACAATCTAATGGACAGGCGGAGCGGGCGAATCAGGAAGTTTTCCGGGGAATCAAACCCCGACTCATGGTTCCCTTGGAACGTACCCCGGGGTGTTGGGTTGACGAGTTGCCTTCAGTACTATGGAGTATCCGGACCACCCCGAACCGTTCTACGGGTTTTACTCCTTTTTTTCTAGTCTATGGAGCAGAAGCCGTTCTTCCCACTGACATAAGGCATGACTCGCCCAGAGTCGCCGCTTATGTGGAACAGGACAATGAGCTGGCGCGTCAGGACTCTTTGGACGCCTTGGAGGAAGCACGTGATTTGGATGGAGCCCGATCGGCCATTTATCAGCAGGACTTACGGCGTTATCACAGCCGCCGGGTCAAGAGCCGAACTTTTCAGGAGGGCGACTTAGTGCTTCGACTGATACAAGATCGTACTGGCATGCATAAGTTATCACCTCCATGGGAAGGATCGTTTGTCGTCAACAAAAACCTTCGCAACGGGTCCTACTATCTGGTGGATCTACGGCCTGATCGGCCGACCACGGAGGCTGAGTCAACTCGCCCCTCGAACATAGCCCACTTACGGCCTTATTACACTTGAGCTATTAGCTCTACGTTTTGTAAGTTTTTTCATTTCTTATAAAGCAATAAAATTAACGCCTCCCGACCTGGGGGCTTTCCTGCTAAATCATCTTATTGAAAGGCATGGATCTTTATTTCTTCATCAACAAGTCTCCCAAGCATGGACGCTATCCATACCAAAGAGCTTAAGTCGCCACAATGCGCTTATTACAAAACTGGGTATCGATAAGCCAAAGAGGATCAAAGTCGCCATAAGCGTGCGATTCAAACATAGGCGCCTTATATGATTCTGTGGATTAGGCCGGCTTACTTGAGGACAGTTTGTTCTCAAGTTGTTTTGTGGTAATAGTGTATACGCTTCTACAATCCTATGTCGGTCTTTCCCTTAATCATAGGTCACTTGGGGGCTTCCTCTCATTGAGATCAGCCTTACTAACCATTTGGCCTGCGAAAATTACCGCATTACAAATGGTTATACCGGACTGTGTGTTGGCCGAATCGCCATATGGACCCGTGAACTCTTGGCGAGTTATTCCACTCATGGACCCTGAACTCGCGTTGGTTAAAACATGTTTGGTACCGGCAAGCGCCTCACATGGAAAATAGAGAAACCATTGGTTCATTGAACCCGCTTCATTGAAGCTTGACTCGTGCCTGATCAGCCGGTCTAAATACTTGAGCTTTTGATACAAAAGACTCCCTCGGGTAGCACTTGAGTTTATTTAACTCGTCCTATCCTATCGCAACCTGATGAGCCGACGAAATTGCTATTTTTTACCTTCTTGGCACTGCCACAAGGTCTTTCAGTACGTGAGCTTTTAGTACAAAAGTCTCCCCCGGGTAGCACTTGAGTTTATTTAACTCGTCCTATCCTGTCGCGACCTGATGAGCCGACGAAATTGCTATTTTTTACCTTCTTGGCACTGCCACAAGGTCTTTCAGTATGTGAGCTTTTAGTACAAAAGTCTCCCTTGGGTAGCACTTGAGTTTATTTAACTCGTCCTATCCTGTCGCGACCTGATGAGCCGACGAAATTGCTATTTTTTACCTTCTTGGCATTGCCACAAGGTTTTTCAGACTTTTTTCTGACTCGCCTCAAATATCTTGGGTCGGTTGTTATTTATTATCATCCATTACTCACTGAGATGGTTTTATACATGTTTTCAAGCTTAAACAGGTTGATGATCAAAATCATTCTAGCCATGGCGGGTCAAGCATCATAAAAATACCTCAACGGCGGATCAAGCATTTTAAAACGCCTTAAGGGCGACATAAGGATTTTTCAAGATATCACAGAAGCAGTTTGATCTCTAAAAAGACTTATTACATGGCTCTCATGGCCAAAGCTATGAAGTTTTATTCTGCTGATGTCCTTGGATCAGCCTGCTGCGAGCTTTGGCCGACTTCAATTTGCAAGTCGCCCAGTACCCGGTTACATTTGGATAACGCGGCGAACTCATCTTCATCGTTCAGCACTGATGAAAGATCCACCTCCAAGTCAAAAGGATTCTTGGGTCGACGCGGAGTTAAGCTGGTCGTTACAAAGGTTGGCGGGTTAACTTTCTTATTCTTGTTGTCATAGGCGGCTTGGTATTTTGATAAATCCAAGATTACAGCAAGCTGAGTCGCCGCCAAACGGGATTCTTTGGCAACACGCTCGTAGTCTTCTTCAGCAAATTCTGACCCGTCATCCTTGAGCTGGGGAAAGCCCGCCGCTACTTCTTCTGGATTTATTTCTGGAGTATACGCCAAACACCGACTCAACGTAGTCAGTGCTCCTTTTCGGGCGGCTGACCGAGTTAGCTCGCCAATTTGAGGAGGAAAAGTAGATAAGCATCCAAGCATCTTCTTTATTGATGTTATGGGTTCCTTGGCGCCCATCACTGCTTTCACGGTCAGCACACTTCCGGTATACAGTTGCTTTGTCAACCTATAAATTGCCTTCAGCATCAGGACACAATCATCCTGAAGATTGGCAGCTCTCGGATCTGTGTAAGAGGTAATTATAGTCAGCGGTTTATACAAAACTATTTATTTACAAAAGTGCAAGGTGAAGGGTTGGTTTTTACCAAAGACAGCTTGCGCCATGTTGGAGATATGTCGCTTTAAGCCGGACAGCTCTTGTTGCACAATGTCCAATTTGGCTTCAGCTTTTTCTGCTCGCTTTATTAAGGCATCTTGATCAGCTTGAGCCCTTTTTAAGTCGGCTTTTAGCTTCTCCATCTCAGATAAGATCAGTTGACACTTCTCTTCTGATTTTGTCCGGGCATCCTGCTGATCGGTCAAACTTTTCTTCAAGTCGCCAAATGCTGATTCATTTTGGATAAGTGATTCCTGTCGAAATATATAGTCAAGGGGCAAGTCTCAGAATTATTGCAAGCAACATCCCTGACACTTGGGGGCTAATGTATAATTTTTTAGACAAAATTATATAGTATCAAGACCCGGCTCATCTTTTTACAGATGACCCAGCCCTTGGGGGTTACGGGTCGAAAGTTTTTTCTTCAATTATCCACACCCCGCTCATCTTTTTACAGATGACCCGGCCCTTGGGGGTTACAGGTCGAAAGTTTTTTCTTCAAGTATCAAGACCCGGTTCATCTTTTTACAGATGACCCGGCCCTTGGGGTTACAGGTCGACAGATCCATTCTTACTATCAAGACCCGGCTCATCTTTTTACTGATGACCCGGCCCTTGGGGGTTAATGAGGATAATACAGTGCGCAATAAGACGTACCTCATGTTTGTTCTTCAGCAATCGAAGCAGACTTTTCTCCATCTCATAACTCGCCTCCAGGCGACTTGCAAAGCCAGAGCAAAGTTCTTTGAATTCGAGATTCTCATACTGGGAGAGCTTAGCCTTGGAAAGTTCATGCTCAAAAACAGGTTGAGCTGATGATGATACATGCTTTGATAAAACTGCTGTAGCCGGCTTAGAGAAGCGAGTACCAGTGATAACTACAGTGTCTGGGTCTTCTGCCATTTTCAATGGACTTGGCGGGTTAGGCGCTTCCATGGTTTCCTTGGGCGAGCTGGGGAGATCCACTTGATCTTCAGGTTTGTCTTGGTCCGGGTTATCCTGGATCGGCGCCGATTTTTCAATAGGCTCCGAAGTTGTAATGGAAGTTGACCCGCCAGTTTTCCTTTTCTTCGCCTGGGCCCTGAAATCAAAAGGGGATGCGTTTAAAGGAATGGATATTACTATCATCCGACCAAAGGTAAATGTTGTCAAAGGATTACCCAGGGACACGGATCATCGGTGGAAGTGCCGACATCACTGAGTCGCCGGATGTGGGAGGAGAACTCTGTAAAGATAAGTACTTCAAAAATATGAGCAAGTTACAAACGTGATCCAAAAGGCTATGAAGAAGTGTTATTAAAAAGATACCTCATTTTGCCTTTTCTTAGTTCTTGTTGGTAACCCGGACACCAAGTCTCCAGAATGACTCCGAGTTTTCCGATTTGAGGCATGTTGCGCCTTTTTCAGAAGGTAATTTGGATCCAAACAAGCATTTGGGTGTGAGAAGGGAACTTTCCCACAAATTCGCCTGGCCGGCTTAGGTGGAGGAGAAGATGAGTCGGAGGAAACAGAAATTACCTCAATGGAGTCTTCCTGGCTTTCATTTTCTTCATTCTACACAAAGAGTTACAGAGACGTAAATACAAAACTATCAACAATGAATGGCGAGTTAAAAGAGGATGAATTTTTACCTCTGAAAGTACATCGCCGACTTGGGATTCATCAACGTCAAATGGCTCAGTGACGGCGGCTTTGCCTTTGCCCTTGGACTTCTTCTTTGGGGGCGGCCTGGCTTGCTTCATGGCCGACTTTTTTGGCCTCTTGGACCAGAATTTATCACCTTTCTGAAATGGCATATTTTATAAGAGGTCATAGTTCAAGTAAGACGAAAGGAATAAAAACAAGTGGCGGGTTAAGTTATTTACCTTTGGTGTCGGGTTGATCTTGCAGAACGGCTTAAGACCTATTTGGCCGCATTTTGTCGTGGGTTCGCCGGTCAACTTCTTGATGATGGTTACGATATCACTCTCTGTCAGAGCCGTGTGGAAGTAGCACTGAGGGTGATCCAGGGTGCCGTCAAAATCACAAATTAACCCGTCTCGGCGACTTAAGGGGAGGATGCGCCATTCAACCCAGCAGCGGATCAAGTCAACCCCAGTAAGGTCGTTGTTTGTCAGAGATCTTAACTCGGACAGTACTGGGATAAAGTCTGACTCCGCTTCTTCGGTGAGCTTTTCTAGGAGTTTGAAATTTGTTGGAAGGCGATCTTCCCTATAACCGAGAAGCTTGTTCTCGCCCTCAGGCGAAGTCTCCCGACAGTAAAACCAAGACTCGCCCCAGCCTTTGGGATGGCTTGCCATGGCGAGTGACGGGAATGAGCTATCCCTACGGCGTTGAACATTGACACCTCCAAGCTCCAAGATAGGGCCATTGTGAAATTCTGTTTGGCGATTCAGATGGAAGAAGTACCAGAATAAAGGAACTGAGGGTTCCATCCGCAAGTAAGCCTCACAAAACACTTGGAACTGGCATAAATTGCTTATCGAGTTGGGCCCTAAATCCTGGAGGCGGACATTCATAAAGGTCATGGCATCTCTGAGGAATTTCGATCCGGGTGGCTTAAAGCCCCGTTCCAGGTGTTCAACAAAAACAACTATCTCCGCTTCCTTCGGGTTGGGTACTTCTTCTCCTAACCCGGTACGCCAACCGATAACTTCTTGAGGGTCCAGATTCCCCTTTTTTACATAGTCGTTAAGTATAGCATCATTGACCTTGGTTGGGAGCCAATCACTTTTGAAAACAGTGCCCATGCTACAAAGGGATAAAATTACGGGTAAATCGACACGCCAAGCATCTACTAAAAATGGTGAAACAAGTTCATTTGACTCGCCAAACAATTTGCCTGATGGCTGAGGGAGTTTTTTGACCCGCCGAGGAAGGTCCGGGTCAGGCTGCCAGGGCGACTTATGAAACTTTCACTACTTAAAGGAGAGGTGTTTTAGAGCTTCAGTAGTATTTGCCAAGATGGTGAAGTATGAGACTATAAACAGATTTCACTCGACAAGTGATAGATTATGGATCTACTGGACAGACAGAAATGGATGTGAAGAAGGTCTGGATAAAACGGCCTGTGACTAAAGTGGGAACAGTACTGTTGATCTGGTGAAACCTTTTCTAAGTATGCAAATCAAGGCCGAACAACTAAAGGTATGGAAAAACATTGTTGTACTCGTTATCATCACCGCCAACTAATCAGGAACTACGAAGCCGTTCGGAATATACCAAGAACACAGTAGGCATGAACCTCGAAAAACTTGGATCTGCCTTCAATAGCGGGATGCTGACCTGGTGGATACGGCTGGAGGCGTCCGAAGAGGGGTTCGCCGCGAGCGTTGCGTGGACGGCAGCGAAGATTTTGGACGGACGCGAAGATCCCGGGCGGCGACGAGGTGCTCGACGGCGACAAGGTGCTCAACGGCGGTGAGGCGTTCGACGGCGACGAAATGCTCGGCCACGACGAGGTGTTCGACGATGATGAAGTCTTCGGGCAGCGTCGAAGCTTATGGACGACGTCAAAGTCTTCGGGTGGCGGCGGAGCTCTCGGGTGGCGATAAGGCTTTCAGTCTGACGGCGAGGAAGAGAAGGGTGACAAGATGGGTGGGTGAAATGTGCCATGTCCCTTCCTCCCACCTATTTATCAGGTCGGGCGCTAGGATCGAGACGCCACGAGCGGGAACTGCCAAAAGATAAAGATTCGCCATGATGGCGCCCCAAAAATTTTGGGATAAGGATACCGAAGGATCCGTTGGAGATTACGTCATCATCTCTTCCGAGATTCAAGGGATAAGAAGGCGCCAACAAGAAGTGGTTTGGCGACTTGAATTTTTCCGCAGCAGATGGTGGTTTAAGTGTCTGGTGTATACGAAGAATGAAGATGAATCGCCCCTAACTGAGTGAGGATATTGGCGTGAAAGAAATTCAAGTCAATCTGGGGCCTAATGTTGGGGATATTATCCGTTGGGTAACCCGCCCTAGTTGGGTCGGGTCACCAAAGCTGGCGACTCATCTCCAAGTGGTTCTGGCCTTCGCCCAGTAAGGCCGGAAGTCGTATGGCGGTTCAGGACCTTCGGGAGGAGTCCCTAGTAGAGGAGGTCTCCAAGTCTTGGAAAGATGGCGACTTAGAGATCTGAAGAGTCACGATTTGTGAAAAGGAAAGGACCCTTGTAAACCCTAAGGACTCGACCTGTATATAAAGGCGAGTCCCAGGGAAGGAGTGGGCAGTTTAGAAATCATCGAGTGCTAGGTCAGGCGAGTTACACCCTCCTTGTAATCGAAACATCATCAATACAAACACAAAGCAGGACGTAGGCCTTTACCTCCTCACGAGGGGCCGAACCTGGGTAAATCTCTGTCTCGCTCCCACATAACCCCTTTGAGTCGCCACCAAGGTGCGATGGCTCCAACACTAAGTCCTTTCACGAGGACATCTGCCGTGAGAAAACCACGACAGTATACCTTGCACCTCGTCCTCTTCAGCTAGATGACGATGATCTTGGCTTCCTCAAGATGGACCACCTTTCTTGATTGCGTTGGCTTGATGAAGACTACTTGATTGCTCCCCATACACACTATGGGTGAGCCGCTCTTCAGCATATCTTCACAAGTCCATTGCCACCACAATGGACGACAAGCTTCAAGCATGATATCTTCGTGATGATCCACTTGAACTTGCACACCGCAATTTTGATGACGATCACCACTTGACGTTATCCTCCATGGGTTGTATGAGATCTTCCTCTTGACGCAAGCCCATGGAAACACACCTAACCCCACATAGAACTCTCACGAAGACCACGGGTTAGTACACAAACACATAATGGACAATGTTTACCATACCATGGGATCACTTGATCCCTCTCGGTACATCTTGTACGCTTTGTGTGTTGACCATCTTGATTTACTCTTTGTCTGACGATCTTGATCAACCTTGTGTCTCTATGACCATTCTTTGGATAATACCTTGAATACCACCTTGGTCATCATATAAACTCCTTGAACCCAACAGATGGACTTCAAGAAGTGCCTATGGACAAATCCTATAAATATAACTTAAGGCAACCATTAGTCCATAGGAATTTTCATCAATTACCAAAATCACATATGGAGAGATATGCTCTAACATCGTCTTACATGAAACATGCATGAAAATCACAAAAAGAAACTTGATGGGGTTATCTTTAAGGTGGATTTCGAGAAGGCTTATGATAAGGTCAAATGGCCATTCCTTCAACAGGCCTTACGTACGAAAGGGTCCAATGAGTCCTGTAGGGGTCAGGTGTCCTCTTTCATTCAGCAAGAAAGTGTTGGGATTAAAGTTAATGATGACATAGGTCATTATTTTCAAACTCACAAGGAAGTGAGACAGGGTGATTCAATATCCCAGTGCTAATCAACATAGTAGAGCATAAGTAGTCCTTATTGGCCGAGCTAAAGAGAATGCTCATGCAGGAGGGCTAGTCCCACACCTGGTAGAGGTGGGAGTATCCATACTACAATATGCGAATGACACGATAATTTTGATGGAACATGATCTTGCAAAAGCTAGAAACATGAAGCTAGTGTTTTGCCTTTTCGAACAATTGTCTGGACATAAAATCAACTTTAACAAAATTGAGTTGTTCTGCTTTGGAAGAGCAAACGAGGAACAAGACAAGTATAGGCAGCTATTTGGGTGTGAAATGGGCTCACTACCATTTAGTTACCTAGGAAGCCCCATTCATCATAGACACTTGACGAATAGGGAATGGAAATATATTGAGGATAGATTTGAAAAGAGTCTAAGCTGCTGGAAGGGCAAGCTGATGTCTTATGGAGGAAGCCTGGTGCTGATAAACTCAGTGTTGTCAAGCGTGCCGATGTTTCTCCTATCTTTCTTTGAAGTACCGGTGGGGTAGGAAAAGATTAGACTTCTATCGCTCTCGTTTCTTCTGGCAATGTGATGAGGCTAAGAAGAAATATAGACTAGCAAAGTGGGATATTATCTGCAGACCAAAAGACCAAGGGGGCTTAGACATAGAGAATTTAGAGGTTAAAAATAGATGTCTGCTTAGCAAATGGTTATAAAGGTTCTCTACTGAGACCGATGGGATGTGGATGCAAATTTTGAGAAATAAGTACCTACATTCTAAGTCTCTGTCTCGGGCCACTGCTCGACCTAATGACTCACCTTTTCGAAAGGGGTTAACGAAGGTGAAGGTAACTTTCTTTCAGAGGGTCAAGTTTTTAGTTGGCAATGGAACCACGACCGGATTCTCGGAAGACACGTGGCTGGGGAATACGCCGCTTGCTTTGCAATATCCTTCCCTTTATAATATTGCACAACGTAAGGAAGATTACGCAGCGACAATATTTCAATCAATACCTCTAAATATCCAATTCAAGCAAGCGCTAGTGACAGAAAGATGGAATGCTTGGATGCACTTGGTTAGACGTTTGATGGATGTTGAACTGTCGAACCAGATAGATTCCATTAACTGGAAATTAACTACATTTGGTAGGTTTACGGTGAAATCAATGTACACTGATCTAATTAATTCTGGACCACTTTCGAGATCTTTACATATTTGGAAGATCAAGGTGTCGTTCAGAATTAAGATTTTCATGTGGTTTATACACAAGGCGGTTGTGTTAACCAAAGATAATTCGATAAGACAACGATGGATAGGCAGTCCTAAATGTTGCTATTGTGATCAAAATGAAATAGTTAAACACCATCTTTCTTGATTGTCCTTTGGCCAAATTATTATGGCGCACTCTACATATAGCTTTTAACACTACTCAACCAACAAGCATTAACACACTATTTGGGATGTGGCTCAACGGAGTGGACGGAACTATAGTGAATCATATCAGGATTGGAATAAGTGTACTATTTTGGGCTATATGGAACACGATAAATGATCTGATTTTTAATGGCAAAGGTATTCATAATTTTTTGTAGGTTATCCACAGAGCTACAACATGGATCCGTACGTGATCGTTATTCAGCCATGTGGACTCCAAGGAGCTTATGGTTATTTGGTGCAATCGGTGGGAGACGGTCCCATGGGCTATCTTCAGTCGGTTTGGATGGCGAGCTACTAATAGACTAGGTATATAGGCATCGTAGTCTATTTATTTGTTTTTGCCGGATGTGGCAGTTCTTTTCCGCTTGTGAGCGGTTTTCATCCAAGTTTGCTTTGTACATGAGAACTTAAGACTATGTTTGGTTTCTTGTTTAATAAAATAGCTGCATGCATCGATTGATGTAGAGGCCGGGGGCTATGGTCCTCTTTTCTAAAAAAAATAAGAGATGCTATATACAACAAATGATGTTTGGTAGACTGCATTTGACCTCAAGTCTGTGAACTTTTCTCTTCCAATTTCAATCATTTCAACTGGATCTGGATCATTCCATGGAACATGTAAAAGAGGTGGAGGGCGACGAGTTGGCTCGGACGCGGATGGGCAGCCAGGAGGAGATGCTAATGACGAGATTTGACTGCGGCTCGTCGGAAGGATTTGGAGCGGTGGCGCGGTTTGAGAGGAGGGGAGAAACGCGGCACCCGTTGTGGGCAGCAACGCCCAGGTGGTCCCATCTCCCCTTCTTCCTCTCTATTGGTGGCGGATGGCGTGGTCCCCGACGTGGGCATGGAGGAGCACCAGCGAGGGAGCTCGGACAGGTGGTGGACGAGGAGGTTGTCGAGTCAGGGGGAAGCTCCCGTCGTGAGCGTGGAGAAGCGCCAACTATGGATCCCGGACCGGTGTTGGACGAGAGAGCTCACGCGACGACGACGGCTTACTCGATTCAATCTGATGCGTGAGAGAGAGGGGAGGAGGAAAAGGAGACACGACATGGGATTTGCGGCTACAAGTGCGAGCCTCGCTCGGAGATACGGCTGATTCGTGCGTGCCCCTCAGCCTAGCTGGGAGGCCTCCTTTTGCATCGGTTGGGCCAGGGTGAGAAGGCCGCACGGGCCACCAAACACACTTGATTTTGCATGACGGGTGCGAACCAGGTGCCACCCAGGCAACCAAACACGCCCTTAAGATATGTGAATATACTACGCAACATATGAGGGGCCGATGGGCGCTCTCTACGAGTGTGTCTGGACGTGTATGTACGCGTACAGGAGGGAAGATTTATCAAGTCCGACTATAGATGCTCTTATTACGGGCCCTCTTTGTCTTGCACGAGCATGATCGCGCCATCTTCTTCAACTTGCACAAGCCAATGTGGGGGTGAGGGTGGGAGGGAGGTCGGCGCTGCAATATTGATGTCATGGAGGAAGACGTCCGTCCCCCAAACCATTAATTTTAGATTGAGAGTTTTTTTCCTTTTCACCATCGGTTATGGTGTTTGGTCATAGACTGAAAACAAAGATTACATTTTTTTCAAACTTTTATGCTTGTTCAAGTACACAGAATATGCTTCCTAATTAATAGACATGCAAAGCTCTTGATTTGTTCTGGAAAGTCTAGACAACTTCAGCAAATCGATTAGAGGTCTTTTGGGCAAAAAACAACGAACTAAGTGAAAACAAACTAAGAGTTCTTTTGATTCAAAGGATTTTAATAGGAATTTTGAAAGACTGAAATCTTTAGATTCTTTTTTTATTGATCCTGTAATTCATATGATTGGATCCGATATGAATTTTTTCTATGGATTTTTTGTGGGAAATTTTGTTTTGCCACTCTTGATTTCATCAATTTTCCTTATGCCACTCTAGATATTGACATTTCACTTTTATCACTCTTAGTTTTTGACAATTATCACAATTGTAATTTTCGTGAAAAAAAAAATCAGATTGACAATTGTGATAATTGTTAAAAGCTAGGAGTGACAAAAGTGAAATAAAATTGTCTTGCTTTTGCCACTAAATGGTAATAGTGATAATTGTCAAAAGGTGAGAGTGGTAAAAATGAAATGTCAAATTCTAGAGTGGCATAAGAAAAATTAACAAAATATAGAATGGCAAAAACAAAAATTTCCCATTTTTTGTACTGCTTTTCATAGGATTTCTAGCATCCACTCACATTTTTTTGAAAAAGAAATCTTTTATTTATTCTATGATACAATCAAACAACCAAAAATAATGTAGGATTGAAATGATCATGACAATCCAATTATATGTTTTTCATGTTTCCGTGTTTTTAGAATCCTGCTAATTAATTAAAGAGGCTCTAAACGTACTCACTACACATATACGTTTCTTGAACAAGCATTATGCGTCGATTAGGCACGAAAAGATCAAAGAGGTCCAACATAAACACCCCCGGAATGTACTCGAATCTACTCGAATCTATCAAAGCATGCATGCAGTTAAAGCATCTCCAACAGCAGCGTAAAAAAGCGCGCGTGGGGGACAGAATGGCGCACTCCAGCGGCGGAGGGAAAACCGCGCGTGCGGGCCGCTTGCGCGCGCGCGAAAAGGCGGCAGCACGCGCGCCATTTTTGCCGCACCGCTTTCCTCGCGCCTATAAAAGCGCAGCACTCTGCCGCTCCCTCGTGCGCCGTCATCGCTCCGCTCTCTCTCTCTCCCTCTACTTCTCGCGCCGCCGCCGCTCCAGCGCGCCGCCGCCGCTCCAGCGCCCCGTCCCCGACGCGCCACCATGTCGCCGCGCCGCCGTTCTGCGTCGGGCTATCGCGGCGTCTGCGAGCGCCCCAACGGCGGGTTCTACGCCGAGATACGCTCCGGCGATCTCCGGCTTAGACTCGGCACATACGACACGGCGCACGAGGCCGTCCGCGCGTTCGACGCGGCGGCGTGGCGCCTAGGAAGGCCGCGCCGCCAAATGAACTTCCAAGACGTCCACACGCTCCAGCAGGCGTTAGACGTCGCCCCGCCGCCTCGTGTAAACTCCGCGCAAGACCGTGCGGAGCACACTGCGCGGCAGCGCCGCCTCCTCGTCGCCCAGGAGGACGAGCGGGTCATGGCGGAGTGGCGCCGGCGCCACCCGGAGGACGTCGCCTACGAGCAGGATTATTGGGCAAGGCGCCGCGAGGAGGACACGCGCCGGCGCCGCGAGGAGCGGTTGGACAGGCGTCGGCAAAAGGCATTGGCGAGTGCGCAGGCCGACATCGTCAATGCAGGCGGGAGGTCCTTCTTCACTGAAGAAGATGAGCGTTGGTTTGACATCTGGCTGTCAACCTCTGACGACACCAACGACGATGATGATGGTGCAGATGATTGGAGCGACTGGGATTAGTTTTATGTTTTTTAACTATCTAGCACCGAACTATCTATCTATGTTTTCGAACTACCTATTTAGTTGCAATCTATGTAAAATAACTTTGTATCCTTTTTATTTTGATGCAATCTATTTATTAAAAATGTTGTGCGCGCGCTGTATATTTGGGCACTGCTGGAGCGACGCGCGCGCTGCATTATAGAGCGGTTGTTGGAGCCAGCGCCTATCCCCACGCTAAACCAGCCGAAGCACGCGCGACAAACGCATTTTTTAGACGCGGCGCGAAGCGCGCCTCTTAACCAGCTGGCCCAAAGGTTACAAATGTTCACATACTCGAATCTACACATATACGTTGCTACGACTACCACGTTACCACACCTAGCGCTTGATCAGATGCCTAACCTAATACTCCTAGCTAGCTACTTGATGCGTACGTACGCTACCGAGCAAATTAGGCTGTCGTGGTAGCAATAGCAACAGCACGCATGGGCGCGCTAAGTTGTTCGAGAGAAAACTCGATGGTTCCAAGTACATTTCGTCGTGTTTCGTTGACGGCGATTTCAAATGGTTTGAGGAACCCTGCCGGATTCTGCCAACTGCCAACCTCCCTTTCTATGCAACAGTCAAAACACTTTCTCGGCTAGTGGCCGAGTAGGAGTAGCTGACGCCTGACCGGGCGAAGAAGCAGCTAGGAAACCAGCTGGGGTTCCATTCTGCCTACAGTCAACACGCCTATGTGTGTAGCTGCAAAAGCAGTTCCGGAACCACTATCTCGATCGCGTCGCGCGTCCACCTTTCTTCTCGCATGTCAAGTCAAGCTAGCCACACGTAGTATGGTTTTTCAACAGTACAAGTCAGTTGGTGGCTTCAACAGAGTCGTACACACGGCGCAATTTTTAACCCAATCCAGATGATTTTGTGGATCAGTTTCCAGAAGGGCAAAATGGATATACTCCATTCGTTTTTGTATACAAGGTCACACCATATTTTTCATGTTTGAATTTGACCACTAATTTTATCAACAAAATGTGGGTATTTTGTACTTGGATAGCAGTCGTATACTACAAAGAGAAACTACATGTTCTACGTACGATAAAGCGGGGTGCCAACCTAACTTTTAGATGCACACAAGTCTTTTTTTGACCATTACAAAAGCCGTTGAGAGATATGATGACTGGTTCAAGCTTCGGAGAAATGTATTAATTGCAAGCCCTCGATGAAGTGCATTACGGTTGTTCGAGCCTTGGCATATGGGTGTTCGGTCGATGCAATTGATTTCTACATCTGCATTGGTGAAGCCACAATCTTGAAGGTTGTTCGAAGGTTCATTAAAGTAGTGATCGTTGTCTTTTGTCCGGAATACTTGAGAGCACCAACCGAGGTAGACACCAAGAGGCTGATGACTCAGAGTGAAGCAAGAGCATGGCCAGGGATGCTCGAATCACTTGACTGTATGCACTGTATATGAAAGAATTGTCCTGCAATGTGGAAGGGCCAGTACACACCAACAATCCAACGATCATACTTGAGGCAGTTGCATCGATGGATCTTTGGATATGGCATCCATTCTTTGGCTTTCGTAGCTCTCACGGTGACATGTCGAGATCACCACTATTCGATCAAGAAGCTGCTAGGAAAGACAGGAAAAAAATAACGCGCTATACAAAATAGCGTGGCCCCTAAAAATATGCTATTAGCGTGTTATAACGCGCTATAGCGTGCTATTACCGAGACATTGTACACTGATCAATTTAGCGAGTCAATTCTCTACATGCTATAGCGTGCTATTAGCGGTACTATAGCATGCTATTTTTTCAATGTGTGAGAGAGCCTTTGGTGTGCTTTAGAAGCGCTTTGCAATTGTTCATGGCCTTGCCGAGTACTTTGAGCTCCAAGGTTCTATGTTGGATCATGACTTGTTGCATCATATTGCATAACATAATTATTGAAGACCAGAGGATATGCCTAAGGACTTTGGTACATCACCAACGAGACTCTGGTTGAACCAGAGTATGATACGGATAAGATCCTGGCATTTCCTGAGGAGCATCGCGAGATCGAGAACCAACAAGGTCATGCTCAGCTCCAATAAGATCTCATTGAGCATCATTGCGAGTGTCTTAGCGAGTCCTAGTTGTTCTATCACATGATATTTGCTATATTTGGACCATTCGGCGTGTTTGTATTTGAATAATTTGGTTTGTAGACTATGAATTTGGTATGTAAAATATATTTGTGATTTAGTTGAACATTCAAATATATATTTAGTTTTAATATGTGTGCTAATATGTAGCTGCAATGTATATCATAATTGCAAAATTTAGGAAAAAAATCACTTCATTAAATATAGGGGATCGGCTAGGTCCCATCAAAACTTAGTGGAGTAAATATATCCAACTAAGGGTTTACTCCACCGGATACTTCACTATTTTTGGGGTTTCAGTTAGAAATGCCCTTACATGTGAGTGACTTGCATGTTTGGATAGAGGGGCAGAGCTAGCGAATTACCAAAGCATGGGCACGCCGTAAGCTAAAATTAAGCATAGTCTATCAAATGCCACAAGTATCATATACTTGGATAAACGTCATGTGCAATATACGCGCTAATGTTTCATAGATCATAGAAGTAAATAAAAACATGAGATATAATACCAATTAACTTGCTAGAAACTAACTACACAACCAAACCTTTCGACATATCGACGACAAAAATCAAATCTCGGATGTACATCCTTGTGCACACATGAGAATCTACATGATACAATACATTAATAAATTACTCCCTCCGTTCTTTGATATAAGGTGTATAGATTTTTGAGAAAAAAAATCAAAATATAAGGTGTATTGGGTTGCACCATTTGTTTGGATATTTGTTTTAGGGATTTTATTACATTTTCTTATATCACGCAAGCTCCTTTATTTTCTGATATCAATTAGTCAGGTGTAATCTCACCCCAAAATTTGTGAAATATTTCCTCCACGTGCGTTTTTAATTTTCGTATCAAAAACTATACACCCTATATTTAGGAACTGAGGAAGTATATAATATGATTGAAATTAAACACATTAATGAGAATAAATCATACCAATAATGTGCTAATTGAACCTAGGCAAATGCCCTTTCCAAAACTTCATGGCTCAAAACCGTTTAATAATGACATCATCACCAAGTCCTTTAAAAAATTCTTCCGCTCAGTGTACCAAATCATCAAGTCATTAAACAGTGTATTATTCAACTTTCACTTGTAAATATCTTCTAGCGTCAACAAAAAATCAGCTCAATTTTGTAATTCAACAAACAAATGTGGAGCCAACACAATCATCGATTAATTGCACAACTTCCCAATATATTATAGATAAATAACTTACCTAGGGGTCGCTTGCCGCCGGTAACCCTACTTGTTGGCAGTTTGCTGCCAAATTGGACAGTTTTACTGTACGGCTAAAACCAAAATGTCCCAAAAATGGGATCAACTATGCTTGTCATGGAGTGAGCACTGGCATTATCGATGTTATATATCAACAGGCTAAGACCCATACACGCACGAGAAACATGTATAGTCCTAACTAATTGAGGGGAAACAGCAGCGAAATTGAATAAGTGGAATACCAAACGGCAAGCGTACCTTTTCTTAGTAGTGCACAATGTCATCAGTTGCTACTTGTTGAGACCAACTTAAACAACTCGTTTACTTCCACAAAAAAAGCCAATATCATCGACTGGGCTGTTAGTGCACTGCAATATAAGAGGAAACAACATGTGTCCATATATTACTAGTGCACTCATAGTGTCCCACTCCAAGGAAATGCATAGCCATCCACAACAAGGAAAATTTTACCTACCAGGTGTGTATAGTGGAGTATCCGGTCTAGCTAGATTTTGCCTTGCTATATCAGCCTAGTAGCTACTCCCTCCGACCCAGAATTCTTTTCTTAAATTTATCTAGATATGAATGTATATTTTTGTTTCGGTACACCCCTTCAACAAAACGTAGAAAGAAAAACGTATACCCACCTCCACAGAGCCACACCATTTAAATACATCCATTTTTAGATAAACTTAAGACAAAAAAATTTAGACGGAGGGAATACTTGCACGCTTCTAAACTTACAAAACAAATCAAAATTTTAGAGCAAGTTAGAATGTTTACACAGTACTCCTTCTGTACCTAAATAATTATAGTGAAAAAAACTAGTCAAGTTTTCTTCGACTACAATTATTTAAATATGGAGGAAGTAGTATTCTTTTGAGAAAAGGCGTATGCCCGACTTTATAAATAAAGCCAAACAACTTTGCATAATATACGGTTGTACATGTTTTCAACACTGTTTTCCTAGTAAACAAGCCAGTCTTCTGTTTACCTATGAAATGCATATGGCACGATGGACTGCTCCACTTGACCACCAACATAATTAGGCTGATTAGGAGTCAATTTTGGCAGCCATAAGGCTGGTCATGGACTAGACTAGCCAGGTAATCCCACCCCCTCTTCTCCCCTCCTATAAAACCCCATCATCCCCTCGTCCTCCCTCCCACCAACACAAGCAAACAGCACCTACAGCACACAGCTCATCACTCCCCAAAGGCAGTCACCACAAGAGGCATCTCCACAGAGCCACAGCAAGAAAGCAAGCACCTTCGTCGTAGCAAAATGGCGCCAACAATGGCCATCACCACCGCCACCCTGGTGCTCCTCGTCGTCTCCCTCCTCGCGCCCAGCGCGCTCGGCTCCCGCTCCGGCCTACCATCCTCGCACCACGGCCACGGCGGCCACGCCAAGCACTCCCCGCCGCCGTCGCCACCGCCGGCGCCCGTCGCCCCGGTGGCCGCGGCGCTGGTCCGCACCACCTGCAACTCCACCGCCTACTACGACCTCTGCGTGGCCGCGCTCGCCGCGGACCCATCCAGCACCACCGCCGACGTGCGCGGCCTCTCGGCCATCGCCGTCTCCGCCGCCGCCTCCAACGCCTCAGCCTCCGCGGCCGCGCTCGGCGCCAACGTGACCGCGCAGGGCGGCGCCGCCGTCGACAGCACCGTGCAGGCGCTGCTCCGGACCTGCTCCGCCAAGTACGGCGAGGCGCGGGACGCGCTGGCCGCCGCCAGGGGCTCCATCGCGCAGCAGGACTACGACTACGCCGCCGTCTACGTCGGCGCCGCCGCGGAGTACCCGCAGGTGTGCAAGGCGCTGTTCCGGCGCCAGAGGCCCGGGGCCTACCCGGCCGACCTCGCCGCCAGGGAGGAGGCGCTCAAGCAGCTCTGCTCCGTCTCGCTCGACATCATCTCCCTCCTCAGCGCCACCAGCTGAACTGCTGAGGCAAGCGGCGACGAACCATAATATACTATGACTAGTGCCTGCTGCGCACAGGCTATTTCGTAAATTAATTATAAGGATGTAACCGCAAGTACGTACAGTATTGTAACTAGTGTAGCGTACGTGTAATGACACGTGCTAAGCCTCCTTACGTTTTTGCTACTATACCAAGTGCAGTGTACTCAGTTAACTAGTACTAATAATATTGATGAGATATTTGTTGAATTCTGGTAATTGATCACTTCTATTTGAGGACTTAAATTTTTACCTAATAATAAAGAGGCTATCGCTTCTGTCGGAAAACCCACCGCGGTGATTTTATAAAAAAGCCCTTGATGTTTATGACATTCAACCCGCAGTCCCTTCATAAGTGGATCTAAGAAAACGTTTCATGTTTTCAAAAAGCCCCCTACATTTGTAAGAATTTCAATTCCGAGCCTCTGTTTCATCTTATCCAGACTCTGCAGCCGCGGCGAGGTGATGAGCGGTGCAGGAGGAGGGAGGCCGCCTCCATCTGTCCGCCGCCGGAGCCGTGCTCGGGCAGGAGGAGGGAGACCGCCTCCATATGGCCGTCGCGGGCGTCGTGCTAAGGCCGGGAGGAGGGAGGACGCCTCCATCTGGGCGGCGCTGGATGTCGTGCTTGCGCTGGAGGAGGGAGACGACCTCCATCTGTTCGCCGTCGGACGCGGTGCTCGCGCGGGAGAAGGGAGGCCGCCTCCATCTGGACGCCGCCGGCGTCGTGGTCGGGCAGGAGGAGGGAGGCCGCCTCCATCTGAACGCCGGCGGCCGCGTCCACGTGGAGGAGCTGCACTGTAAACAACAACAGTTATGGTCCATTCTTATCCCTGGACATGTAGGTCTGCCATGAAAGGTTTCCCCTGCACTCGAACTCCCTAATGCATCATGCGTGCAGGCCTACAAGGAGGGAAGACCACCGCAAGAAGCAAGCTTCTCTTCTCTTCTCCACTAGAGCTATTGTTACTTTTGTACATGAAGCAATTTTGTCAATTTTGGGAGTAGCATTTGCAGTAGGTGTGGAGTTTCAGCCAATTTTGTCAATTTTGCAAACGAATCTTTGCAATTATCTTTGCAGTAGTATAGCATGTGTGGCTGCTGTTAAGTTTCAACTAATAAACTAAAATGTTTTTAGTTTAATGTCAGATTTTCATGTGTTTGCTTGCAGTAGTTTTAGTAGTTTAGTGCGTGCGGCTGCTACTCCTTTTTCTGTAGTTCCATTAATTAAGTTTCACCTAATTAACCTTGCAAGTTGTGCTTGCTTGCACTACTTGCAACCTACTCCTTTTTCTATAGGAGTAGCAAGTTATGCTTTCTTGCACTGCTTGTTTGCTTGCACTAGAGTAGCAATAGCAAGTTATTTGCTTGCTTGCTTGCTGAAACGTTTTTCTTAGCTAAAAAAAATAAACCTTTTTCTGTTAATTTAACTGAAACATTTTGCTTGCTTTCTTACTGGGGTTCTCCTGTTGTTGCCTGCATGTTCTGCTATTGCTCCTTGCTGACATAAACATTTAAAGTTAATTGCACCACATTTAAAGTTATATTTAGAGAAGGAGTACTCAATTGCACACTATAATTTCTACTAACTTCAATTATTCAGTCAAAACTATTAATTTTTCAGTTGACGACAGCATAAACTGTTAATTTTTTAGTTAACCACAACACATTTTGGTCAAATTCATTTAACTTTGCGCACTTATCAGGACACATTAATCTAATCTATGTAGTTGTATGAGGGCAAGTGCGTGTGCGTCCCTTGCAGTTGGAGAGCTTCAGAAAATCAAGTTTTGAGAATTGCATGCATACTTTTGTAGGCGAATATACAGAAAATGCAAGATAAAGCATGCTATAAATTATAAAATCTAATGTTGAGATTTCATTCTGGAAACAAATTGGTTGGCTATGCAAATTTAGGCAGTGAACTATGTTCATCACTTTAAAAGTTAGGGGTATGTCACACTGGCAATGTCGAGAATAGACTGTTAGCCTAAAATCTCTAAAGGATTTGTTTTTCTTTAGTTGCATCCCACCTAATAGGACTGCTTGGTTAGACCCACAATAAATTTGCAGTGGCTATGAGATTTTTATAAGTTGGCACTATCTCCATTGCTGTTCGTGATTCACAATTTGATAGTATACCTGAACCAAACATGATCCTAATCTAATAACCATTACATTTTTAGAGAGGAGGAAGACCGAGAAATGTTCATACCTAGAGGAACTCACCTTCTTGATGCTCCTTGCTTACACAATGTACTCAGGAATTTTTTCTCCGGGCCTGCATATTTTGATCCTTTGCTATTTGTGATGGGTGAAGGGGGAGCAAGGAGGAGTAGGAGGGATGGTAGAGGAGGTTAACATATATAGGTAGGTCATGTGGAGGACAACTCGGCAGCAGATCCTGGCTTATTCCGTATGTCTATATACATCCGTATGTAGTCCGTAGTCAAATCTCTAGGAAGGCAAATATTTAGGAACGGAGGGAGTATTCTCTAATAAAGCTACTGTTATTTGAAGATCTTGCTCACCTCAAACCTCTTTTCCAAATATCAACGGGCTGCTATTTAAGGAAATTTTGATCAACACTTCGGAAAAATGTATTATGTACCTTTTTTTTACTTTGGATTATCAGTATGCAAACTCCAGAATGTTTCTATGGCCAAGGGGTGGGGTGTCCGAACCACCGTGGGAAATCATGGTGACTTTGTTCCAATGAGTCGTTCTGGCCGCTGGTGGAGCTAGCAGAGGAGATGTTTCATTTTAGAAAGAAGCTACTTTGCTTGAGTCGAATCGAGTTCGTGAGCCCGAGAAAATTTATAACTGGATTACGAGTTTGGAACTGCTAAACAAACAATTGGATAATAAGCTTGAGAAAGTTAAAGACTACTTTTATAAATTAAGATTTCGTTGTATTTTTTCCCGTTGCAACGCACGGGCCCTTTTCCTAGTGGTTCAAAAAGTATTATCTCCGTCCTGATTTATTGGTCTTTTTGTATTTTGCGTCAAATTTAATCATATATTTAACTGACAAAATATAAGTTATATGTCATAAAACTTATATTGTTGGATTCGTATTTGAAAGAAGCTTTTAATGATATTACCTTTTTAGTATATAACTTGTTTTTTAGTTAAATCAAAGATTAAAATATGACATAAAATACGAAGAGGATCAACAAACTAAGATGGAGGTAGTACAAAATAGCAGCATGGAGCAGGACACTACTTGCTTAATTGTTAATAAATTGATCTTTAATCTTTTTCTAAAACCCATTCACCTACTTAATTAGTTTCAGTTCACAATGTATTTTATTGTTAGCAACATTTCTATCATTAAGCTTGGTTCGATAGATTGGGGTGATACCTCGGCCGATATGCCTGACACGATTGCCAATCTCCACCGGTACGGGGCCGTCTACTATTACGACATTCAACAAGTTTTTGCGCGTACTTTGGTGGTCAGATTTCTCGATGTTGTACAAGTTCAGATGTAAGTTTGACAAGAATTTTCAGTCATGTAGTTGTAGTTATTATGCCCCTTTGTCATGGGTCGTATTTTGGTGTTTGTGAGTTCAAATACCCCAATATGTGGCCATATCCAATGTTTTACTAATCTAATATAAACAAAATTTGAGTAAGAAAAACATGTATCTTGAAAGTGCGTTATATCGACTAGAGGGGGGGTGAATAGGAGAGTTTTAGAATTTCATCACTGAGGAAATTCCTTTTGAGGAAATTCCCCACTGATGACTAACTTTTGAGCAAAGTTTCACAACAGCAATTTTTCAGAGTGAAGAATGTGAAAACAGATTGCACAGTGAGCAGGCACGCAGAATACAGATGTGGATTAACTGACGTGAAGAATTTGGGGTTGAGGAAATTCAGAGAAAGTCTTCAGCAAATTCTTCAAACAGTTGCAGTGGAAGTCATCAACACATAATACGAGGAAAGTAAGGAGTTGAGGAATTAGAACCCGTTTCTCAGTGAAGACAATCGTTGATGACCCAGTTCCAACTGTTGTGACAGTCGTACATCTGGTTTGGAGCGGCTTGGTATTGAAACCAAAGGACACACAGTCCCGGGACACACAGTCCCGGGACACACAGTCCCTACCGTATTCTCCTTGAGCTAAGGACACACAGTCCTCGCCCAACACTCGTGGTAAGTCTTGAGGGCAGACTTCCAAACCCTTACAAACTTGGTCACCCGGTGATCCACAATTGACTGCTGGAAAGCTCTAGACCATGACGCCTAACCGTTTGGAGGATGCACAGTCCTCAAAGGTAAAAGGCGTCAGTCCCACACAGGAACAACTTCTTCAGTGATGCTCAATCACTAGATTTGGTTTGTGGTTTCGGTGTATGGTGTATTTCCTCACTGATGAGTTACTCTCGAAGGCTCTGAGGAATTGGGTTGCTCTTATGACAAGTGTCAGTCTCTAACGGAGCAGCCAACCAACTAGTGGTTGTGGGGGTGGCTATTTATAGCATGGGAGCATCCCGACATGATTTGACACTTATGCCCTTAAATAATATGACCGTTGGAATGGATAAGACCAATGACTTGGTGTGGCTATCGAAACGGTCGGGACCCTCAACTGTGAGAGTCCTCATGTCACTCGTATTCCTCACTTGAGGATTTTGGTAGGATTTAGGCTTGGGTTGAGCATCATGAGGAAATTCATTCCATAGTGTAACTTCGACCGCCTTTAACAGTACGGTGTTCCTATTACTCAAATGCGAAGAAAATAAAACAGAAAGTGTAAGTCTTCATGCTTTAAATTCTTCAGAGTGATTTTCTTCAGGACACACCGGACTTCTCAATATCAATATCTTCATGAGGAATATCAACTTCATCGTAGATTCCTCGCGATTCATTTCTTCAGCTTCAGACCAATTTCTTCAACTGAAGACATATATTTTTAGGGGTCGATATTCTTCAAATATCTCAAACTCCTAAATGACTTATAGATCCTGTGTATACTCACAAACACATTAGATACTTAACCTATAAGTCTTCAAACCACCAAAATCACTAAGGGGCACTAGATGCACTTACATATCTATCTGCATATTGCCCATGTTTCAAAATACATTGACCAATATTTTGTCCCATCAAGACAAGTCTTTAACCAATATTTACCCCATTAATAAGTGGCTTGCATAACACAAAATCACAACCATAATAAATATTTTTGGAAATGAATCTAGTGACATCAATTGCATGTCACATGAACAACATATTAACAAAGCAACTATTGACCAAAGTTTGTCTTACTGAAACAAAATATGGCAGATACAAATGGAGTATTATAAAGAGTGGGCTATGATCGATTGCAAATGTGAACTTGACGATGGTGCAAAATCAAAGTTCATTAATGATATCTGTTGAATTCTAGTACTTGATCGTGTTTATAAGGGGAGTTGGATAATTCATGGAGCACCAGTTTTTAATTAACAAAATCATAACAGTTAAATATCTAAAGTCTCTATAAAATTCACCTCAAATTAGAACTAGTTTAATTTGTAGTGTTTAGACCGAGCAATGTTAGCAAGATATTTATCTATATACCTCGTGCTTTCAAAATATAGTTCATATTTTCTGTCTTTAAGACAAGTCTTTGTCTAACTTAGACACTGTTAATAAGTGGCCTACATGATATATAATCTTAATGATAAGAACTCATTTTGAGAACAAATCTAATGACATTAGTTTCATGTCATTTAAATGTATATTACCAAAGTAATCGTCGGTTAAAACCTTGTATTATAGATACAAAATATGTCTTACAATTTTCAATGGGATGAGTATTATATATAACAAGGTTGGGCTACAACAGTGTCTGTTGTAGTGGTGAAAAACTGAAATTCTGAAACTCCTCATGGCCTTAGAGCAACTCTAGCACACCCCGCATCCCGCCCCGACCCGCAAAATAACCGCCAAATTGCGGGCCGGGGCCAGAAAAATCCACACGATCAGACCCCGCATCCCATCCCGGTCCGCAAAAAATTTTGCGGGGCACAACAAATCTTCTCTCCCGGCCTCTATCTTCATGGGCTGGGAGGCCGACCTGAGCTGAACCCCTATCCGGTGCGAGATTTAGCGGGAGGGACATTTTCGCGCGCCCTTTCCCCGCTCCCCGCACCCTCCGCCACCATTGCCCCCCCCCCCTCCGCAAGCTCCGGTTCCTCCTCCCCGGTCGTTCCTCGCCGCCATGGAGGATCCCATGCTGTCCCCCGTCACCGTCGAGGTCGCGCATGCTCCTTCCCCTCGGGCGGATCTCGTCGCCGGCCATGTTGCCCCCGCCGCCGTCGCCCAAGCACACACCGCGCCTTCCCGCAAGCGGCAGGGCAACGTGGTCGTGCAGGGCGGGAATCCGGCTGCCCCCGCCGCGACGGCCCGCGCTCCGGGCGCCAACGCCGCAGTGCGATCCCGGCCGACGACAGAGAAGGCCCACAAGGCCGCGAGCGCAAAGAGGGGCTCCACAAAGCTGCCATTGAGGAGAGAAAAGCACGCGTCTCTGAAAACAAATCGATGTCATTGTTGCTCGCCGAGGAGAACAAGATCATGTCAATGAACCACAATGACATGGACGACCTCACCAAAGCATGGCATGATATGGCAAGGAGAGAGATCTTGAAGAGGAGAATGGTCGCCTCGATCGGTCCGTTGTGTTCCAGTTCCGGTGATGTTTTCTCTGCTCCATATGGTGCCAATGTGGATGATTTCGGTGCGGGAGTTGGAACAAGCGACGGAGGTGGATTCTCTGGCGTCGATGAACTTCAATATGGACTCCATGGCGTGGAGTGAAGATCGACCCCCAAGATGATGCCGAACATGGGCACAAACCTTTGCATGCCCTCCTTTGCGTAATGAAGTTCGCTTTTATTTGCGCGCAAACTGTTTATGTCGTTTGAATTTTAACTTCTTTGCCAAACCCTATGTCAAATGCGAGATTTGCAGTTTTTCTGTTTGCGGGTCGTCGCGGTGGAGCCTGAGCAGAACCTGCAGAAGCCGGCCCGTAAAAAAGCATATTCCGTGAATATACTTTTTTACGGATCCGTTTGGGGGGTCTGCATCCATGTCAGTCCGCGCCGGCCCGTAAAAGGGGTTTTGCACGAACTGCAAACGCGTTTTGCGGGCCGGCGGGATGCGGGGTCTGCTAGAATTGCTCTTAAGGCATAAAACCAAGAGATATAGTGCTAGTAGCAGAGCCGGGATCAACCCACATCACAGGCAAGCCCGCACCCCTCCTTGCCGACCGGCGGCGGATCCACCGCCCGCTGCGCTCCGGCCTGCCACGAATCCGCGGATTCGGCGCCAACGGCGTTCGTTGACCCAGTCTCCGGTCGCGTTCTTCCCTGCGTCGCGCTTCGAGGCCCTCCGGAGGCCACGCTCGGGGAGTTTGTGGATCAGATCTCGGGGAGGATCCTCCCGTGCGTCGCCTTGATTGCGTTGGAGAAGGAGGCTGCCATCCTTGCCCACGACGCGGTTCCCGGGATGCCCCTCCTAGGCAAGTCTCCGCGGCTCGGCCGGCGGGGGTGGTGGTCCAAGTGCCATCTTGGGCGGAGGTGGCCGCCCTGGCCAGGCCTAGGCTGCGTTCCATTATTGTGGATCCGGCCGCATTAACACCGCCCCCTCCTCAACGCCAGCTTTGCACAAGGGGGGCGAGGCACTCCGACTCTGTCTCGCCGGCTGCCGCTCATGCCCGCCCCCGTTCTCGGGTGGATCCTAGTAATGGAGGATGGGAGATTGCTGTCTCTCGGCATTCGCGATGCCAGGCGCGGCGACAGGCTCTCCCTCTTCTGCAGCGAGCTGAGCATCCGAGGCATCTCAACGAGCGCGGCGCGGCTGCTGCTCAGGCATTCAAGAAGAGGTTCGGTAATTGCTGCTTTCGTTGCCTTGGTAGTCGGCACAAATCATTTGAATGTCGTGACCCGTTTATTTGCTACACCTGCAAAAGAACTGGCCACCGACAGCGCGTCTGCCCAGTCCGTCTTGCTCGCCCTTCAGCAAAGGTCACTGCGCTCGCCCCGCTCGCTCCCAGGCCACCAGACCTGCCCTCCAGGTCTCCTCCGCTGCACTGCGCCGCACGGCCAACCAACCCACCACAGCCTCGCACCGCGCCACCAAAGAAAGCTCCAGTTGTGACTGCCATGGCTTTCGTCCCAGGAGCACCGCGGCAACGACCGGCGAAGTCCAGCTGCAAGGTGGTCAGCACACCACTGATGGAAGAGGAGGCATATCGCTTGAGGACCACGGCCTTGCTGCTAACAGCCACGTCCGACTGCTCGGGCATCTCCCCCGATATGGTGGTGGACGTGCTGCAGCGCAATCACCGTTTCCGCATTGGCGACATCGAGGTGGCGCCCTGCTTCCCGGAAGATTTCATTCTCACGCTTGCGGAGCGATTTCAGAGAGATATCGTGTTCGAAGCCCGCTATGTGGAAGTGGTAGGTGTAAAGTTTCAGCTCAGGCCATGGTTTCCACCGTCGAGTGGCCACAAGATTTGGCGATACTACTATAGAGTGGCCATCGACAGACTGCCGCTTAATGCTTGGGACTGGGACAATGTGCAGCAGGTCATTGGCCAGAACTGCAAGCTAGATCTTATTGAGCGTTAGTCAACTTCCAGGAGGAACCGGTCTGCTCTCTTTGCTTGGCTGTGGACATGGAACCTGTACATGATTCCAAGAGCGGCAGGTTTCACGGTGCTCAATAGACCGGACTGCATTCGGTCCAGGGAATCGCTGCCGGAGGGAGCACCGGTCGAGGAGGGTAAGGAGGGGCCTTTTTCCCGATGCTCATTCACCTGGATGAGGTGAAAGATTACACACCCCTTCCAGAGGAGGACGAGGGGAGTGAATGGCCCCGAATCAATCGCTTCGCTGAATGGCGGTTGGGCATCAAGGACGGAGAGAGCAAAAGACGTGCATCGGTGCCGACAGCATCCTTCCACTCTGGTAGGCGTAGCGATGAGGATAGAGATGACGCTGGTTCGCAGCGTAAGCGTGGCAAGAGGGGAGGCGTCCGATAGAGGCTCTGGCAGCGGTTGCGCGACCAAGCGCAGTGTTGTGACACGGCCTCTTACAACCCAGCACCACTGCAACGTCGGCGGCACGGTGAGGCTGCGAGCTCCGCGCCAGCTGCAATTCCTGTGGCACAAATGGCTGATAAGGCTGGCTCAGCGCCATCGCTGCTCACTCGCGCGAAGAGGGCACTCACTGGTAATCGGCAACAGTCTCAGGTAGAGGCTCCTCATGGATCGATAGAGCAGCAGGATGAGCAGAGATCATAGGATGGCATTAGCGACGCCCAGAGCCTTGCCGCACATCAGCCTGACGAGCAGCGCTCCATCCCTAACCTGCAGAAGACTGTTTTGGAGACCCTAGAGCTCAGTGATGCTATTAGCTCAGCAGAGCTGCAGCCCAGTACGCACCATCGGGACTGCCCCCTCTCCCCCTCCGAGCTAGGCCGATGCCAGTAGGCTGAGGATTCGTCGGGCAAGGCTTCGGCATGCCATGATTTCCCTGGCGTTGGCATAGGACGGAGCTCGGGCCATTCGGATCTTCTGTCCATTGTCTCTAACACAGGGCATCAAGTCTGCGACTACTGGACCAGCTGGGCCGATGGGTTCACGGCCCCAGATGCAAGTAGGATCCCCTGCATAGCCACCAAAGTCTGCAACTTCGACCTACCTCCGCTGCCTCCGACCCTGGACCAGTTCGTTACTCCTGACTGCGAGTTTCAGACTACTTTACCGCCTCAGAAGTTATCCTTTTGTGACCAAGCTGCAATTTCGGCGGAATCATACTGCATGCCTAGCTGGGCTACTGCCCAGGTTGCAATGCCTCTGATGGATGTAACTTGGAATGCTATCCCAGAGGTAACATTTCAGCAAGGGGTGTTTAGGAACATCTATACTCCACTTACAAACCCGATACACTGGATGGAGGGAAGGGAAGAGCACGCGCAGCAAGTATGGCAGTCCGTGGAGGAGCTGCGTGCTAGAAAGGCTCTGGACGAAGCAAATCTGTCTGGTCCAGGCTTGATCTCAGCAATCACGGAGAAAATCCACGGGCTACATATTGATGAACAACAGCGATTCATTGGCAAAATTGTGGCCATCATATCATCCTCCATCCTTGGAGCCCCACCAGCTGGTTCGGCCTCATATTCAAGGAGACCTAAGCAACGCCACCTGGGAGCTGCCAAAGCTTCCCGACAGAGTCCTCGTCTGCAGCGCATGCGCTCCTCGCTATCATCATCTCGAAGATCCCAGGCAGATATCAGCGTTCGACTTGGCTTCATCAAACGTCCAGAGGAGTTCACGGATGAAACTTTGCTGGCCTACCTGCAATTCTTCCGCGCGCCAATGTCTCCTGATAATGTCACAAAGCTGGCAGAGATTGCAGGGCTTTCGTCGCCTTCGCGCTTGTGCTTACCTGACTTGGAGTTGCAGGCAGTCCTCGAGGAGCTCGCAGGAAGGCCTCTTTAAGCTGCGATGCTTTGCATGCCGCACTATGTTGTCCATCTAGTTTCCCATGAATTGTTACCTCCATCATCCTACCTTGCATTTGTGTGAGCGCCTGTGGGCTGCTGGGAGGGTCCTTTTGACCCTCATGTATCGGTTCTTCATTGGGTTTGCGATGCCCAGACTCTGTTTTGTAGCTTATGGATCCTTTAATGAGTAACAACCTTTCCATAGCTAGCTGGAATGTCCGCGGCTTGAATAACCGAGCGCGTCGGGTGGCTGTTCGCGCCTTGCTAGCACAACTAGCCTGCTCAATCATCCGCCTGCAGGAATCCAAGCTGCAAACCATGGGTACAGCAGATATTAATGAAATTGTTGGCCCGGCGTTCGACTGTCACGCAGCCCTGAATGCTGATGGCACTCGTGGCGGTGTCCTGCTTTGTTGGAAATCATATCTCTTCACGGCTTCAGCAATCACAACGAGAACTTTCTCCATTACAGCGACTTTTACTTCGATCGGAGCTAACTGCCCGTGGTCATTATCTGCTGTCTATGGGCCTCACGACTATGGCGGAAATAGAACTTCCTGAATGAGCTCGCAGATATCCATAGCGGCATGACTGGGCCTTGGGTTGTTATTGGAGACTTCAACATGATTGTAGACCCGACAAACAAAAACAACGATCGCGTATGCCAACGATGGATGAACAAGTTCCGTTGCTACCTCAATAGGTCTAGCCTACATGAGGTGTCGCTGATCGATAGAAAATATACATGGAGCAATGAGCAAGCTTCCCCTACCCTTGTGCGTCTTGATCGGGCGTTCTCCAACGTAGACTGGGAACTTATGTTCCCGGCGGCCAAGCTACTGCCTCAATCATCGTCTATCTCGGATCACTGTCCTTTGCTCCTGCGCAATGACGTGATCATGAAAACAAACAAGCGGTTTAGATACGAATCATACTGGGAGCTCATCGATGGTTATATGGAGCGGGTCAATCAATCCTGGATGGCGTCGGTTAGCGCGAGATGTCCGCTAAACATGCTGAGTATGAAACTTTGGCGGCTCAGTAGAGACCTGCGGAAGTGGAGCAAATCCAAGGTAGGCGACATAAAGCAGCAAATGGCCATTGTCAATGAGATGACGCTGCAGTTGGACGCTACACAAGACCATAGGAGCCTATCGGCTGAGGAGAGTGGCCTGCGTTCAAAACTGAAAACAAGATCGTTGGGGCTGGCTGTGCTGTTCAAAGTTAAGATGCGTCAGCGAAGCAGGGTGCTCTGGTTGAGGGCTGGGGATGCCAACACGAGGTTTTTTCAAAGGAAAGCAAACGCTAGGTACAATCGCATCATGATCCATGTCCTGCATGGCCCAGATGGGATGGTTTCTAACAGTTCGGAAATGACAGTGCTAGCCAGAAAACATTTTTTCAGCATATTCGGCCAGTCTACCAGCACACCAGCAGTTTTAAACTGGAATGAGCTAGACCTAAATTGGGTCGATCTGTCCGACATCGATGGTGAATTCACTCTTGAGGAGATCAAACTAGCAATTGATGAAATGCATGCGGACAAGGCTCCGGGGCCGGACGGGTTCCCTGCGGGTTTCTATAAACGATGATGGGAGACTGTCAAGCTGGACGTGCTAGTAGCTATCAATCAATTGCATCGGCTCGACAATAGGGGGATGGGCCAAGTTAATAGAGCGCTCATTGTGCTCATCCCAAAAAAGCAGGGCGCGGACAGCCTATCGGACTTCCGTCCAATATCTCTGGTGCACAGCATTATCAAGATTTTCACTAAACTTCTAGCGCGACGCTTGACCCCAAAACTTGCTGATTTGATAGATCACTGCCAGAGTGCTTTCATCAAGAACCGCAGCATCCAGGAGAACTATGTCTATGTGCAGAACACAGCTAGATATTTGCATAAGTCAAAGAAGCCGTCTATTCTGTTGAAGCTTGATATTGCGAAGGCCTTCGACTCTCTCTCTCTTGGGAGTACATTCTGGACATGCTTCGTGCGCGTGGTTTCAGCCAGCGTTGGCGCGACTGGATCGCAATGCTTTTGAGATCCTCCTCTTCACGAGTGCTCATTAATGGCCAACAGTCCGAGCACATAATTCACAGGAAAGGCCTGAGGCAAGGAGACCCAATTTCGCCTTTTCTGTTTATACTGGCTATGGATCCTCTTCAACGCATGATGAGCCTGGCTACGGAAGAGAAAGTCCTCTCGAGGCTACCAGGGAGAAGGAGCCTCATGTGTTGCTCCTTCTACGCGGACGATGTTGTGATGTTCATCAACCCGATTGAGCGAAATGCGCGCATGGTTAAGCTACTGCTAGACAGTTTCGCATCCATCTCCGGGCTTTGCATGAACGCTTCCAAGAGTATGGCCTTGCCAATCCGCTGTGCAAATTTTAGTCTGTCGGAAATTCTTGCCCCTCTAGGAATTCCTGTCAAGCAGTTTCCAACAACATATCTGGGAATGCCTCTATCCCTAAGATGCCTGACTAAGGTGGACCTAGAGCCCTTAGTTCTCAAATTTGGGAGCAGATTGTCTGGTTGGAAGGGGGGATTAATGGCAAAAAGCGGAAGACTAGTGCTACTTAAGTGCAATCTAGCAGCTCTTGCGGTCTATCTAATGTCTGTGCATTGCATACCGGCGGGGGTACTGCAACAAATTACAAAACTTTGTCGTGCATGGCTGTGGAATGGAGAGAGTGGCTGCAATGAAGGTCAATGCAGGGTGGCTTGGAGCATTGTTTGCAGGCCAAAAAGCCTTGGTGGACTTGGAGTTCTTGATTTTCGTAAATTTGGAATTGCGTTAAGGCTTAGATGGTTGTGGCTCGCTTGGAAAGACGACCAGAGGCCATGGGCGCAAGGGCCGCTGCCTTGGAGTACCAAGGAAAAGGAGCTCTTCTCCATGGCAACCAGAATTAGCTTGGGAGATGGCGCTAAAGCCAGTTTTTGGAATGATGCTTGGCTGCAGGGGCAATGCCCGAAGCTCGTTGCGCCAGCCCTATACAACATATCAATGCGCAAAAACAGATCGGTGAAGGAGGCACTAGCGCATGACACATGGCTTATGGACCTTCGAAGTGGACTAACAGAACAAATGACAGACGAGCTCACAAACCTGGCTGCCCTGTTGGATGATGTACAGTTGCAACCTGACCAACATGACAATATTGTATGGCGATTCTCGCAGAAAGGAAGCTACTTAGCCAGATCTACATACATACTACAATTTGAGGGGGCAATCAAGTTTGTTTGCCATCATCTGATCTGGGGCGCCTGGTCTACTGGTAAATGCAGGTTCTTCGTCTGGACTGCTATCTTGAGCAAAATACTTACTGCTGATGTCCTGCTACGGCGGGAGTGGCCGAACAATTACTTTTGCCCGTTGTGTATGAGGAATCTGGAAACCACCTATCATCTTCTGGTGGACTGCCCATGGTCCAGATTGGTTTGGGATGCCATTGCAACAATGACTAAATTGCCTTCTCTGGAATTGGCAACATGGAACGACTCATCCGACCTCAAAACCTGGATGAATATGAGATTCAGGCTAGCTCAGGCAGTCAATAGGAAGAAAGTCCTAACAGTGATGCATTTGGTTCTCTGAGAGATTTGGCTGGAGAGGAACCGTCGCATCTTTAGCCTCGACAGTCGGCAGATTAATGTTTTCCTAAAGAAGGTAGTCGATGAAATTCATCACTGGAATATGGCAGGTGCAGGAATCCCATTTGACCGGGCTGAGATGGAGGTGTCTCCACACCTTTTTCTATTTTTCTTTCCTTGTTTTTCTTCTTCTTTTAATCTGGGTGGGCGCTTGCTGCTCCCTTCGGAATAACTTTGTATGTCTTACTTTCTCCCCTGATCAATTAATTCGGCAATCCATTGCCGACATTCCAAAAAAAAAAAGCTACACTAGCCATTTGTGCTACAGTCAATGAAGGATCTCTCCACCAGTCCATCACGTCCCAGCCCGGGGCCTGGCGCCGCCCCTTATAGTGTCAAATGATTTTGAAATATCCAAGAAGAAGAATTAGGTAATTAAATGAGTCATGCAAGCAAATAGTGGTTTGGAAACCTTGGGCACTTTCAAAATACTTCCTCTATCCTAAAATATAGTGCATATTACATTTTTTTATCCAAACTTTGTTTAGAGAAAAATTTATCAACATCTAGAATACCAAATAAATATCATTAGATTCAGATGGAATATATTTTCACATCATATATATTTGGTATAGTACATACAGTTAGTTTTCTCTACGAAGTGGGTCAAATTTTGTTAAACTTGACTTCTGTGAAAATCAATTGATTGTGAATGTGGATCATCTTGACCTATACAAGCTAGAATCAGAGGAAAATAGTACATGCTCTACACATGTCGGTGCACTCTTTAGTATATGGATCGCATCCAAATCAATGGCTTCCATCCAAGCTCATTTGAAGGGTCTCAATCTGTCACTCAATGGTTGACATGCACCATTAACGATAGGCCTATGCATGGAAAGTGATCCTCTCTTATCATGTGTGTCTTCCCGAAAATGTCTGTCTCTGGGTAATTTGAAGTGAATGGCTCCATGTAGCCTAGGGTCCATTTCACTTTATTGGTGCCCTAGCCCCTTTTTGTTCTATCAAAAAACCCAACAAAGCACCCCACAAAAAAAAGCCTACCCGACTAATTGGGCATTGCACTGAATGTTATAAAAACTAGACGATACCCTGTGTGTAGCCGTAAAATTGAAAATCTATTTTCTAGAATACAAATTCCGTTCTTGTGATTTAAACATATGCCATAAATTCTTGCATAAGCAAACAAAAATCTTAACACGAAAAGGCTGCATGTTAAAATTAAATGCAATATGATTTAAAACCCACTTAAAATGCACTAATGCATGTTGCATGGTATATATATTCTCATGTCTAAACCGAATGGATGCTAATTTTGATGATGTGGAAGCACGGATGCTCGAAAAAATAGCTATTTAATGACTTGTAGGTGGGATCTGCCTATACAAGATACTTCCTCCGCTGCATACTATAAAAGCGTTTTCTACGCTATACTAGAGCCGAAAATGCTCTTATATTATAGGACAGTGGGATACACTTAACATTGCAATGGAAAAAAGTACTGGCCATTGCACTGAAGAAAAAAGCCGGCTACTACACTGGGAATATGTACAGCAAAGGAAAAAAGTTTTTGGCTAAAAGGTGAATAAATATGTGGTACCGGGTAATGATGGTTGGTAAAAAAATCATATAGCACATGAAAGATAAGACTGTTTGGACCAACGAGATGATGAATCTTTTCTGTTTGGACCATTTGGATTTTGGAGGAAAGGAAAGCAGGAGTGAGTGAAGTAACATGCTCATCCTCAATTTATGATGGAGTGGGGATAAAACTGAAAAGCAGCAAAGCATGTTTGTCCCACGCTGTTTCCTTCTTTACTGGGTGCACCTGAATCAGCGGGTTTGAATTCATCAACTTGCTATTTATGTATCTTTTCGTTTTCCCTCCTTACTAATAATGAACTTCTTTTTCTCTTCCAATTTACTACTATCATTTTTGCGCTTCCCTTCCAGCTGTTACAATCTCTCGTTATCAACTACTTCCTTCGTTAGTCTTTCTAGAGGTTCCACTAATGGACTACATACGAATGTATATAGACATACTTTAGAGTGTAGATTCACTTATTTTGCTTCGCATGTAGACCCCTAGTGAAATCTCTTAAAAGACTTGTATTTAGAAGCGGAGGAAGTACAACAAAAGTTCACTCGTTCTGCACAGTTGGATGGTTTTCCATGACACCAACCTTGCATAGTTCTTCTTCGGAGCTCTTCTTCAAAGTCAGAGTTGCGTCATCCTCGAGACGGGTAACTGAGTTTTGAGAGGAGCCTTTTTCTGTTTCTGCACAACCCAAAGTCAGAATCGCTTGCTCGAAGATTAAGGAGGGTGACGCCGTCTATTATGGAGAAGTGATGATGATGACGTCAATGTGCGATCTTGATGACCCCCTCTATGTTATGATTTGTATGGGGGTATTGCATGGTTGTCCCTCAGCGGTTTGTGACGGTTCTCACCCTATTTTTCGTTTATTAACGAAGCAACTATCTTTTGTCTCCGTTTTAAAAAAGAGTCTACTCTTTTCAAGAGAGAGGAAAGGCCACAATACTGGCATGCTTGGATCTGATGGACAACATAATCATGTTCATGAGACTCTTCTTATGTAAAGATCTGCCCTCTGTTTACTGTTTTCACGAGGGTAAATGCTACAATAGTGGCATACCTGCATCTGACGGAGGAGAAGATAATCATGTTCATAAGACTCTTTTCATGTAATAAGATCTGACCCCCTTTTGCACTATATTCTTCCTTTTACATGAAAGGACGTAGCCCTATGTTGTTGCAAAAGCCAAAAGAAGGCTTGCTGGCCACCAAACAGTGCTTCATAGATGCCATTAATCCACACTAAAGATGGAGCCTTTAATCGTAGGCTAAAGATGAAGTTTCATAGGCCAATGGGGCCTTTAATCACACTATTCCGCTTTACAAAATAAAGGATCCAAAAGGATCCTTTAATCACCTTGTGAATCTTTTACTAGTCAGTTTTGCCAGCACAGGTGCACAACCCATAAAAGAATCTGTAGATGCCAAAAGCTTCATTTCCAATGCTACTTGAGGATCTCCTTTATTTATCAGTTTTGCTAGCACAAGTGCACAACTCATGATCCATGGAAGAATCTTTAAAAATCAAAAAAGTTTTAATCCCCATGCTGCATCCACAAAAAGGAAAGGGCAGTACTCCCAACGGTTGGAAGCATGTTGATTTGATTCGAAAATATACATTAGGCCAACAGACATGCAAGGCACGGATCAACAAACTAGTGATGGACAGTCAAGAAGGCAGCAGGGGACCTTTGACCATAAACAAGAAAAGGTGGTAAAAGGTGCTGCTGCACTGATAAGAAAAAGGCACGGGACTGCAAAACAAACATTCATAAATATCAATGGGCACTCGAAGTTTGCACAATCCAAAACCCCCAGGCGATGCCAAAAGGGATCGCCCACAGTGTTCCCCGCACACCCAACCACACCAGGAGCAACTCATTGCATATTACATAAGTACAGAATTCTCTAACACTCGCAGAACCACAATACAACCGGGAGAACCAAACAGAGCTCAAAGTTGAATAGGCTTGATCTTAAAGTGGAGGTTGATAAGTGAAAACACGAAACATTTAAGGTCCTGCAAACAAAAAACATCCACAAATGTTAGGGGTAGTTTTCGGTTACAGGTATACAGAATTGCGAAAGAAAACAAAATAATAGCAACCCTCAGAACAGCTTAAACCAATTAGTCAATTTGCCTTGGTGGAGTAAAGAGCAGCTAATTACGCAGTTTTGTGCCCCACTTTGAAGCTTTTTAACTATAATGCACATGCCACTAACAGTTCCTTAATATGCCTAGGAAATTATTAACACATGGTCGCCCATTACAGTTGTCCACTAAGCAAACCTAACAGACTGAGGATATGATGATAAATCTATGGTACAAAAGAGTTAAGATATTTTCATTAGGTGGAAGAACCAATTTAAGAATGTCATCAGAAATAAGGCAAAATAACATGTTATCTTTTTCCACTAACACACCCCATCACATCAAAGGTTTTCAGTTTTTCCATATGGTATCATACTGTCAACATGAGATACAACAATCACCTAATTTATTAAACGACAGGTCCCCAAAAATAGTAAAATAGAGCATGCAACAAACAATAAATTTTATCCTGTTATTTTTTTAGAGGGATTAGACTTAGTAGAATTAAAACCGAGTACATGAGGTGTGGTTTCAGTACTACTAGGCACGAGGAGGAGGAGGAGGAGGTTAGCCTTGATGGGCAGGTGGTGCCTCAAATGGATACCTTTCAATATTTGGGGTCAATGCTGCAGAAGGATGGGGATATCAATAAAGATGTGAACCATCGAATTAAAGCCGGATGGATGAAGTGGCGCCAAGCTTCTGGCATTCTCTGTGACAAGAGAGTGCCACAAAAGCTAAAAGGAAAGTTCTATAGGACGGCGGTTCAACCCGCAATGTTGTATGGCGTTGAGTGTTGGCCGACAAAAAAGGTGACATGTGCAGCAGTTAGGTGTGACGGAGATGCGCATGTTGAGATGGACGTGTGGTCACGCAAGGAAGGACCGAGTCCGAAATGATGATATACGAGAATATGAGATAGAGTCGGGGTAGCACCGATTGAAGAGAAGCTTGTCCAACCTCGTCTGAGATGGTTTGGGCATATTCAGCGCAGACCTCCAGAAGCTCCGATGCATAGCGGACGGCTAAAGCGTGCTGATAATGTCAAGAGAGGCCGGAGGAAACCAAACTTGACATGGGAGGAGTTCGTAAAGAAAGATTTCAAGGACTGGAGTATCACAAAAGAACTAGCCATGGATAGGGGTGCGTGGAAGCTTGCTATCATATGGGTTTCACCTCTAGCCTACCCCAACTTGTTTGGGACTAAAGGCTTTGTTGTTGATATTTTTTTGAGAGAAGCCTCTCAGCCCAAATTTATAGAGAAGGCAAATGTGCTGAGGCTACCAGTTTAGACATGAAGCACAGAAAACAAAAGAAATTAGCATCATAGCTAGTTATTAAAACCCATACTGGGCAACAGATAGGAAAGCGAGCTTCAGAGCACGTAGCTAACGGCCAGAGATGACTACCTAACCGACAGCAGCCTCGAACAGTTTTGTTAACCCTATTATGAACTCAGTCAAGTATATTATAAGGTGTAAACTGTACAGAACTTGCAAAATCTCTAAGGAGACCTGATGCATCCATTGATGTATAGCAATATAATGTTTTTCGTATTTACATCTATAATATTCTGTCTGGTAGGAACTCTAAACTGATCATGTTCAAAACGGCTATTGGTGTTAGTAACAACTCAAAACCAATGTCTCCATCTTTGTTTCACACTGTGCACACATAGTTTTCAAGATCTTAGGTAGTGAAAGTGGGAGATATATTACAAATGTATTGATGTTGATTAACAGAGAAACCAAAAAAGCCAACAAAGATGCATGTTCTTCACAGTAAATAAGAAACAATACCATGGAATATGCTAGGTAAAACAGCTGGCCCATTAAATTCTACTCCCTCCGTCCCAAAATAAGTGTCTCAAGTTTGTACTAGCTTTAGTACAAAGTTATACTAAACTTAAGACACTTATTTTGGGACGGAGGGAGTATAAGGAAAGCACACTGTTCCAGTTCTATTAATTGCAAAATTCAAACCGGCATTAAACAACAAAGCGTTTTTTATTATCTACTGTAATGGGGGGGGGGGGGGGGGGCTGTTCTACATCTGTGCTTCATATGTTTAACTGTTCCCAAATAACTGACACGGTGACAGCCTCGCACAGGCACAGTTTTTTCTAAGGTGCTAACATAGACAAAAGAAGTATATGACTATACGCAGGAAGAGATGACATTTCCTCAGTGCTGGTGTAGACAACTAAGTATAAGGTCATCCAAAACAGAAATCATTAACTGTCACTGTCACAGACTACTGGGTTGTATGGTATCCAGAAACAATATGATATTACGGGGGAACAGTCCACTCTTGTTTCTTTTCTTGTTCATTTCGCTTTTTGCGTTTCCATATAATTCAGTTTTTTCTTCCTTGCACAACATCCCTACAGGTACAGGTTATGTCGAGTAGAGTGAAAGGTTCAGAAACAGAACAGATGTTGGTTGATATTGAACTCTTGAAATCATGTTATATTTCTGACCTTTTAGTTCGAGTCTTTAGCTTGGTCACTTGTAAACACTACAGACCAAAGGGGGGACGTGATATGGTATGTATTATTTCGCTTCCTTTAGATGTCAGGTCTGCTAGGTTCTTATGGGGTATAAAGCAATGATCGATGGTATTAGCACGTTTTGTAAGAAATTGGTTTTCACTTGGTTAATAGAGGATGATGAAGAAAGAAAATGATCTGACATCTTGTCAACCATTGACTCGTCATTTATCTCAAAATCATGAAGACGTGGCTATAACAATCTCATTAAGTTCCATTAAATTGGGTATATATTACAAACGAGTCTAGCTCAAGGAATACTCACCCCAACTCAAATTGATGGGCAAAGTCTTCCCAGTTTGTACCAAGCATGGATACTCCTAGAGAAACATTTGAGTTTCTACCACAAAGGACTCTAGATATGCGACCAAGTGAGTAAGAGTAATGTTCAGTTAAGCTATGTTCCAATAGCAAGCTCACACCTAAGACATGACCCAAATGTATGCAGGACAGCACGCAAGTAAGCAATGGTGATTGGGAAAGAATGAGGATGGAATTACCTGGACGAGGTAGTAGAAGATGCGGAGGCCCTCCGGGTCCTTGCTGGTCTGGACGTCAACGAGGGAGCCGATCTTGGAGGTGGTGAAGGAGATGTGCTCGTTGCCCATGACAATCTCGAGCTCCTGCCTGCCGACGCGGTCGGGCTCCGGCCAGTTGCTGTCGTCCTCCTTCATTATCTGCAAGTCCCAGCAGAGATTCGCCCATCACCGTCGGCACAAAACCCTAACCCTAGGTTCCCGTTCGTGACTAGAAAAAAGGAGGGGCGCGGGGCACAAACAAACCTCCGAGTCCTGGATGATCCTCCTCGCCTCGCGGAGCACGGAGGGGGAGACGAAGACCTCCTTGCGGATCATGGTGTCGTTCTTGTAGTTGGAGTTGTTGGCGTAGCGGAGCTTGCCGTCGGGGCGGAACTCGAACTCGAGGAACTCGTGGCCGAACTTGCCCTTGTGCCCCACGTAGTACCGTAGGTAGAACTCAGCCCCGCCTGCCTCGTCGCCGGCTCCGTTGCCCGCGCCGCCGACCGCCGCCATGGTTTTCTCTCTCTTCGTGGGGGGCGGAGAGGTTGCAGCGCCGCTATGTTCGTGCTCGGCACTTCGTCTGACCCTCGAGACGTTTACTGGACCTCCCCTTTCTGTTTACTTTTCAATCTTTGGGCCGCCGTCACCAATATTGGACCAATGGACGGCCTGCACTAGGAGTGGCTGCACCACGTCGCTTTGGGAAACCCTATTTACCGCTCGTTGCGTCAAATAGACAGGCAAACACACAGGAGCGCGACAAACTGGGCCGGCCCATCTCCCTCTGCAGGCAGTTCCGGTTTCTGCTTCATTTTTTTTGTCTTTTTTTTTTGTTTCGTTTTTTTCTTTTTTCGTTTATCTGCTTCTGTTTCTTTTTTTCCTTTTTCTACGGTTATTTTTTCAACGTAAGTTCATGTTTTAAAAAAATCTTGAAATTCAGAAAATGTTCTTGATTTTATAAAAATGTTCTAAATTTTGAATATTTGCCGCTTTTCAAAAACATTCGTAGCTGCAAAAAATGTTCGGGATTTTAGAAAAATGTCCGACATTTTCAAAAACTGTTTGCATTTTTAAAAAATGTTCTTTTTTTCAAAAAATGTTATTGTTTCCTTTTTAATTTTTTTCCTTCACTTTTGTTCCTTTTTCCTCTTCCTATTTTTCTGTTTGACATTTTATAAAAAAATTGTATTTCAAAAAATGTTCTTGTATTTATAGTTTATATTTAAATGTCCATGCTTCAAAAAATGTTCCTGCTTTCAAAATGTGTTCATCTTTTGAAAAATGTTTGTTTTTCAAAAATTGTTTTCGTATTCAGAAAACTGCATAATTTTTCAAAAAATGTTCCTTTTTCATAATTTTTTCACAAGTTTTTAAAAAAGTTCTTCTTTTCACATTTTAATATGTTGAGTATATTGATTATTAGAAAATATGAGATAGACTAGGACTTGTTCTACCTTGCCGACCGCTTGCCTCAGATCGGCTGCATCGGGCTGGATCCCGGATCCGGCTGCCTCGGGCCGGCTGTCGGCTACTCGACCGCCGTCACCCCGCCTTCACCGAGCGAAGTCCCCGAGCTCACGCGCGATCGGATTGATCACCCGCCTGAGAGCGATCCGCGTCATCTACGCCGTGCGATCGATCTGGCCCGTCGGTTGCGCACGCCCCCGCGGGTCCCGTAAAGACCGTCCCGAGTAAAGCGCGCCCCTCCACCGCTCGAGCATCGGGCTGCCGCTGCGCTGCCCCATCGGGCCGCGGCACCGTTGCCCCCGTGGTTCTCCCCTTGGCTGCATCGCCGCACACTACCGTTACGCCGTCCCATCGGGTCGTCGTGTTGCGGCACGCGGTCTACGCCGCTGCCCCGAGGTCTTCCCGCCGTTGCCCCGACCCGCGAGATGCCGCTTCATCGCCCCTTTGGGTCGTATCAATGCGACGCACGGTCCACTCCGCCGTCCCCGCGCGTCAACTATGCGACGCGCCGTCTCCTTTGGCACGGGAACGCCATCGTCCACGTCGGTTTTCGTCACGTTGTCGGGTTCTTCCTCGCCCATATTATATATGCCCATGAAGCTCAGGCAATACAATAACCATTCCACCAATCTCTCTATTCTCCCGTTCAATGTAATAAAAAATGTTCCTATTTTACGAAAAATGTTTCTCTTTTTGCAAATTTGTTCACAAATTGAAAACTTGTTCGAATTTTTTTCGTCAATTCTAAAATTATTCATGATTTGAAAATGTTTGGGGAGTTTAAAAAATATTCTTCATTTTCTAAAAAACATTTTCCATTTCAAAAAATGTACGTAAGTTCAAAAAATGTTCCTGTTTTAAAAAGTGTACATAAGTTCAAAAAATGTTCCCTTTTCAAAAATTGTTCATAAATTTCAAAAAATGTTCTTTCTTACAAAAAAAGTTCTATGTTTGTAAAATGCTCCTGTTTTCAAATTTGTTTATAGACTAAGAAATTGTTTATGTTTTAAAAAAAATGTGTATTTAAAAAATTGTTCGCTTTCCTTATTTGTTCACGTTTTTTTTAAACTGTTCTCGGTTTCAAAACTTGTTCTCAAAGTTAAAAACTTGCTCTTTCAAATTTGTTTGCGGTTTTTCAAAAATGTTCTCCTTTTCAAAAAATTGTGCTCAAGATTTAAGAAATGTTCGTGTATTTATAAAACTGTTCGCGCTTCCAAATTTGTTCACGTTTTTTAAAAATTGTGCTCGGTTTCAAAATTTGTTCTCGAAATGCAAAAAATGTTCGTGCTTCGAAAATTTGTTTGCGCTTTCAAATTTGTTCGGGGTTTTTCAAAATTGTTCTCCTTTTCAATTTTTTGTTCTTAAGATTCAAAAAATGTTCGTGCTTTAAAAAATTGTTAGCGCTTCCAAATTTGTTCACTTTTTTTTAAAATTGTACTCAGTTTCAAAATTTGTTCTCAACATTTCAAAAATGTTCGTGCTTCAAAAATTTGTCCGCGCATTCAAATTTGTTCGGGGTTTTTCAAAATTGTTCTCCTTTTCTCAAGATTTAAAAAATGTTCGTGCTTTAAAAAACTGTGCACACTTACAAATTTGTTCACATTTTTTTAAAATTGTTCTCGGTTTCAAAATTGTTCTCAAAATTCAAAAAATGTTCATGCTTAAATAATTTCTTCGCGCTTTCATATTTGTTCAGGGTTTTTCGAAATTGTTCTCTTTTCAAAATTTTGTTCTCAAGATTTAAAAAATGTTCGTGCTTTAACAAATTGTTCACGTTTCCTAAAAAAATCACATTTTTTCTAAATTGTTATTCAAATTCGAAAAATGTTAGCTCCCCGTCCCTTTCACTGCCCCTTTTCCTTTGTTTGTGATTCGTTTGATCAAAAATAAAATAAAATGTGATTCCGTTTGATCAAAAATAAAATAAAGTGTGACTCCGTTTTATCCTATCACAAGAATGTTCACACATGCGAGTTCACAGGGATCAATAGAGTTGAATTTCTACACTTGTACTAGTCCTAAAAACTGCGCATTTCGTCAATCTCACTTTTGAACATTAGACTGCAAACATGAAAGCCTATTAAACATGAAGAAGGAGCAACATGGCCTCCAAATGCTGGCCTTAGAGTGAGCCATTGGACTAATCGCTCGCTCAAAGTGTGTGTTTATGCAAAATTCTACATTGGTGGAGAGTGGACACCTAAAGAGCCTCACATACATGGACCATTCATCTCTAGCTAGCCGACTGAATGTGGAAGACGACCTGTTATATCAAAGATGAGAGTTTGTTAACACTCCCTTATAAGATGTTTTGGATATTTTAATATGACTACATACGAACTGAAATGAGTGAACACATACAGTGTTAACATACATCCGATTCACAAAAAAATAGAACATCTTATATTTGTGAACGGAGGGAGTAGTGGACATGAAATTCATATCTTAGCATCACAGAAGGCAAACACAAACTATTGGGCATGAAAATAAAATTCATTCCATCCTGTAGAAAGCAAGGATAAGGCTCTGCCCCCTTTTAATAAACCAATGCAAGATTATACCTGTGCTTAATAGAATACTGATTATGAGCAGCTAAGGATGGGTTAATACATGGTAACATTCATAACCGATTTGTAAACAGAAAATGCTAAGACTTTGACAATAAGACTGCTACTGAAAAGTACTATCTAAAACTATGTTCTCTGAGCAGATCAATATATTGCTGGATGTATGAAACACTAATAAGCTGCATTAATCCGAGACTACATTGTTCAGTTAATTCAAAAGCAAATCACAGTAAGAGCATGTGCGCCCAGAAATGTGCTCATCAACCAATGGAGCAAACTCCCTACACCTTTTTTGTGGAAATCCCACCCTTTCTCTTCAGAAAATACATAACCAAGGATAAGAAGAATTTGATAATTGGGTCGCTCACCCATAAATATAGCATTTCCCAATATAAGTCAGAGGTGCCTACTAAAATAGTCAGTCAAAAGCAATTCAAGAGTATCGCTAAAACATACAGAGAGGTTGATGATTATACACTTAAGTTCAGGAGCTGTAAGATTGTTCTTGAGGAGGTGCCTTTTGACTTGTGATCACTAACGGACGATGTCATCTCTTTGTTTGTTTCAAATTTAAGAGCGAAGTGCATAAAAGAGAACCTTGGAGATTCGACAAATACTAACAAACTTAGTGGGCAACGCAGTCAAAGAAAACAGCCCCAAATATATTTTGTCAAAGATGAAAATGCTCTTTGCTTATATGGAACATCGAATGATTAGTGATTTCCTCTTTATTATTGTTATAACGAGCTTGCATGTACAGCTGCGCAATGCACTCCCTTCGTTCCTAAATATAAGTGAATCTACACTTTAAAATATGTCTATATATATTCGTATGTAGTCCTCTAATGGAACCTTTAGAAAGACTTATATTTAGAAATAGAGGGAATAGAATATTACTTAGCTTGACTTCTAGCACTACAAATATATCATTTGTTGTTATACTTTCCTTCACCAAACGACTGCTTTCATAAATAGGTCATTTTCCACCTATCTTCCTTGACATATCTGCAAGAAGGCCTCTATGCTCCACATACGATACATCTACAATTACTAGAGCACACCGGTTAGCATCGCTTTCAAAACATAACAAAAAACAAGAACTTACACAACCCATAGGTAAGATTATGTAACCTTCGTCTTCTTCATCTCCTATCATGTCCGACGCCAAATGTTGTTGTCCATCCATATTTTCAACAAAAATAAGAAGAGCTACCCACGTCCAAACAAAAGCACCCAACTAACCCTATTTAAATTCACAAAAAACGTACAACAGTCATATACCTACATCACATCTCCTCGAACATTCAAATAAACACATAACCAAAAGACTTCCCTCTTTCAAGACCATCTTCGGAAAATGAGGGTTTGTGGGTACAAATTCTGAAGAATAAGTACTTACACACCAAAACCTTATCTCAAGTTACAGCACGACCAACTGACTGTCCTTTCTGGAAGGGGTTGATGCAGACAAAAAATGCTTTCTTCAGCACAACTAGGTTTATCATAGGCAATGGTGAATCTACTAGTTTCTCGGAAGACACTTGGTTAGGGGAGATGCCTTTAGCTATTCAATACCCGCGGTTGTACCATATTGCACAACGTCGACAAGCGTCCGTTGCGTCAATACTTAGTGAGATTCCTCTAAATATTCAATTCCGTAGATCTCTCATCGGCGATAGATGAATTAGTTGGTTGCACCTCTTGAGAAGGTTGATGGACGTCAACCTCTCTCACACACCTGACCGTGTGTATTGGAAGTTGACCACGAATGGAGTATTCACGGTAAAATCTATGTACATGCATCTCATAGATTCAACACCTATTCCAAAATCTGCGCATATTTGGAAGATAAAAGTTCCTCTTAGAATCAAAGTCTTCATGTGGTTTGTTCACAAATGAGTTATTCTAACGAAGGATAATCTTGCCAAGCGAAACTGGAATGGTAATACTAGATGGAACTTTTGTCCGAATAAAGAAAGTATTAAGCACCTCTTTCTCGATTGTCCTATGGCTAAACTGGTTTGGCGGTCGCTGCACATTGCTTTTAACATCACTCCTCCTAATAGTATAAACACGTTATTTGGGATGTGGTTACAGGGGGTTGATGTAAACACTGCTAAACTTATTCGCGTGGGTTCTTGTGCACTGTTGTGGGCTGTATGGAACAACAGAAATGACTTGGTTTTTAACAGACAACGCGACTTTAACTTCTTGTAGGTTATCTTCAGGGCTTCCGCACTGATCCGCACATGGTCGTTACTCACTCCTGTGGAAGCCGGGGAGCCTATGGTTACTGGGTGTGTCCGCTGGGAGATGGTAGCACAGGGTATCTTCAACCGGTTTGGATGGAGTCATGTTAATAGGATAGGTGTTTAGTCATCTATATATTTTTTCATCTCCGGGTTGGGCAAGAAGGATGCCTTGTATCGTCCTATTTTATTTTTTGTTGCACACTTCATGTACTTTGTGTGAGACTTCATTTCGATTTTAATATATTTGGCCGTATGCATCTCTTGATGCAGAGGCCGGGGCTCAGCCTCCATTTCGGAAAAAAAGACCACCTTCTACAACTAGAATATCTATTAATCAAACAAAGAAATCATCAGGATAGAAAATTATACACTACACACAAAAAATCATTGAAATCCACCAGCAAGGCGTGTGTGCCGCCGCGCACAGCATGGCATGTAATGTAACAATCTGGACTGAAATCTACTCCCTCTACAGAGGGAGTAGATACCAGACACGGCTCAGCCCACCTATTTGAACTTGGCACAACATTTGTGTCCAAACTGATAAAAACATCAAGTAAAACTTGGACATGTGTTTAGATCTTATTAATACTGAATCGTTACCTACATCCCAACATATATGGAAAGTAAAAGTACCTCTGAAGATAAAGATCTTTATGTGGTTTGTCCACAAAGGGGTTATATTGACAAAAGATAACTTACTCAAAAGAAGATGGGTGGGTAATTCTAGATATTGCTTCTGTGATCAAAATGAGACTACCAAACATCTCTTTCTCGAATGCCCTTTGGCTAGACTTTTATGGTGTAGTATCCATATAGCTTTTAATATAAACCCTCCAACGAGTATGAAAATGTTATTTGGAATGTGGCTTAATGGAGTGGACGTTAACACGGCGAGATACATTCGAATAGGAATTTGTGTCATTCTTTGGGCTATATGGAACTGTAGAAACGACATGATTTTTAATAGGAATAACTTCATCAATTTTTTGCAGGTCATTTACAGAGCTACGGCCTAGATCCGTGTGTGGTCGTTACTCACGCCAACAGAGTCCAGGAAGCTTTTGGTTACCGGGTGCAGCCGATGAAAGATGGCAGCGCGGGCTATCTTCAACCGATATGGATGGCGGCACACCAATAGTCTAGGTGTTTAGTCATCGTAGCCTATTTTTTCTTTACATTGCCGGATGTGGCATTTGGTTTTTTTTTCTTTTATGAGCTATCTATGCTCTTTTTTGGATTATTGAACCTGTTTGGAACCTTATTTGTTTAATAATATGATTGCATGCATCATTATGATGCAGATGTCGGGGATGGTCCTCCTTTTTCAAAAAAAAACTTGGACATGTGTTTCTAAAAAAAGTAGACATTGTTAGGAAGTATTAGTATTAGTCTAGGAGTCCTTATTAGTCTATTAGTATTAGTCTAGGAGTCCTTATTAGTCTATGCTTACTTTCCTTGCACCTCAAGTCATGTATAATATATATATGCCCCTTGGGCCTTCAATATAGACAAGTTGCTTTCCTAACATGGTATTAGAGCCTTATGGTTTTTTTCTCGCACGCGCAACTCGTGCTTCGATCCCGTCTCGTCCGTATCTAGTTCCCGATCCAGGCGCTGCTCTCGTCCCGATCCAGGCGCTGCTCTCGTCCCGACCCAGGCGCGGCTCCCGTCCCGATCCAGGGGCTTCTCTCGTGCGCGGCTCCCATCCCGATTCAGGGGCTTCTCTCGTCGCCAGCCGACATCCCGATCTAGGGGCCGCTCTCGTCCACGTCCCCGATCTGGAGTCAAACCACGGGACAAGGAGCATCCCCGATCTGGAGTCACACCACGGGACAAGGAGGAGCAGTAACCTGATCCAGTTCGGTCTTCTCTCGACTCCACCTGCCACCGCTGATTTTGAGTCAAACCACAGGACAAGGAGCATCCCCGATCTAGAGTCACACCACAGGACAAGGAGCGGCAGTAACCTGATCCAGTTCGGTCTTCTTTGGACTCCACCTGCCACCGCTGATTTTGTTCCCGATCTGGAGTCAAACTAGTCAGCCCTTGCACCTGTAATGCCCCAAATGTAGGACTTTCCCTTTTTGTAACCTTCCATGTGGGGCCACCTTGACTTTGTCATGAGAGTTTCTATGCACGTATGATTTCATGTGTCACCTTCTATTTTGCATTTGCATGCATGCATCCATGCCATACCATCTTTGCCATACCTTTGATTCTATGTCATGTTATGATTGCATGTCATGTTCATGTTGGCTTATGTTCTTACTAGGAGTTAGTGTTGGTGGTGTTATGATTGCATGTGATCTTGCTAGGAGTAATGTTGTGGTATGGTAATTTCTGGTGTTGAGGCACATGTGATGTTGGTGGTGATGGGTAGGAGTGAGTGCTAGGCATTTCAAAGCTCTTAGCTATTTTAAATCCTTTTCCCTCCTATTATCTCATGTCAAAATTCCTTCTTCCCAAAAGTTATTCTAAAATGTCTGGTGGTTAGAGTAAATTGTGGTATGAGGAGGTGCAATTTTGCTGACTTGTTCTTTGATTTTTAAAGGTGCAAATAAACCCAAAACAGTAAATTAATTGCTGTTTTGCATTTATTCCAAATGGCTCCAAATATTGCCTTCCTATTTTTTTTCTAATGGGCCATAATTCCTTATGACCAGGAGGTTTTTCCTTTTGATTTTTATCCCAGTAGTTTATCTTGTGTATTATTTTTCCTCCCTGGTGTTTTTAATCTAAATAGAAAACCCCAGCGTTTTTTTTCTTCTTCTCTCCCCTGGCACAGCATGGGCTTCCTCCCGTTGCTGGCCCAGTAGCTGCTCCCCCTCCAGCGAGAGCCCACGCGGGAGAGCCCCCTCCTCCTCATGATGCCGTCACTTCTCCTCCCCCCGCTTTTCTCCTTTCCGTCAGTACGTGAGAGAGAGGGAGGAGATGACGGCGCCGTGGCACAGACGTCGAGGGCCCCTATATAGCTGGGCGTCCGAGCCCTCCCCTCGAATAGGGTTCCCTCCTACCGCCGCCATCTCCTTCCTCCCCCTCCATCTCTTCCTTTCTTCCCCAGGTAAGTTTTCTGTAGGGTTAGCAGAGAGACAGAGAAGTGGCTCGCCGGCGTCTACCCCCGCGTGCTTCGTCGGGCGGCACGGCCACCATGTCCGGGAGCTTGGGGAGAGTGCCCGCGCTCCGTTCCCGCCGTTGTTGAGGTCGGGGAGAGACCACAGCAACGGGCAGGAGCTTGTCTTCGGCGCGCACCCGACGAACTGCTTCCTCTACTTCGGTCTACGGCAGAACTTCTTCGGCTCGCTTTCTTCCCTCCGGTCCGGCTTCTTCTCCGTCAGATCGGCGCCCCCTCTTCTTCCCTAGGTGAGGACGTCGCCTCCCCTGTGCCTCTTCCTCCTTAGAGCGGCCAGATTTGTCATGTGTCGCTGTGCCCCTGTATGTTGCGGTTTTGACAGTCTAGCAGGTGGGACTCGATGTGTAGTAGCTTAGCGCGCGCAAGTTGGGCAGTAGACTCCTCCCTCTCGTATGGATGAGTGGGTATGCAGTAGTCTCCCGCCGACGTGCAGTACCAGTGACCTTCCTTCGCCTCGATCTTGGTAGACGCAGAGCAGCAGCGCAGATTTTGAGCGTGTACTCTTTCTTTCTAGGGCGCCTTGCAGGTGTTCACGAGCAGCAGCAGGGATTCCTCCCCGCGTAGATAGGTGTTCGACAGGTGCAGGTCCTTCCCGTCGTCGGTAGCGCAGCGCAGCAACGCCGGCAAGAGAGTAGCCCGTCAGGATCTCTGTCGCTGGCGTTCTCTGTGAACAGAGGGTGATTTCCTGTTATCTGTTCTGTTTGAGTTTCCCCCCTCTGTCAGTAATCACATCGTAGCCCGGTGGTTGTTCCATGTTTGCGCCTGATGAGAGATTGTGGGTTTGATTCCCCCCCTCGGCGCTGTGTGTTTTGTCAGTTTTTCTGTTTTTCATGTGCAAGAGCAGCGGGGACATGATTCCCTGTTCTCTTCCCCCACCCTGTCGACATAGTGGTGGTGGTGCAGTGGCTAGGTGGTGCTTTGTGTACCAGGAGGTACTGGGTTCGACTCCCAAGACCCCTGATGTATGTTGTTGCTATTTGTTTTGTTGTCTTTAATTTTTTCTTCCTCTACCTTGTGCTTGGGTAGCAAGGTGGCATATTAGTCTTTTTCCTTGCTAGTGTAGTTAGGAGCAGATTCCTTTGTGTGTGTGTTTTGCACACTTGTGAGATGATAGATGATGTATTGCTAGCCTTGTGATCCTATGATGAGTGCATCTTGTGGTGTGAAGTTACACTTGGTAGAAGCTTGTGCATGTGATGTGGTTTCTTGTGAGTGTTGTTCTTAAGGGGTGATAGTAGCACTAGTTAATCATGTATAGCCCATCTTTTGAGTTTTAGTGTGGACTAAGTTGGTCTTGTAGATTTAATTGCTTGTATAGGTTTAGTGGGGTGTGGATGCCTCCCCCTCACCACATGTATTTGATGTGGTGAGATGCACTAGGTGGCTATCTATGTTAGCATGTGGAGGTGTGGATTACTAGTTAAGCTAGGGTAGATTGTTGTGGGGGTTGCTCCTTGGGAATGACATGATTCCTAGAGTGATCCTAGTGATATATGTGAGAGTGTGTACCATCACATGCCCATATGTGGGGGTGTGCATACTCTCTTGTTAGCATAGAGTTATTTTGTGTTGAGCTTGATGCTAGTGCTAGTGAGGTATTGTGTGTGTTGGTGTTGTTGATGTGCATGACACAAACATGGGGTTCAAACCCCCATGTCACTTTGTCATTGTGCACATAAAACTCACCTATGTAATTGTCATCTTAGAATAATACATTATGGAGTTGCATTTGTAGTTTTGTGAGAAGTTTGGTCTATGATTCCATGGTATAGATGGAGCCCAAGGGCATGGGTTTTGTGTGTTAGTAGTAGGGGTTTGTTCTCAACACCATGGTGGTGTCAACTACCTCTTGGTGACATGTGTGTGCAAACTATGCCTAGACAAAGTGGGCATGTGGCTGGAAAATTCCAGATTTTTGAACTCTGAAAATTTCACTTAGCCTGGGATGCTGGAAACATTTTCCTCCCCTGTAGATGAGGATGTGCTGGTCATTCTGTTGAGAACTGGCCTTAGTTCAGTGCTAGTATTTTGAACCTGGTATGTTTGTGAAGCTTCTTGTCAATTTTCAAGTCATTTGGAGTCCAGTAGGTTGTGTTTTGATTGCTGTCAAAAAGCTTCAGAACAGAAACAGAAACTCAGGTGCAGGAATTTTCACTAAGTCCCTGAGATCTGATGGTTTTGGGAAAGTTTGTGGCCTTGTATCTTCTAGAGTTTAATTCCTTTTGCTGTGATTCTTGCTGAGGCTTGTAGTGTTCTTGGTTGGAAACAGCCACATATATTATTTGTCATGTTTGAAGACCTGTAGCTATGTTGCATGTTGCTCCCAAACAGCTAAGATGCAGAAACTGGCAGATTATGTAGTTTTGCCATTTTGTTCAAAGTTTGTGCTTAATTGTTGTTGTGGTGTTCTACCTTGCTCCATTTCATTCATGTTGGGTTAATATATGTCTTGTAAACCTGGGAATACCATATTGGTGCCAATTGTGTGTGTGGTGTTGAATCTTTCACGTAGAGCTTCATATCTTGTATCGTTGATTCCCGTTGATCCGTAGCTCCGTTTGCAATGTACTTTATATGGTTTTGCACCGTTTTTACGAGCTGCATCTGTTCATGTCATTCCCATGCATGTCCAAATAGTTAGTGCAAAGTTCTGTCCAGAAACTTGTTGTAGTTTATTTTGCTTGTGCTAGTGAAAGAAATAGTGGTGCATGCTCAACTTTCATCTCATGCATCATGTGATTGTTGCATTTTGTGGTGTTGTTGTTCATTGGCTGTTATTCTTATGTTGGGTAGCACCGGGAGCGGAGAACGAATACGTGGAGTCCGGAGAGTACGTGCAGAACGATCCAGAACCATTCCAAGCTGAGGATATCACAGGCAAGATGATATGACCTTGATTCCATCTCTAGACTTGTTATGTTAGTATCGATTCCATGTCATATTGCTCGCTGCCTACCACTCAAATTACATTGCCTCTTCATATGCCATGAGCCCCAAACACCTTACTCTTTCCTAGCAAACTTGTATGGCTAGGTAGGCTTGCTCAGCTACTAATGTTAGCATTGTTAGTTGCAGGTGTTTTTAACTCATGTGATGACATGAGCTTGATATCATTTTATTAAATTCTGTTATTTATTTAATGCACCTATATACTTGGTAAATGACGGGAGGCCTAGCCTTTTGCCGGGTGTCTTGTTCCGTTATTGCCGCCTTAGTTACCGGTTACCGGTGTTTGATTCCATAATGATCGCTCCTAACACGTTCGGGGTTGTTATGGGGACCCCCTTGATAAATCGCGTAGTGTTAAGGCTTGTCCGGCAGGACCCAACTTTGGTGTTAATTTGCTAATAACTTAATAATAATCTGCATAGGGAGTAGCTACCCCGAGGTTTCTTAATCAACAACCCCGGCCAGTGCTCCTCATGAGTGTTGGTCCAAACTGGTCTGCCTGCGGGGCCACCACAAGGAAACTTGAGGTTTGGTACCTGTAGCTAGTTCCATCCGGCGTGTCCTGAGACTGAGATATGCGGCTCTTATCGGGGTCGTCGACACGTCGGGAGGTCCTGCTAGCCTTGTCTTACCTTAGCGGTATATCTTGCGTATAGGAATCCCGGTGAAGCTTTGGTTTCCCCTAGAGTTGAGGTTTTCCTCTAAGGAATCCGACGAGATCACGAGATTCGTGATAGAGGATGCCTTTGCGGCCTGTGTTCGTTTGTGATGGACTAGTTGGAGCACCCCTGCAGGGTTTAATCTTTCGGAAAGCCGTGCCCGCGGTTATGTGGCAACTTGGAATGTCTTGTTAACATCCGGTATTAGAGAACTTAAACATAAACTAATAAAATATGCCAACTATGTGCGTAACCGTGACTATCCCTTCGAAGATCTCTCTTCGATCGGGAACACGGTGGGGTTATGAATGCCGTAGGTAGGTGTTCAGGATCACTTTCTGATCAAGTATTCCCGATCGTTAGCGTAGACCAATTTCACTTCTCTTTTGCGTAAGATAGCCACTTAATCAATCATAGGATGCAGCAGCCTGATACACTTCTTCCCTTCCTTACCCAAATAACGTGACTAGATTTGGCACCAAGGTCCTAGATTGCTGAGTCCCCGTGGCTCACGGATTCCTCCGAAACTCCCAGCAGGTACAGGTATCCCGGAGACAGATGATCCCGACGGCACCCAGCTGGCGTGGCAGTACGACGAGGAGACAGATCGCCTTTACGTGAACTATCCAGAGGACTGAGCCGTGGTCGTGATCGTGGGCCTGCAGCGGGTAGCATAGCATTTTCCTTGTTTTGTAGTCCGTACCGGAACTACCTTGTTTGTATCTGCGTTGTACTGTGTATTATTAATAAGAAGACAGTTGAATCCTAGATTGTCTACTGTAGTTATTATTATGTGCTATGTTTACTTGCTTGCGAAACACTTAGATGCGCTTCTTTCCCATTCGGGGGCCTCGACCCCCAGGACGGAAAGGACCGCATCTGGTCGTTACAGCACCGCTGATCCTGTCGCCCAGATCGCCAGCAGCTCCCGATCTCGTCCCCCCCCCCCCCCCCCGCTGCTGAATTCGTCGGATTTCGCCGGATTCTCTCGACGTGATCTCTAAAAAGGAAAAAAAAAGATGTCTACTGCATCTGGCTATGTTGTTGTCCCTCGTTGTTCGGTGATCTTCAATGGTAGTAACTACACCGAGTTCATTGGCTTTATGCGCATTCACATGCGTGGCATCCGTCTCTGGGGTGTTCTTTCTGGCGAGGTCTGCTGTCCGTCACGTCCGGTTCCTCCTGTGGCTCCCACTCCGCCGATCCCTCCGGCTCTTCCTGCGGATGCTCCTCAGACTACGAAGGATGCAGCTAAGGTTGCTGATGAGGCTGCTATACGTGCTTATGATGCGAAGGTCTTGGCTTATGAGGAGGCTCTTCAGGTGTATCACGGTGCTCTGTCCGCTTACGCCCAATGGCTTATGCTCGTGCTGCAGCTGTTCTCACTGCTAGTATTCTGCCTCAGTTTGCCTCTGAGTTTTTGGGCCTTCCTACTGCCTTTGAGATGTGGACTCGCCTTCGTCAGCGCTATGCGCCCTCTGGTGATGCCTTATACCTCTTCGTGGTTCGTCAGGAGCATGCTCTTCAGCAAGGTGACTCTACCGTTGATGACTTCTATACACAGAGTTCTGCTATCTGGCGCCAGCTCGATTCTCTCTGCACTGCTGGTTGTCGTACTTGCCCCTGTTGCCAGGCTGTCCAGACCAACTTGGAGTTTCATCGCATCTACGAGTTCCTGTCTCGGCTCCGTAAGGAGTTTGAGCCTCAGCGTGCTCAGTTGTTTGCTCGTGGCCATATTTCTCTCATGGAGGCGCTTTCTGAGATTCGTGCTGGGGAGACTCGCTTATGTGGTGCTGGTTTGCTGGAGGTTCCCTCCGTGCTCGCTGCTCGGGCTACTTCTACGCCCCCTGCTGCACCGACTCCTTCTCACTCGAGTACTCCGCCACTCTTGCTCACTCCTTCTGGAGGCTCAGGTCGCCCCCGTCCAGATTGTGGCTACTGCAACAATGATGGTCACATTGAGTCCCACTGCTACACGAAGAAGAAACAGTTGCGCAGGCGCAATCATCATCTATAGAGACTTCGTCATCTACCTCGACAACTTCAGCCATCGCTTTGACTGAGCAGGATATTCTGCAACTTAAGCGTCTGCTCGCTGCTTCAGGTTCTTCCTCGACGGGTACTGCTGGTATTCTGACTCAGGCTTCCCGCACTGAGCAACCACCTTCTACACAGTCAGGACCGTCTCACGCACACTCTGGTTGGAATTGGCCTTCGCCGCCATGATATTATTTTTTCTCTTCCGCTGCCATCATCTCTAATCTAGTGTGTGTTTTCTAGTTTTCTATTTTCTCCGCTGCGTCAACCAAATCCGTTGATAATTTGTGTTTTCTCATACCATGCGAGTCCACCATACCTTTGTCCGTCAGCCTTTCTTTGGTCCTGATCCTTTCTATGCAACTTTTGTGGCCTACTTGCCCTTGTTGTTTTCTATAGGATTGTCTGGATTTCTTTTGCATTGTCGATCTACGTCCATCGTGCCTTATCCGCCGAGCTTCTTTCGCCGACGGTTGTCGTGGACTATGATTTTCTACACAATGTTTTATTTTCTTGATGTGCCATCTTCTTTTGACAACCCATCTTCTCTTGATACTTTTGGTGTATCTTCAAGTGATGCGGTGTCTTCCTCTGATGTGCCATCTCTTCGGTGTCTTCCTCTTGATGTGCTATCTTCTTTTGACAACCCATCTTCTCTTGATACTTATCTTGTATCTTCAAGTGATGCGGTGTCTACCTCTGATGTGCCATCTCTTCGTTCACTCCTTCGGCGACTCGACTAGTTTTGAAGACTCTTCATGTTACGAGGACACTCTCAAGACGCGGATTTGGATTATCATTTTTTTTAGTATTACACTTCTTCAAATGCAATGCTATTGCATACGCTTTGCATTTGAGGGAGGGTGTTAGGAAGTATTAGTATTAGTCTAGGAGTCCTTATTAGTTTATTAGTATTAGTCTATGTTTACTTTCCTTGCACCTCAAGTCATGTGTAATATATATATGCCCCTTGGACCTTCAATATAGACAAGTTGCTTTCCTAACTGAACTTGTTGCAAAAGTAAACATGGACTTGGATCAGCTACATCATCACAAAACGCCAAGACCATATGTACTGACAACCACTAAATCACTTCGCAACAAATTTTACAGAATACATTTGCAACAAATTTGTAGCTGCACAGGGATTTGCGACAAACCTAGAGCCCTAACAATAATTTGTGCTATGATAACAGAAAGCCTTTCATAGATGAAGAAACTGGGAGGAGACCCTTGGTCGTTTGGAGGCTCCCATGAGCTCTACCAATGACGGCAATGGGCGGGGAACTGCCACGTTCATTGACCTGTACAGCCTCCTCAGCTTTGCATTCAAAACCTTTGATGACCCGACTCCAGCAGTATCTGCTCTGTCAGTGTCAGGGCCTTCAGATCTGTTGCTAATGTCGGATAGAAGAGTGCGATCCTCGGAAAGCAGTTCTTCTGTTGCTTCTACTTTAGCTTGTTTGCCCACGGTCTCAGCGATGAGTTTGACACTCTCCCTGGGCTTGCAAACTTCCAAGAACTTGGATCTTGCAGTGGAACTCTCTTCTTTGACTTCGAATCTAGACAACCTGATTCGTTTCGTGCCTTCATTGCATTTTGCATCCTTCGCAAGTTCAGCATAGCCTTCAGTAATCGAGCTGTACTCATGCACTTCATCTTCACTAATATCGACTCTGATGCCATCAATGGATTCATAGTCGTTCTGAAACTCAGGTTCTAGTACCGAACCATGGAGCTCTTCTGTTGCAGCTTGAGTTGAATCAATCACACCGGCAATGCCCTTGTCAAATTTAACGTAACTCCACAGCTTGTAGGATTTTGTATCTGAATTCTGCAATTCCTCCTCAAATTTAACCTCCTCGGCCACTTGAACACTCTCATACTCGTCTTTCCACAGTTCACAGTCCTGAGGTAATCCAAACCTTGCTCTCCCAAACAATGTCACCGGCTGCGCCACTTCAATTGCAAAATCTTGTAACACTGGTCCTTCATCTTGTAATACCTGGCTGCAAACAGCAGAACAAGTGTCTTCCGACTCCTCTTCCTCTCTCTGCTTAACGGCTTCTACTGTGGTTATCGCCGCCTGTGGTGAGCCTGTGACAGTTGGATTTCCATGAGGTATTCTGAGCAACTTCCAGATGGGATCATCGGGGCTTAGCCGGGACAGGAAGCAGTGTTTCTTGACATAGGCCAGATCCATGGCAAGGCAAGGAGGTGTTGTCGAGATGACCCATTTAGGCCGGAGGAATCGCAGGGCATGCTCCAGTTCCTCGCGAGACGAATGCATGGTCAAGCACACATGCCACACCCCAAATTCATCCTGCATAGGCTCCGTCAGCGCCGGCTTCTGCTTCAGCGACGCCTCTGGTGCCGCATAGTGCGCGTACCACTGGGTAGAAGGCCTGATGATGAGGGGCTCAGGCTGCTGCCTCGCCCGTGCTAATGCAAGCATATCCGTCGCCCGCTCCGACAACCGGGGGAATTCAATCACCTGAAAGCGAGAGGAGGCGTCCTCGGTGAGAATTTCCGGTGCGACCAGCGAGAGGGTGTGGTAGCACTCTGAATTATTGTCCCTGTCGATGTATATCTTCGACCCGAACGCCCTGGACACCTCGATTAGTATCTCCTCCTGTCCCAGCATGTCGGACACGAGATATACAGTCGGCGCATTAGGGTGCTCCCAGATGCAATTGATCACCTGAAAAAAAAAATGTGATGAGACACACAGGTTCAGTTGCTGGTCTGATTTACTGATGAAGCAGCACACATACCTGACGTATGGAGGCCTCCTTGGCCGGAAATTGCAGCGGGCACTTGGCAAACGTGCAGTCCAGGAAGAGGTAGTCGATGCGGCACGACGGCGGCGCCTGGCTTGCTCCTGGTGCCTCCGCGGTGATGTACCTGAACGGCAGGCCCTGGATGCAGTCGGGGGTGAGGCGGCAGTCGCCGGTGTGCAGGGCATTGCCGAAGGCGCCCTCGAACAGGAACATCACTGCGCCTGCGAGCAGCAGAAGGATATAGAATCGGCCGCAGTGGTAAGGGGATTAGCGAGAATGGGAAGAGGACGGCGTTGGCGGACGGACCAGGGCAGTGGTTGGCGTCGAAGGCGGTGACGGTGAAGTCGCCGTCGGGATCCGGGACGAGAACCGGTGCACCGAGCTCCATCTCCACGAACGCGTCCGCCCCAAGCTTTGGAGAGGGGAAATTTTCCAAGAAACGCGGTAATGGAGATGAGATGAAAAGAGACGAACAAGGTACAGATGGGGAGAGATGAGATGTAGGTTGCTGCTTACCTGAGGAAAGATGTGGCGGGCGATGAGGACGGTGAGGCGCGAGGCGTAGACGGCGCCGGCGGCGCTGGTGGTGGTGATGCCGGCGAGGTGGTCGCGGTGGGCGTGGGTGAGGAAGCGATGGCGCTTGAGGGCGGAGGCGGGGGTCCAAGTGTCCACCGCGAAGGGCAGCCCCCTCGGCAGCTCGATCGGCATGGCGTCTCTCTTCCTCCCACGACCACGGCGGCTGGCGGCTATCTCCCTCTCCCGGTCTCCCCTCTGTTTCCTCGCAGTTCTGTTTTGGTGGAGGGAACCGCGAATTCTTTTAGCGCGCCCTCCAAAAGAATTGCGTTTTTGGCGCCAACAGTTGCAAACAGTTCCTTTCAAGTTCCAAAAGAATTGCGTTGTTTTTACATCATCAATTTGAAGCACCAAAATACACATCATCTATTGGAGATGCTTATAAAAAAATCGAATGATTCTGCTGTAGAAAGAAAGGGTCGGCAGCTGAATAATTATAAACATCAGATTTGTCAATTTGATTAGATATCTAACCGCCTGGAGAAGAAAATGACAGCTTCTGAAATATGTACATTGCTGTCTTCAGAATCCGATTGTCCCACTCGTCACCAAACTGATCAACAACGACAATTCGAGGAAAGTTTTGATGCCCCTCGTGTACTTCTTAAATGGAGAAATACCAACCTGATCAACAACGACAATTCAAGGAAAGTTTGGATGCCCCTCGTGTACTTCTTAAATGGAGAAATACCAACCAGTTAGTCCCAGTTGATCCTGGCATAGATTTGAACCGACATTGCCTTGATCCTGGCACGCTTGGCCATCAGGACTGGCTGGCCCGCGATCTCGAAGCGACCCCTCACGTTTTTTCGAAAAGGAGGCCTTGCCTCGGCCTCCGCATCGAGTGATGCATACAGCCATATATTAATCAAACTAAGTATCCAATAAGTACAGAGAATATAAAAAGGAAAAAAAGAGATACATGACGAACATCGCGCCGCAGCCTGGAATGGCTAAAATATCAAGATGACTAAACACCTATCCTATTAATATGCCGCCATCCAAACCGGTTGAAGATACCCTGTGCTACCATCTTCCAGCGGGCACACCCAGTAACCATAAGCTCCCTGGCTACCACAGGAGTTAGTAACGACCATGTGCGGATCAGTGCGGTAATTCGGTAGATAACCTGCAAGAATTGGATATCACGAGTTCTGTTAAAAACCAGATCATTTATGCTATTCCATAAAGCCCAAAGAAGAGCACATGCTCCGACACGAATAGATTTAGCCAATTGAACATCAATTCCCTGTAACGACGTTCCGAATAACGAGTTCAAGTCAACAGGAGGAGTGATGTTAAAAGCAATGTGAATAGATCGCCAAACAAGTTTAGCCAAAGGACATTCGAGAAAGAGTTGGTGAATACTTTCTAGGCTTGGATAGAAAGAACATCTGGAACTTCCTTTCCAATTCCGTTTGGCCAAATTGTCCTTAGTTAAAATAACTCCCTTGTGAACAAACCACAAGAAAACTTTAATTCTAAGAGGGACCCTAACCTTTCAAATATGTATTGATTTTGGAATTGGTACTGAATCAATGAGATCGGAATACATGGATTTAACCGTAAACAGCTCATTTGTTGTTAATCTCCAGGAGATTCGATCACACCTATCAGAAATATTAACCTCCATTAATCTTCTAACTAGATGCAACCAGGAAACCCATCTATCCCCAACTAAAGATCTGCGGAATTGAATATTAAGTGGAATCTCCCGCAATACAGCCGCAACTGTCACTTGTCGACGTTGGGCGATATGGTACAACCGCGGGTATTGAACAGCCAGAGGCGATTCTCCTAACCAGGTGTCTTCCCAGAATCTAGTCAATTCCCCATTTCCAATGATGAACCTCGATCTATGGTAGAATGAGCTTTTTACCCGCATTAGACCCTTTCAGAATGGCGAGTCAAAAGGTCTCGCTTCTACCTGCGATAACGATTTGGAGTGCAGGTACTTGTTTGAAAGAGTTTCCACCCACATTCCATTGGTTTCCATTGACAATCTATACAGCCACTTGCTAAGCAGACATTTATTTTTAGTTTCCAAATTTTCAATACCTAATCCTCCTTGATCTTTAGGACGGCAAATAATATCCCATTTCGTCAATCTATATTTAGTCTTAACCTCATCACTCTGCCAGAAAAAGCGAGAGCGGTAAAAATCCAATCTTTTCCGTACCCCGACAGGTATTTCAGAAAAGGATAGGAGGAACATAGGCATACTTGTTAATACCGAATTCACCAAGACTAATCTGCCTCCATAAGAAAGAAGCTTGCCTTTCCAAGTAGTAAGTTTCTTTTCAAACCGTTCCTCGATACATTTCCACTCCGCATTAGATAGTTTACGATGGTGAATGGGGATTCCTAAGTATGTAAAAGGAAATTCCCCTGCCACACATCCGAACAACTGGTTATATATGTGTTGTTGCTTTTTGGCTTCCCCAAAACAAAACAACTCACTTTTATTAAAGTTAATCTTCAACCCAGACAACTGCTCAAAAAGGCACAAGATGAGTTTGAGGTTTTTGGCTTTGAGTAAATCGTGCTCCATAAAGAGAATCGTATCATCAGCATATTGTAGAATTGAAACTCCCGCATCCACCAGATGAGGTACTAATCCAGAAACAAGGTCTTTTTCGTTAGCTCTCTTGATCAACAGAGCCAACATATCCGCAACGATATTGAAGAGAATGGGAGACATAGGGTCACCTTGTCTTAATCCCTTTAGTGTATGGAAGAAGTGACCAATGTCGTCATTGACCTTGATCCCGACACTCCCTCTTGTGATAAAGGAATCTATGTGTTTTCTCCAAACCTCATCGAACCCCTTCATCCGCAATGTTTGTTGCAAGAAAGACCATTTGACTTTGTCATATGCCTTTTTCAAAATCCACTTTAAAGATAACTCCATCTAGTTTCTTTGAGTGCATTTCGTGCAGAGTCTCATGTAGAACCACTACCCCTTCAAGTATATTACGCCCAGGCATAAACGCTGTTTGCGAAGATAGCACCACAGAGTGTGCCATCTTCGTTAGTCTATCCGTTCCAACCTTTGTGAAAATTTTGAAACTAACATTAAGCAAACAAATCGGGCGAAACTGCTCAATACGAGACGCTCCTTCCTTCTTTGGTATCAACGTAATAGTACCAAAATTCAAATGGAAGAGTTGGAGATTGCCAGCATACAAATCATCAAACATAGCCATAAGGTCCTTCTTAATGATGTGCCAGCAGTGTTTGTAAAATTCTGCCGGAAACCCATCCGGACCAGGAGCCTTACCACACTTCAAACCTCCTATCGCATCTAACACCTCTTTCTCCGAGAATGGAGCAGATAGAGACTCATTATCAGCCACCCCAACTTGGGGAATATCTGCTACCTGGTACTCGTCCATAGTCACAAAACTATCTTGATGAGCACCAAACAACTGTTTATAATAGTTAGAGATATATAATTTTAGGTTCTCATGACCAACTATGGTGCCTTCATCCTGTTCAAGCTGCACTATCCTCTTCTTTCTGTGCTTGCCATTAGCTATTAAATGAAAGAACTTAGTGTTATTATCCCCAAGAATAATAGCTTTAACTTTAGCTCTATTCGCCCACTTCATCTCCTCCTATCTGAGAAGAGAACGGAGCCTTTGTTCAGCCTCAAATCTTAGTTGACGTTCATTTTCATCCAAAACAGAGATCTCTGCTTTTCTATCCAGCTCATCGATAAAGTTTAAGAGCCTATCTCTCTCATCTTTATATGTCCCCGAGACATGCTTGGCCCAACCGCGAAGGTATTGTCTCAGGTGTCTAATTTTATTTTGCCAACGTTGTATACTCGTTGAACCGCCCAAAGACCTATTCCATTCCCTGTGAACCAGGTCCATAAATCCCTCCCTTAAGAACCAGCTGGACTCGAAAGAAAAACTATCTCGATTACCCAGGTATAACGCATCCCCAGTATCCAACAACAAGGGGGTATGATCCGAGATCGCCCTTTGGAGTGCACGAACCGTAACCAAAGGAAACTTCTGTTCCCAGTCCACACTGGTAAGAACTCTATCTAACTTCTCAAAAGTTTATTTGGGAGGGAATTTGCCCAAGTGAAATTCCTACCTGTGAGTTCTATCTCCCGTAGTTCTAGGCTCTCAATAATAGTATTGAACAAGAATGGCCATCTACCATCAAAATTGTTATTATTCTTTTCATAGGCCCAACGGATAATATTAAAATCTCCACCACTCAGTAAAGGCAGTTGTTCATCACATATGCGAACTAAGTCGGCCAAGAATTCAGATTTTAGTTCAGGCTGAGCGGCCCCATACACCGCTACTAGAGCCCACGTGAAACCATCCAATTTGGATGTAATCTTGAATTTAACCGCAAAATTGCCGAACACTACTTCCCTAACATGGAGTGTATCACATCTAACTCCAAGTAATATCCCTCCAGACCTTCCTGTTGGTGGAAGACAGTGCCAATCAAAGTCAATCCCTGTTGAGAGGGATCTCAGAAACTGAGAGGAGAACTTATCTCTCCCAGTCTCTAGGACGGCAATAAAGTCGAGCTTGTGCTCCGTCGTGGCTTCAGCGAGGAATCTAGTTTTAGCCAAGTCGCGTAGACCTCTGCTATTCCAAAAAATCCCTCTCATCTTTCAGCATAGAATTTCTTAGCAGTCTTAAAGCATGCACTCCTACGAATAGCAGATACCGGATAAACTTTCCTATTCCAGATCCGTTTAATTTTCTGCCCTTGACCCTGGTCCATATAACCATGATCATCGGAGTCATTATGACCAACACCCTCGTCACCTAAAGTGTTATCAAGAACCGAATCCTGACCTTCATTAAGCTCATCTATAGGGTATAGATTCTGACATAAAGAATTCAGCCCCCAAGGTTAGAAATCTCTGCATCTGTCATTGGTTTAACCGCGGCTAAATTCCTAACAATATCCAACGCCCTATCAACCTCTAGGTCTAATAATTTATTAATAGATTTCGCAACTTCCGCATTCGTATTACCAAGCGAGACCCCAATGGCTGACGCTTTTTCAATAATTTCAGGAGATGTAAACTGCAAAATAGAATGCTCCAAATTAACCGACATACCTGTTGACGATTCAGCATCCTTCAATTTTGCAATCCTAGACGCCCGATCCATCTGCCAATCATCCGCATCTGGCTGGCTCTGAATCCGGTCGCTAACCCTCCGGTCCGACGTCTTAGGATCTGGAATACCCCCAAACTGTATGACCGCATCCTCAGAAATATGAGGTGACTCCAGCAGCGGAGCCGTCGAAGAATCGACGACCATAGTCCCTGCGTGGGTGGATATACTAGAAAATCCAGAAACCTCCTGCACTGACCCCATACTCGGCACAGAGAGCACTGTCCTATCATCCTCCTGTTTGACCTGCAGCAGGTAGCGATCCAAAGAAATCGGCTGTAGACCCACAGCCGGGGAGGAAGGTTGCACCGATGCACCAGCAGCTTGCTTCCCAAAGGACCTCTTCATCTGTGAATCGCCGAGTCTGACCGGCACCGCGTCAGGCAGGAATGAACCAAAGCGTAGCTGAGCCCCAGGAGTCACATCCCCCCTGCTGCCGGCTCAGTCTCCCCCTCCTTCGAATCCAGTGCAGCCGACCCAGAAGCAGTAGGAAACTGAGAAGGAAACTGTCCCTTATCTGCATTACCAGCACCGGAATCCCCGTCCATGTCCGGCATGTCAACCCCTCACGTGAAGACGCTCCAGGAGAGGGCAACTATCAATGATAAATGCCAGCTCTTCGTCGTTCACGCTGCAGCGTGTGAGGGCCAGGTCTCGCAGCCCTTGCAATGTCGCGATCCCAAGTGTCTGTTCCTTGCTCCCATGGCATAGCTCGAGGCACTCGAGTTGATTGCATGTTTTACCAATGACTTGATACAAATCCCACGTGACACTTCTCCGGTAACCCCAGAGCACGATTTTCTCCAGCAGAGGGAAACTTAGTATCGCCTCGGCCAATCCTTCTTTCGTGATCCTATAGCACTTCACAAGGTCAAGGTGCCTCAGATTGGGCGACCTGCAAAAGCAACACCTGCCTCTTAGCAGCCCATAATGAACATGGTTACAATTACATCCTTGCTGGTGCATTATCTGTAACTCTTGCTTTTTTAGTTTCTCTTTATACATACCTTTGTTTTTTTTTCTTGTAATTAATAAAAAAAAAGATACAGTAGAATGCTTCATTTCATTGTTTCCGCGAAAAGAAACATTAGTGATGCATTTCAATATAGTAAAGCAATAGTGTCACTGCGTGAACGATATCATCTCAAAGGTTTGATGATGAAAGATCAATCAACTGAGTTGTGACGTGAAGCGTGGTACGAGTATGCACACCCCAGCATTTGATTTGAACCCAGTCATGAAACTTCAGTTTTGTAATAGAAAATATGTGCTACCTTTGGTTTAAAACACAATAGCAATGTAAAGGTAGCATTAAGAATCCTTTTACTTGGCTTTAGAAACAAGCAAAGATACCTACTGCTGAAATCAACTTAAATCTGTATGAAGATGACACTGATAATAATAATTGGGACATTTATTCAATACAAGAAGAATTATCTTTTTTTTTCATCTAAATTCCTCACTCTATCAACAGTTGATTTGACCTCATATAAATCCATGACTTAAAATGTTAAAACCTTCTAAAATAGATATCTATCACTGCATAAGATAGCAAAATTAAGGGGATTTGCATTAAGTGCTAAAACATAAATTTCAAGCCCGAAGTATAATTAAAATTCTAGAACACAATCTAGTACTGAGATAAGATTACCTGTCCGCTATGTACTTGAGGAGCTTATCAGTAAGAAAATACTCTCCCACGAACACCTCTATCCGCCCATCAGAACGGTCGATAGCCACATTCAACATTGCCAACAAATCATTTGTGTTCATGCCAACGATCTCGTGGCGCTGCATGTGCACGGTTCGCCACAGATCAGGTTCCTTGGCCGCCTCGAGCCATGAGTGGCAAACAAGGCCCGCACCCATGAGAAGATCCACGACCCCTAGATTGGCAAAAATTGAATAAAGGGCATCAAAAGGCAGCTCCGACCAGTCCCTGGTAGGTCGCTTTGGCAAAGGCAGGGCGTCCATTTCCTAAGGACACCTGAAACTGAAAACACAATTATTACTATAGCCACCCAGTACATCCAGAGATGAGAATCAGGTGAAGAGTTAAATAGGGGCATGCGTGTATATATTCCCAGAGCCAGGAAGATGGAAAGTTGTACCTGAATATTTTTCTTCGTGTGAAGATCAATGGCTGTGTTAGTTTTCTTGGAGCTTTAGACACAGTCTATGGAGGCAAGGCACGCTGTTAATTTGCAGTGAACTGAAGAAGTTGAAAAGTTTCTCGAGTCCCCAGCCACTATACAAGAGTAAACAATTAACAAATTTTAGTTTCACCCATCATAAGCACTCCCAATGCATCATCTCTTACTGCAGCCTCCTAGGGCATGGTATATATTTAGATACAACTACCCCAATGCATTATGCCTTATATGTTGCATCCAGAGCTTGCATTTAATTTATTTTAGGATCATGTTTGAGCTCCAAAACTATGGCCTATTTGTGGCATCAGCTAACCGACTCATGTTTGCTGACACATGCACATAGTTCATACACTAATCCCTAACTATGGCCTATTTGTGGCATCAGCTAACCGACTCATGTTTGCTGACACATGCACATAGTTCATACACTAATCCCTTCGCATCCATACACGCATCCATCCACTACAGAATATATAACCCATTCATTAGTTCAACTGATGCATCTAATCACATTCATACATGCATCCGCTACAAAATTCACAAGGTGTGCATCCACTGAAACATATGAGCAAGTGACACTTAAGATTACCAGATGGAAGAATCTTCACAAAGGCTTAGAAGCTTCACGACATCCAAGAATCCAACGTGCTTTCACCCAGTCAAAAAAATACTTTCAGCTTCACGTCGCAGACGATGCCCTTCTTATCCTCAGGTCGTGAGTAAAAGAGAGTGAAAACTGCTGCAGAAAAGATAGTAAGTAAATGCATATGTAAGATAGTATCTAGTTAGCATCTTTGGTAAAAGATCATAATTAATTAGCCTCTGACTGAACTTGGACACATGAAAAGTGATAATGGGGCACTTTTCAAATAACAAATGTCAAACAAAAGAATCTGGTTACGCTTGGTTTGACGACAATGCATGGTCAGCTCATCCGTCAACTTGTAACCTCACAATTTATTATGACCCAAGCTTGTAAGCAGAACTTAAACTACATGAGAGGTCTGGATCAATAACTCAAATGATCCAGCAATGAGACATCAAAGCCATTACAGAGCTGCACTTGCACCAATAGCAAACTGGGATAATCAATACAAAGATACAAAGAGAAATGGTGGAAGAACACAGATTAGGTATCAGAAGCGAAAATTGGTTGGAAATACGTAGCTAGACAAACGCTGAGTGGGCAAAAAAGTGTGCAGGAAGGGTGCTCATTTCTAGAAGTAGCTTACATTGATGATCCTATCACTTGTTTGCAGGTTCTCATACCTTGTGATTTAATGAAGCAAAAATCTGCTACTCCCTCCGTCACGATTTAGAAGGCACTGTTAAACTTGGGTGTGTTTCCAAAATAGACAAGGTTTAAGGTGCGAAAGCAATTACTCATATTAATTAGTACTAGTATTACTCATGCATGTGCCCTCCCAATTTGCTGCTCACGGTGGAGTTGATGCATGCATGCATGCGCTGGTTATTAACTCGGCTGTGGGAACATCAAACGCTTATTTTCTCAGTTGATTAGGCGCATTAGCATCTACACCTGCTACATCTCACAACCAATCGATGACTACCTTGGTCGCAGAGATTTTCCAACCGTGTCTTCTAAACCGTGACAGAGGAAGTAATAAATTTACAACATTGTAAAGATAACTTCCCTCCAAAAAGAAACATTTGTACAAAGACATCTTCCCTCCAATGACTTGATTGGCAAATTAAAAAAATAATCTCTAGTCACTTACAGAATACATTTCCCTTTACAATGTACTCCCTCGATCCCAAAATTCTTGTCTAAGATTTATGTAGATATGAATGTATCAAGTCATGTTTTAGTATTTAGATACATTTATTTTTAGACAAACCTAAGACAAGAATTTTGGGACGGAGGGAGTATTTGACAAGAAGGGTCCATATACTAGTTAGATAACTACTTAATCCTTTTTTTAGAGACTGAATTATTAGCTATTGATTCCGTTCATTTGACAAGAAGGATCTGCATTTCATACTAACATGCTACCTCAGTTTATTCAAGTTAGAACTGCTAAAGAGGATACATACAAAAGCCAACCTTATCTTCTTCTTCTTTTTTTACCTTTGTTATAACCCAAATCATAACGAGTGAATGTAAGCGCATATGGCCACCAGGGCAACGGGGCATTGCGCCGTGGGAACAGCGTTGATGCCGTGCGTGTGCTAGCGCCTAGCGACGCGATGACGCAAAGCTACGTAAGATGCATCGATCGGGTCATGCCGAGCTCCCTCGCGCCATAGTGGACTTGTTATGGTTGGCAGGGTTTAAGCGGGAGAGAGAGAGCTGCGAGGGCGCGAGAGAGCCGGCCGTGGGGTCCTTTCCCACGGCCGGGCAAGAGAAAAAAGGGTTTTTCTTCTTAATTCTTGCCTCATTAGATTAATACATCTCCTCTTCATATATAGAGAGGTTTACTTGACTCTCAAGTAAGGCTTATGTCGGGACCCCGATCCTAAGGCATAGTTATCCAGCCTGTAACACATTGCATCTCTTTGCGGTCTCACGCACGGTTAACTTCACGGCTGCAGCCTTACCTTAGCCGGGACCGTTTGCGTCTTTTGACTCACGTATACAGTAGTGTCGCTAGCATTCCAATGTCAAAGAACCCGGATCGACAAGTCTAGTCACAAACCAAAGTGGCAGTACCGCACAAGGACAGACATACATGACCCAACAAAGCAGGTGTCGGTCACCGGTGAGTGTAGACGAGTCGTAGCAAGCTACAAGGACTCCATTACATCGCGTGACATTTCCCCAAAGGGGACAAACACATCAGCTAAGAAGGACACATGCCGGTCAACCAATGTGTCCGGAGCAGTAGCGAACTACCAAGGCTCGTTGGATCACAAAGGGGCATTTCCTTGTAAGGAGTGCTACTAAAGTTCACGACTAGGTAATCGAACCCCATACATATCAAGTATGACACACGTACGCATGACATACCGATATGTATAGATACATCGATGGCATCACAACATAACCATAAACATAGAAGCTTTATTTAAGAGGCTCAGAAGAGCCACATACATAATATTACACATTAAGGGTCTCACGACCCATAATAGCAGTCATTCAGTTACAAGCCAGCGGAAGAGTTTAAAACTGTCTGAGTACAGGCAGGGCAGCTAGAAGGCACATGGCCTGACTATACTACAAACCCAACGTAGGACCAGATCGTAGCTGGGACACCAGCTACTCGTCGTCGTCGATGTCTACGAAGAACCCTCCATTAGGGTCATTAGCAACCTCTGCAACATTTATTAAGCAAACATGAGTACGAAGGTACTTAGCAAGACTTTAGGATAACTATCTACTCATGCAAAGTATCAATAAGGTATTGTGGGGTTTCATGCGGACAACCAGCATTTGACTCGTGGCTAGACAACTTGCATTTTTAAATAATTTTGACAACTTGATTTCTCGCACACGAGTCCACTAACACCACAACAATACACCATCGTGGAATCATTCCGTCTCCATACGGAAATTCCGTCCACGACACTCACGCTTATCTTGACAATTTTATGAGTAGCCATTGAAGTTATCTATGAACAACATATGTCTCCAAGTAGTCCATATCCGCGGACGCGACTATTCGAATAGATCATAACCCTGCAGGGGTGTACTTCGTCACACACGCTCTCGCCACTTATCGCCATGTGCACGTCATGCACCTCGGCAACCTTCAAGCGGAAGCCCAGCGAGGGAGTCGGCCACGACCGTTAGCCACACTAGTACCTAGTCCAGGTTTATCGCCTATCTGAGAGTAACCCGTACGGAAGTCCCGCTGAGGTTTCCGCCACGGCCTCAAACGATGTGCGCAGGGTTCCCAAGCCCACCATCCGGGTGTCACTTGGTACACCGTGCCACTGCCTACCGCATCATAGCCCACCTCTCAGGTCAACACTATGCACGGCCTCCAGCATGACTATAAACACCAGAAACTACTTGCAACTCCTCGACCGAGTACTAAGCGATTAATAAGTCGAGAGGGTCAATTAAGTATCCCAACGTGTGGTAGTATCTAGTCTTGGATTACATACACGGAACTTAGTTCCTAAGGACGGTTCCAATGAAACAACCCGCCATGTACTCCTACACAGCCTTTCACCGGTACCTTTACCAAATCAGGTTCAACACACAAACTTTGCTTACCGAACACATTCTCACAATTCTGTTCATCTCCCAGATGACAGACCATACACAACTCTAAGCATAGCATGCATAGCAGGATAAGGCACATCATGGCTCAAGCAACTACCAGGTATGCTAGGTTGCAAGGTTCGGCTATTTACTATGACAAGGATAGGTCATGCAAAGGAAGTAGGTTCAACTAACGTGGCAAAAGCAGTTTAATCATTTGATCCTAATGCAATAAACAAGTGCAGGAGCAAGAACATGGGATTTATCGGGATGATCAAAATGGTTGCTTGCCTTGTTGCTCAGAGGAGGGACAATATCCGTCAGACGGATATTCGGTGGAATCCGGGGGTGCGGAGCCTACCGAAATGAATGGCAACAATCAATAACAATCATATGCAAACAAGATGATGCATGAGCATGGCATGAGAATGCAAGGTGATAAACTATTATAATCAACATGTATTAGGTTTGAAGTTGATTTGAATCACATTCAAATATCAATTCAAACGAGGTATTCTCGGATACCGATTTAATTGATTCGACCTGATGCTCAGATCAACCTGATGTTAACATGCATGGGATGTTTTATGTTAATTTGCTGGTTTGTTATTAGAACAATGTTTGATCATGTCAAACAAAAAGAAATTTAAATACTTTCCATATTCCATTTATAAAGTATTTATAAGAATTGACTTATTCATTAATCTACATGTTTGGGTTCTATAACTTTTTCAAACATGATTGAAAATAGCATATTCAGATTCCTTAAATTTTTCTGATACTTTTTTATATATAAATTATTTTCATTGGAGTTACAGATTAATTTCTATGAATTTTTGAAGTTTTAAACATTTATGGAATTATTTTTATACTGGAAATCCTTTTACTGCATCAGCAGGTCCAACTGGCCGTTGAAAGTCAAACCTCACCAGTGGGACCCACTGGTCAGTGTCTCTGGTCAATTTTAGATTAGGATTAATCTTATTTAGTTAACTAAACTTACTGGGCCCACATGTCAGTGTCTTATTAATTTAATTAATTTTATTTTCTTTAATCACAAACTCCCAGAGGCAGGCCCCACTCGTCAGTGGCTCAGGCCAGCTGAGATCCACCGGCGGCGAGGTCGTCCTCGCCGGCGGGGAGCCTCCGGCGACCACGAGTACGGTGGAGGGCATCGGAAACTCACCTCCGACGGCCAAACTCACGGCTGAGACCACAGGAGGAACGACCACTCGATGGCGCGCACGATGGGACAAGCCCCAGGGGTTGGGGTGGCCGGAATCAACGCCGGCGACGAGCTTGGCGGCGACCAAGTTCGGCCATCGTCGAAGCCATCGAATACGGGGTCAAAACGCGCGGGGCTGGGCACCTAACGCATCTACATGATGTCCTGAGGCTGTTGGTAGCCTCAGACGGACCAACACTTCACCGGAGGCCTACCGGCGACGAGCTGCAGCGGCGGTCCTCGTCGGGCTCCGATGAAACTAAGCCTAGAGGAGGGGATCGACGGGGAGAGCTTAGGGGAAATGACCGCATGCTCACGGGGAGTGCAGAGCAGGGCTTAGACGGCTCGGGGAAGGGCTGAGGGCGACGAATCGAGCAGAGCTCGCCGGCGGCCGAAGGTTGAAGACGACGGTGCCGTGGGTGTTGCAGGGCTCGGGGAGGCTTCAGCTTCTGCAGAGAGGACCAGATCGACGAGGCGGAGCTAACGGCGTGCTCAGAAAGAGGATCCTATGGCTAGGGGCACGGGCAGCTCGAGCTCGAGCTCCTGTCCATGGCGGCAGAGGGGATCAAGGGAACCGAGAGGAGAGGGGGAAGAATGAGCTGGGGAATGGATAGCCACGGGCTCGGGGAGCTTATCCCCGAGCTTGCCAGCGCGAGGCGGCAGCCAGGCAGGCGCACAGGTGCGTGGCTGCGCCGGAGTACGCGGCGGCCACCTCCTGCTGCCCACTGGCGCGGGAGGAAGACGACAGGAATAGCTAGGCCGGGCTGAGGTGAGCGACAGGTAACTTCCTTCCCATTTCTTTCTGTTTTATTTCTGTTTTAATTGCTGACATTGATCTACTATTTATTTCAGCTCCCAAATAATTTGTAAAAACTATTTTAAACACACCAGAATATTTGTTGGAATATTTTCAACCATTCTCAAAGTTTTCAATATTTTTGAAAGTTTAAAGTTTCTGATTTCAAATTTAAAACTTGAAACGAGTAGCTTTTTGCATTTATTTAAAATGCTTAAAGTGTCAAGAAAATGGTTTTCTTCATTGCTCATTTACTTTCATGATTTATCAGAAAGTTTGAACTTTTCTTGAGGCCATTTTGGGTTCATTGATTTTAACTAGTTTGAGATTTCCTTTATTTAAAGAAGTGGCTAGGGTTTGAGTTTTTTTCCTTCACCTCTTTCTTTGATCTTGTTGAAAATTTCTTAGATGCAATGCAAAGAAGACATAAGCACAAGACTAACTTGCTTAAGGTGTCAGGGATGTGACAACTTACTTGACCCCTAAGCAAACCCTAAGACTAACGGACCCAGGCCCATCACATACTCTAACACTACACCCCACCTGGACATGCAACTCGTCCTCGAGCTGCAACCTAACGACGATTCGACCCCACACAACCCTAACGCGTAAAAAACAAGCCTTTTACATCCCGGCCTATTGTACTGACCTGAAATAAGCTAACCCGAATGAGACTCCGACTCTTTATTTTTGACTTCGAACGATAAGGTGAGAATCCTTCGTGCGTCGAACTTGTGCGTTTGCAGCCCCCTGGATCCCAAGGACACCATCGGGACCAAGGGAGCCCTCGCGGCGGCCGGCGGCGGAATGCAGTGGTGCTACGCGGTGCGCTCCTGTCGATGACACCATGTCTTCTCCCCGCCGGCCGACTGTCGATGTCGCAGACTTGGAGGTCGTCGCCCGTGGGAAAAACAGCATGCTCGCCGCCCGTGGGGGAAACCGCATGCCGAAGATCCCCCACGCAGCGGACGAGATCGAGGTCCGTTGCACCGTGAAGCGCAACTTGGTGGAGCTGCAGCTGCAAATCACGCATCTCCTGCACATGCCGACGTGCTAGGAGGCCGCGTGCAGCAACCTGCAGCCTCACCACCGTCGACACGTGGTGGGTAGCGATCCAAGCCGGAAGCGGTGCCGACGACGGCTGAAACTTGATCTGTCGGATGGGATTGTCCTGGGACGGCGGTGGCGCTGCTGGGAACGAGGTCGTCGCAGTCCCGTCGTAGGGCATCCCATGCTGGAACGTGATGACCAGCGCCATGGTCGCAGCCGAGGGCGGCGACGGCGGCTGTGCAGGGCAAGTAGGCGGCACAGTGGAACACGGGGCCGAGACACGGTGGACCAGGAAGGATCCTGGGAGTGGATCAGGAGGCTGCCGGGGAGGCGGGGTGTGGCGGGGCGGGTTGTGTGGTGGGACTGGTGCTAAGCGGCGGATTGCGGGAGGTAACCGGCGATGGAGATGGCCAGCCGCTGCGTGGGACAAGGCGGCAGAAGGTGTCACAGGAGGACCGCAGCGGCGGAGTAGAGCTGGGGAGTGCCGCGACAGGACTCTGGTGCGGCAGAGAGAGGTTGGCAGGACCGCCGGAGGAGAAGGCCCCGTTCTTTTGGTCGATTCCCCCGGAACCTCTCTAGGATTCTCACATAATCTTGGTTTTGATTTGAGGGCTGCTACGCATCCGCCGGAAAACATCATCCACCTTCATAGTCGTCTTAGCATGTACTGTCTGATCAGCGCGCCGCGTTTCGGCTCGGCAACGGTAATTCCTGAGAGATGCTCGAGTTTCTAAAACAATCGCTTTGTTGTAGTTTTTTTTCGCGCGCTTCGGCTGGACATCAGGTAATTTCTGAGACAACGCTCGAGTTTCTGAAACAATCGCTTTGTTGTAGTTTTTTTTCTTCGTTTTTCTGTAACATACCGTCCGTCTGAGTCGGTAGGCCAGCTCGTATCCTACCTCCACCTTTGAGCTCTCTCCTGAGCGCCGCCAATCCCCGTCGCCTGTCGGGGCCATGGCCGGTGGGCACAAGCTAAAGCAGTTTGTGGATGTCTCCATGAGAGCTAACTACCCTGTTGCTTGTGTGTGTGATGTATGAGGCTGGATGGCTAAAAGGAAGAAGGCATGAGCAAAAAAGATGTGGAGGAGAGTAGTCGAAGGAGAAGATAAGGTAACAGATAAAAGCGGTTGACAAACCCACTGGGACATATGTCATCAATGGGAGGAGGGAAAGCAACGAAAATATCAGCCGGCTGACAACGATCATTTTCCTTTTGATTTTGTGAGAATACATGCCGCGGCCCGCATCGTAAAACAAGTGATATTTGCTCAATTTGACCCGTATGTCATATAAGTAGAACAAAAAATTATAAATTAAACATAAGATCAAATAAATATCTTTTAATTATCTAAAACATAAATTACAATAATTATTCAAATTACCGAATTAAAGTAATAATTTAATACAAAAATTATTCTGAATACAACAATGATACAAATGAAATGAATTGGCTTGAATTCAACACACATGAATTAAATGAAATGAATTAAAAAATGTTAGTAATTACTATCCATGCCTTTGTCAAGGATACTCAATGAGATTTTCATAAAGCTGATAGTGGGTGTTTGCGTTCTCAATCTGTCGATATGTCTAAATGAATGCTTGTATTGTGTTAGAGTCTCTAGCTGACTTCACACGGCTACGGACATTGTCATAGAAGAATTTCAAGTTCATGTCCCACTTATCTTTGAGGATCATGTTATGAAGAATCACACAACAATTCATGATGTTCTTCACAGTTCGCTTGTCCCAAAAATGAGTGGGCCATGAATAATGGCAAACCTTGATTCCAAACCCCAAATGCTCTTTCAATATATTTTCGGGGAGCCTCTTATACCTTTGCAAATTCAATATGCTTCCTAGCGCTGGGTTTTTTATGCTTTTGACAAAAATACACCAAAAAGGATAAATACAATCTGCAAGATAGTATCCCTTGGTGTACTCATGTCCATTCACCGTATAGTTGCAAGCGCGAGCATCACACTAGCACGTCTAGCAAACAAATAAGACCGTGGCAACACATTGCTATCATTGAGAGTACCCGGCATACCAAAAAAGCAATGCCAAACCATAAATCCTTGGATGCTACAGCTTCTAGCACAGTTGTTGCATCACGAGACTTGCCACAATACTGCATGTGCCATGCCTTCAGACAGTTTTTCAAGTCCAATGCATGCAATCAATGCTTCCTAGCGTACCAGGCCAACCTCGCCTCTCACTTGTTGTCGTCAACTTTTTTTGTCTTCCTCGTTGGGTATCACTTTGGCGAACCTACGCATTGACTCAATTGGAGTATCTTCGCCAATGCGAAGATATTCATCGGCATAGTCAGCCGACCATATGCAATCACTCGCATAACTATCGAGATTTTTTATATGATCTAAAACCCTTCAAGCCAGCGACTTTTCTCCTTTGAGTAAAAAATCGAGAATTTGCCTCGCAAGCTTGCATTAATTTTTTGTAGAGGGATCAACACATTCTATACCTTCTTCGGAAGAGGCACGATAGATATGTTGGATTCTCCGTGAAGTAGTCTTGCATGAGCATTTCGTTTCCTAGATGACGGTTGCGAGGGATGCAAAGGCAGCCGACGGTCGATCCTCGCCATCTCTTTCGGTTCCGGTCCTCGTGCTCCTTCACGACGAGCACCACCACCACCACCACCATTTGTTGTGGATGTCTCTCGAGCAGCGACTCTATGTCCGATTCGTCCGACGAGGACGAATCCTCAAGCAAAAACTCCTTGCAAGGGCTCAAATTCATCTACAAAATGGCACACCCGAGCTCGCATGAACAAATTTTCTTCTCGAAATCGACCGTTACATTGAACTAGAAAGGAGCACGAAAAGACTAACCACAGGCGGGCCAAGGGCGGCGGCGAATCGTGAATCTAGGGCGGAGGCCCCGGGGCGGTCGATTCGGGACGGCGGGCACTCGGGGGCGGCGCGGCTCAACGGATCTGGTGGGGCAGTGAGGCGGCGCGGTGGAGCTGGGTCTGGAGCGATCCGATGGCATGATTCCGGTGGCAGATATGACCAAAAACGCATGCGGCGGGTGGGGCAGTGGCGGTCTCGCGTGGCTGCGGGGTTGGGAGGGGAACTAGCGGAGGCTGAAATGTCCCTCTCGTCAACCGCTTTCGTGAGATACAGGGTGCCGACGGAGCGGGGGGCTGGGTATTCGCGGGTCGGAGGGGGAAATTTACTGCGCCCCTTAAAAAATTGCGGGTCAGGGGGATATAAGGGGTATGTTGGGGTCACTTTTTCAGCAGGAAACTGTAGACTGGAGGTTATTTTACAGGACAGGGGAATATAAGGGGTGTGCTAGAGTTGCTCTAACTTCGCCACAACTAACCTTAGGTAAAATGTGTCTGCCATAAAAAGTGTGGCTAACAAAATGACCACCACTAATCTGGTAAGACTTGGCAAAAAATTGAGCCTATGACATGTGGACCATATAACTAGAAAAGTGTGTCAAGCCACAAGTGTGGCAGTGAACCGAACACATGCCTAAGATGTTGTGGCATGACTAAGGTTGGGCGTTGCAACCTTAGCATGCTTCACCAAACATGCCCTAGTTTAGGAGTAGGAAGTAGTGGTGATAGTGGCGGCATATGTATTTTGTGTAACATTTCTTTGGATAAAGAACTATTCATTGTATCATATTGAAGCATGGGTCTCTTAAACAAAGGGGAGCAAATGGTGACTCTCATGTTTTTATGGTGAAGCTAACAAAGTCTTCTTTATAAGACTTGGGATGTGATGACAAGACTATGGCTAAATCACTCTTGCGTGGGTATGTATGGAGGATTTTAAAGAGATCATCGGGAAGGAAGAACACATGGGGCTACATGAACGTGACGACACACAAATGGACATATTTGGGGAAGCCATGAACATTGTGGTCTACCTGACCTAGGCTATAAGGGCTTGGACTGGACCTGGGAGAAAGAGGTGATGGGAGGCCATTACTATCGAGGGAGCCTGGACAAGGCACTTGCCACTCGCAAACATTGTGTTCGGTTTGAAACGGTCTGAGTAGTCTTGGTGACTATTTCCGAGATGACTACGGCGGAAACTTTTACAAATTGTAGCCACACGATCCTAACGCGGCTCCATTCCACGTGGATCTGACCAGGTGCTCTCTCGCATAGTGTCATATCAACTTTATCTTCTTAATAGCTTTCTACCTGGACATGTTAAAAGCCATGAGTACATTGAATATACTTGCAAGTGAAATGTATCTCGCGGTTTCACCGAATAAACAACTCAAGTTATGCAGGCATGAGATTGCTCTCATACCAACAAACATCAACGACAACATAATAAATACTTCTATCAAGTCTTATTTACTTAAGTAAAACTATAATCCAACTTCAAGGTTTAACTAGCAATATAACTACTTGTCAATGTAAAAAACCGACAGACCTGAGGGTAGGAGGTCCCGAGCTGTCGATCTCGAACGGATGGTAACAGGAATAGGGATACGATGTTTACCCAGGTTTGGACCCTTTTGATGGAGGTAAAACCCTACATCGTGCTCTTATTTATATTGATGATGAAGTCTCGAGTACAAGCTTGATCTACCTCGAGATCGTAAGTAGTGTTCTAACCCTAAGGCTAGGTGGATGATTTGTGTTGATGTCTATCCCCTCTACGGGATAAACTCCATGGCTTATATAAACACCAATTAGGGTACCTAGGGTTACAAGGTCAGCTTCTTGGCATGGAGGGGGCGGGAGAAGTCTTGGAGCATATGTCAAGCCTTCGGCAGATGCAATCCCGATCACATCCCATCGTGTAACCTCCAAAGTCTATCTTGAGAAAGAGGAGGGCCCATTGACCCAATCCGAGGAGCCTGGGATGACTAGGTTAGTACCCCCTAGCCGAGGAGACCGTCAGTAGCCCCTGAACTGGTCTTCTATGCTGAGGATGATTCCCTTGATGAAGATAACCTCGGATCCAAAGTCCTTGGTTTGACACACGAGTTCCTCTTCATGACTTCCAAAATCAGGAACCATTCAAAAGAAGCGGCATCTTATAAACAAGACCTAGTCGAACTCATACTTTACCCGAAGAGGAGGGATAACTTAGCCTCAAAGGCCGGCCACGTATGTGTGGATAGTGCTACTCATCCTGAAAACTTTATCGAAGCAACGCACCCCATAATATGTCGAGCAGTTACTACCTACCCCAAATTGCGGCTTGATGCTCCTTTTTTACTCGCATGTCCCATCAAAGTGGAGATCGTGCCTGTTTTATTAGGGATATCATCAAGATTTTGTTTTTCCCCATATGCACAACAACGTCTTTTGCGGGGTTGGCATTTTTATCAGCACGGCAAGGGGGACTCTCGCCTTTCAACAACCTATAAGAGTGGAAAGGGGACAACGGAAACAACCACGCTCTCATTCCCCCACGTGATGCTTTGCCTAGATCCAGCACTCAGATCCAATTTTGCACCCCTCTCTCTTCAGCAAAGCAAAACTCCCCCATCCAGCCATGGTCGATGCCCTCCAAGGGCACTAGGGTGGTTCCTCCGTGATGGAGGGAACCATCCTGGAGCTTCGTGTTGCGGGGTACCTCTCCACCAAAATCGGTGCTCGCGCACCCGGCGTGTAACGACTAAGATGCGTCCCTTTCCTATTTTGGGGGCGAGGCCTCAAAAGGGAAAGGGGCGCATCTAAACGTTTCGCAAGTGAGATAATCATAACATTACCTAACTGAAAGAGTGACAAGTAGGGCATACACTTGCCATCTGTTAAGAGTATAACATATAGCTTACAGACACACACTATTCAGAGCATAGTTTAGTCCCGCTATGGACAACATGAAAACAAGTAAAACTATGAGATCCCGCATGCTGGCCCCACGATCACAACCACGGCCTCAGTCCTCCGGGTAGTTCACGTACAGTCTGCCAGAGTCCTCATCGAACTCCCACTTCAGCTGACTGTCATCAGGATCTCCAGCGTCAGTTGTACATGTACCTGTTGGTGTTTGTAGTAATATGTGACCCACGGGGACCCGTCAATCGAATGACCTTGGTATCGAATCTAGCCAAGTTATTGGGTGCGGAAGGTTAAGTGTATGAGTTTGCAACAACCTAAGCATATATGGTGGCTACCTTACGATGATCGGGATAACATATGGTGGTCTACGCAAGGCGGTCGAAGACTAGGTTGATCACTAAGTGATCCTGAACCCCTACTTACGTCAGACATAACCCCACCGTGTTCTCGATCAAAGAACGATCTCGTAAGAGACAGTCACGGTTATGCACACAGTTGGCAGTTTTATTAGAGTTACTTTAAGTTGTCTAGAACCGGATGTTAACAAAATATCCACATATGCCACATAACCGCGGGCACAACTTTCCGAAAGATTTAACCCTGCAGGAGTGCTCCAACTAGTCCATTACAAATTACCATAGGCCGCATAGTAATCCTCTATCACGAAACTCGTGATTTCATCAGATTCCTGAGAGGAAAACCTCAAATTTGAGGAGACCCAAAGTTTCACCGAAATTCCAATGTGCAAGATATATCGCTAAGGTAAGACAAATCTAGCAGGACCTCCCGATGTGTCGACGACCCCGATAAGAGCCGCGTATCTCAGTCTCAGGACACGCCGAATAAGCGAAGCGTACGGTGGCCTGATAGAGATCACCCGAGTTGCCCCAGATTGGCCCCGCACGGTGCTCTAGTTTGGGCCAACACTCATGAGGAGCACTGGCCCGGGTTGTTGATTAATACCTTGGGGTAGCTATTCCCTATGCATTTAATTATTAAGTTATTAGCAGATTAAAACCAAAGTTGGGTCCTGCCGGACAAGCCTTAACACTATACGATTTATCAAGGGGGTCCCCATAACAACCTTGAACGTGTTAGGAGCGCTCATGTAATGCCCCAGATGTAACCCTTGCCATATTTGGATCCTTTCCTATTTTGGAACCATGTTTTCAATGCTATAAGAGTTATCATTTCATGTGGCTTTGTATTGTGTCTCCATCTTGCATCATGGCATTCATTGCATTCATGGCAATCCCATTGTGTTGATGTTGCTTGATCATCATGAGTCTCATGTAATTATGAATGCTAGTGTGCTTGTGTTGATGTTGTGGTGTTTTCAAAACAATGGTGTTTCAAACAAGGTTTCAAAAACCCCTTATCTATTAATATTTGAACTTATGAATCAACTTTGTTTAAACCTGTTTTAAAAATGTTGATCAATTAGTGTTTTATCTTGTGCTTGAGGGGTATTGTCTTGGGGTTTTAAAACTTAAGTCATATAGGGTTTTTATCAACAAAACATCATATTATATTCTGTTTTGATTATAATCTAGTTGCTCCAAAAATCAGTTTTATATTTCATTTAAATAGGGCATAATTCCATTATGCCCAAAGTATTTTTATTTTGTTTTCTTCAAACCCCTATGTGGCTATGGCATTTTGTTTGGTGTTGTTTATTTTAAAAATAGAAAAAAACTTTTGTTCTTATTCAGTGAGGCCCAGGTGGGCTGGCTCCCTCCTTTTCTAGGCTGCATCTCTTCTGTCGCGAGCGCGACCTGTGGGACGACTGTCTCCTTCCTCTCGCTGTCGTCAGCCTGTACGACCGAAGCAGAGTCGCCGATCTCCTCCTCCCTCGATCTTGCGGCTTGGAGCTCGACCCCCGAGGCCATATAAGCAGTCCGTCGCCCTCTCCAGCCCTAGCCCATTCCATTTTGTCCCTCCTCTTTCCCTCGCTCCGTCAGGGGAGACCCTTCGACGCCAACGTTATGGAAGGGCTCCGATGAGCCTGGTAGCAGGCAGCAAATCAGCCTCCTCTGCCTCTTCGTCAGTGCCAGGAGGACACGGTGGCCGTGGAAGCTCCGTTCCCGCAGCAACCGGACACCGAGGACTCCTTCCACGACGTCCACGACGACGGCTTCTTCCTGTGCTTCCAGCGAGCTCCTCTACTCTGGGTCGTCGCCCTCCCTCCTATCTGCGCCGGATCGTTGCCTAGACCCTAGGTGAGCCGCACACCGTTCTCCCCCTGCTCCCCCTCTCTGTCAGCGCAAGTAGATGGTCGAGGCGATGCCCGGCCGGAGTTGAACCGTAGGAGCACGAGCAGTAGATGCCGTGACAGCTCCTCGCAGTAGTAGCAGTGCCAAGTTGGGTTTTTTACCGCGCTAGTTTCGGGGATGGAACCCCCGTGCTCCCGGCATCCCTCGCCGGTGATCATTCCCGCCGTTGAGTCCCCGTGTGCTCGCCGGCGGCCACCTCTGTTTTGGTCAGCGGAGTAGTAGGTAGCATCGAGGTGCCTGCTCAAAAGAGCAAGGAACCCCTCTCTGTCAAGTGTCTGCCCGTAGCCCGACTGGTTTAGCATGTGGGCTCGTTCGCCTCAGGTCTGGGGTTTGATCCCCCGTAGACCCCCTTTTTCTTTTCTGTGGTTTCACTAGTAGCAGTGTAGTGCAGAGAGGTTACCTTGCTTCATTCCTCTCCTCTGTCGAGAGCCGAAGGATAGCCAAGTGGTCCATAGGGGTGCAGAGGTGCACGAGGTACTTGGTTCGAATCCAGGGCCTCCCCATTTTTTTGTTTCCCCTTGTTTTTTTCCCTTTTCTTTTGCTGCAAGTAATGCTTTTGTCTTTTTAGCAAAACCAGGGTATGATATTTCTTTTAAGGCCTAGAGTTCATGTAGGTGTATGGGTATGAGAGTGTGCATGTGCTCATGAGTGTGTGTATGTATGTGGGAATGTGTATGTGCACATGAGTGTGTGTATGTATATGTGAGTGTGTGTGTGTGTGCATGTGGGTGCACATATGTACATGTGCATGAGGGCCTAGCCCTCATGTTGCACCATTCTTGTAGTGTGTGTGTGTGAGCACATGTATGTGAATGTGTGTGCTCATGCATGTGCGTGTGTGTGTAAGTGTGCATATGCACTTGTGCATGAGGGCTAACCCCTCATGCTTGCTACTCTGAAGTGATGTAGTTGTGTGTGGTGCTTGTGTGGTGCTTGTGTGTGTGTAGGTGTAGGTGTAGAGATGAAATATGAGTAGTTCACATGTGATATTGTCAAGTGTCTGTCCGTAGCCCGATTGGTTTAGCATGTGGGATCGTTCGCCTCAGGTATGGGGTTCGATCCCCCGTAGACCCCCTTTTTCTTTTCTGTGGTTTCTCTAGTAGTAGTGCAGTGCAGAGAGGTTACCTTGCTTCCTTCCTCTCCTCTTTCGAGAGCCGAAGGATAGCCCAGTGGTGCATAGGGGTGCAGAGGTGCACGAGGTACTGGGTTTGAATTGAGGGCCTCCCATTTTTTTGTTTCCCCTTGTTTATTTTCCTTTTCCTTTTCTTCTGCTGCAAGTAAAGCTTTTGTCTTTTTAGCAAAACCAGGGTACGTTATTTCTTTTAAGGACTAGAGTTCATGTAGGTGTAGGGGTATGAGAGTGCATGTGCTCATTAGTGTGTGTATGTATGTGGGAATGTGTATGTGCACATGAGTGTGTGTATGTATATGTGAGTGTGTGTGTGTGTGTGCATGTGGGTGCACATATGTACATGTGCATGAGGGCCTAGCCCTCATGTTGCACCATTTTTGTAGTGTGTGTGTGTATGTGAGCACATGTATGTGAATGTGTGTGCTCATGCATGTGCGTGTGTGTGTAAGTGTGCATATGCACTTGTTCATGAGGGCTAACCCCTCATGCTTGCCACTCTGAAGTGATGTAGTTGTGTGTGGGGCTTGTGTGGGGCTTGTGTGTGTAGGTGTAGCTGTAGAGATGAAATATGAGTAGTTCACATGTGATATTGTTCCTATATGGCATATTGGATTCTAGGTGGTAGTATTCGAGCTAGCTTTGTGCCTATATGCTACATGCAAGTACCCATGTGTTACATATGATTTTGGGGGTAGAATCATCCCAGGAATCCACTGGTGCAATCAGATTTCACTTTAGAGCAACTTCATAAAACTGTTATTTTCTGTCATGATGCCATGTTTAGTGCTTTGTATTAGGTGGTGCCTTGACCCTTTGAGGATGAATCCTTGATGTAGAGGTAGTGGGTGAACCCCTCTACAGCATGGGGTCTTTGTTTTGTTCTTAGGAATTTGTATGCACCTATTGTGCCTTGTCAAAGTTGACACTTGGCTGAAACTGAGAGATTTGTGAAACCTTGTGATTTTCACTAAGTCTGAGAATCTGATGTTATTTTATTCCCCTGTTGTCTTGGTTGAATTAGCTCATGTGTTGGGAATCATCCCATGCAACAAAATAAAGTTTGTGAGCTTTTGTGTTTGTCTAGCTCCCTGTTAAATTTCATGCTTATACACTTCGTGTAGATATCATTTTGGAGGCTGCCAAAATGCTTCAGAGCATAAGCAGCTGGTGAAAATCTATGATTTTCACTAAGTCCCAGAATCTGTGATATTTTGTCCAAGTTTGTGTCCATAGATCTGCTCATGGGTGACTCCTTTGTATTAACTTCTTGTTCATGGTTGTAGAGCTTTTGGATGGCTTTTGCCTCATATCTTCTTACTTCATTTAGATGGTTGTAGCTACTTTAAATATTGTAGACAAACTGCTATGATGTTGTTGAAAACAGATTGCATGTTTTTGTTGATTTGAAGCTTGTGTGGACATTGTTGATGGTGTGGTGTGTTCCCATGCACCACCCCACTTATATTTTGTTGATTGATCATGTGGCAACCTGGTAACACCAGGGGAGTGCCATTGGAGTGTGTTTGTGGCTGATTTGAACCATAGGTCTCCATAACTTGTTTCGTAGTTTCCGGTTGATCCGTAACTCCGTTCTCTACATTCTTTATATGCTTTTGCATCGTTTTCTCGTGATGCACATGTTCATGCCATCTTCATGCCAAGATAACTTAATATGAGGTTCTGTCCAGAATTCAATTAACTCAACTAATGCATATGAAAGTGACTAGAATAGTGATGCATGCTTCCTTCTTCACACATGCATCATATTGCTTGTGGCATTATGTTGTGTTGGTGTTCATTGGCTGTTATCTTATCTTGGGTAGCATCGGGATCGGAGAGCGAGTACGTGGATTCTGGAGAGTACGTGCAGGAGGATCAAGAGCAGTTCCAAGTTGAAGACATCACACGCAAGATGACCGTGACCTTGATACCGTATCTAGCTTTGTTATGCTTAGAATCACGTTTCCTTTAATACATGCTTGATGCCTACCACTTGAGAAAAATGCCACCTGTTTTTGCCATGAACCCCAAACACCTCCCTCTCCTAGCTAATGTTGTTTGGCTAAGTAGGCTTGCTCAACCTCTAATGAGTAGATTTGCTAGTTGCAGGTGCGAGCTGTCTCATGTGATAACATGGGTATTTTGATATCATTATGTTTAAACTGCTATTTAATTAATGCACCTATATACTTGGTAAATGTAGGGAGGCCTAGCCTTTTGCCGGGTGATTTGTTCCGTTGTTGTCGCCTTAGTTTCAGTTACCGGTGTTTGATTCCATAACTGATCGCTCCTAACACGCTCGGGGTTGTTATGGGGACCCCCTTGATAAATCATGTAGTGTTAAGGCTTGTCAGGCAGGATCCAACATTGGTTTAATCTGCTAATCACCTAATAATAACTTGCATAGGGAATAGCTACCCCGAGGAATTAATCAACAACCCGGGCCAATGCTCCTCATGAGTGTTGGTCCAAACTGGACTACCTGCGGGGCCACCGCGAGGAAACTTGAGGTTTGGTTCCCGTAGCTAGTTCCATCCGTCGTGTCGTGAGACTGAGATACGCGGCTCTTATCGAGGTCGTCGTCACGTCGGGAGGTCCTGCTAGATTTGTCTTACCTTAGCGATATATCTTGCGTATAGGAATCCCGGTGAAACTTTGGGTCTCCTCAAAGTTGAGGTTTTCCTCTAAGGAATCCGAAGAGATCACGAGTTTCGTGATAGAGGATTACTTTGCGGCTCGTGGCAGTTTGTGATGGACTAGTTGGAGCACCCCTGCAGGGTTTAATCTTTCGGAAAGTCGTGCCCACTTTCATCCACACACACACACACACATAAGCACACACATGCCCAAGTATTTATGTGCTCACACATGCACATGTATATGTGGACAAACACCACACACACCTACATCTACACATGCATCCACACACAAGGAACTACTCACACACACACTCACATAGTAGAAACACCCATCACACTATATGTGGATATGCACACATACATGATAATACCCACTAGCTCAAGTGTATGTGCAAACACATGCACACATACACTCCACACCTACATCTACAACACACACACACACATACTACAAACCCTAGTGCATGAGGAGAAAAAGAAAAACAACAAGCAAAACCTTGGTAGTAAATGAAACAAAACAAAATAAAAGCAAAAGGAAAATAAAATAAAAGGGGGGATGTGGGATTCAAACCCACAACCTACTAGTTGCACCCCCAGTCACAACACCACTGCGCTAGTCGATCGGAGCTTAACACAGAGGGGGGTGTTGCTCTTTTGAGCAGCCCCCTTAGCTCTACCTGGACCGAGGTGACCGAAACAGAGGACAACGCTGACGGCTCTCGGGCGACGCTGTGGTGACCTACTCGACACGGCGACCCTTGGCGCTAGATGCGGGGCCCCTGGGGAACCCATTCCCTGGCTCAGATCGGCGGGAGGGAGCCCGCAATGATGGCTGGCCGGTGCGGCTCTTCCGTGCCACGACGGCGACAACAGAGTGGTGAGAAGCTATGACACGTCTACGGGAGGAGAAAGAGGGGGAGGAGACGGCATGCTCACCCTGGAGTCAAACGTAGTCGACGCAGGGGAGAAGAAGGGTTGGGGAAGCCTGTCGGAGCCGAAGCAGGACGACCACGTGCGGAGCAGCACGACGACAATGCTCATGAGGACGTAGCCGTCGCCGTGGAGTATCTTCGGGGCTCCTAGCGCCGGGAACGGAACATGGGAAGATAACCCACAAGTATAGGGGATCGCAACAGTTTTCGAGGGTAGAGTATTCAACACAAATTTATTGATTCGACACAAGGGGAAGCCAAAGAATATTCTCAAGTATTAGCAGCTGAGTTGTCAATTCAACCACACCTGAAAGACTTAGTATGTGCAGAAAAGTATCAGTAGCAAGGTAGTGTGATACCAACAGTAGTAGCAGAGTAACAGCAGCAACAGTAACAGCAGTAGCAGCAGAGTATCAGTAGCAGCAGTAGCGACAGCAGTAGAGACAGAGTAATAGTAGCAAGGACCAGTAGGAAAAACTCGTAGGCATTGGATTGATGATGGATGATTATGCCGGATGTTATTCATCATGCAACAGTTATAACACGGAGAGATAAGTAACTAGCTCCAGTTCGTCAATGTAATGTAGGCATGCATTCCGTATGTAGTCATACATGCTTAGGGAAAGAACCTGCATGCCATCTATTGTCCATCCCTCCCGTGGCAGCGGGGTCCTAATGGAAACTACGGGATATTAAGGTTCTCCTTTTAATAAAGAACGATACCAACGCATTAACACTTGGTGAATATATGAACTCCTCATACTATGGTCATCTCCGGGAGTGGTTCCGGCTATTGTAACTCCGGGGTTGCCGGGTCATAACACATAGTAGGTGACTAGAACTTGCAAGATAGGATCAAGAACACACATATATTGGCGACAACATAATAGGTTCAGATCTGAAATCATGGCACTCGGGCCCTAGTGACAAGCATTAAGCATGGCAAAGTAGTAGCAACATCAATCTCAGAACATAGTGGATACTAGGGATCAATCCCCGTCAAAACTAACTCGATTACATGATAGATCTCATCCAACCCATCACCGTCCAGCAAGCCTACGATGAGATTACTCACGAACGGTGAAGAGCATCATGTAATTGGCGATGAAGGAAGGTTGGTGACGACGATGGCGATGATCTCCCCTCTCCGAAGCCCAGAACGGACTCTAGATCTGCCCTCCATAGGAAGAACAGGAGGTGGCGGCGCCTCCGCATCGTAAAACGCGATGAACTCTTCTCCTTGATTTTTTCCAGACGAAAGGGACTAAATAGAGCTAGATTTGGAGGCGTTGGAGCAACGTGGGCCCCACAAGCCTCCCAGGCGCAGCCAGGGGGGCCCGCGCCTGGTGGGCTTGTGGGCTCCATGCTCCACTTCCTCGGTTGATTCTTGCGCCAGTATTTTTTATATATTCCACAAAAAATCCCCGTAAATTTCCAGGTCATTCCGAGAACTTTTATTTCTGCGCAAAACAACACCATGGCAATTCTGTTGAAAACAACGTTAGTCCGGGTTAGTTCCATTCAAATCATGCAAATTATAGTCCAAAACAAGGGCAAAAGAGTTTGGAAAAGTAGAAAGGATGGAGACGTATCAACTCCCCCAAGCTTAAAACCTTGCTTGTCCTTAAGCAATTCAGTTGACAAAATGAAAGAGACAAAACAAAAACTTTTACGAACTCTGTTTGATCTTGTTGTTGCAACTATGTCTAACTCATATCCAGAATTTCAGCAAGATCACAAGCCAACCACATAAGCAAATGACATCTAGGTCTCATGGTAAACTCATATGATTGGCATAATCAACTAGCGAGCAATAATAATAAGTTTCAAACATGAACACTTCAATCAAAACAATCATGAAGCAGTACGGATAGATGGTATCTTGCTAGCTCTTTCTAAGACTGCAAAACATAAATGCAGAGCACCTTCAAAGACCAAGGGCTGACTAAACATTGCAATTCATAGCAAAGAAGATCCAGTCACAGTCATACTCAACATCAGTCAAAAGCAAAGCATAAAAATGACAGAGGTGCTCTCTAATTGGTGCTTTTACAAGAAGAGGATGACGCAACAGAAACATAAATAGATAGGCCCTTCGCAGAGGGAAGCATTGATTTGCAGAGGTAATAGAGCTTAAGGTTTTAAAACTGAGATAATAATTTTGGGTGGCATGCTTTCATTGTCAACGCAATGACTAAGAGTTTTCACCATCTTCCACGCTACACATGCTATAGGCGGTTCCCAAACAGAAAAGTAAAGTTTTGACTCCCCCACCACCGATCAATCACACTCCACGACTAGCCGAATACTCGGGTGCTGTCCATACCAACATCAATCCAGTGAGAGTTTTGTTTGCAATTATCTTTTTGATTTGAGCATGGAACTGGGCATTCCAATTACCAGCCCCTTTCCCGTGAGTGATAGTGAATAAACACATATCGAGGATAACACGCCTAGCATGGAAGATACTGATCGCCCCTTGTCACCACATGAGCGGTTCGGGCATGCAAAACATATTATTTCTTGAAGATTTAGAGAGTGGCACATGCAAATTTACTTGGAACGACGGGTAGATACCGCATATAGGTAGGTATGGTGGACTCATATGGAACAACTTTGGGTTTATGGAAGTGGATGCACAAGCAGTATTCCCGCTTAGTACAAGTGAAGGCTAGCAAAATACTGGGAAGCGACCAACTAGAGAGCGACAACAATCATCAAAATGCATTGAGATTAACCAACATCGAGTGCAAGCATGAGTAGGACATAAATCACCATGACCATGAATATCATAGAGGCTATGTTGATTTTGTTTCAACTACATGCGTAAACATGCGCCAAGTCAAGCCACTTGAATCATTCAAAGGAGGATACCATCCTATCATACTACATCATAAGCATCTCAAAATTCATGTTGGCATCCAAGACAAACCATTATAAGCTCCTAGCTAATTAAGCATAGCATCAGAAACTATGATCTCTAAGTTGTCATTGCAAACGTGTTTCTCTCACAACAGAGCTGAACTAGAAACGATGAGCTAGTCATATTTACAAAAACAAAATAGATCGAGTTCATACCAGCTTTTCCAGGCTCAGTCACTTCATCAAATATCGTCATTATTGCCTTTCACTTGCACGACCGAATGATGTGAACAATAATAAGAGTGCTCGTGCATTGGATTACGCTGGAATCTGCAGACAAACACAAAGGAGAAGACAAAGTAATATGGCTCTTTGACAGATAAACAGATATGCATGCGAGAGCCACTAAACATTGTAACCATGGTCTTCTACCTTGACCCAAAGAAAAAGAAAACTATTTACACGGGAAAGCACCCAACAAGCAAAAGAAGAAAAGGAAATATTTTTGGGTTTTCTCAAACTAGACAAACACACGAGAAGAAAGCGAGAAAAAGAAATAAACTAGCATGGATGATAGAGTGGCAAAGTGTGAACACCGACTAACAAAGTGAAAGTGTAAGCATGAATATAAAGTCGGGGAGAAACATGTACTCCCCCAAGCTTAGGCTTTTGGCCTAAGTTGGTCCACTCCCTGTTGGGGAACGTCGCATGGGAAACAAAAATTTTCCTACGCGCACGAAGACCTATCATGGTGATGTCCATCTACGAGAGGGGATTTCCGATCTACGTACCCTTGTAGATCGCACAACAGAAGCGTTAGTGAATGCGGTTGATGTAGTGGAACGTCCTCACGTCCCTCGATCCGCCCCGCGAACCGTCCCGCGATCCGTCCCACGATCTAGTGCCGAACGGACGGCACCTCCGCGTTCAGCACACGTACAACTCGACGATGATCTCGGCCTTCTTGATCCAGCAAGAGAGACAGAGAGGTAGATGAGTTCTCCTGCAGCGTGACGGTGCTCCGGAGGTTGGTGGTGATCTAATCTCAGCAGGGCTCCGCCCGAGCTCCACAGAAACACGATCTAGAGGTAAAACCGTGGAGGTATGTGGTCGGGCTGCCGTGGCAAAAGTTGTCTCAAATCAGCCCTAAAACCCCACTATATATAGGAGGGAGAGGGGGGGCCTTGCCTTGAGGCTCAAGGAGCCCCAAGGGGGTCGGCCGAGCCAAGGGGGGAAGTCCTCCCCTTCCAAACCGAATCCAACTAGGTTTGGAAGGTGGAGTCCTTCTCTCCTTTCCCACCTCCTCTTTTTTTTTCTCTATGATTTTCTTCCTATGGCGCATAGCGCCTTCTTGGGCTGTCCCACCAGCCCACCAAGGGCTGGTGCGCCACCCCCAAGGCCTATGGGCTTCCCCGGGGTGGGTTGTCCCCCCGGTGAACACCCGGAACCCATTCGTCATTCCCGGTACATTCCCGGTAACTCCGAACACCTTCCGGTAATCAAATGAGGTCATCCTATATATCAATCTTCATTTCCGGACTATTCTCGAAACCCTCGTGACGTCCGTGATATCATCCGGGACTCCGAACAACATTCGGTAACCAACCATATAACTCAAATACGCATAAAACAACGTCAAACCTTAAGTGTGCAGACCGTGCGGGTTCGAGAACTATGTAGACATGACCCGAGTGACTCCTCGGTCAATATCCAATAGCGGGACCTGGATGCCCATATTGGATCCCACATATTCTACGAAGATCTTATCGTTTGAACCTCAGTGCCAAGGATTCATATAATCCCGTATGTCATTCCTTTTGCCCTTCGGTATGTTACTTGCCCGAGATTCGATCGTCAGTATCCGCATACTGATTTCAATCTCGTTTACCGTCAAGTCTCTTTACTCGTTCCGTAATACAAGATACCGCAACTTACACTAAGTCACATTGCTTGCAAGGCTTGTGTGTGATGTTGTATTACCGAGTGGGCCCCGAGATACCTCTCCGTCATACGGAGTGACAAATCCCAGTCTTGATCCATACTAACTCAATGAACACCTTCGGAGATACCTGTAGAGCATCTTTATAGTCACCCAGTTACGTTGCGATGTTTGATACACACAAAGCATTCCTCCGGTGTTAGTGAGTTATATGATCTCATGGTCATAGGAACAAATACTTGACACGCAGAAAACAGTAGCAACAAAATGACACGATCAACATGCTACGTCTATTAGTTTGGGTCTAGTCCATCACATGATTCTCGTAATGATGTGATCCCGTTATCAAGTAACAACACTTGCCTATGGCCAGGAAACCTTGACCATCTTTGATCAACGAGCTAGTCAACTAGAGGCTTACTAGGGACAGTGTTTTGTCTATGCATCCACGCAAGTATTGTGTTTCCAATCAATACAATTATAGCATGGATAATAAACGATTATCATGAACAAAGAAATATAATAATAAGTAATTATTATTGACTCTAGGGCATATTTCCAATAGTCTCCCACTTGCACTAGAGTCAGTAATCTAGTTCACATTACCATGTGATTTAAACGAATCCAACACCCATATAGTTCTAGGGTGTGATCACGTCTTGCTCGTGAGAGAGGTTTTAGTCAACGGTTCTGAAACTTTCAGATCCGTGCGTTCTTTACAAATCTTTATGTCATCTTATAGATGCTGCTACTACGTGCTATTCGGAAATGCTCCAAATATCTACTCTATTATACGAATCCGTTTCACTACTCATAGTTATTCGAATTAGTGTCAAAGCTTGCATCGACGTAACCCTTTACGACGAATTATTTAACCACCTCCATAATCGAGAAAAATTCCTCAGTCTATTTAGTTACTAAGGATAACTTTGACCACTGATCAGTGATTCAATCCTGGATCACTCTGTGTACCTCTTAACAGACTTGCTGCAAGGCACACATCAGGTGCGGTACTCAGCATGGCATACTTTAGAGTCTACGGCTAAGGCATAGAAGACGACCTTCATCTATTCTCTTTATTCTGTCGTGGTCGGGTTTTGATTCTTACTCAAATTCACACCTTACAACACAACCAATAACTCCTTCTTTGCTGATCTATTTTGAACTCTTTCAAAAACTTGTCAAGGCATGCATCTTGTTGAAACTTCCATTAAGCGCTTTTGATCTATCTCCATAGATCTTTGATGCTCAACGTTCAAGTGGCGCAATTCAGGTATTCCTTTGAAAACTCCTTTCAAACAACCTTGTATGCTTTACAGAAATTCTACATTACTTCTGATCCACAATATGTCAACCACATATACTTATCAGAAATTCTATAGTGCTCCTACTCACTTCTTTGGAAATACAAGTTTCTCATAAACCTTGTACAAACCCAAAATCTTTGATCATCTCATCAAAGTGTATATTCCAACTCCGAGAAGCTTGCACCAGTCCATTGAAGGATCACTGGAGCTTGCATACTTGCTAGTATCTTTAGGATCGACAAAACCTTCTGGTTGTATCACATACAATGTTTGCTCAAGGAAACCGTCGAGGAAACAATGTTTTGACATCCTACGTGCAATATTTCATAAATAATGCAGAAACTACTAACATAATTCTAACAGACTTCTAGCATCGCTACGAGTGAGAAAGTCTCATCATAGTCAACTATTTGATCTTGTCGGAAACATCTTTGCGACAAGTCGAGCTTTTCTTAATAGTGACTTATCACCATCATCGTCTGTCTTCCTTTTAAAGATCCATCTTTACTCAATAGTCCTACGACCATCAAGTAGTTCTTCCAAAGTCTACACTTTGTTTTCATACATGGATCCTCTCTCGGATTTCATGGCTTCCAGCCATTTGTTGGAATCCGGGCCCACCACTGCTTTCTCCATAACTCGTAGGTTCACTGTGGCTCAACAACATGACCTCCAAGACAGGGTTACCGTACCACTCTGTAGTAGTACGCGACCTTGTCAACCTACGAGGCTTGTAGTAACTTGATCCGATGCTCGATGATCACCATCATCATCTTTCACTTCAATTGGTGTAGGCGCCACAGGAACAACTTCCTGCGCCCTGCTACACACTGGTCGAAGTGATGGTTCAATAACCTCATCAAGTTCTACCACCCTCCCACTCAATTCTTTCGAGAGAAACCTTTCCTCGAGAAAGGATCCGTTTCTAGAAACAAACACTTTGCTTTCGGATCTGAGATAGGAGATGTACCCAACTGTTTTGGATATCCTATGAAGATGCATTTATCCGCTTTGGGTTCGAGCTTATCAGACTGAAACTTTTTCACATAAGTGTCGAAGCCCCAAACTTTCAAGAAACGACAGTTTAGATTTCTCTAAACCTCAATCTATACTGTGTCATCTCAACGGAAATACGCGGTGCCCTATTTAAAGTGAATGCGGTTGTCTCTAATGCATAACCCATTCGTCATTCCCGGTAACTCCGAAAACCTTCCGGTAATCAAATGAGATCATCCTATATATCAATCTTAGTTTCCGGACTATTCCGGAAACCCTCGTGACGTCTTTGATCTCATCCGGGACTCTGAACAACATTCGGTAACCAACTATATAACTCAAATACGCATAAAACAACGTCGAACCTTAAGTGTGCAGACCCTGCGGGTTCGAGAACTATGTAGACATGACCCGAGTGACTCCTTGGTCAATATCCAATAGCGGGACCTGGATGCCCATATTGAATCCCACATATTCTACGAAGATCTTATCGTTTGAACCTCAGTGCCAAGGATTCATTTAATCCCGTATGTCATTCCTTTTGTCCTTCGGTATGTTACTTGCCCGAGATTCGAACGTCAGTATCCGCATACTTATTTCAATCTCGTTTACCGGCAAGTCTCTTTACTCGTTCCGTAATACAAGATCCCGCAACTTACACTAAGTCACATTGCTTGCAAGGCTTGTGTGTGATGTTGTATTACCGAGTGGGCCCCGAGATACCTCTCTGTCATACGAAGTGACAAATCCCAGTCTTGATCCATACTAACTCAACGAACACCTTCGGAGATACCTGTAGAGCATCTTTATAGTCACCCAGTTATGTTGCGATGTTTGATACACACAAAGCATTCCTCCGGTGTTAGTGAGTTATATGATCTCATGGTCATAGGAACAAATACTTGACACGCGGAAAACAGTAGCAACAAAATGACACGATCAACATGCTTCGTCTATTAGTTTGGGTCTAGTCCATCACATGATTCTCCTAATGATGTGACCCCATTATCAAGTAACAACACTTGCCTATGGTCAGGAAACCTTGACCATCTTTGATCAACGAGCTAGTCAACTAGAGGCTTACTAGGGACAGTGTTTTGTCTATGCATCCACACAAGTATTGTGTTTCCAATCAATACAATTATAGCATGGATAATAAACGATTATCATGAACAAAGAAATATAATAATAACTAATTATTATTGCCTCTAGGGCATATTTCCAACACTCCCAAGGTGGGAAGTAACCATCTTCGGGGTACTCCAGAGTGGACTGAGGATGCCACTGGTGTGTGAGCTCCTCTGGCTCCCACTGATAAACTGGCGTCTGATACTCAACTGGTAGCTCGGGCACGGGCGCCTGTGGTTGGGCTATGCCCCAATATGCGTAGATGTCCGAGGGCATAATAATGTACCTGCCTAAATGATGATTGAACAAAGAAGGAGCAGGCAAGGTAATAGTCTCACGAGTACCCTGACTAAATACAAGGTTATAAATCATCCTCTTATTTATATCTCTATCAAGAAAGTCATGGCGAACCATGCTATCATAATCTAGATATCTCTCGGGAAGAAGAATCTCTTCTTCCTTGTCCAGTCTAATAGGTATCTCAAAATGTCTAGCAAGACGAGTAGCATAGATACCTCCATAAACAACGCCTTTAGAACGGTTCGTGTTTAACCGTTGAGCTACTATAGCGCCCAAGCTATAAGTTTTGTCATTATAAAGGGCTTCGTGCAAGACCGCAAGATCTGGGGAGCTAAGGGCCCCAGCTTTCCCATGGCCAATCAAACATTTTCCCACGAATAATGAGAAGTGCCGAAGCACGGGAAAATGTATGCTAGCAGCTCTAGCGCAAGACACTCCTCTCTCCTCTCCTACAACAATAGTATCTATGAAAGCCTCCAAGTCCCGTGGACGAGGTTCATGAATATCCCCAACATAAGGTAATTTGCAAACATTGCAAAAATCCTGAAGTGACATGTGCTGGGGGATATCATATAAATTGAACTCAACCATAGGAGGATTCTTCCTCGGATAGAAATTAAAGCTTTGCACGAAAATATTAGTGAGGAGGAGGTATTGCGGACACTTATCTTCAACAAAGGCGGTAAGGCCTGCGTTCTCCGCCAAGTAATAAAAGTCCTCGTAAAGTCCGGCGGCGCGTAAGAACACATCGCTTGGCCACTCGCACGCTTGAACTTCTACAACTCGGGGAACCGGATACTTGGGTTTCTTCTTCTCACTTTCATCATCCTTGGGGTCATGGCTTGAAGAGCCTCTTAAGAACCTCCTCCTCTTTTCCTTTTTCTATCTCTAAAAATTTCTGAATTTTTTAGTGATTCTATGGAAAAGCGAACAAGGCTCAACGAAACTCATAGTAACTACTTCGATAAGTGCCTAGAGGCCATATCACACATCAAAACTACTTGGGACCAGCTAAAATTAGCATGCAAAGCTCAAGAACAGGGTCACCAAGGCAGCAAAAATACGCGACGTATAGGGCACTAGAGCAAAAACTAATTGGACCAATGGAGGAATCACTTACCAAGGAGCAATTTCCCCAAAACAGTTTGGTGAATGGGGCTTTGCACAAGGAGATCGAAAATCGCAGCAAGAAGAGCAAGAACACGGGTTTGAGCTGCGAAACAATTTTTTCCGGAGGTAGGAGAAGCAGATGGGAGCTAGAATAAGTGGAGGGGGTACGTGGCCCCCACAAGCCCGGTAGGCGCGGCCAGGGGGGTGCCCGCGCCTCCAGGGCTTGTGGCCCATTGGTGCAACCCCCTGACTAGCTCTTTGTCTCAGAATTTTTCAAAAATTCCAGAAAAAATCATAATTGATTTTCAAGGCATTCGGAGAAATTTTATTTTTGGGGTACTTTTCTACGGGATGCTAAAAGAAGAAAAAAGGAAAAGCTAAAGCTAAATCTATCGTTTTTCTTCTAAGCAACCGAAGGTGAAAGCTTGGAACAGAGGTTTGTGACTCCTGGATTCATCCATCTCATGGTCATTGAAACAAATCCGTCAATGAGTTTGATCAAGTCTCCTTGACAAACTTTTTCGGATCGCAAAAGGAAATGGAGAATTTTTGAATAGTCACTAGGTTACCTCAATGGGGATGTGCATATCCCCGACAAGCAAATCATACTTCATCTTGACAGTAGGTATAGGGCATTCAAAGCTCCCAATAAGAATCGATGAAGTTTTTTCGATAGCATTGATGCAATGTACTCGATATTGTTTCTTCAGAAAGTGCACCGTATGCTCATTACCGTTGACATGGAAAGTGACATTGCCTTTGTTGCAATCAATAACAGCCCCTGCAATGTTTCAAAAGGGTCTTCCAAGGATGACCGCCATGGCATCGTCCTCGGGAATATCCAGAATAACAAAGTCTGTTAAGATAGTAACGTTCGCAACCACAATAGGCACATCCTCGCAAATGCTGATAGGGAAAGTAGTTGATTTGTCGGCCATTTGCAGAAATATTTCAGTGGGTGTCAACTTGTCCAATTCAAGCCTACGATAAAGAGAGAGAGGCATAACACTAACATCGGCTCCAAGGTCGCATAAAGCAGTTCTAACGTAGTTTCCTTTAATGGAGCAAGGTATAGTGGGCACTCCGGGATCACCTAGTTTCTTGGGAGTTCCACCCTTGAAGGTATAGTTAGCGAGCATGGTGGAGATCTCCACCTCAGGTATCCTCCTCTTATTAGTCATAATATCCTTCATGTACTTGGCATAGGGAGACATTTTGAGCATATCTGTCAAACGCATTTGCAGAAAGACAGGTCTAATCATTTCAACAAATCGCTCAAAATCCTCATCATCCTTTTTCTTGGATGGTTTGGGAGGAAAGGGCATGGGTTTCTGAACCCATGGTTCCCTTTCTTTACCATGCTTCCTAGCAGCGAAGTCATTCTTATCGTATCTCTTATTATTAGGTTGTGGGTTATCAAGATCAACAGGTTCAATCTCCACATCCTTATCATTGCTAGGTTGAGCATCAACATGAACATCACTATCGATATTATCATTAGGCTCATGTTCATCACCAGATTGTGTTTCAGCATCAGAAACAGAGACATCGTTTGGACTCTCGGGTGTAACAGCAACATGGTTGCTAGCGTGCAAATTCCTATCATCTTTCTTCTTCTTTCTAGGATGACTAGGTGCATCAGTGCTAACTCCTTGAGAATCTTGTTCAATTCTCTTAGGATGACCCTCAGGATACAAAGGTTCCTAGGTCATTCTACCGCCTCTAGTGACGACTCTGACAGAATTGTCATTCAACTCATTGAGCAAGTCATTCTGAGCCTTAAGTACTTGTTCTACCTGAGTAGTAACCATAGAAGCATGTTTACTCAACAACTTAAGATCATTGACGTTTCTGTCCACCCAAGCACTTAAATGACTAAGCATACGAGCATTCTGTTCCAATTGTCTGCTAACATAATCATTGAAACTTTGTTGTTTGGCAACGAAGTTATCAAATTCATCCAGGCATAAGCTAGCAGGTTTATCAAAAGGAATGTCACTCTCATTGAATCTACGAAGAGAATTTACCTCTACTACCTGTATCGGATTATCAAGACCATGGATCTATTCGATAGTTGGTAGATTTTTGACATCTTTAGATTTAATGCCTTTCTCTTTCATAGATTTCTTAGCTTCTTGCATATCTTCAGGACTGAGGAATAGAATACCTCTTTTCTTCGGAGTTGGCTTTGGAGGTGGTTCGGGAATAGTCCAAGCATTCTCATTGGACAAGATATTATTCAATAGGATCTCAGCTTGTTCTACAGTTCGTTCCCTAAAAACACAACCAGCACAACTATCTAAGTGGTCTCTAGAAGCATCGGTAAGTCCATTATAGAAGATATCAAGTATTTCATTCTTCTCAAGAGGGTGATCAGGCAAAACATTCAGTAGCTGGACGAGCCTCCCCCAAGTTTGTGGGAGACTCTCTTCTTCAACTTGCGCAAAGTTGTATATTTCCTGCAAGGCAGCTTGCTTCTTATGGGGAGGGAAATATTTCTCACAGAAGTAGTAGATCATATCCTGGGGGCTACGCACGCAACTAGGAGCAAGAGAAGTGAACCAAGTCTTAGCATCATCCTTTAGCGAGAAAGGAAACAACTTGAGAATATAGTAGTGGCGGATCTTTTCCTCACTCGTGAATAGAGTGGCTATATCGTGCAGTTTGGTAAGATGGGCTACAACCGTTTCAGACTCATAACCATGAAAAGGATCAGATTCGACAAAAAGTGATTAACTCAGGATCGACAGAGAATTCTTAGTCCTTATCGGTCACAAAGATAGGCGAAGTAGCAAACTTCGGGTCGTATTTCATCCTAGCGTTCAAAGATTTTTCTTTCTACTTACACAGTAACTTCTCAACATCATATCTGTCCTTACAAGCAAGAAAGTCCTCAACTATCTCTCCCTCTATAACATAACCCTCAACCATATCAGGCAATTCATATCTGGGAGAGCTAGTTCTAACAGGCGAAAGAGCAGGTTCTACTTCAATAATATTAGCAGTTTCAGAAGTATCATCACATCTAGCAGCAACTCTAGCAATTTGTGCATCAAGGAATGCACCTAGTGGCAAAGCAGTATCAAGCATAGCATCATCACAAGCATCATGGACAGCATCATCAAGCACATGCGACACATCAAAGTTTCTAGCAGGAGGTGGTGTCGCAAACTTACTCATAACTGAAGGTGAATCAAGTGCAGAGCTAGATGGCAGTTCCATACCCGTCCTCGTAGTTGAGGGCAAGACTTTAGTTTTTGAATCTTTCAGATTCCTCATAATGATCAGCAGACGTAAATCCCAAGTGACTCAGAAAATATAGCTATGCCTCCCCGGCAACGGCGCCTGAAAATAGTCTTGATAACCCACGAGTATAGGGGATTATAACAGTTTTCGAGGGTAGAGTATTCAACCCAATTTATTGATTCGACACAAGGGGAAGCCAAAGAATATTCTCAAGTATTAACAGTTGAGTTGTCAATTCAACCACACCTGAAAGACTTAGTATCTGCAGAAAAGTATCAGTAGCAAGGTAGTGTGATAGCAATAGTAGTAGCAGAGTAACGACAACAACAGTAACATTAGTAGCAGCAGAGTATCAGTAGCAGCAGTAGCGACAGTAGTAGCGACAGAGTAACAGTAGCAAGGACCAGTAGGAAAAACTCGTAGGCATTGGATCGGTGATGGATGATTATGTCGGATGTTATTCATCATGCAATAGTTATAACACGGAGAGATTAGTAACTAGCTCCAGTTCGTCAATGTAATGTAGGCATGCATTCCATATGTAGTCATACGTGCTTAGGGAAAAGAACTTGCATGACATCTATTGTCCATCCCTCCCGTGGCAGCGGGGTCCTAATGGAAACTACGAGATATTAAGGTTCTCCTTTTAATAAAGAACCAGACCAACGCATTAACACTTGGTGAATACATGAACTCCTCATACTATGGTCATCTCCGGGAGTGGTTCCGGCTATTATCACTCCAGGGTTGCCGGGTCATAACACATAGAGGTGACTACAACTTGCAAGATAGGATCAAGAACACACATATATTGGCGACAACATAATAGGTTCAGATCTGAAATCATGGCACTCGGGCCCTAGTGACAAGCATTAAGCATGCCAAAGTAGTAGCAACATCAATCTCAGAACATAGTGGATACTAGGGATCAATCCACATCAAAACTAACTCGATTACATGATAGATCTCATCCAACCCATCACCATCCAGCAAGCCTACGATGAGATTACTCATGAACGATGAAGAGCATCATGGAATTGGCGATGAAGGAAGGTTGGTGATGACGATGGCGACGATTTCCCCTCTCCGGAGCCCAGAACGGAATCCAGATCTGCCCTCCAGAGGAACAACATGAGGTGGCGGCGCCTCCGTATCGTAAAACATGATGAACTCTTCTCCTTGATTTTTTTCCGGACGAAAGGGACTAAATAGAGCTGGATTTGGAGGCGGTGGAGCAACATGGGCCCCACAAGCCTGCCAGGCGCGGCCAGGGGGGGGGGGGCGCCTGGTGGGCTTGTCAGATCCATGCTCCACTTCCTCGGTTGATTCTTGCGCCAGTATTTCTTATATATTCCACAAAAAATCCCCGTAAATTTCCAGGTCATTTCGAGAACTTTTATTTCTACGCAGAAATAACACCATGGCAATTCTGCTGAAAACAACATTAGTCCGGGTTAGTTCCGTTCAAATCATGCTAATTAGAGTCCAAAACAAGGGCAAAAGAGTTTGGAAAAGTAGATACGACGGAGACGTATCACGGGGAACCACCTCGACCCCTGTACATGCTCGCGGATGTCGGGGACGATTGCAGCGTGAAGGTTGACGGCGGCGAGCTCCTCTCTCTCTTGTGTCTGCTCTCTGGTCTATCTACAGAAACTTACCTGTGAGGGAGAGAGATGGAGAAGGAGGAGGAGAGGGTGGCGGCGCTAGGGAGGAAACCCTAGGCACGGACGCCCACGCGCTTATAAAGGGGAAGGAGAGGGAGGAACGGTGCACGACAGAGCCATGTGCTCGCACGAGCAGAGGAGAGGGACGGCGGGAGGAAAAAGGAGGCGGGGAGGAGCCACTGATGAGCGGACCCTGGCTGCCGTGCTCGAAACAAGGAAGAAGGCGCGCGCTACGGGCCTCTCTGCGGCAGAAGGAGGCGGGCCAAGGAGGGAAAAGAGGGAGCCGGCCCAGTGGCTCTCTCTTGCGCGCGGCTAAGGCAGGGGAGAAAAGGTTTTCCCTTTTTTTTTAAATAAAACTACAAACCAAATACACTCAAAGGGAAACACATGGATTTGAAAAAAAACTAAAAATAGATAGGGCATGAGGGAATTATACCCTATTTAACAAAATTATAAACCAGATTTTTAAGACAAAATAATTCACACCTAAAACAGAAAATAAATGCTATTTTTATTTGAAACCCTCATCAAACTAAAGTCTAATATAACAATGAGAGCTACCCCCTCATCCACAAATAAATCCCCTAAAGCATTAACATTTTTAAAACAGGAGCAAGCAAAGTTAAAAACACAAGTTACATAATTAATAGGGTGAGGGTTTTTGCAAGTGTTGAAAATACCACATACAACCGAGACACTCATAAGCAGACTAGCACTTCCAAGATGAGCCAAACTCTAGCAACACAAGAATGGGATTGCCATAATGCAAATGAATGTCATGATGCAGATGATGACATAAAATGATGCCACATGAAATGATAACCTTATATAGCATCCATACATGATTCATCCAAGTCTCCACCAACAAGGAAAAGAGTACAAATATGGAAAGAGAAACATATGGGCTGTTACAACTCTCCCACACTACAAGAAGATCTCGACCCGAGATCTAGGACTGAAAGAACTCTGGAAATTCAGAACAGAGGTGATCCTCGCGCTCCCAAGTGGCCTCTTTGTCGGAATGCTGTGACCATTGCACCTTGAGAAACTTGATTGACTTATTGCGGGTCTTGCGCTCAGTCGCCTCAAGAACTGCAGCTGGATGCTCACGGTAGGATAGGTCGGGTTGGAGGTCGATATCCTGAAGATCAACTGTGCGCTCGGGAGTCTTGAAGCATCTCTGGAGCTGAGAGACATGAAACACGTCATGCACATTTGAGAAGTTTGAAGGGAGCTCTAATTGATATGCAAGGTCGCCTCTCTTGCCAACAATTCTGAAAGGTCCAAGAAAACGAGGAGCCAACTTTCCTTTGATGCCGAAGCGTTGAGTGCCCTTCATGGGAGACACTCCGAGATAGACGAATTCATCGAGCTGATAAGTCATGTCATGATACTTGCTATCGTAGTAGCTCTCCTGACGGGACTGCGCTGCTTTGAGATTATCCCGAATGACATGACACATTTCTTCTGCTTCAGCCATCATGTCATTCCAAGAATCTGACGCTCACTAGTCTCTGACCAATTGAGCGGGGTACGCCACTTCCTGCCATAAAGAATCTTGAACGGAGCTTTGCCTGAATTTGCCTGATAGCTGTTGTTGTATGAAAATTCATCAAAAGGTAGGCAGTCTTCCCACTTCATGCCAAAGGAATTGACACAGACTCTTAGCATATCCTCGAGGACCTGATTGACTCTCTTAACTTGCCCACTAGTCTGAGGATGGAAGGCTGTACCGAATTGAATCTTAGTACCCATCACAGACTGAAACGAATCCCAGAACTTGAAAGTAAAGATGCTTCCTCGATCCGAAGAAATCAACATTGGAACACTATGCAATGAGATTATCCTTGACGTATACAGCTTTGCAAGCTGAGCTGCCGAGATAGACTCCTTGACTGGAAGGAAATGAGCGACTTTGCTCAACTTGTCGATGACGACAAAGATGGCATCATTACCTTTTTTGGACTTCGGAAACCCGGCGATGAAATCCAGCTCAACATGGTCGAATTTCCACTCGGGAATGGGCAAGGGATGCAAAAGACCTGCTGGACGTTGATGCTCTGCTTTCACTCTTCGACAGACATCACATTCATTTACGAACTGAGCGATTTCACGCTTCATGCGAGTCCACCAGAAGGTCTGTTTCAGATCTTGATACATCTTGGAACTTCCTGGATGCATGAAGAGAAGAGAGTTATGAGCTTCTTCCATGATAACCTTCCTGAGATCCCCTTTCGAAACGATAAGGCAATCCTCAAAGAACAATGTATCTCTGTCATCAACACTGAAGCACTTATATTTGGGGATGCTCTTTGCCAAGCCAATCTTAACTTTCTTCACCATTGCATCAAGAAGTTGAGCTTGTCGGACTTGGTCTTCCAAGGTCGAAGAAATCTGAAGATTAGCAAGAAATCTTCGAGGTACTAACTGAAGGTTGAGCTTTCTGAAGGAATCACAAAGATCAGGCTGGAGAGGCTTCAGAATGAGACTGTTGTAGTAAGCCTTTCTGCTCAAAGCGTCTGCAATGACATTAGCTTTGCCTGGAGTGTAGTCGACGCTCGGATTAAAATCTTGGAGCATTTCCACCCAACGATTTTGCTGAAGATTAAGGTCTGGCTGGGTGAAGATGTATTTGAGACTCTTGTGATCGGTGAATACTTCAACCTTTCTCTCCAACAAGAGATGTCTCCAAGTCATCAGAGCATGTACCACTGCCGCCAACTCAAGATCATGAGTGGGGTAATTATTCTCACTTGGCTTCAACTGCCTCGAGGTATAAGCTACCACTTTCTTGTCTTGCATTAGAACTGCACCAAGACCTTGAAGAGAGGCATCGCAGAATACTTGATGAGGTTTGGAATCATCAGGAGGAACCAAGACTGGAGTAGAAGTGAGATTCTCTTTGAGTGTGTCGAAGGCCAACTGACACTCTGGAGACCAGACATACTTCACACCCTTCTGAAGAAGACTTGAGAGAGGCTTAGCAATCTTGGAGAAATTCTCAATGAATCTTCTGCAATAGCTTGCAAGCCCGAGAAAGCTTTGAAGCTGCTTCACATTCTGCGGAGGTTCCCACTCAACAATGGCCCGCACCTTTGATGGATCAACTTTGATGCCCTCGGCAGAGATGATGTTCCCAAGGTACACAACTTCCTTCAACCAGAACTCACATTTGGAAAACTTAGCATAGAACTGATGCTCTCTTACCTTATCAAGCACAAGCCCGAGATGTTCTTCATGCTCTTCCTGAGTTTCCGAAAAGATCAGAATGTCATCAAGATACAACAAGACAAATTCAGCTCTTCCTAGGTTTCCGAAAAGACCAGAATGTCATCAAGATACAACAAGACAAATTCATTCTTGAATGGGGAGAAGATGTAATTCATCATCCGACAGAAGATCGGTGGAGCATTGGCCAGACCGAAAGACATCACCGTGTACTCATACGAGCCAAAGCTTGTCCTTAAAGAAGTCTTTGGAATGTCCTCTTCGCGAATGCGAATATGATGATAACCCATCCTGAGATCAAGCTTTGAGAAGATCTTAGCTCCTTTCAATTGCTCAAACAACTCATTGATGTTGGGAAGTGGATACATGTTTTCGATCGTCTTCTTATTCATTGGATGGTAATCGACACAGAGTCGTTCCTTGACATCCTTCTTCTTGATGAAAAGAACTCCACAACCCCAAGGAGATGAGCTTGGTCTGATTAGACCGAGACACTCTTGCTCATCAAGTTTTTTCTTCAGCTCCTTCAGCTCTTCTGGACCCAATTTGTACGGCCGCTTGCACACTGGTTCAGTATCCGGTTCAAGCTCAATTACGAACTCAACTGCTCGGTGCGGAGGCATTCCTGGCAGTTCTTTCGGAAAAACATCTTCATACTCGCAGACCACCGGGACTTGAGAAATTGGAGAGATCTCACCCTTCTCATTCAAGGAAAACAGACGGGCCGTGTCATCGCGCGCCATGAAGATAATCACGTCCTCCGAAGAATGAGTTAGCTTCACTTCTTTAGCTTCACAATCAATAGATGCCTTATTCATAGCCAACCAATCCATCCCAAGGATCAAATCAATATCAGAGTTGCCTAGGACATAAGGAGATGCCAGAAAGGCATAATCGCCCATCTTGATAGAGACATCTGGATGCCATTAAGGGGTTGTAGTACAAAACACCAGCTTGGACCAGAATAGAAAAGAAGATAATAAGCAAGATTTTTCCAAAACAGCTATATTATTGCATAAAAGTGATCCCAAAACATATGAGGTTATCAGCAAGTTTTTTGTGAAATTTTGAAAAGAAGTTATCAGATGGTTGTAGTTCAAAACTGGGTCCTTAAGAAATTAAAACCAGTTTTGAATAAATGAATCTCAGAAGGAAATTTATAGAAAAAGGCCTTCATTTGAATAGTTCATGAAGGGTTAAAATATTTGAGCCAACACCCAAGTCACAATGAAATTTTCAAAAGCTCTAACTAGATAAAGAGTTTTTCATAAAACCAAGAATAAGAAGGTTGTGAAATCAGCAGAAAACCCAGGAATAAAAATTTCAAAATAATCCTGGCCAAATTTAATAATTAAAATTATGGGAAAAATTTGGGGTGTTAGAGTCCTCCACTTCTTCCGCACCAACCCGGCTGGCATGTGGCTGACAAGATCCCCAAGGAGGGTCAAGTCCTCGGCTTCGAGGTCAGCGATGAAGCCCCACCAGTAAGTGCTGTAACACACATGTTTGTATTCTTCTTCCTTTGCATGGTGAGATAGTCTTCGATAAATTGTTTTGTTTGGTATGTGCAGAAATGGCAGCCATGCTGCAGGAACTGTAGTGCCCAACCCCACTGCCAGAGGAGGAGATATCCCCTCTCCTCACGGTGCTCTTAGTCGAGGAGTAGCATGTGGTGGTCACCAAGGGGACGAAGTCCCGGAAGAGCATGGCGGGTCTCTGAAACCGGCAGACCTCGATAACCTGGTCCAAGGAGACTCACACCTCCACCACCCATGAAGATGCGGAGGAGGAGCATGAGGAGAAGGACGACCCCTCCCTTAAAGGGCCGAGGGTGGTGTCAAAGGATGCCGAAGCGAGAGCGCGACCCAAGGGTCAGAAGAGGTTGAAAGGAACCACTGCCAGTGCTGCACGTAAATTGTCGGGGAAGATCATGCTCTCCCACGAGTTCGATGATGATCCCTTTGTTCCGTGGAGGAAGAAGTCGACACCCAGGGATGCATCATTGTTTTCCATGTTTTGTATTTAATTAGATATTTGTTTTAGTGGAAGTGGGCTCACATGAGCATTTTCTGCAATCCGCGGAAGGTGCACTTGAGCGATTCTTCAAGCGGGCTACCACACGCCAGCTGGACCTCAGATTGCTCCAGTCCTCTGCCAGCTCATGATGTGCTCGGGGACGCGACTTCGACTCTGCCACTAGGTCAACACAACAGGGGCCAAAGAGTCGATCATCATGATCAAGGATGATACCTCGGTCCTATAGGGGCAAGGAGATGAGATCCCTGAGGTCATCAAGGAAATGTTGGGCCAATCGTCGGCTTAGCCGAAGTCTGCCCCGACTCTAGTGTCGTGGCCGAAGAACCCTCCTCTGAGCACCCAGGTGCTTGGGTCTGAGGTCTCACCACCCCCACCTCCTACCCAAGGGCGGGCTAGTGCGGGGTGGACCGAGGAAATGGAGGAGACCTTGAAGGGATCCTCCCTTAAGGAAGAGCATTGTGCCTTGATAGGCGTGGTATTGCAGGGCTTCCGGCCCGTGGGGCCGGATTACACAAGGTCTTCAAGGGCCTTTTCACAAGCTTTGATGTATTCTTTTAACCTTGTGCAAAATATTTTCCATTTTGCATTTAACTTGCAAATCCATGTATCTATCCGAAGACATGTTCTTATGTCCTTCTAAACAGCCTGGTCAGTGAGTAGGCCCTGACCCCAAGGCTAGTTTCAAAGAACCGGTGTTGTGATCGTATAGAAGTAGGAGCTTGATTGGTAGTCCCCAGGATACTGCTTAGTGTAATGAAGCGCCAGTCCGAGGTTAATTGACCGTGGGGCTTATGTGACAAAATCCTCGTTTTGTAGGTTTCTACCTCGGCTCTAGGCTCTGTCTCCGAGTAGATAGCGGAGATGAACCGGAATCTAGAGAGGTCCAAGAAGGACCTCGACCTGATGAACGAGTGGTTCGAGCAGTCTCAAGGTAAACGATAAGTACGTCGTGTTCTTGAATGTAACTTTAAACACGAGAAGTGTAATGTGTTTGTTGAATTAGGGGTTGATGCTCAACTATTTAAATGACATCATCTTTCGCCGAGCTTGAGGGGCTCAAGGCCGAGCTCAAGAGGGCCCGGAAGGAGGCGAGCAACAGAAGGATGCGACCTGATAAGTCTCCAATGTATCTATAATTTTTTTATTGTTCCATGCTATTATATTATCTCTTTTGGATGTTTTATATGCATTAATACGTTGTTTTATATTATTTTTGGGACTAACCTGTTAATCTAGAGCCTAGTGCCATTTTATGTTTTTTCCATGTTTTTGAGTATTGCAGATAAGGAATATTAAATAGAGCCAAAAAGAATAAAATCTGCAGAAAGATTTTTCTTGGACCAGAAGACACCCAGCAGACTTGGAGTAGGGGGCACGGCATCTACGGGGAGGCCACAAGCCTGCAGGGAGTGACCTAGGGGGTGGCCGCGCCCCTTGTCTTGTGGGTCCCCTGCAGCTATCCTAACCCCATTCTTTGGCATATAAACTCCCAAATATTCCCGTATCGCCAAAGAGAGCCACAAAAATACTTTTACGCCGTCGGGAGCCTCTATTCCCGAGAGATCCAATCTGGAGCCTTTTCCGGTAATTTGCCGGAGAGGGAATTGATCACAGAGGGCATCTACATTAACTCCATTGCCCCTCCGATGATGTGTGAGTAGTTCACCACAGACCTACGGGTCCATAGCTAGTAGCTAGATGGCTTCTTCTCTCTCTTTGATCTTCAATACCATGCTCTTCATGATCTTCATGGAGATCTATCCGATGTAATACTCTTTTGCGGTATGTTTGTCTAGATCTGATGAATTGTGAGTTTATGTTCAGATTATCTATGAATATTATTTGAGTCTTTCCTAAATTCTTATACACATGATTTCATATCTTTACAAGTCTCTTCGAATTATTGGTTTGGTTTGGCCAACTAGATTGGTAATTCTTGCAATGGGAGAAGTGCATAGTTTTGGGTTCAATCTTGCAATGTCCTCACCGAGTGACATAGTAGGGGTAGCGAGGCACGTATTGTATTGTTGCCATCAAGGATAAAAATATGGGGTTTTCATCATATTGCTTGAGTTTATCCCTCTACATCATGTCATCTTACTTCATGCGTTACTCTGTTCTTCATGAACTTAATACTCTAGATGCAGGCAGGAGTCGGTTGATGTGTGGAGTAATAGTAGTGGATGTAGAATCGTTTCGGTCTACTTGATGCAGACGCGATGCCTATATGCATAATCATTGCCTTGGATATCTTCATAATTATTCGCTTTTCTATCAGTTGCTCGACAATAATTTGTTCACCCACCGCATTATTTTCCTTTATGAGAGAAGCATCTAGTGAAATCTATGCCCCCCCGTGTCTCTTTTCCATATTATATTTTCAGATCTATAAACCAAAAATACTTTTCTGCAATTTATTTACTTTTGTGTCTGCAATCTTTTATATCTATCTCTATTAGATCTCATCCTTGCAAATAACTCCGAAGGGATTGGCAACCCCTTTATAGCGTTGGGTGCAAGTGTTTGATTATTTGTGTAGGTACTACTATTGGGGCCTTTCTTGTTTCTCCTACTGGATTGATACCTTGGTTCTCAACAAACTGAGGGAAATACTTATCTACTTTGCTCCATCACCCTTTCCTCTTCAAGGGTAAACCAACGAAATTCCAAGAGGTAGCACGACCGCGGAGGCGGAGAAGGCTTGAGCTGCCGAGAAGGTGGCTAGGGAGAAGGACCAAGCGCGAGTACTGGAGGTCAAGGAGACCCCGAAGGGCGTGTTTGAAGCGGATGTCAAACTTCAGGCCGAGGAGAAGCGGGCAAAGCAAGAGGTCAAGAAGCTCCAGCTTCCGCACTCCAAGCTCCAGATCGCGGCTCGGTTCGACCGCCAGGTGCTCCAGGAAGTGGAGCAAATAGCCGTGGGTAATCTGTACTTATTGAAGTGTGTGTTTGGCAACAAAGGGTGTGTTGACCTCACCTAGCTGTGGCGTCCTGCAGAGGTATTCCTGGATCTTCTGAAGAGTGCGGCAGACGTCGTCCAACACATCGGCCCATTGGAGGGCCATGAAGAGGAGAAGGCTTTCTGGCGGCAGTTCCCGGACTCTGTCAACAGAGCTGCTAAATCATCAAATGAAGCGGGTGACTAGATACTCCGCATGGAGAGCCCGATGCTCCAGGACCTCTACATCAAGTTATGGCCCACTGAAGCTTTCTCGACCAGCCTCTTCCGCCTCCTAGGCTGGCTGCGGGTTGCTGACCTACAGGTTGATCGCTAGAAGCGATCCTCGTGCTTTGAGTGAGCACGACGGGTGTACGCCTACGTGAATACACACTTTCGGAAGGTTAAGGCAACATTTATTGCTGTGAGGCCTGTGGAAAGGAAGCAACGCACCATAGAGGAATTCTTCACCGAGGTGGAAGAGGGTGCCCGGGCTACCAAGGCCTAATGTCCCAAAGACACTTTGTATCAATTTTAGTACTTCGGATTGCCGCGGTACATGGGATGTAAAAACCCTTCTTTTTTAATGCATATGTCGTTAGATTTCCTCATATTTTGTGTTGTTTTAATTGATTTACCTCATGTGCGACTGTGTTTAACTGAAAGTGGCGAGTCGTCGGCTTCTACCCCAATGTAGAATATATAGAGGGTGTTCCTGGAGGTAACTCTGACCCTTAGCCGACGTCTCGGTACCCGAAGGCGGGTTGTGCTTGTAGGAACAAGGCAATCAGACTATAATGGCTTCATGAATTTCACTTAGTCGTAGGATTTTGACTATGGGGACTGATAACGAGCGCCCTAGTGTGTGAAGTGGTCGACTTTAAGCAGCCGAGGTCTACGACGTTGACCACGTTGGCTTATGCTATGAATAATACATTCGTTTAACACAGGTGATCTCTAATGACACGTCGCTTAATGCACACTTTGGATCGTAGACCAGTTTTCGCTTACCTAGATAGTCACTTTTCGGCTTTCTCCACTCAGGTGCTCCGTCAATTAAACTGGCAGCACTATTGCACTGGTTCTCCCGTTACACCCTTAGATGAATTTGTTTGGTAACTTAAGGGGTACACATAGGAGCCGGGAAACAAAACCGTTGACCAAAATCTAGGTTAGAAACTGATGCATATAGTGCAACATCCAAGACATTGAGTACTTAGGACTTGTATTTCAAGAAAGGGAAACAAAGCCCTATAGCAATTGTATCTTGAAGACGTTCTTGTGGCTCACATATAGTGCTTGTACAGAAATACGGTAAGAGCCTTGAGGGGCATGATTTCTTTATTTATAACTTCAAGCTTTACATGCCAAGTTATAACGAGAGAAACTAAAAAGATACAATGCAAGAAGGTAAATTAAGGGGCATATAAAAATATTGCGGATATTATCGTCGGGTTTATGAGCCCGGGCTGCTCCCTGCCGCACGTTTGTGTCTCTGTGCTGTTGACCAACTTATCCTTGCTGATGACGAAGACTGGGATGGACTGTATGCAACCTCAACCTTGCATGTTCTCGAAGCGCTTGTTGGCCAAGTCCTTTTAAGATGTTTGCATATGTACGATGTGTGCTTCAAGCCACGTGGATATAGTTTCCTGTCTGGCTCTTTGAAAGGGACTTGCCGATATGGAAGCTCAAATCTAAGTCGCTCCTCGGTCTAGCCAATCCGGCGTTTCCATAAATTTTGGCCCCTTGGCGGCCCAAGAGATTTTTAGTGCGAAGTTGTGCACCCTGGGGACGTAGTGCCCCTTCCAAGGGGAACGCTTGAGGAGTCCACACCTCTATTTAGGGTGTGGGGGTATGTGTCCAAGGTCAACTAGCATGGTTCATGTTCTCTTTGAAGACCTAGAAGTGTGTTTACCGCCGCGGGCCGCGTCGTCGGATGCGTGCACCTTAGTTGCGAAGGCCACGGTCCGCTCCTTGGTATGGAGGAAGTGTTCCGTGTTACCATTGATTGTGATAACAACGCTTGGTCCTGGCATTTTGATCTTGATGTAAGCATAATGTAGGACTACATTGAAGCGAGCAACCGTTGTGCACCCTAGAAGTGCATGGTATCCACTAGGGGACAATGTTGAAGATTAACTCGTCGCTTCTGAAGTTCTCGGGTGATTGATACGTCTCCAACGTATCTATATTTTTTGATTGTACCATGATGATATATTATCATTCTAGAATACTTTTGGGGCATTAATTTACCAATTTATATTATTTTTGAGCACTAACCTACTGACCCAGTGCCTAGTGCCACTTGTTGTTTTCTGCGTGTTTTTCACTTTTTAGGTCTTCCATACCAAATAAAGTCCAATTACCCTAAAACATTTTGGTGATTTTTTTGGACCAAAAGAAGACCAACGAGCATGGGAAGAAGGGTGGAGGCCTTATGAGGGGCCCACAAGCCAACATGGCACGTCATGGGGTGGGGCCTGATGTCTACTACGCAACCTTCTCCTTGTAGACGTTGTTGGGCCTCCAAGCGCAGAGGTTTGTAGGACAGTAGCAGTTTTCCCTCAAGTGGGTGACCCAAGGTTAATCAATCCGCGGGAGGCGTAGGATGAAGATGGTCTCTCTCAAGCAACCCTGCAACCAAATAACAAAGAGTCTCTTGTGTCCCCAACACACCCAATACAATGGTAAGTTGTATAGGTGCACTAGTTCGGCGAAGAGAAGGTGAAACAAGTGAAATATGGATGGTAGATATAGGTTTTTGTAATCTGAAATTACAAAAGCAGCAAGGTAACAAATGGTAAAAGTGAGCACGGACGGTATTGCAATGCGTGGAAACAAGGCCTAGGGTTCATACTTTCACTAGTGAAGTTCTCTCAACAATGATAACATAATTGGATCATATAACTAGCCCTCAACATGCAACAAAGAGTCACTCCAAAGTCACTAATAGTGGGGAACAAACGAAGAGATTATTGTCGGGTACGAAACCACCACAAAGTTATTCTTTCTGATCAATCCATCATAGAGTTCGTACTAGAATAACACCTTAAGATACATATCAACTGTAAGTGCATCTAGTGCCCCTTAGTGATTTTGGTGGTTTGAAGACTTATAGGTTAAGTATCTAATGTGTTCATGAGTGTACACAAGATCTATAAGTCACTGAGGTGTTTGAACTATTTGATGAATATCGACCCCTAAAAATGTATATCTTCGGTTGAAGAAATTGGTCCGAAACTGAAGAATTGAATCGCGAAGAATGTGTGATGAAATTGATATTCCTCATGAAGATATTGAAATTAAGGAATTCGGTGTATCATGAAGAAAATCATTCTGAAGACTTTGAAGCATGAAGATTTACTCTTTCTGTTTTGTTTTCTTCACACTTGAGTAATAGGAACACCGTACTATTAAAGGGGGTCGAAGTTACACTTTGGAATGAATTTCCTCATGATGCTTAACCCAAGCCTAATCCTACCAAAAGCCTCAAGTGAGGAATACGAGTGACATGAGGACTCTCACAGTTGAGGGTTCCGACCGTTTCGATAGCCACACCACATCATTGGTCTTATCCACACCAACGGTCATATTATTTAAGGGCATTAGTGTCAAATCATGTCGGGATGCTCCCAGGCTATAAATAGCCGCTCCCCACAACCATTAGTTGGCTGGCTGCTCCGTTAGAAACTGACACTTGTCATAAGAGCAACCCAATTCCTAAGAGTCTTCGAGAGTAATTCATCAGTGAGGAAATACCCCATACACCGAAACCACAAACCTAGAACCAAGTGATTGAGCATCACTGAAGAAGTTGTTCCTGTGTGGGACTGAAGCCTTTTACCTTTGAGGACTGTGCATCCTCCAGACGGTTAGGCGTCATGGTCTAGAGCAATCCAGCAGTCAATTGTGGATCGCCGGGTGACCAAGTTTGTGAGGGTTTGGAAGTCTGCCCTGAAGACTTACCACGAGTGTTGAGCGAGGACTATGTGTTCTTAGCCCAAGGAGAATACGGTAGGGACTGTGTGTCCCGGGACTGTGTGTCTTTTGGTTTCAATACCAAGCCGCTCCAAACCAGATGTACAACTGTCACAACAGTTGGAACTGGGTCATCAACTATTGTCTTTGCTGTGAAACGGGTTCGAATTCATCAACTCCTTACATTCCTCAGAATTATGTGTTGATGACTTTCACTGTTACTGTTTGAAGAATTTGCTGAAGACTTTCTCTGAAATTCCTCAACCCCAAATTCTTCACGCTAGTTATTCCTCATCTATTTTCTGCGTGCCTGCTCACTATGCAATCTGTTTTCACATTCCTCACACGGAAAAAATGCTGTTGTGAAACTTTGCACTTATGATCCTTTACTGTTTCCGCTGTAAGTTAGTCATCAGTGAGGAATTTCCTCAAAAGGAATTTCCTCAGTGATGAGATTCTAAAAATCTCTTATTCACCCCCCTCTAGTCGATATAACACACTTTCAATTGGTATCAGAGCAAGGTACTCCCTTGTTCTGTGTGATTTTGGTTTAACCACCTGGAGTTTTAGTTATGTCGACTGCAGGCATGTTTAAGGTTACTGCAGCATGTCCTACTTTCGAAGGAAAGAACTTGCCCTTCTGGAAGAACAAGATGCAAATGCATCTACAAGCTATTGATAATGATCTCTGGTATATTGTGGAACATGGCGTCCCCATCATCTCTGCTAGTGTCTCTGCTGCTGATGTGAAGAAATTCAAGCAACTTGATTCTCAAGCGAAGAATATCATCTGTGGCCATCTGAGCCCAGGCCAGTTTGGAAGAGTGAGTGCTTTGGGCTCAGCAACACTCATCTGGGAGAGACTGTGCAAAGTGAAGAAGGAGTATCAACCCAGCGTGACTCTCGTGTTGATATTCTTCGCAATCTCTTCAATCGCTTCAAGAGGCATGACAATGAAAGCTGCCAAGATACCTTTGATCGCCTCACTGACAGATCAAATGAACTGCAAGCACTGGGAGCTCGAGACATTACTGATCACGAAGTTGTGAAGAAACTGCTAATATCTTTGGATTCTTCATTTGATACTTTAGTTCTGATGATTCAAGAAAGACCAGACTACAAGATGCTTGATCCAGCTGATATACTCTAAAGAATCAATATTCATGAATTCTAGCTAGAAGAAAAGAAAGATCTATATGGACCAAGCTACTCTAGACCACGTGCACTGAAGGCTAGAGCAATTTCCTCATCTGAAGAAGAAGACTCAGATGACAGCATTTGTGACCCTGAAGAATTTGGACAGGAGCTTGCAATGCTCGTGAGGAAATTTCAGAGGTTTACACGACGTGGCCAGTTCGGTAAATCTTCAAGAAGAGACATGAGGAAATCAGAATCTTCATCTCAGGACTACAAGAAAAGAACGTTCCACAAATGCAAGAAATCAGGTCATTACATTGCTGACTGTCCCCATTGAGGAAAGGAATCAAAGAAGAAGAAATACAAGGATGACAGTTCTGATGACTCGAAGAAGAATAAGAAATCTTCAAAATCCTCATCTTCAAAGCCCTCATCGCACACGAAGACTTGTTTCAGAAAGGCTCGGGCACTTATTGGCAAGGAAATGGATTCTGAGGCAGAATCAGAGGAATGTGATGAAGAAGAGGGTTCTGATGAAGACTCAGAATCTGGACAGGCCAGTCTTGCACTTGCAACCACTTTCGTGAGCAAGTCAATCTTCAACCTTGAAGAAGATGATAACACCATCCACACTGATGACTATGCTGATGACTTCGCTCCAACCTATTGCTTCATGGCAAAAGGTTCAAAGGTACCGAATGATGCTTCCTCCTCTGATTCAAGTGACTGTGAACCTGATGATTATAAAAAACCCAGTTACAGTAAACTTGCTATCATTGCCACTAAACAACAAACTGCCCTGGAAAAGCTTCAGAAACTGCTAGATAGAAGTGATGATCTGTTGAATGATGAAATGAATCTTACCTAAATCCTCACTGAAGATGTGAAAAGTCTTCAGTCTAGATTTGATAATATTCAAGATCGTTATGATACACTCCTCGCTGATCATGAAAAACTTTCCTATGAATTTCTTCAAAGGAAGCTTGATCTAGAGAAGCTGAGGATTTCTCATGATGATCGTCGTATGAAAAATGATTCATTACTAGCTCAACAGATCAGCGCTGCTCAAGCTGAATTCTTTCCTCCATGTGTTAAATGCATTGAACGCGAAATTGCTAACTCTTCACCAGAATCATCAAATGCTTCTATTGCTACAAATTCTTCAACTGCACCTGTAGTGTCTATTTACTCACTTGAGGAAAACACAAATGTTACTGATGAAAATGCAGGGTTGAAGGAATTGTATGTGACAGGCATATAAAAAAGCCTCAAAGGACATCAAACCCTTTGTGATGTGCTCAAAAAGCAGATCTTGAACAGGAACCCGAGGAAAGAAGGAATTGCCTTTGAGAGGAAATTAAATGCTGATGGATCTTATTGGAAACCTGAGCAGTATCCCAAAAGTTCATGGGTTGTTGCTACTGGGCCTCCTTTTGATCCATCCAATCTAACTGGCTTTTCATGTGAATTATCCTATTCCTCAGATGAGTCATTTGACTCCAACTATAAACTGTTCAAAAGTCAATCTGGTGAAGTATTTGCTCGATATGTTGGAACTAATTGCAGGAATGGCCCTCCTTTGAGTAAAATCTAGGTTCCCAAAAGTTGTCTTGAAAATATTCTGGTGAATGTCCTCATGACACCAATGTTGAAGAATCTGAACCCCAGATCAAAATCCTCAGAAGGACCAAAGTCTTCAAGAGGATCAAAATCCTCAACTGGTCAAAATTATGCTCGTACCCGTGATAATGCGTCTAACATGCAGGGAAACTACAAGGAATGTGAATATGAGCGTTACTCTTCAAATCATTATTTTCATAAATCCTCAAACCAGTTCTCTGCATATTCATTTGAGTACTTTAACCCCCCTACTGTTAAAAGAAGTGCATTAGCTTCAATGCCACCTTTCTCATATGGTGCTCACACGATGATTGTCACACCCTGTTTTTCACCCCGAGTTTTCTGTGTTGCAAAAATCAGAGCTTGTTAAAACTTTTTCAAATAATGTTGTGAGTGCAATGTCACCCCTTGTTTGAGTGTATGCTTGCTTGTTTGATGACTCAAACCCATGAAAAACTTATTATTTTGCTCTCTTCAAAAACCCTTTTTCCTTTATATCAAGATCACCTTCATCATGTTGGGATACACCACTAGCTCATGAAGCCAAGTGGCACTTCCAACCAAAGTTGGTGATCTGATCCAAATATTATTTTCATTCATTAAAAACATTAATTGGTGATTTAAAATATTATTTTCCTATTTTATATCTATGTCTATTTCTAAGGCCAGTAATGATATTCCCACAAGGAAAATTACTTTCCTGCCTTAGAGAATTCTGAGTAAATTCATGGAAGCTTAGAAGGACATATATTTTCCATATATAAGATTTTCAACCCTATTTTAAATTAATATTATTTGAGTAAAACCCTGAAAACCATTTCTGTCTGTTTTAGCTTTTTGAGATGTTTCCAAAGGAAATTATCTCAGTAAATTCCCATAAAACTACAGAAGCCCTCCCAAACCATATTAAGTGCTCACCTAAAATCTCACCTTGATCCAAGGTGGGGAAGTGCACTTAAAGAGCGCAAAACCCTCTCTGTCCAGAGTAGAGTTGGAACAACTCTACATTGCAAAGTTTCTCCAATGGAGCTGAAACTTTGAGAGGTGTTTAACACCCCAAATGAGGACTCCACACCAAAGATGGGATTTGTGAGACTCTGTTTGGCCACACTCCTTTGTAAAGGACAGTACTGGTCATTTTGAGACATTTTCAAGTTTGCAAAACCAAACTTGTTCAATGGAGCTCAGATTTGGTGGAACCCCATGTTTTTACCCCAAGACCAAACGTGTTAAGTTTCATTTACAGTGGTGGAGTGGAAGCACCCCAAGTCACTGTCAAACACCTACTGACAAGAAGGTAAAATCCCTCGTAGCCACTGTTTTACCCAATGTCAAGGCCCCAAACTTGGTGGGTTAGAGCACCAGAACACCCTGAGCATCCAGTCAATCAGCCCCTCCCCAACTCCAAGCACAAGTGACAAGAACTCCAATTTGAGCTGCAGGGCAGTACTGGCAACACTAGTGTTCCTTGCTCCCTTGACCAGCTCGGGCTCCCACTAAACCACAACGGCTAGGCACACTCCCAGCAACACTCAGGACATGGAGGATACGTCCCAATTGCCCGAGAGCGAGCCAGCATGCCGTGGCATGCCAAAAGTGCGCTCTGGGCGCGCTGCAGAGAGCCCCCGCAAGGGGCCGACGCTCCGGCCGGTCCCAGCCTCCCCAGTTATGTCCAAGTGGTCCCCCGACAACCATTCAGTGCAAAGCTACCCCAGGGACCCTCTCCCCCTCGCGCAAGAGCTCAAGCGACGCGTGCCCGTGCGCGCCCGACGCGGCTGAGCATGCACGATCGCTGTAGCTCGTCCCCACTCGTTTTCCCTCTGCGGCCGTTGCACCAGGAGGCCCTAAACCACGTCCCGAACCCGTGGTTTCGCGGCCAGCACCTCACTGTGCTTGCACGCGTGCCACGGTGAGTCACCGGCGTGCCCGAGTCGGGTCACCGTCGTTGGCCTATAAATAGGTCCCCCCGGCACTCCAACACCCTCCAAGCAGCTTCAGCACAACCAGTGGACACTCCCTAGCCGACCAATCGAGCTCGCAGAGCCCCGGTGCTCGAGATCGACCGAGGCCCCTCCGCCTCGGAGCTCCGGTCGATCTCCGGCTACACGTCGGCTCCTGCGCTGCCCGACCTCTCATTACACTCCCCTTGACACCAGGAACGTTTCCCCTAACTCTCCCGAGCGAATCCATACCCCTAGCCCCTAGTTCAACACCAACCGAAACCCTTCCGCCACGAGCACCTCGTCGCCGGCGACCCCGACCACCTCCAGTGACGTCCCGACCACGAGCAGGTAGGCGGAGGCACGAGGAACCCGTTCCCGTTCCTAGCTAGGCCTGAGGACAACGGCAGCCTCGCCGACGTCCATCTCCACCTCTTTGGCTGGAGGTAGGAGAAGGACCCGACAGGTGGAGCCCACCTGTCGGTGTCCTGGGGCAGCCAGCACGCGCAGCCGCTGACGCTGACCGCAGGGGCCCTCAGGTCAGGTTTGAACCTGGCCCGCGCGCGCCTGGTGGCGAGGCCTGCTGGCTGGGCCGACTGGATCCAACCCCCCCTGGCCTTTTTCTTTTGTTTTAATCCAGCAAACTAAATGATTTTTATAAAAAGATTTAGCTAGTAGAAAAATATAATTCTTCCACCAGTAATTTTCTAAAAATGAGTAGTATTTGATTCTGTAATAGTTGACATTTATCAAAAACAGAAACTATTTTGGTATAATAAAATGATATTAAAAAGCAATTGTTTGCTTCTGTTTGCTTTTAAATAAATATGCTTAGCTAATAAAACAATAGGAAACATTTTTCAAAATAATATCCTGAATTTATTCAAGCCTTGCAACAATTTTAAAAGCACTTTGTGATCTGTTTTAGTGAGAGCTAGTATTTATTTATTCCTTTCTCGACGGTAGAGTTACCGAGTGACGGAGGATCCGGAGCGGAAGAGCACGAAGACCCCGGATACCTAGCTAACCAAGGCAAGCAACCCTTTTGCCATGACTTAAGTATATAAAATGATGCATGCTAGAATAGAAAGTATTTCCCGTTGCATATGATCACAGTGCCGGTTCATCATTAATGTGATGGTACCGAAGGCTTCTTCGAAGCACTTGCATGTTGGTAATGATATTCACATGGCTCCTCGGAGCACAAACATGATGAGCTGACCCTACCATCTATGAGGATCATGCTACTGTCATGTTGCCTAGTAAAGTAGAATCACTCCATTGAGCTTGACCCTACCCTGTGAAGGTCGTGGTATTACCATGTTGACGAGTCATAATAGAGCATATCATTTCAAGCATGATGATGAGTTAAATAAAGAGTTTATGAAAACCCCGTCGGGTGCCACTAATGCCCGAGGGTGATGATGAGTTGGTGATCACTTTTGGTGAAGTGATGCACCGGTGATTTTGGTGTGAGTATGGTTTCGGAAATGGATTAGATTTATGATGTGTTGACCGTCCCAACCTTACCAGTACGACCACGATACCCCTTTATGGGACGGGGCTTTGTTGATTACTCTGGTCGGTACTAGCAAAGAGCCACATTAATAGTGGCGGGAGTGATCGGTGTCACTTTCGTGATGGGGTTGTGCCAGGTAGGACGACTATGCCATTATTATGAGGTCCAGGCACACCGTTGGTCCCTGCATGGTTGTTACGGTCCAGAGTTGGTGCTCGTAAGACGTACAACATGTGGGCTGGGTACTAATCGAGTGGACCTCTTTGTCTAGTATCGTCAGGGGAAAGATGATGATCGGGTACTTACCTCGGGTTATCTGATATACCGCGAGTCGTGGATGACACGGAAGTTTCCCGTTCTCGTGGGTCCAGCGTACTACCTCTACAGAGTGTAAACTATTCGAATAGCCGTGTCCACGGTCAAGGACAGTTGGGTGGTGCTGCTTAAACTACGTCCAGAGTTTTCGCATAAACCAAGTGTGTGTGTGTGGTGTTAAAAAGGTGTTGTTATGATAATCACAATAATATGATCAAGTTCGGTGACTTGGCATGTAGGGTAAACCCGATGGTTTAGCCCTCATTAATACATTGAGGTTATGACAAGTCCGATGACTTGGCATATAGGGTGAACCCGATGTGTTCAACCCTTGTACGATATGTTGATATCAGTAACCTGTTCTTCAAAAGTAATTCTTTAACTTGTTGCACATACTTGATCATACCACCACATTGCATTCCACTCAAGATAACTGTTACTGTTATTACTTACCATATATATATCATGGGCTGTTTGCGAATACAATCAAAGTACTCATTGGCTTGCCACTGGTTATGTTATTGACCAGACATGGAAGGACCGGAGTTTGGCGATAAGTACGCCGTCGGAGACGGACCCGCGATCTAGGACGCTTCCAAGTCAGAATGCCTGTCGGTGTAGGCTTGATGGCATGGGCACCGCTTAGCCCTTACGATTTTCCGCTACTCAATGTATCCGTTTAATTTGGCTTTAGGCCTTGCTCTTGAACCCGACCTTCTGGTCGTTTGATGTAATAATTCAGTACTTGGATGTAAGACTCTATTATTCAGTATCTGTGTTCAGTGAACATTGATCCTTGGGGTCACTGGGCACGGCGAACTCGACTTGCTAGTCGGGGTCCCCACAGAACTGGTATCAGAGGTATCCTGACTATAGGAAGCCTTAGATAGCATGGACGTTAACCGAGAACGTTAGAACGCCAGCCGTGCACAAGACTCTTGCACATACAATCAACTGACTTCTCTCCTATGCCTTGTAGATGGCTGCCGTACCTGAGACGCTTCTGGTGACCGGCTTTCCACTACTTTGGTGGATTGTCTCGAGAAGTGCCACGTACGACGCACGCTCATCTTCCTCTACCACGAGCACTGGGCCAGCGCCGACACCAAGGAATATCACGTGGACGTGATAGTGAAGGTAATGACTCCCAATCTAGTTGGTTCTTCGAAGGACCGCAGATGGGAGAGCTGATGTTGGCAGTGGAGACGGCTGCACGAGAGGCGCTCGTGCAACTCCGCAGCATCCTCCCTGAGATGGCTAATGAGCCTGTCACTCGTCATCTACCTTTCATTAAGGAAGGAGTGGATGGGAGTTGGACCCTCACCCCAGCCACGGAGGATGGGATGCCACTAAGGTTTCAGACCTACTTCAGTCTCTCGTCAGACACCCTGACACACTTCCTGGTTAAGGAATCAGTCAAGCTTCGCCAAGATCTGCACCTAGTCAAAGGCCCGCTCCACACTGAGAAGATGCAGAACCGCAAGGTAAAGAAGGCAGGTGCACCTAAAGGGAGGGCAGCTGCTGCCACTAGGGGTGGTGTGTTACCCATCCAGGCAGTCCCTCTTCGGAGTCGCCGCCTGACAGCGGAAGAGTACACTGAGATCTTTGCCGCCTCGCCCAAGAGACGCCGAGATGTGCGGATTCTTTCTTCCGCTCCTATAAAGGAAGAGGATGTTGATGAAGATGAGGATCCTGTTGAGTCCGCCTTTGAGACCGAGCAGTCTGCCGCGTAGGTTTTAGCGTAGGCAATTCGGAGTACCCCGAGTATAGGGTATCCATGTATCCGTTTTTAATTTGCGTATGTGTGCTTGATGTAAGTCACCTATTGCCTTGGGCAGCCTGTAAGTGACTAGGTCACCTAGTTGTCATGAATGCAATTTCCAGTTTGTCAAAAACTTTGGCTTTAAAGACTTGGCACATGCACGTATTGGACCCCCTCTTACTAGGAGCAAATCCTTGTACTCCCGAGCAACGTGGCATTTTGACCTGTCTGTTTCTATGACAGGATGGTGAACGCAACCCGCAACAGCACCTTCGGCAACCCCGGCGCCGGCTCCTGAGGGACGCCGCAGGGAACCGAAGGAGAAGCTCACGCTCGAGGTCACCACGAGCAGCCTAGAGACCTTCCGCCACCACCTCCTCCTGAGAACTTGACGATGGCTCAGTTCCTTCAAGCTTTTCGGGAGGAGCGTCAAGCCAGCAATGTCGCTATCCAGCAGCTGACTCAAGTCCTGGTGGACAATCCGCCGCGGAATGAGTATGGCGGTGGTCGCTCTACTCTTTTTGATTTCATGCGGACTACGCCCCCCATATTCACGGAGTCGACTGAACCCGTGGACGCCGATGACTGGATTCGCACCATTGAAGACCTCCTTGCGCTGGTCAAGTGCACCGATGATCATGAGAAGGTCCTTTATGCTTCTCACTGTCTCGGAGGCACCGCCAGGGCATGGTGGGATGGATTCCAGATCATGTGGGCAGGGCAAGTCATCACGTGGGAGATGTTCGAGGAAGGATTTCGCGCGGCTCACATTCCACCTGGACTGATGACCATTAAGAAGCAGGAATTCCGAGCCTTGAGGCAGGGCAGTGGAACTGTTAAGGAGTACCTGTAGAAGTTTAATATCTTGTCGAGGTACGCGCCTGAAGATGTTAACATTGAGGCCGCTAAGGTGGAACGCTTCATGGAAGGGTTACAGCAGTCCCTGCAATACCAGCTGGTGGTTTGCGACTGCTAGACTTTCAGCGAGTTGGTTAACAAGGCGCTTATGCTGGAAGACAAGCGTCGTGCAATGGACGACACCCGCAAGCGCAAATTGATAGGCAGTGGAGGACCCGGTAACACAAGACCAAGACCATGGCAGTCAGCACCTGCAAGACCCAACTTTCAGCAGCAGGAGTACAAGTACCCGGTGTTCCGCCAGAATTATCAGCCTCAGCAGCAAGCCAAGCCAGTAGTCAACCCGCCGAACAACGGTGGAGTCAAGACCAACCCTCCGGGGCAGGTCACCTGCTTTGGGTGTGGTCAGACTGGGCACTATTCCAGGCAGTGCCCCAACAAGAAGCCCGACGCACCGCGTCCCAATGCACCCAACCCCGGTCAAGGTGCACCAGGAAGGAACCAGGCCCCCCGCAACCAACAGTTCAATGGTAGGGGCTGGATCAATCACATCACTGCAGAAGAAGCACAGGAAGACCCGGAGTGCATTCTGGGTACATTCCTCGTCAACTCAACTCCAGCAACAGTGTTGTTTGATTGTGGTGCCTCGCATTCTTTTGTTACTCAAGTGTTTGCGGAAAAATGCGGTTTAAAACCCACTTTACTCTACGGGCAGATGGCAATCCAAACCCCGGGAGCAGTATTAAGGACCAACCTAGGGTGTAGAAGGGTCGAGATAGTTATCAATGGGACGAGTTTCTTGGCAGACCTCATTGTGCTTAAATTGCAAGGTGTAGAAGTAATCCTCGGTATGGATTGGTTGGCCAAACACCAGAGTCTTTTGGACTGTGCCAACAGGGCCATCACCATGATACGCAACCAAGGGGTCAAGGTCAAGTTCGTCTCCGAGCCAGTATCGGCTCACGCACCTCGAGTCAACAGTCTCTCCGAGGTAGAGCTTGATCGAGTGCCTATAGTCTGTGAATACCCGTACGCCTTTCCTGACGAGCTACCCGGAATGCCTCCTGACCGAGACATTAAGTTCATCATTGAGCTCATGCCTGGATCGAGGCCTATTTATAAAAAGCCTTACAGGATGGGTTCCGAGGAGTTGGCAGAGCTGAAGAAGCAGCTGGATGAGCAACTCAGGAAAGGGTTCATCCGCCCGAGTGCGTCACCTTGGGGATCACCTGTTCTATTTGTTTCAAAGAAGGATGGTACCATTCGACTCTGCGTTGACTACCGTTCCCTTAATGAAGTCACAATTAAGAACAAGTACCCGCTCCCCAAGATTGAAGACCTGTTTGACCAGTTGAACGGGGCCAGTGTATTTTCCAAGATCGATCTCCGATCGGGATACTACCAGTTGAAGATCCGACCCGAAGATATACCCAAGACTGCATTCGTGACCCGGTACGGTCTATATGAATGCACGGTCATGCCCTTCGGTTTGACAAACGCCCCAGCCTACTTCATGTACCTCATGAACAAGGTCTTCATGGAATATTTGGACAAGTTTGTCGTCGTGTTCATCGATGACATACTAATCTTCTCCAAGTCCGAAGAAGAGCATGAGCAACACCTGAGGCTAGTTCTGGGAAAGCTTCGAGAGCACCAACTTTATGCCAAATTCAGCAAGTGTCAGTTCTGGCTGAACGAAGTTGGATTTCCGGGTCATACCCTGACGGCACGCGGTTTGGCCGTAGATCAGTCCAAGATTACTACAATGACCAACTGGGAATCACCCAAGGACGTGAAGGATGTCAGGAGTTTCCTCGGGCTCGCGGGATACTACCGCAAGTTTGTCGAAGGATTCTCCAGCATCGCTCGACCTATGACTCAGCTGTTGAAGAAAGGCCGGAAGTTCGAGTGGACACCGGCGTGTGAAGCAAGCTTCCAGGAGTTGAAGAAGAGGCTAACTACCGCCCCGGTATTGGCTACTCCGGACATCAACAAGGAATTCGTGATATATTGTGATGCCTCGGGAACCGGGCTCGGTGGAGTCCCAATGCAAGATGGCAGGGTCGTGGCGTACTTGTCACGGCAACTGCGACCGCATGAGGAGAACTATGCCACCCATGATCTCGAGCTAGCAGCTGTAGTGCATGCTCTGACGACGTGGCGACATTACCTTCTGGGAAAGCGATGCGAGATATTTACAGACCACAAGAGTCTGAAATATATCTTCAGCCAAAGGGAGCTGAATATGAGACAGCGGAGATGGTTGAGTTAATCAAGGATTACGACCTCAGCATTCAGTACCATCCCGACAAGGCGAACGTGGTAGTCGATGCCTTGAGCCGAAAGGCAGGCTCCTTGAACGTCACGCTCAAGGAAAGGTTACCCGCCTTGTGTGAAGAGATGGAGGGCTTAGGACTTGAGATAGTCGAACCAGGGTACCTGGCCAACCTCGAGGTCAAGCCTACTCTGGCAGACGACATCAAGAAAGCCCAGAAGGGGCACAAGAGTATCGAAGGCCTCAAGAGGAAGGTGCGAGAAGGCAAAGCCCCAGGATTCCCGATTGATGAGCAAGGAGTACTGTGGTACGGGAAGCGCTTATGCGTACCCAACAAGGCCGAACTTAAGGACTTGATCCTGCAAGAGGCACATGACACACCGTACTCTATCCATCCAGGTGGTACCAAGATGTACCAAGACATCCGAGAACGATTGTGGTGGCATGGCATGAAGAGGGAAATTGGCTCCTATGTCGCTAAATGCGATGTATGTTAGCGAGTCAAGGCTGAACACCAGCGACCCGCTGGATTACTGCAACCTCTTCAAGTGCCGGAATGGAAGTGGGATAAAATCGGCATGGACTTCATCACCGGGTTGCCCCGGTCGAATAAGGGTCATAACTCCATTTGGGTCATAGTTGATCATCTGACCAAGGTGGCCCATTTCATCCCTGTTAACACCACTTAAGATGGCAGCCAGCTGGCCAGTCTGTACATTCATCAAGTGGTGAGTCTCCATGGAGTTCCCAAAGAGATCGTGTCCGACCGCGGCACGCAGTTCACCTCAAGATTCTGGAAGAAGTTTCAAGAAGCTCTCGGAACCAAACTCTCCTTCAGTACGGCTTTCCACCCGCAAACGGGCGGACAAACCGAGAGGGTAAACCAGATACTTGAGGACATGCTCCGCGCTTGTGTTTTGGCCCATGGTGCCAAGTGGGAAGACTGCCTACCCTTTGCTGAGTTCTCTTACAACAACAGCTACCAGTCCAGTCTTCAGATGGCCCCATTCGAAGCATTATATGGGCGGAAATGCCGCACCCCGCTCAATTGGTCCGAAACTGGTGAAGGACTAGTTTTCGGACCAGAAGCACTGTAGGAAGCAGGGGACAACGTTCAGCTTGTCCGAGAGAACTTGGAGGCAGCTAAGTCAAGGCAGAAGAGCTATGTGGACCATCGCTGCAGAAACGTGGAGTTTGTTCCCGGAGACCAGGTGTACTTGTGAGTCACGCCTCTCAAGGGGACCAAGCGTTTCCACGTCAAGGGGAAGCTAGCTCCAAGGTTCATTGGACCCTTCAAGATCACGGCAAGGCGCGGGGAAGTAGCTTATCAGTTGGAGCTACCTCCTCAACTTTCGGGTGTGCACAACGTGTTCCACGTGTCACAGCTCCGAAAGTATTTGCAAGTGCCGAACCGTCCCGATCTTTACAAGGACATTGATCATCAAGCTATTGACCTTCAACCGGACCTTACGTACCGCGAGAGACCGATCCGCATTTTGGATGAAGCCGAGATTTGCACCAGAAGCCGCACCATCAAGTTTTTCAAGGTTCAGTGGAGCAACCATACCGAAGCAGAAGCCACATGGGAACGTGAAGACTACCTCCAATCAGAATTTCCCGAGCTGTTTAACGCTTAGCTTAGGAATCTCGGGGACGAGATTCTTGTAAGGGGGATAGGTCTGTCACACCCTGTTTTTCACCCCAAGTTTTCTGTGTTGCAAAAATCAGAGCTTGTTAAAACTTTTTCAAATAATGTTGTGAGTGCAATGTCAGCCCTTGTTTGAGTGTATGCTTGCTTGTTTGATGACTCAAACCCATGAAAAACTTATTATATTGCTCTCTTCAAAAACCCTTTTTCCTTTATATCAAGATCACCTTCATCATGTTGGGATACACTACTAGCTCATGAAGCCAAGTGGCACTTCCAACCAAAGTTGGTGATCTGATCCAAATATTATTTTCATTCATTAAAAACATTAATTGGTGATTTAAAATATTATTTTCCTATTTTATATCTATGTCTATTTCTAAGGCGAGTAATGATATTCCCACAAGGAAAATTACTTTCCTGCCTTAGAAAATTCTGAGTAAATTCATGGAAGCTCAGAAGGACATATATTTTCCATATATAAGATTTTCAACACTATTTTATATTAATATCATTTGAGTAAAACCCTGAAAACCATTTCTGTCTGTTTTAGCTTTTTGAGATGTTTCCAAAGGAAATTATCTCAGTAAATTCCCATAAAACTACAGGAGCCCACCCAAACCAAATTAAGTGCTCACCTAAAATCTCACCTTGATCCAAGGTGGGGAAGTGCACTTAAAGAGCCCAAAACCCTCTCTGTCCACAGTAGAGTTGGAACAACTCTACATTGCAAAGTTTCTCCAATGGAGCTAAAACTTTACAAGGGTGTTTAACACCCCAAATGAGGACTCCACACCAAAGATGGGATTTGTGAGACTCTGTTTGGCCACACTTCCTTTGTAAAGGACAGTACTGGTCATTTTGAGACATATTCAAGTTTGCAAAGCCAAACTTGTTCAATGGAGCTCAGATTGGTGGAACCCCTTGTTTTTACCCCAAGACCAAACCTGTTAAGTTTCATTTACAGTGGTGGAGTGGAAGCACCCCAAGTCACTGTCGAACACCTACTGACAGGAAGGTAAAAACCCTCCTAACCACTGTTTTACCCAATGTCAAGGCCCCAAACTTGGTGGGTTAGAGCACCAGAACACCCTGAGCACCCAGTCAATCAGCCCCTCCCCAACTCCAAGCACAAGTGACAAGAACTCCAATTTCAGCTGCAGGGCAGTACTGGCAACACTAGTGTTCCTTGCTCCCTTGACCAGCTCGGGCTCCCACTAAACCAGAACGGCTAGGCACACTCCCAGCAACACTCAGGACATGGAGGACACGTCCCAAGTGCCCCAGAGCCAGCCAACATGCCGTGGCATGCCAAAACTGCGCTCTGGGTGCGCTGCAGAGAGCCACCCGCAAGGGGCCGACGCTCCGGCCGGTCCCAGCCTCCCTAGTTATGTCCAAGCGCTCCCCCGACAACCACTCAGTGCAAAGCTACCTCAGGGACCCTCTCCCCCTCGCGCAAGAGCTCAGGCGACGCGTGCCCGCGCACGCCCGACGCGGCCGAGCATGCACGGTCGCTGCAGCTCGTCCCCACTCGCTTTCCCTCTGCGGCCGTTGCACCAGGAGGCCCTAAACCACGTCCCGACCCCGTGGTTTCGCGGCCAGCACCTCACTGTGCTTGCACGCGTGCCACGGTGAGTCACCGGCGCGCCCGAGTTGGGTCACCGTCGTTGGCCTATAAATAGGTCCCCCCGGCACTCCAGCACCCTCCAAGCAGCTTCAGCACAACCAGTAGACACTCCCTAGCCGCCCAATCGAGCTCGCAGAGCCCCAGTGCTCGAGATCGACCGAGGCCCCTCCGCCTCGGGGCTCCGGTCGATCTCCGACTACACGTCGGCTCCTGCGCTGCCCGACCTCTCATTACACTCCCCTTGACACCAGGAACGTTTCCCCTAACTCTCCCGAGCGAATCCATACCCCTAGCCCCTAGTTCAACACCAACACGAAACCCTTCTGCCACGAGCACCTCGTCGCCGGCGACCCAGACCACCTTCGGTGACGTCCCGACCACGAGCAGGTAGGCGGAGGCACGAGGAACCCGTTCCCGTTCCTAGCTAGGCCTGAGGACAACGGCAGCCTCGCCGGCGTCCATCTCCACCTCTCTGACTGGAGGTAGGAGAAGGACCCGACAGGTGGAGCCCACCTGTCGGTGTCCTCGGGCAGCCAGCGCGCGCAACCGCAGACGCTGACCCTAGGGGCCCGCAGGTCAGGTTTGAACCTGGCCCGCGCACGCTTGGTGGCCAGGCCTGCTGGCTGGGCCAACTGGATCCAACCCCCCTGGCCTTTTTCTTTTGTTTTAATCTAGAAAACTAAATGATTTTTATAAAAAGATTTAGCCAGTAGAAAAATATAATTCTTCCACCAGTAATTTTCTAAAAATGAGTAGTATTGGATTCTGTAATAGTTGACATTTATCAAAAAGAGAAACTATTTTGGTATGATAAAATATGCTTCTGTTTGCTTTTAAATAAATATGCTTAGCTAATAAAACAATAGGAAACATTTTTCAAAATAATATCCTGAATTTATTCAAGCCTTGCAACATTTTTAAAAGCACTTTGTGATTTGTTTTAGTGAGAGCTAGTATTTATTTATTCCTTTCTCGACGGTAGAGTTACCGAGTGACGGAGGATCCGGAGCGGAAGACCTCGAAGATCCCGGATACCTAGCTGACCAAGGCAAGCAGCCCTTTTGCCATGACTTAAGTATATGAAATGATGCATGCTAGAATATCAAGTATTTCCCGTTGCATATGATCACAGTGCCGGTTCATCATTGATGTGATGGTACCGAAGGCTTCTTCGAAGCACTTGCATGTTGGTAATGATATTCACATGGCTGCTTGGAGCACAAACATGATGAGCTGACCCTACCATCTACGAGGATCATGCTACTGTCATGTTGCCTAGTAAAGTAGAATCACTCCATTGAGCTTGACCCTACCCCGTGAAGGTCGTGATATTACCATGTTGACGTGTCATAATAGAGCATATCATTTGAAGCATGATGATGAGTTAAATAAAGAGTTTATGAAAACCCCGTCGAGTGCCACTAATGCCCGAGGGTGATGATGAGTTGGTGATCACTTTTGGTGAAGTGATGCGCCAGTGATTTTGGTGTGAGTATGGTTTCGGAAATGGATTAGATTTATGATGTGTCGACCGTCCCAACCTTACGAGTACGACCACGATACCCCTTTATGGGATGGGGCTTTGTTGATTACTCTGGTCGGTACTAGCAAAGAGCCACATTACTAGTGGCGGGAGTGGTCGGTGTCACTCTCGTGATGGGGTCGTGCCAGGTAGGACGACTATGCCATTATTATGAGTTCCAGGCACACCGTTGGTCCCTGCATGGTTGTTATGGTCCAGAGTCGATGCTCGTAAGACGTACAACATGTGGGCTGGGTACCAATCGAGTGGACCTCTTTGTCTAGTATCGTCAGGGGAAAGATGATTATCGGGTACTTACCTCGGGTATATGTGATATACCGCGAGTCGTGGATGACACGGAAGTTTCCCGTTTCTCGTGGGTCCAGCGTACTACCTCTACAGAGTGTAAACTATTCGAATAGCCGTGTCCACGGTCAAGGACAGTTGGGTGGTATTGCTTAAACTACGTCCAGAGTTTCCGCATTAACCAAGTGTGTGTGTGTGTGGTGTTAAAAAGGTGTTGTTATGATAATCACAATAATTTTATCAAGTTCGGTGACTTGGCATGTAGGGTAAACCCGATGGTTTAGCCCTCATTAATACATTGAGGTTATGACAAGTCCGATGACTTGGCATATAGGGTGAACCCGGTGTGTTCAACCCTTGTCAGATATGTTGATATCAGTAACCTATTCTTCAAAAGTAATTCTTTAACTTGTTGCACATACTTGATCATACCACCACATTGCATTCCACTCAAGATAACTGTTACTGTTATTCCTTACCATATATATATATCATGGGCTGTTTGCGAGTACATTCAAAGCAATCATTGGCTTGCCACTGGTTATGTTATTAACCAGACATGGAAGGACCGGAGTTTGGCGATGAGTACGCCGTCGGAGACGGACCCGCGATCTAGGACGCTTCCAAGTCAGAATGCCTGTCGGTGTAGGCTTGATGGCATGGGTACCGCTTAGCCCTTACGAGTTTCCGCTACTCGATGTATCCGTTCAATTTGGCTTTAGGCCTTGCTCTTGAACCCGACCTTCTGGTCGTTTGATGTAATAATTCAGTACTTGGATGCAAGACTCTATTATTTAGTATCTGTGTTCAACGAACATTGATCCTTGGGGTCACTGGGCACGGCGAACTCGACTTGCTAGTCGGGGTCCCCAAAATGATGAATGCTTTACCACCCCTTCAGATGTGGGTGGTGAAGAAATCGAACTAATCACTTCTGGAGGTCAGGTCTCCAGATGAAAATCATCATCTGAAGAATTTGCTGGAGACCTGAGGAAATGCTTGATAGGACGCAAGCTAATATTGATGAAATAGAAATATTTCACACGTCCTTATAATTCTGTTGTGATGAAATTCTTATCTGATGAAATTGATATCATATTCTTCAAATATGAAGCATATGAGATGGTAAGCTATACTAATTCATCTGCAGGATGATAAACCCAAGAATACCGAGTGGGTTCTTGATAGTGGCTGCACACATCACATGACTGTCGATAAAAGCTTGCTGATGAATATGCCACTAACTCCATCACCTCTTAAGCAAATCACATATGCTGACAAAGGTAAAAGCAAGGTATTGGGACTTGGCAAAGTGGCTATTTCCAAGGATAGGCATATGGACAAAGTGATGCTTGTTGAATCCCTTGGTTTTAACCTCATGTCAGTCTTGATGCTTTGTGATCTTGATATGATTGTTATCTTTGGTAGATATAGATGTGTAGTCATCATGGAATCTGACAGATCCAAAGTCTTCGAAGGTGTAAGAAGAGGGGATTTGTACATTGTTGATTTCTCTACAGGTCCTCAACCAGCCACTTGCTTACTAGCAAAAACCTCAGAAGGATGGCTGTGGCACCGAAGACTAGGTCATGCAGGCATGAGGAATTTGCACACGCTCGTGAAGAAGAAGCATGTCATCGGCACAGAATCAGTCAAATTCCTCAAGGATCATCTCTGTGGTGCATGTGAATCTGGGCAAATGACCATATCCAAGCATCCCTCAAAGACTATCATGACCACTACACGTCCCTTCGAATTGCTTCATATGGATCTATTTGGACCTACTCACTATGCCACACTAACCAATGCAGCATCCTTATATGGCTTCGTCATAGTTGATGATTATTGCAGATATACATGGGTGCATATCATAGTATATAAAACTGAAGTGCAGGAAATCTTCAAACGATTTTATTCAAGGGCCTCGACGAACTTTGGCATCAAGATCAAACATATCAGGAGTGATAATGGAACAGAGTTCAAAAACAATGGTCTTGATGATTATCTTGATGAACTTGGTATTACTCACGAATTATCTGCTCCTTATACTCCTCAGTAGAACGGTGTCGTCGAAAGGAAGAACAGAACTTTGGTTGAGATGGCAAGAACTATGCTTGAAGAATATCAGACTCCTCGTCGCTTTTGGCCTGAAGCAATCAACACTGCATGCCATATCATCAACAGGGTATATCTTCACAAATTCCTCAAGAAAACCTCATATGAACTCCTCACTTATAAGAAACCCAATGTGAGTTATTTCAAAGTCTTCGGTGCAAAATGTTGGATTAGAGATCCTCACCATAGCTCAAAATTTGCACCTAAGGCACTTGAGGGTTTTATGCTCGGTTATGGAAAGGACTCGCACACCTACAGAATCTTCAACAACTATCACAACAAAGTTGTTGAGACTGTAGATGTGCGGTTCGATGAAACTAATGGCTCACAAAGAGAGCAATTGCCTTCTGATCCAGATAAGTTGTCTCCTGAGGAAGCAATAAAGCTCAAACCTACTGAAGACATTGTTCCCACTAAGGAAATTGATGAAGAAACCATCCCTATCACTGATGAAAATCAAGAAGATGCTCCTGAGGAAATTGCTCCAGAACTACTTCCTCAGCCCAGACGAAATCCTCAACCAGCTCATCCAAGGATTGCAAATGAAGTAGAACTTGAAAAATCCTCAACGACATCAACGCGCTAGGTCCTCTTACTCGCTCAAAAGATTCACACTTAGTTAACTTTTGTGGGCATTTTTCCTTTGTATCTATCACAGAACCCTCAAAACTTGCTGAGGCTTTCTTGGAACCGGAGTGGATCCAAGCTATGCAAGACGAACTTCTTCAATTCAAGTTGAATGACATATGGGAGCTAGTCAAACGACCAGATCCTCGCAAGCACAACATCATCAGAACAAAGTGGATTTTCCGAAACAAGCAAGATGAGGATGGTCAAGTGGTGAGGAATAAGGCACGACTCGTAGCCCAAGGCTACACTCAGGTTGAAGGAATAGATTTCGATGAAACTTTCGCACCTGTTGCTAGACTTGAAGCTATTCGAATACTACTTGCTTATGCTAATCATCATAACATCATCTTATACCAACTGTATGTGAGAAGTGCATTCCTCAATGGTAAGATTGAGGAAGAACTATATGTTGCTCAGCCCCCAGGTTTTGAGGATCCAAAGAATCCAGACAAAGTCTTCAGACTCGAAAAGGCGCTCTATGGTCTCAAGCAAGCCCCTCGGGCATGGTATGACACATTGAAGGAATTCCTCATGAAGAAAGGCTTCAAACCTGGTTCACTCGATCCAACTCTTTTCACTAAATCCTATAATAATGAGCTATTTGTGTGCCAAATATATGTCGATGATATCATATTTGGCTGTACTGACAAACGATACAGTGATGAATTTGCTTACATGATGAGTGAAGAATATCAGATGTCTATGATGGGGGAGCTAAAATTCTTCTTAGGTCTTCAAATTCGTCAACAACGCAATGGAATCTTCATATCACAGGAGAAATACCTCAAGGATGTTCTGAGGAAATTCGACATGCATGAATGCAAAGGTGCCAAGACTCCAATGCCTACCAACGGCCACCTCAGCACTGATGAAAATGGTAAAGAATTCGATCAGCAGGTATATCGCTCTATGATTGGCTCTTTATTTTATCTATGTGCATCTAGGCCAGATATAATGCTTAGTGTTTGCATGTGTGCACGTTTTCAAGCAAAACCGAAGGAATCACACCATAAGGCCGTGAAGCATATTCTTCAATACTTAGCTCACACACCAACACTAAGATTATGGTATCCCAAGTGCTCAAATCTTCATCTGGTAGGGTATTCTGATTCTGACTATGCTGGTGATCGTGTGGATCGCAAGTCAACTTCGGGTACATGCCATTTGCTCGGAAGATCACTAGTTTGCTGGTCCTCAAAGAAGCAGAACTGTGTATCACTCTCCATTGCCGAAGCTGAGTACATTGCTGCTGGTTCATGCTGTGCTCAATTACTATGGATGAAGCAAACCCTCAAGGACTACTGCATCAACATGAAGAATGTGCCTCTCTACTGCGACAATGAGAGTGCAATCAAGATTACATACAACCCAGTACAACACTCGAAGACTAAGCACATCCAGATTCGTCATCATTTTCTTCGGGACCATGTCCTCAAGGGCAATATCCTCATCGACCATGTGAAGACTGATGATCAACTGGCAGATATCTTCACTAAGCCCTTGGATGAGAAAAGGTTGTGCAAGTTGCGGTGTGAGCTAAATATCTTAGAATCTTCAAATGTTTTGTAAAAACATGCACACATCTTAACACTTATGCAAAATTGATGACTTAGAGCAAGTCTAGTAGAACCCTCAAACCCTTAAAACAAAAACCTGTTTTAAGGGTTCAGAATTGCACATTTTTGACACTTTTAAGGGTTGAAAAACAGGGGCAAAGACTAGAACCCTCAAACCCAACCCTTATAACGGAATATTCCGTTATAAGGGTTGGGTTTGAGGGTTCTAGTGTTTGCCCCAACCCCGAACCTTAAAACTGTCATTCATATATCACACATTTCATCATATGACATATCACAAATTCAATCACATTTAACATAAAACAATAATCATTCTAGTTATTATTACAACACCGAATAAAACAAAGATACCCGACAGTAGAACTTGTAATCACTGTTAGTTAGAATCATACTTGACGAATAGCTCACTTATGAGAAAAGTAATGCTAGTACAAAGCAACACAAATTACTACAATGTACATCAAAATTAACTTTCAGAAAAAAACATACATACTCTTTTAAGGCACTCTACGTGTATTCAAATTTTCCAATGCAAAAGTATGCATCCAAAAAAACATACATACTCTTATGAATTAAGTATACCATGAAACTATGCAAAGTAAGAATAATATGCAAAATAGAGTTAATTCTTTAGGAGTTAAGAAAGAATATGTCAGCAATACTCTGGTGATACGGCTGTTGACCTTGATTCATCGGCAGCAGCTGCGAGGGCCGCAAGGTAGCGGTAGTTGCGGCCGGGACGGGGCGACGCTGCGGAGGGCCGGCCGGCCGGCGGCGGAGCGGAGGCCGGGGCTGCGGCGCTGCGGGGCGTCGGCGGGGCGGCGCTGCGGAGGGCCGGCGGGGACGGGGCGGCACTGCGGAGGGGCGGCGGCCTGGGCGGGCGGGGCCGGCGCAACGGCGGCGGCTGGTGGATCCATGGCGTGGCGGCTGGGACGGGCGGTTTCCCTCCCGCGCTCGAGATGAAAAGGAGTGCGGGTTGGGATTGGGTTTGCCCTCCCAACCCTCACTTCTACAGGCTGCGAGGGCGTTTACAGGTTCGACCTCTAAATTTTTTTACGGGTTTAAGGGTTTAAGGGTTCTAGTCTACGTCGTTTTTTCGACGAAAACTGTAAAAAAGCGGTTATTTTCCAGAATTTAAGGGTTTGAGGGTTCTACTAGACTTGCTCTTAGATGTGCAACACATGATGAATCGATTTTCTTCAACTCATGAAGAATATCACTCTGAATGTGAAGAAATCAACGAAGAAATTGATTCAGAGGGCCCTAGACAATTGTACGCGGCGTCTGTAATCAACATTCTTATATGGTGGGTCACGCCACCGCCCAACGCGAATTCCTCAAGTTGATTTTCTTCAAAGTTCCATTTCCTCAAAACTTGTTTTTCTTCAAAATAGTTTTTCTTCATTGTGACGATTTATCACAAAATCTTCAAGTTAGTCAAATCTTCAAAAACATTTGATGACTTTCATTTAACTAAATAGACTGTGATTTCAAGTCCTCAACAACATTCAATTATAGCTATTTCTTCAAGTTGATATTTCATCTAAGTGAATGTGATCAGACCCTACTTCCCCTCTATGCTATTCTCATCCAGTCTATTCAATTCTTCATATGCGTTCTACTTGAAACTTTGTTCAAAATCCTCACTGCGTCCTTGTCAGCTGATGATTTCATAACAAAATCCTCAAATCTTCATTAACGTTTCTTTAATGCACAGTAACTGAACCCCACTTCCCACGTTCGGATAACCACGATCTCCACTATCTCCACCGCCTTGCTCGGGAGCTACACGTGTCCTGCAGAGACGTAGAGGCACGGGCTGTTTGGTCCGAATTCTTTGCGCCAACAGTAACTGCGTGGGTACAAATATGTCCTTATCCCCCTCGGCAAACACTCCTTCGCTCCATCGCTCTCCTGCTACAGCAAAAGCCCGGAACCCTAGTGCCACCGCTGGAAGTCTCGTCGCCGGCGAAGAAGAGCTTCACTGCCTCGACTTTTCCGTCACCGAAACCACGCCGGAGTCGGACCATCTTCGTCCGCCGCCGCCGTAGACGTCCTCTGCTGCCGTGTTAGGGCGCATTGGACATGCACCGAAGAGCTTCTCCCGACAACTTTCCTTTGTTCTTCGTGCGCGCCATCTAGGGTAAATAAAAACCCTATTTTTACAGCAAGTTAGATCTACTATTTTACATCTGAGATGTGAAATCTGTTTTTCCTCAAGAATCCATATGCATCTGATTCCTCAACCACTGCCTATCACCACACTATTGATGAACGATTCCTCAATTGTGCGAATTTTCGGATCTGTACAACTCTGGAACCCAAGAACAGTATGCTTAGGCAAATTCCTCAACCACTGATTAAATTCCTCAACTGTCAAACTTTTTCATTTTCTTCAACTCTGAGAACACATATGACCTCTCCAAATTCCTCGCAAGTATACTCTGTTCACAGGTACACACATGTCATCTGATGAATCTCTCGGTTCTCATCACATTAACTCATTTGCAGCGTTTCTTGAAGAAAATCTTCAAGTCTCATCAAAATCCTCAAGACTTCAATCTCATAAGCTGAAGAAAATGGAGGATGATAGGAAACAGAAGGGAGGCAAGAGACTTGAGCAGAATACAGTTTTGGATATCCCTAAGGATATTTACTTGGACTATTGCACACCTGATGAAAATGAAACAATGGCCAAGAGAAAGATTCGTCTTCAGAAGATAGAACGCCGCTGGGCTAAGGAATGAAAAGAATACAGATTTGTAACTGCCAAGTATGCGAAGAAATTCGCTCTGAAGCCTCCTGGCAAATGGGCCCCACTTGAGGCTCATCAAGTAGCACATCCCTCAAGCCTCAAGATGCTTGATGACTATACTGATGAGAAGGATAAGAACTTGGCTAAGCTTAAGAAGCAGGCAGATGCTACGCTGAGGAAATACAATGAATCATGTGCTGCAGCTTCAACTGCAGCTGAGACCTCTGGTTTGACAATTCCTAAACAGAAGTCTATGCCATCAAAACCAAAGGCTTCAAAGCCTCAAGAGAAACCAGCTCTAGCATTAGCTACAAAACCCTCAGTGCCAAAACCATCAGAGCCAAAATCCTCAGCGTCACCAAAAGTTTCAAAACCAGAATTGAAGCCAGTCATGAAGCCACTGCCCGCTACCTCCAGCTCCTCACTCCCAGCTGCAACCAGCTCGGAGACAAAGTCTTCACCACCTCCTGTGAAGACTCAGGTGTCTGCTGAAAGAGGAACACAACCAAGCCCCAACAAAATCATCACAGTCCCGTCTGCATGAGAGGGTAGTGATGAATATGATGATGAAACTGTGCAAGCTATAATCAGAAACAAGCAGGAGAGGGTAGCTCAAGCTTCTGGTAGCGCCATTCCTCTGGCCATGGACCCCAAGGTCCTCCTAGACTACATAAACATCTGGTATGAGGACCCCAACACTCCGCTTGATGATTTGAAACTTCCCCCTGGCATCAGCCACATGGTGGCCACATTCATCAACGAGGCCAAGTGGAAGGAGCAGCAAGCCAAACAGGCCAAAGTTGCTAAGCTCAAGAAGGAGAAATTCCTCAAGCAGAATCTCCTCAACTTGACGCCTGATGCACCGGTGTCAACACAGGCTGAGTTGAAGACTTTGACAGACAAGTACTCCAAGCTATCTGATCGTCAGAGTCTTAAAAGAAGTTTCATCAAATTTGCCACTAAAGCTGTTGACGACTACAACAAGAAGGCTGCCCCTCCAGTACCAACTCCTCAGCCTCTGATTGAAGAGCCAGCCGATGAATCTCCTCAAGCTGATGACACTCCTCAAGCTGAGGAAATACGCCAAGAAAGCCGTGTGGATGTATCGGCTATTGAAGAAATCACCACGGAAAATCCAGCTGATGAATCTGCTACAACTGGTGAGCCTGCCCCTGATCCAGCTGCTGCTTCAAAGCAAGCTGATGACTCTGTTCCAGCTGATTCCTCAAAACCAGATGATGAATCTGTTGAGAGAACACCTTCACCAAAAGCTTCAAAGGTGAAGAAGATGATTCCGTCTGCATCCGACGTGAAGAAGACAAGGGCTACTGAGAAGGAAGCCAAAAAGAGAAAGGCCTCCTCAACAGAAGAAAACACTGAGGCCAAGCGCCTCAAAGCGCTTGAAGAAAATGCTCCACTGGACCCTGTGCCCCTCAACATCGCACCATCTTATGAAATGGTCACCTTTGAAGATCAAGAGAAAGGGCCAGATGAGGAAAATGAAGGATGCCGCATCTGAGGAAAACACTAACGAAGAAGTTCGTATTGATGACAATCCTCAGCCCTCCATTCCTCAGGAAGACACTGCACAATGATCAGCTGCACCAGCTGATGAATCTGCCTCTGTCACCAAGCAAGCTGAGGAAGAGCAAAGTGAAACTCCTCAAGCTGATGAAATTCAAAGTCCTGAGAAAAATCCTCAAGTTGAGGAACAGGCTGACCCAACTCCTCCTCCTGAGCAAGATCTTCACACTGAGGCTCAGAATGAACCTATTCCTTCTCCGGAGCAGAACCCTCAACAGGATGCTCCAGTTGAGGAAATTACTCAGCCTGTTGCCCAGCCAGATCCCATTCCTCAACATGAAGCACAACATGAGCAAGCTCCTCAGCCTGAAGCCCAAGCTGATGAAATTCCTCACCCTGAGGACAATGCTGAGGAAAATGCACCAGACCAAGACAATGCTTTCGTCGTGCTCAATCCAGAGACTGCAATTGTTGTCTCCCCTCCAGCTCCACAACAAAATATTCAGCCAAAGCAACGTCAGCCATTCTCCAAGCGACCCCAGTTTCAAAAGGAGAACTTCTTTGAAGAACACATGTACTTCATTGGAGAAAATCCCTATGACAAGCCTCAAATCAGACATCTGAAGTTTTGGACGAGGACACAGCTGAATTACTATGCCTCTGTGCTGTGTGGAAGAAATAAGATATTCCAGCACAACATATTCCTCACGTTGAACTTGAAGCAATACCATGTCTGGCGCCAGTCCTCAATGTCCTTCATGAAGCCGGACTGCTACAAATGTGCTCAGACATCGCTGATTGGAACAGTGAGCTCATTCTTCAGTTTTATGCCACTCTTCACATATCTGGCGATCCTGAAGACATTAACACCTGGGTGTTTGACTGGATGACGCAAAACACTCACTACAAGGCTCCTGCTACTGAGCTACTGCGTGAACTGCCAGTATCAATTCCCTCAGAGGAGGCTGTGAAGCTTTATGGTGAGCGTGAGCTGCCCAATGGGATGATGGAAGTCCTCATGAAGCCTTTGTCTAAAGGGAAACCACTGAGAAAAACCTTCCTCGTCCACGAGCTCAAATATACACCAAGGTCTGTTTACAGAATCCTCTACAGTGTGCTTGCGCCGATCAAAGGCCATGATGATGAAGAAGATGTCGTAGGCATCATGAAGAATATCCTCTTCAACATCATCCATGGTATTCCTATCAACATCCATGATTTCTTCTTGAGGACTTTGGCCGACAATGCTATGTGTCCATCTGATCACAAGATATATGCCCCATGGATCAAGAGATTCATCAGGACAAGGACAGTCATCAACTTCCACGCTGATTTCAACAACCATGTTGGTTATATGCCTCCTATCAGGGTCAACAAGAAGACTTTCGAGCTAGTTGAAGGAAAAGGCAAGTCAGTTATTGATGAAGGTCGTAGGCCCCTTGATGGCCAGTTCAGAGAGCCGGAAGCATATTCTTCATGGGATGATACTGAGACTCACCCTCAAAGCCCTGTTGCTCCTCGCGTGCTGAATACAAGAGAGCTTCTCCTCAGTCTTCACCAGAAGGTGGATCGCAATCACAAGTGGGTCAAATGCCAGTTCGGCGCCATTGTGAAAACCCTCACTGAAACACAAAACTCTGTGAAGCTTAACCATCACTATCTGCATGAGGTTTTTGATCGCACCTAGGCTACACTTGCTCATCTGAAGACTCAGACGGAACTTGAAGAATTGGAGTTCGAGCGTGACTTTGACTGGTCGTGGCCACCCAAGAAGAAGTTCAGGCCAATTCCAGTTCCAGATCTTGAAGGCAGTTCCTTTTCTTCATTCCACACTGCTGAATCTGATGAAGAACAACTCAAAACTGCCACCAGTCCAAGGAAGAAGACTACTCCCAAGAAGCACCACGCATCTTCATCAACCGCCAAGGAGTGAGGTCTTCACAGGCGTTAGTCCTTAGTTTGTCTCTTTTTGTCACTTGATGACAAAGGGGGAGAAACTTGAGATTTAGTCTTCAAGCGGGATATTTTGGGGCTTATGAACTATATTTAAGTTACAAACTCTTGGCTCTTCTGAAGTTTTTATGTAATGAGTTGTAAATTAAGCCCGATGGTACTCTGACGCTTTTGAACGTTTTTCTTCGCATGCTTATTCCTCAAATTTTTAATGCACGCATGCTGCAATTCGTCAGATACCATTTCTCATCATGCATCTTCACTTTCTTCATACTATATGTTATATGTATGCATGATTTACAAGACTCAGGGGGAGATCTCCATGATATAAATCATCAATGTGCATTTGCTGTGGAAAGCAAAATCCTCAAGATATGCACATCTTCAGGGGGAGTCTCTCTGAATCCTGATTTCAAAATCCTCAAATGAGTATTTACACTTCATGTTTTTATCCCTATTGAAGACTTAACCTAATCGTCATCAACCACCAAAAATGGGGAGATTGTAAGTGCATCTAGTGCCCCTTAGTGATTTTGGTGGTTTGAAGACTTATAGGTTAAGTATCTAATGTGTTCATGAGTGTACACAGGATCTATAAGTCACTTAGGAATTTGAACTATTTGATGAATATTGACCCCTAAAAATGTATATCTTTGGTTGAAGAAATTGGTCTGAAACTGAAGAAATGAATCGTGATGAATCTGCGATGAAATTGATATTCCTCATGAAGATATTGAAATTAAGGAATTCGGTGTGTCCTGAAGAAAATCATTCTGAAGACTTTGAAGCATGAAGATTTACTCTTTCTGTTTTGTTTTCTTCACACTTGAGTAATAGGAACACCGTACTGTTAAAGGCGGTCGAAGTTACACTTTGGAATGAATTTCCTCATGATGCTCAACCCAAGCCTAATCCTACCAAAAGCCTCAAGTGAGGAATACGAGTGACATGAGGACTCTCACAGTTGAGGGTTCCGACCATTTCGATAGCCACGCCACATCATTGGTCTTATCCACACCAACGATCATATTATTTAAGGGCATTAGTGTCAAATCATGTTGGGATGCTCCCAGGCTATAAATAGCCGCCCCCACAACCATTGGCTCGTTGGCTGCTCCGTTAGAAACTGACACTTGTCATAAGAGCAACCCAATTCTTCAGAGTCTTCGAGAGTAATTCATCAGTGAGGAAATACCCCATACACCGAAACCACAAACCTAGAACCAAGTGATTGAGCATCACTGAAGAAGTTGTTCCTATGTGGGACTGAAGCCTTTTACCTTTGAGGACTGTGTATCCTCTAGACGGTTAGGCGTCATGGTCTAGAGCAATCCAACAGTCAATTGTGGATCGCCGGGTGACCAAGTTTGTGAGGGTTTGGAAGTCTGCCCTGAAGACTTACCACGAGTGTTGGGCGAGGACTGTGTGTTCTTAGCCCAAGGAGAATATGGTAGGGAATGTGTGTCCCGGGACTGTGTGTCTTTTGGTTTCAATACCAAGCCGCTCCAAACCAGATGTGCAACTGTCACAACAGTTGGAACTGGGTCATCAACTACTGTCTTCAATGTGAAACGGGTTCTAATTCCTCAACTCCTTACATTCCTCAGAATTATGTGTTGATGACTTTCACTGTTACTGTTTGAAGAATTTGCTGAAGACTTTCTCTGAAATTCCTCAACCCCAAATTCTTCACGCTAGGTAATCCTCATCTGTTTTCTGCGTGCCTGCTCACTGTGCAATCTGTTTTCACATTCCTCACACTGAAAAACTGTTGTTGTGAAACTTTGCACTTCTGATCCTTTATTGTTTCTGCTATAAGTTAGTCATCAGTGAGGAATTTCCTCAAAAGGAATTTCCTGAGTGATGAAATTCTAAAGATCTCATATTCACCCCCCTCTAGTCGATATAACGCACTTTCATCAACCAAGACCCTAATGTCACCTAGATACTCCATTATCACCTCAAGTATCTGTGGGCATGATTATACGATATGCATCACACAATCTCGGAATCATCTATTCAACCAACACATAGAACTTCAAAGAGTGCCCCAAAGTTTCTACCAGAGAGTCAAAACGTGTGCCAACCCCTGTGCATAGGTTCCCAATGTCACGAACCCGCAAGTTGATCACCAAAACATACATCAAGGACTCACATGAATCCACGTGTGCCAACCCATATGCATAGGTTCCCAATTGTCACAAACCCGCAAGTTGATCACAACAGATAGACTCGTGCAAGATATACATCAAGTGTTCTCAAAGACTCAATCCGATAAGATAACTCCAAAGGGGAAACTCAATTCATTACAAGAGGGAGAGGGGGAAGAACATCATAAGATCCAACTATAGTAGCAAAGCCCATGGTACATCGAGATCAAGACATCTCAAGAACACGAGAGAGAGAGAGAGATCAAACACATAGCTACTGGTACATACCTTGAGCCCCGAGGGAGAACTACTCCCTCCTTGTCATGGAGATCACCGGGATGATGAAGATGGCCACCGGAGATGGGTTCCCCCTCCGGCAGGGTGCCGGAACGGGCTCCAGATTGGTTTTTGGTGGCTACAGAGGCTTGCGGCGGCGGAACTCCCGATCTAGGTTTCTTTCTGGAGGTTTCTGAATTTATAGGAATTTATGGCAGTGGAATTGCGTCAGTTGGGCCCACGAGGAGGTCACAAGTCTGCGGGCCACTACCGGGGGGGGGGGGGGGGGGTGGTGGCGGCGTGAGGGCTTGTGACTCCCTCGTGGCCCATCTGGCCTTCTCCCAAAGCTTCCGGGGTCTCTTTTGGTCCAACAAAATCATCGTAAAGTTTCATTCCATTTGGACTCCGTCTGAAAATGGGCCAAAACACGGAAAAAACAGAGACTGGCACTTGGCACCGAGTTAATAGGTTAGTCCCAAAAAAGATATAAAATAGCATATTCATGCATATAAAACATCCAAAGTTGACAATATAATAGCATGGAACCATAAAAAATTGTAGATACGTTTGAGACGTATCAAGCGTCCCCAAGCTTAACTCTTGCTCGTCCTCGAGTAGGGAAGTGATAAAGAATGAATTTTTGATGTTGCATGCTACCTAGCATAGTTGTCCTTTGTAACTTCTCTCACGTGACATGAATGTTCAAATCTGTTAGATTCAAAACAATAGTTTGCTATTAACATGGAGACAATAATACTTCAAGCAAACTAGCAAGGTAATCATGAACTTTCAAAATAACAAGGCCAAAAGAAAGTTATCCCTACAAAAGCATATAGTCTGGCTATGCTCTATCATCATTGCACAACGAATTTAAATCATGCACAACCCCGGTATTGGCCAAGTAATTGTTTCACACCTTTACTTTCTCAAACCTTTTCAACTCTCACGCAATACATGAGCGTGAGCCATGGTTATAGCACTATAGATGGTGTGGAATGTGGTGGAGGTTGCAAGACAAAAAAGAGAAGATAGTCACATTAACTAGGCATATCAATGAGCCATGGAGATGCTCATAAATAGATATCAATGTGAATTAGTAGGGATTTCCATACAAATGATGCACTAGAGCTATGAGTATGTGAAAGGTCTTAAAGAAAACTAGTGGGTGTGCATCCAACTTGCTTGCTCACGAAGACCTAAGGCAATTTTGAGGAAGCCTATCACTGGAATATACAAGCCAAGTTATATAATGAAAATTTCCCACTAGCTATATGGTGGTGACAAAATGAGAGACTCTCAATCTTGAAGATCGTGGTGCTTAATATGCACAAGTGTGGAAAAAGTGGTAGCATTGTCCCTTCTCTCTTTATCTCTCATTTTTTTTTTTTTTTTTTGGTGGGCTCTTTGGCCTCTTTTTTTTTATTTTTTATTTTGGTGGGCATCTTTGGCCTCTTTTATTTCCTCACATGGGACAATGCTCCATTAATGATGATCATCACACTTTCAACTCAAAACTTAGAGCAACGATGACTGTGTATGGAATGCCTTCGGTAGTGTACCGTGACAATGATCTAGCATGGCATAGACATTAATGGAAACATCATGCTAGCTATCTTACGATCATGCAATGGCAATGTAGACGTGGTGGCACATGTCATGGTGGTAGTTGCATGGCAATATATCTCGGAATGACTTTGAAAAAGCCATAATAGTTAGGTATGGTGGCTGTTTTGAGGGAGGCTAATGGTGGGTTTTGTGCACCGACGAGAGTTGCACGACACTAAGAAGATAGTGATGGTGGAAGGTGAAAGTGCATCTAAACCATGGACTCAACAGTAGTCATGAAGAACTCATATAGTTGTTGCAAAAGTTTTATTAGTAATAAAAACAAAGCATTCAACGCATACTCCTAGGGGAAGGGTTGGTAGGTATAAACCATCGCGCGATCCCGACCGCCACGCAAAGGATGACAATCAAAAGACTAATCATGCTCAGACTTCATCACATAGCGGTTCACCATACGTGCATGCTACAGGAATCACTAACTTCAACACAAGTATTTCTATATCCACAACACCTTACTAGCATGACTTCAATATTACCAAAACCACAACTCAAAACTAATTGAGATGAATCAAACTTCTCTAACTATTCAATGCACATGAAGGTGGAAGTTTTCGTATCCCTTTGAATAACTACCCCTTTAGAGACTACTTTCAAAGCATAGATCAACTACCAAGCCACGCACCACTACGCTCTAAAAGATATAAGTGAAGCACATAGAGCAAAAGTATCTAGCTCAAAAGATATAAGTGAAGCACATGTGAGCTGAATTGTCTACCAAAGGATATAAGTGAAGCTCGACAAAATCACGGTGAGTGCATGTCTATCTCTCTAGGTGTGCAGAAAGGATGGTTGTGACAAAAATAAATAAAATACTCCTACGATACAAGACGCTCCAAGCAAAAACACATAACATGTGGTGAATAAAAATATAGCCCCAAGTAACGTTAACGATGGATTGAAGACGAAAGAGGGGATGCTTTCCCGGGCATCCCCAAGCTTAGGCTTTTACGGCATCCTTGAATCTCTTGGTGTGCCTTGGGCATCCCCAAGCTTGATCTCTTGCCACTCTTTATCTCTTTGTCCATAAGAACTTCACCCAAAACTTGAAAACTTCACAACATGAAACTTAAACAGAAACTCGTGATAACATTAGTATGAGAAAGCAAACCACTACTTCCTTAGGTACTGTAGCAAACTTAAATTCTACTTATGCTGATGCTGGGTTACTGTATTTTAAATCTTCCATGGCTAATACCCTCCGATACTATCCATAGTTCCATCAAAATAAGCAACCAACTGAACAAAAACAGAATCTGTTAACAGCAGACCAGTCTGTAGCAATCTGTATACTTCTGGTACTTCAAAAAATCTTACAAGTTACGAACGTCTGAAGAAATTGCATAGAAATCAGCATAAAAAAGAATCAACTCAAAATCTCTTACAGAATAAAAATGAAAATTCTTTTCGTGAGCAGAAAGTTTCTGTCTTTTTCTAGCATGATCGAACAATCATCACCAAGACTAATCATAACGGTTTTGCTTGGCACAAACACAAAAAGAAACACAAAAGACACAATCATAACAGAATTATGATGGTTTAGATAAAACAGAACAGGAAGCGAAAAGCAAAGAAAAATTTATTCATTGGGTTGCCTCCCAACAAGCGCTATCGTTTAACGCCCTTAGCTAGGCATTGATTTCAATGATGCTCACATAAAAGGTAAGGATTGAAACACAAGGAGAGCATCATGGAGCAAATGGCTAGCACATTTAAGTCTAACCCACTTCCTATGCATAGGGATTTTGTGATCAAACAATTTATTGGAGCAAGAATCAACTAGCATAGGAAGGCAAAACAAGCATAGCTTCAAGAATTTCAACATATGGAGAGGAAGCTTGATACTATTGCAATAAGTAGAAGCATATGATCCTCTCTCGTAGTAATTTTCAGTAGCATCATGAATGAATTCAACAATATAACCATCACCTAAAGCATTCTTTTCATGATCTACAAGCATAGAAATTTTACTACTCTCCACATAAGGAAATCTATTCTCAAGAATAGTAGTGGGAGTATCGTAAAAGACTTGAGCACTACAAATTGTGTCCACAATGAAAAAGCAAGGTTTAGCAAAGGGGTTCTCAAGAGTATGACAAGTTTTATCATCCCTCTTCTTTAAAGCATAAGTATCCTCACAATAATCATCATAGATAGGGGGCATGCTTTCATCAAAATAATTTTGATCATTCAAAGTGGAAGAACTAAAAAGATCATCATTATCAAATATAGCATCCCCAAGCTTGTGGCTTTGCATATCATTAGCATCATGGGTATTCAAATAATTCATGCTAAGAAGATTGCAATCATGCTCATCATTCACATATTCTATGCCAAGCATTCTATGCAATTCTTATTTCAGCACTTGAGCACAATTTTCCTTCCCATCATGCTCACGAAAGACATTGAAAAGATGGAGCATATGAGGCATCCTCAATTCCATTTTTTTGTAGTTTTCTAGCAAAAGAACAAGAAACAAAAAGATTCGAATGCAAGATATAAAGATATAACTTCAAGCGCTAACCTCCCCGGCAAAGGCGCCAGAAAAGAGCTTCGTTGATGGGATGTTAGTACCGCTTACCTAGCCTCCCCGGCAACGGTGCCAGAAAAGAGCTTGATGTCTACTACGCAACCTTCTCCTTGTAGAAGTTGTTGGGCCTCCAAGCGCAGAGGTTTGTAGGACAGTAGCAATTTTCCCTCAAGTGGGTGACCTAAGGTTTATCAATCCGTGGGAGGCGTAGGATGAAGATGGTCTCTCTCAAGCAACCCTGCAACCAAATAACAAAGAGTCTCTTGTGTCCCCAACACACCCAATACAATCGTAAGTTGTATAGGTGCACTAGTTCGGAGAAGAGAAGGTGAAACAAGTGCAATATGGATGGTAGATATAGGTTTTTGTAATCTTAAATTACAAAAACAGCAAGGTAAAAAATGGTAAAAGTGAGCACGAATGGTATTGCAATGCGTGGAAACAAGGCCTAGGGTTCATACTTTCACTAGTGAAGTTCTCTCAACAATGATAACATAATTGGATCATATAACTAGCCCTCAACATGCAACAAAGTGTCACTCCAAAGTCACTAATAGCGGGGAACAAAGGAAGGGATTATTGTCGGGTACGAAACCACCACGAAGTTATTCTTTCTGATCGATCCATCATAGAGTTCGTACTAGAATAACACCTTAAGATACATATCAACCAAGACCCTAATGTCACCTAGATACTCCATTGTCACCTCAAGTATCCGTGGGCATGATTATAAGATATGCATCACACAATCTTAGAATCATCTATTCAACCAACACATTGAACTTCAAAGAGTGCCCCAAAGTTTCTACCAGGGAGTCAAAACGTGTGCCAACCCCTGTGCATAGGTTCCCAATGTCATGAACCCGCAAGTTGATCACCAAAACATACATCAAGTACTCACATGAATCCATGTGTGCCAACCCATATGCATAGGTTCCCAATTTTCACAAACCCGCAAGTTGATCACATCAGATAGACACGTGCAAGATATACATCAAGTGTTCTCAGAGACTCAATCCGATAAGATAACTCCAAAGGGGAAACTCAATTCATTACAAGAGGGAGAGGGGGAAGAACATCGTAAGATCCAACTATAGTAGCAAAGCCCATGGTACATCGAGATCAAGACATCTCAAGAACACGAGAGAGAGAGAGATCAAACACATAGCTACTAGTACATACCCTCAGCCCCGAGGGAGAACTACTCCCTCCTCGTCATGGAGATCGCCGGGATGATGAAGATGGCCACCGAAGATGGGTTCCCCCTCCGGCAGGGTGCCGGAACGGGATCTAGATTGGTTTTTGGTGGCTATAGAGGCTTGCGGCAGCGGAACTCCCGATCTAGGTTTCTTTCTGGAGGTTTCTGAATTTATTGGAATTTATGGCGGTGGAATTGCATCAGTTGGGACCATGAGGAGGTCACAAGCCTGCGCGCCACCACCGAGGGGGGGGGGGGTTGGTGGCGGCGTGAGGGCTTGTGACTCCCTCGTGGCCCATCTGGCCTTCTCCCAAAGCTTCGGGGGTCTCTTTTGGTCCAAAAAAAATCATCGTAAAGTTTCATTCCATTTCGACTCCATCTGAAAATGGGCCAAAAACACGGAAAAAACATAAACTGGCACTTGGCACTGAGTTAATAGGTTAGCCCCAAAAAAGATATAAAATAGCATATTCATGCATATAAAACATCCAAAGTTGACAAGATAATAGCATGGAACCATCAAAACTTATAGATACGTTTGAGACGTATCAGGGCCCAATGGCTTGTGTCTCCCTCGTGGCCCTCCCGACTTTGTTCTTTGGCTTATAAATTCTCATCTGCCCTAAAAACACAAGAGTGAGTATCGAAACATTTTTTATGCCGTTGCAAAGTCTTTGCTTTTGCGGGAGGCCATATGGAGCTCTGTTCCGGCACCCTGCCGGAGGGGGCGTCGATCACGGAGGGCCTCTTCATCAACCTTGCTGCCCTCATGATGATGTGTGACTAGTTCACCATAGACCTACGGGTCTATAGTAAATACCTAGATGTAAATTTCTCTCTCTCTCTCTTTGATCTTCAATACAATGATCATCACATCTTCGCTTTGATCAATATGATGTAATTCCTTTTTTGCGGTACGTTTGGTGAGTTCTGATGAATTGTGGGTTTATGTTTAGATTATTCATGATAAATATTTGAGTCTCCACAGAATACTTATATGATTCTTATGTGCATGATTATGATATCTTCCTAATTCTCTGTGATCTATTAAAATAGTTTGGCCAACTAGATTGATATTTCTTCGGTGAGAGAGGTGCGTTGTGGTAGGTTCAACCTGGTGAATTTCTATATCCCACTAAGAGAAGGGGCCAAGATGCTGAAAGAATAATTGCTCCGTAAGACAGTTTTGGTAATTAATCACAACATATGCATCATTACACTAATGATCTTATCCAAGTATATTTTATAAAAGTTCAAAGATTCCTTGGATATAGGATTGTGAGGAGATGACCCTTGATGCTAGTAAAGGAATAGGATTGGCTCAAGCTTCAAGAAAGAAGACTCCACATTTTACATTTGTGAGAAATCACTTTTAGTCCATAGGAAAACCAATACTAGTAAAAGGGGGTGAGGTATTATGATGAATTGGTTTCTCAAGTGCTTAGAGGTAGCCACCAAAAATACTCAGCCATTCTCCCACAAAATATCTTTGCCAAAGCCAAACATGCAAAATCGGTGCCACCAACTATTTCCATTCGGCCCAACCGACTTTACACTTAACAGATCCTATGCCAAACCCTACTGATGGGGTTATAGTCCGAGGGTAGGGTCATAGGTCTGCCCTATTGGTCCTACCCAAGGACTACCCTTCATAGAAGATAAGGCCCTTAGACAGTTCCGACTGAACTAAGGACGCCCCCACCATCCAGTCGACGACGATCCACTCGGAGCATATCTAACGTACCGACTGGAATCCACTCTGTACATTGTAACCTCCCAGGAGGGCAACGGTCATACGTTTTCATACACCATTATTAGCATTTAAAGCTTACGTTACCTGTAACGTAAGCATTTACTCACCACTATTCCACCCCTGTCCACCGGGCCATTATGAAGGGCAACACACTCTATATAAGCCGCCCTTCACCACTGGTACGAGGGTTGGCACTTGTTGTAATCCTATAATCCACTCGACACAAAGCTCCCAAGAGCACTGAGACGTAGGGCTTTTACCTCCACCGTAGAGGGGCCTGAACTCATACATCCTCGCCGTAGCTCAGGCTCTGCCCATATACTTTCGTACCCCATACTTCTACTGTCAGACTTATACCCACGACAGTTGGCGCCCACCGTGGGGCAGGCATCTAAGCGACTTCCGGCGAGTTTGCGATTTCATCTTTTCGTCATGTCATCCGGCGGAGATCTGTGCATGGGTCACGAGATCCTCTTCGGTGCGCTCTCCTTCATCGCCGACGATTCGGCATGGCTTCAGGATGCGCCCCTCGATGTCAAGGCGCTTCCCAGTCGCGGGGCTACGCACTTCCGTGCCAGTTCCCGCGGCGTTCTTCTTCTCCAGTCACCGACCCCGGTGTCGACCTTCGCCCCCGTCACGCGCTGCAACAAGCGATCCGTCGTCCGCGGCTTCAGCGTTGGGTGCGACACGCCCAAGCGCGACAAAACATGTCCTCTCAAGTGGCGGTGCTCGAATTGGTTGTGGTCCCGCCGTCATCCCAGTACTTGGAGTCAGTTCCGACTGAACTACCTTCCGAGTATCCGGGTCACGGGTCTGCAGCCGAAATGCTCATGGCCGATTCCCACGAAAGTCCCCTCGGGACTGGTCGGAACGAGCGTGAGTTCGGAGAATCATCCGGCACTCGTCGTCAACACCATCGTTCTTCTAGTCGGCGCACTCGCCAGAGCAACGTCGAGGTGTTCCGCACACCCATCCTCAACTTGGTTGCAACCGCCAGAATAGCCGATTCTCTCCAGCCGACTGATTCAGAGGCTCGTAGAGGAATCGAGCAGATCCGTGCCTTGTTGCATACGGTGCAGCAGCAAAATTCGGCGGTCTCCGAGTCGCACAACAGGATCCACAACAGTTCCGTTCAAGCGAACACACATCGGTCGGTTTTCAGTCCCGACTCTCACCAGCGACGTAGAGGGGGCAGCCGTTCCATGGATCCGAGTCGGAATCCACTTCCCATTCGGTCTCATCCCGAAGATCGTCGCCGTTCGCGTACTCCTCCGCGGAGTGGGCCTTCCGGGCCCCGACATTACGATGACCGTCGTTCGAGCGGTGGCGCACACGATCCAAGACCTGATGCAAGAGGGTACATCACCCAGAAGAAGGTCGACAGAAGTCGAGCCCACCGTGATGGTCACGATAGAGACCGTCCGAGTGGAAGCAGGACCGTTGTTTCTGGCCCCGAGTGCTTCAGTCGGGCCATCCGCTCAGCTGACATCCCTCCCAACTTCGGATTGGCGACGGGAATCAGCAAATTCACAGGAGAGTCCAAACCAGAAACTTGGTTGGACGACTACAGAGTGGCGGTCCAGATCGGTGGCGGAGATGACCATGTCGCCATGAAACATCTCCCCCTGATGCTCGACGGTTCGGCGCGAGCTTGGCTAAACCAGTTAGCTCTGTCAAGCATCTACAGCTGGGAAAATCTGTGCCGAGTCTTCATCAGGACCTTCGAGGGTACGTGCAAACGCCCTGCTGGTCTCGTAGAGCTCCAGCACTGTGTCCAGAAGCAGAACGAGCCCTTGCGCTATTTCATCCAGGGCTGGACGACCCTCTACCACATGGTGGAGAACGTCACAGAGCACCAAGCAGTCTGCACCTTCAAGGCAGGCGTGCGGTACAGAGATCTGTACCTGAAGTTCGGTCGGACAGGCGACATCTCCATGAGAAAGATGATGGAGATAGCCGCGCGCTATGCAAATGGCAAAGAGGAGGACCGCATACGTAGCGGCAAGCATAAGTCAGTCACCATGGAGATGGGAACATCAATCAGAAGCAGAAGCAGAAAGCTCAATCCACTTTGCAGGCAGAGGCAGTAGCCGTTACAAATGCCAAGTTCAAAGGCAAGGGGAAAGCACAGTACACCCCCAAGAAGAGGCAGTCAGGAAATTCCATCCTATATCAACCGTGTCCAATCCACACGAAGACGGATGAAGAAGGTAATGTCATATTGCCGAAGCATACCACTCGGCAGTGTCGCCTCCTGATCCAAGGATTTGGTGAAGGACAGCCGAGTGAGAAGGACACCGAGCACGATGATGAGGACAAGGAGGATCCGTTCCCCCAAGTCCATGCAACGCTGATGATTTTTGCTGATGTGGAAAGCAAAAGTCGACTGAAGCCGGTCAACAGGGAGGTAAACATGGCAACCCCATCCACTCCCACGTTCCTCAAGTGGTCACAGACTGCGATCACCTTTGATCAGTCAGACCACCCAACACACGTACCCACCCTAGGGAGGCAGGCTCTAGTCGTCGACCCGGTGGTGGAAGGAGTGAGGCTGCGCAAAGTCCTCATGGACGGCGGCAGCGGCTTGAATATCATGTACGCCAACACTCTCAAGGGAATGGGCATTCCGATGTCCAAACTTAGCGAGAGCAGTATGCAGTTCCACGGAGTCGTCATAGGAAGAAAGGCCAAATCACTCGGCCAGATTGCGTTGGATGTCGTCTTCGGCTCTGACAAGAACTTCCGCAAGGAGAAGCTGACATTCGAGGTGGTAGACTTCCAGAGTGCATACCATGCGATTCTGGGCCGTCCGACATATGCGCGTTTCATGGCCCGTCCATGTTACGTCTATTTGAAGCTGAAGATGCCAAGTCCCAAAGGTGTGATTACTGTCACAGGCAATCGGCAGCGGGCCGAGGAGTGTCTGCAGCAGGGGTCGAAGATTGCTGATCATCAGATGGCTATACTCGAGCTAGATGAGTACAAGAAGATCGCCGACCCCGCTGACCTGATGCATTCAAAGAAGCCAGCTTCCGAGTCCGCATTCCAGTCGGCAGGAGACACAAAGAAAGTCAGCATCCACCCGACGAACGACACCGCCGCCCCGACAAACATCTCCACCACCCTTGATCCAAAATAGGAAGCCGAGCTCATCCAATTCCTCCGTGAGAACTAGGACATTTTTGCATGGAAGCCTGCTGACATGCCAGGTGTGCCCAGGGAGTTGGCTGAGCACTGACTGCATGTGGATTCGGCCGCTCGGCCCGTCCGAGAACGCCTGCGTCGGTCCACCGCGCACAAGAGGAAAGCAATCGGAGAGGAGGTGGCTAAACTTTTGGCAGCCAACTTCATTCACGAGGTACACCACTCCGAGTGGCTCGCTAATGTTGTCATGGTGCCCAAGAAGGACAAGTCTCTTAGTATGTGCATCGATTTCAAGCATCTGAATAAGGCCTGTCCAAAAGATCACTTCCCGCTCCCCCGCATTGATCAAATCGTTGATCCGACTTCGAGTTGCGAGAGCTTATCCTTCCTTGATGCCTATTCGGGCTATCATCAGATCCGTCTGTATGGTCCAGATGAATTAAAACAGCCTTCATCACCCCATTCGGGTGTTTCTGTTACATCACTATGCCATTCGGTTTGAAGAATGCAGGAGCAACTTTTATGCACATGATCCAAAAATGCCTCCTAGACCAGATCGGTCGAAATGTGGAGGCATATATGGACGATATCGTAGTCAAGTCACACAAAGGTTCCGACCTGCTGACTGACTTGGCACAAACATTCGCCAACCTACGTAGGTACGATATCAAGCTCAACCCAGCCAAGTGTTCATTCGGAGTTCCCAGTGAGAAGTTACTCGGTTTCTTCGTTTCCGAACGAGGGATCGATGTCACCCCCGAAAAGATCGGGACCATTGTTCGAATGGAGCGACCGGTAAGAGTACGTGATGTTCAGAAGCTCATAGGTTGCCTAGCGGGTTTGAGCAGGTTTATCGCTCGACTCGGCGAGAAGGCGTTACCTCTGTACCAACTCATGAAGAAGTCAGATACCTTCGAGTGGACAGACGAAGCCCAAATCGCATTCGACGACCTTAAAGCCCTGCTTTCCACCCAGCCGGTTCTTACTGCCCCGCTCAGTAAAGAACCCCTTCTTCTATACATCGCGGGTACAAATCAAGTCGTCAGCACCGTTCTGACAGTCGAACGCGAAGAAGAAGGCAAAGCATACAAGGTTCAGCGGCCAGTATATTATGTTTCCGAAGTCCTGACTCCTTCCAAGCAGAGGTATCCCCATTATCAGAAGCTTATTTATGGGATCTACATGACTGCAAAGAAGGTGGCTCATTATTTCCAAGACCACTCGGTGTCTGTCATATCTGATGCTCCGTTGTGGGAAATTATCCACAATCGGGACGCATCAGGCCGAGTGGCAAAGTGGGCAATGGAGATGCTATACTGCGACATCAAGTTCGAAGCCAAGAAAGCTATAAAGTCTCAAGCTCTTGCTGACTTCATAGCAGAATGGGTAGAACAACAACAACTGACTCACATCTACTCGGCTCATTGGACCATGTTCTTCGATGGGTCCAAGATGTTGAATGGCTCCGGCGCCGGCATAGTGCTCATATCCCCAAAAGGTGACAAACTCAAGTATGTGTTGCAGATAAATTTTGATTCTTCCAACAACGAAGAAGAGTACGAAGCTCTCCTTTACGGGTTGCACATGGCCATCACACTCGGCATCCGCCGCCTTATGGTCTATGGCGACTCAGATCTGGTGGTTAATCAAGTAATGAAGGAATGGGATGTAAGGAACCCCAGCATGACTGCATACTGCAACGCAATAAGGAAGCTCGAGAAGAAGTTTGAAGGTCTGGAACTTCACCATGTTCCCCGACTGAAAAACCAAGCAGCAGATGAATTGGCAAAACTTGGATGCACTCGGAGACCGGTCCCGAGTGATGTCTGCCTCGAGCACCTACACCTCCCCTCGGTAAAAGAAGATCCTTTTACCGAAGAACCAGTACAACCGAAGAGCTCAACAGATCAGACTGAAGTCGAGGTCCACGCTGTGGTTGATTTGATCATGGAGATTCTAGCTGTCATTCCCAAATGGACTGTGCCGTTCATTGCGTACATCATGAGTCAAGAGTTACCAGAATACGAAGTCCAAGCTAGGCAGATCGTTCGCAGGTCGAAGTCCTTCACCGTCATTGATGACCAGTTATACAGAGAAAGTGTTTCAGGCGTCCTTCAGCGATGTATCTCTCCTGAGGAGGGGCAGTTAATCTTGGAAGAAATTCACTCGGGAACCTGCATCCATCATGCCTCCTCAAGGGCAATCGTCGCCAAAGCATTCAGAGCTGGTTTCTTTTGGCTGCAGGTGAATGAAATGGCAAAACATATGGTCGACCATTGCGAAGGTTGTCAGTTCTATTCAAACAATTCCCACAAGCCAACGTCTGCGCTGAAGACAATTCCTCTTGCTTGGCCATTCGTCGTGTGTGGATTAGATACAGTCGGACCATTCAGAACAGACCAAGGAGGATTCACCCATCTGCTGGTCGCAGTCGACAAGTTTACCAAGTGGATTGAAGCCAAGCCTATCAAGAAGCTTGATGCCCTTACGGCCATCAAATTTATCAGAGACATCATCGCCAGATACGGGGTTCCGCACAGCATAATCACCGACAATGGCACAAACTTTGACTCGGACAGGTTCAAAGGTTTTTGCGCAGGCCAAGGTATCCGAGTGGATTTTGCATCCGTCGCGCACCCCCAAACAAATGGACAAGCAGAGCGGGCGAATGGACTCATTCTTCAAGGGTTGAAGCCTCGACTCCTGCGAGAAGTTGGACATGCCGCCGGCGCATGGGTCACCGAGCTGCCTTCGATGCTGTGGGGCCTCCGCACAACTCCGAATAGATCGACAGGGCGATCCCCGTTTTTCCTCGTTTATGGAGCAGAGGCAGTCCTTCCGAGTGACTTGCTTCACAACTCTCCACGAGTCGAACTCTTCTTCGAAGCCGAAGCAGAGCAAGCCAGGCAAGACGGAGTGGACCTTTTAGAAGAGGAGCGCGAGATGGCGCTGATCCATTCAACAATTTATCAACAAGATCTGCGGCGATTTCATGCGCGGGACGTCAGGAGCCGCACATTCCAAGCAGGCAACCTGGTGCTCCGAGTGGATCAGCAGAGACCACACAAGTTGGCTCCCGCCTGGGAAGGACCGTTCATCATCTCTAAGGTGCTGAACAACGGAGCATATCTGTCACGCCCAAGATGCGACCCTATCCTCAATTTGGCACGAGGGCCTCGTCAGGGATAGAAGCGCATCTCGTCGTGTCGCAAGAATGGATATCGTTACAAGTACATGTACTGAAAAGGAGAGATATATAAATAGAGTTGGCTTACACTCGCCACAAGCTACATCAGAGTCACCTCAGTACATTACATATTCATCAAGAGTAAGAGCAGGGTCCAACTACGGACGAAAACAAACGACAAAAGACGAACGACGTCCATCCTTGCTATCCCAGGCTGCCGGCCTGGAACCCATCCTAGATCGAAGAAGAAGAAGAAGAAGCAACTCCAAATGAACAATCAACACGCTCGCATCAAGTAACCTTTACCTGTACCTGCAACTGGTGTTGTAGTAATCTGTGAGCCACAGGGGACTCAGCAATCTCATTTCCAAAGGTATCAAGACTAGCAAAGCTTAATGGGTGAGGTATGGTTAAGTGGTGAGGTTGCAGCAGCGGCTAGCCTATATGAGGTGGCTAACTTACGAGTACAAGAAGTAAGAGGGGAAAGATCTACGCATAACGGACGTGAACTACTCATGATCAAAAGAATGATCCTGAACACCTACCTACGTCAGACATAACCCCACCGTGTCCTCGATCGGAGAAGGAACTCACGAAGGAGACACTCACCGTTACGCACACAGTTGGCAAGTTTTAGTTAAGTTAACTTCAAGTTATCTAGAACCAGTGCTAAACAAAGTTTCCACGTTGACACATAACCGCGGGCACGGCTTTCCGAAAGATTTAACCCTGCAGGGGTGCTCCAACTAGTCCATCACAAATTACGACAAGCCGCATAGAAATCCTCAATCACGAAGCTCGTGATCTCGTCGGATTCCCTAGTGGAAAACCTCAACTCCGAGATTACCCAAAGCATCACCGGAATCCCGATGCACAAGATATCTCGTCAAAGGTAAAACTAATCCAGCAAGGCCGCCCGACGTGTCGACGATCCCGATAGGAGTCGCGTACCTCGTTCTCAGGACACGACGGATGGGTCACACTAGGAGTACCAAACCTCGGGTTGCCCCGCGGTGGCCCCGTAGTCTGCCAATTTGGACCAACACTCATGAGGAGCCCTGGCCCGGGGGTTGATTAAATTATCCTCGGGGTCCGGAAAGTCCCTATGCAATTTTATTCGGTGTTTAGGCAAATGTAGTACCAAAGTTGGGCCTTGCCAGACCAGCTTTAATCTAAAACGAATTATCAAGGGGGTCCCCATAACAACCCCGATCATGTTAGGAGCGCTCAAATATGGAACATAACACCGGTAGCCGGAAACTAAGGGGGGGCAAAGGTGGAGCAAAACACCAGGCTAGAAAGGCCAAGCCTTCCACCTTTTACCAAGTATATAGGTCCATTAAATTATATGGCATTTAATATGGTGATATAACAAGGAACCCACGTTATCACATGGAAGCAACTGCACCTGCAACTAGCAACGCTAACACATGGATACGCAAGCGGTAACATAGCCAATCAATGGTTTGCTAGGTCGAACAGGTTGAAGGTTATCATGGCATTGTTGAGAGGCTGATATTTAACATGTGGTAGGCAACGAGACATAGATGATAGAAGCGATAAACTAGAATGGCAATGATAGTAATGGTATCTGGGGAAATGATCATCTTGCCTGAGATCCCGCTTGGAAGAAGAATGCCTCCGTGAAGCAGACGAACCGACGTAGTCGAACGGGTCCTCACATCCGACACGCTTGCGGAACTCTATCGAGACGGGGAAACCGGAAACAAGCATCAACACACGATATTCACCACACGATGCTCAACACAAATGATGCATGAGCTACTGAATACATGCGAGTCACGGCATGACAAATCACACAATCACCCTACACATTAAGTGAAGTTCAATATGCACGAGTTGCATATTGACGAAACTCCACGTTAATTATTTAGTTCACTCCCGGTTATTTACGCGACAATATTAAATGTGGTTAAACATGCAAGAGGTGAAGCGGAAATTAAACTACCTATCTAGGCATTTTAAATGAGGTCGGAAATGACATATAGCACCTCCAAAACGACCCCACATGTTAATTTACAATTCTGTCCAGATCTGAACTAATGCATTTAATTGGTTGTTAAACAGCAGAACAAATAGGTTCACGTGATTCTACGCGTCAAGGCAAGCAAACTAGACATAAAGAACATCTCCAACGGAGCTACGGATCAAAAGATACAAGCACCGCAAGATATGATGGCATGAATGCGATATGTGTGCAACGGAGGCTACGAGCACTTCAAAACAAACAACCAGCAAGATTAAATGAAACTACACGAGATTCTAAGCAAGTTCCATGTAGGACATGATCAAAACGGAGCTACGGTTCGAAAACTACGAGCAAAACAAGAAATGATTACAATCTGCCAAAATCAGCCACATAGCACTTTCTACGCTTCACAACTTCGGCTACCCAACTCCGATGAGCTCAAGCAAGGCATGGCACGGAAGAGGGCAAGAAGCACTACTACAAACAGATGACAACAACTAGCGTGGCAACAAGGAGCACTAGGAAAATAAGACACAAAATGGCATCTCACGCACTATTTCAGACTTAGTGAAAATAACACCTCCTGAAAGTGCACTTTTCAGCCTGAAGCAATATTGACAGCAGCAAAACCTATAGCTACATGAGTCCAAATGGCATGAAACTTAACAGCATGCTAGAGAAACATAAGGGGTACAACTAACTCCATTGGACCAACCTCAAAAGAGCTACAGATCACAAGATGCAAGCAAGACAAGACATCAACAAAATAATAGCAGATTCCAGACTTAGAAATATTTCAGCTCCTCTGAAACAGCACTATTCAAGCAACTTGAGGGCAGTCAAACAACACCTAAACATGCATTTCTATTGCAACCAAAAATACCAGGGACTAAATAAAACATCCAAGATCAACTCTCTAGTTGACAACTAATTCAAACGAGGCACGGAATAAAATCTACGAATTAAACAAAAGGGCATCACGGCAAAATATCTCGCAAACTACCTTCCTCAAAATCTAAAACTAATTGCACAGAACAATCCATGGGATTTTTCTACCCCGGAAACATATATAATATGTGGGGTTTGCAACACATAATAACGCTACACAATAATGCGGGAGAAATAAACCTAGACACGAAAAATAATCTAACGGGCAACCCCTACACGCAAAATTACACTTGACCGCTCTAAAATACAAGCAAAAAGATCCCTAAGAACATGGGCATTTATCCTACGTCATACGAACAACCCGGACATGCGCGAAAAATAACTACGGTTCGGAACCTATTGTAACAGCACGCAAAACAAAGCATTAGGCACCCTAAACAGCGTTAAAAAAATATGCATGTTGGATAAACGTATTCTACTTGCGAAGCTACCCCAAAACGATATATAACACGCATCGTTCCGACTTACGGTTTAGAAATTACGGACGTTTGAAAATCTAACCTCTTCTCTGAAAATACTAATTCGCAGAAAAACCTAATATTTCTACGGGCCGAATTGTCTATTGAGCTCAACAAGGGCATGGCGCAAGATAGCAATATTGCAACGAGGGTGGGGAATAGCTGAGTCTCACCAAGGCCACCTGGGCCGAATCTGGAGAGGCGAACTGGGCCGGCCTCGAGCTGCTGGGGAGGCTGGGCCGGCGCGGAGCCCACGCGCGGGGTCACGTCGCCCGCTGGAGCGAGGCCAGGCCATGGCGGCGGTGCGGCAGCGCAGGGCGGCGGCGGCTGGCGGCGGCGGCTGGCGGAGGCGGCCTCGGGCGCGTGGGACGAGGGCGGCCATGGGAGCCCCGGGGAGAGCTGTGGGAGGAGGCAGGAGGGGCGTCGGCCGTTGGATCTTCGATCCGACGGTTGAGTTCTGAGGAGAGGGGATCAGATATGAGAGGAGAGAGAGAGGGGATTAGGGTTGGGCACGGTTTTCGAGGCACAGGGGGGTTGGCTGCCTAATTTTTAGGAGGGGGTCTATATATAGGCGAACGGGGGCTCGGTTAACTGGAATTTCGTTCCGGATCCAACCGCGGGGTCGGATTCGGACGATTCCGAACGTGGGAATGGGTACGTGACCGTGTAGAGGGGTATCCGGAGACGAGAGGGAGAACGGGCGACGCGGCACGAATTTAAAAACACCGACACACGTCCGACGATTAACCGAAGACGGAGCCGCTACGGTTGACTGTTCGGGTACCAGACGGTCTCCGATCGCGACGAAATTCGACAGGCGGCCTAGCTATATCTAATCTCGACCGTGTGCCAAGTTTCACCTCGATCAGAAAGAGTTTTACACGTATTTTAAAATCGGGGTTTCGACGGTGCCGCGGGCGCGTGCGAGTGCGGTCGGGCTCAGAACGGACGACGACGAGAACCGGCAACTACTAACGAATGCAAGTTTTGAAAACGGGTGGCAACGGAGATGCCGATGCAATGCTGATGATGCGCATGATGCGATGATGATGCGGCAACTGAAAATACGCACACGACGGAAACGGAAAGAAAAGGGGAAGCTTCTGGAACGTCGGTACCGGGCTGTCACAACACTCCTACACTACAAGAGGATCTCGCCCCGAGATCCAAGAATGAAAGAGGGAGAGGAAGAGAAAGAACGAGAGGTAAAAACTTAGTCGCTTCTTCGACAAATGAGTGAAACCAACGATCCTTGAAGGTTGCAAGGAGATGAGGAATGACATGAGGATGAAGCAAGAATTAACGGAAAATTTCGGCAGCACTTCGGTAGGAAGATGGGACAAAAATTCGAAAAGGTGGAAGAAATAGACAATAATCATAAGAAACAACTAAATATAACAAGGGAACACCATGATCTTGGTAGAACAACATAATAGACCCAAAAGAGCAATATCACAATGCCTCCGAAACGAGAGAATATGAACTAGCTCAAGCGGAAGAAGAGAATGAAGAAAAGAATGACAACTACCATCACAATAGAATCGAAGAGCCTCCGGTCATAGAATTGACGGAGTAGTTGGAAAACCAACAACGAAAAGAACAAGATAGTAGTGGGCTTATGAAAATCATCTCAACAAATATGAGGTGACAACCAACCACTACAAGAACCAAGGATAGATGAGAGCAAAGATATGAAAACTTCTTACACCGAGAGGATACATTGAGAACTTGGAATTAAGACAAGCACCATGATAGCACAATCCCTAGGAAAAGCTTTAGGTGCAATCCAAACCAAAATAGCTCAATGAAGAAATCATGGGTTGAAAATATCTCAACACCATAGAATCGGTGGGTTTAATTATCTCATTCTTGAAAGGAAAACTCTTCGAGGCTCCTACACTAACAAGAAGGCTATAATACCACCTCAAAGGATAAAGGAAGAAAAATTGCACATATAAATGCAAGAGAAAGGATATTTGAGGTACTCCAACAAGAATCTTGAAGACCACTTAAGAAAGAATGAAATCTTGATGAACCACCATGAAGGACCTCCGTATACAAAAGAATGATGCAAAGATATCAAGGTAGAAATGAATAAGATTATGGCCTTGCCAAGATTTAGATGAAGCCTCACGGAGAGAAACTTAAAAGAACTTGGAACTCCGGAAAAGAAAGATAAGCACCTGAGAAAAGAATTGAAACTATGAGCCACTCCGGACGAAGAAAACAGATTACTATGAACAAGAATAAGGTTTATGTTATGCTTATCCTTCATCAAGTTGAATTGATGACAAGCAACGGATTTAGCATACAACTTATTCCTCTGAAAAGATTAAGGAGAGATATAAGCACAAACTAGAAGAAATCTTGAAAGAGGCACCGGTGTGAGTTCAAATGAATGAGGCAACCATGAATGGCTGGAGATAAATGAGAACGAAAAGATCTTGAGCCACCTAAGAGAAAACTTGAACAAGGCACCGGATAATCGAGAGACGAACGAAGAGGCAACAATTGAGAAGATTTGAGGATGAAAGCTGAAAGCTGAGAATGAAGAATCTTCTAAAATGATGGCCTTCGGAGGAACGAGAAACAAAAACAACTCAAAGAAGCACCGGATAGCACGAAAGGGATTACTCATGATTGACAACCAATGAGAGGATAACACGAAGCTGAGATGACAATATTCACAAGAATGGAAAAAGACTGAGAGAAACACTCCTTCGAATTGCGAGCTGAGAATGACGACGAGAAACAACACCAAGAATAGCTGAGACACCCCGGACTAATGAAGAATGAAAGGTTGGGCCAAATAAGAGAATTAATTCAAATAGAACTTGAAGAAGGGATATGACTGATGAAATTCATACTCACGTCATAGTTGAAAAGAATTAAAGATCTCCGGAGATGATTAAAAGAGCCAGGTAAGATCCTGGGAAAGAACCTGTGGGTTATGGGCCCACTCAAAGAAATCACCGTTGAAAAGATTACTAGAAAGATTGATATAGCGCCGGTACAAATGAAGACTAGATGAGGTTGAGCACCGCGACATAATTACAGAATTGAAAACAAGAAACTCCGAGATATCTTCAACACACCGGATAGAAAAAGATGAATGAATAACAGGATATGTTGATAAGAATCTCCAACATAGGAAGAATTACAAGGACGAAAAAGGATATGATGAACACAGACGACCGAATCAAATTCGCCAGTAAGGATGACAAGAATGAACGAATATGACACGAAGCTCCTGAGAATCTTCACAATGAATCACCGGTTACGAAAGGAAGAAAAGATAGCGGAAGCATCACCGAAATGAAATGCAGTTGGATGAAATCCAATCACTGAAGAAAAGGGCGGGAGGGCGGGGAAAACAAAGACAACTTGGGACAGATGAGAGAACTCCGGAAAACAACGGAGAGAATGATCTTGCAAAATAGGGGAGGATGGAATTCACTTGAAGAGAAACACACCGGTTGGAAAAGAATTAACATGACGACTCCGGTTGACAAGAATTGACAAGACAACTGATTGACCAAAAGGATTAGCACTCTCACATAAACTATGAGAACACAGATTAGGAAAGATCTGAAATCACCACTTGACATCGAAGCAACATGAATTACCGTATTCAACAAAACAAAGGGATGAGGCTTACGAAACAAGCCAGAACAAACTCATGAGAAAGATTTCCGTTCGATATTTTCGTGGACAAGATCGCACGGGCACGATTTACAGAAGCCATCAAGTGCAAGGCAGTGCACCCGACATACGAAGCGTCCCCGAGTCGTAGCAAGCTACAAGGACTCTTTAAGACACAACGTGTACCGCTGTAAGTCGACCGTGAACAAACGAATCCACTAGATGTCGAACCCCAACCTAACATCATGCATTTGTTGGAAGATTGTCCTATAAGAAACTACTTGAATTCCCACCTATGAATTCCCGAAATAACTGGTCATGCAATCTGGTACACGGATACAAGGAGTAATATCACACAAGTCCTATACTAACCCGTCACTTGTATTAGATCCGTCAACACACGACCAGAATCTCGGACCTTCATCTACAACAGACCCTCGTGATCACAACGATACAAGGTATGGCAGTACCCCCGAACAATCTGCACCAGTACTGGGGACATCGGGGTTATCTCGCCACTACTAGTATTGAAGCAATTACGAACATCCTTCGTCCTGAGATACTAAGAAATCTGAATGATAACGATGTGCTCAAGAATCCCCTGGAGCTCAACTCCCCGGAAGAAGTTCAAGTCAGACAGGAGGCACCAAGACAGAACTCCGTCACATCGGCATCATATAGATCTCAAAAATATCCGCGTGATCCTAAAAATATTTTGAGTGGGAAGAGGAGTAGAATAAATTATTACGTCAAGATTGCTCACCAGAGCATAGAAGAGGAGAAAAAAGAATCCTACTCTCCGATATATAACTAAGACTCAAATAGTTTTTCACTAGACTCGACTCGGCCAAGTTCGATCAATCAAGGGGGCTCCTAGGTCGGTACAGGCTCTGATACCAACTTGTCACGCCCAAGATGCGACCCTATCCTCAATTTGGCACGAGGGCCTCGTCAGGGATAGAAGCGCATCTCGTCGTGTCGCAAGTGTGGATATCGTTACAAGTACATGTACTGAAAAGGAGAGATATATAAATAGAGTTGGCTTACACTCGCCACAAGCTACATCAGAGTCACCTGAGTACATTACATATTCATCAAGAGTAAGAGCAGGGTCCGACTACGGACGAAAACAAACGACAAAAGACGAACGACGTCCATCCTTGCTATCCCAGGCTGCCGGCCTGGAACCCATCCTAGATCGAAGAAGAAGAAGAAGAAGAAGCAACTCCAAATGAACAATCAACGCGCTCGCATCAAGTAACCTTTACCTGTACCTGCAACTGGTGTTGTAGTAATCTGTGAGGCACACGGGACTCAGCAATCTCATTTCCAAAGGTATCAAGACTAGCAAAGCTTAATGGGTGAGGTATGGTTAATTGGTGAGGTTGCAGCAGCGGCTAGCCTATATGAGGTGGCTAACTTACGAGTACAAGAAGTAAGAGGGGAAAGATCTACGCATAACGGACGTGAACTACTCATGATCAAAAGAATGATCCTGAACACCTACCTACGTCAGACATTACACCACCGTGTCCTCGATCGGAGAAGGAACTCACGAAGGAGACAGTCACGGTTACGCACACAGTTGGCAAGTTTTAATTAAGTTAACTTCAAGTTATCTAGAACCAGTGCTAAACAAAGTTTCCACGTTGCCACATAACCGCGGGCACGGCTTTCCGAAAGATTTAACCCTGCAGGGGTGCTCCAACTAGTCCATCACAAATTACCACAAGCCGCATAGAAATCCTCAATCACGAAGCTCGTGATCTCGTCGGATTCCCTAGTGGAAAACCTCAACTCTGAGATTACCCAAAGCATCACCGGAATCCCGATGCACAAGATATCTCGTCAAAGGTAAAACTAATCCAGCAAGGCCGCCCGACGTGTCGACGATCCCGATAGGAGTCGCGTACCTCGTTCTCAGGACACGACGGATGGGTCACACTAGGAGTACCAAACCTCGGGTTGCCCCGCGGTGGCCCCGTAGTCTGCCAATTTGGACCAACACTCATGAGGAGCACTGGCCCGGGGGTTGATTAAATTATCCTCGGGGTCCGGAAAGTCCCTATGCAATTTTATTCGGTGTTTAGGCAAATGTAGTACCAAAGTTGGGCCTTGCCAGACCAGCTTTAATCTAAAACGAATTATCAAGGGGGTCCCCATAATAACCCCGATCGTGTTAGGAGCGCTCAAATATGGAACATAACACCGGTAGCCGGAAACTAAGGGGGGGCAAAGGTGGAGCAAAACACCAGGCTAGAAAGGCCGAGCCTTCCACCTTTTACCAAGTATATAGGTCCATTAAATTATATGGCATTTAATATGGTGATATAACAAGGAACCCACGTTATCACATGGAAGCAACTGCACCTGCAACTAGCAACGCTAACACATGGATACGCAAGCGGTAACATAGCCAATCAGTGGTTTGCTAGGTCGAACAGGTTGAAGGTTAGCATGGCATTGCTGAGAGGCTGATATTTAACATGTGGTAGGCAACGAGACATAAACGATAGAAGCGATAAACTAGCATGGCAATGATAGTAATGGTATCTGGGGAAATGATCATCTTGCCTGAGATCCCGCTTGGAAGAAGAATGCCTCCGTGAAGCAGACGAATCGACGTAGTCGAACGGGTCCTCACATCCGACACGCTTGCGGAACTCTATCGAGACGGGGAAACCGGAAACAAGCATCAACACACGATATTCACCACACGATGCTCAACACAAATGATGCATGAGCTACTGAATACATGCGAGTCACGGCATGACAAATCACACAATCACCCTACACATTAAGTGAAGTTCAATATGCACGAGCTGCATATTGACGAAACTCCACGTTAATTATTTAGTTCACTCCCGGTTATTTACGCGGCAATATTAAATGTGGTTAAACATGCAAGAGGTGAAGCGGAAATTAAACTACCTATCTAGGCATTTTAAATGAGGTCGGAAATGACATATAGCACCTCCAAAACGACCCCACATGTTAATTTACAATTCTGTCCAGATCTAAACTAATGCATTTAATTGGTTGTTAAACAGCAGAACAAATAGGTTCACGTGATTCTACGCGTCAAGGCAAGCAAACTAGACATAAAGAACACCTCCAACGGAGCTACGGATCAAAAGATACAAGCACCGCAAGATATGATGGCATGAATGCGATATGTGTGCAACGGAGGCTACGAGAACTTCAAAACAAACAACCAGCAAGATTAAATGAAACTACACGAGATTCTAAGCAAGTTCCATGTAGGACACGATCAAAACGGAGCTACGGTTCGAAAACTACGAGCAAAACAAGAAATGACTACAATCTGCCAAAATCAGCCACATAGCACTTTCTACGGTTCACAACTTCGGCTACCCAACTCCGATGAGCTCAAGCAAGGCATGGCACGGAAGAGGGCAAGAAACACTACTACAAACAGCTGACAACAACTAGCGTGGCAACAAGGAGCACTAGGAAAAGAAGACACAAAATGGCATCTCACGCACTATTTCAGACTTAGTGAAAATAACACCTCCTGAAAGTGCACTTTTCAGCCTGAAGCAATATTGACAGCAGCAAAACCTACAGCTACATGAGTCCAAATGGCATGAAACTTAACAGCATGCTAGAGAAACATAAGGGGTACAACTAACTCCATTGGACCAACCTCAAAAGAGCTACAGATCACAAGATGCAAGCAAGACAAGACAGCAACAAAATAATAGCAGATTCCAGACTTAGAAATATTTCAGCTCCTCAGAAACAACACTATTCAAGCAACTTGAGGGCAGTCAAACAACACCTAAACATGCATTTCTATTGCAACCAGAAATACCAGGGACTAAATAAAACATCCAAGATCAACTCTCTAGTTGACAACTAATTCAAACGAGGCACGGAATAAAATCTACGAATTAAACAAAAGGGCATCACGGCAAAATATCTCGCGAACTACCTTCCTCAAAATCTAAAACTAATTGCACAGAACAATCCATGGGATTTTTCTACCCCGGAAACATATATAATATGTGGGGTTTGCAACACATAATAACGCTACACAATAATGCGGGAGAAATAAACCTAGACACGAAAAATAATCTAACGGGCAACCCCTACACGCAAAATTACACTTGACCGCTCTAAAATACAAGCAAAAAGATCCCTAAGAACATGGGCATTTATCCTACGTCATACGAACAACCCGGACATGCGCGAAAAATAACTACGGTTCGGAACCTATTGTAACAGCACGCAAAACAAAGCATTAGGCACCCTAAACAGGTTAAACAAATATGCATGTTGGATAAACGTATTAAACTCGTGAAGCTACCCCAAAACGATATATAACACGCGTCGTTCCGACTTACGGTTTAGAAACTACGGACGTTTGAAAATCTAACCTCTTCTGTGAAAATACTAATTCGCAGAAAAACCTAATAGTTCTACGGGCCGAATTGTCTATTGAGCTCAACAAGGGTATGGCACAAGATAGCAATATTGCAACGAGGGCGGGGAATAGCTGAGTCTCACCAAGGCCACCTGGGCCGACTCTGGAGAGGCGAACTGGGCCGGCCTCGAGCTGCTGGGGAGGCTGGGCCGGCGCGGGGCCCACGCGCGGGGTCAACGGCGCGGCGGCTCCTCCCGTCGCCCGCTGGAGCGAGGCCAGGCCATGGCGGCGGCGGCCTCGGGCGCGTGGGACGAGGGCGGCCATGGGAGCCCCGGGGAGAGCTGTGGGAAGAGGCAGGAGGGGCGTCGGCCGTTGGATCTTCGATCCGACGGTTGAGTTCTGAGGAGAGGGGATCAAATCTGAGAGGAGAGAGAGGGGATTAGGGTTGGGCACGGTTTTCGAGGCAGAGGGGGGCTGGCTGCCTAATTTTTAGGAGGGGGTCTATATATAGGCGAACGGGGGCTCGGTTAACCGGAATTTCGTTCCGGATCCAACCGCGGTGTCGGATTCGGACGATTCCGAACGCGGGAACGGGTACGTGACCGTGTAGAGGGGTATCCGGAGACGAGAGGGAGAACGGGCGACGCGGCACGAATTTAAAAACACCGACAGACGTCCGACGATTAACCGAAGACGGAGCCGCTACGGTTGACCGTTCGGGTACCGGACGGTCTCCGATCGCGACGAAATTCGACAGGCGGCCTAGCTATATCTAATCTCGACCGTGTGCCAAGTTTCACCTCGATCAGAAAGAGTTTTACACGTATTTTAAAATCGGGGTTTCGACGGTGCCGCGGGCGCGTGCGAGTGCGGTCGGGCTCAGAACGGACGACGACGAGAACCGGCAACTACTAATGAATGCAAGTTTTGAAAACGGGCGGCAACGGAGATGCCGATGCAATGCTGATGATGCGCATGATGCGATGATGATGCGGCAACTGAAAATACGCACACGACGGAAACGGAAAGAAAAGGGGAAGCTTCTGGAACGTCGGCACCGACTCTACAACCTCGACAGGGAAACGGACGAGCCGCGAGCATGGAATGGAGATCTAGTGAAGTGCTTCTACACATAACCGCCGACGGAGACAATGTAAGAACGAGTATCATCGAAGTAATACAAAGCAGATTGATTTCTTGCCGATTCAAAATTCTTCCGCGTTTGCAGACTCCGGTCTAAAAAACCAACTCCGAGTGTGCACTAAAAGTCACGCTCGGGGACTTAGCTGCGACCCAGAGTCGCCTAAGTAAATAACTCGCTCCAAGTGTGCGCGAAAAGTCACACTCGGAGACTTGGCTGCGACCCAGAGTTGCCTAAGTACAAACTTGCTCCGAGTGTGCACGAAAAGTCACATTCGGAGACTTAGCTGCGACCCAGAGTCGCCTAAGTACAAACTCGCTCCGAGTGTGCACTAAAAGTCACACTCGGGGACTTAGCTGCGACCCAGAGTCGCCTAAGTAAACAACTCGCTCTGAGTGTGCACGAAAAGTCAGATTCGGAGACTTAGCTGCGACCCAGAGTCGCCTAAGTACAAACTCGCTCCGAGTGTGCACTAAAGTCACACTCGGGGACTTAGCTACGACCCAGAGTCGCCTAAGTAAACAACTCGCTCCGAGTGTGCACGAAAAGTCACATTCGGATACTTAGCTGCGACCCAGAGTCGCCTAAGTACAAACTCGCTCCGAGTATGCACTAAAAGTCACACTCGGAGACTTAGCTGCGACCCAGAGTCGCCTAAGTACAAACTCGTTCCAAGTGTGCACTAAAAGTCACACTCGGAGACTTAGCTGCGACCCAGAGTCGCCTAAGTACAAACTCACTCCGAGTATGCACTAAAAGTCACACTCGGAGACTTAGCTGCGACCCAGAGTCACCTAAGTAAACAACTCACTCCGAGTGTGCACGAAAAGTCACACTCGGGGACTTAGCTGCGACCCAGAGTCGCCTAAGTAAAAAGCTTCCTCCGAGTGTATACTCGAGATACACTCGGAGGCTTAGCATACCCTCATTGAGGCTCATGTGGATGTGAAGACAACTGACAACTACATGAGTGACAACTCGCTCCGAGTGCGCACTAACAGTCACACTCGGAGACTTAGCCGCGATCCAGAGTCGCCTAAGTAAAAACTCGCTCCGAGTGTGCGCCAAAAGTCACACTCGGAGACTTAGCTGCGACTCAGAGTCGCCTAAGTAAACAAATTGCTCCGAGTGTGCATTCAAAGTCACACTCGGAGGCTTAGATGCGAACCAGAGTCGCCTAAGTAAAAAGCTTCCTCCGAGTAGGCACTCGAGATACACTCGGAGGCTTAGCAGACCCTCATTGAGGCTCATGTGGATGTGAAGACAACTGACAACTACATGCTCCGCATGTTTGCCATCGGCTTCACCAAGAAACGCCCAAACAAAAACCACGAACCAAAATCGTGTCAAAAAAAAACTCAGCGAAAGAAGACCAAAAGATCCGATTTGAATTCAAGTTGGATCTACGATCAGTCGGCTCGGTGTGAATCAAGTTTATCCACACCGAACCACGAATGTACCGGCCAACAGCAGTGGCCAAAGTTTAATACAGATTCCACTCGGCATACCGAGGTAAATGTGCATTCAGCATAAAGTTTATCAAGCGTCGCCGGGACTGGCAGGCTCCGCAAAGGTGTCGAGGTCGATTCCGTCTGCAATCCGAGTAGCTGTGTCGAGGAAGGTCTCCATGAAATCTTCGAATCGAAGCTTCTTGGTGTTGGCGACCTGCAACGTCTTCACTTTGTCTTCGCGGGCTTCCGTGCAGTGCACTCGGACCAGAGACAGCGCCACGTCCGCACCACACCGAGCGGCAGACTTCTTCCATGCTTGCACTCTGCTTGGGACGTCCTCCAGTCAGGTCATCAACCCCTCTATCTCGTTCCGAGAGTCATCTTCAGGCCACAGGTCCTTGTTGATTCGGCCGACAACTCTTCTCAGGCGACCAATGAAGGGGCCCACCCTGTTAAGGCGAGAATGCGCTCGGAACATGTCCCGGTTAGCTTCATCGCCGAGTGGAACATTCGGAACAAGCGACCGTTCAATTTCGGCTGTTTCGGCCTCAACGTCCCGATAGAAATCTGCAAAGAAAAGACAAGCAGAAAATAAGCGCGGAGTGAACTCCAAAGTCAAAAAGCACCCGGCAAGAACTTACCACCAAGCAGTGCGACCATCTTCTTTGCCCAGTCGCCGACGTAGTTCTCCTGCGCTCTGCACCGAGTGTTCATTACCTTCAGCTAGCCCATCCATTCGGATCTCTCCCTCTTCATTTTTTCTACTTCGGCTAGCAATGCCTTGTTGGTCTCCCGAGACTCCTCCAAAGATTTCTCTCGTTTAGCGAGAGCCTTCTTCATGCCAGCTAGATCATTCACAGCCACCTCCAAGTCCGCAGCAAGTTGAGACTTCTCAGCCTTCAGAGCATTGTACGCCGATCCCATTTCACAAGTCTTCTATCAAAGAGACACAAAGGGAGGATCAGCCACATTCAACAAGGAAAAAGTCTCGACAGATATGACAAAACAATCAAAGTTCAAAATTCTTCAGACCCCTGCCGATACAAGCAATCGACAGCGGTCTCGGGAACTACACCCAGTGGGTTCACTGAGAGTGACCCCACTGGCATGAAGCTCGAACAGGTCGGCCCTATTGAGCTCCATAGCAAACCAACAACACTATAAGATTACTATTACTCGACCCGAGTAACAGTACTCTCGGGGACTACACCCAGTGGGTGTACTCGGCGTGCCCCCACTGGTACCATTCGGCCAGATCAGCTCTGATCTGTACAGATTATGGAAAATACATATAAAGACAACTACCGGCGCAAGCACTCGGCAGAAGTCTCGAGGACTACACCCACTGGGTTCACTCGGAGTGAACCCACTGCAAAATCATCCTACTGTATCCGAGTATATCGCTGAAACCCCCAGTGGGTACCAAGAGGAATGTAAACACTTACTAGCACACTTACTCGGATATCGTCCCGAAGCTCCAAGCTCTTCTTGTACAGGGACGCGATGGAATCATACGCTCCCTTGGCGTCGCCCACCATCAGCTCCACCTGCACCATGGCGTCCTTGGCGGCTCCTACCTGATCTTCCGAGAGGCGTCGGGCATCATGTTGAACAGCCGACGGACCCGGCGCGGCAGAAGGCTCCCTGGGCATCCCGAGATCCGTTCCAGTCGGTTCCGTCGTGAGGGCCACCGTCTCAGTTGGCGGCACCGTCTCAGTCGGTGGCACGTTCATGGCGGGATTGGCAGCAGGTTGGGTAACCCCAGGGACAGGAGCCAAAGCTGGCTCCGACCTCCTATGGTCGTCGTCCTCCAGATGGATGACCTCCGAAGGAAGCCCGACTGAACAAAATAAAATTACAGAAAAAGGTCAAGATCAAAGACGGCACTCGCGAAACAGTAATACAGCTCTCGGAGTCGCGACACCGTACCTTGCTAGGACGTGGCAGCGTTATCCGTGTCCATGGGATCATCGTCCTGGCGCGGCAGAGAGGTGACGGAGGTAGCAGCTTTGTTGAGTGAAATCCACTCGACGGATAAACATGAGTTCCCAAAAAGAGGAGCTCAATCGGATACTGAAGGAAGATGAAAGGGTAAAGATACTTACGCTGAGGCGACCGGAACAGCGATCCTCATCCGGGGCAAGGCTTTCCGAGGTTTAGGCCCACTAGGTTTAGCCACCTTGGACGGCTGGTTCACGGGCTCGGCAGAAGCACCCCTGGTTCTCTTCACACTCCGAGCATCCGGAGCCACGGAGGAGCTGGCGGAGCACTCGGAGCCGCGGGAGGAGCCGGCGGAGCAACGGGATCATGACAGCGCTTGGTTCGGTGCTCTGGTGGTGAGGGTGAAGAGCTCTGCTCTCCACTCACCTCCTCCTCCTCCTCTTCCATCTCCTCCTCCGTCTCCCCACTGTCAGAGACGTACTCGGCGCTATCCGCGCTGCCCTCCATGCTGCCCTCCTCTTCCTCGACTGGATTCTCGTTCGAGACTGCAGAATGCCAGTTTGTCCACTCCTGCACAAAACACATTCGGCAACGTCAGTCAGCGAGACAAAAAAGGCAATAAAGCTGAGAAGGTTAAAAGCACTCGACAACATGTACCCACCTCATTCACAGGAGGATTTTCGGCGCGGAAGGGCTTCACCCGCCGGGCTCCCAAGGGGTTATCACACGTGCGTGTGATGCTGCGGACCCACGCACTCACAGTCTCCCCGCTCACGTCCTCTGGATGAGACCGAGTGGTATCCGAGGGCCCCGTGTAATGCCACATAGCGTGGTCTCGGGCGTGCAGCGGCTGGATGCGCCGACCCAAAAAAGTGTCCAGCAGGTCCATGCCGGTGACTCCCCTCCGGACGACGACTACCAGCGCGTCGACCAAAGGCTGGATCTGGGTTCTTTCTCGCTTAGAGAGCGCTAGCTTCCTGGGAGGGCCCGGACGGTCTAAACTGAAAGGTGGCAACCCACTCGAAGCATTCGGACAAGCAGTGTCCTGGCAATAGAACCAGGACGATTGCCAGTTCCTAACTGACTCAGATAGCTGGAGGGAGGGATAGCTACTCTTTGTTTTCTTCTGGAAGCCTAAACCCCCGCAGAGCTGGAGGATGCGCGTCTTATCATCCGACTGGCTAAGCTTTTTAACAGTTTGGGATCTAGTAGAGAAGACATATTTAAAGAGCCCCTAGTGGGGAGGACATCCTATGAAGCACTCACAGAGGGTGACGAATGCAGAAAGGTGAGCTATTGCGTTTAGCGGAAAGTGATGGAGCTGCGCCCCGAAGTAATTCATGATACCTCGGAAGAAAGGATGGGGAGGCAAGGAGAAGCCTCTGGCCACGTGGCTGAGCAGCAGAACACGCTCCCCCTCCTTCGGCGCCGGCTCCGTCTCGCCTTCCGGCAGCCTCCAGGACTTGTTGACGACCATGCCATGCTCCACCAGCTCCAGCACGTCGTTCTCCGTCACCGAGGAGGGGGAGGAAATCCCCCTGGATCCAGCCCGCCGGCAACGCCCGCTGCCGCCGCCGAGTGGAGGCCACCCCCTTCTTCTTCTTCTTCTTCTTCTGCGCCTCGAGCTTGCTGGTCTGCCCCTTCGTCATGGTGAGGACGATGGATCCGCAGAGGAGGAGGGGAAGGAGGTGGCTGGAGGTGTGTAGAGAGTTGCGGGAGGAGCGAGATTAATGGGAGGAGGATGAGCAACGCAACAGGAAATCCCGTCGGGGAGGCTTTAATAGGCCTCCGACTGGGTCACTTACTGGTGGGCCCAGGATCTTATCCCCCAACCGGCCGCTGCAAGATTAGTGGAGAAGATAACGGCGCGGTAATCGAGGAGGCAAAACCTACTCGATGGTGATGTCGTCATCCCCGCTGAGCGCGCGGCAACCGAAATTTCAGGATCCCGGAAAATCCGGCGCTGTCAGTTTGACCAGTCACGTCGAAAGATTCTGCGGAAGCACTCGGTCCGTGACAGTTCGATCCACTCGCATATTCACTCGGATCACTGGCTGAAAGGATAAAATGGATCGAGGCAAACAACGCTAAAGTCACCTCAATACCAGTCGGTTCCAAACTCCAGACATCACTTAATCGTTCCAACCCCAATCCATTCGGGGACTAATGATGTGGTTATAGTCCCAAGGTAGGGTCATAGGTCTGCCCTATAGGTCCTACCCAAGGACTACCCTTCATAGAAGACAAGGCCCTTAGACAGTTCTGACTGAACTAAGGACGCCCCCACCATCCAGTCGGCGACGATCCACTCGGAGCATATCTAACGTACCGACTCGAATCTACTCTGTACATCGAAACCTCCCAAGAGGGCAATGGTCATACGTTTTCATACACCATCATTAGCATTTAAAGCTTACGTTACCTGTAACATAAGCATTTACTCACCACTATTCCACCCCTGTCCACCGGGCCATTATGAAGGGCAGCGCACTCTATATAAGCGGCCCTTCACCACTGGTATGAGGGTTGGCACTTGTTGTAATCCTATAATCCACTCAACACAAAGCTCCCAAGAGCACTGAGACGTAGGGCTTTTACCTCCACCATAGAGGGGCCTGAAATCATACATCCTCGCGTAGCTAAGGCTCTGCCCATATACTTTCGTACCCCATACTTCTACTGTCAGACTTATACCCACGACACCTACCATCTCGGTACCACCAACTTTCACATTGGTGCCACCGAGATTCAGTGACCAACTTTCTATTGAGAACATTTCAAGAATTAGAATTTGTGAGTTTGGAATTGGTCTCACCGAGACTTGCAAACTGTTCTAGGTCATCATATCGGTACCACCGACATTCCTATATCGGTCTCACCGAGTATTCAAAAGTTGCTAGATTTAGTGCAACTCGGTACCACCGTGATTCATTTTGGTGCAATGAGTTGGGAAATGCCTATATATACCCCTCCACCTAGCTCGCATTCATAGACGAAGCACCCATATTACACTTACACTTGCCAAATCCATGTTTCTAAGAGAGAGCCACCTACTCATGTGTTGAGATCAAGAGATTCCACTCCAACCATTTGAACCTTGATTTGTAGCCTCCCCAAGTTGCTTTCCACAAGATCAATCTTTCCTACCCCTACCAAATCTGAGAGAGAGTGATTGAGTGTTGAGGACACTATCTTTAGAAGCACAAGAGCAAGGAGTTCATCATTCTACCGCATCCATTACCTTTTAGAGGGTGGTGCCTCCTAGATTGGTTAGGTGTCGCTTGGGAGCCTCCTACTTCGTGTTTTGGAGTTGAACCAAGATGTTTGTAAGGGCAAGGAGATCGCGTGCTTCGTGAAGATCTACCGTGAGTGAGGCTAGTCCTGTGTGGACGGAAGCCGTGGTGGAACAGACAAGGCCACTTCTTCGTGGACCCCTTGTGGGTGGAGCCCTCCATGGACTCTCGCAACCGTTACCCTCCGTGAGTAGAAGTCTTCAGTAACATGGACGTACGATAGAGCTGATACGTCTCAAACGTATCTATAATTTTTGATGGTTTCACGCTGTTATCTTGTTTTCTTTGTATGTTTTATGTACCTTTTTATATCTTTTTGGGACTAACTTATTAATTTAGTGCCAAGTGCCAGTTCCTGTTTTTTTCCGTGTTTTTGACTCTTTTCAGATCTGATTTTGGAACGGAGTCCAAATGGAAGAAAAACCCCAAAATGATTTTTTCCCGAATGGAAGAAGTCCAGGGGGCTTTCGGGCCAAGCCAGGTGGGCTCCAGGGAGCCCAGAAGTGCTCACTCCGCCACCAGGGGGGAGGCGGCGGTGGGCAGGCTTGTGGCCTCCCTGGCCGCCCCCTGACCTAGGTCTTTGGCCTATAAGTTCCCAAATATTCTACAAAAAATAAGGGGAGCCTCGAAAATACTTCTCCACCGCCGCAAGCTTCCGTTTCCGCGAGATCTCATCTGGAGACCCTTCCCGGCGCCCTGCTGGAGGGGACTTTGGAGTTGGAGGGCTTCTTCATCACCATCATCGCCCCTCCAATGACTCGTGAGTAGTTCCCTTCAGACCTACGGGTCCGTAGTTAGTAGTTAGTAGCTAGATGCCTTCTTCTCTCTCTTGGATCTTCAATACAAAGTTCTCCCTGATCTTCATGGAGATCTATCCCATGTTATCTTCTTTGGCGGTGTGTTTGTCGAGATCCAATGAATTGTGGACTTGTGATCAGATTATCTATGATATATATTTGAGTCTTTGCTGATTTCTTATATGCATGATTTGATATCCTTGTAAGTCTCTCTGAGTCTTGGGTTTTGTTTGGCCAACTAGATCTATGATTCTTGCAATGGGAGAAGTGCTTGGTTTTGGGTTCTGCCATGTGGTGACCTTTCCCAGTGACAGTAGGGGCAGCAAGGCACACATCAAGCAGTTGCCATCAAGGGTAAAAAGATGGGGTTTTTATCATTGGTTTGAGATTATCCCTCTACATCATGTCATCTTGCTTAAGGCGTTACTCTGTTCTTATGGACTTAATACACTAGATGCAAGCTGGATAGCGGTCGACGTGTGGAGTAATAGTAGTAGATGTAGAAAGTATCGGTCTACTTGTTTCGGACGTGATGCCTATAGGAATAATCATTGCATAGATATCGTCACAACTCTGCACAGTTCTATCAATTGCTCGACAATAATTTGTTCACCCACCGTCTACTTGCTTTCATGAGAGAAGCCACTAGTAAACACTACGGCCCCAGGGTCTATTCACATCCATCGTTTACATCTCCGCTTTTACTTTGCTTTGTTACTTTGTTGCTTTCAGTTTTCACTTGGCAAACAATCTATAAGGGATTGGCAACCCCTTCATAGCGTTGGGTGCAAGCTTTTGTGTTTGTGCAGGATCTTGAGATACTCTTCCGCCGGATTGATACATTGGTTCTCAAACTGAGGGAAACACTTACCGTCACTGTGCTACATCAGCCTTTTCGCTTCGAGGGAACACCAACGCAAGGCTCCAAGGCCACGGGGGGAATCCTTTGCATACTTGCCTAGGAAGTCCCTTAAGGCATAGCCGTAGCTGAAGGATTCCTGGTGCCGTCGACACAACTATTTCTGGCGCCATTGCAAGGGATACACAACAAACATCAGAAGTATTTCTGGCGCCGTTGCTGGGGAGGAGAAAACAAGATCTATCCAAGTAGGTCTCACAAACTCTTCTCTTGCATTTATTTTTGTTGCCAGTTGCCTCTCGTTTTCCTCTCCCCCACTTCACATTTGCCGTTTTCATTTTCCTTTTTCCGTTCGCCCTTCTTCCGCTCGCTTTCTGTTTGCTTGTGTTACCATGTGCCTTCTTTTAGCTTGCATCTTTGCTTGCTAAAAATCCATTGATATGGATCATCATCCACTAGCTAATCTCTTTAAGAGACCCACTCATGTGGAACAAATTGCTAGTGAGTTGAGGGCAATTGACTATTTCTTTGGAGTTTTGCGTAAGATGCGTGAATCTGAAAATTGTGAGGAAGAAATTCATGAAGTGATTCACGAGGGCTCCTTGGATGAAAAGCATGATTGCAATGGTTTCACTATAAATTCTATTAGTGATAATCATGCTAAAATTATGCAAAACCCTAAGCTTGGGGACGCTAGTTTTGCTTTGTCCACTACTTGTTGCAATAATCATGATTGGGGTGATGATCTTTCTTATGATCTTGGAAATTTGTTCAAACCTCATGATGAATATGATATTTGCAACAATACTGAAAGTGGGATTGGAGAAGTCATGGCTTTATTTGATGATAATCCCATTATTTTTGAAGAGCGTCAACTTTGCATGCATGTGGATCATGAAAAGAATATCCTATGGGATAGCTATATTGTTGAATTTGAATATGATCCCACATGTAATTGCTATGAGAGAGGAAAATATTTTGGTAGAAACTTTCATGTTACCAAATCACCTCTCGTGATGTTGAGATTGCTCTTGTCTCTTTCTTCTTCCTTGCATATGGCAGCTATTGGTTGTCTTGACAATTTGTTTTCCTATAAAATGCCTATGCATAGGAAGTATGTTAGACTTAGATGTGGTTTTCACATGCTTTAGGATGCTCTCGTTGTGCTTCAGTTCTTGTCTTTTGTGAGAGCATCATTGAATGCCTAGCTAAGGGCGTTAAACCAAAGCGCTTGTTGGGAGGCAACCCAACGAATCTATCCTTTTTCTTTCTGTTTTGTGTTTTCCACACTTTCATAATTCTGTTATGATTGTGTTCTTTGTGTTTCTTTTTGCGTTCGTGCCAAGCAAAACCGTTATGATTAGTCTTGGGGATGATCGTTTGGTCACGCTGGAAAAGACAGAAACTTTCTGCTCACGAAAAGAATTTTCATTTTTTTATTTAAGAGCTTTTGAGTTGATTCTTTTTGCTGCTGATTGCTACACAAATTCTTCAGACTATCGTAATGTTTCAGAATTGTTGAAGTACCACAGGTATACGAAACATACAGATTGCTACAGACTGGTATGCTGTTAACAGATTCTGTTTTTGTTGTGTTGGTTGCTTATTTTGATGAAACTATGGATAGTATCGGGGGTATTAGCCATGGAAGATTGAAAGTACAGTAACCCAACATCAGCACAAGTATAATTTAAGTTTGATACAGTACCTAAGGAAGTGGTGGTTTGCTTTCTTGTACTAATGTTATCACGAGTTTCTGTTTAAGTTTCGTGTTGTGAAGTTTTCAAGTTTTGGGTGAAGTTCTTATGGACAAAAAGATAAAGAGTGACAAGAGCTCAAGCTTGGGGATGCCCAAGGCACCCCAAGAGATTCAAGGATGCTGTAAAAGCCTAAGCTTGGGGATGCCCCAGGAAGGCATCCCCTCTCTCGTCTTCAATTCATCGGTAACGTTATTTGGGGCTATATTTTTATTCACCACATATTATGTGTTTTTGCTTGGAGCGTCTTGTATCATAGGAGTCTTTTATTTTGTTGTGTCACAATCATCCTTGCTGTACACCTAGAGAGAGAGACATGCACTCACCGTGATTTTGTCGAGCTTCACTTATATCTTTTGGTAGACAATTCAGCTCACATATGCTTCACTTATATCTTTTGAGCTAGATACTTTTGCTCTATGTGCTTCACTTATATCTTTTAGAGAACAGCGGTGCGTGGCTTGGTAGTGGATCTGTGCTTTGAAAGTAGTCTCAAAAGGGGTAGTTATCCAAAGGGATACGAAAACTTCCACCTTCATGTGCATTGAATAGTTAGAGAAGTTTGATTCATCTCAATTAGTTTTGAGTTGTGGTTATGGTAATATTGAAGTCATGCTAGTAAGGTGTTGTGGATCTATAAATACTTGTGTTGAAGTTAGTGATTCCCGTAGCATGAACGTGTGGTGAACCGCTATGTGATGAAATCTGAGCATGATTAGTCCATTGATTGTCATCCTTTGCGTGGCGGTCGGGATCGCGCGATGGTTTATACCTACCAACCCTTCCCCTAGGAGTATGCGTCGAATGCTTTGTTTCGATTACTAATAAAACTTTTGCAACAAGTATATGAGTTCTTCATGACTAATTTTGAGTCCATGGTTTAGATGCACTTTCACCTTCCACCATCACTATCTTCTTAGTGCCGTGCAACTTTCGTCTGTACACAAAACCCACCATTAGCCTTCCTCAAAACAGCCACCATACCTACCTACTATGGCTTTTTCAAAGTCATTCCAAGATATATTGCCATGCAACTACCGCCATGATATGTGCCACCACGTCTACATTGCCTTTGCACGATCGTAAGATAACTAGCATGATGTTTCCATTGTCTATGCCATGCTAGATCATTGCCACGGTACACTACCGAAGGCATTCCATATAGAGTCATAGTTGCTCTAAGTTTTGAGTTGAAAGTGTGATGATCATCATTATTGGAGCATTTTCCCATGTGAGGAAATAAAAGAGGCCAAAGAAGCCCATAAAAAAAGAGGCCAAAGAGCCCACCAAAATAAAAAAATGAGAGAAAAAGAGAGAAGGGACAATGCTACCACTTTTTCCACACTTGTGCATTTTGAGCACCATGATCTTCATGATTGAGAGTCTCTTGTTTTGTCACCACCATATAGCTAGTGGGAAATTCTCATTATATAACTTGGCTTGTATATTCCAATGATAGGCTTCCTCAAAATTGCCTTAGGTCTTTGTGAGCAAGCAAGTTGGATGCACACCCACTAGTTTTCTTTAAGAGCTTTCACATACTTGTAGCTCTAGTGCATCATTTGTATGGCAATCCCTACTTATTCACATTGATATCTATTGATGAGCATCTCCACAGCTCATTGATATGCCTAGTTAATGTGACTATCTTCTCCTTTTTGTCTTGCAACCCCCACCACATTCCACACCTTCTATAGTGCTATAACCATGGCTCACGCTCATGTATTGCGTGAGAGTTGAAAATGTTTGAGAAAGTAAAGGTGTGAAACAATTACTTGGCCAATACTGGGGTTGTGCATGATTTAAACTTGTTGTGCAATGATGATAGAGCATAGCCAGACTATATGCTTTTGTAGGGATAACTTTCTCTTGGCCTTGTTATTTTGAAAGTTCATGATTACTTTGCTAGTTTGCTTGAATTATTATTGTTTCCACGTCAATAGAAAACTATTGTTTTGAATCTAATGGATCTGAACATTCACGTTACATAAGAGGAATTACAAAGGACACCTATGCTAGGTAGCATGAAAGCATCAAAAATTCATTCTTATCACTTCCCTACTCGAGGACGAGCAGGAGTTTAGCTTGGGGATGCTTGATACGTCTCAAACGTATCTATAATTTTTGATGGTTTCACATTGTTATCTTGTCTTCTTTGTATGTTTTATGTACCTTTTTATATCTTTTTAGGACTAAATTATTAATTTAGTGCCAAGTGACAGTTCCTGTTTTTTCCGTGTTTTTGACTCTTTTCAGATCTGATTTTGGAACGGAGTCCAAACGGAAGAAAAACCCCGAAATGATTTTTCCCAAACGGAAGAAGTCCAGGGGGCTTTTGGGCCAAGCCAGGTTGGCTCCAGGGAGCCCACAAGCCCCCACTCCGCCACCAGGGGGAGGCGGCGGTGGGCAGGCATGTGGCCTCCCTGGCCGCCCCTGACCTAGGTCTTTGGCCTATAAATTCCCAAATATTCCGCAAAAAATCAGGGGAGCCTAGAAAATACTTTTCCACTCCCGCAAGCTTCCGTTTCCGCGCGATCTCATCTGGAGGCCCTTCCCGGCGCCCTGCCAGAGGGGACTTTGGAGTTGGAGGGCTTCTTCATCATCATCATCGCCCCTCCAATGACTCATGAGTAGTTCACTTCAGACCTACGGGTCCGTAGTTAGTAGCTAGATTGCTTCTTCTCTCTCTTGGATCTTCAATACAAAGTTCTCCATGATCTTCAGGGAGATCTATCCGATGTAATCTTCTTTGGCGGTGTGTTTGTCGAGATCCGATGAATTGTGGTCTTGTGATCAGATTATCTATGATATATGTTTGAGTCTTTCCTGATTTCTTATATGCATGATTTGATATCCTTGTAAGTCTCTCCGAGTCTTGGGTTTGTTTGGCCAACTAGATCTATGATTCTTGCAATGGGAGAAGTGCTTGGTTTTGGGTTCTGCCATGTGGTGACCTTTCCCAGTGACAGTAGGGGCAGCAAGGCTCACATCAAGCAGTTGCCATCAAGGGTAAAAAGATGGGGTTTTTATCATTGGTTTGAGATTATCCCTCTACATCATGTCATCTTGCTTAAGGCGTTACTCTATTCTTATGGACTTAATACACTAGATGCATGCTGGATAGCGGTCGACGTGTGGAGTAATAGTAGTAGATGCAGAAAGTATCGGTCTACTTGTATCGGACGTGATGCCTATAGAAATAATCATTGCATAGATATCGTCAGGACTCTGCACAGTTCTATCAATTGCTCGACAGTAATTTGTTCACCCACCGTGTACTTGATTTCATGAGAGAAGCCACTAGTAAACACTACGACCCCCAGGTCTATTCACATCCATCGTTTACATCTCCGCTTTTACTTTTCTTTGTTACTTTGTTGCTTTCAGTTCTCACTTGGCAAACAATCTATAAGGGATTGACAACCCCTTCATAGCGTTGGGTGCAAGCTTTTGTGTTTGTGCAGGATCTTGAGATACTCTTCCACCGGATTGATACCTTGGTTCTCAAACTGAGGGAAATACTTACCGTCGCTGTGCTACATCACCCTTTCCACTTCGAGGGAACACCAACGCAAGGCTCCAAGACCAGGGGGGAAATCCTTTGCATATTTGCCCAGGAAGTCCCTTAAGGCGTAGCCGTAGCTGAAGCATTCCTGGTGCCGTCGACACAACTATTTCTGGCACCATTGCAAGGGATACACATCAAACATCAAGCGCCACCTATCGGAACCATGCCAAAAATCGTCGTGTCAAGCTTTGCGTTTGATCTGCCTACCTTACCCTCTACTTTACATTTGCATGTCTTACTTTCCGGTGCCATACTCTTAGATGTGCATGTGTAGGGTGTACTTGACTAGTCATAATTGCTAAAAGTGGCCCACAACTAAATTTGGGAAAAGGCTAAGTTTTATCTTGTCAAGTAGTCTAATCAGCCCCTTATAGACATACTTTTGATCTGCAAGTGGTATCAGAGCTTTGGTCTTCATTGCATTAGTTTCACAACATAGGAGAGTATGGTGTCTAGTGAGGGAAATTATCATCGTAGAGGTCCATATTTTGATGGTACTAATTTCGCTAGTTGGAGGCATAAGATGAAAATGCATATTCTTGGTAATAATCATGCCGTTTGGGTTGTTGTTCATGTTGGTGTGAAGGTGATTTCTTCGGAGAAGGAAAATAAGTGGATCGTGATGCGACAGTGAAAGAACCGAATATGTTGCTATTCAATGCTCAAGCTTGTGATATTCTGTTCAACTCCTTGTGTCCCGAAGAATTCAACAAAACCAGTCGCCTTGAGAATGCAAAGGAAATTTGGGATACTTTGATTGATATGCACGAAGGAACTGATTCTGTTAGGTAATCTAAGTCGGATGTGCTTCAAAGTCAGCTTGGCAAGTTCAAGATGAAGGATGGTGGAGGAGTCGCTAAGATGTACTCTAGGCTACTCTCATCACAAATGATATTACCGGCTTAGGAAATGAAGAGATGATCGACAAATTCATCATCAAGAAGATACTTAGAGCCTTGGATGGAAGGTACGACACCGTGTGCACATTAATCCAAATGATGCCAAATTACAAGGATCTCAAGCCAACTGAAGTCATTGGAAGGATTGTTGCTCATGAAATGTCTCTCAAAGACAAAGATGAGTTGCACAACAAGTTAAGCTGTGCTTATAAAGCTTCAAGTGATACTCCTGCTACTTCAAGTGACAACCTTGTTACCAATGAAGAGATAAGCCCAATGGTGAGAAAATTCATCAAGTTCTACTAGAGTAGACGCAAAGAGAGAAGATCAAGCTCAAGATATGATGAGAAGCGTTCGTCTAGTCATGACCGGAACTGCTACAACTGTGGAAAACATGTACACTATTCCAATGAGTGCTCGGCTCCCCACAAACAAAGTGAAGAGTCACCTAGAAGACGAAGCTCAAGAGATGAGTCACCTCATAGAGAGAGAAGGAGCAAAGAAGATCATTATGAATGAAGACACTCCCAGAGAGGCAAACAATCGGAGAAGAAGGACAAGTACACCAAGAGCAGTTCAAGAAGAAGACATCAAGCTCACGTTGGTGAATGGGTTTCCGTCTTCGAGTCTGACAACCAGTCTGAGAGAATCTATCACCCCAACTTCGACTATAGTCAAGATGAAGGTGTTGCCGGTCTTGCACTCGTTTCCTCGAACTCCGACGACTTATTTGACTCGCCAAATGAAGGGATTGGAAGCTGCTTCATGGCAAAAGTCCCCAAGTTATCACAGCCCGAGTACTTTGAATTTGATAGTGATGAGGATGACTTGTTAGGGGAAGATGACTTTCTCTTTGATAAGACTAGTGATAACATTGAAAAAGAACTTGAAATTAATCATGGTACTCAAGAGAAATTGAATGATGATGATAAGAAAGAGATTGAATGACTAACTAAATAATCAAACACTCTTAAGTTAGCTCATTAAACTACTCTAAAATATCATAGAGAGCTTGCAAGAATTCGCGAGAAGCTACGCTTCGAGAAGATAAATTTAGAGAAAAAGCATGAGTTTCTAAAAGAAATCAATGATGATCTTCGAAAGAAGAGTTCTTCTTATCTAGCTAAACGATCACTCTTGTCTACTTTTGTTCCACAAGTTAAACCTAAGAACACTAGTAACAAAGGCAACACAGTTTCTCCATCTAGTAACAAAAATGCTAAAGCTAGATAAATTGATGTTGTTGCTAGTAGCTCTCTTGATTCCACTAATGATTCTCTTAGCCAAGTTGCACTTGAGCAAGAAAACGATTTATTGAAAGGGATTATAGAGAGACGTGTCTTCAAGAGTCTTGCAGGAAGTAAACAATTCGAGGAAATTGTGCGCAAGCAAGGAGGACATCGCAAGAAGCAAGGTGTTGGCTACTTCAATGTCAACGAAGATGTTTGGGAAGAAGTTCCATATCCCATTCCCAAGTTTGTTCCTCAAGAGGAGAAGTATGATCCTACTCCTCCCAAGGGAACAAGCTCTCAAGTTGGCCTTCTACCACAGGACCACAAGGGCAAGGGAAAGCTTCAAGAGGAGATTTACTTATTTGAGGAAGAACCCCAAGCCAAGGTCGAGTGGGTTACCAAGGGTACTTCCAGTACTACCTCATCTAGTGCTACCACAACTCCAAGGATCCCCATCAAGGTGATATGGGCCCCCAGGAGGAAGAACTAGAAAGTTCTTGAGGGGTGACTCCGCCAATGAAATTCACTGTTATTTATTTTGGCAAGAACTATATGAAATCAACTCCAACCATATGCATTAGTCCAAGGAGTCATACATTACCTCAAAGGTGAGAAAGGGACAAGGTAATTAATGCATCTTTGGACATCACCTCCCATGTATTTCACTCCATGTCCATAGATATACTTGCATATGTTCCTTTTGCTTCAGGACTAACCCATGTAGGTGAGAAGAGTAAGAAACAACAAGGATTGCTCCCAACTCAAGATGATCTTCATCAACAATGGGCATCCACCACTACTACACCTACTTGAAGTCTTGTACGACAAAACCCAAGGTTAGTTTATCCCTCTTAGGGGGATTTCACATCTAGGGGGAGCTTTACTCTAAGACTTGGGTATAAGTGTCTCATAGATGATATGAACACATTAATGCATTATGTAAAAGTGGTAATCCCACTTGTGCTTAATCAGTGAGTATGACCTATGATAAAGTATTCTTACTTGGCTCCTAAGTCAATATACTCATATATTGATGACTTCGACATCACTAAAGTGCTTGATAAATGCTAGAATGTTGGTGCATGTTCACCATGTTTTATTTGACATCTTATTGTGTGAGCATGTTGGTATGCATATTTTGCTCAGTCGAGGATATATAATTGTTGTCATTTGGCTTTCTATTTCGCTTTGCCAATTGGATATACAAGAATGCCTAAGTACCTTTCTCTAGCTATCTATGCTTTCTCGTCTCAAATTCTATCCATGCTTCATCACAAAATTTGAGCAAGCACTTTAGGGACACTCTGTGTGAGGAGCACTCGGAGATGCGTATCGACAAGGGCTGAATTATAAAACCTCTCAAAGTGCACCTCGGTGTGACCAACCTCAAAATCTCGGTCCCACCGAAGCCTAGGGTTGTTCTGGTTTTATCATCTCGGTGCAACCGAGTTTTTATTTTTGGCCTCACCGAGTTTCACTATCAACTGATAGTTGTGGAACTCGGTGGCACCGAAAATCTTGTCTTGGTGTTATCGAGAGAAAGGACATATATATCCACGGAACCCAATGATTAAAAATCACTTCAAACGTCGAACCACTTCACCTCCTCGTTGTCGCGCCCTAGTCCCCTGGACGTGTTCTTGATCCTCCCGTGCACCCTCGCCACAGGAGTCCCCTCACAACCAATGGAATCTTCACCATCGTTGCCGCAGTAGCGAATCCACGCCAAGTTAGGGTACATATTCATTTCCTTTTGTGCTCCAAATCCGATTCTTTGCGCAAATAGGCATTGCCATTGTCTATTCACCATAGTTACTATTCTATCCAACAAAAATCCCTTATATTAGAGAGCAAAGAAAATTTTAGGGTTAACAGTTGATACGTCCATTTTGCATCATGCTTTTATATTGATATTTATCGCATTATGGGCTGTTATTGCACATTATGGTACAATACTTATGCCTTTTCTCTCTTATTTTATAAGGTTTACATGAAGAGGGAGAATGCCGGCAGCTGGAATTCTGGGCTGGAAAAGGAGTAAGTTTGAGATACCTATTCTGCAGAACTCCAAAATCCGTGAAAATCAGCGAGGAATTATTTTGGAATATATAAAAAATAGTGGACAGAAGAAATACTGGAGGGGAGCCACGAGGAGGTCACGAGCCTGCCAGGCGCGCCCCACCCCCTGGGCGCGTCTGGGGGGCTCATGGGCCCCCTGTTACCCCTCTGTCTCCCATCTTCTGCTATATAGAGGGTTTTGTCCTAGAAAAAAAATCAAGGGAGAGCTTTCGGGAAGAAACGCCGCTGCCACGAGGCGGAACTTGAGCAGAACCAATCTAGAGCTCCGACAGGGCCGTCCTGCCGGGGAAACTTCCCTCCTGGAGGGGGAAATTGTCGCCATCGTCATCACCAACACTCCTCTCATCGGAGGGGAATCATCTCCATCAACATCTCCATCAGCACCATTTCATCTCCAAACCCTAGTTCATCTCTTGTACCCAATCTCCGTCTCGCGACTCCGATTGGTACTTGTACGGTTGCCAGTAGTGTTAATTACTCCTTCTAGTTGATGCTAGTTGGATTACTTTGTGGAAGATCATATGTTCAGATCCTTAATGCTATTCAATACCTCTCTTATCATGAACATAATTATGCTTTATGAGTAGTTACGCTTCTTCCTGAGGACATGGGATAAGTCTTGCTATAAGTAGTCATGTGAATTTGGTATTCGTTCGATATTTTGATGCGTTGTATGTTGTCTTATCTCTAGTGGTTTTATGTGAATGTCGACTACATGACACTTCACCATTATTTCGTCCTAGAGGAAGGCATTGGGAAGTAATAAGTAGATTATGGGTTGCTAGAGTGACAGAAGCTTAAACCCTAGTTTATGCGTTGCTTCGCAAGGGGCTGATTTGGATCCACCAGTTTAATGCTATGGTTAGACTTTGTCTTAATTCTTCTTTCGTAGTTGCGGATGCTTGCGAGAGGGGTTAATCATAAGTGGGATGTTTGTACAAGTAAGGACAACAACCAAGCACCGGTCCACCCACATATCAAACTATCAAAGTAGCAAACGCGAATCATATGAACATGATGAAAACTAGCTTGACAGAAATTCCCATGTGTCCTCGGGAGCGCTTTACCTTATATAAGAGTTCATACAGGCTTGTCCCTTGCTACAAAAGGGATTAGGCAATCTTTATGCAGCTTTGTTACTATTGTTACATGTTACCCGTTACGAGTTATCTTATCCCGCAACTATCTGTTACCGATAATTTCAGTGTTTGCAGAGAATACCTTGCTGAAAACCACTTGTCATTTCCTTCCGCTCCTCATTGGGTTTGACACTCTTATTTATCAAAAGGAATACGATAGATACCCTATACTTGTGGGTCATCATGACTCTTTTCTGGCGCCGTTGCCGGGGAGTAAAGCGCCTTTGGTGAGTGGAATTTGGTAAGGAAACATTTATATAGTGTGCTGAAACTTATTGTCACTTGTCACTATGGAAACTAATCCTTTGAGGGGCTTGTTCGGTGTATCTTCACCTCGACCGGAAGCACAAAGATTTTCTCCTCAACCTACTGCACCTACTGAAAATATTTATTATGAAATTCCTTCGGGTATGCTAGAGAAAATATTGGCTAATCCTTTTACAGGAGATGGAACATCACATCCCGACTAGCATCTAATCTATGTAGATGAAGTTTGTGGTTTATTTAAGCTTGCAGGTTTGCCCGAGGATGAGGTCAATAAGAAGGTATTTCCCTTATCTTTGAGGGCTAAAGCATTTACATGGTATATGCTATGTGATGATACTGGATCATGGAACTACAACCGATTGAAATTGGAATTTCATCAAAAGTTTTATCCTATGCATTTGGTACATCGTGATTGGAATTATATCTATAATTTTTGGCCTCGTAATAGAGAAAGTATCGCTCAAGCTTGGGGGAGGCTTAAGTCAATGTTATATTCATGCCCCAACCATGAGCTCCCTAGGGAAATTATTATTATGAACTTTTATGCTCGGCTTTCTCATGACAATCGCACCATGCTTGACACTTCTTGTACCGGTTCTTTTATGAAGAGAGATATTGATTTCAAATGGGATTTGTTTGAAAGAATTAAATGCAACTCTGAAGATTTGGAGTTTGATGAAGGTAAGGAGTCAGGTATGAATCTTAAGTTCGATTGCGTTAAATCCTTCATTGAAACAAATACTTTTCGTGATTTTAGCGCTAAACATGGACTTGACTCTGAGATAGTAGCTTCTTTATGTGAATCATTTGCTGCTCATATTAATCTCCCTAAGGAGAAGTTCTTTAAGTATCATCCTCCCATAGAAGTTAATGTAGTAAAATACAATCCAGTTGAAGAGAAAGTTATTGCTTATAATGATTCTATTGTTCCTAGTGCTTACATTGAGAAACCACCTTTCCCTGTTAGAATAAAGGATCATGCTAAAGCTTCAACTATGATACGTAAGGGCTACATTAGAACACCCACACCCCATGAGCAAATTAAAGTTGAACCTAGTATTGCTACTATTAAAGATCTCTTGGCCGATAATATTGATGGGCATGTTATTCAATTCTGTGAAGCTGCTGCTAGAATTGCTAAACCTCATGCTAGAGACAAACATAAACGTGTTGTTGGCATGCTTGTTGTTTCTGTTAAGATAGGAGATCATTGTTATCATGGTTTATGTGACATGGGTGCTAGTGTTAGTGCAGTACATCAATCTTTATAAAATGAAATTAAAGATGAGATTGCACCTGTCGAGATGGAATTTATTGATGTTACTATTAAACTTGCTAATAGAGATACTATCTGCCCTGTGGGAATTGTTAGAGATGTTGAAGTCTTGTGTGGTAAAACTAAGTATCCTACTGATTTTCTGTTCTTGCTACCACACAAGATAGCTTTTGTCCCATCATATTTGGTAGACCTTTCCTCAATACTGTTAATACTCAAATTTATTGTGAGAAACAAACTGTTACTATTGGCTTTGGAGGTGTGTCACATGAATTTAATTTTTCTAAGTTTGGTAGACAACCTCATGAAAAAGAATTGTCTAGTAAGGATTAAATTATTGCTCTTGCTTCTATTGTTGTGCCTCCTACTGATCCTTTAGAGCAATACTTGTTTGAACATGAAAATGACATGCATATGGATGAAAGGAATGAGATAGATAGAGTTATATCTGAACAACGTCCTATCCTTAAGAATAATTTGCCTGTTGAATTACTTGTAGATCCACCTCCACCAAAGGGTGATCCTTTGTTTGAGCTTAAACAATTACCTGATACTCTTAAGTATGCTTATCTTGATAAAAAAGAGATATATCCTGTTATTATTAGTGCTAACCTTTCAGAGAATGAAGAAAAGAAATTATTGAAAACCCTGAGGAAGCACCGTGCTGCTATTGGATATACTCTTGATGATCTTAAGGGCATTAGTCCCACTCTATGCCAACATAAAATGAAAACTGATCCTGATTCCAAACCAGTTGTCGATCACCAACGAAGATTAAATCCTAAGATGAAAGAGGTGGTAAGAAAATAAATACTAAAGCTCCTGGAAGCATGTATTATTTATCCTGTTGCTCATAGTGATTGGGTAAGCCCGGTGCATTGTGTCCCTAAGAAGGGAGGTATTACTGTTGTCCCTAATGATAAAGATGAATTGATCCCACAAAGAATTATTACTGGCTATAGGATGGTGATTGATTTTAGGAAATTAAATAAAGCTACTAAGAAAGATCATTACCCTTTACCTTTTATTGATCAAATGCTAGGAAGATTGTCTAAACATACACACTTTTGCTTTCTAGATGGTTATTCTGGTTTCTCCCAAATACCTGTTGCACAATCTGATCAGGAGAAAACCACTTTTACTTGCCCTTTCGGTACCTTTGCTTATAGACGTATGCCTTTTGGTTTATGTAATGCACCTGCTACCTTTCAAAGATGTATGATGGCTATATTCTCTCACTTTTGTGAAAAGATTGTTGAGGTTTTCATGGATGATTTCTCCGTTTACAGATCTTCTTTTGATGATTGCTTGAGCAACCTTGATCGATTTTTGCAGAGATGTAAAGATACTAACCTTGTCTTGAATTGGGAGAAGTGCCACTTTATGGTTAATGAAGGCATTGTCTTGGGACATAAAATTTCTGAAAGAGGTATTGAAGTTGATAAGGCTAAAGTTGATGCGATCGAGAAAATGCCATGCCCTACAGACATTAAAGGTATAAGAAGTTTCCTTGGTCATGCTAGTTTCTATAGAAGGTCTATTGAAGACTTCTCTAAGATTTCTAGGCCTCTCACCAATCTCTTGCAAAAAGATATTCCATTTGTTTTTGATGATGATTGTGAAGAAGCATTTGAAATACTTAAGAAGGCCTTGATAACTATACCTATTGTTAAACCACCTGATTGGAACCTACCTTTTGAAATTATGTGTGATGCTAGTGATTATGCTGTTGGTGCTGTTCTAGGACAAATAGTTGATAAGAAATTAAATGTTATTCATTATGCTAGTAAAACTCTAGATAGTGCCCAAAGAAACTATGCTACTACTGAAAAAGAATTTTTAGCAGTTGTGTTTGCATGTGAGAAGTTCATATCTTATATTGTTGATTCCAAAGTTACTATTCACACTGATCATGCTGCTATTAAATATCTCATGGAAAAGAAAGATGCTAAACCTAGATTTATTAGATGGGTTCTCTTGCTACAAGAATTTGATTTGCATATTGTTGATAGGAAGGGTGCTGAGAACCCCGTAGCAAATAACTTGTCTAGGTTAGAGAATGTTCTTGATGACCCACAACCTATTGATGATAGCTTTGCTGATGAACAATTAAATGTCATCAATGCTTCAGGTAGTACACCATGGTATGCTAATTATGCTAATTATATTGTTGCTAAATATATACCACCTAGTTTCACATACCAACAAAAGAAAAGGTTCTTTTATGATTTGAGACATTACTTTTGGGATGATCCTCACCTTTATAAAGAAGGAGTAGATGGTGTTATTAGACGTTGTGTACTTGAGCATGAACAGGGATAGATCCTACAGAAGTGTCACTCCGAGGTTTACGGAGGACACCATGCGGGAGATAGAACTGCACACAAGGTATTGCAATCCGGTTTTATTGGCCTACTCTCTTCAAGGATGCTCGTAAGTTTGTCTTGTCTTGTGATGAATGTTAAAGAATAGGTAATATCAGTAAACGTTAGGAAATGCCTATGAATTATTCATTTGTTATTGAACCATTTGATGTTTGGGGTTTTGATTATATGGGACCTTTTCCAAAGTCCAACGGGTATACTCATATTCTAGTTGCTATTGATTACGTGACTAAGTGTGTAGAAGCTATTCCAACTAGTAGTGTTGATCATAACACCTCTATTAAGATGCTTAAAGAAGTCATTTTTCCTAGATTTGGAGTGTGTAGATATTTAATGACTGATGGTGGTTCACATTTTATTCATGGTGATTTCCTTAAAATGCTTGCTAAGTATGAGGTCAACCATAGAATTGCATCTCCTTATCATCCTAGTCTAGTGGTCAAGTAGAGTCAAGTAATAGAGAAATTAAATTAAATTTGCAAAAGACTTAATAGGTCTAGAAAGAATTGGTCTAAGAAACTTGATGATGCACTGTGGGCTTATAGAACTGCTTATAAGAATCCCATGGCCATGTGTCCTTATAAAATGGTTTATGGTAAAGCATGTCATTTACCTCTTGAGCTAGAGCATAAGGCTTATTGGGCAATCAAAGAGCTCAACTTTGATTTCAAACTTGCTGGTGAGAAGAGGTTATTTGATATTAGCTCACTTGATAAATGGAGAACTCAGGCATATGAAAATGCCAAGTTGTTTAAACTTTAAAGAAAAAGTTAAGAGGTAGCATGATAAAAGGATACAAAAACGTGAGTTCAATGTAGGTGATTATGTCTTGCTATACAATTCTCTTTTAAGATTTTTTGCAGGCAAACTTCTCTCTAAATGGGAAGGACCTTAGATTGTTGAGGAAGTATATCGTTCAGGTGTCATAAAAATCAACAACGCGGAAGGTAATTTTCCGAGAGTTGTAAATGGGCAAAGAATCAAGTATTATATCTCACGTACTCCCATAAATGTTAAAAGCAATATTATTAATACCATAACTCCGGAGGAGTACATAAGGGATATTTACCAGCTTGTTTCAGACTCCAAAAACGACTCCAAAACTTTTCCAATAGCTATTTTTCTCCGTTTTGGAATATTTAGAAAAATAGAAACATTTAAAGTAGTTCGGAAAGCGCACGAGGAGGTGACAAGCCTGCCAGGCGCGCCCCACCCCCTTGGGTGCGCCTGGGGGGCTCGTGAGCACCTCGTGTGTCTCATGGACTCTGTTTTCTTGTGGAATACTCCTTATGGTTGGCAAAATTCATTATATAATCTCCCAAAAGGTCTGACCCTCGTATCATGCAAATATCCTCTGTTTTCGTTTCGAGCTGCTATGCAGACAGATCCAGATCGCTATGGCGTCCCCAAAAGTTCCGAAGGACAAGTTCTTCGAGAAGGTCATCAATCCCTACCTCGCGGAGGTGCTGCAACACCCTCAATCTATCGAGATGCATGAGGGGGTGCTGCACATCCGTGATGTTGAGGGGCCCAAGAGGACAGGAAGCGTAGAGGCGAGGCTCGAAGCAATGGAGCAACAAGTCTTCAAGTGCCAAGGGATGGTGGAACACGGGCTCAACGCCAACCACATGATGATCACCGAGTTCACCAACAAGCACAAGATCGATGCCAAGGACATCGGGGAGCACCTCTTGAAGCTCTATGACATAATCGATCATCTCCAAGCCCAGATCTACGACCTGCAGAACCAAAACTATGAGTATGAGTATAGATTTAAACCAATGCGGTTGGCTGCAGATTTGTGGATTCCGGAGACTCGATCATCTTTCCATGATGGAGAACCTGTGCGTTGGAAGACGGAGAATCAACCCCAGACTCCAACAACTCCACCACCATCACCTCTGAAGGAAGACAATTAAACATATGGGTATGAGCACTCCGCTTGTCTTGTGCCAAGCTTGGGGGAGTTGCCCCGTATCGTATCACCATCACATCTTTTTCCTTTACCTTTATCTTAGTTCGATCCTTTTTGGTAATATCTTTATCTAGTAGAATAAAGTTCTTAGTATGATATAGGCTTGAGTTTTGATTTGTGTTACCCCCAATGTAATCGAGTTCGTGAGTTATATAATAAAGAGTGTTTTAGTTAAGGGCTTTGCTTCATGCCATGATCTAAAGAAAAGAATAATAATAGAACAAAAGCATGAAAGATCATGTGATGATCCTATGGGAAGTGGTGGCTTCACATATGAAAAGAATGTTGATTGAAACTTGTTGTGGGTGGACAAACGTAGACCTTGATCATTGTTGCAATTAATAGGAAGTAATAAAGAAAGAGAGGTTCACATACAAATATATCATCTTTGACACCGTCTATGACTGTGAACACTCATTAAACTATTACATGCTAAGAAGTAGATGTTGGACAAGGAAGACAACATAATGAATTATGTTTGCTTGGTTCCCAGCAATGTTATATGACTAGAGATCCCTTAGCATGTGACGCTTGCTTCGACCTCATATCAGCCAAAACTTCCGCACTAGGTAGAAAAACTACTTGTGCATCCATAAACCCTCAACCTAGTTTTTCCATGAGAGTCCACCATACCTACCTATGGATTGAATAAGATCCCTCAAGTAAGTTGTCATCGGTGCAAGCAATAAAAATTGCTCCCTAAATATGTATGATCTATTAGTATGTGGAAAATAAGTTTTGTACGAACCTGTGATGAGGAAGACATGAAAGCGACAGACTGCATAATAATGTTCTTTATCACATGAGGCAATATAAAGTGATGTTCCTTCACACTAAGAGATCACACATCCAAACCTCAAAAGCGCACGACAACCTCTGCTTCCCTCTGCAAAGGACCTATCTTGTACCTTTACTTTTTATCTTTAAAAGAGTCATGGTGATCCACACCAATTCCTCATTTCACCATTATATTGGCAAGCGTCATGTGCTAGGGAAGGATCTTTATTCATATATCAACTTGGAAGTAAGTAATCATGAATTATTATTGTTGACATTACCCTTGAGGTAAATAGTTGGGAGGCGAAACTATAAGCCCCTATCTTTCTCTGTGTCCAACTAAAACTTTGATCTCATGAGTACCGCGTGAGTTTTAGCAATTGTACAAGACTAAAAGATGATTGAGTATGTGGATTTGCTCTAAAAGCTCTTATTTGACTCTTTCCTATCTTATGATAAATTGCAATTGCTTCAATGACTAAAGACTATTGGTTGTTAATTCTCAATAAGGTTCTTGATCCATACTTTACATTGTGAAGGAATTGTCACCTTAGCATAAGAGACTATATGGCAATATTTCTGTTCTAAATATGATCATGATGCTTGCATGTATGTATTTTATTTTATCGACACCTCTATCTCTAAACATGTGGGCATATTTATTGATCTCGGCTTCCGCTTGAGGACAAGCGAGGTCTTAGCTTGGGGGAGTTGATACGTCCATTTTGCATCATGCTTTTATATTGATATTTATCGCATTATGGGATGTTATTCCACATTATGGTACAATATTTATGACTTTTCTCTCTTATTTTATAAGGTTTACATGAAGAGGGAGAATGCCAGCAACTAGAATTCTAGGCTGGAAAAGGAGCAAGTTTGAGATACCTATTCTGCAGAACTCCAAAAGCTGTGAAAATCAGCGAGGAATTATTTTGGAATATATAAAAATACTGGGCGGAAGATATACTGGAGGGGAGCCACCAGGAGGTCACGAGCCTGCCAGGCGCGCCCCACCCCCCTTGGTGCGCCTGGGGGCTCGTGGGCCCCCTGTTACCCCTCCATCTCCCATCTTCTGCTATATAGAGGGTTTCTTCCCAGAAAGAATCAAGGGAGAGCTTTCGGGAAGAAACGCTGCTGCCACGAGGCAGAACTTGAGCAGAACCAACCTAGAGCTCCGGCAGGGCCGTCCTGTCGGGGAAACTTCCCTCCCGGAGGGGGAAATCATCGCCATCGTCATCACCAACACTCCTCTCATCGGAGGGGACTCATATCCATCAACATCTCCATCAGCACCATCTCATCTCCAAACCCTAGTTCATCTCTTGTACCCAATCTCCGTCTCGCGACTCTGATTGGTACTTGTAAGGTTGCCAGTAGTGTTAATTACTCCTTGTAGTTGATGCTAGTTGGATTACTTGGTGGAAGATCATATGTTCAGATCCTTAATGCTATTAAATACCTCTCTGATCATGAACATAATTATGCTTTGTGAGTAGTTACGTTTGTTCCTGAGGACATGGGATAAGTCTTGCTATAAGTAGTCATGTGAATTTGGTATTCGTTCGATATTTTGATGCGTTGTATGTTGTCTTTCCTCTAGTGGTGTTATGTGAACGTCGACTACATGACACTTCACCATTATTTAGGCCTAGAGGAAGGCATTGGTAAGTAATAAGTAGATGATGGGTTGCTAGAGTGACAGAATCTTAAACCCTAGTTTATGTGTTGCTTCGCAAGGGGCTGATTTGGATCTACCAGTTTAATGCTATGGTTAGACTTTGTCTTAATTCTTCTTTCGTAGTTGCGAATGCTTGCGAGAGGGGTTCATCATAAGTGGGATGTTTGTACAAGTAAGGGCAGCACCCAAGCACCGGTCCACCCACATATCTAACTATCAAAGTAGCTAACGCGAATCATATGAACATGATGAAAACTAGCTTGACAGAAATTCCCATGTGTCCTCACGAGCGCTTTACCTTATATAAGAGTTCGTCCAGGCTTGTCCCTTGATACAAAAGGGATTGGGCCATCTTGCTGCACCTTTGTTACTATTGTTACTTGTTACCCATTATGAATTATCTTATCTCGCAACTATCTGTTACCGATAATTTCAGTGCTTCCAGAGAATACCTTGCTAAAAACCACTTGTCATTTCCTTGTGCTCCTCGTTGGGTTCGACACTCTTACTTATCGAAAGGACTATGATAGATCCCTGCTATGGCAACAAAAGTCCTTCCCCGGCAACGGCGCCCGAAATCCTTCTGCTACTTCTCAAACAACAATGCCAGAAATTGACACGTTGACGGAGACTTGCTTGCGTTGGTTTTTCACTTGAAGAGTAAAGGGTGATGCAGCACAGGAGCAGTAAGTATTTCCCTCAGTTTGAGAACCAAGGTATCAATCCAGTAGGAGAATCTCGTCAAGTCCAGAGTACCTGCACAAACACAAAAGAGCTTGCACCCAACGCTGTAAAGGGGTTGTCAATCCCTTCAAGATTGTTTGCAAAGTGAGATCTGAAGGCAGAAAGTGCAACGAAGTAAAAAGTGTAAGGCTGAAAATATGGTGTGGAGTAGACCCTGGGGGCCATAGTGTTCACTAGAGGCTTCTCTCAAAATAGCAAGTATTACGGTGGGTGAACAAATTACTGTCGAGCAATTGATAGAACCGCACAAAGTCATGACGATATCTAAGGCAATGATCATACATATAGGCATCACGTCCGAGACAAGTAGACCGATACTTTCTGCATCTACTACTATCACTCCACACATCGACCGCTATCCAGCATGCATCTAATGTATTGAGTTCATGACGAACAGAGTAACACCTTAAGCAAGATGCCATGATGTAGAGGGATAATCTCAAACCAATGATGAAAACCCCATCTTTTTACCCTTGATGGCAACAACACGATACGTGCCTTGCTACCCCTTCTATCACTGGGTGAGGTCACCGCACGGTATGAACCCAAAACCAAGCACTTCTCCCATTGCAAGAATCATAGATCTAGTTGACCAGACAAAACCCACAACTCGAAGAGAATTACAAGGATATGAAATCATGCATAAGAGAGATCAGAAGAAACTCAAATAAGATTCATAGATAATCTGAGCATAAATCCACAATTCATCGGATCTCGACAAACACACCACAAAAGAAGATTACATCGGATAGATCTCCATGAAGATCATGGAGAACTTTGTATTGAAGATCCAAGAGAGAGAAGAAGCCATCTAACTACTAGCTATGGACCCGTAGGTCTATGGTGAACAACTCACGCATCATCGGAGAGGTCATGGTGTTGATGAAAAGCCCTCCGTATCCGGATCCCGCCTCCAGCAGGGCACCAGAACATGCCCCATATGGGATCTTGCGGAGACAGAAGCTTGCGGCGGCGGAAAAGTACTTTTGATGATCTCCTGATTTTTTGTGGACTTTTTGGGGATATATAGGCGCAAACCCTAGGGCAAAGGAGGTACAGGGGGCCCACAAGCCTGGGGGCCGTGGTCTCCCCCTGGCCGTGGGGTGAGGGCTTGTGGGGCCCCTGGCCCCCCTGCCTTGGCTCTCAAGTCTCCTGATCTTCTTCCGTTACGGAAAAAATCTTTTCGGGGATTTTATTCCGTTTGGAATCCATTTCAAAATCTCCTCTGAAAGGGGTAAAAACATGGAAAAAACAGGAACTGCCACTTGGAACTGAGTTAATAAGTTAGTCCCAAAAAATATATAAAAGGCATGCGAAACATCCAAAGTATGACAAGATAATAGCATGAAACCATAAAAAATTATAGATATGTTGGAGACGTATCAATCCCCTATACTTGTGGGTCATCAACAGTCCACAAAATTGAATCTCGGTGTCACTGAGTTGCAAAAATCGGTCTTATTGATTTTGGTTTTAGGGTTACTAAGAATGTTCTGGGTGGAACCGAGTTCTCCTTTTCGGTGGAACCGAAAAGGGTGCCCAAATTCTGTTAATGAGAACATGTGTCTCGGTGGCTCCAAAATCTTTGACTCAGTGGAACCGAAATCCTCTTTTGCTGAATGTCAAAACTAACTTTTTCACAGTTCAAATTTGACAAAAACTTTTGCAATTTTGTGATGCTCATCCATTCCAGCTCTTCTATATATTTCCACAGTGTCTTCTTGTCTGCTTGGTCTTGTGAGAATGTCAGGTTCACAGGATAGTCAAAACAACTTCGGTGAGCCCAGTTGTGAAAAAAACTCAGGCACTAGTCCCAAGAGGACACCTTTTGACCCAGGTACTCCTATCTCCCATGGCTTGCCCAAGGAAGCTACCGGGTCCAGGAGGAAGATAAATTCTAATGAAGAAGATGTTGACTTCATCTCTGAGGAATCCGCTCCCCAGAAGCAGAAGGAGAAGACCATAGTCCGGAAGACTATGAGGAAGGAGTATGCTAAACCTGCTGATACTAGAGCTCCCGAAACTAGGCTTGCAGAGAAACAAGGTCAGAAAAGAGCGGGAAGAGGATTGTCCATGTTGTTGGTAGGCCAACCTCAATGTATGAAGATCTAGCAGAAGCTGTTGATGATGGAGAGGAAGAAATTCCAGCTGAGGTTCCTCCTCCCAAGAAGAAAAAGCTGATGGTTGATGCTATGCCTGAGAAGACTGCCCCCAAGCCTTCAACACCTAAGGCTAAGAAGTATGTAGCTCCCAAGAGAACTAGAAAGGATATTCCCGTGCATCTATAGATTTTGCTATAGAGGAAGATGAGGATGCCCTTGTGCTTGTGAAGATGAGACCTCATCTGCCAACCCATGATGCTTCTCACCCTACTACTGAGGACATGAAGAAGATGAAATATTCAGGTCCGAGGAAATGGAGATCCGTTGATCCATATGCTGTGAGAAGGAGAACTACTATTGATCCCCGCTTTCACACAAGGGAAGAACAAGATTTATATGAAATTGTTTTTGCTTGATAAGGGTCCAATATTCAGCGACATGAGATACATCGATTGGGAATACATCAAGGCCAATGAAGATTATTTTCCCCATGTGAGAGAAAATTTCAGATGGTTGATATTGAAGACTTTGTTGGCAAAGAGATGACTGCTTGGAATGATGATATGATCATGCAATTCTATTCCACCACTCACTTCTATTCTGATGGAAGAATTGTTTGGATGACACAGGGTCACCGGTATGAATCTATAATTGATGAATGGGCCACTATCATTGGTGCTCCAAAAGCTCAAGAAGGAGACTTGGATGTGTACTCACATCTCAAGATGTACAAGCCAGTGCCTCATGAGTTTGTGCTTTCGCACAAGTTTGGCTCTGTCTATTTCTTGCAAACAGGAATACCCACTATGAACACCATCATGAGGCACACCCTGATGCCCAAATCAGGTGATGGCAAGATGATTAGAGGTTATTCCATCAACATGCTGCATCATCTAGACACCCACACCTGGTACCGAGTGATGGACTTGATAGTTGAGACTATCAAGAGGACTGCTGCAGATTAGAGGAGATCATGTGGATATGGTCTACATATTCACATGCTTGCTACGGCAACAAAAGTCCTTCACTGGCGCTAGGAATTCTTCTTGTTACTTCTTTGGTTTGCGTCGGTTTTTCCCTTGAAGAGGAAAGGGTGATGCAGCACAGGAGCAGTAAGTATTTCCCTCAGTTTGAGAACCAAGGTATCGATCCAGAAGGAGGGTCTCGTCAAGTCCAAAGTACCTGCGCAAACACAAACAAGCTTGCACCCAACGCTTCAAAGGGGTTGTCAATCCCTTCAAGATTGTTTGCAAACTGAGATCTGAAGGCGGAAAGTGCAACGAAGTAAAAAGTGTAAGGCTGAAAATATGGTGTGGAGTAGACCGGGGGCCATAGTATTCACTAGAGGCTTCTCTCAAAATAGCAAATATCACGGTGGGTGAACAAATTACTGTCGAGCAATTGATAGAACCGTGCAAAGTCATGACGACATCTAAGGCAATGATCATACATATAGGCATCATGTCCGAAACAAGTAGACCGATACTTTCTGCATCTACTACTATTACTCCACACATCGACCGCTATCCAGCATGCATCTAGTGTATTGAGTTCATGACGAACAGAGTAACGCCTTAAGCAAGATGACATGATGTAGAGGGATAATATCAAACCAATGATGAAAACCCCATCTTTTTACCCTTGATGGCAACAACACGATGCGTGCCTCGCTACCCCTTCTGTCACTGGGTGAAGTCACCGCACGGTATGAACCCAAAACCAAGCACTTCTCCCATTGCAAGAATCATAGAGCTAGTTGGCCAGACAAAACCCACAACTCGAAGAGAATTACAAGGATATGAAATCATGCATAAGAGAGATCAGAAGAAACTCAAATAATATTCATAGCTAATCTGATCATAAATCCACAATTCATCGGATCTCGACAAACACACCGCAAAAGAAGATTACATCGGATAGATCTCCATGAAGATCATGGAGAACTTTGTATTGAAGATCCAAGAGAGAGAAGAAGCCATCTAGTTACTTGCTACGGACTCGTTGGTCTATGGTGAACTACTCACGCATCATCGGAGAGGTCATGGTGTTGATGAAGAAGCCCTCCGTGTCCGAATCCCCCCTCCGGCAGGGCACCAGAACGTGCGTAGATGGGATCTTGTGGAGATAGAAGCTTGCGGCGGCGGAAAAGTACTTTCAATGATCTCAAGATTTTTTTGGGATTTTTAGGGAATATATAGGCGCAACCCCTAGGGCAGAGGGCGCTCAGGGGGCCCACAAGCCTGTGGGCCGCGGCCTACCCCCTAGACGTGGGGTGGGGGCTTGTGGGGCCCCTGAGGCCCCCCTGCCTTGGCTCTCAAGCTTCCCGATCTTCTTCTGTTACGAAAAAAATCTTTTCGGGGATTTTCTTCCGTTTGGACTCTGTTTCAAAATATCCTTTGAAAGGGGTAAAAACATGAAAAAAACAGGAACTGGCACTTGACACTGAGTTTATAAGTTAGTCCCAGAAATATATAAAAGGCATGCAAAACATCCAAAGTTTGACAAGATAATAGCATGAAACCATCAAAAATTATAGATACGTTGGAGACATATCAAGCATCCCCAAGCTTAACTCCTGCTCGTCCTCGAGTAGGCAAGTGATAAAGAATGAATTTTTGATGTGGAATTCTACCTAGCATAGTTTTCCTTTGCAACTTATTTCACGTGACATGAATGTTCAGATCCGTAAGATTCAAAACAATAGTTTGCTATTGACATGAAAACAATAATACTTCAAGCAAACTAGCAAAGTAATCATGAACTTTCAAACTAACAAGGCCAAGGAAAGTTATCCCTACAAAATCATATAGTTTGGCTTTGCTCCATCATCCTCACACAACTAATGTAAATCATGCACAACCCTGGAATCGTCCAAGTAATTGTTTTCACACTCTTACTTTCTCAAACTTTTTATAACTATCACGCAATACATGAGCGCGAGCCATGGATATAGCACTATAGGTGGAATAGAGTGTGGTGGTGGTTGTGAGACAAAAAGGAGGAGATGGTCACATTGACTCAGCGTATCAAAAGGCTATGGAGATGCCCATTAATAGATATCAATGAGAATGAGTAGGGATTGCCATACAAGAGATGCACTAAAGCTATAAGTATGTGAAAGCTCAAAAGGAAAACTAGTGGGTGTGCATCGAACTTGCTTGCTCACGAAGACCTAGGGAAATTTTGAGGAAGCCCATCATTGGAATATACAAGCCAAGTTATATAATGAAGATTCCCACTACCATATGGTAGTGACAAAGCAAGAAGCTCTCAATCATGAAGAACAAGTGTGGAAAAAGATAGTAGCATTGTCCCTTCTCTCTTTTTCTCTCTTTTCTCTATTTTTTTCATTTGGGCTCTTAGGCCTCTTTTTTTCCTCACATGGGACAATGCTCTAATAATGATGATCATCCCACTTTTATTTACTCATAGCTCAAAACTCACAATGATGACTCCATAGGAAATGCCTCCGGCAGTGTACCGGGATGTGCAACGATCTAGCATCGCGTATGACGTTGAAACATCTCGCTAGCTATCTTACGATCATGCAATGGCAATATGAGAGTGACGGCACAAGTCATGAGACGGAACGGCGGGAGTTGCATGGCAATATATCTCAGAATGGCTATGAAAATGCCATAGTAGGTAGGTATGGTGGCTGTTTTGAGGAAGGAATATGGTGGGTTTGTGCACCGGCGAGAATTGTGCAGCACTAGAGAGGCTAGCAATGGTGGAAGGTGAAAGTGCATCTATACCATGGACTCACGTTAGTCATGAAGAACTCACATACTTGTTGTGAAAGTTTTTATTAGTAATTGAAACAAAGTGCTAAACGCATACTCCTAGGGGAAGGGTTGGTAGGTGTTAACCATCGCGCGATCCCGACCACAACACAAAGGATGACAATCAATAGATCAATTATGCTCCGACTTCCTAACATAGCGGTTCACCATACGTGCATGCTACGAGAATCACTAACTTCAACACAAGTATTTCTAGATTCACAACACCCTACTAACATAGCTTTTAATATTACCAAATCCACGTCTCAAAACTAATTGAGAGGAACCAAAACTTCTCTTTCTACTCAATGCACATGAAGATGGATGTTTTTGCATCCTCTCTAGGTACCTATCACATTTGGGACTACTTTCATAGCATAAGCCAACTACCAAGTCACGCACCGCCATGCTCTAAAAGATATAAGTGAAGCACTAGAGCAAAAGTATCTAGCTCAAAAGATATAAGTGAAGCACTATGAGCAAAAGTATCTAGCTCAAAAGATATAAGTGAAGCACTATGAGCATTCTAGCAAAATCACGATGAGTGCATGTCTCTCTCTCTCAAAAAGGTGTGCATCAAGGATTATTGTGACACAACAAAAGGAAAAGACTCCTACGATACAAGACGCTCCAAGCAAAACACATATCATGTGGTGAATAAAAATATAGCTCCAAGTAATGTTATCGATGGATTGAAGACGAAAGAGGGGATGCCTTCCCGGGGCATCCCCAAGCTTAGGCTTTTTGGTGTCCTTGAATTTGGCCTGGGATGCCTTGGGCATCCCCAAGCTTGAGCTCTTTCCACTCCTTACCTCTTTGTCCATGAGAACATCACCCAAAACTTGAAAACTTCACAACACAAAACTTAAACAGAAACTCATGATAACATTAGCACAAGAAAACAAACTACCACTTCTTTTGGTACTGTAGAAAACTTGAATTCTATCTATATTGGTGTTGGTCTACTGTATTCCCCCTTTTACATGGCTAGTACCCCCCGATACTAACCATAGTTTCATCAAAACAAGCAACCAACTCAACAAAAATAGAATCTGTCCAAAACAGACCAGTCTGTAGCAATCTGTATACTTCGTATACTTCTGTTACCTCAAAAAATCTGAAAAATTACGACTACGTGAGAAAAAGGCATATCAACCAGAAGATAAAAGAATCAACTCAAAATATCTTTCTGAATAAAAATTAAAAATCATCTCGTGAGAAAAAAGTTTTTGTCTTTTTCCAGCAGGATCAAACAACCATTACCAAGACTAGTCCTAAAGGTTTTGCTTGGCTCAAAAACAAAAAGAAACACCAAAACACAATCACAACAGAATTATCAAAGTGTGGACGCAATAAAATAGAAAGAAAAAGATAAATTCATTGGGTTGCCTCTCAACAAGCGCTATTGTTTAACGCCCTTAGCTAGGCATTGATAATTCAATGATGCTCACACAAAAGACAAGAATTGAAGCACAATGAGAGCATCATAAAGCATGTGAAAATCACATCTAAGTCTAACATACTTCCTATGCATAGGCATTTTATAGGAAAACAAATTGGCAAGACAACCAATAGTTACCAAATGCAAGGAAGAAGAAAGAGACAATAGCAATCTCCACATAACGAGAGGTAATTTGGTAACATGAAAGCTACCACAATATTTTCCTCTATCAAAGCAATTACATGTGGGATCATAATCAAATTCAACAATATAGCTATCACAAAGGATATTATTTTCATGATCCACATGCATGCAAGGTTGACTCTCTTCAAAAATAGTGGGATTATCATCAACTAAAGTCATGACTTCTCGAAACCCACTTTCAATATTATTGCAAATATCATTGCAACAAGTAGTGGACATAGCAAAACTAGCATCCCCAAGCTTAGGGTTTTGCATATTTTTAGCATGATTGTCACTAATAGAATTTATAGTGAAACCATTGCAATCATGCTTTTCATTCAATGAGCCCTCGTGAATCATTTCATGAATTTCTTCATCACGATTTTCAGATTCACGCATCTCAAGCAAAACTCCATAGAGAAAGTCAAGTGAAGTCAACTCACTAGCAATTGGATCAACATAATTGGATCTCTTAAAGAGATTAGCAAGTGGATGAGGGTACATATCACTAGATTTTCAGCAAGCGAAGATGCAAGCATATTGAAGGCACATAGCACACAAGCAAAGGAAAAGCAAACGGAAAAGGCAAACGAAAAAGGCAAATTGGTGAAGTGGGGGAGAGGAAAACGAGAGGCAACTGGCAAACAAAGTAAATGCAAGAGATGAGTTTGCGACACTGATTCCGTGTGACAACAGAACTTCCCCTGCAACGGCACCAGAAGAATGCTGCTAGCACTCCCCGGCTACCAAACTAGAAGAATGTTGTTGACGGCCCACCAGCACGTGGGATCACATCAGTTTTCGAGGGTAGAGTATTCGACCCAATTTGTTGATACGCCTATAGGAGGTGAGAGGATACTCTCAAGTATTAGCAGCTGAATGTGTCAGATTCAACCACACCTGAAAGTTTAGTATCTGCAAGCAAAGTATCAGCAGCAAAGTAGTATGATAACAACGGTGTCAGAAATGATCTGTTGACGGTAGACTATTCCAAACTGTCGTATCATTGGCGCCAGAAGTTGCCCGTTGACGGAAATTGTGTGTTCCCGTCAACGACCAGCGAATCAAAAGTGTAGCAGGTAGCAGCAGTGTAACGAGCAATAGCAATGGAATGGAACAGCAGTAGTGATAGCGGTAGCAAGTAGCAACAGTAGCAAGTAGCAGTAGTAGCAAGCAACAGTAGCAACAACAGTAGCAAGTAGCAACAGTAGTAACACCAGCAGAGCAAAGCAAGTAACAACAGCAGAGCAAAACAAGTAACAACAGCAGTGGGACAAACTCATAGGCAATGGGTCGGTGATTTGGTGATATTCATCATGCAACATTTATAACACGGAGAGATATGTGGCTAGCTCCCATTCGTCAATGTCATGTAGGCATGCATTCTGTGTGTCGTCATACGTGCTTAGGGAAAAGAACTTGCATGACATCTATTGTCCATCCCTCCCGTGGCAGCAGGGTCCAAAAGGATACTACGTGATATTAAGGTTCTCCTTTTAATAAAGAACCAGAACAACGCATTAGCACTTGGTGAACACATGAACTCCTCAAACTATGATCATCACCGGGAGTGGTTTCGGTTATTGTCACTCCGGGGTTGCCGGGTCATAACACATAGTAGGTAACTACAACTTGCAAGATCGGATCTAAAACACACATATATTGGTGACAACATAATAATTTCAGATCTGAAATCATGGCACTCGGGCCCTAGTGACAAGCATTAAGCATGGCAAAGTAGTAACAACATCAATCTCAGAACATAGTGGATACTAGGGATCAATCCCCGTCAAAACTAACTCGATTACATGATAGATTTCATCCTACTCATCACCGCCCAGCGAGCCTACAAATAGATTACTCATTAACGATGAAGAGCTTCATGCAATTGGAGAGGGAAGAAGATTGTTGATGACGATGGCGATGATTTCCCCTCTTCGGAGCCCAAACCGGACTCCAAATCTGTCCTCCAGATGAAGAACAGGATGTGGCGGCGCCTCCGTATTGTAAACACGACGAAATCTTCTCTTCTGATTTTTTTCTGGGCGAAAGTGAATTTATAGATATGAGATTGGGGGCAGCAGAGCCACGTGGGCCCCACAAGCTTGGTTGCCGCGGCCAGGGGGGTGACCGCGGCAATAGGGCTTGTGGCCCACTGGCCCACCCCCTCTGGTGGATCTTTGCGCAGGTATTTTTCATATTTTCCAGAAAAATTCTCCGGAAATTTTCAGGACGTTCCGAGAACTTTCATTTCTGCACAAAAACAACACCATAGCAATTCTGCTGAAAACAACGTTAGTTTGGGTTAGTTCCAATCAAATCATGCAAATTAGAGTCCAAAACAAGGGCAAAAGAGTTTGGAAAAGTAGATACGACGGAGACGTATCAAACTCCCACAAGCTTAAAACCTTGCTTGTCCTCAAGCAACTCAGTTGATAAACTGAAAGAGAAAGAAAAACTTTGACAAACTCTGTTTGATCTTGTTGTTGCAACTATGTCTAACTCATAACCAGAATTTCAGCAAGAACACAAGTTAACCACATAAGCAAGTGACACAAAGGTCTCACGGTAAACTAATATCAATGGCATAATCAGCTAGCGAGCAAATAATAATGAGTTTCAAATACCAACACTTCAATCAAAACAAGCATGAAGCAATATGAATAGGTGGTATCTCGCTAGCTCTTTGTGAGACCGCAAAACATAAATGCAGAGCACTTTCAAAGCTCAAGGGCTGACTAAACATTGTAATTCATAGCAACGAAGATCCAGTCATAGTCATACTCAATATCAATCAAAAGCAAAGCGTAAAAATGATGGAGGTGCTCTCTAATTGGTGCATATAAGAAGAGGATGATTCAACAGGAAAATAAATAGACAAGCCCTTCGCAGAGGGAAGCATTGATTAGCACAGGTGCGAGAGCTCAGCTTTGAAAACAGAGATAATAATTTTGGGTGGCATGCTTTCATTGTCAACGCAATGACCAAGAGTTCTCAATATCTTCCATGCTACTCATGCTATAGGCGGTTCCCAAACAGAAAAGTAAAGTTTTAACTCCCCCACCACCAATCAATCACACTCCACGGCTAGCCGAATCCTCGGGTACCGTCCATACCAACATCAATCTAGGGGGAGTCTTGTTTCACAGTTATGTTTTCGATTTGAGCATGGAACTGGGCATTCCAATTAGCGGCCCCATTCTCGTGAATGACAGTGAATAAACACATGTCAAGGATAACACGCCTAACATGGAAGATATCAATAGCCCCCTGTCACCACATGAGCAGTTCGGGCATGCAAAACAGATTATTTCTTGAAGGTTTAGAGAATGGCACATGCAAATTTACTTGGAACGGCACGTAAATACCGCACATAGGTAGGTATGGTCGACTCTCATGAAAAAACTTTTGGGTTTATGGAAGTGGATGCACAAGTAGTATTCCGCTTAGTACAAATGAAGGCTAGCAAAAGACTGGGAAGCGACCAACTAGAGAGCGACAACGGTCATCAAGATGCAATAAATTTGACTAACATGGAGTGCAAGAATGAACAGGATATAAATCACCATGAACACGAACATCATAGAGGCTATGTTGATTTTGTTTCAACTACATGCATGAACATGCGCCAAGTCAAGCCACTTGAATCATTCGAAGGAGAATACCATCCCATCATACTACATCATAGTCATCTCAAAATCTATGTTGGCATTCAAGACAAACCATTATAAGCTCCTAGCTAAATAAGCATGGCATCACAAACTATGATCTCTAAGTTGTCATTGCAAACATGGTTCTCTCACAACAAAGCTGAATCTAGGATGACAAGCTAGTCATATTTACAAAAACAAAATAGATAGAGTTCATACCAGCTTTTCCAGTCTCAGTCACTTCATCATTTATCATCATTATTGCCTTTCACTTGCACGATCGAACGATGTGAACAATAGTAAGCGTGCTAGTGCATTGGACTAAGCTGAATCTGCAGGCAAAGACAAAGGAGAAGACAAAATAATATGGCTGTTCGGAAGCTAAACAGGTATGCATATAAGAGCCAATAAACATTGTAACCAATATCTTCTACCTTGACCCAAAGAAAAAGAAAACTATTTACACGGGAAATCTCCCAACAAGAAAAAGAAGAAAGGAAAATCATTTGGGTTTTCTCAAAAGGACACAAAGCAAGAAAACAAGAAAAAAAACAAGCTAGCATGGATAGTACAGTGGCAAAGTGTGAACACCGACGAACAAAGTGAAAGCATAAGCATGAATGTAAGGTCGGTGAGAACACGTACTCCCCCAAGCTTAGGCTTTTGGACTAGCTTAGTCTACTCCCAAGGTGGGAAATAACCAGCTCCAGGATACTCCAGAGCAGACTGTGGATGCCACTGCTGTCTGAGCTCCTCTGGCTCCCACTAATAAACTGGCGTCTGGTACTCGACCGGCGGCTCGGGCACGAGCACCTGTGGTTGGGCCAAGCCCCAATATGCGTTGATGTCCGAGGGCATAATAATATATCTTCCTGCATGAAGATCGAACAAAGAAGGAGCAGGCAAAGTAATAGTCTCTCGAGTACCCTGACTAAATACCAGGTTATAAATCATCCGTCTACTAGCATCTCTATCCAAAAAATCATGGCGAACCATGCTGTCATAATCCAGATATTTCCCACGAAGAAGCATCTCTTCTTCCTCGCGAAGTCTAATGGGTATCTGAAAGTGTCTAGCAAGACGAGTAGCATAGATACCTCCATAGACGACACCTTTGGAACGGTTTGTGTTCAACCGCTGAGCTACTATATCACCTAGGCTATAAGTCTTAGTGCTATAAAGGCCTTCGCGCAAAATCGCTAGGTCTGGAGAACTAAGTGATCCAGCCTCCCCACGGCCAATCAAACATTTTCCCACAAATAGTGAGAAGTACCGAAGCACAGGAAAATGTATGCTAGCAATTCTAGCGCGAGACACTCCTCTCTACTCTCCTACAACGATAGTACCTATGAAATCCTCCAAGTCCCGTGGACGAGGATCATGAATATCCCCAACATAAGGTAATTTGCATGCATTGCAAAAATCCTGTAGTGTCATGCACTGGGGGATATCGTACAACATGAACTCAACCATGGGAGGATTCTTCCACGGATAAAAGTTGAAGCTTTGAACGAAAATATTGGTGAGGGGGTATTGTGAGCACTTATCTTCAACGAACGCAGTAAGACCTGCGTTCTCCACCAAGTGATAAAAGTCTTCACAAAGCCCGGCGACGCGTAAAAATTCATCACTTGGCCACTCGCACGCTCGAACTTCCGTGACTCGAGGAACCACGTACTTGGGGTGATTCTTCTCATCCTCCTTGGGGTTACGGCTTGAAGAGCCTCTCAAGAACCTCCTCATGTTTTCCTTTTCTAGCTCTGAAAATTTCTGAAATTTTTAGAGACTTCGAAAGAAAAGTGAATAAAGATTAACCCAACTCGTAGCAACTACTCCTACTAGTGCCTAGAGACCGTATCACGCGCTAAAACTACTTGGGACCAGCTAAAATCAACATTTCAAGCTCAAGAACAGGGTCACCAAGGTAGCAAGAATACGCGAAGGATAAAGCACTAGAGCAAAAACTAATTGGACCAATGGAGGAGTCACTTACCAAGGAGGAATTTCCCCAAGACGGTTCGGAGAATGGTGCTTTGAGCAAGGAGATCAAAAATCACAGCCAGATGAGCAAGAACACGGGTTTGAGCTGCGAAACAATTTTTTCTGGAGGAAGAAGAAGAGGGTAGGAGCTGGAATAAGTGGAGGGGGGCCTGTGGGCCCCACAAGCTTGCTCCCCGCGGCCAGGGGTGTGGCCCGAGGTGACAGGGCTTGTGGCCCACTAGGGTGCCCCCCAGGCCAGCTCTCTGTCCCAGTATTTTTCAAATATTCCAGAAAAAATCATACTAGATTTTCAGGACCATGGAAGAACTTTTATTTTTGAGGTATTTTTCTCCGGGACGCTAAAACAGAAAACAGGGAAACCTAAATTAAACCTATCATTTTTCTTCTAAGCAAAAGAAAATGAAAGCTTAAAACAGAGGCATGTTACTCTTTGATTCTTCCATTTCATGGTCATCGAAAGAAATCCATCAATGGGGTTGATCAAATCCTTATGACAAAACTTTCTCGAATCACAAGAGAGAACGGAGAATTTTCGAACAGCCACTAAGTCACCTCAATGGGGATATGAATCTCCCCAACAAGCAATTCATACCTCATCCTGACACGAGGAATAGGGCATTCAAAGCTCCCAATGAGAATCGATGAAGTTTTTTCGATAGCATTGATGCAATGTACTTGATATCATTTCTTCGGAAAGTGCACGGTATGTGATGTTTTGCTGTGTATCCCTTGCAATGGCGCCAGTTGTGTCGACGGCACCAGGAATCCTTCAGCTACGGCTACGCCTTAAGGGACTTCCTAGGAAAGTATGCAAAGGATTTCCCCCGTGGCCTTGGAGCCTTGCATTGGTGTTCCCTCGAAGCGGAAAGGGTGATGTAGCACAGCGACAGTAAGTATTTCCCTCAGTTTGAGAACCAAGGTATCAATCCGGCGGAAGAGTATCTCAAGATCCTGCAGAAACACAAAAGCTTGCACCCAACGCTCTGAAGGGGTTGTCAATCCCTTATAGATTGTTTGCCAAGTGAGAACTGAAAGCAACAAAGTAACAAAGCAAAGTAAAAGCGGAGATGTAAACGATGGATGTGAATAGACCCGGGGGTCGTAGTGTTTACTAGTGGCTTCTCTCATGAAAGTAATTAGATGTTGGGTGAACAAATTACTGTCGAGCAATTGATAGAACTGTGCAGAGTCGTGACGATATCTATGCAATGATTATTTTATAGGCATCACGTCCGAAACAAGTAGACCGATACTTTCTGCATCTACTACTATTACTCTACACGTCGACCGCTATCCAGCATGCATCTAGTGTATTAAGTCCATAAGAACAGAGTAACGCCTTAAGCAATATGACATGATGTAGAGGGATAATCTCAAACCAATGATAAAAACCCCATCTTTTTACCCTTGATCTGAACTGCTTGATGTGTGCCTTGCTGCCCCTACTGCCACTGGGAAAGGTCACCACATGGAAGAATCCAAAACCAAGCACTTCTCCCATTGCAAGAATCATAGATCTAGTTGCTAAACAAAACCCAAGACTCGTAGAGACTTACAAGGATATCAAATCATGCATATAAGAAATCAGCAAAGACTCAAATATATATCATAGATAATCTGATCACAAGTCTGCAATTCATCGGATCTCGACAAGCACACCGCCAAAGAAGATTACATCGGATAGATCTCCATGAATATCATGGAGAACTTTGTATTGAAGATCCAAGAGAGAGAAGAAGCCATCTAGCTACTAACTACGGACCCGTAGGTCTGAAGTGAACTACTCATGAGTCATTGAAGGGGCGATGATGATGATGAAGAAGCCATCCAACTCCAAAGTCCCCTCCGGCAGGGTGCCGGGAAGGGTCTCCAGATGAGATCCCGCGGAAACGGAAGCTTGCGGCGGCGGAAAAGTATTTTCGAGGCTCCCCTGATTTTTGCGGAATATTTGGGAATTTATAGGCCAAAGACCTAGCTCAGGGGGCGGCCAGGGAGGCCACAAGCCTGCCCACCGCCGCCTCCCCTGGTGGCGGAGTGGGGCCTTGTGGGCTCCCTGGAGCCCACCTGGCTTGGCCCAAAAGCCCCCTGGACTTCTTCCGTTTGGGAAAAAGTCATTTCGGGGTTTTTCTTCCGTTTGGACTCCGTTCCAAAAGCAGATCTGAAAAGAGTCAAAAACAGGGAAAAAACAAGAACTGGCACTTGGCACTGAATTAATAAGTTAGTCCCAAAAATATATAAAAAGGTACATAAAACATACAAAGAAGGCAAGATAACAGCGCGAAACCATCAACAATTATAGATACGTTTGAGACGTATCAGTATGCTCATTACCATTGACGTGGAAAGTGACATTACCTTTTTTGCAATCTATAACAGCCCCTGAAGTGTTTAAAAAGGGTCTTCCGAGGATGACAGCCATGGCATCATCCTCGGGAATATCCAAGATAACAAAGTCTGTTAACATAGTGGTGTTAGCAACCACAACAGGACATCCTCGCAAATGCCAACGGGGAAAGCAGTTGATTTGTCGGCCATTTGCACAGAGATTTTAGTGGGTGTCAACTTATCCAGTTCAAGTCTACGATAAAGAGAGAGAGAGGCATAACACTAACTCCGGCTCCAAGGTCACATAAGGCAGTTCTTACGTAGTTTCCTTTAATGGAGCAAGGTATAGTGGGCACTCCGGGATCACCAAGTTTCTTAGGAGTTCCACCCTTGAAAGTGTAATTGGCAAGCATGGTGGAGATCTCAAGATCTGGTATCTTCCGTTTATTGGTCATGATATCTTTCATGTACTTGGCATACAGAGACATTTTGAGCATATCAACTAACCGCATCTGCAGAAAGACGGGTCTTATCATTTCAATGAAGAGCTCAAAATCCTCATCATCCTTTTTCTTGGATGGCTTAGGAGGAAAGGGCATGGGCCTCTGAACCCATGGCTCTCTTTCTTTACCATGATTCCTAGCAGTGAAGTCATTCTTATTGTATCTCTTAGGTTGTGGGTTATCAAGATTAACCGTACGTTCAATCTCCACATCCTTATCATTGCTAGGTTGAGCATCATTATGAACATCGCTGTCCATATTGTCACTAGGTTCATGTTCATCACTAGATTGTGTTTCTGCATCAGACGCAGAAATATCATTTGGTTCTTCAGTTGTGATAGTGTTTGGTGAACTAACATGCATGTTTCTATCATCCTTCTTCTTCTCCTTAGGATGACTGGGTGCATCTGCATTAATTCCTTGAGAATCTTTATCGCTTCTCTTAAGATGACCTTCAGGATACAAAGGTTCCTGAGTCATTTTGCCTCCTCTAGTAATGACTTTGACAGAGTTGTCATTTAATTTATTGAGCAAGTCATTCTAAGCTTTAAGTACTTGTTCTACCTGAGTAGTAATCATAGAGGCATGTTTACTCAGAAGCTTCAGATCATTGACATTTCTGTCTACGCAAGCTCTTAAATGGCTAAGCATACGAGTGCTTTGTTCCAGATGTCTGCTAACATATACATTGAAACTCTGTTGTTTGGCAACAAAGTTGTCAAATTCATCAAAGCACAGGCTAGCAGGTTTATCAAAAGGAATATCACTCTCATCAAACCTACGCAGAGAATTTACTTTCACTACCTGTATCGGGTTATCGAGACCATGGATCTCTTCGATAGGTGGTAGATTTTTGACATCTTCAGATCTAATGCCTTTCTCTTACATAGATTTCTTGGCTTCTTTCATATCTTCGGGACTGAGGAATAGAATACCTGTTTACTTCAGGGTTGGCTTAGGAGGTGGTTCGGGAATAGTCCAAGCATTATCGTTGATCAAGATGTTATTCAATAGAGTCTCAGCTTGTTCTATAGTTCGTTCCCTAAAGACACAACCAACACAACTATCTAGGTGGTCCTTAGAGGCATCGGTAAGTCCATTATAGAAGATATCTAGTATCTCATTCTTCTTAAGAGGGTGATCAGGCAAAGCATTATGTAGCTGGACGAGCCTCCCCCAAGCTTGTGGGAGACTCTCTTCTTTGAGTTGAGCAAAGTTGTATATTTCCTGCAAGGCAACTTTCTTCTTATGGGCAGGGAAATATGTCTCACAAAAGTAATAGATCATATCCCGGGGACTACTCACACATCCAGGAGCAAGAGAAGCGAACCAGGCTTTACCGTCATCCTTTAGAGAGAAAGGAAACAACTTTAGGATATAGTAGTGGCGGATCTTCTCCTCACTAGTGAAAAGAGTGGCTATATCGTGTAGTTTGGTAAGATGGGCTACGACCGTCTCAGACTCATAATCGTTAAAAGGATCAGATTCGACTAGAGAGATTATCTCAGGATCGACAGAGAATTCATAATCCTTATCGGTGATAAAGATACGTGAAGTGGCAAACTTCGGGTCGTATTTCATCCTAGCTTTCAAAGATTTTCCTTCCACTTGAGAAGTAATTTCTCAGCATCATAGGCATCCTTACACGCAAGAAAATCCTCAGCTATCTCTCCCTCCATAATGTAACCCTCAGGTATATCAGGCAATTCATATCTAGGAGAGCTAGATCTAGCAGGAGCAAAAGCAGGCTCTATCTCAATAGTATCGGCAGTTTCAGAAGCATCACGAGCATTGGCAGTAACTCTAGCAATATGAGCATCAAGGAATACCCCTAGTGGCACATCAGGCAAAGTAGCATCTCTAGTAGTATCAAGCATAGCATCATCAAGCAAAATAGCATCTCTAGCATCATCATGCAAAGCAGTATCAAGCATAGCATCTCTAGAAGTATCAGGCATAGTATCAAGCATAGCAGTAGCATCATAAGCATCATAAAGCACAGGAGACATATCAAGATTTCTAGCAGGAGGTGATGTCGCAAACTTACTCATAACTGAAGGTGAATCAAGTGCAGAGCTAGATGACAGTTCCTTACCTCCCCTCGTAGTTGAGGGCAAGACTTTGGTTTTCGGATCCTTCAGATTCTTCATAGTGATCAGCAGATATAAATCCCAAGTGACTCAGAGAATATAGCAATCACCTCCCCGGCAACGGCGCAAGAAAAATGCTGATTTCGTGTTACAACAGAACTTCCCCTGCAATGGCACCAGAAGAATGCTGCTAGCACTCCCCGGCTACCAAACTAGAAGAATGTTGTTGACGGCCCACCAGCGCGTGTGATCGCAACAGTTTTTGAGGATAGAGTATTCGACCCAATTTGTTGATACGCCTATAGGAGCTGAGAGGATACTCTCAAGTATTAGCAGCTGAATGTGTCAGATTCAACCATACCTGAAAGATTAGTATCTGCAAGCAAAGTATCAACAGCAAAGTAGTATGATAACAACGGTGTCAGAAACGATCTGTTGACGGCAGACTATTCCTAACTGTCGTATCAATGGCGCCAGAAGTTGCCCGTTGACGGAAATTGTCTGTTCCCGTCAACGACCAGCGAATCAAAAGTGTAGCAAGTAGCAGCAGTGTAACGAGCAATAGCAGTGGTAAGGAACAACATTAGTGACAGCGGTAGCAAGTAGCAGCAGTAGCAAGCGACAGTAGTAAAAGCAGTAGCAAGTAGCAACAGTAGTAACAACAACACAGCAAAACAAGTAACAGCAGCAGTGGGACAAACTCATAGGAAATGGGTCGCCGATTTGTTTGGATGATATTCATCATGCAATAGTTATAACACGGAGAGATATGTGGCTACCTCCCATTCGTCAATGTGATGTAGGCATGCATTCCGTGTGTCGTCATACGTGCTTAGGGAGAAGAACTTGCATGACATCTATTGTCCATCCCTCCCATGGCAGAGGGGTCCAAAAGGATACTACGGGATATTAAGGTTCTCCTTTTAATAAAGAACCGGAACAACGCATTAGCACTTGGTGAACACATGAACTCCTCAAACTATGATCATCACCGGGAGTGGTTCCGGTTATTGTCACTCCGGGGTTGCCGGGTCATAACACATAGTAGGTAACTACAACTTGCAAGATCGGATCTAAAACACACATATATTGGTGACAACATAATAATTTCAGATCTGAAATCATGGCACTTGGGCCCTAGTGACAAGCATTAAGCATGACAAAGTAGTAGCAACATCAATCTCAGAACATAGTGGATACTAGGGATCAATCCCCGTCAAAACTAACTCGATTACATGATAGATCTCATCCTACTGATCACCGCCCAGCGAGCCCACGAATAGATTACTCAGGAACGATGAAGAGCTTCATGGAATTGGAGAGGGAAGAAGATTGTTGATGACGATGGCGATGATTTCCCCTCTGCGGAGCCTAAAACGGACTCCAGATCTGTCCTCCAGATGAAGAACAGGATGTGGCGGCGCCTCCGTATTTTAAACGCGATGAAATCTTCTCTACTGATTTTTTTCTGGGCGAAAGTGAATTTACAGAGTTGAGATTGGGGGCGGCAGAGCCTCGTGGGCCCCTCAAGATTGGTTGCCGCGGCGAGGGGGGTGGACGCGGCGACAAGGCTTGTGGCCCACTGGCCCACCCCCTTTGGTGGATCTTTGCGTAGGTATTTTTCATATTTTCCAGAAAAATTTGTCCGTAAATTTTCCGGACATTCCGAGAACTTTCATTTCTGCACAAAAACAACACCATGACAATTCTGCTGAAAACAATGTTAGTCTGGGTTATTTCCAATCAAATCATGCAAATTAGAGTCCAACACAAGGGCAAAAGAGTTTGGAAAAGTAGATACGATGGAGACTTATCAGACACCTACTTGGACGAGTTCTTGACTTGATCCTCCTCCCCGGCAACGGCGGCAGAAATTCTTCTGCTACGAGAACAAAAGTCCTTCTCTGGCGCTAGGAATTCTTCTTGTTACTTCTCTGGTTTGCGTCGGTTTTTCCTTTGAAGAGGAAAGGGTGATGCAACACAGGAGCAGTAAGTATTTTCCTTAGTTTGGGAACCAGGGTATCGATCCAGAAGGAGGATCTCGTCAAGTCCAAAGTACCTACGCAAACACAAACAAGCTTGCACCCAACGCTTCAAAGGGGTTGTCAATCCCTTCAATATTGTTTGCAAAGTGAGATCTGAAGGCAGAAAGTGCAACGAAGTAAAAAGTGTAAGGCTGAAAAGATGGTGTGGAGTAGATCCGGGGGCCATAGTGTTCACTAGAGGCTTCTCTCAAAATAGCAAATATCACGGTGGGTGAACAATTTACTGTCGAGCAATTGATAGAACCACGCAAAGTCATGACCATATCTAAGGCAATGATCATACATATAGGCATCACGTCCGAAACAAGTAGATAGATACTTTCTGCATCTACTACTATTACTCCACACATCGACCGCTATCCAGCATGCATCTAGTGTATTGAGTTCATGACGAACAGAGTAACGCCTTAAGCAAGATGACATGATGTAGAGGGATAATCTCAAACCAATGTTGAAAACCCCATCTTTTTACCCTTGATGGCAACAACATGATGCGTGCCTCGCTACCCCTTCTGTCACTGGGTGAGGTCACCGCACGGCATGAACCCAAAACCAAGCACTTCTCCCATTGCAAGAATCATAGATTTAGTTGGCCAGACAAAACCCACAACTCAAAGAGAATTACAAGGATATGAAATCATGCATAAGAGAGATCAGAAGAAACTCAAATAATATTCATAGATAATCTGATAATAAATCCACAATTCATCGGATCTCGACAAACACACCACAAAAGAAGATTACATCGGATAGATCTCCATGAAGATCATGGAGAACTTTGTATTGAAGATCCAAGAGAGAGAAGAAGCTATCTAGTTACTAGCTATGGACCCGTGGGTCTATGGTGGACTACTCATGAATCATCGGAGAGGTCATGGTGTCGATGAAGAAGCCCTCCGTGTCCCAATCCCCCCTCCCGCAGGGCACCAGAACGTGCCCCAGATGGGATCCTGCCAAGACAGAAGCTTGCCGAGGCGGAAAAGTACTTTCGATGATCTCCTGATTTTTTTGGGATTTTTAGCTAATATATAGGCGCAACCCCTAGGGCAGAGGGCGCTTAGGGGGCCCACAAGCCTATGGGTCGCGGCCTACCCCCCTGGCCGCGGGGTGGGGGCTTGTGGGGATCCTGAGCCCCCCTGCCTTGGCTCTCAAGCTTCCCTATCTTCTTCCATTACGAAAAAAATCTTTTCGGGGATTTTCTTCCGTTTGGACTTTGTTTCAAAATCTCCTCTAAAAGGGGTCAAAAACATGAAAAAAACAGGAACTGGCACTTGGCACTGAGTTAATAAGTTAGTCCTAGAAAATATATAAAAGGCATGCAAAACATCCAAAGTTTGACAAGATAATAGCATGAAACCATCAAAAATTATAGATACGTTGGAGACGTATCAATGCTCATCAGTGCAAAGATTGGCAAGCATGCATATCTACTTGATCGTCCGCACCTGCCACTTAAGCCCGATTTTGAAGACAATGAAGTTGTGATGGACGATAGCCATCCCAGCTCAGCCAGTGCTCGAGAGGCAGTAGAGGCAGCAGCTGGAGAGCCTGCTAGGAATGCTCGAGCTCCAACCCCACAGCTCAGAACCAGCGATGGGCACATGTCATTCTTGGCCAGCACCATCCAAGGGATGGAGAAGAAAGTATCTGAGATCTTGCTAAACTAGAAGAGTCCCGAGAGGATCGTGGAGACAAAATTACATTACCTAGATGCAAGGTTTTAAATAGCGGTTGCTATAACACCTATTGCGCTTGCAATAGCGGTAGCGCCCCCTAGCGCTACTTGTTGCAAGCGGCATTATGAAATATCAGGATTGGTACAATGCGGGCGCAATATCACATGTGTGGCCGTAATAGCGAGCTTTTTCATAGCAATGGGCTGCGGTCATAGCAGACTGTTGATAAAATGGCCCAGTGTATAAATATGAGACGCACGCACACCTCCCTCTTCTCTTGCGGCTGGCGGTTGGTACTTCCGGCTTCCCCCGTCGTTCTCACCACTGGCACAAGAGATGACATCCGGAGAGGCAGATGGATGGCGACGCATGACATCCCCTTGATCCTCTCGATCGATGCTGGCACAACCGGCATCGTGCCCCGCCTGCGGCCATGGCCATCACCGATGCTAACCAACAGCAGTGGCTAGCAGTAGATCCGGCGACCTGCATCATTGCCGGCAAGCAGCAAACACCATTGCTCCTCTCTCCCTACCCCCTCCTTGCTTCCTCTTCTTCATCTCTCTGCCCTCTCTACAGGTTCCGTGCCGCCGCCTCAAGCTCCTACCGTCGATTCCGCTGCCTTGAGCTCCTATCGCCGATGCCACCATGGACAACCGTCGCCCAGATCCGTCCTGCCGTCCTCAAGCCACGCCACCGGTCGTCTTCTGCCTCCCCGCCGCCTGTTATGCATCACCGGGGCCGCCCCGTCACTTGCGGCGTTGACCCAAGCGGTTGACTGGAGGACCTCGATGAAGAAAACCAAGAAGTAGGTGTTGATTTGGAGAAGAGCATGATGATGGGAATGGATTGTTTTTTATGACGATGTTGAAATTTGTGATATTGCTGTCTTGTGGTTGGTAATGTGCTGGTACTTTCTGTGATAGTGTGTTGCTCGCACTGTTGCTTGAGTTGCATCATTGAATATTCTTTACTGGGACCAGTTATAGTCTATATGCTTATATATAACCGATGAATATTCAGGTTAACTGTTCTAGTTGTCTTCAATGATATAGAATTGTACACAATAATCTGGACTTTATGAGTACTTTTTAAAATTCGCTACATGGACATAGCGTCCGCAATATCGCCTGCAATCTAGAATCCGCTATGCCAACACTATTCCGCTACCATTCTGCTATACACTATTTAAAATGTTCCCTAGATGTTAAGGTAACGGAGTTGACCACCACTGTTGAGCAGCTCCAACATGAAGTTGATTCTGTGAAAATTCCACGCTCCACTAGTGATGATGAAGAGTCGTCTCTTCCTACTACTGCCCAGTTCAGGACCCAGACTAGGCCAGCAGGTGTGCTAGTTCCGGAAGCAAGACCATCTTCGTCAGCTCAAGCTTCAACTCCTTCTCCTGCACCTCCAGTGTCTACACCTCCAGCTCCAGTGACTTCTGCAGAAGCCTTCATTGATGCTCTCTTGTCCACTCCATCATTAGCTATCCGAGGAGATCGTGCCCAGAGTGCCGCTTAGTTCTAGACCTTTGAACTTTTTGGTAACTTGTTTCCAAAGGGGGATAAGTGTATAGATCAAATAGGGCTTTGACAGAGAGAGAGCTTTGCATTTTATTTTCTCTCATTTGGTTTTTCCAAACTTTTAGTCTTTTGGACGACTTTATCCATTTAGAGGAGTGTTTTATCATATGTTTTGATTGTTTGATGCTACCATGTTATTACCTTTGAGCTATCTACATGATGATCATTCACTTGCTTGTTTGGTGTTATGTGCATTACTATTCATTCATATCACTTATGCGTACCAACAAGTTGTATGTGACATGGAAGAGTTGCCCATGATCCTAATCGATTGTGCATTTGCATTAAAATGCAAGTTTAAAATGATGCACAAATTTAGGGGGAGCTCTTGCTTTTCACATACTTCTCAACGCGTCAATGCTAATCATTGATTATATCTTTTGTGGAAGCTTTGTTCTATATGTTGTCATCAATTACCAAAAGGGGAGAGATTGAAAGCACAATTGCTCCCTAAGGTGGTTTTGGTCATTAATCACAACATATTCACCATTGGACCAATGATCTTATCCGAGTATATTTCAGAAAAATTCAAAGATGCCTTGGATATAGTATTGTGAGGAGATGCCCCTTGATTTAAGGAAAGTAATATGATTGGCTCAAGCTTCAAGCAAGAACACTCTACATTTTACATTTGTGAGAAATCACTTTGAGTCCATAGGAAAGCCAATATTATTAAAAGGGGGTGAGGTATTATGATGAATTCGTTGCTCAAGTGCTTAGAGGTAGCCACCACAAATACTGAGCGATTCTCCCACAAAATATCTCTATCCAAAGCCAAACCTGCAAAATCCGTGCCACCAACTATTTCCATTCGACACTACCGATTTTACACTTGACACATCCTATGCCAAACCCTACCATCTCGGTACCACCAACTTTCACATCGGTGCCCACGAGATTGAGTGACCAACTTTCTATTGAGAAGATGTCAAGAATCAGAATTTTCAAGTTTGAAATTGCTCTTACCGAGATTTGGAAACTGGTCTCGGTCATCATATCAGGACCACCGAGATTCCTATATCGGTCTCACAGAGAATTCAAAAGCTGCCACATTTAATGCAACTCGGTACTGCCGAGATTCATTTCGGTGTAACCGAGTTGGGCAATAATGTTGTAACGGTTGGATTTTGGGGGATTCCTATATATACCCTTCCACCTACCTCTCATTCGTAGAGGAAGCACTCAAAACACACTAACACTTGCCAAATCTATTTTTCTGAGATAGAGCCACCTACTCATGTGTTGAGCTCAAGAGATTCCACTCCAACCATTTGAACCTTAATTTCTAGCCTCCCCAAGTTGATTTCCATAAGATCAATCTCTCCTACACCTGCCAAATATGAGACAGAGTCATTGAGTGTTGAGGAAACTATCTTTTGAAGCACAAGAGCAAGGAGTTCATCGTTCTACCACATCTATTACCTTTTGTAGGGTGGTGCCTGCTAGATTGGTTCGGTGTCGCAGTTAGAAATATGCTCTAGAGTCAATAATAAAATGATTATTTTTATATTTCCTTTTTCATGATAATGATTTATTATCCATGCTAGAATTGTATTGATTGGAAACTCAAATACATGTGTTGATACATAGACAACACACTATCCCTAGTAAGTCTCTAATGGACTCGCTTCTTTATCAAAGATGGTCAAGGTTTCATGGCCATGGACATGAGTTGTCATTTGATAACGGGATCACATCATTAGGAGAATGATGTGGTGGACTAGACCCAAACTATAGACGTAGCATATGATCGTGTCAGTCTACTACTACTATTTTTCTGCATGTCAAGTATATGTTCCTATGACCATGAGATCATGCAACTCCCGAACAATGTAGGAATGCTTTGTGTGTATCAAACGTCACAACATAACTGGGTGACTATAAAGGTGCTCTAAAGGTATCTCCGATGGTGTCTGTTGGGTTGGCATGAATCGGGACTGGGTTTTTTCGCCCCGTATGATGGGGAGGTATCTGTGGGCCCACTCGGTAATACAACATCACAATGAGCTTGCAAGCAATGTGACTAAGGAGTTAGTCACGAGATCTTGTATTACGGAATGAGTAAAGAGGGTTGCCGGTAACGAGATTCAACTAGTATGGAGATAGCGACGATCGAATCTTGGTCAAGTAACATACAATGGACAATGGGAATAGCATACGGGATTGATCGTAACCTTGACACTGAGGTTCGACCGATAAAGATATTTGTAGAATACGTAGGAGCCAATATGGGCATCCAGGTCCTGTTATTGGTTATTGACCTAAGAATGTCTCAGTCATGTCTGCATAGTTCTCGAACCCGCACGGTCTTCACACTTTAAGGTTCGGTGATGATATAAGCATAATTGAGTCATTGTGTTGGTAACCGAAGGTTGTTCGGAGTCCCGAATGAATCCCGGACGTGATGAGGAACTCCAGAATGGTCCAGAAGCGAAGACTGATACATAGGATGAAGGTCATCGGAGTTCGGAAGTGTTTCGAGGTGCACCCAGGGAGATGAAGTGTCGAAAGGGGTTTCGGGAGGCCCCGACAATTGTTGGGGGGGGGCTCATGGGCCAAGGAGAGGTGGCACGGCAACCCTCCAGGGGGCTGGGCGCAACACCTCACCCCTGCCCACTTTGGCCGAAGGCGAGGAGACCTCCTCCTAGGGCGTCGCTAGCCCAAACTTGGGTGGCAAGGCACCCAAGTGGAGAGGCCACCAACCCTAGCCGCTGCTCCTTGGCTGCCAGTCTCTAGGGAAAACCCTAGGGCGCCCTCCCCTGTCCATTCCCCCCATATATAGAGAGGTAGAGAGAGGGCAGCCACACAACAACTTGCCGCTGAGCTGTCACCACCAACACCTCACCACGTCATCGTGCCGTCGGAGGACTCACGCTACTACCTAACCATCACTCGCTAGATCGAGGAGGTGAAGACATCACCAAGTTGTATGTGTGTTAAATGCATAGGTGCCGTCCATTTGGCACTTGATCGGGAGATCGCGAGACGGTTTGTGATTTGCTCGCGAAGATGTACCACTACATCAACCGCGTTCTTGAACGCTTCTGCTTAGCAATCTACATGGGTATGTAGATTCAATCTCTCCTCTCGTAGATGGTCATCACCATGGATAGATCATGTTTGTGCGTAGGAATTTTATTTTGTTTCCCATGCAACGTTCCCCAACAATGGTATGAGAGCTAGATCTATGCGTAGATGACATCTCGAGTAGAATACAAAGGAGTTTGTGGGCGTTGATATTGAGATTGCTTCCCCCCTAGTCTTTTCTTGATTCAGCTGTATTTTGGGATGAAGCATCCCGGACCAACTTTACTCGTCCATGTATGAGAGACTGGTTCCATCGACTGACATGCAACTTGTTGCGTAAAGATGGCTGGCGGGTGTGTGTCTCTCCTACTTTAGTTGAATCGGTTTCGACAAAGGCGGTCCTTGCATAAGGATAAATAGCAACTTGCATATCCCCGTTCTGGTTTTTGTGTAGGTAAGAAACGTTCTTACTAGATACCCATAGCAGCCACGTAAAACTTGCAACAACAAATTAGAGGACGTATAACTTGTTTTTGTAGGGTATGTATGTGATATGATATGGCCAAAGACATGATGATATATATTTGATGTATGATATGATCATGTTGTCATATTGAATATCGACTTGCATGTCGATGCTACAACAACCGGCAGGAGCCGTAGGGTTGTCTTTAATTATTGTATGACCTTCGTGTCACTCATTAAGCGCTATGTAATGATTTACTTTATCGCTAAATAGTAGCAATAGTAGTAGAAGCATGGTTGGCGCGACAACCTCGATGGCAACACAATGATGGATATCTTGGTGTGGTGCCGGTGACGATGGAGATCATGCTGGTGCTTTGGAGATGGAGATCAAAAGTACAAGATCATGGCCATATCATGTCACTTATGATTTGCATGTGATGTTAATCCTTTTTATGCCCCTTCTTTTGCTTAGGACGACGGTAGAATTATAAGGTGATCCCTCACTAAAATTACAAGATAATATTGTGTTCTCCCCAAGTATGCACCATTGTGAAAGTTCATTGTTTCAAGACACCACGTGATGATCGGGTGTGATAGACTCTATGTTCACATACAACGGGTGCAAGACAGTTTTGCAGATGCGGAACACTCCGGTTAAACTTGATGAGCCTAGAATGTACAGACATGACCTCGGAACACAAGAGACCGAAAGGTTGAACATGAGTCATATAGTTGATAGGATCAACATGAAGATGTTCACCATTGAAACCAGCTCATCTCACGTGATGATCGGACTTGGTTGGTGGATTTGGATCATGTGTCACTCGAATGACTAGAGGGATGTCAATTTGAGTGGGAGTTTTTAGTAATATGACTAACTAAACTCATTATGTTGAACAACAGTCTAAGTAATATTTGCAAGTTTATGTTGTAGATCAATGGCTCCCAAAGTAGACCCCTAAATTTTAATGCATTCCTAGAGAAATCCAAGCTGAATGATGATGGGAGCAACTTTGTAGACTGGGCCCGTAATCTGAGGCTTGTCCTCACGGTTTCCCGAAAGAGCTATGTCCTTGATACACCGCTAGGTGATACACCCCCCTTCCCGGCGACTGAAGATGTTATGAACGTTTGACAGTCACGTCTGGATGATTACTTCGTAGTTCAGCGTGCAACTTTGTATGGCTTAGAACCGGGACTTCAAAGACATTTTGAATGTCATGGAGCATATGAGATTTTTCAGGAATTGAAGTTTATCTTTGAGAAGAATGCCCAGATCGAGAGGTATGAGACCTCCGATAAGTTCTATGCTTGCAAGATGGAGGAGAACGGGTGTGTAAGTGAGCATGTACTCAGAATGTCTGGGTATTCCAACCATCTGGCTGAGTTGGGAATCGTTCTCATCCCAGAGATAATCACTGATAGAGTTCTTCAATCACTACAACCTAGCTACAAAAGCTTTGTGCTGAACTACAACATGCAAGGGATGAATAAATCACTCGCCGAGCTATTTGCGATGTTGAAAGTCGTTGAGTCAGAAATTCAGAAGGAACATCAAGTGTTGATGGTCAATAAAACCACTAGTTTCAAGAAATATGTCAAGGGCAAGAAAGGTAACTTCAAGAAGAGTGGCAAAGTTGTTGGCCCTCCTGTGAAGAAATCCAAGGCTGGACCTAAGCCACAAACTGAGTGCTATCATTGCAAGGGGACTGGTCACTAGAAGCGGAACCGCCCCAAGTATCTGGCCGACAAGAAGGCGGCCAACGCCAAACAAGGTATATGTGATATACATGTTATTGATGTGTACCTCACCAACTCTCATTGTAGTGCGTGGGTATTTGATACTGGTTTGGTTGCTCACACTTGCAACTCAAAACAGGAACTGAAGAATAGATGGAGGTTGGCGAAGGACGAAGTGACGATGCGCGTGGGAAATGGTTCCAAGGTTGACGCGATCGCCGCCGGCATGCTCTCACTTCAATTACCATCGGGATTAGCGATGAACCTAAATAATTGTTATTTAGTGCGTTCGTTAAGCATGAACATTATATCTGGATCTTGTTTATTGTGAGACGGCTACTCATTTAAATCAGGGAATAATGGTTGTTCTATTTATATGAGTAATATCTTTTATGGTCATGCACCCAATGTGAGGGATTTATTCTTATGGAATCTCGATAGTAATGACACACATGTTCATAACATTGATGCCAAAAGATGTAGAGTTGATAATGATAGTACCACTTTCTTGTGGCACTCCCGCTTAGGTCATATTGGTGTAAAGCGCATGAAGATACTCCATGCTGATGGACTTTTGGAGTCACTTGATTTTGAATCACTTGACACGTGTGAACCATGCCTCATGGGCAAGATGACCAAAACTCCATTCCCCCGAACAATGGAGCAAGCAATTGATTTATTGGAAATCATACCTACTGATGTGTGCGGTCCGATGAGCATTGAGGCACGCAGTGGATATCATTATTTTCTCACCTTCACCGATGACTTAAGTAGATATGGTTATATTTACTTAATGAAACACAAGTCTAAAACGTTTGAAAAGTTCAAGCAATTTCAGAGTGAAGTGGAGAATCATCGTAACAAGAAGATCAAATTCCTACGATCTGATCGAGGAGCAAAATATCCGAGTTATGAGTTTGGCACTCACTTAAGACAATGTGGAATTGTTTCACAGTTGACACCGCCTAGAACACTACAACGAAAAGGTGTGTCCGGACGTCGTAACCGTACTTTATTGGATATGGTGTGTTCTATGATGTCTCTTGCCTTGCCGTTATCATTTTGGGGTTATGCATTAGAGACAGTTGCATTCACTTTAAATAGGGCACCATCAAAATCAGTTGAGACGACGCCATATGAACTGTTGTTTGGAAAGGAACCAAAGTTGTCATTTCTTAAAATTTGGGGATGTGATGCTTATGTCAAAAAGCTTCAACTAGAATAGCTGGAACCCAAAGCGAAAATGCATCTTCATAGGGTACCCAAAACAGATAGTTGGGTACACCTTCTATCTCAGATCCGAAGGGAAAGTGTTTATCGCTAAAAACGGAACATTTCTTGAGAAAGAGTTTCTCTTGAAAGAATTGAGTGGGAGGAAGATAGAACTTGATGAGGTTGTAGAACCTTTACTTCAACCAGGGAGTAGCGCATCACAGAAAGATGTTTCTGTGGAGCATACACCAGTTGTAGAGGAAGCCAATGATGATGATCAGGAAGCTTCGGATCAAGTTCCTATCGAACCTCATATGTCGACAAGGGCACACACCGCTCCTGAGTGGTATGGTAACCCTGTCTTAATAGTCATTTTGTTAGACAAAATGAACCTACGAGCTATGGAGAAGCGATGGTAGGCCCGGATTCCAAAAATGGTTAGAGGCCATGAAATCCGAGATTGGATCCATGTATGAAAACAAAGTGTGGACTTTGAAAGTATTACCTGAAGGGCGAAAGGCCATTCAGAATAAATGGATCTTTAAGAAGAAGATGGGCGCTGATGTTAATATCACCATCTATAAAGTTCAACTTGTGGCAAAGGGTTTTTCACAAGTTCAAGGAGTTGACTACGATGAGACTTTCTCACCCGTAGTGATGCTTAAGTCCGTCAGAATCAAGTTAGCAATAGCTGCATTTTTTTGATTATGAAATTTGGCAGAGGGATGTCAAAACAACGTTCCTTAACAGTTACCTTAAGGAAGAGTTGTACATGACGCAACCAGAAGGTTTTGTCAATCCATAGAATGCTAACAAAGTGTGCAAGGTCCAGCAATCCATTTATGGACTCGTTCAAGCATCTCGGAGTTGGAATCAACGTTTTGATGAGGTGATCAAGGCATTTGGGTTTATACAAGATTATGGGGAAGCTTGCATTTACAAGAAAGTGAGTGGGAGCTCTATAGCATTTCTAATTTTATATGTGGATGACATATTGCTGATTGGAAAAAATATAATTTTTTGGGAAGCGTAAAGGATTTTTTGAACAAGAGTTTTCAATGAAGGACCTAGGAGAAGCTGCTTACATATTAGACATCAAGATCTATAGAGATAGATCGGGGCACTTAATAGGATTGCCATAGAGCACATACCTTGAAAATGTTTTGTAGAAGTTCAAAATGGAACAGTCCAAGAAAGGGTTATTGCCTGTGTTGCAAGGTGTGAAGTTGAGTAAGACTCAATGCGCAGTGACTACAGAAGATAGAGAAAAGATGAGTGTCGTCCCCTATGCTTCAACCATTGGCTCTATCATGTATGCAATGTTGTGCACAAGACTTGATCCAGGAATGGAACACTCGACAACAGGCAAGAATATTCTAAGGTACCTGAAAAGGATTAAGGAAATGTTTCTCGTGTATGGAGGTGATCAAAAGCTCGTTGTAAAGGGTTATGTTTATGCAAGCCTTGACACTAATACGGATGACTCTAAGTCGCAAACCGGATACATATATATTCTCAATGGGGGGTGCGGTAAGCTGGTGCAGTTCCAAGCAAAGTGTGGTAGCTGATTTTACATGCAAAGCGGAGTACATAGCTGCCTCGGAGGAGGCTAAAGAAGGTGTGTGGATGAAGGAGTTCATGATAGATCTTGGAGTTGTGCCAAGTGCACTAGATCCAATGACTCTGTTTTGTGAAAACACTCATGCCATTGCTTTAGACAAGGAACCGATGTTTCACAAGAGGACCAGACACGTAAAGTGACACTTCAATTCCATCCGCGATTACATCAAGGAGGAGGACATAAATATTTGCAAAGTGCACACAGATCTGAATGTTGTTGACCCATTGACTAAGCCTCTTCCACGAGCGAAATATGATCGACACCAGAACTATATGGGTGATAGATTCATTACAATGTAAAACACATAGTGATGTGAGCTAGATTATTGACTCTAGTGCAAGTTGGAGACTATTCGAAATATACCTTGGAGGCAATGATAAAGTGATTATTATTATATTTCCTTGTTCATGATAATCTTTGTTATCCATGATAGAATTGTATTGATTGGAAACTCAAATACATGTGTGGATACATAAACAACACACTATCCCTAGTAAGCCTCTAATGGACTAGCTCGTTGATCAAATATGGTCAAGGTTTCCTCGCCATGGACATGAGTTGTCATTTGATAACGGGATCACATCATTAGGAGAATGATGTGATGGACAAGACCCAAACTAAAAACGTAGCATATGATCGTGTCAGTTTACTCCTACTGTTTTTCTGCATGTCAAGTATCCATGCCTATGACCATGAGATCATGCAACTCCCGGACACCGTAGGAATGCCTTGTGTGTATCAAACGTCACAACATAATTGGGTGACTATAAAGGTGCTCTACAGGTATCTCTGAGGGTGTCTGTTGGGTTGGCGTGAATCAAGACTGGGTTTTGTCACTCTGTATGACGGAGAGGTATCTCTAGGACAACTCGGTAATACAACATCACAATGAGCTTGCAAGCAATGTAATTAAGGAGTTAGTCATGGGATCTTGTATTACGGAACGAGTAAAGAGGCTTACCGGTAAGGAGATTGTGCTAGGTATGGAGATACCAACGATCGAATCTCAGGCAAGTAACATACCGATGGACAAAGGGAATATCATACAGGATTGATCTAATCCTTGACATTGAGGTTCGACTAATAAAGATCTTCTTAGAACATGTTGGAGCCAATATGGGCATCTAGGTCCCACTATTTTTATTGACCGCAGAGTGTCTCGGTCATGACTGCATAGTTCTCGAACCCACAGGGTCTTCGCACTTAAGGTTCAATGACGATATATGTATAATTGAGTGATTGTGTTGGTAACCAAAGATTGTTTGGAGTCCCGGATGAGATCCGGACGTGACGAGGAACTCCGGAATGGTCCGGAGGTGAAGATTGATATATAGGATGAAGGTCATCGGAGTCTGGAAGTGTTCCGAGGTGCACCGAGGGAACGACGAAGTGCCGAATGGGATTTCGGGAGGCCCCAACAATTGTTGGGGGGGCTCATGGGCCAAGGAGTGGGGGCACCGCAATCTACTAGGGGGGCGGGCGCACCCCTAACCCCTGCCAACTTTGGTTGAAGGGAGGAGTTCTCCTCCTAGGGCGCAGCCAGCCCAAACATGGGTCGCAGGGCACCCAAGTGGAGGGGCCACCAACCCTAGCCGTCTCCCCCTTTGGCCGTCGGACCCTAGGGGAAGCCCTAGGGCGCCCTCCCTTGTCCCTTCCCCTTGTGTATAGAGAGGAAGAGAGAGGGCAGCCACATGACAACTTGCCGCGGTGCTGCACCTCCTCTCCCTCGTAGTTTCTCTCATCCAAATACTCCATGACGAAGCCCTGCTGAGGTGTCACCACCAACACCTCACCACACCGTCGTGCTTTCGGAGGACTCGGGCTGCTCCTTCACCATCGCTCGGTGGATCGAGGAGGTGAAGGTGTCACTAAGCTATATGTGTGTTGAACACGGAGGTGCCGTCCGTTCAGCACTTGATCAGGAGATCGCGAGATGGTTCGTGATTGGATCACGAAGACGTACCAATACATCAACCGCGTTCTTGAACTCTTCCGCTTAGCGGTCTACAAGGGTATGTAGATTCAATCTCTCCTGGTCATCACCATGGATAGATCGTGTTTGTGGATAGGAATTATTTTGTTACCCATGCAACGTTCCCCAACAGTCGCTTGGGAGCCTCCTACTTCGTGTTGTGGAGTTGAACCAAGATGTTTGTAAGGGCAAGGAGATCACGTGCTTTATGAAGATCTACCATGAGTGAGGCTAGTCCTATGTGGACGGAAGCCTTGGTGGAACACAGAAGGCCGCTTCTTCGTGGACCCCTTCTGGGTGGAGCCCTCCGTGGACTCTCGCAGCCGTTACCGTCCGTGGGTTGAAGTCTCCACTAACATGGACGTAAGATAGTGCTACCTATCGGAATCATGCCAAAAATCATTGTGTCAAGCGTTGTGTTTGATCTCCGTACCTTACCCTCTACTTTACATTTGCATGTCTTACTTTCTGCTGCTATACTCTTAGATGTGCATGTGTAGGGTGTACTTGACTAGTCATAATTGGGAAAATGCTAACTTTTTATCTTGTCAATTAGTCTAATCACCCCCTTATAGACATACTTTCGATCCTATAGATGCGTATTTGTGTTGCTTCTACTAAGGATAAAACGATGGGGTTTATTCATATTGCTTGAGTTTACTTTGTCTACATCATGTCATTGTTCTCCATGCATTACTCTTTGTTACTTAATACTCTATTTGCATGCTGGATAGCGGTCGATGAGTGGAGTAATAGTAATAGGTGCATGCATGAGTCGGCCTATTTGTTTATGGACGTGATTACTATATACATACAATCATTTCCATGAATATCGCATAACTATCCGCTTTTCTATCAATTACCCAACAATAATTTGTTTACCCACCGTATGCTATTTTTCATGAGAGATGCCATTAGGGGAAGCTATGGACCCCGGGTCTATTCACAACATATTGATAAAACATTCAATAGTGCGTGAAACGGTGGATTTGCCACAAATACTATGTCAGCTCTATATGATCATGCAAAGCATTATGATGGTGAACGAACTAGTCATGTGAAGTGATGATGGCATTTCCATGGCAAAATATGTCAGAATGGCTATGGAAATGCCATGATAGGTAGGTATGGTGGCTGTTTTGAGGAGGATATAAAAAGGTTCATGTGCAATAGTGCGTGTCATGTCACGGGGTTTGGATGCACCGGCGAACGTTGCACCGATCCTCAAGGTGAGACCGGGTGATGCACGATATCGAAGAGGCTAGGAAATATCAGTAGTACCGTTACATGCTATACAAACGGTTTTTACCCCCTTTCCACGACGGATTTTTAAACTATCGCTTAGTGAGTGTGGGCGATAGGGGGGTCCCTCCCACATGACCCAGAAAACCTTCATGGATAGACGAGCGGCTACTGACGACTGCCATAGAATAAACATATGAGAAGTCATGCTTGTCCCACACGCTACTTCTCGGTGTTACGTTTCTGATCTGAGAGACATACGAAACGATTACACCGCTATATTCAGGTGGAAACGTTGGATATCACAAACATTTAATCTACCAATGTGTTTGCGATATGTACGTTATCACACACAGTTCAGAAATGTAAAATGTGTGCGGTGCCTCTATTATCGCCAACGTGTCCATTTTCATAAGTGTGTGCGATAGGTATTCCTATCACACAAGGGCTCCATATATGCATCGTCTTATTTTTGTCCAATACTACACACACATACATGTTTTAAACATTTGTCATATTACCATGAATTGCACACGCATATGAGAAGAAACTGTGTGTGAGTTCGTCGACCATCGCAAATGTTTCACGTCAAAGAACCGTCTGTTCGTTCTAACCGTGTGTACATTATTTAATTTTCTCATGTTTAATTTATTTTTCCCTGTAATTTACTATTAGAATTGTAAATTTTGAAATATGAAACATGGAATTCAAATTCCTCAGCACAATAGTTCAACAACCAATCCACAAATAAAATTCTCAGTACAATATGTTCAGTAATTACAGGATTAGGCAACAATTAACCATGATGAACCACAATATTTAAAGGCGGTAAAGGTGAAGAGACAAGTGTAAATAATTCTGGCTGTTGATGGTGTTGAAGAAGCGGAATGCCCATAATGTGCACTCATGCATGCCATAGGCAAGGACAACTTTTGTCCATCCCCTTGTGACGATCGCCAACTGATATGTCCCAAACGTATCTATAATTTCCTCTTGCTCCATGCAAATTTTGGGTGATATTGCTATGTGTTTTGTATACTTTCATACCTTTTTCAACATATTTGGACTAACCTACTAACTCACTGCACCCAGTGCCAGTTTTTGTCTGCTCATGTCTGTGAATTGCAGGTTTATACCCATATTTACAATGCCCAAAAAATTCCACAAAAGATATATAAAAATCAGCGTTCCAGAAGACTCCAAATGGCCGAAGGAGGGCCAGAGGGGGGCCACCATGCCTCCACGCGACCTGGTGGCGCAGTCTGCCCCTGGCCACGCGAAGAGGCCGCCTGGGTGGGGCCCACCCCCTCTAGTGCCCTACCTTGGCTCCTATTATGACCCCCGTGGAGGAAATCCTGATTCCGGAACCCTTTTCTCGAGAAGCAATTCCGATCTCCGCCGCCATCGCCAACAAGTTTCAGGGGACCAGAATTGTTGTGTCAGCACCCTGTCGGGACGGGGAAGTGCCCTCGGATTCATCTCCATCGATGTTGCTTCCTCCCTCCATGAAGTGTGAGTAGTTCCTCCTCGGGGCTGAGGTCTTTTACAGTAGCTATGTGGTTAATTCTCTCTCCCATGATGTGATCTTGATTGTGATCATAGGCTATGTTAACCTAGGCTGATCCCATGATGTTTCCCCTTCTTCTATGTATTGGATTGATGTACTCACTTGACCTAATCTAGTATAATCCCCGAGACCATGGTGACAGCGGTCTATTGGACATGGATTAGAAGAATATTTTCATGAGTGATTTCCACTTTTGTGAGTTGATTGAAGATTGAGAGTCTCTTGGTGCTTTGACTTTGACTATCCTTGCGATACGTTGTGGCGATTGTGGTACTCTCCTTGGAGGGCCGCAGTGACATTGGGAAATCCAAAGATGAGAACTACGAACTCTAAGTTGTGCTTTTGTAGCCCTACATAATCCTCGTCCTCTTTTGATCACAAAGGAACGACCTCCGAGTACGTCACCATAGCATGTTTTAGTGGATATATCATGTTATTAGACTATGTTAATGTTGTTGGGAGTTGCCACTAGTGAAAGTATGAAGCCTAGGCCTTGTTTCTCACCATTGTTACACCGTTTATGCTCACTTTTGTCACTTGCTACCTTGCTGTAATTTTTATTAAAGATTTATATTACCTTGCTTTGCCACACCTATCACCCATATTTTACCATCTCTTCACCAAACTAGTGCACCTATACAATTTACCATTATATTAGGTGTGTCGGGGACACAAGAGACTTCTTGTTTCTTAATTGCAGGGTTGCTTTAGAGAGACCATCTTCAACCTCTACTTCCCTGAGTTCGATAAACCTTAGGTCATCCACTTGAGGGAAATTGATGCTGTCCTACAAACCTCTGCGCTTGAAGGCCCAACATAATCTACAAGAATAGAAGCGTGCGTAGACATCAAGCTATTTATGGCGTCGTTGTCGGGGAAGTGAGTGCTTTAAGGTATATCTTTAGATCTTGCAATTAAATATTTTCGTTTCTTGTTTTTATTTTCACTAGTTAGGCTTATGGAAAACTGCACTCTTAGTTCACTGTTTGGGGAAGGCCGCTTTACCACACCCGCGGTAGAGAAGTCTCCTCCACCTACTAAAATTATCCCATTCAAAATACCACTTGGGATAATTGAAATAATTAGGAAAAATTGTTATACAGGAGATGGAACAGATAATCATAGTTTCCATTTGTTGAAACTTATAGAATTTTGTGAGTTGTTTAAGATTTCAGGTTTGACAAGAGATGGAGTCATGAGGAAAATATTTGCCTTGTCAGTGAAAGGAAAAGCATTGAAATGGTATAGGCTACTAGATGATTCTCACCTACGGGATTGGGAAGAGATCCAGTCTCTCTTTTACTCCAAGTTTTATTCTCTTCATGAAGTCCATGAGAATAGGAATTATGTTTATAATTTCTATCCTCATGATGGAGAGAGCATTGCTCAAGCTTGGGGGAGACTGAAAACTTTAATGCTAAAATGTCCTAACCATGGGATCCCCAAAGATATGATTGTTACTAATTTCTATGCGAGGCTCTATTGACAGGATAAAGACTTGCTCGATGCTTCCTCTATGGGTTCTTTCACAAACGAAAGGATTGATGCTAAATGAGAACTCCTTGAAAGAATTCAACACAATACTGAAGATTGGGAGATCGAAAAAGGTAAAGAGTCAGGTATAAATTATGAGTATGATTGCATTAGGCCTTTGTTGAAACTGCAAGTTTTAATAAGTTTAGTGCTAATTTTGGGCTGGATTCTCAACTCCTTGTTGATTTCCTCAAATATTTTGCTTCACATCTTAATATTCCTAAGGAGAATTGGATCAAGCATCATGAACCTTTTAAAGAGATTTGCAAAGAAAATGAAATTGTTAATGATAATTGCAACATGCATGTTCCAATTCCTGAAAATGAAGTTTTATATAAGCATGTTAATGTTTGTGAAGTGGATAGACCTTGTGAAAGGCCTATGATTGAAGAAGAGAGGCATTGTAAGCAACATAAGCATGAAAGAACAATCACTTGGGTTAGAGATTTAAATGAAATTGCTAGAGAATTGTGTGACCTTTATCCTTTTAGTTGTGAACTTTGTGGTATAGAGGGTCACTTTAATTTCAATACATGTACTTTCAAGACATAACTGTTAACCAGTTGTGTGATAACATGATCACTTCTGATTTTTATGATGAACTTGTGTTATTTTAATGTGTGAAGAGTTATCAGAAAAAACTTCTTGGCTAGATGATAATGCCTTAGGAATAAAAAACAGTTGGCAAAAATGCCATATCTATTGTGTTGTTAGTTGCCATGAAAATGATTACATAAGTAAGATTAGAAAGGAGGGAACTTTACCAAAGCATAAAAATGTCTCTTATGTTTCCACTAATAAAAAGGAGAGTTTCTCCCAAGTTTCCCCTATTGTATCTAATGATAAACCAGAACATTTGGAGAATCTTCCTCTCCAATCACTCCCTCCTAAGGTGAAGAAGAAGAAAAATAAGAGGAGGAAGAGGAACAAGAAGGAAGAAGAATGGGTATCAACCTGGCCTGAGAATATTCCTCGCATCAACTTTATCCCTAACAAACATAAATTTATGGAGGATGGTGATATTGATTGCATTCATTATTATCTTGATGATAAGCCCGAAGGTACTTTTGAAGATGATTTTGATTATGATATGCATGTTACTTATTGTGATTGGGAAGATGATGATAATGCTACTTATGATCTTGAAAATCTTTTTGGTACCAACTTTGAAAATGATGATATGGAAAGCTCTAAGCTTGGGGATGATAGGATTGCAAGTCCTTTACCCATTAGTGATGTGATAATTGATAATTCTTTTGCTAGTAAGAATAAAGACAACATGTTTACAAACATAGTTGCTAGCAATAATAATGCTCTTCTCTACCATGATGATGTTATAACTCCTAGTCCTATCTATAATTGTAAAGATACCTTTGACATAAGGAGAAATTATCCATATGAAACTGGTCATAATCATGGAGGGAATTACTTCCTTGCCGAACACCATCTCCCCAATACACAATTAATCTATAGTGTTCAGGTTGTTATGATAGTCCTACTCCCACTATTACCAATGATAAAGATTATGCTGATGTGGAGAGTAAGAGTACCATTTTGCATGTGGATCATGGTAACAATGCTTTATGTGATACTTATATTGTTGAGATTATTCATGATCCCACTGAAAATTATTATGAGAAGGGAACATATGCTTATAGATAATTCAATAATATCAAGTTCCCTCTCTCTATGTCGAAGGTTTTGAAGCTGAACTTGTTTTGCTTTGCTATGCTTATTGCTTTGTGCTTCAATGAATTATTCTATTGCAATATTCCTATGCATAGGAAGCATGTTAGACTTAAATGTGTTTGGTATTTGCTTCTTGATGCTCTCTTTTGTTCTACAACTCTTATTCCTACGAGAGCATCATTAAAATCTTAAGTCTATCTTTATGGCTATAAAGAAAGTGCTCTAAGGTGACAACCCTTGTTATCTTTACTTTGAGTTTTTTACTTTCAGTTTTTAGTGGTCTTAATGTGTCTTACTACTGTAGCAACATCATTGTTTCTTTATTTTTAAGCTTTGTGCCAAGTTTTAGCCTCCGATTACAAGAAAGTTCAAAAGTTGTGACATGCTGTTCAGAAATAGATTCTGTCTACTTGACGGAACAATTGCCAAAAATCTCTAGATCATCTTTTTGATCTAAAATGTTTCTACAGTATGCTCTATATAATTGTATTTCTGGCATATGTTTTGAGTTTTTTGATTTGAGTTGTAGAAGTGCCCCGAAAAAATTATTTACTACATGTTGGTCTATTTTTCCCGGATTCTGCCCCGTTTTGTGATTTCATCATTTTGCAAATCTTAAGCTTTCTTTTTATTTGCAAAAACCTTTTGGCAGTATTGAGAAACAGTAGCTCTTCATGAAAATATTTATTTCCAGTAGGGAATAAATTATTTTATTATGGGTACTAACCACTCTAATCAGCTTATGATGAGTTTCGTATGATGGGAGTTTTCAAGTATGTGATGGAAGATGATGAAAGAAGATCCAGGAGTGTCAAGCGCTCAAGCTTGGGGATGCCCCCATGCACCCCAAGAAATATTCAAGTAGACTCAAGCGTCTAAGCTTGGGTATGCCCCCGTGCATCCCCTTCTCCATCAACAATCATTAGTTCGTCCTTCTCCATGCTATATTTTTATCACTTCATATGTTATGTGCTATGCTTGGAGCGTCCCGCTCTTTACTTGTTAGTTTGTTTTAGTTTTACTTGCTGTTCATAACAAGTTGGAACCTAGCTTTCTTTGTTTGGGAGAGAAACACACTCCACTCCACCCTACAACCCAACATATGTTTTCATGCTTATCTTTTTTGTGTGTTTTTTATCTTTTCATAGCTGCTGTCATGCTTAGCTCTTAGTTTTCATGCTTTCTCTTTTTACGAGCTTTTATTTAGGTTGATTTTGGAACTCTCTTGAGTTATCATGCTTATCTTGTTTAGAGAGTTGGCTTGTTGCACTGAGTTGTGTGTCTTGCATGAGTAGGTAATTGAGGTTGCTATTTAAGTATAGTAGTAACTTGCAATAGTTTTGAGGTATTGATTTGAGTAATGTTTGGACTATTGGTGCCAAGAGCTTGGGCCTATTAGTGATATGTGTCGTATTTTGGGAAATCCGTGTGTTTTTCAAAACTAAAAAAATTAGTTGAGAACTCTAACTACTAGACAGATCACTAACCTCTGGAAGTGTTGGAATATATAGAGTACCCTCACGTTATCATGGGCCAAGGATGCGCAAGGATAACCAAACCCCCAAACACTCCTCCTCGGGGTACTTGTCTCTTTGTGAATCCCCTAACTAGATAGAGAGTTACCGATAATAAGTGCATGAGTCCTTCGGACTAATGCGAGTATTCAAATTTTGGCACTTCCACCATCCATATTTTTCTAGCCTCTTCGGTACCGTGAATTGCCCTTTCTCATCTTGAGAGTTGGTGCAAACTTCGCCGTTGCATCCAAACCCTTGGCATGATACGCTCTGTCATCATAAGCCTCATTATATCTTTCCTCAAAACAACCACCATACCTACCTATTAAGGCATTTCCATAGCCTTTCCGAGATACATTGCCATACAACATCCACCATCTCATGACTTGATCTTCATGTCATACATGCTTTTACTTGATCGAGGAGACACATGCTAGTTGGGCCTTGCCCTTATTATTGCTACATGTCGCGCTAGTTTCATTGCATATCCCGCTGCACTCACAAAGGCATACATTTCCATACATCATGATAGTTTTCATTTGTCTTTATGTTGAGTAATTCTTATAAAGTGTGAAGATCTTCTTTTTATTCTTGTAAAACATAGAGTGTTGCCCTTAAGTGAGGAAAAGATCCCAAAGAGGACAAATTCAAAGATCCCAAAGAGGACAAATGAAAAGATCCCAAAGAGGAAAAATGAGAGATAAATAGAAAGAGCCAAAGAGGCCACACTAAAATTTAAAAAATAAAAGAAACAAAAAGAGAGAAGGGGGCAACACTACTATGCCTTTTGAAAGATCCACACTCGTTCTCCATTGTTATATTTGTACTCCATAGAGATTATCATTCATGCATAACTACGTGGGGACCCCTACACTATAGAACTTGGCTTGTATATTCCAATGATGAGCCTCCTCAAAGGAGCTCTAGGTCTTCATTAGCAAACCAGTTGGATGCACCCCACTAGTTCCATTGGAGAGCTTACCTTAGCTCATATGTGCATCCGTTGCATGGCAATCCCTACTCCTCACATCATATTTATCATTTGTCTTTCTCTTGCCTATAGTTGTCCTCATTAATGTGAGCCTTTCACACCTTTTTTTGTCTTCCTTCTCCATCATTATTCTCTTTGCCATCCTAAGTGCCAACATATATTGCTTACGCTCATCCATTGCATGAGTGCTCAAAGTCGAAAGGGAGAGGATCATTTTGAACTGTGCCTGACTAGTGGTTTGGGGATGAGTCAAAATAAGATTCGGAAGGAGACCAAGTGTGAAGTTTTAGTAGATTGAGTTCTCAATTAAACTACATAATACTTTTTATGCTCTAAACCTATCTCCCACTTCTTGCACGCAAACACCATTTGGAGACATTCGAGTCACGGACAGCGAGAGCTCTTGCACCTTTATGTTCTTACTTTGCTAGTTTCAATACTAGATATAGACTCTTGCTTGTTATTGTCTTGACTTGAATTGCATATCTTACTTGCTTTACTTTGAAGTTCTTATATGTGTGTTAGCATGTCACCACCGAAATTATTTGTGTTATCATTTACCTAATCGAGGACGAGTGAGAATTAAGCTTGGGGATGTTGATACGTCCCAAACGTATCTATAATTTATGCTTTCTCCATGCAAGTTTTGGGTGATATTATATGTGTTTTGTACACTTTCATACCTTTTTCAACAAATTTGGACTAACCTACTAACTCAGTGCACCCAGTGGCAGTTTCTGTATGCTGATGTTTGTGAATTGCAGGTTTATACCCATATTTAAAGTGCCCAAAAACTTCCACAACAAATATATAAAAATCAGCGTTCCAGAAGACTTCAGATGGCCGAAGGAGGGCCGGGGGGGCCACCAGGCCTCCACGCGACCTGTGGCATGGCCTGCCCCCTGGCCACGTGGAGAGGCCACGTGGGTGGTGCCCACCCCCTCTGGTGACCTACCTTGGCTCCGATTTTTAACCCCGTGGAGGAAATCGTGATTTCAGAACCCTTTTCACTAGAAGCAATTCCGATCTCCGCCGCCATCCCCAACAAGTTTCAGGGGGACCAGAATTCCTGTGACGGCACCCTGCCGGGACGGGGAAGTGCCCCCGGATTCATCTGCATCAACGTTGCTTCCTCCCTCTACGAAGCGGGAGTAGTTCCTCCTCGGGGCCGAGGTCTTCTACAGTGCTATGTGGTTAATTCTCTCTCCCATGATGTGATCTTGATTGTGATCATAGGCTATGTTAATCTAGGGTGATCCCATGATCTTTCCCCTTCTTCATGTTGGATTGATGTACTCACTTGATCTTATCTAGTATAATCCTCGAGACCATGCTGACATCGGTCTATTGGACAAGGATTACAAGAATATTTCCATGAGTGATTTCCTCTTTTGTGAATTGATTGAATATTGAGAGTCTCTTGGTGCTTGTCTTTGACTATCCTTGAGATACGTTGTGGTGATTGTGGTACTCTCTTTGGATGGCCGCGGTGACATTGGGAAACCCATAGATAAGAACTACGAACTCTAAGGTGTGCTTTTGTAGACCTACATAATTCTCGTACTCTTTTGATCACAAAGGAATGACCTCTGAGTACGTCACCATTGCATGTTTTAGTGGAAATATCATGTGATTAGACTATGTTAATGTTGTTGGGAGTTGCCACTAGTGAAAGTATGAAGCCTAGGCCTTGTTTCTCACCATTGTTACACCGTTTATGCTCACTTTTGTCACTTGCTACCTTGCTGTAATTTTTATTACAGATTTATATTACCTTGCTTTGCCACACCTATCACCCATATTTTACCATCTCTTCGCCGAACTAGTGTACCTATACAATTTACCATTGTATTAGGTGTGTTGGGGACACAAGAGACTTCTTGTTTCTTAATTGTAGGGTTGCTTGAGAGAGACCATCTTCGACCTCTACTTCCCTGAGTTCGATAAACCTTAGGTCATCCACTTGAGGGAAATTGCTGTTGTCCTGCAAACCTATGCGCTTGAAGGCCCAACATAGTCTATAAGAATAGAAGCGTGCGTAGACATCACCCTCCCATCCTTCACCGCCTTCTAGAAGACTTCCAGAACATTATCATGGTAGAATGAATTATACACTTTAATCTTAGTTGCCTCCACTCTGGTCATGTAGTTTTCAAGGTAATCATGACTAAATTGCTTCGGAAACTATTGAAAAGAGAAAACTATCACATACTCATGTCTAATAGAGTAACTCGTTGTGGGTAGGGGGAAAAGGCATCACATCACTTACCATCCTAAAGTTCACTTTTGTCTTGGACAAAGTGTAAGCAACGAGCTTAATTCCCATCACCCGTCTCTTTTGCCTAACAATCTTTCTTAGTTTCCTCACTTGAGGCTTGTTCTTGAATATCTCATTGCCCCATACGCAAAAAGGGATCAAAGCATGGATCGGTACCACTGATATATGTACCTACATGTGATGACCCACAAGTATATGGGGTCAATTATAGACCTTTCGATAAGAAAGAGTGTCGAACCCAATGAGGAGCAGAAAGAAATGACAAGTGGTTTTCAACAAGGTAATGTCTGGAAGTGCTAAAATTGTAAGTAGCGGAGTAGTTTGATAGCAAGATAATTTGTAACGACCAAGTAACAATAGTAGTAAAAAAAGTGAAGAAAGGTAGCCCAATCCTTTTGATGCAAAGGACAAGCCAAAACGGTCTCTTATGATAAGCAAAGTGTTCTTCAGGGTACATGGGAATTTCATCTAGTCACTTTCATCATGTTGGCTTAATTCGTGTTCGCTACTTTGATAATTTGGTATGTGGGTGGACTGGTGCTTAGGTGTTGTTCTTACTGGAACAAACCTCCTACTTATGATTGACCCTCTCGCAAGCATCCACAACTATGAGAAAAGTATTAACAATAAATTCTAACCATAACATTAAACTTTTGGATCCAATCGGTCCCTTATGGAATATCGCATAAACTAGGGTTTAAGCTTCTGTCACTCTCGCAACCCATCATCTAATAACTACTCCACAATGCATTCCCTTAGGCCCAAATATGGATAAGTGTCATGTAGTCGACGTTCACATGACACCACTAAGGGAATCACAACATACATATCATCAAAATATCGAACACATATCAAGTTCACATGATTACTTGCAACATGATTTCTCCCATGACCTCAAGAACAAAAGTAACTACTCACAAATGATAATCATGCTCAAGATCAGAGGGGTATTAAATAGCATAATGGATCTGAACATATAATCTTCAACCAAATAAACCATATAGTAATCAACTACAAGATGTAATCAACACTACTAGTCACCCACAAGCACCAATCTATAGTTCCGGTAGAAAGATTGAACATAAGAGATGAACTAGGGTTTGAGAAGAGTTGGTGCTGTTGAAGATGTTGATGATGATAGCCCTCCCCAATATGGGAGAGTTGTTGGTGATGTTGATGACGATGATTTCCCCATCCGAGAGGGAAGTTCCCCGGCGGAGTCGCTCTGCCGGAGGGCAAAAGTGCTCTTGCCCAAGTTCCGCCTCGAGATTGCGGCGCTTTGTCCCGAAAGTCCTCTCTCCTTTTTTCTAGGTCAAAATGACTTATATACCAGAAGAGGGGCACCAGAGGTGGGCTTGGGTGAGCACAACCCACCGTGGCGCGCTTGGGCTCCCTGGCTCACCCAGGTGGGTTGTGCCCACCTGGTGGCCCCCTTTGGTACTTATTTTCTCCAGGATTCCTCAAATATTCCATAAAAATTCCTCGTAAAGTTTCATCTCATTTGGAGTTGTGCACAATAGGTATCCTGACGTAGCTTTTTCAGGTCCAGATTTCCAGTTGCCAGAATTCCCCCCTTTGTGTATACCTTGCATATTATGAGAGAAAAAGCATTAGAATTACTCCAAAAAGCATTATTATACAATAAAACAAAATAAAGAACAGTAGGAAAACATGATACAAAATGGATGTATCAACTCCCCCTAGCTTAGGCCTCGCTTGTCCTCAAGCGAAAACCGAATCGCGAAACATGTCCACATGCTTAGAGAGAGAGAGGTATCGATAAAAAAAATACGAACATAGCAGCATCATGTAACTTATTATAACAACAACATACTTTAACATAAAACTTTTATCATATAACTTCTATCATAGGCTTCTCCTGAACAAGTGACAATTCATCACAACATCGAAGTATAAAGCATAAACTCTATTGGAAACCAACAAATTATGTTCTTAGTCAACTTTGTAACTATAATTCGTCATCTTTTCAGGAAAGGTCACATATAGGAGTCTTTAGGCAAGTCCACATACTCAACCATCATTTAGTCTTCTATGATTTCTAATACTCACCGCGTACACATGAGCAAAATGTTTCAACCGGACACATAGAAAGATAGGGGCTTATAGTTTCGCCTCCCAACAAATTCACCTCAAGGGTGATGTCAACAATAATAACTCATGCTACCCATATTCAACTGGATATATGTGCCTAGATATTTACTCACCACATGATGCTTTCCAAGGAGAAAATAAAAAGGAATAGAGAGAAAAACTTTGACTCTTGCATGAAAGTAAATACATAAAAGTAAAAGATAGGCCCTTCGCAGAGGGAAGCAGAGGTTGCCATGCGCTTTTTGTTTGTATGCTCACCCCATTAGTGCAAGAGAACGTCGCGCTATATTGCCCCTTGTGATGGCAACCTTTATTATGCAGTTTGTCGCTTTTATTCTTAACCATCACAAGTTCGCACAACGCTCAATTTTCCCTTACACTAAATGATCTTACACTTTTAGAAGCAATTTTTATTGCCCTTTTTTGCACCAATGACAACTTACTTGAAGGATCTTAATCAATCCATAGGTAGGTATGGTGGACTCTGAAACAAGATTTGGGTTTAAGGGTTTTGGATGCACAAGTAGTATCTCTACTTAGTGCGGAGTTTTTGGCTAGCAAAGATAGGGGCAAGCACCACATGTTGAAGGATCCATGACAATATAACTTCTGTATGGATATGAACAAAAATAATTCATTACGTTGTCTTCCTTGTCCAACGTCAACAATCCTAGCATATAATATTTTGATGGGTGCTCTCAATCACAAAAGATTTCCAGGATAGTGTATTTGCATGTGAATCTTCTCTTCCCTTATTAATATTTTCATGAGTTGCATCATTGACCAATGCTATGTTTATCAACCTACAATAAAATTTTCTACTTATAATTTTCCTTGTGTAATGTCATAACTTACCATAAGATTAGCATATGAACTTTTTCATTTATTTCCTTTATTTTTATTGAAACAAGAAAGTAAATAAGGCAAAACTCAAACTAAACTTTATTATACATCTCACACACGATTGCATAGATTGATCACTAAGCAAACTCTTGGAAAGAAAGGATCGAACTAAACTTTTATTCATCTAAAGAAAAAGATAACCGTGGATCGAACTAAGAAAAGTAAAGGCAAAATATAGTGGAGATGATAAAATATCGGGGCACCTCTCCCAAGCTTGGCGAAAGCCAATGGGAGTGCCCATACCCGATACTCAATTTTCTTTTGGTGATGAAGAAGGATGTGGTGGTGATGAAGTAGAAGTGATCCGCTCCTTAAGGACCAAGAGACTCTCCAATCTTCGGATGACGCTCCGAAGGGAGGTGATGTGCTCCAGATACAAAATATTTTCACGAGTGAGATACTTATTTTGTATATGAACCGTTTCAATGATCCTGAAGGCTACAATCTTAGTGGGAGTAAGATGAGCATAATAAGGTTTAAGGATATCTTCCTCTTCCTCATTGGCATGCAAGGCTTGCTCAACCATCGTCACTTGATCTCTGGTGGCCTCATTGCTCTTGTCCTCCTTGGATGCTCCAACGGGACCCTCCCTCTTCAGCTCGATCTTCTTCAACCAAGCATCCTCTTCCATATGATCAAAGGGAGAAGAAGACATGATGCCTGGCTCAACAGATTTGACAGAAAACAACGAGAAAATAAAACAAGAGATTTCTCCGCGATACGGAGGTCAACAGGTTCGGGAGGTATATAAAGTTTTTTTTATCTTGGTGAGCAAGCATAATGGAAGAAAACGGAGGCCGGAAAGTACCCGTGGTGGGCACAACCCACCGGGGCGCGCCTGGCAAGCCAGGCGTGCCATAGTGTATCGTGCCCACCAGGGACACTTTCCTCGAAGTTTCTTATTTTCCTAATTTTTTAAATATTCCAAAATTTACAAAAAATATTTTTGCGGATTTTTCGGAGTCCATTTACTTACCGTATCACGTACTCCCTTTTTTCACGATTGTGGAGTGTTCTGGAAGGTTTCTTTTATGTGTTCTTTCGGTGTCATAGTTTCGATAATATTGCTTTCAAAATTAATGGGCGTACCCGAGATATAATGTTTTATTCGTTGCCCATTGACAACCTTTGGGTTAGTACCTTCGGAATTATTTATGTTGATAGCTCCGGATCAATAGACCTCCTCAATAACATAGGGTCCTTCCCATTTGGAGAGGATTTTTCCTGCAAAGAATTTGAAACGAGAGTTGTACAAAAGAACATATTCTCCAACTTTGAACTCACGCTTTTGGATTCTTTTGTCATGTCATCTTTTAACTTTTCCTTTAAATAAATTTGCATTTTCATAAGCTTGGGTTCTCCATTCATCTAATGAGCTAACATCAAATAACCTCTTTTCACTAGGAAGTTTGAAATCATAGTTGAGTTCTTTGATTGCCCAATATGCTTTATGTTCTAGCTCAAGAGGCAAATTACAAGCTTTTCTATAAACCATTTTATAAGGAGACATACCCATAGGATTTTTATATGTTGTTCTTTAAGCCCAAAGTGCATCATCTAATTTCTTAGACCAATTCTTTCGGGACCTATTGATAGTCTTTTGTAAGATTAATTTTATTTCTTTATTGCTAAGTTCAACTTGACCACTAGACTGAGGATGATAAGGTGATGCAATTCTATGGTTAACATCATAGTTAGCAAGCATTTTACGGAAATCACTATGAATAAAGTGTGAACCACCACCAGTCATTAAATATCTAGAGACTCCAAACCTTGGGATAATAACTTCCTTAAGCATTTTAATAGAGGTGCTGTGATCAAGACTACTAGTTGGAATAGGTTCTACCCACTTAGTAACATAATCAACAACAACTAAAATATGTGTATACCCATTAGACGAAGGAAAAGATCCCACGAAATCAAATACCCAAATATCAAATGGTTCAACAACAAGTGAATAATTCATAGGCATTTCTTGACACTTACCGATATTACCTATTCTTTGATATTCATCACAAGATGAGACAAACTTACATGCATCCTTGAAGAGAGTAGGCCAATAAAAACCATATTGCAATACCTTATGAGCGGTTCTATCTCCCGCCTGATGCCCTCCATAAGCTTCGAAGTGACATTTCCATAGGATCTGTTCCTGTTCATGCTCGGGTACACAAGTCTAATAATACCAAATAATCCTTCTTTATAAAGATGTGGGTCATCCCAAAAGTAATGTCTTAAATCATAGAAGATTGTTTTCTTTTGGTGGTATGTGAAGCTAGGTGGTATGTATTTAGCAACAATATAATTAGCATAACCAGCATACCAAGGTGTATTATTAGAAACATTTATTGTAGCTAATTGTTCATCACGAAAGCTATCATTAATAGGTTGTGGGTCATCAAGAATATTTTTAAGCCTAGAAAAGTTATCAGCTACGGGGTTCTCTCCTCCTTTCTTATCAGTGATATGCAAATCAAATTCTTGTAACAGAAGAACCCACATAATGAGTCTAGGTTTAGCATCTTTATTTTCCATAAGATATTTAATAGCAGCTTGATCGGTGTGAACAATAACTTTAGAATCAACAATGTAAGATCTGAATTTATCACAAGCAAACACTATTGCTAAGAATTCTTTTTCAGTAGTAGCATAATTTAGTTGAGCACTATCCAGAATTTTACTAGCATAATGGATAACATTCATTTTCTTATCAACTCTTTGTCTTAGAACATCACCAACATCATAATCATTAGCATCACACATGATCTCAAAAGGCAAGTTCCAATCAGGTGGTTGAACAATAGGTGCAGTAATTAAGGATTTCTTTAGTGTTTCGAAGGCTTCCAAACAATCATCATCAAACACAAAAGGAATATCCTTTTGCAAAACCTTTTTAGGAGGCCTAGAAATTTTAGAGAAGTCTTTGATAAACCTCGTATAGAAACCAGCATGACCAAGGAAACTACGAATACCTTTGATATCTTTAGGACATGGCATTTTCTCAATTGCATCAACCTTGGCTTTGTCCACCTCAATGCCTCTTTCAGAAATTTTATGTCCCAAAACAATACCTTCGTTAACCATAAAGTGACACTTCTCCCAATTCAAGACAAGATTTGTTTGTTCACATCTCTGCAAAACTCGATCAAGATTGCTTAAACAATCATCAAAATACTTCCCATAAACAGAAAAGTCATCCATGAAAACCTCAACAATCTTTTCACAGAAATCAGACAATATAGCAGGCATACATCTTTGAAAGGTAGCAGGTGCATTACATAAACCAAAAGGCATACGTCTATAAGCATAAGTTCCAAAAGTACAAGTAAAAGCGGTCTTTTCTTGATCAGGTTGTGAAATAGGTATTTGTGAAAAACCAGAATATCCACCAAGAAAACAAAAAAGTGTGTGCTTAGATAGTGTTTCTAACATTTGATCAATAAAAGGCACAGGGTAATGATCTTTTATATTTGCTTTGTTTAATTTTATAAAATCAATTAACATTCTATAGCCTATGACAATTCTTTGTTGAATAAGTTCATTCTTATCATTAGAACAATAGTAATACCTCCCTTCTTAGGGACACAATGAACATGACTTACCCATCTACTATCAGCTATAGGATAGATTATACCTGCTTCCAGAAGTTTCAATATTTCCGTTCTTACCACTTCTTTCATCTTCGGACTTAACCTATGTTGGTGATCAATAACAGGTTTAGAATCAGGTTCCATATTAATCTTGTGCTGACATAGAGTGGGATTAATGCCCTTAAGATCATCAAGAGTATATCCAATAGCATCTCGGTGCTTCCTTAGAACTTTCAATAATCTTTCTTCTTCATGTTCTGAAAGGTTAGCACTAATAATAACATGATATATATTTTTCTCATCAAGATAAGCATATTTCAAAGTGTCTGGCAATTGTTTTAGTTCAAACACATGATTACCTTTAGGTGGAGGGGGACCTCCTAGAGTTTCAATATGCTAATTGTGTTTAAGCAGAGGTTGTTGTTCAAAAAAGATTCTATCTATTTCATTTGTTTCACGCATATGAAAATCATTTTCATGGTCTAGAAAATATTGTTCTATAGGATCAGTAGGAGGTACAACAATAAAATTAAGACCAATAATTTCATCCTTACTAGGCAAATATTTCTTATGCGGTTGTCTACTATACTTGGAAAAGTTAAATTCATGTGATTCCTCACCGAAGCTAACACTGACATTTTGCTTCTTACAATCTATTTTGGCATTGACGGTGTTCAAGAAAGGTCTACCAAAGATAATGGGACAAAAGTCATCTTGTGGGGAATTGGGGAGCCAAGAACAGGAAAATCAGTAGGGTATTTTATCTTCCCACACAATACTTCAACATCTTTGAGAATCCCAATTGGTGATATAATATCTCTATTGGCAAATTTAGTAGTAACACCTATGTCTTCTATTTTAGAAGGTGCTATTTCATTCTTAATGTCTTCATTTAAGGAAAAAGGAATAGCACTCACACTAGCACCTAGGTCACATAACCCATGATAACAGTGATCTCCTATCTTAACTGAGACAATAGGCATGCCAACAACTGGTCTATGTTTATCTTTTTTATCCGGTTTGGCAATTCTACAAGCTTCATCACAGAATTAAATAACATGCCCATCGATATTATCGACCAACAAATATTTAATCATAGCAACACTAGGTTCAACTCTGATTTGTTCAGCTCGTTTGGGTGTTCTAACATAACTTTTGTTAAGCACAGTTGAAGCTTTAGTATGTTCCTTCATCCTAACAGGGAAAGGTGGTTTTTCAATATAAGCAGTGGGAACAACTGGATCAACATTGTAAATGATAGTTTCTTCTTTAGCTTTTACAGGTTCTTTAATTTCTTCTTTAATAGGTGGGTGATATTTATACCACTTCTCCTTAGGGAGATCAACATGAGTAGCAAAAGATTCACAAAAGGAAGCTACTATCTCAGAGTCAAGTCCATATTTAGTGCTAAAGTTTTGAAAAGCATCGGTATTCATAAAAGATTTAACACAATCAAACTTAGGTTCAATACCTGACTCTTTACCTTCCTCAAGTTCCCAATCTTCAAAGTTGCGTTTAATTCTTTCTAAAACATCCCACTGGAATTCAGTAGTCTTCTTCATAAAAGAACCATTACAAGAAGTATCGAGCATGGATTGATCATTACAAGAATGCCGAGCATAAAAGTTCTGAATAATAATTTCTCATGAGAGCTCATGACCGGGACATGAATATAATATTGACTTAATACTCCCCCAAGCTAGAGCGATACTTTCTCCTTCACGAGGCCAAAAATTATATATATAATTCTGATCACGATGAACTAGATGCATAGGATAATTTTACATTCAAAGATAAAGGGAAAACCTTCTTCTTAGCTTTAAATCTGCAAGCTTAAACAATCCACAGATTTCATGGAGATATATCAAGTGCATATCAGGATGTTCGGTTCCATGTCCTGCATAAGGATTAGCTAGCAGTTGTTCTACCATACTCGAAGGAATTTCATATTCAACATTTTCACTAGGTGAAGTAGGTTGAGGGGAAACTAATTGTGGTTCCGGTCAAGGTGAAGATACCCCGAACAAACCCCTCAAAGGATTGTTTTCCATAGTAGCAAGTGACAATAAATTTCAGCATGTAGTAATAATGTTTCCTTACCAATTTCGACTTACCAAGAGTGCTTCACTACCCGGCAAAGGCACCAAAAAATAGCCTTGATGACCCACAAGTATATGAGGTCAATTGTAGCCTTTCCAATAAGTAAGAGTGTCGAACCCAACGAGGAGCAGAAGGAAATGACAAGTGGTTTTCAGCAAGGTAATGTCTGCAAGTGCTAAAATTGTAAGTAACGGAGTAGTTTGATAGCAAGATAATTTGTAACTAGCAAGTAACGATAGTAGTAACAAAAGTGCAGCAAGGTAGCCCAATCCTTTTGATGCAAAGGACAGGCCAAAATGGTCTCTTATGATAAGCAAAGTGTTCTTGAGGGTACACAGGAATTTCATCTAGTCACTTTCATCATGTTGGATTAATTCATGTTCGCTACTTTGATAACTTGGTATGTGGGTGGACCGGTGCTTAGGTGGTGTTCTTACTTAAACAAACCTCCTACTTATGATTAACCCTCTCACAAGCATCCGCAACTACGAGAAAATTATTAAGAATATATTCTAACCATAGCATTAAACTTTTGGATCCAATCGGTCCCTTACAAAATAGCACATAAACTAGGGTTTAAGCTTCTGTCACTCTCGCAACCCATCATGTAATAACTACTCCACAATGCATTCCCTTAGGCCCAAATATGGTGGAGTGTCATGTAGTCGACGTTCACATGACACCACTAAGGGAGTCACAACATACATATCATCAAAATATCGAACACATATCAAGTTCACATGATTACTTGCAACATGATTGCTCCCGTGACCTCAAGAACAAAAGTAACTACTCACAAATGATAATCATGCTCAAGATCAGAGGGGTATTAAATGGCATAATGGATCTGAACATATAATCTTCCACCAAATAAACCATATAGTAATCAACTACAAGATGTAATCAACACTACTAGTCACCCACAAGCACCAATCTATAGTTACGGTACAAAGATTGAACACAAGAGATGAACTAGGGTTTGAGAGGATTTGGTGCTGTTGAAGATGTTGATAAAGATAGCCCTCCCCAAGATGGGAGAGTTGTTGGTGATGATGATGACGATTATTTCCCCCTCCGGGAGGGAAGTTCCCCCGGTGGAATCGCTCCGCTAGAGGGCAAAAGTGCTCCTGCTCAAGTTTCGCCTCGAGACGGCGATGCTTTGTCCCAAAAGTCTTCTCTCCTTTTATTTAGGTCAAAATGACTTACATACCAGAATAGGGGCACTAGAGGTGGGTCTGGGTGAGCACCACCCACCGGGGTACGCCTGGGCTCCTTGGCTTGCCCTCGTGGGTTGTGCCCACCTGGTGGCTCCCCCTCTGGTACTTATTTGCTCCAGTATTCCTAAAATATTCCATAAAATTCCTCGTAAGGTTTCATCTCATTTGGAGCTGTGCAGAATAGGTAGCCCGACGTAGCTTTTCCAGCTCCAGATTTCCAGCTGCGAGAATTCTCCCCCTTTGTGTATACCTTGCATATTATGAGAGAAAAGGCATTAGAATTACTCAAAAGAATTATTATACAATAAAACAACATAAATAACAGTAGAAAAACATGACGCAAAATGGACGTATCAACATGCAACAAGTAAATGTTAGAAGCTAAGTTGTGATTGCAAAAATGGTGTAAATACAACTACCTACGTTCCTAAGTACAAGTATGTTTAGAGATTTCTATATGAACTACATAGAGATGTATATAGACATAATTTATATTAGAATGTAGATTCACTCATTTTGCTCCATATGTACTCTATATTGGAATCTCTAAAAATACTTATATTTAGGAACACATTGTCTATAAGACATGGGATGCAGCCAACCTCGATGGCAAACAACAACTTTAACCATTGTATCCATGCATAAGTACATGGAATGGCAATGTTAACTACAACAGGTTTAACATCCACCAAAAATAGAAAATGGTAATAAAATGACAACATGTGTAGTGATATCTTCATTGCAAAAGAGTAGCATGGTAGGAAGGGACGCATTAGAAAATGGATATAATTTTTTACTACAACAGGCATGTTTCACTATATACAACCTTATAGCCATTGAAACTGGTACTGAACTACTGATAGAAATGAAATTGACAGAGTTAAACATCACAAGGAAGGTCCTGCTAGAGCAAAGAATGACCTTGTTGTCTATAAAAGGTAGGGAAAATAGATAAGACGGGTTAGGCGATGTTTACTAACATGCTTAATACATCAACCGTACAAAACATGGCCATTACAACTGGTATTGGTAAGATTCAAGTGGTGATTTCATACTTGGTATGTCCCGAGGGGTAGTTGCTGGCGCACTTCATATGGGCAAGAGCCCGACCCAAGTGTGCCGTAGTGAAGGCGAGGTGTTCCTCCGGGTAGGAGTGCGGCTCAGTGCCACTGACATGTGTACCTACAAGAAGCAAGTAATTGTTAGAAGTTTAACTGCAATTGCACAAATGATGTAAAATATAGTAGACATGGGATGTAGCTAACCTCAACGGCAAAGAACAACATCGCCCGTTATGGCCATGCGTAAGTACATGGAAAGGCATGTTAACTACAATAGGGTTAGCATCCACCAAAAATAGCAAATGGAAATAAAACAACAACATCTCTGGTATATCTTCATTATGGAGAGTAGGACGGATGCAAAGGGACATATTAAAAAATGGATACAAATGTTAATTGCCATTGGCTTAACAACAAGTAAAAGTCATGTTTTGTAAGTTTGTAGCTGATATTGGTGAAATTTAGATAGACAATTCATACTTGAACATCATACAGTGTGCAATACTGAAAATAACAAGGTACATTTAACTACAGACAACCTAGTATAGCCAATGAAAATGGTACTGATAAAAATGCAATTGATAGAGTTAAACAACACAAGGCAAGTGTTGCCATAGCAGAGAATGGCCCTTTTGCCTATAAAAGGTAGGGAAAATAGCTAAGACATGTTAGGCATGTTTACTACAACATGCTAATGCATACAAAACATAGCCATTGCAAGTGGTATTGGTAAGATTGAACTGGTTAGTTCATACTTGGTAATTCCTAGGGGGTAGTTGCTGGGGCACTTCAACTTGGCCAGAGCCAGCCTTAGTCAGCTGCGGCGGAGGCGAGGTGTTCCTCCTGGTCGAAGCATGGATCAGTGTAGCTGGCATGTGTACCTGCAGGCAACCAATAAATGATAGAAGTTAAACTTCAATTGCACAAATGATGGGAAATACTGTAAGACACGTGGTGCAGCTAACCTCGACGTGAAACAACAGCGCCGCCCGTTATGTCCCTCCGTAAGTACATGGAAAGGCATGTTAAGTAGAACAGGGTTAACATCCATAAAAATAGCAAATGGAAATAAATGTAAGCATCTCTAGTGATATCTTCATTGCGGAGAGTGACACGGTAGCAAAGGGACAGATTAAAAAAATGCATACAATTGTTCATTACAACAGGCTTAACAACATCCTGAGTCATGTATTGTATGTTTGTTGTTGGTATTGGTGAAATTGAGATAGATAGTTAATACTTGAACATCACATAGTGTGCTGTACGGAAATAAACAAGGCATGAACATGCTTAATAGATCAACCGTACAGAACATAGCCATTGCAACTGGTATTGGTAAGATTGAGCTGGTCAGATCATACTTGGTAAGTCCTGGGGGTAGTCGATGGGGCACTTCATCTGTGCCAAAGCTTGCACCAAGTCGGCAGCGGCGGAGGCGATGTGTTCATTCGGGTTGACATGCATAGCGGCCAACGCGCCTTCGACTGCCATCAGCTCCTAGACCTCCACATGATATGTAGGGAAATGGGGATTTGTAGGCATGAGGATGTTTCGTAGGTGACATTTAAGCAACCAGGACATGGCTGTAATATAGATCGGTGGGTTACCTGACTAGATCGATGATGCTTGGGAAGAAAATAGATGTGGTTGAAGTTGTGGTTGCGGTGACGGTTTGAGATGCCGGGAGGGGGGGAGATATTGCGGAAATATGATGGGTCGGGATGTGGAAGGAGGAATAAATTATGAAATGGCGTGCCTAATGAAAATTTTGCTCCTATCTTGAAACTTGGGCGGGGGAAACACACAACGCAAACAACATTTGAGAGACCTCCAGGGCGGAGTTGCCGGACAGACGTACAGTGCAGAGTTTTTTAAGAACTTAAGAACAAATGACGCCGGAAATTTTTGGCTTCCCTTACAATCTTGGTCAATCATTATCACACAAGGTTCATCTCCGTCGTGTCACATCCCTAACCCTTAAGAAAGATAGCATTGTGCTCATGTCTTCTTTGCAATTGCATCTAAGAAGTTTCAATAAAAACAACAAAGTGGCAAAGGAAAAACTCAAAACCCTAGCCACCATTACAATTAAAGGAAATCCCAAACTAGTTCAAAATCAATGAACCCAAAATGGCCTCAAGAAATGTTCAAACTTTCTGATAAATCATGAAAGTAAATGAGCATTGGAGAAAACTATTTTCTTGACACTTTAAGCTTTTTGGAATGAATGCAAAAGCCACTGGTTTCAAATTTAAAATTTGAAATCAGAAACTATAATTTTCCAAAAATGTTGAAAACCATGGAAATGAGTGGGGATATTATAACAAATATTTCACGAGGTCTAAAATAGTTTTTAGTTTTTGTTTTGGAGCTGAATTAATTAGCAAAACAATAATTAGCAAAATAGAAAAACAAAAACAGTGGAAATGGAAAAAAACTTACCTGCGCCCAAGCCTGGCCCGGCACATCTCCCCGCTCGTCCCCTCCCTCGCGCCAGTAGGCAGCAGGAGGTGGCCGCCGCCCCCTCCAGCGCGGCCACGCACCTGCGTGCCTGCCTGGCCGCCGCCTCGCGCTGGCGACGACGGGGATAAGCTCCCCGGAGCCTCCCCTATCCATTCCCCGCCTCGGTTCTCCTCCTCCTCCCGGATCTCCTCCTCCTCCTTGCTGCCGCCATTAGAGCCAAGCTCGAGCTCGAGCTTCCCGTGCCCCTGGCCATAGGATCCCCTCCCAGAGCACGCCATTAGCTCCGCCTCATCGCCCTGGTCGTCTCTGCAGAAGCCGAAGCTTCCTCGAGCCCTGCAACGCCCGCAACGCCGTCGTCTTCCACCTCCGGCCGCCGGACCTCTCCCGTCGATTTGTCGCCCCCAGGCCTTCCCCGAGCCGTCTAAGCTCTGCTCTGCACTCCCCGTGACCATGCGGTCGTTTCCCCTAAGTTTCCCCCGTCGATTCCCTCCTCTAGCTCTAGTTTCACCGGAGCCCGACGAGGACCGCCGCTGCCGCTCGTCGCCGGTAGCCCTCCGATGATCAGCTCGTCCTTCCGAGGGCACCAGCAGCTCCAGGACGACGCGTAGATGCCGTAGCGGCTAAGAACCGAGCGTAGATCCCCCTAATTCAAAAACCCCGATGGCGCCCGAGCTTCGGCCGCTGCTCCGGCTCGTCGCCGACGCCTTTTCCGGCGACCCTAGCCTCCCCAGATGGTCCTGCCAGATCGGCCACTTCGCGAGCATGCTGTAGCTGCCAACTGCGTGCGTTTTAGTGCTGTGCAGCGCCGTCTAGGTCGCGTCCGGCGAGCCCTCCGCCGCGGGTCTGGTCGCCGGTGACCACCCTCCGGTGGCCGTCGACGTGGCCGACCATTAGGGCGTAATCGCCCTCCCCTCAGTCGCTACTAGAGGGCCCCACGCCTGGTCAAACCCCAATTAGGGGCTGGTCAGCGCGGGATTAGCCCAGAGAGGCTGACCAGTGGGCCCCCCCCTGTCAGGTTTGACCTGAACAAGTCGGCTGACCTGCTGACGTCAGCTTGATGCAATAAATAGAATTTCCAGTTTAAAACTAATTCCAGTAAATTGCTAAAACTTGTAAAAATCATAGAAATTAATCTGTAACTCCAATGAAAATAATTTATATATGAAAAAGTATCAGAAAAATTCAAGGATTCTGATTATGCTATTTTCAACCATGTTTGAAAAAGTTACAGAACCCTAAATTGTGAAATAAGGAATAATTCAATTCTTTTAATCACTTTATAAATGGAATTTGCAAAAATATTCAAATTTCATCATAAATGCAATGATCACACACTGCTCTAATTACAAATCAGTATCATAACATGACATTTCATGCATCTTAACATCAAGTTGAACCGAGCATCAGGTCGAATCAATTAAACCGGTATCCGAGAATACCTGTTTGAATTGCTATTCGAATGTGATTCAAATCAACTCTAAACCTATTACATGTTGAAAATAATAACTTATCACCTTGCATTCTCATGCCATGCTCATGCATCATTTTGAGTGCATATGATTGTTATTGAATGTTGCCTTTCATTTCGGTAGGCTCCGCACCCCCGGATTCCACCGAATATCCGTCTGACGGATATCGTTCCTCCTCTGAGCAACAAGGCAAGCAACCCATTTGATCATCCCGATAAACCCCATGTTCTTGCTCCTGCACCTATTTATTGCATTTAAGATCAAATGCTTCAACTGCTTTTCCCACGATAGTTGAACCCACTTCCTTTGCATGACTTAACCTTGTCACAGTAAATAGCCGAACCTTGCAACCTAGCATACCTGGTAGTTGCTTGAGCTATGATGTGCCTTATCCTCCTATGCATGCTATGCTTAGAGTTGTGTATGGTCTGTCATCTGGGAGATGAACAGAAATGTGGAATGTGCTCGGTGAGCAAAGGTTGTGTGTTGAACTTGATTTGGTAAAGGTACCGGTCAAAGGCTGTGTAGGAGTACATGGCGGGTTGTTTCATTGGAACCGTCCTTAGGAACTGAGTTCCGTGTATGTAATCCAAGACTAGATACTACCACATGCTGGGACCTGAAATATGACCCCGCTTGGCCTATTAATCGCGTAGTACTCGGTCCAGGAGTTGCAAGTAGTTTCTGGTGTTTATAGTAATGCTGGAGGCCGTGCATGGTGCTGACCTGAGAGGTGGGCCGTGATGCGGTAGGCAGTGGCACGGTGTACCAAGTGGCACCCGGATGGTGGGCTTGGGAACCCTGCGCACATCGTTTGAGGCCGCGGCGGAAACCCCGGCCGGACTTCCGTACGGGTTACTCTCAAATAGGCGATAAACCTGGACTAGGTACTAGTGTGGTTAACGGTCGTGGCCGACTCCCTCGCTGGGCTTCCGCTTGAAGGTTGCCGAGGTGCATGACGTGCACATGGCGATAAGTGGCGAAAGCGTGTGTGACGAAGTACACCCCTGCAGGGTTATGATCTATTCGAATAGCCGCGTCCGCGGATATGGACTACTTGGAGACATATGTTGTTCATAGATAACTTCAATGGCTACTCATAAAATTGTCAAGATAAGCGTGAGTGTCGTGGACGGCATTTCCGTATGGAGACGGAATGATTCCACAATAGTGTATTGTTGTGGTGTTAGTGGACTCGTGTGCGAGAAATCAAGTTGTCAAAACTAATTTCAAAATGCAAGTTGTCTAGCCACGAGTCAAATGCTGGCTTCCCGCATGAAACCCCACAATACCTTTTGATACCTTGCATAAGTAGTTAGTTCTCCTAAAGTCTTTCTGAGTACCTTCGTACTCATGTTTGCTTAATAAATGTTGCAGAGGTTGATAATGACCCTAATGGAGGGTTCTTCGTAGACATCGACGACGATGAGTAGCTGGTGTCCCAGCTATGATCTGGCCCTACGTCGGCTCTGTAGTATAGTCAGGCCATGTGCCTTCTAGCTGCACTGTCTGTACCCAGACAGTTTATAACTCTTCCGCTGGCTTGTATTGTATGACTGCTATTATGGGTCGTGAGACCCTTAATGTGTAATATTATGTGTGTGGCTCTTCCGAGCCTCTTAAATAAAGCTTGTATGTTTATGGTTATGTTGTGATGCCATCTATGTATCTATACATATCGGTATGCCATGCGTACGTGTGTCTTACCTGGTATGTATGGGGTTCGAATACCTAGTCGTGAACTTTAGTAGCACTCGTTACAAGGAAATGCCCCTTTGTGCTCCAATGAGCCTTGGTAGTTCGCTACTGCTCCGGACACATTGGTTGACCGGCATGTGTCCTTCTTAGCTGCTGTGTCTGTCCCCTTTGGGGAAATGTCATGCGATGTAATGGAGTCCTTGTAGCTTGCTACGACTCGTCTACATTCGCCGATGACCGACACCTGCTTTGTTGGGTCATGTATGCCTGTCCTTGTGCGGTACTGCCACTTTGGTTTATGACTAGACATGTCGATCCGGGTTCTTTGACATTGGATTGCTAGCGATACTATCGCATACGTGAGTCAAAAGACGCAAACGGTCCCGGCTAAGGTAAGGCTGCAGCCGTGGAGTTAACCGTGCGTGAGACCACAAAGGGATGCGATGTGTTACAGGCTAGATTCCTATGGCTTAGGATCGGGGTCCCGACAACGTTGGTATCAGAGCCTGACTGACTGTAGGATTACTAAGCCAAACTGGTCGAAGTTGAGTCTAGAATTGCTTTAGTTATATGTAAGGGAATTGTTTGTGGAAGGGAACGTAAGACTCTTGTTCTCTTCTCAAGTTATTCTATTCTGGTCATCCTCGTCTTTTCTGCGGGAATTAAGGACTAGGTTACTCATCTTCTCCTAGGCTCGTGCTTCCGATCGGTAGCTTATAGGACTACGGGTTGAGAGATATTGGGTTCCTTTTATCCCTAGGAAGCAGGAAGTAAGTTTGATGATCAGAGAGTTGAACTTGATAGTTGAGTGGTGACGCTATTTCATTTTTGGGTTGTCTCAAAATTTGTTTTGAGCATTTACAGCCGTTATGGTGCCCAATTTTGCATTCAGAGCTTTAATGCTTTTGCATTACTCTCTATTTACAGATGCCTGGCCGTCCTTCTCGTCAGGTGGTACGTCTGACCAGGTGCATTGATGTGCCGGGTCATACGGCCATGCTGGTCAGGGTGATGTCGGTGTGCGGTTACCGCTGGTACCCCGAGTACACAATGGAGGAACAGTACCGGGACTTCAACCAGAGCCATTACATCTGCACTGTTAGGTTATTCCCAGACTACCCTGGAGCTGAGAAGCCAATCCATTGGTCCTATGGGTTGGGGTCACCGTTGACATGGCAGTACAAGATGCTGCCTATTCAATGCTGACTATTATGAGAGCGAGACATGCACTGCTGCAGAATTCAGAGTTCTGCTATGTTCCTGCCTCTCAGTCTGGTGAAGAGGGATACCTCAGTGGAGTCTATTTTGATTCTTCTATGGAGGATAAACTTCTGCAGACCACTGTTGAGATGCTAGAGAACAGAGACAAGGATGCTCGTGCTCTCCGCATGGAGCTTTATGCTACCCGTGCCTGTCTGTGGACAGCTTTGATGCAGCTGGCACCGGTAGTCCAGACAGGGTATGGAGAGATGGAGATGCTGAACCCTGTTAGGACCCATCTTCCGGCCCACGTTGACTGGCCAGCTATAGGAGGAGTCACACCTCTTCGGGGACCCCTCTTACCACCAGTCAGGGGACCAAGGCCACATCCGTGTCCTTATGGATCCCAGGGATCTGAGGCTAGAGTGTTTCCTGATCCGCAGGTTGAGCTTCTAGGTCATGGAGATAATCTCTATGAGATGTTCTATGCGGATGCCTGAGCTGTGAGCGGAAGGATAGTATGGTAGTAGCCGTACATTCACAGTCCTGCGTGACTTGTAAAGTATGGTAGTAATGTGAAATGAATTCCGGAGGCCTAGATAAATAATGTATAGGAAGCTTGTAAGCCTCTGATGAGTAGTTTCACAATTTCAGTAGTTTGCTCTTCGGTTAGGGTTGTACTGAACTATGTAAGGGTGTGTATGAACCATGGTGTATATATAGCAGTTGCTTATTACCATGCTGTTCAGATATTCATTTCCACATTCCGTGTGTTCAGTACATTCTTGATCCATAGCTAGTATTGATATGATATTGGTCTAAGCTATGAGTTTGTTTGTCAGGATGGTGTTCACCGGGTTGAACCGTGCCCCTGCTCATGAGCAAGGTGAGGGTAGTCAAGCGTTGCAGGAAGACCTGCCTCACCCACCTTCTCTGGTAGAAGTGATGCTTGAGGCAGAAAGAAATAAAAGGGAGACCAACCGACTGCTAGAGCGTATTGAGCAGAATATGGCTCGACAGCCTAGGATTGCTGCAGTGTCCCTCAATGACTTTGTGAAGCTGAATCCTCCAAAGTTTCATCATTCGGTCGATCCCCTCGACGCTGATGATTGGCTCTGCAGCATCTCACGTAAGATTCGCTCTGCAAATGTGTCTGATGCCGACAAGGTGACCTTCGCGACGTATTTCCTGGAGGGACCCGCCAATCTGTGGTGGGAGAATGTTGAAGCTATGCGTCCCGCTGAACCAGTGCCCACATGGGCACACTTCAGTGCAGCTTTTCGTCTGCACCATATTCCAGAGGGCCTGATGGACAGAAAGAGAGAGGAGTTCTGTGCCTTCACTCAGGGCAAGTTGTCTGTGGATGCCTATAGCCGTGGGTTCGGTAACCTCGCCCGTTATGCAACAGAGGAGGTGTCTACTGACGCCAAGAAGCAAGCAAGATTCCGTAAGGGTCTGAGCCCTGAGCTCCGTCGTGATCTGCGCCTCCATGAGTGTGCAAGCTTTCAAGCCCTAGTCAACAAGGCGATCAGTGCCGAGACTGGTCATACTGACTTCGAAGCCACAAGGAAGCACTCCCGTGACTTTGGCTCATCTGCTGGTTCCGCGTTTCCAAAACGCAGGCTGTGGGTTCCAAACAGTTCTATGCCGCCAAGATACACTACGAGGCCATCCTACATGGCGCCTCAGACGAATCAGGCCAACCCTCCAGCAAAAGCTTATGGTGGTCCAACTAGCAATGCTGCACCACGTGCCAACCAGGTGATATGCTACAAGTGTGGAGAACCAGGGAATTACTCCCCGTGAGTGTCCTCAGAATGTGGGTGCCAAGCAACCCGGAAAGTCCGTCGGGCAAGCCAAGTCGGGCAAAGCGTTCTACGTGAAGCCAACTCCTGCACGTGGCCGTGTGAACTATGTGTCAGCAGAAGAAGCTGTAGAGGATCCCGACGTCATGCTGGGTATGCTTCTTGTTAATCATCACCCAGCGTCCGTTCTCTTTGACACTGGGTCTTCTCATTCCTTCATTTCAGAAAGTTATGCACAGTTGCATAACATGTCTTTTTGTGATATGCCAATCCCATTGGTTGTCCAAACCCCTCGTAGTAAATGGCAAACCTCTAGGATAACCTATGATAATGAAATTCTAGTAGACAGGCTAGTTTTTCTAGCCTCATTGATAGCATTGAAATCTTTGGATATTAATATCATCTTGGGCATGGACTGGATGTCAGCTCACTATGCCAATATTGATACTCACTCTAGAAATGTCCAGCTTACCCATCCCTCGGGTGAGATAGTAAATGTCTCTACTTGAGTTGCCAAATGCCAACTCTATTCCCTAAATGCCAACCCTCTTCCGGAACTTGAAGACATTCCGGTGGTCCGTGACTTCCCGGATGTTTTTCCAGAGGAACTGCCAGGAATTCCACCTGACGGAGATGTAGAGTTTGTGATAGATCTTGTTCCGGGAACTGTTCCAATAGCCAGAAGACCTTATAAGATGGCACCCCTAGAGCTAGCCAAACTTAAGAAGCAATTAGATGAGGCCTTGAGCAAGGGTTTCATTCGTCCTAGCTCTTCTCCTTGGGCTTGTCCCGTCCTCTTCGTCAAGAAGAAAGACGGAACGAATCGGATGGTTGTAGATTACCGACCAGTTAATCTGGTCACCATTAAGAACAAGTATCCGCTCCCTAGGATCAACGATCTGTACGATCAGGTCGCTGGATCCTCAGTCTTCTCCAAATTGGATTTGAGGGTTGGATACCATCAAATCAAGATTAAGAACGGGGACATTCCAAAAACGGCTTTTGTTACTCGTTATGGCCAGTATGAGTACACCGTTATGTCCTTTGGTTTAACCAATGCCCCAGCCACCTTCTCTCGGCTGATGAATTCAATCTTTATGGAGTATTTGGATAAATTCGTCATAGTATACCTCGATGATATTCTCATCTACTCAAAGAATGAACAAGAACATGCCGAGCATCTAAGGCTGGTATTGATGAAACTTCGAGAGCATCGCCTTTATGCCAAAATTTCAAAATGTGAATTCTGGTTACCAGAAGTGACCTATCTAGGCCACGTAATCTCTGGTAAGGGTATTGCTGTCAATACCGAGAGAGTTCAAGCTGTCCTTGATTGGACTCAACCTGAATCGGTTAAGCAAGTTAGGAGTTTTCTTGGTCTAGCGAGCTATTGTCGCCGCTTCGTCGAGAATTTCTCCAAGGTTGCAAAGCCTCTAACTGAACTCCTCAAGAAGGATAAAAAGTTCGAGTGGACACCACAGTGTGAGCATAGTTTTCAGGAAGTGAAAAGACGCCTGACTTCCGCACCTGTGTTGCTACCACCAGATTTTTCTAAGGACTTTGTTATCTATTGCGATGCCTCGCGACAAGGATTAGGTTGCATTCTCATGCAAGATCGTCATGTGATCGCATACGCATCTCGACAGTTGCGTCCACATGAGGATAATTATCCCACACATGACCTTGAGCTTGCAGCTGTTGTCCATGCACTAAAAACCTGGCGACATTACCTTTTGGGTAATCGTTGCGAAATATTCACTGATCACCAAAGTCTGAAGTATATCTTCACCCAGCCGGATTTGAATCTCAGGCAAAGACGGTGGGTTGAGTTGATCTTGGATTACGACTTAGGGATAACTTACACCCCGGGGAAGGCCAATGTTATGGCCGATGCACTAAGTCGTAAATCTTATTGTAAAAATTTGATGCTACAACAAGGTCAACCACATCTCCATGAGGACTTTCGGAAGTTGAATCTTCATATTGTTCCTCAAGGATTCCTTTCTACCCTGGTGGCGAAGCCTACTCTTAAGGATCAAATTATAACTGGCCAAAAGCGTGACAAGGGTATATCACGGATCAAGGAGAATATTTTTTGCGGAAACGCTAAAGAATTTTCCATGAATGATCAAGGTGTTGTGTTCTTCCAGAATCATTTAGTGGTTCCTAAGAACCCACATCTAAGGAAGTTAATCCTTAAGGAGGCTCATGATTCTCCTCTCACCATTCATCCCGGTAGTACTAAGATGTATCAGGACCTACGCCAGAGGTTCTGGTGGACTAGGATGAAGAGAGAAATTGCTGAGTTTGTTGCTAACTGCGACATTTGTCGTAGAGTTAAGGCAGAACATCAAAGGCCTGCTGGCACCCTTCAACCTTTATCTATTCCTGAATGGAAATGGGATAAAGTTAGCATGGATTTCACTACCGGATTTCCCAAGACCATGAAAGGAAATAATGCTATCTTTGTGGTCATTGACCGTCTTTCCAAAGTGGCTCATTTTCTTCCTATTCGTGAGAGTATAACAGCTAGCCAGCTAGCAGAGTTATATATCTCTCGAATAGTGTCTCTTCATGGTGTTCCCCTGGAAATTAACTCGGACCGTGGAAGTATCTTTACTTCTCGCTTCTGGGAAAGTTTTCAGAATGCCATGGGGACTCACTTATCTTTTAGCACTGCTTTCCATCCTCAATCAAGTGGTCAAGTACAAAGAGTGAATCAAATCTTAGAAGATATGCTCCGAGCTTGTGTTATTTCGTTCGGTATGAATTGGGAGAAGTGCCTTCCATTCGCTGAATTCGCTTATAACAATAGTTATCAATCAAGCTTGGGCAAAGCCCCTTTTGAAGTTCTCTATGGACGAAGATGTCGAACCCCTCTTAATTGGTCAGAAACCGGAGAGAGGCAACTCTTTGGCCCGGATATGATCCAGGATGCAGAAGAGCAGGTTCGCATTATTCGTGAAAAGTTGAAAACAGCCCAGTCTCGTCAAAAGAGCCAATATGATCGTCATCATAAGGCTGTCATCTTTGAAGTTGACGAGAAGGCTTACCTTCGGGTTACACCTTTGAAGGGTACCCATCGATTCGGTATCAAGGGCAAATTGGCTCCTCGTTACATTGGTCCTTTTCGCATTCTTGCCAAACGAGGAGAAGTTGCCTACGAGTTGGAACTTCCTCCGCATCTTTCCAAGGTTCATGATGTTTTCCACGTCTCGCAACTCAGGCGTTGCTTTTCGGATCCTATCCGTGAAGTAGACCACGAAACGCTTGATCTACAAGATAACCTTTCTTACCGAGAATACCCCGTGCGTATTCTTGATCAAGCTGAGCGTACCACTCGACGTCGAAACCTCAAGTTTCTTAAAGTTCAATGGTCAAATCATTCTGAAAAGGAGGCAACTTGGGAAAGAGAGGATCGTCTCCGACTTGAGTATCCTGCGTTATTCCCGACGACTTCTAAATCTCGGGACGAGATTCTTTTGAGTTGGGGTGAGTTGTCACATCCCTAACCCTTAAGCAAGATAGCATTGTGCTCATGTCTTCTTTGCATTTGCATCTAAGAAGTTTCAATAAAAACAACAAAGTGGCAAAGGAAAAACTCAAAACCCTAGCCACCATTTCAATTAAAGGAAATCCCAAACTAGTTCAAAATCAATGAACCCAAAATGGCCTCAAGAAATGTTCAAACTTTCTGATAAATCATGAAAGTAAATGAGCATTGGAGACTTTAAGCTTTTTGGAATGAATACAAAAGCCACTGGTTTCAAATTTAAAATTTGAAATCAGGAACTATAATTTTCCAAAAATGTTGAAAACCATGGAAATGAGTGGGGATATTATAACAAATATTTCAGGAGGTCTAAAATAGTTTTTACTTTTTTTTGGAGCTGAATTAATTAGAAAAACAATAATTAGCAAAACAGAAAAACAAAAACACAGGAAATGGAAAAAAACTTACCTGTCGCCCAAGCCTGGCCCGGCCCATCTCCCCGCTCGTCCCCTCCCTCGCGCCAGTAGGCCGGAGGAGGTGGCCGCCGCCCCCTCCGGCGCGGCCACGCACCTGCGTGCCTGCCTGGCCGCCGCCTCGCGCTCGCGACGACGGGGATAAGCTCCCCAGAGCCTCCCCTATCCATTCCCCGCCTCGATTCTCCTCCTCCTCCCGGATCTCCTCCTCCTCCTTGCTGCCGCCATTAGAGCCGAGCTCGAGCTCGAGCTGCCTGTGCCCCTGGCCATAGGATCCCCTCCCAGAGCACGCCATTAGCTCCGCCTCGTCGCCCTGGTCGTCTCTGCAGAAGCCGAAGCTTCCTCGAGCCCTGCAATGCCCGCAACGCCATCGTCTTCCACCTCCGGCCGCCGAACCTCTCCCGTCGATTTGTCGCCCCCAGGCCTTCCCCGAGCCGTCTAAGCTCTGCTCTGCACTCCCCGTGAGCATGCGGTCGTTTCCCCTAAGTTTCCCCCGTCGATTCCCTCCTCTAGCTCTAGTTTCACCGGAGCCCGACGAGGACCGCCGCTGCCGCTCGTCGCCGGTAGCCCTCCGATGATCAGCTCGTCCTTCCGAGGGCACCAGCAGCTCCAGGACGACGCGTAGATGCCGTAGCAGCTAAGAACCGAGCGTAGATCCCCCTAATTCAAAAACCCCGATGGCGCCCGAGCTTCGACCGCCGCTCCGGCTCGTCGCCGACGCCTTTTCCGGCGACCCTAGCCTCCCCAGATGGTCCTGCCAGATCGGCCACTTCGCGAGCATGCTGTAGCTGCCAAGCGCGTGCATTTTGGTGCTGTGCAGCGCCGTCTAGGTCGCCTCCGGCGAGCCCTCGGCCGCGGGTCTGGTCGCCGGCGACCACCCTTCGGTGGCCGTCGATGTGGCCGACCATTAGGGCGTAATCGCCCTCCCCTCAGTCGCTGCCAGAGGGCCCCACGCCTGGTCAAACCCCAACTAGGGGCTGGTCAGCGCGGGATTAGCCCAGAGAGGCTGACTAGTGGGGCCCCCCTGTCAGGTTTGACCTGAACAGGTCGGCTGACCTGCTGACGTCAGCGTGATGCAATAAATAGAATTTCCAGTTTAAAACTCATTCCAGTAAATTGCTAAAACTTGTAAAAATCAAAGAAATTAATCTGTAACTCCAATGAAAATAATTTATATATGAAAAAGTATCAGAAAAATTCAAGGATTCTGATTATGCTATTTTCAACCATGTTTGAAACAGTTACAGAACCCTAAATTGTCAAATAAGGAATAATTCAATTCTTTTAATCACTTTATAAATGGAATTTGCAAAAATATTCAAATTTCATTATAAATGCAATGATCACACACTGCCCTAATTACAAATCAGTATCATAACATGACATTTCATGCATGTTAACATCAAGTTGAACCGAGCATCAGGTCGAATCAATTAAACCGGTATCCGAGAATACCCGTTTGAATTGCTATTCGAATGTGATTCAAATCAACTCTAAACCTATTACATGTTGAAAATAATAACATATCACCTTGCATTCTCATGCCATGCTCATGCATCATTTTGAGTGCATATGATTGTTATTGAATGTTGCCTTTCATTTCGGTAGGCTCCGCACCCCCGGATTCCACCGAATATCCGTCTGACAGATATCGTTCCTCCTCTGAGCAACAAGGCAAGCAACCCTTTTGATCATCCCAATAAACCCCATGTTCTTGCTCCTGCACCTATTTATTGTATTTAAGATCTAATGCTTCAACTGCTTTTGCCACGATAGTTGAACCCACTTCCTTTGCATGACTTAACCTTGTCACAGTAAATAGTCGAACCTTGCAACCTAGCATACCTGGTAGTTGCTTGAGCTATGATGTGCCTTATCCTGCTATGCATGCTATGCTTAGAGTTGTGTATGGTCTGTCATCTGGGAGATGAACAGAAATGTGGAATGTGTTCGGTGAGCAAAGGTTGTGTGTTGAACTTGATTTGGTAAAGGTACCGGTGAAAGGCTGTGTAGGAGTACATGGTGGGTTGTTTCATTGGAACCGTCCTTAGGAACTGAGTTCCGTGTATGTAATCCAAGACTAGATACTACCACATGCTGGGCCCTGATTTATGACCCCGCTCGGCCTATTAATCGCGTAGTACTCGGTCCAAGAGTTGCAAGTAGTTTCTGGTGTTTATAGTAATGCTGGAGGCCGTGCATGGTGCTGACCTGAGAGGTGGGCCGTGATGCGGTAGGCAGTGGCACGGTGTACCAAGTGGCACCCGGATGGTGGGCTTGGGAACCCTGCGCACATCGTTTGAGGCCGTGGCGGAAACCCCGGCCGGACATCCGTACGGGTTACTCTCAGATAGGCGATAAACCTGGACTAGGTACTAGTGTGGTTAACGGTCGTGGCCGACTCCCTCGCTGGGCTTCCGCTTGAAGGTTGCCGAGGTGCATGACGTGCACATGGCGATAAGTGGCGAAAGCGTGTGTGACGAAGTACACCCCTGCAGGGTTATGATCTATTCGAATAGCCGCGTCCGCGGATATGGACTACTTGGAGACATATGTTGTTCATAGATAACTTCAATGGCTACTCATAAAATTGTCAAGATAAGCGTGAGTGTCATGGACGGCATTTCCGTATGGAGACGGAATGATTCCACGATAGTGTATTGTTGTGGTGTTAGTGGACTCGTGTGCGAGAAATCAAGTTGTCAAAACTAATTTCAAAATGCAAGTTGTCTAGCCACGAGTCAAATGCTGGCTTCCCGCATGAAACCCCACAATACCTTTTGATACCTTGCATAAGTAGTTAGTTCTCCTAAAGTCTTGCTGAGTACCTTCGTACTCATGTTTGCTTAATAAATGTTGCAGAGGTTGCTAATGACCCTAATGGAGGGTTCCTCGTAGACATCGACGACGACGAGTAGCTGGTGTCCCAGCTACGATCTGGCCCTACGTCGGCTCTGTAGTATAGTCAGGCCATGTGCCTTCTAGCTGCACTGTCTGTACCCAGACAGTTTATAACTCTTCCGCTGGCTTGTATTGTATGACTGCTATTATGGGTCGTGAGACCCTTAATGTGTAATATTATGTGTGTGGCTCTTCCGAGCCTCTTAAATAAAGCTTGTATGTTTATGGTTATGTTGTGATGCCATCGATGTATCTATACATATCGGTATGCCATGTGTACGTGTGTCTTACCTGGTATGTATGGGGTTCAAATACCTAGTCGTGAACTTTAGTAGCACTCCTTACAAGGAAATGCCCCTTTGTGCTCCAATGAGCCTTGGTAGTTCGCTACTGCTCCGGACACATTGGTTGACCGGCATGTGTCCTTCTTAGCTGCTGTGTCTGTCCCCTTTGGGGAAATGTCACGCGATGTAATGGAGTCCTTGTAGCTTGCTACGAGTCGTCTACATTCGCCGATGACCGACACCTGCTTTGTTGGGTCATGTATGCCTGTCCTTGTGCGGTACTGCCACTTTGGTTTATGACTAGACATGTCGATCCGGGTTCTTTGACATTGGATTGCTAGCGATACTATCGCATACGTGAGTCAAAAGACGCAAACGGTCCCGGCTAAGGTAAGGCTGCAGCCGTGGAGTTAACCGTGCGTGAGACCACAAAGGGATGCGATGTCTTACATGCTAGATTCCTATGGCTTAGGATCGGGGTCCCGACACGTCGCCTCCGGAAAGAGTGTGTGCTGACCGTATTGTGTGTTGCGTTATGATTGGCCAGAACCCCAGCCACGCGGATCATGCATGTGCACCATAGGATGCACCATGATCGAACAAAAACCAACGTCCCTTGCACCACACACGCGCATATGTACCTGGATTGAATTTATTTGCGCATTAATGCCTAGGAAATGCACATAATCCCCTAAATATGGAAAATGAGCCCGGAAAAATTGCCAAATTTGAACACAGAGATTTCCACGGTGTATATATCTTCATCGCAGAAAAACTCAAGGACAAAAGACGGAGGAAATTTGGATTCCGCTTCAATCTTTGTGATTTCCCTCTCGAAATCATGAAACTTCCTCGGTGATGGCTCGATTTATGAAGGGCGTTGATGAAGACATAAGCCAAACCTTCTCAAATTTTGACCATGGCATAGTGAGGCCATACCATGGTACCATGCAAGGCGTCATGTTTTTCAGGCATGTATTTCATTTTTCCGGAGTTGGAAAAACAATAAACGAAACGTTTGTGGTTGACTCTGCCACGTGTCTCCTTCAAATCACTGCCCATTCCTTGGAAAAGACATGAGAAGTTACTAAATAGCACAAGCATGGTTTTCTAGACCGTTCTTCTGCACCTTTTCATGCATCGATGGTTTGAATTTGAATTATGTGCATTAATGCCTAGAAAATGCACATAATCCCTTAAATATGGCAAATGAGCCCGAAAAAAGTGCCAAATTTGAACATGGAGATTTGTAGGACGTGTATGTTCATTGTAGAGAAAACTCAAGGATAAAGGACGAAGGAAATTTGGATTCCCCTTCAATCTTGGTGATTTCCCTCTCGAAGCCATGGAACTTCCTCAGTGATGCTTCGATTATGAAGGGTGTGCATGATGACATAAGCCAAACCTTCTCAAAATTTTACCATGGCATAGTGAGGCATACCATGGCACCACGACAAGTGTCATGTTTTTAAGCATGTATTTCATCTTTCTATTGTTGAAAATCCAAAAACGACACATTTGTGGCTGACTCTTGCCACACGTATCCTTGAAATCGCTGCCCATTCCTTGTAAAAGACATTAGAATTTATTAAATAGCACAAGCATGGTTTTCCACACCGTTCTTGTGCACCTTTTCATGCACCGATTGTTTGAATTTGAATTATGTGCATTAATGCCTATAAATGCACATAATCCCCTAAATATGGCAAATGAGGCCGGAAAAAGTGCCAAATTTGAACATGAAGATTTGGAGGACATGTATGTTCATCGTAGAAAAAAACTCAAGGACAAAGGATGAAGGAAATTGGGATTCCACTTCAACCTTGGTGATTTCCCTCTCGAGGCCATGAAAATTCCTCGGTGATGGTTTGATTATGAAGGGCGTGGATGACGACATAAGCCAAACCTTCTCAAATGTTTACTATGGCATAGTGAGGCCATATCGTGGCACAATGACAAGCGTGATGTTTTTAAGCATGTATTTTAGTTTTATATAGTCGAAAATCCAATGAACGACATGTTTGTGGTTGTCTCTTACCACACTTATCCTTGAAGTCGTTGTCCATTCCTTGTAAAAGACATGAAAATTTACTAAATAGGACGAGCATGGTTTTTCCACACCGATCTTGTGCACCTATTAATGCATCGATTGTTCCAATTTGAATTATGTGCATCAATGCCTAGAAATGCACATAATCCCCTAAATATGGCAAATGAGACTGGAAAAAGTGCCAAATTCAAACACGGAGATTTGCATGACGTGTATGTTCATCGTAGAAAAAACTCAAGGCGAAGAAAATTTGGATTCCCCTTCAATCTTGGTGATTTCCATTTCGAAGACTTGAAACTTCCTCGGTGATGGTTCGATTATGAAGGGCGTGCTTGACGACATAAGGAAAAGCTTCTTAAAATTTTACCATGGCATAATGAGGCCATACCATGGCACCATGACAAGTGTCATGCTTTTAAGCATGTATTCTATTTTTCTATAGTAGAAAATTCAATAAACGACACGTTTGTGGTTGACTCTCGCCACATGTATCCTTGAAATCGCAGCCCAGTCCTTGTAAAAGATATGAGAATTTACTAAATAGCACAAGCATGGTTTTCCAGACTGTTCTTGTGCACCATTTCATGCACTGATTGTTTGAATTTGAATTATGTGTATTAATGCCTAGAAAATACACATAATCCCCTAAATATGGCAAATGAGCCCGGAAAAAAGTGCCAAATTTGAGCACAGAGATTTGCAAGACATGTATGTTCATCATAGAAAAAACCTCAAGGACAAAGGACGAAGGAAATTTTGATTCCCCTTCAATCTTGGTGATTTCCCTCCCGAAGCCATGAAACTTTCTTGGTGATGGTTCGATTATGAAGGGCGTGCATGACAACATAAGCCAAACCTTCTCATTTTTTTACCATGGCATAGTGAGGCCATACCATGGCACCATAAGAAGCATCATGTTTTTAAGCACATATTTCATTTTTCTACAGATGAAAAACCAATAAATGACACATTTGTGGTTGACTCTTGCCACACTTATCCTTGAAATCACTACCCATTCCTTGTAAAAGACATGAGAATTTACTAAATAACACGGGCATGATTTTCCACACCGTTCTTGTGCACCTTTTTTGAATTTGAATTATGTTTATTAATGCCTAGAAAATGCAGATAATCCCTTAAATATGGCAAATGAGCCCGAAAAAATGCCAAATTTGAACATGGAGATTTGCAGGGTGTATGTGCATCGTAGAAAAAAACTCAAGGATGAAGGACGAAGGAAATTTGGATTCCCCTTCAGTCTTGGTGATTTCCCTGCCGAAACCATGAAGCTTCCTTGGTGATGGTTTGATTTATGAAGGGCGTGCATGACGACATAAGCCAAACCTTCTCAAACCTTTACCATGGTGAGTGAGGCCATACCATCACACCATGATGATGTCATGTTTTTCAAGCATGTATTTCATTTTTCTATAGTGTAAAAACAAATAAATGACATGTTTATGGCTGACTCTTACCACACGTATCCTTGAAATCACTGCCCATTCCTTGTAAAAGGCACAAGAATTTACTAAATACCATGATCATGGTTTTCCAGGCAGATTTTTTGCACTTTTTCATGCACTTGTTCATTAATGCCTAGAAAAGGCACATAATCACCTAAATATTTTAAATGATCCCAGAAAAATGCAAAATATGAAGACGTTGCATTAGAGGGGTTATGTTCATCGTAGAAAAAAATTGAATGACAAATCAAGAGAGAAATTTGGATTCCCCCTCATTCTCGATGATTTACTATCGCACACGATGTATCTTCGTCGCTTCTGCGAACCGTCTGTGTTCACCCACACATCCAAAAGGAAAAAACGAAAACTCTCACCCACTTGCGCACTTGCCGCGCACTCCTACGCAACTATGCACCTCATCGACTTCTATTGGCGGCCACCCTAAGCTCGACGATGGGATTTTGCCCCTAACTCTTGCTGCCGCCTATGCGCACTGACTTGCACCAACTTTCGAGACTCTGGTAGATTAGGGTTTTCTACGGGATTAGGTCGGGGATTTTCTTCATGGAGAAGGTACTTAATGTAGCAAAATATTCACTCATCTCTTATTGTAGTCCATCCGACATTCTTAATCAACCTGCGGAAATCACTGTAAATTCTCATTTTTTCATTCAAGTGTCCACCATGCGAGCACAAATTAGGCAAATGTGGTCGCGGCCAGTCGGAAATGAAATTCTGCTCACCATTCTAGATGACTTTAGGGATGGCTGGGTATGTTGAATCTTACCCTACCACGGTCGGCCTTGCCTAAATTTATGAATATATACATTATATTGCTACATTTGGATAAAAGTTATGGTGCCACACACAACCTAGACGTCAAAGACGATGTTTTCTCTGTTATTTCAATTATCTAATTTACGATCTTAATTTTCATTTCAAGCAGTACATCCCTTGCTTTGCAAGAACACAAGTAGAAGGAAATCTTGGGCTTTACTTTGTTGATGACTCCATGAATGTTATATTGACAACGCATCATGGATTTACAATGACACTTAGTGTAAAACTTGATAAAGATGGTCAGTCCTATTTTGATGCGGACCTTTGGAGAAAATTTCTAAGTTTTATGAACTAAAAGATGGCAATAGAATTCTAGTGCGTGCACCACAGCCTGGTCTAACTAACATGCATGTTTACTTCCCCAACATCATTAGCCGATCATAGTCTGATCAAGGTTATTATTCTTTCAACTTTCTCCATGCTCACATATTACTTTGCAAAATCGGGGTATTTGTTTTGACTAAATGATCACTATTTAAGCAACCAATTGTGATAATGTTTTCTCACCCTGTGCCTAGGTAGTAAGAAATTATATTTACCAATTTATGCCCACTATATATTCTGCTGCCATGTTCTGAATAAATAATACATTCCACTTTTCAAGCAGGATATGTTGGATGCATAGTTAACGATCTGTATGTTACTCGGCATACAAATTTCACTGGAAATACTTGAAGCATGTTATAATATTTGTTGATAATCTGACATAGATAGCACAACATGTGAATGCTTGATTTTGGATGAGATTAATTCTACCTATGGTGCACATATTGAACAAGACCAATAGTGTGCACAAAACGCTGGTACAAAGTCTTATTTTTATGGTGATGTTCATAAATTATATATATCTTCAACTATATGTTACAATTGGTTTTTATTCCACATTGCAACAGAGTGTCTGCTAATAATGCCAAAGTGATTGCAAGGTACAACATTTCTCGCATAAACGGAACCATTCATATTAACAAGTTCTCACTTGTCCTCGCAATGCATCCACATTGGAAAATTGGAGGCACTATTCTACTCATGCTATACAAGGCAGAGGAGGGTTCTTCCTTTTCATTGACGAGATGCCGTCTCACCGTGATCAAGCTGCTTCTAGTGGATAGTTGTGGTTGTTGGCTCTCAGCCTCTTAAAATGTGCTAGTTGTTACTATATTAAGTATGTAGATATGGACCATATGGTTGACAAAAGTGTTAAGCACCGTGTTACCAAGATCGTCCTTTTGTTGAATGGTGTAACAACTATATATATATATATTATTCAAATGCTGCGAACCAAGTTCTTAAATAGTTCATTCAGTTTAGGCGTGTGCCCTCTAGAGTAGAGGATGTCCATGTTCTCGACGTGGCGATCAACACAGATTTCCAGACGAAATTTCCGTATTAATTTTCCATATTGCAAACTCAAATAATATATGGATAGGTCAACCCATACAATTGACATATTTGACATGAATGAATAAATCAATAGTTCGACGAGTAATTTACAAACCATAAGCTCACTAATTTACAAGAATATAACGAACCGCGCACACAGAAAAGAGCTATCGTATACCTGACACCGACCAACCATGCACATCGGCCATCCTCCATCAGCATGTCGATCTTGGGCTCACTTGGAGCGGAGGCTGCAAAGTCGATGAACTACACACCTGGATCGATCGAGGCTGGGACAGACTAGACATCGGGGATCACCGGCACTGCCTCGAGAGCATCGCTCACCATGGCTACTGATACGTCTCCACCGTATCTATAATTTTTGATTGTTCCATGCTATTATATTATCTATTTTGGATGTTTTATATGCATTAATACGTTGTTTTATATTATTTTTGGGACTAACCTATTAATCTAGAGCCTAGTGCCAGTTTCTGTTTTCCATGTTTTTGAGTAATGTAGATAAGGAATATTAAACGGATTCCAAACGGAATAAAATCTTCGAAATATTTTTTCTTGGACCAAAAGAAACCTAGAAGACTTGGTGTAGGGGGAAGGGCATCTGACGGAGGCCACAAGCCTGCAGGGCATGCCCTAGGGGGGCGCCCTGGCTTGTGGGTCCCGTGCAGGTCTCCTAACCCTATTCTTTGGCCTATAAATTCCCAAATATTCCGGCATCGCAAAAGGGGAGCAACGAAAATACTTTTCCACCGTCGGGAGCCTCTGTTCCCGAGAGATCCAATCTGGGAGCCTTTTCCGGTAATCTGCTGGAGAGGGAATTGATCACGGAGGGCATCTACACCAACTCCGTTGCCTCTCCGATGATGCGTGCGTAGTTCACCACATACCTATGGGTTCATAGCTTGCAGCTAGATGGCTTCTTCTCTCTCTTTGATCTTCAATACCATGTTCTTCATGATCTTCATGGAGTTCTATCCGATATAATACTCTTTTGCGATGTGCTTGTCGAGATCCGATGAATTGTGAGTTTATGTTCAGATTATCTATGAATATTATTTGAGTCTCTTCTGAATTCTTATATGCATGATTTCATATCTTTGCAAGCCTCTTCGAGTTATTGGTTTAGTTTGGCCAACTAGATTGGTAATTTTTACAATGGGAGAAGTGCTTAGTTTTGGGTTAAATCTTGCGGTGTCCTCACCCAGTGACATAGTAGGGGTAGCGAGGCACGTATTGTATTGTTGTCATCGAAGATAAAAAGATGAGGTTTCATCATATTGCTTGAGTTTATCCTCCTGCATCATGTCATCTGACTTAATGTGTTACTCTGTTCTTCATGAACTTAATAATCTAGATGCAGGCAAGAGTAATAGTAGTAGATGCATAATCGTTTTGGTCTACTTGACAGGGACATGATACCTATATGCATAATCGTTGCCTTGGATATCTTCATAATTATTTGCTTTTCTATCAATTGCTCGACAGTAATTTTTTCACCCACCGTATTATTTTCATTTATGAGAGAAGCCTCTAATGAAACCTATGGCCCCCGGGTGTATTTTCCATATTATAATTTCAGATCTATAAACCAAAAATACCAAAAATATCTTGCTGCAATTTATTTACTTTTGTTTCCGCAATCTTTTATATCTATCTCTACCAGATCTCCGTTGAAAATATGCCCTAGTGGCAATAATAAATTAGTTATTATTATATTTCTTTGTTCATGATAATTGTTTATTATCCATTCTATAATTGTATTGATTGGAAACATAATACTTGTGTGGATACATAGATAAAACATTGTCCCTAGTAAGCCTCTAGTTGACTAGCTCGTTGATCAAAGATGGTCAAGGTTTCCTGGCCATAGGCAAGTGTTGTTACTTGATAACGGGATCAGATCATTAGGAGAATCATGTGATGGACAAGATCCAAACTAGGAACATAGCATATTGATCATGTCGTTTTATTGCTATAGTTTTCTGCGTGTCAAGTATTTGTTCCTATGACCATGAGATCATATAACTCACTGTCACCGGAGGAATACCTTGTGTGTATGAAACGTCACAACGTAACCGGGTGACTATGAAGATGCTCTACAGGTATCTCCAAAGGTGTCTGTTGAGTTAGTATGGATTAAAACTGGGATTTGTCAGTCCGTGTGACGGAGTGGTATCTCGGGGCCCACTCGGTAATACAACATCACACACAAGCCTTGCAAGCAATGTGACTTAGTGTAAGTCATGGGATCTTGTATTACGGAACGAGTAAAGAGACTTACCGGTAAACGAGATTGAAATAGGTATGCGGATACTCACGATCAAATCTCGGGCAAGTAACATACCGAAGGACAAAGGGAATGACATACGGGATTATATGAATCCTTGGCATTGAGGTTCAATTGATAAGATATTCGTAAAATATGTAGGATCCAATATGGGCATCCACGTCCCGCTATTGGATATTGACCGAGGAGTGCCTCGGGTCATGTCTACATAGTTCTCGAACCCGCAGGGTCTGCAGACTTAAGGTTCAGCGTTGTTTTATGCGTATTTGAGTTATATGGTTGGTTACCGAATGTTGTTCGGAGTCTCGGATGAGATCACGGACGTCACGAGGGTTTCCGGAATGGTTCGGAGACGAAGCTTGATATATATGATGACTTTATTTGATTACCGGAAAGTTTTCGAGCATTATCGGGAATGTACCGGGAATGACGAATGGGTTCTGGGTGTTCACCAGGGGGGGGGGGGGCAGCCCACCCGAGGGAAGCCCATAGGCCTTAGGGGTGCCGCCCCAGCCTTAGTGGGCTGGTCGGACAGCCCAAGAGGCCCTATGTGCAGGAGAAGAAAAATCAAGGAAGAAAAAAAAGGAGAGGAAGTGGGACAAAAGAGGAGGACTCCTCCCCCTCCAAACCAAATTGGAGAGGGACTCCTCCCCCCCCTTCGGCCAAAACCTTGAGGCTCCCTTGAGCCTAAAGGCAAGGTCCCTCCCCTCCCTCCTATATATATTAGGGTATTAGGGATGATTTGAGAGAACTTTACCACGGCAGCCCGACCACGTACCTCCACGGTTTTTCCTCTAGATCGTATTTCTGCGGAGCTCGGGCGGAGCCCTGCTGAGATAGATCACCACCAACCCCCGGAGCGCTGTCACGCTGTGGGAGAACTCATCTATCTCCCCGTCTCTCTTGCTGGATCAAGAAGGCCGAAATCATCGTCGAGCTGTACGTGTGCTGAACGCGGAGGTGTCGTCCGTTCGGCACTAGATCGGAGCGGATCGTGGGACGGATCGTGGGACGGTTCGTGGGACGGTTCGCGGGGCGGATCGAGGGACGTGAGGACGTTGCACTACATCGACCGCGTTTCTTAACGCTTGCTGTTGCGCGATCTACAAGGGTACATAGATCTAAATCTCCTCTCGTAGATGGACATTACCATGATAGGTCTTCGTGCGCGTAGGAAATTTTTTGTTTCCCGTGCGACGTTCCCCAACAATCTCATCCTTGCAAATAACTTTGAAGGGATTGACAACCCTTTTTAGCATTCGGTGCAAGTGTTTGATTGTTTATGTAGGTACTACAATTGAGGTCTTGCTTGTTCCTCCTATTGGATTGATACCTTGGTTCTCAACGAACTCAGGGAATACTTATCTACTTTGCTGCATCACCCTTTCCTCTTCCAGAGAAAACCAACGCAAGCTCAAGAGGTAGCAAGAAGTATTTCTGGTGCCGTTGCCGGGGAGGTTACAGAGCTAGATCAAGCTTACCAAGTACCCATCACAAACTCATCTCTTGCATTTACTTTATTTGCCATTTTGCTCCCGTTTTCCTCTCCCCCACTTCACCAATTTGCCGTTTGATTCACCTTTTTCTCCCCAGATCTCTTTTTGTCTACTTGTGTTACATGTGCCTTACATTTGCTTGCATCTTTTCTTGCTAAAAATCTATTGATATGGATCCTCATACACTTGCTAATCTTTTCAAGAGATCCAATTATGATGTACCAATTGCTAGTGAGTTGAGTGTACTTGATTATTTCCATGAAGTTTTGCTTGAGATTCGTGAATATGAAAACCGTGATGAAGTGATTCACGGTGTTTCCTTGAATGAAAACCATGATTGCAATGATATTGTTATAAATTCTATTAATATCAATTGTGCTAATTATATGCAAACCTACAAGCTTGGGGATGCTATTTTTCATGAGTTTGCCATGACCACTACTTATTGCAATGATCATGATTGGGGTGATAATGCTTCTTATGATCTTGATAATTTATTTAATACTCTTGATGAATATGATATCTAAAGTGGGTTTGGAAGATTGTCAACTTTAGGTAAAAATAATCCCACATATTTGGAGAAGGTCAATCTTATGATTTTTTTTGATAAAAGTGGGTTTGGAGAGGTTATGACTTTAGTAAATGTTAATCCCACAACCTTGGAAGACTGTAAGACTTTTATGCATGTGGATCATGAAAACAATGTTTATGTGATAGTTATATTGTTGAATTTATTCATGATTCTACTGAAAATTACTATGAGAGAGGATCATATGCTTTTACTTATTACAATAATATCCCGTTTCCTCTCTATGTGTTGGAAATTTTGAAGTTATACTTGTTTTGCCTTCCTATGCTAATTGATTGTTGTTCCCATAACTTGTTTGCTCACAAAATCCCTATGCATAGGAAGTGAGTTAGACTTAAATTTGCTTGCCATGTGATCCATTATGCTCTCCTTATGTTTCAATTCTTTACCTTTATGGAGCATCATTGGAATCATCATGCCTAGCTAGGGGCGTTAAACAATTGCGGTTGTTGGGAGGCAACCCAATTTTATTTTTATACTTTTGTTTTTGCTTCTGTTTTTTGAGTGTTGCACACATTATTACCTCTGTAATAATTGTGTTTTCTTGTTTCAATTAGTGTTTGAGCCAAGTAAGACCTTTCGAATCGCCTATGGTGTTTGCAAGTTGATTTTCCTAAAAAGAGAAACTTTTGCTCTTAGTCCAGGAATTTTGTAAATTCACTGGAACATGCTTTTGATCTGAATTTTATGCACAAGATTTATTTACAATTTCCCACAATTTCCTAATTTATTAGAACTTTTGGAGTTACAAAAGTATTCGAAGTAAACAGATTGCTACAGACTTCTCTATTTTTGACAAATTCTGTTTTCTTTGTGTTGTTTGCTTATTTTGATGAATCTATGGGTTGTATCAGGGGGTATGAACCATGGAGAAGTTGGAATACAGTAAATATTACATCAATATAAATAAATAATGAGTTCATAACAGTACCTAAAGTGGTGATTTATTTTTCTTATACTAACGGATCTCATGAGTTTTCTGTTGAGTTTTGTGTTGTGAAGTTTTCAAGTTTTGGGTAAAGATTTGATGGACTATGGAATAAGGAGTGGCAAGAGCATAAGCTTGGGTATTCCCAAGGAAACCCAAGACATATTCAAGGATACCAAAGAGCCTAATCTTGGGGATGCACTGGAAGGCATCCCCTCTTTCGTCTTCAATCTATTGGTAAATTTACTTGAGGCTATATTTTTATTCACCACATGATATGTGTTTTGCTTGGAGCGTATTGTATGATATGAGTCTTTACTTTTTAGTTTGCCAAAATCATCCTTGCTGCACACATCTTTTGAGAGATACACTAGCTAAGTTCTTAAATAGTTCATTCAGTTTAGGCGTGTGCCCTCGAGAGTAGAGGATGTGCATGTTCTCGACGTGGCGATCAACACAGATGTCCAGAAGGAATTTGCATATTAATTGTCCATATTGAAAACTAAAATAATATATGGATAGGTCAACCCATACAATTGACATATTTGACATGCATGAACAAATTAATAGTTCGACGAGTAATTTACAAACCATAAGCTCGCTAATTACAAGAATATAACGAACCGCAAGCGCACAAAAGAGCTATCATGTACCTGACACTGACCCACCATGCACATGAGCCATCATCCATCAGCTTTCTCGATATTGGGCTCACTTGGAGCGGAGGCTGCCAAGTCGATGAACTAAACACCTTGATCGATCGAAGCTAGGAGAAACTCGACATCGGGGATCACCGGTACTGCCTCGAGCGCATCGCTCACCATTCCTACTGATACGTATCCAACGTATCTATAATTTTTTATTGTTCCATGCTATTATATTATCTATTTTTGATGTTTTATATGCATTAATATGCTGTTTTATACTATTTTTGGCACTAACCTATTAATCTAGAGCCTAGTGCCAGTTTCTGTTTTTTTCCATGTTTTTGAGTATTGTAGATAAGGAATATTAAACGGATTCCAAACGGAATAAAATCTCTGGAATGTTTTTTATTGGACCAGAAGAAACCTAGAAGACTCGGTGTAGGGGGCAGGGCACCTGCCGGGAGGCCACAAGCCTGCAGGGCGTGCCCTAGGGGGCGCCCTGGCATGTGGGTCCGCTGCAGGTCTCCTAACCCTATTTTTTGGCCTATAAATTCCAAAATATTCCGGTATCGCAAAAGGGGAGCCACGAAAATACTTTTCCACCGTCGGGAGCCTCTGTTCCCGAGAGATCCAATCTGGGAGCCTTTTCCGGTAATCTGCTGGAGAGGAAATTGATCACGGAGGGCATCTACACCAACTCCGTTGCCTCTCCGATGATGCGTGCGTAGTTCACCACATACCTACGGTTCCATAGATAGCAGCTAGATGGCTTCTTCTCTCTCTTTGATCTTCAATACCATGTTATTCATGATCTTCATGGAGTTCTATCTGATGTAATACTCTTTTGCTGTGTGTTTGTCGAGATCCGATGAATTATGAGTTTATGTTCAAATTATCTATGAATATTATTTGAGTCTCTTCTGAATTCTTATATGCATGATTTCATATCTTTGCAAGACTCTTCGAGTTATTAGTTTAGTTTGACCAACTAGATTGGTAATTTTTACAATGGGAGAAGTGCTTAGTTTTGGGTTAAATCTTGCTGTGTCCTCACACAGTGACATAGTAGGGGTAGCGACGCACGTATTGTATTGTTGCCATCGAGGATAAAAAGATGGGGTTTTCATTATATTGCTTGAGTTTATCCCCCTACATTATGTCATCTTACTTAATGCGTTACTCTATTCTTCATGAACTTAATACTCTAGATGCAGGCAGGAGTCGGTCGATGTGTGGAGTAATAGTAGTAGATGCATAATCGTTTCGGTCTACTTGACACGGACATGATGCCTATATGCATAATCATTGCCTTGGATATCTTCATAATTATTTTCTTTTCTATCAATTGCTCTACAGCAATTTGTTCACCGACAATATTATTTGCATTTATGAGAGAAGCCTCTAATTAAACCTATGGCCCCCGGGTCTATTTGACATATTATACTTTCAGATCTATAAACCAAAAATACCAAAAATATCTTTCTGCAATTTATTTACTTTTGTTTCCGCAATCTATTATATCTATCTCTACCAGATCTCATCCTTGCAAATAACTTTGAAGGGATTGAAAACCCTTTTTAGCGTTGGGTGCAAGTGTTTGATTGTTTATGGAGGTACTACGTTTGAGGCCTTGATTGTTCCTCCTATTGAATTGATACCTTGGTTCTCAATGAACTGAGGGAATACTTATATACTTTGCTGCATCACCCTTTCCTCTTCAAGAGAAAACCAACGCAAGCTCAAAAGGTAGCAAGAAGTATTTCTGGCGCCATTGCCAGGGAGGATACATATCTGGATCAAGCTTACGAAGTACCTATCACAAACTCATCTCTTGCATTTACTTTATTTGACATTTGACTCTCGTTTTCCTCTCCCCCACTTCACCAATTTGCCATTTGATTCACCTTTTTCTCGCTGGATCTCTTTTTGTCTATTTGTGTTACATGTGCCTTGCATTTGGTAGCATATTTTCTTGCTGAAAATCTATTGATATGGATCCTCATACACTTGCTAATCTTTTTAAGAGATCCAATTATGATGAACCAATTGCTAGTGAGTTGAGTGTACTTGATTATTTCCATGAAGTTTTGCTTGAGATTCGTGAATTTGAAAATTGTGATGAAGTGATTCACGATGTTTCCTTGAATGAAAAGCATGATTGCAATGATATTGTTATAAATTCTATTAATACCAATTGTTCTAATTATATGCAAACCCACAAGCTTGGGGATGCTATATTTGATGAGTTTGCCATGACCACTACTTATTGCAATGATCATGATTGGGGTGATAATGCTTCTTATGATCTTGATAATTTATTTAATACTCTTGATGAATATGATATCTAAAGTGGGTTTGGAAGAGTGTCAACTTTTGGTAAAAAGGATCCCGCATATGTGGAGAGTGTTCAATCTTATTATTTTTTGTGAAGAAAGTGGGTTTGGAGAGGTTATGACTTTAGTAAATGTTAATCCCACAACCTTGGAAGATTGTAAGACTTTTATGCATGTGGATCATGAAAACAATGTTTTATGTCATAGTTATATTGTTGAATTTATTCATGATGCTACTAAAAATTACTATGAGAGGGGAAAATATGCTTTTACTTATTACTATAATATCCCGTTTCCTCTCTATGTGTTGGAAATTTTGAAGTTATACTTGTTTTGCCTTCCTATGCTAATTGATTGTTGTTCCCATAACTTGTTTGCTCACAAAATCCCTATGCATAGGAAGTGGGTTAGACTTAAATATGCTTGCCATGTGATCCATTATGCTCTCTTTATGTTTCAATTCTTTACCTTTATGGAGCATCATTGGAATCATCATGCCTAGCTAGGGGCGTTAAACAATAGCGCTTGTTGGGAGGCATCCCAATTTTATTTTTATGCTTTTGTTTTTATTCTATTTTATGAGTGCTGCATACAATATTACCTCTGTAATAATTTTGTTTCTTGTTTCAATTAGTGTTTGATCCAAGTAAGACCTTTCGAATGGTCTATGGTGTTTGCAAGTTGATTTTGCTGAAAAACAGAAACTTTCACTCTTAGTCTAGGAATTTTGTAAATTCACTGGAACATGATTTTGATCTGAATTTTCTGCACAAGATTTATTTACAAATTTTCCAGAGTTCCCTAATTTATCAGAACTTTTGGAGTTACAAAAGTATTCGAAGTAAACAAATTGCTACATACTTTTATATTTTTGACAGATTCTTTTTTCTTTGTGTTGTTTGCTTATTTTGATGAATCTATGGGTTGTATTGGGGGGTATGAACCATGGAGAAGTTGGAATAAAGTCAATATTACATCAATATAAATAAATAATGAGTTCACAACACTACCTAAAGGGGTGATTTATTTTTCTTATACTAACGGATCTGATGAGTTTTCTGTTGAGTTTTGTGTTGTGAAGTTTTCAAGTTTTGGGTAAAGATTTGATGGACTATGGAATAAGGAGTGGCAAGAGCATAAGCTTGGGTATGCCCAAGGAAACCCAAGCCATATTCAAGGATACCAAAGAGCCTAATCTTGGGGATGCCCCGGAAGGCATCCCCTCTTTCGTCTTCAATCTATCGGTAAATTTACTTGAGGCTATATTTTTATTCACCACATGATATGTGTTTCGCTTGGAGCGTCTTGTATGATATGAGTCTTCACTTTTTAGTTTGCCGCAATCCTCCTTGCTGCACACATCTTTTGAGAGAGGCACGCTGAATTGTGAATTTATTAGAATACTCTTTATGCTTCACTTATATCTTTTGAGCTAGGCAATGTTGCTCGAGTGCTTCACTTATATATTTTAGAGCACGATGGTGTTGTGTTTTATAGAAATTATTAAACTCTCGTACCTCACTTATATTATTTCAAGAGTCCTTTAAACAACATGGTAATTGGTTTAAGTTATGAATATAGTCCTAATATAATGGGCATCAAAGAGGGATATAATAAAATCTTTCTTATTACGTGCAATGAGTATGATGAGAAGTTTGATTCCTTGCATATAGTTTTGAGATATGAAGATGGTAATATGAGAGTCATGCTAGTAAGTAATTGTGAATTACAAGGAATACTTGTGTTAAAGCTTGTGATTCCCGTAGCATGCACGTATGGTGAACCGTTATGTGATGAAGTCGGAGCATGATTTGTTTAATGATTGTCAAACTTTGTGTGGAGGTAGGGATCACGCGATGGTTAACTCCTACCAACCCTTCCCCTACGAGCATGCGTCTAATACTTTGCTTCGATAACTAATAGGCTTTTGCAATAAGTATGTGAGTTCTTTATGACTAATATTCAGTTCATGGATTATACACACTCTCACCCTTCCACCTGTGCTAGCCTCTCTAGTAACGCGCAACTCTCATCGGTACATTAAACCCACCTTACTCAAATAGCCACCATATATTTTCCTCAAAATAGCCACCATACCTACCTATTATGGCATTTTCATAGCCATCCCGAGATATATTGCCATGCATCACCACCGTCCCGTTTTTATAACACACACCATCACTTCCATATTGCTTATAGAGTCATATTTTGTTCTAGATACCGAGTTGTAATCTTTTGAGTTGTTAGTAAATAGAAGTGTGATGATTTGCCATATTAGAGCATTATCCCGTGTGAAAAAAGGATGAGGGAAGCTATGATTCCCTCACAAGTTGGGATGAATCTCTGAACGTTACAAAAAAATAAAAGAAGCCAATGAAGCCCATAAAAAATAAAAGAGGCCAAAGAAGCCCGCCAAAAAAAAGAAAAAAAGAGAGAAAGAGAGAAGGGACAATGCTACTATCTTTTTCCACACTTTTGCTTCAAAGTAGCACCATGTTCTTCATAAAGAGTCTCCTATTTTTCACTTTCATATAACTAGTGGAATTTCATCTTTTGCGCAACCACTTAGTTTTCCTTTTTGAGCTTTCATATACTTATAGCTCTAGTGCATTTGTTGCATGGCAGTACCTACTCACATTGATATCTATTGATGGGTATCTACATAGCCCATTGGTATGCCTAGTTCATGTGAGACTATCTTCTCCTTTTTTGCAACCTCCACCACACTCTATTCCGCCTATAGTGCGATATCCATGGCTCACGCTCATGTACTGCGTGAGAGTTGAAAAGCTTTGAGAACATAAAAAGTGTGAAAAAATTGCTTGATTTTCATCGGGGTTGTGCATGATTTAGATACTTTGTGTGGTGAAGATGGAGCATAGCCAGACCATACGATTCTGTAGGGATAACTTTCTAAGACCATGTTATTTTCAAAGGAAGCAATTGCCTTATTAATATGCTTGAAGTATTATTCTTTTTTTGTCAACATTAGACTTTTGTTTTGAATCTTATGGATCTGGATATTCATGCCACAATAGAGAATATTACATGGATAAATATGTTAGGTAGTTTTCCACATCAAAAATTCTGTTTTTATCATTTACCTACTCGAGGACGAGAAGGATTTAAGCTTGGGGAATGCTTGATACGTCTCGAACGTATCTTTAATTTTTGATCGTTCCATGCTATTATATTATCTGTTTTGGATGTTTGATATGCATTCATATGCCATTTTATATTATTTTGGGGACTAACCTATTAATCTAGAGCCTAGTGCCATTTTCTGTTTTTTCCATGTCTTTGAGTACTGCACATAAGGAATATTAAACAGAGTCCAAACGGAATAAAATCTCAAGAATGATTTTTCTTGGACCAATAGAAACCCACAAGACTTGGAGTAGGGGGTAGGTCACGCGCCGGGAGGCGACAAGCCTGCAGGGCGCGCCCTAGGGTGGCCTGGCTTGTGGATCCCATGCAGGTCTCCTAACCCTATTCTTTGGCCTATAAATTCCCAAATATTCCCGTATCACAAAAGGGGAGCCACGAAAATACTTTTCCACCGTCGGGAGCCTCTGTTCCCGAGAGATCCAATCTGGGAGCCTTTTCCGTAATCTGCTGGAGAGGGAATTGATCACAGAGGGCATCTACACCAACTCCATTACCCCTCCGAGGATGCGTGAGTAGTTCACCACAGACCTATGGGTCCATAGCTAGTAGCTACATGGCTTCTTCTCTCTCTTTGATCTTCAATACCATGTTATTCATGGAGTTCTAACTGATGTAATACTCTTTTGCGGTGTGTTTGTTGAGATTCGATGGATTGTGAGTTTATGTTCAGATTATCTATGCATATTATTTGAGTCTCTTCTGAATTCTTATATGCATGATTTCATATCTTTGCAAGTCTCTTTGAGTTATTGGTTTGGTTTGGCCAACTAGAATGGTAATTCTTGCAATGGGAGAAGTGATTAGTTTTGGGTTCAATCTTGCGGCGTCCTCACCGAGTGACATAGTAGGGGTAGCGAGGCACATATTGTATTGTTGCCATCGAGGATAAAAAGATGGGGTTTTCATCATATTGCTTGATTTTATCCCTCTACATCATGTCATCTTACTTAATGCGTTACTCTGTTCTTCATGAACTTGATACTCTAGATGCACGCAGGAGTCGGTCGATGTGTGGAGTAATAGTTGTAGATGCATAGTCGTTTCGGTCTACTCGAAATGGATGTGATGCCAAGATGCATAATCATTGCCTTGGATATCTTCATAATTATTTGCTTTTCTATCAATTGCTCGACAGTAATTTGTTTACCCACCATATTATTTGCCTTTATCACAGAAGCCTCTAGTGAAACCTATGGCCCGTAGGTCTATTTTCCGTATTATACTTTCAGATCTATAAACCAAAAATATTTTGCTGCAATATATTTAGTTTTGTTTCCGCAATATTTTATATCTGTCTCTATCACATCTCATCCTTGCAAATAACTATGAAAGGATTGACAACCCCTTTTTAGCGTTGGGTGTGTTACATTATATGTGGATTGCACTATCCCTTTCCATTAGTTCGGACTTTTGGTTGCGTTGGCTAGTGCATGAAGCTTAACATGGTATCAAAGCCAAGAGGTCTCGAGTTCAAGACCCGACTGGCGCAATTAAATTGCAGCCCACTTTCGGTCCACGTTTAGGCCTGAGGGAGCCACACGTGAAGGGGAGTGGTGACGTATAATGTATTGCCTAGTCTCTTCCATCAGATCGGTCTTTTGGTTGCGTTGGCTAGAGCATGAAGCTTAACAGGGTGCAAGTATTTGATTGTTTGTGTAGGTACTATGATTGGGGCCATGCTTGTTCCTCCTTCAGGATTGATACCTTGGTTCTCAACAAACTGAGGGAAATACTTATCTACTTAGCTACATCACCTTTTCCACTTCAAGGGAAAACCAATGCAAGCTCAAGAGGTAGCAGCTACTACCCACGCCTGGCCTGCCCCAGCGACGTCCGGTGAGACGATGTTGTCTCTCTCTAGGGCTATCATGACGCCCCCAGGCATGCCCCAGCGACGTACAACATTGTGCCCTCCTCATCTAGGATATAAGCCTGCGCCTCATGCAGCGGGTGCCATGACCGCAGTTGTCCTTGCGTGGTCCTGGTTCCTGCTCCGCCATATGCACCATCTCCCACACTCTACGCCAAGCCAACAGTATAGCCCGCTGGACATCCCTGTCTGCTTTCAGTACGACCCTGGCTAACCTGGCGGCTTGCTCATACCGTGTTTCCTGCTTCCTATGGCCGGTATGTGTTGGTAACTAGCTACCAAGTGGATCAGTAGCGAGTCGCCGTCGGCGACCATTGCTGTGGTTATTTATAGCTAGGAGCTGGCTAGAGGATTGGGGATTTTACAATTCACCAATGTGGATCGTGGGAAGCCTTCCCTAGAGCGCGGGCTTACTAAAAGTGGAGCACACAACCTGACAATCGTATGCGATGTCACGTGTTATCACACATGTGTTAACATAAGGAAACATACATGTAACTTCCTAATTATAACACATGACTACTTGCATATGCATCGTGTGCGATACTGCGCCACCGCAAGCAACTAGTAGTTTTGCATTTTTCAAAGTTTTTTATACACACAAAATCTCTCATGAATTAGCTATAGTAACCGTCTATGTTATATTTTCTCATTGCAAATGGTTCATCCGAGTGGGTTTTTTGCCGTGTATCACACACATCTTGTACACGAACCGGTTGTGTCCTTTTTGCTCATCGCAAATAGTTCATCTATGTGATCTGTATGCCACATATCACACACATCTTGTTAAACTGAACCGTTTTTGTTGTGTTTCCTAATATAAAACAGTTCGTCCGAGTGAACTATATGTCGCATATAGCACACACCTTGATCTGACTGACCATTTCTGTTGCATTCCCTAATAGCAAACAGTTTGTCCGAGTGAACTGTATGTCGTATATTGCACTTACCTTGATATAGCTGCATGTTTTTGTTGTTGTGCTTCATCGCAAACAGTTCTTATGGATTAATGATACGTCTCCAACGTATCTTTAATTTTTGATGGTTCCATGCTATTATCTTGTCATCTTTGGATGTTTTGTATGCATGAATGTGCTATTTTATATCTTTTCCGGGACTAACCTATTAACTCAGTGCCAAGTGCCAGTTCCTGTTTTTTCCATGTTTTTGACCTTTTTCAAAGGAGAACATTGAACAGAGTCCAAACGGAATAAAACCTGCGGAATGATTTTTTTCCATAATAGAAGACACGCACGAGACTTGAAAACCAAGGCAGGGGACCTCGGAGGAGCTCACAAACCACCCAGGCCCCGCCTAGGGGGGGGCTAGCAGGCTTGTGGGCCCCCTGTGGCCCCCCTGCCCTAGTTCTTCCTCCTATAAATCCCGTAAAATTCTGAAACCACGGAAGAGAGCCACGAAAATACTCCCCCCCGCAAACTTATGTCTCCGCGAGATCCCATCTGGGGCACGTTCTGGTGCCCTGCCGGAGGGGGGATTCAGACACAGAGGGCTTCTCCATCAACACCATTGCCTCTCCGATGATGCGTGAGTAGTTCACCATAGACCTTCGGGTCCATAGCTAGTAGCTAGATGGCTTCTTCTCTCTCTTGGATCTTCAATACAAAGTTCTCCATGATCTTCATGGAGATCTACCCGATGTAATCTTCTTTTGCAGTGTGTTTGTCGAGATCCAATGAATTGTGGATTTATGATCAGATTATCTATGAATCTTATTTGAGTTTCTTATGATCTCTTATATGCATGATTTCATATCCTTGTAATTCTCTTCGAGTTGTGGGTTTCGTTTGGCCAACTTGATCTATAATTCTTGCAATGGGAGAAGTGCTTGGTTTTGGGTTCATACCGTGCGTTGACCTCACCCAGTGACAGAAGGGGTAGTGAGGCACGTATCGCGTTGTTGCCATCAAGGGTAAAAATATGGGGTTTATATCTATTGCATGAATTTATCCCTCTACATCATGTCATCTTTCTTAAGGCGTTACTTCGTTTGTCATGAACTTAATACACTAGATGCATGCTGGATAGCGGTCGATGTGTGGAGTAATAGTAGTATATGCAGAAAGTATTGATCTACTTGTCTCGGACGTGATGCCTATATGTATGATCATTGCCTTAGATATTGTCATGACTTTGTGCGGTTCTATCAATTTCTCGACAGTAATTCGTTCACCCACCGTAATATTTGCTATCATGAGAGAAGCCTCTTGTGAACACTATGGCCTCCGGATCTACTTCACATCATATTTTCAGCCTTACACTTTTACTTTGTTGCACTTTTCGCCTTCATATCTCACCTTGCAATCAATCGTGAAGGGATTGAAAACCCCTTGGTAGCGTTGGGTGCATGTTTGCTATTTTGGGCAGGTACTTTGGAGACTTGCCCTGATACTCCTACTGGATTGATACCTTGGTTCTCAAACTGAGGGAAATACTTACTGATGCTGTGCTGCATCACCCTTTCCTCTTCAAGGGAAAACCAATGCAAGCTCAAGAGGTAGCAATTAACCATATGTCACACAAGTATAATATGAACCGTGTTTGATGTCTACATCATCGCAAATGTTTTGTATATTTTTGATGGTTTTTAACATCACCGTTTGTGATTAATGCATCGAAAGCAGTTTCGTCGATGGGTCTCTGATTGTAGCGTCACGTTTGGACTATCATGCAGTAGTGTATGAGGAGGTGAGGTTGCGTATGTCCATGGTGTCACATTAGTCATGAAGAACTCATGTACTTATTGCAAAGTTTTATTAGATTTATCACAAACCAAAGTACTACTCGCATGTCCTGAGGGAGAGGGTTGGTAGGAATTAACCATCGCGCGACCTCGACTCAAAACAACACTAGGATTTCAACGAGGAATATAAATGCTCACACATCATCACCATGCCCTTTTAATTTTTTAGATGGACAAGAAGTTGTACATCTCTTAATATCGACACCTCTCTCAATTAATAAGTATGCACTCACACCTTTTTCATATCACCACATCATTATCATTGACCCACAATTTCTCTAGATGTGCTACATGATGGTTTTAATTATCACTCATTTAATACCCATTATTTTTGATCTAGTATTATGAACCATCCAAATTACCATCACTATTTATATAACTCTTAAACAAATATAAGTGAAGAATAATCGCATAATATTTCTATAAAATCTACACGACACCGTGCTCAAAAAGATATAAGTGAAGTACTAGAGCAACTGCTAAGCTGAAAAGATATAAGTGAAGCACGTAGAGTATTCTAACAAATTGTGATGATGTGGTATCTGTCTCAAATAGGTGTGTCCAGCAAATGATGATTGTGGAAAATTGGAAGTAAAATCAAACAGAAGCAAACGATGCTCCAAGCAAAACTCATATCATGTGATGAATAAAAATATAGCTCCGAGTGACTTACCGATAGATTGAGATGAAAAGAGGGGATGCCTTCTGGGGCATCCCCAATATTTGGTGCTTGAGTCTTCCTATAATATTACCTTGTGGTGCCTTGGGCATCCCCAATATTAGGATTTTTCTACTCTTATATCCTTTGTCCATCGGGATAATACCCAAAACTTGAAAACTTCAGTCACATAAAACTCAACAAAACTTTGTGAGATTCATTAGTATAAGCAACATATCAAATACTTTTAGGTGCTTTTATAAGTTGATTCTAATTTTATGTTAACATAGGGCACTGTATTATAACTTCTCCATGGCTTATACACTCCGATATAATCCATAGCATCATCAAAACAAGAAAAATATGCAAGCAAAAAAGAGAATCTGACCGAAATAGAACATCCTGTAGTAATCTATAATGAACCTATACTTCCATAACTCCATTTTTTTGATAAATTAGTAAGACCTGAGGAATTTGTGTAGAAATATTTTATAAAAATTTCAGATTAAAAAGACGTTCCAGTAAAATTCTAGAAATTCTGCACTACACGTCAAAGTTTCTATTTTTTTGCACCGTATCAATTCTACTCATCATGCAAATTATCCCAAGGGCTTTAATTGGCACAAACACTAAATAAAACATAAAAACACAATCATTACATAGGCAATAATAATTTTATCACAAACAAAAAGTAAAAAAACAAAAATAAAGATAACTATTGGGCATCCTCCCAACAAGCGCTATTGTTTTATGCCCCTAGTTAGGCATATTGCATAGTTTCATGTGTTGTCGTCTTTGATACTCCACCCATAAGTGGATATCATGATTGATTCATAAGGTGGCCTAATTTTCTTTCTACGTAAGTGTTCCATTCCTTTATTTAATGGAAATTGGAACCTTATATTTCCCTCTTTCATGTGAATGATTGTACCTATAGTTCGTAGGAAGGCTCTTCCAAGTATAATTGGACGAGTAGGGTTGCAATCAATATCAAGAACAATGAAATCTACAGGCACATAATTTTTGTTTGCAATTATCAACACATCATTTATTCTACCCATGTGTTTCTTGATGGTAGAATCCGCAAGATGCAAGTTTAGGGAACATTCTTCAATATTAGTGAGACCAAGCACATCGCATAAACTTTTAGGTATAGTTGAAACACTAGCGCTGAGATCACACAAAGCATTGCATTCATATTTATTTATATTAAATTTAATATTAGTTTCCCACTCATCATGCAACTTCCTATAATAGAAACTTCAAGCTCAAGTTTCTCATCATAAGCTTTCACCATAGCTTCCACTATATGTTGAGTAAAAGCTTTGTTTTGTTCATAAGCACTGGGTGAGATAATAATGGATTGCAGCAAGGAAATACATTCTCCTGAAGAGAAATTATCATAATTAAAGTCCTTGTAATACAAAATAGTGGGTACATCACAAGTTAAAGTTTTGACCTCCCCAAACCCACTTTTTCGGTTTTAGCATTAAAATCATCACCCCCAAGCAGCAGGGACGCTCCTTTACTAGAGTTGACTCATCTCGAGTCCCTTTATCCTTAATATTTAGAGAAGTAAATAAAGATTAAATAGGATAAGTACCAAACATTTTAAGATCTTCATCATGATTCCGATAAAAACGGGAGGAAGATCTTTTTCTAGGAATTCCCGCTTAGCTTTCAACTTAGCGGTTGTCTCCTTACTTTCATTAATAGAAACTCGGATAGGAGCCAAATATTTTTTAAGAGTTTCTACATCAAGCGCAATCATATCCATGTTTTTAGCCAAAGTATCAACAACATCCAATTTTTCTTCTACCATAGTATTAAAAACTTTTTGAGAATTAATGAATTCCTTAATTGTGTTATCAAGATCTCCCATAAGAATTGTCGTACCATTAGGATTATTACCAGGATGTGGCCTAGCATTGAAATTACCCCTATAAGAATTGTTGTTTAAATTATTTCTCGAGACAAAGTTCACATCAATAGCATCATTATTTTATTCAATCAAGGTAGACAAGCGCATATCATTACGGTCAACATGAGTATTTTTATTAGCAACCAAATTCATAAGGGCATCCATTTTTTCACTCAAAGTAGCAATTTCCTCAATAGAGTTTACCTTCTTACCGGTTGGAGCTCTCTTGGTATGCCATTGAGAATAGTTGGCCATGATGTTGTCTAGAAGTTTGGCTGCCTCTCCTAAGGTCACCTCCATGGAGGTACCAGCTGCATCAGAATCTATAAGATTTCTAGACACGAAGTTTAGTCCAGCATAGAAATTTTGGATAATCATCCACAAGTTTAAACCAAGTGTTGGGAAATTTCTTACCATCAATTTCATCATCCCTCAATCTTGTGCAACATGTTCATGATCTTGCCGTTTAAAATTTATTATTTGATTTCTAAGGGAGATGATCTTAGGAGGAGGAAAATACTTGGGAATAAAGGCATCTTTACACTTATCACAAGTTTCCAATACTATTATGTGGTAAAGATGAAAACCAAGGTTTAGCTTTCTCTCTTAGTGAAAACGAAAACAATTTTAATTTCACAATGCCATTATCCTTATCCTTTTTATTTTGCATATCACAAAGTTCAACATAGGTATTGAGACGTGAAGCAGGATCCTCATTAGGACTTCCCAAAAAATGCTCTTTCATGACAAGGTTCAGTAATGCAGCACTAATATCAAAAGCATCCGCACTAGTGGAGGGGTGGTATAGGAGTACTAATAAAATCATTATTATTAGTATTTGAGAAGTCACACAACTTAGTAGTATCTTGAGACATGGTGACCGAGCAAGCAAAGTAACAAGCAGGAAACGCAAACTAGAGAGCGAAGATGCAATCTAGTGACAAGCAAAACAAGTAGAGGTACATATTATTGTATTTTTATTTTTTGTGAGATAATCTAAATAAACCAGAAAATAAAAAGAGGAACAATTGAATGAAAATTTGTGTGGAGTTACTTTGTAGTTGGTGATGATATTCCCTGGCAACGGCGCCAGAAATCCTTCCTCGTACGTGTCATCTGCGTTGGGTTTTTCGTCAAGGGGAACAAGTTATCGCACCACAATATGGTAAGTATTTCCCTCAGTTATGAAACAAAGATTTATGGAACCAATTGGAATATCAACCACATCCGTCTTCTGCGGCTGCAAACAAATGAACAAACAACTTGCACCCAACGCGGGGAAGAGGGTTGTCAATCCTCTTGTTCCTGTTATTCTCAAGCGAGTAAGGTGTGTAGATAATTGTAGATATCAAGATAAAATAAAAACAAGTAAATGGAGCAAGGTATTGAAGGTTTTATCAATATGCTGTGAATAGACCCTCGGGGGCATAGTTTTCCCTAATGGCACCTCTCATGAAAAATAGCATATAGCAGGTAAACAAATTACTGTTGGGCAATTGACAGAAAAGGGGATACTTATGTGATATTCACGGCAATGATCATGTGTATATAGGCATCACATCCATAAACAAACGAGCTGGCCCCCGCCTGCACCTATTACTATTACTCCACTCATCGATCTCTATGCAGCAAGCATCTACAATATTAAGTAAAACAAAGTAATGCATGGAGAACAATGACATGATGTAGACAAAGTAAACTCAAGAAATATGAATAAACACCATCGTTTTATCCTTAGTAGCAGCAATACAAAGACGCATCTTGCCCCATTCTGGCACTAGGATATAGAAATTCGCCATGTTAAACCTACTACAACACACCTCTCTCACCAAATAAATATCAATCTAGTTGGCCAAACTATTTCAACAGATCGAAGATAATTATGAAGCTATCATAATCATGCACATAAGAATCATATAAGTATTCATAGGAGACTTAAGTATTTATCATGAACAATCTGAACATAAACCCACAATTCATTGGATCCCAACAAATGCACCGCATAAAAGGAATTACATCATGTGGATGAAAGCGTATGCGATGATAATTGTATTGAAGATCAAGAGAGGTAGAGAGAGAAGAGAGAGAGAGAGAAGAGAGAGAGAGAGAGATTGCAATCTAGGTACTCGCTATGGAACCATAGGTCTATGGTGAAGTACTCACACATCATCGTGAGATTAGCAAGGGTGATGAAGAGGCCCTCCGTGATCGACCCCCGTCCGACAGGGTGCCGAAACGGAGCCTCAGAGAGCCTGTCGTCAAAACAGAGACTTGCAGCGGTGTAAAAAGTGTTTTGGGACTCCTCTTGGTGTTTCTAGGGAAAAAGAGAATTTATAAGACGGAGAACAGAGTCGGGAGGGCCATGAGAGAGTCACATGCCATGAGGAAGCGACCCCCAGGCCACTGATACGTCCATTTTGCATCATGTTTTGTTACTATTATTATAGTGTTTTAGGCATTATACCTCTTGATGGAGTAATTCTAGTGCATTTTCTCTCATAATATGCAAGGTTTACACCAAGAGGGAGAATGGAGGAAGATGGAATTGTGGACCTGAAAAAGCTACATCAGAGATACCTATTCTGCACATCTCCAAATGGGCTGAAACTTTACCATAGACCTAGCGGGTAGTGGGCTACCCAGCCCACTTGTGGCGACCATCTTCTGGTGTATACTCTCTTTTGACCTCAAAAAAAATCAAGGGAGGACTTTCAGGATGAAGCACCGCCATCTCGAGGTGGAACCTGTGCAGGAGCACTTTTGCCCTCAGATAGAGCGATTCCTGTGGAGGAACTTCCCTCCTCGTGGGGGAAATCGAGGCCATCGTCATCGCCAACAACCCTCCCATCTTGGTGAGGCCAATATTCATCAAAACCTTCAACAATATCAGCTCCTCTTAAAACCCTAGTGCATCTCTCATGCTCAATCTTGTACCAGAACCTCAGATTGGTACCTGGGGGTGACTAGTAGTATTGATTACATCTTGCAGTTGATGCTTTATGGTTAATTTGGTGGAACATCATATGTTCAGATCCAATATGCTATTTAATATATATCTGATCATGAGCATGTTTATCACTTGTGACTAGTTACTTTTGTTCTTGAGGCCATGGGAGAAGTCATGTAGCAAGTAATCATGTGAAGTTGATATTCGTTTGATATTTTGATGATATGAATGTTGTGATTCCCTTAGTGGTGTTATCTGAACATCGACTACATAACAATTCACCATCTTTGGGCCTAAGGGGATGCATTGTGTAGTAGTTACTAGATGATGGGCTGCGAGACCGACACAAACTTAAACCCTAGTTTATCCGCTATTCCGTAAGAGGCTGATTTGGATCCCTATGTTTAATGCTATTGTCACAGCCCTAGCTTAGCCTTGCTTGCCATTGCATATTCATGCATGCATTTTTATTTTTCTTTGGAATTTGAAATGGGGATAATCAAACCCTAGCACCAAATAAAATTCAATAGGTTCAACAAAGATTATTTTCAATGAACCCAAAATGGTTTTCAAAATGTTTATATTTTCTGATAAATGTTGGCAATAACATTTTAGTGATGACCTTCATTTTTTAAACATTGTTGACATTTTAATTAATCTTCAAAGTCACAAAGTTGGATAAAACAATTAGCTATAAATGCTTTAGGTATTCCAAAAATGCTGAAATTTCCTGTGGAGTTTGGACATAATCAAAATATACCCCATATTTATTTTGAGGGTTTTACAAAATGATTTGTTATTTTATTGAATTCAAAAACAAATATTAGAATTAGAAAACAGAAAAGTAAAAAAAAAAGGAAAAACTTACCTGGCGCTCGTGTCCACGAAGCGGCCGAGTCCACCAAGGGCACCGCTGTCTTCTTCCTCCTGCGAGGAGGAGTAGCGCTGCGGGCCCGACGCATCGCTCGGCACGGCCACGTCCCCTGACCACCTCCTCCTTCCCCGGGATTATAGTGACAGCCAGACAACCGCCTGGACCGTGTGGACCAGATCCCCTCCTCGCACGCGCCTCTCCTCTTCCCTAGCTTCCTCTGCGCAGCCACCGAGCGAGCTCGCCGCCGTTGCTCGATGCTACCTCGGAAACCGCACCCCTACAACCTACCTGAGACGCGCAGCAGCTCCGCCGTGTTCCTCTCCGTCCTCAGAACGAAGCCAGAAGGACCGAGGCCCTCTATCTCTATAGCTATGCCGTCTCCCCCAACTCCGGCCGTCGGAACTCCGTCGACGAATCGAGCACAACGGACCTCCCCAAGCCTACCATTGCCACCGCCGCACTCGCAGTGAGCCACCACCCCGTTCACCTCTCGCTCCCGCGTGGATCCACCCCCAGAGGGATTCCCTCCATAGCCGAGCTCCGGCCACCGCGCGAGCACACCTCTAACCCTGCTCCGACCACCATCCCTGGCCATGGATGGGTCTGACGGACGAGCCCGAGCCTGGGCTACGCCCCAGTGCTCTCGGCCCTCGAAACCGAGCCGTGTGGTGCGTTTTGTCCAACTCCGACGACCCTCCGTCGTGGATTTGGTCGCCGTTGGCCAGGCTCCGGCACCCCCCGACGTGGACGGTGGTTAGCCGCTAACCACCCCCCCACCAGAGCCACTGACAGTGGGCCCCAGGGCTGGCCAGCGCGGGGATTAGGCCGGGTCAGTCACGAGTGGCCCCCACCGGTCAGTTTGACCTGACCTAGGCCCTGTTGACTGATGACGCAGTGCTGACACAATTAATATATTCTGGAGTTAAATTAATTCAAGAAAATTCCAAAAAATTCTCAAAAATTCTAAAATCATAGAAAATAATCTGTAAGTCAAATGAAAATAGTTTATAGATGAAAAATGATCAGAAAAATTCAAAGAATCGGATTATGGCATTTTCATGCATGTTTGAGAAAGTTAACACCACCAAGTAGGCATAATGATGACTGGGGTAAATTTAATAATTAGTTTGGAGTTGGAATTTGGTATACATTTGAATTCCACTTCAATTAATAAGACCAAACATTGAGCTAGGAAACTCAGTACCTCAATATGCCATATTCATGCATGATAAAACAAGTTATGCCTGAGCATCACGTCGAATCAATTAAAAGGGTATCTGGAAAATACCTTGCTTAAAGTGATATTTGAATTCTAATTCAAACGAGCTTCAACTTAAGAAATGGTAGCTATACTAGCCCTGCCACTTCTAATTTTCATATCATGATCATGCATCATAGTGTTGCATTTATGCGAAGTAATTATTGTTCTTTCTTTTTTGTCGTTGTTGTTTCCTCTCGGTAGACGATTGTTACAACGATGTGATCGTTGACATTGATGAAGACTCATTGCTATCATAAGACGTGTCAGGCAAGCAAACCCCCTTGAGCATATTGATATAAACCCACTCTCTCGCTCCTGCTCTCTTTTATTGCATTAGGACAAACTCGATTGAACTGTTACATGTTCTCGGTAGTTGAACCCATTCCTCTGCATGACCTCATTTTGCCACACTAAATCGTTGAAACCACTTAGCATGAGTAGCAATTGCTTGAGCCCTGTTGTGCTTACTCATCCATGCTTGATTACTGTGCCTGCTATGCTTAGAGTTGTTTCGGGTCTGAGCCATCTGGATGATGAATCGGAATGATTGTGTTCATGTCCTACTTTGTAAGAGTAGGTGTTTGAATACGATTTGGTAAAGGTAGTGATGAGAGGCCACGTAGGAGTACATGGTGCCTTGTCTCATTGGGACCGTCCTTAAGAACTGAGTTATGTGTATGTTATCCAACACAAGATACTACCACACATTGGGATACTTAATTGACCCTCTTGGCTTATTAATCTCCTAGATCTCTATCCAGGAGTTGCAACTAGTTTCTGGTGTTTGTAGGAAAAGTGTAGGCGGCCGTGTTTAGCTCTACCCGACGGGGTAGACTTTAGTGCGGTAGATACACAGCGGCACGATGTACCAAGTGCCACCCGAATGGTGGGCTTGGGAACGCTGCGCACATCGTTTGGGCCGTAGAGGAAACCTTGGCTAGACTTCCTTGTGAGTTCAGTCTTAAATAGGCGATAAACCTGGACTAGGGTCTTGTGTGGTTAACAGGCTTGGCCGACACCCACGCCAGTGCTTCCGCTTGAAGTTTAGCGAAATGCATGACGTGCATATGGTGCTAAGTGGTGAGAGCATGTGTGAATAAGTATACCCCTGCAGGGTGAATCAATTTGTTCGAATAGCCGCCTCCTCTGATATGGACTACTTGGAAACATTACGTGGTACATAGACAATTTAAATGGATACCCTAAAATATGCAAGATAAGTGTGAGTGCTATGGATGGCCTTCTCGTAGGGAGAAGAGAGTGGATCCATGGTGGTGTATTGATTGGTGAATATGTGGACTCGTGTGCGCTATCCCACCTCAAAGAAAGAATTTGTAGTCATAGTATAGGTTAGCCAAGAGTCAAGGATGGCTTGCTGCAATCAAACCCCACAATCCTTTCATTGATACATGATGCATATGTAGATAGTTCTGATGTATGTCTTGTTGAGTACCGTTGTACTCACGGTTGCTTTATTTATGTTTTTCAGAGAAGATTTAGTCTCATTATGGGTTCTACGCGATGTGATTGACATTGACCGGAATAGTTTGGGAATCCTAGACAGAGGTCTGGTTCCTTTGGTAGGGTCGTTATAGCCTTTCAGGCTCTTCCAGCCACTTTTAGTAGATGTCTGTACCCAGACATGTTTTCCTTCCGCTTGATTTTTGTATGATTTGAGTGCCGGGTCGCGAGTCCCCTGTTTCTAATATCATACTATATTGACTCTTATAAGTCCTTAATAAAAGCTTGAGTCATAGAGTTATGTTGTGATGCCATGTTGTATCTACACATATCATGCATATTGTGTGAATGTTATGAAATTCATTATATGTGTGGGATTTGACACCTAGTTGTGTGCCTTTAGTAGTACTGTTTACGGGGAAATGCCTCTTTGTGCTTCCACCGAGCTTTGGTAGCTTGCTACTGCTCCAGACACATTGATTGACCGGCATGTATCCTTCTTTGTTGCTGTGTCTGTCCCTTCGGGGAAATGTCACGCGGTGTAATGGAGTCCATGTAGCTTGCTACGACTCGTCTCCACACGCTGATGACCGACACCTGCTCTGCTGGGTTATGTATGCATGTCCCTGTACGGATGTACCACTTGGGTATATAACTAGTCATGTCGACCCGGGTTCTTTGTTGTTTGAACGCTAGCGACACATTCATATATGTGAGGCAAAAGATGCAAACGATCCTGTCCAAGGTAAGGTGGCAGCCGTGGAGTTTACCGGTCGTGAGGCCGCAAAGTGATGTGATGTGTTATAGGCTGGGTTCTTATGACTTAGGATCGGGGTCCCGACAACTTTGGTATCACAGCTTGACTGCCTGTAGGATAACCAAGCAAACTGGTCGATGTGGAGTCTAGCAACTCTTTAGTTATATAAGGGAATTGTTTGTGGAAGGTAACGTAAGACTCTTTTACTCCTTTGCTTGTGTCATTCCTATTCCGAGTCATCCTCTTCCTTATTCTACGGGGTTTAAGAATTAGGCTTTCTCGTCTATTCATTAGGATGACGAGTTACTATGTTGGAGGTATATAGGAAAGTTTTTGTCCTCAAGGATCAGTGTTTCCATAAGAACTCAATTGTCATGTTGTTAGTTTTCTTGCAGGTTGCCTCATATTTCATGCTCGTACAGCCGTTATGCTGTCCGAGTTTTCCAAGGTTTCTAAATAATCTGATGCAATTGCAAATCCTCTCATCCCGAGTTAATGTCTTTTGGCCAGACAAAGCACACTAATCATTGTGTTGAGGTACTATATTACCTCGACGTTTTGTTGAAGTATTAGGAAAACATGTTACCTCGAAAACCACCCAATAGTCTAGATGTGTTCTATGCTTCGAGTGTGATAATTCTGGCCATCATTTTCGAAAACATCTCGTGATGTTATTTAGAGTTTAGGTATTCTATTTGTGGGTTCTTGAATCCAAGGATCATTCGGCTCACTTCTATTGATAGTGTTGCTAGTTCCTTTGGAATGATTAGTAAACTTGTTGTAGTTTCCAAGGTTCATGGTATATCATTCTTCCAACACCATGGACCATCTCTGGCAGAAGTTCTTCGTGAACTAAAGATCACTACAAGAGTGCTCGTGATGACTTCTCTACTTCATATTGTGATTCTGCAAATTCCGCTCTTCTGCATGGGTTATCTGGAAGAATTATGTTGAACTCGTTCGACATGCTAATCTATGCATCCATAACTCAGAAAAATCATGTGCTCTTGAGTTGGCCCTCTTCAATTGTTTCTGACCCTCATTTATGAGAGGATAGTCAAGAGTAGTTGTGCATTCGTGTCATCGATGTCTTTTATTCCTGTGGTCCGTCAAGTTGTTCTATTTCCGAATGACTGGGAGAAGCAAACTCCAGTACCTCATCCATTTCTTGGATTTGGTCAAAGTAGTTGTATTCCGTAGATCAAAATACCAATCTGGCTTTTGTTATGTTCTATCTTGGAGTATTACCCTCTTGTTGTCAAGAGTGTCGTGAGAATTGCACCATCTTGTATGAGCTCTTGATGTAGTGATACTTCTCAACATCATTATTCACCCTCGGTTTCAGTGTTGGTTGTAACCGGAATATTGACAAGTGAACCATGATGTGTGAAATCGATACTCCTAGCAATGTTATTGCCTGGTAGCTAATGGATAATAATTTCACTCTTATGGTGATGGTGATTGAAACGTCATCCTAAGATTGACCGTGCTACCTAGTCCATGTTTCATGGTGCACTTTTCGTTCAATGGGTTAGGATTGTGTCATTTCTTCGCTCTTTGATCATATCATCTTGCCCTGAAAAGCGACATTGTTCCCGAGCTTAATAACATATCGGTGGTTCGTGATTTTCCGAATATCTTGTCCGAAGTATTACCAGGTTGCTCCCTGACTGTTATGATAGAGCTCGTTATCAAGTTGGTTTCCCTATAAGCCACACTTCTCCAAGAATCCGTGTTGGATACCCCGAGCTAGTTGGTGAAGCTAAACAACAACTTGGAGAGTTGGAAGATAAAAGCTTCGCCTAAACTTAATTCATTTAAAAGGGACATTTTTCCTGTGGTGTGAGTCTTGAAGAAAGATGATATTATCATCGGTTGATTCATGTGATCAATTGTTGCATATATTATCTTGTCCAATTTTGATTTGAGTATGGGCTATCGTCAAATCAAACTCAGAACCAAAGATTTTCGTAACGGTGTCATACTCGTGGTTTTTCTTGAGCATACACCATTATATTCTTTGATCTGACCAATGCTATTTTCTTGCTTACATAGTTGTGGAAATCCATTTATATGGATATCTCGATGAATTGTTGTTGAGCCAATCGGCAACTTTTTCATTTGCTCCATGATCTATTTTGGACATTAAGTTAGTGTTGGAAACATTGTAGACCTTGTCTTCATGTCGCCTGCACGAGGTATATGTTAGGTGTAATAAGTGACTTCCTCTCTATTCACGTGTAATTGGTGCAAGTTGCCACCGTGAATTCTGGAAAAGTTATTTTGCTTCCTATGGAATCATCCCAAGTAAGTCATGCACGTGCTAAGTATTCTATGGTTTGATAGAGTGATCATCTTCATTCCATATGTATCTCCTAGCATACCAAGCCACTGATTGATTTGTTCAAGGAAAGAAGTGAAGTGCCATTCTTGAAGGTACCAGACGGACTTGCACTTGGCTTCGTTATCCGCAATGATGATTCCCACCCACAACTCGGTAGTGTTTTGTTGTAGGACTTTTCTTGTGCTCATCATTGCCTTGGGCAGTGTGTTGACGTGGGTCTTGCAATCCAGCTCATGTTTTGGAGTTGTCTTCCGTAGTTCATTTCCTCATAATCTCGCAACGTTATCTCGTCTATTTGTGTTGCAAACTTTCTTTTCAGACATGCTGAGTCTGAAGCATCGTGTCACCAACCGGAGCTGAATCTCAGGCAGTTGTAATGGTTGGAACTTTTCCCAACAATTATAATATTGGGCTCTCTGTAACCCAGGAAAGTGATGTAATGTCTAACACACCTAGCCGGAAGACTTAATATTATAATATCTCGCATCAACAACTTTAGCCATCCTCCCGTGAGGACCTTGTATGACTTATTTTGGAAGTTGTTCCTCATGGACCCCTTTTAAGCCTCGAAGTACGACCTTTACATGATGTTATAGTTACCAAGAAGTTGAGTCACTCTATTACATCAAGGAGAACATTAGAAGCGGAGTGCTAAATGTCTCTCGGTCGATCGTCCAGATTTCGTTTCCTTGGCATAGCTAAGGTGAAATCTGAGCAAGTGTTGTCTTCCTTTGCTTCTGCATTCTCCATTATTATTCATCATTGTAGTATGTTGTGTCACCAGGATCCTTGGGACGTATGTTGGTAAACCTTGATGAATATGGAAATGCTCAAGTTCTTGAGAGCACACTCAGACACTAGGTTATACCTCGGTATCAATTGGAATGTGCCTTCCGTTTGCGGAGTTATTCTATAACTCTAGTTTCTTTCCAAACAGAGTATGCCATTCTTTCAAATTCCCTCAAACGATCATTTGATGATTACCTTAGGCTGGTATGAAGAGTTTCAATGATCTCTGTATCCAAAGTAATTCTTTTTGCCACTTAAGGGAATAACTCTGCGAGTCACCCTCCTAAGGTGCCCCGTTATGGTATAAAGGGCAACACAATTCTTGCTACTTTGAAAACTCGTCCCCATCCCTTTAAGCATGGGACTGTTGCCTACTAATTGAACCTGTGTCATATGCCCCATTTCCTCATCCGTTTTATGTGTTCCGTGTCTCAGCTCAAGGGACGATCCTACGTCTCATTCTGTGAGTTGATCTTGAGTTGCTCGATCTTTGAGGAGATCGAATTTTGTAGAGTCTTTCTGTTCTTGTTGTCATGTTAGATGAAGACCTCAAGACAAAGATGCCAAGATCAACCTGATGCAATGAATCAACATCTTCAAGAAGGGCAATTGGATCGTGAAGATTTCGATAGTGTAGTGTCCCCTCTTCCTCTTCCCGACTACGCTTGAATCTCGGGACGAGATTCTTGTTTAGTGGGGGTGAGTTGTCACAGCCCTAGCTTAGCCTTACTTGCCATTGCATATTCATGCATGCATTTTTATTTTTATTTGGAATTTGAAATGGGGATAATCAAACCCTAACACCAAATAAAATTCAATAGGTCAACAAAGATTATTTTCAATGAACCCAAAATGGTTTTCAAAATGTTTATATTTTCTGATAAATGTTGGCAACAACATTTCAGTGGTGACCTTCATTTTTAAAACATTGTTGACATTTTAATTAATCTACAAAGTCTCAAAGTTGGATAAAACAATTAGCTATAAATGTTTTAGGTATCTCAAAAATGCTGAAATTTCCTGTGGAGTTTGGAAATAATCCAAATATACCCCATATTTATTTTTAGGGTTTTACAAAATGATTTGTTATTTTATTAAATTCAAAAATAAATTTTAGAATTAGAAAACAGAAAATAAAAAAGGAAAACTTACCTGGCGCTCGTGTCCACGAAGCGGCCCAGCCCACCAGGGGCACCGCTGTCTTCTTCCTCCTGCTAGCAGGAGAAGCAGCTGCGTGCCCGACGCATCGCCAGGCACGGCCACGTTCCCTGGCCACCTCCTCCTTCCTCGGCATTCTAGTGACGGCCAGACAACTGCCTAGACCACATGGACCAGATCCCCTCCTCGCAGGCGCCTCTCCTCTTCCCTAGCTTCCTCTCCGCGGCCACCAAGCGAGCTCGCCGCCATTGCTCGCTACTACCCCGGCAACCGCACCTCTACAACCTACCTCAGATGCGCAATAGCTCCGCCGTGTTCCTCTCTGTCCTCAGAACGAAGCCAGAAGGACCGAGGCCCTCTGTCGCTGCAGCTACGTCGTCTCCCCAACTCCGGCCATCGGAACTCCATCGACGAATCGAGCACAGCCGGACCTCCCCGAGCCTACCATTGCCACCGACACACACGCAGTGACCCACCGCCACATTCAGCTCTCGCTCCCGCGTGGATCTACCCCTAGAGGGGCTTCCCTCCATGGCCGAGCTCCGGCGACAGTGCGAGCACGCCGCCGGCCCTGCTCCGGCCACCTTCCCTGACCATGGATGGGTCTGATGGACGAGGCCGAGCCTGGGCTACGCCCCAGTGTTCTCAGCCCTCGAATCCGCACCGTGTGGCGCGTTTTGGCAAACTCCAGCGACCCTCCGTTGTGGATTTGGTCGCCGCCGGCAAGGCTCCGGCAGCCCCCAACGTGGACGGTGGCTAGCCGCTAACCACCCCCCACCAGAGCCATTGACAGCAGGCCCAGGGCTGGTCAAAGCCCTGGTTAAGGTTGGTCAGCGCGGGGATTAGGCCGGGTCACTGACCAGTGGCCCCCACCGGTCAGTTTGACCTGATCTAGGCCGTGTTGACTGATGACGCAGTGCTGACGCAATTAATATATTCTGGAGTTAAATTAATTCAAGAAAATTCCAGAAAATGCTCAAAACTTCTAAAAATCATAGAAAATAATCTGTAAGTCAAATGAAAATAGTTTATATATGAAAAATGATCAGAAAAATTCAAAGAATCTGATTATGGCATTTTCATGCATGTTTGAGAAACTTAACATCACCAAGTAGGAAAATGATGATTAGGGTAAATTTAATAATTAGTTTGGAATTGGAATTTGGTATACATTTGAATTCCACTTCAATTAATAAGACCAAACATTGAGCTAGGAAACTCAGTACCTCAATGTGCCATCTTCATGCATGATAAAAACAAGTTATGCCTGAGCATTAGGTCGAATCAATTAAAAGGGTATCTGGAAAATACCTTGCTTAAAGTGATATTTGAATTCTAATTCAAACGAGCTTCAACTTAAGAAATGGTAGCTATATTAGCCCTGCCACTTCCCATTTTCGTATCATGATCATACATCATAGTGTTGCATTTACGAGAAGTAATTATTGTTCTTTCTTGTTTGCCGGTGTTGTTTCCTCTCGGTAGACGATGGTTCCGACGGTGTGATCGTTGACATTGATGAAGACTCATTGCTATCTTCAGACGTGTCAGGCAAGAAAATACCCTTGAGCATATTGATATAAACCCACACTCTCGCACCTGCTCTCTTTTATTGCGTTAGGACAAACATGATTCAACTATTACATGTTCTCGGCAGTTGAACCCATTCCTCTGCATGACCTGATTTTTCCACAGTAAATAGTTGAAACCACTTAGCATGAGTAGCAACTGCTTTGGCCCTGTTGTGCTTACTCATTGATAAGCCACAAGTATAGGGGATCGCAACAGTTTTCGAGGGTAGAGTATTCAACCCAAGTTTATTGATTCGACACAAGGGGAAGCCAAAGAATATTCTCAAGTATTAGCAGTTGAGTTGTCAATTCAACCACAACTGAAAGATTTAGTATCTGCAGAAAAGGATCATTAGCAAGGTAGTGTGATAGGAATAGTAGTAGCAGTAACCAGTAGTAACAAAGTGACAGCAGTAGCAGCAGAGTAACAGAAGTAGCAACAGAGTAACAGTAGCAGCAGTGACAGCAGTAGCAGCAAAGTAACTTAGCAAGGACCAGTAGGAAAAACTCGTAGGAATTGGATCGGTGATGGATGATTATGCCGGATGTTATTCATCATGCAACAGTTATAACACAGAGAGATAAGTGACTAGCTCCAGTTCGTCAATGTAATGTAGGCATGTATTCCGTATGTAGTCATACGTGCTTAGGGAAAAGAACTTGCATGACATCTATTGTCCATCCCTCCCGTGGCAGCGGGGTCCTAATGGAAACTACGGGATATTAAGGTTGTCCTTTTAATAAAGAACCGGACCAACGCATTAACACTTGGTGAATACATGAACTCCTCATACTATGGTCATCTCCGGGAGTGGTTCCGGCTATTGTCACTCCGGGGTTGCCGGGTTATAACACATAGTAGGTGACTACAACTTGCAAGATAGGATCAAGAACACACATATATTGGCGACAACATAATAGGTTCAGATCTGAAATCATGGCACTCGGGCCCTAGTGACAAGCATTAATCATGGAAAAGTAGTAGCAACATCAATCTCAGAACATAGTGGATACTAGGGATCAATCCCCGTCAAAACTAACTCGATTACATGATAGATCTCATCCAAGCCATCACCGTCCAGCAAGCCTACGATGAGATTACTTACGAACGGTGAAGAGCATCATGGAATTGGCGATGAAGGAAGGTTGATGATGACGATAGCGACGATCTCCCCTCTCCGCAGCCCACAACGGATCCAGATCTGCCCTCCAGAGGAAGAACAGGAGGTGGCGGCGCCTCCGTATCATAAAACGCGATGAACTCTTCTCCTTGATTTTTTTCCGGGTGAAAGGGACTAAATAGAGCTGGATTTGGAGGCGGTGGAGCAACGTGGGCCCCGCAAGCCTGCTAGGCGCTGCCAGGGGGGCCCGCGCCTGGTGGGCTTGTGGGCTCCATGCTCCACCTCTCCGTTTGATTCTTGCGGCAATATTTTTTTTGTATTCCACAAAAAATCCCCGTATATTTCCAGGTCATTCCGAGAACTTTTATTTCTGCGCAAAAACAACAACATGGCAATTCTACAGAAAAACAGCGTTAGTCCGGGTTAGTTCCATTCAAATCATGCAAATTAGAGTCCAAAACAAGGGCAAAAGAGTTTGGAAAAGTAGATACGACGGAGACGTATCAACTCCCCCAAGCTTAAAACCTTGCTTGTCCTCAAGCAATTCAGTTCACAAACTGAAAGAGACAAAAGAAAACTTTTACAAACTCTGTTTGATCTTGTTGTTGCAACTATGTCTAACTCATATCCAGAATTTCAGCAAGATCATAAGCTAACCACATAAGCAAATGACATCTAGGTCTCATGGTAAACTCATATCAATGGCATAATCAACTAGCGAGCAATAATAATGAGTTTCAAAAGTCAATACTTCAATCAAAACAATCATGAAGCAGTACGAACAGATGGTATCTCGCTAGCTCTTTCTGAGACCGCAAAACAAAAATGCAGAGCACCTTCAAAGACCAAAGGCTGACTAAACATTGTAATTAATGGCAAAGAAGATCCATTTACAGTCATACTCAATATCAATCAAAAGCAAAGCATAAAAATGACAGAGGTGCTCTCTAATTGGTGGTTTTCTAAGAAGAGGATGACTCAACAGAAACATAAATAGATAGGCCCTTCGCAGAGGGAAGCATTGATTTGCAGAGGTGCCAGAGCTCAAGCTTTGAAAACAGAGATAAATAATTTTGGGTGGCATGCTTTCATTGTCAACGCAATGACTAAGAGTTTTCACCATCTTCCACGCTACACATGCTATAGGCGGTTCCCAAACAGAAAAGTAAAGTTTTGACTCACCCACCACCGATCAATCACACTCCACGACTAGACGAATACTCGGGTGCCGTCCATACCAACATCAATCGAGGGGGAGTTTTGTTTTCAATTATCTTTTCGATTTGAGCATGGAACTGGGCATTCCAATTACCGGCCCCTTTCTCGTGAATGATAGTGAATAAACACATGTCGAGGATAACACGCCTAGCATGGAAAATACTGATCGCCTCTTGTCACCACATGAGCGGTTCGGGCATGCAAAACATATTATTTCTTGAAGGTTTAAAGAGTGCACATGCAAATTTACTTGGAACGGCAGGTAGATACCGCATATAGGTAGGTATGGTGACTCATATGGAACAACTTTGGGTTTATGGAAGTGGATGCACAAGCAGTATTCCCACTTAGTACAAGTGAAGGCTAGCAAAAGACTGGGAAGCGACCAACTAGAGAGCGACAAGATTCATCAAAATGCATTAAGATTAACCATCATTGAGTGCAAGCATGAGTAGGACATAAATCACCATGAACATGAATATCATAGAGGCTATGTTGATTTTGTTTCAACTACATGCGTGAACATGTGCCAAGTCAAGCCACTTGAATCATTCAAAGGTGGATACCATCCTATCATACTACATCATAGTCATCTCAAAATTCATGTTGGCATCCAAGACAAACCATTATAAGCTCCTAGCTAATTAAGCATGGCATCAGAAACATGATCTCTAAGTTGTCATTGCAAACATGTTTCTCTCACAACAAATCTGAACTAGGAACGATGAGCTAGTCATATTTACAAAAACAAAATAGATCGAGTTCATACGAGCTTTTCCAGGCTCAGTCACTTCATCATATATCGTCATTATTGCCTTTCACTTGCACGACCGAATGATGTGAACAATAATAAGAGTGCTCGTGCATTGGACTAAGCTGGAATCTGCAAGAAAACACAAAGGAGAAGACAAACTAATATGGCTCTTTGACAGATAAACAGATATGCATGCGAGAGCCACTAAAAATTGCAACCATGGTCTTCTACCTTGACCCAAAGAAAAAGAAAAGTATTTACACGGGAAAGCTCCCAACAAGCAAAAGAAGAACAAGAAAATCTTTTTAGGTTTTCTCAAACTAGATAAACACACGAGAAGAAAATGAGAAAAAGAAATAAACTAGCATGGATGATACAGTGGCAAAGTGTGAACACCGACTAACAAAGTGAAAGTGTGAGCAAGAATATAAAGTCGGTGAGAAAGACGTACTCCCCCAAGCTTAGGCTTTTGGCCTAAGTTGGTCTACTCCCAAGGAGGGAAATAACCAGCTCCGGGGTACTCCGGAGTGTACTGAGGGTGCCACTGCTGTGTGACCTCCTCTGGCTCCCACTGATAAACTGGCGTCTGGTACTTGATTGGTAGCTCGGGCACGGGCACTTGTGGTTGGGCTATGCCCCAATATGCGTAGATGTCCGTGGGCATAATAATGTACCCGCGTGTATGAAGATTGAACAAAGAAGGAGCACGCAAAGTAATAGTCTCACGAGTATCCTGACTAAATACCAGGTTATAAATCATCCTTCTATTTATATCTCTATCAAGAAAGTCATGGCGAACCATGCTATCATAATCAAGATATCTCTCAGGAAGAAGAATCTCTTCTTCCTCGTACAGTCTAATAGGTATCTCAAAATGTCTAGCAAGACGGGTAGCATAGATACCTCCATAGACAACGCCTTTCAAAGTTCGTGTTCAATCGTTGAGCTACTATAGCGCCCAAGCTATAAGTTTTATCATTATAAAGTGCTTCGCGCAAAGCCGGAAGATCTGGGGAACCAAGGGCCCTAGCTTTCCCACGGCCAATCAAACATTTTCCCACGAATAATGAGAAGTACCGAAGCACGGGAAAATGTATGTAAGCAGCTCTAGCGCATGACACTCCTCTCTTCTCTCCTATAGCAATAGTATCTATGAAAGCCTCCAAGTCCCGTGGACGAGGTTCACGAATATCCCCAACATAAGGTAATTTGCAAACATTGCAAAAATCCTGAAGTGACATGCGCTGGGGGATATCATATAATTTGAACTCAACCATAGGAGGATTCTTCCTTGGATAGAAGTTAAAGCTTTGCACGTAAATATTAGTGAGGAGGAGGTATTGCAGACACTTCTCTTCGATGAAGGCAGTAAGGCCTGCGTTCTCCACCAAATAATAAAAGTCCTCATAAAGTCCGGCGGCGCGTAAGAACATATCGCCTGGCCACTCGCATGCTCGAACTTCTGCAACTCGGGGGACCAGATACTTTCATTTTTTCCTCTCACTCCCATCATCCTTGGGGTCATAGCTTGAAGAGCCTCTTAAGAACCTCCTCATCTTCTCCTTTTTCTATCTCTGAAAATTTCTGAAATTTTAAGTGACTCTAAGGAAGAGTGAACAAGGCTCAACGAAACTCATGGAAATTACTCCGACAAGTGCCTAGAGGCCATATCACGCATCAAAACTACTTGGGACCAGCTAAAATTAGCATGCAAAGCTCAAGACCAGGGTCACCAAGGCAGCAAAAATACGCAACGAATAAGACACTAGAGCAAAAAGTAATTGGACCAATGGAGGATTCACATACCAAGGAGCAATTTCCCCCAAACAGTTTGGTGAATGGGGCTTTGCACAAGGAGATCAAAAATCACAGCAAGAAGAGCAAGAACATGGGTTTGAGCTGCGAAAGGATTTTTTCCTCGAGGTAGGAGAATAAGATGGGAGCTAGAATAAGTGGAGGGGGTACACGTGGGCCCCACAAGCCTGGTAGGCGCGGCCAGGGGGTGCCCGCTCCTCCAGGGCTTGTGGCCCACTGGTGCAGCCCCCTAACTAGCTCTTCGTCTCAGATTTTTTCAAAAATTCCAGAAAAAACCATACTTGATTTTCACGGCATTCGGAGAACTTTTATTTTCGGGGTACTTTTCTACGGGATGCTAAAAGCAGAAAACAGGGAAAACTAAAGCTAAATCTATCATTTTTCTTCTAAGCAACTGAAGGTGAAAGCTTGGAACAGAGGTTTGTGACTTCTCGATTCATCCATCTCATGGTCATTGAAATAAATCCGTCAATGAGGTTGATCATGTCTCCTTGACAAACTTTTTTGAACCGTATAAAAAGGAACGGAGAATTTTCGAATAGTCACTAGGTTACCTCAATGGGGATGTGCATATCCCCAACGAGAAAATCATACTTCATCTTAACAGTAGGTATAGGGCATTTAAAGCTCCCAATAAGAATTGATGAAGTTTTTTTGATAGCATTGATGCAACGTACTCGATATTGTTTCTTCGGAAAGTGCACCGTATGCTCATTACCTTTGACATGGAAAGTGACATTGCCTTTGTTGCAATCAATAACAGCCCCTGCAGTGTTTAAAAAGGGTCTTCCAAGGATGACCGCCATGGCATCATCCTCGGGAATATCCAGAATAACAAAGTCTGTTAAGATAGTAACGTTAGCAACCACAACACGCACATCCTCACAAATACTGATAGGGAAAGCGGTTGATTTGTCGGCCATTTGCAGAGAGATTTTAGTGGGTGTCAATTTATCCAGTTCAAGCCTACGATAAAGAGAGAGACGCATAACACTAACACCGGCTCCAAGGTCGCATAAAGCAGTTCTAACGTAGTTTCCTTTAATGGAGCAAGGTATAGTGGGCACTCCGGGATCACCAACGTTCTTAGGAGTTCCACCCTTGAAGGAATAATTAGCGAGCATGGTGAAAATCTCATCCTCAGGTATCCTCCTCTTATTAGTCACAATATCCTTCATGTACTTAGCATACAAAGACATTTTGAGCATATCTGTCAAACGCATTTGTAGAAAGACAGGTCTAATCATTTCAACAAATCGCTCAAAATCCTCATCATCCTTTTTCTTGGATGGTTTGGGAGGAAAGGGCATGGGTTTATGAACCCATGGTTCCCTTTCTTTACCATGCTTCCTAGCAATGAAGTCGTTCTTATCGTATCTCCTATTCTTAGGTTGTGGGTTATCAAGATCAACAGGTTCAATCTCCACATCCTTATCATTGCTAGGTTGAGCATCTTCATGAACATCACTATCGATATTATCATTAGGCTCATGTTCATCACCAGATTGCGTTTCGGCATCGGAAATAGAGATATCATTTGGATTCTCAGGTGTAGCAGCAACTGGGTTGCTAGCATGCAAATTCATATCGTCTTTCTTCTTCTTCGTTGGATGACTAGGTGCATTAGTGCTAACTCCTTGAGAATCTTGTTCAATTCTCTTAGGATGACCCTCAGGATACAGAGGTTCCTCGGTCATTCTACCGCCTCTAGTGTCGACTCTGACAGAATTGTCATTCAACTCATTGAGCAAGTCATTGTGAGCCTTATGTACTTGTTCTACTTGAGTAGTAACCATAGAGGCATGTTTACTCAAAATCTTAAGATCATTGACGTTTCTGTCCACACAAGCACTTAATTGACTAAGCATACGAGCATTCTGTTCCAATTGTCTGCTAACATAATCGTTGAAACTCTGTTGTTTGGCAACAAAGTTATAAAATTCATCCAAGCATAGGCTAGCAGGTTTATCAAAAGGAATATCACTCTCATTGAATCTACGAAGAGAATTTACCACTACTACCTATATCGGGTTATCAAGACCATGGATCTCTTCGATAGGTGGTAGATTTTTGACATCTTCAGATTTAATGCCTTTCTCTCGCATAGATTTCTTAGCTTCTTGGATATCTTCAGGACTAAGGAATAGGATACCTATTTTCTTAGGAGTTGGCTTTGGAGGTGGTTCGGGAATAGTCCAAGCATTCTCATTGCACAAGATATTATTCAATAGGATCTCAGCTTGTTCTATGGTTCGTTCCCTAAAAACACAACCGACACAACTATCTAGGTGGTCCTCAGAAGCATCGGTTAGTCCATTATAGAAGATATCAAGTATTTCATTATTTTTGAGAGGGTGATCAGGCAAAGCATTCTGTAGCTGGACGAGCCTCCCCCAAGCTTGTGGGAGACTCTTCTTCAACTTGCACAAAGTTGTATATTTACTGCAAGGCAGCTTGCTTCTTATGGGCAGGGAAATATTTCTCATAGAAGTACTAGATCATATCTTGGGGGCTACGCACACAACCAGGAGCAAGAGAAGTGAACCAAGTTTTAGCATCATCCTTTAGCGAGAAAGGAAACAACTTAAGGATATAGTAGTGGCGGATCTTTTCCTCACTCGTGAATAGGGTGGCTATATCGTGCAGTTTGGTAAGATGGGGTACACCCGTTTCAGACACATAACCGTGAAAAGGATCAGATTCAACCAAAGTGATTAGCTCAGGGTCGCCAGAGAATTCATAATCCTTATCGGTCACAAAGAGAGGCGAAGTAGAAAACTTTGGGTCGTATTTCATCCTAGCGTTCAAAGATTTTTCTTTCCACTTGCGTAGTAATTTCTCAACATCATAGCTATCCTTACAAGCAAGAAAGTCCTCAGCTATCTCTCCCTCCATAACATAACCCTCAGACATATCAGGCAATTCATATCTAGGAGAGATAGTTCTAACAGGCAAAATAGCAGGTTCTACTTCAATAGTATCAGCAGTTTCAAAAGTATCATCACATCTAGCAGCAACTCTAGCAATTTGTGCATCAAGGAATGCACCTAGTGACAAAGCATTAGCAAGCATAGCATCATCACAAGCATCATGGACAACAGAAGAAGCATCATCAAGCACAGGCGACACATCAAAATTTCTAGCAGGAGGTGGTGTCGCAAACTTACTCATAACTGAAGGTGAATCAAGTGCACAGCTAGATGGCAGTTGCTTACCTGTCCTCGTAGTTGAGGGCAAGACTTTAGTGTTTGGATCTTTCGGATTCCTCATAGTGATCAGCTGACGTAAATCCCAAGTGACTCAGAGAATATAGCTATGCCTCCCCAGCAACGGCGCCAGAAAATAGTCTTGATAACCCACAAGTATAGGGGATCGCAACAGTTTTCGAGGGTAGAGTATTCAACCCAAATTTATTGATTCAACACAAGGGGAAGACAAAGAATATTCTCAAGTATTAGCAGTTGAGTTGTCAATTCAACTACATCTGAAAGATTTAGTATCTGCAGAAAAGTATCAGTAGCAAGGTAGTGTGATAGCAACAGTAGTAGGAGTAACTAGTAGCAACAAAGTGATAGCAGTAGGAGCAGAGTAACAGCAATAGCAACAGAGTAACAGTAGCAGTAGTGACAGCAGTAGTAGAAAAGTAACGTAGCAAGGACCAGTAGGAAAAACTCGTAGGCATTGGATCGGTGATGGATGATTATGTCGGATGTTATTCATCATGCAACAGTTGTAACACGGAGAGATAAGTAACTAGCTCTAGTTCGTCAATGTAATGTAGGCATGTATTCCGTATGTAGTCATACGTGCTTAGGGAAAAGAACTTGCATGACATCTATTGTCCATCCCTCCCGTGCCAGCGGGGTCCTAATGGAAACTACGGGATATTAAGGTTCTCCTTTTAATAAAGAACCATACCAACGCATTAACACTTGGTGAATACATGAACTCCTCATACTGTGGTCATCTCTGGGAGTGGTTTCGGCTATTTTCACTTCGGGGTTGCCACGTCATAACACATAGTAGGTGACTACAACTTGCAAGATAGGATCAAGAACACCCATATATTGGCGACAACATAATAGGTTCAGATCTGAAATCATGGCACTCGGGCCCTAGTGACAAGCATTAAGCATGGCAAAGTAGTAGTAACATCAATCTCAGAACATAGTGGATACTTGGGATCAATCCCCGACAAAACTAACTCAATTACATGATAGATATCATCCAACCCATCACTGTCCAGCAAGCCTACGATTAGATTACTCACGAAGGTGAAGAGCATCATGGAATTAGCGATGAAGGAAGGTTGATCAGGACGATGGCGACGATCTCCCCTCTCCGGAGCCCAGAACAGACTCCAGATCTGCCCTCCAGAGGAAGAACGGGAGGTGGTGGCGCCTCCGTATCGTAAAACGCGATGAACTCTTCTCCTTGATTTTTTCTGGACGAAAGGGACTAAATATAGCTGGATTTGGAGGCGGTGGAGCAACGTGGGCCCCACAAGCCTACCAGGTGCGGCCTGCGCCTGGTAGGCTTGTGGGCTGCATGCTCCACCCCTCCGATTGACTCTTGCGTCAGTATTTTTTATATATTCCACAAAAAGTCCCCGTAAATTTCCAGGTCATTCCGAGAACTTTTATTTCTGCGCAAAAACGACACTATGGCAACTCTGCTGAAAACAGCGTTAGTCCGGGTTAGTTCCATTCAAATCATGCAAATTAGAGTCCAAAACAAGGGCAAAAGAGTTTGGAAAAGTAGATACGACAGAGACGTATCACTCATCCATGCTTGATTACTGTGCCTGCTATGCTTAGAGTTGTGTCGGGTCTGAGCCATCTGGATGATGAATCGGAATGATTGTATTCATGCCCTACTGTGTAAGAGTAAGTGTGTGAATACGATTTGGTAAAGGTAGCGATGAGAGGCCATGTAGGAGTACATGGTGCGTTGTCTCATTGGGACCGTCCTTAAAACTGAGTTATGTGTATGTTATCCAAGACAAGATACTACCACACATTGGGATACCTAATTGACCCTCTTGTCTTATAATTGCCTAGATCTCTGTCAAGGAGTTGCAACTAGTTTCTGGTGTTTGTAGGAAAAGTGTTGGCGGCCGTGTTTAGCTTTGTCCGACGGGGTAGACATCAATGCGCTAGATACACAGTGGCACGGTGTACCAAGTGTCACCGGGATGGTGGGCTTGGGAACCCTGCGCACATCATTTGGGGCCGTAGAGGAAACCTTGACCGGAGTTCCTTGCAGGTTCAGTCTCAAATAGGCGATAAACCTAGACTAGGGTCTTGTGTGCTCAACGGTCGTGGCCGACACCCAAGCCAGTGCTTCCGCTTGATGGTTGCCGAGATGCATGACGTGCATATGGTGCTAAGTGGTGAGATCATGTGTGAAGAAGTATACCCATGCAGGGTGAATCAATTTGTTCGAATAGTCGCGTCCTCGGATATGGAATACTTGGAAACATTACGTGGTACATACACAATTTAAATGGATACCCTAAAATATGCAAGATAAGTGTGAGTGCTTGATACGTCTCCGTCGTATCTACTTTTCCGAACTCTTTTGCCCTTGTTTTGGACTCTAATTTGCATGATTTGAATGGAACTAACCCGGACTGACGCTGTTTTCAGCAGAATTGCCATGGTGTTGTTTTTGTGCAGAAATAAAAGTTCTCGGAATGTCCTGAAAATTTACGGAGACTTTTCCTGGAATAAAAGGAAAACACCTGCGCAAAGTTCCACGTGAGGGGGCGTGCTAGTGGGACACAAGCCCCTGGGCCGCAGCCACGCCCTATGGCCGGGCCATGAGGGCTTGTGGGGCCCACGTGGCACCACCGCCCCCAATCTCAGTTCTATATCTTCCGTTTCGCGTGGAAAAATATCAGAGAGAAGGTTTCATCGCGTTTTGCGATACGGAGGCGCCGCCACATCCTGTTCTTCATCTAGAGGGCAGATCTGGAGTCCGTTTCGGGCTCCGGAGAGGGGAAATCGTCGCCATCGTCATCATGAACCTTTCTCCATCGACAATTCCATGATGCTCTTCGTCGTTCATGAGTAATCTCATCGTAGGCTTGCTGGACGGTGATGAGTTGGATGAGATCTATCATGTAATCGAGTTAGTTTTTGACGGGCATTGATCCCTAGTATCCACTATGTTCTAGATTAATGTTGATACTACTTGGCTATGCTTAATGCTTGTCACTAGGGCCCGAGTGCCAAGATTTCGGATCTAAACCTATTATGTTGTCGCCAATATATGTGTGTTTTAGATCCTATATTGCAAGTTGTAGTCACCTACTATGTGTTATGACGTGGCAACCCCGAAGTGAAAATAGCCGGAACCACTCCCGGAGATGACCATAGTATGAGGAATTCATGTATTCATCGTGTGTTAATGCGTTGGTATGGTTCTTTATTAAAAGGAGAACCTTAATCCGTAGTTTCCATTAGGACCCCGCTACCACGGGAGGGATGGACAATAGATGTCATGCAAGTTCTTTTCCCTAAGCACGTATGACTACATACGGAATACATGCCTACATTAGATTGATGAACGGGAGCTAGTCACATATCTCTCCGTGTTATAGCTGTTACATGATGAATCACATCTGTCACACTCATCCATCACCGATCCACTGCCTACGAGTCTCTTACTACTGGTTCTCGCTATGTTACTTTGCCTACGCTTGTCCCTTGATACAAGAGGGATTGGGCCACTTTGCTGCTGCTGTCACTTTGCTACTTTCACTACTGCTGTTACTTGTTACTTTGCTTCTGCTGCTACTACTGTTCCTTGCTACTCCGTTGTTACTTGTTGCAAGACTTTGTTGGCGCTAACATCCTGTCACACCCCAATTTTTGGCTTTCCTAACTAAGTAACTTATTTCAAAATTTAGGACCACTTAAAATTTTTGTGAATGCTTGTGATGCTTGGAGTGACTATTGTCTGTCTGTTTGTTTTGCATGTGATTGATCCCCATTAATTATTGCCACTCTCCTGATCATCTTATCATCCCATGATCTCCCGGCTAATAATCATGCCATGTGTTTAGGACAAACATCTATTTCTATCAAATATTATTTTCACCAAAAAGCTTTTCTTTGAATTAAACTTTCAAACCCGTGATATGAGGTTTGCACTACAAGTCCTCAAATTAGGGAATTTCTTTTGCACCAAAACTTTTATTTAAAACTTATTATCAAAATTTCTTCCAAAAACCACCATATTATTATTTTAAAAGTTATTTTATTATTTTATTTAAAATCCTTTCTGTGAGGCCAAAAATGATCTCTTATGAAGGAAAGTTATTTTTATTGCTTTCAAAATATTTAAGAAACTTTAGGGAAACTTAGTGGATATATTTATTCCATATTTATGTGTTTCAACACATGGTCATGTTCAAAATATTGGGCAAACCCCTCCGAAACCATTCCTGCCTATTTCAAGCTTTTGGAATATTTCTATAAGAAATATGCTCAATAAATTCCAGTAAAATTCTAGCATGTCATCTATGATATTCTTGATGATCTTGCCAAGTTTCATTTCAATCCCAGTTGATTTGACTCCCCTAATCACCCTAAAACCTTATCTGTCCAGAATCAAATTTGAGCAACTCTACATTGTGAAGTGTCTCCAATTGTGCTCCAATTTGGTGGACATGTTCCAGTACTCCAATGAGGCATCCACACCAAGTGGTACACCAAGGAGAATAGTGGAACTTGTCCTAAAACCCTAAAAACCCTCTCTGTTGATTTCTGACTTTGACAAACTTTACATTATAAAGTTTGTCCAATTGACGTCAAACTTTTTGTGCATGCCTTATTGCTCAAATAATGCCCCTACACCAAGTATTGGATTTGTGGGAATTTATTTGAATAGGGTTCTAAGCAGAATCCCATTTCTGCCCATTTCTAAGGTTTTCCAAGTCTACATTGGAAAGCTTATCCAGCAAATCCCAAATTTGGTGTGCAAGCCTATTTTCAACTATTATTTGATCCTGTTAAGTTTCATAGCCATTGGAATCCATCTGGTAGCCTAACCACTGATCAAACACCTTGTGTGCACTCACTAATTTGGCTTCTATTGCCCCTTCTACTTTTACCCTTGAGCTCAACTTTCTACCACAGCCTGAAATAGTTACATTTCACCTGCAGTAACTTTCCCATGGCCACTGGTCAATTATTGGGGAAGGACCCTTTGTAACTTCTCTCATTTTCACCCATGGGATCACTGTTTTTACCCTCTTGTTTCACTTCTGCTTAACCTAGGACCCCCAATTCTTTCCAGAGCCTCCCTTGTGTGCCAAGGCTTCATTTAGAACCAAGTTATGGCATGCTAATGTGGAGAAAATGAGCAGCACTTCTTCAAATAGATTTCTGGCTGAATCATGGCTTTGAACAGCAAGTAGTAGCTATCCTCCTTTGTTTGATCTGAAACTTTGCAGTATTAAAGTCCTTCCATGCCTAGCACTGCCAGACATAATTTCCCTCCAAGTCTCCCCACCTAAGACCCACTTTTATCAGCTCCAAGTTTGTTGTTAGAGACTTTGCAGCAGTCAAAACCCCACCTAGACAGCTCCAACTTGGTCCAGACTTCACCAGTGCATCGTGGCAAGCATGCCTTGCACGGTTGACACCTTGGCCTGGCCAAGGGGTGCCCCAGGACACCAGGTGGGGTGGTGACCACCACTCTGGCCCGCACTAATGGTGATCTGCGCCATTTTCTTGTTCCCTAGCTCATGTCCCGCAGCTGCAGCATGCCCCAGCGCGCCAGTACGCTCCCCTTGACCGTTCAAGCCATCTCCATCCTTTAGCTACCCTCCAAACCCTTCTGGCATGCTTGTCTACCCCATGCACCGAGAGCTCCAGAGAGCTCCCGAGCTTTCCTTCTCTCTCTCCTCTCTTATCTTCTCTCTCGAGCCCCCTGTATAATTTCCTCCTCCCCTAGCTCCCATTTGGCTTCTCCTCTCTCCCTCGAGGCACCCATTTCTCCTCCCGTGCTCTGTCTTCTCTCCCATGGCCGAATCTCTCCGGCGGCTTCCATTCCAACTTGGCCAGGACCGAGGCTCCCCTCGCCCTAACCTCCCTTGCGGGCGCTCCGGTATGGGGCAAGCACGCTCCCCTCCCTCTGGGCCTTCTCCTGGCGCCAAGGACCCAGGACTAGAGGAGGCTGCGACTACCTCCACTGTCCTAGGAACCGGCGACGCTCGGGCCTTCTCCGGCCGGAAGGAGCCACCCAGCACGGCGCGGCTCGTGGCCCTGGTGCCCACCGGCGGCTGGGCCATAGCCAGAGGTGGCCGGAGGCCTGGGTCACCGGCAGCAAGGCTCCCCTCCTCCTCTGCTGCCCGTTTCGGCAGGAGGTTGAAGAAGGGCCGCGGGCCCCGCACATCAGCGGGTTGGCGAGTATGCCAGGTGGGCCGCGCCACTTAAGTGGCAGCGCCCCCACCCTTGTCGTCTCCCTGCGTGGAAGGCGTATTCCTCGCTAGGGCGCCTCCTGCGTGGCTTAGCTGGCCAGCTAGCGCAGCTGGGCCGGCCTGGAGGCCTACCAAGCGCCAGTGCGCAGGATAGCCCCAAAGCTAAGCTTTTCCCATTTTCAGATTGTTTCAACTTCAAAAATCCATTACAAATTCATTCTAACTACAAATCTGTTGATTCAAACTCCTGCAAGATCCTAAAATCAAGCTATATCTGAATATGTGCCTTGCACATTTTTCCAAGGAAACTTTCTGTAGTATTATTATTCAAATGCAGATTTGAATATATTTAGCCCACCTTTATAAAATCCTATAGAGTTCATTTCAACTCCAAATGGAGTGATTCAAATTTCCAGAACCTTCTTAAATCATTTCCCTAATTTTAGAGCCTTCGTCAACATTTTTGTAAAACTTCATTCTGTTGCTTATAATATATAGCTTCTATTGCTATTTAATCCTCATTGTTAAATCCCTAGAATATTCATTTCAACTCCAAACCAGTGAAACCACTTCCTAAATATTTCTAAAATCACTCTCTGTTAAATGGGTGCCTCCACTCATTTTTAACTGAATGTTTTCTGTTGACCTCTTCAAAGGTCACCTATCCCTCCTTTCCTTCCGTCTAGACACCCCTGATGATTGAAACCCCTTGGCAAGGATTCAGGTATTTTTCTTATGACCAGAGAGGTCCATGAAAAATATAACTTCTATTTATAGAACACTGTTATTCTGCTAGATGTGTGGCTTACTAAGGTTATTTCCAACGTAGTTGACGGTAGACGGAGTATTCGGGGATGGAGCGGAAGACATCGAAGACCAGGAGGACTTACGTGGGCAAGGCAAGCAGCCCTTTTGCCATGAATTAAGTATATAAAATGATGCATGCTAGAATAGCAAGTATTTCCCGTTGCATATGATCACAGTGCCGGTTCATCATTGATGTGATGGTACCAAAGGCTTCTTCGAAGCACTTGCATGTTGGTAATGATATTCACATGGCTCCTCGGGGCACAAACATGGTGAGCTGACCCTACCATCTACGAGGATCATGCTACTGTCATGTTGCCTAGTAAAGTAGAATCATTGCATTGAGCTTGACCCTACCCCGTGAAGGTCATGTCATACCATGTTGACAAGTAATAATAGATCATTTTATCATCAGCATGATGATGAGTTAAATAAAGAGTTTATGAAAACCCCGTCGGGTGCCACTAATGCCCGAGGGTGATGATGAGTTGGTGATCACTTTTGGTGAAGTGATGCACCGGTGATTTTGGTGTGAGTATGGTTGTAGCGACCCGACTCAAGACGAGTCAAGCCTCTCGTGTTTCTGTACCATCCCAAGATCATGCTGGTACACACATAGTACATAATGTATATATTCAAGAGTTCAATCACACAGCTTTATTAATCGAACTCTCATAAAGAGTACTTTATTACAATAAAGGATTACAATAAAGTGGCTGAAGGCCAACTCATGAGATATCTAACAAAGACTAGCGGAAGCATCAGGTAGACGAGTCCATCCGACTCCAAGGGCATGTCGCTGAGCGTAGATCGTAGCCTCACTCCTGGTCGGAAAAGTACTCTGCAACATGATACGTTGCAGCCGTGTAGGTCAGCATATTGAATATGCCGGCAAGTCATCAAAGAGAGGAGTAAAAATAATAATCAACTATCTCTACATGCATATTTGGCCGGTGGGGCTATGAGTTTCGCATAAAGCCAGTTTTATCCTACAACAAGAGGGGTTGGAAGCAAAATATTACTACATTGTTTGTTGTTAATGAGATGGTTCCGCCAACCAATTCTCGTACCCGAATAGTTGTTAACACCCACATCATTATTAAGGTGTGTCGAGAGTTCAGGGGAAATTAAATGCCTTCGCCTCAAGTTGTCCATGACCGTGGACACGGCTAATCGATTAGGTTGGGCACTCTGCAGAGTTTTGCACACGTTCCCCACAAGATTTGATCGCCTCCGGGTTTGTCCTCGCACTTCAGGGTGTTTGAAGACCGGATGATCAAAACATGGTCTTTCAACGGGTCCCTCTGAATCCCTGTCGATGCCCATCCATTCCTACCGTTCTTCTACATCTGCTAGCACCGCCTGTCCAGAGTCACCGCGTTGTCCAACCAAGCCAGAGCCCATAATGACTTGTGGCTGTGCAGGTAAGCCTTGAGTCTTGAAGTCTCCGTCCGTCTCTTCGAGCCTGGGTGAAGCTTTCCGCAGGATGACATGGCCTCTCCAGCATCCCGGGCATCCACTGGGTTCTCCAGGGAGCCGATCAACCGTCCTTCACCCAGAGTTGCATTGCGTCCGAGGTCTTGAAAATCTTGTCTTAGCCGGTCTTGATTATTATATCAACCTCGCATCACTCGTGATATACACTCAACCGATAACCCGTCTACTCAAGCATAGCATTAAGAAATTGTCGTCCCAGGGCCAAGTATCGGGGTTGTTGTGTTCCTACCACATGATACTACAACTTATACTAAAGTTTCCAAGTACCTAGGCAGCATGCAAATTGGGCAAAGAAAGGTGATCTACCATGCATCAAAAACATAGGTAAAATAACATGATCAAAATGACTTGCCTTGATGATAGTTGTCTTGCTCTAGCGCTTCTAAGTAACACGCTTCGCACTCCGGATGATCTACTGATACAAACACAAAGCACAACATAAGCACTTCAATCAAGCAACAAGTAAAAATAACATCGCAAGTAAGGATTTGCTAAAGCCTAAGCAAAATAATTCATCACGCGCCGGTATGACAGAAACTTGTTTCTGTTGAAAACACCAGAAAAAATACTTTAAATTTTTTGAAACTTCTACCACAGTATGATTTTATCACTAGGAAGCAGTAGCAAAAAGAATCAACTCAAAATCATTTTTTAAACTCCTGGAATAGGCAAAACAAGGTTTAAACTAAATCTACTCTAACTTATATTTTAAAAATTCAAACATAGACAAATTATATGTTTTCAAAAACTAAAGGAAATTTTTGAGCTACTGGAAAACGAATCAGTGTCATTGGACTTCGGGATAAAAAGTTGTGGCCAAAACAAAACAGAAACTTTCTGTTTTTGCAATTTAGACAGAAAAAACTAAAGCTAACTAGCTAACAAATAGGGGTAGACGTGGCATGCTACTATAGGCCGAGGGGTGTGTTTGTTGCAAGGCTAGGAGCAAACGGCCGAAGCTAAGCAAAACCTGCTGGCTAATTGAGTAAGTGAAATAAAACCGCTGGTTTTCTAATATAGACCGAAGAGGTATACTAGGATCTAATCTACACCATCTAAATATGATCTAAGGGCTATAAAGAAAAAAAGAACAGAGAGGGAAGGGAGAGCTACCGTGTTATGGCTGGTACTCCGGCGAGGGAGAGGATGGCCGCCGGCGAGGGGAGGCTCCGGGGGGCTATGGAGATGTCGGGGAGGCGGCGGCGGTGGTCCTCCTCCGAGGGGAGGCGGCGGCGGAGCGAAGAGGGGCTCGGGTGGCGCTGCTCCAGGAGGTGGCCGACGGGCAGCAGCTTCGCTGCTCCGACGGGTGGTGGCAGGGGCTTCGGGCGGCGGCTTGTCGGGGTAGGGTGGGAACGGGGGCGGCCGGGGTGGGGGGTTTATATAGGCCAGGGGAGGGAGAGCTAAGGAAGGAGGAGTAGAGAAATCGGCAGGATCTCGTGTACTAGGGCTCGGTTTCGGTCTCGGCAGTAGAATAGGAAGCAGGAAGAAAGGTGGCCGACGGGAGGGGAGGGTCGGTCGCGGGGCCCGCAGGCAGTGAGAGAGGGGCAGGGCGGTTGGGGTCGGCTGGCCTGGATCTAAGGGATTCGGATCCCGGGGACTGGGGATTCGGCCCAAGTTTAAAAAAAACGCTCGGGCGGCGGCGGCTAACTTTCCTATTTTAAACCTTTTTCCGCAACACAAAACAAAAGCGAAAATAAAAGGAAATAAATCAAAATATTAATATAGGGTATTATATACCAAAAAAAATCAGAAAAATATCCTCTACCCGAATAACATTTTTCCAAAGCAAAAATAAAAACTTAAAAAAAATGTTTTTTTTCAGAAATTCCCAAATTTGCTTTATTTCTTTTTGCAATTATTTTTGCAAATATTCTTTGGGTTTCTTGGCTCAAATATTTCAGAAATTTTCCCACACTTTGGAGGGTCATTTTCCTCCGCTCTCTTTCTTGCGTGTAAGAGAGTATTTCTCCGGCTTTTCTCGCGCGAGGAAAATGCAAATGCAAATCAAAAGACGAAAGAAATTCACGAGCTAAATTTATTTCAAGCAATATGCATAGATGCTTAGCTACAATGTAAAACATTCCCAATTAGGAAAATTGGGATGTTACAAACCTACCCACCTTAAGATGAATCTCGCCCTCGAGATTCGGGTTGGCTAGAAAACAGGTGCGGGTGGTCTCAATGAAGATCCTCTTCTCGTTCTCAGGTGGCTTCTTCCTCGGTATGGTGGCTCCACAACACCTTGCAGAACTTGATGATCTTGTTGCGGGTAACTCTGTTGGCAGTCTCGAGAATACTGACGGGTTTCTCCTCATACGTCAGATCACTGTCAAGTTGTATGGCCTCTAGGGGCACTGTATCTCTCAACGGAACATCGGCCATCTCAGCATGGCATTTCTTCAACTAGGAAACATGGAAGACATCATGAACTCTGGACAATCCTTCCGGCAGTTCCAGTTTGTATGCAACTTCGCCTCTACGCTCAAGAATTTTGTAGGGGCCAATGAAATGAGGTGCTAATTTTCCTTTCACACCGAATCTCTTGATTCCTCGAAGTGGAGACACCCGAAGATATGCTCGGTCTCCCACTTCGTACGTTACTTCCTTGCGTTTGTTGTCGGCATAACTCTTCTACCTGGACTGAACTATCTTGAGTCGGTCACGAATTAGCTTGACCTTCTCTTCAGAATCTCGGATAAGGTCGGGACCAAAAAGTTGTCTGTCTCCAACTCCATCCCACATCAACGGTGTTCTGCACCTCCTTCCGTATAGAGCTTCGAAAGGGGCCATCTTCAGACTGGTCTGGTAGCTGTTGTTGTATGAGAACTCGGCCTAAGGTAAATTGTCATCCCAACTAGACCCATAGTCTAGTGCGCAAGCTCTCAACATGTCCTCCAGAATCTGATTGACTCTCTCGGTCTGTCCATCTGTCTGCGGGTGAAAAGCTGTAGTGAACTCCAATCTCGTTCCCAAGGTTTCATGCAGTTGGTGCCAAAATTTTGATGTGAACTGAGTCCCTCTATCAGACACAATGCTCTTCGGTACTCCGTGCAGACATACGATCCTCGTCATATATATCTTGGCCAGCTTGGCACTCGTGTAAGTAGTCTTCACCGGAATGAAGTGAGCTACCTTGGTCAAACGATCGACCACAACCCAAAAAGAATCATAGCGAGAACGGGTCCTGGGTAATCCTGTGATGAAGTTCATACCAAGCTTTTCCCATTTCCACTCGGGTAGCGGCAGAGGTTGGAGCAAACCTACTGGCTTCTGATGCTCAGCTTTTACTCGCTGACAAACATCGCATATTGCTACGAACTCAGCAATGTCTTTCTTCAATCCTGTCCACCAGAAACTTTCTTTCAGATCCAGATACATCTTGGTGTTGCCGGGGTGTATCAAGTACGGAGAATCATGGGCTTCCTGAAGTATCAACTTCCTGAGTTCGGGATCATTGGGCACATAGATGCGATCCTCAAACCATAAAGTTCCGTGTTCATCCTCACGAAAACCTTTAGCCTTCCCGTCTTCCATTTTCTGCTTAATCTCAGCTATCTCCTTGTCTGATTTCTGTGCTTCGCGGATCTTTTCTGTCAAAGTAGACTGAATCTCCAGAGTGGCAACAAATCCTCTTGGAACTATCTCCAATTTGAGCTCTCGGAGGTCATCGACTAACTCCTGGGTAATCCTCCAGCTGTGAGCGTGTTCACATAACTCTTGCAGCTCAACGCATCGGCTACAACATTTGCCTTGCCTGGGTGATAATGCCATCTCATGTCATAGTCCTTGATCAACTCTAGCCATCGCCTCTGTTTGAGGTTCAACTCCTTCTGCGTGAAGATATATTTCAAGCTCTTGTGATCAGTGTAAACATCACAACTATTTCCGATCAGGAAATGTCTCCAGGTCTTGAGAGCGTGCACTACGGCTGCTAGTTCCAAGTCATGTGTGGCATAATTCAACTCATGAGGTCTGAGCTGTCTGGATGCATAGGCTACAACTTTGCCTTCTTGCATGAGCACTCCTCTGAGTCCTTGACGAGAAGCGTCACAGTAAACCTGGAAATCCTTCCGAATGTTCGGTAATATCAGCAGTGGGGCTGTAACAAGACGTTTCTTCAGCTCTTGAAAACTGGTTTCACAATCCTCAGTCCAAATATACTTGGATTCCTTCTTCAACAACTCTGTCATGGGCTTGGCAATCTTTGAGAAATTCTCAATGAAACTCTGGTAATATCCGGCAAGTCCGAGGAAACTGCGGATCTCCTTGACTGAAGTGGGTGCTACCCATTTGGTGACTGCTGCGACCTTGGCAGGGTCCACTCCTATTCCTTCTCCTGAGATGACGTGTCCGAGGAATCCGACTTCCTTCAACCAAAACTCACATTTGGTGAACATTGCATATAGCTTATGCTCTCGAAGCTTCTCCAGAACTAGACGCAGATGTTCCTTGTGTTCCTCTTCGTTCTTGGAGAATATCAGTATGTCATCGATGAACACCACGACAAACTTGTCCAAGTATTCCATAAATACCTTGTTCATCAGATTCATAAAATATGCCGGAGCATTAGTCAGTCCAAATGACATGACCGTGTACTCATACAAGCCATACCGAGTGGTAAAGGCTGTCTTGGGTATATCCTGTTCACGAATCGTCAACTGATGATACCCGGATCGAAGATCGATCTTTGAGAATACGCGAGCTCCAACTAACTGATCGAACTGATCATTGATCATCGGCAAGGGGTACTTGTTCTTGATGGTCACATCGTTCAATGCACGATAATCGACAACCATTCTCAAGGACTTGTCCTTCTTTTCAACCAAGAGCACTGGGGCTCCCAAGGTGAAGAACTTGGGCGAATATACCCTTTGTCCAATAACTCCTTAATTTGCTTCTTGATTTCTATCAAGTCATTTGCGGGCATCCGATAGGGTCTCTTGGATACCGAGGCTGTTCTGGGCAATAGCTCAATCAAGAACTCAATCTCTCTATCGGGTGGCATGCCCGGCAATTCCTCTGGAAATACATCTGGATACTCCTGTACAATCGGTACTTCCTCCTGGACTACTCCCGTGAGAGAGTTTACTCGCTTACTCCGTGTCGGGCGCTGAGACACGTACTTAATCCGCTTCTGCTCGGGGGTGGTGAGCAAAATAGACTTAAGGGCACAATCGATATTCCCTTCATACTTGGCCAACGAATCCATGCCTAGGATTACATCCCATCCCTGGGACTCTAATACGATGAGGTCAGTGGGAAAATTATGGTTCCCGGTGTTGAGACTCAAAGCATGGCATCCTATCCCGGCTATCATCATGCCTCCTGGGGAACTGACCTTAATAGGCTGGCTGAGGGTTCTAGTTGGCAAACTATACTTTTCCACAACTACCCTTGATATGAATGAATGTGTTGAACCAGAATCAAAAAGTACCAATACTGGACGTGAATTTAGCAAAAACTTACCAACCACAGTATCGGGGTGATCATAGACCTCTTCAACATCAATGTGGTTCACCTGAGCTCGGGGAAAAGGATTGGGCTTCTTTGCTGCAGAGTTGTCGTTGCCGTTTCCATTTCCCAGCTTGTTCTGGGGACATTCAGTGGCATAGTGTCCCGTCTTCTAACACTTGAAGCATGTGATGTGAGTCAGATCCTTCTGAGCTGGAGCTGAATGCAGCTGAGTGCGAGTACCGCCATTCTTGAAGTTGCTGTTGTTGCGGTGGTTCCCATTTCCTCCATGGTTGTGGCCTCCATGGTTGTGCACCGGGTGGTTATGCTGAACGTGTCCTCCAAACTTACCGGATCCAGTCACGGTATTCCCTGGATAAGGGGTGTAGCGAGGCTTCTGCTGAGTGCCGGAGTTGAACTTTCCAACCCCATACTTTCGCTTGCGGTTCTCCATCTGCTGGTGTTTCCCCTCCAAGATGAGGGCCTTATCCACCAGCTCCTGGTAGTTGTTGAAGGTGGCTACCGTCAACTGAATGCTTAGCTCATCATTGAGTCCTTCCAAGAACTTTTCCTGCTTGGCCACATCATCGGCCACATCTCCAGGTGCATAACGGGCGAGCATGCTGAATTCATCGACGTACTGGGCCATAGAGCGATTCCCCTGGCGTAAGTTGCGAAGCTCACGCTTCTTCAGACTCATTGCACCAGCTGAGACATGCGCGGTGCGGAAGGCTTGCTTGAATTGCTCCCAAGTGACTCCAGCAATGGGATAAGTGGTGGTGTAGTTCTCCCACCAAGCAGCTGCAGGGCCTTCAAGTTGATGCGCGGCAAAACGCACCTTCTCAGCTTCAGAACAACCAGCAGTGATAAGTTCACGCTCCATCTTGCGGAGCCAATCATCTGCCACAATGGGCTCATTGCTGCTGGAGAAAGTTGGAGGGTTCAACCTCAGAAAACGGGTGAGATTGTCAGCCTGGGGTGGATGATGGTTGTTGTTGTTGTTCTGGTTCTGGATGATCAGCTGCATCAAGGTGTTTTGTTGCTGGATCAACTGGGTGAGTTCCGGCGGAAAGTTGGACTCAGGGGCGCGTCTCGGAGGCATCTGATGTTTGTAGAGGGGTGAGATTAGCATAGAACAATGGTCTAAGAGTAATTACACTACCCGTATGAATGCAACACACAAGTATCACACCACACATTTCATTCAATATCATCACAAAGGTTCACACGGGGATACAAAATTCGATAATCCTAAACATCGGCCTAAAACGTATAAGGATAAAGTAAATTTGGTGGTCTAGTCTAAGTGTCCTCCTCAGAAAAGCATGGTGGCTGGTCCTTCGGTGGAGCTTTCTTCATAGTCCTCGTCGTTGCTGATCAAGGGGGCTACGTCTCCTTCGGGATGAAGGTTCTCGCCCATGTCCAGTTCCTCCTCCAGATATGCAACTCGAGTCTTCAGCTTCTCGATCCACTCCAGAAAGTCCTTCACCTCCAGTTCATGTTCATAGTGGGCTTCCCGGGCTGCATCTTCAAGTTCAAGCTCGCGGAGTGACAGTTGCTTGATCTTCCTGGCGTCCTTGATCACGTGATACTCCAGAGTCCCGCTGTGCTTCTCCAAGGTCTGGGCATAAGACAAGAGAGCGTACTTGGTCTTGCTTGAGATGATATCTCCGTCTTCGTTTCTCCGGGATACGGTGAATAGGTCTGGAGAAATAGGGCAGCCTTTGTATTCTTCCTTGATACGTCTGAGTGCACAATGGATAGCCATGTCCCTTCCGAGAATCCAGTTGGGTGCGATGAACTTGAAATCCATCGGCTCAGTGCGCGGCTGGAATGTCCTTCCGGGAATATGCACCTCGATCCTGTAGCGTGAATCCTCCGGGTAAGACGAAGTTGGCTTCCCTGTGATAGTCGGCAGAGCAATCCTCAAATCCTTGGTGATCTGCACCAGCTCCTTTCCGAACGGCATAGTGGTGTCGGTCTAGCAAAACTCCGTGAACTTAACAGGGATGAAGGTGGCCATCTAAAACATTGGAAAATCAGAGAGAAGTCAGAAATGATCAGAAGATGAAATAGGAGATAAGAGAAAATAGTTTTCTTCCTAAGGCTTTTCCATTCCTAGAGGTTACGTCCTAAGGTCAGCGTGTGCTCTGATACCATTTCTGTAGCGACCCGACTCAAGACGAGTCAAGCCTCTGGTGTTTCTGTACCATCCCAAGATCATGCTGGTACACACACAGTACATAATGTATATATTCAAGAGTTCAATCACATAGCTTTATTAATCGAAATCTCATAAAGAGTACTTTATTACAATAAAGGATTACAATAAAGTGGCTGAAGGCCAACTCATGAGATATCTAACGAAGACTAGCGGAAGCATCAGGTAGACGAGTCCATCCGACTCCAAGGGCATGTCGCTGAGCGTAGATCGTAGCCTCACTCCTGGTCAGAAAAGTAGTCTGCAACATGATACGTTGCAGCCGTGTAGGTCAGCATATTGAATATGCCGGCAAGTCATCAAAGAGAGGAGTAAAAATAATAATCAACTATCTCTACATGCATATTTGGCCGGTGGGGCTATGAGTTTTGCATAAAGCCAGTTTTATCCTACAACAAGAGGGGTTGGAAGCAAAATATTACTACATTGTTTGTTGTTAACGAGATGGTTCCGCCAACCAATTCTCGTGCCCGAATAGTTGTTAACACCCACATCATTATTAAGGTGTGTCGAGAGTTCAGGGGAAATTCAATGCCTTCGCCTCAAGTTGTCCATGACCGTGGACACGGCTAATCGATTAGGTTGGGCACTCTTCAGTGTTTTGCACACGTTCCCCACAAGATTTGATCGCCTCCGGGTTTGTCCTCGCACTTCAGGGTGTTTGAAGACCGGATGATCAAAACATGGTCTTTCAACGGGTCCCTCTGAATCCCTGTCGGTGCCCATCCATTCCTACCGTTCTTCTACATCTGCTAGCACCGCCTGTCCAGAGTCGCCGCGTTGTCCAACCAAGCCAGAGCCCATAATGACTTGTGGCTGTGCAGGTAAGCCTTGAGTCTTGAAGTCTCCGTCCGTCTCTTCGTGCCTGGGTGAAGCTTTCCGCAGGATGACATGGCCTCTCCAGCATCCCGGGCATCCACTGGGTTCTCCAGGGAGCCGATCAACCGTCCTTCACCCAGAGTTGCATTGCGTCCGAGGTCTTGAAAATCTTGTCTTAGCCGGTCTTGATTATTATATCAACCTCGCATCACTCGTGATATACACTCAACCGATAACCCGTCTACTCAAGCATAGCATTAAGAAATTGTCGTCCCGGGGCCAAGTATCGGGGTTGTTGTGTTCCTACCACATGATACTACAACTTATACTAAAGTTTCCAAGTACCTAGGCAGCATGCAAATTGGGCAAAGAAAGGTGATCTACCATGCATCGAAAACATAGGTAAAATAACATGATCAAAATGACTTGGCTTGATGATAGTTGTCTTGCTCGAGCCCTTGTAAGTAACACGCTTCGCACTCCGGATGATCTACCGATACAAACACAAAGCACACCATAAGCACTTCAATCAAGCAACAAGTAAAAATAACATCGCAAGTAAGGATTTGCTAAAGCCTAAGCAAAAGAATTCATCACGCGCCGGTATGGCAGAAACTTGTTTCTATTGAAAACACCAGTAAAAATACTTGAAAATTTTCGAAACTTCTACCATAGTAAGATTTTATCACTAGGAAGCAGTAGCAAAAAGAATAAACTCAAAATCATTTTTTAAACTCCTGGAATAGGAAAAACAAGGTTTAAACTAAATCAGCTCTAACTTATATTTGAAAAATTCAAACATAGACAAATTATATGTTTTTAAAAACTACAGGATATTTTTGAGCTAATGGAAAAAGAATCAATGTCATTAGACTTCGGGATAAAAAGTTGTGGCCAAAACAAAACAGAAACTTTCTGTTTTTGCAATTTAAACAGAAAAATTTGAAGCTAACTAGCTAACAAATAGGGGTAGACGTGGCATGCTACTATAGGCCGAGGGGTGTGTGTGTTGCAAGGCTAGGAGCAAACGGCCGAAGCTAAGCAAAACCTGCTGGCTAATTGAGTAAGTGAAATAAAACCGCTGGTTTTCTAATATAGACCGAAGAGGTATACTAGGGATCTAATCTACACCGTCTAAATATGATCTAAGGGCTATAAAGAAAAAAAAGAAAGAACAGAGAGGGAAGGGAGAGCTACCGTGCTGTGGCTGGTACTCCGGCGAGGGAGAGGATGGCCGCCGGCGAGGGGAGGCTCCGGGGGGCTATGGAGATGTCGGGGAGGCGGCGGCGGTGGTCCTCCTCCGAGGGGAGGCGGCGGCGGAGCGAAGAGGGGCTCGGGTGGCGCTGCTCCAGGAGGCGGCCGAAGGGCAGCAGCTTCGCTGCTCCGGCGGGCGGCGGCTCGTCGGGGTACGGTTGGGAATGGGGGCGGCCAGGGTGGGGGGTTTATATAGGCCAGGGGAGGGGAGAGCTAAGGAAGGAGGAGTAGAGAAATCGGCAGGGGATCCCGTGTACTGGGGCTCGGTTTCGGTCTCGGCAGTAGAATAGGAAGGAGGAAGAAAGGTGGCCGACGGAAGGGGAGGGTCGGTCGCGGGGCCCGCAGGCAGTGAGAGAGGGGCGGGGCGGTTGGGGTCGGCCGGCCTGGATCTAAGGGATTCGGATCCCGGGGACTGGGGATTCGGCCCAAGTCTAAAAAAACGCTCGGGCGGCGGCGGCTAACTTTCCTATTTTAAACCTTTTTCCGCAACATAAAACAAAAGCGAAATAAAAGGAAATAAATCAAAATATTTATATAGGGTATTATATACCAAAAAAATCAGAAAAATATCCTCTACCCGAATAACATTTTTCCAAAGCAAAAATAAAAACTTAAAAAAAATGTTTTTTCAGAAATTCCCAAATTTGCTTTATTTCTTTTTGCAATTATTTTTGCAAATATTCTTTGGGTTTCTTGGCTCAAATATTTCAGAAATTTGCCCGCACTTTGGAGGGTCATTTTCCTCCGCTCTCTCTCTTGCGTGTAAGAGAGTATTTCTCCGGCTTTTCTCGCGCGAGGAAAATGGAAATGCAAATCAAAAGACGAAAGAAATTCACGAGCTAAATTTATTTCAAGAAATATGCATAGATGCTTATCTACAATGTAAAACATTCCCAATTAGGAAAATTGGGATGTTACAATGGTTTTGAAAATGGATTAGATTTATGATGTGTCGATCGTCCCAACCTTACCAGTACGACCACGATACCCCTTTATGGGATGGGGCTTTGTTGATTACTCTGGTCGGTACTAGCAAAGAGCCACATTACTAGTGGTGGGAGTGATCGGTGTCACTCTCGTGATGGGGTCGTGCCAGGTAGGACGACTATGCCATTATTATGAGTTCCACGCACACCGTTGGTCCCTGCATGGTTCTTATGGTCCAGAGTCGATGCTCGTAAGACGTACAACATGTGGGCTGGGTACCAATCGAGTGGACCTCTTTGTCTAGTATCGTCAGGAGAAAGATGATGATCGGGTACTTACCTCGGGTATATGTGATATACCGCGAGTCGTGGATGACACGGAAGTTTCCCGTTTCTCGTGGGTCCAGCGTACTACCTCTGCAGATTGTAAACTATTCGAATAGCCGTGTCCACGGTCAAGGATAGTTGGGTGGTGCTGCTTAAACTACGTCCAGAGTTTCCGCATAAAACAAGTGTGTGTGCGTGGTGTTAAAAGGTCTTGTTATGATAATCACAATAATATGATCAAGTTTGGTGACTTGACATATGGGGTAAACCCGGATGGTTTAGCCCTCATTAATACATTGAGGTTATGACAAGTCCCATGACTTGGCATGTAGGGTGAACCCGGTGTGTTCAACCCTTGTCAGATATGTTGATATCAGTAACCTGTTCTTCAAAAGTAATTCTTTAACCTGATGCATATACATGATCATCCCACCCAGATGAGTTACACTAAAGATGCATGATACTGTTATCCTTCACTTTCATTGTTCGTATCATGGACTGTTTGCGAGTACATTCAAAGTACTCATTGGCTTGCCACTGGTTATTTCATTGACCAGGTTTGAAAGACAGGGTATGGTGAAGATTAACTTGGTGACGTTCTTGCGAGCTAGGACGCCTCCCAGTCAGAATGCCTGTAGGTTAAGGCTGATGGCATGGGTTCACGCTTTCAACCAATAATTCCGCTATTGGTCTAATTTGGTGCTTTGGCCATTAAGGCCCTATGTATGTAAGACTCGACCGAAGTGGTCATTTATTGTATCAAACGATATGTATGGATGTAAGACTCTATTATTCACTATTTTTGTTCTGTGAGCATTGATCTTTGGGATCACTGGGCACGGCTATCTCGACCTACCAGTCGGGGTCGACCACAGAGCTGGTATCAGAGCCATCCTGACTGTAGGAAGCCCTTAGTTAGCACGGATGTTAGTTAGGATAAAATTGCTTTCCAGATCCTTCAAAATACTCACAAAACTAATATATTTTCTCAACTCTCCTAAAACTTCAAAGAAATTGAAGGTTATGCTCTAGCCTTCCACTCTTATTTTCTTGACACTCCTCGTCTACTTTTTCAAAACTTGCAAACGGTCGCTAGTACCTTATGCCCTTCTGACCACGGGATAAATTGAAATCCTCGTGGGCAGCCGGAAGGAAGTAACCTTTCCACGCAAGCACCTGTGCTGAAGGACAGAAAAGACAGCTCTACGACCAGACGACACCAACAGTAGTAACTCCATGAGGAACAAGGTTAACGAGGCTTAGAAGATGGTGAAACCCTGGCCACTGTTCCAGAGTGATGCCACTTTTGTCTACGATAATCTGGACATAATATATGCAAACCTTGATCTCCATCACTAATAGAGCGACCCTGTCAGTTATAAATAATTGTGTCGACCACCACCGGTGGATGAGAATCTTGCCATTTGGTCTGCCTCACCTTAGTGAGGAGGAAAACGGTTCTCTTCATCCCCCACTCTAGGTGTCGATATCGCAATTAGTATGATTGAGAGATCAAAACTCTATCATGTCATGCAAATATCGGTGCATGAAGGTGTCCACCTAAGACTCTCGAAGCCTCGGAAGACAAGAAGACACTTACAAGATCATGAAGACAACAGAAGACCCTGTCAGTAACAGCTATGAAGAACCACCTTCGTCAGCAACTTCCGAGACGAGAAGACAACCAGAGTTCCTTACAACTCAAGCGAATTGCTTCAGCAAGCGACAACAAGAGGCATGACAACACCCTGAGAAGGTCCAAAGACTTAGCGGACTGTTCTCCGGAGCAAGAAGCAAACACGACTGTCGAGTCCTTGAACCTAGGATAGGATGAGTCATGAATTCCCTATGCGAAGTCAAGTCCGTGAAATGGTTCGGATGGACCATGTTGTGTGCTGTTTGTTTTTGTTGTTTGTGCTTTGATATATGTCGCACTTTTGCTTAGGCAACAAGCATGCGGTTATATCACTTGTCTTATTTTGATGTTCAAAATAATTTTAGCCTTTGTTTGAGTGCGCTAAGACCCTTAGACACTCCCCTCTGTGCTCTCTCTCTCTCTCACCCCTCTCGAAAACTGAAGATGGCAAGGCAGATGCGCCAAGGGTCCACTTCGAAGGGTGACTGACACCGAAGACACTGACTATGCTACGCTTAACCACACGCAACCCGTAGGAGTGTGTTTCCCCTCGAGATTGGAAAACCACACTAGACCAGAATAACCTCCACAAGCCTTTCCGGCTCAAATTTTCTGGTCACGTGTCTAGTACACGTACTTGCGAGAACACGTGTAGGTCCTCGATAAACCCCGCTGAGCACCGGGTTCTTAATGAAACAAGTGATCACCGTGAACAAGTACCATTCATCTTAAGCTAGCACTGTAACCTTGATGCCATAAGAGGACCGATCTCCGATATGAGAGCATTAGACTAAGATTGTTGTGATGATAGTAGATGTCTTGAGGATATAGCTAGACTAATTTTGGTGGATCGTGAGACCTTATAAAGGTAGGTGGATTTGGTGGAACGAGTTGATACAGTAGTATAATTTACATGATCTGGAGTAAGATTGGATTTAGTAGGATGATTATGATCGCGAACATTATTCTTGGTGGTATACATGACATTAGCCAGTAGTTGACATGGTTTGGAGATAATTACCATAATGGCTTGGAGTATCAAATAGACTTCTTATTGGATTTGAATCTTGGATTTAAATAGGTAATCTTAATAGAGTATTGAGGATGGCAAAGACCACATGATTCAGAGTAAATTGGATCTAGCTCGTTAATCTCGATCCTGATACCATGTTTTCTCGGTGGATATAGAGTGCGTATACTTGGAGTTGTCAAATTGATTTACAACCTATGTGGTTTGGCCTTGGAGATTAGATGGCCATGATTATTGAAGTTGGTGGATATACTATAACATAATTCTTGCAGTATTATGTGAGTTATGGGGACTCTAAGAGATTATGTAGAACCCCATCCGTGTTGGATTCGTAGGAGTGGTGAGTCTAGTCATGGTTGGTCGGATTGATGGATTACTTGATCGGATTCATAGGAAGGAAACAAAATATTGGATTGGTCTACTACGTGTTTCCTTAGTATAGTAGTGTAGTACCCTGTCCATTGGATGACTTAGGTGGACAATTGGATTTGTTGTGCCTCAGATTCAATCATGGTAGCTGTATGTCTCCCCAAGGTCCTTGCATAGTAATGCATGTACAGTTGGGGCTACGCCTTACTTGTAAGTGTTTGGGTTTAGTTCTTCCCTCAACCCGGAGTTGACTAGCTTGAGCGGTGTGGAGTTGACCCACGTAGGATGATATCCTTGATGAGATGAGGTGATGTTGTCTCAAGTTAGCAGTCGAACTACTGACATCTAAGGAATGTGCTTAGAGATAAGATGATAACTGTTCGCCCACATCCTGAGTTCCTTGAGACCCTAAAGCTTCGCTGAGCCACAACATGGACGGACTACAACCATAGAAGATGACTCTAAGTCATTGAAATGTGGCCAGTACCCGCCCATAGAAAGTCCCGTTCTCCTCACCTGACTTTTGAGCACTGTTCTTATGTCATCTTTGGGAAGGTAGGTTGTCATCCTCACTGATGACATACTTACTCACCCAGTAAGAGGAAGAACACACCTTAGTCCTGTTTGGTCGAGCCCAGGAATGACGATTGTTATGCCTCTTGAAGGTACAGTGATATCTCGATAAGATGGACTTCTCGAAGCAATCCCAAGACGACGGAAGTCTATTCTACACAAGTCAATACAAAGAACCACCATGACAAGGAAGCCGCGACAACGACGATGAAGCAGCAGAAGTCAACCTCTGACCACGCGCCTACTACATCAACGACGTCAAGAAGCCTCGACGAATTCAAGATGATGAAGCCCTTCGACAAGCGAAAGGATCAGACGACCTCTCCTTGGTCCAAATCAAGGACGAGAGTACTAGTGAGTCATGGTGGAAACCTGCTAAAGGTGATTTCCGCTTGCTGAGTCGCAAACCTTGGGAATGGATGACTGGTCTATACTCTTGGGTAGACAGCTTATCCAGAAACCCTCGCAACTCCCAAGATGGCAGGACCTGTTCGGGACCTGAGCCTCCGAGCTTAGACTCATAGGTGAGACCCAGCCCGGACCCTTCCACGAGAAGCCTACGATGACTAATTGCGACCATAGCTTGACTGCCGAAAGGAAGTCAAGGACTTCCCCGTAAGCGGGAAGCCATGCGAAGACTTTGGTAGTGCGTTCTATCACGAGACATCTTGATGTCACTAACCGGCATGCGAAACCCCAGGACCAGATCCCACACACACCATCTTGCCACGTATTCTCACTTGGATTACACTCGCAAGCCAGAACCTTGCACAGACTTAGTTTACCAACCCTTGACCTCGGTCAAGCATAACTTATTGCCAGATCCCGCTCACGATCAGTCATGGACGTGCGGACAATCGAAGTTGTATCATCAAGCACCTCAAGACCACCACAGCAGTATGGGGACATGAAGACTACCTCCAACTCAAGATTATGTATCTCACCAACCCCTAGCCCAGGAATCTCAGGGACGAGATTCTCTTAAGGGGGTAAGGTTTGTCGCACCCCAATTTTTGGCTTTCCTGACTAAGTAACTTATTTCAAAATTTAGGACCAATTAAATTTTTTGTGAATGCTTGTGATGCTTGGAGTGACTATTGTCTGTCTGTTTGTTTTGCATGTGATTGATGCCCATTAATTCTTGCCACTCTCCTAATCATCTTCTCATCCCATGATCTCCTGCCTAATGATCATGCCATGTGTTTAGGACAAATATCTATTTCTATCAAATATTATTTTCACCAAAAAGCTTTTCTTTGAATTAAACTTTCAAACCCCTGATATGAGGTTTGCACTACAAGTCCTCAAATTAGGGAATTTCTTTTGCACCAAAACTTTTATTTAAAACTTATTATCAAAACGTCTTCCAAAAACCACCATATTATTATTTTAAAAGTTATTTTATTATTTTAGTTAAAAACCTTTCTGTGAGGCCAGAAATGGTCTCTTATGAAGGAAAGTTATTTTTATTGCTTTCAAAATATTTAAGAAAATTTAGGGAAACTCAGTGGATATATTTATTCCATATTTATGAGTTTCAACACATGGTCATGTTCAAAATATTGGGCAAACCCCTCCAAAACCATTCCTGCCTATTTCAAGCTTTTGGAATATTTCTATAAGAAATATTCTCAATAAATTCCAGTAAAATTCAAGCATGTCATCTATGATATTCTTGATGATCTTGCCAAGGTTCATTTCAATCCAAGTTGATTTGACTCCCCTGATCACCATAAAACCTTATCTGTCCAGAATCAAATTTCAGCAACTCTACATTGTGAAGTGTCTCCAATTGTGCTCCAATTTGGTGGACATGTTCCAGTACTCCAATGAGGCATCCACACCAAGTGGTACACCAAGGAGAATAGAGGAACTTGTCCTAAAACCCTCAAACCCCTCTCTGTTAATTTCTGACTTTGACAAACTTTACGTTATAAAGTTTGTCCAATTGACCTCAAACTTTTTGTGCATGCCTTATTGCTCAAATAATGCCCCTACACCAAGTATTGGATTTGTGGGAATTTATTTGAATAGGGTTCTAAGAAGAATCCCATTTCTGCCAATTTCTAAGGTTTCCCAAGTCTACATTGGAAAACTTATCCAGCAAATCCCAAATTTGGTGTGCAAGCCTATTTTCATCTATTATTTGATCCTGTTAAGTTTCATAGCCATTGGAATCCATCTGGTAGCCTAACCAAAGATCAAACACCTTGTGTGCACTCACTAATTTGGCTTCTATTGCCCCTTCTACTTTTACCCTTGAGCTCAACTTTCTACCACAGCCTCAACTAGTTACATTTCACCTCCAGTAACTTTCCCATGGCCACTGGTCAATTATTGGGGAAGGACCCTTTGTAACTTCTCTCATTTTCACCCATGGGATCACTGCTTTTACCCTCTTGTTTCACTTCTACTTAACCCAAGACCCCCAATTCTTTCCAGAGCCTCCCTTGTGTGCCAAGGCTTCATTTAGAACCAAGTTATGTCATGCTCATGTTGAGAAAATGAGCAGCACTTCTACAAATAGATTTCTGGCTGAATCATGGCTTTGAACAGCAAGTAGTAGCTATCCTCCTTTGTTTGATCTGAAACTTTGCAGTATTAAAGTCCTTCCATGCCTAGCACTGCCAGACATAATTTCCCTCCAAGTGTTCCCACCTAAGACCCACTTTTATCAGCTCCAAGTTTGCTATTAGAGACTTTGTAGCAGTCAAAACCCCACCTAGACAGCTCCAACTTGGTCCAAACTTCACCAGTGCGTCGTGGCAAGCATGCCTTGCACGGTTGACACCTTGGCCTGGCCAAGTGGTGCCCCAGGACACCAGGTGGGGTGGTGACCACCACTCTGGCCTGCACTAATGGTGCTCTGCGCCATTTTCTTGTTCCCTAGCTCATGTCCCGCAGCTGCAGCATGCGCCAGCGCGCCAGGACGCTCCCCTTGACCGTTCAAGCCATCTCCATCCATTAGCTACCCTCCAAACCCTTCTGGCATGCTTGTCTACCCCATGCACCGAGAGCTCCAGAGAGCTCCCGAGATTTCCTTCTCTCTCTCCTCTCTTATCTTCTCTCCCAAGCCCCCAGTATCTCTTTCCTCCTCCCCTGGCTCCCATTTCGCTTCTCCTCTCTCCCTCGAGGCACCCCATTTCTCTTCCCGTGCTCTATCTTCTCTCCCATGGCCGAATCTCGTCGGCGGCTTCCATTCCAACTTGGCCAGGACCGAGGCTCCCCTCGCCCTAACCTCCCCTGCGGGTGCTCCGGTACGGGGCAAGCACGCTCCCCTCCCTCTGGGCCTTCTCCTGGCGCCAAGGACCCGGGACTACAGGAGGCTGCGGCCACGTCCACTGCCCTAGGAACCGGCGACGCTCGGGGCTTCTCCGGCCGGAAGGAGCCACCCAGCACGGCGCAGCTCGTGGCCCTGGTGCCCACCGGCGGCTGGGCCATAGCCAGAGGTGGCCGGATGCGTGGGTCACCAGCGGCAAGGCTCCCCTCCTCCTCTGCTGCCCGTTTTGGTAGGAGGTTGAAGAAGGGCCACCGGCCCCGCACGTCAGCGGGTTGGCAAGACCACCAGGTGGGCCGCGCCACTTAAGTGGCAGCGCCCCCACCCTTGCCGTCTCCCTGCGTGGAAGGCGTATTCCTCGCTAGGGCGCCTCCTGCATGGCTTAGCTGGCCAGCTAGCGCAGCTGGGCCGGCCTGGAGGCCTACCAAGCGCCACTGCGCAGGATAGCCCCAAAGCTAAGCTTTTCCCTTTTTTAGATTGTTTCAACTTCAAAAATCCATTACAAATTCATTCTAACTACAAATCTGTTGATTCAAACTCCTGCAAGATCCTAAAATCAAGCTCTATCCGAATATGTGCCTTGCACATTTTTCCAAGGAAACTTTCTGAAGTATTATTATTCAAATGCAGATTTGAATATATTTAGCCCACCTTTGTAAAATCTTATAGAGTTCATTTCAACTCCAAATGTAGTGATTCGAATTTCCAGAACCTTCTTAAATCATTTCCCTAATTTTAGAGCCTTGGTCAACATTTTTGTAAAATTTCATTCTGTTGCTTATAATAAATAGCTTCTATTGCTATTTAATCCTCATTGTTAAATCCCTAGAATATTCATTTCAACTCCAAATCTGGTGAAACCACTTCCTAAATATTTCTAAAATCACTCTCTGTTAAATGGGTGCCTCCACTCATTTTTAGCAGAATGTTTTCTGTTGACCTCTTCAAAGGTCACCTATCCCTCCTTTCCTTCCATCTAGACACCGCTGATGATTCAAACCGCTTGGCAAGGATTCAGGTATTTTTCTTATGACCGGAGAGGTCCAAGAAAAATATAACTTCTATTTATAGAACACTGTTATTTTGCTGGATGTGTGGCTTACTAAGGTTATTTCTGACGTAGTTGACGGTAGACGGAGTATTCGGGGACGGAGCGGAAGACCTCGAAGACCCCGAGGACTTACGTGGGCAAGGCAAGCAGCCCTTTTGCCATGACTTAAGTATATAAAATGATGCATGCTAGAATAGCATGTATTTCCCGTTGCATATGATCACAGTGCCGGTTCATCATTCATGTGATGGTACCGAAGGCTTCTTCGAAGCACTTGCATGTTGGTAATGATATTCACATGGCTCCTCGGGGCAAAAACATGGTGAGCTGACCCTACCATCTACGAGGATCATGCTAATGTCATGTTGCCTAGTAAAGTAGAATCATTGCATTGAGCTTGACCTTACCCCGTGAGGGTCATGTCATACCATGTTGACAAGTAATAATAGAGAATTTTATCATGATCATGATGATGAGTTAAATAAAGAGTTTATGAAAACCCCGTCGGGTGCCACTAATGCCCGAGGGTGATGATGAGTTGGTGATCACTTTTGGTGAAGTGATGCACTAGTGATTTTGTTGTGGGTATGGTTTCGGAAATGGATTAGATTTATGATGTGTCGACCGACCCAACCTTACCAGTACGACCATGATACCCCTTTGTGGGATGGGGCTTTGTTGATTACTCTGGTCGGTACTAGCAAAGAGCCACATTACTAGTGGCGGGAGTGATCGGTGTCACTCTCGTGATGGGGTCGTGCCAGGTAGGATGACTATGGCATTATTATGAGTTCCAGGCACACCGTTGGTCCCTGCATGGTTGTTACGGTCCAGAGTCGATGCTCGTAAGACGTACAACACGTGGGCTGGGTACCAATTGAGTGGACCTCTTTGTCTAGTATCGCCAGGGGAAAGATGATGATCGGGTACTTACCTTGGGTATATGTGATATACCGCGAGTCGTGGATGACACGGAAGTTTCCTTTTTCTCGTGGGTCCAGCGTACTACCTCTGCAGAGTGTAAACTATTCGAATAGCCGTGTCCACGGTCAAGGACAGTTGGGTGGTGCTGCTTAAACTACGTCCAGAGTTTCCGCATAAACCAAGTGTGTGTGCGTGGTGTTAAAAAGGTGTTGTTATGATAATCACAATAATATGATCAAGTTCGCTGACTTGACATATAGGGTAAACCCGGATGGTTTAGCCCTCATTAATACATTGAGGTTATGACAAGTCCGATGACTTGGCATGTAGGGTGAACCCGGTGTGTTCAACCCTTGTCAGATATGTTGATATCAGTAACCTGTTCTTCAAAAGTAATTCTTTAACCTGTTGCATATACATGATCATCCCACCCAGATGAGTTACACTAAAGATGCATGATACTGTTATCCTTCACTTTCATTGTCCGTATCATGGACTGTTTGCGAGTACATTCAAAGTACTCATTGGCTTGCCATTGGTTATTTCATTGACCAGGTGTGAAAGACAGGATATGGTGAAGATTAACTTGGTGACGTTCTTGCGAGCTAGGACGCCTCCCAGTCAGAATGCTTGTAGGTTAAGGCTGATGGCATGGGTTCACGCCTTCAACCAATAATTCCGCTATTGGCCTAGTTTGGTGCTTTGGCCTTTAAGGCCCTATGTATGTAAGACTCGACCGAAGTGGTCATTTATTGTATCAAACCGTATGTATGGATGTAAGACTCTATTATTCAGTATCTGTGTTCAGTGAGCATTGATCCTTGGGATCACTGGGCACGGCGATCTCGACGTACCAGTCGGGGTCGACCACACATCCCGTCAACAGGGCCTTTTCTGGCGCCATTGCTGGGATTGCCAAATGTTTTTCTGGTGCCATTGCTATCATACTACCTTGCTACTGATACTTTGCTTGCAGACACTAATCTTTCAGGTGTGGTTGAATTGACAACTCAGCTGCTAATACTTGAGAATATCCTTTAGCTTCCCCTTGTGAGCGAATCAATAAATTTGGGTTCAATACTCCACCCTCGAAAACTGCTGCGATCCCATACGCTTGTGGGACATCAAGGCTTTTTCTGGCGCCGTTGTCGGGGAAGCACAACTATATTCTCCGAGTCACTTGGGATTGACGTCTGCTGATCACTATGAGGAATCCAAAAGATCCAAGAACTAAAATCCTACCTTCCACTACGAGGAGAGGTAAGGAACTGCCATCTAGTTCTGTACTTGATTCACCTTCAGTTTTGAGTAAGTTTGCGACATCACCTCCTGCTAGAAATCTTGATATGTCGCCTGTGCTTGATGATGCTACTTCTGCTGCCTATGATGCTTATGATGCTATGCTTGATACTATGCCTGAAGATGCTATGCTAGATACTATGCCTGATGATGCTATGCTAGATACTATGCCTGATGATGCTATGCTTGATACTGCTTTGCCACTTGGTGCCCTTGATGCACATATTGCTAGAGTTACTGCTAGATGTGATGATACTTCTGAAACTGCTGATACTATTGAAGTAGAACCTTCTACTATGCCTGTTATGCCTGATACGCGCTATGTTATGGAGGGAGAGATAGCTGAGGATTTCTTGCGTGTAAGGATAGCTATGATGTTGAGAAACTTCTGCGCAAGTGGAAAGAAAAATATCTGAACGCTAGGATGAAATACGACCCGAAGTTTGCCACTTCACCTATCTTTGTGACCGATAAGGATTATGAATTCTCTGTTGACCCTGAGTTAATCACTCTGGTCGAATCTAATCCCTTTCACGGTTATGAGTCTGAAACGGTTGTAGCCCATCTTACCAAACTGCATGATATAGCCACCCTATTCACTAGTAAGGAAATATCGGCCACTACTACATGCTCAAGTTGTTTCCTTTCTCGCTAAAGGATGATGCTAAGACCTGGTTCACTTCTCTTGCTCCTGGTGGTGTGCGTAGCCCCCAGGATATGGTCTACTACTTCTCTGAGAAATATTTCCCTGCCCATAAGAAGCAAGCTGCCTTGCAGGAAATATACAACTTTGCTCAAGCTAAAGAAGAGAGTCTCCCACAAGCTTGGGGGAGGCTTATCCAGCCATTGAATGCTTTGCATGATCACCCTCTTGAGAAGAAGGAGATACTTGATATCTTCTATAATGTACTTCCGATGCTTCCAAAGACCACCTAGATAGTTGTGCCAGTAGTGTTTTTAGGGAACGAACCATAGAACAAGCTGAGATTCTACTGAACAACATCTTATGCAATGAGAATGCTTGGACTATTCCTGAACCACCTCGTAAGCCAACTCTGAAGAAAAGAGGTATTCTATTCCTCAGTCCTGAAGATATGCAAGAAGCCGAGAAATCTATGCGAGAGAAAGGCATTAAATCTGAAGATGTCAAAAATCTACCACCTATCAAAGAGATCCATGGTCTCGATAACCGGATACACGTAGTAGAAGTAAATTCTCTGCGTAGGTTTGATGAGAGTGATATTCCTTTTGATAAACCTACTAGCTTATGCATGGATGAATTTGATAACTTTTTTGCCAAACAATAGAGTTTCAATGATTATGTTAGCAGACAATTGGAAAAGAATGCTCGTATGTTTAGTCATTTAATTGCTTGTGTGGACAAAAATGTCAATGATCTCAAACTTCTGAGTAAACATGCCTCTATGGTTACTACTCAGGTAGAACAAGTACTTAAAGCTCAGAATGACTTGCTCAATGAGTTGAATGACAATTCCGTCAGAGTCGTCACTATAGGCGGTAGAATGACCTAGGAACCTCTGTATCCTAAGGGTCATCCGAAGAGGGTTGAACAAGATTCCTAAGGAGTTAGGAGTGATGCATCTAGTCATCCTAGAAAGAAGAAAGATGATAGGAACCTGCACGCTAGCAACCCTTCTGCTGCTACACCTGAGAGGCCAAACGACGTCTCTGTCTCTGATGCTGAAACACAATCTGGTTATGAACATGAGCCTAATGATAATATCAATAGTGATGTTCATGAAGATGCTCAACCTAGCAATGAAAAGGATGTGGAGATTGAACCTAGTGTTGATCTTTATAACCCACAGCCTAAGAATAGAAGATATGATCAGAATGACTTTGCTGCTAGGAAGCATGGTGAAGAAAGGGAGCGATGGGTTCAAAAACCTATGCCCTTTCCCCCCGAACCATCCAAGAAAAAGGATGATGACGATTTTGAGTGATTCGTTGAAATGATCAGACCTGTCTTTCTGCAGATGCGTTTGACTGATATGCTCAAGATGTCTCCGTATACTAAGTACATGAAAGATATTGTGACTAATAAGAGGAGGATACCTGAGATTGAGATTTCCACCATGCTCGCCAATTACACTTTCAAGGGTGGAACTCCGAAGAAACTAGGTGATCCCGGTGTGCCCACTATACCTTGCTCCATTAAAGGCAACTATGTTAAAACTGCGTAATGCGACCTTGGAGCCGGTGTTAGTCTTATGCCTCTCTCTCTTTATCATAGACTTGAACTGGATAAGTTGACACCCACTGAAATCTCTCTGCAAATGGCTGACAAATCAACTTCTTTCCCTATCGGCATTTGCGAGGATGTGCCTGTTGGGGTTGCTAACACCACTATCTTAACAGACTGTGTTATCTTGGATATTCCCGAGGACGATGCTATGGCTGTCATCCTCGGAAGACCCTTTTTAAACACTACATGGGCTGTTATAGATTGCAACAAAGGCAATGTCACTTTCCATGTCAACAGTAATGAGCATACGATGCACTTTCCGAAGAAACAATATCGAGTACATTGCATCAATGCTATCGGAAAAACTTCATCGATTCTTATTGGGAGCTTTGAATGCCCTATTCCTCGTGTCAAGATGAAGTATGACTTGCTTGTTGGGGAGATTCACATCCCCATTGAGGTGACCTAGTGAATATTCGAAAATTCTCCGTTCTCCTTTGTGATTCGAGACAGTTTTGTCGAGGGGACTTGATCAACCCCATTGACGGATTTCTTTCGATGACCATGAGATGGATAAATCGAGGAGTCACAAACCTCTATTCCAAGGTTTCACTTTAGGTTGCTTAGAAGAAAAATGATAGATTTAGTTTAGTTTTCCCTGTTTTCTGTTTTAGCGTCCGGTAGAAAAGTACCCCGAAAATCAAAGTTCTCCGAACGCTGTGAAAATCAAGTATGATTTTTTCTGGAATATTTGAAAAATACTGGGACAAAGAGTCTGTTTGGGGGCCACACTAGTGGGCCACAAGCCCTACGGGGTGCGGGCACCCCCCTGGTCGCGCCACCCAGGCTTGTGGGGCCCACAGGCACCCCCTCCACTCATTCTTGCTCCCATCCTGTTCTCCTACCTCCAGAAAAAATCGTTTCGCAGCTCAAACCCGTGTTCTTGCTCCTCTTGCTAGGATTTTCGATCTCTTTGCTCAAATCACGTTCTCCGAACCATTTTCAGGAAATTACTCCTTGGTAAGTGACTCCTCCACTGGTCCAATTAGTTTTTGCTCTAGTGCCTTATACTCCATGCATTTTTGCTGCCTTGGTGACCATGTTCTTGAGCTTTGTATGCTTATTCTAGCTGGTCCCAAGTAGTTTTGATGCGTAATATGGTCTCTACGCACTTGTGGGAGTAGTTCCTACAAGTTTAGTTGAACCTTGTTCACCTTTCCTTTGGGTCACTAAAAATTTCAGAGAAGGAAGATGTTCAGGAGAAACTTTCATGGTGGTTCCTCAAGCAAGAGAGGTCCTCGTGTGGCAATTCGGGAGCCTGATCCTTACCAGCCTAGGGATGCGCAGGTACAACCGTGTGAATGGCCTTCTGATGAATTTATGATTGAGGTAGGCTTCAAAGATGAGTTTGATGCACTTGTTCACAACGTCGGACTCGAAGAATTAATCTCCGATAAATGTGAACAGTATGTTGCTCTCACTACCTCTTTTGTTCGTAGATTCAAATTTTCAGCTGGCCGTGAGCCATCGGTACTTTTTGATCTCTATGATAATTTGTATACCATGGAGTTAGAGGATTTCAGTAGAATATGCAAAATACCCACTTGGGGTAGCCTCAGTGATCCTCCTAAATCTTCGGTTAGAGATTTTTGTGCTGGTATTACGGTTGGAGAAACTAGAGACATTACGCAAGCTACCATGGGGAGTATTTATTTTCCTGCCTTGCATTACTTTGCCCTCTTCATAGGCAAATGCATTAATGGCAAGATTGAGCATTGTCACCTCTGCGCACCCGACCTTAGTATCCTTAAGAGCGTAGTGACGGGTGACAAAAGCTTCAACATGGGAGCTATTATAGCAAGGAGGCTGAATAAGAATGCTATTGATGGGGATTTCTTTGGCGGCATCTATGCCACTCGCATAGAAAATTTTCTTGGAGTACCCATCCGGGCAGGAGACCCCCCGCTACATACAACTTTCCTTGACAGCGTCGCTATGACACGCTACCAGTTCCTTGAGAGGGATGATGAATCCCTCCTATACCGACTGATATTTAACCGACAACGTGTTTTACATATTACCCTTCCTGCTCCTGCTCTCTTTGACTTTCAGGTAAAACGGAGATATTACATAACCAGAGGAGAGGTAGAGGAGTATGAGAGGGAGGCAAAGGATTCTCGTCTCCGTGAGGCAGCTATTCAGGCACTGGCTGCAGCGCTCCCGTATAACCCCCATTATGATTTTGGGTTTCGCCAGGACCATCCTTGGGAGTAGACCAAGTTAGGCCAAAAGCCTAAGCTTGGGGGAGTACGTGTTCTCACCGACTTTACATTCTTGCTTATGCTTTCACTTTGTTAGCCGTGTTCACACTTTGCCACTGTATCATCCATGCTAGTTTATTTTCTTTTTATCATTTTCTTTTCGTGTGTCTGTCTAGTTTGAGAAAAATTAAAAAGATTTTCTTTTTCTTCTTTTGATTATTGGGAGTTTTCCCGTGTAGATAGTTTTCTTTTTCTTTGGGTCAAGGTAGAAGATATTGGTTACACCGTTTAGTGGCTCTTGCATGCATACTTGTTTAGCTTTCAAAGAGCCATATTACTTTGTCTTCTCCTTTGTGTTTGCCTGCAGATTCCAGCTTTAGTCCTATGCACGAGCACGCTTATTACTGTTCACATCGGTCGGTCGTGCAAGTGAAAGGCAATAATGACGATATATGATGAAGTGACTGAGCCTGGAAAAGCTGGTATGAACTCGATCTATTTTGTTTTTGTAAATATGACTAGCTCATGATGCCTGATTCAGCTTTGTTGTGAGAGAAACATGTTTGCAATGACAACTTAGAGATCATAGTTGCTTATGCCATGCTTACTTAACTAGGAGCTTATAATGGTATGTCTTGGTTGCCAACATGAATGTTGAGATGACTATGATGTAGTATGATAGGATGGTATCCTCCTTTGAATGTTTCAAGTGGCTTGACTTGGCGCATGTTCACGCATGTAGTTGAAACAAAATCAACATAGGCTCTGTGATGTTCATGTTCATGGTGATTTATGTCCTACTCATGCTTGCACTCAATATTAGTTACTCTCAATGCATTCTGATGACTGTTGTCGCTCTCTAGTTGGTCGCTTCCCAGTCTTTTGGTAGCCTTCACTTCTATAACACTACTGGAATTCAGAATTTTGTCGTCTGCCTTGCCTTTGCCGTCTGCTGACGCATGACAAAGGTACTCTTTGCCGTCAGCTGTCATAGTGCTGACGGCAAAGAGGTGGCTGATGGCAAAGTATTAATTTGCCGTCAGCTGTCATAGTGCTGACGGCAAAGAGGTGGCTGATGGCGAAGTTTTAATTTGCCGTCGGCCACCTCTTTGTCGTCCGCTCGCGGACGGTAAAGGAGCCCTATGCGGACGGCAAAGGTTGGGCAGATGGCAGAGCCCCCCCACCCAAACGGCTGAAACCCACCCCCACCCACCTGCCCCTTTGCCGTCTGCCTGGGACTCCTTTGCCGTCTGCCTCGGAGCACGGCGGACGGCAAAGGGGACGGCGGCCCCACCCCACTAACGGCTGCCGGCCCCGACTACCTCCCGCACGGCTTCACCCTCCTCCCGGCTCCCGCACGCCCCCTCCGCACGCCCGCCCCTCCCCCACCTGGCGCCGCCCCCACCCGCCGCCGCCACCACCCTGCGCCGGCACCACCCTACGCCGCCCCCACCCGGCGCCGCCACCACCCTGCGCCGCCACCACCCGGCGCCTTCCCCACCCGGCGCCGCCACCACCCTGCGCCACCCCTCCCTGCTCCGCCACCACCCTGCACCGCCCTCCCCTCCTCCCTGCGCCGCCCCTCTTCCCTGCGCCGCCCCGCCCCCTGCGTCGCCGGTACGTTTTTTTTCTATTTTTTCTGTTAAATTATATAGTTAGTTTATTAGGTAGAATAAAGTAGATAGAAAAAATAGATAGAAAATAAAAAACTTAGAAGAAAATAATAGAAGAAAGTTAGTTTTTTTCTGTTAAATTAGATCGATAGATTTTTCTTATTTTCTGTTAAATTATATAGTTAGTTTATTAGGTAGAATAAAGTAGATAGAAAAAAATAGATAGAAAAGAAAAAACTTAGAAGAAAATAATAGAAGAAAGTTAGTTTTTTTCCTGTTAAATTAGATAGTTAGATTTTTCTTTTTTTTGTTAAATTATATAGTTAATTTATTAGGTAGAATAAAGTAGATAGAAAAGAAATAATAGAAAAATAGATATAAAAGAAAAAAACTTAGAAGAAAAAAGAAGAAGAAGAAGAAGAAGAAGAAGAAGCAAGAGGAGACGGGGAGAAAGAGAAAAGAAAGAAGAAATAGAAGAATAGGAGGAGGAGGAGAAAAAAGAATAATAATAATAATAATAATAATAAGAAGAAGAAGATGATGAAAAAGAAGAGAGAGGAGAAGAAGAAATAAGAGGAAAAAGGAACCACCAGCACCCCGGCACTCACCCTCGAACCCCGACCCCTGACGCCCGACGCCACTCACCCTCGTCCCTCGACCCCCGACGCCACTGACCATCGACCCCCGACCCTCGACCCCCGACGCCATTGACTATCGACCCCCGACCCTCGACCCCCGACCCTCGACCCCTGAACCCCGACCACCGACGCCACTGACCATCGACCCCTGACCCCCGACGCCACTGACTATCCACCCCCGACCCTCGACCCCCGACCATCGACCCCCGACCCTCGACCCCCGACGCCCGATGCCACTGACCCTCGACCCCCGACCCCCGACACCTGTTCGGCCTCTTGTTGACCGAAAAGACCCCAACCCCCGATGCCAGTGACCCTCGACCCCCGACGACATTGACCCCTGACCACCAACGCAACTAACCCCGACCCCCGACGCCACCGACACTCGACACCACCGACCTTGTAAATTATGAGTTAGGCCACATATTTTCCGATTATGTTAATTATAAAAACATCATATTTGTGTTGATCGTGTGAATTTCAATGTGCAGTTGTTCGACGACCTCCACGTGCGTTGGACGAGATCCGCCCCTGCGTTTGTTGGTGAGCCAAAATGACTTCTCCTCCTACCCCTTAATTTGCTATGTTCCGGTCTTCGTGCCGATGAAACTTGCTAGCTGTAGGTTTCTTCAATCATGAGTATGCGTGACTAGTATGCGTCTCCCGTTCTAAAGGGCCACATCTATAAATATGCATTTCTTTGCATATTTATAACCGCCATCCTTTCGACTTGTCCAACATTATCCATGGACAGCCCGAGTATGTGCTCCGGATCCGATGCGGAATTTCGTCAGTGCCTCCCCTGTTGTTCTCTGGGTACACATCCTCTCTGCTTATTGCCGAGACGTGTATCAGGAGAACAACGGGGAGGTGCTGCCGAAATTCTGCATCGCATCTGGAGCAGAGCATGGGAAAATGAACCCAATCTACACATACTCAGGTGGGATTAGGACCTATCTTTACCTATTAGCGTGTAGGTTGCATGGACATAATAAAACTGACAAACTTGATTAGCGTATGAATATAGATGATGATCTATATATTTATTTCTTGTGCCCCCATAGGTAGCTAGGCAACACGAGTGATCGTGCTTGGATGTACACTGGTCACCCTAGTCAGAAAGACATGACCCATGAATGGTTAACAAAAACCAGGGGGTTTCTGAGAGCCGCATTTGCAAATGGCCAGCAAAAAACATGGTGCCCCTGTCCCAACTGCGACAACTGGAAAAAGAAGACAGAGTTTGAAATGGGTAAACACCTGCAGAAGTGGGGTTTTACTCCTAATTATACGGTGTGGACTTTTCATGGTGAGTCTGACCAACGTGCCAGAGCTGAGGTGATTTTTCGTCGCACCGACGAGCATGGTACCGGGATTGAAGAGATGGTGCAAGACTTTGATGATGCTCGGCATTCGGACGATGAGATGGAGGAATCTGTAAAGGCCTTCTATGAAATGTTGGAGTCTTCAAAACGTCCTCTCCACAAGCAGACTGAGCTTTGTCAGCTGGATGCCATCGCGCAAGTAATGTCTCTGAAGGCTCAATTCAACCTAGGCAAAGAATGCTACGACGCGATGATGACGATATGTGGACGCTTTCTACCCAAAGTCCATGTACTGCCTGCAAACCTGTACCAGTCAGAGAAAATCCTCCGTGTACTTATGATGCCCTATGAGAAGATACATGCCTGTGAGAATGGATGTGCCTTATTTAGGCTTGAGTATGCGTTCTTGAACTATTGCCCCATTTGAAATTCTTCCACGTATATTGTGGTAGACAACGGCATGGGTGAGAAGAATCAGACCAAAATCCCCATTAGTGTTCTTCGGTATCTGCCAATCGTACCAAGACTTCAACGTCTTTTCATGGTCGAAGAGACGGCCAGACATATGACATGGCACAAATTGGGCAAAAGAACCAAACTAGATGTGGATGGGAACAAGATGCTGGTACACACTTCAGATGGTTTTGCGTGGAGGCACTTCAATGCATTACATAAGGATAAATCGGAAGATCCAAGGCAACCTAGAGTTGCCATCAGCACGGATGGGTTCAATGTGTATGGTATGACGGCAACACAATACAGTTGTTGGCCTGTATTTGTCATTCCACTAAATTTGCCACCCGGAGAGATTATGAAAAGAAAGAACATTTTCCTGACGTTGATAATTCCAGGGCCGAACTATCCGGGGAAGAATACGAATGTGTACATGCAACCGCTTAAGGATGAGTTGCAAGAAGCCTGGGATAATGGGATCAAGACCTACGACGCGGCTACCAAAACAAAATTCAAGATGCATGTGTGGTACATGTACTCGACGCATGATTATCCGGCGTTTGCGCTATTCGCTGGCTGGTGTGTGCATGGAAGGTTCCCGTGCACCACATGCAAGGCAGCTCTTTAGTTCCGTTGGCTGTAGGCTAGTCGCAAGTATTCTTGCTTCGACATGCATAGACAATTCCTGGATCCTGACCATAAGTTCAGAAAAGACAAGAAGAATTTCATCAAAGTTAGAGTTGTCAAAAACACTTCACCAGCTGCGTTGACAGGCCAACAGACCCTTGATTAGTTAAACGCTCTCGAGCCTGATCCTTTGCGTCCAGGATACTTCAAAGGGTATAATACGGAACACGCCTGGACTCACAAGTCATGCTTATGGGATCTGCCTTACTTCAAAGACCTCCTTTGCCCACACAACATTGACGTGATGCACACTGAAAAGAATATTGCGGAGGCCATTTTTGGTACATTGTTCGCCATAGAGGGGAAGTCAAAAGATAAACATAAGGCTAGAATCGACCTGGAGGCTCTATGTGATAGACCATTGCAAAACTTGCCACAACGGAAAGGAAAGCAAAGCATAGCGAAGCCAAGGGCATGGTTCAATCTTGAAAGGCCAACTATGAGGGAAATGCTATTGCGGGTGAAAATGCGGTTGATGTTCCCCGATGGGTATGCTGCGAATCTAAAGAGGGGAGCGAATCTTGAGAAATTGAAAACATTTGGGCTCAAGAGTCATGATTGGCACATATGCATTGAGCGGGTAATGCCGGTGATGTTGTGTGGCTTTATCCCTGAGGATGAATGGCTAGTACTGGCAGAGCTGAGCTATTTCTTCCGTTCTCTTTGTGCGATAGAAGTATCGCGTGGCGTGCTAGATGAAATGGAAGAGTTGGCGCCAGAGTTGATCTTCAAATTAGAAAAGATCTTTCCACCGGGCTTCTTTAATCCAATGCAACATTTCATTTTGCATCTCCCGACCGAGGCAAGAATGGGGGGGCCCGTTCAAAATCTATGGTGCTACTCAACTGAGAGGATGCAGAATACGCTTCGAGCTAAGTGTAAAAATAAACGTAGAATTGAAGCATCGATGGCCGAGTCATTCATTACTGAGGTGGCGGCAAACTTCATGACAGCACACTACGAAGCCAAAAATCATCATTTGCATAACCCGAAGCCTCGGTACAATGATGGCGATCGAAAAAAAGTTCGATCCAACCTCAGCCTATTCAAAGGTAAGCTCGCACCATCCGGTGCTTCGAAAGGGAAATCGTTGGATGTCGAAGAATGGCGGACCATTTCATTGTATATCTTCACCAACCTAACAGAAGTGCGGCCGTACATCTAGTAAGTTCTCGGTAATTTATTGTTCCGCAACTTCTAATTGCTTTGAACTACTCTTATTCCCGGATATTTGATATAGTCGATACGTCACCGAATTCTCGGATGGAGCGGTCATCGAAAAGGATTCCGTCGAAGAGTATGAGCTTCTCGCAAAGCATGGAGGCGACTGTCCCGGTTTCATCTCTTGGTTCAAACAAATGGTAATTAATTACCATTAAGGGCCCATGTGATTTCTTGGTCTAATTTGCGGCTAATGCCTCCATTCATTCGTATTAAACTTGTAGGCTGATGCAGAGTCTATGGACGCCGAGTTGAGACAAGTCGCTAATGGTTTTGACTATAAGGTCCGTTCATTTGACAAATACAACATCAACGGGTATCACTTTCATACCTTTAGCAAAGAGCTATCTATGCCTGACCTAAAGTCTACAAATTGTTCTGTCTCTGCTATCGGCGAAGGAGAACCGAGTATTATGGAAGAGTTGAAGTAATTTATGAACTTCTATTCTATGGTGAAAACCCACCGACCGTCGTAGTCTTCAAATGTTATTGGTTTGAGCCGAGGGAGACTAGAAGGACTCATCAACTTATAGGACTAGTCGAGATCAACCAAAACACCCACTTAGATGTTCCTAATGTCTATATTACGGCTCAACAGGCGACACAAGTTTTCTATCTACCATGGGGCCGCCAAACTAATCCAAATCTCAAAGGTTGGGATGTCGTTTATGAAGTGCCACTACATTTTAGACCACCTACCCTCAATGAAGAGGAATATGAACCTCACATTAACCCAGACACATATGAAGGAGAATTCTTCCAAGAAACACGTATGCCTAAGAAATGTTTCAAGAACTGCTCTACTTCACCCCAGAACATTGAAGTAGACAGCGATAGTGAATCCGTCTTAACCCCTGAGCCCGAACAGGAAGAGCTGGAAGAAGAAGAGGTTACTGCTTCGGATGACCAGTCACTTCTTGACCGATTACATAATGGTGGCCTTCCACATGTTCTTCATGATAGTGATGATGATGATGCATTTATTGATGATAGTGATGATCATGATGCATTTATTGACCCCGAAGAATATATAGACGAGCACGATTGTTATTAGTTCATGTCAGGTATTCAACTATTATACTATATATAAATTTTGAGTTCATGTTAGGTATTCAATTTTTATTAGTCATGTTGGTATTTATGACGATGATACACTTAAATTATATACATTTTATTAGTCCTGTTGGTATTTATGTTGTACTAATTTCATTTACTCGTTGTCATGACAGGTGTTGAAAGATGGTGGGAAAGGGTCGAAAGCACTCCGTGGCTCCTTCTTCGTCGGCGGGTGATGGGATGGACACTTCCATTCCTGCCTCGCCTCTTCGGAGAGTGGTGCTCTCTACTATGCAAGGAGCGCCCCCCGTGAGAGGAGGTCGACCCCCCGCGAAGCCGAGAGGCACTAAAGGTACACGTTGTATTCATGTTTGTATTTATGTTGTACTCATGTTGTATGCATATTGGTATTTATGTACATTTTATTACTCATGTTGGTATTTATGTTGTACTAAAGGTATACGTGGCCGCGGGAGAGGTAGGGTGGTGGCTGCCATGCCTTCTGAGGTGGCGGCTACACGGTCTCCGCCACCACCCCAAGCTGATTCACCTGATCACATGACTTCTAGGGTGGATTCGTCTGAGGTGGAGGCTACATGGTCTGCGGTTCACGAGCCTTGGGTCGACGAGCCTCAGGTCGACGAGCCTTCAACCCACGAGACTCGTGTCCTAGAGGCTTCCTTCCAGGCGACTCAGGAGCAAAGCAGGGATGAGGGTACGTCCCAAGAGACCGAGTGGGATGCTGGTAGCGACGAGGAGCTGGGTGAGGGGGCTACCGTCTACCAGCGTGGTAGTTCGGGGCTCCCGCTCGTGCCAGCGACCCCCGAACAGAGGTGGTCGATTAGGCCAAATGGGGACAAGTAAGTTAATTTACTCTTATTTAACCTTTTGCCTTTGCGCTTTCTCAAATATCTAATGTTTTGGCTTTAATTTTTCATACTGTAGGGGTTGGATTGTTGCCAAGGGTGTCTGCAAGCCCAACAGCGTCCTTGGTGTTCTTTGCCGTAAAAACTTCCCAGGGTTTGTTACGTTGCTCGGTCGGGAGCGAGAGGTAGGAATGACCCGGGAGCACTACTTGGGTGCCCCGGCCCCGCCGGAGGTGGAGATCGACGGTGTTTTGTGCGACACGAGGGTGGACATGGTGATCCGAAAGTTCTGGGTAATTTCTCCTTCACACAATTATAAATCAACCATAGCTATTTATTGTACTAATCGGTGTTGTATCGTTTGCAGACCTACTACAGGTTTGAGGAGGGATACGAGGAGGACGCGACAAAGGTTATCGAAATCGATTGTCGCCGCCTACTTCAAAACTTTCGGCACCAGGCTCGGGTGCAGGCTGTTCGAGACTACTATGCCATGCGGCGTATTAGGCTTGACAAGGCGAAGTGCCGTGATGCTAAGATGGAGAAGGAGCATTACATGAAGGTAATTACATATTATTAAGGCTTTGTAGTTAGTTTCTTTGATTTGGTTCATACGCGCTCAAATTTCTCTTTATTAACTTAGGTGCCCCCGAGATGGTGTGTGGATAAGATGGATTGTCGGGAAGCCTTGGTGGATCAGTGGTGCTCCGAAACGTGGCAGGCCAGCCACAACAACGCCAAGGAGAGGCTTGGCAAAATGGTTGGTGTGCCACAACATCAAGGGAGCGTCAACTTAATCCAATTTGGCGAGAACTGGGTATGTGGTTTGCTTCATGCCTCATGCGATTCATTCTTAACGCTACCTTGAGCCCTTTACTAATACAATTTTCCTCTCTCTCTCTTTTAGGCGCCACAATAAGACGGAGGTGCCACAGATGTACGACCTGTATGCGATGGCCCATACTGCCTCGTACAAGAAGGTCAAGGCATTCTCTGAGTGTGACCTCGAGCATCCATAAATGTGACGCCCTCAATTTAATCGTTCGCTAACCAAACACGCAAATGCGTACGATCAAACACAAGGACTCACGGGAAGATATCACAACACAACTCAAGACACAAATAAAATAACATCAGCTTCATATTACAAGCCAGGGGCCTCGAGGGCTAGAATACGAAAGCTCGATAAACACACGAGTCAGCGGAAGCAACAAATATCTGAGTACAGAGATAAGACATGGGGTGCCTTAGAGAAGGCTAGCACAAAATATACAACGATCGAACGAGGCGAGGCCTCCTGCCTGGGAACCTCCTAACTACTCCTGATCATCAGCGGCCTCCACGTAGTAGTAGGCACCGTCGGGGTAGCAGTCGTCGGCGGCGGGGACCTCCATCTCTTGGGCTCCATCATCTGGTCGCAGCAATGGACCAAGGGGACAAGGGGAGCAAAGCAGCGGTGAGTACTCATCCAAAGTACTCGCAAGTCTTACATCAGAACTATTCTAATTATGCATGAGAATCAAAGAAGGGGGTTATATGTGGACTGACTGCAGGAATTCGAGAATAGAGAGAGAAGGTCTAGTACTATCGAAGACTAGCATCTTGAGGGTCTTGCAGCAATAGACGAGAGTAGAACAGGCGTAAAACAATAATAGTCATATTGTTGCAGCAATATTAAAGTGAGGTCACGCCTAAAGATCCTCCCTCGACTCCCTGCGAGGAAGCAATCCCGAGGCAAACTAATTCCAGTTAAGTAACAATTATAGTTGTATAAGATCGGGGCACAACTCCAAGTCGTCCTGTAACCGTGGACACGGCTATCCGAGTAGTTAATTTTCATCCCTGCAGGGGTGCACCACATGTCCCGTCACGCTCGATAACACTCTGGCCGGACATACTTTTCTGGGTCCTGCCCGGCCTCGTAATATCGATACGTCGCAGCCCCACCTAAGACTAATCAGAGAGGCCAACCCGCCGGTCTAACTCCTAAGCACAAAGGGTTCGTGGGCCCAGTTCCCCTTCATGCTCCTGCACGTGGCGTGGGCGGCCGACGTCAGTCCTAGCATCCCTTAATCACAAGCGCGATGCATCTCGGGACCACTCGGGCGCGCGCTGCTACAATGCTGGCATCTGAAAAGCTTCGGGTGATACCGCGACGCCGAGTACCCATAATTCTTCCCGCGTAGCCGGTTAGTGCGAAAAGGTCTCCGACCAACCCAGATCAAATACCCAAATCCATTAACATTTTAATTAGGCCAACAACACAGTCTCACGGGAATCCACCCGTCTTACAACTAATCACCAATGATCCTAGTAACATGGTCGAGTAACTGTGTGGTTGTACATCGGGGGGGAATCCGAGGTATCACCCTCGTTGGATTCCGAACGATGTACCCGTCAAGGTGGGCTTAGAGGAATCACCCTCGGGGGTCCCACACTTGAGGGGTTGCACGAAAGAGGCGTCATCGGGAATGGTGAAAGAGGAATCACCCTCGATAACCACGACCGACTAGCTATACTACAGAGATATCATCAGGAGTACTTAGCGAGGTGTCACCCTCGGTACCCGATAGTATCCCTGTAGCGTCGTACAACGAAGGGGGTGTATGTGCTGTTTCGGGTCTGGCTCGTCGATCAGAGATCGAGATTTGAAAACAAGCGAGGCAACTGAACTACGGGGTCAGAGGGGATGACTCTCCAACTATACTAGGCATATTAAAGGTACAAGACTGAAAGTAGCAGTTCATCAAAAACAGGCTATGCATCAGATATAGGAGCTAACTACAACAGTAGCAAAATACTAATGCAAGCAGTAGGAAGAAAGACATAGGCGATATGGGAATGATCAAGGGGGGTTTGCTTGCCTTGCTGCTCTGCGGCAAAGGACTGATCGGCAGGGTCGTAGATGTACCCGGCAGCAGCGTCAGTCTCGGGGTCTACCGGTAAGAAGAGGGGGAAGAAACAATAAATAATAGCACCGATGCAACACAAAGCATGACATGGCAAGATGCATGCTAGACATGAGCTAACGCAGCAACATCCGTCATAGACGGGTCGGAAGAATATCTGATGATATTTTCCGGGTCTCAGGCTACTACCGGTTATACTGGAAACGATGGAAATGTTCCATGTTTGCTATGCTAGGGACGCGTGACACACGAATGGACCGTGTATCCGGGTTCGTCTCGTTCTGCGGATCAACTTTCATGTTGAAAATATTTTGATCTGACTTACGGATTATTTAATATTAATTTTTAAATTTTTATTTAATAATTAGGAATTAAAAACAGATTTAATAAAAAGCTATTATGACATCAGCATGATGTCATGCTGACATCAACAGTTGACTGGTCAACTGACCAGCGGGCCCCAAACGTCATAGGCACAAGTTTTTTTTAAGATTAAATATTAATTAATCAGATTAATTTAGTGGGGGACCCACGTGGCATTCTCTCATTATGTTAATTAATTTTTCTAATTAACAGATTAACTTATATATTTATTTAACTAATTCATTAACTCATTAATTAATTATTATATCTATTTATTTATTTGTTTAATAAAAACATATATTTTTATTATTTATATTAACTATCGCGTGGGGCCTCCCTGTCATAGACAGCGGGTGCGTTGGCCCCACCGTTAAGTGACCTTAGGCCAAAATACTCGATTTTATGCACAGATATAAACATGCAAATATCGTATTCCTCCAATACCTATATACGCAATACATACATCGCATCTCATACATACATACATTCATATATACGGAATACATCATTTGTTTTTATTTTATTTAACTCTCACACTCACATCTCTCTATGTCAACACACAACAGAGAAGACAACTCTCTACTAACTCAACATAGGAGAACACCTTCTTCAAATCCTCCTACCGGTCACTACCGTAGACGGATCGGGGTCCCGTTTGCCGGAATGGAACCGGGACGGTGAGGGGAACGCGATGGTGGGAGGAGCCCGAGGAGGGGCTCACCAACGTTGACGAGACGGCCCGATGAAGCCGGAGTTCGCGAGAAGCGGAGGTGACGGCGAGGAGGAGGACGAGGTGGTGACGGTGACGGCGCTGATCCGGTGAGGACGGTGACGGTCGTGCCGGCGAGGGGGAGCCGTCCGGATCCGGCGAGGTGGATATGTCTCCCTGCCCGGTCCCTCCTGGACCGAGCTGGAGGAAGGCCGACGGGGGCGAGGGTTGGGGCCGAGAGGGGTTCCCGCCGGCGGGGCTCCACGAGGCTGCCGAGGGAGAGGAGGGGTAGGCCATAAGGGGGGGGGCGCCGGGGGAGGTAGAGGGGCCGACCGGGGGGGGGGGGGGGGCTGGTGCCAGCGGGTGGGGAGTCGGGTGAGGTGGAGAGGAGGGCTGGTGGGGGAACTCGCCGGCGGGAGGAGGTAGGAGCCGACGGGGGGGCTGGTGCCCGCGGGTGGAGGAGTAGGGGAGGGGCTCGCCGGCCGGGGGTAGAGGGGCCGACGGGGGGGGGGGGGGGGCTGGAGAGCTCGAGGTGGGAGAGGGAGTTCGTGGGGGGAGGTTCTATCGTGGGGGGCGAGATGGGGTCGTGCGGGAGGGAATTACGAGAGAGAGAGAGAATCTCTCGTGGGGAGGGGGGTACGAGAGGTGGGGGGGATGTCGGTGGGGGTGGGGCCCCCCACGAGGGGAGGGAGCCCCTGGCGGCGGCGCAAGGGGGGGGGGAGGGAGCGAGGCAGGGGAGGGTTGCCTCGCCCTAGGGTTTGAGGGGGGGGGGGTGGGCTGGCCAGTTGGGCCTCTTGGCCCAGCTCGTCCATAGGTGTGGGGGTTTCTTCTCCTTTTTTTGTTGTTTTTTTGTTTTGTTTTGTTTTATTTTGCTTTTTCCTTTTCTATTATTTCTTTCTTTCTAATTTCTTTTCTTTATCTTTTTTTTCATTATTATTTTTAATACTTTCTTTCTGTAATAGTTAATAGGTATTTATAATTATAATTATCTTTTGTTTTCAATTTCTGAATCGAGATAGAAATTCAATGCGGGTCATCGACGGTAATTCTCGATGATGTGGCATAATTTGCGGGTGATCACTGTAGCTTAATTACAATATTTACTGTAGCAAAAGTCGAGGATGTCACAATTCTCCCCTACTAACAAGAATTCTCGTCCCGAGAATTAAGAGGTAGAGGGAAAGAGCCCGGGGTATTCATCACGAAGATGATCCTCGCGTTCCCAAGTGGCTTCATCTTCAGAGTGATTTGACCACTGCACCTTAAGGAACTTGCTGACCTTGCGACGAGTCCTACGTTCAGCTTGGTCGAGAATGCGGACCGGATGGTCTTTATAAGAGAGGTCTTGGTGTATTTCAAGCATATCGTGATCCACTGCTCGAATAGGGTCCTTGAAGCAGCAACGGAGCTGAGAAACATGAAAGACATCGTGAACCTGAGAAAGGTTCGCCGGCAGTTCCAATTGATAAGCCACTCTTCCATGCCTTTCGAGAACAGTGAAAGGACCAATATAACGAGGAGCTAACTTGCCCTTGATTCCGAAACGGTGTGCACCTCTCATTGGTGTGACACGAAGATAAGCCTTTTCGCCAGGTTGATAGACCATATCTTGATGATGACGGTCATACTGACTCTTCTGACGAGACTGAGCAGCCTTCAGATTCTCATGAATAATGCGGACTTGATCTTCGGCATGTTGAATAATATCCGGACCGAAGAGTGATCGTTCCCCAGTTTCTGACCAATTCAGAGGAGTTCGACACCTTCGCCCATACAATACTTCGAAAGGGGCCATCTTCAGACTAGCTTGATAGCTATTGTTGTAAGAGAACTCGACATACGGGAGAGATTCCTCCCATTTCTTACCGAAAGAAATGAAACAAGCTCGAAGCATGTCCTCGAGAATTTGTTTGACTCGTTCAACTTGTCCCTGGGATTGAGGATGAAATGCAGTGCTGAAGGACAGATCAGTCCCCATAGCCTTCTGAAAACTTTCCCAGAATTTTGAAGTGAACAAGCTGCCACGGTCCGAACTGATTACCAACGGAATACCGTGAAGTGAAACAACTCTTGACATATAAAGATCTGCCAGCTGACTAGCATTAATCGTTTCCTTGACGGCCAGGAAATGTGCAACTTTGGATAGTTGATCAATGACGACAAGAATAGCATCATTACCATTCTGAGATCTGGGAAAACCAGTGACAAAGTACATTTCAACATGGTCCCATTTCCACTCGGGAATAGAGATGGGCTGCAGAGTTCCAGCAGGCTTTTGGTGTTCTGCTTTGATACGCCGGCATATATCACATTCTGCCACATAGCGTGCAATGTCTTGTTTCATATTCGGCCACCAGAATCTTTGCCGGATGTCTTGGTACATCTTGGTACTACCCGGGTGAATAGACAGTGGTGTGTCATGAGCTTCTTCCATCACCTTCCCAGTCATCCTGAGATTTTCCTTCTTATTTGGGACAAATAGGCGACCCTTGAAATACAAGGCGCCACCTTCATAAACAGTGAAAAAGGAGGGTTTACCCTTCGCAATATAGCTCTTAATCCTGTCGACATCATCGTCAAAGTCTTGCAGATTCTTTATGGAGCTCACAAGATCTGGTTCGACCACTAGGTTACTGAGGGAACCCTGATTAACAACACGAAGGTTCATCTTTTGACACTCTTCAGGAGGGGGAACAAGGTAACCCTGAGGAAAAATGTGGAGGTTCAGCTTACGGAATTCTTCTTGCACACGATCGTGAACCTGATGAACCTGGAGGTGGTTGCAGTATGACTTGCGACTTAAGGCATCAGCCATTACGTTAGCCTTGCCAGGGGTATATGATATACTACAGTCAAAATCTTCTATACGCTCCATCCATCTTTGTTGACGCAGGTTCAACTCCGGTTGAGTGAACAAGTACTTCAGACTTTGATGGTCGGTGTAGATTTCACAACGATTACCGACAAGGTATTGTCGCCATTCCTTCAATGCATGTATGACTGCGGCAAGCTCGAGATCATGAACTGGGAAGTTCTCTTCATGAGCACGCACTTGACGTGAAGCATAAGCGATCACCTTGCGATCCTGCATTAGGACACAACCTATTCCTTGACGAGAAGCATCACAGTATATGACGAAATCCCTTTTCGTATCTGGAGGAGCAAGTACTGGAGCAGATGTCGGTTTGTCCTTGAGCGCCTGGAAACTTTCCTGACATTTATCAGTCCATTCATACTTAACACCTTTGTGAAGCAGGTTGGTTAAGGGCTTCGCAATCTTGGAGAAGTTCTCGACGAATCGACGGCAATAGCTGGCGAGTCCGAGAAAACTTCTGACTTGCTTGACATTCTTCGGGGGAGTCCAGTCAAGGATAGCTTGAATTCGTTCGGGTTGACCACAATACCATCCTTGGAAATCACATGACCAAGGTAAGTCACTTCGTCTAGCCAGAACTCACATTTGGAATACTTCGCATAGAGTTTATGCTCCCGAAGCTTATCGAGTACAAGACGAAGATGTTCAGCATGCTCTTCTTTGTTCTTCGAAAACACCAGAATATCATCCAGATATACCACGACAAATTTGTCGAGGTAGTCCATGAATATATAATTCATCAATCGAGAGAAGGTTGCCGGTGCATTGGTTAAGCCGAAGGACATGACGGTGTACTCGTATGATCCATATCGAGTAACAAAGGCGGTCTTTGGAATATCCTCCTTGCGAACACGGATCTGGTGGTATCCCAATCTCAAGTCGAGCTTAGAGAAAACGGTGGAACCAGCAAGTTGATCATACAAATCATTTATCCGAGGGAGAGGATATTTGTTTTGAATAGTGGCCTGGTTGATAGGACGATAGTCTTGAGCCAATCGATTTGTCCCATCCTTCTTCTTAACAAAGAGAGAAGGTGCTCCCCAAGCAGAGGAACTCGGACGGATGAAACCCAGATGGAGCGAGTTGTCAATTTCTTGCTTAAGTTCAAGGAGTTCATGTGGTGGCATTTTATAAGGACGCTTGGCAATAGGAGTGGTATCGGGTACCAAGTCAATGACAAAATCGACAGCTCGAGCAGGGGGAATCCCCGGAAGTTCTTCTAAAAAGACATCTTGGAATTCTCGGACCACTGGAATGTTTTCAATACCTTCAAGAGGCGACGCATTTAATTCATTCAAACCATACAGCCGTGCCTCAGCATTACGGACGAGATGAGCATGGTAGCTTACTAGTTCATCTGAAGGGTGTAGGAGGTGGACGGTTTTGGTGGCACAAACGATCGATGCCGTATGAGCTTTCAACCAGTCCATCCCCAATATGAGATCAATGTTGGATGACTTTAGTACGATGGGGTTGGCAAGGAATTATAATCCTTCAATTTCAACTGGAACATGGGGGCAAACCACAGAGGTTCGGCATTCGCCCCCAGGGGTGTTCACCACTATTGGGATGTTCATCTCTTCGCTCCTAATATGATGCATGTATGCAAAATTTTCCGACATAAAGGAATGCGATGCTCTTGTATCAAACAATACAGAAGCAGGTACTGAGTTAACGAGAAGTGTACCCATCATGGTAGCAGGCTGGTCTTGAGCTTGACCCATATCAATGTTGTTGGCCTGACCACGAACATAAGCAGGCTTAGCGTTGAAGTTGCGGTTCTGGTTGTTGCCACTGCCAGTTGCGGGAAGTGTCAGCTGATTCGGATTCTGCCTGCAGTCTCTAGCACGGTGACCTAGACGGCCACACTTGAAGCACAGCCCGTCCTCAGGGCGGGAAGGAGGAACTCGAGGCGGTGGAGCTGGAAGCCTCGGCTGCCTAGGTGGTGGAGGAGGCAGGCGAGGTGCAGCATAGGACGGCCTCGGAGTAGGAGCAGGTGCATGGTACATGTTGTTGGGAATCCAGATCTTCCGCTTCTGTGCAGATGAGCCCAAAGATGAGCCCATGTCACGGTTGCGCTTGCTGCTATCTTTGTATTCCTGTAGACCAGTCTCAACCTGAATAGCCTTGTTCACCAGGGTGGCGAAATGAGCATAGTCCTGAACGAGGAGTGTCAGCTTGATATCAGGGTGGAGGCCTTCACGAAACTTCTCCTGCCTGCGTGCATCAGTCGCAATGTCTTCTTCAGCATAGCGAGATAATTCCAGAAATTCCCGCTGATAAGCATCCACAGTCTTGTTGCCCTGGACCAAGTTGCGGAACTCACGCTTCTTCCGGTCCATGATTCCCTAGGGAATGTATCGAGCACGGAAAGCAGCCTCGAACTCTGCCCAAGTGATGATAGTTCCATCGGGCAGAGAGCGCCTGTGGCTGTCCCACCATTGAGCAGCGGGACCCTTCAGAAAGTAGGCGGCAAAGTTGACATAGCTCGCCAGGGGCACATTGGCAGACTCCAGCTCATAAGAAATGTCATGGAGCCAGTCATCAGCATCAAGAGGCTGAGTTGAGCTGCGGTAGATCGCAGGGTTGAGACGACACAAGTCTTGCAGTGTCACGCCTTGCGGTTGGTTCATGTTCGGCCTTTGGAACTGATCCATGAGCCCTTGCATAAACTGGCGGTTCAGCTCAAACTGTTGGATCATCCCCGCCATATACTCAGGAGGCGGGGGTGGTGCATCGTTGGCAGGGGCACGCGGGCGGCCAGCTGGTCTAACCATCCTGTTAAATATTTAGCAGGGGTAGTTTAGCATTAAAGTAATTGAAAGGCATCGCACGCATTCATGAAGTAATCAAGCATAATGAAAGGGAAATGCGATAGATACTCCATAGTAGTTAAGTTCGACATACAGACCCATACATAAGTTCGATTACAGACTAACGATTACAAATTCGAAATTTGGCGATAGCCCGGACGCATTTGACGATACCCTGGACTCACTAGGCGGTGCGTAGGCACGCGGTGGAAGAGTACCACAACGAGATGTAGCGATAAGGCTACATCAACGTCGGAGAGGACGATCGAATCCTGGTAGCTGGCGGTGATAGAAGGTAGGGACAGGACCCTGTGTCCCGTTGTGACTCTGGTGAGGGTACCGCATCCAGTCGAGGAGTTGAGGTCCAAGTGCAGGGGTTCTACCCCCAACATCAGTCCACTCGAGAGCTAATGGTAGCTCTGTCCTGCTCGGTTCGCGGATGCGCATAGGGGGAACCCTCGGGCAGTGTGATGGCTGCAGCTCTGTCAACGCGTCGTAAAGACGAGCGCGCGTAGCATACAGCTCCACAGTCAGAGCTCGGAAAGCACGATCCATTGCCTCAGTGTACTGCACCAGAACCCGCGCGTCGTAGCGACGCGTCACGTAGGGTGCGCAGACAGCGATGTAGGAACGGTTGCTGTGCTCCCGAACGTCAGAAGCGTAGGCAGTGAGATCAGATCCAGTCTCAACCCCAGCAGGAGCATGCGGGATGTATCTGAAAGGGCTCTCCTCCAGGTGAGGGTATGCTCCACGGAGACGGGTGATGGCGATGTAGGCCGCATCATGGACGGCCATCTCGACCGACACTCCAATACCACAGAACACATGGCACTCGAGGGTCTCGCCGCCCCTCCGGTCGAAGATGCGAACCTCAGCCTGGTACTGGTACTGGTTGTACTCGCGGAAATCCTCGAACACAGTGTACTCGGGGTACCAGCGATATCCCAGCCTGGTCAGGAGATCGACCAAAATGGCCGGGAACCCAGTCGTCTCGGTGGCCTGTGTCAGGCGCACGTGCTGTCTTGCGGGACGCATCTGAAAATAAGATTGACGGATGCCAAATGACAGTGTGTGTAATATATATTTCGGAGAAAGAGTAGATAGTCCAGCGCTCCGGATCGATGTGATTCGAGAACCTAATGTTAGAGTTAGTAAAATCTTTGACCCGAAATAGAAGAGAAAGTAGAGCCCAGAGTATAGGAAAGGAGTAAAAGATACTAATACCACCCAATTGAGATGTGGGCCCGTAAGCCACAACATTAGTGTTAGTAAAGTTTTTCAAACACTAGACTCAACTTCGGCCAAGGAGTAGGAAAGGGGGCTACCTACAGGAAGTCGGCTCTGATACCAACTTGTGACGCCCTCAATTTAATCGTACGCTAACCAAACACGCAAATGCGTACGATCAAACCCAAGGACTCACGGGAAGATATCACAACACAACTCAAGACACAAATGAAATAACATCAGCTTCATATTACAAGCCAGGGGCCTCGAGGGCTAGAATACGAAAGCTCGATAAACACACGAGTTAGCGGAAGCAACAAATATCTGAGTACACACATAAAACATGGGGTGCCTTAGAGAAGGCTAGCACAAAAGATACAACGATCGAACGAGGCGAGGCCTCCTGCCTGGGAACCTCCTAACTACTCCTGATCATCAGCGGCCTCCACGTAGTAGTAGGCACCGTCGGGGTAGCAGTCGTCGGCGGTGGGGACCTCCATTTCCTGGGCTCCATCATCTGGTCGCAGCAACGGACCAAGGGGACAAGGGGGAGCAAAGCAGCGGTGAGTACTCATCCAAAGTACTCGCAAGTCTTACATCAGAACTATTCTAATTATGCATCAGTATCAAAGAAGGGGGTTATATGTTGACTGAATGCAGCAATGCGAGAATAGAGAGAGAAGGTCTAGTCCTATCGAAGACTAGCATCTTCAGGGTCTTGCAGCAATAGACGAGAGTAGAACAGGGGTAAAACAATAATAGTCATATTGTTGCAGCAATATTAAAGTGAGGTCACGCCTAAAGATCCTCCCTCGACTCCCTGCAAGGAAGCAATCCCGAGGCAAACTAATTCCAGTTAAGTAACAATTATAGTTGCATAAGATCGGGGCACAACTCCAAGTCGTCCTGTAACCGTGGACACGGCTATCCGAATAGTTAATTTTCATCCCTGCAGGGGTGCACCACATGTCCCGTCACGCTCGATAACACTCTGGCCGGACATACTTTTCTGGGTCCTGCCCGGCCTCGGAATATCGATACGTCGCAGCCCCACCTAAGACTAATCAGAGAGGCCAACCCGCCGGTCTAACTCCTAAGCACAAAGGGTTCGTGGGGTCCGTTCCCCTTCACGCTCCTGCACGTGGCGTGGGCGGCCGATGTCAGTCCTAGCATCCCTTAATCACAAGCGCGATGCATCTCGAGACCACTCGGGCGCGCGCCACTACAATGCTGGCATCTGAAAAGCTTCGGGTGATACCGCGACGCCGAGTACCCATAATTCTTCCCGCGTAGCCGGTTAGTGCGAAAAGGTCTCCGACCAACCCAGATCAAATACCCAAATCCATTAACATTTTAATTAGGCCAACAACACAGTCTCACGGGAATCCACCCGTCTTACATCTAATCACCAATGATCCCAGCAACATGGTCGAGTAACTGTGTGGTTGTACATCGGGGGGAATCCGAGGTATCACCCTCGTTGGATTCCAAACGATGTACCCGTCAAGGTGGGCTTAGAGGAATCACCCTCGGGGGTCCCACACTTGAGGGGTTGCACGACAGAGGCGTCATCGGGAATGGTGAAAGAGGAATCACCCTCGATAACCACGACCGACTAGCTATACTACAGAGATATCATCAGGAGTACTTAGCGAGGTGTCACCCTCGATACCCGATAGTATCCCAGTAGCATCGTACAACGAAGGGGGTGTATGTGCTGTGTCGGGTCTGGCTCGTCGATCAGAGATAGAAATTTGAAAACAAGCGAGGCAACTGAACTACGGGGTCAGAGGGGATGACTCTCCACCTATACTAGGCATATTAAAGGTACAGGACTGAAAGTAGCAGTTCATCAAAAACAGGCTATGCATCAGATATAGGAGCTAACTACAACAGTAGCAAAATACTAATGCAAGCAGTAGGAATAAAGACATAGGCGATATAGGAATGATCAAGGGGGGTTTGCTTGCCTTGCTGCTCTGCGGCAAAGGACTGATCGGGAGGGTCGTAGATGTACCCGGCAGCAGCGTCAGTCTCGGGGTCTACCGGTAAGAAGAGGGGGAAGAAACAATAAATAATAGCACCGATGCAACACAAAGCATGACATGGCAAGATGCATGCTAGACATGAGCTAACGCAGCAACATCCGTCATAGATGGGTCGGAAGAATATCTGATGATATTTTCCGGGTCTCGGGCTACTACCGTTTATACTGGAAACGATGGAAATGTTCCATGTTTTCTATGCTAGGGACGCGTGACGGATTATTTATCTGGGTTCGTCTCGTTGTGTTGATCAACTTTCATGTTGAAAATATTTTGATCTGACTTACGGATTATTTAATATTAATTTTTAAAGTTTTATTTAATAATTAGGAATTAAAAACAGATTTAAAAGATTTAATAAAAAGCTATTGTGACATCAGCATGATGTCATGCTGACATCAACAGTTGACTGGTCAACTGACCAGCGGGTCCCGAACGTCATAGGCACAAGTTTTAATTAAGATTAAATATTAATTAATTAGATTAATTTAGTGGGGGACCCACGTGGCATTCTCTCATTAGTTTAATTAATTATTCTAATTAACAGATTAACTTATATATTTATTTAACTAATTCATTAACTCCTTAATTAATTATTATATCTATTTATTTATTTATTTAATAAAAACATATATTTTTATTAATTATATTAACTATCGCGTGGGGCCTCCCTGTCATAGACACCGGGTGCGTTGGCCCCACCGGTAAGTGACCTTAGGCCAAAATACTCGATTTTATCCATAGATATAAACATGCAAATATCGTATTCCTCCAATACCTATATACGCAATACATACATCGCATCTCATACATACATACATTCATATATACAGAATACATCATTTGTTTTTATTTTATTTAACTCTGACACTCATATCTCTCTCTGTCAACAGACTACAGAGAACACAACTCGCTGCTAACTCAACATAGGAGAACACCTTCTTCAAATCCTCCTACCGGTCACTACCATAGACGGATCGGGGTCCCGTTTGCCGGAACGAAACCGGGACGGTGAGGGGAACGCGACGGTGGGAGGAGCCCGAGGAGGGGATCACCAACGTTGACGAGACGGCCCGATGAAGCCGGAGTTCGCGGGAAGCGGAGGTGACGGCGAGGAGGAGGACGAGGCGGTGACGGTGACGACGCTGTTCCGGTGAGGACGGTGACGGTCGTGCCGGTGAGGGGGAGCCGGCCGGATCCGGCGAGGTGGATATGTCTCCCTGCCCGGTCCCTCCTGGACCGAGCGGGAGGAAGGCCGACGGGGGCGAGGGTTGGGGCCGAGAGGGGTTCCCGCCGGCGGGGCTCCTCGAGGCTGCCGAGGGAGAGGAGGGGGAGGCCGTAAGGGGGGCCGCCGGGGGAGGTAGAGGGGCCGACGGCGGGGGGCTGGTGCCGGCGGGTGGGGAGTCGGGCGAGGTGGAGAGGAGGGCTGGTGGGGGAACTCGCCGGCGGGAGGAGGTAGGAGCCGACGGGGAGGCTGGTGCCGCGGGGTGGAGGAGTAGGGGAGGGGCTCGCCGGCCGGGGGTAGAGGGGCCGACGGGGGGGCTGGACAGCTCAAGGTGGAAGAGGGAGTTCGTGGGGGGGGGAGGTTCTGTCGTGGGGGGGCGAGATGGGGTCGTGCGGGAGGGAATTACGACAGAGAGAGAGTCTCTCGTGGGGAGGGGGGTACGAGAGGTGGGGGGCTGTCAGTGGGGGTGGGGCCCCCACAAGGGGAGGGAGCCTCTGGCGGCGGCGCAAGGGGGGGGGAGGGAGCGAGGCAGGGGAGGGTTGCCTCGCCCTAGGGTTTGAGGGGGGGGGGCGCGGGGTGGGCTGGCCAGTTGGGCCTCTTGGCCCAGCTCGGCCAGGGGTGTGGGGGTTTCTTCTCCTTTTTTGTTGTTGTTTTTTTTTGTTTTGTTTTATTTTGCTTTTTCCTTTTCTATTATTTCTTTCTTTCTAATTTCTTTTCTTTCTCTTTTTTTTTCATTATTATTTTTAATACTTTCTTTCTCTAATAGTTAATAGGAATTTATAATTATAATTATCTTTTGTTTTCAATTTCTGAATCCAGATAGAAATTCAATGCGGGTCATCGACGGTAATTCTCGATGATGTGGCATCATTTGCGGGTGATCACTGTAGCTTAATTACAATATTTACTGTACCAAAAGTCGAGGATTTCACAATAAAACTTCACCAAAACTCCTCCCACCACAAGCTCGTGAAGTACAGAGATCACGGGAAGGCGAGGAAAGGGGAGGACTTTAACCTGAGCGAGGGGCCTATTGATCCAGAGCAGGTGATGATAGCTGGCAACGGGAGGCCCCATGGCTCGATCGCCATTGGAGACAACCTTATACGTTGTCCTAGCACTCTCCGGCAGATAAAGGCACGCCAAACGAGATCTTGTCCGGAGATAACACATCATCCACGGCCAGTCAAGCTCGCCATCGAGGTTAGTTTAATGGACTCAACTATCTTTCCGCATTATGTTGTGCGTTCGAACCAATATGATTACATTGCTAACAATGAGTTGTGTTGCACGCTGCTATTCAGAAAGAGAGTGAGGCAATGCAGGCGGCTATGGCGGAGAAGGATAAGGAATTTTGGGAGCTGGAGGAGAGGACGACTGCATTGGTGGAGGCGGAGAGGGCACGGAATGATGCGTCTAACAGGGCCATATACGAGCTCTTCGTGGTAAGTTTCTTCTTCATGTTATTTCAAATCTTGCATTTGAATGTCTGTTTCATTAATAAATAAAAAGTTTGACTTGTCGAAACCAAATGTACAGTCTATGTGCGAGAAGAATGGCCAAGTCCCTCCGCCGATGCCAGTCATTAACTGGCAGGGACGGTGAGTTTCATTACAATGCAGTGATCTTAAGAGTGTCCTCATGATGTTTCGTGCAGAATATCTCCCGAAACGCATCGCACGACCCTTCTACAGTGGAGCCTTCTCCAGGTGAAACAAGCCAGAGCCACCGTGCTTCACCGCTGTGATGACGATAATGGTATGTTATTTCTAGTGTTTTAACAAAAAATAGCTACACTTCCATCTAAATGACATAATTAGCTTAGGATCATCCAAGAAAGGCTAAATTGGCTAATTATCCTACGAAATGACATAATTAGCTTAGTTAGCTCCAAAATGACCTATTTAATAAAAAATAAGCTATAGTTAGCTAAGTTCTCTCCTAAATGACATAATAAGGATTACGTAGCTGCAAGATGACCTATTCCCCCTAACTTAGGTATTAAATGGCCTATAGTAAGCCTAGCTAGATCCAAAATGGATTAATAAGCATAGTTTGCTCCGGAATGACCTATTTTACCCAAGTTAGCTCCGAAACGACGTATAGTTAGCTAGGGTTCCACCGAGATAACATAATTAGCTTAGTTAGCTTCTAAATGGTCTATTTAATAAAACATGACCTATACTTAGCTAATTATCCTCGAAATGACATAATTAGCTCCAAAAAGGCATTCTAAGCCAATTTAGCCCGAAGAAGGGGACAAGAGGAGAAGAAAGAGGAAAAATGAAACGAAGGAAGAAGAAGAAGAGGAGAAGAAGAAGAAGGAGAGGGAGGAGGATAAGCAGAAGGAGAAGAAGGAGGAGAAGAAGGAGAAGGAGCTCCTCCTTCTCCTTCTTCTTCCTCCTTCTTCCTCCTTCTCCTTCTCCTTCTTCTTTTCTTCTTCTTCTCCTCTTCCTTCTCCTTCTCCTCCTCCTCCTCCTGCTCCTCCTCCTTCTTTTACTTCTTCTTCTCTTTCTCTTCTTCTACATAGCTTAGACTCATCCAAGAAAGGCTAAATTGGCTAATTATCATACGAAATGACATAATTAGCTTAGTTAGCTCCAAAATGACCTATTCAATAAAAAATGACCCACAATTAGCTAAGTTCTCTCCTAAATGACATAATAAGGCTTATGTAGTTGCAAGATGACCTATTCCCCCTAACTTAGGTATTAAATGGCCTATAATTAGCCTAGCTAGATCCAAAATGGCTTAACAAGCATAGTTTGCTCCGGAATGACCTATTTTATCCAAGTTAGCTCTGAAACGACGTATAGTTAGCTAGGGTTCCACCTGGATGACATAATTAGCTTAGTTAGCTCCTAAATGGTCTATTTAATAAAACATGACCTATACTTAGCTAATTATCCTCGAAATGACATAATTAGCTCCAAAAAGGCATTCTAAGCCAATTTAGCCCGAAGAAGGGGAGAAGAGGAGAATAAAGAGGAAAAATGAAAGGAAGGAAGAAGAAGAAGAGGAGAAGAGGAAGAAGGAGAGAGAGGAGGATAAGAAGAAGGAGAAGAAGGAGGAGGAGAAGGAGAAGGAGCCTCCTTCTCCTTCTTCTTCCTCCTTGTTCCTCCTTCTCCTTCTTCTTTTCTTCTTCTTCTCCTCTTCCTTCTCCTTCTCCTCCTCCTCCTTCTTTTACTTATTCTTCTCTTTCTCTTCTTCTACGTAGCTTAGACTGATCCAAGAAAGGCTAAATTGGCTTATTATCCTACGAAATGACATAATTAGCTTAGTTAGCTCCAAAATGACCTATTTAATAAAAAATGACCTACAATTAGCTAAGTTGTCTCCTAAATGACATAATAAGGCTTACGTAGCTGCAAGATGGCCTATTCCCCCTAACTTAGGTATTAAATGGCCTATAATTAGCCTAGCTAGATCCAAAATGGCTTAATAAGCATAGTTTGCTCCGGAATGACCTAATTTACCCAAGTTAGCTCCGAAAGGACCTATAGTTAGCTAGGGTTCCACCTAAATGACATAATTAGCTTAGTTAGCTCCTAAATGGTCTATACTTAGCTAATTTCTCTCGGAAATAACCTATATATACACTTCTTCATCTAGTATTATTCTTCTAACTTTCTTATTTGTCATTTTGCAGATTACCTTCACTTCACGGGAAGCTTGGATTATATGGAATGCTTGAAGATGATTTCTTGTACCATGGCTTGTATTGAAACTATTGTAGTATATGGATATATATGAAACTTTGAATGCATGTGGATGAAACTGGTGTAATATATGGTTTGGTACGGATGCAACTTGCATAATATGTATGCACTATGGATGAGAGTTATTTTAATATGGTTATGAGTATGGAAAGAAATTTATTTATGTCAAATATATATATATATATATATCCTCATTATTGTTAAAAATGTTGGATATAATAAAAATAAAATAAAATGGGGCAGATTCCCCTCTTTGCCGTCTGCCCCCACAAGGCAAAGGGGGGTGGGCAGATGGCAAATGGGGGAATCTGCCCCCTCTCTGTCCCCACTTTGCCGTCTGCCCCCACATGGAAAAGGGGGGTGGCAGACGGCAAAGGGGGGAATCTGCACCCTCTCTCTCCCCTCTTTGTCGTCTGCCCCCACATGGCAAAGGGGGGTGGGCAGACGGCAAAGGGGTGAATAAGCCCCCCCCTCTCCCCTCTTTGTCGTCTGCCCCCACATGGCAAAGGGGGGACGGCAGACGACAAAGAGATGACGCCTTCCGTTAACACTTAACAGGGCCATTGCAGTATACGACGTCCTAGTTAATTTGCCGTCTGCCCCCTCATGGCAAAGATTCTTTGTCGTCCGCTTTACAAAATCAGACGGCAAAGAACCTCTTCACCGGATTTTTTTACCGTCTAGTTTGCCGTCTGCTGACCGACGACAAAGCCTTTGCCATCCGTGGTTCCCCCCTTTGCCGTCCGCCGTGGCAGACGACAAATTTCTGAATTTCAGTAGTGTAAGCGGGAATACTGCTTGTGCATCCACCTCCATAAACCCAAAGTTGTGCCATATGAGTCCACCAAACCTACCTATGTGCGGTATCTACCTGCCGTTCTAAGTAAATTTGCATGTACCACTCTCTAAATCTTCAAGAAATAATCTGTTTTGCATGCCCGAACCGCTCATGTGGTGACAGGGGGCTATTGGTATCTTCCATGCTAGGCGTGTTATCCTCGATATGTGTTTATTCATTATCATTCACGAGAAAGGGGCCGGTAATTGGAATTCCCAGTTCCATGCTCAAATCGAAAAGATAATTGCAAACAAAACTGCCCCAGGATTGATGTTGGTATGGACGGTACCCGAGGATTCGGCTAGCCGTGGAGTGTGATTGATTGGTGGTGGGGGAGTCAAAACTTTATTTTTATGTTTGGGAACTGCCTATAGCATGTGTAGCATGGAAGATGTTGAGAACTCTTAGTCATTGCGTTGACAATGAAAGCATGCCACCCAAAATTAGTATCTCTGTTTTCAAAGCTTGAGCTCTGGCACCTGTGCAAATCAATGCTTCCCTCTGCGAAGGGCCTGTCTATTTATGTTCCTGTTGAGTCATCCTCCTCTTACAAAAGCACAAATTAGAGAGCACCTGTGTCATTTTTATGCTTTGCTTTTAACTGTGTTGAGTATGACTATGACTGGATCTTCATTGCCAAGAATTACAAAGTTTAGTCAGCCCTTGGTCTTTTAAGGTGTTGTGCATTTATGTTTTGCGGTCTCAGAAAGAGATAGCGAGATACCATCTACTCGTAGTACTTCATGATTGTTTTGATTGAAGTGTTGACATTTGAGGCTTATTATTATTTCCTCGCTAGTTGATTATGCCATTGATATGAGTTTACCGTGAGACCTAGATGTCATTTGTTTATGTTGTTTGCTTGTGATGTTGCTGAAATTCTGGTTATGAGTTAGACATAGTTGCAACAACAAGATCAAACAGAGTTCGTCAAAGTTTTTCTTTTGTCTCTCTCAGTTTGTCAACTGAGTTTCTTGAGGACAAGCAAGGCTTTAAGCTTGGGGGAGTTGATACGTCTCCGTTGTATCTACTTTTCCGAACTCTTTTGCCCTTGTTTTGGACTCTAATTTGCATGATTTGAATGGAACTAACCCGTACTCATGCTGTTTTGAGCAGAATTGCCATGGTGTTGTTTTTGTGCAGAAATAAAAGTTCTTGGAATCTCTTGAAAATTTACGGAGATTGTTTCTGGAATAAAAGAAAAATACCTGCGCAAAGTTCCACGTGAGGGGGCGTGCCAGTGGGCCACAAGTCCCTGGGCCGCGGCCACCCCCTATGGCTGGTCCATGAGAGCTTGTGGGGCCCACGTGGCACCACCGCCCCCAATCTCAGTTCTATATCTTCCGTTTTGCCTGGAAAAAATCAGACAGAAGGTTTCATCGCGTTTTGCGATACGGAGGCGCCGCCACATCCTGTTCTTCATCTGGAGGGCAGATCTGGAGTCCGTTTCGGGCTCCGGAGAGGGGAAATCGTCGCCATCGTCATCATCATCCTTTCTCCATCGACAATTCCATGATGCTCTTCATCGTTCGTGTCGGGACCCCGGTCCTAAGCCATAGGAATCTAGCCTGTAACACATCGCATCCCTTTGTGGTCTCACGCACGGTTAACTCCACGGCTGCAGCCTTACCTTAGCCGGGACCGTTTGCGTCTTTTGACTCACGTATGCGATAGTATCGCTAGCAATCCAATGTCAAAGAACCCGGATCGACATGTCTAGTCATAAACCAAAGTGGCAGTACCGCACAAGGACAGGCATACATGACCCAACAAAGCAGGTGTCGGTCATCGGCGAATGTAGACGAGTCGTAGCAAGCTACAAGGACTCCATTACATCGCGTGACATTTCCCCAAAGGGGACAGACACAGCAGCTAAGAAGGACACATGCCGGTCAACCAATGTGTCCGGAGCAGTAGCAAACTACCAAGGCTCATTGGAGCACAAAGGGGCATTTCCTTGTAAGGAGTGCTACTAAAGTTCACGACTAGGTATTCGAACCCCAGACATACCAGGTAAGACACACGTACGCATGGCATACCGATATGTATAGATACATCGATGGCATCACAACATAACCATAAACATACAAGCTTTATTTAAGAGGCTCGGAAGAGCCACACACATAATATTACACTTTAAGGGTCTCACGACCCATAATAGCAGTCATACAATACAAGCCAGCGGAAGAGTTATAAACTGTCTGGGTACAGACTGTGCAGCTAGAAGGCACATGGCCTGACTATACTACAGAGCCGACGTAGGGCCAGATCGTAGCTGGGACACCAGCTACTCGTCGTCGTCGATGTCTACGAAGAACCCTCCATTAGGGTCATTAGCAACCTCTGCAACATTTATTAAGAAAACATGAGTACGAATGTACTCAGCAAGACTTTAGGAGAACTAACTACTCATGCAAGGTATCAAAAGGTATTGTGGGGTTTCATGCGAAAAGCCAGAATTTGACTCATGGCTAGACAACTTGCATTTTGAAATTAGTTTTGACAACTTGATTTCTCGCACACGAGTCCACTAACACCACAACAATACACTATCGTGGAATCATTCCGTCTCCATACGGAAATGCCGTCCACGACACTCACGCTTATCTTGACAATTTTATGAGTAGCCATTGAAGTTATCTATGAACAACATATGTCTCCAAGTAGTCCATATCCGCGGACGCGGCTATTCGAATAGATCATAACCCTGCAGGGGTGTACTTCGTCACACACGCTCTCGCCACTTATCGCCATGTGCACGTCATGCACCTCGGCAACCTTCAAGCGGAAGCCCAGCGAGGGAGTCGGCCACGACCGTTAACCACACTAGTACCTAGTCCAGGTTTATCGCCTATCTGAGAGTAACCCGTACGGAAGTCCGGCCGGGGTTTCCGCCACGGCCTCAAACGATGTGCGCAGGGTTCCCAAGCCCACCATCCGAGTGCCACTTGGTACACCGTGCCACTGCCTACCGCATCACAGCCCACCTCTCAGGTCAGCACCATGCACAGCCTCCAGCATTACTATAAACACCAGAAACTACTTGCAACTCCTGGACCGAGTACTACGCGATTAATAGGCCGAGCGGGGTCATATTTTAGGGCCCAGCATGTGGTAGTATCTAGTCTTGGATTACATACACGGAACTCAGTTCCTAAGGATGGTTCCAATGAAACAACCCGCCATGTACTCCTACACAGCCTTTCACCGGTACCTTTACCAAATCAAGTTCAACACACAACCTTTGCTCACCGAACACATTCCACATTTCTGTTCATCTCCCAGATGAGAGACCATACACAACTCTAGGCATAGCATGCATAGCAGGATAAGGCACATCATAGCTCAAGCAACTACCAGGTATGCTAGGTTGCAAGGTTCGGCTATTTACTGTGACAAGGTTAAGTCATGCAAAGGAAGTGGGTTCAACTATCGTGGCAAAAGCAGTTGAAGCATTTGATCTTAAATGCAATAAATAGGTGCAGGAGCAAGAACATGGGGTTTATCGGGATGATCAAAAGGGTTGCTTGCCTTGTTGCTCAGAGGAGGAACGATATCCGTCAGACGGATATTCGGTGGTATCCGGGGGTGCGGAGCCTACCGAAATGAAAGGCAACATTCAATAACAATCATATGCACTCAAAATGATGCATGAGAATGGCATGAGAATGCAAGGTGATAAGTTATTATTTTTAACATGTAATAGGTTTAGAGTTCATTTGAATCACATTCGAATAGCAATTCAAACGGGTATTCTCGGATACCGGTTTAATTGATTCGACCTGATGCTCGGTTCAACTTGATGTTAACATGCATGAAATGTCATGTTATGATACTGATTTGTAATTAGGGGAGTGTGTGATCATTGCATTTATAATGAAATTTGAATATTTTTGCAAATTCCATTCATAAAGTGATTAAAACAATTGAATTATTCCTTATTTCACAATTTAGGGTTCTGTAACTTTTTCAAACATGGTTGAAAATAGCATAATCAGAATCCTTGAATTTTTCTGATACTTCTTCATATATAAATTATTTTCATTGGAGTTACAGATTAATTTCTATGATTTTTACAAGTTTTAGATATTTACTGGAATTAGTTTTAAACTGCAAATTCTATTTATTGCATCAGGCTGACGTCAGCAGGTCAGCCGACGTGTTCAGGTCAAACCTGACGGGGGGGCCCCACTGGTCAGCCTCTCTAGGCTAATCCCGCGCTGACCAGCCCCTAATTGGGGTTTGACCAGGCGTGGGGCCCTCTGGCAGCGACTGAGGGGAGGGCGATTACGCCCTAATGGTCGGCCACGTCGACGGCCACCGGAGGGTGGTCGCCGGCGACCAGACCCGCGGCGGAGGGCTCGCCGGAGGCGACCTAGACGGCGCTGCACAGCACCAAAACGCACGCGGTTGGCAGCTACAGCATGCTCGCGCAGTGGCCGATCTGGCAGGACCATCTGGGGAGGCTAGGGTCATCGGAAGAGGAGTCGGCGACGAGCCGGAGCGGCGGCCGAAGCTCGGGCGTCATCGGGGTCTTTGAATCAGAGGGATCTACGCTTGGTTCTTAGCTGCTACGGCATCTACGAGTCGTCCTGGAGCTGCTGGTGCCCTCGGAAGGACGAGCTGATCACCGGAGGGCTAACGGCGACGAGCGGCAGCGGCGGTCCTCGTCGGGCTCCGGTGAAACTAGAGCTAAAGGAGGGGATCGACGGGGAAAACTTAGGGGAAACGACCGCATGCTCACGGGGAGTGCAGAGCAGAGCTTAGACGGCTCGGGGAAGGCTTGGGGGCGACGAATCGACGGGAGAGGTCTGGCGGCCGGAGGTGGAAGACGACGGCGTTGCGGGCGTTGCAGGGCTCGAGGAAGCTTCGGCTTCTACGGAGACGACCAGGGCGACGAGGCGGAGCTAATGGCATGCTCTGGGAGGGGATCCTATGGCCAGAGGCACGGGCAGCTCGAGCTCGAGCTCGGCTCTAATGGCGGCAGCAAGGAGGAGGAGGAGATCCGGGAGGAGGAGGAGAACCGAGGCGGGGAATGGATAGGGGAGGCTCTGGGGAGCTTATCGCCGTCGTCGCCAGCGCGAGGCGGTGGCCAGGTAGGCACGCAGGTGCGTGGCCGCGCCGGAGCGGGCGGCGGCCACCTCCTGCTGCCTACTGGCGCGAGGGAGGGGACGAGCGGGGAGATGGGCCGGGCCAGGCTTGGGCGACAGGTAACCTTTTTTCCATTTCCTCTGTTTTTGTTTTTCTGTTTTGCTAATTATTGTTTTGCTAATTAATTCAGCTCCAAAACAAAAAGTAAAAACTATTTTAGACCTCCTGAAATATTTGTTATAATATCCCCACTCATTTCCATGGTTTTCAACATTTTTGGAAAATTATAGTTTCTGATTTCAAATTTTAAATTTGAAACCAGTGGCTTTTGCATTCATTCCAAAAAGCATAAAGTGTCAAGAAAATAGTTTTCTCCAATGCTCATTTACTTTCATGATTTATCAGAAAGTTTGAACATTTCTTGAGGCCATTTTGGGTTCATTGATTTTGAACTAGTTTGGGATTTCCATTAATTGAAATGGTGGCTAGGGTTTTGAGTTTTTCCTTTGCCACTTTGTTGTTTTTATTGAAACTTCTTAGATGCAAATGCAAAGAAGACATGAGCACAATGATATCTTGCTTAAGGGTTAGGGATGTGACAGTTCGTGAGTAATCTCATCATAGGCTTGCTGGACGGTGAAGAGTTGGATGAGATCTATCATGTAATCGAGTTAGTTTTTGACAGGGATTGATCCCTAGTATCCACTATGTTCTAGATTGATGTTGCTACTACTTGGCTATGCTTAATGCTTGTCACTAGGGCCCGAGTGCCATGATTTCAGATCTGAACCTATTATGTTGTCGCCAATATATGTGTGTTTTAGATCCTATCTTGCAAGTTGTAGTCACCTACTGTGTGTTATGACCCGGCAACCCCGGAGTGACAATAGCCGGAACCACTCCCGGAGATGACCATAGGATGAGGAGTTCATGTATTCACTGCGTGTTAATGCGTTGGTCCGGTTCTTTATTAAAAGGAGAACCTTAATATCCCGTAGTTTCCATTAGGACCCCGCTGCCACGGGAGGGATGGACAATAGATGTCATTTAAGTTCTTTTCCCTAAGCACGTATGACTACATACGGAATACATGCCTACATTAGATTGATGAATGGGAGCTAGTCACATATCTCTCCTTGTTATAGCTGTTACATGATGAATCACATCCGTCACACTCATCCATCACCGATCCACTGCCTACGAGTCTCTTACTACTGGTTCTCACTACGTTACTTTGCCTAGGCTTGTCCCTTGCTACAAGAGGGATTGGGCCACTTACGATCCACTGCCTACGAGTGTCTTACTACTGTTCCTTGCTACTCCGCTGTTACTTGTGGCAAGACTTTGTTGGCGCTAACATCCCGTCAACACGGCCTTTTCTGGCGCCATTGCTGCGAATTGCCAAAGCTTTTTCTGGTGCCGTTGCTATTATACTACCTTGCTGCTGATACTTTGCTTGTAGACACCAATCTTTGAGGTGTGGTTGAATTGACAACTCAGCTGCTAATACTTGAGAATATCCTTTAGCTTCCCCTTGTGAGCGAATCAATAAATTTGGGTTGAATACTCTACCCTCGAAAACTGCTGTGATCCCATACGCTTGTGGGACATCAGTGCTATGGATGGACTTCTCGTAGGGAGACGAGAGTGGATCCATGGTGGTGTATTGATTGGTGAATATGTGGACTTGTGTGCACTATCCCACCTCAAAGAAAGAACTTGTAGTCATAGTACATGTTAGCCAGGAGTCAAAGCTAGCTTGCTGCAATCAAACCCCACAATCCTTTCACGGATAGATGATGCATATGTAGATAGTTCTGATGTAAGTCTTGCTAAGTAACTTTATACTCACGGTTGCTTTATTTATGTTTTTGCAGAGAAGATTTAGTCTCATTATTGGTTCTGTGCGATGTGATCGACGTTGACCGGAATAGTTTGGGAATCCCAGACACAGGTCTGGTTCCTTTGGTAGGGTCGTTATAGCCTTTCAGGCTCTTCCAGCCACTTTTAGAAGATGTTTGTACCCAGACATGTTTTGCTTCCGCTTGATGTTTGTATGATTTGAGTGTCGGGTCACGAGACCCCTGTTTGTAATATCATACTATGTTGACTCTTATAAGTCCTTAATAAAAGCTTGAGTCATAGAGTTATGTTGTGATACCATGTTGTATCTCACATATCGTGCGTATTGTGTGAATGTTATGAAATGCATTATATGTGTGGGATTCGACACCTAGTTGTGTGCCTTTAGTAGTACTCTTTACGGGGAAATGTCGCTTTGTGCTTCCAACGAGCTTTGGTAGCTTGCTACTGCTCCGGATACATTGATTGACTGGCATGTATCCTTCTTTGTTGTTGTGTCTGTCCCTTCGGGGAAATGTCACGCGGTGTAATGGAGTCCTTGTAGCTTGCTATGACTCGTCTATACACGCTGATGACCGACATCTGCTTTGCTGGGTTATGTATGCTTGTCCCTGTACGGATGTACCACTTGGGTATATAACTAGTCATGTTGACCCGGTTTCTTTGTTGTTTGAACGCTAGCGACACATTCATATACATGAGCCAAAAGATGCAAACGGTCCCGGCCAAGGTAAGGTGGCAGCCGTGCAGTTTACCGTGCGAGAGGCCGCAAAGTGATGTGATGTGTTACAGGCTGGGTTCCTATGACTTAGGATCGGGGTCCCGACAACTATGTTTACAATTTATTCTTAATACTTTTCTCGTAGTTGCGGATGCTTGCAGGAGGGTTAATCATAAGTGGGGGGCTTGTTCAAGTAAGAACAACACCCAAGCACCGATCCACCCACATATCAAATTATCAAAGTATCGAATAAAAATTAAGCCAACATGATGAAAGTGACTAGATAAAATGTCCGTGTGCCCTCAAGGACACTTTGCCCATTATAAGAAACTGTTCCGTCCTGTCCTTTGACACAAAAGGATTGGGCTACCTTGCTTCATTTCCTTGTGCTCCTCGTTGGGTTCGACACTCTTACTTATCGAAAGTATTACGATTGATCCCCTGTACTTGTGGGTCATCAAGACTCTTTTGTGGCGCCCTTTCCAGGGAGTGAAGCGCCTTTGGTAAGCGGAATTTGGTAAGGGAAAATTTATATTACGTGCTGAAATTTACTGTTACTTGTCACTATGGAAAGTAATCCTTTGAGGGGTTTGTTCGGGGTATCTTCACCTCGACCGGAAACACCAAGAGTTTTCCCTCGACCTGGTCAAGATACTGATTTTTTTATTATGAAATTCTTTGACGTATGATAGAGCAACTACTAGCTAATCCTTATGCAGGAGATGGAACAAAACATCCCGATATGCACCTAATCTATGTGCATGAAGTTTGTGAACAAAACTTCTAGCGATATTTAAGCTTGGAGTTTTATTTGGATATGAAGTCAAGAAGAAGGTTTTACATTTATCTTTGGGAGGAAAGCATTGACATGGTATATGCTATGTCATGATACATGATCTTGGAACTGGAATCGATTGCAATTGGAGTTTCACCAAAAAATTGATCCTATGCATCTTGTTCATCGTGATTGGAATTTTATCTATAATTTTTGGCCGCATGAGGGAGAAAGTATTGCTCTAGCTTGAGGGAGGATTAAGTCAATGTTATATTCATGCCCCAATCATGAGCTCCTGAGGGAAATTATTATTCAGAACTTTTATGCTCGGCTTTCTCGTAATGATCAAACAATGCTCGATACTTATTGTTTTCGTTCTTTTATGAAGAAGACTATTGAATTCAGGTGGGATCTATTGGAAAGAATTAAACACAACTCTGAATATTGGGAACTTTAAGAAGGTAATGAGTCGGGTATAAAACTTAAGTTTGATTGTGTTAAATCTTTTATGAATACCGATGCTTTCAATAATTTTGGCACTAAATATGGACTTGGATCCGAGATAGTAGCCACATTTTATGAAACCTTTGCTACTCATGTTGATCTCTTTTAAGAGAAATGGTTTAAATATCATCCACCTATTAAAGAAAAAGTTGAATAACAAATTAAAGTTGAGTATGAAACTATCATTTGCAATGTTGACCCAGTTGTGCCTACTGCTTATATTGAGAAACCACCTTTCCCTGTAAGGATAAAGGAACATGCTAAAGCTTCAACCATGGTTAACAAAAGTTATGTTAGAACAACCAAAACCTCTGAGAAAATAAGGGTAGAACCTAGTATTAGTATGGTTAAAGATATGCTAGTTGCTATTTAACCTTCTTAAAGGACCGCCTCGGTCAAATCCGATGCAACTAAAGTTGGAGAAAAAAACACGTGACAGTCATCTTTATGCAACAAGTTGCATGTCAGTCGATGAAACCGGTCTCTCGTAAGCATATGAGTAATGTTGGTCCGGGCTGCTTCATCCAACAATACTGCCGAATCAAGAAAAGACTAAGGAGGGCAACAAATTGAACATCAACACCCACAAACTCCTTTGTGTTCTACTAGAGATATCATCTACGCATAAACCTAGCTCATGATGCCACTGTTGGGGAACATTGCATGGGAAACAAAAAAATTCCTACGCACACGCAAGACCTATCCAAGGTGATGATCATCTACGACAGGGGAGATCAGATCCACATACCCTTCTAGATCGCTAAGTGGGAAGCGTTAAGAAACACGGTTGATGTAGTCGAACCTCTTCGTGATCCAAATTGCAAGCCGCCCACAAACTCCGTACCGATCTAGTGCCGAACGGACAACAACTCTGCATTCAGCACATGTGCAGCTCGATGATGATCTCCGCCTTCTTGATCCAGCAAGAGAGACGAAGAGGTAGCTGAATTCTCTGGCAGCACGACGGTTTGGCAGTGATGGCAGTGGAGCTACTTCGGCAGGGCTTCATCGTACCACACCGAACTAGCTACGGGGTGTCAAGAAGTGGTGGAGGGAGAGAGGACTGCGCCTTGGCTTGGGGTGCCAAAAGCCTCTCTCACCTCCACTATATATAGGAGGGAGGGGAGGGGTGGCGCCCTAGGGAGAAGTGATACGTCTCCAACATATCTAGAATTTATGAAGTATACATGCCATGTTTACAATAATTTTATATGATTTTATTAGAACTAACCCGGACTGGCGCTGTTTTTAGCACAACTACCGTGGTGTTGTTTTTGTGCAGAAATAAAAGTTCTCGGAATGAGCTGAAAATTTACCGGCATTGTTTTGGAAAATATAAAAAAATACTAGCGAGAGGATCAACTTGAGGGGGTCAACCACCGGGCCACAAGCCAGGGGGCATGCCCCCTGTCTTGTGGGCCCCTCGGGCACCACCTTAACATGAGACCGACGCCAAAAATTCCTATAAATTAAAAAACCTCCAGAAAGAAACATAGATCGGGAGTTCCGCTGCTGCAAGCCTCCAGAGCCATGAAAATCCAACCGGGATCCCGTTCCGGCACCCTGCCGGAGGGGGAAACCATCACCGGAGGCCATCTTCATCATCCCAACGGTCTCCATGACGAGGGGGAGTAGTTCACCCTTGGGCCGAGGATATGTACCAGTAGCTATGTGTTTGATCTCTCTCTCATGTTCTTGAGATGGCAAGATCTTGACGTATCACAAGCTTTATTAATATAGATGAATCATATGGAGTTTTCCCCTCTCTATGTTCTTGTGATGAATTGAGTTTTCCCTTTGAAGTTTTCTTATAGGATTGAGTCTTTAAGGATTTGAGAACACTTGATGCATGTCTTGCGATGGGATATCCATGGTGACAATGGGGTGTTCTATTGTTCCACTCGATGTATGTTTTTGGTGGTCAACTTGCGGGTTCCGTGACCTTGGTAATTTATGCATAGGGGTTGGCACATGTTCTCGTCTTGGCTCTCCGGTAGAAATTTTGGGGCAGTCTTTGAAGTTCTTTGTGTGGGATTGAACATGATGAATCTGAAATTGTGTGATGCATATCGTATAATCAAGCCCATGGGTACTTGTGGTGACATTGGAGTATCTAGGTGACATTAGGGTTTTGGTTGATGTGTATCTTAAGGTGTTATTTTAGTATGAACTCTAGGGCTGTTCGTGACACTTATAGGGATAGCTCATAAGATTGATGGGAAAAGATAACCTTGAGGTGGTTTCGTACCCTACAATAATTTATTCGTTTGATCTTCGCTATTTCTAACTTAGGAGTCAACTCTTTGTCGCACTTGAGGGATTTATATATGATTCAACTATGTTAGTATTGTTGGGAGAACTTGCACTAGTCAAAGTATGGACCCTAGGCCTTGTTTCCAAGCATTTATACAACGTTTATCTCGCTGTTTACTATTTTTTACCTTGCTGTTTTTATATTTTCATATTACAAAAACCTATATCTACCATCTATATTACACTTGTATCACCATCTCTTCGCCGAACTAGTGCACCTATACAATTTACCATTGTATAGGGTCTGTTGGGGACACAAGAGACTCTTTGTTATTTGTTTGCAGGGCTGCTCGAGAGAGACCATCTTCATCCTACGCCTCCCACAGATTGATAAACCTTAGGTCATCCACTTGAGGGAAGCTTGCTATTATCCTACAAAACTATGCGCTCGGAGGCCTAACACGAGTATACAAGAAGAAGGTTGTGTAGTAGACATCAAGCTCTTTTCTGGCGCCATTGCCGGGGAGCTGAGTGCTTGAAGGTATATCTTTAGATCTTTTTATTAAATCTTTTAGTTGATTGTTTTTCACTAGTTTTGTTTTGTAAAAGAAAACTACAACAAAATGGAATTGAGGTTGCCTCATATGCTTCATGTTTTCAATGTCTTTCGTGAAAATGATGAAAAGGAAAGTTGTGCTCAAGTGTTTGAAGAAGAAGTTATTAAAATGTCTGGCACTAAATCTTTGAATGATGAGCATGATTTCAATGTTTTTAGTTTGAATTCTCTAATTGTCCATGATTTTAATGATATGCAAAGCCACAAGCTTGGGGATGCTACATTTGATGAAGATGATATTTTTAGTCCCCCATGTTTTGATGAGAAAATTTATTATGATGATGGCATGCATCCTATTTATGATGATCATGATGATGACATGTATTCCATGGAGAGTAATGGTAACCATGAAACTTTTCATCATGATTTTAATATTCGATTTGGTTATGTAAATCAATTGTCTCATGATAGTTATTTTGTTGAGTTTGCTCCCACTACTATGAATGGGGAGAAAACTTATGTGGAGAGTAAACAAAATTCTATGGTTGTAAATCATGAAAAGAATGCTTTATGTGTTGGTTATATTGTGAAATTCATTCATGATTCTACTGAAAATTATTACGAGGGAGGAACATATGCTTGTAAGAATTGCAATAATATCAAGTTTCCTCTCTATGTGTTCAAAATTTTGAAGTTATGCTTGTTTTGCCTTCCTATGCTAGTTGATTCTTGCTCCATAAATTGTTTGTTCAAAAAATACCTATGCATAGGAAGTGGTTTAGACTTAAATGTGCTTGTCATGAGATTCATGATGCTCTTTTGCATGTTATAATTATTATTCCTATGTGATCATCATTGAAATTATCATTCCTAGCTAAAAGGCTTTAAAGAAAAGCGCTTGTTGGGAGACAACCCAACAATTTTACCTTCTATTTTTTTGGTGTTCACATGATTAAGATACTGTATTAATCATGTTTTATGCATTTTATTTCAATAAATTGCCAAGTAAAGCCTTTTGGATAGTGTGGATGATAGTTAATTTGATTCTGTGCAAAAATAGAAACATTTTCTCTCAGTCCAGGAATTTTGTAAATTGACTCGAACGTGATTTTGATCTGAATTTTTTACACATGATTTATATAAAAAAATTTAAAGATAGGTAAGTATGGTTAATTTGGATGGTGTGGATGATTTTCATAATTGTTAATAATTTTTAAAGATAGGTAAGTATGGTTACACTACAGATCTTCACAGACTGTTCTGTTTTTGACAGATTCTGTTTTGCATGCATAGTTTGCTTGTTTTAGTGTTCCCATAGATTATATTCAGTGATGTAAATTATGGGAACATTATAATATAGTAGGTATCATGTGGGAAAAGTTATGGATCTTGTCTTGACAGTACCTTAGTGAATGGTCATTATTTATTATACTAATCCATGTCACGAAGTTCCGTTAAGTTTTGTGTGAATGAAGTTTTCAAGTTTTGGGTGAGACACCGATATGAGGAGAATAAGGAGTGACAATAACCTAAGATTGGGGATGACAAAGTCACCCCCAATGTAATATGCAAGGAAGACTCAAGCGTCTAAGCTTGGGGATGCCCCGGATGGCATCCCCTCTTTCATCTTCAACATTATCGGTATATCTTACTTGAAGCTATATTTTTACTCGTCACATAATATGAGTTTTGCTTGGAGCATCATTTTATTTTGTTGTTCTCTGTTTGGTGTTATTTATAATATTGTGTTTCAATAAAAAGTTCCAAAAGTTGCATTAGGATGCTTGCATTGCATGCTTTGATTGGTGCTGTGTAAAAACAGAAATTGTTGTTGTAGTGATTGAATTTTCATATTTTACTAGAACGTGGAAAGTTTCTGAAATTTTTACAAAGTGTTTTAATGTAAATTATATATAATTTCCCAATTTTTCATAATTATTTGAGTTACATAAGTACATTGTTTTCATAAATTGGTATAGACTGTTCTGTTTGGACAAATTGCGGTCATAGTTTTGTTATCTACTTATCCTATAGTTTCCATAGTCTATATTGATAGATATAAATTGTGGCAATGATAGTAAAAAGTATATGATGTTTGCAATTATTATTCAACTTGTGTTGGCAATACATAAAGTGTTGATTTATTATTATGCGCACTAACCTATCTCACGAGTTCTTTTCAAGTTTTGTTTGGATGAAGTTTTTGGGAATAGGTGAAACCGGGATACGAGAGGATTGAAGAAGATATTAAAGCTCAAGCTTAGGGATGCCCAAGGCACTGCAAGTTAATACTTCAAGAACTCTCAAGCATCTAAGCTTGGGGATGCTACGCATCCCACCTATCTTCGTCAACTATCGGTCAGCCTATGTTGAGCCTAAATTTTTATTCTTTCACATGAAGTGTCCTATTCTTGGAGTGCCATTTTTATTTTGCTTACTGTTTGAATAAAATACTCAGATATGAAAATCTTTATTAAGAGAGAGATAGAAAGTCCTCACATAGCTACTTAATTGTTTGACTACTCATGGATCTTGACTTATATGTTTTGGAGTAGTTTTGTCATTTACTTTCGTTCTTCACTTATGACCTATGAGTAAATGGTGGAATGAATTGAATATAATAAATCTGAAATTAAATATGTTTCATATACTTATCCCATGGGGAGTAACCACTTCACACATAATAATTATAGGTTGTAAAATTTATTGGAAGTTAGCAAACACATCATTGGTCACTTGAATAATCCATGAAAGAATATTAAAGAAAGAGAGATTCCACATATAAATATACTATCTTGGACATCTTATATGATCGTGAACTCATTAATTATTTTCAAACCCGAGTAAATTAGTTAAAACTGAACAAGGAAGATAACTTATTGAGTTATGTTTGGGTATATTTGTATAGAAGTTATATTGTTATGGATCCTCCAACATGTGGTGCTTGCTTCCACCGCATACTAACCAAAACTTCCGCATCAATTAGAAAAACTACTTGTGCATCCAAACACCCTTAAACCAGTTTTGGCATGAGAGTCCACTATAACTACCTATGGATTGAGTAAGATCCTTCAAGTAAGTTGTCATTGGTGCAAAAAGCAATAAAAACTGCTCCTAAATATGTATGATCTTTTATTGTAAGGGAAAATAAGCATTGTACGAACTTGTGATGGTAAACAAATAAAAGTGATGGAATGCATAATAAAGTTTGCTATCACAAAGGGCAATACAACGTGACGTTCCTTTGCATTAAGGGTTTGCGCACCAAAAACAAAAAGCGCATGACAACCTCTGCTACCCTCTGCGAAGGGCCTATCTTTTACTTTATACTACTTACCTTTATGCAAGAGTCATGATGATCTTCACCACTTCCTATATTTCACCTTTTTATCTTGGTAAGTGTCATGTGTTGGGGAATGATCTAGACATATATATCCATAGAAATATATTTGATCATGAATTATTATTGTTGACAATTATCTATATGATAAATAAGTTGGGAGGCGAAACATTAAGCCCCTATCTTTCTGTGTGTTTGATGGATGCTATTTGTTCTTAAAATATGCTTTGAGTGTCAATAATCATGGAAGACTATATGATAGTTGTATAATTGGAATTTGCTAAATAAAAGCTCTTACATAGACCCTTCCTGAAAATAAGATGAATTGCAATTGTTTGATGACTAGGATTATGGTTTGTTAGTCTTTAAGAAACTTTTTGGTCTATACTTTAATGTGTGAATAGCTTGTTACTTGATCATGAGAACTTTTATGAGATGAGCTACTGTTTATGGTTTATATTGATGCTAGAAAAACTGATTGGAAGTATCATTGATCAAACTTGTGCACTTGCTAGCATTCACACTTCATAAATTATTTCTTTTATCATTTACCTACTCGAGGACGAGCATGAATTAATCATGGGGATGCTAATACATCTCCAACGTATCTATAATTTATGAAGTATTCATGCCATGTTTACAACAATTTTATATGATTTTGGTATGATTTGATTATAACTAAAGTTCTTGGAATGAGCTGAAAATTTCCGGAGAATATTTTCAGAAAATATAAAAAATACTGGCGAAAGAATACACCTGAGGGGGTCCACCACCTGGCCACAAATCTAGGCACGCCCCCGTGTCTTGTGGGCCCCTCGGGCACCGCCGTGACGTGACACCGACGCCAAAAATTCCTACAAATCATGAAACCTCGAGAAAGAAATCTATACCAGGAGTTCCGCCGCCTCAAGCCTCCAGAGCCATGAAAAACCAATCGGGAGCCCATTCCGGCACCCTGCCGGAGGGGGAAACCATGACTAGAGGCCATCTTCATCATCCCGGCGGTCTCCATGACGGCGAGGGAGTAGTTCACCCTCGGGGCTGAGGGTATGTACTAGTAGCTATGTGTTTGATCTCTCTCTCTCTCCCGTGTTCTTGAGATGGCACGATCTTGATGTATCGCGAGCTTTATTAATATAGATGAATCATATGGAGTTTCCCCCTCTCTATGTTCGTTTGATGAATTGAGTTTTCCCTTTGAAGTTTTCTTATCAGATTGAGTCTTTAAGGATTTGAGAACACTTGATGTATGTATTGCTATGGGATATCCGTGGTGACAATGGGGTGTTCCATTGATCCACTTGATGTATGTTTTGGTGGTCAACTTCCGGGTTCTGTGACCTTGGGAATCTATGCATAAGGGTTGGCACATGTTGTCGTCTTGACTCTCCGGTAGAAACTTTGGGGCACTCTTTGAAGTTCTTTGTGTTGGATTGGACATGATGAATCTGAAATTGTGTGATGCATATCCTATAATCAAGCCCATGGGTACTTGTGGTGACATTGGAGTATCTAGTTGACATTACGGTTTTGGTTGATGTGTATCTTAAGGTGTTATTTTAGTACAAACTCTAGGGCTGTTCGTGACACTTATAGGGATAGCTCATAATATCGATCGGAAAAGATAACTTTGAGGTGGTTTCTTACCCTACAATTATTTCTTCTTTTTTTCTCCGCTATTTGTGACTTTGGAGTGAACTCTTCATCGCACATGAGGGATTATATATGATTCAACTATGTTAGTATTGTTGGGAGAACTTGCAGTAGTGAAAGTATGGAGCCTAGGCCTTGTTTCCAAGCATTTATACAATGTTTTGTTCATTGTTTACTATTTTTTACCTTGCCGTTTTTATATTTTCAGATTAAAAAAACGTACATCTACCAGCCATATTACACGTGTATCACCATCTCTTCGCCGAACTAGTGGAACTATGCAATTTACCATTGTATTGGGTGTGTTGGGGACACAACAGACTCTTTGTTATTTGATTTCAAGGTTGCTTGGCAGAGACCATCTTCATCCTACGGCTCCCACGGATTGATAAACCTTAGGTGATCCACTTGAGGGAAACTTGTTATTGTCCTACAAAACTCTGTGCTTGGAGGCCAAACACGAGTCTACAAGAAGAAGGTTGTGTAGTAGACATCAACAAGCCATAGGGTTTGGACGGCGCAAGGAGAGGAGGAGGAGTCCTCCTCCAATACAATTTGGAACGAGGACCCCCTTCCCCAATTCGGTTTGGCCCCACCCTCCTTACCTTGTTTCCCTTAGCCAAATAAGCCTTCTTTGGCTGGACACCAGCCCACCAGGGGCTAGTGCACCACCCTTGGGCCTTCTTGATTCCCTCCAGGGTGGGTGGCCCCTCCTGGTGGAACTCCGGAACCCATTTGTCACACCTCGTACTTTACCAATAATGCACGAAAATCTTCCGGAAGCCAAATGGACACTTCCTATATACCAATCTTTGACTCCGGACCATTCCGGAAACCCTCGTAAAGTTCGGGATCTCATCTGGGCTCCAAACAATATTACGTTACCAACATCAATAATTCAACTATGCCGAAACATCACCGAACCGTAAGTGTGCATACCGTGCGGGTTCGATAACTATGTAGACATGGCCGAGACACTCTCCAATCAATATCCAATAGCGGGACCTGGATGTCCATATTGGATCCTACATATTCTACAAAGAACTTTATCGGTTGAACCACTATGTCAAGGATTCAGTCAATCCCGTATCACATTCCCTTTGTCCTTCGGTTTGTTACTTTCCCGGGATTCGATCGTCGGCATCTCTATACCTATTTCAATCTCGTTACTGGCAAATCCCTTTACTCATTCCGTAATACAAAGTCCAGTGGCTAACTCTTTAGTCACATTGCTTGCAAGGCTTGTTTGTGATGTTGTATTACCGAGTGGGCCCCTAGATACCTCTCCGTCATACGGAGTGACAAATCCCAATCTTGATCCATGCTAACTCAAAGGACACCTTCGGAGATACCTGTAGAGCACCTTTATAGTCACCTAGTTACGTTGCGACGTTTGATACACACAAGGCATTCTTCCGGTGTCAGTGAGTTACATGATCTCATGGTCATAGGAATGTATACTTGACATGTAGAAAACAGTAACAATAAAATAACACGATCACATGCTACGTTCAAAGTTTGGGTCTTGTCCATTGATGACCCACAAGTATAGGGGATCTATCGTAGTCCTTTCGATAAGTGTCGAACCCAACGAGGAGCAGAAGGATCTGACAAGTGGTTTTCAGCAAGGTAATATCTGCAAGCACTGTAATTATCGGTAACAAGTAGTTGTTTGACAAGATGATTCGCAGCAACTAGAAAGTAACAGAAGTAACAACGGTGTAGCAAAGTGGCCCAATCCCTTTTGTATCAAGGGACAAGCCTGCACGAACTCTTATAGGAGGTAAAACGCTCTCGAGGACACATGGGAATTTCTGTCAAGCTAGTATTCAGCATGTTCATATGATTCGTGTTTCTACTTTGATAGTTTTATATGTGGGTGGACTGGCGCTTGGGTACTGACCTTACTTGGACAAGCATCCCACTTATGATTAACCCCTCTCGCAAGCATCCGCAACTACGAAAGAAGAATTAAGACAAAGTCTAACCATAGAATTAAACTAGTGGATCCAAATCAGCCGCTTACGAAGCAACGCATAAACTAGGGTTTAAGCTTCTGTCACTCTAGCAACCCATCATCTACTTACTACTTCCCAATGCCTTCTTCTAGGCCCAAATAATGGTGAAGTGTTATGTAGTCGACGTTCACATAAGAACACTAGAGGAAAAACAACATACAACACATCAAAATATTGAACGAATACCAAATTCACATGATTACTAATAGCATGACTTATCCCATGTCCTCAGGAACAAAAGTAACTACTCCCAAAGCATAATCATATTCATGACCAGAGAGGTAATGAGTAGCATCAAAGATCTGAACATATAATCTTCCACCAAGTAATCCAACTAGCATCAACTACAAAGAGTAAATAACACTACTAGCAACCTTACAAGTACCAATCGGAGTCTCGAGACGGAGATTGGTTACCAGAGATGAACTAGGGTTTCGAGATGAGATGGTGCTGATGAAGATGTTGATGGTGATGAGTCCCCTCCGACGAGAGGAGTGTTGGTGATGACGATGGCGACGATTTCCCCCTCCGGGAGGGAAGTTTCCCCGACAGGATTGTCCTGCCGGAGCTCTAGATTGGTTCTGCTCAAGTTCCGCCTGGTGGCGGCGGCGAATCCTCCGAAAAGCATCCTCCTGATTTTTTCTGGAACGAAACCCTTCTTGTAGCAAAAGAGGGGGGCCAGAGGGCCAAGTGGGAGCCCACAAGCACCCTAGGCGCGGCCAGAGGGAGGCCGCGCCTAGCAGGCTTGTCGATTCCTGCTGGCGCTCCTCTGGTACTTCTTCGGCCCACTATTTTTTATAAATCCCAAAAAAAATCCTCGTTGATTTTCACTGCTTTTGGAGTTGCGCAGAATAGGTATCTCAAACTTGCTCCTTTTTCAGACCAGAATTCCAGCTGTCGGCATTCTCCCTCTTTATGTAAACCTGGCAAAATAAGAGAGAAAAGGCATAAGTATTGTACCGTGAAGTGTAATAACAGCCCAAAAAGCGATAAATATCAACATGAAGTCATGATGCAAAATGGACGTATCAACTCCCCCAAGCTTAGACCTCGCTTGTCCTCAAGCGAAAGACGAGATCAATAAATATGCCCACATGTTTAGAGAGGGAGGTGTCCACAAAACAAGATACATACATGCAGGCATCATCATAATCAGAACAGCAATACCAACATATAATCTCTCATGCTAAAGTGATAATTCCTTCACACAGTAAAGTATGGATCAAGAACCTTATCGAGAATTAACAACCGATAGCCTTTCGTGATTGAAGCAATTGCAATTTATCACAATATCGGAAAGAGTCAAATAAAAGCTTGTAAAGCAAATCCACATACTCAATCATCTTTTTGTCTTCTACAATTGCTACAACTCACGTGGTACTCACGAGATCAAAGTTTCAGTCGAACACAGAGAAAGATAGGAGCTTATAGTTTTGCCTCCCAACTATTTACCTCAAAGGTAGTGCCAACAATAATAATTCATGAATACCTACCTCCAAGTTGACATATGAAAATAGATCTTTCCCTAGCATATAACGTTACCCAAGATAAAGGCGAAATAAGGAATTGGTGTAGATCACCATGACTCTTTTAGGGACAAAAAGTAAAGGTACAATATAGGCCCTTCGCAGAGGGAAGCAGAGGTTGTCATGCACTTTTGAGGTTTGGATGCGTGTCCTGTTAGTGTGAAGGAACGTCACTTTGTATTGCCTCCTGTGATAAGGAACTTTATTATGCAATCTGTCGCTTTTATGTCTTCCTCATCACAGGTTCGTACAAAGCTTATTTTCCACACACTAATAGATCATACATATTAGGGAGACATTTTTATTGCTTGCACCGATGACAACTTACTTGAGGGATCTTATTCAATCCAGAGGTAGGTATGGCGGACTCTCATGGCAAAACTGGGTTGAAGTTTATGGATGCACAAGTAGTATCTCTACTTGGTGCGGAAGTTTGGCTAATATGAGGTGGAAGCAATCGTCACATGCTAAGGGATCTCTAGTCATATAACATTGTTCGGAAGAAAGCAAACACAATTCATTATGTTGTCTTCCTTGTCCAACATCTACTTCTAAGCATGTAATAGTTTAGTGAGTATTCACAATCATAGATGGTGTCAAAGATGATATATTTATATGTGAACCTCTCCTTCTTTATCACTTCCTATTAATTGCAACAATGACCAAGGTCTACGTTTGTCTATCCTCAACAAGTTTCAATCAACATTCTTTTTATATGTGAAGCCATCACTTCCCATAAGATCATTACATGATTTTTCATGCTTTTGTTCTTTTCTCATTCTCTTGATCATGGCATGAGGCAAGGCCCTTAACTAATACACTCTTTATTATATGGCTCACGAGCTCGAATACATCGGGGGTGACACAAGCAAAACCCAAGCCTAAAACACTAAGGACTTTGATATACTAGAAAAAAAATAAACCAATAAGGAAGGAACTAAGAAAAGGTAAAGGCAAAAGATGTGATGGTGATACGATACTAGGGCAACTCCCCCAAGCTTGGCAGAAGCCAAGGGGATTGCCCATACCCATGCTTATTTGTCTTCCTTTGGAGGTGATGATGGTGGAGTTGTTGCAACATGGGTTTGATCCTCTGTCTTCCAAGGCATAGTGCTCCATCATGGAAAGATGATCGAGTCTCCGGAATCCTCAAATCTGCAGCCAACCGTATTGATTTAAATCTATACTCATACTCACAGTTTTGGTTCTGCACGCCATAGATCTGGCTTGGAGGTGATCAACTCTGTCATAGAGCCTGGAGAGGTGCTTCCCAATGTCATTGGCATCGATCTTGTGCTTCTTGGTGAACTCCGTGATCATCATGTGGTTGGCGTTGAGTCCATGCTCCACCATCCCTTGGCACTTGAAGACTTTTTGCTCCATTGCTTCGAGCCTCACCTCCATGCTTCCGGTCTTCTTGGGCTCCTCAACATCACGGATGTGCAACATCCCCTCACGCATCTCAATAGATTGAAGGTGTTGCAGCACTCCCGCGAGGTAGGGATTGATGACCTTCTCGAAGATCTTATCCTTCAGAGCTTTTGGTGACGCCATAGTGATCTAGATCTGCAACAGAAACAGGCTCGAAACGAAAACCTAGAAAATTTGCGTGATATGAGGGTCAGACCTTTCGGGAGAATATATAATGATTTTTTTCCAACGAGAAGGATTACTCCGCAAGAAAACGGAGTCTAGGAGGCCCAGGAGGTGGCCACAAGCCCCCCAGGCACGACCAGGGTGTGGCACGCGCCTGGCAGGCTTGTCGCCTCCACGTGCGCTTTCCGGACTACTTCAAATTTTTCTATTTTTTCAAAAATTACAAAACGGAGAAAAATTCCTCCTGGAAAAGTTTTGGAGTCTGTTTACTTAACGAATCACATACCTCTTCGCTTTCGGAGTCTGAAACAGGCTGATAAATATCCCTTATGTACTGCTCGAGAGTTATGGTATCGATAACATTGCTTTCAACATTTATGGGAGTACCTGAGATATAATGCTTAATTCTTTGCCCATTTACAACTCTCAGAAAATTACCTTCCGTGTTGTTGATCTTGATGGCACCGGAACGATATACTTCCTCAACAATGTAAGGACCTTCCCACTTGGAGAGAAGCTTGCCTGCAAAAAATCTTAAACGAGAATTATATAGCAAGACATAATCACCTACAATGAACTCACGTTTCTGTATCCTTTTATCATGCCACCTCTTAACCTTTCCTTTGAACAACTTGGCATTTTCATATGCCTGTGTTCTCCATTCATCTAGCGAGCGAATATCTAATAACCTCTTCTCACCAGCAAGTTTGAAATCAAAGTTGATCTCTTTGATTGCCCAATAAGCCTTGTGCTCTAGCTCGAGAGGTAAATGACATGCTTTACCGTATACCATTTTGTACGGAGACATGCCCATGGGATTCTTATAGGCAGTTCTATAAGCCCACAGTGCATCATCGAGCTTCTTAGACCAATTCTTTCTAGACCTATTGACAGTCTTTTGCAGAATCAGTTTAATCTCTCTATTGCTTAGCTCTACTTGACCACTGGACTGAGGGTGATAGGGAGACGCAATTCTATGGTTGACATCATACTTAGCAAGCGTTTTACGGAAAGCACCATGAATGAAATGTGAACCACCGTCGGTCATTAGATATCTAGGGACTCCAAATTTAGGTAAAATAACTTCTTTAAGCATCCTGATAGAGGTATTGTGATCAGCACTACTAGTCGGGATAGCTTCTACCCACTTAGTAACGTAATCAACTTCAACTAGGATATGAGTATACCCATTGGATTTTGGAAAAGGTCCCACATAATCAAAGCCCCAAACATCAAATGGTCCAATGACAAGTGAATAATTCATAGGCATTTCCTGACGTTTACCGATATTACCTATTCTTTGACATTCGTCACAAGACAAGACAAACTTACGGGCATCCTTGAAGAGAGTGGGCCAATAGAAACCTGATTGCAATACCTTGTGTGCAGTTCTATCTCCCGCATGGTGTCCTCCGTAGGCCTCGGAGTGACACTTCTGTAGGATATGTCCCTGTTCATGTTCATGTACACAACTTCTAATAGCACCATCTACTCCTTCCTTATAAAGGTGAGGACCATCCGAGAAGTAATGTCTTAAATCAAAGAAGAATTTCTTCTTTTGCTAGTATGTGAAACTAGGTGGTATATATTTGGCAGTGATATAATTTGCATAATCAGCATACCACGGTGCACTACGTGAAGTATTGATGACATTCAATTGATCATCAGGAAAGCTATCATCAATAGGTTGTGGGTCATTAAGAACATTCTCCAACCTAGACATGTTATCTCCTACTGGGTTATCAGCACCCTTCCAGTCGACAACATGCAAATAAATTCTTGTAGCAAGAGAACCCATCTGATAAGTCTAGGTTTAGCGTCTTTCTTTTCCATAAGGTATTTAATAGCAGCGTGATCAGTGTGAATAGTGACATTGGAATCAACTACGTAAGATCTGAACTTTTCACATGCAAACACGACTCCTAAAAATTCCGTTTCAGTAGTAGCATAGTTTCTTTGGGCACAGTCTAGAGTTTTACTAGCATAGTGAATAACATTCAACTTCTTATCAACTCTTTGCCCTAGGACAGCACCAACAACATAATCACTAGCATCACACATAATCACTAGCATCAAACATGATTTCAAAAGGTAAGTTCCAATCAGGTGGTTGAACAATAGGTGCCTGATACATCTCCATTGTATCTACTTTTCCAAACTCTTTTGCCCTTGTGTTGGACTCTAATTTGCATGATTTGAATGGAACTAACCCGGACTGACGCTGTTTTCAGTAGAATTCCCATGGTGTTGTTTTTGTGCAGAAATGGAAGTTCTCGGAACATCCTGAAAATTTATAGAGAATATTTCTGGAAAATATGAAAAATACCTACGCAAAGATCCACCGGAGTGGACGGGCCAGTGGGCCACAAGCCCTGTCGCCGCGGCCACCCCCAGGCCGCGACAACCAAGCTTCTGTGGCCCACGTGGCTCTGCCGCCCCCAAACTCAGCTCTATTTATTCCCTTTAGTCCCGAAAAAAAATCAAGAGAGAAGATTTCATCGCGTTCTTCATCTGGAGGGAAGATATGATGTTCGTTTTGGGCTCCGGATCAAGGAGATCGTCACCATCGTCATCATCAACCTTCTTCCCTCTCCAATTCCATGAAGCTCTTCATCGTTCGTGAGTAATCTATTTATAGGCTCGCTGGGCGGTGATGAGTAGGATGAGATCTATCATGTAATCGAGTTAGTTTTGATGGGGATTGATCCCTAGTATCCACTATGTTCTGAGATTGATGTTGCTACTACTTTGCCATGCTTAATGGTTGTCACTAGGGCCCGAGTGCCATGATTTCAGATCTGAAATTATTATGTTGTCACCGATATATGTGTGTTTTAGATCCGATCTTGCAAGTTGTAGTTACCTACTATGTGTTATGATCCGGCAACCCCGGAGTGACAATAACCGGAACCACTCCCGGTGATGACCATAGTTTGAGGAGTTCATGTGTTCACCAAGTGCTAATGCGTTGGTCCAGTTCTTTATTAAAAGGAGAACCTTAATATCCCGTAGTATCCATTTGGACCCCGCTGCCACGGGAGGGATGGACAATAGATGTCATGCAAGTTCTTTTCCCTAAGCACGTATGACTACACACGGAATGCATGCCTACATCACATTGACGAACGGGAGCTAGCCACATATCTCTCCGTGTTATAACTGTTGCATGATGAATGTCATCCGACAAATCACCGATCCATTGCCTACGAGTTCGTCCCACTGCTGCTGTTACTTGTTTTGCTCTGCTGCTGTTACTACTGTTGCTGCTGCTGTTAGTTGCTGCTACTGTTACTTGCTTTGTCCTGCTGCTCCTGTTACTCGCTACTATTGCTACTTGCTACTGTTGTTACTTGCTACTTCTGCTACTTGCTATTGCTGTCACTACTACTGTTCCTTGCCACTTCTGTTACTCGTTACGCTGCTGCTACCTCCTACAACACTTTTTCTGGCACCGTTGCCGGGAAAGAATATTTCCCGTCCACGGGCAACTTACTGGCGCCATTGATACAACCGTTAGGAATAGTCTGCCATCAACAGATTGTTTCTGGCACCGTTGCTATCATACTACTTTGCTACTGATACTTTGCTTGCAGACACTAATCTTTCAGATGTGGTTAAGCTGACGCCTCAACTGCTAATACTGGAGAATATTCTTTCCCTCCCGTCGTGCGAACCAACAAATTTGGGTTGAGTACTCTACCCTCGAAAACTGCCGCAATCCCACGCGTTGGTGGGTCATTGCAAGACAATTGCTAATTGTTGAGCAACTGGGAGCATCTCTTTTCTAGCGTCGTTGCCGTGGAGGCATCAAGTCAGGAATAGTTGCACGTCAACAACATTTTTCTGGCGCCGTTGCCGGGGAAGGTTAGCTATATTCTCTGAGTCACTTGGTATTTATATCTGCTGATCACTATAAAGAATCTGAAAGATCCAAAAACCAAAGTCTTGCCCTCAACTACGAGGGGAGGTAAGGAACTTCCATCTAGCTCTGCACTTGATTCACCTTCAGTTATGAGTAAGTTTGCGACACCACATCCTGCTAGAAATCTTGATATGTCGCCTGTGCTTTATGATGCTTATGATGCTGCTATGCCTGATACTGCTAGAGATGCTATGCCTGATACTACTAGAGATGCTATGCCTGATACTTCTAGAGATGCTATGCCTGATACTGCTAGAGATGCTATGCCTGATACTGCTTTGCCTGATGATGCTAGAGATGCTATTTTACCTGATGATGCTATGCTTGATACTGCTAGAGATACTACTTTGCCTGATATGCCACTAGGGGTATTCCTTGATGCTCATATTGCTAGAGTTTCTGCCAATGCTCGTGATGCTTCTAAAACTACCGATACTACTGAGATAGAACCTACTTTTGCTCCTACTAGATCTAGATCTCCTAGATATGAATTGCCTGATATACCTGAGGGTTATGTTATGGAGGGAGAGATAGCTGAGGATTTTGTTGCTTGTAAAGATGCCTATGACGCTGAGAAATTACTTCTCAAGTGGAAGGAAAAATCTCTGAAAGCTAGGATGAAATACGACCCGAAGTTTGCCACTTCACCTATCTTTATCACCGATGAGGATTATGAATTCTCTGTCGACCCTGAGATAATCTCTCTAGTCGAATCTGATCCTTTCCATGGTTATGAGTCTGAGACGGTTGTAGCACATCTTACCAAACTACACGATATAGCGACCCTTTTCACTAGTGAGGAGAAGATTTGCTACTATTATATCCTTAAGTTGTTTCCTTTCTCTCTAAAGAACGACGCTAAAGCTGCGTTCAGTTCTCTTGCCCCTGGATGTGTGAGTAGTCCCCAAGATATGGTCTATTACTTCTGTGTGAAATATTTCCCTACTCATAAGAAGCAAGCTGCCTTGCAGGAAATATACAACTTTGCTCAACTCAAAGAAGAGAGTCTCCCACAAGATTGGGGGAGGCTCATCCAGCTAGAGAATGCTTTGCCTGATCACCCTCTTAAGAATAACGAGATACTTGATATCTTCTATAATGGACTTACCGATGCTTCTAGAGACCACCTAGATAGTTGTGTCGGTTGTGTTTTTAGGGAACGAACTATAGAACAAGCTGAGATCCTACTGAATAACATCTTGATCAATGATAATGCTTGGACTATTCCCGAACCACCTCCTAAGCCAACTCCTAAGAAAAGAGGTATTCTATTCCTCAGTCCCGAAGATATGCAAGAAGCCAAGAAATCTATGCAAGAGAAAGGCATTAGATCTGAAGATGTCAAAAATCTACCACCTATCGAAGAGATCCATGGTCTCGATAACCCGATACAAGTAGTAGAAGTGAATTCTCTGCGTAGGTTTGATGAGAGTGATATTCCTTTTGACAAACCTGCTAGACTATGCTTTGATGAATTTGACAACTTTTTTGCCAAACAACAGAGTTTCAATGATTATGTTAGTAGACATTTGGAACAAAGTACTCGTATGCTTAGTCATTTAAGTGCTTGTGTAGACAGAAATGTCAATGATCTGAAGCTTCTGAGTAAACATGCTTCTATGATTACTACTCAGGTAGAACAAGTACTGAAAGCTCAGAATGACTTGCTCAATGAATTAAATGACAACTCTGTCAGAGTCATTACTAGAGGGGGCAAAATGACTCAGGAACCTTTGTATCCTGAAGGCCATCCTAAGAGAATTGATCAAGATTCTCAAGGAATTAATGCTGATACACCCAGTCATCCTAAGAAGAAGAAGAAGGATGATAGAAATCTACATGTCAGTTCACCAAATACTGTCACACCTGAAGAACCAAATGATATTTCTGCGTCTGATGCAGAAACACAATCTGGTGATGAACATGAACCTCGTGACAATATGGAGAACGATGTTCATAATGATGCTCAACCTAGCAATGATGAGGATGTGGAGATTGAACCTACGGTTAATACTGGTAACCCACAACCTAAGAGATACGATAAGAATGACCTCACTACTAGGAAGCATGGTAAAGAAAGGGAGCCATGGGTTCAGAGACCCATGCCCTTTCCTCCTAAGCCATCCAAGAAAAAGGATGATGAAGATTTTGAGCGCTTTATTGAAATGATAAGACCCGTATTTCTGCAGATGCGGTTAATTGATATGCTCAAAATGTCTCCATATGCCAAGTACATGAAAGATATCGTGACCAATAAACGGAAGATACCAGATCTTGAGATCCCCACCATGCTTGCCAATTACACTTTCAAAGGTGGAACTCCTAAGAAACTTGGTAATACCGGAGTGCCCACTATACCTTGCTCCATTAAAGGAAACTACGTAAGAACTGCTTTATGTGACCTTGGAGCCGGTGTTAGTGTTATGCCTCTCTCTCTTTATTGTAGACTTTAACTGGATAAGTTGACACCCACTGAAATTTCTCTACAAATGGCCGACAAATCAACTGCTTTCCCTGTTGGCATTTGCGAGGATGTGCCTGTTGTGGTTGCTAACACCATTATCTTAATAGACTTTGTTATCTTGGATATTCCCGAGGACGATGCCATGGCTGTCATCCTCGGAAGACCCTTTTTATACACTGCATGGGCTGTTACAGATTGCAACAAAGGCAATGTCACTTTCCATGTCAACGGTAATGAGCATACAGTGAACTTTTCGAAGAAACTTTCTCAAGTACATTGCATCAATGCTATCGAAAAAACTTCATCGATTCATATCAGGAGCTTTGAATGCCCTATTCCTCGTGTCAAGATGAAGTATGATGTAGCGACCCGACTCAAAATAAGTCAAGCCTCTGTGTATCTGTGCCATCCCTGGATTAGTATGCTGGCACACACAGTACATCAATGTATATATCAAAGTGCAATCACATGGAAATAGCGTAAAACTGATATATACCTTAAATATCTCAGCGGAAACAATCAAGGGAGTGGAGTCCCAATAAACACCAACAGCAAGTTGAGTGCGGACCGTAACCCTGAATCGGACTCTTACTCGTCGAGGAAAATATCTGCAACATAAGATGTTGCAGCCGTGTATGTCAGCATATTGAATATGCCGGCAAGTCACAAAAGAGAGGGGTAAAATATCATCTATACTATATGCATATATGGTAGGTGGGGCTGTAAGTTTTTAGCCAAAAGCAAAGTTTTCTCCTACCTCAAGAGAGGGGCTAAAAGCAAAATATTACTACGTAGGTGGTTGTTAATGAGATGGTTCCGCCAACCAGTTCTCATACCCAAGTTATCAATATTACCCACATCAAAATATATATATAATGGTGTTGAGAATTCTAGATAACTTCAGTTCCTTTGGCTCAAGTTGTCCATGACCGTGGACACGGCTAATCGATTAGGTTTGAGTACTCTGCAGAGTTTTGCACACATTCCCCACAAGATTTGATCGCCTCCGAGTATGTCCTCGGACTTCAGGGTGTTTGAAGACCGGATGAACAAAACATGGTCTTTCAACGGGTCCCTTTGATCCCCATCCAATCCTACCGTTCTTCTACATCTGCTAGCACCGCCTGTCCAGAGTCGCCACGTTGTCCAACCAAGCCAGAGCCCATAATGACTTGTGGCTGTGCTGGTAAGCCTTGGGACTTGAAGTATCCATCCATCTCTTCGAGCCTGGGTGAAGCTTTCCGCAAGATGTCATGGCACGTCTTCATGCATCCCGGGTCATCCACTGGTTTCTCCAGGGAGCCGTTCAACCATCCTTCACCCAGAGTTGCATTGCATCACGAGGTCTTGACTTAACCGGTCTTGGTTATTAAATTATTCTTGCATCACTCGTCATATGCACTCAACTAGAATCTCGTCTACTCAAGCATAGCAATATGAAATTTGTTGTCCCGGGCCAAGTAACGGGGTTGTTGGGTGCCTACCACATGATACTACAATATGTAACCATAATTTCCAAGTACCTACTCAGCATGCCATTGGGTATAGGATGGTAGAACTATGATGCATAAAACATAGGTGATACATGATCAAATGACTTGCCTGATGAGGTTGATGAAGAAGAATTATCATTCTCGAGAAATAACTTGATAGACTATTCATCACTCTTTGATGAAATCTGTATAACAAACATATCATTCACATAAGCACTCATACTAGCAATCATTCTAGCAATCAAAACAAAAGAGAGAGCGAATAAGAATCCGAAAGAAACTTCAACTAAAACTAGGAGTCTTCTACTACATCAAACACTAAATAGTTTTTTTTTGTTCTAACTGAAAATAAAACATTAAATAACAGAGAACTAAGATATAAATTTACCCAAGATAATATAGAGTATTTTTCACAAAACCATTTGAAAGTATTTCCAAACGAGAGTTGAAACAGTATATAAATCAATTGCAAGTTATTAGGGAACTAGAATTGATTTTCTTGATAAAAAATAAAAATAAAATAAAAACTTGTTGCAAATCTACTGTTAACTAAGAGAAACAAAACATAATCTTTTTGAAACAAAAAGAAAATACTTTAAAAACAACTAAAGACAGAGCTACAGTCAAAATCCTAAAAAGAAGTGAAACATAAACTGTTTCACTTGAAATAATGAGTTAAAATGCTCAACTTTTTTTGCAATTTCTACCACTGATAAATAAGGTCACTAGTTATCGGTAGCAAAAAGAATTAAATTGAAAGCTATTTTTACACTCCCAGAATAAGCAAAACAAGGTTTAAATTATATCTAATCTAATTGAAAATTGAAAATTTCAAACATAGGCAAATAATATGTTTTTGAAAACTACAGAAAAATTGTGATCTACTGCAACAAGTTTCAACTCAATTGGAGTTATGGATAAAAAAGTTATGAGCAAAAGAAAATTAAACCACTCTCTGTTTTTGAATTAAAGCGGAAAAACAGATTAAACCTACTAGCGTACAGGGGGGTATGTGGCGTGCTCTCATTGGCTAAGGGATGTGAGTGCTGTGGCGATTCTAGCAAACGGCCGTAGTTTAACAAAAACTCTCTTGGCTAAATCCTAAGTGAAGTGAACCGGCTCGGTTTTTAATAGAAAACCGAAGGGGTATGCACAATCTAATCTCATGCGTTCATCTTAGATCTGACGGCTAAAACAAAAGGGGAAGCTCACAGGAGGTGTGGCGTTGCTCCGGCGAGGTCTCCGGCATGGCCGCGGCGGGGAGGGGTCGGGGTCGTCGCTCCGGTGGGTCTCCGCGGCGTCCGAGGGATGGGGGCCACTGCGGCTGGCGTCCCACGTCCAATGGCGGCGACGACGAGTCGAGGCGAGGCCGGGGGCGAGCTCCGGGGCGCCGGGGAGCTTCGGCTCCGGCGAGAGCTCGGCAGGGGCGGCGGGGCTTGGGCAGGGGCGGTGAGGAGGGGGAACGGGGCGACAAGAGGGGGTCGGGGAGGGAGCTTTATAGGGGCGAGAGAGGGGCCAAAAGGGGTAGGAGATCGGGCCGGGAGGGAAACTCCGCCGAGCCGGCTCCGGTTGGGCTGAGAGAAGGAAGGAGAGGGAGCGGGGGAAGGGGGGTGACCGCTGGGGGGGGGGGGCGGACGGGCGGGGTCGGGTGGGGTCCGCGGGTCAATGAGGGGGGCGGCTGATTCGGTCGGGCGGCCGATCCGTATGGGGAGGGGATCCCGGGCCAGATGGGGAGTAGCTGGGAGTTATAACGAGCCCGGGCGCTTTTCCTTTTTTTTTTAAATTCTTTCCGATTTTGATATTTTTCCAAAACAAAAAGTAAATAAATATAAAAAGGAAACAAATAATTACCAATTATAGGGGTATTATATGCCAAATTTTTCAGAAAAATATTTCCTATTTCTTTATCATTTTTCCAAGACCAAAATAACATCTTTTTAAAAATGTTTTTTTAGAAAAATCCCTAAGGCTTTATTTTATTTTTGGCAATTATTTTGCCCATAAAACTTTGGTTTTTCTTGGCTCAAATATTTTCAAAAATACCCCTGATTTGGGAGGGTCATTTTCCTCTGCTCTTTCTTGCTTGCAAGAATTATTTTCGGGTTATTTCTCGGGGAAGAAAAATAGAGAATGCAAAAGCAAAATTTGAAGGAATTCAAATGCAAACTCCATTCAAATTATTTATAGTTGAAGAAGTCATGTTATCTTCTCTCACTGATTTTAAATGGATGAATTTGAATTCAAAAGAAAATGGGAAAGTCATTTTATTCCCTCTCATTCAAAAGTTTTTTGAAAAGTTCCAAATTTCACTCAAGTTTCAATCACTCAATCAAACAAACAAACAATCTAATAATTATTTTTAATATTCCAAATTTTGGGATGTTACAAACCTACCACACTTAAAATGAATCTCATCCTTGAGATTCGGAGGGGCTAGAAAGAAAAGGTTAGAGTTCGGGGCTCTTCTAACAAATCCAACCTCCGGCAAAACGGGATGCCACCACACTTAAAATGAGAGTTACTGGTCCCTCAATTTTGTTTGAAATCCTCTCGGGTTTTGGCATCTGACTCCTCATCGTAAAATTTCCTACGCGTGACAACTATTGCCATGTACATGGGCTTTCATCATACCATTCTAAGGCTTAAACAAAAGCTTCAAAGAGCGTCGTCTCTCTCTATGGGTAAGTCTCTCAGATTTACCTTTCCGAGTAGCAAGAGAATGAAAAGAGTAAGTCGTCATTGTGGCCAAACCATGTCGCACTGAAATCATTACCTTGTATAAGGTTTAGTGAATCTCGTATTCTAACACTTGGTCATCCTCAGAAGCGTTGCAGAGTTTCTCTTGTCCACGAACGAATTTCGAATAAACCATTGGTTCTGCAAGTAAACAAAACATCTATCGTTTCTTCACCACTCTCGGGTTGTCGTATGCTCCTAAGAAAACGTTTGTTGATACAAGTTTCCTTCGCCAAAAGGATAGTACTTGATCCGTATTAGTCCCGGGGTCTGTGGGTTTCAGGCATACTTGGGGTTACTCTGCCTTTAAATCCTATAGTGTTTCATTCCATCATACTCTTGGGGTAACCATCATATAATAATAATCTTCAGACTTATTTTTGGGACAGACTCTACTCTGTGGGATACTTTCCATTGGTGTGTTTACCATGAAAAGGTATTGGTTCATCCATAAATCATATTAATTTCATAATCAATCCTTTATTACATCCTTAGTTTCTTTAAAATTCGAACTCAAAAGTAATTTATTACAAATGCTGTCATCCACATTGTTTGGTATGGTCAAGCATTTCTACCAACTTTATTCATCTTTCTCTCTCGGAGGTACTTTAGTTCCACTGGAACTTTCCGAGGTGCTCGTTGAAATCACCCATCTTTTGCTTCACCATGGTGGCCATGAGCTTCATCTCCATCATCTCCGCACGTACCTCACTCAGGTATTCCTGCGTATGACAGAGACTTGCTTCAAGTATTTCTCCAATCTGACGTATGGCTTCCGTGGCAGCTTCACGAACAGTATCAAAGAAAATTTCTCATGGCACACGTGAAATGAAAAAGTATTGCCCCATAGTCTTTGGACAAACTCCTTTCACATGGTGGAGGTGTACTTCCACATACCAAAGTTCTACTCCACTTTCCATGAATGGGTAGCCATTGTAGACTGCATCTCCTTCAAGGTGAATGTGCTTCATCATGTCTTTCAGGATTTTCCGGTAATCATGATCACTGGTCAGGTTCATGATCGTTTCGGGGCCCTTGAGGAATGACTCGTAGAGAGTTGTCATCTGCAGGTGTCAGAATACGAGTACTCAGAGAAATGTATGTGTCTCCTTGGTATGTATGGTACATTCGTACTCATTGGATCATGTGGGTTCACCGATTACTACCACACTTAAAATGAAATATACTCATGCTTGCATAGACCCTATTTTTCTCATATCCTCATAAATGTTCAGAGATCTTTGTTCGTAGAGAAACAATGCTTACAGTTTCAACATAGGCAATCATGAGACAATAAATTCCATTTATTCGTGATGTTACTACAATCTCAGGGACTTCTGTTACAAAAATTTCAACTCCATGATCTCATGAAAAACAAGAGTGCTTCAGATTACACTTATTGCCATGGTCAAAACTTAACTACTCCATTCTAGCTTTCTTCCCGTGTGGACAATCATTAGCATAATGTCCTGCTTCCTTGCAACGAAAGCAAATGAGTTCTAACAAGTCTCGAGGCATCTTAGTGTTTGCTTTTGCTCCTTGGGTTTCTGGCTTCCTTCCTAAGCACATGTATCTGTGGTGGCCAAATTCCATGCACTTGTAACATCTGACATGACTCAGGTCTATATATGCAGAGATTTGGCTCTTCCGAGGGTACTTTTTCTTCTTTCCAGACTCCTTCATTTTGGCCAGCTCTTCTATTTCAAGTGGATCAAACTCCACTTTTCCCATCGGGAAGTTTCCCAAATACTCTTGGCTTCCCTTCGTGCAATCATGTGAATAATGTCCTTCTTCTCCACATGAGTAGCATGCATTGGAGAAAAATCTGGTCAGACCTTGTTCATTACGGTCTTCTATATTTTCATTCATCACAGGTTCTTCTAGAATCTTCTTCCTGAGGGTTTCCTTCATTGCATCTTTCTGCTGCTTGACAACTTGTTGCGCCTTGGGGTAAATGTGACATTGAGCTGGGTAGTGGGTGGTTCCTTCACAAAGGAAACAAGTCACCTGACTACTTGGGCACTCCTCAGCTAGGTGATTTTCTTCACAATGAGTGCATCCATCCTTGTGTTCTTCCTGGGTGTGTCCTATTTCTCCACAGAACTTGCATGCACAAGTCTTCTCCTTTGGATTATCATAGCACTTCTGAATAAGTCGGGATCTTAACAGAGTGTTCTTGAATTGGTCCCAAGTTTCTGCTCCACTAAATCCTTGTATGGCATGGTGCTTTTTCCACCAGATAGCAGCATTTTTGGTAAAGTACTGAAGAGCGTGTTCCACTTCATACTTCCTTGAGATCAAGTTGCTCGCGAAGTGGTTCTCCATGTTCTGAATCCATATTTCGGCCTCCAGCTGGGCCATAGGTCCAGAGACTACAAGTCCAGCTTCATACTCCATCTGGTAGGGTTGAGGTTTTGGGGATGAGGCGGGTAAGAGAGGGAGGGAGATACACACAATACAAACAATATTTTTGAGAATAGGTTTTATTTGTGGCCGCCGGAAAAGACACACCAATGACGGCTCACAAATGATTGTATCTAACGTGGGTATATAAAAGGGGTTTGGACTTCTAATGGTCATATAATTATATGAACACTTCAGGATCTTCGAGTTCTTCGGGTCTTGAGAGTCTTCTGTTGGTGTAGCTTCAATTCTTTAAACGCGTGGTGAAATCCTCTTTACTTTGAAGTACAACTCCGTTGATTCTTCATGAGGTCAAAGGGGTAAGGGGATTGTATAAATATTTGAGGTGAGAGAGAATATTTCATGAAATCAGAAGAGATGAGAAGTGAAAGGTGTTCTCGAAAATAATATTTTTGAGAGATCCTATCCTAAGAAGTTTCCAGTTTCTAGGGTCATGTCCTACAGTCAACATGTGCTCTGATACCATTTCTGTAGCGACCCGACTCAAAACTAGTCAAGCCTCTGTGTATCTGTGCCATCCCTGGATCAGTATGCTGGCACACACAGTACATCAATGTATATATCAAAGTACAATCACATGGAAATAGCATAAAACTGATATATACCTTAAATATCTCAGCGGAAACAGTCAAGGGAGTGGAGTCCCAATGAACACCAACGGCAAGTTGAGTGCGGACCGTGACCCTGAATCGTACTCTTACTCGTCGAGGAAAATATCTGCAACATAAGACGTTGCAGCCGTGTTGGTCAACATATTGAATATGCTGGCAAGTCACAAAAGAGAGGGGTAAAATATCATCTATACTATATGCATATATGGCAGGTGGGGCTGTAAGTTTTAAGCGAAAAGCAAAGTTTTCTCCTACATCAAGAGAGGGGCTAAAAGCAAAATATTACTACGTAGTTGGTTGTTAATGAGATGGTTACGTCAACCAGTTCTCATAGCCAAGTTATCAATATTACCCACATCAAAATATATATATATATAATGGTGTTGAGAATTCCAGATAACTTCAGTTCCTTTGGCTCAAGTTGTCCATGACCGTGGACACGGCTAATCGATTAGGTTTGAGTACTCTACAGAGTTTTGCACACATTCCCCACAAGATTTGATCGCCTCCGAGTATGTCCTCGCACATCAGGGTGTTTGAAGAACGGATGATCAAAACATGGTCTTTCAACGGGTCCCTCTGATCCCCTGTCGGTGCCCATCCAATCCTACCGTTCTTCTACATCTGCTAGCACCGCCTGTCCAGAGTCACCACGTTGTCCAACCAAGCCAGAGCCCATAATGACTTGTGGCTGTGCAGGTAAGCCTTGGGTCTTGAAGTATCCATCCATCTCTTCGAGCCTGGGTGAAGCTTTCCGCAACATGTCATGGCACGTCTCCATGCATCCCGGGTCATCCAGGGAGCTGTTCAACCGTCCTTCACCCAGAGTTGCATTGCATCACGAAGTATTGAAAATCTTGACTTAACCGGTCTTGGTTATTAAATTATTCTCGCATCACTCGTGATATGCACTCAACCAGAATCCCGTCTACTCAAGCATAGCAATATGAAATTTGTTGTCCCGGGCCAAGTAACGGGGTTATTGGGTGCCTAACACATGATACTACAATATGTAACCATAATTTCCAAGTACCTACTCAGCATGCAATTGGGTATAGGATGGTAGAACTACGATGCATAAAACATAGGTGATACATGATCAAATGACTTGCCTGGTGAGGTTGATGAAGAAGAATTATCGTTCTCGAGAAATAACTTGATAGACTATTCGTCACTCTCCAATGAATCTATATAACAAACATATCATTCACATAAGCACTCATACTAGCAATCATTCTAGCAATCAAAACAAAAGAGAGAGCGAATAAGAATTCGAAAGAAACTTCAACTAAAACTAGGAGTCTTCTACTACATCAAACACTAAATAGTTTTTTTTGTTCTAACTGAAAATAAAACATTAAATAACAGAGAACTAAGATATAAATTTAACCAACATAAAATAGAGTATTTTTCACAAAACCATTTGAATGTATTTCCAAACGGGAGTTGAAACAGTAGAGAAATCAATTGCAAGTTATTAGGGAACTAGAATTGATTTTCTTGATAAAAAATAAAAATAAAATAAAAAATTGTTGCAAATCTACTGTTAACTAACAGAAACAAAACATAATCTTTTTGAAACAAAAAGAAAATACTTTAAAAACAACTAAAGAGAGAGGTATAGTCAAAATCCTAAAAAGAAGTGAAACATAAACTGTTTCACTTGAAATAATGAGTTAAAATGCTCAAACAATTTTGAAATTTTAACCACTGATAAATAATACCACTAGTGATTAGTAGCAAAAATAATTAAATTTAAAGCTATTTTTAAACTCCCCGAATAAGCAAAACAAGGTTTAAACTAAATCTGATCTAATTCAAATTTGAAAATTTCAAACATAGGCAAATAATATGTTTTTGAAAACTACAGAACAATTGTGATCTACTGGAACAAGTTTCAAATCCATTGTTTTTATGGATCCAAAGTTATGAACAAAAGAAAATCAAAACACTCTCTATTTTTCAATTAAAGCTGAAAAACAGATTAAACCTACTAGCGTACGGGGGGGGGTATGTGGCGTGCTCCCATTGGCTAAGGGGTGTGAGTGCTATGGGGATTCTAGCAAACGGCCGAAGTTTAACAAAAACTCTCTCGGCTAAATCCTAAGTGAAGAGAACCGGCTCAGTTTTTAACAGAAAACCGAAGGGGTATGCACAATCTAATCTCATGCGTTCATCTTAGATGTGACGGCTAAAACAAAAGGGGAAGCTCACACGGGGTGTGGCGGTGCTCCGGCTAGGTCTCCGGCGTGGCCGCGGTGGGGAGGGGTCGGGGTCGTCGCTCCGGTGGGTCTCGGCGGCGTCCGAGGGATGGGGCGACTACGGCTGGCCTCCCGCATCCAATGGCGGCAGCGGCGAGTCGAGGCAAGGCCGGGGGCGAGCTGCGGGGCGCCGGGGAGCTTCGGCTCGAGCGAGAGCTCGACACGGGCGGTGAGGCTTTGGTAGGGGCGGCGAGGAGGGGGGACGGGGCGACGAGAGGGGGCCGGGGAGGTAGCTTTATAGGGGAGAGAGAGGGGCCAAAAGGGGAAGGAGATCGGGGCGGGAGGGAAACTCCGGCGAGCCGGCTCCGGTCGGGCTGAGAGAAGGAAGGAGAGGTAGCGGGGGAAGGAGGCAACATTGGAAAGAGAGGATCGTCTCCGACTTGAGTATCCCGCGTTATTCTCGGCGACTTCTAAATCTCGGGACGAGATTCTTTTGAGTGGGGGTGAGTTGTCACATCCGTGGAACCCTAATCAAGTATAACATTGTGCTCATATCTTCTTTGCATTGCATCAAAGGAAATTGCAACAAGATCAAAGCAAGTGGTGAAGCAAAACTCAAAAACCCTAGCCACTTCTCAAATTCAAAGAAATTATAAACTTGTTCAAATCAATGAACCCAAAATGGCCTCAAGAAAAGTTCAACTTTTCTGATAATTCATGGAAACAAGTAAGCAGTGGAGAAAACTATTTTCTTAACACATTTGGCATTTTATTAAATGCAAAAAACTAGTGGATTCAAGTTTAAATTTGAATTCAAAAACTTTAAGTTTTCAAAAATGCTGAAAACTTCAGGAATGGTTGGATATATTCCAACATAATATTCTGGTGTGTTCAAAATATTTTTGGTAAACTATTTTGGAGCTGAAATAAATATCAAACCAAAACTATTAGTAAAACAGAAAACAAAACAAGAAAGAAAGGAAGAAACGCCTACCTGACACTCACCTGGCCCAGGCCTAGTCCATGTGTCGTCTTCCTCCTCGCCAGTAGGAGCAGGAGGTGGCCGCCGCGACGCCACGCGCCTCCACGCAGCTCCCTGCCTGCCTGGCCGCCGCTTCGCGTTGGCGCGCTCGGGGATGACCTCCCCGAGCTCTGGCCTATCCATTCCCGCGCTCCATCTCCTCCCTCTCCTCTCGGTTCTTTCCTCCCCCCCCACTGCCGCCATTGACACGAGCTCCAGCTCGACCTGCCCGTGCCTCTGGCCACTAGTTCTCTCCCCCGAGTGCCCCATTCACTCCGCCTCGTCGAGCTGGTCCTCCTTGCAGCAGTAGAAGCCTCCCCGAGCCGTGCAACGCCCACGACACCGTCGTCTTCAAGCTTTGGCCGCCGGCGAGCTCCGCTCGATTCGTCGCCCACAGCGCTTCCCCGGGCCGTCTAAGCCCTCCACTGCACTCCTCATGAGCTTGCGCTGCTTTCCCCCAAGTTTTCCTCGTCGATCTCTTCCTCTAGGCCTAGTTCCACCGGAGCCCGACGAGGACCGCCGCTGCAGCTCGTCGCCGGTAGCCCTCCGGTGAACGGTCGGTCCATCTCAGGCCACCAGCGGCTTCAGGCCGTCGCGTAGATGCTTTAGGAGCCCAGCCCCACGCGATTTGCCCCTGTTTCCGATGACCTCGACGATGGCCGAGCTTTGGTCGCCGCCGAGCTCGTCGCCGGCGCCGATTCCGGCCACCCCAGCTCCTGGGGTTTGCCCCATCCTGCGCGCCGTCGAGTGGCCGATCTCTCTGTGGTCTCCGCCGTGCGTTTGGTCGTCGGAGACGAGTTTCCGATGCCCTCCGCCGTACTGGTGGTCGCCGGAGGCTCCCCGCCGGCGAGGACGACCTCGCCGCCGGTGGATCTCAGCTGTCCTGAGCCTCTAATGCGTGGGGCTAGCCTCTCGGAGTTTAGGATTAACAAAAATAAAGTTAATTAATCTAATAAGTCACTGACATATGGGTCCAGTACTCTTAATTAGCTAATTTAGTTTAAAACTAATCTAAAACTGACCAGAGTCACTGACCAGTGGGTCGCACTGGTTAAGTTTGACTTTCAACGGCCAGTTGGGCCTGCTGAAGTCATGCTGATGCAGTAAAGATTTTCTGATTTAAAAGATTTCTAGAAAAATGCCAAAACTTCTAGAAATCATAGAAATTAATCTATAACTCCAATGAAAATAATTTATATATGAAAAAGTATCAGAAAAATCCAAGGAATCTGAATATGTCATTTTCAAACATGTTTGAAAATGTCAGTGGACCAAACATGTAGAATAATGAATAAGTTAAATTTTATAAATGCTATGGAGATGGAATTTGCAAATCATTTGAATTACACTTCAAATGCTATGATCAAACATTGTTCAATCACAACCAGCAACTTAACATATCATTTCCATGCATGTTCAAAACAAGTTGATCTGAGCATTAGGTCGAATCAATTAAAATGGTATTCGAGGATACCTCGTTTGAAGTGACATTTGAATCTGATTCAAATCAACTTCAAACCTAATAAATGTTAGCCATAATAGCATACCACCTTGCATCCTCATGCCATGCTCATGCATCATCTTGTTGCATATGATTGTTATTGATCATTGTCATTTCTTTCGGTAGGCTCCTCTCCTTCGGATTCCATCGAATATCCGACAGACGGATATTGTCACTCTTCTGAGCAACAAGGCAAGCAGCCATTTTGATCATCCCGATAAATTCCAGGGTCTCACTCCTGCAATTACTTATTGCATGAGGATCAAATGCTTCAAATGCTTTTGCCACGTTAGTTGAACCCACTTCCTTTGCATGACATGTCTTTGTCACAGTAAATAGCTGAACTTTGCAACCTAGCATACCTGGTAGATGCTTGAGCCATTAAGTGCCCTATCCTGCTATGCCTGCTATGCTTAGAGTTGTGTATGGTCTGTCATGTGGGAGATGAACATAATTGTGAGAATGTGTTCAGGAAGTAAAGGTTGTGTGTTGAACCTGATTTGGTAAAGGTACTGGTGAAAGGCTATGTAGGAGTACATGGCGGGTTGTTTCATTGGAACCGTCCTTAGGAACTGAGTTCCATGTATGTAATACAAGACTAGATACTACCACGCGTTGGGATACTTAATTGAACCTCTCGACTTATTAATCACTTAGTACTCGGTCTAGGAGTTGCAAGTAGTTTCTGGTGTTTATAGTCATGCTGGAGGCCATGCATAGTGCTGACCTGAGAGGTGGGCTGTGATGCGGTAGGTAGTGGCACGGTGTACCAAGTGGCACCCGGATGGTGGGCTTGGGAACCATGCGCACATCGTTTGGGGCCGTGGTGGAAACCACGGCCGGACTTCCATGCGGGTTACCCTCAGATAGGCGATAGACCTGGACTAAGTATTAGCGTGGTTAAAGGTCGTGGCCGACTCCCTCACTGGGCTTCCGCTTGAAGGTTACCGAGGTGCATGACGTGCACATGGCGATAAGTGGTGAGAGCGTGTGTGACGAAGTACACCCGTGTAGGGTTATGATCTATTCGAATAGCCGCGTCCGCGGATATGGACTACTTGGAGACATATGTTGTTCATAGATGACTTCAATGGCTACTCATAAAATTGTCAAGATAAGCATGAGTGTCGTGGACGGCATTTCCGTATGGAGACGGAATGATTCCACGATGGAGTATTTTTGTGGTGTTAGTGGACTCGTGTGCGAGAAATCAAGTTGTCAAAAATTGTTTTAAAATACAAGTTGTCTAGCCACGAGTCAAATGCTGGCTTTCCGCATGAAACCCCACAATTCCTTATTGATACATTGCATGAGTAGATAGTTATCCTAAAGTCTTGCTGAGTACCTTCGTACTCATGTTTGCTTAATATTTGTTGCAGAGGTTGTTAATGACACTAACAGAGGGTTCTTCCTAGACATCAACGACAACGAGTAGCTGGTATCCCAGCTACGATCTGGCACTAGGGTGGGTCTGTAGTATAGTCAGGCCATGTGCCTTCTAGTTTCATCTGTCTGTACTCAGACAGTTAGTCTACTTCCACTGGCTTGTAACTTGAATGACTTTTATGATGGGTCGTGAGACCCCTACTGTGTAATATTATATGTGTGGCTCTTTCGAGCCTCTTAAATAAAGCTTGTATGTTTATGGTTATGTTGTGATGCCATCGATGTATCTATACATAACGGTATGCCATGCGTACGTGTGTCGTACTTGATATGTATGGGGTTCAATTACCTAGCCGTAGACTTTAGTAGCATTCCTTACAGGGAAATGCCCCTTTGTGATCCAACGAGCCATGGTAGCTCGCTACTGCTCCGGACACATTGGTTGACCGACGTGTGTCCTTCTTAGCTGTTCTGTCTGTCCCCTTTGGGGAAATGTCACGCGATGTAATGGAGTCCTTGTAGCTTGCTACGACTCGTCTACATTCGCTGGTGACCGACACCTGCTTTGCTGGGTCATGTATGCCTGTCCCTGTGCGGAAGTGCCACTTTGGTTTATGACTAGACATGTCGATCTGGGTTCTTTGTCATTGGATTGCTAGCGACACAATTGCATACGCGAGTCAAAAGGCGCAAACGGTCCCGGCTAAGGTAAGGCTGCAGCCGTGGGGTTAACCGTGCGTCAGACCACAAAGAGATGCGATGTGTTACAGGCTGGATTCCTATGACTTAGGATCGGGGTCCCGACAGCATTGGTATCAGAGCCTAACTGACTGTAGGACTACAAAGCCAAACTGGTCAAAGTTGAGACTAGAATTGCTTTAGTTATATATAAAGGAATTGTTTCTAAAAGGGAACGTAAGACTCTTGTTCTCTTCTCAAGTTATTCTATTCTGGTCATTCTCGTCTTTTCTGCGGGAGTTAAGGACTAGGTTACTCATCTTCTTCTTGGCTCGTGTTTCTGATCGGTAGATTATAAGACTACGGGCCGAGAGATATTTGGGTTTCTTTTATACCTAGGAAAAAGGAAGTAAGTTTGATGATCGGAGAATTGAACTTGATAGTTGAGTGGTTACGCTATTCTATTTTTGGGTTGTCTCAAAATTGTTTTTGAGCATTTGCATCCGTTATGCTGCCCAATTTTGCATTCACAGCTCTAATGCTTTTGCATTACTCTCTATTTTTTCAGATTCCTGTCTGTCCTTCTCGTCAGGTGGTTCGTCTGACCAGGTGCATTGATGTGCCGGGTCATACAGCCAAGCTGGTCAGGGTGATGTCCGTGTGCGGTTACCGCTGGTACCCAGAGTACACAGTGGAGGAACAGTACCGAGGATTCAACCAGAGCCAGTATATCTGCACTATTAGGGTATTTCCAGACTGCCCTGGAGCTGAGGAGCCAATCCATTGGTCCTATGGATTGGGAGTCACTGTTGACACGGCAGTACAAGATGCTGCCTATTCAATGCTGACCATTATGAGGGCGAGACATGCACTGCTGCAGAACTCAGAGTTCTGCTATGTTCCTGCCTCTCAGCCAGGTGAAGAGGGATACCTCAGCGGGGTCTATTTTGATTCCTTTATGGAGGATCCGCTACTGCAGTCCACTGCTGAGATGCTAGAGAACAAAGACAGGGATGATCGTGCTCTCTGCATGGAGCTTTATGCCACACGTGCCCGTCTGTGAACGGCTTTGACGCAGCTGGCACCGGTAGTCCAGACAGGGTACAGAGATATGGAGATGCTGAACCCTGTTAGGACCCATCTTCCAGCCCATGTTGACTAGCCCGCTATAGGTGTAGTCACCCCTCTTCGGGGACCCCTACTACCACCAGTCAGGGGACCAAGGCCACATCCGTGTCCTTACGGATCCCAGGGATCTCAGGCCAGAGTATTTCCGGATCCGCACGTGCAGCTTCCAGGCCATGGAGGCAATCTTTCTGAGAAGTTCTATCCGGATGCCTGAACCGTGAGTGGAAGGATAGTATGGTAGTAGTCGTACGTTCACAGTCCTGTGTGACTTGTGAAGTATGCTTGTGATGTGAAATGAACTTCGGAGGCCTAGATAAATAATGTATAGGAAGCTTGTAAGCCTCTGATGAGTAGTTTCATAATTTCAGTAGTTTGCTCTTTGGTTAAGGTTGTACTGAACTATGTAAGGGTGTGTATGAACCATGGTGTATATATAGCAGTTGCTTGTTACCATGTTGTTCGGATATTCATTTCCGCATTCCATGTGTTTAGTGCATTCTTAATCCATAGCTAGTATTGACGATGATATTGGTCTAAGCTGTGAGTTTGTTTGTCAGGATGGTGTTCACCAGGTTGAACCGTGCCCCTGCTGATGAGCAAGGCGAGGGTAGTCAAGCGTCACAGGAAGACCTGCCTCAACAACCCTCTCTAGCGGAAGTGATGCTTGAGGCAGAGAGGAACAAAAGGGAGACCAACCGACTGTTAGAGCGTATTGAGCAGAATACGGCTCGTCGGCCTAGAAATGATGAAGTGTCCCTCAATGACTTTGTGAAGCTGAATCCTCCAAAGTTCCATCACTCCGTCGATCCCCTCGACGCTGATGATTGGTGGTGCAGTATCTCACGTAAGATTCGCTCTACGAATGTTGCTGAGGCCGACAAGGTGACCTTTGCGGCGTATTTTCTGGACGGACCCGCCAATCTATGGTGGGAGAACTTTGAAGCTATGCGTCCTGCTTAACCAGCAGCCACATGGGCAGACTTTAGTGCAGCCTTCCGTCTACACCATATTTCAGAGGGCCTAATGGACAGAAAGAGAGAGGAGTTTTGTGCATTCACCCAGGGAAAGGTTACCGTGGATGCCTATAGCCGCGAGTTCGGTAACCTCGCCCGCTATGCAACAGAGGAGGTGTCTAGTGATGCCAAGAAGCAAGCAAGATTCCGTAAGGGTCTGAGCCTTGAGCTTCATCGTGATTTGCGCCTCCACGAGTGTACAAGCTTCCAAGCCCTGGTCAACAAGGCGATTAGTGCCGAGACTGGTCATACCGACTTCGAAGCCACAAAGAAGCACTTCCGTGACTTTGGCTCGTCATCTGGTTCCGCGTTTCTAAAATGCAGGATGTGAGTTCCAAACAGTTCTCTGCCGCCAAGATACACTCCGAGGCCATCCTATGTGGCGCCTCAAACGAATCAGACCATCCCTCCAGTAAAAACCTATGGTGGTCCAGCTAGTAATGCTGCACCACATGCCAACCAAGTGATATGCTACAAGTGTGGAGAACCCAGGCACTATTCCCGTGAGTGTCCTCAGAATGTGGGTGCCAAGCAACCCGGAAAGTCCGTCGGGCAAGGCAAGTTGGGCAAAGCTTACTATGTGAAGCCAACTCCTGCATGTGGCCGTGTGAACTATGTCTCAGCAGAAGAAGTTGCAGAGGATCCCGACGTCATACTGGGTACACTTCTTGTTAATCATCACCCAACGTCTGTTCTTTTTGACACTAGGTCTTCTCATTCTTCATTTCAGAAAGTTATGCACAGTTGCATAACATGTCTTTTTGTGATATGCCAATTCCATTGGTTGTCCAAACTCCTGGTAGCAAGTGGCAAACCTCTAGGATAACCTATGACAATGAAATTCTAGTAGACAGGCTAGTTTTTTAGCCTCATTGATAGCCCTGAAATCTTCGGATATTAATATGATCTTGGGCATGGACTGGATGTCAGCTCACTATGCCAAGATTGATACTCATACTAGAAATGTTCAGCTTACCCATCCCTCGGGTGAGATAGTCAATGTCTCTACTCGAGTTGCCAAATGCCAACTCTATTCCCTCAATGCAAACCCCCTTCCGGAACTTGAAGACATTCCGGTAGTCCGTGACTTCTCGGATGTTTTTCCAGAGGAACTGCCAGGAATTCCACCTGACAGAGATGTAGAGTTCGTGATAGATCTTGTTCCGGGAACTGTTCCAATAGCCAGAAGACCATATAAGATGGCACCCCTGGAGCTAGTCGAACTTAAGAAGCAACTAGATGAGGCCTTGAATAAAGGTTTCATTGTCCTAGCTCTTCTCCTTGGGCTTGCTCCGTCCTATTCGTCAAGAAGAAAGACGGAACGGATCGGATGGTTGTAGATTACCGACTAGTTAATCTGGTCACCATAAAGAACAAGTATCCTCTCCCCAGGATCAACGACCTATATGACCAGCTCGCTGGATCCTCAGTCTTCTCAAAAATGGATTTGAGGTTGGGATACCATCAAATCAAGATCAAGAACGGGGACATTCCAAAAACGGCTTTTGTTACTCGTTATGGCCAATACGAGTACACCGTCATGTCCTTCGGTTTAACCAATGCACCAGCCACCTTCTCTCGTCTGATGAATTCAATCTTCATGGAGTATTTGGATAAATTCGTCGTGGTATACCTCGATGATATTCTCATCTACTCGAAGAACGAACAAGAACATGCCGAGCATCTAAGGCTGGTATTGATGAAACTTTGAGAGCATCGCCTTTATGCCAAGTTTTCAAAATGTGAATTTTGTTACCAGAAGTGACCTATCTAGGTCACGTAATCTCTGGTAAGGGTATTCTTGTCAATCCTGAGAGAGTTCAAGCCGTCCTTGATTGAACTCAACCTGAATCGGTTAAGCAAATTAGGAGTTTTCTTGGTCTAGCGAGCTATTGTCGCTGCTTTGTCGAGAATTTATCCAAGGTTGCAAAGCCTCTAACTGAACTCCTCAAGAAGGATAAAAAGTTCGAGTGGACACCACAGTGTGAGCATAGTTTTCAGGAACTGAAAAGACGCGTGACTTTCGCACCTGTGTTGCTACCACCAGATTTTTCTAAGGACTTTGTTATCTATTGCGACGCCTCGCGACAAGGATTAGGTTGCATTCTCATGCAAGATCTTCATGAGATGGCATATGCATCTCGACAGTTGCGTCCACATGAGGATAATTATCCCACACATGATCTTGAGCTTGCAGCTGTAGTCCATGCACTAAAACCCTGGCGACATTACCTTCTGGGTAATCCTTGCGAAATATTCACTGATCACCAAAGTCTAAAATATATCTTCACCCAGCCGGATTTGAATCTCAGGCAAATACGGTGGGTTGAGTTGATCTCTGATTACGACTTAGGGATAACTTACACGCCGGGGAAGGCCAATGTTATGGCTGATGCACTAAGTCGTAAATCTTATTATAACATTTTGATGCTACAACAAGGTCAACCACATCTCTATGAGGAATTTCGGAATTTAAATCTCCATATCATTCCTCAAGGATTCCTTTCTACCCTTGTGGCGAAGCCTACTCTTAGGGATCAAATCATAGCCGTGCAGGCTTATGATAAGGGTATATCCCGGATCAAGGAGAATATTGCTAGCGGTGACGCTAGGGATTTCTCCATCAATGAGAAAGGTGTTGTATTCTTTCAGAACCATTTAGTGGTTCCTAAGAGCAAACGTCTCCGGCAATTGATTCTTAAGGAGGCTCATGATTCTCCTCTCACCATTCATCCCGGTAGTACTAAGATGTATCAGGACCTACGCCAGAGGTTCTGGTGGACTAGGATGAAGAGAGAAATTGCTGAGTTCGTTGCCAACTGCGACGTTTGTCATCGAGTTATGGCAGAACATCAAAGGCCTGCTAGCACCCTTCAACCTTTAGCTATTCCTGAATGGAAATGGGATAAAGTCAGTATGTATTTCATTACCGGATTTCCGAAGACCAAGAAAGGAAATAATGCTATCTTTGTGGTCATTGACCGTCTCTCCAAAGTAGCTCATTTTCTTCCAGTTCGTGAGAGTATAACAGCTAGCCAGCTAGCAGAGTTATATCTCTCGAATAGTGTCTCTTCATGGTGTTCCCCTGGAGATTAACTCAGACTGTGCGACTATCTTTACTTCTCGCTTCTGAGAAAGTTTTCAGTATGCTATGGGGACTCACTTATCTTTTAGCACTGCTTTCCATCCTCAATCAAGTGGTCAAGTAGAAAGAGTGAATCAAATCCTAGAAGATATGCTCCGAGCTTGTGTTATATCGTTTGGTATGAATTGGGAGAAGTGCCTTCCATTCGCCGAATTTGCTTATAACAATAGTTATCAATCAGGCCTGGGCAAAGCCCCTTTTGAAGTTCTCTATGGATGAAGATGTCGAACACCTCTTAATTGGTCAGAAACCGGAGAGAGGCAACTCTCTTTGGCCCGGATATGATCCAGGATGCAGAAGACAAAGTTCGCATTATTCGTGAAAAGTTGAAAACAGCCCAGTCTCGTCAAAAGAGCCAATATGATCGTCATGATAAGGCTGTGACCTTTGAAGTTGACGAGAAGGCTTACCTTCGGGTTACACCTTTGAAGGGTACCCATCGATTCGGTATCAAGGGCAAGTTGGCTCCTCGTTACATTGGTCCCTTTCGCATTCTTGCCAAACGAGGAGAAGTTGCCTACCAGTTGGAACTTCCTCTACATCTTTCCAAGGTTCATGATGTCTTCCACGTCTCGCAACTCAGGCGTTGCTTTTCGGATCCTATCCGTGAAGTGGACCACGAAACGCTTGATTTCCAAGATAACCTTTCATACCGAGAATACCCTATGCGTATTCTTGATCAAGCTGAGCGTACCACTCGACGTCGAAACCTCAAGTTTCTTAAAGTTCAATGGTCAAATCATTCTGAAAAGGAGGCAACATGGGAAAGAGAGGATCGTCTCCGACTTGAGTATCCCGCGTTATTCCCGACGACTTCTAAATCTCGGGACGAGATTCTTTTGAGTGGGGGTGAGTTGTCACATCCCTGGAACCCTAATCAAGTATAACATTGTGCTCATATCTTCTTTGCATTGCATCAAAGGAAATTGCAACAAGATCAAAGCAAGTGGTGAAGCAAAACTCAAAAACCCTAGCCACTTCTCAAATTCAAAGAAATTATAAACTTGTTCAAATCAATGAACCCAAAATGGCCTCAAGAAAAGTTCAACTTTTCTGATAATTCATGGAAACAAGTAAGCAATGGAGAAAACTATTTTCTTAACACATTTGGCATTTTATTTAAATGCAAAAAGCTAGTGGATTCAAGTTTAAATTTGAATTCAAAAACTTTAAGTTTTCAAAAATGCTGAAAACTTCAGGAATGGTTGGATATATTCCAACAAATATTCTGGTGTGTTCAAAATATTTTTGGTAAACTATTTTGGAGCTGAAATAAATAGCAAACCAAAACTATTAGTAAAACAGAAAACAAAACAAGAAAGAAAGGAAGAAACGCCTACCTAACGCTCACCTGGATCAGGCCCAGTCCCTGTGTCGTCTTCCTCCTCGCCGGTAGGAGCAGGAGGTGGCTGCCGCGATGCCGCGCGCCTCCACGCAGCTCCGTGCCTTCCTGGGCGCCGCTTTGCGCTGGTGCGCTCGGGTATAACCTCCTCGAGCTTTGGCCTATCCATTCCCGCGCTCCATCTCCCCCCTCTCCTCTCGATTCTTTCCTCCCCCCACTGCCGCCATTGACAGGAGCTCGAGCTGCCTGTGCCTGTGGCCACTAGTTCTCTCCCATGAGTGCCCCATTCGCTCCGCCTCGTCGAGCTGGTCCTCCTTGCAGCAGTAGAAGCCTCCCCGAGCCCTGCAACACCCACGGCACCGTCGTCTTCAAGCTTCGGCCGCCGGCGAGCTCCGCTCGATTCGTCGCCCACAGCGCTTCCCCGAGCCGTCTAAGCCCTCCATTGCACTCCTCATGAGCTTGCGCACCTTTCCCCCAATTTTTCCCCGTCGATCTCTTCCTCTAGGCCTAGTTCCACCGGAGCCCGACGAGGACCGCCGCTGCAGCTCGTCGCCGGTAGCCCTCTGGTGATCGGTTGGTCCATCTGAGGCCACCAGCAGCTTCAGGCCGTCGCGTAGATGCTTTAGGAGCCCAGCCCCGCGCAATTTGCCCCTGTTTCAGATGACCTCGACGATGGCCGAGCTTTGGTCGCCACCAAGCTCGTCGCCGGCGTCGATTCCGGCCACCCCAGCTCCTGGGGTTTGCCCCATCGTGCGCGCCGTTGAGTGGCCGATCTCCCTGTGGTCTCCGCCGTGCGTTTGGTCGTCGGAGACGACTTTGCGATGCCCTCCGCCGTACTGGTGGTCGCCGGAGGCTCCCCGCCGGCGAGGACGACCTCGCCGCCGGTGGACCTCAGCTGGCCTGAGCCACTGACGCGTGGCGCCAGCCTCTGGGAGTTTAGGATTAACAAAAATAAAGTTAATTAGTCTAATAAGTCACTCACATGTGGGTCCAGTACTGTTAATTAGCTAATTAAGTTTAAAACTAATCTAAAACTGACCAGAGTCAGTGACCAGTGGGTCCCACTGGTCAGGTTTGACTTTCAACGGCCACTTGGACTTGCTCATGTCATGCTGATGCAGTAAAGATTTTCTGATTGAAAAGAATTCCAGAAAAATGCCAAAACTACTAAAAATCATAGAAATAAATCTGTAACTCCAATGAAAATAATTTATATATGAAAAAGTATAATAAAATTCCAAGGAATCTGAATATGTCATTTTCAAACATGTTTGAAAGTGTTGCTGGACCAAAAATGTAGAATAATGAATAAGTTAAATTTTATAAATGCTATGGAGATGGAATTTGAAAATCATTTGAATTCCACTTCAAATGCTATGACCAAACGTTGTTCAATCAGAACCAGCAACTTAACATATCATTTCCATGCATGTTAAAAACAAGTTGATCTGAGCATCAGGTCGAATCAATTAAAATGGTATTCGAGAATACCTCGTTTGAAGTGACATTTGAATCTGATCCAAATCAACTTCAAACCTAATAAATGTTAGCCATAATAGCATACCACCTTGCATCCTCATGCCATGCTCATGCATCATCTTGTTGCATATGATTGTTATTGATTGTTGTCATTTCTTTCGGTAGGCTCCGCTCCTTCGGATTCCACAGAATATCCGACAGACGGATATTGTCCCTCTTGTGAGCAACAAGGCAAGCAACCATTTTGATCATCCCGATAAATTCCATGTTCTCGCTCCTGCACTTACTTATTGCATTAGGATCAAATGCTTCAAATGATTTTGCCACATTAGTTGAACCCACTTCCTTTGCATGACCTTTATTTGTCACAGTAAATAGCTGAACCTTGCAACCTAGCATACCTGGTAGATGCTTGAGCCATGAAGTGTCCAATCCTGCTATGCCTGCTATGCTTAGAGTTGTGTATGGTCTGTCATCTGGGAGATGAACAGAATTTTGAGAATGTGTTCAGGAAGTAAAGGTTGTGTGTTGAACCTGATTTGGTAAAGGTACCGGTGAAAGGCTATGTAGGAGTACATGCTGGGTTGTTTCATTGGAACCGTCCTTAGGAACTGAGTTCCATGTATTTAATCCAAGACTAGATACTACCACACGTTGGAATACTTAATTGACCCTCTCGACTTATTAATCGCTTAGTACTCGATCCAGTAGTTGCAAGTAGTTTCTGGTGTTTATAGTCATGCCGGAGGCCGTCCGTAGTGCTGACCTGAGAGGTGGGCTATGATGCAGTAGGCAGTGGCACGATGTACCAAGTGGCACACGGATGGTGGGCTTGGGAACCCTGCGCACATCGTTTGGGGCCGTGGTGGAAACCTCGGCCGGACTTCCGTGCGGGTTACCCTCAGATAGGCGATAGACCTGGACTAAGTATTAGCATGGTTAACGGGCATGGCCGACTCCCTCGCTGGGCTTCCGCTTGAAGGTTGCCGAGGTGCATGACGTCCACATGGCGATAAGTGGCGAGAGCGTGCGTGACGAGGTACACCCCTGGAGGGTTATAATCTATTCGAATAGCCGCTTCCGCGGATATGGACTACTTGGAGACATATGTTGTTCATAGATGACTTCAATGGCTACTCATAAAATTGTTAAGATAAGCGTGAGTGTCGTGGACGGCATTTCCGTATGGAGACGGAATGATTCCACGATGGAGTATTGTTGTGGTGTTTGTGGACTCGTGTGTGAGAAATCAAGTTGTCAAAAATTGTTTTAAAATACAAGTTGTCTAGCCACGAGTCAAATGCTGGCTTTCCGCATGAAACCCCACAATTCCTTATTGATACATTGCATGAGTAGATAGTTATCCTAATGTCATAATGAGTACCTCCGTACTCATGTTTGCTTAATATTTGTTGCAGAGGTTGTTAATGACCCTAACGGAGGGTTCTTCCTAGACATCAACGACGACTAGTAGCTGGTATCCCAACTACGATCTGGCCCTAGGGTGGGTCTGTAGTATAGTCAGGCCATGTGCCTTCTAGTTTCATCTGTCTGTACTCACACAGTTTGTCTACTTCCGCTGGCTTGTAACTTGAATGACTGTTATGATGGGTCGTGAGACCCCTACAGTGTAATATTATATGTGTGGCTCTTCCGAGCCTCTTAAATAAAGCTTGTATTTTTATGGTTATGTTGTGATGCCATCGATGTATCTATACATATTGGTATGCCATGAGGACGTGTGTCGTACTTGATATGTATGGGGTTCGATTACCTAGTCGTAGACTTTAGTAGCATTCCTTACAGGGAAATGCCCCTTTGTTATCCAACGAGCCATGGTAGCTCGCTACTGCTCCGGACACATTAGTTGACCGGCGTGTGTCCTTCTTAGCTGATGTGTCTGTCCCCTTTGGGGAAATGTCACGCGATGTAATGGAGTCATTGTAGCTTGCTACGACTCGTCTACATTCGCTGGTGACCGACACTTGCTTTCCTGGGTCATGTATGCCTATCCCTGTGCGGAAGTGCCACTTTGGTTTATGACTAGACATGTCGATCCGGGTTCTTTGTCATTGGATTGCTAGCGATACAATTGCATACGCGAGTCAAAAGGCGCAAACAGTCCCGGCTAAGGTAAGGCTGCAGTCGTGGGGTTAACCGTGCGTGAGACCACAAAGAGATGCGATGTGTTACAGGCTGGATTCCTATGACTTAGGATCGGGGTCCCGACACACTGATTTTAAATGGATGAATTTGAATTCAAAATAAAATGGGAAAGTCATTTTATTCCCTCTCATTCAAATTTTTTTTTGAAAAGTTTCAAATTTCACTCAAGTGTCAATCACTCAAGCAAACAAACGAACAATCTAATAATTATTTTTAACATTCCAAAATTTGGGATGTTACATATGATTTGCTTGTTGGGGAGATACATACCCCCATTGAGGTGGCCTAGTGACTATTCGACAATTCTCTGTTTCCTTTTGCGATTCGAAAAAGTTTTGTCGAGGGGATTTGATCAACCCCATTGACGGATTTCTTTCGATGACCATGAAATGGATGAATCAAAGAGTCACATACCTCTGTTTTAAGATTTCACTTTATGTTGCTTAGAAGAAAAATGATAGATTTAGTTTAGTTTTCCCTGTTTCCTGCTTTAGCGTCCCGGAGAAAAGTACCCCGAAAATAAAAGTTCTCCGATGGTCCTGAAAATCAAATATGATTTTTTATGGATTTTTTGAAAAATACTAGGGCTCAGAGCTGGTCTGGGGGCCACACCAGTGGGCCGCAAGCCCTGTTACCGCGCCCCCTGGCCGCGGCAAGCAAGCTTGTGGGGCCCACAGGGACCCCCTCCACTCATTCCAGCTCCCATCTTTTTCTTCTACCTCTAGAAAAAATTGTTTCGCAGCTCAAACCCGTGTTCTTGCTCATTTGGCTGTAATTTTCGATCTCCTTGCTCGAAGCACCATTCTCCGAACCGTTTTCGGTAAATTACTCCTTGGTAAGTGACTCCTCCATTGGTCCAATTACTTTCTACTCTAGTGCTTTATCCTTCGCGTATTCTTACTACCTTGGTGACCCTGTTCTTGAGCTTGAAATGTTGATTTTAGCCGGTCCCAAATAGTTTTAGCGCGTGATACGGTCTCTAGGCACTAGTAGGAGTAGTTGCTACGAGTTTGGTTAATCCTTACTCACTTTTCTTTCGAAGTCTCTAAAATTTCAGAATTTTTCACAGCTAGAAAAAGGAAAAGATGAGGAGGTTCTTGAGAGGCTCTTCAAGCCGTAACCCCAAGGAGGATGAGAAGAACCACCCCAAGTACATGGTTCCTCGAGTCACAGAAGTTCGAGCGTGTGAATGGCCAAGTGATGAATTTTTGCGCGCCGCTGGGCTTTATGAAGACTTTTATTACTTGGTGGAGAACGCAGGTCTTACCGCGTTCGTTGAAGATAAGTTCCCACAATACCTCCTCCTCACCAATATTTTTGTTCAAAGCTTCAACTTTTATCCGAGAAAGAATCCTCCTATGGTTGAGTTCATGTTATACAATATCCCGAGTGCATGACACTACAGGATTTTTGCAATGTGTGCAAATTACCTTATGTTGGGGATATTCATGATCCTCGTCCACGGGACTTGGAGGATTTCATAGGTACTATTGATGTTGGAGAGGAGAGAGGAGTGTCTCGCGCTAGAATTGCTAGCATACATTTTCCTGTGCTTCGATACTTCTCATTATTTGTGGGAAAATGTTTGATTGGCCGTAGGGAGGCTGGATCACTTAGCTCTCCAGACCTTGAGGTTTTGCGCGAAGGCCTTTATAACGATAAGACTTATAGCCTAGGTGCTATAGTAGCTCAGCGGTTGAACACAAACTGTTCCAAAGGTGTCGTCTATGGAGGTATCTATGCTTCTCGTCTTGCCAGACACTTTGAGATACCTATTAGACTGGGGGAGGAAGAAGAGATGCTTCTTCCTGAGAAGTATCTGGATTATGAAAGCATGGTTTGCCATGATTTTGTGGATAGAGATGCTAGTAGACGGATGATTTATAACCTAGTATTTAGTCAAGGCACTCGAGAGACTATTACTTTGCCTGCTCCTTCTTTGTTGAACCTTTATGCAGGCAGGTACATTATTATGCCCTCGTACATCTACGCATATTGGGGCTTGGCCCAACCACAGGTGCCTGTGCCCGAGCCGCTAGTCGAGTACCAGACACCAGTTTATCAGTGGGAGCCAGAGGAGGTCAGACAACAGTGGCATCCTCAGTGCACTCCGGAGTACCCATGAGCTGGTTATTTCCCTCCTTGAGAGTAGACCAAGCTAGGCCAAAATCCCAAGCTTGGGGGAGTACGTGTTTGCACCAACTTTACATTCATGCTTATGCTTTCACTTTGTTAGTCGGTGTTTACACTTTGCCACTGTATTATCCATGCTAGTTTATTTTCATTTTCTTGTTTTCTTGTTTTGTGTCCTTTTGAGAAAACCCAAAAAGATTTTCCTTTCTTCTTTTGCTTGTTGGGAGCTTTCCCGTGTAAATAGTTTTCTTTTTATTTGGGTCAAGGTAGAAGATATTGGTTACAATGTTTAGTGGCTCTTGCATGCATACCTATTTAGCTTTCAAAGAGCCATATTAATTTTTATTCTCCTTTGTGTTTGCCTGCAGATTCATCTTAGTCCAATGCACGAGCACTCTTATTATTGTTCACATCATTTGATCGTGCAAGTGAAAGGCAATAATGATGATATATGATGAAGTGACCGAGACTGGAAAAGCTGGTATGAACTCTATCTATATTGTTTTTGTAAATATTACTAGCTTGTCGTCCCAGATCCAGCTTTGTTGAGAGAGAACCATGTTTGCAATGACAACTTAGAGATCATAGTTTCTGATGCCATGCTTAATTAGCTAGGAGCTTATAATGGTTTGTCTTGAATGCCAACATAGGTTTTGAGATGACTATGATGTAGTATGATAGGATGGTATTCTCCTTTGAATGATTCAAGTGGCTTGACTTGGCGCATGTTCATGCATGTAGTTGAAACAAAATCAACATAGCCTCTATGATGTTCGTGTGCATGATGATTTATGTCCTGCTCATGCTTGCACTCAATGTTAGTCAAACTCATTGCATCTTGATGACTGTTGTCGCTCTCTAGATTGGTCGCTTCCCAGTCTTTTGCTAGCCTTCACTTGTACTAAGCGGGAATACTGCTTGTGCATCCACTTCCATAAACCCAAAAGTTTTTCCATGAGAGTCCACCATACCTACCTATTTGCGGTATCTACCTGCCGTTCCAAGTAAATTTGCATGTGCCATTCTCTAAACCTGCAAGAAATAATCTGTTTTGCATGCCCGAAACGATCATGTGGTGACAAGGGGCTATTGGTATCTTCCATGTTAGGCGTGTTATCCTCGACATGTGTTTATTCACTGTCATTCGCGAGAAAGGGGCCGGTAACTGGAATGCCCAGTTCCACTCTTAAATCGAAAACATAACTATAAATCAAGACTCCCCCCGGATTGATGTTAGTATGGACGGTAGCCAAGGATTCGGCTAGCCGTGGAGTGTGATTGATTGGTGGTGGGGGAGTTAAAACTTTACTTTTCTGTTTGGGAACCGCCTATAGCATGAGTAACTTGGAAGATATTGAGAACTCTTGGTCATTGCATTGACAATGAAAGCATGCCACCCAAAATTATTATCTCTGTTTTGAAAGCTTGAGCTCTGGCACCTCTGCAATCAATGCTTCCCTCTGCGAAGGGCCTGTCTATTTATTTTCCTGTTGAGTCATCCTCTTCTTATATAAGCACCAATTAGAGAGCACCTCTGTCATTTTTATGCTTTGCTTTTGATTGATATTGTGTATGACTATGAATGGATCTTCGTTGCTATGAATTACAATGTTTAGTCATCCCTTGATCTTTGAAAGTGCTCTGCATTTATGTTTTGCGGTCTCAGAAAGAGCTAGCGAGATACCACCTATTCATATTGCTTCATGCTTGTTTTGATTTAATTGTTGGTATCTGAAACTCATTATTATTTTCTCGCTAGCAGATTATGCCATTGATATTAGTTTACCGTGAGAACTTTGTGTCACTTGCTTATGTGGTTAACTTGTGATCTTGCTGAAATTCTGGTTATGAGTTAGATATAGTTGCAACAACAAGATCAAACAGAGTTTGTCAAAGTTTTTATTTCTCTTTCAGTTTGTCAACTAAGTTGCTTGAGGACAAGAAAGGTTTTAAGATTGGGGGAGTTGATATGTCTCCATCGTATCTACTTTTCCAAACTCTTTTTCCCTTGTTTTGGACTCTAATTTGCATGATTTGAATAGAACTAACCCGGACTAACGTTGTTTTCAACAGAATTGCCATGGTGTTGTTTTTGTGTAGAAATGAAAATTCTCGCAACGTCGTGAAAATTTACGGAGAATATTTCTGGAAAATATGAAAAATACGTGCACAAAGATCCACCGGAGGGGACGTGCAAGTGGGCCACAAGCCCTGTCGCCGCGGCCACCCCCCAGGCCACGGCAACCAAGCTTGTGGGGCCCACGTGGATCTGCCGCCCCCAAACTCAGCTCTATTTATTCCCTTTCATCCGAGAAAATATCAAGAGAGAAGATTTCATCGCGTTGCACAATCCAGAGGCGCCGCCACATCCCGTTCGTCATCTGGAGGGCAGATTTTGAGTCCGTTTTGGGCTCCGGATCAAGGAGATCATCGCCATCGTCATCATCAACCTTCTTCCCTCTCCAATTCCATGAAGCTCTTCATAGTTTGTGAGTAATCTATTCGTAGGCTCGCTGGGCGGTGATGAGTAGGATGAGATCTATGATGTAATCGAGTTAGTTTTGACGGGGATTGATCCCTACTATCCACTATGTTCTGAGATCGATGTTGCTACTACTTTGCCATGCTTAATGCTTGTCACTAGGGCCCGAGTGCCATGATTTCAGATCTGAAATTATTATGTTGTCACCAATATATGTGTGTTTTAGATCCGATTTTGCAAGTTGTAGTTACCTACTATGTGTTATGATCCGGCAACCCTGGAGTGACAACAACCGGAACCACTCCCGGTGATGACCATAGTTTGAGGAGTTCATGTGTTCTGCAAGTGCAAATATGTTGGTCCGGTTCTTTATTAGAAGGAGAACCTTAATATCCCGTAGTATCCATTTGGACCCCGCTGCCACGGGAGGGATGGATAATAGATGTCATGCAAGTTCTTTTCCCTAAGCACGTATGACTACACACGGAATGCATGCCTACATTACATTGACGAACGGGAGCTAGCCACACATCTCTCTGTGTTATAACTGTTGCATGATGAATGTCATCTGACAAATCACCGATCCATTGCCTACGAGTTCGTCCCACTGCTGCTGTTACTTGTTTTGCTCTGTTGCTGTAACTACTATTGTTGCTGCTGTTATTTGCTGCTACAGTTACTTGCTTTGTCCTGCTGCTGCTGTTACTCGCGACTGTTGCTACTTGCTACTGCTGTTACTTGCTACTACTGCTACTTGCTACTGCTGTCACTACTTCTGTTCTTGCCACTTCTTTTACTCATTACGCTGCTGCTACCTGCTACAATACTTTTTCTGGCACCGTTGCTAGGAAAGAATATTTCCCGTCCACGGGCAACTTACTTGCGCCATTGATACAACCGATAGGAATAGTCTGCCGTCAACAGATCGTTTCTGGCACCCTTGCTATCATACTACTTTACTACTGATACTTTGCTTGCAGACACTAATCTTTCAGGTGTGGTTGAGCTGACGCCTCAACTGTTAATACTGGAGAATATTCTTTCCCTCATGTCGTGCGAACCAACAAATTTGGGTTGAATACTCTACCCTCGAAAACTGCCGCGATCCCACGCGCTGGTGGGTCATTGCAAGACAATTGCTAATTGTTGAGCAACTGGGAGCAACTCTTTTCTGGCGTCGTTGCCGTGGAGGCATCAAGTCAGGAATAGTTGCACATCAATAGTGCAGTTATCAAGGCCTTCTTAAGTATTTCGAAGGCTTCCTCACAATCATCGTCAAAAACAAAACGAATATCCTTTTGCAAGAGATTGGTAAGAGGCCTAGAAATCTTAGAGAAGTCTTTAATGAACCTTCTATAGAAACCAGCATGACCAAGGAAACTTCTTATAGCTTTGATATTTGTGGGGCATGGCATTTTGTCGATTGCATCAACCTTAGCCTTATCGACTTCAATACCTCTTTCATAAATTTTATGTCCTAAGACGATGCCTTCATTAACCATAAAGTGGCACTTCTCCCAATGCAAGACAAGATTGGTGTCTTTATATCTCTGCAAGACTCGATCAAGGTTGCTGAGGCAATCATCAAAAGAAGACCCGTAGACGGAGAAGTCATCCATGAAAACCTCAACCATCTTTTCACAAAAGTCAGAGAATATAGCCACCATACATCTTTGAAAGGTAGCAGGTGCATTACATAAGCCAAAAGGCATACGTCTGTAAGCAAAGGTACCGAAAGGGCAGGTGAGAGTGGTTTTCTCCTGATCAGAGTCTACAACAGGTATTTGGGAGAAACCAGAATAACCGTCTAGAAAGTAGAAGTGCGTGTGTTTAGACAATCTTTCTTAATTTGGTCGATAAAAGGCAAAGGGTAATGATCTTTCCTAGTGGCCTTATTCAATTTCCTAAAATCGATCACCATCCTATAGCCAGTAATAATCCTCTGTGGGATCAATTCATCCTTATCATTAGGGACAACGGTAATACCTCCCTTCTTAGGGACGCAATGCATCGGACTCACCCAATCACTATGAGAAACATGATAGATAATAACTGCTTCCAGGAGCTTTAGTATTTCTTTTCTTACTACCTCTTTCATCTTAGGATTTAATCTCCTTTGATGATCAGCAACTGGTTTGGAATCAGGATCGGTTTTAATCTTGTGCTGGCATAGAGTGGGACTAATGCCCTTAAGATCATCAAGAGTATATCCAATAGCAGCATGGTGCTTCCTCAGAGTTTTTAGTAACTTCTTTTCTTCATGCTCTGAGAGGCTAGCACTAATAATAACAGGATATATCTCTCTTTCATCAAGATAACCATACTTAAGAGTATCAGGCAACTGTTTAAGCTCGAACACAGGATCACCCTTTGGTGGGGGTGGATCTCCAAGCAGTTCAACATGCAAGTTATTCTTAAGGATAGGATATTGTTCTAAGACAACTCTATCTATCTCACCCCTTTCATCCATATGCATATCATTTTCATGCTCAAGCAAGTATTGCTCTCAGGGATCAGTAGGAGGCACGACAATAGAAGTTAGGGCGATAATTTCATCCTTACTAGGCAACTCTTTTTCATGAGGTTGTCTACCAAACTTGGAGAAACTGAACTCATGTGACACACATTCAAAGCAAACAGTGACAGTTTGCTTCTCATAGTCAATATGAGCATTGACGGTATTGAGGAAGGGTCTGCCAAATATGATGGGAGAAAAGATATCTTGGGTTGTAGCAAGAACGAGGAAATCAGCAGGATACTTCGTTTTACTACACAAGACTTCAACATCCCTAACAATTCCCACAGGGCAGATAGTAACTCTATTGGCAAGCTGGATAATGACATCAATATGTTCCATCTCAACAGGTGCAATCTCATCTTTAATTTCATCATATAAGGATTGAGATATTTCACTAACACTAGCACCCATGTCACATAAGCCATGATAACAATGATCTCCTATCTTAACAGAAACAACAGGCGTGCCAACAACAGGCCTATGTTTGTCTCTAGCATGAGGTTCAGCAATTCTAGGAGCATCTTCACATAAGTGAATATCATGTCCCTCAACATTGTCGAACACGAGATCTTTGATAATATCAATGCTAAGTTCAACTCTAATTTTCTCATGGGGTGTAGGTGTTCTAAGGTAGCCTCTACGTATCACAGTTGAAGCTTTAGAATGATCCTTTATCCTAACAAGGAAAGGTGGTTTCTCAATGTAAGCACTAGGAACAATAGGATCATTATAGGCAATGACTCTCTCTTCAACTGGATTGGGTTTAACTACATTGACTTATAAGGGAGGATGATATTTAAACCACTTCTATTTGGGGAGATCAATATGAGCAGCAAATGATTCACACAATGAAGCTACTATTTCAGAGTCAAGTCCATATTTAGCGCTAAAATCACAAAAAGTATTTGTTTCAACAAAGGATTTAACGCAATCAAACTTGAAATTCATACCCGACTCCTTACCTTCATCAAGCTCCCAATCTTCAGAGTTGCGTTTAATTCTTTCCAATAAATTCCATTTGAAGTCAATATCTCTCTTCATAAAAGAACCGGTATAAGAAGTGTCAAGCATGATGCGATCATCATGAGAAAGCCGAGCATAGAAGTTCTGAATAATTTCTCTCGAGAGCTCATGGTTCGGGCATGAATATAACATTGATTTAAGCCTCCCCCAAGCTTGAGCGATGCTTTCTCTGTCACGAGGCCAAAAGTTATAAATATAATTCTGATCACGATGTACTAGATGCATAGGATAAAACTTTTGATGAAATTCCAATTTCAACCGATTGTAGTTCCATGATCCAGTATCATCACATAGCCTATACCATGTCAACGCCTTATCCCTCAAAGATAAGGGAAAGACCTTCTTCTTGACCTCATCCTCGGGCAAACCTGCAAGCTTAAATAAACCACAAACTTCATCTATATAGATTAGATGCAAGTCTGGATGTGATGTTCCATCTCCTGCAAAAGGATTAGCCAGTAGTTTCTCAAGCATACCCGAAGGAAATTCATAGCAAATATTTCAGTAGCTGCGGCAGGTTGAGGAGAAACTCCTTGTGCTTCCGTTCGAGGTGAAGATACCCCGAACAAGCCCCTCAAAGGGTTAGTTTCCATAGTGACAAGTGACAATAAATTTCAGCACACTATATAAATGTTTCCTTACCAAAGGCGCTTCAGTCCCCGGCAACGGCGCCAGAAAAGAGTCTTGATGACCCACAAGTATAGGGGATCTATCTAGTCCTTTCAATAAGTAAGAGTGTCGAACCCAACGAGGAGCAGAAGGATCTGACAAGTGGTTTGAGCAAGGTAATATCTACAAGCACTTAAATTATTGGTAACAAGTAGTTGTGTGACAAGATGATTCGTAGAAAGTAGCATGTAACAAAAGTAACAACGGTGCAGCAAAGTGTCCCAATCCCTTTGGTAGCAAGCGACAAGCCTGGCCGAACTCTTATAGGAGGTAAAACGCTCCCGACGACACATGGGAATTTCTGTCAAGCTAGTTTTCATCATGTTCATATGATTCGCTTTCGCTACTTTGATAGTTTGATATGTGGGTGGACCGGCGCTTGGGTACTGCCCTTACTTGGACAAACATCCCACTTATGATTAACCCCTCTTGCAAGCATCCACAACTACGAAAGAAGAATTAAGACAAAGTCTAACCATAGCATTAAACTGGTGGATCCAAATCAGCCCCTTACGAAGCAACGCATAAACTAGGGTTTAAGCTTCTGTCACTCTAGCAACACATCATCTACTTACTACTTCCTAATGCCTTCTTCTAGGCTCAGATAATGGTGAAGTGTTATGTAGTCGACGTTCACATAACACCACTAGAGGAAAAACAACATACAACACATCAAAATATCGAACGAATACCAAATTCACATGACTACTTATAGCATGACTTATCCCATGTCCTCAGGAACAAAAGTAACTACTCACAAAGCATAATCATATTCATGACTAGAGAGGTAATGAGTAGCATCAAAGATCTGAACATATAATCTTCCACCAAGTAATCCAACTAGCATCAACTACAAAGATTAATAAACACTACTAGCAACCTTACAAGTACCAGTCGGAGTCGCGAGACGGAGATTGGTTACAAGAGATGAACTAGGGTTTGGATATGAGATGGTGCTGATGAAGATGTTGATGGTGATGAGTCCCCTCCGACGAGAGGAGTGTTGGTAATGACGATGGCGACGATTTCCCCCTCCGGGATGGAAGTTTCCCCGGCAGGATCGTCCTATGATACGTCTCCAACGTATCTATAATTTTCGATGGTTTCATGCTATTATCTTGTCAAACTTTGAATGTTTTGTATGCCTTTTATATATTTTTTGGGACTAACCTCTTAACTCAGTTTTGGGACTACCCTATTAACTCAGTGCCATTTCCTATTTTTTTCATGTTTTTGACCCTTTTCAGAGGAGGATTTTAAATGGAGTCCAAACGGAATAAAACTTCCAAAAAGATTTTTTCTGAAATAGAAGAAGATCGGGAGACTTGAGAACCAAGGCAGGTGGTCACGAGGGTCCCCACAAGCCCTCATGGCATGCCCAGGGGGCCCCGCGCCTCCCAGGATTGTGGGCTCCCTGAGCCTCCTCTGCCCTAGCTCCTTCGCCTATATATTCCCTAAAATCCCAACAAAAACCAACAGAGTCACGAAAATACTTTTCCGCCGCCGCAAGCTTCTGTCTCTGCAAGATCCCATCTGGGCACATTCTGGTGCCCTGCCGGAGGGGGGATTCGGATATGGAGGGCTTCTTCATGAACACCATGACCTCTCCGATGATGTATGAATAGTTCACCATAGACCTATGGATCCACAGCTAGTAGCTAGATGGCTTCTCCTCTCTCTTGGATCTTCTATACAAAGTTCTCCATGATCTTCATGGAGATCTACCGATGTAATCTTATTTTGCAGTGTGTTTGTCGAGATCCGATGAATTGTGGATTTATGATCATATCATCTATGAATCTTATTTGTGTTTCTTCTGATCTCTTATATGCATGATTTCATATCCTTGTAATTCTCTTCGAGTTGTGGGTTTTGTTTGGCCAACTTGATCTATGATTCTTGCAATCGGAGAAGTTCTTGGTTTTGGGTTCATACCGTGCGGTGACCTCACCCAGTGACCGAAGGGGTAGCGAGGTACACATCGTGTTGTTGCCATCAAGGGTAAAAATATGGGGTTTTCATCATTGGTTTGAGTTTATCCCTCTACATCATGTCATCTTGCTTAAGGCGTTACTCTGTTCCTCATGAACTCAATACACTAGATGCATGCTGGATAGCGGTCGATGTGTGGAGTAATAGTAGTAGATGAAGAAAGTATCGGTCTACTTGTCTCGGACGTGTTGCCTATATGTATGATCATTGCCTTAGATATCGTCATGACTTTGCGCGGTTCTATCATTTGCTCGACAGTAATTTGTTCACCCACCGTAATATTTGCTATTTTGAGAGAAGCCTCTAGTGAACACTATGGCCCTCGGGTCTACTTCACATCATATTTTCAGCCTTACACTTTTACTTCGTTGCACTTTCCGCCTTCAGATCTCACTTTGCAATCAGTCTTGAAGCGATTGACAACCCCTTTATAGCATTGGGTGCAAGCTCTTTTGTGTGTGCGCAGGTACTCTGGACTTGACGCGATTCTCCTACTGGATTGATACCTTGGTTCTCAAACTGAGGGAAATACCTACTGCTCATGTGCTGCATCACCCTTTCCTCTTCGAGGGACAAACCAGCGCAAGCCAAGTCTCCGTCAACGTGCCAATTTCTGGCGCTGTTGTCTGTTGCCATATCATCATGCCAGAGCTCTAGATTGGTTCTGCTCAAGTTCCACCTCGTGGCGGTGGCGAATCCTCCGAAAAGCCTCCTCCTGATTTTTTCTGGAATGAAACCCTTCTTGTAGCAAAAGAGGGGCCCAGAGGGCCAAGTGAGAGCCCACAAGCCCCCTAGGCGCGGCCAGGGGGGAGGTCGCGCCTAGCAGGCTTGTGGCTTCCTGCTGGCGCCCCTCTGGTACTTGTTCGGCCCAGTATTTTTTATAAATCCAAAAAAATCCTCGTTGATTTTCATGGCTTTTGGAGTTGCGCAGAATAGGTATCTCAAACTTGCTCCTTTTTCAGGCCAGAATTCCAGCTGCCGGCATTCTCCCTCTTCATGTAAACCTTGCAAAATCAGAGAGAAAGGCATAAGTATTGTACCGTGAAGTGTAATAACAGCCCAAAAAGCGATAAATATCAACATGAAAGCATGATGCAAAATGGACGTATCATCCATCACATCATTCTCTTAATGATGTGATCCCGTTATCAAGTGACAACACTTTTCTATGGCTAGGAAACATTAACCATCTTTGATGAACGAGCTAGTCAACTAGAGGCTTACTAAGGATACTGTTTTGTCTATGTATCCACATATGTATTTGTGTTTCCATTCAATACAATTCTAGCATGGATAATAAATGTTTATCTTTAAATAGGAAATATAATAATAACTATTTTATTATTGCCTCTAGGGTATATTTCCAACAATTATTAGACATTGTATACTTGAGCATAAACACGAACATATCTTTTGGAAGTGTCACTCTGAGGCTTATGGAGGACACCATGCGGGAGATAGAACTGCACACAAGGTATTACAATTTGGATTTTATTGGCCTACTCTTTTCAAAGATGCTCGTAAGTTTGTCCCCTCTTGTGATGAATGTCAAAGAATTGGTAATATTAGTAGACGTCAAGAAATGCCTATGAATTATTCACTTGTTATTGAACCATTTGATATTTGGGGATTTGATTATATGGGACCTTCTTCTTCCTCTAATGGATATACACATCTTTTGGTTGATGTGGATTATGCCACTAAGTGGTTACAAGCTATTCCAACTAGTAGTGATCATCATAACACCTCTATTAAAATGCTGAAGGAAGTTATTTTCCCACATTTTGGAGTCCCTAGATACTTAATGACTGATGGTGGTTCACATTTTATTCATGGTGCTTTTCGTAAGTTTCTTGCTAGATATGATGTTAACTATAGAATTGCATCCCCCTATCATCCTCAATATAGTGGTCAAGTACAATTAACCAATAGAGAAATAAAATTAATATTGCAAAAGACTCTGAATAGGTCCCAAAAGAATTGGTGTGAGAAATTAGATGATGCATCATGGGCCTACATAACAACTTATAAAAATCCTACGGGTATGTCTCCTTATAAAATGGTTTATGGAAAAGCATGTCATTTACCTCTTGACTTGGAACATAAAGCTTATTAGGAAATTAAATAATTCAACAATGATTTCAACCCAAGTGCCCACTAGACACAAGGGCGTGGGAGCCCCCCTGGCGCGGCCTGGTGGGTAATGGGCCCCTCGGGCACCTTCCTCGCTCCGTTTTCTTATAGGACAAATATTTCCTTTTATAAAAAATCTTTATATATATCTCTCGATGATTTGACCCTAGTACCACAGAAAAATTCTCTTCTCTTGTTTCGTGCTATTTTTTCTGTCAGAACTATCAAGCCGGGCATTATATCTTCTCCCTCCTCCAATCGCATAGAAGAGGATGCTTGGGTAATGAAGATGGAACTGAAGAAGGAGGAACCAGTAGAAGCCACCAAGGATAACAAGGGAAATTAAGTCAAGGGGGATCAAGCTAGAGAAGAAGGGAAGGCCATGCCGACAAAGGAAGAGGTGGAAGAAGATTACCTCCAACCCTACTATGAGCATCTTACCCCTACTCAAATCGAAGCCTTTAGAGCCGTCAAAATTGTTCGTGTTCAGAATAAATATCTTACTCATGAAAATATTTTGTTAAAGGACCAAATCATTGGCATCTGGAGCATTATTCAACAACTGGAGAACCTCTTGAGGCTACATTATGATGCTACTTCCTCATCTACTCTACCTCCACCTTCATATTCATCACCAAAGAAGGGGACTTGAGTACATGGGTATGGGCACTCCCATTGTCTTGTGCCAAGCTTGGGGGAGGTGCCCCGATATCGTGTCACGCCCACTCTTATTATCTTAATCCATCTTAGTTCGGTATTTACTTATTTCGTGATTCAGTGAAATAAAAGTTTAGTTCGATCAATCTTTTTGAGTGCTAGTTTTGTGATCTATCTTTCTATCTATGTAATTGAGTGAGAGTTACAGAATAAAGTTTAGTTTGAGCTTTGGCTTCTTTACTTTCTTGCTGCAATCAAAATATAGGAAAATAATGAAAAAGATCATACGCTAATCTTATAGTAAGTAGTGACATCACATAAGTAAAAGTGCAAGTGGTAAATTTCTTGAATGTTGACAAACATATCATTGGTCGGTTATGCAACACATGAAAGAATTAATAAGGGAAGAGAAGATTTACATGAAAATACACTATCCTTGACGTATTTTATGATTGTGAGCCCCCATTAATTATAATATGTCAAAATTGTTGACGTTGGACAAGGAACACAACATAATGATTTATGTTTGTTCACATTCACATAGAAGTTATATTATTATAGATCCTCTAACATGTGGTGCTTGCCCAATATCTTTGCTAGCCAAAACTCCACACTAAGTAGAGATACTCCTTGTGCATCCAAAACCTTCAACCCAAATCCATGTTTTAAGAGTCCACCAACCTACCTATGGATTGAGTAAGATCCTTCTAGTAACTTTTCATCGGTGTAGAAGGAAATAAAAATTGCTTCTAAATGTGTTCGATAATTTACTGTAAGGGAAATTAAGCGTTGCACAAACTTGTGATGGAAATAATAAAAGTGATAAACCGCATAATAAAGGCTTCCATCATAAAGGTCAATATAACGAACGTTCCTTTGCATTAAGGGATTTGGCATGCAACCAAAAAGCACATGAAAACCTCTGCTTCCCTCTGCGAAGGGCCTATTTTTTACTTTTATGTATTTACTTTTATGCAAGAGTCAAAGTATTCTTCTCTACTCCTCTTTATCTTCTCTTTGGAAAGCATCATGTGGTGGGGAAAGATCTAGCTATATATATCCAGTTGAATGTGGGTGGTCATGAGTTATTATTGTTGACATCACACTTGAGGTGAATACGTTGGGAGGCGACACTTTAAGCCCCTATTTTTCTATGTGTCCGGTTGAAACCTTTTCCTCATATGTAGGCGGTGAGTGTTAGCAATCATAGAAGACTAAATGATGGTTGAGTATGTAGACTTTCTTACCCTTCCTGTAAATGTGATGAATTGTGTTGCAAAGTTGACTGAAAACATAGTTTATTAGTTTTCAATAACTTCGATGTTGTGACGAATTGTTGCTTGTTTATAAGAAGTCTTTATGATGAAAGTTATATTATGAAAATGTTGTGATGAAGCATTTTATGAAGTTTATTTTATGTTATAATAATGAGCATGATGCTACTAGGTTTGTATTTTTTTTTATTATCGACACCTCTCTCTCAAAGCACGTGGTCATGATTTTCGTTATCGGCTTTCGCTTGAGGACAAGTGAGGTATAAGCTTGGTGGAGTTGATACGTCCATTTCACATCATGATTCGTTACTATAATTTATAGTGTTTTTAGGAATATTTCCACTTTATGGAGAAATTCTAATGCCTTTTATCTCATAATATGCACGGTTACACCAAGTGGGAGAATGTTGGCAGATGGAATTCTGCACATGAAAAAGCTACATTAGAGATACCTATTCTGCACATCTCCAAGTGGGTGAAACTTTACGAGATATTTTTATGGAATAAATAAGAAATATTGGAGGAAAGAAGTATGAGAAGGGGGCTGCGAGGTGTCCACTAGGCATGAGGGCGCGCAAGCCCCCCCTCGTGCGGCCTTGTGGGTAGTGGGCCACCCAACCCACTTCTGGTAACCATCCTCTGGTATATACTCTCTTTTGACATGGAAAAAAAATCAAGGGAGGACTTTTAGGATGAAGCGCCGCCGACTCGAGGCGGAGCCTGGGCAGGAGCACTTTTGCCCTCCGGCAGAGCGATTCCGCGAGAGGAATTTCCCTCCCGGAGGGGGAAATCGAGGCCATCATCATCACCAACAACCCTCTTATCTTGGGGATGCCAATCTTCATCAACATATTCAACAGCACCATCTCCTCTCAAAACCCTAGTTCATCTCTTATGCTCAATGTTGTACCGGAACCTCAGATTGACACCTCGGGGTGACTAGTAGTGTTGATTATATATTGTAGTTGATGCTTTATGGTTTAATTGGTGGAAGATCATATGTTCAGATCCAATATGCTATTTAATACCTCTTTGATCAAGAGTATGTTTATCACCTACACATGCTAGACAACATATTTGGGAGCGGAAAGTAAATGCATTGCACATCTAGTAAGGAGTAGAGTTTAGGTGATCAAATGCAAAGAGGATGACACGCGATTTTTGGCATGGTTCCAATAGGTGGTGCTATCGTATGTCCATGTTAGTGGAGACTTCAACCCACGCAGGGTAACGACTGTGAGAGTCCACGGAGGGCTCCACCGAAAAGGGGTTCATTAAGAAGCGGTCGTTTCTATTCCACCACGGCTTCCGACCACGAAGGACTAGCCTCACTCGCGGTAGATCTTCACGAAGTAGTTGATCTCCTCGCCCTTACAAACATCTTGGTTCAACTCCACAACACGAAGTAGGAGGCTCCCAAGCAACACCTAACCAATCTAGGAGCCACCACCCTCCAAAAGGTAATAGATGAGGTAGAACATATAATCACAAAGTAGGTAAAAGTGTTAGTCCAAGAGACAATGTATGTTGTCATGAATTATAAAAACCACCAAGGGAGCATAGGTGCTTACAATATCCCCTTTTTGGTAATTGATGACAACATACAATCAAAGCTTCAAATAAAAATAGTCATTAGAATATGACAGCTTTGAAAGATATATGACTTGTACAAGCTTCCCCTAAATGTGCGCAATCCCTTTTTAAAGGATAGTTGCTTTGTACTGCGTGGGCACATACAAGGTAGAAGAGACAAGAAAAGTCATATAAATCTTGGATATATGCATCAAACAAATATGAATGAATAATTTCCATGTTCAAGACTCACTCTTGCAAACAATATGTGCAAGAGACAAGAGATCATCCTGAACAGGGATATGATGCATATACATACCTTGAGGTGCTTGAGCATCTTAGTTGTAGGAATACACTTGAGAAAACAATTGTTAAATAACACAAGGGTATACTACTGTAAACATGCAAAGAGCTTCAAAAGCACCAAGAAATGGAGAACATATGAGAAAATATGATTTGATGATAGATATGTCTCCAAGAGTATTTAGAACTTTCTCCCCTTAATAATGAATATGTAATTACCTCCCCCCTGAATCATAGCATGTAGATATTGGGAGTAGGTGGCGTGAGACAACTTCTATCCAGAAAATATCACTAGTAAGTAGCAATACCAAATGTACCAATTTGTAACTATATTTCCTCCTTAATGGTGTTGCTCCCCCTGAGTGTGTAAGGTTTTATATATGTTCCCTCTTGGAAGATCTTCTCTTGGATAGACCTTCCTTTAGGAACCTATATCTCCCCTCTTGATATCTCTCCCTTCATGTAAATATTTCTCCCCTTTCTATGAGCTTATTTGAAGCTTTGATATTTCTCCCCCATTGGCCTGAATTGCCAAAAAGGTCAGAGAGGCGGGCTCATTGAGAGTAAGGGATCCTGGTTTCATCTCTTTCTAATAAGGGTTCCTTGAAATATTTCTCTCCCTTAGATATGGATATGATTTCATGGATTCATCTCCCCCTTAGGTATAGGTAAGAATTCATTGAATGGTCTGCCCCTTTAATATGGATAAGAGTTCCTAGAAAGATCTCCTCCAGTTTGTTAGGGATCTCAGATGTTTCTCCCTCTTAAATTGTGGGATCACTAAATTCTTCTCTCTCTTTTTGAAGATTTCTCCTCCTTCGGGAAGTATGGAAAAAATGATACCCTCCTTTGAAAATGTGATAGGTGATAACCCACAAGTATAGGGGATCGTAACAGTTTTCGAGGGTAGAGTATTCAACCCAAATTTATTGATTCGACTCAAGGGGAAGCGAAAGAATATTCTCAAGTATTGGCAGCTGAGTTGTCAATTCAACCACACCTGAAAGATTTAGTGCATACAGCAAAGTATCAGTAGCAAAGTAGGGTGATAGCAGCAATAGCAACAGTAACCAGTAGTAGCACAGTAACAGTAGCAGCAGCAAAGTAACGTAGCAAGGACCAGTAGTAAAAGACTCGTAGGCATTGGATCGGTGATGGATGATTATGCCGGATGTGATTCATCATGTAACAGCTATAACACGGAGAGATAAGTAACTAGCTCCCGTTCGTCAATCTAATGTAGGCATGTATTCCGTATGTAGTCATACGTGCTTAGGGAAAAGAACTTGCATGACATCTATTGTCCATCCCTCCCGTGGAAGCGGGGTCCTAATGGAAACTACTGGATATTAAGGTTCTCCTTTTAATAAAGAACCAGACCAACACATTAACACTTGGTGAATACATGAACTCGTCATACTATGGTCATCTCCGGGAGTGGTTCCGGCTATTGTCACTCCGGGGTTGTCGGGTCATAACACATAGTAGGTGACTACAACTTGCAAGATAGGATCTAAAACACACATATATTGGCGACAACATAATAGGTTCATATCTGAAATCATGGCACTCGGGCCCTAGTGACAAGCATTAAGCATGGAAAAGTAGTAGCAACATCAATCTCCGAACATAGTTGATACTAGGGATCAATCCCCGTCAAAACTAACTCGATTACATGATAGATCTCATCCAACTCATCACCGTCCAGCAAACCAACGATGAGATTACTCACGAACGGTGAAGAGCATCATGGAGTTGGTGATGAAGGAAGGTTGATGATGACAATGGCAACGATCTCCCCTCTCCGGATCCCAAAACGGACTCCAGATCTGCCCTCCAGATGAAGAACAGGAGGTGGCGGCGCCTCCGTATCGTAAAACGCGATGAACTCTTCTCCTTGATTTTTTGCCAGGCAAGGCGGACTAAATAGAGGTGTGTTTGGAGGCGGTGGAGCAATGTGGGCCCCACAAGCCTGGTAGGCGTGGCCAGGGGGGTGGTCGCACCTCCTGGGCTTGTGGCCCAGTGGCTCACCTCCTCCGGTGGATCTTTGCGCACGTACATTAATTCCCGAAAAATTCTCCGTAAATTTTTAGGTCATTCCGAGAACTTTTATTTCTGCACAAAAACAACACCACGGCAATTCTGCTGAAAACAACGTTAGTCCGGATTAGTTCCTTTCAAATCATGCAAATTAGATTCTAAAACAAGGGCAAAAGAGTTCGGAAAAGTAGATACGACGGAGGCGTATCAACTCCCCCAAGCTTCAAGCCTTGCTTGTCCTCAAGCAATTCAGTTGACAAAATGAAAGAGACAAAAGAAAAACTTTGACGAACGCTGTTTGATCTTATTGTTGCAATTATGTCTAACTCATATCCAGAGTTTCAGCAAGATCACAAGGAAACCACATAAGCAAATGACATCTAGGTCTGACGGTAAACTCATATCAATGGCATAATCAACTAGCGAGCAAATAACAATAAGTCTCGAGCGTCAACACTTCAATCAAAACAATCATGAAGCAGTACGAATAGATGGTACCTCGCTAGCTCTTTCTGAGACCGCAAAACATAAATGCAGAGAACCTTCAAAGACCAAGGGCTGACTAAACATTGTAATTCATGGCAAAGAAAATCCAGTCACAGTCATACTCAACATAGTTAAAAGCAAAGCATAAAAATGACAGAGGTGCTCTCTAATTGGTGCTTTTGTAAGAGGAGGATGACTCAACAGGAACATAAATAGACAGGCCCTTCGCAGAGGGAAGCATTGATTTGTAGAGGTGCCAGAGCTCAAGCTTTGAAAACAGAGAATAATTTTGGGTGGCATGCTTTCATTGTCAACGCAATGACTAAGAGTTCTCAACATCTTCCACGCTACACATGCTATAGGCGGTTCCCAAACAAAAAAAGTAAATGTTTGACTCCGCCACCACCAATCAATCACACTCCACGACTAGCAGAATCGTCGGGTACCGTCCATACCAACATGAATCCAGGGGTGTTTTATTTGCAATTATCTTTTCGATTTGAGCATGGAACTGGAAATTCCAATTACTGGCCCCTTTCTCGTGAATGATAGTGAATAAACACATATAGAGTATAACATGCCTAGCATGGAAGATACTAATAGCCCCCTATCACCACATGAGCAGTCCGGGCATGCAAAATAGATTATTTCTTGAAGGTTTAGAGAGTGGCACATGCAAAATTACTTGGAACGGCAGGTAGATACCGCACATAGGTAGGTATGGCGGACTCATATGGAACAACTTTTGGTTTATGGAAGTGGATGCACAAGAAGTATTCCCGCTTAGTACAAGTGAAGGCTAGCAAAAGAATGGGAAGCGACCAACTAGAGAGCGACAACAGTCATCAAAATGCATTGAGATTAACTAACATTGAATGGAAGCACGAGTAGGACATAAATCACCATGAACATAAACATCATAGAGGCTATGTTGATTTTGTTTCAACTACATGCGTGAACATGCGTCAAGTCAGGCCACTTGAATCATTCAAAGGAGGATACCATCCTATCATACTACATCACCGTGATCTCAACATTCATGTTGGCATCCAAGGCAAACCTTGTAAGCTCCTAGCTAAGTAAGGATGGCATCAGCAACTATGATCTCTAAGTTGTCATTGCAAACATGTTTCTCTCACAACAAAGCTGAACTAGGAACAATGAGGTAGTCATATTTACAAAAACAAAATAGATCGAGTTCATACCAGCTTTTCCAGGCTCAATCACTTCATCATATATCGTCATTATTGCCTTTCACTTGCACGACTGAACGATGTGAACAATAATAAGAGTGCTCGTGCATTGGACTAAAGCTGGAATCTGCACACAAACACAAAGGAGAAGACAAAGTAATATGGCTCTTTAACAGCTAAACAAGTATGCATGCGAGAGCCACTAAACATTGTAACCATTATCTTCTACCTTGACCCAAAGAAAAAGAAAACTATTTACATAGGAAATCTCCCAACAAGCAAACAAAGAAAAATAAAATCTTTTTAGGTTTCCTCAAACTAGACAGACACACGAAAAGAAAACGAGAAAAGAAAATAAACTAGCATGGATGATACAGTGGCAAAGTGTGAACACCGACGAACAAAGTGAAAGCATAAGCAAGAATGTAAAGTCGGTGAGAAAAACGTACTCCCCCAAGCTTAGGCTTTTGGCTTAAGTTGGTCTACTCCCAAGGAGGGAAATAACCAGCTCTAGGGTACTCCGGAGTGGACTGACGATGCCACTGTTGTGTGAGCTCCTCTGGCTCCCACTGATAAACTGGCGTCTGGTACTCGACTGGTGGCTCGGGCACGGGCACCTGTGGTCGGGCCAAGCCCCAATATGCGTAGAAGTCCAAGGGCATAATAATGTACCTGCCTGCATGAAGATTGAACAAAGAAGGAGCAGGCAAAGTAATAGTCTCACGAGTACCCTGACTAAATACGAGGTTATAAATCATGGTTCTATTTATATCTCTATCAAGAAAGTCATGGAGAACCATGCTATCGTAATCTAGATATCTCTCAGGAAGAAGAATTTCTTCTTCCTCGTCCAGTCTAATTGGTATCTCGAACTGTCTAGCAAGACGGGTAGCATAAATACCTCCATAGACAACACCTTTAGAACGGTTCATGTTCAACCATTGAGCTACTATAGTGCCCAAGCTATAAGTTTTGTCATTATAAAGGGCTTCGCGCAAGATCGCAAGATCTCGGGAGCTAAGGGACCCATCTTTTCCACGGCCAATCAAACATTTTCCCACAAATAGTTAGAGTATCGAAGCACGGGAAAATGAATGCTAGCAGCTCTAGCACAAGACACTCCTCTCTCCTCTCCTACAACAATTGTATCAATGAAAGCTTCCAAGCCCCGTGGACGAGGGTCATGAATATCCCCAACGTAAGGTAATTTGCAAACATTGCAAAAATCCTGGAGTGACATGCGCTGGGGGATATCATAAAGTTTAAACTCAACCATAGGAGGATTCTTCCTCATATAGAAGTTAAAGCTTTGTACGAAGATATTAGTGAGGAGTAGGTATCGTGGACACTTATCTTCAACGAAGGCGGTAAGGCATACGTTCTCCACCCAGTGATAAAAGTTCTCATAAAGTCCAGTCTCGTGAAGAACACATCGCTTGGCCATTCGCACGCTCAAACTTCGGCAACTCGAGGGACCGGATAATTGGGCTTCTTCTCACTCCCATCATCCTTGGGGTCACGGCTTGAAGAGCCTCTAAGAACCTCCTCATCTTTTCCCTTCTCTATCTCTGAAATTTTCTGAAATTTTTAGTGACTCTAAAGAAAAGTGAACAAGGCTCAACCAAACTTATAGAAATTACTCCCACAAGTGCCTATTGGCCATATTACGCATCAAAACTACTTGGGACCAGCTAAAATTAGCATGCAAAGCTCAAGAACAGGGTCACCAAGGCAGCAAAATATATGCGAAGTATAAGGCACTAGAGCAAAAACTAATTGGACCAATGGAGGAGTCACTTACCAAGGAGTAATTTCCCAAAAACAGTTCGGAGAATGGTGCTTTGAGCAAAGAGATCGAAAATCCCAACAAGAGGAGCAAGAACACGGGTTTGAGCTGTGAAACTATTTTTCTGGAGGTAGGAGAAGTGGATGAGAGCTAGAATGAGTGGAGGGGGTGCACGTGGGCCCCACAAGCCAGGTAGGCGTGGCCAGGTGGGGTGCCCGCGCCTCCAGGGCTTATGGCCCACTGGTGAAGCCCCCAGACTAGCTCTTCGTCTCAGTATTTTTCAAAAAATCCAAAAAATCATACTTGATTTTCAGGACGTTCGGAGAACTTCTATTTTCGGGGATCTTTTCTACCGGACGCTAAAACAGAAAACAGGAAAAACTAAGCTAAATCTATCATTTTTCTGTTGGAATTAAGCCCTAGAGGCAATAATAAATATAGTTATTATTATAATTCCTGTATCAAGATAATCGTTTATTATCCATGCTATAATTGTATTGAATGAAGACTTATATACATGTGTGGATACATAGACAAAACACTGTCCCTAGCAAGCCTCTAGTTGGCTAGTCAGTTGATCAAAGATAGTGAGGGTCTTCTGATTATATACAAGGTGTTGTAGTTTGATAACTGGATCACGTCATTAGGAGAGTCACGTGATGGACTAGACCCAAACTGATAGACGTAGCATGTTGATCGTGTAATTTTGTTGCTACTGTTTTCTGCGTGTCAAGTATTTGTTCCTATGACCATGAGATCATATAACTCACTGACACCGGAGGAGTGCTTTATGTGTATCGAATGTCGCAATGTAACTAGGTGACTATAAAGATGCTCTACAGGTATCTCCGAAGGTGTTCGTTGAGTTAGTATGAATCAAGACTGGGATTTGTCACTCCGTGTGACGGAGAGGTATCTCGTAGCCCACTCGGTAATACAACATCACACACAAGCCTTGCAAGCATGTGACTTAGTGTAAGTTGCGGGATCTTGTATTACGGAACGAGTAAAGAGACTTGCCGGTAAACGAGATTGAAATAGGTATGCGAATACTGACGATCAAATCTCGGGCAAGTAACATACCGAAGGACAAAGGGAATGACATACGGGATTATATGAATCCTTGGCACTGAGGTTCAAAAGATAAGATCTTCGTAGAATATGTGGGATCCAATATGGGCATCCAGGTCCCGCTATTGGATATTGACCGAGGAGTCACTCGGGTCATGTCTGCATAGTTCTCAAACCCGCAGGGTCTGCACACTTAAGGTTCGACGTTGTTTTATGCGTATTTGAGTTATATGGTTGGTTGCCGAATGTTGTTCGGAGTCCCGGATGAGATCACGGACGTCACGAGGGTTTCCGGAATGGTCCGGAAACGAAGATTGATATATAGGATGACCTCATTTGATTGTCGGAAGGTTTTCGGAGTTACCGGGAATGTGCCGGGAATGACGAATGGGTTCCGGGTGTTCACCGGGGGGGGGGGGGGGCAACCCACCCCGGGGAAGCCCATAGGCCTTGGGGGTGGCGCACCAGCCCTTGGTGGGCTGGTGGGACAGCCCAAGAAGGCTCTATGCGCCAAAGGATAAGAAATCAAAGAGAAAGAAAAAAAAATGGGAGGTGAGAAAGGAGAGAAGGACTCCACCTTCCAATCCAAGTTGGATTCGGTTTGGAAGGGGAGGACTTCCCCCCTTGGCTCGGCCGACCCCCTTGGGGCCCCTTGAGCCTCAAGGCAAGGACCCTCCCCTCACACCTACATATACAGAGGTATTAGGGCTGATTTGAGACAACTTTTGCCACGGCAGCCCGACCACATACCTCCACGGTTTTTCCTCTGGATCGCGTTTCTGCGGAGCTCGGGCGGAGCCCTGCCGAGATCAGATCACCACCAACCTATGGAGCGCCGTCACACTGCCGGAGAACTCATCTACCTCTCCGTCTCTGTTGCTGGATCAAGAAGGCCGAGATCATCGTCGAGCTGTACGTGAGCTGAACGCGGAGGTGCTGTCCGTTCGGCACTAGATCGTGGGACTGATCGCGGGATGGTTCGCGTGGCGGATCGAGGGACGTGAGGATGTTCCACTACATCAACCGCGTTCACTAACGCTTCTGCTGTGCGATCTACAAGGGTACGTAGATCGTAAATCCCCTCTCGTAGATGGACATCACCATGATAGGTCTTCGTGCGCGTAGGAAATTTTTTGTTTCCCATGCAACGTTCCCCAACAGTGGCATCATGAGCTAGGTTCATGCGTAGATGTCTTCTCGAGTAGAACACAAAAGTTTTTGTGGGCAGTGATGTGCGTTTTGCTGCCCTCCTTAGTCTTTTCTTGATTCCGCGGTATTGTTGGATTGAAGCGGCTTGGACCGACATTACTCGTACGCTTACGAGAGACTGGTTTCATCGCTACGAGTAACCCCGTTGCTCAAAGATGACTGGCAAGGGTCGGTTTCTCCAACTTTAGTTGAATCGGATTTGACCGAGGAGGTCCTTGTATAAGGTTAAATAGCAATTCATATATCTCCGTTGTGGTGTTTGCATAAGTAAGATGCGATCCTACTAGATACCCATGGTCACCACGTAAAACATGCAACAACAAAATTAGAGGACGTCTAACTTGTTTTTGCAGGGTATGCTTGTGATGTGATATGGCCAACGATGTGATGTGATATATTGGATGTATGAGATGATCATGTTGCAATAGATAATATCGACTTCCACGTCGATGGTACGGCAACCGGCAGGAGCCATAGGGTTGTCTTTAAACTAACGTTTGTGCTTGCAGATGCGTTTACTATTTTGCTAGGATGTAGCTTTAGTAGTAATAGCATGAGTAGCACGACAACCCCGATGGAGACACGTTGATGGAGATCATGGTGTGGCGCCGGTGACAAGAAGATCGTGCCGGTGCTTTGGTGATGGAGATCAAGGAGCACGTGATGATGGCCATATCATGTCACTTATGAATTAAATGTGATGTTAATCCTATTATGCACCTTATTTTGCTTAGAACGACGGTAGCATTATGAGGTGATATCTCACTAAAATTTCAAGACGAAATTGTGTTCTCCCCCACTGTGCACCGTTGCTACAGTTCGTCGTTTCGAGACACCACGTGATGATCGGGTGTGATAGACTCAACGTTCACATACAACGGGTGCAAAACAGTTGCACACGCGGAACACTCGGGTTAAGCTTGACGAGCCTAGCATGTGCAGACATGGCCTCGGAACACATGAGACCGAAAGGTCCATCATGAATCATATAGATGATATGATTAGCATAGGGATGCTTAGCACTGAAACTATACTCAACTCACGTGATGATCGGACTTGAGCTAGTGTAAGTGGGTCATGAACCACTCACATGACTAAAGAGATGTACTTTTTGAGTGGGAGTTTAGCAAGTAATTTGATTAAGTTAAACTCTAATTATCTTGAACATAGCCTAAGTCCACTTTGAATATATTTGTGTTGTAGATCATGGCTCACGTGATAGTCACCCTGAATTTTAATACGTTCCTAGAGAAAGCTAAGTTGAAAGATGATGGAAGCAACTTTGTAGACTGGGCTCGTAATCTTAAGTTAATCCTACAAGCTGGGAAAAAGTATTATGTCCTTAATGCTGCGCTAGGAGATGAACCACCCGCTACGGCTGACCAGGATGTTAAGAACGCTTGATTAACACGTAAGGAGGACTACTCAGTAGTTCAATGTGCAGTCTTGTATGGCTTAGAACCGGGACTTCAACGTCGCTTTGAGCGTCATGGAGCATATGAGATGTTCCAGGAGTTGAAGTTCATCTTTCACAAGAACGCCCGGATCGAGAGGTATGAGACCTCCAATAAATTCTATGCTTGCAAGATGGAGGAGAATTCGTCTGTCAGTGAACATGTGCTCAAAATGTCTGGGTACTCAAACCGTGTAGCTGAGCTGGGGATTGAACTCCCGCAAGAGGCTATCACTGACAGAATCCTTCATTCGCTGCCACCAAGCTATAAGGGCTTTGTGTTGAACTACAACATGCAAGGGATGAACAAGTCACCCAGCGAGTTGTTTGCGATGCTGAAAGTCGCAGAGTCTGAACTCCGTAAAGAGCATCAAGTGTTGATGGTGAATAAGACCACTAGTTTCAAGAGAAACGGCAAAGGCAAGAAGGGTAATTCAAAGAAGAGCGGCAAGCCTATTGCCAATTCGACGAAGAAACCCAAAGCTGGACCTAAGCCTGAAACAGAGTGCTACTATTGCGAGGGTATGGGTCACTGGAAGCGCAACTGCCCCAAGTATCTGACTGATAAGAAGGCGGCCAAAGAAAAATCAGGTATATTTGATATACATGTTATTGATGTGTACTTAACCGGCTCTCGTAGTAGTGCCTGGGTATTCGATACCAGTTCGGTTGCTCATATTTGCAACTCGAAACAGGAACTGCGGAATAGGCGAAGGCTGGCAAAACATGAAGTGACAATGCGCGTAGGAAATGGTTCCAAGGTTGATGCAATCGCCGTCGGCACAGTTTCACTTTAGTTACCATCAGGATTAGTTTTGAACTTGAATAATTGTTATTTACTGCCTGCGTTCAGCATGAACATTATATCTGGATCTTGTTTATTGCGAGATGGTTACTCTTTTAAGTCAGAGAATAATGGTTGTTCTATTTCTATGAGTAACATCTTTTATGGTCATGCACCCAATGTGAGAGGATTGTTCATATTGAATCTTGATAGTGATACACATATACATAACATTGAGACCAAAAGAGTTAGAGTTAACAATGATAGCGCCATATTTTTGTGGCACTGCCGCTTAGGTCATATTGGTGTAAAGTGCATGAAGAAACTCCATGCCGATGGACTTTTGGAGTCACTTGACTTTGATTCACTTGCCACGTGCGAACCATGCCTCATGGGCAAGATGACTAAAACTCCGTTCTCCGGAACAATGGAGCATGCCAGTGACTTGTTGGAAATCATACATACCGATGTGTGCGGTCCGATGAGCGTAATGGCACGCGGCGGATATCGTCATTTTCGCACCTTCACTGACGATTTGAGTAGATATGGTTATGTCTACTTAATGAAGCACAAGTTTGAAACATTTGAAAAGTTCAAGCAATTTTAGAGTGAAGTTGAAAATCATCGTAACAAGAAGATCAAGTTCCTACGGTCTGATCGTGGGGGTGAATATCTGAGTTTCGAGTTTGGTGCTCACTTAAGACAATGTGGAATTGTTTCACAGTTGACACCACCTGGAACACCACAGCATAATGGTGTGTCCGAACGTCGTAATCGTACTTTATTAGAGATGGTGCGATCTATAATGTCTCTTACCGATTTGCCGTTATCGTTTCGGGCTTATGCAATAGACACGGCTGCATTCACTTTAAATAGGGCACCATCAAAATCCGTTGAGACGACACCATACGAACTGTGGTATGGCAAAAGGCCAAAGTTGTCGTTTCTTAAAGTTTGGGGATGTGATGCTTATGTCAAAAAGCTTCAGCCTGAGAAGCTGGAACCCAAAGCGGAAAAGTGCATCTTCATAGGTTACCCAAAAGAGACAGTTGGGTACACCTTCTATCTCAAATCCGAGGGCAAAGTGTTTGTTGCTAAAAACGGGGATTTTCTCGAGAAGGAGTTTCTCTCGAGAGAATTGAGTGGGAGGAAGATAGAACTTGATGAGGTTGTCGAACCTCTCATCCCTCTAGATGGTGGCGCAGGGCAAGGGGAAACCTCTGTCGTTGCGACGCCGGTTGAGGATGAAGTTAATGATGATGATCATGAAACTCCGATTCAAGTTCCTGTCGAACCACGCAGGTCGACAAGACCACGTGCTGCTCCTGAGTGGTACGGTAATCCCGTTTTTTCAATCATGTTGTTAGACAACAATGAACCTGCAAATTATGAAGAAGCAATGGTGGGCCCAGATTCCAACAAATGGCTGGAGGCCATGAAGTCCGAGATAGGATCCATGTATGAAAACAAAGTGTGGACTTTGGAAGTACTACGTGAGGGCCGCAAGGATATTCAGAACAAATGGATCTTTAAGAAGAAGACGGACGCTGACGGCAATGTGACCGTTTATAAAGCTCGACTTGTGGAAAAGGGTTTTTCACAAGTTCAAGGAGTTGACTACAATGAGACATTCTCACCCGTAGCGATGCTTAAGTCGGTCAGAATCATGTTAGCAATAGCTGCATTTTTCGATTATGAAATCTGGCAGATGGATGTCAAAACGGCGTACCTTAACGGTTTCCTTAAGGAAGAGTTGTATATGATGCAACCCGAAGGTTTTGTCGATCCTAAGAATGCTAACAAGGTGTGCAAGCTCCAGCGATCCATTTATGGACTGGTGCAAGCATCTCGGACTTGGAACAAACGCTTTGATGAGGTGATCAAAGCATTTGGGTTTATACAAGTGGTTGGAGAATCTTGTATTTACAAGAAAGTGAGTGGGCGCTCTGTGGCGTTTCTAATATTATATGTGGATAACATATTGCTGATTGGAAACAACGTAGAGTTTTTGGAGAGCATAAAGGATTACTTGAATAAAAGTTTCTCTATGAAGGACCTAGGAGAAGCTGCTTACATTCTAGGCATTAAGATCTACAGGGATAGATCAAAACGCCTGATAGGACTTTCACAAAGCACATACCTTGATAAAGTTTTGAAGAGCTTCAAAATGGAACAGTCCAAGAAAGGGTTCTTGCCGGTTTTACAAGGTACGAGATTGAGTAAGACTCAGTGCCCAACAACTGATAAAGATAGAGAGCATATGAGCACCGTCCCCTATGCTTCAGCCATAGGATCTATCATGTATGCAATGTTGTGCACTAGACCGGACGTTAGCCTGGCCATAAGTATGGCAGGCAGGTTCCAGATTAATCCAGGAGTGGATCACTGGACGACGGTCAAGAATATCCTGAAGTACCTGAAAAGGACTAAGGAGATGTTTCTCGTGTATGGAGGTGACGAAGAGCTCGCCGTAAAGGGTTACGTCGATGCAAGCTTTGACACAGATCCGAACGACTCTAAGTCGCAGACCGGATACGTATTTATTCTTAATGGGGGTGCGGTAAGCTAGTGCAGTTCCAAGCAAAGCGTCGTAGTAGATTCTACATGTGAAGCGGAGTACATCGCTGCCTCGGAGGCGGCTAAGGAGGGTGTCTGGATAAAGGAGTTCATGACGGATCTTGGAGTGGTGCCAAGCGCACTGAATCCAATAACCTTGTTCTGTGACAACACGGGTGCCATTGCCTTAGCAAAGGAACCACGGTTTCACAAGAAGACCAGACACATCAAGCGATGCTTCGACCTCATCCGCGACTACGTCGAAGGGGAGGACGTAAATATATGCAAAGTGCACACGGATCTGAATGTAGCAGACCCGCTGACTAAACCTCTTCCACGGGCAAAGCATGATCAACACCAGAACTGCATGGGTGTTAGATTTATTACAATGTAATTCGCATGATGATGTGAGGGCTAGATTATTGACTCTAGTGCATGTGGGAGACTGTTGGAATTATGCCCTAGAGGCAATAATAAATATAGTTATTATTATAATTCCTGTATCAAGATAATCGTTTATTATCCATGCTATAATTTTATTGAATGAAGACTTATATACATGTATGGATACATAGACAAAACATATTATATACATGTATGGATACATAGACAAAACACCGTCCCTAGCAAGCCTCTAGTTGGCTAGCCAGTTGATCAAAGATAGTCAGTGTCTTCTGATTATGAACAAGGTGTTGTTGCTTGATAACTGGATCACGTCATTAGGAGAATCACGTGATGGACTAGACCCAAACTAATAGACGTAGCATGTTGATCGTGTCATTTTGTTGCTACTGTTTTCTGCGTGTCAAGTATTTATTCCTATGACCATGAGATCATATAACTCATTGACACCGGAGGAATGCTTTGTGTGTATCAAACGTCGCAACGTAACTGGGTGACTATAAAGATGCTCTATAGGTATCTCGGAAGGTGTTCGTTGAGTTAGTATGGATCAAGAGTGGGATTTGTCACTCCGTGTGACGGACAGGTATCTCGGGGCCCACTCGGTAATACAACATCACACACAAGCCTTGCAAGCATGTGACTTAGTGTAAGTTGCGGGACCTTGTATTACGGAACGAGTAAAGAGACTTGCCGGTAAACGAGATTGAAATAGGTATGCGGATACTGACGATCAAATCTCGGGCAAGTAACATACCGAAGGACAAAGGGAATGACATACGGGATTATATGAATCCTTGGCACTGAGGTTCAAACGATAAGATCTTCGTAGAATATGTGGGATCCAATATGGGCATCCAGGTCCCGCTATTGGATATTGACTGAGGAGTCACTCGGGTCATGTCTGCATAGTTCTCGAACCCGCAGGGTCTGCACACTTAAGGTTCGACATTGTTTTATGCGTATTTGAGTTATCTGGTTGGTTATCGAATGTTGTTTGGAGTCCCGGATGAGATCATAGACGTCACGAGGGTTCTCGGAATGGTCCAGAAAGGAAGATTGATATATAGGATGACCTCATTTGATTGCCGGAAGGTTTTCGGAGTTACCGGGAATGTGCCGGGAATGACGAATGGGTTCCGGGTGTTCACCGGGGGGGCAACCCACCCCGGGGAAGCCCATAGGCCTTGGGGGTGGCACACCAGCCCTTGGTGGGCTGGTGGGACAGCCCAAGAAGGCCCTATGCACCAAAGGATAAGAAATCAAAGAGAAAGAAAAAAAAGGGGAGGTGGGAAAGGAGAGAAGGACTCCACCTTCCAATCCAAGTTAGATTCGGTTTGGAAGGGGAGGACTTCCCCCCTTGGCTCGGCCGACCCCCTTGGGGCTCCTTGAGCCTCAAGGCAAGGCCCGTCCCCTCCCACCTATATATACAGAGGTATTAGGGCTGATTTGAGACAACTTTTGCCACGGCAGCCCGACAACATACCTCCACGGTTTTTCCTCTAGATCGCGTTTCTGCGGAGCTCGGGCGGAGCCCTACCGAGATCAGATCACCACCAACCTCCGGAGCACCGTCACACTGCCAGAGAACTCATCTACCTCTCCGTCTCTCTTGCTAGATCAAGAAGGCTGAGATCATCGTCGAGCTGTACGTGTGCTGAACACGGAGGTGCCGTCCATTCGGCACTAGATCATGGGACGGATCGCGGGACGGTTCGCGGGGCGGATCGAGGGACGTGAGGACATTCCACTACATCAACCGCGTTCACTAATGCTTCTGCTGTGCGATCTAGAAGGGTGCATAGATCGGAAATCCCCTCTCGTAGATGGACATCACCATGATAGGTCTTCGTGCGCGTAGGAAAATTTTTGTTTCCCATGCAACGTTCCCCAACATTTTCTTCTAAGCAACCGAAGGTGAAAGCTTGGAACAGAGGTTTCTGACTCCTTGATTCAATCATCTCATGGTCATCGAAAGAAATCCGTCAATGAGGTTGATCAAGTCTCTTTGACAAACTTTTTCAAATCACAAAAGAGAACGGAGAATTTTCGAATAGTTACTAGGTAACCTCAATGGGGATGTGTATCTCCCCAACAAGCAAATCATACTTCATCTTAACAGGAGGAATAGGGCATTCAAAGCTACCAATAAGAATCGATGAAGTTTTTTCGATAGCATTGATGCAATGTACTCGATATTGTTTCTTCGGAAAGTGCACCGTATGCTCATTACCATTGACATGGAAAGTGACATTGCCTTTGTTGCAATCTATAATAGACCGTGCGGTGTTTAAAAAGGGTCTTCCGAGGATGACCGCCATGGCATCTTCCTCGGGAATATCCAAGATAACAAAGTCTGTTAAGATAGTGACGTTAGCAACCACAACAGGCACATCCTCGCAAATGCCGATAGGGAAAGTAGTTGATTTGTCGGCCATTTGCAGAGAGATTTCAATGGGTGTCAACTTATCCAGTTCAAGACTACGATAAAGAGAGAGAGGCATAACACTAACACCGGCTCCAAGGTCACATAAAGCAGTTCTAACGTAGTTGCCTTTAATGGAGCAAGGTATAGTGGGCACTCCGGGATCACCTAGATTCTTAGGATTTCCACCCTTGAAGGTATAGTTAGCGAGCATGGTGGAAATCTCAACCTCAGGTATCCTCCTCTTATTAGTCACAATATCTTTCTTGTACTTAGCATACGGAGACATTTTGAGCATATCTTGTTGGAATTATGCCCTAGAGGCAATAATAAATATACTTATTATTATAATTCCTGTATCAAGATAATCGTTTATTATCCATGCTATAATTGTATTGAATGAAGACTCATTTACATGTGTGGATACATAGACAAAACACCGTCCCTAGCAAGCCTCTAGTTGGCTAGCTAGTTGATCAAAGATAGTCAGTGTCTTCTGATTATGAACAAGGTGTTGTTGCTTGATAACTGGATCACGTCATTAGGAGAATCACGTGATGGACTAGACCCAAACTAATAGACGTAGCATGTTGATCGTGTCATTTTGTTGCTACTGTTTTCTGCGTGTCAAGTATTTATTCCTATGACCATGAGATCATATAACTCACTGACACCGGAGGAATGCTTTGTGTGTATCAAACGTCGCAACGTAACTGGGTGACTATAAAGATGCTCTATAGGTATCTCCGAAGGTGTTAGTTGAGTTAGTATGGATCAAGACTGGGATTTGTCACTCCGTGTGACGGAGAGGTATCTCGGGGCCCACTCGGTAATACAACATCACACACAAGCCTTGCAAGCAATGTGACTTAGTGTAAGTTGCGGGATCTTGTATTACGGAACGAGTAAAGAGACTTGCCGGTAAACGAGATTGAAATAGGTATGCGGATACTAACGATCGAATCTCAGGCAGGTAACATACCGAAGGACAAAGGGAATGACATACGGGATTACATGAATCCTTGGCACTTAGGTTCAAATGATAAGATCTTTGTAGAATATGTAGGATCCAATATGGGCATCCAGGTCCCGCTATTGGATATTGACCGAGGAGTCTCTCGGGTCATGTCTGCATAGTTCTCGAACCGCTGGTGGGACAGCCCAAAAGGGCCATATGCGCCTAGGAAAGAAAATCAAAGAGAAAAGAAAAAAAAAGAGGAGGTGGGAAGGGAAGGAAGGACTCCCACCCACCAAACCAAGTCCAACTCGGTTTGGGGGGGGAGCCTTCCCCCTTGGACTCGGCCGACCCCCTTGGGGATCCTTGAGCCCCAAGGCAAGGTCCCCTCCCTCCCACCTATATATACGGAGGTTTTAGGGCTGATTTGAGACGACATTCCCGCGGCAGCCCGACCACATACCTCCACGGTTTTTCCTCTAGATCGCGTTTCTGCGGAGCTCGGGCAGAGCCCTGCTGAGACAAGGCCATCACCAACCTCCGGAGCGCCGTCACGCTGCCGGAGAACTCTTCTACCTCTCCGTCTCTCTTGCTGGATCAAGAAGGCCGAGATCATCGTCGAGCTGTACGTGTGCTGAACGCGGGGGTGTCGTCCGTTCGGTACTAGATCGTGGGACTGATCGCGGGATTGTTCGCGGGGCGGATCGAGGGACGTGAGGACGTTCCACTACATCAACCGCGTTCACTAACGCTTCTGCTGTACGGTCTACAAGGGTACGTATATCACTCATCCCCTCTCGTAGATGGATATCACCATGATAGGTCTTCGTGCGCGTAGGAAAATTTTTGTTTCCCATGCGATGTTCCCCAACATATCTGTCAAACGCATTTGCAGAAATACAGGTCTGATCATTTCAACAAATCGCTCAAAATCCTCATCATCCTTTTTCTTGGATGGTTTGGGAGGAAAGGGCATGAGTTTCTGAACCCATGGTTCCCTTTATTTACCATGCTTCCTAGCAGCAAAGTCATTCTTATCGTATCTTCTATTCTTAGGTTGTGGGCTATCAAGATCAGCAGGTTCAATCTCCACATCCTTTTCATTGCTTGGTTGAGCACCATCATGAACATAATTATTGATATCGTCATTAGGCTCATGTTCATCACTAGATTGTGTTTCAGCATCAGAGACAGAGACATCGTTTGGGCTCTCAGGTGTAGCAGCAACAGGGTTGCTAGCATGCAGGTTCCTATCATCTTTCTTCTTCTTTCTAGGATGACTAGGTGCATCAGTGCTAACTCCTTGAGAATCTTGTTCAATTCTCTTACGATGACCCTCAGGATACAAAGGTTCCTGATTCATTCTACCGCCTCTAGTGACGACTCTAACGGAATTGTCATTCAACTCATTGAGCAAGTCATTCTGAGCTTTAAGTACTTGTTCTACTTGAGTAGTAACCATAGAGGTATGTTTACTCAAAAGCTTAAGATCATTGACATTTCTGTCCACACAAGCACTTAAATGACTAAGCATACGAGCATTCTGTTCCAATTGTATCTAACATAATCATTGAAACTCTGTTGTTTGGCAACGAAGTTATCAAGTTCATCCAGGCATAAGCTAGCAGGTTTATCAAAAGGAATATCACTCTCATCAAACCTACGCAGAGAATTTACTTCTACTATGTGTATCGGGTTATCAAGACCATGGATCTCTTTGATAGGTGGTAGATTTTTGACATCTTCAGATTTAGTGCCTTTCTCTCGCATAGATTTCTTAGCTTCTTGCATATCTTTGGGACTGAGGAATAGAATACCTCTTTTCTTCGGAGTTGGCTTAGGAGGTGGTTCGGGAATAGTCCAAGCATTCTCATTGCACAAGATGTTATTCAATAGAATCTCAGCTTGTTCTACGGTTCGTTCCCTAAAAACACAACCAACACAACTATCTAGGTGGTCTTTAGAAGCATCGGTAAATCCATTATAGAAGATATCAAGTATTTCGTTCTTCTCAAGAGGGTGATCAGGCAAAGCATTCAGCAGCTGGACGAGCCTCCCCCAAGATTGCGGGAGACTCTCTTCTTCAGCTTGAGCAAAGTTGTATATTTCCTACAAGGCAGCTTGCTTCTTATGGGCTGTGAAATATTTTTCAGAGAAGTAGTAGACCATATCCTGGGGGCTACGCACACAACCAGGAGCAAGAGAAGTGAACCAGGTCTTAGCATCATCCTTTAGCAAGAAAGGAAACAACTTGAGGATATACTAGTGGCAGATCTTTTCCTCACTAGTGAATAGGGTGGCTATATCATGCAGCTTGGTAAGATGGGCTACAACCGTTTCAGACTCATAACCGTGAAAAGGATCAGATTCAACCAGAGTGATTAACTCAGGGTCAACACATAATTCATAATCCTTATAGGTCACAAAGATAGGCGAAGTAGCAAACTTCGGGTCGTATTTTATCCTAGCGTTCAGAGATTTTTATTTCCACTTGCGCAGTAATTTCTCAACATCATAGCTATCTCTCCCTCCATAACATAACGCTCAGGCATAACAGGCAATTCAGGCATAATAGCAGGTTCTACTTCAATAGTATCAGAAGTTTCAGAAGTATCATCACAACTAGCAGCAACTCTAGCAATTTTTGCATCAAGGAATGCACCTAGTGGCAAAGCAGTATCAAGCATAGCATCATCAGGAAAAGCAGTATCAAGCATAGCATCATCATAAGCATCATGGGCAGCAGAAGTAGCATCATCAAGCACATGCGACATATCAAGATTTCCAGCAGGAGGTGGTGTCGCAAACTTACTCATAACTGAAGATGAATCAAGTGCAGAGCTAGATGGTAGTTCCTTACCTGTCCTCGTAGTTGAGGGCAAGACTTTAGTTCTTGGATCGATCGGATTCCTCATAGTGACTAGCAGACGTAAATCCCAAGTGACTCGGAGAATATAGTTGTGCTTCCCCGGCAACGGTGCCAGAAAAATGTCTTGATAACCCACAAGTATAGGGGATCGTAACAGTTTTTGAGGGTAGAGTATTTGACCCAATTTTATTGATTCGACTCAAGGGGAAGCGAAAGAATATTCTCAAGGGGAAGCTGAGTTGTCAATTCAACCACACCTAAAAGATTTAGTGTCTGCAGCAAAGTAGGGTGATAGCAGCAATAGCAACAGTAACCAGTAGCAGCAGAGTAACAGTAGCAGCAGCAAAGTAACATAGCAAGGACCAGTAGTAAAAGACTCGTAGGCATTGGATTGGTGATGGATTATTATGCCGTATGTGATTCATCATGTAACAACTATAAGACGTAGAGATAAGTAACTAGCTCACGTTCGTCAATCTAATGTAGGCATGTATTCCGTATGTAGTCATACGTGCTTAGGGAAAAGAACTTGCATGACATCTATTGTCCATCCCTCCTGTGGCAGCGGGGTCCTAATGGAAACTACGGGATATTAAGGTTCTCCTTTTAATAAAGAACCATACCAACACATTAACACTTGGTGAATACATGAACTCCTCATACTATGGTCATCTCCAGGAGTGGTTCCGGCTATTGTCACTCTGGGGTTGCCGGGTCATAACACATAGTAGGTGACTACAACTTACAAGATAGGATCTAAAACACACATATATTGGCGACAACATAATAGGTTCAGATCTGAAATCATGGCACTCGGGCCCTAGTGACAAGCATGAAGCATGGCAATGTAGTAGCAACATCAATCTCACAACATAGTGGATGCTAGGGATCAATCCCCGTCAAAACTAACTCGATTACATGATAGATCTCATCCAACTCATCACCGTCCAGCAAGCCTACGATGAGATTACTCACGAACGGTGAAGAGCATCATGGAATTGGCGATGAAGGAAGGTTGATGATGACGATGCCCAAAACGGACTCTAGATCTGCCCTCCAGATGAAGAACAGGAGGTTGCGGCGCCTCCGTATCGTAAAACACGATGAACTCTTCTCCTTGATTTTTTTCCGGGCGAGACGGACTAAATAGAGCTGAGTTTGGAGGCGGTGGAGCAACGTGGGCCCACAAGCCTGGCAGGCGCAGCCAGGGGGGTGATTGCGCCTCCTGGGCTTGTGGCCCACTAGCTCACCTCCACCGGTGGATCTTTGCGCAGGTATTTTTCATTAACTCCAGAAAAATTCTCTGTAAATTTTTAGGTAATTCCGAGAACTTTTGTTTTCGCACAAAAACAACACCATGGCAATTCTGCTGAAAACAGCGTTAGTCCGGGTTAGTTCCATTCAAATCATGCAAATTAGAGTCCAAAACAAGGGCAAAAGAGTTCGGTTAGATAAAACTCTGATGGTATAGACTTGGGATCACGGAGAATATTTCTCCCCTTTTGGAAAATATTCAAAAAAATCTAGAAGAATGATAAGTAGAGATAATTTTCGGAGTCACCGAGGCATTGTGACTCGTTAAATCGAGTATGTGAAATAGGCCTCTAGAAGAAATCGGTGGGACCGATTTTTACAATTCGATGAAACCGAGTTGCATTGAAAATCAACTCCTTAAATAGATACCTAATGTAAAGTACCAATTGAAGGGTTACCAATTAACAGATACCAATTGAGAAATTCCAATTGAGATAGAACTGTAAAAGACACCAATTGTAGGATAAATACAAAGTGAAAAATGGCAAACAAGAATTTCAGAATAACACAGTTAAGATTTAAAAAAAAAATTTGAACACATAGTACACGAATGTTGTGTGGTTCCAAGAAGACAAGCATCAAAAACATGAACCATACAGGAACATCCATCTAGATGTTGGGCGGTGAGTAGGTCACCTATATTAGAGTATTTGACTTGAGGAGTCAAGCAAAAATGCTTGATCATAGGTCATACTCATCGGTAAGCGCAAAATGGGGTTACCATTTTTTGATTTAGCATTTTAATGTCTTCATATCTCTTGAGTTGCTTTACCTCATTAATTGGTGCAAAGCTCTATCAAGGATATGAGTACATACCTTCAAATGATGTTGATGACATGATATGTAGGTGAACTAGTTGTGGATGCTCAATGTTGATGAAGATCATCTTGAGTTTGGATCGATCCTTGTTGATTTGGCTCACTTTTCACCTACATAGGTTAGTCATGCAAGGAGGACCATAATATATCCAAATGACAAGAGTGAATGTATTCAACAAATGGTTGTCAAGGATATGATTTTGTTGTTTTCTTCCTTCATCTCCGAAGAAGGGGTTGTTGATACTTTGCCATGTCAAGATTGCTTTTGATGAGATTTGTTTGAAATCTTGTGGAGTGTAGTTCTTCCAAGTACCTACAAAAGGTTAGATGCAATACAAGGGATCATAGTTTTCCAAGATATAAGATAGTGTCAAATCAAAAGCATCATGGAATAGGCAATCAAGCGCATGCCCTTGCATGCATCCGAATGAGTCTAGCTCAAGTTTGAAGCATAAATGATGTTAAACTCACTCCGCAAATGACAAAACACTTTCTTATCAAGAGGTTTGGTGAAGATATCAACTAACTGTTTGTCGGTACGAACATGCTTGAGATCTATATCTCCTTTACCAACATGATCATGAATGAAATGATGCCACACTTGAATTTGTTTTGTTCTAGAATGTTGCACATGATTATAGGAAATTTTAATAGCACTTCATTGTCATATAACAATGGAACTTTTCTAACATGAATGCCATAATCCTTAAGAGTTTGAGTCATCCATAGTAATTGCGCACAACATGATCCAGTGGCAATGTATTCAGCTTCAGAAGTAGATAAAGATAACGAGAATTGTTTCATGGATTACCAAGACACAAGAGATCTCCCAAGAAATTGACATGTACCCGAGGTGGATTTTATATCAACCTTTTCTCTGGCATAGTCCAAGTCAGAATAGCCAACAAGATTATAAGAAGATCCCTTGGGATACCATATGCCAAAGTTTGGTGTATGTATGTATTAGGTATCTCATGATACTTTTAACAACCAATAGATGACACTCTTTAGGTGCCGATTGATATTGGGCACACATGAAAACACTCAACATGATGATAGGACAGGAGGCACATAGATATAGCAATGAACTACTCATTGATCAATACACCTTTTGATCAACTGGTTTGTCCTCCTTAGTGAGGTAAACATGTCCAGTAGTAGGCATGGAGGTTATCATAGCTTTGCACTCTTGCATGCTCAACTTCTTGATCAAGTCCTTGTTGTACCTGGTTTGAGAGATAAACATACCTTCTCTCAATTGTTTGATTTGCAATCCAAGGAAGAATTTCAGCTCACTTATCATAGACATCTCATACTTATTTGACATCAACCTTCCAAATTTCTCACTAAAATGTGGGTTAGTAGAACCAAAGATAATATCATACACATATATTTGGCACACAAACTGTTCTCCATTAACTCTTTTAGTGAATAAGGTTGCATAAATTTTACCAATCTCAAAACCCTTTTCAGTGAGAAACTTCGTTAGGCATTTGTACCAAACTCTAGGGGCTTGTTTAAGTCCATATAAAGATTTACAAAGTTTGTAAACATGATTAGGTTTCTTAGGATTTACAAGTCCAGGAGGTTGTTTAACATAAACTTCCTCCTAAATATCACCATTTAGAAAAGAACTTTTGATATCCATTTGGTAAAGAGTAATATCATAATGATTGGCATAAGCGAGAAGAATGTGAATGGCTTCAAGTTTAGCGACGAGGGCATAGGTCTCATCCTGGTACATACCTTCTACTTGCGTGTATCCTTGGGCTACGAGACATGCCTTGTTGCGCATGACTTATCCATCTTCATCTTGCTTGTTCCCAAACACCCATCTTGTACCGATAATGTTGTGCTCTTTGTTGGTCATCTCGATAAGTGTCCACACTTCGTTCCCCTCGAAGTTGTGTAGCTCTTCGTAAAAGGCATTCACCCAATCCGGTACTTGAAGGTCTTCTTCAACCTTCAAAGGCTCAATGCTAGAGATGAAAGAATAATGCTCACAAAAGTTAGCTAAACGAGATTTAGAGCGAGTGATTCTCCCGGTTTTTATGTCATCGTTGATTTGATTCAGCGGATGATCTTTGTCAACTCTTGCTCTAACTCTTAGTAGCTTCTTCTTGTTGGATGGTGGAGCTTCTTCATCATCATCATCTTGCACGTTGTTGTTGGCGATGTCATCTCCTTGAGGTGGTGGTGAGGAAGGTTGAGGTGGATCATCATGATGTACTTCTTCCTTTTCTTCATCATGTCGAGCACCGCTTGTGGATGCCTCCTTGTAATTTTGTGGTTCACCTTGATGCGAAGTAGGGGCTTCCACTTAAGTTGATGAACTAATCTCCTTCACCTCCATGGGAAGAATCTTGCCAATAGATAAATCTTGGATGGCTTCCGAAGGTTCCTTATCTCCTACATCATTTGGCAATTGTTCAACTTGCGAACCATTATTATCATCAAACTTCACATCTACCCTCTCTTCAACTTTTCGAGTGAAGTTGTTGTAGACACGGTAAGTGTGACAGTTCAATACGTAACCAATTAGGAAATCTTCATAAGATATAGAGCAAATTTAGAGGCACGATGCTTATCAAGAATGTATCACTTAGAGCCGAATACTCGAAAGTATCCAACTTGGGGTTTATTACCGGTGAATAGATCGTATGGAATTTTACCAAGAATCTTGTGTAGGTAAAGTCAGTTTATGGCATGGCAAGCTGTTTCCACAGCTTCTTCCCAATAATGTCTTGGAGTCTTGTATTCGTCAAGCATCATTCTGGCCATATCTACGACAGTCCGGTTCTTCCTCTGAACAACTCTATTTTTTTGAGGTGTGTATGTCGCCGAGAACTCATGTGAGATACCTTTTTCGTCAAGAAAAGTATCCACATTCGTGTTCTTGAACTCCGTTCCATTGTCGCTCCGAACCTTTTTGATCTTCACTTCAAACTGATTTTGAGCTTACCGAGCGAAGTTCTTGAAGATCTTTTGTATGTGCGACTTATCATCAAGAAAGAATACCCACGTAAATATGGAAAAAATCATCAACAATGACTAAACCATAAGAATTTCCATCGAGGCTCTTGTAAGCATTGGGACCAAAAATATCCATGTGAAGTGGCTCAAGTGGTATTCTTGCAGTCATGATGTTCTTTGCGAGATGACTTCCACCGACTTGCTTTCCAGCTTGACAAGCACTACAAAGTCTATCTTTGTCAAAGATAACATCTTTAATTCCTAGAATATGATCACCTTTGATAAGTTTGTCAAGATTACGCATACCAACATGTCCTAACCTTCTATGACACAACCAACCTTTAGAAGATTTAGCAACAAAACATGTACGAGGTTTGGATTTCTTAGTGGAATCGACAATGTATATATCACCTCTACGGAAAACCGTAAAGACTATGGTATGATTGTCGCTACGAAACACTTGGCAGTCAACATTCGTAAATAGCACATCAAACCAAAGTCTACTAGTCTAGATACAGAAAGAAGATTGTAACCAAGGGATTCAACAAGCATGACATTTTGAATGGAACTATCATGAGATACGATCACCTTACCAACACCAAGTACCTTACCCTTGGAGTTATCTCCAAAGGTCACATACCTTGGAGGTCCACGGTTTGGTGTGAGCTCATGGAACATGTCTTTATCTCCGGTCATGTGATCGGTGCATCCACTTTCTAGTATCCACTCCTTTCCTCCGACCATGTAGTCTCTAAGGTTTGCCATAAGACTAATGTTCATAATGGTATTCTCATACTCAATATCAAACTCCTCATCTTCATCATAGTAGCCTTGCTCCACATAGTCATCGTCGGATGAAGTTCCCTCATCATAAGAAACAAGAATTTCATCATAAATTTGACTATGACAATGTTCATATTTATGCATGCGAATGGCTTCAATGATGATATTGTTAATAGTAATGACATCTCCTTTAGCACGATTGAGGTCACGAAGCTCAAATAGACATTTATCAAAATTAGGATCATTTGGCTTCATTTTGTGAAAGGCAATGCATTTGTGGATAATGATATCAAAAAATTTCAAGGAATAATTTGGATATCTTTCCTGTAAGTCTTTCCAGAGAGTATGAGCACACTCAAAGTTTTGCATTTGCTTAAGCACATTTCTTGGTAGTCCTCTAATGATTAGATTAACAACATTAAGATTACTAAGGATATCAATTTCATCATCATGAGAAGGATGTACGAGATCAATGGGGGAACATAGGGATATTCAACATACTTGGGAAAATTGAATTCATCAAATATATCAAGCATTTCATCTTTCCATTGTCTATATTACTCACCATTGAGAATGTGCACTCCACAACTAAGAATCCCGAGCTTGTCACATTCATCTTCCTCCAACGGTAATTTAAACCAAGGTTTTGGAGAGGGGGTGAATAGATTACTTAACGAGATTAAAATCCTAGAAGATGTGTGTAGAGGGGGGTGAATAGAGGGATCGATAGAAGATATGTGTAGATGGGGGGGGGGTGAATAGACTACTTGATAATATTAAAATCCTAGCCTTTTCCTAGTTTTATGGTTGGCAGATTTTAGCAATTCTAACTAGTCTAGTGCACCCTACACATGCTAGTCAACATATATGGCATCGTAAAGTAAAGACATTGCACATTAGTAAGGAGTATAGTTTAGGAGATCAAACACAAGAGGTTGACACATTGATTTTTTGCATGGTTCTGGTAGGTGGTGCTATCGTATGTCCATGTTAGTGGAGACTTCAACCCACAGAGGGTAACGGCTGTGAGAGTCCCCGGAGGGCTCCACCCACAAGGGTCCACGAAGAAGTGGCCTTGTCTATTCCATCGCGGCTTCCACCCAGGAAGGACTAGCCTCACTCACGGTAGATCTTCACGAAGCAGGCGATCTCCTCGCCCTTACAAACATCTTGGTTAAACTCCACAACACGAAGTAGGAGGCTCCCAGGCGACATCTAACCAATCTAGGAGGCACCACCCTCCAAAAGGTAATAGATGCGGAAGAACGATGAACTCCTTGCTCTTGTGATTCTAAAGAATAGGCATGGGTAGGAAAGATTAATTTGGTCGAAATCAAGTCGGGGAGGCTAGAGATCAAGTTTCAAATGAATGGATTGGAATATATTAATCTCAACATATGAGTAGCTGGCTCTCTCTCAGAAAAATGGATCTCGCAATGAAGTGTGTGTTCTGAGTGCTTCCTCTACGAATGAGAGGTAGGTGGAGGGGTATACATTGGCAGCACCCAACATCCAACTGTTGCACCTAAAGTGTCCAACTCAGTGACACTAAAGTCATAAACTCGATGGTACCGACTTGCACAAAAGGCAGCAACTTTTGAATTTAGGTGAGACCAATATACAGAACTCGATAGAACCGAAAAAGTGGCTAATGGTTAGATGACTCAACTCGGTGACACCGATACCCAAACTGGAAAATTCTGATTTTGTGTACCGAGGCAACAGAAGGTTGGTCCCCTGAACTTGGTAGACCCGTTGTAGAATCGGTTGTACAGAAATGATATGTTTGGCTAGGGTTCTGTCTGGGTTGAAAATTGGTAGGACCGAATCTGAGAACATTGTGGCGCCGATTTTGGATATTTGGCTTTGGACAGAAGTGTTATGTGGGAAAATTACTGACTACTTTTTGTGGCTATTTCTGAGCACTTGAGCAACCAGTTCATTTTAATACATCACCCCCTTTTAATAATATTGGCTTTCCTATGGACTCAAAAGTGATTTCTCACAAATATAAAATGAAGAGTCTTCTTACTTGAAGCTTGAGACAATCTTATTAACTTACCTTCATCAAGGGGCTTCTCCTCACAAACCTTTAGCCAATGCTCTCTATGGACTAAACCTAAAATATAGTAGGTAAAAGTGTTAGTCCAAGAGACAATGTATGTTGTCATGAATTATCAAGACCACCAAGGGAGCATATGTGCTTTTAGATTCCCTTAGTGGTGTTATGTAAATGTCGACTACATAACACTTCAACATATTTGCAACTACGGGAATGCATTGTGGAGTAGTTATTAGATGATGGGTTGCTAGAGTGGCAGAAACTTAAACCCTAGTTTATGCGCTATTCCGCAAGGGGCTGATTTGGATCCCTATGTTTAATGCTATGGTTAGAATTTATTCTTAATACTTTTCTTGTAGTTGTAGATGCTTGCGGAAGAGTTAATCATAAGTGGGAGGCTTGTTCAAGTAAGAACAAAACCCAAGCACTGGTCCACCCACATATCAAATTATCAAAGTACTGAACGCGAATTAACCCAACATGACGAAAATGACTAGATGAAATTCCCGTGTACCCTCAAGAACGGTTTGCTTATTATAAGAAATTGTTCCGGCCTATCCTTTGATACAAAAGGATTGGGCCACCTTGCTGCACTTATTGTTACTATTGCTACTTGTTACTCGTTACAATTATCTTGCTATCAAACAATTTCTTACCGCTATTTCAGTTCTTGCAGAAATTACCTTGCTGAAAACCGCTTGTCATTTCTTTCCGCTCCTCGTTTGGTTCAACACTCTTACTTATCGAAAAGACTATGATTGATCCCCTATACTTGTGGGTCATCTGCCGCACCATGTTGGCTTGTGGTCCACTCATGCGGACTCCATCCTTCTTATGATACTCCTCAGTCTTCTTTTGGTCGAGAAAAAATCACCAAAACGTTTCAGGTCAATTGGGCTTCATTTGGTATGGAAAACCTGAAAACTAAAAAACATGCAGAAAACAGTAATTGGCACTGGGAACTGGGTCAATAGGTTTGTGCTCAAAACAATATAAATTGGTAAATAAATACTTCAGGAGTATTCTAAAATGTCAATACATCACCATGGTACAATAAAAAATTATACATATGTTGCAGACGTATCACGTGCTTCCTCTCCCTCTTGGGGATGTGAGTAACATAGATCGTGTTCGCCTATGTTACCTCTTTAGGAAACTTCTGTTGGAATTTTTTGTTGGGATGCTGAGGTTCATCCTCGTATTCACCATGATTTTGGGTTTAACCTTCAACCTCCGTCGCTACCTTGCGAGCTTGTTTGAAGATCCAGTAATTCTTGTTAGTTTGGGTTGTTGGTTTGTCCTGAGTGCCTTGAATTTGGCGCGGTCAATCCAGGATTATATCTAGCTGGCTAGGTCCATCATTATTCCCTTTAAAGGGTTTCCTTTTCTACCCGGATCTAGGTCCGATGAACCCTGCATTGACTGCGGCGTCCTCTATGTCACTCCCGCCATGGGTATGTTTGTTCTTGTTTTTATTGCATTGAGGCTTTCCATTGCTGTCGCGTGTCTCCAAAGTGCCTGCCTCACCATTCTAACTGCTTTGTGTGAGCAAGAGTTCTCCCCCCATGCAAAAGCGAGTCATCAGTGAAGTGAGGGTTGACATGGTCCTCGGCCTATCTTGGCCGAGCTGGCAGGCGAGCCATTCATGTCGGATGTTGTTTTTAAATGTAGTGATGTCATCCATGTTGGAGCACCCTATGATCTTGTTCTTTTTAGCAAGGAACATGTTTCAGAACTTTCGAGTCGATTCGCCTGGCTGATGGGTGACACGACTGAGATCGTCAGAGTCTAGAGTTTGGACATAAGTGTCTTGGAAGTTTTCCCTAAAGGCGTCTTCAAGGTCTTCCCAGTTACCAATAGAATGAGGAGGCAGGCTGTTGAGCCAATGCCTAGCCAGACCCTTTAGCTTGAGCAGCAGATATTTGATGGCATGGCGGTCCTCTCCATTATCCATGTGTATTTGGAGAATAAAAATCTTCAATCCAGACTGCTTAGTCTGTGATGCCATCGCATGATTCTATATTGATGCGCTTGAATGATTCTAGAAATTGATGTTTTATTACCCTATCTGTAAAGCAGATCGGGTGGGCTGGACCTCATAACAGGGTAGTATCCCGTCTAAGGTCGGGGAGAGCCGTGTGTAGGCTTGCTCTCGGGCACGGCCGTTCCTGTCTAACCAGGTGTTATAGCCGTCGAGCGTGGCTGGCGCGCGTCCTCTTGAGCCATAGATGGACCAAGGAGGCACTTGGTTTGCCTCAATGTGACGTCGAAAATCGTGAGGGTCTAAGTAGTCTAGGCGTCCTTGCTATGATGGCGTGAAGCCGGTCGGGTAATGAGGTTTTCCCGCACCCGCTTGTCCCTAACCTATAGGGGGTCGTTCACGTGCATCGGTGTCTAGTTCTTCATCGAACTCTCGCAGCAGACACCTACGTGGGTATGATTTTGGTGCGCTACAACGTCGATCTTCAAGATCTTGTTCGGTGGAGAGTACTTCAACTCACTTTCATTCAGCACATTGATGACCCATAAGTATAGGGGATCTATCTAGTCCTTTCGATAAGTAAGAGTGTCAAACCCAACGAGGAGCAGAAGGATCTGACAAGTGGTATTCAGCAAGGTATTCTCTGCAAACACTGAAATTGTCGGTAACAAGTAGTTGTGTGATAAGATGATTCATAACAAGTAGCAAGTAAAAAATGTAACAACGGTGCAGCAAAGTGGCCCAATCCCTTTTGTAGCAAGGGACAAGCCTGGAAAAACTCTTATAAGAGGTAAAGCGCTCCCGAGGACACACGGGAATTTCTGTCAAGCTAGTTTTCATCATGTTCATATGATTCGCGTTCGCTACTTTGATAGTTTGATATGTGGGTGGACCGGCGCTTGGGTACTGCCCTTACTTGGACAAGCATCCTAGTTATGATTAACCCCTCTCGCAAGCGTCCGCAACTATGAAATAAGAATTAAGACAAAGTCTAACCATAGCATTAAACTAATGGATCCAAATCAGCCCCTTACGAAGCAACGCATAAACTAGGGCTTAAGCTTCTGTCACTCTAGCAACCCATCATCTACTTACTACTTCCCAATGCCTTCCTCTAGGCCCAAATAATGGTCAAGTGTTATGTACTCGACGTTCACATAACACCACTAGAGGAAAAATAACATACAACACATCAAAATACCGAACGAATACCAAATTCACATGACTACTTATAGCATGACTTATCCCATGTCCTCAGGAACAAAAGTAACTACTCACAAAGCATAATCATATTCATGACCAGAGAGGTAATGAGTAGCATCAAAGATCTGAACATATAATCCTCCACCAAGTAATCCAACTAGCATCAACTACAAAGAGTAATTAACACTACTAGCAACCTTACAAGTACCAATCGGAGTCGCGAGACGGAGATTGGTTACAAGAGATGAACTAGGGTTTGGAGATGAGATGGTGCTAATGAACATGTTGATGGTGATGAGTCCCCTCCGAAGAGAGGAGTGTTGGTGATGACGATGGCGACGATTTGCACCTCCGGGAGGAAGTTTCCCCGTCAGGATCGTCGTGCCGGACCTCTAGATTGGTTCTACTCAAGTTCCGCCTCGTGGCGGCGGCGATTCCTCCCAAAAGCCTCCCCTTGATTTTTTCTGGAACGAAACCCTTCTTGTAGCAAAAGAGGGGGGCAAAGGGCCAGCTGGGAGCCCACAAGCCCCCTAAGCGCGACCAGGGGGGAGGCCGCGCCTAGCAGGCTTGTGGCCTCCTGCTGGCTCCCCTCTGGTACTTCTGCGGCCCAGTATTTTTTATAAATTCCAAAATAAATCCTCGTTGATTTTCACGGCTTTTGGAATTGCGCAGAATAGGTATCTCAAACTTGCTCCTTTTTCAGGCTAGAATTCCAATTGTCCGCATTCTCCCTCTTCATGTAAACCTTGCAAAATAGAAAGGAAAAGGCATTAGTATTGTACTGTGAAGTGTAATAACAGCCCATAACGCGATAAATATCAACATGAAAGCATGATGCAAAATGGACGTATAAACTCCCCCAAGCTTAGACCTCGCTTGTCCTCAAGCGAAAGCCGAGATCAATAAATATGCCCACATGTTTAGAGAGAGAGGTGTCGACAAACAAGATACCGACATGCAGGCATCATGATCATATTCAAAACAACAATATCATCATATGAACTCTTATGCTAAAGTGATAATTCCTTCACAAAGTAAAGTAAGGATCAAGAACCTTACTGAGAATTAACAACCAATAGCCTTTAGTGATTGAAGCAATTGCAATTTATCATAACATTGGAAAGATTCAAATAAGTTCTTGTAAAGCAAATCCACATACTCAATCATCCTTTTGTCTTCTACAATTGCTACAGCTCACGTGGTACTTGATACGTCTCAAACGTATCTATAAATTTTTATGGTTTCATGCTGTTATCTTGTCATCTTTGGATGTTTTATGTACCTTTTATATCTTTTTTGGACTAACTTATTCATTTAGTGCCAAGTAACAGTTCCTGTTTTTTCTGTGTTTTTGGCTCTTTTCAGATCTCATTTTGGAACAGAGTCCAAACGGAATAAAATCCCCGAAATGATTTTTTCCCGAACGGAAGAAGATCAGGGGGGCTGTGGGCCAATCCAGGAGGACTGCAGGGAGCCCACAAGCCCACACTCCGCCACCAGGGGGAGGCGGCGGTGGGCAGGCTGGTAGCCTCCCTGAGTGCCCCGTGACCTAGATCTTGCGCCTATCTATTCCATAAAAATCAGAAAAAAAATCAAGGGAGCCACGAAAATACTTTTCCGCCGCCGCAAGCTTCCGTTTCCGCGAGATCTCATCTGGAGACCCTTCCCGGTGCCCTGCCGGAGGGGACTTTGGTCTTGGAGGGCTTCTTCATCATCATCATTGCCCTCCAATGACTCGTGAGTAGTTCACTTCGGACCTACGGGTCCGCAGTTAGTAGCTAGATGGCTTCTTCTCTCTCGTGGATCTTCAATACAAATTTCTCCATGATCTTCAGGGAGATCTATCCGATGTAATCTTCTTTGGCGGTGTGTTTGTTGAGATCCGATGAATTGTGGATTTGTGATCAGATTATCTATGATATATATTTGAGTCTTTGTTGATTTCTTATATGCATGATTTGATATCCTTGTATGTCTCTCCGAGTCTTGGGTTTTGGTTGGCCAACTAGATCTATGATTCTTGCAATGGGGGAAGTTCTTGGTTTTGGGTTCTTACCATGTGGTGACCTTTCCCAGTGACAGTAGGGGCAGCAAGGCACACATTAAGTAGTTGCCATTAAGGGTAACATGGTGGGCTATGTCGTTGATATGAGATTGTCCATCTACATCATGTCATCTTGCTTGAGGCGTTACTCTGTTCTTTTGGACTTAATACACTAGATGCATGCTAGATAGCGGTCGACGTGTGGAGTAATAGTAGTAGATGCAGACAGTATCGGTCTACTTGTTTTGGACGTGATGCCTATAGATATAATCATTGTCATAGATGACGTCACGACTTTGTGCGGTACTATAAATTGCTCGAGAGTAATTTGTTCACCCACTGTCTACTTGCTTTCATGAGAGAAGCCACTAGTAAACACTACGGCCCCCGGGTCTATTCACATCTATCGTTTCCACTTTCGCTTTTACTTTGCTTTGTTACTTTGGTGCTTTCAGTTCTCACTTGGCGAACAATCTATAAGGGATTGACAACCCCTTCATAGCGTTGGGAGCAAGCTCTTTATGGTTGTGCACGCACTTGTGATACTCCTCCACTGGTTCGATACCTTGGTTCTCAAACTGAGGGAAATACTTACCACCGCTGTGCTACATCACCCTTTCCGCTTCGAGGGAACACCAAGGCAAGGCTCCAAGGCCATGGGGGAAATCCTTTGCATATTTTCCTAAGAAGTCCCTTAAGGCGTAGCCGTAGCACAAGGATTCCTGGTGTCGTTGCTGAGGAGTAAGCAACACTCCTATTTCTCGCGTTGTTGGAAGGTCTTTTGTTGCAGTCGCAGAAGTATTTCTGGCGCCGTTGCCGGGGAGGAGAGATCAAGATCTATCCAAGTAGGTATCACAAACTCATCTCTTGCATTTACTTTTTTGCGAGTTGCCTCTCGTTTTCCTCTCCCCCACTTCACATTTGCCGTTTTCATTTTCCTTTCTCCTGTGCCGTTTTCTCTTGCCTTTGCCGTTTTCCTTTGCCGGTTTTCTTGCTTGCTTGTGTGCTTGTTTGTTTGTTGAAGTCATCATGGCTGAAAACACCAAACTTTGCGACTTCTCGATCACTAATAATAGTGATTTTATTAGTACTCCGATTGCTCCCGCCACTAGTGCGGAATCGTATGAAATCAACGCAGCTTTGCTGAATCTTGTTATGAAAGAGCAATTCTCGGGCCTTCCTAGTGAAGATGCCGCATCCCATCTCAATACCTTCATTGAGCTTTGTGATATGCAAAAGAAAGGAGATGTGGATAATGACGTGATTAAGTTGAAACTTTTTCCTTTCTCGTTGCGAGATCGCGCAAAAACTTGGTTTTCTTCTTTGCCTAAAAATAGTATCGACTCTTGGGATAAGTGCAAAGATGCTTACATATCCAAGTATTTTCCGCCGGCTAAGATCATCTCCTTACATAACGATATCATGAATTTCAAGCAACTTGATCATGAACACGTTGCACAATCTTGGGAGAGGATGAAGCTTATGATTAGAAATTGTCCCGCTCATGCCTTGAGTTTGTGGATGATTATACAAATATTTTACACTAGCTTGAATTTCGCTTCTCACAATATCTTGGACTCAGCCTCAGGTGGAACGTTCATGGAAATCACGTTAGGGGACGCTACAAAACTCCTAGACAATATCATGACCAACTACTCTCAGTAGCACACTTAAAGGTCGCCTGCTAGGAAAAAGGTACACGCTATAGAAGAGATTAACTCGCTTAGTGCTAAGATGGACAAGTTGACGAATTTGGTTGCTAGTAGAAACGCTACCGTAGATCCTAATGACATGCCACTATCTTCTTTGATTGAGAGTAGCAACGCTAGTTTGGACGTGCATTTTGTTGGTAAGAACAATTTTGGCAACAACAACGCTTTTAGAGGAGACTATGTTCCTAGGCCTTTTCCTAGTAACTCTTCTCACAATTATGGCAATTCCTACAACAACACTTATGGAAATCACAACAAATTACCCTCTGATTTAGAGACTAATATAAAAGAGTTCATCAACTCTCAAGGATTTTCAATGCGTCCATAGAGGAAAAACTACTCAAAATTGACGATTTGGCTAAGAGCGTTGATAGGATGTCTTGTGATATTGATGCTTTGAAAGTTAGATGCACTCCTCCCAAGGTCAACTTGGATGAAACTTTGAAAGCTATGCATACTCCATGAATGAGAGCAAAGAAAGAACCGCCAAATTAGCGCTAGACATGAATGGTTTACAAGGGTGCGTTCTAGTGATGCAAATCACGAAGATCTTAAAGTGTTTGGTGTGTCTCCTCTTGAATCTTTGTTTTCGCGTGTGAAACCTATTTATGGAGGGGCTGGATATGAATACACTTTGGTTGAAAAACTCCCCAATGATTCGTAGTCCACCCATCTTGATGATAAAGATGTAGAGAGTGGAGTAGAAGAGATCAAAATTTCGGGTAGTAATGAAACTCCCACTTTGGATTTCAAGGGATTCAATTATGATAATTGCTCCTTGTTTGAGTGCATTTCTTTGATGCAATCCATTGCAAACTCTCCACACGCTTATAGCCAAAGAAAATCCTTTACCGCGCATATCGTAGATGCTATGATGAAATCTCTTCAAGAGAAGCCCGAATTAGAAGTCTCTATACCTAGAAAACTTCATGATGAGTGGGAACCTACTATCAAAATCAAGATAAAAAACTATGAGTGCAATGCTTTGTGTGATTTGGGTGCTAGTGTTTCCGCGATTCCAAAGTCTTTATGTGATATTCTTGGTTTTCATGAGATTGAAGAGTGTTCTCTTAATTTGCATCTTGCGGATTCTACTGTCAAGAAACCCATGGGGAGGATCGATGATGTTCTTATTGTTGCAAATAAGAACTATGTACCCGTGGATTTCATTGTACTTGACGTAGATTGCAACCCTTCATGTCCAATTATTCTTGGTAGACCTTTCCTAAGGACTATTGGTGCTATCATCGATATGAAGGAAGGGAATATTAGATTTCAATTTCCTTTAAAGAAGGGCATGGAGCACTTTCCTAGAAAGAAAATAAGATTGCCTTATGAATCTACGATGAGGGCTACTTATGGTTTGAGCACAAAAGATGACTATACGTGATTCCATCACATTTTCCCTAGCTAAGGGCATTAAGCAAAATGGCTTGTTGGGAGGAAACCCAATGAATCTATCCTTGTTATTTCTGTTTTGTGTTTTCCACACATTCATAATTCTGTTATCATTGTGTTTTTGTGTTTCTTTTTGCGTTTGTGCCAAGCAAAACCGTTATGGTTAGTCTTGGGGATGATCTTTTGGTCATGCTGGAAAAGACAGAAACTTTCTACTCACGAAAAGAATTTTCATTTTTTGTGTCTGATCTTTTGAGTTGATTCTTTTTGCTGATGATTGCTACGCAAATTCTTCACACTGTAGTAATATTTCAGAATTTTGGAAGTACCAGAAGTATACAAAATATACATATTGCTATAGACTGGTCTGCTATTAACAGATTCTGTTTTTGTTGTGTTGGCTGCTTATTTTGATGAAACTATGGATAGTATCGGGCGGTATTAGCCATGGAATATTGAAAATAAAGTAACCCAACATCAGCATAAGTATAATTTAAGTTTGCTACAGTACCTAAGGAAGTGGTGGTTTGCTTTCTACTAGAACCCAACTCAAGCCTAAAACACTAAGGACTTTATTCTACTAGAGAAAGATGCAACCAAAAAGGAACAAACTAAAACAAAGGTAAAGGCAAAAGATGTGATGGTGATACGATACCGGGGCAACTCCCCCAAGCTTGGCACAAGCCAAGGGGATTGCCCATACCCATGTATTTAGTTGTCTTCCTTTGGAGGTGATGGTGGTGGAGCAGTCTTGTCCCTTACTTCCAAGAGGGCCACGAGTTTTCGATTTATGCTTTGAAGATCTGTGATTTGTTTCTCCAGCAGGGTAATTTCACGGGTGAGAAAAGTATTGATAACACGAGTTGTTTCACAAAACCGTAAGAGTTCAATCAAGGATGGAGACAGTAGGTGGAGGTAGGGTTGAAGGAAATCCACTTCTTCAACTTCTTCCTTGTTGAACACAGATTGCCCTTCGTCCCACGCCTAATTCTCCTTCTTAGTTTTGCCCTTGTATTCCGTTACTTCCACTCTTTTCAGATCAGCATCTACTTCTTCATAGACTTGAGGGAAATTGTTCTCCCTGACAGATTCCTGAGACGACATCCTTGCTCTAATTCTGCGGCAGAAAACAGTCTCGAAACAAAATTAGAGGAAATTTACGTGACACGAGGGTCAGACCTTTCAGGAGAATATATAATGATTTTTTTCCGACCAGAAGGAGTACTCCGCAAGAAAACGGAGTCCGGGAGGCACACGAGGTGATCACAAGCCCCCCAGGCACAGCCAGGGGGGTGGCCCGCGCCTGGCAGGCTTGTCGCCTCCTTGTGCGCTTTCCGGACTACCTTAAATTTTTCTAATTTTCTAAAAATTCCAAAACAGAGAAAAAATCCTAGTGGAAAAGCTTTGGAGTCGGTTTACTTACCAAATCACATACCTCCACGTTTTCGGAGTCTGAAACAGGCTGATAAATATCCCTTATGTACTCTTCCGGAGTTATGGTATTGATAACATTGCTTTCAACATTTATGGGAGTACCTGAGATATAATGCTTGATTCTTTGCCCATTTACCACTCTCGGAAAATTACCTTCCATGTTGTTGATCTTGATGGCACTGGAACGATATACTTCCTAAACAATGTAAGGACCTTCCCATTTAGAGAGAAGCTTGCCTGCAAAAAATCTTAAACGAGAATTATATAGCAACACATAATCACCTACATTGAACTCACGCTTTTTTATCCTTTTATCATGCCACCTCTTAACCTTTTCTTTGAACAACTTGGAATTTTCATATGCCTGAGGTCTCCATTCATCAAGCAAGCTAATGTCAAATAACCTCTTCTCACCAGCAAGTTTGAAATCAAAGTTGAGCTCTTTGATTGCCCATTAAGCCTTATTCTCTAGGTCAAGAGGTAAATGACATGCTTTGTCGTAAACCATTTTGTACGGAGACATGCCTATGGGATTCTTATAGGCAGTTCTATAAGCCCACAGTGCATCATCGAGCTTATTAGACCAATTCTTTCTAGACCTATTAACAGTCTTTTGCAGAATTAGTTTAATCTCTCTATTGCTTAGCTCTACTTGACCACTTGACTGAGGGTGATAGGGAGAAGCAATTCTAGGATTGACATCGTACTTACCAAGCGTTTTACGGAAAGCACCATGAATGAAATGTGAACCACCGTCGTTCATAAGATATCTAGGGACTCCAAATCTATGGAAAATAACTTCTTTAAGCATCCTGATAGAAGTGTTGTGATCAACACTACTAGTTGGGATAGCTTCCACCCACTTAGTAACGTAATCAACAGCAACTAGGATATGAGTATACCTGTTGGATCTTGGAAAAGGTCCCATATAATCAAAGCCCCAAACATCAAATGGTTCAATGACAAGTGAATAATTCATAGGCATTTCCTGACGTTTACTGATATTGCCTATTCTTTGACATTCGTCACAAGAGAAGACAAACTTACGGGCATCTTTGAAGAGAGTGGGCCAATAGAAACCTGATTGCAATACCTTGTGTGCAGTTCTATCTCCCACATGGTGTCCTCCGTAAGCCTCGGAGTGACACTTCTGTAGGATATGTCCATGTTCATGTTCAGGTACACAGCGTCTAATAACACCATGTACTCCTTCCTTATAAAGGTGAGGATCATCCTAGAAGTAATGTCTCAAATCAAAGAAGAATTTCTTCTTTTGCTGGTATGTGAAACTAGGTGGTATATATTTGGCAACGATATAGTTTGCATAATCAGCATACCACTTCTTATAGCAAGAGAACCCATCTGATAAGTCTAGGTTTAGCATCTTTCTTTTCCATGAGGTACTTAATAGCAGCGTGATCAGTGTGAATAGTGACTTTGGAATCAACAATGTAAGACCTGAACTTTTCACATCCAAACAGGACTGCTAAAAATTCCTTTTCCGTAGTAGCATAGTTTCTTTGGGCACTGTCTAGAGTTTTGCTAGCATAGTGAATAACATTCAACTTCTTATCAACTCTTTGTCCTAGAATAGCACCAACACCATAATCACTAGCATCACACACGATTTCAAAAGGTAAGTTCCAATCAGGTGGTTGAACAAAAGGCGCAGTTATCAAAGCCTTCTTAAGTATTTCGAAGGCTTCCTCACAATCATCATCAAAAACAAAAGGAATATCCTTTTGCAAGAGATTGGTAACAGGCCTAGAAATCTTAGAGAAGTCTTTAATGAACCTTCTATAGAAACCAGCATGACCAAGGAAACTTCTTATAGCTTTGATATCTGTGGGGCATGGCATTTTATCGATTGCATGAAACTTAGCCTTATCGACTTCAATACCTCTTTCAGAAATTTTATGTCCTAAGACGATGCCTTCATTAACCATAAATTGGCACTTCTCCCAATTCAAGACAAGGTTGGTGTCTTTACATCTCTGCAAGACTCGATCAAGGTTGCTGAGGCAATCATCAAAAGAAGACCCGTAAACGGAGAAGTCATCCATGAAAACCTCAACAATATTTTCACAAAACTCAGAGAATATAGCCATCATACATCTTTCAAAGGTGGTAGGTGCATTACATAATCCAAAAGGCATACGCTTGTAAGCAAAGGTACCGAAAGGGCAGGTGAAAGTGGTTTTCTCCTGATCAGATTGTGCGACTGGTATTTGGGAGAAACCAGAATAACCATCTAGAAAGCAGAAGTGTGTATGTTTAGACAGTCTTTCTAGCATTTGGTCGATAAAAGGCAAAGGGTAATGATCTTTCCTAGTGGCTTTATTCAATTTCCAAAAATGGATCACCATCTTATAGCCAGTAATAATCCTCTGTGGGATCAATTCATCCTTATCATTAGGGACAACGGTAATACCTCCCTTCTTAGGGACGCAATGCACCGGACTCACCCAATCACTATGAGCAACAGGATAGATAATACCTCCTTCCTGGAGCTTTAGTATTTCTTTTCTTACTACCTCCTTCATCTTAGGATTTAATCTCTGTTGATGATGAGCAACTGGATTGGAATCAGGATCGGTTTTAATCGTGTGTTGGCATAGAGTGGGACTAATGCCCTTAAGATCATCAAGAGTATATCCAATAGCAGCACGGTGCTTCCTCACAGTTTTTAGTAACTTCTTTTCCTCATGCTCTGAGAGGCTAGCATTAATAATAACAGGATATATCTCTTTTTCATCGAGATAAGCATACTTAAGAGTATCACACAACTGTTTAAGCTCGAACAGGATCATCCTTTGGTGGGGGTGGATCTCCAAGCAGTTCAACAGGCAAGTTATTCTTAAGGATAGTATATTGTTCAAAGATAACTCTATCTATCTTATCCGTTTCATCCATATGCATCTCATTTTCATGCTCAAGCAAGTATTGCTCTAAGGGATCAGTAGGAGGCACGGCAATAGAAGCTAGGGCAATAGTTTCATCCTTACTAGGCAACTCTTTTTCATGAGGTTGTCTACCAAACTTGGAGAAATTGAACTCATGTGACACAGCTTCGAAGCCAACAGTGACAGTTTGCTTCTCACAGTCAATATGAGCATTGACGGTATTGAGGAAGGGACTGCCAAATATGATAGGACAAAAGCTATCTTGTGTGGTGATAACCCACAAGTGTAGGGGAACGCAACAGTTTTCGAGGGTAGAGTATTCAACCCAAATTTATTGATTCGACTCAAGGGGAAGCGAAAGAATATTCTCAAGTATTAGCAGCTGAGTTGTCAATTCAACCACACCTGAAAGATTAGTATCTACAAGCAAAGTAGTATGATAGCAACGGTGCCAGAAAAGGGTCTGTTGACGGTACACTATTCCTAACTTGTTGTATCAATGGCGCCTAGAAAAGTCTTGCAACAAGTAGCAGCAAAGTAACAAGTAACATCAGTAGTGACAGCAGTAGCAAGTAACAGCAGTAACCAGTAGCAGCAGAGTAACCGTAGTAGCAACAGTAGTAACGACAAAGTAACATAGCAAGGACCAGTAGTAAAAGACTCGTAGGCAGTGGATCGGTGATGGATGGGTATGTCAGATGTGATTCATCATGTAACAACTATAACACGAAGAGATAAGTAACTAGCTCCCATACGTCAATCTAATGTAGGCATGTATTCCGTATGTAGTCATACGTGCTTAGGGAAAAGAACTTGCATGACATCTATTGTCCATCCCTCCGGTGGTAGCGGGGTCCTAATGGAAACTACGGGATATTAAGGTTCTCCTTTTAATAAAGAACCGGACCAACGCATTAACACTTGGTGAATACATGAACTCCTCATACTATGGTCATCTCCGGGAGTGGTTCCGGCTATTGTCACTCCGGGGTTATCGGGTCATAACACATAGTAAGTGACTACAACTTGCAAGATAGGATCTAAAACACACATATATTGGCGACGACATAATAGGTTCAGATCTGAAATCATGGCACTCGAGCCCTAGTGACAAACATTAATCTCAGAACATAGTGGATACTAGGGATCAATCTCCGTCAAAACTAACTGGATTACATGATAGATCTCATCCAACTCATCACCGTCCAACAAGCCTACGATGAGATTACTCACGAACTGTGAAGAGCATCATCGAATTGGCGATGGAGGAAGGTTGATGATGACGATGACAACGATTTCCCCTCTCCGGAGCCCAGAACGGACTCCAGATCTGCCCTCCAGATGAAGAACAGGAGGTGGCGGCGCCTCCGTATCGTAAAATGCAATGAATCCTTTCTCCCCATTTTTTCCGGGCGAAACATAATATATAGAGCTGAGTTTGGAGGCAGTGGCGCCACGTAGGCCCCACAAGCCTGGTTGGTGCGGTCTGGGGGTGGTCGCGCCGTCGGGGCTTGTGGCCCATTGGCTCACCCCCTCCGGTGGATCTTTGCGCAGGTATTTTTCATTAATTCCAGAAAAATTCTTTGTAAATTTTCAGGACATTCTGAGAACTTTTATTTCTGCACAAAAACAACACCATGGCAATTCTGCTGAAAACAGCGTCAGTTCGGGTTAGTTCCATTCAAATCATGCAAATTAGAGTCCAAAACAAGGGCAAAAGAGTTTGGAAAAGTAGATACGATAAAGACGTATCAACTCCCCCAAGCTTAAAGCCTTGCTTATCTTGAAGCAATTCAGTTGACAAACTGAAAGAGACAAAAGAAAAACTTTGACGAACTCTGTTTGATCTTGTTGTTGCAACTATGTCTAACTCATATCCAGAGTTTCAGCAAGATCACAAGCAAACCACATAAGCAAATGACATCTAGGTCTCACGGTAAACTCATATCAATGGCATAATCAACTAGCGAGCAAATAATAATAAGCCTCAAATGTCAACACTTCAATCAAAACAACATGAAGCAGTACAAATAGATGGTATGTCGCTAGCTCTTTCTGAGACTGCAAAGCATAAATGCAGAGCACCTTCAAAGACCAAGGGCTTACTAAACATTGTAATTCATGGCAAAGAAGATCCAGTCACAGTCATACTCAACACAGTTAAAAGCAAAGCATAAAAATGACAAAGGTGCTCTCTAATTGGTGCTTTTGTAAGAGGAGGATGACTCAACAGGAACATAAATAGAAAGGCCCTTCGCACAGAGAAGCATTGATTTGCAGAGGTGCCACAGCTCAAGCTTTGAAAACAGAGATAATAATTTTGGGTGTTCATTGTCAATGCAATGACTAAGAGTTCTCAACATCTTCCATGCTACACATGCTATAGGCGGTTCCCAAACAGAAAAGTAAAGTTTTTACTCACCACCACCAATCAATCACACTCCACGGCTAGCCGAATCCTCGGGTATCGTCCATACCAACAACAATCCTGGGGGAGTTTTGTTTGCAGTTATCTTTTCGATTTGAGCATGGAACTGGGAATTACAACTACCAGCCCCTTTCTCGTGAATGATAGTGAATAAACAGATATCAAGGATAACACGCCTAGCATGGAAGATACTAATAGCCCCCTGTCACCACATGAGCGGTTCAGGCATGCAAAACAGATTATTTCTTGAAGATTTAGAGAATGGCACATGCAAATTTACTTGGAACGGCAGGTACATACCGCACATAGGTAGGTATGGTGGACTCATACGGCACAACTTTGGGTTTATGGAAGTGGATGCACAAGCAGTATTCCCGCTAAGTACAAGTGAAGGCTAGCAAAAGAATGGGTAGAGACCAACTAGAGAGCGACAACAATCATCAAAATGCATGAGATTAACTAGCATTGAGTGTAAGCATGAATAGGACATAAAACACCATGAACATGAACATCATAGATGTTATGTTGATTTTGTTTCAACTTAATGCGTGAACATGCGCCAAGTCAAGCCACTTGAATAAATCAAACGAGGATACCATCCTATCACACTACATCATAGTTATCTCAAAATTCATGTTGGCAACCAAGACAAACCATTATAAGCTCCTAGCTAAGTAAGCATGGCATAAGCAACTATGATCTCTAAGTTGTCATTGCAAACATGTTTCTCTCACATCAATGGTGAACTAGGAACAGTGAGCTAGTCATATTTACAAAAACAAAATAGATCGAGTTCATACCAGCTTTTCCAGGCTCAGTCACTTTATCATATATCGTCATTATTGCCTTTCACTTGCACGAACGAACGATGAGAACAATAATAAGCGTGCTCGTGCATTGGACTATGCTGGAATCTGCAGGCAAACACAAAGGAGAAGACAAACTAATATGGCTCTTTAAAAGCTAAACAGGTATGCATGGAAGAGCCACTAAACATTGTAACCATTATCTTCTACCTTGACCCAAAGAAAAAGAAAACTACTTACAAGGGAAAGCTCCCAACAAGCAAAAAAAGAAAGAAAATCTTTTTGGGTTTTCTCAAACTTGACAGACACACGAAAAGAAAACGAGAAAAAGAAAATAAACTAGCATGGATGATACAGTGGCAAAGTGTGAACACCGACGAACAAAGTGAAAGCATAAGCAAAAATGTAAAGTCGGTGAGAACACGTACTCCCCCAAGCTTAGGCTTTTGGCCTAAGTTGGTCTATTCCCAAGGATGGTCCTGGGGACACCCAAAATCGTAATGGGGGTTATAAGGGAGCGATGCAGCCACTGCCTGAATAGCTGCCTCACGGAGACGAGCATCCTTTGCCTCCCTCTCATACTCCTGTGCCTCTCCTATGGTTATGTAATATCTCCGTTTTACCTGAAAGTCAAAGAAGGCAGGAGCAGGAAGGGTAATATGGAAAACACGTTGCCGGTTAAATATCAAACGGTATAGGAGGGATTCATCATCCCTCTCAAGGAACTGGTAGCGTGTCAAAGCGACGCGGTCAAGGAAAGCTGTATGGAGCGAGGGATCTCCTTCGCGGATGGGTACCACAAGAAAATTTGCTATGAGAGTGGCATAGATCCCACCAAGGAAATCCCCTTCATTAGCATTCTTATTCAGCCTCCTTGATATTACAGCTCCCATGTTGAAACTCTTGTCACCCGTCACTGCGCTCTTAAGGATACTAAGGTCGGATGCGCAGAGGTGACAATGCTCAATCTTACCATTAATGCATCTGCCTATGAAGAGGGCAAAGTAATGCAAGGCAGGAAAATGAATACTCCCCATGGTAGCTTGCGTAATGTCTCTAGTTTCTCCAACACTAATACCAGAGAAAAAATCTCTAACCGAGGATTTAGGAGGATCATTGAGGCTACCCCAAGTAGGTATTTTGCAAATTCTATTAAAATCCTCGAAATCCATGGTATACGATTTATCATAGAGATCAAACAGTACTGAAGTGTCACGGCCAACTGAAAATTTGAATCTACGAACAAAAGACGCAGTGAGAGCAACATACTTTTCACATTTATCGAAGATGAATGCTTCGAGTCTGACGTTGCGAACAAGTGCATCAAACTCATCTTTGAAACCTGCCTCAATCATAAATTCATTAGAAGGCCATTCACATGGTTGTACCTGCGCGTCCCTTGCTGGTAAAGATCAGGCTCCCAAATCGCAAGACGGGGACCTCTCTTGCTTTAGGAACCACCATGAAAGTTTCTCCTGAACATCTTCCTTTCTGAAATTTTTAGTGACCCCAAGGAAAAATGAACAAGGCTCAACTGAACTAGTAGCAACTACTTCCACAAGTGCCTAGAGGCTATATTACGCATCAAAACTACTTGGGACCAGCTAAAATTAGCATGCAAAGCTCAAGAACATGGTCACCACGGCAGTAAAAATACGCGAAGTATAAGGCACTAGAGCAAAAACTAATTGGACCAATGGAGAAGTCACTTACCAAGGAGTAATTTCCCCAAAACAGTTCGGAGAATGGTGCTTTGAGCAAAGAGATCGAAAATCCCAGCAAGAGGAGCAAGAACACGGGTTTGAGCTGTGAAACGATTTTTTCTGGAGGTAGGAGAACCAGATGAGAGCAAGAATGAGTAGAGGGAATGCCTGTGGGCCCCACAAGCCTGGGTGGCGCGGCCAGGGGGGTGCCCGTGCCGTCACGGCTTGTGGCCCACTAGTACAACCCCCAAACAAACTCTTTATCTCAGAATTTTTCAAAAATTCCAGAAAAAATCATACTTGATTTTCAGGACGTTTAGAGAACTTTTATTTTCGGGGTACTTTTCTACCGGACGCTAAGACAGAAAATAGGGAAAACTGAACTAAATCTATCATTTTTCTTCTAAGCAACCGAAGGTGAAATCTTGGAACAGAGGTTTGTGACTCCTCGATTCATCCATCCATGGTCATTGAAAGAAATCCGTCAATGAGGTTGATCAAGTCTCCTCGACAAAACTTTTTCGAATCGCAAAAGAAGGCGGAGAATTTTCGAACAGTCACTAGGTTACCTCAATGGGGATGTGTATCTCCCCAACAAGCAAATCATACTTCATCCTGACACGAGGAATAGGGCATTCAAAGCTCCCAATAAGAATCAATGAAGTCTTTCGATAGCATTGATGCAATGTACTCGATATTGTTTCTTCGGAAAGTGCACCGTATGCTCATTACCGTTGACATGGAAAGTGACATTGCCTTTGTTGCAATCTATAACAGCCCCTGCAGTGTTTAAAAATGGTCTTCCGAGGATGACAGCCATGGCATCGTCCTCGGGAATATCCAAGATAACAAAGTCTGTTAAGATAGTGACGTTAGCAACCACAACAGGCACATCCTCGCAAATGCCGATACGGAAAGCAGTTGATTTGTCGGCCATTTGCAGAGAGATTTCAGTGGGTGTCAACTTATCCAGTTCAAGTCTATGATAAAGAGAGAGAGGCATAACATTAACACCAGCTCCAAGGTCGCATAACGTAGGTCTAACGTAGTTGCCTTTAATGGAGCAAGGTATAGTGGGCACACTGGGATCACCTAGTTTCTTAGGAGTTCCACCCTTGAATGTATAATTAGCGAGCATGGTGGAAATTTCAACTGCAGGTATCTTCCTCTTATTAGTCACAATATCTTTCATGTACTTAGCATATGGAGACATTTTGAGCATATCTGTCAAACGCATTTGCAGAAAGACAGGTCTGATCATTTCAACAAATTGCTCGAAATCCTTATCATCCTTTTTCTTGGATGGTTTGGGAGGAAAGGGCATAGGTTTCTGAACCCATGGTTAACTTTCTTTACCATGCGTCCTAGCAGTGAAGTCATTCTTATCGTATCTTCTATTCTTAGGATGTGGGTTATCAAGATCAACTGGTTCAATCTCCACATCCTTTTCATTCCTAGGTTGAGCATCAACATGAACATCACTATTGATATTATCATTAGGCTCATGTTCATCACCAGAGACAGAGACAACGTTTGGACTCTCAGGTGTAGCAGCAACAGGGTTGCTAGCATGCAGGTTCCTATCATCTTTCTTCTTCTTTCTAGGATGACTAGGTGCATCAGTGCTAACTCCTTGAGAATCTTCTTCAATTCTCTTCGGATGACCCTCAGGATACAGAGTGTCGGGACCCCGATCCTATGTCATAGGAATCCAGCCTGTAACACATCGCATCCCTTTGCGGTCTCACGCATGGTTAACTCCACGGCTGCAGCCTTACCTTAGCCGGGACCGTTTGCGTCTTTTGACTCACGTATGCCATAGTGTCGCTAGCATTCCAATGTCAAAGAACCCGGATCGACATGTCTAGTCATAAACCAAAGTGGCAGTACCACACAAGGATAGGCATACATGACCCAACAAAGCAGGTGTCGGTCACCAGCGAGTGTAGACGAGTCGTAGCAAGCTACAAGGACTCCATTACATCGCGTGACATTTCCCCAAAGGGGACAGACACAGCAGCTAAGAAGGACACATGCCGGTCAACCAATGTGTCCGGAGCAGTAGCGAACTACCAAGGCTCATTGGATCAAAAGGGGCATTTCCTTGTAAGGAGTGCTACTAAAGTTCACGACTAAGTAATCGAACCCCATACATATCAAGTACGACACACGTACGCATGGCATACCCGATATGTATAGATACATCGATGGCATCACAACATAACCATAAACATACAACCTTTATTTAAGAGGCTTAGAAGAGCCACACACGTAATATTACACATTAAGGGTTTCACGACCCATAATAGCAGTCATTCAGTTACAAGCCAGCGTAAGAGTTTAAACTGTCTGAGTACAGACAGGGCAACTAGAAGGCACATGGCCTGACTATACTACAGATCCAACGTAGGGCCAGATCGTAGCTGGGACACCAACTACTCGTCGTCGTCGATGTCTACGAAGAACCCTCCATTAGGGTCATTAGCAACTTCTGCAACATTTATTAAGCAAACATGAGTACGAAGGTACTCAGCAAGACTTTAGGATAACTAACTACTCATGCAAGGTATCAAAAGGGTATTGTGGGGTTTCATGCGGAAAGCCAGCATTTGACTCGTGGCTAGACAACTTGCATTTTTAAATAATTTTGACAACTTGATTTCTCGCACACGAGTCCACTAACACCACAACAATACACCATCGTGGAATCATTCCGTCACCATTCGGAATTTCCGTCCACGACACTCACGCTTATCTTGACAATTTTATGAGTAGCCATTGAAGTTATCTATGAACAACATATGTCTCCAAGTAGTCCATATCCGCGGACGCGGCTATTCGAATAGATCATAACCCTGCAGGGGTGTACTTCGTCACACACGCTCTCGCCACTTATCGCCATGTGCACGTCATGCACCTCGGCAACCTTCAAGCAGAAGCCCAGCGAGGGAGTCGGCCACGATCGTTAACCACACTAGTACCTAGTCCAGGTTTATCGCCTATCTGAGAGTAACCCGTACGGAAGTCCGGCCGAGGTTTCCGCCACAGCCTCAAACGATGTGCGCAGGGTTCCCAAGCCCACCATTCGGGTGCCACTTGGTACACCGTGCCACTGCCTACCGCATCACAGCCCACCTCTTAGGTCAGCACCATGCACGGCCTCCAGCATTACTATAAACACCAGAAACTACTTGCAACTCCTGGACCGAGTACTAAGCGATTATTAAGTCGAGAGGGTCAATTAAGTATCCCAACGTGTGGTAGTATCTAGTCTTGGATTACATACACGGAACTCAGTTCCTAAGGACGGTCCCAATGAAACAACCCGCCATGTACTCCTACACAGCCTTTCACCGGTACCTTTACCAAATCAGGTTCAACATACAACCTTTGCTTACCGAACACATCCTCACCATTCTGTTCATCTCCCAGATGACAGACCATACACAACTCTAAGCATAGCATGCATAGCAGGATAAGGCACATCAAGTCTCAAGCAACTACCAGGTATGCTAGGTTGCAAGGTTCGGCTATTTACTGTGACAAGGTTAGGTCATGCAAAGGAAGTGGGTTCAACTAATCGTGGCAAAAGCAATTGAGGCATTTGATCCTAATGCAATAAATAAGTGCAGGAGAAAGAACATGTGATTTATCGGGATGATCAAAAATGGTTGCTTGCCTTGTTGCTCAGAGGAGGGACAATATCCGTCAGACGGATATTCGGTGGAATCCGGGGGTGCGGAGCCTACCGAGATGAATGGAAACAATCAATAACAATCATATGCAGACAAGATGATGCATGGGCATGGCATGAGAATGCAAGGTGTTAACTAATATAATCAACATGTATTAGGTTTGAAATTGATTTGAATCACATTCAAATATCAATTCAAACGAGGTATTCTCGGATTCCGATTTAATTGATTCGACCTGATGCTCAGATCAACTTGATGTTAACATGCACGAGATGTCATGTTAAGGTACTGATTTGTAATTAGGACAGTGTGTGATCATGTCATTCATAATGAAATTTGAATATTTTCCAAATTCCATTTATAAAGTAATTATAAGAATTGAATTATTCATTAATCTACATGTTTGGGTTCTGTAACTTTTTCAAACATGATTGAAAATATCATATTCAGATTCCTCGAATTTTTCTGATACTTTTTCATATATAAATTATTTTCATTGGAGTTACAGATTAATTTCTATGATTTTTTTAAGTTTTAAACATTTCTGGAATTATTTCTATACTGGAAATTCTCTTTATTGCGTCAGCCTCACATCAGCAGGGCAGCCGACCTGTTCAGGTCAAACCTGACAGGGGACCCACTGGTCAGCCTCTCTGGGGCTAATCCCGCGCTGACCAGCCCCTTAACTGGGTTGACTTGGCCTTGGGCCCACTATCAGCGAGAGTTTAAGCGTTTTAATTACTGGATTAGCTTGGCGACGTCGGCGCTCGCCGGAGGCTGGCCGGCGGCGACCAAAACCGCGGCGGAACCTCGCCGGAGACATGCTGAATGTGCTGTGGTGCTCGGAACAGGGAGCTGCGACGACTGGAGAGATCTCCAGGCTCGACCACATCCACTGCTGGCCTTAGGGAGGGCTATAGGTGGCCGGAGTAAGCCGGCGACGAGCTGGGGCGGCGGCCAGAGTACGAGTTCGAAGGTCCAGTGGCTAGGGGGCCGGATCCGAGGGGAAAGACAGGGGAAATGACCGCATGCTCACGGGGAGTGTAGAGCAGGGCTTAGACGGCTTGGGGAAGGGCTGTTGGCGGCCTTTCACTGTCGATTTGCCGGCGGCCGAAGGTGGAAGACGATGGCGTTGGGGGTGATGCAGAGCTCAGGGAGACTTCGGCTTCTGCAGGGAGGACTAGCTCGATGAGGCGAAGCTGCTGGACTACCTGGAGGGAGGTTCCCGTGGCTAGAGGCGCTGCGGCTCGAGCTCGAGCTCGTGGTAATGGCGGCAGAAGGAGGGAGGAAAGATCCGAGAGGAGGGGGGAACTGGCGCTGTGGAATGGATAGGGTCAGCCTCGGGGATGATAACCCCGTTGTCGCGCTGTCCCGGGGGGCTCTGGAGCTCGCCATGGCGAAGCAAGAGGTGGAGGGAGCCGCCGTGGTCGATCTCCCCTCTGCCAGAAGGCAGAGGAAGAAGACGACCCTGCCCCTGGTGGGCTGGGCCTCCTCAGGCGACAGGTAAGGGTTTTCTCATTATTTCTCTTTTGTTTTTTTTGATTTGTTTCTGTTTTACTAATTCATTAACTTGCTAATTATTTCGGCTCCCAAAAAGTTTGAAAAAATTATTTTAAGCACACCAGAAAATTTGTTGGAATATTTCCAACCATTCTCAAAGTTGTCAATATTTTTGAAAGTTTAAAGTTTCTGATTTCAAATTTAAAATTTGAAACCAGTAGCTTTTTGCATTAATTTAAAATGCCTAAAGCATCAAGAAAATGGTTGTCTTCATTGCACATTTACTTTCATGATTTATCAGAAAGTTTGAACATTTTTTCAGGCCATTTTGGATTCATTGATTTTAACTAGTTTGAGATTTCCTTTATTTAAAGAAGTGGCTAGGGTTTGAGTTTTCCTTCACCTCTTTCTTTGATATTGTTGAAAATTCTTAGATGCAAATGCAAAGAAGACATGAGCACAAGACTAATTTGCTTAAGGTGTCAGGGATGTGACACAGAGGTCCCTGGGTCATTCTACCGCCTCTAGTGACGACTCTGACGGAATTGTCATTCAACTCATTGAGCAAGTCATTTTGAGCTTTAAGTACTTGTTCTACCTGAGTAGTAACTGATGACCCACCAGTATAGGGGATCAATCGTAGTCCTTACGATAAGTAATATTGTCGAACCCAACGAGGAGCAAAAGGATCTGACAAGTGGTTTTCAGCAAGGTAAAATCTGCACGCACTAAAATTGTCGGTAACAAGTGATTGTGTGGTGAGATGATTCGTAGCAAGCAACAAGTAACAAAAGTAGCACTGGTGCAGCGAAGTGGCCCAATCCCTTTTGTAGCAAGGGACAAGCCTGGGCAAAGTCTTATAGGAGGAAAAACATCCCGAGGACACACGGGAATTTCTGTCATGCTAGTTTCATCATGTTCATATGATTCGCGTTCGTTACTTTGATAGTTTGATATGTGGGTGGACCGGCGCTTGGGTACTGCCCTTACTTGGACAAGCATCCCACTTATGATTAACCCCTCTCGCGAGCATCCGCAACTACGAAAGAAGAATTAAGACAAAGTCTAACCATAGCATTAAACTAGTGGATCCAAATCAGCCCCTTACGAAGTAACGCATAAACTAGGGTTTAAGCTTCTGTCACTCTAGCAACCCATCATCTACTTACTACTTCCCAATGCCTTCCTCTAGGCCCAAATAATGGTGAAGCGTTATGTAGTCGACGTTCACATAACACCACTAGAGGAAAAACAACATACAACACATCAAAATACCGAACGAATACCAAATTCACATGACTATTATTAGCACGACTTATCACATGTCCTCAGGAACAAAAGTAACTACTCACAAAGCATAATCATATTAATGATCAGAGAGGTAATGAGTAGCACCAAGAATCTGGACATAAACTCTTCCACCAAGTAATCCAACTAGCATCAACTACAAAGAGTAATCAACACTACTAGCAACCTTACAAGTACCAATCGGAGTCGCGAGACAGAGATTGGTTACAAGTGATGAACTAGGGTTAGGAGATGAGATGGTGCTCATGAAGATGTTGATGGTGACGAGTCCCCTCCGATGAGAGGAGTGTTGGTGATGACGATTGCGACGATTTCCCCCTCCGAGAGGGAAGTTTCCCCGGCAGGATCGTCCTGCAGGAGCTCTAGATTGGTTCTGCTCAAGTTTCGCCTCGTGGCGGCGGCGAAACCACGAAAAATCTACTCTCTGATTTTTTCCTGGACGAAACCCTCCATATAGCAAAAGAGGGGGGCCAGTGGGCCAGTGCGCTGCCCACAAGCCCCCATAGCGCGGCCTGGGGGGTGGTCGCGCCGTGGAGGCTTGTGGTCACCCCCTCGTGCCCCTCTCGCACTTCTTCGGCCCAGTATTTTTGATAAATTGGGAAAAAAATCCCCGTTGATTTTCACGGCGTTTGGAGTTGCACAGAATATGTATCTCAACTTTGCTCCACTTTCAGGCCAGAATTCCAGTTGCCGGTATTCTCCCTCTTCATGTAAACCTTGCAAAATAAGAGAGAAAAGGCATAAGAATAGTACCATGAAGTGAAATAAAAGCCAAAGAAGCGATAAATATCAACATGAAAACATGATGCAAAATGGACGCATCAGTAACCATAGAAACATGTTTACTCACAAGCTTAGGATCGTTGACGTTTCTGTCCAGACAAGCACTTAAGTGACTAAGCAGACGAGCATTCTGTTCCAATTGTCTGCTAACATAATCATTGAAACTCTGTTGTTTGGCAACAAAGTTATCAAATTCATTCAGCCATAGGCTAGCAAGTTTATCAAAAGGAATATCACTCTCATCAAACCTGCGCAGAGAATTTACTTCTACTACCTGTATCGGGTTATCAAAACCATGGATCTCTTCGATAGGTGGTAGATTTTTGACATTTTCAGATTTAATGCCTTTCTCTCGCATAGATTTCTTGGCTTCTTGCATATCTTCAGGACTAAGGAATAGAATACCTCTTTTCTTTGGAGTTGGCTTAGGAGGTGGTTCGGGTATAGTCCAAGCATTCTCATTGCACAAGATGTTATTCAATAGAATCTCATCTTGTTCTACAGTTCGTTCCCTAAAAACACATCCGACACAACTATCTAGGTGTTCTCTAGAACCATCGGTAAGTCCATTATAGAAGATATCAAGTATTTCATTCTTCTCAAGAGGGTGATCAGGCAACGCATTCAGTAGCGGGATAAGCCTCCCCCAAGCTTGTGGGAGACTCTCTTCTTCAGCTTGAGCAAAGTTGTATATTTCCTGCAAGGCAGCTTGCTTCTTATGGGCAGGGAAATATTTTTCAGAGAAGTAGTAGACCATATCGTGGGGGCTATGCACACAACCAGGAGCAAGAGAAGTGAACCAGGTCTTAGCATCATCCTTTAGCGAGAAAGGAAACTGCTTAAGGATATAGTAGTGGTGGATCTTTTCCTCACTAGTGAATAGGGTGGCTATATTGTGTAGTTTGGTAAGATGGGCTACAATCATTTCAGACTCACAACCGTGAAAAGGATCAGATTCGACCAGAGTGATTAACTCAGGGTCGACAGAGAATTCATAATCCTTATCGGTCACAAAGGTAGATGAAGTAGCAAACTTCGGGTCGTATTTCATCCTAGCGTTCAGAGATTTTTCTTTCCACTTGCGCAGTAAATTCTCAACATCATAGCTATCCTTACACGCAAGAAAATCCTCAGCTATCTCTCCCTCCATAACATAATGCGTATCAGGCATATCAGGCAATTCAGGCATAGGAGAGCTAGTTCTAGTAGGCAAAATAGTAGGTTCTACTTCAATAGTATCAGCAATTTCAGAAGTATCATCACATCTAGCAGCAACTCTAGCAATTTGTGCATCAAGGAATGCACATAGTGGCAAAGCAGCATCAAGCATAGCATCATCAGGCATAGTATCAAGCATAACATCATCAAGCAAAGCAGTATCAAGCATGGCATCATCATAAGCATCATGGGCAGCAGAAGTAGCATCATCAAGCACATGCGACATATCAGGATTTCTAGCAGGAGGTGGTGTCGCAAACTTACTCATAACTGAAGGTGAATCAAGTCCAGAGCTAGATGGCAGTTCCTTACCTATCCTCGTAGTTGAGGGAAAGACTTTAGTTCTTGGATCTATCGGATTCCTCAAAGTGATCAACAGACGTAAATCCCAAGTAACTCAGAGAATATAGTTGTGCTTCCCCGGAAACGGCGACGGAAAATGGTCTTGATAACCCACAAGTGTAGGGGATCGCAACAGTTTTCGAGGGTGGAGTACTCAACCCAAATTTATTGATTCGACTGAAGGGGAAGCAAAAGAATATTATCAAGTATTAGCAGCTGAGTTGTCAATTCAACCACACCTGAAAGATTAGTATCTGCAAGCAAAGTAGTATGATAGCAACGGTGTCAGAAAAGGGTTTGTTGACGGCAGACTATTCCTAACTTGTTTTATCAATGTCGCCTAGAAAAGTCTTGCAACAAGTAGTAGAAAAGTAACAAGTAACAACAGTACTGACAGCAGTAGGAGGAACAACAGTAGTGACACCAGTAGCAAGTAACAACAGTAACTAGTACCAGCAGAGTAACAGCAGTAGCAATAGTAGTAGCGACAAAGTAACATAGCAAGGACCAGTAGAAAAAGACTCGTAGGCAGTGGATCGGTGATGGATGAGTATGCCAGATGTGATTCATCATGTAATAGCTATAATACGGAGAGATAAGTAACTAGCTCTCGTTCATCAATCTAATGTAGGCATGTATTCTGTATGTAGTCATACGTGCTTAGGGAAAAGAACTTGCATGACATCTATTGTCCATCCCTCCCTTGGCAGCGGGGTCCTAATGGAAACTATGGGATATTAAAGTTCTCCTTTTAATAAAGAACTGGACCAACGCATTAACACTTGGTGAATACATGAACTCCTCATACTATGGTCATCTCCGAGAGTGGTTCCGGCTATTGTCACTCGGGGTTGCCGGGTCCTAACACATAGTAGGTGACTACAACTTGCAAGATAGGATCTAAAACACACATATATTGGCGACAACATAATAGGTTCAGATCTGAAATCATGGCACTCGGGCCCTAGTGACAAGATTTAAGCATGGCAAAGTAGTAGCAACATCAATCTCAGAACATAGTGGATACTAGGGATCAATCCCCGTGAAAACTAACTCGATTACATGATATATCTCATCCAACTCATCACCGTACAGCAAGCCTACGATGAGATTACTCACGAACGGTGAAGAGCATCATGGAATTGGCGATGGAGGAAGGTTGATGATGACGATGGCGACGATTTCCCCTCTTCGGAGCCCAGAACGGACTCCAGATCTGCCCTCCAGATGAAGAACAGGAGGTGGTGGCGCCTCCGTATCGTAAAACGCGATGAATCCTTCTCCCCGGTTTTTCCGGGCGAAACGGAATATATAGAGATGAGTTTGGAGGCGGTGGCGCCACGTGGGCCCCACAAGCCTGGTTGGTGCGGCCTGGGGTGGTCGCGCCGTCTGGGCTTGTGGCCCACTAGCTCACCCCCTCCGGTGGATCTTTGTGCAGGTATTTTTCATTAATTCCAGAAAAATTCTCCGTAAATTTTCAGGACATTCCGAGAACTTTTTTTTCTGCACAAAAACAACACCATGGCAATTCTGCTAAAAACATCGTCAGTCCGGGTTAGTTCCATTCAAATCTTGCAAATTAGAGTCCAAAACAAAGGCAAAAGAGTTCGGAAAAGTAGATACGACGGAGATGTATCATGTGGTAGCAAGAATGAGGAAATCAGCAGGATACTTTGTTTTTCCACACAAGACTTCAACATCTCTAACAATTCCCACAAGGCAGATAGTATCTCTATTGGCAAGCTGAACAGTGACATCAATGGGTTCTATCTCACTAGGTGCAATCTCGTCTTCGATTTCATCATATAAGGATCGAGGTATAGCACTAACACTACCAACCACATCACATACACCATGATAATAGTGATCTCCTATATTAACAGAAACAACAGGCGTGCCAACAACATGCCTATGTTTGTCTCTAGCATGTGGTTTAGCAATTCTAGCAGCATCTTCATAGAACTGAATATCATGGCCATCAACATTGTCAGACAGGAGGTCTATGATAATAGCAATGCTAGGTTCAACACTAATTTTCTCACGGGGTGTAGGTGTTCTAATGTGGCCCCTACGTATCACATTTGAAGCTTTAGAATGATCCTTTATCCTAACAAGGAAAGGTGGTTTCTCAATGTAAGCACTAGGAACAATAGGATCATTATAGGCAATGACTTTCTCTTCAACTGGATTGGGTTTAACTACATTGACTTCTATGGGAGGATGATATTTAAACCTCTTCTCTTTAGGGAGATCAATATGAGAAGCAAATGAATCACACAATGAAGCTACTATCTCAGAGTCAAGTCCATACTTAGCGCTAAAATCACAAAAAGTATTTCTTTCGACAAAGGATTTAACGCAATGAAACTTGAAATTCATACCTGACTCCTTACCTTCATCAATCTCCCAATCTTCAGAGTTGCATTTAATTCTTTCCAATAAATTCCATTTGAAGTCAATATCTCTCTTCATAAAAGAACCGGTACAAGAAGTGTCAAGCATGGTGCGATCATCATGAGAAAGCCGAGCATAGAAGTTCTGAATAATAATTTCTCTCGAGAGCTCATGGTTGGGGCATGAATATCGCATTAATTTAAGCCTGCCCCAAGCTTGAGCGATGATTTCTCTGTCACGAGGCCAAAAATTATAAATATAATTCCGATCACGATGTACTAAATGCATAGGATAAAACTTTTGATGAAATTCCAATTTCAACCAATTGTAGTTCCATGATCCAGTATCATCACATAGCCTATACCATGTCAATGCTTTATCCCCAAAGATAAGGGAACGAACTTCTTCTTGACCTCATTATCGGGCAAACCTGCAAGCTTAAATAAACCACAAACTTCATCTACATAGATTAGATGCAAGTCCGGATGTGATGTTCCATCTCCTGTAAAAGGATTAGCCAACAGTTTCTCAAGCGTACCCGAAGGAAATTCATAGCAAATATTTTCAGTAGGTGCAGGAAGTGGAGGAACAACTCCTTGTGCTTCCGTTCGAGGTGAAGATACCCCGAAAAAGCTCCTCAAAGGATTAGTTTCCATAGAAACAAGTGACAATAAATTTCAGCACACTATATAAATGTTTCCTTACCAAATTCCACTTACCAAAGGCGCTTCACTCCCCGGCAACGGCGCAGGAAAAGAGTCTTGATGACCCAAAAGTATAGGGGATCTATCGTAGTCCTTTCGATAAGTAAGAGCGTCGAACCCAACGAGGAGCAGAAGGATCTGACAAGTGGTTTTCAGCAAGGTATTCTCCGCAAACACTGAAATTATCGGTAACAAGTAGTTGTGTGATAAGATGATTCGTAGGAAGTAGCAAGTAACAAAAGTAACAATGGTGCAGAAAAGTGGCCCAATCCCTTTTGTAGAAAGGGACAAGCCTGGACAAACTCTTATAGGAGGTAAAGCGCTCCCGAGGACACGGGAATTTCTGTCAAGCTAGTTTTCATCATGTTCATATGATTCGCGTTCACTACTTTGATAGTTTGATATGTGGGTTCACCGGCGCTTGGGTACTGCCCTTACTTGGACAAGCATCCCACTTATGATTAACCACTCTCGCAAGTGTCCGCAACTACGAAACAAGAATTAAGACAAAGTCTAACCATAGCATTAAACTAATGGATCCAAATCAGCCCCTTACGAAGCAACGCATAAACTAGGGGTTTAAGCTTCTGTCACTCTAGCAACCCATCATCTACTTACTACTTCCCAATGCCTTCCTCTAGGCCCAAATAATGGTGAAGTGTTATGTAGTCGACGTTCACATAACACCACTAGGGGAAAAACAACATACAACACATCAAAATACCGAACGAATACCAAATTCACATGACTACTTATAGCATGACTTATCCCTTGTCCTCAGGAACAAAAGTAACTACTCACAAAGCATAATCATATTCACGACCAGAGAGGTAATGAGTAGCATCGAAGATCTGAACATATAATCCTCCACCAAGTAATCCAACTAGCATCAACTACAAAGAGTAATTAACACTACTAGCAACCTTACAAGTACCAATCGGAGTCGCAAGACGTAGATTGGTTACAAGAGATGAACTATGGTTTGGAGATGAGATGGTGCTGATGAAGATGTTGATGGTGATGAGTCCCCTCCGATGAGAGGAGTGTTGGTGATGACGATGGCCACGATTTCCCCCTCCGGGAGGGAAGTTTCCCCGGCAGGATCGTCCTGCCGGAGCTCTAGATTGGTTCTGCTCATGTTCCACCTCGTGGCAACGGCAATTCCTCCCGAAAGCCTCCCCTTGATTTTTTCTGGAATGAAACCCTTCTTGTAGCAAAAGAGGGGGCCAGAGGGCCAGCTAGGAGCCCACAAGCCCCTAGGCGCGGCCAGGCGGAGGCCGCGCCTAGCAGGCCTTTGGCCTCCTATTGGCTCCCTCTGGTACTTTTTCGGCCCAGTATTTTTTAAAATTCCAAAATAAATCCTCGTTGATTTTCACTGCTTTTGGAGTTGCGCAGAATTGGTATCTCAAACTTGCTCCTTTTTCAGGCCAGGATTCCAGCTGTTGACATTCTCCCTCTTCATGTAAACCTTGCAAAATAGGAGAGAAAAGGCATAAGTATTGTACCGTGAGGTGTAATAACAGCCCATAAAGACATAAATATCAACATGAAAGCATGATGAAAAATGGACGTATCACACATTCATATGCTCTTGCAGCTGCTGCTGCCTGTATTTCATGCTTCGAGAGGTAGTGATGAGGCGCTGCCAGAATTGCTCTTGTTCGAGCGGGTCTTCAACGATGATATAATCCTCGGTATCGAGGCTCCTGTCCTCCTCGGACTCTGACATGTAATTGTCATCATCCCCTTCAAAGAGGTCATCAGGATCTTAGTCCTTGGGATTTTCTCCGGGACTACCATTCCGTACTATAGAGGCTTGAGGTTCATCTCCAGTGTTATTTGCATCGCCGCCTATTGCCTCATCGTCATCGGTGGTGGCGCTGGGTTTCCCATTATTGCCCCTTCGGCATCTACACCGACATCTTGGAGGGGATTTGGCGGTATTCACAATTTAGACATCATAGGTGGATGTTGCAGACCACTTGCCCGTGTTTATCATGGGCGAAGTGTGTTCTATGGGGCCATCGGCATCTTCATCTATGTCCGTGGCCTCATCCTAGTCTAGCACGTAAGTTAAGTCATCGACTATGGCAAATAGGTGGGTGGTGGGCGGGACGTAAATTTCCTGATCGTCAGCTTTAAGTCCAATCTTGTCGTAAACTGAAGTCGAGATAGACGTGATGCGGATACAAGCGAGCTTCTCATTCAGATCAGATAGTTCTTCGGGGTTCATTGCATGGCTATAAGTGGGGCTAACTCAAAGCATGCCCGGTGTATATCTTGGCATGTTTCCGGTGTGGAGGGGATCCAAGTGTGATTCCGGATCCTATGTCGAGGTTGGATCGAGATCCAATGTAGCTTCTGAGATGTGGGCTGGGCCTAGGTCTATCCAGGGTTTGAGGGGAAATCATTTGGAGTCGCTACATCGGAGTTTTTCAACGGCACCAAGGTTTCTCGCCCGATGTCCTCAGAAGAGGTTGGTTCTGGAGTCGATCCTCTAGTGGAAGGTGTCCCCTCCATCCGGTCGGGCATCCAACCTAACAATATGAGTTCTCCGTGGGAATTCGTGGTATATTCCACGCCTTCACAGGTCACGATCTGATCCAGGGAGTAGTTCTTGACGAAGGCAAGATGGCAAGTCGAATCGGCATAGAAGGTTGTGCTATCGAACATGAAAAGTTGGCCGGGAACGTAAATGTTCTCGTAGCCGTTATCACAGTTTATCTACGGATGAGCTATCAATCCTTCTATCGATCTCACAAAAGAACTCTCAATTAAGGAACCAGTGTGGTGTGAAAAGCGATAGACATTGGGGTAGGGGGTCCTGAGTTGTGGATCTCGGGTGGATGGTAACAAAACAGGGAGATGACATTTACCCACGTTCGGACCCTCTTGATGGAGGTAAAACCCTACGTCATGCTCTTGTTTATATTGATGATGAAGTATCGAGTACAAGCTTGATATACCTCAAGATCGTAAGTAGTGTTCTAACCCTGAGGCTAGGTGGATGATTTGCGTTCATGTCTCTCCCCTATACGTGCTAAACCCTACGGCTTATACACACCAATTAGGGTACCTAGGGTTACAAGGTTGGTTTCTTGGCATGTAGGAGGTAAGAGAAATCTTGGAGTATATGTCAAGCCTTCGGCAGATGTAGTCCCGATCATGCCCCATTGTGCAGCCTTCGGAGTCCATCTTGAGAAAAAGGAGGACCCATGAGCCCAATCCGAGGATCTTGGACCAACTAGGTTAGTACCCCTACTCCAGGACACCGTCACTAGTGCAACCATGAAAAGAAAAAGTTTGTCCTCAATATGATGACTTACTAAACAAGAGTCCTCCACCGATGTGATCAATGTAATATCTTTATGAATACTTGCAAAAATAACAATCGTAGAACAACGACAACAACCAACAAGGATTACTACTAAAATAAAATATGCCCCGACTTGTAACCATTACAACAATGTAAACAATAAATGTTTCATGTTAATTAAGGTATTATGACCATCTTTCTCAAGGCCTTAGCATTGGCGAATTCCTCTCATCCATGATGCAGTCAACCTGCACTAATCTCTTGCCTTCACCACCATTGTTTCTATGGTTGGTCCAGTTACTCAAGTCATTAAAGTTGATACCTCTAACTAGATGACTTCCCCAAACTTTGTCCATTATTGAGGAAACAGCTATTTAAATAAATTTAAAACACACACTCTGTAGGGGCTATACACTCTACCCACACTACAAACACCTGTCCGACAAATCAAAGTCATGGTCATGACACTTTTACCACATCAGTGAGTATCCCATCGGAAGCTCATGGGAGAGAGGATCTAGGTCCTTGCCACCTTGTGGCACAACTATTGTTCCCCCGGGAATATTTCATGTACACTTATTGACCCAGGGCCTCAAAGTGTTGGATAGTAATCCTGGATTAGGGGCATTACTGTCTCCAACCGTCCCTTTGGATGACACGCGAAAGAGGCATTCCCGTGAAGCCCGGATATGACCTTCCCACCGAGGCAAGTGTGGTTGTACGAGTTAGTTTGGTTATGTGGCACTTTGTGCCATCTATCTAAAGGCGGTTGTTATATATTTTTTAGTTTATTACTGTACCGATGTGCATGTCGAGCATTAGTTTTGAACAAAAACTAAACAAGCAACAATAATTAGTTACAACAACCTATCTTTAGTAGTATTACTACTAGCAAGTAGGAAAAAACACAGATAATAAGGATTTACAATACAAAGGAAGTAAATAATAACGAGTAAACAAATTGAGAAAACGCCTAGGGAGAAACCGAGAAACATAGCCAAAAACATGCAAGACTAACAAAGAGGTGAAAACTTAGGGTGTGCATGAGAGAACTGGACTTGCCTTGACACTTGGGGTCTACTAGGTGATACGTCTCCAACATATCTGTCAGCCCATGCAAGGTCAACACATATGGGAATCAATGTGAAACCCTTGTGATGGTAGGGCGGGGAGAGGTGAACTCAAGGGGGGCCGGGCGGAGCTTGCCGGGGCCGATCATGTTCTCGTTAGCACAGTGCTGGTCCTAGGGAGCCAGCCCAGGTCACGCCGCGGGCTCCGCCTTTGTGCCTTCTTGAACTTCACTTTGGCGAGCGTAGTTCCTCGCCAAAGACAAAAGTTCTATGTTAGAGTAGATCATATCATCCATGTAATATGTCTGAGAGTATCCCAAACAAATGAATGAAATGACAGGTTTCCCCTTTTTCTCATTCTATTCTCTGTATGATTCGTCTTTGGATTCTCTCGGAGCTTGTCGGCAACTACCGGCAAGGCTCCTTGCCGCGTTCAGTGCAACCATAGAAATTGCCAAGCGCAACTTGAGACGAAATCAGGCGCTATCTAGCCCCTTGCTATGTTGATCAGGCTCGAAACAGTTTGAAGGCGCTCTGTGGCCGTTCAGGTCGTTTGAACGAGTTCGAAACAAAGACAAGGTGCACTGATCTTTGGAAAGGTCCCAGTATGCGCAGATTCCACACACAAAGATTGGAAACTTTTGAAGGGAAAACACAAAATCTATCTACTTAAGATCTGAATCTTAAACTTAGAAACTTATCTGCTCACGTCATGGTTGCATGGCGCTTGAATCTTTTGTCGGGGTGTCGGGGCCCCCACAAGCAGGAAATTACCGCTCTCGGCAGCTTTTTCTCCGGCAAAGACTTCTTGCTGACAGTCCGCAACCGTCGTTTGGAGAAAAAGTTGGCCAGGGTGTAACCCCTTAACTTTTCTCTTGCTAGGTTGTGCTTGCAGAGCTCCCGAGTGCATCTTGGGCGATGATACGACGCTCTCAGGGGCACAACACTTACGCTGGACTGCACGCCGGGGCTTCGGGACCGTTTGGTGCATCCTCAACGACTATGCATCACACTGCAGAGGTGCGTCCGCTAGAGTATGCACCAAGGCCTCAGTGAAGCTCCCAGGTACGCACTCGACAGCTACGCGTTGGCCCCCGAGCGACGCATCGGCCTGACGGCACCACCTTTGGAGCCTCCGCCACCCTGCCTCGCGTTCGTGCAGCAACGTGCTCGCGCAGGCTTTGGGAAGCCGTAGCAGAACACAGCGTCCGCCATGGTACCCCGTTTTGGGGGAACCGTGGTGCAGCGCCCAAACTTCCAAGAATCTGGTGCTGAGTTTGCTCAGATTCGCGCAAAACTCCACACCCCCTACCTGGCGCGTTAAAGATGTCGGCGGATGCGAGGCCGACACCTATGTGAATCAACATGAAACCCTTGTGATCGTAGTGCGGGTAGAGGTGACGTGAAGAGTACAGCTAACAATCAGCAGCCGACAAGCCTTTTTACCCAGGTTCGGGCCGCTTACGCGTAAAACCCTTCGAAATGAGCTAAGGGCCTCCTTTTATAGGCAAAGGGGTCACCTATAGTGCTCGGTGGTAGGTTAATGAGGAGTTACCGTGAACCTAGGGCGGTGCTTATCCATCTACCGCCGTCAGGTGCATTTAATGCACGTCTTGTCCTTGTCAGCGATGTGCTGGTGAAGACACGTATGCACGTGTTTCGACACCTGGACGCTGTGCTGGCGCATGTGGAATGCGCTGGCACTTGAGGGGCGGTGGCACTGTGGCAAGGGCGGTAGCCCACCAGTGGCCTGGCCCATCATCCGGCCCATCATCCCGGCAAGCTCTAGTCTTCATCCCGGCAAGGGAGCTTGCCGGGGGCTTCAGTCGTCATCCCGGCAAGTGAGCTTGCCGGGGTCTTGTACTTGGTGAGTTCATCACACCCACCAAATGGGCGTGGCCTTGGTCATCTTCCCGGCAAGGCAGGCTTGCCGAGGCCTTGATAATCTTGGGGGTTGCATCTTGACTGGGTCCTGCCATGCCCTGCAGGCAGGGGCTCTTAGCGCCCGTGCACAAATCTGTGGCACTAGGGACCCCAATCTTTAGTGCATCAACGGTATCTATATATTTTTATTGTTCCACGCTATTATATTATCATTCTAGGATGCTTTAAGGCATTTACCTGGTGTCTTATATTATTTTTAAGAACTAACTAATTAACCCAGTGAAAAGTGCGAGTTGTTATTTTCTGCATGTTTTTGGCTTTTCACGAATATTGTACCAAACGAAGCCCAAATACCCCGAATTTTTTTGATGATTTTTCTGTAGAAAATAGGGACATGGAAGCTTGGGAGGAAGACCGGAGGCCACACAGGGTGGCGCCAAGTCAAGAGGGTGCGCCTAGGGGGGTGGCCACGCCCTGGTGGCTTGGGGCCACCTCCTAGCTCCCCGACTCCCGTTCTCCGGCTTATAAATTCTCATATTCCCCCAAACCCTAGGGAGCCACCCGAAACACTTTTTCCACTCCTACAAGTCTCTGTTCCACCGTGCGCCCATCTAGAGCCATGTTTCGGTTCCCTGCCGGAGGGGGGTCGATCATGGAGGTCGTGTACATCAACCTTGATGCTCCCATGGTGATGTGTGAGTAGTTCAACACAGACCTACGAGTCTGTTAGTACCTATATGGCTATCCCTGACTCTATCTTCTTTGTTTCCACGATCACCGAGATTCCTGCGGTGATCTATGTCATGTAATCACTCTTGTGTGGTGCATTTTTGGGATCCGACGAATTGTAGTTTATGTTCAGATTATTCATGAATAATATTTGAGTCTTCTTTGAATTATTATATGCATCATTGTGATAGCTTCATATTCTCTGTGATCTATTGATTTGGTTTGGCCAACTAGATTGATCTATCTTGAATGGGAGACATGCGTTGTAGTTGGTTCAATCTTGCGGTGCTCAATCCGAGTGACAGAAAAGGACATGACACACATTGTATTGCTTTCACTAAGGGTAAAATGATGAGGTTCATTCATATTAATTGGATTTTACTTTGTCTACATCATGTCATCATTCTCCAAGCATTACTCTATTTTCACTTAATACTCTAGATCATGCCGGATAGCGACCGATGAGTGGAGTAATACTAGTATATGCAAGCAGGAGTCGGTCTACTTCTTTACGGACATGATGCCTATATGTAAAGATAATTTCCATGAATAAATATTGCATAACTATGCTCTTTTCTATCAATATAATCATAATAAATAGGAGGCATGCTTTCATCGTAATAAATTTGCTCATCAAAATTTGGGCGATTAAAAATATCATCTTCACCAAACATAGCATCCCCAAGCTTGTGGCTTTTCATATCATTAGCATCATGGATATTCATCGAATTTATACCAACAATATTACTATCATGTTCATCATTCAAGGATTTCACATTAAGCATTTTCATAAGTCCTTTCTCTAACAATTTAACACAATTTTTGGAACCATCATTTTCAGAAAAGACATTATAAAGGCGAAGCAATTGAGGCAACCTAAATTCTATTTTTAGAATTTTCTTTTATAAAACCAAACTAGTGAAAAATGTTAAGCTGGAAGATTTAATTGCAAGATCTAAAGATATATCTTCAAGCACTCACCTCCTCGGCAACGACGCGAGAAAAGAGCTTGATGTCTACTACGCATCTTTATTCTTGTAGACATTGTTGCGCCTACAAGTGCAGAGTTTGGTAGGACGACATAAAATTTCTCTCAAGTGGATGAGTTAAGGTTTATCAATCCATGGGAAGTGTAGGATGAATATAGTCTCTCTCAAACAACCCTGCAGTCAAATACAAGAAATTTCTTGTGTCCCCAACACACCCAATACAATGTGAAATTGTATAGGTGCACTACTTTGGCGAAGAGATGGTGATACAAGTGTAGTATGGATAGTAGAAATAGTTTTTTATAATATGAATAAATAAAAACAGTGAGGTAACAAGTAGTAAACAACGACCAAAATGTTGTGTAAATGCTTGGAAATAAGGCCTAGGGTTCATACTTTCACTAGTGCAATCTCTGAACAATGGTAACATACTAGAATCATATGATCATCCCTCAACGTGCAACAAACAATCATTCCAAGGTACATATCTAGCTGAGAACATAATAAAAAGTTGTTGTAGCTAGAGAACCACCTCAAACTTTTTCTTTCCAGTGAATGTTTTGGGCTATTCCTATAGGTGTCACAAATAGCCCTGGAGTTTGTACTAGAATAACGCCTATGATACATATCAATCAACCCTAAAGTCACCCAGATACTCCGATGTCACCTCAAGTATCCATGGGTTAATTATTCAACATGCATCAAACAATTTTAGATTCATCATATTCAATCCAAAACAACGAACTTCAAAGAGCACCCCCAGATTTCTATCGGAGAAGGTATGACAAGAACATGTATCAACCCCTATGCATTTTGTCACCACGAGAATCTGCAAGTTGAGTACCAAGACATACATCAAGTGTTCTCATATCCAATATTCAATCCAACATAATAAGATCTCAAAAAGGAAAGATTCAATTCATAAAAACATGATAGCAAGTGACAAACACCATATGATCCAACTATATTAACAAAGACTGTGATACATCAAGACCGTGCCATCTCAAGAACACAAGAGAGTGAGATTAAACACATATCTACTGGTACATACACTCAGCTTTGAGGGTGAACTACCCCCTCCTCATCATGGCCTTTGTGGGGATGATGAAGATGGCCACCGGAGATGATTTTCCCCTCCGACAGGGTACTGGAAAGCTTCCAAATGGGGTTTTCTTCGATATAGAGAGTTGCGATGGTGGAGCAGAAGTTCTCTATTTATTTCTGAGGGTTTTGGTATATACAAGATTTTTTAGTGTTGGAATCATGCCAGCCAGAGCCACGTAGACCCCACAAGCCATTAGGGTGTGCCAGGGTTGCACCCTGTTGGCTATTGGCCGACATGTGGCTCCCCTCCTATGGTTCTTTGCTCTAGTATTTCTTATTTCCTCTAGAAAAAAATTAATAGAAAGTTTTGGGTGATTCCGAGAACTTTTATTTTCTGCACAAAAAACAACACCACGGTAATTCTGCTGAAAACATCGTCAGTCCGAGTTAGTTCTAAATAAATCATATAAAGTGCATTAAAACCATATAAAAGTATTGTAAACATAGGCAAATGACATGAATACTTCATAAATTATCAATACTTTGCACACGTATCATGCTCATTCTGGCATCTGAAGAGCTTTTGGGACAATTTGCGACAAAGAGTGCCCATACTTATTCCCGCCTTCTGGTTAGTGTGATAAAACTCCAAAGGCCCACTGAGATCACATATCCAAACCCATTAGAGTCTTGGTAGCTTGCGGAAACAATCAGTGCTCCTATTGGTCCGTCTAGAGGACTTGCAAAAAGGGTCAGGGCCATCCCTCCCTGGGCAGTCTGTCTTCCCGGCCACGCCTCTCGGGTACCTTCTTGGTCAACCCGACTACACATTACTCGCGGGTACCCGTCTGGGCCGACCCGTCTTTCTAGTGAATCTGGAGGAAAGTAGAAGTAAACGCGCGTCCATAACATCAAGGGGGAATCCAAGGAATCACCCTTGATGGATTCCCATTGATGTAACTGTCAAGGTGACCGGGGAGGAATCATCCTCGAGGGTTCACACTTGATGGGTTGCACAAAAAGTCATTATCGGGAGTGGTGAAGGAGTATTCACCCACTGAAATCCATGACCGTGTAGCTACACTACAAAGCTAACATCAGGAATGCTTTATGAGGTATCACCCTCACCACTCGATAGTAACTTTGCAGAGTCATACAACTAAGGGAGTGCGATGTGATGTGTTGGGCTTAGGACATCAATAATGTTGATCAAGTCGTTGATGATGAAATGACGGCAATAGGGACAAGTGAGGTGGGTCACCGATAGTTCACTAACCAACCTATACCATGCATATTGTATAAATAGACATGCATCAAGAACAGGATACAAAATCAGGCTATGCATCACAATAGGAGCAATCAAATACTGTAGCAAATTCTAATGCAAGCATGAGGGAGAAGACATTGGGTATTCTCGGAATGGTCAAGGGGGTTTGCCTGCCTCGAAGCTTTGCTGCAAGTGGAAGAACGTCAGAGATGTAGTCGTACACGGCAGCAGCGTCAATCTCTGGGTTTACCGGAGAGAAGAGGGGGAAGAAAGTATAAATATTAGGCAAACATATGCATCACGATGCATGACATGACAATATGCAGAGCTAGGCATGACCTAGCACAGTACTACACGTTGCACACAAAGCGGGGAAATATCCCTTGATATTTCCCGGGTTTGAGGCGTTTATCAAACAGATGAATCGGAGGGGAAAGTTCCATGTTCATCATGCTAGAGGCATTTGACATACGAATGGATTGCATATTTGGATTCGATGGATTTTTTTGACTAATTTTCATATATACATTATTTTCATCTGACTTATATATTATTTATATGAATTTTCAAAGTTTTAGTAATATTTTGAAGTGTCTAAAAATAATATTAATTCGAAAATATACATCATTGTATGAGAGGCTCACACGGGGGGCTCAATTGATTGTTGAGTCAGTAGTCAAATGTGGACAAGTTGACTTGTCAACTCACCACTCGGGCCCTACTGTGAGTGAGAGAGGTTAATTAACAAGGTTTAATTGATTTTAGCAATCCTAAATAAATGTGGGGCCGGGCTGTCAGTAATTGATTTAATTAACAAAGTTTATTCTTTAAACTGACTAATTAACTAATTAGGTGGCACCACATGTCAGTGGCTAATTAAACGGGCTGACACGGGGGACCCACCTTGCAACATCACACCAACGTTTAAATGTGGTTGCGCACTGGCAGTGAGACAAAACAGTGGCGACCGGCTCGGGGGGGGGCATCAGGATTTGGCCACATGCACGTGAAGAGCCGGGTCCAATGATGTGAGCAGTTGAAGCGGGGGAGGTCCGAATCGACACTAGCGACGAGGTATGCGGCGGTGCATTCGGGATCTTGCCGGAAATAACGATAGGAGCACGCATGCGAGGCAGCAAAGGGCTGGACAACTCCCACGTGATGCAAGGAGGACCGTGTTGGGATCGCCCGAGCCGGAGCAGCACCACAACGGCGGCGGCAAGCACAAGAACGTCGACGAGCTGCGGCTACTATGGCGATGGCTACTAAAGCTCGAGATCAAGCCAGAAAATAGAAGACCGGGGGAGCACACGATGTCTCTTAGAGTGAATGGGAGCGCCGGAGGGCGGCGAATTCGACGGAGTCGCCAACGGGCCCGGAGGTGGAAGAAGAACTCGAGGCGGTCGTTGTGTAGCTCCCCGACTCCAATGGTTCGATGCAGGCGACGCGGATGAGGCTGGCACTTCCCCCTAACGTGTTGGTGCGGTGTGAGGATAGCAGTGGCCGTGAGATCGACGCGGCGAAGACGATGGATGCGCTCAGGAACGGGTGGAGGAGGCGAGGGGACACGGGAGAGCGAGGAGCTAAATAGTTTACCTCAAAAGTCTAGAGTTTAAATAAAATGGTTGAAACTTTAATAATTTAAAAAACATTTAAATTAATAATTTGGCGTGTGGTTAAATTATTTTAGGGCACTTAAATACTTTATAGAATGTGGGTTTCAACATGACAAATATCCATGGAATATTTGCAACATTGTGAACAATTTAGTTTGCATGTTAGCGAATTTCTAAATTTCACTTAATATTTGAAAATGAATTCAAAGTGGAATTTGAAATGAGATATGATTCCAAAGATGATCAAGCACTGTTTAGAAAAATGATTAGCTTAACCACTATGATTATTGTAGCTTAACCAGAGAGGTTACTATTGCTTAATTACAGGGGTGTTACAACTCTCCTCTTATAAAAGAAATTCTTGCCATAAGAATTAAGAGGTAGGAGGGATAAGATCGGGGTATTATTCACGAAGATGATCTTTGCATTCCCAAGTGGCTTCCTCTTTAGAATGATTTGACCACTGAACTTTGAGGAACTTGGTAACCTCTTGACGGGTTCGACGTTCAGTTTGATCAAGGATGCAGATCGGGTGTTCTTTGTATGAGAGGTCATCCTTTACCTCGAGCAACTCATGATCCATTGTACGTTGAGGATCCTTGTAACAATGTCGAAGTTGCAAGACATAGAAGACATCATGGACATGAGAGAATTTTGGTGGCAGCTCCAACTTATAAGCCACATATCCACGCTTGGCAAGAATGCGGAAAGTACCAATGTAGCGAGGAGCTAACTTTCCTTTTACACCAACGATGAGTGCCTCTTGTACGAGTGACACGCAGATAAGCTTGTTCACTAGGGTGATGCGTAGATCCCTAGTGTTTACGGTCATAGTTGCTCTTCTGACGGGACTGGGACGCCTAAAGTTTTTCCTATACAATACGAACTTGCTCTTCTGCTTGTTGGATAATATCCAAACCAATGAGTGTCTGTTCCCCAATGTCTAACAATTTCAGAGGGGTTAGACACTTACGCCCATATAATACCTCAACGAGGGCCATCTTCAAGGTAGATTGATAGTTGTTGTCATAAGAGAATTCCGCTTTTGGGACATACTCTTCCCACCTATTGTCAAAGGCGATGACACAAGCGTGCAACATATCTTCAAGCACTTGGTTAATACGCTCAACATGACCTTGGGACCGGGGGTGATAAGCAGTGCTGCATTTTCAATGAGTTCACATAGCTTCTTGCAAACTTTCCCAGAATTCAAGGTGAAAATACTGCCTCGGTCTAAACTCATCTCCTTTGGAATGCCATGGAGTGACATAATTATGGAGTTATACATGTTTGCTAATTGCCTAGCAGTAATAGTTTCCTTGTCGGGCAGAAAATGTGTAACTTTGGATAATTGATCGATGATGACAAAAATAGCATCGTTATACTTTTTTGATCTGGGGAGACTAGTGATTAAATCCATCTGAACCTTATCCTATTTCCATTCGGGATAATTGATCGATGATGACAAAAATGGTTGCAGAAGTCTAGCAGGCTTTTGACGTTCAGCTTTGACATGACATCAAACGTCACATTCTTCAATATAGCGAACAATCTCTTGCTTCATATTTGATCACCAATATTTTGACGAATGTCTAGATACATCTTGGTACCCTGGATGAATAGAAATGGGTGTATCATGTGCTTATTTCATAACTTTCTCCCTGATAAGATCGAATTGAGGGACCACAAGGCGATCTTTGAAGAACAAGGCTCCACTTTCATGAACCGAGTAGTCATTAGTATTCTCAGAGGCAAGATAACTCTTGATCCAATCAATTTCATCGTCTTCCTCTTGTGCGGACTTGATTGCTTGATGAAGAGTCAGTTTCAAGACAAGGTTATTAAGAGAACCCTGTGGAACAATGTGAAGATTCAACTTGTGAAGCTCTTCATGAAGGCGGGGTTGAGCTTTCTGAACCATGTGGTTGTTGCAATTAGCTTTGCGACTCAAAGCATCGACCATGACATTAGCCTTGCCACGGGTATAAAAAATACCAATATCATAGTCAGTAATTGCTTCCATCCATCATCATCGACAAAGATTTAGATCTTGCTAAGTAAACATATACTTCAAACTTTGATGGTCGGTGTATATCTCACAACGATTACGGAGGAGGTAATGTCGCCATAACAATAGTGCATAAATACCCTGCAGCGAGTTCGAGGTCATGAAATAGATAGTTCTCTTCATGAGGATGCAACTATCGTGAAGGATAAGAAATGACTCTGCGCTCCTGCATTAGGACACAGCCTAACCCTTGACGGGGTGCATCACAATAAATGACAAAGTCCTTACGAGAATCTAGAGGAGAAAGCACAGGAGCATATGTTAGCTTGTCCTTGACTGCCTGGAAACTAAACTGACACTTTTATGTCCGCTCAAACTTAACGGCTTGGTGAAGGAGATTAGTCAAGGGTTTGGGAATCTTGGAGAAGTTCTCGACAAAGCGATGACAATAGCTGGTGAGTCTGAGAAAACTTCTGACTTGCTTGACATTCTTCTGGGAATCTAGTCAAGAATGTCCTGAAATCGTTCAGGGTTGACTGCAATACCATCCTTGGAGATCACATGACCAATGTAGGTGACTTTGGGCAACCAAAACTCACACTTGGAGTATATGGCATACAACTAATGTTCTCGGAGCTTTTCTAGTAAAAGACGAAGATGCTCAACATGTTCTTCTTTATTCTTGGAATATACCTAGATATCATCCAGATAAACCACAATTAATTTGTCGAGGTGGTCCATGAAGATATAGTTAATCAATCGAGAGACAGTTGCTCAAGCATTGGTTAAACCGAAAGACAGGATGGTGTACTCGTATGAACCATTACGTGTGACGAATGCCATATTGGGAATATCTTCTTCACGAACTTGGATCTGGTGGTAACCCAACCTCAAGTCAAGTTTAGAAAACACAGAGTAACTAGCAAGTTGAGCATACAGATCATTGATCCGAGGAAGTGGATACTTGTTTTGGATTCTGGCTTGGTTGATGGATGGTAGTCGTGGACCAAACGGTTCATACCATCCTTCTTGACAAAGAGAGAAGGTGCTCCCTAAGCATAGGAACTCAGACGGATGAAACCTTTGCAAAGAGAATTGTCAATTTCTTCCTTAAGTTGAAGGATCTCACGAGGAGGCATCTTATAAGGTCCTTTGGCGATAGGGTGATGCCTGGTTTTAAGTCGATGATGAACTCGACAATTCTAACCGGGAAAACTCCTAGAAGTTCTTCTGGAAAGACATCTTGGAAATCGCAAACAACTAGAACACGTTCAATCCCCTCAAGAGGTGATACATTTAATGCATTTAAGCAATAGATTTGGGCTTCGGCATCTCGAACAGGATGAGCATTGTAGCTTACTATCTCATTTAAAGGATGTAGGAGATGGACGGTTCTAGTGGAACAAATGATTGAAGTCGTATGTGCTTTTAGCCAATCGATTCCCAGAATGAGGTAATTACCGGAAGACTTTAGAATAATGGGAGAGACAAGAAATTCCGATCCTTCAATTGCAAGGGTGACGTTGGGGCTAACCATGGAGTTTCAACATTGGCCCGTGGGGGTGTGTACCACTATTGGAGTGTTCATCTCTTCATATTTAATGTCATGCATGTATGCAAAATCTTTAGACATGAAAGAATGTGATGCTCCAAGATCAAATAAAACAGAAGCTAGTACTGAGCTAATAAGGAGATTACCCATCACAGTAGCAGGCTGGTCTTGAGCTTTATTCAGTTCAATATGATTAGCCCGAACACGAACATAAGCATGTTTTGCACTGTTGTTGCGGAGCTGGTTGTTTCCACTATTTGCAGAAGGCAGTGCAAGATGATTCTAATTTTGTCTAAATTCTATGGCACGGTGTCCTAGATGACCACACTTGAAGCACAACCCGTCATTGGGACGGGGAGCAAGAGCTCACGGTGGTGGAGCTGGAAGACTCGGCTGCCTACGTGGCGGAGGACGCGGAAGAGGTGTAGCATAGGACGACCTTGGAGCAAGAGCAAGTGGATGGTACATGTTGTGGATAATCCATGTACGACGCTTATGTGATGATGAGCCCGAAGATGAGCCCACGTCATGGTTGTGCTTGGTGCCTTCCCTGTATTCATGTAGACTAGTTTCAACCTGGATAAGTTTGTTCACCAAGGTGGCGAAATCAGCATAGTCTTGAACAAGGAGCGTAAGCTTGATATCTGGGTGAAGTCCTTCATGGAAATTTCCCTGTCTACGAGCATCAGTAGTGATGTCCTCTTTAGCATAGTGGGACAAGTCAGGAAACTCCCGCTGATAAGCATTAATGGTTTTTCTTGCCTTGGGTGAGGTTGAGGAACTCTCGCTTGTTCCTATCCATGATTCCCCGAGGAACACAACGGGCACGTAAAGCATCTTGGAACTTCGGCCAAGTAATGATGGTTCCAATAGGCTAAGAACACATGTGACTGTCCCACCATTGAGCAGCGGGACCCTTCAAGGAGTAGGCCACAAAAGTGGCATAGCTAGCCAGGGGGACATTAGCAAACTCCAGCTCAGAAGTGATGTCGCGGAGCCAGTCATCAGCATCAACGGGTTGAGTTGAGCTATGGTAGATAGCAAGGTTGAGGCACACAAAGTCCTATAGAGTTATTAGGGATGGTTGCTGATTCATATTCGGCCTCGGGAATTGATCCTTAAGCCCTTGCATAAACTAATGGTTCAACTCAAACTGTTGTATCATACCAGCCATGTATTCTGGCGGTGCTGGATCGTTGGCACCACGGCCACGACCAACTGGTTTAATCATCCTATCAAATGGCAGCAGCGGCAATTTAGTATTGAGTAATAGCGAGACAAGGAATCATTCATGAGGTAACAAGCACAACGAAAGGAAGTGAAATAGATACATCATAGTAGTCAAATATGACATATACATCCATGCATAGGTCTATTACAAACCAGCATTACAAGTTAGGACACGTGAATAACCTAGACAAACAAGGCAGCGCGTGATACGCCTCCAATGTATCTACTTTTCCAAACACTCCTCCTCTGGTTTTGGGCTCTAATTTGCATGATTTGAATGGAACTAACTCGAACTGATGTTGTTTTTAGCAGAACTACCTTTGTGTTATTCTTGTGCAGAAATAAAAGTTCTCTAAATTGGACTTAACTTTTTGTGAATTATTTCTGGTATATATGATGAATTTTGGAGCGAAGATCCACCGGAGGGGGCTGCCTATGGGCCATGATACGTCTCAAATGTATCTATAATTTTTGATGGTTTCACGCTGTTATCTTGTCAACTTTGGATGTTTTATATACGTTTTATATCTTTTTTGGGACTAACTTATTAATTCAGTGCCAAGTGCCAGTTCCTGTTTTTTCTGTGTTTTTGACTCTTTTTAGATCTGATTTTGGAACGGAGTCCAAACGGAATAAAATCCCCGAAATAAATTTTCCCAGAACAGAAGAAGATCGGGAGGCTTGAGGGCCAAGGCAGGGGGCCCACAGGGAGCCCACAAGCCCTGTTGCCGCGGCCAGGGGGCCCACGACAACCAAGCTTGTGGCCTCCCTGGCGCTCGCTTGCCCTAGCTCTTTGGCCTATAAATTCCCTAAAATCGCAGAAAAAATCAGGGCATCCATGAAAACACTTTTCCGCCGCCGCAAGCTTCCGTTTCCGCGAGATCTCATCTAGAGACCCTTCCCGGTGCGCTGCCGGAGGGGACTTTGGAGTTGGAGGGCTTCTACATCAACATCATCGCCTCTCTAATGACTCGTGAGCAGTCCACTTCAGACCTATGGGTCCGTAGTTAGTACCTTGATGGATTATTCTCTCTCTTGGATCTTCAATACAAAGTTCTCTATGATCTTCATGGAGATCTATCCGTTGTAATCCTCTTTGGCGGTGGATTTGTGATCAGATTATCTATGAGTTATATTTGAGTCTTTGCTGATTTCTTTTATGCATGATTTGATATCCTTGCAAGTCTCTCCGAGTCTTGGGTTTTGTTTGGCGAACTAGATCTATGATTCTTGCAATGGGAGAAGTGCTTGGTTTTGGGTTCATAACGTGTGGTGACCTTTCCTTGTGACAGAAGGGACAGCAAGGCACGCATCATGTTGTTGCCATCAAGGGTAACAAGATGGGCTTTATCGTAGATATGAGATTGTCCATCAACATCATGTCATCTTGCTTAAGGCGTTACTCTGTTCTTTTGGACTGAATACACTAGATGCATGCTAGATAGCGGTCGATGTGTGGAGTAATAGTTGTAGATGCAGAAACTATCGGTCTACTTGTTTTGGACGTGATGCCTATAGATATAATGGTTGCCTTAGATAATGTCACGACTTTGCGCGATTCTATCAATTGCTCGACAGTAATTCGTTCACCCACCGTCTACTTGCTTTCATGAGAGAAGCCACTAGTGAACACTACGGTCCCCGGGTCTATTCACAACTATCATTTCCACTTTCACTTGTATTTTGCTTTGTTTACCTTTTGCTTTCAGTTCTCACTTTGCAAACAATCTATAAGGGATTGACAACCCCTTCATAGCATTGGGTGTCAGTTCTTTTTGTTTGTGCAGGTACTTGTGACTTGAACGCTCCTCCTACTGGATTGATACCTTGGTTCTCAAACTGAGGGAAATACTTACCGCCGCTATGCTACATCACCCTTTCCTCTTCAAGGGAACACCAACGCAAGGCTCCAAGGCCGCGGGGAAATCCTTTGCATATTTGCCAAGGAAGTCCCTATAGGCGTAGCCGTAGCAGCAGGATTCCTGGCGCCGTTGCCAGGGAAGGTCTGTTGTCGCAGTAGCAGAAGGATTTCTGGCGTCGTTGCCGGGGAGGAGAGATCAAGTCAAGATCTATCCAATTAGGTGTCACAAACTCATGTCTTGCATTTACTTTTTTTGCCAGTTGCCTCTCGTTTTCCTCTCCCCCACTTCACATTTGTCGTTTTCATTTGCCTTTCTCCCTTGCCGTTTTATTTGCCTTTTTGCCGTTTCCCTTTGCCCGTTTTCCTTTGCCCTTTGCCATTTTCCTCGCTTGCTCTTGGGCTTGTTCTTTCGAGACCTTTCCTCATGGCCAAACCAAACTATTTGAGAAGGTTGGAAGAGATTGAAACTAGTGTCAAAGGTTTCATGTCTTCTCAGTTTGACCAAAATAGTTACTTCCATAGGGAATTAAAAGAGCAAAATTCTTTTATGGCCTGTTTGAATAAAGAAGTTGATGATATGTTCAAAGAATTCCTTGCACTAAATTCTCAGCTTGCTCACCTTGATAAATTGGTGGGCTAAATTTCTGACAAGCAGGCTACCTTAGTCAATAAGATGGCAGCTAAACCTGAAATTTGTGCTGCAGATCACGAAGATCTTAAAGTGCTTGGTGTGACTCCTCTTGAATCTTTGTTTTCGCGTGTCAAACCTATTGATGAAGGGGCTGGATATGAATCCAGTTTGGTTGAAAAACGCCCCAATGATTCGGAGCCCACCTATCTTGATGATAAAGGTGTGGAGAGTGGAGTAGAAGAAATTAAAATTTTGGGTAGTAATGAAACTCCCACTTTGGATTTCAAGGAATTCAATTATGATAGTTGCTCCCTGTTTGAATGTATTTCCTTGATGCAATCTATTGCAAACTCTCCACATGCTTATAGCCAAAGCAAAGCCTTTACCGCTTATATCGTAGATGCTATGATGAAATCTCTTGAAGAGAAGCTCGAATTAGAAGTCTCTATACCTAGAAAACTTCGTGATGAGTGGGAACCTACTATCAAAATCAAGATCAAAAACTATGAATGGAATGCTTTGGGTGATTTGGGTGCTAGTGTTTCCACTATTCCAAAGTCTTTATGTGATATTCTTGGTTTTCATGAGATTGAAGAGTGTTCTCTTAATTTGCATCTTGTGGATTCTACTGTCAAGAAACCCATGGGAAGGATGGTTGATGTTCTTATTGTTGCAAATAAGAACTATGTACCCGTGGATTTTATTGTACTTGACATAGATTGCAATCCTTCATGTCCCATTATTCCTGGTAGACCTTTCCTAAGGTCTATTGGTGCTATCATCGATATGAAGGAAGGGAATATTAGATTTCAATTTCCCCTAAATAAGGGCATGGAGCATTTACCTAGGAAGAAAATAAGATTGCCTTATGAATCTATGATGAGGGCTACTTATGGTTTGAGCACCAAAGATGACTATACGTGATTCCATCACCTTTTGCCTAGCTAAGGGCGTTAAACAATATCGCTTGTTGGGAGGCAACCTAATGAATCTATCCTTTTTCTTTCTGTTTTGTGTTTTCCACACTTTCATAATTCTGTTATGATTGTGTTTTTTGCGTTTCTTTTTGCGTTTGTGCCAAGAAAAACCGTTATGATTAGTCTTGCGGATGATCGTTTGGTCATGCTGGAAAAGACAGAAACTTTCTGCTGACGGAAATAATTTTCATTTTCTTTTTCTGTAAGAGCTTTTGATTTGATTCTTTTTTCTGCTGATTGCTACGCAAATTCTTCAGAATGTCGTAAGTTTTCAGAATTTTGAGGTACCAGAAGTATACGAAGTATACAGATTGCTACAGACTGGTCTGCTGTTAACAAATTCTGTTTTTGTTGAGTTGGTTGCTTATTTTGATGAAACTATGGATAGTATCGGGGGGTATTAGCCATGGAAGATTGAAAATACAGTAACCCAACATCAACATAAGTAGAATTTAATTTGCTACAGTACCTAAGGAAGTGGTGGTTTGCTTTCTTATACTAATGTTATCACGAGTTTCTGTTTAAGTTTCGTGTTGTGAAGTTTTCAAGTTTTGGGTGAAGTTCTTATGGACAAAGATATAGAGAGTGGCAAGAGCTCAAGCTTGGGGATGCCCAAGGCACCCCAAGTTGATTCAAGTATGCCTTAAAAGCCTAAGCTTGGGGATGCCCCGGGAAGGCACCCCCTCTTTCGTCTTCAATCCATCGGTAACGTTACTTGGGGCTATATTTTTATTCACCACATGTTATGTGTTTTGCTTGGAGCGTCTTGTATCGTAGGAGTCTTTTATTTTTGTTGATTAACAATCATCCTTGCTGCACACTTAGAGAGAGAGACATGCACTCACCGTGATTTTGTCGAGCTTCACTTATATCATTTGGTTAGACAATTCAGCTCACATGTGCTTCACTTATATCTTTTGAGCTAGTTGATTTTTCTCTATGTGCTTCACTTATATCTTTTAGAGCACAGCAGTGCGTGGCTTGATAGTTGATCTATGCTATGATAGTAGTCTCAAAAGGGGTAGTTATCCAAAGGGATATGAAAACTTCCAGCTTCGTGTGCATTGAATAGTTAGAGAAGTTTGATTCATCTCAATTAGTTTTGAGTTATGGTTATGGTAATATTGAAGTTACACTAGTAAGGTGTTGTGGATCTAGAAATACTTGTGTTGAAGTTAGTGATTCCCGTAGTGTGCACGTATGGTGAACCGCTATGTGATGAAGTCTGAGCATGATTAGTCTATTGATTGTCATCCTTTGTGTGGCGGTCGGGATCGCGCGATGGTTTATACCTACCCACCCTTCCCCTAAGAATATGCGTTGAATGCTTTGTTTCAATTACTACTAAAACTTTTGCAACAAGTATATGAGTTCTTCATGACTAATGTTGAGTCCATGGTTTAAATGCACTTTCACCTTCCACCATCATTATCTTCTTTAGTGCCATAAAACTTTCGCCGGTGCACAAAAACCACCAATAGCCTCCCTCAAAACAGCCACCATACCTACCTACTATGGCTTTTTCAAAGCTATTCCGAGATATATTGCCATGCAACTACCACCATGACATGTGCCACCACTTCTACATTGCCATTGCATGATCATAAGATAGCTAGCATGATGTTTCCATTGATGTCTATGCCATGCTTGATCATTGTCACGGTACACTACCGAAGGCATTCTATATAGAGTCATCATTGCTCTAAGTTTTGAGTTGTAATTGTGATGATCATCATTGATGGAGCATTGTCCCATGTGAGGAAATAAAAGAGGCCAAAGATGCCCACCAAAAACAAAAATAGGCCAAAGAGCCCACACAAAAAAAATGAGAGAAAAAGAGAGAAGGGACAATGCTACTATCTTTCCACACTTGTGCATATTAAGCACCATGATCTTCATGATTGAGAGTCTCTCGTTTTGTCACCACCATATAGCTAGTGGGAAATTTTCATTATATAACTTGGCTTGTATATTCCAATGATAGGATTCCTCAAAATTGCCTTAGGTCTTCGTGAGCAAGCAAGTTGGATGCACACCCACTAGTTTTCTTTAAGAGCGTTCACATACTCTTAGCTCTAGTGCATCAATTGTATGGCAATCCCTACTCATTCACGTTGATATCTATTGATGAGCATCTCCATAGCTCATTGATATGCCTAGTCAATGTGACCATCATCTCCTTGTTTGCCTTGCAACCTCCACCACACTCCACACCACTTATAGTGCTAAAACCATGGCTCACGCTCATGTATTGCGTGAGAGTTGAAAAAGTTTGAGAAAGTAAAGGTGTGAAAACAATTACTTGGCCAATATCGGGGTTGTGCATGATTTAAATTCGTTGTGCAAGGATGATAGAGCATAGCCAGACTACATGATTTTGTAGGGATAACTTTCTTTTGGCCTTGTTATTTTGAAAGTTCATGATTACCTTCCAAGTTTGCTTGAATTATTATTCTCTCCACGTCAATAGCAAACTATTGTTTTGAATCTAATGGATCTGAACATTCACGTCACATAAGAGGAGTTACAAGGACATCTATGCTAGGTAGCATTAAAGCATCAAAAAATTATTCTTTATCACTTCCCTACTAGAGGATGAGTAGGAGTTAAGCTTGGGGATGCTTGATACGTCTCAAACGTATCTATAATTTTTTAGGGTTTCACGCTGTTATCTTGTCAACTTTGGATGTTTTATATACCTTTTATATATTTTTTGGGACTAACTTATTAATTCAGTGCCAAGTGCCAGTTCCTGTTTTTCCTGTGTTTTTGACTCTTTTCAGATCTGATTTTGGAACAGATTCCAAACGGAATAAAATCCCCGAAATAAATTTTTCCAGAACGGAAGAAGATCGGAGGCTTGAGGGCCAAGGCAGGGGGCCCACAGGGAGCCCACAAGCCGTGTTGCTGCGGCCAGGGGGGCCCGCGGCAACCTATCTTTTGGCCTCCCTGGCGCTCCCCTGCCCTAGCTCTTTGGCCTATAAATTCCCTAAAATCACAGAAAAAATCAGGGCATCGACGAAAACACTTTTCCGCCACCGCAAGCTTCCGTTTCCGCAAGATCTCATCTGGAGACCCTTCCCGGTGCCCTGCCGGAGGGGACTTTGGAGTTGGAGGGCTTCTACATCAACATCATCGCCTCTCCAATGACTCGTGAGTAGTCCACTTCACACCTACGGGTCCATAGTTAGTAGCTAGATGGCTTCTTCTCTCTCTTGGATCTTCAATGCAAAGTTCTCCATGATCTTCATGGAGATCTATCCGATGTAATCCTCTTTGGCGGTGTGTTTGTCGAGATCCGAAGAATTGTGGATTTGTGATCCGATTATCTATGAATAATATTTTAGTATTTGCTGATTTCTTTTATGCATGATTTGATATCCTTGTAAGTCTCTCCGAGTCTTGGGTTTTGTTTGGCCAACTAGATCTATGATTCTTGCAATGGGAGAAGTGCTTGGTTTTGGGTTCATACCGTGTGGTGACCTTTCCTAGTGACAGAAGGGGCAGCAAGGCACACATCATGTTGTTGCCATCAAGGGTAACAAGATGGGCTTTTATCGTAGATATGAGATTGTCCATCTACATCATGTCATCTTGCTTAAGGCGTTACTCTGTTCTTTTGGACATAATACACTAGATGCATGCTGGATAGCGGTCGACGTGTGGAGTAATAGTAGTAGATGCAGAAAGTATCGGTCTACTTGTTTTGGACGTGATGGCTATAGATATAATCATTGCTTTAGATAATGTCACGACTTTGCGCGGTTCTATCAATTGCTCGACAGTAATTCGTTCACCCACCGTCTACTTGCTTTCATGAGAGAAGCAACTAGTGAACACTACGGCCCCCGGGTCTATTCACAACTATGGTTTCCACTTTCACTTTTATTTTGCTTTGTTTACTTTTTGCTTTTAGTTCTCACTTTGCAAACAATCTATAAGGGATTGACAACCCCTACATAGCATTGGGTGCAAGCTCTTTGTGTTTGTGAAGGTTCTTGTGACTTGAACGCTCCTCCTACTGGATTGATATATTGGTTCTCAAACTGAGGGAAATACTTACCGCCGCTGTGTTACATCACCCTTTCTTCTTCAAGGGAACACCAACGCAAGGCTCCAAGGCCGCTGGGAAATACTTTTCATATTTTCCAAGGAAGTCCCTATAGGCGTAGCCGTAGCAGCAGGATTCCTGGCGCCGTTGCGAGGGAAGGTCTGTTTTCGAAGTAGCAGGCCACAAGACAACAGGGCACACCCACCCCCTCGGCGTGCCATGATGACTTGTGAGGCCCACGTGGCTCCTGCGACCCTAATCCCAGTCCTACAAATTCACATCTTCGGAGAAAAAATAGAGACAAGATTGCATCGCGTTTTATGAGACGGGGCTGCCACCACCTCCCGTTCTTCCTCGGGAGGGTTGATATGGAGTCCGTTTGGGGCTCTAGAGAGGGGGATTCGTCGCCGTTGTCATCATGAATCCTTCTCCTTCAATAATTCAATGATGCTTAACACCATGTGTGGGTAATTCCTTAGTTGGCTCCCTGGATGGGGATGAGGTGTGTAATCGAGTTAAGTTTGATAGGGCTTGATGCCTAGTATCCACTATGTTCTGAGATTGATGTTGCTATGACTTTCATATGCTTAATGCTTGTCACTATGGCCTGAATGCCATGATTTCAGACTTACACTTATTATGTTCTTTGTGAATATGAAAAGTATTTATATTCTATCTTGCAAGTTGTATGCACCTATTACGTGTCTTAATCCACATACCCCATGGTGACATTAATTGGGATTCTTTCCGGCTATTGCCATAGTTTGAGGACTTCGTGTATTCACTATATGTTAATGCTTTGTTCCGGTTTCTATTAAAAGGATGCCTTAATATCCTTAAGTTTCCAATAGGACCCCTCTGCCATGACAGGGTAGGACGAAAGATTTCATTCAAGTTATTATCGCAAGCACGTGTGACTATATACAGAATACATGCCTACATTATAATGATGAATTGAAGCTAGTTGTGTGTCGCTCTAGTGTGTAACTGTTACATGATTGATGTCATCCATATATTTCCATCGCTGATCCATGCACCTACTCTTTACAAATACTAAATCTTGTTAAGTTACTACTACTAATGTTACTGTCACACGTGCTACTCAATTACTACTTTTATTGTTGTTACCAAAATTGATGCTATCACTCTTACCGTTACCACTATTATTTGTTGTGCTACTAAATCTTTTTCTACAAAGATATATTGCAGGTGAAATTGAATTGACAACTCAATTGTCAAGGTCTCTAAATATTCTTTGGCTCCTGTTGTGTCGAATCAATAAATTAGGGTGAAATACTACCCGTGAAGACTGTCGTGATCCCCTACACTTATGGGTTATCTAGTCCTTTTTCTGACGTCGTTCCTGGGGAGCATAGCTATGTTTATTGTGTTAACTTGAGCTCCAATTGCTACTATGAAGAATCTAAAAGATACTCGAACTAAGATTATCCACTCTCGCATGAGAGGAGGTAAGGAACTGCAATCTAGCTCTCCTTTTGATTCACCTACTATTTTGAATCAGCTTGTTACACCTCCGCCTATTGCTCGTCCTCATATGTCACACGAACATGATGATGCTACTTCTAAAACTAATGATGATACTACTGCTATATTTGATGAAACTGTTCCACTGGATGAATTACTTGATGCTCATCTTTCTAAAGCTAGAGAACTTGAAAATGCAGAAACTGATGAAGATTTTGAATCGACTGCTACACATTGCTCTCCTAATAGATATGAGTTGCCTTATGTACCTGAAGGTTATGTTATGGATGTGGAAGTAGCTAAGGAATTTATTGCTTGTGAAGATAGAGATGATTTGAAGAAACTGTTATGGAAACTAAAAGAAAAACCTATGATGGAGAAAATGAAACATGGTCCTAAATTTGCCATTTCTCTTATATTTGTCATTGATAAGGACTATGAGTTCTATATTAGCCCTGAATTGATTCCTATAGTTGAGTCTGATCCTTTCCATGGTTATGAACATGAAATTGTTGTCGAACACCTCATGAAGGTGAATGATATTGCTACTTTGTTTACTAATAAAGAAATGATACGATGCTATTATATTCTTAAGATTTTTTACTTTCTCTCTAAAAGGCGAGGTCAAGGAATGGTTCCTCTCTGTGGCTCTAGGTTGTATGCGTAGTCCCCATGATATGCTTTATTACTTTTCTGAAAAATATTTTCCTGCTCATAAGAAACAAGTTACCTTACAAGAAATATTTAACTTTGTGCAAATTGAAGAAGAGAATCTCCCTCAAACTTGGGGAGGCTTCTCCAGTTACTTTGAGATTTACCTGATCATCCTCTTAAGAAAAATGGAATTTTTGTTATATTCTATAATGGGATAACCGATGCTTCTAGGGACTTCCTAGATACTTGTGTTGGTTCTGTTTTCAAGGAAAGAATTATTGGATAAGATGAAGCATTATTGAATAACATATTGCAAAATGTCGATGATTGGACACTTCTTGAACGACCTCCGGAACCTATTCAAAAGAAGAGAGATATTCTATTCCTCAACCCTGAAGATATGCAAGAAGGAAATAGATCTATGAAAGAGAAAGATATTAAAATATAAGATGTCAATAATTTATCACCTATCGAAGAAATTCATGGACTTGATATCCCGACACAGGTAGTAGAGGTATCGACACGGGTAGTGGAGGTAAATTCTCTTCGTTCCTTTAATGAAATTGATATACCTTATACTAATACTCTTAGTCAATGCATGGATGAATCTGACAATTGCATTTTTAAGCAAAATCACTTTAGTAACTATGTTAAGGATCAATTAAGACATACTTACATGATGATAGACCGCTTAAGTGACTTGGTGTTTAAAATTGCTAATGATGTGAAAGGACTAGGTAAACATGCTTCCATGGTTGCAACCCAACTAGACCAAGTTGCTAAGTCACAAAATGATTTTCTTGCTAAAATAAATAATAATATGAATGATCATGTTGTTAGAGTAATGACTAGAGGAGGTCGCATGATTAAGGACACTCTTTACGCTGAAGGTCATCCTAAAAGAATAGAACATGATTCTGGGAGAACCAATAATGATACAACTAATCCTTCTAAGAAGAAAAAGAAAAAGAAAAATGATAGGACTTGGCATGCTCCCGGTGAACCTGTTATTCAAAACCCTTTTGAGAGTCACAATGATTGTTCTATTTCTGATGTTGAGACACAATCTGGTAGTGAACCTGAATTTAGTGATAACAATAATGATAATAATGATGTTCATGTAGAAGATCGACCTGATAGTAATAAGGAACCCAATAGTGATGTGGAAATAGAACATGCTGAAGATCTTGATAACCCACCTCCTAAGAATAAATGCCATGATAAAAGAGACTTTGATGCTAGAAAGCACGAGAAAGAAAGAGAGCCATGGGTTCAGAAACAGATGCCCTTCACTCGTAAGCCTTCTAAAGATAAGGACGAGCAATAATTTGAGCGCTTTGCTAAAATGATAATACCTGTCTTTTTGCGCACTCGCTTGACTGCTATATTGAAAATGCCTCCTTCTGCTAAGTATATGAAAGATATTATTACCAACAAAATAAAAATACCTAAAAATGAAATTTCTACTATGCTTGCTAATTATTCTTTGGATGGTGGAGTGCCTAGGAATTTGGGAGATCCTGGAATACCAACTATACCTTGCTCTATTAAAAGAAATTATGTTAAAACTGCTCTATGTGATTAAGGAGCCGGTGTTAGTGTTATGTCTTTCTCCCTTTATAAAAGATTGTATTTGAATAAGCTCAAACCCACTGAAATATCTTTGCAAATGGTTGATAAATCCACTGTTTACCTATTGGAATTTGCGAGGATGTTCCTATTGTGGTTGCAAATGTTACTATCTTAACAGACTTTGTTATCCTTGATATGCTTGAGGACGACAATATGTCGATCATCCTTGGTAGACCCTTTCTAAATACTACAGGGGTCGTTATTGTTTGCAACAAAAGCAAGGTTACTTTTCATGTCAGTGGCAAGCAACATACCATGCATTTTCCTAAGAAGCAAGCTTTGGTTAATAATATTAATGTCACTGAGCCTTGTTCCATGGTTATCATTGGAGATTTTAAAATCCCTCTACCTACTGCCATGAAAAGATATTACATTCTTGGGGTCTTGCCGCAAGCTTAGTGTCTTAACACTCCTTATTGCTTTCTCTCATAGAAATCTTGGGGTACTCTTTGAAGTTCTTTGTGTTGGATTGAATATGATGAATTTAAAATTATTTGATGCATGTCAAATAATTAACCCATGGATACTTGAGGCGACATTGAAGTATCTAGTGACATTAGAGTTTATTGATATGTAGCATATGTGTTATTCTTGTATGAATTATAGGGTTGTTTGTGACACTTATAGGAATAGATCAATAGATTGACCAGAAGGAATAGCTTTGAGGTGGTTCTTGATAACCCATAAGTATATGAGATCACAATAGTTTTCGAGGGTAGAGTATTCAACCCAAATTTATAGATTCTTCACAAGGGTAGCCAAATAATATTTGCAGGTATTAGCAACTGAGTTGTCAATTCTACCGCACTTGGAAATTTAGTATCTTCAACACAATGACGAGTAGCACAGTAGTATGATAGTTTTGATAGCAATGGTAACGGTAGCGGCAGTAATGCTCACAATGATAAAAGTTTTGTAGTAGTTGTAATAGTAGTAGGAATAGTAGTAACTTAGCAAGAACAGTATGTGGAAAACTCGCAGGAACGGGACCAGTGATATTTCTGGATGATATCCATCATGTATGAGTCATAACATAGGGAAACACAGAACTAGCTCATGTTCATCGATATATGATAACCCACAAGTATAGGGGATCGCAACAGTTTTCAAGGGTAGAGTATTCAACCCAAATTTGTTAATTCGACACAAGGTGAAGCAAAAGAATATTCACGAGTATTAGCAGTGTAGTTGTCAATTCAACCACACCTGAAAGATTTAGTATCTGCAGCAAAGTTTCAGTAGCAAAGTAGCGTGATAGTAACAGTAGCAGTAGTGACGCTAGTAGCGGCAGTGACAACAGTAGCGGCAAAGTAACTTAGCAAGGACCAGTAGGAAAAGCTCGTAGGCATTGGATCGGTGATGGATAATTATGCCGGCTGACATTCATCATGTAACAATTATAACATGGGGAGATATGTAACTAGCTCCAGTTCGTCAATGTAATGTAGGCATGTATTCCGTATGTAGTCATACATGCTTATGGAAAAGAACTTGCATGGCATCTATTGTCCATCCCTCCCGTGGCAGCGGGTCCAAATGGAAACTAAGTGATATTAAGGTCTCCTTTTAATAGAGAACCGGAACAAAGCATTAGCACTTAGTGAATACATGAACTCCTCATACTATGGTCATCTCCGGGAGTGGTACCGGCTATTGTCACTCCGGGGTTGCCGGGTCATAACACATAGTAGGTGACTACAACTTGCCAGATAGGATCAAGAACACACATATATTGATGAAAACATAATAGGTTCAGATCTGAAATCATGGCACTCGGGCCCTAGTGACAAGCATTAAGCATAGCAAAGTAGTAGCAACGTCAATCTCAGAACATAGTGGATACTAGGGATCAATCCTCATCAAAACTAACTCGATTACATGATAGATCTCATCCAACCCATCACCGTCCAGCAAGCCTACAATGAGATTACTCACGAACGGTGAAGAGCATCATGGAATTGGCGATGAAGGATGGTTGGTGATGACGACTGCGTCGATTTCCCATCTCCGGAGCCTAGAACGGACTCCAGATCTGTCCTCCGGAGGAAGAACAGGTGGTGGCGGCGGCTCCGTGTCGTAAAACGTGATGAACTCTTCTCTCTTAATTTATTCTGGGCAAGAGAGACTATATAGAGTTGGAGTTGGAGGCGGCGGAGCCTCAGGGCCTCACAAGACTTCCAGGCACGGCCAAGGGGGCGCGCCTCCTAGGTTGTGGGCTCCTGGCTCCGTCCCTCCAGGTTATTCTTGCGCTAGTATTTTTTATATATTCCACAAAAAATCCCCGTTAATTTCCAGGTCATTCCGAGAACATTTATTTCTGCGCAAAAACAACACCCTGGCAATTCCGCTGAAAACAGCATAAGTCCGGGTTAGTTCCATTCAAATCATGCAAATTAGAGTCCAAAACAAGGGCAAAAGAGTTTGGAAAAGTAGATACGATGGAGACGTATCAATATACTATAGGCATGTATTTCGTAAATAGTCATACGTGCTTATTGAAAAGAACTTGCATGACATATTTTGTTCTACCGTCTCATGGCAGTGGGGTCCATACGGAAAATAAGGGATATTAAGGCCTCCTTTTAATAGAGAACTGAAACGAAGTATTAACACAAAGTGAATACATGAGCTCCTCATACTACTGTAATCACTGGAAAGAATCCCAATTATTGTCACTTTGGGGTATGTGGATCCTAACACGTAGTAGGTGCATATGACTTGCAAGATTGGATCAAGAACACAGATATGATGGTGAAAACATAAACAACTCAGATCTGAAATCATGGCACTCGGGACCTAGTGACATGCATTAAGCATGGCAAAGTCATAGCAACATTAATCTCCAAACATAGTGGATACTAGGGATCAAACCCTAACAAAACTATCTCAATTACATGATGAATCTCATCCAACTCCTCACCAACCAGCAAGCCTATGAAGGAATTACTCACTCCTGGTGGGGAGCATCATGCAATTGACAATGAAGGAGGGTTGGTGATGACGAAGACCGAAGATTCCCCTCTCCGGAGCCCCAAACGGACTCTAGATTTGGCCTCCCAACGAAGAACAAGAGGTGGCGGCATCTCCATATCGTGAAATGTGATGAAACTTTTTGTCCTATTTTTCTCTCCGAAAATAGGATTTTATAGTGTTGGAGTTAGGTTCAGCCAAGTCTCGTGCGCCCTAGTACCCAACAGGAGGCTGGATTGCCGTGCTGCCTAGTGGGCGCCTCGGCCTCCCGTCGGGTGAGTCTTGGTTCCAGTATTTATGTTTTATTCCATAAAAAATCTCTAGAAAGTTTCCTTCAATTCCAAGAACTTTTATTTCTGCACAAAAACAACACCAAGGTAGTTCTCCTGAAAACAACGTGAGTTCAGGTTAGTTTCATCCAATCATGCAAATTGGAGTCCAAAATAAGAGCAAAAGTCTTAGGAAAAGTAGATACGATGGATACGTATCGACTCCCCCAAGCTTAACCCATTGCTTGTCCTCAAGCAATTCAATTGACAAACTCAAAGTGAAAAAGAAAAACTTTTACGAACTCGTTTGTTCTTGTTTACATATACATGGTTAGAGATCACCCAAGTTTTCAGCATAAATGACGACTGATCATATCGGCAATAACACTTAGAAACTATATTAGCTCTCAATGGCATAATCAATTAGCAAACAATAATAAGATAACTCAAACGCCAACACTTTGTTAAAACAATCATGATATAATATGACAAAAGTGGTATCTCGCTACCCTTTCTAAGAACGCAAAACATAAATGTAGAGCACCTCCAAAGTTCAAGCAGCAACTAGACATTGTAATTCATAGTAGATGTCATGGTTTTTTCACGGCATATGTCCTCCTTAGAGGACTTAGAGATGAGGGCATCGCAACCATGTGGCGACTCGAAGGGGTTAGTAGGGAGTAAGAGACGATTTTACCCAGGTTCGGCCCCTCGGATCGAGGTAAAAGCCTATGTCCTGCTGTGTGTATATTGTTGTGGAAATCGATTACACGGGTGCGGATTCGCCTGACCTAGTTCTTGCTTCATGGTAACTTAAGTCTATCGGCCCTAGAAACTCGCCTTTATATACAGGTCAAGGCTCTAGGGTTACAAGAGTCCGGGTCACATTATGATCCGTGGCCGCTTATGTCTCTAACTCGCCTTGCTCATTGAGCAAGGAAACTCCTCCCGACCTTCTCCCTTGCGGGCCATGATACGCCACCTTCAAGTCTTGGGCTGCTACCGGCTCTCGTTGGTAAGCCGCCTTGTGTCTCCCGCTTTGTAGGTTAGCGCCCCTCTTGAGTATGGACGTTGAGACACCACCATCTTCACCCGGCCTCTTAGGACGGGTCATATGGCGGGATAATATGCCCAACATTAGGCTGCATATTGACTTGAAATTATTCATGTCAATAGACTTCACTTTAATCTTGGCGGCTCATATACAACCCTGGTCTTGCCGTTGAAGGCACAAATGCCGGCTTCAAATGTCCCCTGAAGCTCTTCCTCTGTTTTGTGTGTGACGTCACCCGCCCTGGGATATTAGGGATCCTAATGACGTCATTCCAATGGATCTCTTGGCTTATCTGTTTGGCCCGACAATCGAGGCGCCATCAATCCCAGAATTTACTGTGCCTCCTAGATCCCGACGTGTGCCATTTCCATTTCCGCTCCGGCCTTTAAATAGTGACAAGGATATTGTAACATCCCAAAATTATAAATTTTGGAATGTTAATATAATTACTAGATTGATTGTTTGTTGGTTGCCTGAGTGATTGAAACTTGTGTGAAATTTGAAACTTTTCAAAACTTTTGAATGAGAGGGAATAAAATGACTTTCCCCTTCTCCAGTGAATTCAACTTCAATCTTTTAAAAGCAAAGAGAGAAGATGACATGACTTCTTCAACTATAAATAATTTGAACGGAGATATTTGCATTCGAATTGTTTTAGCATTTCCATTCATTTTCTTCGTGCGAGAAATGCCCGGAGAAATACTCTCTTGCACGCAAGAGAGAGAGCGGAGGAAAATGACCCTCCAAAGTGCGGGAAATTTCTGAAATATTTGAGCCAAGAAAATACAAAGTTTATTGCAAAAATAATTGCAAAAAGAAAATAAAGCATTTTGAGGAATTTCTGAAAAAACATTTTTTTTAAAGTTTTTATTTTTGCTTTGGAAAAATGTTATTCGGGTAGATGATATTTTTCTGATTTTTTTGGTATATAATACCCTATATTAATATTTTGATTTACTTTCCTTTTATTCGCTTTTATTTTTCTGATTCGGAAAAAGGTTTAAAAATAGGAAAGTTTTTCTTTTTGGAAGCCGCCGCCCTGAGCGTTTAATAGATCATGGGCCGAATCCCACAGTCCGAGGGAATGAATCCCTTAGATCTCGGCCGATCCCCCCTTTCCTTCCCCACTCTCTCTCTCTGCCCGATGGGCCCACTAGCCGGCCTTCCCCCCCCCCCCCCCCCCCGTCGGTCATCTTCTCCCTCCCCTTCCTATTTTCAACCCGACACCGAGCCCTCCCAGGAACTCGGGATTTCCTTCCCCGATGCACCTATCTCCTTCCTTTCCTCTCCCCCCTGGCCTATATATACTCCCCACCCCCGGCCGCCCCCGTTCCCACCCTAACCCCGACAAGCCGCCGCCCCAGGCCCTGTGCAGCAGCCCCGCCGGAGCCCGAGCCCCTGCAACCTTCGGCTGCCCCCCTGGGAGCAGCACCCGAGCCGCCCTCGCTCCGCCCGACGCCTCCCCTTCGCCGGAGGACCACCACCGCCGCCGCCCCGTCACCTCCACCGCCCCCCGGAGCTCTCCCCTCGCCGGCGACCATCTTCCTCGCCGGAGTAACCTCCACAGCACGGTAGACTCTCCTCTTCTCTGTTTTTTTCTTTTTTTTCTTTTGTAGCCATTAGATCTTTATTAGAGGGTGTAGATTAGATTCTTAGGATACCTCTTCGGTTTAGAGTAGAAAACCGGCGGTTTTTAATTCACTTATGTTTTAGCCAGCAAGTTTTGCTAGTCCTCGGCCATTTGCTCCTAATCTTGCAACAAACACCCCCCGCAGCCTATAGTAACATGCCACGTGTACCCCTCTGTTAGTTACTAGTTAGCTTCAGTTTTTCTGTCTAATTTGCAACAACAGAAAGTTTCTGTTTTGTTTTGGCCACAACTTTGGATCCCGAAGTCCAATGATAGTGATTCTTTTTCCAGTAGCTCAAAAATTTCCTGTAGTTTTTCAAAAAAATATAATTTGTCTATGTTTGAAATTTTCAAATATAAGTTAGATCAGATTTAGTTTAAACCTTGTTTTGCCTATTCCAGGAGTTTAAAAATAGATTTTAATTTGATTCTTTTTGGTACTGATCACTAGTGATCTTATTTATCAGTGGTAAAAATTTCAGATTTGTTTAAGTATTTTAGCTCACTGTTTCATGTGAAACAATTTCTGTTTCACCTCTTTTAGGATTTCGGCTAATTCCTTTTCTATCTTTGCTTTAAAATATTTTCTTTATTATTTCAGAAACATTATGTTTTGTTTCTGTTAGATAAACAGTAGTTTTGCTACAAGTTTTTATTTTATTTTTATTTGTTTTCATGAAATCAATTCTAGTTCCTTAGTAACTTGCAATTGGTTTCTGCATTGTTTCAAATCCCGTTTGGGAATACCTTCAAATAGTTTTGCGAAAAATACTTTATTTTTGTCTTAGTTAAACTTATATCTTAGTTCCTTGTTATTATTTTCTGTTAGACAAAACTATTTAGTGTTTGACGTAGTAGAAGACCCCCTAGTCTTATTTGAAGTTTCTTTCGGTTTCCTATTCGCTCTCTCTTTTGTTTTGATTGCTAGAACGATTGCTAGTATGAGTGCTTATGTGAATGATATGTTTGTTATATAGATTTCATCGGAGAGTGATGAGTAGTCTATCAAGTTATTTTCTCGAGAAATTCTTCTTCGTCAACATCACCAGGCAAGTCACTTTGATCATACTATCACCTATGTTTTATGCATCGTAGTTCTACCATCCTATGCCCAATTGCATGCTCCTTAGGTACTTGGAAATTTTAGTATAGATTGTAGTATCATGTGGTAGGCACACAACAACCCCGATACTTGGCCCCGGGACGACAAATTTCATAATGCTAAGCTTGAGTAGATGGGATTTCGGTTGAGTGCATAACACGAGTGATGCGAGGTTGATTTAATAATCCAGACCGGTTAAGACAAGATTTTCAAGACCTCGGACGCAATGCAACTCTGGGTGAAGGGCGGTTGATCGACTCCCTGGAGAACCCAGTGGATGCCCGGGATGCTGGGGATGGCCATGTCATCCTGCAAAAAGCTTCACCCAGGCTCAAAGAGACGGACGGATATTTTCAAGACCCAAGGCTTACCTGCACAGCCACAAGTCATTATGGGCTCTGGCTTGGTTGGACAACGCGGCGACTCTGGACAGGCGGTGCTATCAGATGTAGAAGAACGGTAGGAATGGATGGGCACCGACATGGATTCAGAGGGACCCGTTGAAATACCATGTTTTGATCATCCGGTCTTCAAACACCCTGAAGTACGAGGACATACACGGAGGCGATCAAATCTTGTGGGGAACGTGTGCAAAACTCTACAGAGTAATTAAACCTAATCGATTAGCCGTGTCCACGGTCATGGACAACTTGAGCCAAAGGAACTGAAGTTATCTGGATTTCTCAACACCATTAAATATATATGATGAGGTTAATTATTGACAACTCAGGTACGAGGACTGGTTGGCGGAACCATCTCGTTAACAACCAACAATGTAGTAACATTTTGCTTTTAGCCCTCTCTTGATGTAGGAGAAAACTTGCTTTTCGCTAAAAACTTATAGCCCCACCTTCCATATATGCATATAGTATAGATGATTATTTTTCACCCCTCTCTTATGTGACTTGCCGGCATATTCAATATGCTGACCTACACGGCTGCAACATTTTATGTTGCAGATATTTTTCTTCGACGAGTAAGAGTACGATTAAGGGTTACGGTCTACACTCAACTTGTCGTTGGTGTTTATTGGGACTCCACTCCCTTGACCACTTCCGCTGAGATATTTAAGGTATATATCAGTTTTACGTTATTTTACATGTGATTGCACTTTGATATATACATTGATGTACTGTGTGTGCCAGCATACTGATCCAGGGATGGCACAGAAACACAGAGGCTTGACTCGTTTTGAGTCGGGTCGCTACAGAAATGGTATCAAAGCACATGTTGACTGTAGGACGTGACCCTAGAAACTGGAAATTTCTTAGGATAGGATCTCTCAAAATTTTATTTTCAAAAGAACACCTTTTACTTCTCATCTCTTCTGATTTCATCAAATGTTCTCTCTCACCTCCAATAGTTAGACAATACCCTTACCCCTTTGACCTCATGAAGGATCAACGGAGTTCTACTTCAAAGTAAAGAGGATTTCAGCACGCGTTTGAAGAATTGAAGCTACACCAATAGAATACTCTCAAGACCCGAAGAACTCGAAGACCCTGAAGTGTCCGAATAATTATATGACCATTAGAAGTCCAAACCCCTGTTATATACCAACGTTAGATACGATGAATTGTGAGCCGTCATTGGTGTGTGTTTTCCGACGGCCACAACTACAATCCATTCTCAAAAAAATATTGTTTGTATTGTGTGTATCTCCCTCCCTCTCTTACCCGTCTCATCCCCAAAACCTCAACCCTACCAGATGGAGTATGAAGCTGGACTTGTAGTCTCTGGACCAATGACCCCGCTGGAGGCTGAAATATGGATTCAGAACATGGAGAACCACTTCGGGAGTAACTTGATCTCAAGGAAGTATGATGTGGAACACGCTCTCCAGTACTTTACCCAAAGTGTTACTATCTGGTGGAAACTGCATCATGCCATACAAGGATTTAGTGGAGAAGAAAGTTGGGACGAATTCAAGAAGACTCTGTTAAGATCCCGTCTCATTCAGAAGGGCTATGATAATCCGAAGGAGAAGACTTGTGCATGCAAGATCTGTGGAGAAATAGGACACACCCAGGAAGAACTCACGGATGGATGCACTCATTGTGAAGAAAATCACCCAGCTTAGGAGTGCCCAAGTAGTCAGGTGACTTGTTTCCTTTGTGAAGGAACCACCCACTACCCAGCTCAGTGTCACATTTACCCCAAGGTACAACAAGTTGTCAAGCAGCAGAAAGATGCAGTGAAGGAAACCACCAAGAAGAAGATTCTGGAAGAACCGGTGATGATAGAATATATTGAAGACCCTGATGGACAAGGTCTGACCAGATTTTTCTCCAATGCATGCTACTCATGTGGAGAAGAAGGACATTATTCATAGGACTGCACGAAGAGAAGCCAAGAGTATCTGGGAAACTTCCCGACGGAAGAAATGGAGTTTGATCCACCTAAAATAGAAGAACTGGCCAAAATAAAGGAGTCCGGAAAGAAGAAAAAGTACCCTCGGAAGAACCAAATCTCTGCAGACATAGACCTGAGTCATGTCAGATGTTACAAGTGTATGAAATTTGGCCACCACAAATACATGTGCTCAGGAAGGAAGCCGGGAATCCAAGGAGCAAAAGCAGAAGCTAAGAAGCCTCGAGACTTGTCACAAATCATTTGTTTTTGTCGCAAGGAAGCAGGACATTTTGCCAACGATTGTCCACAATGGAAGAAAGGTAGAATGGAGTAGTTAAGTTTTGACCATGGCAATAAGTGTAATCTGAAGCACTCTTGTTTTTCATGAGATCATGGAGTGAAATTTTTGTAACAGAAGTCCCTGAGATTGTAATAACATCATGAATAAAGGGAATTTATTGTCTCATGATTGTCTATGTTGAAAATGTATGCGTTGTTTCTCTACGAGCAAAGCTCTCTGAACAATTATGAGGATATGAGAAAATATGGTCTATGCAGGCATGAGTATAATTCATTTAAGTGTGGTAGTAATCGGTAAACCCCACAGGATCCACTAAGTAGGAATGCACCAGGATTACCAAGGAGACACATACATTCCTCTGAGTACCTATTTACTGACACCTGCAGATGACAACTCTCTACGAGTCATTCCTCAAGGGCCCAGAAACGATCATGACCCTGACCAGTGATCATGATTACCCAAAAATCCTGAAGGACATGATGAAGCACATTCACCTCGAAGGAGATGCAGTCTACAAAGGCTACCCATTCATGGAAAATGGAGTGGAACTTTGGTACGTGGAAGTACACCTCCACCATGTGAAAGGAGTTTGTCCAAAGACTATGGGGCAATACTTCTTCATTTCACGTGTACCACGAGCAACCTTCTTTGATGCGGTTCATGAAGCTGCCATGGAAGCCATACGTCAGATCGGAGAAATCCTTGAAGCAAGACTCCGTCATACCCAGGAATACCTGAGCGAAGTACGTGCGGAGATGATGGAGATGAAGCTAATGGCCACCATGATGAAGCAAAAGATGGATGATTTCAAGGAGCACCTCGGAAAGTTCGAGTGGAACTAAAGTACCTCCAAGAGAGGCAGATGAATAAAGTTGGCAGAAATGCTCGACCATACCAAACAATGTGGATGGCAGAAATCGTAATAGAGTACCTTTGAATTGGACTTTTTGATAAGAAATTAAGGATGTAATAAAGGATTGATTATGAAATGGATATGATTTATGGAAGAACCTATGATGGATCAGCAAACGTTTTCTTAGGAGCATACAACAACCTGAGAGTTGTGAAGATACGATAGATGTTTCGTCCAGCTTGCAGAACCAATGGATTATCCGAACTTCGTTCGTGGACAAGAGAAATTCTGCAACACTTGTGAGGATGCCCAAGTGTTAGGATGCGAGATTCGCTAAACCTTATACAAAGAAATGATTTGGGTGCGGAATGGATTGATCACCATGACGACTTACTCTTATCATTTATCTTGCTATTCGAAATGGTAAATCTGAGAGACTTACCTATAGTGAGAGATGACGTTCTTTGAAGCTTTTGTTTAAGCCTTAGAATGGTATAAGAAAAGCCCATGTACATGGCACCTGTTGTGACGCGTAGGAAATTTACGGTGAGGATGAAACCAAGACCCCTCTCTCTGCAGGATAACCACAAATGGTAGACCGCCACGAGAACCATCGATATGTTATTTAGAATTGACCACGAGACTGTCAGTTAAGAAGACCTAGTGAGGGAAGAAGCTTATATCAACGGGAGAGCATCACCAAAGGATTTAATATGAAGACTGTGCGATGTCAGTTGCCAAAACCCCAGAGCATCGTTAACGCATTTTGAGGGACCAGTATCTCCCATTTTAAGTGTGGTAGCATTCCACCTTGCCGGAGATTGGAATTGTTAGAAGACCCCCAAACCCTAACCTTTCTTTCTAGCCTCTTCGAATCTCGAGGACGAGAATCATTTTAAGTGTGGTAGTTTGTAACATCCCAAAATTATAAATTTTGGAATGTTAATATAATTACTAGATTGATTGTTTGTTGGTTGCCTGAGTCATTGAAACTTGTGTGAAATTTGAAACTTTTCGAAACTTTTGAATGAGAGGGAATAAAATGACTTTCCCCTTCTGAAAAGGACGTGGATGTCGCCTAGAGGGGGGTGAATAGGCGCTTTAAAATAGTTAAGGTTTAGGCTTGAACAAATGCGGAATAAAACTAATCGTTTAATATGTCAAGCACAAAACCTACAAACAACTAGGCTCACCTATGTGCACCAACAACTTATGCTAAGCAAGATAAACAACTAAGTGAAGATATATTACAATAAAGAATATGTCTATAACAAAGTAAAGTGCATAAGTAAAGGGTTCGGGTAAGAGATAACCGAGGCACGGGGAGACGATGATGTATCCCGAAGTTCACACCCTTGCGGATGCTAATCTCCGTTAGAGCGATGTGGAGGCACAATGCTCCCCAAGATGCCACTAAGGCCACCGTAATCTCCTCACGCCCTCGCACAATGCAAGATGCCGTGATTCCACTAAGGGACCCTTGAGGGCGGTCACCGAACCCATACAAATGGCAACCCTTGGGGGCGGTCACCGAACCCGTACACGTGGCAACCCTTGGGGGCGGTTACCGGTACCCGTACAAATTGCTCGGGGCAATCTCCACAACCTAATTGGAGACCCCGACGCTTCCCGGAGCTTCACACCACACTGATTGAGCTCCGAGACACCACCAAGCTTCTAGGACGCCAAAGCATCCACGAAGAACAATATCAAGGGTACTAAGTACCAAAGGTAGTAAGCTTCTCAACTTCTCACTTCCACGTATCACCGTGGAGAACTCAAACCGATGCAACTAATGCAATGGCAAGAACACATGAAGTGGTCAAGTCCCTCACACTCAAATCCCTCCACAACAACAAAAGCTATGGAGAAATATGAGAGGAAGAACAAGGAGCTCACAAAGAACTCCAAGATCAAGATCCAAGGGGTTCCCCTCACATAGAGGAGAAAGTGATTGGTGGAGATGTGGATCTAGATCTCCTCTCTCTTTTCCCTCAAGAACAAGCAAGAATAATTGGAGGGATAGAGAGTAATCAAGCTCTAAGAATGTCAACAATGGAGATAGAACAAGAGCTCAACGGATGGATAAGACCAAGGGGGAAGAAGACCCCCTTTATATAGTGGGGGAAGGAATCAGACCGTTACCCCCACTTTCTGCCCGAGCTCCAGCGGTACTACCGATGGCTGCAGCGGTACTACCGCTGGCACTCCAGCGGTACTTCCGCTGGCCCCAGCGGTACTACCGCTGGGCCCATGGTAGTGCAACGACACTACCACCGCCAAGAAAGTCTTCGCAAAAAGGTCCGTCCACGAACAACCGCTAGGCAGGCGGTACTAAGCTCCTCGAATGGTACTACTGCTGACCAAGGGCGGTACTACCGCCAGTCAGCGGTACTACCGCTAGGGCCAGCGGTACTACCGCCAACTCCAGCGGTACTACCGCTAGGTCCAGCGGTACTACCGCTCGCCACTGAAACAGCCATAACTTTCGCATACGAGTTCCGAATCGAGCAAACCCAAGCTTGTTGGATTCAGGACGACAAGGGCTATCCAAACCCAAGCTTGTTGGAAATCTTAAGACCATGCGGTTATGAATATGCCAAAGATCTAGAGATGTGAGATCTCTATGAATGAAGAACCGGCAAAAACTCCAACATCGAAAACATCATAGTAGATGCATATGGACTCCGTTTTCGATGAACTCGAGCTTGTCACGAAGATGACCATAAGCACTAAAACTCACATAGAGAAACACCAAACAAGAACCAAGAAGTACGATCAAGCTACTCACTTGAGAGCCCCCCTTGATAGAACAACAATCTATCCTAACCAGAAAACCTATCAAGGGCAAATCTATACCTTGCACCTCGTCCTCTTGAGCTAGATGATGATGATCTTGGCTTCCTCAAGATGGACCACCTTTCTTGATTGTGTTGGCTTGATGAAGACTAGTTGATTTCTCCCCCATACTCACTATGGGTGAGCCACTCTTCAACATATCTTCACAAGTCCATTGCCACCACAATGGACGGCAAGCTTCAAGCATGCTATCTTCGTGCTGATCCACTTGAACTTGCACATCGCAATCTTGATGACGATCACAACTTGACGTCATACTCCATGGGTTGTATGAGATCTTCCCTTTGACGCAAGCCCATGGAAACACACCTAACCCCCACATAGAACTCTCACGAAGACCATGGGTTAGTACACAAACACGTAATGGACAATGCTTACCATACCATGGGATCACTTGATCCCTCTCGATACATCTTGTACGCTTTGTGTGTTGATCATCTTGATTTACTCTTTGTCTAAGATCTTGATCAACCATTGATGATGATCACAACTTGACGTCATACTCCATGGGTTGTATGAGATCTTCCCTTTGACGCAAGCCCATGTAAACACACCTAACCCCCACATAGAACTCTCACGAAGACCATGAGTTAGTACACAAACACGTAATGGACAATGCTTACCATACCATGGGATCACTTGATCCCTCTCGGTACATCTTGCACGCTTTGTGTGTTGATCATCTTGATTTACTCTTTGTCTGAGATCTTGATCAACCATGTGTCTCTATGACCATTCTTTGGATAATACCTTGAATACCATCTTGGTCATCATATAAACTCCTTGAACCCAACTGATGGACTTCAAGAAGTGCCTATGGACAAATCCATACCATGGGATCACTTGATCCCTCTCGGTACATCTTGTACGCTTTGTGTGTTGATCATCTTGATTTACTCTTTGTCTGAGATCTTGATCAACCATGTGTCTCTATGACCATTCTTTGGATAATACCTTGAATACCATCTTGGTCATCATATAAACTCCTTGAACCCAACAGATGGACTTCAAGAAGTGCCTATGGACAAATCCTATAAATGTAACTTAAGGCAACCATTAGTCCATAGGAATTGTCATCAAGTACCAAAACCACATATGGAGATATATGCTCCAACACCTTCTCCGGTGAATTCAACTTCAATCTTTTAAAAGCAAAGAGAGAAGATGACATGACTTCTTCAACTATAAATAATTTGAACGGGGATATTTGCATTCGAATTGTTTTTGCATTTCCATTCGTTTTCTTCGTGCGAGAAATGCCCGGAGAAATACTCTCTTGCACGCAAGAGAGAGAGCAGAGGAAAATGACCCTCCAAAGTGCGGGCAATTTCTGAAATATTTGAGCCAAGCAAATACAAAGTTTATTGCAAAAATAATTGCAAAAAGAAAATAAAGCATTTTGAGGAATTTCTGAAAAAAAACATTTTTTTAAAGTTTTTATTTTTGCTTTGGAAAAATGTTATTCGGGTAGAGGATATTTTTCTGATTTTTTTGGTATATAATACCGTATATTAATATTTTGATTTACTTTCCTTTTATTCGCTTTTATTTTTCTGATTCGGAAAAAGGTTTAAAAATAGGAAAGTTTTTCTTTTTGGAAGCCGCCGCCCTGAGCGTTTAATAGATCATGGGCCGAATCCCACAGTCCGAGGGAATGAATCCCTTAGATCTCGGCCGATCCTCCCTTTCCTTCCCCACTCTCTCTCTCTGCCCGATGGGCCCACTGGCCAACCTTTCCCCCCCCCCCCCCCCGTCGGTCATCTTCTTCCTCCCCTTCCTATTTTCAACCCGACACCGAGCCCTCCCAGGAACTCGGGATTTCCTTCCCCGATGCACCTCTCTCCTTCCTTTCCTCTCCCCCTGGCCTATATATACTCCCCACCCCTGCCGCCCCCGTTCCCACCCTAACCCCGACAAGCCGCCGCCCCAGGCCCTCTGCAGCAGCCCCGCCGGAGCCCGAGCCCCTGCAACCTTCGGCTGCACCCCTGGGAGCAGCACCCGAGCCGCCCTTGCTCCGCCCGACGCCTCCCTTCGCCGGAGGACCACCACCGCCGCCGCCCCATCTCCTCCACCGCCCCCCCGGAGCTCTCCCCTTGCCGGCGACCGTCTTCCTCGCCAGAGTAACCTCCACAACACGGTAGAGTCTCCTCTTCTCTGTTGTTTTCTTTTTTTCTTTTGTAGCCATTAGATCTTTATTAGAGGGTGTAGATTAGATTCTTAGGATACCTCTTCGGTTTAGAGTAGAAAACCGGCGGTTTTTAATTCACTTATGTTTTAGCCAGCAAGTTTTGCTAGTCCTCGGCCGTTTGCTCCTAATCTTGCAACAAACACCCCCCGCAGCCAATAGTAACATGCCACGTGTACCCCTCTGTTAGTTACTAGTTAGCTTCAGTTTTTCTGTCTAATTTGCAAAAACAGAAAGTTTCTGTTTTGTTTTGGCCACAACTTTTGATCCCGAAGTGCAATGATAGTGATTCTTTTTCCAGTAGCTCAAAAATTTCCTGTAGTTTTTAAAAACATATAATTTGTCTAAGTTTGAAATTTTCAAATATAAGTTAGATCAGATTTAGTTTAAACCTTCTTTTGCCTATTCCAGGAGTTTAAAAAATAGATTTTAATTTGATTCTTTTTGGTACTGATCACTAGTGATCTTATTTATCAGTGGTCAAAATTTCAGATTTGTTTAAGTATTTTAGCTCACTGTTTCATGTGAAACAATTTCTGTTTCACCTCTTTTAGGATTTCGGCTAATTCCTTTTCTATCTTTGTTTTAAAATATTTTCTTTATTATTTCACAAATATTATGTTTTGTTTCTGTTAGATAAACAGTAGTTTTGCAACAAGTTTTTATTTTATTTTTATTTGTTTTCATGAAATCAATTCTAGTTCCTTAGTAACTTGCAATTGGTTTCCGCATTGTTTCAAATCCCGTTTGGGAATACCTTCAAATAGTTTTGCGAAAATACTTTATTTTTATCTTAGTTAAACTTATATCTTAGTTCCTTGTTATTATTTTCTGTTAGACAAAACTATTTAGTGTTTGACGTAGTAGAAGACTCCCTAGTCTTATTTGAAGTTTCTTTCGGTTTCCTATTCGCTCTCTCTTTTGTTTTGATTGCTAGAACGATTGCTAGTATGAGTTCTTATGTGAATGATATATTTGTTATATAGATTTCATCGGAGAGTGACGAGTAGTCTATCAAGTTATGTTCTCGAGAAATTCTTCTTCGTCAGCATCACCAGGCAAGTCACTTTGATCATACTATCACCTATGTTTTATGCATCGTAGTTCTACCATCCTATGCCCAATTGCATGCTCCTTAGGAACTTGGAAATTTTAGTATAGATTGTAGTATCATGTGGTAGGCACACAACAACCCCGATACTTGGCCCCCGGACGACAAATTTCATAATGCTAAGCTTGAGTAGACGGGATTTCGGTTGAGTGCATAACACGAGTGATGCGAGGTTGTTTAATAATCAAGACCGGTTAAGACAAGATTTTCAAGACCTCAGACGCAATGCAACTCTGGGTGAAGGACGGTTGATCGGCTCCTTGGAGAACCCAGTGGATGCCCGGGATGCTGGGGACGGCCATGTCATCCTGCGGAACGCTTCACCCAGGCTCAAAGAGACGGACGGATATTTTCAAGACCCAAGGCTTACCTGCACAGCCACAAGTCATTATGGGCTCTGGCTTGGTTGGACAACGCGGCGACTCTGGACAGGCTGTGCTAGCAGATGTAGAAGAACGGTAGGAATGGATGGGCACCGACAGGGATTCAGAGGGACCCATTGAAAGACCGTGTTTTGATCATCCGGTCTTCAAACACCCTGAAGTACGAGGACATACACGGAGGCGATCAAATCTTGTAGGGAACGTGTGCAAAACTCTACAGAGTACTCAAACCTAATCGATTAGCCGTGTCCACGGTCATGGACAACTTGAGCCAAAGGAACTGAAGTTATCTGGATTTCTCAACACCATTCAATATATTTGATGAGGGTAATTATTGACAACTCGGGTACGAGAACTGGTTGGCGGAACCATCTCGTTAACAACCAACAATGTAGTAACATTTTGCTTTTAGCCCTCTCTTGATGTAGGAGAAAACTTGCTTTTCGCTAAAAACTTATAGCCCCACCTGCCATATATGCATATAGTATAGATGATTATTTTTCACCCCTCTCTTATGTGACTTGCCGGCATATTCAATATGCTGACCTACACGGCTGCAACGTTTTATGTTGAAGATATTTTTCTTCGACGAGTAAGAGTACGATTCAGGGTTACGGTCTACACTCAACTTGCCATTGGTGTTTATTGGGATTCCACTCCCTTGACTGCTTCTGCTGAGATATTTAAGGTATATATCAGTTTTACGCTATTTTACATGTGATTGCACTTTGATATATACATTGATGTAATGTGTGTGCCAGCATACTGATCTAGGGATGGCACAGAAACACAGAGGCTTGACTCGTTTTGAGTCGGGTCGCTACAGATATCTCTTTTACCCTTACCCTTCTCCTCTTCTTCATTTTCTACCTCGGGTTCAAGTATATATCGCGTCGCCGCTGCGCCTCGCATCGTTGAGAACTATGGTACGAGGGCTCCGCCACCGCCCGTCTTTTGCACCAAAACGCAAGCTTCTTCCACCTGCATCAACGCTATAAGGTAAGGCTTTGTTTCTTGTACTGGATCTGCCTAGGTTGCCCACTGTAGTTCAACAGAGCTCATAGGGTTCATCCTATAGCTATCGCCATTACAGATCTATTTGACTTATTGATGAAAAGCTTGCCCAACGATAACTCGCAGAAAGAATATAAATCTGAATCTCGCATAAATTTCTTGGACTTTTTGTGAGAAACTCATGAACACTAGTTATTGCTGTCCCATGTTTTACTGTCGCCTAGGACTGTTAAATTCTTTTTTCCGCACCATTGGAAGATCTGTCTGTCTATATACTTTGGTAGAAAATTGTTTGTCCAGTACTTAGTGGAATCTGATATCACAGTTCCTCCATAAATCATTGTCACTCTCACGCTGATTGGTTAGACATTTTTTAACTCGCCATCTTCGTGAACCGCCTTTTTCATTAAGGCGACTCAAATATTATGAACTTCCTTTCTGCTTGTTTCTCCAAACAGTTTTTTGTTCATTGGAATAATCTGCTAGCCATACTTATGTAGCATATTTCCTTCCTGGTCCTGTCCACATGTCGAAACCATCAAAATGTGACTGGTTACCCTCTGAAGTTGGTGATGCCGCCCTGCAGCGATGCGTGTTAGTAGGGACCCTGTCTTCTAAGGAGATGATCGGATGGAGAGCCGCCGCTGGGGAAGAGTGACTTCAACCCACCGAAGGAGAGGTTGTGGTTTTCACTAATCATATAGAACGAGGTTTCTCTCCCCTAGTTAGATATTCTGCCGGGAAGCTCTCAACTTGTACAACCTTTACCCCTAAGATCTAGGTCCGAACTCAGTCAGTAATTTATACCAGTTTCAAGTCTTCTGTGAGGCATACCTAGGGATAGTACCCACCGTTCCCTTATTTAGGGAGTTCTTCTACTTGAACCACCAAACAAAAGAGGTTGATGGCCCCAGCTTAGAACTCGGCGGAGTCACAATCCAGAGGCGGCTTGAGTGTGGTTTTCCTGCTATCACCTTACCCAATCACCCCAAGGGTTGGGAAAAAACTTGGTTTTATTTCAATAATACCACACCGGCTCAGGAAAATCCTTTGACGGGTTTCATAGAAGAGCGTCTTCCAATGGATTTCGAGCTCCCCGGTGCACTCACCCCGGAAGAACGAGCCGCCCACACCTTTGTCTCGGTAAAACTGAGAGCTTTGAATGCCAACGGCTTGACTGAAGTTGACTTGATCAGATGCTCGTTGGAATGGCGCATTGTGCCCTTAATCCACCGGGATGAGCTGATGTGCCATTATAATGGCGACTTAAACAATGCTCAAGCTTCACCAATGTAATGCTTGACTGTGAAGAAGTTAATAGCCTTGTGAATAAATTATGTGGTGAGCCCAAAGAAGCATGTTCCAAAATTGCTCTGAAACCATTGTGCATCCTCAATCCGGCTCCTGAGGTAAATATATCCAACATTCACCAGCCTTATTTGGTATTCCCTTTGTTCCTTATAGAACTAACTTCCCCTGATGTAGAAAAACGCGCCCTTCTAGAAGCATAGACCAGTAAAGCCGCATGTTCAAAGGGTCAAGACTGCTGCAAAGAATAAGAAGAAAACCATAACAGGTGTAGGCGAGTCATCTGTTGTGGGCGAGTCACAAAACATTGAAGAACTATCTGAGGTAAATGTCTAGATTGTCCCCTTATTGTGCCACATGCTGTTCTAATCACTCAACTTATTCCCACGGGATGATGTTGAAAGTGATGTTGAAGATGCAGAGGTAGTTTCAATATCTTCTGACTCAAATATTTCCTTGGAAAGACCTCGAAGGTCAGTTTGTAGGAAACTTCCTATGAATCATCCAGATGCTCATTTGGATCCTAATTTCCTTTTGAAGAAGGCTTTATATACTCCAAAACATGACACCCGCAGCTCCTCAGGTGATATTATGGCGGGTCTGCGTGAGAAAACATCCGGTCGTAAAGGCCGAACTGAGGTGCCTTCTATTTCTATATCAAATATACCTTGTTTGTCAATTTTCTTAAGCTCACAAATTTTTCCACTATAATAGGTGTCTCCTCCTTCATCTGGCGATTCAGCATCTTCAAAATTGACTCCCCTTGGTCGTCTCTGAGGGTACATCACTACTTGTTTTATCAGGGCTTGCTTCAATACTTTCCATGTCATTATACATACCTTAACCTTTCATTTTTAGGGCTCAAGCAAAGAAGAGAAAAAACGGCAGGTCAACCCCAAATAATGAAACATCTGAAGTGGAGGAAACAGATGCCTCTATCCATGATACTCCGGTTGAACCGGCTGAAACTTATGCTGATCCTCCTGAGAGTAATGCTATGGATAATATCCCTAACATTCAAGCCGACCCAGCAAAAACTGATGATGCGACCATGGACATAAGTGAAAAAGAGAATCTCAACCCGCCAAGCCCTCTTAAGTCATCCAAAGATGTCATGCTTGAAGAAGATATTGTCCTTATTATTGGGACGGGTCACACTATGGCCCATTCTTAATGTGTTGGCTAAGCACACAGCCAAGGATGTCTCAGCCGAAATAGACAAAGGGAAACCTAAACTTGAGCTTCCCAATATTGCGAAACTAGACTTTGAAGAGTTGCACGCGGGATATCTAAACCGCCTCTCCATGTGCCGGGACCTGGAAGTTGGCCTGGTAAATATGATGAAGAAAAGATACGAGGAATGACCCCATATATCCCTCTGTAGCCCCCAAGGGCCGGATCATCTTCTTGAAGATGAGTCGGGTCTTTTTAATAATGTTTAATACTTCAACCTGTAGTCCCCATGGGCCGGGTCATCTTCTTGAAGATGAGCGGGGTCTTGTTTAATAATCTTGAAAACTTCAACATGTAGCTCCCAGGGGTCGGGTCATGTTCTTGAAGATGAGTTGGGTCTTGTTCAATAACCATGAAAACTTCAACATGTAGCCCCCAAGGGTCGGGTCATCTTCTTGAAGATGAGCCAGGTCTTGTTTAATAACCTTGAAAACTTCAACCTGTTGCCCCAAGGGCCGGGTCATCTTCTTGAAGATGAGTTGGGTCTTGTTTAATAACCTTGAAAGCGTCAACCTATAGCCCCCAAGGGTCGGTCATCTTATTGAAGATGAGAAGGGTCTTGTTTAATAACCTTAAAAAAGCTTAGTGCATTAGCCCCCAAGTGTCAAGTATATTGCTTGCAATATGCTTGAGACTTGATGTCAAATGATGAATCCGACTAGGCGGTACCAAGATAACTTATCCACCCTACTTGATTATGTAGGAAACTATAACTCAAGCTGACTCATCCTTCAGTGGTATGAAAAAAAAGTTTGGGACGTCAACAAGACGCTAGGGATGCAGCTCAAGAAAAACTTCGAGTCTCTTTGGCAGAACTTGAAAAAGTCAAGGCTGAGCACATACTATACAAAGAGTCTGCTGAAGCTGACAAAGCCGCCCTGTTGAAACGTGTTGAAAACATCGAGGGTGAGCTAAGAGTAGTCATAGAAGAATTAGTGGTCTTCGGCGACACATCTCCAAGATGACCAGTGTTGTCTTTGGTAAGTCTTTGAGATAGTGTCTATTGTAACCATTGTAAAGGACACAAGGTGCCAGGCGACTTGTGTTTCATTTTCCTTGTAGGCCCTCGATCCGCCAATCTTCATGATGACTGTGTGCTGAAGCTAAAAGCGTTATATACCCTGACAGAACAACTCTATGCTGGCGGCTTACTCACCATCAAGGCTATATGGGGTGACGAAGACCCGGTAAAATACATTAGGGACATGTTGAGGCGGCTCTCAACCATACCCTAGCATATAGAGGAAATAAAGAAATCATCCACACGGAAAGGCGTGATCACGACTATGACCTGGTCTTTAGCCTATGCTCCAGAACTCAAGCGAGACGAAATAGCCGACAGGTTTCCTCGGTATAAGGATGATGGCTCAGAATTTACACAAGAAGACTACGATCACTGCGTAAGGGATGTTCGTCCTGCCGCAAGCCGGCTTGCTGAGAGTCTTGACCTATCCAAGTATCAGTCGGCCTATGATGAGAACCATAAATGTGTGGTGCCTCCCAGTTTTGCACCAATGGATTTGACTCCTGAGCGCTGTAAGCATCTGTTTACCTCTGATGCTGACCCGCCAACCATCTTGACTGAGGAAGCTGAATTTCATGCTTTAATCAATTGCACTTGGGATGTGGACAACTTCCAGATCCAAGACCCCGAAAGCTCAGCACAGGGTGACCCAGAGGCGGCTTAGACGAGGCGACCCTCGAAACTTCAACCTGAAGAAAAAGACTGAACCCGGAGTTAACGTGCCACGGGGTCCATATGGAAAAAACTTTTGGCGTTCATGAGCCATGTAATTTGTTTTTGAGTATACTTAAACTGTTATATATTTGCATGAGTATGGATACCAAAACTTTCCTAGCATTACCTTGTAATATAAGTCACTTGTTTGAGCTATCTCTGGTCAGGAAGTATGTTCTCTTCCCCTCCTTGAAAGGAAAAAACCCTTAGCATCACCCAATTTGGATGAGTCAGTACAACTGTTGGATCTCTGCCTGAAAATATAACACCATATAAGGTGAAAAATATGCTGTCTCGGTGCCTCACGGTGGGTAGACGGGCTTGCAAGGCTCTAGTCGTACCCTAAGAGGTTTTTGGAAAAACCTTTATGTTTTCAGACTGGCGGATCAGGCTCAAGTCAAGCTTCAGTGAAGCAGGTTCTGTGAACCCATGGTTTGTCTATTTTCCATATGATGGCTCTCGCAAGCACCTCAATGTTTTAACTTCGGAAGTTCATGGTCCAAGATTGGATTGACTCGCCAAGAGTACATGGGGCTTATGGGGCGAGTCACAAGACATACAGTCCAGTATAACCATTGTAATGCGTTAATTTTTTGCTGGCCAAGAGGGTATTAAGGCGGGACTCAATGAGTGAGAAGCCTCCAAGTGACCTATGATCAAGGAAAAACGGGCATAGGATTATTGAAGACAATGTTATTACTGTTGAACAACTTGGGGACTAGTAACCCCCAAGTAAGTCAGTTTTTATCATTCATGATCATACATTGGCGCCTATGTTTGAACCATGCATCATGGCACTTGGTCCTCTTTGGCGTACTAGTATCTGTGTTTGAACGATCACAACAGGGCGACTCGTTCTCTTTGATACTAATAGCGTCCATGTTTGAATGGCTTCCTTGGCAGCGACTCATCCTCTTGGGTGGCTTATTTAATCAATAAAGACTCATGCTCAACATATAGGCTAAATCGGCAGAGACCCCGAACTTCATGGGTGTCAACTTTATTGATGTGATATAAAGAGTACACAAATACTGAACTATGTACATGGATAAGGAGCCAATGGCTCTAAGTGTAGTAAGGCCACAGATGAGCAATGTTCCACGGGCGGGTCATCTCTTCCTCCAAGGTTGCCTTGTTAGGGCGAAGATCAATCAAGTAATAAGAGCCGTTGCGAAGGCTTTTGCTGACGATGAAAGGTCCTTCCGATGGAGGTGAGAGCTTGTGCATGCCCGTGTGATCTTGAATGAGTTGAAGCACTAAGTCGCCCTCCTGGAAGAACCGGCTCTTGACCCATCGACTGTGATAACGATGTAGATCTTGTTGGTAGATAGCCGATCGTGTTGCAGCTAAATCACAATCCTCCTCTAGAGCATCCAAAGAATCCTGACATGCTTGCTCATTTTCTACTTCTACGCATGCGGCGAGTCTCGGAGAATCATGCCTTATATCACTTGGACGAACCGCCTCAGCCCCATAGACAAGAAAAAAGGAGTGTAACCATGGATCTGTTTGGTGTTGTTCTGATGCTCCAAAGTACAGAAGGAAGCTCTTCGACACAACAACCCGGAATGCGCGACAAACGAACCAGGAGTCGGGGTTTGATTCCACGCAAGATTTCCTAATTAGCCCGCTCAACTTGACCATTGGACTATGGATGAGCCACTGCGGATACATCAAGCCAAATGTGCTCTCATTAACAGAACTCCTTCATTGCCCCCTTAGATAAATTAGTACCATTATCAGTAATGATGATGGGGGGATAACCAAAACGGAAAATCAGCTTATTGAGGAACTTGACTGCCGTCTCTGCCTCAGAATTGTCGACCAGCTCTGCTTCAACCCACCTGGTAAATTTATCAACCGCCACCAACAGATGGGTCTTTTTGTCGAAAGACATTTTAAACTGGCCAACCATATCAAGCCCCCAAACTGCAAAAGGCCATGTGATTGGCACCATGTGCAACTCCTGAGCCAGCACATGTACTTGGCGTCCAAACTTCTGATACCCATCACACCGGCGCACTATATCCTCAACATCGATGTGAGCCGTCAGCCAGTAGAAACCATGGCGAAAAGCTTTTGACACCAAAGATCGTGACCTGGCGTGATGTCCACAGTCGCCCGCATGTATCTCATTGAGAATATCTCGCCCTTCTTCTGCCGAAACACAACGCTGGAAAACCCCATAGGTACTTCGTTTGTATAACTGGCCTTTATGTATAACCATGGACTTGCACCGCCGCATGATTTGTCTAGACAAAATTTCATCAGTCGGCAATTCGCCTCGGGCTAGATAAGCCATGTAAGGTACTGTCCAGTCTGGAATTGCCCGGAGAGCCGCCACCAACAGTGATTCCGGGTCAGGAACTGTTATGTCTTCTTCAGAAAGCAACTTCACAGAACGATTATGTAAGACATCCAAGAACACATTGGGGGGAACAGGCTTATGTTGTGATCCAAGTCACAATAAAGCATCAGCTGCCTTGTTCTGTCAATGATCAATATGATCAACCTGATAGCCCTGAAAATGACCCGCCACTTCGGTTACCTCATGCCGATAAGCCGCCATCAATGGGTCTTTCGAATCCCATGTTCGTGATACTTGTTTAGCCACCAAATCGAGTCGCCTAGGAATCTGACCCGGCTAAGGTTCATCTCCTTATCTATCCTGAGCCCATGGAGCAAAGCCTCATACTCAGCTGCATTGTTTGTACAAGGAAACATAAGTCGCAAAACATAGCAGAACTTGTCGCCTCGCGGGGAAGACATCACCACTCCGGCTCCCCGAGCCTTCCAACTGCCTAGAACCATCAAAATGAATAGTCCAGTATGTGTTATCAGGCCTATCTTCTGGAATCTGCAACTCGGTCCAATCGTTGATAAAGTCCACCAGAGCTTGAGACATGATGGCTATGCGAGGCATATACTTCACATGGTGAGGGCCAAGCTCTATTGCCCATTTAGCAATCCGCTCAGTGGCTTCATAGTTCTGTATAATATCCCCAATTGGTGCAGAACTGACCACGGTGATTGGATGCTCCAGCAAATAGTGTTTCAATTTTGGACTTGCCATAAAAATCCCAAAGACCAGCTTCTGCCAATGTGGATATCGTTGTTTGGACAGAGTCAATACCTCACTAACAAAATATACTGCCTATGAACCGGGTATTCCTTGCTTTCTTCCTTGCATTCAACAACCACCGCTACACTCATTGTTTTTTTAGGAGCAATGTACAAGAGCATTGGTTCCTTGTCGGCTGGAGCTGCCAACACAAGCGGCACAGCAAGTTGCTTCTTAAGGGCCTCGAAAGCCTCATTAGCCGCATGAGTCCAAATGAAGTGATCCATTTTTCTCAGCAACTGATAAAGATGGATGGCCTTCTCACCAAGGCGACTTATGAAACGACTCAATGCCGCAATACAACCCACCATACGCTGGACCTAATTAATGTTAGCCGACTTCCCAAGAGAAGTTATCGCCTTGATCTTGTCCGGGTTAGCTTCAATGCCACGCTCGGACATGAGGAATCCTAATAATTTTCCTGCAGGAACACCAAACACGCACTTGGTCGGGTTAAGCTTCATCTGATACACCCGGAGGTTTTCAAATGTCTCCTTGAGATCGACTAGAAGTGTCTCCTTCTTCTGTGACTTCAGCATGATATCATCAACATAAGCATGAGCATTACGTCCAATATGACCGTGCAAACAATTCTGAATGCAACATTGATAAGTCGCCCCCGCGCTCTCGAGTCCAAAAGGTATTGAGACATAGCAAAAAGCACCAAAAGGAGTTATAAAGGCCGTTTTCTCTTGGTCCTCTTTGGCCATCTTGATCTGGTGATAACAAGAGTATGCATCCAGAAAGCACAAACGCTCACAACCCACCGTAGAGTCAATGATTTGATCAATACGGGGAGGGCGAAAGGATCCTTCAGACACACTTTGTTGAGCTGCTTATAGTCGATGCACATGCGAAATGGGTCGTTCTTCTTGAGAACTAAGACTGGGTTAGCCAACCACTGAAGATGAAAAACCTCGATGATGAACCCGGCGGCGAGGAGCCGGGCGACTTCTTCCCCAATTGCTTTACGCCTCTCCTCATTGAAACGACAGAGGTATTGTTGAACCGGCTTCATCTTGGGATATACATTGGGATGGTGCTGAGCGAATTCTCTCGATACTCCTGGCATGTCAGAAGGTTTCCATGCAAAGATGTCCCAATTCACAAGGATGAATTCGATGAGCGCACTTTCCTATTTAGGATCCAGACCGGTCCCTATAGTAAACTGCTTAGAAGAGTCGCCTGGTGTGAAATCAAATTGTTTGGTATCATCTGTCAGCTTGAACTTAAGGGGCGGCTCAGAATCAACAGTTGGTTTTTTGAGCAGGCTCATGTCAGCTGGGTCCACAATGGCCTTGTGGAACTTCAACTCTTCGGCAATACACGCCCACTCAGCATATGCGGCGTCTCCTTCTTCGCACTCCTGTGCTATATTTCTATCTCCATTGACTATGATGGTGCCCTTAAGGTCATGCATCTTAAGCTTAAGGTATACATAGCAAGGCTGGTCCTTGAAACGGGCATAAGCCGGCCACCCGAACAGAGCATGGTAAGGACTCTTAATTTTGACCACCTCAAACATCAACGCCTCACTCCTGTAATTGGATTCATTGCCAATAGCCACATTCAACTTGATCCACCCAACAGGATACGCCGACTTGCCCGGCACGATGCCATGAAAAACTGTGGTTGAAGGCATCAAGTCCTTCTCAGCGAAGTTCATCCACCGGAAGGTGTCATAGAACAGGATGTTGATACTGCTACCTCCATCCATAAGGACCTTAGAAAGTGTGTATCGCCCAACCTGAGGCGCCACCACTAATGCCAAGTCGCCAGGATTGTCAATATGGGGAGGGTGATCAGCTCTACTCCACATGACACGCTGTTCACACCAGGTTAGGTATCTGGGAACCGTCGGCTCAATCAAGTTGATTGCCCTCTACTTTACTTTCTTATCCCTTTTTACAGGTGCCAGTTGTGAAGACATGATATTGATCGCTATTCAACTGCTTAGGATTTCTCTGGAAGCTGCCCTGTTTGTTTGGTTGTTGAAACCCGCCCTGGTCATTATACTCCTCACTACCTTGGCGAGTCGATTGTCCGCCATTTTTATGTGAGCCGCCTCGCCCGTGTGGACCCGGGTTAGGAAAATCACCAAACGATTCACCTCGTGACCTGCCCGGGCCAAATTGACTCTGTTGGGCGCCTTCATTACCCCCTTGGTGATCTTTGGATGCTTGAACATGGAGTTCCTGCATTATGAAATAGTTTTCCCAAGAGTGAGCAGACGAAGCACCTGGGGCACTATGTTTAGGGAAAGGTCCCTTAAGGAGCTCTTCGTAATTGTGTGGTTTTCTTCCACTGAAATCCCGATCCAGACTAAGGTTCTCACGCTGGTTTCTAGGCCCGACACTAGCGTTAGCAACAAAATCAGATACGCCATCTTGCTGCCTCCTTTTTCCTTGACCTCCCTGGTTATTGTTGCGCCCGTGAGTCTAGAAGTGACCCTTAGCTCCATCTCCCCTTTTAACTTCACTGGCTTTCTCATCATCAGAGCCGGCATCCTCCATGTCGTCTGACTCGGTATACCTGGTGAGGGTATCCATCAACTCTCCCATATCCTACACCTTTCGCTTAAGACGACCGAGCTTCAATACCAGAGGCTGAAAATGGCAGTTCTTTTCCAAGATCAGCACGGTCTGAGCCGCCGTGATGTCATCCGAAAAATGGATAATCTTTGCGACTTGCCTCATTCAGTGATCAGCCGACTCATCCGCCCGATGAACACAATGTTGAAGGTCTACGATCGTCACTGGACGCATGCAAGTCCCTCGAAAGTTCTTTATGAAACGCTCCTTGAGTTCTACCCAAGTGTTGATGGAATTGGCTGGTAAATTTTTCAACCACGTGCGAGCCAGCCCTTCTAACATCATGGTGAAATACATGGCGCATACCACGTCAGTAGCATCAAGCATGTCCATAGCCAGCTCATAGCTCTCAACCCATGCCTCGGCTCAAGATCAGGTGTATAATTGGGCACCTTACGAGGGCCCTTGAAGTCTCTAGGCATGCGCTCGTTGTGCGGACCATATGATAGACAGGGGTCGCCTACATTCCTTCCACCCGATCCACTGTACCCAGGAGCCAACTGGGCATATGGTGGAACTCCATGGCCCGCCAATGTCGCCGCAGCCTTTGCTTCTGCCTATCGGGGCGCTCGTGCGGCATTGACAAGCGCTTGAGCATTTGATGATGGCGGCTAGGGCGGGTTGATTTGATGTTGGTGTCGATGGCCTCTGCTAGAAACCACCGGGGAATCATCTGGGCGACTCTTAGTATGGCTTTCCTGTGGCGTGGAGTGCAGTCGATCACGACTATATGAAAACTGCGCCGGCTAGACCACCTCCGTTTTTAACATCTCGATGGCGTTCCTAGCTTCCACATCAAGCGCGATGGTCCCACGAATAGGGAGAGACTCCAAGTGGTGGGTCGCAGCCAGCAGGTTGTCCACCGGGTTGGAGAAGTGACCTTGAGGTGTTTGGAAGTGTTGAGCTGCCTACGGGATCGGTGGGGGTTGCATTGGCTGCTGGACAATCTCGACCTGCAGATCATTCCGGCGAGGCGGGTTATGCTCCGTGCTAGGCGCATGTGGGCTGCTAAATAGGCGGGTAGGGTTAAGGTTGGCTGGGACATGACTCTGATGCCTTCTCTGACGAACAACATCCGATGCGACTCGTTGGCGCTCAAGTCGCCATGCTTCCAACTTCAAGCACTCTACCTCTTCATCTATCTGAGCTCGTTGGTCCGCCATCCGAGTCTTCTCAGCATAGATTTCATGTTGTATCTGCGCCATCTCCTCCCAAAGTTTGGCCAGTTCTGCATTGACTTCCTCTTGGTTATCAGCCGTCATAGTGAATGCCATCAGTTTTGACATCTGATAACCCACAAGTGTAGGGGATCGCAACAGTCTTCGCGGGTAAGATAACCCAATTTATTGATTAGACACAAGGGGAGCCAAAGAATATTTATAAGCTTTAATAGTTGAGTTGTCAATTCAACCGCACCTGAAAGATACTTTCTTGGCAACAAAATATTAGTAGCAACGGTGATATGGAAGTGAGGGTGGCAACAACAATAATGGTGGAAAAGCAACGAAAGTAAAAGAGCAAAACTAAAGCAACTTGTAACTAGCATGATTAAAACATTGTAGGCTAGGGAGATGGATGGTTGGTCATGGATGAGAGATATCATGTATTTAACTTGGGACAAGGCACACAGAAAAGTAATGACCTTCTAGGCAAATATAAAACATTAGGCATGTATCCCAAGGTAAACGTACGTGCTTGCAATAAAAACTTGCACAACATCTTTTGTCCTACCATCCCGCTACCAACGGGGCCAAAAGGAACTTATGGAGATTAAGGTGCTCCTGTCAAAGAGCACCGGAACAAAGTATTAACAATCAATGGATACATGGAATCCTCAAATTATAGCCTATCCCCTTTGGTGTCCGAAGCTGTCACCATTGGGATCGCCAGTTACGGACTATAATAGGTGCATACTACTCATGGATAGGATCTAGAACACAAATATATTCATGAAACATAAGGTATTCAGATCTGAAATCATGGCACTCGGGCCCAAAGTGACATGCATTAAGAGTAACAAGTAGTAGCAAAGATGATAAACACCATAGTGGATGATAGGCAACATGCCCCCAACAATCTGACGAACTATTACATGATCTAACTCATCAAATCCCTACCATCCCCTTCACCTACAGAAGGGAATTACTCACACAGGAAAGGGGAAGCCATGGAAGGGTGATGGAGTGGTGATGGTGATGACAATGGCGACAATTTCCCCTCTCCGGAGGCCAAGGCAGCCTCCAGATTAGCTCTCCCGGAGAAGAACCGAGGGTTGCGGCGGCTCCGCATCGAGAACTTGCAAAACGACTTCTCTTCTGGAATTTCTCTGTCTTGGGTAAAAATAGGAGCTAAGGTAGGGCACCAGAGGAGGTGGGCCCCACCCAGGCGGCCTCCCTGTGGGGCCAGGGGGCAGGCCGCGCCACCAGGTCGCCTGGAGGCCTGGTGCCCCCCTCTGGCCCATCTTCTTGTCAGGGGTTCTTCCCGGTGCCTGTATTTTCTCTATTTTTTATTGGAATTTTATGGGACACCTAACAATCCATTTCCATGCACACAAGAAAACCATACAGGCAACTCTGCTGAAAACAGCATCAGTCCGAGTTAGTTTCGTTCGAATCATGCAAGAATGAGGCCGAAACAATGGCAAAAGTGTTTGGAAAAGTCGATACGTTTGAGACGTATCACCTCCCGCAAGCTTAGCATATTGCTTGTCCTCAAGCAAATCAGTTCAACGAACTGGACGCGACAAAGAAAACTTTGACAAACTCTTTTGCTTCATTAGATGTATATAAGCATGCACTACGAACAAGTCCAACAAGTATTGAAGCAATGCTAAAAAGACAATGCACGAAGCAATCCTTCGATCATGTGAAGAGTTTCAAACAACTAAGAATGAATAATATGCAACTAAAAATCATGACGAGATCACAATGCACATGACATGGACATACTAGAGTGGTATCTCGCTAGCCCCATGAGTGCAGCAAAACATAAATGCAGACGCTCCTTCGGAGTCTTAAAGGAGACTAGAAATAAATATTTCAGAATGAGTAATATCACAATCATGCAGAAGGCAATGTGGTACTTTGGGACAATGCACATTACCCTCAGAATGAAAATTATGCTCTCAATAGTTGGTGCTTTTTTATAAGAAGGGGATGACTCAACAGTAAAGTAAAATAGATAGGCCCTTCGCAGAGGGAAGCATTGATTTGTAGAGGTGCTAGAGCTTGAGCTTTTAAAACAGGGTTGAATCAAAAAAATTGGTGGTATGATTTCATTGTCAACGTAACAACTAAGAGATATCAATATCTTCCATGCTAAATACATTGTAGGCGGTTCCCAAATAGAATAGTAAAGTTTTTACTCCCCCTCCACCAATCGAGCACACTCCACGGCGGGCCGAATCCACGGGTTCCGTCCATACAAACAACAATCCCCGGGGAGTTTTGTTTCATTAAATTTGATTTGACTTTGAGCATGGAACTGGGTAGCCTGGTTACCAGCCATTTTCTCATGAATGATAGTGAATCAACACATATGTTGAGAATAACCCACTCAGCATGGAAGATACTGACATCTCCTAGTCACTACATGAGCGATTCGGGCATACAAAACAAAATATTTATTTGAAGATTTAGAGTATGGCACATGCAAATTTACTTAGGATGGTACATAAATACCACATATAGGTAGGTATGGTGGACTCATATGGCACAACTGGTTTCAATGATTTTGGATGCACAAGCAATCAGTCTGCTTAGTGCAGGCGAAGGCTAGCAAAAAACAGGGAAGTGACCAACTAGAGAGCAATAATGTTCATAATCATGCAGAGCGACAAAGAAACATTGAATCGGACATGAAAGTGATATAACTATTCTAAAATAAAAAAGATCATCAAGGCTTGATAGACTTCTAGTCATAAACATGTGTAAGGATGTGCCAAGTCAATCCAGAAAATTCTCCGAAGGGAAATAGCACTTCAGTATGCCAAACCATGAACAATGCAATGCATGCAAATCATTTCAATAAAACATTATGCACTCTAGCTATTTGAAACTTGTCACAAAGAAAGCATGAACTACTAGGAAAGCATTGTAAACATAGCACTATGTCACTACAAGCTGGTCTCTAGATCATAAGTACAAGCATATGTACAAAAGTAGAAACAAAAAGAGTTCATACCGGCTTTCCTTGTTGCAACCCATCCATCGATCTTCGTCATTATTGCATCATCACTTGTACGATCGAACGTCGAAAGATATAATCATGTGCAATTGCTGTTGGGGAACATTACATGGGAAACCAAAATTTTCCTACGCGCACGAAGACCTATCATGGTGATGTCCATCTACGAGAGGGGATTTCCAATCTACGTACCCTTGTACATCGCACAACCGAAGCGTTAGTGAACGCGGTTGATGTAGTGGAACGTCCTCACGTCCCTCGATCCGCCCCACGAACCGTCCCGCGATCCGTCCCACGATCTAGTGCCGAACGGACGACACCTCCGCGTTCAGCACACATATAGCTCGACGATGATCTCGGCCTTCTTGATCCAGCAAGAGAGACGGAGAGGTAGATGAGTTCTCCAACAGCATGACGGTGCTCCGAAGGTTGGTGGTGATCTGATCTTGGCAGGGCTCCGCCCGAGCTCCGCAGAAACGCGATCTAGAGGAAAAACCGTGGAGGTATGTGGTCGGGCTGCCGTGGCAAAAGTTGTCTCAAATCAGCCCTAATACCTCTGTATATATAGGTGGGACGGGAGGGGCCTTGCCTTGAGGCTCAAGGAGCCCCAAGGGGGTCGGCCGATCCAAGGGGGAAGTCCTCCCCTTCCAAACCGAATCCAACTTAGATTGGAAGGTGGAGTCCTTCTCTCCTTTCCCACCTCCCTTTCTTTTCTTCCTCTTTGATTACTTATCCTTTGGCGCATAGGGCCTTCTTGGGCTGTCCCACCAGCCCACCAAGGGCTCGTGCGCCACCCCAAGGCCTATGGGCTTCCCCGGGTAAGTTGCCCCCCCCCCCCCGGTGAACACCCGGAACCCATTCGTCATTCCCGACACATTCCCGGTAACTCCGAAAACCTTCCGGCAATCAAATGAGGTCATCCTATATATCAATCTTCATTTCCGGACCATTCCGGAAACCCTCTTGACGTGTGTGATCTCATCCGGGACTCCGAACAACATTCGGTAACCAACCATATAACTCAAATACGCATAAAACAACGTCGAACTTTAAGTGTGCAGACCCTGTGGGTTCGAGAACTATTCAGACATGACCCGAGTGACTCCTCGGTCAATATCCAATAGCGGGACCTGGATGCCCATATTGGATCCCACATATTGTACGAAGATCTTATCGTCTGAACCTCAGTGCCAAGGATTCATATAATCCCGTATGTCATTCCCTTTGTCCTTCGGTATGTTACTTGCCCGAGATTTGATCGTCAGTATCCGCATACCTATTTCAATCTCGTTTACCGGCAAGTCTCTTTAGTCGTTCCGTAATACAAGATCCCGCAACTTACACTAAGTCACATTGCTTGCAAGGCTTGTGTGTGATGTTGTATTACCGAGTGGGCCCCGAGATACCTCTCCGTCACACGGAGTGACAAATCCGAGTCATGATCCATACTAACTTAACGAACACCTTCGGAGATACCTGTAGAGCATCTTTATAGTCACCTAGTTACGTTGCGACGTTTGATACACACAAAGCACTCCTCCGGTGTCAGTGAGTTATATGATCTCATGGTCATAGGAACAAATACTTGACACGCAGAAAACAGTAGTTACGAAATGACACGATCAACATGCTACGTCTATTAGTTTGGGCCTAAACCATCACGTGATTATCCTAATGACGTGATCCAGTTATCAAACAACAACACCTTGTATATAATCAGAATACCCTGACTATCTTTGATCAACTGGCTAGCCAACTAGAGGCTTGCTAGGGACAGTGTTTTGTCTATGTATCCACACATGTATATAAGTCTTCATTCAATACAATTATAGCATGGATAATAAACGATTATCTCGATACAGGAATTATAATAATAACTATATTTATTATTGCCTCTAGGGCATAATTCCAACAGTCTCCCACTTGCACTAGAGTCAATAATCTAGCCCTCACATCATCATGCGAATTACATTGTAATAAATCTAACACCCATACAGTTCTGGTGTTGATCATGCTTTGCCCGTGGAAGAGGTTTAGTCGGCGGGTCTGCTACATTCAGATCCGTGTGCACTTTGCATATATTTACGTCCTCCCCTTCGACGTAGTCGCGGATGAGGTTGAAGCGTCGCTTGATGTGTCTGGTCTTCTTGTGAAACCGTGGTTCCTTTGCTAAGGAAATGGCACCCGTGTTGTCACAGAACAAGGTTATTGGATTCAGTGCGCTTGGCACCACTCAAAGATCCGTCATGAACTGCTTCATCCACACACCCTCCTTAGCCGCCTCCGAGGCAGCCATGTACTCCGCTTCACATGTAGAATCTGCTACGACGCTTTGCTTGGAACTGCACCAGCTTACCGCACCCCCATTAAAAATAAATACGTATCCGGTCTGCGACTTAGAGTCGTCCGGATCTGTGTCAAAGCTTGCATCGACGTAACCCTTTACAGCGAGCTCTTCGTCACCTCCATACACGAGAAACATCTCCTTAGTCCTTTTCAGGTACTTCAGGATATTCTTGACCGCCGTCCAGTGATCCACTCCTGGATTACTCTCGAACCTGCCTGCCATACTTATGGCCAGGCTAACGTCCGGTCTAGTGCACCGCATTGCATACATGATAGATCCTATGGCTGAAGCATAGGGGACGGTGCTCATATGCTCTCTATCTTTATCAGTTGCTAGGCACTGAGTCTTACTAAATCTCGTACCTTGTAAAACCGGCAAGAACCGTTTTTTGGACTGTTTTTGAACCTCTTCAAAACTTTATCAAGGTATGTGCTTTGTGAAAGTCCTATCAGGCGTTTCGATCTATCCCTGTAGATCTTAATGCCTAGAATGTAAGTAGCTTCTCCTAGGTCCTTCATAGAGAAACTTTTATTCAAGTAATCCTTTATGCTCTCTAAAAACTCTACGTTGTTTCCAATCAGCAATATGTCATCCACATATAATATTAGAAACGCCATAGAGCTCCCACTCACTTTCTTGTAAATACAAGATTCTCCAACCACTTGTATAAACCCAAATGCTTTGATCACCTCATCAAAGCGTTTGTTCCAACTCCGAGATGCTTGCACTAGTCCATAAATGGATCGCTGGAGCTTGCACACCTTGTTAGCATTCTTAGGATCGACAAAACCTTAGGGTTGCATCATATACAACTCTTCCATAAGGAAACCGTTAAGGAACGCCGTTTTGACATCCATCTGCCAGATTTCATAATCGAAAAATGCAGCTATTGCTAACATGATTCTGACGGACTTAAGCATCGCTATGGGTGAGAATGTCTCATCGTAGTCAACTCCTTGAACTTGTGAAAAACCCTTTGCCACAAGTCGAGCTTTATAAACGGTCACATTGCCGTCAGCGTCTGTCTTCTTCTTAAAGATCCATTTGTTCTGAATAGCCTTGCGGCCCTCAGGTAGTACTTCCAAAGTCCACACTTTGTTTTCATTCATGGATCCTATCTCGGACTTCATGGCCTCCAGCCATTTGTTAGAATCTAGGCCCACCATTGCTTCTTCATAATTTGCAGGTTCATTGTTGTCTAACAACATGATTGACAAAACGGGATTACCGTACCACTCAGGAGCAGCACGTGGTCTCGTCGACCCGCGTGGTTCGACAGGAACTTGAACCGGAGTTTCATGATCATCATCATTAACTTCCTCCTCAACCGGCGTCACAACGACAGAGGTTTCCCCTTGCCCTGCGCCACCATCTAGAGGGATGAGAGGTTCGACAACCTCATCAAGTTCCATCTTCCTCCCACTCAATTCTCTTGAGAGAAACTCCTTCTCGAGAAAAGCTCCATTTTTAGCAACAAACACTTTGCCCTCGGATTTGAGATAGAAGGTGTACCCAACTGTCTCTTTTGCGTAACCTATGAAGATGCACTTTTCCGCTTTGGGTTCCAGCTTTTCAGGCTGAAGCTTTTTGACATAAGCATCACATCCCCGAACTTTAAGAAACGACAACTTTGGCCTTTTGCAATACCACAGTTCGTATGGTGTCGTCTCAATGGATTTTGATGGTGCCCTATTTAAAGTGAATGCAGCCGTGTCTAATGCATATTCCCAAAACGATAACGGCAAATCGGTAAGAGACATCATAGATCGCACCATCTCTAATAAAGTACGATTACGACGTTCGGACACACCATTACGTTGTGGTGTTCCAGGCGGTGTCAACTGTGAAACAATTCCACATTGTCTTAAGTGAGCACCAAACTCGAAACTCAGATATTCATTCCCACGATCAGATGTAGGAACTTGATCTTCTTGTTACGATGATTTTCAACTTCACTCTGAAATTTCTTGAACTTTTCAAATGTTTCAAACTTGTGCTTCATTAAGTAGACATAACCATATCTACTCAAATCGTCAGTGAAGGTGAGAAAATAACGATATCCGCCGCGTGCCTCTACGCTAATCGGACCGCACACATCGGTATGTATGATTTCCAACAAGTCACTGGCACGCTCCATTGTTCCGGAGAACGGAGTTTTAGTCATCTTGCCCATGAGGCATGGTTCGCACGTGTCAAGTGAATCAAAGTCAAGTCCATCGGCATGGAGTTTCTTCATGCGCTTTACACCAATATGACCTAAGCGGCAGTGCCACAAAAATATGGCGCTATCATTGTTAACTCTAACTCTTTTGGTCTCAATGTTATGTATATGTGTATCACTATCAAGATTCAATATAAACAATCCTCTCACATTGGGTGCATGACCATAAAAGATGTTACTCATAGAAATAGAACAACCATTATTCTCTGACTTAAAAGAATAACCGTATCGCAATAAACAAGATCCAGATATAATGTTCATGCTCAACGCAGGCACTAAATAACAATTATTCAAGTTCATAACTAATACTAATGGTAACTGTCGTGGTATAAGCCTGACAGTATATGTATGGGGTACGAAAAGGACGGGCAGAGTCCTAGCTACGGCGAGGATGTATGAGTTCAGGCCCCTCTGCAGTGGAGGTAATAGCCCTACGTCTCAGTGCTCAGGGAGCTTTGTTGTCGAGTGGAATAGAGAATACAATGAATTGCTAACCCCTTTACCAGTGGGGGAGGGTGGCTTATATAGAGTGCGCTGCCCTCCACAACGGTTCCGGTACAGGGGTGGAGTAGTGGCGATTGAATGTGTAGGTTACAGGTAATGTACGCCCTTAATGCTAATAAATGCACCCGGAAACGTACGACCGTTTCCCTCCAAGGGGGTTACGATGTACCGAGTGGTATACAATTGGTTGACTCGATGTCCTCCGAATGCTAGTCGCCGACTGGAGGACCGAAGGTATGTTACCGACTGGAAGACAGGGATTCCTTAATTCAGTCGGAGTTGACTAAGGGTCTTGTCCTCTGTGAGGGGTAGTCCCTGGGTAGGACCTATAGGGCAGGCCTATGACCCTACCCTAGGACTATAACCCCATCATTAGTCCCCGAATGAATTGAGGTTGGAACGACGAAGCGATGTTTGAAGTTGAATCCGACTGGAACAGATTCGGCTTGGCCGTTGCTTGCCTCGGTCCATTTTGACTTTTCTGATCGTTGATCCGAGTGAAAGTACTCGCGGAACAGACTGTCGGGAGCCGAGTCCTTCGGCGGCATCTTCTGACGCGACCGGTCAACTGACAGCGGCGGATTTTCCGGGATCCTCAAATTTCGGTTTCCGTGCGCCCAGCGGGTATGACGGCAGCGCGCTCGAGTAGCGCCTGATGCCTCGATTCTCGCGCCTTCAACCTCTCCACTAATATCGCCGCGGTGGGTCGGGGGGATAAGGTTTCGAGGCCACCTGCCAACGACCCAGTTGGAACCCTATTTAAATCTCGGCGGCGAGGCTTCTCCGTTACGCTCGCCAAATCCCTTGCTCTCGCCTCCTCCGCCTTCCTTGCCACCTCCAGCGCTCCTATACTCCTCCCTTCTCCTTCCTCCCGAGGGCTCGCAACCGCCGCCATGACCAAGGGCCACACCAGCAAGATGGAGGCGAGGAAGAAGAAGGGGAACACAGCGGCGCCTGCTCAGTGGCGACAATGGCCGCTGCCGGCGGGATGGATCGAGGGCGACTTCCTCCCCTCCACAGTGACGGAGGGGGATCTGCTGCAGCTGGTGGAGCACGGTATGATCGTGCACAAGTCCTGGAGGCTGCCGGCGGAGAACGAGGTCGAGCCAGCGCCTCGGGAGGGGGAGCGCGTCCTGCTGCTCAGCCACATCCACCGAGGTTTTTCTTTGCCCCCGCATCCTTTCTTCAAAGGCATCATGAATCACTTCGGGGCCCAACTTCACCGTTTTCCTCCGAATGCCATCGCCCATCTTTCTGCCTTTATAGTTTTGTGCGAGTGTTTCATCGGCTGCCCCCCCATTGGGGTTTGTTCAAACACATCTTTTCCGCCAGATCCCAAACCATCAAACGACTTAGCCAGTCGGATGATAAGACGCATCTCCTCCAGCTCTGCGGGGGCTTAGGTTTCCAGAAAAAGAGTCGGAGTAGCTATCCTGCTCTCCAGTTAAGTGAGTCGGTTAGGAACTGGCAGTCGACGTGGTTCTACTGCCAGGATATCGCCTCTCCGAATGCGTCGACTGGGCTGCCTCCTTTTAGTCTAGATCGGCCCGCCCCGCCTAACCAGCTCGCGCTCTCGAAGGCGGAGAAGAACGACATCCAGCCCTTCGTTGAGGCACTCGTGGACGTCGTCAGGAGGGGGGTCACCGGCATAGACTTGCTGGAAGTCTTCCTTGGTCGGCGGATCCAGCCTTTGCAGGCTCGCGACCATGCCATGTGGCATTACACGGGGCCCGAAGACTCCACTCGGACCAACGTGGTGGGCATGACTGAGGAGAGGGTGACCTCGTGGGTGCTCCAAATCACGGGCCCCTGCGAGAATCCCAAAGGAGCTCGGCGAGTGAAACCTTACAGCGCGGATCATCCTCCACCGAATGAGGTGAGTGGCACTTGTCGTTTGTCTATATCTCCGTGTGATGTCTGATGTTTCCGACTAAAATTTACGCCGGCGTGGACCAACTGGTTCTCCCCCGTCTCGAATGGGAATCCGGTGGAGGAAGAGGAGGAAGGCAGCCAGGAGGGCAGTGTGGAGAGCGTCGAGTACGTCTCCGACAGCGGGGAATCGGAGGAGGAGAGCAGCGAGGAAGAGGAAGAAGACGAGGAGGAGGACTGGCCACCTCCGCAACTAGAGCATCGCACCAAGCGCCGACACGAGCCCGCCGTCCCCTCGGCTCCTCCCGCGTCTTCGAGTGCTCCGCCTACTGCTCCAGTGGTCCCGAGTGTTCGAAGCACTACGAGGACCAGGGATGCCGCTGCTGAGCCTCCGGGCCAATCTTCTAAGGCGCCCAAGCCGAGTGGCCCTAAGCCTCGGAAGGCTCTGCCGCGAATGAGGGTTGCCGTCCCCGTCACCTCCACATAAGTGTATCCAGGTTTCAATTCTTTCTGATATCCGAATGAACTTATGTTTACTGGCCGAATGGATTTCACTCGACAGGGTCGCTACCTCTGCCACCTCTCCGGCGCGCCAAGGAGACGATCCCATGGACACAGACAACGTCGTTTCGTCTCAGCCAGGTGCGTTGTAGGAGCGTCGAGTGTTTTATCCCATCGCGTCTCAAATTCTATCATAGGTCCTGCTTCTTTCTTTTTCTGAGACTTCGTGTCGTTCGGCCTGTCAGGGGCGATCTGCCTGGACGAGGACGACCAGGGGAGAGCCGACCCAGCTGTGGAGCCTGTTCTTGAGGCTGCTCCTCCTGCTGCTGCTCTCGCCGCCGACGTCCTGCTGACTGAGGCGCTGCCACAGATTGAACCAGTGCTGGTGGATGAGGAGCCGACTGGGGCGGACCTTGGGATGCCTCAGGAAAATCCGATTATTCCAGGCTCGTCGACTGTTGAATTCAGTATTCAGCGTCTTCTGGAGGAGCAGGTGGGAGCGGCCAAGGGGGCTATGGTGCAGGCGGAGCTGATGGCTGGAGAAGCCAAGAGGGCCTACGACTCCGTTGTGGCCTTGTACCAGCGGAGCTTGGAGCTGCGAGATGACATCCGAGTAAGTGGTCTAGTAAGTAATTACTTTTCTCCGTAACCCACTGGGTGGTCTTGAGTAATAGTTGTCTTTTGGAATGGGTTCACTCCGAGTGAACCCAGTGGGTGTAGTCCCCGAGACTTCTGTCGAGTGCTTGCACCGACAGTTGTCTTTATACATATTGCCTTTACTTTGGTTGTGTCTGTAAATAGTATGACTGAGTACGAGTAGTTGTTGCAGTCGGATTGCATTTACTGTAAGAGTCTCCGAGAGTAAGTTGTACTCAGGTCGGGTAGTATTGGCCTCGTAGCCGTAAGTTATAACATGCATCTCAGTAGGGCAGGCCTGCTTGAGCTGCATGCCAGTGGGGTCACTCTGAGTGAACCCACTGGGTGTAGTCCCCGAGACCGCTGTCGACTGCTTGCGTCGGCAGGGGTCTAAAGAACTTAGACCTTTAACTTTTTAACTTTCTGATTGTCCCTTGGTGCTTGGAGGCAGAAAACTTGTGAAATGGGGACGGCCTATGAGGCGCTCAGAGCGGAGAGGAACCAGTTCGCTTGTGAGCTTGATGCGGCTATGCTCGCCATGGCCGGCATGAAGGATGCTCTGGAGGGACGAGAGAAGTCCTCGGAGGAGGGTCGGGAGGCGAACAAGGTGTTGACTGAGGAGGTGGAAAGAATGAAGAAACAGAGGACTCCTCTAAATAATCAGATGGCCGTTCTAAATAGACGATGCATAGCTCAGGAGAAGTATGTGAACGACTGGGCTGGGCAGATGATGACGCGTCTGGCTGGAAAGTCGTATGTTATGCTGAGTGCTTGTACCGTGTGCGTTACACTCGGTGTTTATTGTATGCTTGCCCTTTTGTTGCAGACTTTTGCGTTGATGCTGAAGCTGAAGCAGCGGACGGGGAACGGTCCATGCGCGACAACGTGCCACTCGGCGAGGACGCCAATCGGGATCTGCTCCGGGCGCATATCCGCATAGGCAAAGTGGGTCCTTTCATCGGTCGACTGAGAGAGGTCGTCGGCCGAATTGACAAGGAACTTTGGCCAGAAGATGAGTCGCGGCAGGAGATGGAGAGCCTGATGGCGCGACTGGAGGAGATTCTGAACCGCGTGCAATCGTGGAAGAAATCGGCAGCGCGTTGCGGTGCAAATGTTGCCCTGTCCTTGGTCCGAGTCCATTGCAAGGAGGTGCGGGAAGAGAAGCTGAAGACACTGAAGGTCGCCAACACGAAGAAGCTTCGATTCGAAGACTTCATGGAGACGTTCCTTGAGAGTGCTACCCGCATCGCCGACGGAATCGACTTGGACACCTTTGTGGAGCCCTCCAGTCCTGGCGCCGACCCAGCTGACGCGTAATAAAACTTTATCCTCGGTATGCCGAGTGTTTATCTGTAAGGTACTTTGGCCACTTCTGTTGGTCGTCACATTCTTAAATCGGTGCGGGTAATCTTGATCCGCACCGAGTTAACTATCGTTGCGAGGATTTTGGAATCCGAATCAAAGTGTTTACTCTTGTGTTTGAATGTTGTTTCGAGTGCGATGTTTAGTGCACACTTCGGGGAAAGTGATTACTTAGGTGACTCTGGATCACAGCAAAGTTCCCGAGTGCAACGATTAGCGCGCACTCGGAGAAAATTAGTACTTAGGTGATTCTTGATCACAACTAAGTCCCGAGTGCGACGTTTAGTGCACACTCGGAAAAAGTTGTAACTTAGGTGATGCGTGATCACAGCTAAGTCCCCGAGTGCGACGAGTAGCGCGCACTCGGAGAAAGTTAATACTTAGGTGATTCGTGATCGCAGCTAAGTCCCCGAGTGCGACGATTAGCGCGCACTCGGAGAAAGTTAGTACTTAGGTGATTCTTGATCACAGCTAAGTCCCCGAGTGCGACGATTAGCGCGCACTCGGAGAAAGTTAGTACTTAGGTGATTCGTGATCACAGCTAAGTCCCCAAGTGCGACGATTAGTGCGCACTAGAAGAAAGTTAGTACTTAGGTGATTCTTGATCACAGCTAAGTCCCCGAGTGCGACTTTTAGTGCAAACTTGGAGGAAGTTAGTACTTAGGTGATTCTTGATCACGGCTAAGTCCCCGAGTGCGATGTTTAGTGCACACTCGGAGGAAGTTAGTACTTAGGTGATTCTTGATCACAGCTAAGTCCCCGAGTGCGACGTTTAGTGCACACTCGGAGAAAGTTAGTACTTAGGTGATTCTTGATCACAGCTAAGTCCTCGAGTGCGACGTTTAGTGCACACTCGGAGAAAGTTAGTACTTAGGTGATTCTTGATCACAGCTAAGTCCTCGAGTGCGACGTGTAGTACACACTCGGAGAAAGTTAGAACTTAGGTGATTCTTGATCACAGCTAAGTTTTTTTTTGAGACCATAATCTGCAACTGTGGAAGAATTTTGAGACTGCAAAAACTGAATCCGCTTTATATTATTCCATCAATGCTAGTTCTTTACACTGCTTCAGTCGATGATCACGTGTAGAAGCGCTTCAAGAGGTCTCCGTTCCATGCGTGTGGCTCGTTTGTCTCTCTCTCGATGTTGTAGAGTCTGTATGCTCCATTGTTCAGCACCTTGGAAATGATGAAGGGTCCTTCCCAGGGCGGGGCCAACTTGTGAGGTCTTTGCTGATCCACTCGGAGCACCAGGTCGCCTGCTTGGAACGTGCGACTCCTGATGTGGCGTGCATGAAAACGCCGTAGATCTTGTTGATAAATGGTTGAGCGAGTCAGTGCCATATCGCGCTCCTCCTCTAGAAGGTCCACTCCATCTTGCCTTGCTTGTTCTGCTTCAGCTTCGAAGAAGAGTTCGACTCGTGGAGCATTATGAAGCAAGTCACTCAGAAGGACCGCTTCTGCTCCGTAAACGAGGAAAAACGGCGATCGCCCTGTAGATGTGTTCGGGGTTGTGCGAAGACCCCAAAGTACTAAAGGTAACTCGGTGACCCAAGCGCCAGCGGCATGTCCCACCTCTCGCAGAAGTCGGGGCTTTAAACCCTGAAGAATAAGTCCATTTGCCCGCTCTGCTTGTCCATTGGATTGAGGATGTGCTACGGAAGCAAAATCCACTCGGATACCTTGGCTTGCACAAAAACCTTTGAATCTGTCTGAGTCAAAGTTTGTCCCGTTATCCGTGATTATGCTGTGAGGTACACCGAATCTGGAGATGATGTCCCTGACAAACTTGACGGCTGTTGAGGCGTCGAGTTTCTTGATGGGCTTGGCTTCTATCCATTTTGTGAACTTTTCGACTGCCACCAACAGATGAGTGTAGCCTCCTTGACCTGTCTTGAAGGGACCGACTGTATCTAATCCCCAAACTGCAAACGAACACACAAGCGGGATAGTCTTCAATGCATAAGTTGGCTTGTGGGACTTGTTGGAGTAGAACTGACAGCCCTCGCATCGGTCGACCATGTCTTTAGCCATCTCATTCGCCTGCAGCCAAAAAAACCAGCCCTGAATGCTTTGGCGACGATTGCTCTTGAAGAAGCGTGATGACCGTAGGTTCCCGAGTGAATCTCTTCCAGGATCTATTGCCCCTCCTCTGGGGAAATGCAGCGTTGAAGAACGCCTGAAACGCTCTCCTTGTACAATTGGCCATCAATGACAGTGAATGCCTTCGACCTACGGACTATCTGCCTGGCCTGAGCTTCGTCTTCTGGTAGTTCCTGTCTCAGAATATATGCAATGATCGGCACAGTCCACTCGGGGATGGCAGCGAGGATCTCCATGACCAGATCAACCACAACAGGTACGTCGACTTCAGTCGGATCTGTTGTGCTCTTGGGTTGCATTGGTTCCTATGTGAATGGGTCTTCTTTGACCGATGGAAGGTGGAGGTGCTTGAGGCAGACGTCACTCGGGACTGGTCTCCGGGTGGATCCGAGTTTTGCCAACTCATCAGCTGCCTGGTTCTTCAGTCTCGGAACATGGTGGAGCTCCAGACCTTCAAACTTCTTCTCCAGCTTCCTTACTGCATTGCAGTATGTGGTCATGGTGGGGTTCCTGACGTCCCACTCTTTCATCACTTGATTGACCACCAAATCTAAATCGCCGTAGACCATGAGGCGACGAACGCCGAGTGAGATGGCCATGCGCAATCCGTAGAGGAGAGCTTCATACTCTGCCTCGTTGTTGGAGGAATCGAAGTGTATCTGTAGTACGTACTTGAGCTTGTCGCCCTTTGGTGAAATGATCACAACCCCAGCGCCGGAGCCATTCAACATCTTAGACCCATCGAAGAACATTGTCCAATGAGCCGAGCAGATGTGGGTCGGTTGCTGTTGTTCTACCCATTCTGCTATAAAGTCAGCCAGGGCTTGAGACTTAATAGCTTTCTTGGCCTCGAACTTGATATCGCAGTACAGCATCTCCATTGCCCACTTTGCCACTCGGCCTGACGCGTCCCAATTGTCGAGAATTTCCGACAACGGAGCATCAGAAACGACAAACACCGAGTGATCTTGGAAATAATGAGCCACCTTCTTCGCAGTCATGTAAATCCCATAGATAAGTTTTTGATAGTGGGGATACCTCTACTTGGAAGGAGTCAGGACTTCGGAGATGTAGTACACTGGACGCTGAACTTTGTATGCTTTTCCTTCTTCTTCTCGTTCGACTATAAGAACAGTGCTGACGACTTGATTTGTAGCCGCGATATACAGAAGAAGGGGCTCTTTACTGAGCGGAGCAGTAAGAACCGGCTGGGTGGAAAGTAAGACTTTGAGGTCATCGAAAGCGACTTGGGCTTCGTCTGTCCACTCGAAAGTATCTGATTTCTTCATGAGTCGGTACAGAGGAAGTGCTTTCTCGCGGAGTCGACTGATGAACCTGCTCAAAGCCGCTAGGAAACCTGTGAGCCGTTGAACATCGTGTATTCTGACCGGCCTCTCCATTCGGACGATGGTCCCGATCTTTTCGGGGTTGACGTCGATCCCTCGTTCGGAAACAAAGAAACCGAGTAACTTTCCGCTGGGAACACCGAATGAACATTTGGCTGGGTTGAGCTTGATGTCGTATCTACGAAGGTTGGCGAATGTTTCTGCCAAGTCTGTCAGCAGGTCGGAACCTTTGCGTGACTTGACTATGATATCATCCATATATGCCTCCACATTTCGACCGATCTGGTCGAGGAGACATTTTTGGATCATGCGCATAAAGGTAGCTCCTGCATTTTTCAGACCGAAAGGCATAGTGATGTAGCAGAAGCACCCGAATGGGGTGATGAAGGCTGTTTTTAACTCATCGGGACCATACAGACGGATCTGATGATAGCCCGAGTAGGCATCAAGAAATGACAAACGCTCGCATCCCGGAGTCGAATCAACAATTTGATCTATGCGGGGGAGCGGAAAATGGTCTTTCGGGTAGACCTTATTGAGATGCTTGAAGTCGATGCACATTCGGAGCGACTTGTCCTTCTTGGGCACCATGACAACAATGGCGAGCCACTCGGAGTGGTGAACCTCGCGAATGAAGTTGGCGGCCAACAGCTTGGCCACCTCTTCCCCGATTGCCTTCCTCTTGTGCGCGGCAGGCCGGCGCAGGCGCTCTCGGACGGGCCGAGCGGCGGGATCCACATGCAGTCGGTGCTCAGCCAACTCCCTGGGTACACCTGGCATGTCAGAGGGTTTCCATGTGAAGATGTCCCAGTTCTCACGGAGGAATTGGGTGAGCTCGGCTTCCTATTTAGGATCGAGGGTGGTGGAGATGTTCGTCGGGGCAGCAGAGTCGTCCGTCGGGTGGATGCTGACCTTCTTCGTCTCTCCCGCCGACTGGAATGCGGACTCAGAAGCTGGTTTCTTTGAGCAGATCAGGTCGGCAGGGTCGATTGTGTTCTTGTACTCGTCGAGCTCGAGAACAGCCATCTGCTGGTCGGCGATTCTTGATCCCTGCTGCAGACACTCTTCAGCTCGCTGACGATTGCACGTGATGGTGATCACGCCTTTCGGGCCTGGCATCTTCAACTTCAAGTATACATAGCATGGACAGGCCATGAAGCTCACATATGCTGGGCGGCCTAGAATCGCGTAGTAAACGCTCTGGAAATCCACCACCTCAAATGTGAGCTTCTCCTTGCGAAAGTTCTTGTCGGAGCCGAAAACGACGTCCAAGGCGATCTGGCCGAGTGACTTGGCCTTCCGTCCAGGGACGACTCCGTGGAACTGCATACTGCTCTCGCTGAGTTTGGACATCGGAATGCCCATTCCCTTGAGAGTGTTGGCATACATGATGTTCAACCCGCTGCCGCCGTCCATGAGGACTTTGCGCAGTCGGACTCCTTCCACCACCAGGTCGATGACCAGAGCCTGTTTTCCTGGGGTGGGGACATGCGCTGGATGATCCGACTGGTCAAAGGTGATCGCAGTCTGAGACCATTTAAGGAACTTAGGGCTGGTCGGAACGGCCATGTTGACCTCCCTGTTCACCAGCTTCAGCCGACTCTTGCTTTCGACGTTAGCAAAAATCATGAGTGTCGCATGGACTTGGGGGAACGGATCCTCCTTATCCTCCTCATCCTGTTCGCTGACCTTCTCACTCGGTTGTCCTTCGCCGAATCCCTGGATCAGGAGTCGGCACTGCCGAGTGGTATGCTTGGGATATATGGGGTTGCCCTCTTCGTCCATCTTCGTATGAACCGGGCATGGTTGGTCCAGGATGGGATTATTGAACGGCTTCTTCTTGGGGGTATACTGCGCCTTCCCTTTGCCTTTGAACTTGGCATTGGTCACGACTGCAGCTTCTGCCTGCGGAGTGGATGGAGCTTTTTGCTTTTGCTTCCGAGTGTTGCTTCCTTCTCTGTCGCCGACCGTCTTGTGCTTGCCGCTTCGGATACGGTCCTCTTCTTCGCCATTTGCGTAGCGAGCTGCTATCTCCATCATCTTGCTCATGGAGATGTCGCTTGTTCGGCCAAACTTCAGGTATAGCTCCCTGTACCTCACACCTGCCTTGAATGCGCAGACTGCTTGATGTTCGGTGACGTTCTCTACCGTGTGGTAGAGAGTCGTCTAGCGCTGGATGAAGTCGCGTAGGGGCTCATTCGGCTTCTGGACGCAGTGTTGGAGCTCTACGAGGCCCGCAGGGCGCTTGCATGTCCCTTCGAAGGTCGGGATGAACACTCGGGCCAGATCCGCCCAACTGTAAATGCTCGAGGGGGCTAGTTGATTCAGCCACGCTCGCGCCGAGCCGTCAAGCATCAGAGGGAGGTGCTTCATGGCGACGTGGTCGTCCCCTCCTCCGATCTGGACTGCCACTCGGTAGTCGTCTAGCCATGTTTCTCGCTTGGACTCTCCCGTAAATTTACCGATTCCCGCTGCCAATCGGAAGTTGGGCGGGATGTCAGTCGAGCGGATAGCTCGACTAAAACACTCGGGACCGGACACGATGGTCCTGCTCCCACTTGGACGGTCCATATCATGACCATCCCGGTGGGCTCGACCCCTGTCGACTCTTCGCTGGGCGATACGTCCCCTTGCGTCGGGTCTTGGGTCGTAAGTGTCGCCGACTGAACGCCGATCATCATGATGTCGGGACCCATAGGGCCCGCCCCACGGAGGGGTGCCCGAACGGCGGCGATCTTCATGAATCATGGAATGGCTGCCTCTCCTGTGGCGCTGATGGGAACCAGGGTTGTGAACCGACCGATGTGTATTCGCGTGGACGGAACTATTACAGATCCGGTTGTGTGACTGGGAGACTGCCGAATTCTGCTGTTGCGCCGTGTGCAACAGGGCTCGGATCTGCTCGATCCCCCTTCCTGCCTCTGAATCAGTCAGCTGGAGGGAATCGGCAATCTTGGCAGCCGCAGCCAAGTTGAAGAGAGGTGTGCGGAACAACTCCACGTTGCTCCGCCGAGTGTGCCGACTGGCAGAACGGCGAGGTGGACGGCGCGCACCGGATGCTTCACCGACCTCGCGCTCGCCTCGACCAACTTGACGGGGATCTTCATGGGAGTTGGCCATGTGTACTTCTGCTGCAGGCCCGCGACCTGCATACTCAGAAGGAAACTCAGTCGGAAATGAGTCCGAGTGCTGGGACGGCGGGGCAACCACAACGGACTCAAGGACTGCCGCTTGCGAAGACGCGTTCTGGCGCGCTTGGGCATGCTGCACCCAACGCTGGAGCCGCGGACGGCGGGACCACTTGCTGCGGCTTGTGGCGGCGGTGGAGGTCGACACCGGAGTCGACTGTTGGAGAAGAAGGATGCCGCGAGCGCCGCCACGGAAGTGCGTAGCCCCGCGACTGGGAAGCGCCTCGACGTTGAGAGGGGCATCCCGAAGCCACGCCGAATCATCGACGACGTAGGAGAGAGCGTCGAAGAAGATCTGGTGACCCTTGCTCGAACCTCCATCGGACGACATGACGAAAGGAAGTAGTCGCAAACTCGCCGGAAGTCGCTTAGACGCCCACCCCACGGTGGGCGCCAACTGTCGTCGGTATAAGCCTGACAGTAGATGTATGGGGTACAACAAGGACGGGCAGAGTCCTAGCTACAGCGAGGATGTATGAGTTCAGGCCCCTCTGCGGTGGAGGTAATAGCCCTACCTCTCAGTGCTCAGGGAGCTTTGTTGTCGAGTGGAATAGGGAATACAATGAATTGCTAACCCCTTTACTAGTGGGGGAGGGTGGCTTATATAGAGTGCGCTGCCCTCCACAACGGTTTTGGTATAGGGGTGGAGTAGTGGCGATTGAATGTGTACGTTACAGGTAACGTACGCCCTTAATGCTAATAAATGCACCCAGAAACGTACGACCGTTTCCCTCCAGGGGGGTTACGATGTACCGTGTGGTATATAGTCGGTTGACTCGATGTCCTCCAAATGCTAGTCGCCGACTGGAGGACCGAAGGTATGTTACCGACTGGAAGACAGGGATTCCTTAATTCAGTCGGAGTTGACTAAGGGTCTTGTCCTCTGTGAGGGGTAGTCCTTGGGTAGGACCTATAGGGCAGGCCTATGACCCTACCCTAGGACTATAACCCCATCAGTAAATGAAGTGAAACTGTGCCGACGGCGATTGCATCAACCTCGGAACCATTTCCTACGCGCATCGTCACTTCATCTTTCGCCAACCTTCGCCTATTCTGCAGTTCCTGTCTCGAGTTGCAAATATGAGCAACAGAACCGGTATCGAATACCCAGGCACTACTACGAGAGCCGGTTAAATACACATCAATAACATGTATATCAAATATACCTGATTTTTCTTTGGCCGCCTTCTTATCAGCCAGATACTTGGGGCAATTGCACTTCCAGTGACCCATACCCTTGCAATAGTAGCACTCTGTTTCAGGCTTAGGTCCAGCTTTGGGTTTCTTTGTCGGATTGGCAACAGGCTTGCCGTTCTTCTTTAAATTACCCTTCTTGCCTTTGCCGTTTCTCTTGAAACTAGTGGTCTTATTCACCATCAACACTTGATGCTCTTTACGGAGTTCACACTCTGCGACTTTCAGCATCGCAAACAACTCGCCGGGTGACTTGTTCATCCCTTGCATGTTGTAGTTCAACACAAAGCCCTTATAGCTTGGCGACAGTGATTGAAGGATTCTGTCAGTGATAGCCTCTTGCGGGAGCTCAATCCCCAGTTCAGCTAGACGGTTTGAGTACCCAGACATTTTGAGCACATGTTCACTGACAGACGAATTCTCCTCCATCTTGTAAGCATAGAATTTATCGGAGGTCTCATACCTCTCGATCCGGGCGTTCTTCTGAAAGATGAACTTCAACTCCTGGAACATCTCATATGCTCCATGACGCTCAAAGCGACGTTGAAGTCCCGGTTCTAAGCCATACAAGACTGCACATTGAACTACTGAGTAGTCCTCCTTAGGTGTTAACCAAGCGTTCTTAACATCCTGGTCAGCCGTAGCGGGTGGTTCATCTCCTAGCGCAACATTAAGGACATAATCCTTTTTGCCAGCTCGTAGGATTAACTTAAGATTACGAGCCCAGTCTACAAAGTTGCTTCCATCATCTTTCAACTTAGCTTTCTCTAGGAACGTATTAAAATTCAGGGTGACTGTCGCGTGAGCCATGATCTACAACACAAATATATTCAAAGTGGACTTAGACTATGTTCATGATAATTAGAGTTTAACTTAATCAAATTACTTGCTAAACTCCCACTCAAAAAGTACATCTCTCTAGTCATTTGAGTGGTTCATGACCCACTTACACTAGCTCAAGTCCGATCATCACGTGAGTTGAGTATAGTTTCAGTGGTAAGCATCCCTATGCTAATCATATCATCTATATGATTCATGATCGACCTTTCGGTCTCATGTGTTCCGAGGCCATGTCTGCACATGCTAGGCTCGTCAAGCTTAACCCGAGTGTTCCACGCGTGCAACTGTTTTGCACCCGTTGTATGTGAACGTTGAGTCTATCACACCCGATCATCACGTGGTGTCTCGAAATGACGAACTGTAGCAACGGTGCCCAGTCGGGGAGAACACAATTTCGTCTTGAAATTTTAGTGAGAGATCACCTCATAATGCTACCGTCGTTCTAAGAAAAATAAGGTGCATAAAAGGATTAACATCACATGCAATTCATAAGTGACATGATATGGCCATCATCACGTGCTCCTTGATCTCCATCACCAAAGCACCGGCACGATCTTCTTGTCACCGGCGCCACACCATGCTCTCCATCAACGTGTTGCCATCGGGGTTGTCGTGCTACTCATGTTATTACTACTAAAGCTACATCCTAGCAAAATAGTAAACGCATCTGCAAGCACAAACGTTAGTTTAAAGACAACCATATGGCTCCTGCCGGTTGCCGTACCATCGACGTGCAAGTCGATATTATCTATTACAACATGATCATCTCATACATCCAATATATCACATCACATCGTTGGCCATATCACATCACAAGCATACCCTGCAAAAAAAAGTTAGACGTCCTCTAATTTTGTTGTTTCATGTTTTACATGGTGACCATGGGTATCTAGTTGGATCACATCTTACTTACGCAAACACCACAACAGAGATATATGAATTGCTATTTAACTTTATACAAGGACCTCCTCGGTCAAATCCGATTCAACTAAAGTTGGAGAAACCGACACTTGCCAGTCATCTTTGAGCAACGGGGTTACTCGTTGCGATGAAACTAGTCTCCCGTAAGCGTATGAGTAATGTCGGTCCAAGCCGCTTCAATCCAAAAATACCGCGGTATCAATAAAAGACTAAGGAGGGCAGCAAAAACGCACATCACCGCCCACAAAAACTTTTGTGTTCTACTCGAGAAGACATCTACGCATGAACCTAGCCCATGATGCCACTGTTGGGGAACCTTGCATGGGAAAGAAAAAATTTCCTACACGCACGAAGACCTATCATGGTGATGTCCATCTACGAGAGGGGATTGCCGATCTACGTACCCTTGTAGATCGCACAGCAGAAGCGTTAGTGGACACGGTTGATGTAGTGGAAGGTCCTCACGTCCCTCGATCCGCCCCGCGAACCATCCCGCTATCCGTCCCACGATCTAGTGCCGAACGGACGGCACCTCCGCGCTCAACACACGTACAGCTCGACGATGATCTCGGCCTTCTTGATCCAGCAAGAGAGACGGAGAGGTAGATGAGTTCTCCGGCAGCGTGACGGCACTCCGGAGGTTGGTGGTGATCTGATCTCGGCAGTGCTCCGCCCGAGCTCCGCAGAAACGCGATCTAGAGGAAAAACCGTGGAGGTATGTGGTCGGGCTGCCTGGCAAAAGTTGTCTCAAATCAGCCCTAGTACCTCTGTATATATAGGTGGGAGGGGAGGGGCCTTGCCTTGAGGCTCAAGGAGCCCCAAGGGGGTTGGCCGAGCCAAGGGGGAAGTCCTCCCCTTCCAAACCGAATCCAACTTGGATTGGAAGGTGGAGTCCTTCTCTCCTTTCCCACCTCCCTTTTTTCTTTCTCTTTGATTTCTTATCCTTTGGTGCATAGGGCCTTCTTGGGCTGTCCCCCCAACCCACCAAGAGCTGGTGCGCCACCCCCAAGGCCTATGGGCTTCCCCGGGGTGGGTTGCCGCCCCCCCCCCCCCCCCCCGGTGAACACCCGGAACCCATTCGTCATTCCCGGCACATTCCCGTTAACTCCGAAAACCTTCCGACAATCAAATGAGGTCATCCTATATATCAATCTTCGTTTCCGGACCATTTCGGAAATGCTCGTGACGTTTGTGATCTCATCCAGGACTCCGAACAACATTCGGTAACCAACCATATAACTCAAATACGCATAAAACTACGTCGAATCTTAAGTGTGCAGACCCTGCGGGTTCGAGAACTATGCAGACATGACCCGAGTGACTCCTCGGTCAATATCCAATAGCGGGACCTGGATGCCCATATTGGATCCCACATATTCTACGAAGATCTTATTGTTTGAACCTCAGTGCCAAGGATTCATATAATCCCGTATGCCATTCCCTTTGTCCTTCGGTATGTCACATGCCCGAGATTTGATCGTCAGTATCCGCATACCTATTTCAATCTCGTTTACCGGCAAGTCTCTTTACTCGTTCCGTAATACAAGATCCCGCAACTTACACTAAGTCATATTGCTTGCAAGGCTTGTGTGTGATGTTGTATTACCGAGTGGGCCCCGAGATACCTCTCCGTCACACGGAGTGACAAATCCCAGTCTTGATCCATACTAACTCAAGGAACACCTTTGGAGATACCTGTAGAGCATCTTTATAGTCACCCATTTACGTTGCGATGTTTGATACACACAAAGCACTCCTCCGGTGTCAGTGAGTTATATGATCTCATGGTCATAGGAACGAATACTTGACACGCAGAAAACAGTTGTAACAAAATGACACGATCAACATGCTACGTCTATTAGTTTGGGTCTAGTCCATCACGTGATTCTCCTAATGACGTGATCCAGTTATCAAACAACAACACCTTGTATATAATCAGAAGACCCTGACTATCTTTGATCAACTGGCTAGCCAACTAGAGGCTTGCTAGGGACAGTGTTTTGTCTATGTATCCACACATGTATATAAGTCTTCATTCAATACAATTATAGCATGGATAATAAACCTTTATCTTGATACAGGAATTATAATAATAACTATATTTATTATTGCCTCTAGGGCATAATTTCAACAATTGCAACCATAGACGTGAGCTGAACTCTGCAAACAAAGCAAACTAAACACAGAAAAGAAATCTTTTTGGTTTTTCCAAAGGTTAAACAAAAGTAAAAGAAAAGAGAAATATTTTTGTTGTTTTTGCAAAGGAAAGAACAAGGAAGAACAGGCAAAAACTCTGAAAAGATTAAAAGGGAAACCACACATGATACAATGAAAGGGGAGAAGGGTACGTACTCTCCCAAGCTTAGGCTTTTGGCCTAAGTTGGGCTTGGCTACTGCGGGCTCGAGGAGCTCCCTCTGGCTCCGGGGTGGTACTGGTAGCTCCAAGAATCGTACGGGGCCTTGGGCGCATAGACTGATGTCTTGCTGTCCTCCCAAGAAGAAGGCTCTTCTTCCTCGGGAACAACCCCCTCCATGGGGTTGTGGAACTGTTGCTGGATCACGAACTCGTCCAGCTTAATCGTGGTGAAGAACCATCCTTTCCTGCTAGTATAATCAAACAAAAGTGGTGCAGGTAGACGGATCTCGCGAGTAGTAAACTCGCCAAACCTCATAATCTAAATAAGGTTACCAAACTCGGAAGTCCTAGTAACAAACTCATGCCTCTTCATAGCGGTAAGATCAAAGCTTATGAATGGAAAAGGCGCACCATCCGCGCGTACATTGCGCTTGAGATGCTCGAGGATAAGCGTGGCATAAATGCCACCAAAGTGAGGCCCTTTGTGGATGTTAGCGACGAGGCGACGAGCAACCAAAGCACCAATACTATAAGTGTTATCTCCTAAGAGGGCGTTTGCCAAGATAGCAAGATCCGGAGCCGAAATGTTGCTCATGTTGTCACGAGCTAACACCCCCCGAGCAATATAGTATGCGAAATACCTGATGTGGGGAAACAAGATGTTGGAAATCTTCCCCTAGTGAATGTCTTGAGAATCCTTCCTACGAAGGGAGGCGAATAGGGGTTTCAGCTCGTAGGGCTGAACTTTCATTTTGGTCATCTTCCCGACATTCCGCACACCTATAACTTCACAAAGTTCTGTCAAAGACATGGAAAAGACATCTATAATCTGAATTCAATCATGGAAGTTTTATCATTATATCTAAACCAGTTGACAAAATAATAGGTGAGTTTTAGTTATTGTGGCACACGTCGTGTTACGAGACGTGTCAAACCTGCAGCTGCACAGAGGTTATCAAACTCATCCTTAATACGTGTCGCCGTAAGGAAATCTAAACACGGGTGTGTCATGGCACGTGCCTGATACGTCCATTTTGCATCATGCTTTCATGTTAATATTTATCGCTTTATCGGCTGTTATTACACTTCATGGTACAATACTTATGCATTTTCTCTCTTATTTTACAAGGTTTACATGAAGGTGGAGAATGCCGGCAGCTGGAATTCTGGCCTGAAAAAGGAGAAAGTTTGAGATACCTATTCTGCGCAACTCCAAAAGCCGTGAAAGTCAACAAGAGATTATTTTGGAATTTATAAAAAATACTGGGCGGCAGAAGTACCAGAGGGGAGCCACCAGGCTACAAGCCTGCTAGGCGCGGCCTACCCCCTGGCCGCGCCTAGGGGGCTTGTGGGCTCCTTGTTGGCCCTATGGCTCCCCTCTTTTGCTATAAGGAGCATTTCATTCCAAAGAAAATCGGGAGGAGGCTTTCGGGAGGGATCGCCGCCGCCACGAGGCGGAACCTGAGCAGATACAATCTAGAGCTCCGGCAGGGCAATCCTGCCGGGGAAACTTCCCTCCCGGAGGGAGAAATCGTCGCCATCGTCATCACCAACACTCCTCTCATCGGAGGGAACTCGTCTCCATCAACATCTTCATCAGAACCATCTCTTCTCCAACCCCTAGTTCATCTCTTGTAACCAATCTCCGTCTTGCGACTCCGATTAGTACTTGTAAGGTTGCTAGTTGTGTTAATTACTCTTTGTAGTTGATGCTAGTTGGATTACTCGGTGGAAGATAATGTGTTCAGATCCCTGATGCTATTCAATACCTCTCTGGTCATGAACATAATTATGCTTTGTGAGTAGTCACTTTTGTTCCTGAGGACATGGGATAAGTCTTGCTATAAGTAGTCATGTGAATTTGGTATTCGTTCAATATTTTGATGCGTTGTAGGTTGTTTTTCCTCTAATGCTGTTATGTGAACGTCGACTACATAACACTTCACCATTATTTGGGCCTAGAGGAAGGCATTGGGAAGTAATAAGTAGATGATGGGTTGCTAGAGTGACAAAATCTCAAATCCTTGTTTATGCGTTTCTTCGTAAGGGGCTGATTTGGATCCACTAGTTTAATACTATGGTTAGACCTAGTCTTAATTCTTCTTTCGTAGTTGCGGATGCTTGCGAGAGGGGTTACTCATAAGTGGGATGTTTGTCCAAGTAAGGGCAGCACCCAAGCACCGGTCCACCCACATATCAAACTATCAAAGTAGCGAACGCGAATCATATGAACATGATGAAAACTAGCTTGACAGAAATTCCCATCTGTCCTCGGGAGTGCTTTACCTCCTATAAGAGTTTGTCCAGGCTTGTCCCTTGCTACAAAAGGGACTGGGCCACTTTTCTGCACCTTTGTTACTATTGTTACTTGCTACTTTCTATGAATCATCTTACCACACAACTATCTGTTACCGATAATTTCAGTGCTTGCATAGAATACCTGGCTGAAAACCACTTGTCGGATCCTTCTGCTCCTCGTTGGGTTCGACACTCTTACTTATCGAAAGGACTACGATAGATCCCCTACACTTGTGGGTCATCAAGACTCTTTTCTGGCGCTATTGCCGGGGAGTGAAGCGCCTTTGGTAAGTGGAATTTGGTAAGGATAAATTTATATAGTGTGCTAAATTTATTTTCACTTGTCACTATGGAAACTAATCCTTTGAGGAGCTTGTTTGGGGTATCTTCACCTCGAACAGAAGCACAAAGATTTGCTCCTTAACCTGCTGCACCTGTTGAAAATATTTTCTATGAATTTCCTTCGGGTATGTTAGAGAAACTGTTGGCTAATCCTTTTACAGGAGATGGAACATCACATGCCGACTTGCATCTAATCTATGTAGATGAAGTTTGTGGTTTATTTAAGCTTGCAGTTTTGCCCGAGGATGAGGTCAAGAAGAAGGTCTTTCCCTTATCTTTGAGGGATAAAGCATTGACATGGTATAGGCTATGTGATGATACTGGATCATGGAACTACAACCGATTGAAATTGGAATTTCATCAAAAGTTTTATCCTATGCATTTGGTACATCATGATCGGAACTATATCTATAATTTATGGCGTCGTGATAGAGAAAGTATTGGTCAAGCTCGAGGGAGGCTTAAGTCAATGGTATATTCATGCCCCAACCATGAGCTCCCGAGAGAAATTATTATTCAAAACTTCTATGCTCGGATTTCTCATGATAATCGTACCATGCTTGACACTTCTTGTACGAGTTCTTTTATGAAGAGAGATATTGACTTCAAATGGAATTTATTGGAAAGAATTAAATGCAACTCCGAAGATTGGGAGTTTGATGAAGGTAAGGAGAGAGGTATGAATCTCAAGTTTGTTTGCGTTAAATCCTTTGTCGAAACAAATACTTTTTGTGATTTTAGCGCTAAGTATGGACTTGACTTTGAGATAGTAGCTTCATTGTGTGATTCATTTGCTGGTCGTATCAATCTCCCTAAATAGAAGTGGTTTAAATACCATCCTCCGTTAGAAGTCAATGTAGTTAAACCTGACCTAGTTGAAGAGAAAGTCATTGCTTATAATGATCCTATTGTTCCTAGTGCTTACATTGAGAAACCACCTTTCCCTGTTAGGATAAAGGATCATTCAAAAGCTTCAACTGTGATATGTAGGGGCTACATTATAACACCTACACCCCATGAGCAAATTAGAGTTGAACCTAGAATTGCTATTATCAAAGATCTTCTGTCCGACAATGTTGAGGGCCATGATATTCACTTCTGTGAAGATGCTGCTAGAATTGCTAAACCTCATGCTAGAGACAAACATAGGCATGTTATTGGCACGCCTGTTGTTTCTGTTAAGATACGAGATCATTGTTATCATGGTTTATGTGACGTGGGTGCTAGTGTTAGTGCAATACCTCAATCTTTATATGATGAAATTAAAGACGAGATTGCACTTGTCGAGATGGTACCTATTGATGTGACTATTCAGCTTGCCAATAGAGATACTATCTGCCATTTGGGAATTGTTAGAGATGTTGAAGTCTTGTGTGGTAAAACTAAGTATCCTGCTGATTTTCTCGTTCTTTCCACCACACAAGATAGCTTTTGTCCCATCATATTTCGCAGACCTTTCCTCAATACTGTCAATGCTCATATTGATTGTGAGAAGCAAATTGTCACTGTTGGCTTTGAAGGTGTGTCAGATGAGTTCAGTTTCTCCAAGTTTGGTAGACAACCTCATGAAATAGAGTTGTCTAGTAAGGATGAAATTATTGCTCTAGCTTCTATTGATGTGTGTCCTACTGATCCTTTAGAGCAATACTTTCTTGAGCATGAAAATGATATGCATATGGATGAAAGGAATGAGATAGATAGAGTTATCTTTGAACAACATCCTATCCTTAAGAATAATGTGCCTGTTGAACTGCTTGGAGATCCACCCCCACCAAAGGGTGATCCTGTGTTCGAGCTTAAACAGTTCCCTGATACTCTTAAGTATGCTTATCTTGATGAAAAAGAGATATATCCTGTTATTATTAGTGCTAGCCTCTCAGAGCATGAAGAAAAGAAGTTACTAAAAACTCTGAGGAAGCACCGTGCTGCTATTGGATATACTCTTGATGATCTTAAGGGCATTAGTCCACTCTATGCCAGCATAAAATTAAGACCGATCCTGATTCCAAACCAGTTGCTGATCATCAACGGAGATTAAATACTAAGATGAAAGAGGTAGTAAGAAAAGAAATACTAAAGCTCCTGGAAGCAGGTATTATCTATCCTGTTGCTCATAGTGATTGGGTAAGTCCGGTGCATTGCGTCCCTAAGAAGGGAGGTATTACCGTTGTCCCTAATGATAAAGATGAATTGCTCCCACAAAGGATTATCACTGGCTATAGGATGGTGATTAATTTTAGGAAATTGAATAAAGCCACTAAGAAAGATCATTACCCTTTGGCTTTTATCAACCAAATGCTAGAAAGACTGTCTAAACACACACACTTCTGCTTTCTACATGGTTATTCTGGTTTCTCCCAAACACCAGTTGTACAATCTGATCAGGAGAAAACCACTTTCACCTACCCTTTCGGTACCTTTGCTTATATACCTATGCCTTTTGGCTTATGTAATGCACCTGCTACCTTACAAAGATGTATGATGGCTATATTCTCTGACTTCTGTGAAAAGATTGTTGAGGTTTTCATGGATGACTTCTCCGTTTACGGGTCTTCTTTTGATGATTGCCTCAACAACCGTGATCGAGTTTTGCAGAGATGTAAAGATACCAATCTTCTCTTGAATTGGGAGAAGTGCCACTTTATGGTTAATGAAGGCATCGTCTTAGGACATAAAATTTCTAAAAGAGGTATTGAAGTCAATAAGGCTAAACTTGATGCGATCGAGAAAATGCCATGCCCCACAGATATCAAAGGTATAAGAAGTTTCCTTGGTCATGCTGGTTTCTATAGAAGGTTCCTTAAAGTCTTCTCTAAGATTTCTAGGCCTCTTACCAATCTCTTGCAAAAGGATATTCCTTTTGTTTTTGACGATGATTGTGAGGAAGCCTTTGAAATACTTTAGAAGGCTTTGATAACTGCGCCTATTGTTCAACCACCTGATTGGAACTTACCTTTTGAAATCATGTGTGATGCTAGTGATTATGCTGTTGGTGGTGTTCTAGGACAAAGAGTTGATAAGAAGTTGAATGTTATTCACTATGCTAGTAAAACTCGAGACAGTGCCCAAAGAAACTATGCTACTATGGAAAAGGAATTTTTAGCAGTCGTCTTTGCATGTGAAAAGTTCAGATCTTACATTGTTGATTCCAAGTTTACTATTCACACTGATCATCCTGCTATTAAGTATCTCATGGAAAAGAAAGATGCTAAACCTAAACTTATCAGATGGGTTCTCTTGCTACAAGAATTTTATTTGCATGTTGTTGATAGGAAGGGTGCTGAGAACCCCGTAGCAGATAACTTGTCTAGGTTGGAGAATGTTCTTGATGACCCACAACCTATTGATGATAGCTTTCCTGATGAGCAATTGAATGTCATCAATGCGTCACGTAGTACACCGTGGTATGCTGATTGTGCAAATTATATCGTTGCCAAATATATACCACCTAGTTTCACATACCAGCAAAAGAAGAAATTCTTCTTTGATTTGAGACATTACTTCTGGGATGATCCTCACCTTTATAAGGAAGAAGTAGATGGTGTCATTAGACGTTGTGTACCTGAGCATGAATAGGGACAGATCCTACAGAAGTGTCACTCTGAGGCTTACGGAGGACACAATGCGGGAGATAGACCTGCACACAAGGTATTGCAATCAGGTTTCTATTGGCCCACTCTCTTCAAGGCTACCCGTAAGTTTGTCTTATCTTGTGACAAATGTCAACGAATAGGTAATATCAGTAAACGTCAGGAAATGCCTATGAATTATTCACTTGTCATTGAACCATTTGATGTTTGGGGCTTTGATTATATGGGACCTTTTCCAAAGTCCAACGGGTATACTCACATCCTACTTGTTGTTGATTACGTTACTAAGTGGGTAGAAGCTATCCCAACTAGTAGTGCTCATCACAACACCTCTATTAGTATGCTTAAAGAAGTTATTTTCCCTAGATTTGGAGTCCCTAGATATTTAATGATTGATGGTGGTTCATATTTCATTCATGGTGCTTTCCGTAAAACGCTTGCTAAGTATGATGTCAACCATAGAGTTGCATCTCCCTATCTTCCCCAGTCGAGTGGTGAAGTAGAGCTAAGTAATAGAGAGATTAAACTAATTCTGCAAAAGACTGTTAATTGGTATAGAAAGAATCTGTCTAAGAAGCTTGATGGTGCACTGTGGGCTTATAGAACTGCCTATAAGAATCCCATGGGCATGTCTCCGTACAAAATGGTTTACGGCAAAGCATGTCATTTACCTCTTGAGCTAGAGCATAAGGCTTATTGGGCAATCAAAGAGCTCAACTTTGGTTTCAAACTTGCTGGTGAGAAGAGGTTATTTGATATTAGCTCACTTGATGAATGGAGAGCTCAGGCATATGAAAATGCCAAGTTGTTCAAAGAAAAGGTAAAGAGGTGGCATGATAAAAGGATACAAAAAACGTGAGTTCAATGTAGATGATTATGTCTTGCTATATAATTCTCGTTTAAGATTTTTTGTAGGCAAGCTTCTCTCTAAATGGGAAGGTCCTTACATTGTTGAGGAAGTATATCGTTCTGGTGCCATCAAGATCAACAACACAAAAGGTAATTTTCCGAGAGTGGTAAATGGGCAAAGAATCAAGCATTATATCTCACGTACTCCCATAAATGTTGAAAGCAATACTATCAATACCATAACTCCGGAGGAGTACATAAGGGATATTTATCAGCCTGTTTCAGACTCCGAAAACGAAGAGGTATGTGATTCGGTAAGTAAACCGACTCCAAAACTTTTCCAGTAGGTATTTTTCTCCGTTTTGGAATTTGTTGAAAAATCGAAAAATTCAAAGTAGTCCGGAAAGTGCACGAGGAGGCGACAAGCCTGCTAGGCGCGACCTACCCCCCTGACCATGCCTAGGCGGCTTGTGACCACCCCGTGTGCCTCCCGGACTCCGTTTTCTTGCGGAGTACTCCTTCTGGTCGGGAAAAATTCATTATATATTCTCCTGAAAGGTCTGACCCTCGTATCACGCAATTATCCTCTATTTTCGTTTCGAGCTGTTGTGCAAACATATCTAGATCACTATGGCGTCCCCAAAAGCTCTGAAGGACAAGTTCTTCGAGAAGGTCATCAATCCCTACCTCGCGGGAGTGCTACAACACCCTCAATCTATCGGGATGCGTGAGGGGCTGTTGCACATCCGTGATGTTGAGGGGCCCAAGAAGACCGGAACGTGGAGGCGAGGCTCGAATCAATAGAGCAGCAAGTCTTCAAGGGTCAAGGGATGGTGGAACGCGGACTCAACGCCAACCACATGATGATCATGGAGACCCAAGAAAACCGGAAGCATGGAGTTCACCAACAAGCACAAGATCGATGCCAATGACATGGGGAAACACCTCTCGAGGCTCTATGACAGAATTGATCACCTCCAAGCCCAGATTTATGACCTGTAGAACCAAAGCTGTGAGTATGAGTATAGATTTAAATCAATACGGTTGGCTGCAGGTTTGAGGATTACGGAGACTCGATCATCTTTCCATGATGGTGCACCTATGCCTTGGAAGACAGAGGATCAAACCCAAGTTGCAACAACTCCACCACCATCAAAATCAAAGGAAGACAACTAAGCACGGGTATGGGCAATGCCCTTGGCTTGTGCCAAGCCTGGGGGAGTTGCCCTGGTATCGTATCACCATCACATCTTTTACCTTTACCTTTTCTTAGTTCGATTCCTTTTTCGTTTTAGCTTTCTATAGTAGAATAAAGTTCTTAGTGTTCTAGGTTTGAGTTTTACTTTGTGTCACCCCCAAATGTATTCGAGCTCGTGGGTCACATAATAAATAGTGCTTTAGTTAAGGGCCTTGCCTCATGCCATGATCAAAAGAATGATAAGAGAACAAAGGCATGAAAGATCATGTAATGATCTTATGGGAAATGATGGCTTCACATAAAAATAATGTTGATTGAAACTTGTTGTGGGTGGACAAACGTAGACCTTGGTCATTGTTGCCATTAATAGGAAGTGATAAAGAAAGAGAGATTCATATATAAATATATCATCTTGGACAATCTATGATTGTGAACACTCATTAAACTATTACATGCTTAGAAGTAGATGTTGGACAAGGAAGACAACATAATGAATTATGTTTTCTTGGTTTCGAACAATGTTATATGACTAGAGATCCCTTAGCATGTGACGATTGCTTCCACCTCTCATCAGCCAAAACTTCCGCACTAAGTAGAGATACTACTTGTGCATCCATAAACCTTCAACCCAGTTTTGCCATGAGAGTCCACCATACCTACCTATGGATTGAATAAGATCCCTCAAGTAAGTTGTCATCGGTGCAAGCAACAAAAATTGCTCCCTAAATATGTATAATCTATTAGTGTGTGGAAAATAAGCTTTGTACGAACCTATGATGAGGAAGACATAAAAGCGACAGACTGCATAATAAAGTTCTTTATCACATAAGGCAATATAAAGTGACGTTCCTTCACACTAAGAGGTCGCACATCCAAACCTCAAAAGTGCATGACAACCTCTGTTTCCCTCTGCGAAGGGCCTATCTTCTACCTTTACTTTTTTCCTTAAAAGTGTCATGGTGATCGACACCAATTCCTTACTTCGCCTTTATCTTGGCTAACATCATATGCTAGGGAAAGATCTATATTCATATGTCAACTTGGAAGTAAGTATTCATGAATTATTATTGTTGACATTACCCTTGAGGTTAGTAGTTGGGAGGCAAAACTATAAGCCTCTATCTTTCTCTGTGTCCAATTGAAACTTTGATCTCATGAGTACCACGTGAGTTTTAGCAATTGTAGAATACGAGAGGATGATTGAGTATGTGGATTTTCTTTACAAGCTCTTATTTGACTCTTTCCGATATTATGATAAATTGCAATTGCTTCAATGATTAAAGGCTATTGGTTGTTAATTCTCATTAAGGTTCTTGATCCATACTTTACTTTGTGGAGGAATTGTCACTTTAGCATAAGAGATTATATGGTGTTATTGTTGTTCTAATTATGATCATGATGTGTACATGTCCGTATCTTGTTTTGTTGACACCTCTATCTCTAAACATGTGGGCATATTTATTGATCTCGGTTTCCGTTTGAGGACAAGCGAGGTCTAAGCCTGGGGGAGTTGATACGTACATTTTGCATCATGCTTTCATGTTGATATTTATCGTTTTATGGGCTGTTATTACACTTCACGGTACAATACTTATGCCTTGTCGCTCTTATTTTACAAGGTTTACATGAAGAGGGAGAATGCCGGCAGCTGGAATTCTGGCCTGAAAATGGAGCAAGTTTGAGATACCTATTCTGCGCAACTCCAAAAGCCGTGAAAATCAACGAGGAATTATTTTGGAATTTATAAAAAATAATGGGCGAAAGAAGTACCAGAGGGGAGCCACCAGGAGGCAACAAGCCTACTAGGCGTGGCCTACCCCCCTGAACGCGCCTAGGGGGCTTGTGGGCTCAATATTGGCTTTCTAGCTCCCTTCTTTTGCTATAAGGACGTCTTCGTTCCAGAAAAAATCGGGGGGAGGCTTTCGGGAGGAATTGCCGCCGCCACGAAGCAGAACTTGAGCAGAACCAATCTAGAGCTCCGGCAGGGCCGTCCTGCCGGAGAAACTTCCCTCCCGGGGGGGAAATAATCGCCATCATCATCACGAACACTCCTCTCGTCGAAGGGGACTCATCTCCATCAACATCTTCATCAACACCATCTCATCTCCAAACCCTAGTTCATCTCTTGTAACCAATCTCCGTCTCGCGACTCCGATTGGTACTTGTAAGGTCGCTAGTAGTGTTAATTACTCTTTGTAGTTGATGCTAGTTGGATTACTCGATGGAAGATTATATGTTCAGATCCTTGATGCTATTCAATACCTCTCTGGTCATGAACATAATTATGCTTTGTGAGTAGTCACTTTTGTTCCTGTGGACATGGGATAAGTATTGCTATAAGTAGTCATGTGAATTTGGTATTCGTTCGATATTTTGATGCATTGTGTGTTGTTTTTCCTCTAGTGGTGTTATGTGAATGTCAACTACATAAAACTTCACCATTATTTGGGCCCAGAGGAAGGCATTGGGAAGTAATAAGTAGATGATGGGTTGCTAGAGTGACAGAAGCTTAAACCCTAGTTTATGCGTTGCTTCGTAAGGGGCTGATTTGGATCCACTAGTTTAGTGTTATGGTTAGACATAGTCTTAATTCTTATTTCGTAGTTGTGGATGCTTGCGAGAGGGTTTAATCATAAGTGGGATGATTTTCCAAGTAAGGGCAGCACCCAAGCACCGGTCCACCCACATATCAAACTATCAAAGTAGCAAACGCGAATCATATGAACATGATGAAAACTAGCTTGAGAGAAATTCCCATGTGTCCTCGGGAGCGCTTTACCTCCTATAAGAGTTTGTCCAGGCTTGTCCCTTGCTACAAAAGGGATTGGGCCACTTTGTTGCACCATTGTTACTATTGTTACTTGCTACTTGCTACGAATCATCTTACCACACAAATATCTGTTACCGATAATTTCGGTGCTTGCAGAGAATACCTTGCTGAAAACCACTTGTCAGATCCTTCTGCTCCTCGTTGGGTTCGACGCTCTTACTTATCAAAAGGACTAAGATGGATACCCTACAATTGTGGGTCATCAATGTCGTGTCCGTCTCATGGAGCAACTCCGGTGGCACGATATCATCATTGTAACTTGTCCTCACAGTAGAGGGTGAAGCTACAGCTCTAGTTAGTCTATCAGTAGGCTCGGGTCTCTTCTTCCATAGCCATCCTTTTGCTTTTCTGAACAAGCTCATTTCTGAAATTTTTTGTACATCACAAAAATGAAGGTTTAAGCAAAATGAGTTGGAGCAAACTATTCTACTCACTTCCCCAAGGCATAAACTTGCATCAAAACTTCCCAAATAAATTTCTAAACATGCATGCAAGCTCATATGAACAACACCAAGAACTCCTAAATACTCACAAATAAGACTACCAATCAGAATTCTAATTCAAGGAGTGGAGGAGTCACATACCAAGGAGCAAATGCTCAAATTATCAATGCAAATGATGGGCTGTAGAGAGAGATCGAAATTTTCCACCAAGAATAGCAAGAACTCGAGATCGAGGAGAAAAATCGGGATTTTTGGAGTTAGAGAGAGAGAAGGGAAGAAGAAGTACCTGGAAAGGGGACCACGTGGGCCCAGGTGCCCTGTGAGCGCGGATAGGGGCCAGGCCGCACCACCTGGCCGCCTGGACTAGGGGTGGCCCTCCCTGGTCATCCCCAGGTGCCCCTGTGTCTCTTTTTTTTATGGAAATTTTATTATATTTTTTCTAGAATTTTTCTGACAACTTCACTTTTGAAAAAAATTCGAAGTACCGAAAGCTGCAAAACTTCCGGAAAGCTCGAAGCAATGGCTAAACATTTGAAGCTTCAAAAATATAAAACTTTGGTACATGAAGGAGGAAGAAAGATAAAGGAAATGAAAACATGACAAGCTTCTCTTTTTACTCATATAAAACATGTTTGTTAGCAAGGTTGATTAAGTCTTCCTACCAAACACGTGTTATATTGAGCAAAAAGTTTCACTTCTTATAAAGAAATCATGGTACCTTTATTTTAATAGATATTGTCCCCACCATAATGGTTTCGTATTTGTGGTGCACATGTAGAGGACAATACCACTCTCCAACCTTCACGATCTCAATATTCTCAATAGAATCAAGTCCATGCCTTTTATCAATCTTCTTCGTAAATTATATCGTGTGCTCCTTCTCATTAACATTGAAAGTCACCATTCCTTTATTGCAATCAATAATAGCACCTGCGGTGTTAAGAAAACGCCTACCAAGAATAATTGATATGCTCCCATCCTCGGGCATGTCAAGCACAACAAAGTTAGTAAGGATCAAGCAATTAGCAACTTCAACAGGAACATCCTCAAAAATACCAACAGGAACGGCTCTTGACTTATCACCCATTTGAAGAGAGATATCTGTAGGGATTAGTTTATCTAGACAAAGCCTTTTGTAAAGAGAGAAAGGCATAACACTCACTCCTGCACCAAGATCACATAAAGTAGTTCTGACATAATTATTTTTTATGGAGCAAGGAATGGTGGGTATACCTTGATCACCAAGCTTCTCATGAATCTTACCACTGAAAGAGTAATTATAAAGCATAGTAGATATTGCCTCATTAGGAACTTTTTCTTTTTTTAGTAACAATATCTTTCATATACCTCGAGTACGGAGGCAACTTAATAGCATCAGTCAAAGGAATTTGAAGAAAAAGAGGTTTCATCCATTCACAAAATTTATTGTAATGCTCTTCTTCTTTGGTTCTAAGAGGCTTACCTGGGAAGGGCATTCATTTATGTACCCATGGTTCTCTTTCCTTCCCATGTATTCTTGCAACAAAGTCTTCTTTAGTATATCTCTTGCGTTTGTCGGATTCTTCTTCTTCTTGTACTTCAGGAGGGTCATTTTTCTCATTATCTCTATCAGGTTCAACATCATCTTCAGTTTCAGCATTAGAAATAGATATACTATTGGGATCAAAAATAGGTTCTTCATCAATTATGGGATCATTGGAGTTGTCAGCTTCCTTGTGCTTCTTCTCATTCTATGGGGAGCTGGCAACGTCTTCTTCCTGCAATTGAGAATCTTGCTCGATCCTCTTTGGATGCCCCTCCGGATAGAGGGGGTCCTCGGTGTGTGTACCACCTCGGGTCTTTATACCATATGCCTCTTTATCAACTTGTTTGTCATTGTTAGCAAGCAAATCTTTTTGCACATTAGAAATTTGTTCAAGCTGAGTTTGAACCATATGAAAATGCTTAACAAGACCCTTAACATCGTTAACAGTTCTACTTAAAATATCAAGCAAACTTTTGATAGCGAGGGAATTATCATGCAATTGGCTTTGAATCCTCTCATTAAAGTAACTTTGCTTGACAATGAAATCATCAAGTTCATGTAAACATTGATCAGGGGGCTTACCATGAGGGATGTCACTTGCATTGAATTCTAAAACAGAGTGTACCTTTACCATAGGTGGGTGAGTGGTAGGCTCACATAATTTCTCAATAGGAGGTAGATTCTTCACATCTTCAGCCTTAATACCTCTCTATTTAATAGACTTCGTGGCTTCTTGCATAACCTCGGGGCTCAAGAAAAGCATACCCCTCTTCTTTGGTGGTGGAGGTGGTTCAGGAACGGACCAGTCATCATGATTCTTAGCTATCTTGCCCATTAGTTCTTTAGCATCGCCCGGTGTTCTTTCCCTGAAAACACAACCAGCACAACTATCCAGATAGGTTCTAGATTCATAGGTTAGACCAGCATAAAATATATCAAGCAATTAATTCTTAGAGATTCCATGTACTCGTCTAGCCTTGAGTAAAGTGCAATACCTCGGAGGTGGTCATCCTGAACTGTTTAAAGTTATATATTCTTTGTAAAGCAGCATGTTGCTTATGAGCAGGAAAATATTTAGCAACAAAAGATTGAGCTAGATCTTGAGGACTCTTGATGGAACCACATGGTAGTGCATCATACCATGCTTTAGCATCTCCCTTCAAAGAGAAAGGAAGTAGCTTAGTAACATAATAATTTCTCTTCTTGTCCTCTGTAGTGCATAAATTCCCCCAACTCAGTGAGTTTGGTAAGGTGTGCAATAGCGTCGTCATTTTCTCTGCCATAGAAGGGGTCAGCTTCAACTGTGGATATAAGTGAAAGATCGACAGAGAAATCAAAATCAGCATCCTTAATGCAAATAGGAGATGAAGCAAATTTGGGATCAGGAGAAAATTTGTTCTTCATAGAATGCTTTTCAAGCAGCTTCTTAACAGGAGGAGGGTCATAGTTAACACACTATGTAAGCTCCCTGCATAAATCATCATCAAGATCAATATAATCATCATCAAGAATTCTTTCCTTGAGACAACTCAAGTCTGGGTAACCAAAGGATCTACCAATGGGGTAGCGTGTAAGAGGAATTTCAATTCCAGACTGCTTCGCAGCCTTAGCAATCTGAGACTCAATAAAATAACCAAGTAAACTAGTCAAATCAATAGTAGTAGAAGCATAATCAAAAGTATCAGACATAGTGACGGACTCGGTAGAAGCAGCATGTGGTGGTGGTGAAGCAAACTTACTCATAACGGAAGGTGAATCAAGCCTAGCACTAGTACTAAGAACAATACCTTCTCTTGTAGTGGATGGTGAAATCAGAACCTTGGGGTCTCCTTTCTTAAACATAGCGGATAAATTGCAGCAAGCAAAATAACTACAAGTAGACTTGTAAATAAATCTATGCTCCCCGGCAACGGCGCCAAAAAATAGTCTTGATAACCCACAAGTGTAGGGGATCGCAATAGTCTTCGGAGATAAGATAACCCAATTTATTAATTTGACACAAGGGGAGCCAAAGAATATTTATAAGCTTTAACAATTGAGTTGTAAATTCAACCGCACCTGAAAGATACTTGCTTGGCAACGAAATATTAGTAGCAACGGTGATATGGAAGTGATGGTGGCAACAACAATAATGGTGGCAAAGCAACGAAAGTAAAAAAACAAAAGTAAAGCAACTTGTAACTAGCAGGATTAAAACATTGTAGGCTAGGGAGATGGATGGTTGGCATGGATGAGAGATATCATGTATTTAACTTGGGGCAAGGCACACAGAAAAGTAATGACCATCTAGGCAAATATCAAACATTAGGCATGTATCCCAAGGTAGTCGTACGTGCTTGCAATAAGAACTTGCACAACATCTTTTGTCCTACCATCCCGCTACAAATGGGGCCAAAAGGAACTTATAGAGATTAAGGTGCTCCTGTCAAAGAGCACCGTAATAGAGCATTAACAATCAATGGATAAATGGAATCCTCAAATTATTGTCTATCCCCTTTGGTGTCCCAAGCTGTCACCATTGGGATCGCCGGTTCCAGACTATAATAGGTGCATACTACTCATAGATAGGATCTAGAACACAAATATATTCATGAAAACCTAAGGTATTCAGATCTGAAATCATGGCACTCGGTCCCAAAGTGGCAAGCAGAAAGAGTAACAAGTAGTAACAAATATGATAAACACCATAGTAGATGATAGGCAACATGCCCCCAACAATATAACGAACTATTACATGATCTAACTCATCGAATACCTACCACCCCCTTCACCTACAGCTGGTAATTACTCACACATGAAAGGGGATGCCATGGAAGGGTGATGGAGTGGTGATGGTGATGACGATGGAGACGATTTCCCCTCTCCGGAGGCCAAGGCAGCCTCCAGATTAGCTCTCCCGAAGAAGAACCGAGGGTGGCGGCGGCTCCGCGTCGAGAACTTGCAAAATGACTTATGTTTTGGAATTTATCCGTCTCGGGTAAAAATAGGAGCCAAGGTAGGGCACCGAAGGAGGTGGGCCCCACCTAGGCGGCCTCCCTGCGCGGCCAGGGGGCAGGCCGCGCCACCAGGTGGCCCCCCTCTGGCCCATCTTCTGGTCAAGTGTTCCTCCCGGTGCGTGTATTTTTCTATTTTTTATTGGAATTTCCTGGGACACCTAAGAATCCATTTTCCTGCACACAAGAAAACCATACAGACAGCTCTGCTAAAAATAGTGTCAGTCCGGGTTAGTTTCGTTCAAATCATGCAAGAGTGAGGCCAAAACAATAGAAAAGTGTTTGGAAAAGTTGATACGTTTGAGATGTATCAACATCTCAGCCATCAGATCTGTCATGGCCTGGGCCGACGTCTTTCCAAACCCGCTGGCCCCATTAGTGGTTGCTGCGTTCGGCTCGTCTTGAGTCACCGTTGCCCCCGCCATGTAGATGGCGACTTGGTGTGGCGGTTCATGTGGTCCTTCAGAGATTGCTACCTCAGGGAAGCCCCCAAGCCTTCCCTCATAGAGGGGGAAGATTAAATCAATATCTCCAATTGATGACTCACCGTCAGAGTTGCTCGGGTATCTCCGCCAGCTTCCGGCTCATCCGGAAGGCGAACCCCCTATGTGAAGCCGACAAAAACGTGACGCTGCTTGATCCGACGCTTGGCGGGTTGAGCGAGCCGAGCCAGTTCGATGATGTCGGTGCAGGTGTCCGTCTCAGGGACGATGTTCCAATCTTGCCGATGAAGACATGAATCTTGCCGAAGGGGACCCGGTATCCTGATTCGATTGAACAGGCCTCGGGACCTGCTACTTCTCAAACAACAGCGCCATAAATTGACATGTTGACGGAGATTGGGTTTGCGTTGGTTTTTCCCTTGAAGAGGAAAGGGTGATGCAGCACAGGAGCAGTAAGTATTTCCCTCAGCTTGAGAACCAAGGTATCGATCGAGAAGGAGGGTCTCGTCAAGTCCAGAGTACCTGCGCAAACACAAACAAGCTTGCACCCAACGCTTCAACGGGGTTGTCAATCCCTTCAAGATTGTTTGCAAAGTGAGATCTGAAGGCGGAAAGCGCAATGAAGTAAAAAGTGTAAGGCTGAAAATATGGTGTGGAGTAGACCCTCGGGGCCATAGTGTTCACTAGAGGCTTCTCTCAAAATAGCAACTATTACGGTGGGTGAACAAATTACTGTCGAGCAATTGATAGAACCGCACAAAGTCATGACGATATCTAAGGCAATGATCATACATATATGCATCACGTTCGAGACAAGTAGACAGATACTTTCTACATCTACTACTATTACTCCACGCATCAACCGCTATCCAGCATGCATCTAGAGTATTGAGTTCATGACGAACAGAGTAACGCTTTAAGCAAGACGACATGATGTAGAGGGATAATCTCAAACCAATGATGAAAACCCCATCTTTTTACCCTTGATGGCAACAACACGATGCATGCCTCGCTACCCCTTCTGTCACTGGGTGAGGTCACCGCACGGTATGAACCCAAAACCAAGCACTTCTCCCATTGCAAGAATCATAGATCTAGTTGGCCAGACAAAACCCACAACTCGAAGAGAACTACAAGGATATGAAACTATGCATAAGAGAGATCAGAAGAAACTCAAATAAGATTCATAGATAATATGATCATAAATCCACAATTCATCGGATCTCGACAAACACATCACTAAAGAAGATTACATCGGATAGATCTCCATGAAGATCATGGAGAACTTTGTATTGAAAATCCAAGAGAGAGAACAAGCCATCTAGTTACTTGCTATGGACCCGTAGGTCTATGGTGAACTACTCACGCATCATCGAAGAGGTCATGGTGTTGATGGAGAAGCCTTCCGTGTCCGAATCCCCCCTCCGGCAGGGCACCAGGAGGTGCCCCAGATGGGATCTTGCGGAGACAGAAGCTTGCGGAAGCGGAAAAGCGATTGCGATGCTCTCTTGATTTTTTGGGAATATTTGGGAATATATAGGCGCAAGATCTAGGTCAGGGGACCTCCAGGGGGCCCACAAGCCTGTATGGCGCCCACCCTGGCCGCGGGGTGGGGCCTTGTGGGGCCCCTGGGGCTCTTCTGGCTTGGCTCCCAATTTCTCCGATCTTCTTCCATTCCAGAAAAAATCTTTTCGGGGATTTTCTTCCGTTTGGACTCCGTTTCAAAATCTCCTCTCAAAGGGGTCAAAAACATGGAAAAAACAAGAACTTGCGCTTGGCACTCAGTTAATAAGTTAGTCCCAAAAAATAAATAAAAGGCATGCAAAACATCCAAAGTTTGACAAGATAATAGCATGAAACCATAAAACATTATAGATACGTTGGAGACGTATCAGGACCCCAGCTTGAATTGTCGATGTAGTACCTTCCACGGTGGCTCTTAGTCATGAGTCTGACCGCGAAGCTCCTGAACCCTGGAAGGGCTCCCTTTGAGAACTCAACTCCACCGTGTGTATGCCCCATGGTGGGCGCCAACTGTCGTGGTTTTTTCATGGCAGATGTCCTCCTCAGGGGACTTAGAGATGAGGGCATCGCAAGCATGTGGCGAATCAAAGGAGTAAGCAGGGAGCAAGAGACGATTTTACCCAGGTTCGGCCCCTCGGATCGAGGTAAAACCTACGTCCTGCTATGTGTATATTACTGTGAAAATCGATTACAGGGGTGTGGATTCGCGTGACCTAGCTCTCGGTTCGTGGTAACTTAAGTCTACCATCCCTAGATACCATCCTTTATATAAAGGTCGAGGCTCTAGGGTTACAAGAGTCCTGGTCACACTATGATCCGTGACCGGTTATGTCTCTAACTCGCCTTGCTCCTTGAGCAAGGAAACTCGTGGCGACCTTCTCCCTTGCGGGCCATGATCCGCCACCTTCGTGTCTTGGGTCGTTGCCCGCTCTCGTTGTTAAGCCACCTTGCGCCTCCCGCTTTGTAGGTCAGGGCCCCTCTTGAGTATGAACGTTGAGCCACCACCATCTTGACCCGGCCTCTTAGGGCGGGTCATATAGCGGGATAATATCCCAAACAGTAGTGGAGATCCAGTCATGCTGCAAACAACGTTTAACTAGACACAAGGCATGATGATGAAAGGAGCGCTCTCAGGTGTGGTACTTATTTGAGAAGGTGATGAGTCAAAGTAAAAATAAAATAACACGAAAGTAAATAGAAAGTCCCTTCATAGAGGAAAGCAGGGATTTGCAGTGGTACCACAGCTGATAGCAAAAATCACAGATAAATTATTTTCGGAGGTACATCCTTCCTGTCAACATCACGACCAAGAGTTATCGATATCTTCCATGCTACACAAATTAGCGGCGTTCCCAAGTGGTAAAAGTAAAGGTTTACTCCCCGTCCACCAAAAAACACACTCCACGGCTAGCCGAATCCAGGGTGCCATCCATACCAACAACAATCCTGGGGGAGTTTTATTTAATTATTTTCGGTTTATGATTTTGGGATTGGGAGTCCCTTTTTACTAGCCCCTCTCGTCCAAGGACGAGTGAATAAACACTCATCATGAGAATAACTTGCTTAGCATGACAGATACTTACCGCCCCCTGTCGCTCCATAGTGGTCCAGACACATAAAATAGAAGCTCATTTGAGATATTGGAGGTGGCACATGATAATTTACTTGGAACGGCAGGGTAATACCTCATATAGGTAGATATAGTGGACTCATGTGGAGTAACTTCATTTCAAGGATTTTTATGCACAAGAAGTATTCTCTCTTAGTACCGGCGAAGGCTAGCAAATAGGTTGGGAAGAGACTAGCTAGAGAGCGAAAACGGTCATGAACATGCTTATGAATAATTATCATTGCATACTAGCATGGGTAGGATATAAACACCATGAACATAAATATCGTAGAGACTATGTTGGTTTTGATTCAACTACATGCGTGACATTGTGCCAAGTCAAGCCACTCGAACATTAAGAGGAGGATAGCATATCATCATACTATATCACAACTATTTTAATGTATGTTGACATACAAGGTAAATCATTATCCACTCCTAGCTACTTAAGCATGGTATGGAGAACTATAATCTATAATTATCATCGCAAACATGTTTGGTCATAATGCGCTAAATCATGGATACTGGTCTAAGCATATTTACAAAAGCAAAAATAAGTTGTCTTTATACCCACTTCTCTCTACCAGAGTCACTTCATCGAGTGTCGTCATTATTGCCTTTTACTTGCATGACCGACCGATATGAAAATAATAATAGTGCCAGAGTGGTATGGACTAAGCTGGAATCTGCAACATTTTATTCAAAAGGAAAATACGAAGTAGTATGGTCTCTTTATTAGATCAATAACAATGCATATGAGAGCAACTCAAGATTTTCATTGTGGTCTTCCCCTTGGGTACAACTCAATAAAGGGAAAATAAATTCAGAGAAACACACTAAAATATTTTTGGATTTTTTAGTTTTTCTAGAAGTGGCAAATTAAAGAAGGAAAAACTAAAATGAGAAAAACTATTTACATGGGAAAACTCCCAAAGGGCAAAAGAGGAAAAGAGAAATCTTTTTGGATTTTCTGCAAGTTTTTTTACACTAAAGGAGAAAGCAAGAAAATAAATGTAACGTGGATAATGTAATTAAAGAATGTGAACACCGACAACTAGAATATGTGAGCATGAATGTAAAGTCAATGGAAACACGTACTCCCACAAGCTTAGGCCTTTGGCCTAGCTTGGTAATTGATACGTCTATTTTGCATCATGCTTTCATGTTGATATTTGTCGCTTTTTGGGCTGTTATTACACTTCACGGTACAATACTTATGCCTTTTCTCTCTTATTTTGCAAGGTTTACATGAAGAGGGAGAATGCGGACAGCTGGAATTCTGGCCCGAAGAAGGAGCAAGTTTGAGATACCTATTCTGCGCAACTCCAAAAGCCGTGAAAATCAATGAGGAATTTTTTCGGGATTTATAAAAAATACTGGGCCGAAGAAGTACCAGAGGGGCGCCAGCAGGAAGCCACAAGCCTGCTAGGCGCAGCCTCCCCCTGGCCGCGCCTAGGGGGCTTGTGGGCTCCCACTTGGCCATCTGCCCCCCCTCTTTTGCTACAAGAAGGGTTTCGTTCCAGAAAAAGTCACGGGGAGGCTTTTCGGAGGATTCGCCACCTCCACGAGGCGGAACTTGAGCAGAACCAATCTAGAGCTCTAGCAGGACGATCCTGTCGGGGAAACTTCCCTCCGAGAGGGGGAAATCGTCGCCATCGTGATCACCAACACTCCTCTCATCGAAGGGGACTCATCACCATCAACATCTTCATCTCCGAACCCTAGTTCATCTCTTGTAACCAATCTCCAGCTCGCGACTCCGATTGTTACTTGTAAGGTTGCTAATAGTGTTAATTACTCTTTGTAGTTGATGCTAGTTGGATTACTTGGTATAAGATTATATGTTTAGATCCTTGATGCTACTCATTACCTCTTTGGTCATGAATATGATTATGCTTTGTGAGTAGTTACTGTTGTTCCTAAGGACATGGGATAAGTCATGCTATAAGTAGTCATGTGAATTTGGTATTAGTTCGATATTTTGATGTGTTGTATGTTGTTTTTCCTCTAGTTGTGTTATGTGAACGTCGACTACATAACACTTCACCATTATTTGGGCCTAGAGGAAGGCATTGGGAAGTAGTATGTAGATGATGGGTGCTACTGCAACAAAAGACCTTCCAACGGCGCCAGAAACAAGCGTGCTGACGGGAGACTATTCTTGTCTTAATACTCCTCAGCAACGGCACCAGGAATCCTTCTGCTACGGCTACGCCTTTAGGGACTTCCTTGGCAAATATGCAAAGGATTCCCCCGTGGCCTTGGAGCCTTGCGTTGGTGTTCCCTCGAAACGAAAAGGGTGATGTAGCACAGCGGTGGTAAGTATTTCCCTCAGTTTTGAGAACCAAGGTATCGATCCAGTGAAGGATTATCACAAGTACCTGCACAAACAAAAAGATCTTGCACCCAACGCTATGAAGGGGTTGTCAATCCCTTATAGATTGTTTGCCAAGTGAGAACTAAAAGCAACAAAGTAACAAAGCAAAGTAAAAGCAAAAGTGGAAACGATACGTGTGAATAGACCCGGGGGTCGTAGTGTTCACTAGTGACTTCTCTCATGAAAGCAAGTAGACGGTGGGTGAATGAATTACTGTCGAGCAATTGATAGAACTGTGCAAAGTCGTGACGTTATCTATGGCAATGATTATATCTATAGGCATCACGTCCAAAACAAGTAGACTGATACTTTCTGCATCTACTACTATTACTCCACACATAGACCGCTATCCAGCATGCATCTAGTGTATTAAGTTCATGAGAAAAGAGTAACGCCTTAAGCAAGATGACATGATGTAGCTGGACAATCTCATATCTATGATAAAAGCCCATCTTGTTATCCTTGATGGCAACAACACGATGAGTGCCTTGCTGCCCCTTCTGTCACTGGGAAAGGTCACCACACGGTATGAACCCAAAACCAAGCACTTCTCCCATTGCAATAATCATAGATCTAGTTGGCCAAACAAAACCCGAGACTCTGAGAGACTTACAAGGATATCAAATCATGCATATAAGAAATCAGCAAAGACTCAAATATATATCATAGATAATCTGATCACAAATCCACAATTCATCGGATCTCGACAAACACACCGCCAAAGAGGATTACATCGGATAGATCTCCATGAAGATCATGGAGAACTTTGTATTGAAGATCCAAGAGAGAGAAGAAGCCATCTAGCTACTAACTACGGACCCGTAGGTCTGAAGTGAACTACTCACGAGTCATTGGAGGGGCGATGATGTTGATGAAGAAGCCCTCTAACTCCAAAGTCCGCTCTGGCAGGGCATCGAGAAGGGTCTCCAGATGAGATCTCATGGAAACGGAAGCTTGCAGCGGCGGAAAAGTGTTTTCGTGGATGCCCTGATTTTCTCTGTATTTTTAGGGAATTTGTAGGCCAAAGACCTAGGGCAGGGGAGCGCCAGGGGTCCACAAGCTTGGTTGCCGCGGCCTCCCCCCTGGCCGCGGCAACAGGGCTTGTGGGCCCCCTCTGGGGCCACTTGCTTGGCCCTCAAGCCTCCTGATCTTCTTTCGTTCTGGAAAAAATTATTTCGAGGATTTTATTCCATTTGGACTCCGTTCCAAAATCAGATCTGAAAAGAGTCAAAAACACAGAAAAAACAGGAACTGGTGCTTGGCACTGAAATAAAAAGTTAGTCCCGAAAAAGATATAAAAGGTAAACAAAACATCCAAAGTTGACAAGATAACAACGTGAAACCATCAAAAATTATAGATACATTTGAGACGTATCAATGGGTTGCTAGAGTGATAGAAGCTTAAACCCTAGATTATGCGTTGCTTCACAAGGGGCTGATTTGGATCCACCAGTTTAATGCTATGGTTAGACATTGTCTTAATTCTTCTTTCGTAGTTGCGGATGCTTGCGAGAGGGGTTAATCATAAGTGGGACGCTTGTCCAAGTAAGGGCAGTACCCAAGTGTCGGTCCACCCACATATAAAACTATCAAAGTAGCGAACGCGAATCATATGAACATGATGAAAACTAGCTTGACAGAATTTCCCATGTGTCCCGAGGAGCGCTTTACCTCCTATAAGAGCTTGTTCAGGCTTGTCCCTTGCTACAAAAGGGATTGGGCCACTTTTCTGCACCGTTGTTACTTTTGTTACTTGCTACTTACTGTGAATCATCTTGTCACACAACTACTTGTTACGGATAATTTCAGTGCTTGCAGATATTACCATGCTGAAAACCACTTGTCTGATCCTTCTGCTCCTCGTTGGGTTCGACACTCTTACTTATCGAAAGGACTACGATACATCCCCTATACTTGTGGGTCATCAAGACTCTTTTCTGGCGCTGTTGCCGAGGAGTGAAGCGCCTTTGGTAAGTGGAATTTGGTAAGGAAACATTTATATAGTGTGCTGAAATTTATTGTCACTTGTCACTATGGAAACTAATCCTTTGAGGGGCTTGTTCGGGGTATCTTCACCTCAAATGGAAGCACAAAGAGTTGCTCCTCAACCTGCTGCACCTACTAAAAATATTTGCTACGAATTTCCTTCGGGTATGCTTGAGAAACTGCTGGCTAATCCTTTTACAGGAGATGGAACATCACATCCAGACTTGCATCTAATCTATATAGATGAAGTTTGTGGTTTATTTAAGCTTGCAGGTTTGCCCCAGGATGAGGTCAAGAAGAAGGTATTTCCCTTATCTTTGAGGGATAAGGCGTTGACATGGTATAGGCTATGTGATGATACTGGATCATGGAACTACAATCGGTTGAAATTGGAATTTCATCAAAAGTTTTATCCTATGCATATAGTACATCGTGATCGGAATTGTATTTATAATTTTTGGCCTCGTGACAGAGAAAGCATCGCTCAAGCTTGGGGGAAGCTTAAATCAATGTTATATTCATGCCCCAACCATGAGATCTCGAGAGAAATTATGATTCAAAACTTCTATGCTCGGCTTTCTCATGATGATCGCACCATGCTTGACACTTCCTATACCGGTTCTTTTATGAAGAGAGATATTGACTTCAAATGGAATTTATTGGAAATAATTAAACGCAACTCTGAACATTGGGATCTTGATGAAGGTAAGGAGTCAGGTATGAATTTCAAGTTTGATTGCGTTAAATTCTTTGTTGAAACAAATACTTTTTGTGATTTTAGCGCTAAATATGGACTTGACTCTGAGATAGTAGCTTCATTGTGTGAATCATTTGCTCCTCATATTGATCTCCCCAAAGAGAAGTGGTTTAAATATCATCCGCCCTTAGAAGTCAATGTAGTTAAACCCAATCCAGTTGAAGAGAGAGTCATTGCCTATAATGATCCTATTGTTCCCAGTGCTTACATTGAGAAACCACCTTTCCCTGTTAGGATAAAGGATCATTCTAAAGCTTCAATTGTGATACGTAGAGGCTACATTAGAACACGTACACCCCCTGAGCAAACTAGAGTTGAACCTAGCATTGCCATTATCAAAGTTCTTCTGTCCGACAATGTTGAGGGACATGATATTCACTTCTGTGAAGATGCTGCTAGAATTGCTAAACCTCATGCTAGAGACAAACATACGCATGAGGTTGGCATGCATGTTGTTTCTGTTAAGATAGGAGATCATTGTTATCATGGTTTATGTGACGTGGGTGCTAGTGTTAGTGCAATACCTCGATCCTTGTATGATGAAATCAAAGACGAGATTGCACCTGTCGAGATAGAACCCATTGATGTCACTATTCAGCTTGCCAATAGAGATACTATCTGCCATGTGGGAATTTTTAGAGATGTTGAAGTCTTGTGTGGTAAAACGAAGTATCCTGCTGATTTCCTCGTTCTTGCTACCACGCAAGATAGCTTTTGTCCCATCATATTTGGCAGACCCTTCCTTAATACCGTCAATGCTCATATTGACTGTGAGAAGCAAACTGTCACTATTGTCTTTGAAGGTGTGTCACATGAGTTCAACTTCTCCAAGTTTGGTAAACAACCTCATGAAAAAGATTTGCCTAGTAAGGATGAAACTATTTCCCTAGCCTCTATTGTCGTGCCTCCTACTGATCCCTTAGAGAAATACTTGCTTGAGCATGAAAATGATATGTATATGGATGAAAGGGATGAGATAGATAGAGTTGTCTTAGAACAATATCCTATCCTTAAGAATAACTTGCATGTAGAACTGCTTGGGGATCCACCCCCACCCAAGGGTGATCCTGTGTTCGAGCTTAAACAGTTGCCTGATACTCTTAAGTATGCTTATCTTGATGAAAAAGATATATATCATGTTATTATTAGTGCTAGCCTCTCAGAGCATGAAGAAAAGAAGTTACTAAAAACTCTGACGAAGCATCGCGCTGCTATTGGATATACTCTTGATGATCTTAAGGGAATTAGTCCCACTCTATGCCAGCACATGATTAAAACTGATCCTGATTCCAAACCAGTTGTCGATCATCAAAGCAGATTAAATCCTAAGATGAAAGAGGTAGTGAGAAAAGAAATACTAAAGCTTCTGGAAGCAGGTATTATCTATCATGTTGCTCATAGTGATTGGGTGAGTCCGGTGCATTGCGTCCCGAAGAAGGGAGGTATTACCGTTGTCCCTAATGATAAGGATGAATTGATCCCACAGATGATTATTACTGGCTATAGGATGGTGATCGATTTTAGGAAATTGAATAAAGCCACTAGGAAAGATCATTACCCTTTGCCTTTTATCGACCAAATGCTAGAAAGACTGTCTAAACACACACTTCTGCTCTCTAGATGGTTATTCTGGTTTCTCCCAAATACCTGTTGCACAATCTGATCAGGAGAAAACCACTTTCACCCTTTCGGTACCTTTGCTTATAGACGTATGCCTTTTGTCTTATGTAATACATCGGTTACCTTTCAAAGATGTGTGATGGCTATATTCTTTGACTTTTGTGAAAATATTGTTGAGGTTTTCATGAATGACTTCTCCATCTACGGGTCTTCTTTTGATGATTGCCTCAGCAACCTTGATCGAGTCTTGTAGAGATGTAAAGACACCAATCTTGTCTTGAATTGGGAGAAGTGCCACTTTATGGTTAATGAAGGCATCGTCTTAGGACATAAAATTTCTGAAAGAGGTATTGAAGTCGATAAGACTAAGGTATATGCAATCGAGAAAATGCCATGCCCCACAGATATCAAAGGTATAAGAAGTTTCCTTGGTCATGCTAGTTTCTATAGAAGGTTTATTAAAGACTTCTCTAATATTTATAGGCCTCTTACCAATCTCTTGCAAAAGGATATTCCTTCTTTTTACGATGAATGTGAGGAAGCCTTCGAAATATTTAAGAAGGCTTTGATAACTGCACCTATTGTTCAACCACCTGATTGGAACTTACCTTTTGAAACCATGTGTGATGCTAGTGATTATGATGTTGGTGTTGTCCTAGGACAAGGGGTTGACAAGAAGTTGAATGTTATTCACTATGCTAGCAAAACTCTAGACAGTGCCCAAAGAAACTATGCTACTACTGAAAAGGAATTTTTAGCAGTCATGTTTGCATGTGAAAAGTTCAGATCTTACATAGTTGATTCCAAAGTCACTATTCACACTGATCACACTGCTATTAAATACTTTATGGAAAAGAAAGACGCTAAACCTAGACTTATGAGATGGGTTCTCTTGCTACAAGAATTTGATTTGCATGTTGTCGAGAGGAAGGGTGCTGATAACCCAGTAGCACATAACTTGTCTAGGTTGGAGAATGTTCTTGATGACCCACAACCTATTGATGATAGCTTTCCTGATGAGCAATTGAATGTCATCAATACTTCACGTAGTGCACCGTGGTATGCTGATTATGCAAATTATATCGTTGCCAAATATATACCAGCTAGTTTCACATACCAGCAAAAGAAGAAATTCCTCTTTGATTTAAGACATTACTTCTGGGATGATCCTCTCCTTTATAAGGAAGGAGTAGATGGTGTTATTAGACGTTGTGTACCTGAACATGAACAAGGACAGATCCTACAGAAGTGTCTCTTTGAGGCCTACGGAGGACACCATGCGGGAGATAGAACTACACACAAGGTATTGCAATCAGGCTTCTATTGGCCCACTCTCTTCAAGGATGCCTGTAAGTTTGTCTTGTCTTGTGACGAATGTCAAAGAATAGGTAATATTCGTAAATGTCAGGAAATTCCTATGAATTATTCACTTGTCGTTGAACCATTTGGTGTTTGGGGCTTTGATTATATGGGACCTTTTCCAAAATCCAATGGGTATACTCATATCCTAGTTGATGTTGATTACGTTACTAAGTGGTAGAAGCTATCCCGACTAGTAGTGTTTATCACAACACCTCTATCAGTAGGCTTAAATAAGTTATTTTCCCTAGATTTGGAGTCCCTGGATATCTAATGACCGACGGTGGTTCACATTTCATTCATGGTGCTTTCCGTAAAACGCTTGCTAAGTATGATGTCAACCATAGAATTGCATCTCCCTATCACCCTTAGTCCACTGGTCAAGTAGAGCTAAGCAATAGAGAGATTAAACTAATTCTGCAAAAAACTGTCAATAGGTCTAGAAAGAATTGGTCTAAGAAGCTCGATGATGCACTATGGGCTTATAGAACTGCCTATAAGAATCCCATGGGCATGTCTCCGTACAAAATGGTATACGGTAAAGCATGCCATTTACCTCTTGAGCTAGAGCACAAGGCTTATTGGGCAATCAAAGAGCTCAACTTTGATTTCAAACATGCTGGTGAGAAGAGGTTATTTGATATTAGCTCGCTCGAATAATGGATAACTCAGGCATATGAAAATGCCAATGTTTTCAAGGAAAAGGTTAAGAGGTGGCATGATAAAAGGATAGAGAAACGTGAGTTCAATGTAGGTGATTATGTCTTGCTATATAATTCTCGTTTAAGAATTTTTGCACGCAAGCTTCTCTCCAAATGGGAAGGTCCTTACATTGTTGAGGAAGTATATCGTTTCGGTGCCATCAAGATCAACAACACGGAAGGTAATTTTCTAAGAGTTGTAAATCGGCAAAGAATCGAGCATTATATCTCAGGTACTCCCATAAATGTTGAAAGCAATTTTATCAATACCGTAACTCCGGAGGAGTACATAAGGGATATTTATCAGCCTGTTTAGACTCCGCAAACAAAGACGTATGTGATTCGGTAAGTAAACAAACTCCAAAACTTTTCCAGTAGGAATTTTTCTCTGTTTTGGAATTTTTGAAAAAATAGAAAATTTTGAAGTAGTCCGGAAAGCGCACGAGGAGGCGACAAGCCTGCCAGGCGCGGGCCACCCTGTGGCCGTGCCTGGGGGGCTTATGGCCACCTCGTGTGCCTCCCGGACACTGTTTTCTTGTGGAGTACTCCTTCTGGTCTGGAAAGAATCATTATATATTCTCCCGAAAGGTCTGACCCTCGTATCACGCAAATTTCCTCTGTTTTTGTTTCGATCTTGTTTTCTTTCGTAGATTTAGAGCAAGATGTCGTCTCAAGATTCAGAAGGGGAGAGCTATGTGGCCGATTACCTTGCTAACCCCAAGGTCTATGGGGACTTGGACCCTTATGGCTGGACCACTGATGAGGAAGAAGATTATGATCCCAAGGGGACGGAAGGAACAAGTTCTGATGAGGAGGAGGCTCCTCTACCTCAACTTGGAGACACGCATGTGGAGTTCAAGAAGTCGAGCCTCCCTCACTCAAGGAGGAAGCCTAAGATTTTGTTTATCCCTTCTCGTCTTTTGCAGGAGAGTAAGCAGGAATTATGCCAAAGGGTGTTGAGGCTTGAAGGGGAAATTAATAATCTGAAGGAGCAGAATTTTTTGCTCAAGAGGAAATTAAACAAGTTCAAGACCTCTGCAACAACTCCACCACCATCGCCACCAAAGTAAGACAACTAAGCATGGGTATGGGCAATCCTCTTGGCTTGTGCCAAGCTTGGGGGCGTTGCCCCGGTATCGTATCACCATCACATCTTTTGCCTTTACTTTTCTTAGTTTGTTCCTTTTCGGTTTTATTTTTCTCTAGTAGATTAAAGGTCTTTGTGTTTTAGGCTTGAGTTCTGCTTTGTGTCACCCCCGATGTATTCGAGCTCGTGAGCCATATAATAAAGAGTGTCTTAGTTAAGGGCCTTGCCTCATGCCATGATCAAGAGAATGAGAAAAGAACAAAAGCATCAAAGATATGGTAATGATCTTGTGGGTTGTGGGAAGTGATGGCTTCACATATAAAAAGAATGTTGATTGAAACTTGTTGAGGATAGACAAACGTAGACCTTGGTCATTGTTGCAATTAATAGGAAGTGATAAAGAAGGAGAGGTTCACATATAAATATATCATCTTTGACACCATCTATGATTGTGAACACTCACTAAACTATTACATGCTTAGAAGTAGATGTTGGACAAGGAAGAAAACATAATGAATTGTGTTTGCTCGCTTCCGAACAATGTTATATGACTAGAGATCCCTTAGCATGTGACGATTGCTTCCACCTCATATTAGCCAAACTTCCGCACCAAGTAGAGATACTACTTGTGCATCCATAAACCTTCAACCCAGTTTTGCCATTGAGTCCACCATACCTACCTATGGATTGAATAAGATCCCTCAAGTAAGTTGTCATCGGTGCAAGCAATAAAAATTGCTCCCTAATATGTATGATCTATTAGTGTGTGGAAAATAAGTTTTGTACGAACCTGTGATGAGGAAGACATAAAAGCGACAAACTGCATAATAAAGTTCCTTATCACAGGAGGCAATATAAAGTGACATTCCTCCACACTAAGAGGACACGCATCCAAACCTCAAAAGCGCATGACAACCTCTGCTTCCCTCTGCGAAGGGCCTATCTTGTATCTTTACTTTTTGTCCCTAAAAGAGTCATGGTGATCTACACCAATTCCTTATTTCGCCTTTATCTTGGCTAATGTCATATGCTAGGGAAAGATCTATATTCATATGTCAAGTTGGAGGTAAGTATTCATGAATTATTATTGTTGGCATTACCTTTCAGGTAAATAGTTGGGAGGCAAAACTATAAGCCCCTATGTTTCTGTGTGTTTGACTGAAACTTTGATCTCGTGAGTACCACGTGAGTTGTAGAAATTGTAGAAGACAAAAAGATGATTGAGTATGTGGATTTGCTTTACAAGATTTTATTTTACTGTTTCCGATGTTATGGTAAATTGCAATTGCTTCAATGAATAAAGGCTATCGGTTGTTAATTCTCGGTAAGGTCTGAAGGAATTCCGATGTTAATGTCTGAAGGAATTATCACTTTACCATGAGAGATTATATGTTGGTATTGCTGTTCTGATTATGATCATGATGCCTGCATGTCTGTATGTTGTTTTGTCGACACCTCCCTCTCTAAACATGTGGGCATATTTATTGATCTCGTCTTTCGCTTGAGGAGAATAGAGGTCGAAGCTTGGGGGAGTTGATACGTCCATTTTGCATCATGCTTTCATGTTGTTATTTATCGCTTTTTGGGCTGTTATTACACTTCATGGTACAATACTATTGCCTTTTCTCTCTTATTTTGCAAGGTTTACATGAAGAGGGAGAATGTCGGCAGCTGGAATTCTCGCCTGAAAAAGGAGCAAGTTTGAGATACCTATTCTGCGCAACTCCAAAAGCCGTGAAAATCAACAAGGATTTTTTTTTGCGATTTATAAAAAATATTGGGCCGAAGAAGTACCAGAGGGGCGCTAGTAGGAAGCCACAAGCCTGCTAGGCGTGGCCTCCCTCTCGCCCCCCTCTTTTGCTACAAGAAGGGTTTTGTTCCAGAAAAAATCAGGAGGAGGCTTTTCGGAGGATTCGCCGCCGCCACGAGGCGGAACTTGAGCAGAACCAATCTAGAGCTCCGGCAGGACGATCCTGCCGGGGTAACTTTGCTCCCGGAGGGGGAAATCATCGCCATCGTCATCACCAACACTCCTCTCATCGGAGGGGGCTCATCACCATCAACATCCTCATCAACACCATCTCATCTCCAAACCCTAGTTCATCTCTTGTAACCAATCTCCATCTGGCACCTCCGATTTGTACTTGTAAAGTTTCTAGTAGTGTTAGTTACTCTTTGTAGTTGATGATAGTTGGATTACTTGGTGGAAGATTATATGTTCAGATCCTTGACGCTACTCATTACCTCTCTGGTCATGAATATGATTTTGCTTTGTGAGTAGTTACTTTTGTTCCTGAGGACATGGGATAAGTCATGTTATAAGTAGTCATGTGAATTTGGTACTCGTTCGATATTTTGATGTGTTGTATGTTGTTTTTCCTCTAGTGGTGTTATGTGAACATTGACTACATAACACTTCACCATTATTTGGGCCTAGAGGAAGGCATTGGTAAGTAGTAAGTAGATGATGGGTTGCTAGAGTGACAGAAGCTTAAACCCTAGTTTATGCGTTGCTTCCCAAGGGGTTGATTTGGATCCACTAGTTTAATGTTATGGTTAGACTTTGTCTTAATTCTTCTTTCGTAGTTGCGGATGCTTGCGAGAGGGGTTAATCATAAGTGGGATGCTTGTACAAGTAAGGGCAATACCCAAGCGTCGATCCACCCACATATCAAACTATCAAAGTAGCAAACGCGAATCATATGAACATGATGAAAACTAGCTTGACAGAATTTCCCAGGTGTCCTCGGGAGCGCTTTACCTCGTATCAGAGTTTGTCCAGGCTTGTCCCTTGCTACAAAAGGGATTGGGCCACTTTGCTGCACCGTTGTTACTTTTGTTACTTGCTACTTGCTGCGAATCATCTTGTCACACAACTACTTGTTATTGATAATTTTAGTGCTTGCAGATATTACCTTGCTGAAAACCACTTGTCAAATCCTTCTGCTTCTCGTTGGGTTCAACACTCTTACTTATCGAAAGGACTACGATAGATCCCGTATACTTGTGGGTCATCAGTAATCACCACCCGTAGTAGTCGTCCGACCTCATTTCGAAGTGTTTGGGCAGCCGCGCCAAAGAGCCCCACTTGTGGGGCTCCTGCTCAACCGCTGCCTCCACGTTCCGATAGACAATAATGTCCCCATGAATGATCATGTATCCATTACTGGCAATAGAATCAAACAAGGCAGGTGCAGGCAACGGAATAACATCACCGGTAACCTCACTAAAAGCCAAGTTATAAGGAATGTCATCCAAGGAATCATCACGGTTAATAAAATGGTGATCCACCATAGACTGGTGGTCTAGATAAACTTGTGGTAAAAGATAATCATCATGATGAAAAGGGATGGTAAAGCGTTTCGCTAAGCAAGTGGCATAAATACCAATGTGGAGTTTACCCTTAGATCTGTTAATGTGTAAACGACGAGCAATAATAGCTCCCAAATTAAAGGTGTGATCGTTATGGAGTGCTCGGTGTATAATGGCAAGGCCAAGAGCGCTAAGTATAATACCTTGCTCCCTAGCAGTTAAACACTTCATGACAAATAAAGCAAAGTAACACACCGAAGGAAAGTGCAGGCCATTGTTCATGGCTTTTGACACGCCTCTTCCCTCACCCACCGTTAAGGTGAAAAGGAAATCCTCAAACTCGGTGAGCTTGGGTTCTCTTAACTCCCCATGAGAGGGAATTAAAGATATCTCACAGAATTCAGTAAGTGGCATTTGGGGGGTTTCATTATATAAATTAAACCACACTAAAGGTGGATCATGCCTATTTAGAAAATAGAACTTTTGAAAAAAGGAATTAGTGAGAGTATGGTATTGGTCACACTCATCTTAGATGAAGTTGGTCAACACAGCGTTTGCCACGAATTGCCCAAACTCGTGGTGGAATCTGGCTTGTTCCATGAAGGGAATGTAAAGCCATTTACACGGCGGGACCTCCGTCAATCATGGGGTGGTGAGTCGAGTAGTAGATGATTCATCGACAACCCCTTGGCATTCTTCTTGGATGAACTCCTTGTGAAGAGGTTCGTTTTTCCAAGAACAATTTCCTGAAAATTTTGGGTCATAACATAATGTTAACCTTCACAAGAATGATAGCAGCTGCTCATAAGGATGCCTAGAGCCTAAAACAATCATTCAAACTACTTAGAAATTCAAGAATTCAACATGCAAGCTCATCTACAACAGCAGCTAGAGTAGCTTATTACTTCTAAGATAAACCACTAAAGCAAAACTAATTGGAGGAGTGGGGAGTTACATACCAAGGAGCAATCCCCCAAAACAGTTTCAGGAACGGAGTTCCGAGCAAAGAGATCGAAATTTGCAGGTTTGAGAGCAAGAAGACGAGAGAGAGATACATGGAGTCTTTTTTCTGGAGGTAAGTGACGAAGTGAGCTGAAGGGATAAGTGAGGGGAACCCCGAGGGCCCACTACCCACCAGGGCGCGCCTGGTGGGGTGGCATGCCCTGAAGTCTAGTGGACACGTGGGACACCCCCTGTAATGTAGTGCGAGATAATCTGAAATATTCACAAAGCAAATCTGGTGAAAATTTCAGGTCATTTGAAGAACGTTTATTTTTGGGCACTTTTTATTGCACGGAGAATTCAGAAAATAGGATAAACATGGTATTTATTGTATTTAACTAAAAATAACTGGAAAACTAAAGTAGGTACGAAAATTTGTGCCTACTGAATTCATCGACCCCATGCCTCTTCAAAATGATTCATTAACAAGGTTCGTCAAGTCTTATTAACAACCACTTCCAATTAGCACGAACCCGAAGAATTTCGTAAAACACTAAGTTACCTCAACGGGGATGTGCATGTCCCCAATGATAAGTATCTCATATTTATTTTTGGCAACATGTAGAGGTAGTTTAAAAATTCCATTGGTGATAGCCGGAGATTTTCAATAACATAACACCATTCACTTGTAATTGCTTCCTTGGAGAATGCATTTTATGTTCTTTACCAATGACATGAAAAGTGACTTTGCTTTTATTGAAATCAATAACAACCCTTGTAGTATTTAAGAAAGGTTTACCAAGGATAATCGACATGTTGTCATCGTCGGGCATATCAAATATAAAAAAGTCCATCAAGATAGTAACATTTGCAACAACAATGGGTACATACTCACAAAGATCGATAGGTATGGCAATTGATCTGTCAGCCATTTGCAATGAAATATTAGTAGGTGTGAGCTTATTCAAGTCAAGTATTATGTATAAAGGGAAAGGCAAAACGCTAACACCCGCTCCTAGATCACATAAAGCAGTTTTCACATAGTTTCTTTTGATGGAGCATGGTATAGTTAGTATTCATGGATCCCCTAGATTTTTAGGTACTCAATCCTTAAAAGAATAATTAGCAAGCATGGTGGGGATTTTAGCTTCACGTATTTTTCTTTTGTTAGTGAGCATGTCTTTCTTGTACTTAGCATAAGGGGACATCCTTAAAAAATCAGTTAAATGAGTATGCAAAAAGACTAGCCTCAGCATTTTAGCAAAGCGTTGAAATTCTTCATCATCTTCTTTCTTAGTTGGTTTGGGTGGATAAGGCATGGGTTTTTGAACCCATGGCTCTCTTTCTTTTCCATGCTTTCTAGCAACAAAATCTCTTTTATCATAACGTTTATTCTTAGATTGTGGGTTATCAAAGTCAATAACAGGTTCTATCTCAACATCATTATGTGGTTCTTTGTAATTGCCAGATTGAGCATCTACATGAGCATCATCATTATCATTTTCATTATCACTAGGTGAATGCTCACTACCAGATTGAGTTTCAACATCAGAGATAGAGATATCATTAGCATTCGGAGAAGGTTTTTCTACTTCAGGTTCACTAGAAATATGCAAGGTCCTATCATTTTTATTTTTATTTTTCTTCCTAGAGGACTAGGTGCATCAACATTAATTCTTTGTGGATCTTGTTCAGTTCTATAAGGATTGCCTTCTAGATATAGTGGATCTTGAGTCATTGTTCCTCCTCTAGTCATTACTTAATAGCATGATCATTCATATTCTTATTCATTTCATGAAGTAGCTCACTTTGAGATTTAGCAACTTATTCTAGTTGGGTTTGAACCATAGAAGCATGTTTTCCTACACCTCTTACACCATTGGTGATTCTAAATAACAACTCACTTAAGCGAGCAATCATATCAGAGTTTTGTTCCAGTTATTTCAGAACATAGAAATTGAAATGATCTTGCTTTATCACTACTGAAATTCAGAAATTTGCCGTCTGCCATGGCAGACGGCAACGGCTTTGCAGTCGGTCAGCAGACGGCAAAGTAGACGGCAAAAAAATCCGGTGAAGAGGTTCTTTGCCGTCTGCTTTTCTAAAGCGGACGGCAAAGAATCTTTGCCATGAGGGGGCAGACGGCAAATTAAATGGGACGACACATACTCCAACGGCCCCGTTAAGTGTTAACGGCAGGCCTCCTCTCTTCGCCGTCTGCCATCCCCCCTTTGCCATGTGGGGGCAGACGGCAAAGGGGAGAACCAACCCCCTCTCTCCCCTCTTTGTCGTCTGCCATCCCCCCTTTGCCATGTGGGGGCAGACGGCAAAGAGGGGAGAGAGAGGGGGCTGATTCCCCATTTTTCCGTGTGGGGGCAGACGGCAAAGGGGGGAACCTGGCCCCTCTCTTTCCCCTCTTTGCCGTCTGCCATCCCCCCTTTGCCATGTGGGGGCAGACGGCAAAGCGGGGAACGAGCCCCTTTTTAATTTATTTTTTATTATATCCAGCATTTTTAACAATAATCAGGATATATATATATATATATATATATATATATTTGACATAAATAAATTTATTTCCGTACTCATAACCATATTAAAATAACTCTCATCCATAGTGCATACATATTATGCAAGTTGCATCCGTACCAAACCATATATTACACCAGTTTCATCCACATGCATACAAAGTTTCATATATATCCATATACTACAATACTTTTAATACAAGCCATGGTACAAGAAATCATCTTCAAGCATTCCATCAATATAATCCAAGATTCCCGTGAAGTGAATGTAATCTGCAAAATAACAAATAAGAACGTTAGAAGAATAATACTAGATGAAGAAGTGTATATAGGTTATTTCGGAGAGAAATTAGCTAAGTATAGGCCATTTAGGAGCTAACTAAGCTAATTATGTCATTTAGGTGGAACCCTAGCTAACTAGAGGTCGTTTCGGAGCTAACTTGGGTAAAATAGGTTATTCTGGAGCAAACTATGCTTATTAAGCCATTTTGGATCTAGCTAGGCTAATTATAGGCCATTTAATACCTAAGTTAGGAGGAATAGGTCATCTTGCAGCTATGTAAGCCTTATTATGTCATTTAGGAGAGAACTTAGCTAACTATAGGTCATTTTGGAGCTAACTAAGCTAATTATGTCATTTTGTAGGATAATTAGCCAATTTAGCCTTTCTTGGATGAGTCTAAGCTACGCAGAAGAAGAGAAAGAGAAGAATAAGTAAAAGGAGGAGGAGGAGGAGGAGGAGGAGGAGAAGGAGAAGGAAGAGGAGAAGAAGAAGAAAAGAAGAAGGAGAAGGAGAAGGAGGAAGAAGAAGGAGAAGGAAGAGCTCCTTCTCCTTCTTCTCCTCCTTCTTCTCCTCCTCCTTCTCTTCTTCTTCTTCTCTTCTTCTTCTTCTTCCTTCCTTTCATTTTTCCTCTTTCTTCGGGCTAAATTAGCTAAGAATGCCTTTTTGGAGCTAATTATGTCATTTCGAGTATAATTAGCTAAGTATAGGTCGTGTTTTATTAAATAGACCATTTCGGAGCTAACTAAGTTAATTATGTCATTTAGGTGGAACCCTAGCTAACTATAGGTCGTTTCGGAGCTAACTTGGGTAAAATAGGTCATTTCGGAGCTAACTATGCTTATTAAGCCATTTTGGATCTAGCTATGCTAATTATAGGCCATTTAAAACCTAAGTTAGGGGGAATAGGTCATCTTGCAGCTACGTAAGCCTTATTATGTCATTTAGCATAGAACTTAGCTAACTATAGGTCATTTTTTATTAAATAGGTCACTTTGGAGCTAACTAAGCTAATTAAGTCATTTTGTAGGATAATTAGCCAATTTAGCCTTTCTTGGATGAGTCTAAGCTAGGTAGAAGGAGAGAAAGAGAAGAAGAAGTAAAAGAAGGAGGAGGAGGAGGAGGAGGTGGGGGAGGAGGAGAAGGAGAAGGAAGAGGAGAAGAAGAAGAAAAGAAGAATGAGAAGGAGAAGGAGGAAGAAGGAGGAAGAAGAAGGAGAAGGAGGAGCTCCTTCTCCTTCTTCTCTTCCTTCTTCTCCTTCTTCTTATCCTCCTCCTTCTCCTTCTTTTTATTCTCTTCTTATTCTTCTTCCTTCCTTTCATTTTTCCTCTTCCTTCTCCTCTTGTCCCCTTCTTCGGGCTAAATTGGCTAAGAATGCCTTTTTGGAGCTAATTATGTCATTTCGAGGATAATTAGCTAAGTATAGGTCATGTTATATTAAATAGACCATTTAGGAGCTAACTAAGCTAATTATGTCATTTAGGTGGAACCCTAGCTAACTATAGGTCGTTTCGGAGCTAACTTGGGTAAAATAGGTCATTCCGGAGCAAACTATGCTTATTAAGCCATTTTGGATCTAGCTAGGCTAATTATAGGCCATTTAATACCTAAGTTAGGGGGAAAGGTCATCTTGCAGCTACGTAAGCGTTATTATGCCATTTAGGAGAGAACTTAGCTAACTATAGGTCATTTTTTATTAAATAGGTCATTTTGGAGCTAACTAAGCTAATTACGTCATTTCGTAGGATAATTAGCCAATTTAACCTTTCTTGGATAAGTGTAAGCTAGGTAGAAGAAGAGAAAGAGAAGAAGAAGTAAAAGAAGGAGGAGGAGGAGGAGGAGGAGGAGGAGAAGGAAGAGGAGAAGAAGAAGAAAAGAAGAAGGAGAAGGAGAAGGAGGAAGAAGGAGGAAGAAGAAGGAGAAGGAGGAGCTCCTTCTCCTTCTTCTCCTCCTTCTTCTCCTTCTTCTTATCCTCCTCCTTCTCCTTCTTTTTCTTCTCTTCTTCTTCTTCTTCCTTCCTTTCATTTTTCCTATTTCTACTCCTCTTGTCCCCATCTTCAGGCTAAATTGGCTAAGAATGCCTTTTTGGAGCTAATTATGTCATTTCGAGGATAATTAGCTAAGTATAGGTCATGTTTTATTAAATAGACCATTTAGGAGCTAACTAAGCTAATTATGTCATTTAGGTGGAACCCTAGCTAATTATAGGTTGTTTCGGAGCTAACTTGGGTAAAATAGGTCATTTCCGAGCAAACTATGCTTATTAAGCCATTTTGGATCTAGCTAGGCTAATTATAGGCCATTTAAAACCTAAGTTAGGGGGAATAGGTCATCTTGCAGCTACGTAAGCCTTATTATGTCATTTAGGAGAGGACTTAGCTAACTCTAGGTCATTTTTTATTAAATAGGTCATTTTGGAGCTAACTAAGCTAATTACGTCATTTCGTAGGATAATTAGCCAATTTAGCCTTTCTTGGATGAGTCTAAGCTAAGTAGAAGAAGAGAAAGAGAAGAAGATGTAAAAGAAGGAGGAGGAGGAGGAGAAGGAGAAGGAAGAGGAGAAGAAGAAGAAAAGAAGAAGGAGAAGGAGAAGGAGGAAGAAGGAGGAAGAAGATGGAGAAGGAGGAGCTCCTTCTCCTTCTTCTCCTCCTTCTTCTCCTTCTTAGTATCCTCCTCCTTCTCCTTCTTTTTATTCTCTTCTTATTCTTCTTCCTTCCTTTCATTTTTCCTCTTCCTTCTCCTCTTGTCCCCTTCTTCGGGCTAAATTGGCTAAGAATGCCTTTTTGGAGCTAATTATGTCATTTCGAGGATAATTAGCTAAGTATAGGTCATGTTATATTAAATAGACCATTTAGGAGCTAACTAAGCTAATTACGTCATTTAGGTGGAACCCTAGCTAGAAGACAGGGCTGAGTTTAAATACTGCAGCCTTCCCCCCTGAGCAAGAAAAGAGGAACTAGCACTGAGTCTTCTTTCCATGTTATCAACTAGAGGCATGAGATCAATGATTCTAGGTTTAGTTGTCCCAACAGGCAGGCCAAGATATGTGAAGGGTAAAGATCCCACTCTGCAACCAATGGAGTCTGCCAGATCCTGTAGATGCTGAGGAGAAGTGTTGACAGGTAGAAGTGCAGATTTGTGGTAATTCACCTGTAATCCACTGGACTGGGAGAAAAGTAAGAGCATTTTCTTGAACTGCAACAACTGGGATTTATCAGCAGGTAGGATAATAAGAGTATCATCAGCATATTGCACTATAGGGTAATCCTTATCATGACAAGGTATAGGCAGCTGTATCAGCCCCTCCACCAGCAGTTGATTAACCAGAGTTTGTAGAAAATCAGCAGCAATAGCAAAAAGCAGTGGAGACATAGGATCTCCCTGCCTGCACCTTTCTTGCACATGAACTTCTTTCCACGCACACCATTGATCAGCACTGAAGATGATCCAGAAGTTAGTAGCTGCCTAACCCAAAGGATCCATCTGTCCTTGAAGCCCTTGTGCTTAAGAATCTGGAAGATGAACTCATGCTCCACAGAATCAAATGCCTTTTCAAAATCCAGCTTAAGAATAACTATAGGCTTCTTGGATTGATGACATTGGTGCAGGTACTCTAGAGTCCATCCCACACAATCTTGAATGGTCCTAGATTTGATAAAACCATACTGATTCTTGTGAAGACACTTCACAATCTGCAACTGTAGCCTGTTAGCAAGCATTTTTGACAGAAATTTGAGACCCATTCCAGTAAGTGATATTGGTCTGTAATCTCCCACATGTTCAGGTGATCTCTTCTTTGGAATGAGTGTAATATAGGATGAGTTCATGTTTACAAGCTGGGCCTGTCCAGCATGGAAATCGGCAGCAAGTTGGTAAAACTCAGGGGAGATAATGTGCCAGCATTTCTTGAAAAAAAGACCATTGAAACCATCAGGCCCTGGAGCTTTGTCAATGGGCATATCCTACACAGTATTGTCCATTTCAGACTTGGAAAAAGGTTCTATGAGAATGTCTAGACCCTCCACCTCATTCAGCATGGATTGTAAATCAAATGCCATGTTAATTCCAAGAGAAGTTCCCATTCTATCCTTGAAAGATGCCCAAAAACATGCAGCAATTTGATCATGATCAGAGATGGTAGAACCATCATTTAGCTTGAGAGATGCAATGGAATTCCTCCTATATCTCTCAGTGGCCATAGCATGGAAGAACTTAGTGTTTTCCTCACCAACCTTAACAAATCTGATAGTGGCTCTCTTCTTCTAGTACAAGCACTGAAGATGCAGAAGATGTTCCAAATGTAATTTCACAATTTTCCTGAAGTTAGCTTCTGGTCTGAAAAGTGACCTCAACTCCTCAAGCTCATCCAAACATAGCACCACTTGATTACATCTGGAAATAAAAGTTTTTAACTGTGACAGGGATGTCTGCCATTTCTTCAAAGCCTGCCGAAGATGCTTCATCTTATCCATAATAACAGCAGAAATGTGTGTCTTCTTCAAGGAATGAGCCAGGATTGCTGTACACATTCCATGAAGCCCTCCATTTCAACCCAGTAATTTTCAAAGCGAAATAGGTTGCAGTTAGGGATGGAAGTGTTAAGAGTGACCACACAGGGAACATGATCAGAAGCAGTCTTTGCGAGGGGTAGCACTTGAGTAAGAGGATATGAGGAGATCCAGTTGGTTGATGTAAAAAACCAGTCAAGCTGCTCCAGAAGAGGGGAATCCTGCATATTGGACCAAGTGTAAGATCTGCCTTTAATGGGAAGTTCCAGCAATCCGAGATGCCCAATAATTTCATTGAAGATGAACATGTCATTCACATCAGCCCCAGGAAGGTTTCTGTTGTCAGGAGATCTAATGAAATTAAAATCTCCAAGAAGCAACCAATTAGCCGAGTGGGAATATCAAGATTGTAAAGCGAGCTCACAAAAAGATCTCGGGCCTCTCCTTGACATGGCCCATAGATATTAACTAAAGTCCATGATTCACCCGTGTGATTTGAGGTAAAGGAGATGATCAATCCATATGGTGTGCATTCCACTAATTGACCAGTAAGAATGGAAGAGTTCCAAAGGGTGATAACACCTCCTGATGCACCCCTGGAAGGAGAGTAAACAAACTGATCAAAGCGTTTGGGGCAGAAACCTTTAACTGCATGAAACTCAATGGACTGCATTTTTGTTTCCTGCAAGCAGACCACAGCAGCTAGGCTCTCATCAATCTTGTTACGGACCGCCCGCTGCCTATGATCCGAATTTAGGCCACGCACATTCCAACACAGCACACGCCAACTTCTCGTGGAACGACTATCCATTGCAGATCATATATATAGCAAAAGCAAGGCTATGTAATAGCCAGTGCAACCAAGGTTCCGAAAACCAAAAGACAGCGCAAGCAGAAGTTTGACAATACATAGAACTAGTACAGTAACAGATAAACATAGATGGATTAAACATCAGAAGACGATGGCGCAGAATCAGCACGATTTTCCATAAGTCGATCCACTGTGAGCTTCTCAGGGGCTATGCCGAGTGACTGACCCACCTCCTGAATCACTGGGATAGGAGTGGCAGGAGGTACTTGAACATCCTCAGTCTCCTGTGATGTAGAGGACATTGGCTTGGACTTGGGCTTCCTCTTCTTGGCGACATGCGCAGGCAGCTCTTGCAGGATTGGCTTGAAGCCGTCTCGCTTGATGGAGTCGCGAGTACACCGTCGGACCGAGGAGTCAACAACTGGAGTGGCCTTCTTGCGGGTCCCCTTCTGGGATGGAGCAGGAGAACGAAAAGATAAGTGTTCTGATGATGAAGAAGGACTAAGAGGGATTACCTCCTGCAATGGGAGAGAGGTACTAGCAGGCTCCGAAAGAGAAGGTCCTGGAGCGTCAGTGTCGAAAGCCACGTCCCAGGATCGCTTGGGGATCATAATAGGCTCCAGAATTGGCAGTTGTAGTTGACGAGGTACGTGCATAGGAGTAGCAGCCCCCATAAGAGCATCAAAGGTGCGTGCCCAGGACATTACAGGCGGCAGAGGAGGCCCATACATAACCCTAGCAGCCCCAACAAAGATGTTGCCAGTCTGAATGGGTGGGGGGGTTGTAGAGAACAATTGCGAGAGGATTGTCATCATGCACCTCTTCCATCACAGGCACATCATCCTCTGGCTCAGCATCATTGTCCGTGGCAGCCATTGGTAAGTCAGCATCAGGAGCATCAGGATTAGCCAGCGGTAGTTCTTGAGGAGCAGGTTCCACCTCCATGTCACCCTGCGGCAGATGGTCAAGGTCCACCAGCTCGTGAACTGAATCGGAAGAAGAAGGACTTGGCTGATCAATCACCATAGATTCTTGATCCTGAACAGGATCAGCAGCAGGTGCTTCCGGGGCCGCTTCAGGTTCCCAACCTCCTCCATCGGCAGCAGCAGGCGGCTGACCCCAGCCTCCATCATCAGAAGCAGCAGGCGGCTGACCCCAGCCTCCGTCCTCAGCAGCACCAGCAGCAGGCCCTGGGTCTCCAGGCGCCAGCGGTACCGCATTCCAGCCCATTGCAGGACATGGGGGCAGAGAAAATTGCAGATTATCATGAACAAGATGTCCAGGGAGCGGATGAGGGTTGCCATTGAGGGGCATGGGATCCTCATCATTAGGTAGAATCTCCGCAGCCGCCACACCCAGGATGTACACTCGAGCAGACCAGGAAACCTTGGCTCCACCCCAAGCATCATATTCAGAAAAGTTGATACTGCGAGGTACCAGCCGGTCATCTGGGAACGCAGCAAACACAATAGAGCGAACCAAATATGGATCATCACTGACACAATGGTGAAACTCCCCAAAGGTATTGACACGGCCCGGAGATCTTCAGTATTACGGAATCCAGCGGGACCCCAAAAGCATGAGAGAGCCCTGACGAAAACCCTCTTGGCCACGGAACCCAAGACCCTGATCATGACGCATGAAGCGTACAACAAAGTTATAAGCAACTGGCTGCGCAACCATGTGGACCGCAGCATAGCTCTCTGCCGCGTCTCGGAGCTCAAATAATCCAACACCCTCAATCCAAGGTTGGGCAGACCGAAAATGCAACCCTTGGTGAAGAAGAAGAGCAGCAACTTCTTGCCATACCTGAATCACATCTTCAGCCGGTGGTGCTGGGTGGACGTCAGCGATGACAAAGCGCTCATGACGTCTAGTGATGGGGACCGCAGGCGTGGTGTAGGTCCGAGGCAGCCGGTCGGGTCCTCCATCGATGATATTGTGGCCAGGCGGGAGGAAGAACTCGGGATCAAGCTCAAAGTTCGCCATTGCGGGAGGCGGTGGCGGAGTGACCGGTGGTGTCTCAGAGGGAGTTCGAGGAGGCGACGGCGATGAGACAGGACGGAACTGTGTCGCAGGGGTTGCTATTTCACCGAGAGTATCAGCAGTTCCCGAGATATCAGCGACAGGGGAGGTGGTGGGTCTCTTACAGTTCCAAGTAAGACAATTATTACGCATAAAATAGGCTCCTCTAGATCGTGCGTGGCCCACCGTGTTGTCAGAGCATCCAGGCGAAGCCGTACAGTTCGGAGCTAGATGGCCCCGAGCGTTGCAAATAGAGCAAGAAAAGATATCCTCAACCATGCTATTAATGACTTCGTCAAAGGCCATATGGGCCTCCTGAGAGGAAGGAATATCCATCGGGCGATTAGGCTCGGGCCCAGAGAAATAAGTAACCTCAGCAGGCTCATTAATGAGAGTGGAAATTGGCCCAGAATCCAAACTTGCCACCGGGAATTGATTCTCATCATTCGAAATACCATGAATCTCGGCTGGATCAGATGTAGCTCCTTGTTGCACGGGAGAAGTTCCGATTAATTTGGCAGTTTGAAAATCCTCGCCGGGAGATCCGGGAGATGAAACTTGGCAAGAAACTGTCCCAAACGTAATATGTGGCGTGGCTTTCGTCCGCCGGAGTTCCGCCGGCGGTGGTGCGGAGATGATGACACGTTCAGGGGAAGGCACCGAATAACCAGCCTGTTCAAGCGTGACTAACTCATCATGGGAAACAGGATATCTGTAGCCCTTGCAAACCTCATATTGCTGAAGGGATGCAAAAGTCAGCTTCTTACGAACATAGGATCCAGATTTAAGTGAATACTTGACTAAAATAGGTGGAACCCTAGCTAACTATAGGTCGTTTCGGAGCTTACTTGGGTAAAATAGGTCATTCCGGAGCAAACTATGCTTATTAAGCCATTTTGGATCTAGCTAGACTAATTATAGGCCATTTAATACCTAAGTTATGGGGAATAGGTCATCTTGCAGCTACGTAAGCCTTATTATGTCATTTAGGAGATAACTTAGCTAACTATAGGTCATTTTTTATTAAATAGGTCATTTTGGAGCTAACTAAGCTAATTACGTCATTTCGTAGGATAATTAGCCAATTTAGCCTTTCTTGGATGAGTCTAAGCTACGTAGAAGAAGAGAAAGAGAAGAACAAGTAAAATAAGGAGGAGGAGGAGGAGGAGGAGAAGGATAAGGAAGAGGAGAAGAAGAAGAAAAGAAGAAGGAGAAGGAGAAGGAGGAGCTCCTTCTCCTTGTTCTCCTCCTTCTTCTCCTTCTTCTTATCCTCCTCCTTCTCTTCTTCTTCTTCTCTTCTTCTTCTTCTTCCTTCCTTCCATTTTTCCTCTTTCTTCTCCTCTTGTCCCCTTCTTAGGGCTAAATTGGCTAAGAATGCCTTTTTGGAGCTAATTATGTCATTTCGAGTATAATTAGCTAAGTATAGGTCATGTTTTATTAAATAGACCATTTAGGACCTAACTAAGCTAATTATGTCATTTAGGTGGAACCCTAGCTAACTATAGGTCGTTTCGGAGCTAACTTGGGTAAAATAGGTCATTCCGGAGCAAACTATGTTTATTAAGCCATTTTGGATCTAGCTAGGCTAATTATAGGCCATTTAATACCTAAGTTAGGGCGAATAGGTCATCTTGCAACTACGTAAGCCTTATTACGTCATTTAGGAGAGAAATTAGCTAACTATAGGTCATTTTTTAATAAATAGGTCAATTTAGAGCTAACTAAGCTAATTATGTCATTTCGTAGGATAATTAGCCAATTTAGCCTTTCTTGGATGAGTCTAAGCTATGTAGAAGAAGAGAAAGAGAAGAAGAAGTAAAAGAAGGAGGAGGAGGAGGAGAAGGAGAGGGGAGAGGAGAACAAGAAGAAAAGAAGAAGGAGAAGGAGAAGGAGGAAGAAGGAGGAAGAAGAAGGAGAAGGAGGAAGAAGGAGGAAGAAGAAGCTTCTCCTTCTTCTCCTCCTTCTTCTCCTTCTTCTTATCCTCCTCCTTCTCTTCTTCTTCTTCTCTTCTTCTTCTTACTTCCTTTCATTTTTCCTCTTTCTTCTCCTCTTGTCCCCTTCTTCGGTCTAAATTAGCTAAGAATGCCTTTTTGGAGCTAATTATGTCATTTCGAGGAGAATTAGCTATGTATAGGTCATGTTTTCTTAAATTGACCATTTTGGAGCTAACTAAACTAATTATGTCATTTAGGTGGAACCCTAGCTAACTATAGGTCGTTTCGGAGCTAACTTGGGTAAAATAGGTCATTCCAGAGCAAACTATGCTTGTTAAGACATTTTGGATCTAGCTAGGCTAATTATTGGCCATTTAATGCCTAAGTTAGGGGGAATAGGTCATCTTGCAGCTGCGTAAGCCTTATTATGTCACTTAGGAGAGAACTTAGCTAACTATAGGTCATTTTTTATTAAATATGTCATTTTGGAGCTAACTAATCTAATTATGTCATTTTGTAGGATAATTAGCCAATTTAGCCATTTTGGAGCTAACTAAGCTAATTATGTCATTTAGATGGAAGTCTTGCTATTTTTTATTAAAACACTAGAAATAACATACCATTATCGTCATCACGGCAGTGAAGCACGGTGGCTCTGGCTTGTTTCACCTGGAGAAGGCTGCCCTGGAGAAGGCTCCAAAGTAGAAGGGTCGTGCAATGCGTTTCGGGAGATATTCTGCACCAAACATCGTTTGCAATGTGTCGTTAGCATGAGGACACTCTTAAGATCACTGCACTGAAATGAAACTCACCGTCCCCGCCACGTTAATGACTGGCATCGGCGGAGGGACTTGGCCGCTCTTCTCGCACATAGACTGTACATTTGGTTTCGACAAGTCAAACTTTTTATTTATTAATGAAACGGACATTCAAATGCAAGATTTGAAATAACATAAAGAAGAAACTTACCACAAAGAGCTCGTATATGGCCCTATTAGACGCATCATTCCGTGCCCTCTCTGCCTCGACCAATGCAGTCGTCCTCTCCTCCAGCTCCCTAATTTCCTTATACTTCTCCGCCATAGCCGCCTACATTGCCTCTCTCTCTTTCTGAATAGCAGCCTGCAACACAACTCATTGTTAGCAATGTAATCATATTGGTTCCGACGCACAACATAACGCGGAAAGATAGTTGAGTCCATTAAACTAACCTCGATGGCCAGCTCGACTGGCCGTGGACGACGTGTTATCTCCGGACAAGAGCTCGTTCGATGTGCCTTTATCTGCTGGAGAGTGCTAGGACAACGTATAAGGCCGTCTCCAATGGCGATCGAGCCATGGGCCCTCCCGTTGCCAGCTATCATCGCCAGCTCTCGATCAATAGGACCCTCGCTCGGGTTAAAGTCCTCCCCTTTCCTCGCCCTCCCGTGATCTCTGTACTTCACGAGCTTGTTGTGGGAGGAGATGTTGGTGAAGTTTTCTGGATGCTCGAGGTCAGACTCGGAGAATGCCTTGACCTTCTTGTACGAGGCAGTATGGGCCATCGCATACAGGTCGTACATCTGTGGCACCTCCGTCTTATTGTGACGCACCTAAGAGAGAGAGAGAGAGAGGAAAATTGTATTAGTAAAGGGCTCAATATAGCATTAAGAATGAATTGCATGAGGCATGAAGCAAACCACATACCCAGTTCTCGCCAAATTTGATTAAGTTGATGCTCCCTTGATGGTGTGGCACACCAACCATTTTGCCACGCCTCTCCTTGGCGTTGTTGTGGCTGGCCTCCCACGTTTCGGAGCACCACTGATCCACCAAGGCCTCCCAACAATCCATCTTATCCACACACCATCTCGGGGGCACCTAAGTTAATAAAGAGAAATTTGAGCATGTAAGAACCAAATCAAGGAAACTAACTACAAAGCCTTGATAATGTATAATTACCTTCATGTAATGCTCCTTCTCCATCTTAGCATCACGGCACTTCGCCTTGTCAATCCTAATACGCTGCGTGGCATAGTAGTCTCGAACAGCGATTGTGCCAAAAGTTTTGAAGTAGGCGGCGACATTCGGTTTCGATAACCTTTGTCGCGTCCTCCTCGTATCCCTCCTCACACCTGTAGTAGGTATGCAAACGAGACAACACCGATTAGTACAATAAATAGCTATGGTTGATTTATAATTGTGTGAAGGAGAAATTACCCAGAACTTTCGGATCACCATGTCCGCCCTCGTGTCGCACAAAACACCGTCGATCTCCACCTCCGGCGGGGCCGGGGCACCCAAGTAGTGCTCCGAGGTCATTCCTACCTCTCGCTCCCGACCGGGCAACGTAACAAACCTTGGGAAGTTTTTACAGCAAAGCACACCAAGGACGCTATTGGGCTTGCGGACACCCTTGGCAACAATCCAACCCCTACAGTATGATAAATTAAAGCCAAAACATTATATATTTGAGAAAACGCGAATGCAAAAGGTTAAATAAGAGTAAATTAACTTACTTGTCCCCATTTGGCCTAATCGACCACCTCTGCTCGGGGGTCGCCCACACGAGCGGGAGCCCCGAACTAGCACGCTGGTAGACGGTAGCCCCCTCACCCAGCTCCTCGTCGCTACCAGCATGGCCACTTGGCTCAGCCCAGGTATCCCACTCGGTCTCTTGGGACGTACCCTCATCCCTGCTTTGCTCCGGAGTCGCCTGGAACGAAGCCTCTGGGACACGAGTCTCGTGGGTCGAAGGCTCGTCTACCTAAGGCTCGTCGAACCGAGGCTCGTGAAACGGAGACCGTGTAGCCTCCACCTCAGACGAATCCACCCTAGAAGTCCTGTGCTCAGGTGAATCAGCTTGGGGTGGTGGCGGAGACCGTGTAGCCGCCACCTCAGAAGGCGTGGCAGACACCGCCCTACCACTTCCGCAGCCACGTGTACCTTTAGTACAACATAAATACCAACATGAGTAATAAAATGTATATAAATACCAATATGCATACAAGATGAGTACAACATAAATACCAACATGAATACAACGTGTACCTTTAGTACCTCTCGGCTTCGCGGGGGGCGCTCCTTGCAGAGTAGAGAGCAACACTCTCTGAAGAGGCAAGGCAGGAATGGAAGTACCCATCCCATCACCCGCCGACGAAGAAAGAGTCGCGGAGTTCTTTCGACCCTTTCCCACCATCTTTCAACACCTGTCATGACAAAGAGTAAATGAAATTAGTACAACATAAATACCAACATGAGTAATAAAATGTATATAATTTAAGTGTACCATCGTCATAAAATACCAACATGACTAATAAAAATTGAATACCTAACATGAACTCAAAATTTATATATAGTATAATAGTTGAATACCTGACATGAACTAACAACAATCGTGCTCCTCTATATATGCTTCGGGGGTCAATAAATGCATCATGATCATTACTATCATCAATCAATGCATGATCATCATCACTATCACGAAGAGCGTGTGGAAGGCCACCATTATGTAATCGGTCAAGAAGTGACAGGTCATCCGGAGCAGTAACCACTTCTTCCTCCAGCTCTTCCTGTTCGGGCTCAGGGGTTAAGAAGGATTCACTCTTGCTGTCTACTTCAATGTTCTGGGGTGAAGTAGAGCGGTTCTTGAAACGTTTCTTGGACATACGTGTTTCTTGGAAGAATTCTCCTTCATATGTGTCTGGGTTAATGTGAGGTTCGTAATCCTCTTCATTGAGGGTAGGTGGTCTAAAATATGGTGGCACTTCATAAACGACAACCCAACCTTTGAGATATGGATCAATTTGGCAGGCCCATGGTAGATAGAAAACTTGTGTCGCCTGTTGAGCCGTAATATAGACATCGGGAACATCTAAGTGGGTATTTTGGTTGATTTCGACTAGTCATATATGTTCATGAGTCCTTATAGTCTCCCTCGGCTCAAACCAATAACATTTGAAGACTATGACGGTCGGTGGGTTTTCACCATAGAATAGAAGTTCATAAATTGCTTCAACATTTCCATAATACTCGGTGTCTCCTTCGCCGATAGCAGAGATAGAACAATTTGTAGTCTTTAGGTCGGGCATAGATAGCTCTTTGCCAAAGGTATGAAAGTGATACCCGTTGATGTTGTATTTGTCAAATGAACGGACCTTATAGTCAAAACCATTAGCGATTTGTCTCAACTCGGCGTCCATAGACTCTGCATCGGCCTACAAGTTTAATACGAAAGAATGGATGCATTAGCCACAAATTAGACCAATAAATCAAATGGGCCCTTAATGGTAATTAATTACGCTTTGTTTGAACCAAGAGATGAAACCGGGATAGTCGCCTCCATGCTTTGCGAGAAGCTCATACTCTTCGACGGAATCCTTTTCAATGACCGCTCCATCCGAGAATTCGGCGACGTATCGACTATATCAAATATCCGGGAATAAGAGTAGTTCATAGCAATTAGAAGTTGCGGAACAATAAATTACCGAGAACTTACTCGATGTACGGCCGCACTTCTGTTAGGTTGGTGAAGATATACAAAGAAATGGTCCTCCATTCTTCGACATCCAACGATTTCCCTTTTGAAGCACCGGATGGTGCCAGCTTACCTTTGAATAGGCTGAGGTTGGATCAAACTTTTTTTGGATCGCCATCATTGTACCGAGGCTTTGGGTTATGCAAATGATGATTTTTGGCTTCGTAGTGTGCTATCACGAAGTTTGCCGCCTCCTCAGTAATGAATGCCTCGGCCATCGATGCTTCAATTCTACGTTTATTTTTACACTTAGCTCGAAGCGTCTTCTGCATCCTGTCAGTTGAGTAGCACCATCGATTTTGAACGGGCCACCCCATTCTTGCCTTGGTCGGGAGATGCAAAATCAAATGTTGCATTGGATTAAAGAAGCCCGGTGGAAAGATCTTTTCTAATTTGCAGATCAACTCCAGCCCCAACTCTTCCATTTCATCTAGCACGCCAGGCGATAGTTCTTTCGCACAAGGAGAACGGAAGAAATAGCTCAGCTCTGCCAGTACTAGCCATTCATCCTCCGGGATAAATCCATGCAACATCACCGGCATTACCCGCTCAATCCATATGTGCCAATCATGACTCTTGAGCCCAAATATTTTCAATTTCCGAAGACTCGCTCCCCTCTTTAGATTCGCAGCATACCCATCGGGGAACATCAACCACATTTTCACCCACAATAGCATTTCCCTCATAGCTGGCCTTTCAAGATTGAACCATGCCTTTGCCTTTGCTATGCTTTGCTTTCCTTTCCGTTGTCACAAGTTTTGCAAGGGTCTATCACATAGAGCCTCCAGGTCGATTCTAGCCTTAGGATTATCTTTTGACTTCCCCTCTATGCCGAACAATGTACCAAAAATGGCCTCAGCAATATTCTTTTCAGTGTGCATCACGTCAATGTTGTGTGGGCAAAGGAGGTCTTTGAAGTAAGGCAGATCCCATAAGCATGACCTGTGAGTCCAGGCGTGTTCCATATTATACCCTTTGAAGTATCCTGGATGCAAAGGATCAGGCTCGAGAACGTTTAACTAATCAAGGGTCTGTTGGCATGTCAACGCAGCTGGTGCAGTGTTTTTGACAACTCTACCTTTGATGAAATTCTTCTTGTCTTTTCTGAACTTATGGTCAGGATCCAGGAATTGTCTATGCATGTCGAAGCAAGAATACTTGCGACCAGCCTGCAGCCAACGGAACTGAAGAGCTGCCTTGCATGTGGTGCACGAGAACCTTCCATGCACACACTAGCCAGCGAATAGCGCAAACTCCGGATAATCATGCGTCGAGTACATGTACCACACATGCATTTTGAAATTTGTTTTGGTAGCCACGTCGTAGGTCATGATCCCATTATCCCAGGCTTCTTGCAACTCATCCTTAAGCGGCTGCATGTACACATTCATATTATTCCCCGGATAGTTGGGCCCTGGAATTATCAATGTCAGGAAAATGTTCTTTCTTTTCATAATCTCTCCGGGTGGCAAATTTAGTGGAATGACAAATACAGGCCAACAATTGTATTGTGCTGCCATCATACCATACACATTGAACCCATCTGTGCTGATGGCAACTCTAGGTTGCCTTGGATCTTCCGATTTATCCTTATGTAATGCATCGAAGTGCCTCCACGCAAAACCATGTGAAGTGTGTACCAGCATCTTGTTCTCATCCGCATCTAGTTCGGTTCTTTTGCCCAATTTGTGCCATGTCATCTGTCTGGCCGTCTCTTTGACCATGAAAAGACGTTGAAGTCTTGGTACGATTGGCAGATACCGAAGAACACTAATGGGGATTTTGATCTGATTCTTGTCACCCATGTCGTTGTCTACCACAATATACGTGGAAGAATTGCAAATGGGCAATCGTTCAAGGCCGCATACACAAGGCTAAATAAGGCACATCCATTCTCACAGGCATGTATCTTCTCATAGGGCATCTTAACTACACGGAGGATTTTCTCTGACTGGTACAGGTTTGCAGGCAGTACATGGCCTTTGGGTAGAAAGCGTCCAAATATCGTCATCATCGCGTCGTGGCATTCTCTGCCTAGGTTGAATTGAGCCTTCAAAGCCATTACTTGCGCGATGGCATCCAGCTGACAAAGCTCAGTCTGATTGTGGAGAGGATGTTTTGAAGACTCCAACATTTCATAGAAGGCCTTTGCAGATTCCTCCATCTCATCGTCCGAATCCCGAGCATCATCAAAGTCTTGCACCATGTCTTCAATCCCGGTACCATGCTCGTCGGTGCGACGACGAATCACCTCAGCTCTGGCACGTTGGTCAGACTCACCATGAAAAGTCCACACAGTATAATTAGGCGTAAACCCCACTTCTACAGGTGTTTACCCATTTCAAACTCTGTCTTCTTTTTCCAGTTGTCGCAGTTGGGAAGGGGCACCATATTTTTTGCAAGCCATTTGCAAATGCGGCTCTCACAAACCCCCTGGTTTTTGTTAACCATTCATGGGTCATGTCTTTCTGACTAGGGTGACCAGTGTACATCCAAGCACGATCACTCATGTTGCCTAGCTACCTATGGGGGCACAAGAAATAAATATATAATTCATCATCTATATTCATACGCCAATCAAGTTTGTCAGTTTTATTACGTCCATGCAACCTACATGCTAATAGGTAAAGATAGGTCCTAATCCCACCCGAATATCTATAGATTGGGTTCGTTTTCCCATGCTCTACTCCATATGTGACGCAGAATTTCGGCAGCACCTCCCCGCTGTTCTCTAGATACACGTCTCGGCAATAAGCAAAGAGGATGTGTACCCGGAGAACAACAGGGGAGGCACTGACGAAATTCCGCATCGGATCCGGAGCACGGCATATGGGAAAACAAACCCAATCTACACATACTCGGGCTGTCCATGGATAATGTTGGACAATTCGAAAGGATGGCGGTTATAAATATGCAAAGAAATGCATATTTATAGATGTCGCCCTTTCAAACGGGAGATGCATACTATTCATGCATACTCATGACTGAAGAAACCTATAGCTAGCAAGTTTCATCGGCACGAAGACCGGGACACAGCAAATTAAGGGGGTAGGAGGAGAAGTCATTTGTGCTCACCAACAAACGCAAGGGCGGAGCTCGTCCAACGGACGTGGAGGTCGTCGAACAACTGCACATTGAAATTCACACGATCAACACAAATACGATGTTTTTATAATTAACATAATCGGAAAATATGTGACCTAACTCATAATTTACAAAACTATGACCTCGTGGGCCTCTGGAAGGCCGAAAAGCACCTTCTCGTTCAACAGAAGGCAGAAGAGGTGTCGGGGGTCGGGGCTTAGTGGCGTCGGGAGTCAGTGCCGTCGAGGGTCGGTGGTGTCGGGTGTCGGTGGCATCGGGGGTCGGGGGGTTAGTGGCGTCGGTTGTGGGGGGTCAGTGGCGTCGGGGGTCGAAGGTCAGTGATGTCGGGGGTCGAGGGTCAGTGATGTCGGGTGTTAGTGGCGTCGGGGGTCGGGGGTTGGTGGCGTCGAGCGTCGGGGGTCGGGAGTCGTGGGCCGAGGGTCTGGGTCGGGGGTCAGTGGCGTCGGGGGTCAGAGGTTGGGGGTCAGTGGCATCGGGGGTCGATGGTCGGGGGTCAGTGGCGTCGGGCGTCAGGGGTTGGGGGTCGAGGGTCAGTTTCTGGGTGCCGGGGTTCCCTTTTCCTCTTCTTTCTTCTTCTCCTCTCTCCTCTTTTTCTTCTTCTTCTTTTCTTCTTCTTCTTCTTCTTCTTCTTCTTCTTCTTCTTCTTTTTTCTCCTCCTCCTCCCCCTCCTCTTTTTCTCCTCCTATTCTTTTTCTTCTTCTTCTTCCTCCTCTTCTTCTTCTTCTTCTTCTTCTTCTTTCTCCTCCTCCTCCTCCTCCTCCTCCTCTTCTTCTTCTTCTTCTTTCTCCTCCTCCTCCTCCTCCTCTTCTTCTTCTTCTTCTTCTTCTTCTTCTCCTTCTTCTTTTCATTCTTCTTCTTATTATTTTCTTCTTTTCCTTTTTTATTTTTCATTTTTTCCTTCTACTTTTCCTCTTTTTTTCTTCTATCCTAACTAACTAACCTAATTAGCCTAATAATTTAACCAAATAAACTAACTAAATTACCATATATATAATAAAAAACTAACCTAATAAACTAACTAAAGCAATTAACTTTTTTAAAAAGAAAAAGAAGAAGAACTCACCGGCGGGGTGGTGTGGGCGGCGGTGGACGACGGCAGGGGGCGGCGGCGGCGGCGGTGGACGACGGCAGGGGCAGGGGGCGCGCGGCAGGGGCTCGTCGCGGGGATGGCCTCGCCGCGGGGGTGGGTCGCTGCGGGGGTGGGTCGCCGTGGCGGTGGGTCGCCACGGGGAGGGGCTCCCCCGGGGAGGGGCTCGCCGCGGGGGGGCTTGCCGTGGGGGGCTCGCCGCGGGGAGGGGCTCTCGCGGGGAGGGGGTCGTCGTGGGGTGAGGGGAGAGAGTGGCCTGGGGGAGAGAGAGATAGTGAGCGAGGAGGGGGTTAACGGCTGTTATAGGGCGGCCCCTTTGTCGTCTGCCCCCCGACGGCAAAGGGCTCCATGGAAGACGGCAAAGGCCCCCGGACGGCAAAGGCCCCCGGATGTCGGACACGGCAGGCATGGGACCCACCCGTCCTCTTTGCCGTCTGCCCTGGGTCTCTTTGTCGTCCGCTAGCAGACGGCAAAGGGCCAACACATGGAAAATAGTATTTTTGCCATGTGTCAGCCCTTTGTCGTCTGCCCTGTGTCAACTGATGGCAAAGAGGTTCTATGCCATCAGCTAGCAGACGGCAAAGAACTGGCTGACGGCAAAGAACTGGATTCCAGTAGTGTATAATATAATTATCAAACTCATATAAGCATTGTCTAGGGTGTTTATTGTAAGGGATGTCACCTTCGGAAAACTTCAAAAGATAATTTACCTCCACCACCTATGGTGTTGTGTTGAGACCATGTATTTCTTCAACATGTGGTAAATTCTTAACATCTTTAGCTTTAATGCCTTTTTCCTTCATACATTTCTTTGCCTCTTGCATAGTTTATGGACTAAGGAATAAGATACCCCTCTTCTTTGGAGTAGGTTTAGGACGTGGTTCATGAAGTGTCCATTCATCATGATTCTTCAATATATTAGTCAACAATACCTTGGCTTGTTCGTCACTTCGTTCCGTGAAAACACAACAAGCACAACTATCTAGGTGGTCCCTAGAAGCATCGGTTAGTCCATTATAAAATATGTCTAGTATTTCATTCTTATTAAGAGGATGATCAAGCAAGGCATTATGTAATTGGAGAAGCCTGCCCCAAGCTTGTGGGAGACTCTCTCTTCAATTTGCACAAAGTTAAATATTTCCTGTAAGGCAGCTTGTTTCTTACGAGCAGGAAAATATATTTCACAGAAGTAATAAATCATATCCTGGGGACTACGCACACAACCAGGAGCAAGAGTATTGTACCAAGGTTTAGCATCACCCTTTAATGAAAACGGAAATAACTTGAGAATATAGTAGTAGCAAATGTTCTCATCATGAGTAAATAGGGTGTCTATATCGTTTAACTTACTGAGATGTGCCACAATAATTTCATTTTCATAGCCATGAAAAGGATCATATTCAACGAAAGTAATTATCTCTGGGTCGATAGAGAATTCATAATTCTTATCGGTAACAAAGATAGGTGAAGTAGCAAACTTAGGATCATATTTCATTCTAGCATTCAAGGATTTTTCTTTCAACTTGCATAGTAGTTTATTAAGGTCTTCTCTATCATCTCAAGCAACAAAGTCTCTAGCTATTTCTTCATCCACAATGTAACCTTCAGGTATTTTAGGCATTTCAATTCTAGGATAGTCATGTCTAAGTGTTTCGACATTTTGAGTTTCATATATTTCATCAGTTTCCGCATGCTCAATTTCTTTAGCTCTAGCAAGTTGTTCATCAAGAAATTCACCTAGTGGCACATTATCATCAAGCAAGGTACTAGCATCATCATTAGCATCATTCATAGCAGAGGTAGCATCATCAATAACTTGCGACATATCAGGATTAATAGCATGTGGTGTTGTTGTTGCAAGTCTATTCAAAACCAAAGGACAATCAAGTGCGGAGCTAGATGACAGTACCTTACCTCCCCTCATCTTAGAGGGAATGATCTTGGTACTTGTATCTCTTAGATTCTTCATAGTGATCAATAAATAGATATCCCAAGTGACTCCAAAAATATAGCTATGCTCCCCGGCAACGTCGCCAGAAAAAGTTCTTGATAACCCACAAGTATATGGAATTGCAATAGTTTTTGAGGGTAGAGTATTCAACCCAAATTTATATTTTCGACACAAGGGGAGCCAAAGAATATTTGCAGGTATTGGCAGTTAAGTTGTCAGTTCAACAACACTTGGAGATTTAGTATCTGCAACATAGTGATTAGTAGCATAGTAGTATGATGGTTTTGATAGCAGTGGTAACAACAGCAAAGGTAACGGTAACAGTGATAGCACTTTTGAAGTAGTTGTAACAACAGTAGCAACAGTAGTAACTTAGCAAGAACAATATGTGGAAAACTCATCGGCACTGGATCCGTGAAATTGTTGGATGATATTCATCATGTATCAGTCATAATATAGGGCGACATAGAACTAGCTCCCGCTCATCAATATACTATAGGCATGTATTCCATAAATAGTCATACATGCTTATGGAAAAGAACTTGCATGACATCTTTTGTCCTACCCTCCCGTGGCAGCGGGGTACACAAGGAAACTAAGGGATATTAAAGCCTCATTTTAGTAGAGAATTGAAACAAAGCATTAACACATAGTGAATACATGAACTCCTTATACTACGGTAATCACCTGAAAGAATCCCAATTATTGTCATTTTGGGGTATGCGGATCCTAACACGTAGTAGGTGTATATGACTTGCAAGATCGGATCAAGAACATAGATATAATGGTGAAAACATAAATGGATCAGATCTGAACTCATGGCACTCAGGCTTAATGACAAGCATTAAGCATGGCAAAGTCATAGCAACATCAATCTCCAATTATAATGGATACTAGGGATCAAGCCCTAACAAAACAAACTCGATTAAGTGATGAATAGCATCCAACTCCTCACCGACCAGCAAGCCTACGAAGGAATTACTGACTCCCGGTGTGGAGCATCATGGAATTGGCGATGAAGGAGGGTTGTTGTTGACGAAGACCAAAGATTCCCCTCTCTGGAGCCCCAAGCGGACTCCAGATTTGGCCTTCGGATGAAGAATAGGAGGTGGTGGCGGCTCCATATCGTAAATGCGATGAAACTTTTTCTCCTATTTTTTCTCTAAAAATAGGACTTTATAGTGCTAGACTTAGGGTCAACCGAGCCCCAAAGGCCCCACTACCGACCAAGCCATGCCAAGGAGGATGGCGCGCTCTGGTGCCTAGTGGGCGCCTGGGGCCTCCCCTCGAGTGGGTCTTGGTTCCACTGTTTTTCCTTTATTCCATAAAAAATCTACAGAAAGTTTCATTCAATTGCGAGAACTTCTATTTCTGCACAAAAACAACACCATGGTAGTTTTGCTGAAAACAACATCAGTTCGGGTTAGTTTCATTCAAATCATGCAAATTAGGGCCTGTTTGGTTCATGACTAACTTTACCACAACTAACCTTAGGCAAAGTGTGGCTACCACAAAAAGTGTGGCTAACAAAATGGACACCACAAGTGTGGCAAGATTTGGCAAAAAATTGAGTGTATGACATGTGGAGCATATAACTAGAAAAATGTGGCAATGAACCAAACACATGCCTAAGGTATTGTGGCATGACTAAGGTTAGGCGTGGCAACCTTAGGCTGGGAACCAAACAGCCCCTTAGTGTCCAAAACAAGAGCAAAAGCACTAGGAAAAATAGATATGATGGAGATGTATCAATTCTACTACCTACAACAATTTCATCTTCTGTTCTCCGCTAGATATGAACTTTGGAGTGAATCTTTGTTGCACGTTGAGGGATTATCATATGATTCTATTATGTTAGGATTGCTGAGAGATTGCACTAGTGAAAGTATGAACCCTGAGACTTATTTCCAAGCATTGCAATACCATTATGCTCACTTTTACTACTTGTTACCTTGCTGTTTTTATATTTTTAGATTACAAAAACATATACCTACTATCCATACTACAATTGTATCACCATCTCTTCTTCGAACTAGTGTACCTATACAATTTGCCATTTTATTGGGTGTGTTGGGGACACAAGAGATTTCTTGTATTTGATTGGAGGGTTGTTGGAGACGAACCATCTTCATCCTACACCTCCCACAGATTGATAAACCTTAGGTCATCCACTTGAGGGAAATTTGTTGTTGTAATACAAAACTCTGCACTTGGAGGACCAACAACATCTACAAGAATAAAGTTGCATAGTAGACATCAATTACACCTCTGATCTTGAACATGATTATGATTTTTGAGTAGTTACTTTTTTCTCGAGGACATGGGAGAATTTTTGTTATAAGTAGTCATGTGAAGTTGGTATTCGTTCAATATTTGATGATATTTGTGTTGAAGCTTCCTTTAGTGGTGTCATGTGAACATCAACTACATGACACTTCACCATACTTGGGCCTAAGGGAAGGCATTTTGGAGTAATAAGTAAATGATGGGTTGCTAGAGTGACACAAACTTAAACCCTAGTTTATGAATTATTCCGTAGGGGGCTGATTTGGATCCACATGTGTCGGGACACCGATCCTAAGCCATACAATTCCATCTTGTAACACATCATATCACTTTGAGGCCTCACGCACGGTAATCACCACGGCTGCCACCTTACCTTGGTCGGGACTATTTGCGCCTTTTGGCTTATGTATATGACTATGTTGCCAGCAATCATATGTAAGAGAACCTGGGTCGGCATGACTAGTTATAAACCCAAGTGGCACATTCCTACAGGGACAGTCATACATAACCCATCAAAACATGTGTCGGTCGACAGCGTGTGTAGACGAGTCATAGCAAGCTACAGGGACTCCATTACACCGCGTGCCATATCCCGAGGGCACACACAGCAGCAAAGAAGGATATGTGTCGGTCAATCAATGTGTCTATAGCAGTAGCAAGCTACCAAGGCTCGGTGGAAGCAGAAAGAGGCATTTCCCCATAAAGAATTGTGCATGTAAAATCTAAAAGATAGTTTTCAAAAGAAACCGATGATATTGTGTGGTTGCATATGTATGGTTGGCTATTCAGAACCTCTCAATGTTTGTGTTTGATTTTTTTGAATAAAAGGGGTTTCCCCCCCCCCCCCCCCCACTCCATTTTTATTGATAAAAATGGAGCAAAGAGTTGTCGAGAGTATCAGCCTACAACATCCAAAACTCCATGCCAGGAAAGGTGAAAGTACTTGAATATTACGGTTCAAAACATGCCAACACCGTGGCAAAAACATGAAAAGAAACTAAGAAGAATATCCTCTAGAACACATCGAAGGTCATCAAACAGAATGCGCCCTAAGGAACAACCTCCCCGATCCAGCAACATCTTCAGCTTTGTTTTTCATCTCCAGGCGATCCGCAGCAATTCTCGTCTTTGATAGGCCATGAGTCGGAGACAACGACATAATAGAACAAATTGATCTCCTTTGCATAGAATCTTCCATTGGTGAATATAAGAGCTGATCATTTCGAGGATATCCCGAGTACTTGTCCACAACCCGCCCTAAAAACACATATTGTTACGGATAGTCTAGATGCTCCATATGGTAGCAAAACAAGCAATATATTCCATAGATTTATTATAGTTATTACTCCAAAGAGTAGAACATTCATTCATGTTGGTTGGTTGGGTAAAGCTAAATACTTTAGCAATATCATGCCATATGTTTTTAGCAACAATGCACTCAAAAAGAAGATGGTTGACAGTTTCTTTCTCATTGCAAAATAGACAAGTTTCATCATCCAAATGTTGTATCTTAACTAAGTTGTCTCTAGTAAGATTCTTATTATGATAAGAGAGCCAAATAAAAACCAAATATTAATTGGGAACATTAATTTTCCAAATTTATTCCAAACAGGGGTAGAAACCCCACCCTAGTTAATGATATTATAGAAGGATTTAACAGAGTAAACACCATTATGTTCCAGCATCCATATAGGTTTATCATTTTCCTTATTAGGAGTATACTTAGAGATTACCATAAAAAGTTTATACCAATTTTCCATCAATTTTTCATCCCCCGCATCTATTAAAAGTCAATCTCAGTACCTCGTGATGTCTACTACACAACTTGTTCTTGTAGACTCGTGTTGTGCCTCCAAGCTCAGAGTTTTGTAAGACAGTAGCAAACTTACCTCAAACGGATGACCTAAGGTTTATAAATCCGTGGGAAGTGTAGGATGAAGATGGTCTCTCTGGAACAACCCTGCAACCAAATAATAAAAAGTCTCTTGTGTCCCCAACACACCAAATACAATGGTAATTTTTATAGGTGCACTAGTTCAGCGAAGAGATGGTGATACAAGTGTAGTAATGATAGTAGATATTGATTTTTGTTATCTGAAAATATAAAAACAGAAAGGTAGCAAGTGTAAAACAGCGAGAAAAACGTTGTTGCAATGCTTGAAAATGAGGCCTAGGGTTCGTACTTTCGCTAGAACAATCTCTCAACAATGCTAACATAGTTAGATCATATTACAATCCCTCAACGTGCGATGAAGAATCACTCCAAAGTTCATATATAGCGGAGAACATAAGAAGAATTTGTTTGTAGGGTCCGAAACCACCTAAAAGTTATTCTTTCTGATTAATCTTTCCAAGAGTTCGTACTAAGATAACAAGTTATCCTTTCCAATCGATCTATTAAGAGTTCATACTAAAATAACACCATAACAAATTCAGATTCATAATACTCAATTCAACACAAAGAACTTCAAGGAGCACACCAAGATTTCTATCGGAGAACATAGTATGAAAACGTGCAATCAACCCCTATGCCTAGATTACCCCATTGTCACCTCGGGAAACCGGGAGTTGATGCCACAACATATATCAAGTGAATCACTTGAATACCCCAATGTCACTGCGGGTATCCACATGCAACACATATATTATGTGCTCTCAAACCTTAATATTCAATCCAACATAACGACATCTTAAAGTGAAAGATTCAACTCATCACAATAATAGCATGGGACAAACACCATATGATCCAACTATAGTAACAAGGCCCGTGATATATCAAGATCATGACATCTCAAGAACGCGAGAGAGAGAGAGAGAGAGCGAGATAGAGAGAGAGAGAGAGATTAAACACATAGCTATTGGTACAAAACCCTCAGCCCCGAGGGTGGACTACTCCCTCCTCATCATGGCCACCGTCGGGATGATGAAGATGGCCACCGCAGATGATCTACCCTCTCTAGCACGATACTAGAACGTCTCCATATTGGTTTTTCATGGATACAGAGGCATGCGGCGGCGGAACTTCTCGTGTAGGGTTATTTCTAGATGTTTCTATATTTATAGTATTTTTGGGCGTTGGAATCACGCCAAGATGGGCCACGAGGTGCCCACTAAATACTAGGCCACGCCACGGGGGCTGGCGCACCCTGGTGTCTAGTGGGAACCACGGGGGCCCTCTCGTGGTTCTTTCCTCAAGCATTTATCTTTTCCTCTAAAAAATTGTCAAAAAGTTTTGTCCAATTCCGAGAATTTTTATTTCTGCACCAAAAAACCACCACGTAGTTGTGCTGAAAACAACGCGAGTCCGGGTTAGTTCTAAATCTCTCCCTAATATTAAAGCACCGATGGCTTCTCTCGTCCGTCATGGCTATTTTGCAGAAAATTCCCTGTCTTTTTCAATAATTAACCCGCAGTCCATCTTTTAGTCACAGTTGAACCGTTTGTTTTTGCATTTTTCAGAAAACTTCCTGATGTTTCAGGTAATCAACCCGCCCTCCGTATTTAAGTCAGCCGAAACGTTTTTTTCATTTTAACAAAAAAAATCTGACTTTTTAGTTAATCAATCCACATTTTATCTAAAACAAAATTATCCATATCTTTTAAACCGTAACTCCGATTTTAACATGTTATATATGAAATTTGATTAAAAATGTGTAGAATCTAAATAGGATGTTATTTTTAGATGTTGAATACTTCTTAAATATTTTTTTTGGTGCAAACTTAATCTGTAGTGCATGGTCCTTTTTTCTCTCTCTTTCGAGCGACGATACGAATTGCAATAAGCATCCATTAAATTAAAACCAAATTGAGAGGAAATAAAACATCGTTAACCACACATGCACACCTATGGAAAATCTCGTGGGGAGAAACAACATATTTCTCATCTTATTTCGAGTTAATGTACATTCAAATGTGTTTTTGTTGTGTGAGCACTGAGGCCATCGTCGGCAACACAAATGTGATGCCATGTGAAAATATATTGTGTTCAGAGCATGTGTTATTTTCTCTTCCGTTGCAACGCATGAGAATTATAATAAAGCAGCTACTGCTTCTGCCGTACATCGCGGCATTTTTGTAGAAAAGTCCCCCTGTTTTTTCGAAATCAACCCCCGATCCTTCATTAAGCGGAAAAAATGTTTCGTTTTTTCAAAAAAGCCCCTGGGCAACTGTCACTCGGGTGCATATCGCGTCCGCCCCTCCCTGATTCTCCTCCTCCCCTCGCCGCTGACCGTTTGCGTCCTTCGGGCAAAGCCTCCGCGCGGATCCGATGGCGGTGGGGTCTCACGCGCGTTGGACCGGCTTGGCTTCGAGCGGGCGGGTCTACAACGAGCTGGAGGTCGGGGCTGGCCGCGATGCAGAAGACAGGCGGCGCGGAGGCGGCGATATCCGTCCAGATCCGATGCTCGAGTGCCACGGAAACGGTCGAGGAAGGGCTTGTCGGAGATGAAGCAGAACTAGCTGTGGGAGACGAGCATGGCACGGGTGAGCCATGCCGCATCCTGAAGGCGGGTCGGGGGTGCAGCAGAGGCGCCCCTCTTCCCTGGACGGGGGAGGGAGGGGCGCGTTGGAGCAGCGACGCCGAATCTGCTAGTGCTAGTGGAATTGGGATAAGGTAGCGCCCGCATGGCTGCTCGCTGCTGCCGGAGACACGGAGCGGAGGTTGGGTGCTCTACTGCTTGCTCCTTGGTGGCCGGATCCAGGGGAGAAGTGTGACACCCTTGGTTTAATCGTACGCTAATCATACACACAAATGCGTACGATCAAACCCAAGGACTCACGGGAAGATATCACAACGCAACTCTAGACACAAATAAAATAAAACAAGCTTCATATTACAAGCGAGGGGCCTCGAGGGCTAGAATACAGAAGCTCGATAAACACACGAGTCAGCGGAAGCAACAATATCTGGGTACAGACATAAAACATGGGCTACCTTAGAGAAGGCTAGCACAAAAGATACAACGATCAAACGAGGCGAGGCCTCCTGCCTGGGAACCTCCTAACTACTCCTGATCATCAACGGCCTCCACGAAGATGACACCATCGGGGCGGCAGGCGTCGGCAGGAAACTCCACTCCTGGACTCCATCATCTGGTCGCAGCAACGGATCAAGGGGACAAAGGGGGAGCAAAGCAACGGTGAGTACTCATCCAAACTACTCGCAAGACTTACATCAGAACTATTCTAAGTATGCCTCAGTATCAAAGAAGGGGGTGGTTATATGTGGACTGACTACAGCAGTGCAAGAAAAGAGAGAAGGCCTAGTCCTATCGAAGACTAGCATCTTCAGGGTCTTGCAACAATAGACGAGAGTAGAACAGGTGTAACACAAATTAATAGTCATATTGTTGCAGCAATATTAAAATGAGGTCACACCCAGAGATCCTCCCTCGACTCCCTGCGAGGAAGCAATCCCGAGGCAACTAATTTCCAGTTAAGTAACCATTGTAGTTGTATAAGATCACGGCACAACTCCAAGTCGTCCTGTAACCATGGACACGGCTATTCGAATAGTTAATTTTCATCCCTGCAGGGGTGCACCACATGTCCCGACGCGCTCGATAACACTCTAGCCGGACACACTTTTCTGGGTCATGCCCAGCCTCAGAATATTGACATGTCGCAGCCCCACCTAAGACTAATCAGAGAGGCCAGCCCGCCGGTCTAAATCCTAAGAGCAAAGGGTTCATGGGCCCAGTACCCCTCCGTGCTCCTGCACGATGCGAGGGCGGCCGACGTCAGTCCTAGCATCCCTCAATCAAAAGCGCGATGCATCTCGGGACCACTCGGGCGCGCGCCACTAGGGTGCTAACATCTGAAAAGCTTCGGCTGATACCATGACGCCGAGTACCCATAATTCTTCCCATGCAGACAGTTGGTGCAAAAAGGTCTCCGACCAACCCAGATCAAATACCCAAATCCATTAACATTTTAATTAGGCCATCGACACAATCTCGCGGGAATCCACCCGTCTTAACAACTAATCACCAATGATCCCAGTAACATGGTCGAGTAACTGTGTGGTTGTAACATCGGGGGGAATCCGAGGTATCACCCTCGTTGGATTCCGAACGATGTATCCGTCAAGGTGGGCTTAGAGGAATCACCCTCGTGGGTCCCACACCTGAGGGGTTGCACGACAGAGGCATCGTCGGGAATGGTGAAAGAGGAATCACCGTCCATAGCCACGACCAGCTAGCTATACTACAGAGATATCATCACGAGTACTTAGCGAGGTGTCACCCTCGGTAACCGATAGTATCTCTGTAGCGTCGTACAACTAAGGGGGGTGCATGTGCTATGTTGGGTCTGGCTCGTTGATCAGGGATCGAGATTTGAAAACAAGCGGGGCAACTGGACTACGGGGTCTGAGGGGATGACTGCTCCACCTATACTAAGCAGATTAAAGATACAACACTGGAAGTAGCAGTTCATCAAAAATAGGCTATGCATCAGATATAGGAGCTAACTACAACAATAGCAAAATACTAATGCAAGCAGTAGGAAGAAAGACATAGGCGATATAGGAATGATCAAAGGGGGTTTGCTTGCCTTGCTGCTCTGCGGCAAAAGGCTGGTTGGCAGGGTCGTAGATGTACTCGGCAACAGCGTCAGTCTCGGGGTCTACCGGTAAAAAGAGGGGGAAGAAACAACAAATAATAGCAATGGTGCAACACAATGCATGACATGGCAAGATGCAGGCTAGACATGAGCTAACATAGTAACATCTGTTGCACACGGGTCGGAAGAATATCTGACGATATTTTCCGGGTCTCGGGCTACTATCGGTCAGACTGGAAACGATGGAAATGTTCCATGTTTGCTATGCTAGGGACGCGTGACAAACGAATGGACCGTGTATTCGGGTTCGTCTCGTTCTGCTGATCAACTTTCATATTGAAAATATTTTGATCTAACTTACGGATTATTTTATATTAATTTTTAAAGTTTTATTCAATAACTAGGAATTAAAAACAGATTTAATTAAAATGGTTAAAAGCAATTATTACATCAGCATGATGTCATGCTGACATCAACAGTTGACTGGTCAACTGACCAGTGGGTCCCGAACATCATAGACACAAGTTTTTAATTAAGATTTAAATAGTAATTAATCAGATTAATTTAGTGGGGGGCCCACGTGTCATACTCTAATTATTCTAATTACCCAAATAATTAATTAACTAATTAATTAATATATCTATTTATTTATTTAATAAAAATATTATTTTTATTTTTATATTTTAATTTTCACTTTCCTTAAAGAGAGGGTGTGGGGCCTCCGTGTCATAGACAGCGGGGTGAGTTGCCCCCACCGGTAAGTGGCTTTAGGCCACATACCCATATTTACGCAAATAAAACATCACATATTTCTCCACATACCCACATACATAAATACATACATATGTGCATCTCATACATACAAAATACGTATGGCATCTAATACATAGATACATACGCAATCCATCATTTATTTTTATTTCTTTCTTTCTCATCTCACAACTCCAACCTCTGTGTTAACACAGACTCAACATCACACACAGAGAGGGATATATATCCAATACCGCCTAATCGATCCTAACGGCGTCGGAACGGAACCGGGACAGCGCGAGGAAGGAGACGGTGGGAGGAGCCCCAAGAGGGGCTCACCGACGTTAACGAGAGGGCCCGGTGAAGCCGGAGTTCTCGGGAGGCGGAGGTGACGGTGAGGAGGAGGACGAGGCGGTGACGGTGGTGAAGGTTCGGGTGAGGACATGCCGGCGAGGGGAGGTCGCCGAGAGGGGCCTCGGTGAGGAGGGGGCCCTGGGGATGTGAGGGTCGCCGGAGGGGCTCATGGGGGCGCGGTGGGGCGGTGCTCGGTGGGGGGCCGCTGGGATTGAGGGGAAACTAGGGCTCTCGGTCCCTGGCTCGGTCTCCACGGGAGTTGGGGCCGACGAGGCTGCAGGGGAGGGCCGACCGAACTGGGAGAAGAGGGAGGCTCGATGGGGATGGGGGATCTGGGGGTTGCGGGAGAGGGAGAGGAGCCAAGGGGAGGGTGGCCTCTCTCGTGGGGAGGGAGGGGATCGGGCCAGGAGGGGGTTGGTGGTAGGTGGGGCGATCGGGCTAGGACGAGGGAGAGAGTAGGCCGAGGGGGGTGAGTTCCTCTCATGGGTATCGTGGGGGAGAGGACCGGAGGAGGGTGCGCAGGGGTGGGGTGGCGGCGGCCGCTCGGAACGGGGGAGAAGGGGCGAGCTAGGGTTGCCCTCCCTGGGGGACTTTATACCCCACGGAGTGGTTGGGCCGAAGGGGGTGGCTGGTGGGCCACTTTTGGCCCAGTTAGCCAGGGGTTCTCTTTTTCCTTTTTTTATTTCTTTCTTTTAATTTTATTTAGTTTCTTTTACAATTAATTATATACATTTCTAATACTTTCTTTGATTTACTTATTTTCATTTACTATATTTACTTTATTTATTTTATTTAAAGCTCCACTTTTAAATATACTGGGATTACCAATAATTTTAAAAGCGCCCGATCACCTCTATAATTTGTTAGAGAATTTTCATAACTCCCGTGACATTTTCATTTCAACAACAGAAATCTTTTCTCGTTTGACTTAATCTTAAAGCTTTTAATTTTGATTCGGTTTCAACCAACATGAGAACATTGATATAATCCACGGTGACGTGGCATCATTAGCGCGGGATCACTGTCGCTTAATTACAATCATCACTATAGCAAAAGTCAAGGATGTCACAAGAAGGTGGTGACGGGAGGTGGGGTGTGCTGCTGCCTGCTCCTTGCTGGTTGGATCTAGGGGAGAAGGTGGTGTGGGGGAGGTGGGGTATGCTGACGGACGCGGAAGGGGAGGCTCCTTGCTCCTTGCTGGATGGAGATAAGGGGAGAAGGTGGGGATCCTATCCTAGCTATAGGCAGCAAGCAAGCTTGGGCAAAATCGACCACTCCACCCAAACCAGAGTGTAGGATCACCTTCCAATATACCGTTAGGAGTGACGGTCCTTTTGATATATTTTTCTCCACACACAACTAAACTCAGCAGGGCATCTGGATGGTCATATCTCATTAGCTGAATGTATCAAATAAAAGTTGAGGAAATGCACAGGTTTAATTAACATGATAAAACATGATCCGTGCATTATGGAACTAAACTCACCAGGGCATTAACCACGTGATGCCAAATTATTCACAAGGCACACAATTAAGAGATCAAGAACGATATGACCTCACATTAGTTAAGATTCAGCTTTGCCAACAATTTGAGCTGGCGTGGTTTATTTTTAACATTTTATCATCATATTTAATATATTATGAAATGCTACATCTGATTTTAAAAAGAAAGGCATTTATTGTAACATGTAAACTTAAGCATCAATATTTGGGAAATGTTATAATCTTTGGACATGATGTACTTGCACTAGGTTCTTTCTTTGTACATATTTTATAATCTAAGACCTTAGGTACGTGTCTTTTTTACAGTATCCACGCGTGTTTCTACCAATGGAATACATTTTTTTTCATTGTTCATTTTTTTCCCGTTGCAACGCACGGGCATTTGTGCTAGTAAATCATATAAAGTGCAGCCAAACCATATAAAAGTATTGTCAACATAGGCAAACATGGCATGAATTCTTCATAAATTATTGATATGTTGGAGATGTATCAGCATCCCCAAGCTTAATTTGTATTCATCCCCGTGTAGGTAAATGATAAAGGAAATAATTTATGAAGTGTAGCATAGTGCATAAGTTTGATCAATGATATTTTCAATCACTGCTCCTAGCATCATAACAACAACTCTTTCTTATAAAACTCATCATGATTAAATAGCAATTGTAAACAAATTTTTTGATTAAATAGCAATTGTAAAACTCATCATGATTAAATAGCAATTGTAAAACTCATCATATTCTTTTCTTTATAGCATGGAAAAGTGGACTTGTAGATGATTCAAAGCAATAGTCTATAATTTGACATGAAAACTTTAACACTCAAGCATATCAACAAGCAACCAAGTCTTTCAAAATATCAACGCTAAAGAATGCTATCCCTAACCCATCATGCTCAATCATTGATCCATTCATGCAACACACCCAAAAATTAGCTACATCCAATGCTCAAGTATGATAATAGTCTTCCTTAGTTGGTGCTTTATAAGAGAAGATTGAGACTCAAATTCAAAATAAAAATTGCATAAAGTAAATAGATAAGCCCTTCGCAGAGGGAAGCAGGGATTTGTAGAGGTGCCATAGCTCAAAGTGAAAAATTTAGAGACAAAAATATTTTGGGTGGTATGCTTTTCTTGTCAATGAAAACGGCTAAGAGTTTCCAATATCTCACATGCTAAACTAATCGTAGGCGGTTCCCAAAATGAAAATAAAGTTTATTACTTTTTCCACCATTCTTTCACATTCCATGCCTAACCACATCCAAGGGTATCGTCCATACCAACACTTTTCTAGGAATTTATTATTTGACAAGATAAAATAAATTTTCTTTGCATTTTGGGACTCGGCATCCCTATTACCGCCATACTCTCATGCAATTACAAGTGAATAAACACTCATGTTGAGAATAACCTATTTAACATGGAAGATACCGGCCACCCCTCACTGCTTCATGAGCGGTATGGGCACACAAAACAGAAGTTTATTTTGAACATTAGAGTTGGCACATACAAATTTACTTGGAACGACACTGAAATAGTGCATATAGGTAGGTATGGTAGACTCATTCAGCACAACTTTAGGTTTAGGATTTGGATGCACAAGCAGCATTCCCACTTAGTAGAAGTGAAGCCTAGCTAATAGATTGAGAAGCGCCCAACCAAGGAACGAAAACCATCATCAACGAACATTAAACCTAACTAACATCGAATAATGCAACACAAGTAGGATGTAATTTCATAGCATAATTATTGACTTCATGTGCATGCATAGGGAATCACAAACCTTAACACTAATATTCTTACTAAAGCATAATTACTCATCAACATAACCCACATATCATTATTTTCATATCGCTATTGCAAGGAATCAAACTTATCACATCCAATGATCCTCATGAAAGTTTTTATTACATATCCCCTCGATATCAATCACTTTGGGACCAAATTAATTTAAATAAAATTTCCACTTTCTAATAACAAGCTCTCAAAAAATATAAGTGAACAACGAGAGCACAAGTTTCTTTGAAATTTCAGCACCACCTTGCTCAAAAAGATATAAGTAAAGGACAGGAGCAATTCAATCAAACTAATCTCAAAAGATATAAGTGAAGATCAATGATTAGTTAAACACTTAAGTATCTATGTGAGGGCGCTCTCTCAATAAATATTTTCAGATATGTTATTTTATTTCAAACAACAAAGAAAACAAAAATACCTTCCAAGAATAGGACATATCATGTGGACAAATAAAAAATTTAGGCTCAACATAGGCTAACCAATATTTGTTTGATGAAGAGAGGTGGGTTGTGTAGCATCCCACAAGCTTAGATGCTTGAGAATTCTTGAAATATTTACTTTGGGTGCCCTGGGCATCCCCAAGCTTGATATTTTGTATCTCGTTCGATCCTCTCATATCCCGGTTTCACCTAAGTCTCAAAAACTTCATCCACACAAAACTTGAAAAGAACTCGTGAGATAGGTTAGTACACATAAAAGTAAATCAGCACTTAATGTACTACAAAGACAAGTTCCATAATAATTTTCAAACATAAGGTATTGCATACTATCATTTCCACAATTTATATCTACCAATATAAGCTATGGAAACTATAGGATAAGTAGATAACAAAACTATGACACCAATCTCTTCAACCAAAATAGTCTGTAGAATTTTATTAAAAAATCATAGTTATGTATATCCAAAAATTCTGAAATTTAGGAAGTGATCAATAATTTGTATGAAATTACTGTGTAAAAAATTCAGAAACTTTCCACGTTCGAATTCAAGCATGCAATTCAAAAGTTTCTGTTTTTTTACATCACACATGCAATTCAAGCATTCTAAAGGCAATTCTTGGAACTTTTTATTGAAAACAATATTATAAATGACATTTAACAGAGAACAACAAAATAAAATGACGCTCCAAGAAAAACACATATCATGTGACGGAAAAATATAGCTCCAAGTAAGATATACGATAATGTTGGAGATGAAAGAGGGGATGCCTACCGCGGCATCCCCAAGATTAGATGCTTGAGTCTTCCTTGAGTATTCCCTTCATGGTTCCTTGGGAATCCACAAGATTAGGTTCTTGCTGCTCCTTATTCTCCTTATATTGGTATCTCACCCAAAACTTGAAAACTTCAATCACACAAAACTTAATGGAACTTCGTGAGATTGGTTACTATGATAAATATAGATCATTCAATTAGGTACTTCCAAGACAAGATTCATAATTGTTCTCACATAATACCTACTGTATTCTATCATTTCCATAATTTATATGACTCAATATAAGTTATGGAAACACTAAAACAAGCAAACTATGCATGCAAAACAGAATCTGTAAAAAACAGAACAGTCTCTGAAGATTTGCATTAAAACCATAATTACCTGACTCTACAAATTCTGAAAAAATAAGAAAACATAGAGAATTTGCATAAAAAATCTACGTAGAAATTTTATAATTTTTTGGCGCTCCAGTAAAATCAGAGAAATTCTGCACTTGACATAAAAGTTTATGTTTTTGCACAGAATCAAACAAGCAAGTATCCACATTATCCCAAAGGCTTTACTTGGCACTTTATTGAAATAAAATCTATAAAACATGATTAATACAGTATCTTAATCGTATTAACACTCAAAAACGAAAAGTAGAAGTGTTGGGTTGTCTCCCAACAAGCGCTTTTTCTTTAATGCCTTTTAGCTAGGCATGATGATTTCAATTATGCTTGTATAGGAATAATAAAAACATGCAAGAGAGCATCATGAATCACATGGTCAGCACATTTAAGTCTAACCCACTTCTGATGCATAGGTATTATTCAAGCAAGCAATTTATGGGAGCAAGAATTAATTTGAATAGTAATACAAAACAAGCATGGCTTCAAAACTTTGAACACATAGGTAGGAAACTTGATATTAATGCAATTCCTACAAGCATGTCTTCCTCCCTCATAATAATTTTCAGTAGCGTCGTGAAGGAATTAAAAAATATGACTATCACATACAACATTCTTTTCATGATGCACATGCATATAATTTTCACATAAGCAAATTTCTTCTCATTCATAATAGTGGGAGAAAACTCAAAAAAATAACTATCATGGGACACTTGCTTGGCATAATCCAATTTAAAAATAAAATTGTGATGACAAGTTTCATGGTTATCATTATTATTTATAGCATACATGTCATCACAATAATCATCATAGATAGCAACTTTGTTTTCATAATCAATTAGATCCTCTTCCGAAATAGTGGAACCATCACTAAATAAAGTCATGACCTCTCCAATTCCACTTTTATTATTAAGAAAAGATTCAACACCCTCGAAAATAGTGGGATCATTAGTACCTAGAGTTGAGACTCTTCCAAACTCACTTTCATCAATATAATTATCATAGCAAGGAGGCATGCTTTCATCATAATAAATTTGCTCATCAAAACATGGGGGGCTAAAAATATCATCTTCATCAAACATAGCATCCCCAAGCTTGTGGCTTTGCATATCATTAGCATCATGGATATTCAGATAATTAATACTAACAATATTACTATCATTCTCATCATTCAAGGAATTCACATTAAGCATTTTCATACATTCTTCCTCAAGCAATTGAGCACAATTTTCCTTTCCATCATTTTCAAGAAAAACATGATAAAGATGAACAATATGAGACCACCTCAATTCCATTGTTTATAGTTTTATTTTTATAAACCAAAATAGTGATAAATAATAAAATAATAAATTTAACTACAAGATCTAAAGATATACCTTCAAGCACTCACCTCCCCGGCAACGGCGCCAGAAAAGAGCTTGATGTCTACTACACAAGTTGTTCTTGTAGACTCGTGTTGGGCCTCCAAGCGCATAGTTTTGTAGGAGAGTAGAAAATTTCCCTCAAGTGGATGGCCTAAGTTTTATCAACCCGCGGGAGGCATAGGATGAATATGGTCTCTCTCAAACAACTGTGCAATCAAATAATAAAAAGTCTGTTGTGTCGCCAACACACTAGATACAATGGTAATTTGTATAGGTGCACTAGTGTGGCGAAGAGTAGGTGATACAAGTGTAGTAATGATAGTAGATACTGATTTTTTTAATCTAAAAATATAAAAACAGCAAGGTAGCAACTCTAAAACAGCAAGCAAAACGTTGTTGCAATGCTTGAAAATGAGGCCTGGGGTCCGTACATTCGCTAGTGCAATCTCTCAACAATGCTAACATAGTTAGATCATATCACAATCCCTCAACGTGCAATTAAGAATCACTCCAAAGTTCCTATCTAGCGGAGAACATAAGAAGAATTTGTTTGTAGGGTACGAAACCACCTCAAAGTTATTCGTTCCGATCAATCTTTCCAAGAGTTCGTACTATGCTAACAAGTTATCCTTTCCAACCGATCTAATAAGAGTTCATACTAAAATAATACCATAAAAAATTCAGATTCATAATACTTAATCCAACACAAAGAACTTCAAGGATCACACCAAGATCTCTATAGGAGAACATAGTATGAAAACATGCAATCAACCCCTATGCCTAGATTACCCTATTGTCACCTCGAGAATCCACGAGTTGATGCCACAACATATATCAAGTGAATCACTTGAATACCCCATTGTCACTACGGGTATCCGCATGCAAGACACATATTATGTGCTCCCAAACCTGAATATTCAATACAACATAACGATATCTTAAAGTGAAAGATTCAATTCATCACAATAATAGCATGGAACAAACACCATATGATCCAACTATATTAACAAGGACCATGATATATCAAGGTCATGACATCTCAAGAACACGAGAGAGATAGAGATTAAACACATAACTACTCGTACAAACCCTCAGCCCCAAGGGTGGACTACTCCATCCTCGTCATGGCCTCTGCCGGGATGAGGAAGATGGCCATCGGAGATGACCTACCCTCTCCAGAAGGGTACTTGAACGTCTCCATATTGGTTTTTCATGGATACAGAGGCCTACAGTGGAGAAACTTCTCGTCTAGGGTTATTTCTAGAGGTTTCTATATTTATAGGATTTTTGGGAGTTGGAATCACGGCAAGATGGGCCACAAGGTGCCCACTAGATACGAGGCCGCGCTAGGGGGGCTGGCGCGCCGTCATGTCTAGTGGGCACCAGGGGGGCCCTTTGGTGGTTCTTTGCTCCAACATTTCTCTTTTCCTCCAAAAACAATCATCAAAAAGTTTTATCCAATTCCGAGAACTTTTATTTCTACACAAAAAACAACACCACAATAGTTCTGCTGAAAACAACGTCGGTGCGGGTTAGTTCTAAATAGATCATATAAAGTGCAGAAAAACCATATAAAAGTATTGTAAACATAGGCAAACATGGCATGAATACTTCATAAATTATGGATACGTTGGAGACGTATCACCTCGCCATCCCACACCTGGGCAACTGTACTATTATTTTGTTGGCAAATCTCAAACTTTTCCCAAAACTAGGTTTTTAGAGTAGCCTCTCCTGCCCATATATCATTCCAAAAACTGATGATAGTCCCATTGCCTAAGACATGTTGGAAATATGCCCTAGAGGCAATAATAAATTCGTTGTTATCATGTTTCCTTGTTCATGATAATCATTTATTATCCATTCTATAATTTTATTGATTGGAAACTCAAATACAATTGTGGGTACATAGACAACAAAGTGTCCCTATTATGTTTGTGCTGGGATAGCTCGTTGATCAAAGATGGCTAGTATGTTTCCTGGTCATAGACATGAGTTGTCATTTGATAATGGGATCACATCATTAGGAGAATAATGTGATGGAAAAGACCCAAACCTTAAGCATAGCATTTGATCGTATCTAGTTTACCGCTATTGCTTTCTACATGTCAATGTATGTGTTCCTATGACCATGAGATCATGCAACTCACTAACATTGGAGGAATGCCTTGTGTGTATCAAATGTCGCAACGTAATTGAGTGACTATAAAGATGCTCTACAGGTATCTCCGAGGGTGTCTGTGGAGTTGGCATGGATCAAGACTGGGATTTTTCACGCTGTATGACGGAGAGGTATCTCGGGGCCCACTTGGTAATACAACATCACAACAAGCTTGCAAGCAACGTGACTAAGGAGTTAGTCATAGAATCTGGTATTACAGAACGAGTAAAGAGAATTGCCGGTAACAAGATTGAACTAGGTATGGAGATATCAACGATCGAATCTCGGGCAAGTAATATACCGATGGCCAAAGGGAACTACATACATGATTAGCTGAATCCTTGCCATGATTGGTTCAACCAATATAGATATTCGTAGAATATGTGGGAACAAATATGGGCATCCAGTCCAACTATTGTTATTGACTGTAGAGGTGTCTCGGTCATGTGTGCATGGTTCTTGAACCTGCAAGGTCTGCACACTTAACATTCGGTGACGATTGGGTATTGTTGAGTTATATATGTTGGTGACCAAAAGTTGTTTGGAGTCCCGGATGAGATACGGGACGTCACAAGGAGGTCCGAAATGGTCCGAGATAAAGATTTATACTCCCTCAGTTCCTAAATATAAGGTGTATTATTTTTTGAAGAAGTCAAACTTCTCTAACTTTTACCAAGTTTATAGAGAAAAATATCAATGTGTAGAATATCAAATCATTGACACTAGATTCACCATGCAATATATTTTTATATTTGAAACATTTAGTATTGTAGATCCTTATATATTTTGCTATAAAGTTGGTCAAACATAGACAACGTTTCTATTTTTGAGAAACTAATACACCTTACATTTAGGAATGGAGGGAGTATATAGGAAAGCGGTATTCGGGTTCCGGAAAAGTTCCGAGTGTTTCGTTATTGTACCGGGAGTGCCAAAAGGGTTCCAGGGGTCCACGAGGAGGGGCCCACCCACCCCGGGGGTCCACATGAGCCTAAGAGGTGGCTCACAAATCCGTGGTGGGCTAGGCAGTTGACCCCTATAGGGCACATGCACCCAAGGGCGGAGGAGGAGTCCTCCCTAGGGTGTCCACCTCCCTTGTTGGAGGTGGACTCTTCCCCTCTTTGGACGGCCAGCCATCCTTGGAGGTGGGTCTAAGTATGCGCCCTACCTACCCCCTCCTCCTATATATAGAGAGGTAGAGAGAGGGAAGCACCACCCCAAGGCATAGGTGCAGCCCTACCTCTCTCCCTAGATCGATTTCTCCTCTTAAATGCGTTTGTGGAGCGCTTGGCAATGTCGTGGTGAGATCGCACCACCACCAACATCACCACGCCATTGTGCTGCTGGAGAACTCATCTACCACTTCACCCATGCTCGTTATTTTGCGGTGGTGAAGTCATCATTGGGCTATAAGTGTGCTGAACGCGGAGGTGCCGTCCGTTCGGCACTTGATCGGGACGTTCGTGATTGGTTCGCAAGACAGATCATGATTGGATCGCAAAGACGTTCGACTACATCAATTGCGTTTCTCAATGCTTCCGCTTAGCGATCTACAAGAGTATGTAGATGCACTCCCCCTACGTAGGTGTTGATCTCCATAGATAGATCTTGGTGAGTATAGGAAAAATTTTGTTTCCCGTGCGACATTCCCCAACAAGACCCACCTATAGAAATGTCGAGCCCCAGCTAGGGCCCAGGTGACCCCTTTCAAAAAAAGGAGAACATAATCCTTCCCTAGAACAAATGACATTAGGCCTTGTGGTGTTGTATTTGTAGTTAATCAAAGTTAACCAAGGATTCTCTAGTCCTTGTAGATATTTCTTGGACCAGGAAGCAAGCAAGGCCATGTTAAATTCCCTCAAGTTTATGACCCCCAAGCCCCCAATAGCCTTCTTGTGGGAAACTAATCCCCAATTAGCAAGGTGATGCTTGTGTACCTCCCCCATATTATCCCAAAAGAAGTGAGACATCTGAGATGTAATGGCCTTAATTGCCCATTTTGGGAATTTTATCATAGACAACAAATACAAAGGAATACTAGCAATGCAAGTTTGCAATAGAATCACCTTAGCCTTATAGTTAAGCAACCCGCCTCTCCAGCCACAAATTCTTTTAATGATTTTGTAAATAATAGGATGAATATCTTCTCTCCTTAATTTCAGGTAATGAAGCGGTACTCCCAAATATTTCAAGGGGAGACCCCCTACTTTACAACAGAAAATTTGGGAGAGAATCTTAATATTATCATCTCCCACATTGATCACGACAAGATCACATTTATCATAATTAATTTTCATACCAGAGAGGTTCTCCAAACAAGCCAACAGCCATTTAAGATTTTTAGCACATTCATGATTTGGATCCAAGAATAAAATTGTGTCGTTTGCATACTGTAGACTAACTAGACTATCAGTAATTACATTCAGGAGTATCCCCGCAATTATGTTTTCTCTAGTCGCCTTGGCAAGTATGTGTCAAAAAACATGTGCCACCAAATTAAACAGAATGCGAGAGGAAGGGTCTCCCTGTTTTAAACCTTTTACACCCACATAATATGGGCCCACAGTATCATTCATTTTGACAGCAAGGAGCTTTGTTTAAGTAAGGAAAAAAATTCAATTAATCCATTATTACTAAAACCTCTAGAAGTCAACATTTCCAAAAGGGAATCCCAATTGAGCTTATCATATGCTTTTTGGTAATCTAATTTCAGGACCACACCTGATTTCCCAGATTTATGCACCTCATGGATCACCTCATGGGTTGTGACAACACTTTCAAGAATGAAGTGACCATGAATAAATGCAGCTTGGCAAGGTGACAGCAGTCGTTGGTTGAGAGGAGAAACCATGTTTGCCATGGCTTTGCTGAAAAATTTCACTGAAACGTTACTCAAACATATAGGCCTAAATTTTTTCATATGTCTAGCGTCTGCCTCTTTGGTAATGAGAGTAACTGAGTAACAATGGAATAGTTGATGCGTTGTATGTCTAGAGAACCATTTTCAACATCTCCTAGGGCCATAAAGTCCTTTTCTAATTATAACCTAAAATATTTGGTAAAAGAGAAAATAAAGGCATCAGGTCCAGGGGACCCATAGGCATAAGAGCCCATGATGGCATTCTTAATTTCCTCCTCTGAAAAAGGTTTCTCTAGCTTATCATTCTCTTCATCCGTAACTTTCTCTTCTGCTGACCAAAAATGGTCATCAAGGTGTATACTAGGTTTTCTTCATAGCCAAATAGCTTTTGGAAGAAAATAGTTGCCACTACCAACATTTCATTAGTGGAATGAATAGGACCATCCGGGCCTTCCAGCACAAAAGGAAAACAATTATTCTGCGTTGGTTAGGAACCGCATGGAAGTATGCACTATTCATGTCCCCTTCGAGAATCTTCCTATCTCTAGATCTTCTCCACATGGCAAACTCTTATTTTTTCCAAATATTGTCTAATTCTGCTCTAATCTCTCTCATCCCGAGGACATCCTCATCCGAGACTCTATGTTGTTCAGAAAAGACATCCAAAATATCAAAATCTTGTAACAACTCTTTCTTCTTCTTCATAGCAACATCTATATTAATACTCCATCCCTTCACTTTTTTACTTAACGGTTTTGTCTTCAACTACCAGGTATCAATGGCAGAGGTGAAGGGAGAAGGGGTAGACCAAGTTTTTTCCACTAAATAGGGGAAATGAGGTTGATCTAGCCACCATTTTTCAAACCTAAAGGGTTTGTCCATCCTATTGTGCCTAGAACCAGTATCTAGCAGCAGGGGGCATGATCACTTCCAACCCTTGGTATAAAGCACATAATGCAATAAGTGGAAAATGGATGTCCCAACCAACAGAAGAGAAAACTCTATCTATCATAGCAAAAACAGGATTATCTTGGTTATTAATCCAGGTAAAACACATGTTTGCAATCTTAGTCTCCATGAGACCCATTTATTTCTCCAATCATTAAAAAGAAAAGCCCATGAATTATTGATGATACTAGAAGATTTATCCCTAGAATCCCTGATTAAGTTGAAATAACCCCCCAAAAGGACTCGATATGAAAGTCCCTCCATCACCTCATGAATTTTTGCTATAAAATCCACCTTATCTAGAGCATAAGATGTCCCATATACCACCACAAGATGCCAACACATGTGATCGATTTTTATTTTTCACGGCGATGGTTAGACAATATTTCTTACATATGACACCAATAGTGTCCATAATATCACTATGTCATGCCCAAGATGCGAGGGCCTCGTCAGGGATAGAAGCGCATCTTGTCGTGTCGCAAGAATGGATGTCGTTACAAGTACATGTACTGAAAAGAAGAGATATATAATAGAATTGGCTTACACTCGCCACAAGCTACATCAGAGTCACATCAGTACAATACATCAACATCATGAAGAAGTGCAGGGACCGACTACGGACGAAAACAAACGAGAAAAGAAGAACGATGTCCATCCTTGCTATCCCAGGCTGCCGGCCTGGAAACCATCCTAGATCGATGAAGAAGAAGAAGAAGAAGAAGCAACTCCAAATGAACAATCAACGCGCTCGCGTCAAGTAACCTTTACCTGTACCTGCAACTGGTGTTGTAGTAATCCGTGAGCCACACGGGACTCGGCAATCTCATTTCCAAAGGTATCAAGACTAGCAAAGCTTAATGGATGAGGCATGGTTAAGTGGTGAGGTTGCAGCAGCGACTAAGCATATATTTGGTGGCTAAACTTACGAGTACAAGAAATACGAGGGAGAAGATCTACGCATAGCGGACGTGAGCTACTGATGATCAAATGAATGATCGTGAACACCTACCTACGTCAGACATAACCCCACCATGTCCTCGATCGGAGAAGGAACTCACGAAAGAGACAGTCACGGTTACGCACATAGTTGGCATATTTTAATTAAGTTAACTTCAAGTTATCTAGAAGCAGTGTTAAACAAAGCTTCCACGTTGCAATATAACCGTGGGCACGGCTTTCCAAAAAGATTTAACCCTGCATGGGTGCTCCAACTAGTCCATCCCAAATTACCACAAGCCGTATAGAAATCCTCAATCACGAAGCTCGCGATCTCGTCGGATTACCTAGTGGAAAACCTCAACTCTGAGATTACCCAAAGCATCACCGGAATCCCGATGCACAAGTATCTCGTCAAAGGTAAAACTAATCCAGCAAGGCCACCCGGTGTGTCGACGATCCCGATAGGAGCCGCGTATCTCGTTCTCAGGACACACTGTCTATGCATAGTGGACGGGAACCAAACCTCGAGTTGCCCCGTGGTGGCACCGCTGACTGCTAGGTGGGTGGACCAACACTCATGAGGAGCACTCGCCCGTGGGTTGATTAAATTATCCTCGGGTTAATTACTCCCTATGCAGTTCATTAGTTGTTAGGAAAATGTAGTACCAAAGTTGGGCCTTGCCAGACCAGCTTTAATCTAAAACGAATTATCAAGGGGGTCCCCATAACAACCCCGATCGTGTTAGGAGCGCTCATTTATGGAACATAACACCGGTAGCCGAAACTAAGGGGGCAAAGGTGGAATAAAACACCAGGCTAGAAAGGCCGAGCCTTCCACCTTTTACCAAGTATATAGGTGCATTAAATTAAATAGCATTTAATATGGTGATATAACAAGGAACCCATGTCGCCACATGGAAGCAACTACACCTGCAACTAGCAACACTAACAACAGGGTTAAGCAAGCAGTAACATAGCCAATCAGTGGTTTGCTAGGTCGAACAAGTTGAAGGTTATCATGGCATTGTTGAGAGGCTGGTATTTAACATGTGGTAGGCAACGAGGCATAATCGATAGAAGTGATAAAACTAGCATGGCAATGATAGTAATGGTATCTGGGTAAATGGTCATCTTGCGTGAGATCCCGCTTGGAAGAAGAACAACTCCGTGAGGTCGGGGAACCAACGTAGTCGAACGGGTCCTCACATTCTGACACGCTTGCGGAACTCTATCGAGACGGAGCAAACCGGAAACAAGCATCAACACAGATATTCACCACACGATGCACAACATGATGCACGACCTACTATGATGCTTGATCAGGTTAAAATGCAAGGGATGGCATGGCAATTCACCTCACGCAAAAACTACACATTAAGTGAAACTCGATATGCAACGAGTTGCATACCCACGAAACTCCATGATTAATTATTAGTTCACTCCCGTTTAATTACACGGCAATATTAAATTGTGGTTAACATGGCAAGGGGGTGAAGCAATGATCCTACATGTCATCCTAGTCGCTTAACAAACGGGACATAGAACGGAGCTACGTCACAAGAGGCATGCAACACAAGATTATATGCCATGAATGCGTCATGCATGCAAGTTACAACACCACGGGCAAGAAGAGAAAGAAACAAGTTGCCACGGTGAGCGAAATGGAACCATCGCGGTAAGACGGAAACGATGCCACGGCAACGTTCCTATCCCGATAACTCGTCGAGATATTGGTGACAACGAATATGGAGCACGTGCGGGAATGCTAAATAAAGATGGGGTGATCCCGCTACCGGGTTCCCATGTGTCGGGGCATAACAAAAGAGGAACACGTGCAACGGCAACATATCTGGCGCAAACATACATACATCTCATACATCACAGGTATACGGTCACGTCATGTTCCAACGGTATACCTTCGAAGAGTGCGAATCGGAGCGGTTCGGTTCCATGAAGAAGAACAAAGATCGTTGTCTCGTCGACGGTAGTCGTTCGCTCATCGTCATGGTTCACGGTCTTCGACGATGGTAGTCGAACTCGTTTCCGAAAATGGTCGGGGTCGTCAAGGACATCGTGGTTCTCGTGAACTTGTTGACTCCACGGCGGCGGGGATGGCCTATGCGGCGACGGCAACATAAGCAAGCAACAGCAATCTACCTCGGCAACAGCAAAACAGCAGCAAGAGCTACAAGCTACCTAGCAAGCAAGCAACAACTAGGCATCAAGCAACCTACAAATAGGAAAACGGCGGCGGCAAGCTACGGCAGCAGGAGCAGCTACAACGTCAGGCACAGCAAGCATCCCAAGCAACTACTGCAGCAGCTTGGCAACAACATCAGCAAAAGGCAATGGCAAGCAACAAGAGCAGCAGCGGCATGCAGGCAACAGCAACAGCAACTGTGTGCAGCCAGCATCGGCTAAGCAGCCACAAACAGCAGCAGCTATAGCAAAACGGCGGCAGGCGAGCTCGAGGCGGCGCGGCACCAGCGAGCGGACAACGGCCAGCGAGGTTGAGGGCGGCCGCGGCACGGGACGACCATGGCGGGGCGGCGCCGGTGGAGGCGAGCAGCCCGGCAGCTCTGTGCAGCAGCAACATCACAATAGGCGCGGGGCGGCGCGGGGGCCACGGCGGTGAGCTCGGTTTGCTGCAGGCGAGCTCGACGGCGACGGGAGGCGCGGGAGACGACCACGTAGAGGAGGCGGCCGGCGGGGCGAGCAGCGCGCGGGAGACCTGCAAGCGGCGGCGCGGCCAACGGCAGGGCACGGGAAACTGCAGGCGACGACCGGGAGGCCTCGGCGCGGGGCGGCTCGGCCTGGGGCAAGCTAGCGGCGCGCGGGGAGAGCGGGCACCGGCGGGCAGCTGCGGCAGAGCCGACGGCGGCACGCAGAGGCGGAAGAGGCAGCATGCGGGGGAGCTGCTGGCGAACCGAGGCCATGGGGATCGGGGAGGCCATGATGGGTCGAGGGGGAAACAGAGGGAGGAGGCGCACGGGGGGGACGAGGGGAGGACGAGGGGATCGGCTAGAGGGCGCTAGGGCAGGAGAGGGGGGCCTTGGGCCTTGGCCGGCTGGGCCTTGGGCGTGGGGTCCTCCTTTCTCTTTTGGTTTTTTTCTTCCCCTTTTAAAAAAACACGAAACTTAAACAAAAAGAAAAAGGTTTAAACAAAATAAAAATAAAGGCTTTTGACTTCTTGAAACAAAAATTGTGCCCGAACTATAAAATAGAATGGGCACTTTTTAAACGAATAAAAATAAAACCTTTTGAATAATTAAAATAAACCCTTTTTACAAGAGGATAAAATAAAACCCCTTTTATTTAAAGAATAAAATAAAGGCTCTTTAAAGGAGAAAAGAAATGATACTGTTTTAAAAAATAAACAAAGGAAAAAATAAAGGAAACCCAAGGGGTTGCCCCCACATTTAATAAAAGGTTTTTTAAAAGAAGACGAATTTATTTTGAAGGGGTTAAAACTGAAATCTTTAGCGAAACCACAAAAACGAAATAAGAGGGGAGAGAAGGTTTTAGGTCCGCGGTGCAACAGGGTTTTGAGGTGGCTCTCACGCACCCACTCTCATCACTCCCACAAAACAACGCCACTCACAAAGCACTAACACCCAACAAAACGGAGCAACAAGCAACACCGAGAAAACACAGTTGACATGATGCCATGCATGAAGCGATGATGCAAACTAAATGAAGAGGCCACAAAATAAAATAACCACACGACGGAAACGGAAATAAAGGGAAATCTTCTGGAATGTCGGTCTCGGGCTGTCACAACGCTCCTACACTACAAGAGGATCTCGCCTCGAGATCCAAGAATGAAAGGGGGAGAGGATGAGAAAGCAAGAGGTAAAAACTTAGTCGCTTCTTTGACAAACGAGTGACACCAACAATCCTTGAAAGTTGCAAAGAGATGAGGAATGATATGAGAAACAAGAAAGAATTCATGGAAAAGTTCGACAGCACTTCGGTAGGAAAATGGGACAAAAAATTCGATAAGAACGAAGAATTAGACAATATACATAACAAACAACTAAATAGAACAAGGGAGCACCATGATCTTGATAGAACAACATAATAGACCCAAAAGAGCAACATCACAATGCCTCCGGAACAAGAGAATATGAACTAGCTCAAGCGGAAGAAGAGAATGAAGAAAAGAATGACAACTATCATCACAATAGAATTGAAGAGCCTCCGGACAGAGAATTGACGGAGTAGTTGGAAAATCAACAACGAAGAATAAGATAGTAGTGGGCTTCTGAGAATCACCTCAACAAATGTGAGGTGACAACCAACCACTAAAAGAAACAAGGATAGATTGGGAGAAACAGGATATGAACAATTTCTTACACCAAGAGGGTGCATGAGAACTAGGATTAATGACAAGCACCATGATAGCATAATCCATAGGAAAAGCTTTAGGTGAAGTCCAAACCAAGATAGCTCAATGAAGAAATCATGGGTTGGAAAAAATATCTCATGATCATAGAATTGGTGGATTTAATTATCTCATTCCTAAAAGGAAAACTCTTTGAGGCTCCTACACTAACAAGAAAGCTATAATACCACCTCAAAGGATAAAGGAAGAACAAATGCACTGGAGATGCAAGGGAAAGAATACTTGAGGTATTCCAACAAGAATCTTTAAGAACACTTTGAGAAAAATCACATCCTTGAAGAGCCACCATGACGAGCCTCTATATCAAAAGGATGATGCAAAGATAAGAAGGTAGAAAAGAATAAGATTGGAGCCTTGCAAAGACTTCGATGAAGCTTCACGAAGAAATACTTGAGAAAACTTGGAACTCCGGAAAAGAAAAGATAAGAACACTTGAGAAAAAAGAATTGATATCGTGAGCCACTCCGAAAGAAGAATTGAACATTTGATGAAACAAGAATAAGAATTATGTTATGTTAAACCTTCATCAAGTTTAATTGATGACAAGCAACGAATTTAGCATAAGACTTATTCTTCTTGAAAAGATTAAAGAGAGATAGATAAAGAACAAACTTAAGAAGTCTTGAAACAACCACCGGCAAGAATTGAAATGAATGAGGCAATCATGCATGAATGGAGATACATGAGAATGAATAGATCAAGAGCCACCTCAGAGAAGAAAAACTTAAACAAGGCACCAGATAATCGAGAGACGAACGAAGAGACAACAATTGAGAAGAATTAGAGAGCGAAAGCTGCAAGCTGGGAAGGAAGAAGTCTTCTACAATGATGGCCTTCGAAGGAACGAGAAATAAAAACAACTCGGAAATGCACCGAATAGCAAGAAAGGGATTACTCATGACTGGAACAAATAAGATGACGACACCAAGCTGAAATGAAATCTTCAAGAGAACGGACCAAGATTCGAGAAAACACTCCTTCAGACTACAAGCTGAGAATGATGATGAGAACAACACCAAAAATTACTGAGACACTCCGGAATAAAGAAGAATGAAAGGATGAGCCAAAGAATGAATTAATTCAAATAGATCTTGAAGAAGGGTTATGACTGATGAAATTCATACTTACGTCATGGTTGAAAAGAATTAATGATCTCCGGGAAAAGATTAAAAGAGCCAGGAAAGATCCTGGGAAAGAACCTGTGGGTTATGGGGCCACTCAAAGAAACCACCGTTAAAAAGATTGTCAGAAAGAGAGATATTGCACCGGTATAAAGAAAACTAGATGAGGTTGAGCACCTCGAAATAATTAAAAGAGTTGAAAATACGAAACTTCCGAGATATCTTCAACACTCCGGATAGAAAAAGAGGAATGAATAACAGGATAGGCTGATAAGAATCTGCGACATGGGAAAGAATTTACAAGGGTGAAAAGGATATGATGAACACAGACAACTGAATTGAATTCACCGAAAAAGATAATCAGGTTGAAGGAATGATGAACTAGAACTCCTGAGAATCTTCACAACGAATCACCGGGTAAGAGAGAAAAGAACATAAAGTGGAAGCACAAAGAAAACAAAACTCCTGGATAAAAATTGAATCACTGAAGAAAAAGGGTGGGAGGGCGGGGAAAACGAAGACAACTTGAGACAGATGAGACAAACTTCGAAAGAATTGAGAGAATGAACTGCAAAAATTGGAGAGGATTGAATTCGGTTGAAGAGAAATACACCAGTTGAAAAAGAATTAACATGACGACTCCGGTTGACAAGACAAGTTGATTTGAGCAACAAAATTAATACTCATAAAAAATATGAGAACACCACTTAGGAAAGATCTGAATCACCACTTGACATCGAAGCAACTTGAATTACCATATTCAACAAAACAAAGGGATGAGGCTTATGAAACAAGCCGGAACAAACTCATGAGAAAGATTTCGTTCGATATTTTCATGGACAGGATCGCACGGGCTCGAACCTTATAGTAGACATCAAGTGCAAGGCAGTGCACCCGACATACGAAGCGTCCCCGAGTCGTAGCAAGCTACAAGGACTCATTAAGACACAACGTGAACCGCTGTAAGACGACCGTCAACAAACGAATCCACTAGATGTTGAACCCCAACCTAAGATCATGCATTTGTTGGAAGACTATCCTATAAGAAACTACTTGAATTCCCACCTAAGAATTCCCGAAATATCTGGTCATGCAATCTGGTACACGGATACAAGGAGTAATATCACACAACTCCTATACTAACCCGTCACCTGTATCACATCCGTCAACACACAACCAGAATCTCGGACCTTCATCTACAACAGACCCTCTTGATCACAACGATACAAAGTATGGCAGTACTCCCGAACAATCTGCACCATTACTGGGGACATCGGGGTTATCTCGCCACTACTAGTATTCAAGCAATTATGAACATCCTTCGTTCTGAGATACTAAGAAATCTGAATGATAACGATGTGCTCAAGAATCCCCTGGAGCTCAACTCCCCGGAAGAAAATCAAGTCAGACAGGAGGCACCAAGACAGAACTCCATCACATCGGCATCATATAGATTCCAAAATATCCGCGTGATCCTAAAAAAAATTGAGTGAGAAGAGGAGTAGAATTAAAATATTATGACAAGATTCCTCACCAGCGCATAGAAGAGGAGAAAAAATAATCCTACACTCCGATATATAACTAAGACTCAAAGTAGTTTTTCACTAGACTCGACTTGGCCAAGTTCAATCAATCAAGGGGGCTCCTAGGTCGGTACTGCTCTGATACCAACTTGTCATGCCCAAGATGTGACTCTATCCTCAATTTGGCATGAGGGCCTCGTCAGGGATAGAAGCGCATCTCGTCGTGTCGCAAGAATGGATATCGTTACAAGTACATGTACTGAAAAGAAGAGATATATAATAGAATTGGCTTACACTCGCCACAAGCTACATCAGAGTCACATCAGTACAATACATCAACATCATGAAGAAGAGCAGGGTCCGAGTACGGACGAAAACGAACGAGAAAAGAAGAACGACGTCCATCCTTGCTATCCGAGGCTGCCGGCCTGGAACCCATCCTAGATCGATGAAGAAGAAGAAGAAGAAGAAGAAGAAGAAGCAACTCCAAATGAACAATCAACACGCTCGCGTCAAGTAACCTTTACATGTACCTGCAACTAGAGCTGTAGTTATCTGTGGGCCACAAGGGACTCAGCAATCTCATTTCCAAAGGTATCAAGACTAGCAAAGCTTAATGGGTGAGGCATGGTTAAGTGGTGAGGTTACAGCAGCGACTAAGCATATATTTGGTGGCTAAACTTACGAGTACAAGAAATACGAGGGAGAAGATCTACACATAGCGGACATGAGCTACTGATGATCAAATGAATGATCCTGAACACCTCCTACGTCAGACATAACCCCACCGTGTAATCGATCAGAGAAGGAACTCACGAAAGAGACAGTCACGGTTACGCACACAGTTGGCATATTTTAATTAAGTTAACTCCAAGTTATCTAGAACTAGTGTTAAACAAAGCTTCCATGTTGCCACATAACCATGGGCACGTCTTTCCAAAAAGATTTAACCCTGCAGGGGTGCTCCAACTAGTCCGTCACAAATTACCACAAGCCGCATAGAAATCCTCAATCATGAAGCTCGCGATCTCATCGGATTCCCTAGTGGAAAACCTCAACTCTGAGATTACCCAAAGCACCACCAGAATCCTGATGCATAAGACATCTCGTCAAAGGTCAAACTAATCCAGCAAGGCCACCCGGTGTGTCGACGATCCTGATAGGAGCCACGTATCTCGTTATCAGGACACACCGTCTATGCATAGTGGACGGAAACCAAACCTCGAGTTCCCCCGTGGTGCCACCGCCGGCTGCTAGGTGGGTGGACCAACACTCATGAGGAGCACTGGCCCGGGGGTTGATTAAATTATCCTCGGGTTAATTACTCCCTATGTAGTTCATTAGTTGTTAGGCAAATGTAGTACCAAAGTTGGGCCTTGCCAGACCAGCTTTAATCTGAAACGAATTATCAAGGGGGTCCCCATAACAACCCCGATCGTGTTAGGAGCGCTCATTTATGGAACATAACACCGGTAGCCGAAACTAAGGGGCAACGGTGGAACAAAACACCAGGCTAGAAAGGCCGAGCCTTCCACCTTTTACCAAGTATATAGGTGCATTAAATTAAATAGCATTTAATATGGTGATATAACAAGGAACCCATGTCGCCACATGGAAGCAACTACACCTGCAACTAGTAACACTAACAACAGGGTTAAGCTAGCAGTAACATAGCCAATCAGTGGTTTGCTAGGTCGAACAGGTTGAAGGTTATCATGGCATTGTTGAGAGGCTGATATTTAACATGTGGTAGGCAACGAGACATAATCGATAGAAGCGATAAAACTAGCATGGCAATGATAGTAATGGTATCTAGGGAAATGGTCATCTTGCCTGAGATCCCGCTTGGAAGAAGAACAACTCCTGAGGTCGGCGAACCAACGTAGTCGAACGGGTCCTCACATTCCGACACACTTGCAGAACTCTATCGAGACGGAGCAAACCGGAAACAAGCAGCAACACAGATATTCACCACACGATGCAACATGATGCACAACCTACTATGATGCATGATCAGGTTAAAATGCAAGGGATGGCATGGCAATTCACCTCACGCAAACACTACACATTAAGTGAAGCTCGATATGCAACGAGTTGCATACCGACGAAACTCCACGATTAATTATTAGTTCACTCCCGTTTAATTACACGGCAATATTAAATTGTGGTTAACATGGCAAGGGGGTGAAGCGATGATCCTACATGTCATCCTAGTCGCTTAACAAATGGGACATAGAACAGAGCTACGTCACAAGAGGCATGCAACACAAGATTATATGCCATGAATGTGTCATGCATTCAAGTTGCAACTCCACGGGCAAGAAGAGAAAGAAACAAGTCGCCATGGCGAGCGAAAAGGAACCATGGCGGCAAGACGGAAACGATGCCACGGCAACGTTCCTATCCCGATAACTCGTCGAGATATCGGTGACAACGAATAGGGAGCGTGTGCGAGAACGCTAAATAAAGATGGCGTGATCCCGCTACCGGGTTCCCATGTGTCGGGGCACAACAAAAGAGGAACACGTCCAATGGCAACATATCTGGCGCAAACATACATACATCTCATACATCACACGCATACGGTCACGTCACGTTCCAACGGTATACCTTCAAAGCGTGCGAATCAGAGCAGTTCGGTTCGGTGAAGAAGAACAAAGATCATCATCTCGTCGACGATAGTGGTTCGCTCGGTGTCGTGGTTCACGGTCTTCGGCGACGGTAGTCGAACTCGTTTCCGAAGATGGTCGGGGTCGTCGAGGACGTCGTGGTTCTCGTGAACTTGTCAACTCCACGGCGGCGGGGATGGTCTACGCGGCGACGGCAACATAAGCAAGCAACAACAATCTACCTCGGCAACAGCAAAACAGCAGCAACTAGCATCTGGCAGCAAGAGCTACAAGCTACCTAGCAAGCAAACAACATCTAGGCAGCAAGCAACCTACAAACAGCAAAACGGCGGCGGCAAGCTACGGCAGCAGGAGCAGCTACAGCGTCAGGCACAGCAAGCATGCCAAGCAACTACTGAAGTAGCTTGGCAACAGCATCAGCAAAAGGCAATGGCAAGCAACAAGAGCAGCAGCGGCATGCAGGCAACAGCAACATCAACTGTCTGCAGCCAGCAATGGCTAAGCAGCCACAAACAGCAGCAGCTATAGCAAAACGGCGGCAGGCGAGCTCGAGGCGGTGTGGCAGCGGCGAGCGGACAACGGCCAGCGAGGTTGAGGGCGGCCGTGGCACAAGACGACCATGGCGGGGCGGCGCCGGTGGAGGCGAGCAGCCCGGCATCTCTGTGCAACAGCAACATCACAATAGGTGCAGGGCGGCACGGGGGCCACGACAGTGAGCTCGGTCTGCTGCAGGCGAGCTTGACGGCGACGGGAGGCGTGGGAGACGACCACGTAGAGGAGGCGACCGGCAGGGCGAGCAACGCGCGGGAGACCTGCAGGCGGCGGCGCGGCCAATGGCATGGCACGGGAAACTACATGAGGCGACCGGGAGGCCTCGGCGCGGGCGGCTCGGCCTGGGGCAAGCCGGCGGCGCGCTGGGAGAGCGGGCACCGGCGAGCAGCTGCGGCAGAGCCGATGGCGGCGCGCAGGGGCAGAAGAGGCGTCGCGCGGGGGGGCGGAGCTGCTGGTGAACCGAGGCCATGGGGATCGGGAAGGCCATGGCGGGGCAAGGGGGAAACAGAGGGAGGAGGCGCACAGGGGGGGCGAGGTGATCGGCTGGAGGGCGCTAGGGCAGGAGAGGGGAGGCCTTGGGCCTTGGCCGGCTGGGCCTCGGGCCTGGGGTCCTCCTTTCTCTTTTGGTTTTTTTTCTTCCTCTTTTAAAAAAATAGGAAACTTAAACAAAAATAAAAAGGTTTAAACAAAATAAAAATAAAGGCTTTTGACTTCTTGAAACAAAAATTATGCCCCAACTATAAAATAGAATGGGCACTTTTTGAACGAATAAAAATAAAACCTTTTGAATAATTAAAATAAACCCATTTTACAAGAGGATAAAATAAAACCCCTTTTATTTAAAGAATAAATTAAAGTCTCTTTAAAGGAGAAAAGAAATGAGACTGTTTTAGAAAATAAACAAAGGAAAAAAATAAAGGAAACCCAAGGGGTTGCCCCCACATTTAATAAATGATTTTTAAAAGAAGACGAATTTATTTTGAAGGGGTTAAAACTGAAATCTTTAGCAAAACCACAAAAACGAAATAAGAAGGTTTTAGGTCCGCGGTGCAACAGGGTTTTGAGGTGGCTCTCACGCACCCACTCTCATCACTCCAACAAAACAACGCCACTCACAAAGCACTAACACCCAACAACACGGAGCAACAAGCAACACCGACAAAACACAGTTGCCATGATGCCATGCATGAAGCGATGATGCAAACTAAATGAAGAGGCCACAAAATAAAATAACCACACGACGGAAACGGAAATAAAGGGGAATCTTCTGGAACGTCGGTCTCGGGCTGTCACACACTATTAATACCAACTCATATACCACGTGCAGATTCTACAACAGTCAAGCAATGGCATATATATGGGATAGAGACAACAATAGTGTTTAGGAAAGAATCCTCAAATTTTCTTTTTTTGTTTCCTGAAAGCCAACAAAATCTGGTTTGTTCTTATTAATAATGTCACACAGGCAGTGTAATTTTCCTTTTTGGCTCACACCTCTAGTATTCCAAAGGAGGCCTATCATCAGATTTTAAAAGGGTGTGACAGGCTACATAGCCCAACTTTTTTAACAACACCAGAGTCCCCATATGAACCAGAGGTGCCCCCTGGCATATGGGAAACAGAGTTGTTGTCCTTTCCTAGAGTACAAACTCCATCTAAATCACAAAAGGGTTCATCTATACTGTTAGGTAAAGAAATTTCAGGATTTTGAGTAGCAAAAGCTAAATATTTCTCAGTTTCAATCCTAATAATGTTGTTAACAATGCAGTCTTTCTCTTCAAATTCACAACAGAAGCATATTCTTCTAAAGCAGAGTGTGAGTTAGAGGTAAATGACTTACTTTTAAAAGTAGTTGGAACTTCCAGGTTTTTCTTCATCTTATATGATGCAGCTTTTTCCATGATATTAGGCTTCTTGTGCAATCTAGTGCTTAGCCTTTGAGAGATCATATGACCCCATTGTCTTTTATTGCTTTTCTTTTCCTCTAAGGTAGATACATCACATGCCAGAATCATAGAAGTGTTGTATTTTTCGAGAGCTAACATCTTCAGACCTTGAGCAACAGGTTCATCAATAGTTGACAATTCCATATCCAAGGTATCAAATTCATCTTCATTCTCATTATCAGAGTCTGAATCAACAAGGCTTTGCAGTAAGTCACAGGAATAGATCTTTTGAATAGAGATGGGGGGCTTCATATCATCTATCTTCTTATCTTTGTAAGCTTTAATCCTAGAGCACTCCTCATTGTAGGCTATTCCTTTTGGTGTAGATAATTTTTCTACATCCACCTTGTATGAGACAGTCTCAACTTCCTTGATCATATGCTTTTCCCCCGATTGTTTTTCTATAGGTGTGGGAGGAACAAGCAGCCAACAGAGGAGTAGGGTGAAAACACATTGCCTCTATCAGCCTAGAAGAGCCAACAGAGTTAGATGTGCTAGTTTTGTTAGCAAGATCTAGCTCATCCAAACCCTCCTCTCCTTATTTCAGTAATTCCTTATCAATATCCTCCATCTCTTTTTCATCATCAGCATCAATGGTTATGTCATTAGGACCTTCATCATCATTTGGATCATCTGCACCAATTTAACCAAAACCTTCCATAGTAAATTCCAGAATATAAAGCTTTTTTCCTCATTTCCATCAATCTCTCAAAGGTGATCTATAAGGGAATGTTGCATGGGAAACAAAAAAATTCCTACGCACATCAAGACCTATCATGGTGATGTCCATCTACGAGAGGAGATTTGGATCTACGTACCCTTGTAGATCGCACAGCAGGAAGCGTTAAGAAACACGGTTGATGTAGTGGAACATCCTCACGTCCCTCGATCCGCCCCGTGAACCATCCCACGAACCGTCCCGCGATACACTCCGATCTAGTGTCGAATGGACAGCACCTCCGCGTTCAGCACACGTACAGCTCGACGATGATCTCGGCCTTCTTGATCCAGCAAGAAAGACGGAGAAGTAGATGAGTTCTCCGGCAGCGAGACGACGCTCCGGTGGTGGTGAAGGATCTACTCCTGCAGGGCTCCGCCCGAGCTCCGTAGAAATACGATCTAGAGGTATAACTATGGTGTCTAGATCTGAGTTGCACGTGGCAAAAGTTGTCTCAAATCAGCCCTAAATCACCACTATATATAGGAGGGAGGGGGAGGATGCTTGCCTTGAGGACAAAGTCCCCAAGGGTGCGTCGGCTAGGAAGGGAGTAGGATTCCTACTCCAATCCTACTCAAAATAGGATTGGAAAGTGGAGTCCTTCTCTTCCTTCCCACCTCCCCTTTTTTCTCTTTCTTTGGTTTTCTTCTTATGGCGCCAAGGCCCTCTTGGGCTGTCCCACCAGCCCACTAAGGGTTGGTGCGCCATCCCTAGGACCATTGGGCTTCCCCCGGGTGGGTTGCCCCCTCCCGGTGAACTTCCGGAACCCATTCGTCACTCCCGGTACATTCCTGGTAATTCCCGAAAACCTTCCGGTAACCAAATGAAGTCATACTATATATTAATCTTCGTCATCCCCGCTGAGCGCGCGGAAACCGAAATTTGAGGATCCCAGAAAATCCGCCGCTGTCAGTTGACCGGTCACGTCAAAAGATTCCGCGGAAGCACTCGGTCTCTGACGGTTCGTTTCAAGGATATATCCACTCGGATCACTGGTCAAGAGGATAAAATGGATCGAGGCAAACAACGCCAAAGTCGCATCCATACCAGTCGCATCCATACTCCAAGCATCGCTTCGTCGTTCCAACCCCGATCCATTTGGGGACTAATGATGGAGTTATAGTCCCAGGGTAGGGTCATAGGCCTGTCCTATAGGTCCTACCCAAGGACTACCCTTCATAAGGGACAAGGCCCTTAGTCAGTTCCAACTGAATTAAGGACTTCCCATCATCCAGTCAGTGACGATTCCTCCATCATCCAGTCGGAGACGAGCATTCGGAGCGTATCAAACTTACCGACTGGATTCCACTCTGTATATCGTAACCCCCCTGGAGGGCAACGGTCATACGTTTTCATGTACCATTATTAGCATTTAAGGCATACGTTACCTGTAACGTAGGCATTTATTCGCCACTACTCCACCCCTGTGCACCGGACCGTTGTGAAGGGCAGCGCACTCTATATAAGCTACCCTTCCCCACTGGTGCAGGGGTTAGCATTTCACTGTAATCCATATTCCACTCGACATCAAGCTCCCAAGAGCACTGGGACGTAGGGCTTTTACCTCCACCATAGAGGGGCCTGAACTCATACAACCTCGCCGTAGCTAAGGCTCTGCCCATCCTTTCGTACCCTACACATCTACTGTCAGACTTATACCCACGACAGTTGGCGCCCACCGTGGGGCAGGCGTCTAAGCGACTTCCGGCGAGTTTGCGACTACATCTTTTCATCATGTCATCCGGTGGAGATTTGTGCATGGGTCATGAGATCTTCTTTGGCGCACTCTCCTTCGTCGTCGACGATTCGACATGGCTTCGGGATGCGCCTCTCGACGTCGAGGCGCTCCCCAGTTGCGGGGCTACGCACTTCCGTGCCGGCGCCCGCGGCATCCTTCTTCTCCAGTAGTCGGCTCCAGTGTCGACCTTCGCCCCCGTCACGCGCCACAACAAGCGGTCTCGCCGTCCGCGGCTCCAGCGTTGGGTGCAACACACTGAGGCGCGCCAGAATGCGTCTTCTCAAGTGGCGGTCCTCGAGTCGGTTTTAGTTGCGCCGCAGTCCCAGCGCTCGGACTCAGTTCCTACTGAGTTGCCTTCTGAGTACTTGGGTCGCGGGCCTGCAGCCGAAGTTCACATGGCCAATTCCCATGAAATTCCCCGCCAAACTGGTCGGAACGAGCACGAGGTCGGCGAGTCATCCGGCGCTCGCCGTCCGCCCCGCCGTTCTGCCAGTCGACGCACTCGTCAGAGCAATGTGGAGGTGTTCCGCACACCTGTCCTCAACCTCGCTGCCGCCGCCAAGATAGCCGATTCCCTCCAGCCGACTGATTCAGAAGCTGGCAGAGGGATCGAGCAGATCCGTGCCCTGTTGCATACGGCGCAGCAGCAGAATTCGGCGGTCTCCCAGTCGCACAACAGGATCCACAACAGTTCTGTTCATGCGAACACGCATCGGTCAGTTTTCAGCCTCGATTCTCATCAGCGACACAGAGGAGGCAGCCGTTCCATGAATCTCGAAGATCGTTATCGTTCACGCACCCCTCCGCGGGGTGGGCCCTACGGGCCCCGACATCATGATGATCGCCGTTTGGTCGGTGACACTTATGATCCAAGGCCCGATGCAAGAGGGTACATCGCCGAGAGGAAGGTCGACAGGAGCCGAGCCCACCGCGATGGTCACGATAGAGACCGTCCGAGTGGAAGCAGGACCATCATCTCTGGCCCCGAGTGTTTTAGTCGGGCCATCCGTTCGGCTGACATCCCTCCCAACTTCCGATTGGCGACGGGGATCAGCAAGTTTACAGGAGAATCCAAGCTAGAAACGTGGTTGGACGACTACCGAGTGGCAGTCCAGATCGGTGGTGGAGATGACCAGGTCGCCATGAAACATCTCCCCCTGATGCTCGACGGCGTGACCATCGCGGTGGGCTCTTCATCCGTAGCTAAGGCTCTGCCCATCCTTTCGTACCCTACACATCTACTGTCAGACTTATACCCACGACAGACACCTTTGGAGATACCTGTAGAGCACCTTTATAGTCACCCAGTTACGTTGTGACGTTTCATGCACACAAGGTATTCCTCCGGTGCCAGTGAGTTATATGATCTCATGGTCATAGGAACAAATACTTGACACGCAGAAAACAATAGCAATAAAACGACATGATCAATATGCTACGTTCATAGTTTGGGTCTTGTCCATCACACGATTCTCCTAATGATGTGATCCCGTTATCAAGTGACAACACTTGTCTATGGTTAGGAAACCTTGACCATCTTTGATCAACGAGCTAGTCAACTAAAGGCTTACTAGGGGCAGTGTTTTGTCTATATATCCACACATGTATTTGAGTTTCCAATCAATACAATTGTAGCATGGATAATAAACGATTATCATGAACAATGAAATATAATAATAACTAATTTATTATTGCCTCTAGGGCATATTTCCAACATGATCTTGGCTGGATTTGTGCATGCACTTTTGATGCTGACTTTCTCATAGAAACTCTTCATCATACCATTCCAATCAACATCCACTAAGATACCAAAACAGGAGGCAATTTGTGAGAACACCCTCCAAGTACACCATTTTGGGGACAGTCCCACAATTCCTACCCAAGCTTCAGTCAATTCACTAAAAGGGTCCACTGAGCTAGTCCATTGATCCACAGAAACAAACACACCACTGGTTGGAAGGTCAAAAGCAGGGAACTCAGTAAGCTAATCTACATTATTCCATGAAGGAAACCTGACCAGGAAAGATTTCTTAGAGAGAGCCCTGATCTGCCACGACGATTGTTTACTTTTGAAGAAAATTCTAGAAAGGTTCTTACGGAGCTCCTCTTGAATGATCTTTCCTTTAACAATTTGCACCTCTCCACAGTTTCTGAAATTAAGCCAATTTGCTTCTCTCCCAACGGGAGCATCTATATGGTAAAAACCCATACCTAAAGCAGAACTCCCAAAGAAGGTGGCAATTGGGTGTGGTTGAGCCCAAGCGGCACAGTTGTTGACATTATGTCCTTCCAACCCACAAATGAAACAATTTTGTTTTTCTATGCAGTTGCCAACATAATGGTCTGGGCCTCCATAAGTAAAACATCACATGTCCTTATACCTTTCGTCAAGGATTTGGACAGGAGGAGCTGGTGCAGGGGGAGCATGCGCCACCGGGGGTTGTTGGCATGGAGGAGCATCCTTGGGGCCAGCTCCCACCCCAACTTCATTGGTAACAGGAGGTCGTCCACCAGAACCAGGCTGCTGGCGAGCACCAGCCAGTCTGCGCGGGACCGACACTCGTTATTTTCCAGCACCTTGTTGCTGAGCCTTGTTTGCCATGTTCACAACTCCGCAAAAGATCTCAATCCCGGACCAATACCCTCTCGTACAATCTTCAAGGTAGTACGGGTAGGATCAAATGGATGGAGTTTGGAGACAGGGAACAAATCAAATGGACAAAATTCTCCAGAGCAAGACCAGATATTTCCTAACTCCAGGCTATGGTGGAGGAGGGGGGTTTGTGCGGGCGAAAGTAACGGTAGGGGGAGGGGATGGACCATAACTAACCAAAACCCCTAGATATCACTTCCTCATCGTCGGGGTGGGGGTGGGTGTTTTAGACCGACGTGGGCGTGATGTAATACATTTGATGGACGGTAGTGGTCTAGCCACGGGGCCGAGGCCCACTAGGGGCGATACTCTGATGGGCTCGCCCGCCACACCCATCAAAACCGGAGGAGGATGGGGAGAACTCTAGAGGGAATTGTGTTTGCTTTCATATGTCGGATTCCCATAGGGAGGGCCAAAAGGGTTTTTTCATGTGCCATTTAACCCCATTAGATGAAAAATGAATGAAAATGACTCAATATAATAAGATAGAAAACAAGCTTTAAGTGTCAAATAAGGAAACCAAGTTTCAGACGAATTATTGTTCTGCTGCCGCCAACTCCTCGGCTGACCCAAATTAACCGTGTCAATCTTTCGTTAAGCATTGTTCGTCGGTAAGAAATGATTCCGGTGTTAATGTGATCTCATAAACCTGGGTTCTTTTCTGCCTTCTTCTTGCTCTCCTCGGCAATGTACAAACGGGACAGGCCAACACCAACATAGCTAGCTAGCCACCCTCTCCTCCGCGCTGCGGGCCATTCCGGCCGCGGCGGCCACCTCCCCGGCATTAATGGCCCGCACGTCTCCCTCCGGATCTAGCAGTCCCTCGCGCGCCAGCCCCGCGCGCGCCCCTCGGCCCATCGGTCCGTCTCTAGCATCGCCATCGCTGTCGTCGCTAGATCCCGATCCCGTCCCCTCGCCGCGGATCCATCTGCGGGAGGAGGGCTCCGACCACGGGGCCACAGGGCGTAGGCCTCAATCCGCCGGTCCGTCTGCACACACGAGGGGGACTTCGGTCTGCCCGGAAGGCCGGTCGGGTCCCTCGCAGCCACCACGCGCGCCGAGGCGGCTGTCTACTTCGTCGTCTCCGCCGTTCGTCAAGTCGGATACGCAGCCGGATCCTGCGGCGCGTCACGTGACAAGGCTCAGCTCCATTATAGTCGCGCCGTCCCGATCCCCGGAGCCGCGGATTTCCTCTTCAGGGATGGATGCTTCATGGACAGAGGTGAGTAGCCGTAGACCTCGTAGCACTCCAGCAGGACCGTCGGTCACTGCGCGGCCTCCTGGAAGCAGCGGCCGGCCCACGACGGCGTAGTTAAGGCTCAGAGGCAACGCGAGCTCTTTTTATCCCAGTTCCGTGGCCGCTGCTTTCGTTGCTTGAGCAAACGCCACCACTTAGCAGAGTGGAGGGATCCCATGCACTGCATTATCTGTCGTCGGGCCGGGCACGTCGGCCGGCTCTGCCCTCAGAGATCCGGCGCGGTACCAGCGTCCGCCGCTGTTAGGTCGAGGTTGGGGCCATCGCCTCCGGGGCAACCCCTACAAGCCCGTGTTAGGTTCCCCCACCACCCTCCACTCTCGCCGCGGGTCCGATGGCTCAAGTCATGCTTCTCCACGTCGATCCCGCGCGCGGGCCTAGGATCAGCCGCTCCGTGACCATCCCCTCCCCGGAGGTGGACCAAGCGGCCTTTTTCTTGTATAACCACGGCGTCACGCTCTCTGTCGCCGACGGGGTTAACGCCTCGTCCCCCATGGCGGTTGGGAGAGCTCTGGAGGCCCAGCTCGCGGTCCCGGCGCACTCTCTCCGGGTGACGGTGCACCATCCAGAGCGTTTCTTCGTCATCTTCATGCAGCCGGCGCACCAGGTCAATGTCGTGCGCCGTGGCACTATCAGGGTGGACGACGCCTCCTTCTCCATTGCCTCCTGGCACGAGCACGACCACGCATCGTTCGACGCTCTGCTGCTGCACGTCCGCGTCGTTATCGAGGGGGTGCCGATGCAGTTCTGGTCCGTCGACGGGGCGGAGGAGATCCTCGGGAAGAGGGTGAGGGTGGACCGCCTCGACAGTAGGACGCTCGAGCGCGGCCACACCAAAACCTTTGCCTGCTGGGTTTGGACGAACGACTTCTCCAACATCCCCACCAGGCACACGCTCGGGGTGCTGCCGAGGGGGCAGGCCGCGTCGAAGAGATGGAGGGCTTTCCCCGCCCGACAGGAGGGTAGCTCTGCCACCAGCCACAACCGAGTATGATATGCTCATCCACGTGGACAGAGTCGAGGACTGGGCACCTCCCTCTCCCCGCTCTTCCCACTCCGGCCAGAGCGGGATCCCGTCCTCGGGCTCGGGCGATGATTCTAGGCCATTCCCGGCAGTATCCTCTGCTCCGTGGACGATGGGAGTGGAGGACGGTCAAAGGCCCGACAGACACCCTCGTCTGAAGCGTCCGCCTGTCGCCAGTCTGGGCTGTCGTGGCCTGCCGCGGGGAGGCCAGGGAAGAGACCAAGACGGCGAGGACAACGGCGACAACGGGACCGGTGGCCACCGTTCGTGGAAGGACGTGCTGCTTCGTCGCGGTCGCCCCACTGCTCAACCTATGCCTGCTGCGACCACTCGACGGCGTAGCAGGTCCCCCCCCCCCCCCCCCCGTCGCGCCGTCGGCAGAGGGAGACCTCGGGTCGCCATCGCGGTGACAGGAGGGGCTCGGGGTCGTCGCGCCAGCCGATGCAGAGGGGCCGTTCCAGGCCTCTCCTGCCACCCCCAGCCCTGGAGGCCCCCGTGGCCGAAGTGCACTCGGTTGCCGATCGCGGCAGCAGGGGAAAAGACCCAATAGACGACTTCTTCAGATCAGCAAAAAAGCCACTGCTGGCCCCCACTGCTGACGACGGGCTAGCGGCGGACGTGCATGCGGCGGCAGAGGTCGTGCTTGCGGAACCGCTGGAGTTCGACAAGGAGGCACTGGACAGGACGTCGGGAGAGGCCGTGCAGCTAGACGCCTTCAGCCCCACGCTCTCGGCCTCGGTGTCAGATTTCGGCCAGTTCAACAGGGCCACTCCTTTGGCGGCTAGGACTCTCGAGGTGCAGTTGGGAGCAGTGACCAGTAGGGTCTGCCAACTAGAGATAGCCGCTCCAAGAGGCGCTGCCTCGATGGCCTCCCTCTTCCGTGCTCCCGAGCCGCCGCCGCTGGACCGCCCCACCTCGGCTCTGCGGCGCTCGGCAGCGCCTCCAAAGAGCAGGGCCATTTCGGCACCTACCCGCCATAGTGCCAGGCAGGCGGCGGCCGGCTCGACAGTACCGGTGGCGAAGAGAGGCTCCCTCCGCATCGTGAAGGAGCTGGGGCTTCTAGGGCCAAAGGAGAAGATGACGGCAGAAGTGGCGAAAGCTCTACTGCACCGGTTCGAGGAACCTCTGACAGACAGGGACATTGTGATCATCGCCAAGCTCACTCGCCTGGACGGCGAGGCGCTTCGGGTCATGGCGCGGATGGCTGGCTCTAATGGGATCGCCGAGGAGGCCATAGTGTGATCATGGTAGTAGTCTTGATTAGCAGCTTACGGTGGCAGCCGGTCGCAGATCGGCTAGAGTTAGGTTTCATTTCTAGTTCTCACAATAGAGGGTTAGCTGTTCGTCGTCGCTGGCACACTTTTGGGTCTAAGGGTGGGTGCCAACGATCCCTTGCTAAGTTGGCGGTGTTCGTCATGGGCCCGAGGCCAAGTAGAGTTTGCCACCGTAGTATGCCATTGTTTCTCCATGAGTGAACCACTAAGCCCGACCATGTGTTGGAACGTTCGAGGCCTAAACAACCCGGCAAAGCGGGCATCCGTAGCGGAGATAGCAGCAGCACACCGTGCCGCCATACTATGTCTACAGAAGACAAAGATCTCGACTTGGTCTCCGGAATTAGTTCGCGAATTAGGAGGACAAACCCTCTTCGGATGTATAGCGCTCTCGGCGATCGGCACTAGCGGGGGAGCCGCCATACTATGGAACAAAGACCATGCTACCGTAACCTCCCACGCCATAGGAGAGTTTGCAATCACGGCTAAGGTCTGTCTGCTTGGCCAACGCGATAGCTTCTGGCTATCAACGGTCTACGGGCCGGCGGACGACGCAAGAAAGGATAGATTTCTCTTGGAGATCTCTCGATCTGCTCCGCCCGCATCAGAGCCATGGCTTATCAACGGAGATTTTAACCTCATTTACGAGGCACGGGACAAAAACAACCTCAATCTGAATCGCAGGCTCATGGGCCGATTCAGATCAGCATTAGATACGGCAGGGTTGAGAGAGATTAGATGCAACAACCATAGATACACCTGGAGCAACGAGCGTCGAAATCCCACACAGATGAGCATAGACAAGTTCTTCTGCAACCAAGCATGGGAAGTACTGTTTCCATCGGCTTCTCTTCATGCGGCAGCCTCGGCCACCTCTGATCACTGTCCTCTCATCCTAGCTGACACCAACACGGTACCTAGGGCGGCAATCTTCAGATTCGAAAACTTCTGGCCGGTTTTCCCCAGATTCCACAACACGGTCGCTAGAGTATGGAATAGGCCAGTACAAGACACCAACGCCTTCCAAAGGCTGAACACTAAGATGGTACGCACCGCCAGGGACCTAAAAATCTGGAGCAAAGCTTTCTTCAGTGATGCCAAGCTTCAGTTCCATATGACAACAGAGATATTTCTAAGGCTATATGTAGCACAAGAACAACGCATCCTCACGGACGCTGAGTTCAACCTAAGAAGACTTCTCAAGCTCCAGTTACTAGGCCTAGCGGCTCTCGAACGCGCCAGCCGACGGCAAGCATCCCGACTCACCTGGCTACGGCTAGGAGACGCAGGCACTAAATTTTTCCACGCCAAGGTGAGAACAAGGAAAAGAAAAAACTTCATACACTCCCTTCAAGTGGGACCGGAGATAGCTACAACGCACGAGCACAAAGAAGATGCCATCTACCAACACTTCTACAACCATCTAGGGGCCACGGTAGATCGCCACACGGGCATAAATCGGGACAGGCACGACATGCCGTCAGTACAGGATAGAGGCCTGGACAACCCCTTCATAGAGGAGGAGGTATGGGAGGCGATCAAGGCATCCCCGTCGGAGAAGTCACCACGCCCTGATGGCTTCACAGGAGCTTTCTACAAAGCATGCTAGGGTACCATCAAACAGGACATCATGGATGTTTTCGATAGTTTCTACCACCTGGCCAAGGGCGAGTTTAGCAGCCTAAACACGGCCATGATTGTACTCCTTCCAAAAAAAGAAGGCACGATGAAGGTGCGGGATTTCTGACCGATCAGCCTTATCCACTCAGTAGCTAAGATAATCGCCAAGGTTCTAGCCACCAGACTCTCGGGGTCATTAGCAGCATCATCTCCCCGGCGCAATCCACCTTCTTGAACTCCAAGTCAACACAAGATAGTTTCATGTACGTACAAAACGCAGTACGCTCGCTACATCGAAAGAAGAGGCCCGCGCTGATGTTCAAGCTCGACATCGCCACAGCGTTTGACAACGTATCTTGGGAGTACCTGATAGAGCTCCTCCAGCGGCTAGGTTTTCCCTCGCGTTGGCGCGATTGGATAGCTCTTCTTCTCAGCTCCGCGACATCGGCAGTCATGCTCAACGGCTCCGTCGGCCGAAAGTTCAGACATAAAAGAGGGCTCAGGCAGGGGGATCCTCTATCGCCCCTACTGTTTATCATAGTCATCGACACGCTGCATAGGCTACTACAGGTAGCAATGCATCTAGAGATCCTAGCGCCGCTGCCAGGGAGAGACATCAAGTTGAGAGTTAGCCTCTACGCGAACGACGCGGTCATCTTCTCCAACCCTGACAAGGGGGAGATCGACGCCCTGTTATAGTTACTGCGGGACTTCGGCCATGCCACGGGCCTGCACGTAAACCCCGCCAAGTCGACAATCTCCGCCATACGCTGCAACGACATCAACCTCGGCGACGTCCTTGCAGACTTCGGGGGGCAGACAGTAGGCTTCCCGGTGCGGTACCTAGGGCTGCCCGTGACGATAGCTAGACTCCGCTTAGTACACATACAATACATCCTTGATAGGATTAGGGCCAGGCTCGCTGGCTGGAAGGGGAAGCTTATGAGCATCGCAGGCAGACGGGTCCTAGTTCACAACGTCCTCACCGCTCTGCCGACTTTTGCCCTCGCTATGCTCCGAGTACCGAAGAAATTCCTAAACGACATAGATAAGGGTAGAAGGCGCTTTCTTTGGGCACAAGATGACCCAATCACCGGGGGTAAATGCAAGGTCAACTGGCGTGGGGTTTGCTCGCCGATGACAACGGAGACCTCGGGATTTTGGAGTTACAAAGATTCTGCAGGGCTCTTAGGCTGAGATGGCTATGGCTGTCTTGGACTAGCCCAGACAGACCATGGATTGGCTCGCAACTACCATGCGATAACGGCGATAGGAACCTATTCTATGCCTCTACGGCGGTCACACTAGGAGACGGGGCGATTGCCTCTTTCTGGCACTGCTCCTGGACGGGAGCAGGAAACCTTAGAACGGAATTTCCAACGCTGCACAAACACTCTAGAAAAAAAGAACCGTTCAGTGAGAGAGGCTCTCCATAACGACACATGGATAAAGGACCTTGCCCACGGCGAGAATGCTCACATTTGGGCAGAGACGCTTAGGCTGCATAGATGGTTGCAAACTTCAGGGCCTCACCTCCAGGAAAACTCCAGGGACAACATCTCTTGGATACACGAGGCGTCAGGGCTATACTCCGCTCGCTCAGCGTACAAGGCCCAGTTCCAGGGGCACACAAGATCACCCCTTAGAAAGCTGATCTGGGCTTCTTGGGCACCTGCTAGGCTAAAAATCTTTTACAGGCTGCTATTGAGGAACAGGCTATGGTGCAACGACCGACTGCAGAGGAGGGGATGGCCAAACGTGTACTTTTGCCAGCTCTGCCTCCGAAATCTAGAAACGGCCGAACATTTGTTCTGGCAATGTACGAAGGTGCTTGAAGTATGGACACTATCGTCGGCCAGAAACGGCTGTGTATCGCTTAACCCAGCAGTATGGAAAGGCAGGACCACACCACAGGATATCATAATGGACATGATAAGCAAAGCCAGGCCAGAACACAAGAAAGGGATTAGGTCTATGATTGTGATTATATTATCACAAATCTGGAAGGAGCGAAACGACTGCACTTTCAGAGGAAAGACTCCCGCCGTCAACAACATAACAAATTCTATACAAGATACCATGGAGCTTTGGAGGCAGGCAGGAGTGGCCTGCCTCGTGTATCCTTTCGGGGAGCCAACAGGAGTAGTCACGTAGTTTGTTTTTTCCCTACGGGGACGGATGTATCCATTTCTTTTTGTTTCTTCTGATTTTTTCCATTGATTCGTTCTGGATCGTCTCCATCCTGTTGTATTCCCGCTTTCTACCTGCTTCGTTTAATATATGCCAGCCAGCAGCTGGATCTTTAAAAAAAAAAAAGCAATGTACAAACGGCCACACTCACACAAAACATGCCACCTCACTTTGCTCAATCGACGAAAACTTTACACGTCTAAAATAAAAGGGTAAACAAATGCCAGACGTAACCCCCGTAGCTCAGAGCAACCACTTCCCCGTGCTCGGTCGCCCCTTCCTTCCCAGCCACTGTAACGTGGACCAACGCGTAAGCGGGACCCGGTACTCAGCGACCAGAGACGGCCGATGCCGCAGCGTGCCGAAGATTAAAAGCAGCAGCCGCAGGGGAGCAAAGCCAAGCTGTGTCAGCTGTATCACGGCGGGGGCCCGCCGGTCAGCGTGCGAACGTTCCTTCTTCCGCCGGATATTTTAAAAGCCAGGCAGCCCCCCCTTCCGTTACTTTCCGAGTCGCCGCCGCTCCCAGCTCCTCCGCCGCGCTAGCACCTCGCCGGCGCAGTCCCGCCTCCGTCTCCGTGGGCCAAAAGGGAGCCGCTCGGTGTCCCCGGGTACCCTGCTCTGAGGCCATGGCTTCCAGGTGAGCTCCCGGTCGACCTCTTTCGTTCTCCCAACCTCCACGTACGGCCCTCTCCCAGTGTCTCGCCTGAGCTCCGATGATCCCTTCGGGTACGGCAGTTGAGATTTCACGCCGGTTTGGTTGTGCCTTGCTTCCGATTAGGAGCCGTAGTGCTTAGGCTGGGTTGCTCAAACGTCCGCTTGCTTTCCTGAACTTGCGATTCGATTCCCGAAGCGCTAAATTGTTAACCGGATTCTTCCTTGCACTTTTCTGTTGATTAGCTCGACTTCGGGTTACTTCCGAAGCGTGCGGGCCTGCGAAACCTCATTTCAATTCGTTTCAGTTTGGCTTTTAGCCCCTCCAAATGCACTGGAATTAATTGCAGAGCGTACTAGGTTGACGACTTATGTCCTGCTCAGTGCAGTCCTGTCGAATTATGTTCAATACTAGCACCATTGGCAGGACAGTTTTGCTGCATAGTACAGTACTAGTCCTGCAGCTAACTATAACTGGAAAACCCCACTGAAATCGATCAATTTAGCCTTATTTTAACTAGGGGAGCATGGTGACTCTTTAGGAGAATGCAAATGCTTATAATTATCCTCCAGTATGATGCGTTTTGAACTGCCATTGGTTTCACACACATGCTTGGTCTATGGGTTCAAATTTTAATTTTAGATGCTTCACAATATATAAGCCAGCGAAAATTGATTTAATAATTGGATTACTGTTGATTGCAAGAGTTCCATTGTCTCTGCAGAAACCCTCCGTTAGTCACTCATGTTGATCCCGACGCCCCTCTTGGGAGAAAAGCACCAGACATTGGCAACAGGCATGTAAGCTTCCCTTGATCAGTAGTGTCATAAAAAACCAAAATAATCTGAAAACATCTTCTGAACCTTATTCTCCTCAATGAAAGTATCTTGGAAGCAATCATCATGCAAGCTAACACAGCCGTTGTATTTCTGTCTCATATCTTTTCCAGATCTACGACGGGAACTTCCTGTGTTGATGACACAGACCTGGAAGACGTTAAGGCCTCAAAAGATAGAGATATGCCTTCACACTTGCCCAGGCTCCCAAACATTCAGAATCAGTCTCTTCTATCTGGTTCTGCTTACTGCATAGCATCATGCAGCATGATTTTAGTTAATAAGTTTGTGTTGTCTGGCTATGGTTTCAACGCTGGAATATTTCTGATGATTTACCAGGTAAAGTTTTATTACTGACTGTATACTTAACGAGCAATTCTGTTTTCCTTCTGTGTTGTGTCTATTCTGCTTGGGTGACATTGATAATGTCTTCATCACGTTTTACTGCAGAACATTGTATCAGTGACCATAGTTTCTGCACTGTCCCTCTCTCGTGTTATCCGAACTGAACCATTAACATGGAAGTTAATCAAAGTTTGGTTGCCTGTGAACATCATATTTGTCGGAATGCTAATCACAAGCATGTTTAGGTATGTGTCAGATCTTCACATCATTTTGAGCTGAGCACTATTTTCTGTGCAGTATAGTTAGTCTGTACTTGTAACCAATTCAGTATGAGAATATGGAATTGTTTACTGAATTTAAGCACTTAATTATTTTTATTTTTATATATTCCTTCATTCGATAAAATTTGAAGACCACACTTTGTTTCTTTGCTTCACTCTCACATGATAAAATTTGAAGAACACTCTCAAATTTTATGACATCAAAGATAGTCAAGTATGCAAGGTTTGTGTAAAATTTTGTCATGTCTGGACGTTCGATTAGCTCACGGCAAAAAAAAAAGTAAATCTGCTCTGTGATGAACAGTAAATTAAAAAATAGTTACAAAATTTTCGTGGTCAAATGACATCCAAGGGTTTGGAAACCACCCGAAGCGGCACACACACGTACGACTTTTTTTTTTGCCACAAGCTCTTCAGATGTCATTTGACCATTAAAATTTCCATGCGCCTTACGCACCCAAGCATCTTCGATGGCAAAACATTTCAGATTTTTTTGGTTGTTTTTGCTATTTTTTTGAATTTACTGTTCATCTCAGAGCAGTTTTTTTTGCAACCTCATAGAACGCCCAAACATGCCGACAATTTGCACGGACCTTGTGGACCTGACTATCTTCGAAGTCATAAAATTTCAGATTTTATTTTGATTTTTTTTACTTTTTTTAATTTAGTGTCATCGGTGTACTGTTCATGGCGTGGTCAACAAGGTTGACTCTGCAGTGGAACCCCGCAGTGACGAAAAATGACCGGTTTCGAGAGTTCGTGGTGCAATTTGTCCGGTTTTAGAGTTGAGGGACCAAAAGTGGCTAGACCAAAGAACCGAGGGACGAAAAATGGACTTCTCTCTAAAATTTGTTAGGAATATGTGTTGCAGTTCATCTGCTCTTGCTGTGTTCATGGTGAATTAGTTTGATATAGGATAATGATAAACCTGAAACAGTTTCTAGGCTTTCAGAAATTTTGAGTTGAGTTTTTCCAAGTGAGATGTGAGGAAATTGCTCCTCAACTACTAATAACGATGCATCACACTGAAGTTCGTAGTAAAGGGCAGCCAGGCACATGTAGCTCCCGCTAGCGCAGGGTCCGGGGAAGGGTCCGACCACTTTTGGTCTTCTGTACACAGCTTTTCCCCACATTTCTGCAAGAGGCTGTTTCCAAGTTTGTAGTCTTTCTTAAAATATATTCCAAGTTCATAGTCTTTCTTAGAATATATTTCCTGCACCTTTTAATATTTTCTGCATCTTACAGTTTGAAGTACATCAATGTTGCGATGTTGACTATCTTGAAGAATGTCGCAAATGTTCTTACTGCTTCTGGGGAAACCTACTTCTTTAAGAAGCAACACGATGGACAAGTTTGGATTTCGCTTATGTTGATGGTATGACAAAATTAGAAGTTACACGTGTTTAAATAGGACTAGAATGCTTGAGTGGCTTATTTTGTTCTTCAGTTGCTGAATAATTGTATGTAGTTGATTTGTTACCTTATATCTAATCATAGGTGTTCATGAAACGCTCAAAATAACAGTGTACTGAAGACCTGACTCACCTTTATATTTCTGTAGATAATCTCAGCTATTGCAGGAGGAATAACAGATCTCTCATTTCATGCAGTCGGCTATACATGGCAGATCTTAAATTGTTTTCTAACAGCATCGTATTCGGTATTCTTCTTGATGCCACTGAATCATTGATAACCTGAAAACTGTTTCTCCTCCCAAATGTTTTAGATTATTATCTCCAGTCCCATAGATTGACACTAGTTTATGGGACAAATATCTTCAGTTCTGAGGTGCCTCAATATAAATTTCAACAAATGAACTGTTTTCTTCCAGCTTACATTGCGGCATGTAATGGACAGTGCTAAGCAGGCCACCAAGTCTGGGAATTTGAATGAGATTTCGATGGTTTTACTGAACAACGTTCTTTCACTACCATTGGGAATTATCCTTGTGCTTGGTTTTAATGAAGTGGAGTACCTGTTGGAAACGTAAGCCCGTGATTTAAACTTCATCCGCTCGCTTGTTCTAGCACGAACCTAATGAAAGTAGGTGAAAACTGTGTCACCTCCATCTGTGAAACGAAGAGACCATTCATCCTGAAAAGTTTCTTTCATGTCCTACTAAGATGCAACTAGTCCTTTTTTTTGCAAAAGAAGATGCAACTAATCCAATCACATCTGCTAGCAGTTTTTTGTAACTACGATTGCAAATATTATACTCTTCAGTCTTATGAAAAGGTGAATTTGCAGGCCTCTTCTGAGGATGCCTATGTTTTGGCTAGTCATCACTGCAAGCGGAGTTTTGGGGCTTGCTATCAGCTTTACTTCGATGTGGTTTCTTCGTCAGACAAGCGCAACAACCTATAGGTACCAAATGATGGATGCACTTCACTCTTGGTGAGCTTCTAACGCCGACATTGCTCCTGTTGCAGCCTTGTGGGGTCTCTCAACAAGATCCCGCTCTCTATTGCCGGGATCCTTCTCTTCAAAGTCCGCACAAGCATGGAAAACTCCATAAGTATACTGCTTGGTAGGTTTTATCCATGATGATGCCAAGCTTATATATTACCTTTGGGCTGACATGCGCATCTCATTTCGCTAACAAAAGGAAAAATGTACCGTCGACCCTGCAGGTCTATTAGCAGGGGTATTTTTCGCCAGGGGGAAATTGCGCAACAACTCCCAGTCCTAGCTGTCGGCCAAGCTGTATATATAGGTGCTAGAAGAGTGCAGTATTCTGCTGATCGTCGAAAGCAGGATGCTCCCTCAAATTACACTGTGGGAAAAAATTGTGCAGGCGTGACGTTCTTTCCCAGTTGGCAAAGGAGGGAGGCAACATCATGTTAGTTAGCCTGGGGCTCTTGTTTTCTTCTTCTTTTCTTCCGGCCGACGATCTGAACCCTGCTGTTGTTCGAATGGTGGTGGTATACGTCTTGCACGTCTTGATGGTTGCATGTATGATAGAGTCATACAGATAGGTACCCGCACTGTTGGTGGGTGGGTCGATGCATTGCAATGTGTATATGAGAAGGGGAAATGCACTTGGTTCAGCTACTCGGAAAAGGACACTTCTATCATCAACTTCTGAGGACTGCAGTCTGCAGTGGCAAAGCCATTTGATCCTCTGCATGATAAAAACCTTGTGAAACCAACGCATGTTTGGCTGCACCATGGAGTCATGGACGAAACATATCACTCCATAGAATTATATTTCTAAGGAGATAAGTTATGTCTTTTAGTACCTCGACTAAATGGCCACAAACTGCGGGACAAACAACATACTTATCCGGCCTTTTCTAAAATGCTATACATCTGATGATTTTTTTCCCCTCTGAAACTGTACGCATAAAATTCTAGGGAACTCCCGTATTCCTGCCTCCGGTCTCCCCGCCAGAATGATAAAAAGTTTGACACCTCTTCTTTTACTTTTTCACCATTTTGAAATGTAATAAGAAAAAGATACAAATCTAAACCTCAATCATCACACCCCCTCTTTCCCATTTCACGCCTCGGAACACACTGTTCTTATAGAGAGAAAGGCATTTCCCCATCTTAATCTAAAATCAAAGGGTATCCGGAAAGAAATCCAATGTGGACAGTTGGGTGTGTAGCTCATAGGATTAGAGCACTTGGCTATGAACCACTGTGTCAAGGGTTTGAATCCATCCTCGCCCACAACCTTCCAAAGGGGAAGGGCCTTTATTTCCCCCTTGAGGGTAGGAAAATCCATGGAAGGCATCAATGGAGCCCTCACACTTCTTTCCCTTTCTCCCTCTGGTCTCCACCTGGATCAATTAGGGCTTCGTCGTAGGAGAGATGGGCGTCGGGCACGGTACCATATTTTGACTGTACCAGCTCATCGGTGTTGAAGAATATTGTTCTCAGGATCTTAGGCCTCGGTTAGGCTTTGGTCCCGCACATGTATATAGAGATATTAGCTGTCATGTTTATCTCTATCTCTCAACCTCCTCTAATCTATCTGGTTGGTTAAACATCACCATCGAAACATTGTAACCTAAGTCATTATCAATATATAACCTGTGGGCTGTCATGTATGACAGTTGAGACGCTTCATCCATCTTTGACATGGTATACAGAGCCTCCTCTCCCATCCCATCTAGCTAACCCTTTCTTCCTGCAACCATCATCTTCCACCTCGAGCAGCCATGTCGTCCTCCACACAGATTCCTTCCCCCGGCCTCAACTACTCCACATCTGAGCCACTCAACCGCACCAACTACGTTCTTTGGAAAGCCCAAGCTCGCTCTCACATTATGGGGGCAGGGCTATATGGGTACATAGATCAATCTATTCCCGAACCACCTAAAAGCATCGTGAGCACGAACTACAGTGGCAAAGATCAGTCCATATCCAATCCCGCCTACAATCCCTGGCTCGTCCAGGATCAACAAATAGTTGCCTACCCGCTGCGCGATCTCTCCAAAGAAGTTTTGATCCAAGTTGCATCCTTGGAGAAATCCCATGCAATATGGGAAGCTTTAGCCAACATGTTTGCAACCCAGTCCTGCTCCTGCGAACAAAACTATCGCATCACTCTATCCAACGCCCAAAAAGACTCTCAAAACACCATCACCTATTTCAGCCATATGCGTGCTCTCTGCGATGAGCTCGCCGTGGCTAGGAAACCTATCTCCGATCAAGAACTTTTGTCCTTCATCATCGGGAGATGGATATGGACTATCAACCCCTAATATTGGCGCTGGACTTCTGCACCAAACCACTGTCCATGGATGATCTCTTTGGCATGGTTGCTAATTTTGACCAACATGTCGATATGTTCCACGGAACAGGGGTAGGAGCTTTCAAGTCTTCTGCAAAAATCGTTGCCCGAGGCCGTGGTGGATCTCCGAGAGGCTACTGCAACAACAACATAGGCGACGGTGGAGGGGGATCTCACGGCGGCTAGGGTGGTGGCAGCAGTGGAGGCAACAACTACAACACGGGCAACACCAACTATAACAACAATGGCAACGCCTGCGGCGACGCTAGTGGTGGCGGCGGCCATGACCAAAACAACAACAACAACAACTCCAACTCTCGCAACAATAGCCGGCGTCCCTTCTACAACAACAATAAGGGCCGTCCATTTCAAGGTTATGATGAATATGAAAATAAATGCCACATTTGCAAAAAACAATAATCATATTGCTAAGGATTGTTATTGGCGCTATGCCGAGAACAATTCTCAACACAAGAAAGTTGCAGCAGATGCAGACACCTTCTATGGAGGTGGCACCAATTGGTACGTCGACACTGGAGCCACAAACCACATCACCAATGAGCTATAAAAGTTCACCATGCACGAGAAGTACCTTGTCCACGATCAAGTCCACAACACCAATGGTGAAGGTATGAAGATAGATCATGTTGGTCATGCAATTGTCAGCACTCCTCATCACAACCTTCATCTCAAAAATATTTTGCATGTCCCACAAACTGAAAAATCCTCTTTCTGTCCATCGCATTGCCTTAGACAACCACGTTTTTCTTGAGTTTTACCCTTAGTTTTTTTTATTCGTGATCAGGTCACAATGAAAATTCTTTACCTCGGTAGATGCGTGCATGGGCTCTACTCTTTGATTGCTCAGTTTAGAAGATTCAATAAACAAGTTCGTGGTGTTATCAAACTTTCGTCCGAACAGTGGCATGCGCGATTAAGACATCCCTCTTTTATTATTCTTCAACAAGTGCTTAGAAATAATTAGCTCCCATGTGTTGGTGAGCATAGTCTTGAAACTATTTGTGATTCATGTCAAAATGCAAAAGGTCGTCATTTGCCTTATCCTGTGTCCAAAATATTCCTACCAAGCCTTTGCAACTTGTGTTCTCTGATGTATGGGGACCAACCCCTTCTTCTGTTGGTAGACATACTTATTATGTTAGCTTCATCAATGATTATAGTAAATTTACTTGGATTTATCTTCTTCAAAGACGTTCTTACGTTTTTCAATTTTTTCATAACTTTCAAGCACTTGTTGAACGACAATTTGACACAAAGATTCTTGCCGTCCAATCTGATTGGGGTGCCGAATATGAAAAGTTAAACTCATTTTTTCAAAAATTTGGTGTTTCACATCATGTTTCATGTCCACATGCGCATCAACAAAATGGGTCTGCGGAACGCAAATACCGACACATAGTTGAAGTTGGGCTTGCCCTCCTTGCAGGTATCTCCATGCCCCTAAAATTTTTGGATGAGGCCTTCCTAAGTGCGGTTCATGTTATCAATATGCTCCCTAGCCGAGTCATTAATAATGAAACACCCATGCAACATCTTCTTCATAGTCGAACAAACTATCATTCACTTCGTGTCTTTGGTTGCACTTATTGGCCCAACCTTGGTCCCTACAACACTCGCAAACTTATGTTTCACTCAAGACAATGTGTTTTCTTGGGATATAGTGCTCAACATAAAGGTGTTCAGTGCCTTGATGTTTCTACTGGTCGAGTATATATCTCCCGTGATGTTGTTTTCAATGAGAAAGTGTTTCCTTTCGCAGATCTTCACCCCAATGTCGATCCCTTCTTCGTTAAGAACCCTTATTTTACCACCACATTTATCTTGTTCTTTCCCGGGGGATGGCAATTGCAATGACCACTTGACTAACTCTTCTAACCATGCAGTTGAGGTTTGTGACAATGCAGGATCGAGTGATTCATGAGTAGAAAAACATTCGGTGCTAAACCATGGAGAAAATGGCCACCACGGTCACTATTTAATGTGTCCGGCGTCACGAGACAACGCTGTAGCCGCATCTCCCTCGGGATCGTGGCAACAACGACGGTGCCATCTTCTTCGGGATTGTAGCCGTGGTAGGCGCAACCACCCACGCGGTTTGGCCCGGACCCACACGTCTACATCCGGCGGCACGCGGGCGCATCGTCTGCGGGTGCGGGAACCCACCCAGATTTGACGGCTTTGCCCGGATCTTCTATGTCACCCGCACCTTCTTCTCCTCGTGATGTGGCCTCAGCTGATCCGGTGGCACCGGAGATATCTTCTGCAGCGTCGGGATCTTCTGTCCAATTGCAGCTCGCGGGATCCTCTGCGTCGACCTAAGGAGTTTCAGCTTCCTCTTCGTCTCTCTTGCTGGATCAAATAGGCGGAGATCGTCATCGATCTGTACGTGTGCTGAACGCGGAGGTGCCGTCCGTTCGGCACTAGATCGTGATTGGATCGCGGAACGGCTTGCGATTTGGATCGCGAAGACGTTCGACTACATCAACCGCATTTCTTAACGCTTCCCGCTTAGCGATCTACAAGGGTATATGGATCCGATCTTCCCTCTCGTAGATGGTCATCGCCATGGATAGGTCTTTCGTGTGCGTAGGAAATATTTTATTTCCTATGCAACGTTCCCAAACACATAGTCATGCCACCAGATGAGTTGGCATACCAGGAAAGCGACATAATCATCGGCGATTAGTTCTACGGCTACCTCGAGATTTTGTCCACTAGACGTGCTCCTATGACCATCACTGGGCGGAGGCTAGACAAGGAGCAGCAACTCGAGCTCTATGAGTGCCTCACTCTCTACCCTATAAGAGCTTCCAAGGTTCTATCTTATGTCGGTGATACCCAATCCGGTTTTCTTTTGATATCGTGTACTCTTATAACTGCTACTCATGTACTACCTTGTGTTAATTTGTTATGTACGATCTTCCTGTTTGGACCGAGTTTTACCTCTTATTGCTTAGTTAGTTATGTTCCTATTGTGTGTAGATGGCACATATGAGCTTGCATAGATGAGCTGGGTGATGTGGCAAAGAGAAATGAGTACTCCCCACACAATCTTAAGGACCTACTTGATGACCATGAGAAAGATGACAATGTTGATTGGTACTTTGACCGTCACTACACCTTGCCATTGACAACATAGTTGCAAGGAGGAGCATCTCCGGCAACAAGCCTAGTGAACAATGATGATCTCGATAATTATGAGAACCACCCAATCCAAAGAATGAATTTTAAATCCATAGATTCTCCGATGCAACAACCTCAAGAATGATTGTTGGATCATTGCAATGGCTCTTGTACTAATATTTCCATCTCACGGGACAATTCTTCCATGTCCAATGCATGCACTCAATTGATCGAAGCATCTCAAGTCATCATTGAGTGCCCTCAAATACTCCAACCCAAAAATCTCAATCACGTCCTTTGTGTACCTCTGAATGGCCTCGAGGATTGTATCTTCTCCAACAACGTCGGGCGAACACCCATATGCTAGCACTCGAATAGACGCGATACACTTCATCAAAGATCTGTCACTTACCTCTCCACATGCACTTTTCCTAAGTTCGAACCAAGCATCATGCTTCTCAACAACTTTTGCAATGGTGAGAAAAATACTTGTGTGCATCCGATACCGCTAGAGAAAATTCTTCTCCGAATAGATTGGATTGGGATCAAAATAATCTCTCATAATCTTGGCATGGCCCTCCACTCTATCTTGATTGTTGTGTATACAGCTAAATTGCGATCCTCTCCTTGATCGTCGAAAATCTTCATTGAAGATCACGCCAATGGCCATTTCAAAGCCATCATCTTTTTCCTCCTCACACAATGAACAGTCTTAATCTGTCTCAACCTCTTCATCTTAACTAGAAATGATTCAATTCAATTCAATTGACAAAAGAAAAAATGAGACGAAAAAAGCACCCAAGAAACTCACCTAGGCAAACCGTCAAACACTTGAAAGGCGATGGAGGTGTCACGGACGACCGACCATGTTGAGCAGCTACTAGTGGTCGGCGGGGCTAAGATATGGCTGGAAGTTAATGGAGAGGCTCGGGTAAAGAAGACCAGAGCCTCTATCTAGTGACGGGATCAATGCGGCGATGGCGACGACATTTGAGATTGATTTTGGCGACAGCAACGACTCGCGATTGGCTCGGGGCGGGGCAAGAGGGCAGAGAGGGTGATGGGAGGCGGTGGAGCATCAGACGTCGGCGGTGGGTAGTCACCGGAAGAAACACCGACGATGATGCAACACAGTGTGGGGACGACACGGGCACAGGGCGGAGAGGCCAAAACTTTTACTTGATGGGTGGTTGGCTGAGTATATTTAGGAGTTAGGGCGGCCTAGGAGGATAAATTCCCTCCTCTAGAGGATAACCAGATTTATCCTCTTCTAACTTTGGATAGGGAATTGGTTATAGTTGCCCTTAATTCATCCAAAAACAGAACTTGTATTACAATATGGCATGGCCATATATGTGTTTACTGTTTATGATGGCTTTGCTCACTGAGGTTTATGTATTTATTGTCCTACCATTCTTAGCTCTTTGCTACTATAAATACATTTTATGTTTGACTACTTTTTTTGCTAGTTTAATAAATAGAAAAACTAGGATCTTGTATGATAGGTAAATACAGGAGAATACTATATATTGAGTTACTAAGCTAAGTAGCTAATGGACCGTGCAAACAGTAGGAATGCAATCTTTGGTTGTTTAGTCACACATAATTGTGTCACATTGTAAACCATGATTTGATGATGATTTTACTCAGCATGTTGAATATGGATAACTTAACATTTGATTGTATATCATGTGGAATAATGTTTTGTTGAATCAAGTTGCAAATTTTTGGATCGCGGCCAATTTCATAGTAAAATAGCAATAGGCATTTTCTAGTATCTTTCTATGCATTTGATTTATTCATATAAAGGAGTTAGACGACTGCTTTCTCACATTAATTTAATTACATGTTCTCTAGCGAGTCTACAATATATGACACTCTAGTAGAGTCGTCATATGCCTCTCAAACACCATAATTTATGGAGCGTGTGCCATATCCAACCCATGGGCCTTCATATTTGGAGGTTGTGGCGTTGGTTTCGAGCGCACCATCCATCAACCGTTCACCCAGGGAAGTTTCAGCCTCGTATGTTCCTCCTGCACACAACCATCTTCAAGAACTTGGGGCCCCAAGGATGAAATACAAACCAAGCCTCTAAAATAAAAATAAAAATATGCAACCAAAGAACTAATGTACTCCCACTTAATGGTACAACTTGAAATATGTCATATTTCATACAATATTTAAAATTACATGGAACATTAATGTTAAGAGTAAATTTAATACTAAAGCATTACGCTGATCTGGAGTTGTGCTGAAAAACAACAATCCTCTTATGTTTCTGGAAAAATGGTCAGAACAAATGAGATATGGCATCAAATAATGTAACAATTTCATTCCTTCAATATATCATGAAGTGGTAATATATTTTAAGCTGATCTCATGTTATATGCCTTTTGTTCCTTACTTTTCAAGATCATAGCGAATCTGGTAACTTATGTTACCACTTTAGTGGATGAACATTTCACCTACCATAAACATTACTGAAACCCTTCACAAAATTTCAAATGTAACATGTATTTCATCTTTTTTACTTACCCCTTTGGGTTGTAGGATGGTACAAGGTTCCTCCATTGGGAGACATACCTCTTATCTTTTACATCTTACAAAATTGATGAAGAGTAAAGCTCTATGAAGAAATATCAAACAAAATAAAGGTATGCATCATCACACGAAGCTATGATAATTTAGAATGTGCTAATTTCATGATTTCTTTATCTTTTGAAACAATGGATTAAACGTTATATGGAATGTGAACAAACATCTTCCAAGGTAAGTATGACCTGAAGGAAATAGTGGAGTAAAGTTATAAAGGTAAAACATAGTAGTATATGATGATAACTTGTTTGCTTTAGAGCATCTCTAACTGACCCCGTAAAAATCAACCCTTAAAAACGCGTATAAGAGGTACTGTAAACCGTTTTTACGGTGTGAAATTGTACCGGACAGAACATACCTCGTAAATGAAACTGTATCCCACCGTAGCTCATTTTTTTCTTTTTTCGTCCCGTCCCGGCGAGCGCCATGGCGTGCCTCGCCCTGGCACCCTGGCTCGCCCTCGCCTCTTCCCAGCGCCGCCCGTTCCGGGCCACTCATGCAGTGGAGGAGCCCGCCACTGCCTGCTGCCACGCGCGCGTTCCCCCAAAGTGGCCGCGCGAGCTCCCCCACCCCTGCCTTGCTCTTCTCCGGTGCCGCCCCGCCCTGATTCGGGCCGCCGGTGGCCTGCTCCGCCCTGCCCGTGGACGGCCTCGCCTCGGCAGTGGAGGTTGAGGTGGCCGCAATTCGGACTGGCGGCGACAAGTTCCGACGTGCGACGACTTCTTCTGACATGCGGCGACGGATTCCAGTGAGTTTCATGTAGATTCCGGCCAATTACTCGGCAGCGCGTTTGCTCCGACGAGGTTTGACCAGTTTACGGATTGAACTATATGTTGTCTCCAAAACTGCACATATAAGGTTTTCGCAGATAGATTTACCGTGTCCCTTAAAAGGTTTACGGGTCGAACAAGTTTTACGGGGTTTGCTCCGCGCCGTTTTTTCCGATGAAAACTGTAAACACGTCAGTTTTACAAGTTTAACCATTATATGGGGGTCTGCTAGAGATGCTCTTAGTGTAGGCAGATGAACAATATAGGGTTCTGCCAAGCAGCAAAGATTTAATTTTAACGGCCTATGAGGTACACCACCACCACCATCACCACCACAACAACAATAACAACAATTGTTGATGCTGCTGCTTCTTCTTCTTCTACTGTGGTATCCCTCATAGAAAAAAAACTCGCTGTGGTCTTTCCTGAGAGTTATTGTAAAAACTTGCAACTATTTTCCTGACTTCTGATGGGATTTCTATATTTGTATTTAGAGAAGATTAAACTGACAAGTGATAGAATCTACAGTTAGATTCTACGATGAGCATCGAACAATCTTTGTTCTCATATTAGAACTAACAGTTGTACGCTTGGACTAGATACTAAAGGGATAACTTAAACGCAAACAATAGCGGGGATAGCTCAGTTGGGAGAGCGTCAGACTGAAGATCTGAAGGTCGCGTGTTCGATCCACGCTCACCGCACGTGTTATTGTTTATTGGATTAACGTTGAATAATCTGTCTTTTAATAGCACGTACCTTATTTTGGAAAATCACGCGCGTGACCTTTTCTGAATTATTCACAAAGCATTATACATTCACAACCAAAATTATCCGTGACCTTTTCTGAATTATTCACAAAGCATTATACATTCACAACCAAAATTATCCATTTCTACTATTTTTGAAAATCACGCGCGTGACCTTTTCTGAATTATTCACAAAGCATTATACATTCACAACCAAAATTATCCGTGACCTTTTCTGAATTATTCACAAAGCATTATACATTCACAACCAAAATTATCCATTTCTACCAACTAACACAAAATATGTTTGGACCTGATAGAATTCATATCACATGAAATGACATAGAAAAAGGCAGAAGAAATTTTCTAAAGAAATATGAGGGAGATGGGGCGACAAAGGAGATGAGTTTTTTTTTTGGATACAGCGTTCAACTACTCTGTCTTTTAAAACACATACCTTATTTTTGAAAATCATGCACGTGACATTCTCTTAATAATTCAAAATACATTATACATCCACAACCAAAATTATCCGTTTCTACCAACTAACACAAATTATGTTTGGATCTGATAGATAGAATTCATATCACTTAATGTGACATAGAAAAAGTCAAAAGAAATTTCCTGAAGAAATATGAGGGAGATGGGGTGGCAAAGGAGATGAGTTTATTTTGGATACAACACAACGTTGAATAAGTCATGGTTTTTGTAAATCCCTAAATGATATGAGGCTCAGTCTTTTGGAAACGTTCATAGAGGTAGGATGTGCGTATGTGTATTCATAGGGATGAATGCATGCACATGTATATGAACGCTTGCGTTTGTACTGTGTTAAAAAAAGTCATCGCAGGAACATACTTTTGAAAATCATGTGCGACCTTTTTCTGAATAATACTTCCACAACTCATGATGTTTGATAAAACACATGACCAATGTCCGTTTCTACCTAGATCTGTTAGAGCAACTCTAACAGACCCCACATCCCGCCGGCTCGTAAAATGCGTTCGCAGTTCGCGCAAAACAACTTTTACGGGCTGGCACAGATGCAGACTCCCAAACGGATCCGTAAAAAAGTATATTCACGGAATATACTTTTTTACGGGGCGGCTTTGCGGGGTCTGCTCTTTGCACCGCTGCTTCCCGCATATCATCAGCCCGCAAATATCAAATACAACACAATTGGTTTGGGTGTCTGCATTTTCAATCTCCTTGTATGTGTGAAAAAAAGCTCTAATGCGGTTTGGGTCTCTAGCTGGTTTGACACGGCTATCCACATCGTCATAAAAGAATTCTAAGTTCAATCCTCTCTCATCTTCAAGAATCATATTGTGCAGGATAACACAGCATGTCATGATGTTCTTCAAGGTTTTCTTATCCCAAAAACGAGCAGGACCACGGACAATGGCAAACCTAGATTGCAAAACACCGAATGCTCTTTCAATGTCTTTGCGGTCTGCCTCTTGCACCTTTGCAAATTCACATTGTTTTTTTGTTTTGGATTCTTTGATGCTCTTGACAAATGTGCACCAAGGAGGGTATATACCATCTTCAAGATAGTACCACTTTGTGTATTCATGCCCATTGATAGTGTAGTTGCAAGAAGGAGCATCACCACTAGCAAGCCTAGCAAACAAATGAGACCGTTGCAACACATTGATATCATTGAGAGTGCCCGGCATACCAAAAAATCAATGCCAAATCCATAAATCATCGGATGCTACGACCTCTAGCACAATTGTTGCATCACGAGACTTGCCACAATACATTCCTTGCCAAGCCTTGGGGCAATTTTCCCAATTCCAATGCATACAATCAATGCTACCTAGCATGTTAGGCCAACCTCTCCTCTCATTAGATGCCATCAATTTCTTTGTGTCATCTTCATTTGGTGCCCGAATATACTCAGGACTAAAGACACGGATGATCACTTTCGCAAATCTACGCACAATACTTTGTGTGTATCAAACGTCGCAATGTAACTGGGTGACTATAAAGATACTCTACAGGTATCTCCGAAGCCTAAGCCTGAAACAGAGTGTTACTATTGCAAGGGTATGGGTCACTGGAAGCGCAATTGCCCCAAGTATCTGGCTGATAAGAAGGCGGCCAAAGAAAAATCAGGTATATTTGATATACATGTTATTGATGTGTACTTAACAGGCTCTCGTAGTAGTGCCTGGGTATTCGATACCGGTTCTGTTGCTCAAATTTGCAACTCGAAACAGGAACTGCAGAATAGACGAATGCTGGCGAAAGATGAAGTGACGATGCGCATAGGAAATGGTTCCAAGGTTGATGCAATTGCCGTCGACACAGTCTCACTTCAGTTACCATCAGAATTAGTTATGAACTTAAATCATTGTTATTTAGTTCCTGCGTTGAGCATGAACATTATATCTGGATCTTGTTTATTGCGAGACGGTTACTCTTTTAAGTCAGAGAATAATGGTTGTTCTATTTCTATGACTAACATCTTTTATGGTCATGCACCCAATGTGAGAGGATTGTTCATATTGAATCTTGATAGTGATACACACATACATAACATTGAGACCAAAAGAGTTAGAGTTAGCAATGATAGCGCCATATTTTTGTGGCACTGCCGCTTAGGTCATATTGGTGTAAAGCACATGAAGAAACTCCATGCCGATGAACTTTTGGAGTCACTTGACTTTGATTCACTTGACACATGCGAACCATGCCTCATGGGCATGATGACTAAAACTCCGTTCTCCGGAACAATGGAGCGTGCAAGTGACTTGTTGGAAATCATACATACCGATGTGTGTGGTCCGATGAGCGTAGAGGCACGCGGCGGATATCGTTATTTTCTCACCTTCACTGACGATTTGAGTAGATATGGTTATGTCTACTTAATGAAGAACAAGTCTGAAACATTTAAAAAGTTCAAGCAATTTCAGAGTGAAGTTGAAAACCATCGTAACAAGAAGATCAAGTCCCTACGGTCTGATCGTGGGGGTGAATATCTGAGTTTTGAGTTTGGTGCTCACTTAAGACAATGTGGAATTGTTTCACAGTTGACACCGCCTGGAACACCACAGCGTAATGGTGTGTCCGAACGTCGTAATCGTACTTTATTAGAGATGGTGCGATCTATGATGTCTCTTACCAATTTGCCATTATCATTTTGGGGTTATGCATTAGAAACAGCTGCATTCACTTTAAATAGGGCACCATCAAAATCTGTTGAGACGACACCATACGAACTGTGGTATGGCAAAAGGCCAAAGTTGTCGTTTCTTAAAGTTTGGGGATGTGATGCTTATGTCAAAAAGCTTCAGCCTGAAAAGCTGGAACCCAAAGCGGAAAAGTGCATCTTCATAGGTTACCCAAAAGAGACAGTTGGGTACACCTTCTATCTCAAATCCGAGGGCAAAGTGTTTGTTGCTAAAAACGGAGCTTTTCTCGAGAAGGAGTTTCTCTCGAGAGAATTGAGTGGGAGGAAGATAGAACTTGACGAGGTTGTCGAACCTCTCATCCCTCTGGATGGTGGCGCAGGGCAAGGGGAAACCTCTGTCGTTGCGACGCCGGTTGAGGAGGAAGTTAATGATGATGATCATGAAACTCCGGTTCAAGTTTCTGTCGAACCACGCAGGTCGACGAGACCACGTGCTGCTGCAGAGTGGTAAAGTAATCCCGTCTTATCAATCATGTTGTTAGACAACAATGAACCTGCAAATTATGAAGAAGCAATGGTGGGCCCAGATTCCAACAAATGGCTAGAAGCCATGAAGTCCGAGATAGGATCCATGTATGAGAACAAAGTGTGGACTTTGGAGGTACTACCTCAGGGCCGCAAGGCTATTCAGAACAAATGGATCTTTAAGAGGAAGACGGACGCTGACGGCAATGTGACCGTTTATAAAGCTCGACTTGTGGCAAAGGGTTTTTCACAAGTTCAAGGAGTTGACTACGATGAGACATTCTCACCCGTAGCGATGCTTAAGTCCGTCAGAATCATGTTAGCAATAGCTGCATTTTTCGATTATGAAATCTGGCAGATGGATGTCAAAACGGCGTTCCTTAACGGTTTCTTTAAGGATGAGTTGTATATGATGCAACCCGAAGGTTTTATCGATCCTAAGAATGCTAACAAGGTGTGCAAGCTCCAGCGATCCATTTATGGACTGGTGCAAGCATCTCGGAGTTGGAACATACGCTTTGATGAGGTGATCAAAGCATTTGGGTTTATACAAGTGGTTGGAGAATCCTGTATTTACAAGAAAGTGAGTGGGAGCTATGTGGCGTTTCTAATATTATATGTGGATGACATATTACTGATTGGAAACAACGTAGAGTTTTTGGAGAGCATAAAGGATTACTTGAATAAAAGTTTCTCTATGAAGGACCTAGGAGAAGCTGCTTACATTCTAGGCATTAAGATCTACAGGGATAGATCAAAACGCCTCATAGGACTTTCACAAAGCACATACCTTGATAAAGTTTTGAAGAGGTTCAAAATGGAACAGTCCAAGAAAGGGTTCTTGCCAGTTTTACAAGGTACGAGATTGAGTAAGACTCAGCGCCCAGCAACTGATGAAGATAGAGAGCATATGCAGTCCGTCCCCTATGCTTCAGCCATAGGTTCTATCATGTATGCAATGCTGTGCACTAGACCGGACGTTAGCCTGGCCATAAGTATGGCAGGTAGGTTCCAGAGTAATCCAGGAGTGGATCACTGGACGGCGGTCAAGAATATCCTGAAGTACCTGAAAAGGACTAAGGAGATGTTTCTCGTGTATGGAGGTGACGAAGAGCTCGCCGTAAAAGGTTACGTCGATCCAAGCTTTGACACAGATCCGGACGACTCTAAGTCGCAAACCGGATACGTATTTATTCTTAATGGGGGTGCGGTAAGCTGGTGCAGTTCCAAGCAGAGCGTCGTAGCAGATTCTACATGTGAAGCGGAGTACATGGCTGCCTCGGAGGCGGCTAAGGAGGGTGTGTGGATGAAGCAGTTCATGACGGATCTTGGAGTGGTGCCCAGCGCACTGAATCCAATAACCTTGTTCTGTGACAGCACAGGTGCCATTGCCCTAGCAAAGGAACCACGGTTTCACAAGAAGTCCAGACACATCAAACGACGCTTCAACCTCATCCGTGACTACGTCGAAGGGGAGGACGTAAATATATGCAAAGTGCACACGGATCTGAATGTAGCAGACCCGCTGACTAAACCTCTTCCACGGGCAAAGCATGATCAACACCAGAACTGTATGGGTGTTAGATTTATTACAATGTAATTCGCATGATGATGTGAGGGCTAGATAATTGACTCTAGTGCAAGTGGAGACTGTTGGAATTATGCCCTAGAGGCAATAATAAATATAGTTATTATTATAATTCCTGTATCAAGATAATCGTTTATTATCCATGCTATAATTGTATTGAATGAAGACTTATATACATGTGTGGATACATAGACAAAACACTGTCCCTAGCAAGCCTCTAGTTGGCTAGCCAGTTGATCAACGATAGACAGTGTCTTCTGATTATGAACAAGGTGTTGTTGCTTGATAACTGGATCACGTCATTAGGAGAATCACGTGATGGACTAGACCCAAACTAATAGACGTAGCATGTTGATCGTGTCATTTTATTGCTACTGTTTTCTGTGTGTCAAGTATTTGTTCCTCTAACCATGAGAACATATAACTCACTAACACCAGAGGAATACTTTGTGTGTATCAAACGTCGCAACGTAACTGGGTGACTATAAAGATACTCTACAGGTATCTCCGAAGGTGTTCGTTGAGTTAGTATGGATCAAGACTGGAATTTGTCACTCCGTGTGACGGAGAGGTATCTCGGGGCCCACTCGGTAATACAACATCACACACAAGCCTTGCAAGCAATGTGACTTAGTGTAAGTTGCGGGATCTTGTATTACGGAACGAGTAAAGAGACTTGCCGGTAAACGAGATTGAAATAGGTATGCGGATACTAACGATCGAATCTCGGGCAAGTAACATACCGAAGGACAAAGGGAATGACATACGGGATTATATGAATCCTTGGCACTGAGGTTCAAACGATGAGATCTTTGTAGAATATGTAGGATCCAATATGGGCATCCAGGTCCCGCTATTGGATATTGAGCGAGGAGTCTCTCGGGTCATGTCTACATAGTTCTCGAACCCGCAGGGTCTGCACACTTAAGGTTCGACGTTGTTTTATGCGTATTTGAGTTATATGGTTGGTTACCGAATGTTGTTCGGAGTCCCGGATGAGATCACGGACGTCACGAGGGTTTTCGGAATGGTTCGGAAACGAAGATTGATATATAGGATGCCCTCATTTGATTATCGGAAGGTTTTCGGAGTTACCGGGAATGTACCGGGAATGACGAATGGGTTCCGAGAGTTCACCGGAGGGGGGCAACCCACCCCGGGGAAGCCCATAGGCATTGGGGGTGCCGCACCAGCCCTTAGTGAGCTGGTGGGACATCCCAAAAGAGCCCTATGCGCATTGGAAGAAAAATCAAAGAGAAAAAGAAAAAAAAGAAGGAGGTGGGAAAGGGAAGAAGGACTCCACCTTCCAAACCAAGTAGGACTCGGTTTGGGTGGGGGAGACCTTCCCCCTTGTCTCGGCCGACCCCCTTGGGAGTCCTTGGACCCCAAGGCAAGGCTCCCCCCCTCCCTCCTATATATAGTGGGGTTTTAGGGCTGATTTGAGACAACTTTTGCCACGGCTGCCCGACCACATATCTCCACGGTTTTACCTCTAGATCGCGTTTCTGCGGAGCTCGGGCGGAGCCCTGCTGAGACAAGATCATCACCAACCTCCGGAGCGCCGTCACGCTGCCGGGGAACTCTTCTACCTCTCTGTATCTCTTGCTGGATCAAGAAGGCCGAGATCATCGTCGAGCTGTACGTGTGCTGAACGCGGAGGTGCCGTCCGTTCGGCACTAGATCGTGGGACTGATCGCGGGATAGTTCGCGGGGCGGATCGAGGGACGTGAGGACGTTCCACTACGTCAACCGCGTTCACTAACGCTTCTGCTGTACGGTCTACAAGGGTATGTAGATCACACATCCCCTCTCGTAGATGGACATCACCATGATAGGTCTTCGTGCGCGTAGGAAATTTTTTGTTTCCCATGCGACGTTCCCCAACAGTATCTTCACCAATGCGAAGATACTCATTGGCATAGTCAGCCAGAACGCCATATGCAATCACCCGCATAGCTGCAGAGATTTTTTTGATATGCACTAAATCCCTTTAAGCCCGCGACATTCCTTCTTTGAGTAAAATACCGGTAATTTGCCTCGCAAGCTTGAACAATTTTCACAAAGAGGGATCGGCGCATTCGGTGCCTTCTCCAGAAGAGGTGCGGTGGATATGTAGGATTCTCCACGAAATAGTCTTGCATCAACATCTCGTTCCCAAGATGGCGATTCCGAGGAATGCACAAACGCCCGACAGTCGATCCTCGCCTCCTCTTCCGGTTCTCGTCTTCATGCTCCTTCACGGAAAGCGCCATGACTAATGTTTGCTGACGAAAGTTCGCAAGAATGGTCTCAACATCCGAGCCGTCCGAATCGGACGAATCGGATAGTAAGAACTTCTCGCACGGGGTCAACTCCATCTTCTCGCACAACTCGCAAAAATCATAAAAAAGGGACTAACCGACGGCGGGTGATCCCGGGCGGCGATGAGGCGGTGGTCGATCCCGGGCGGCGGCGGTGGCGGGGGGCGACTCTTCTCATCGGATCCGCACGGGCGGTGCAGCGGCTCGCCTGCAGATATGGCCGGAATCGCCGGCGGCGGGCGGGCGGAAGCAAGGGCGGGCGGCGGCGGAGGAGGGGAAAATAGCGCGGGCTGAAATGTCCCTCCCGCCAACTGCTTCTCTGTAATGCAGGGCAGCGTAGCCGCGAGGGGGAAAACCCGCGTTTTCCCAGGTTGGGGTCGGGAATTTGCCGCGCCCCCAAATTTTTTGAGGACCGGAGCGGGATGCGGGGTCTGATCGGGTACACTTTTCCGCCCCGACCCGCATTTTGGCGGTTATTTTGCGGGTCGGGGGCAGATGCGGGGTCTGCTAGAGTTGCTCTAAGATAGATATCGTACCACTTAATGTATTAATAATTTAAAACATTCATACAATCATCCATTATAACTTTAGGCACACAAGGCGGAACACTATTAAGAAGCACACCATCGAACTTATTGCCTTGTGGTATCTTCTTTACGGTTTTAGGGAATGTTCAACGGCCTAAATTGAACGATGGAAGCGGTTGGTTCCCTTTGTCCCATTTTGACAAAGGAGGTAGCGACTATGGAGGGGGCAGTGGTGGCACCATCTATTTAGTTGGCTCCTTCTCTTCACCATGCTGCTCCTAGGTTATCTAAGGAGTTTGAGAAGTACCTTCTTGCTTGAAAGCATCGTGTAAAGGAGTTTGAGAAGTACCTTCTTGTTTGAAAGCATCATGCAAGAGGATGACTATGTGGGTATGACACTAGTGGTGGGATGCTAAGGCAATTATTATGAGTCTTGTTAGAGCATCTACAGCCGGACTGAGCAAATCCGGTCCTCTATACATCCACGGACGTGTAAAGATATGTCCGCGGACTCATATTTCTCTTCATGCATACACATACCTCATATTTGGACTCTTAAATCCATACAAAGCTATGCACGTCGATCATCCGATACAAATTGTCTGAGTTTAATAGTTTTAAACGAAAGTAAATAATATCATAATTCAATGAAACAGACATGCCAAAATAAAATAAATGTCCGACCGACAAGTGATGTGAGATCACTGGCCGCACAAGTTCATCCATGCGTCCTGTTCCGCTTGGGCATCCATCTCTGCCTGCATCCAGGCTGAATCCTCCACCTGCATCCTGACAACGATCGCCACCTGCATCCGCTCCCAAACGAGTTGCGGAGACTCACACTCATGGACCAATGGCTGCTGCGTGGCCGGAAAGCTCTCCGGAAGGGTCTAACTGGCCGTCTCATCCTCCTCTTCGGTCTCGACGGTGCCGGACAATACAATCTGCACCGACGCTTGCATGGATGGGGTGCGGGGAGCCCGACGCGTTGGGGGAGATATCTCGTCGACGACGCCCGCATGTACCTGTGCTGCCAACTCCGCCTCCCCCTATCGATGTCGGCAATGGCGCAACTTACGGGCGATGTTCTCTGGCTTACAAGACGAAGTGGAGGAAGGGCTCCCGAGGAACGAGGAAGACTGCGTGTCCGTCGTGGCGGTCGGGGACAGGGTGGAAGACATCACGACGGCGGATCAGGACAGGTTGTGTGGATGGAGAGCAAGGGTGTTGGACGGTGAGGGGTCCGGCACGGGAAATGTTGGCGGGTGGCCGGAGGAGTAGGAAGGGTTTGAAGGATTTGCTACAATATGAGATAAGGTCGGGCTGTCGGGTCCGATGTTACGGGCGCGCCCGGGCTCCCCCATATCCGCCCCATATTTGGGCTGGAAATGCGGGGGTGCGAGTCAGCACGGGCGTTTGAGGCCAATTTGAAAGACCCGTCTAGATCGAATTTTTGTGACCGAACAGTGACATGGTGACCTGTTCGGATGTTTAAAGAGGGTTTAAGGGTTTCGGTTGTAGATGCTCTTGGGAGTAGTGTCTGATCGATGCGTGATATTTCTAAATGGTTGTCTCCTAGTCTAGAAGTGCATCAATGAACAGTCTTGATTAGTCATCGTATGTGTCCTTGTCTTGTGAGCATGTACCTTGGTCGATGAAAATCTCAAAATGTTATAGGAGGATTGTGTCCGAGATGCTGAAACTTGATGCCATCAAACTGTTGTGTCTAACCATAAGGAGGAACTATATGTACAACTAAGGGTTTGGTCTTACATTTTCCATATCGCGATACTACTCTTAAGTTGTTATCGAAGATATGGGTTTCTCACCTGTTTTGCTGTTGCACTTGTCATTGCGGTGGATTCTCATAATTTCATTTTAATTTTCTTTGGCCCACTTTTGTATATCTTATGGCTATTTTTCCAAATTATTAAATAAGCCAAAAATGCTTTCGCCGCACTTATAACTACTTGCACTGAAAAGAGATTATCATAAAGCATTAGGCTCAATAGTTTTTTCTAACTAGATGATACCGAGTGTGTTGCGGTGGAATTGAATATATAGTTTCTAAAATGTTGTGTAGAATATTTATTACATTTTAAAGTATGTGAGAAATTTCTACATGGGCAAAAAACTTAACATGAAAAGTTGTGCATAGCATAGTTAAATGGAATCCAATTAAAACTCACTTAGAATACATTCATGCAGGTTGCATGATAGAGAATTCCCATGCTCAGATCGAACAGATGGTAGCGGATCAAGATTGGCAAACTCTATGTATCTATAGTCTGATAAGACTCCAACGAGAGAACAATCGAAGGTCCTTGATCTATTCCAAATCTGATGCTTGAGAGTAGTCCGACTTTCATAAATAAGGAAATAAAAAAAATCAGCTTCATAACTTCAGCATGGGATTTCTCTCCTAATCCCATGTTTCGAATTGAGATGCACCTCCTCGAGCTCTTCCTCCATCCCGAGCTCAACCTAGGTCGCCACTCGCCAGATCCCCTTTCCACTCCACCGTGGTGCGCCGCACCTTATCTCCTCGTCGCCGACCAGCCGACCAACTCCCCCCTCCCCTCTCATCGTCGTCGCACATCCCGATGTCCCCATCCTCCACTCTCTTGATGCTTTCCCGGTGTGAGATTTGTGGTGCGCCATCCTGGCAATAGGGGTTCGAGCCCTCTATCCTCAACAGCGATTCATTGATCAGAAGTTACAAATTAGCTGTCGGAGTAGCACCGGCCGGATGAAGAACCGGCAGTGGATTGCAACCCTCGCCAACCCACCCCCTACATTCGAAGTGCCCATCACGAAATCGAGGTATTGCACTGCTTCCGTCGCCCTTGATTTCATTATTTTTTTTGGCAATGCAATTTGGTTGATAATACATCCAACAACCGATTACTCATTGTAATTCATGTCCATCGTCAACCTTGTATTCAAGAAGTTCATGTGTTAGGTCATTATCTGTGTTGATGAAGTTCTTACGTAATTCGATCACTTATAGCTATTTATGCATCAATCATGCTATTTAGTAGTTTGATTAGTCAGTGCTTCTAATGAATATGAAAAATGTTGAAAAATATTTCTTTCATTTCTTCTTGTATAAAGAGATTCCAATTTTTTTTATCCTCATTCGGCGGCAAATCCTTTTTTGTTCCATGTTTAAATTTTTCGATGCTTCCACCTTACGCTAATAATGAAAACCTTTGCAGTATTTCCTAGCTTGATACATGTGTGCTTATACATTGTACTCATTTTGCTACAGTCGTCTAGAAATATGCTTCCGTACCTTCATCTCATAATGGTCTATTCCAAAAAAAATTATCCGCAGTTGGCTGAAAATCCTTTTTTGTTTTATGTTTCACAATTTCATGATTTAGTCTAACACTAATAATGAACCCTTAGCAAATTTATATGCTTCCAATGAAGACGATTCAGGTTGGTATAGCAAAAATTTCATGCTTCACAACATCCATGCTTCTTTGGTCTATATAGTTTGTGGCCATAAAAACTTGCTTCCTGTTTTTCCTGTTGTTTTTCTCACTATCAGTACCTGGGTGGAGAGACTGCTATTGCAACTTGCCTCATGTGCTTACCCAGTGTAGTATCTAACCTGAAAAACCACTAATTGATTCAGATGAGATTGGTTTTCTTGTTGTTAGAATGATGCACCCTTATATTAATGGCAAGCTTTTGTCATTTGCAATTTCATAAATTTATGCTTCCACAACATATAATTGTTATGTTGAATCGGCTTCGCCAGGTTCCTCATGGGTTGAATCGGCTCATGTAACCTCATCGACCTACCATCCTTGATACAGCCCTTGAGTAACCCCGTATGTCCATCATCCTGGCTTTAGGCAGTTGTGGTTGTCATCCCCACTGCTTTTGTGTTGCATCACTAGCTTGCCCGGAAGATCAATTGGTTGCGTGAGTACCTCTTAACTTTTATTTTCTACAATCGTTGTCGGTCTCTTACATTTGTTTGCTGATAACTTTTAACATCTTGGTTTATTCTCTGCTTCCAATTTAAGACGAATCCTACTGAAATAAGTAGCATATTTTAATGCTTCCCGCAAATGCAATTTTGGAACCATACTTCATGTGCGCTTTCTATTTATATGGATTGCTTCAACACTTGGACTAGGTCTCGCATTTTTAGATTTCTATGCTTCCACTAGGCCTCACATGTCTTATGATTTCAAGACTTTCGGCGCTTCATATATATCAAATACGTTCTTCATACGTTTAGATGCATTGGCAATGCACCATGCTTCTCAAGTTCGACATCTTCTTGTTGTAACCACTGCTCCTTCTGTTGTGCTGAATGACAAGAATATGATGCTTCCAAATATTTATGTTTTATATGTTTCATACATGTGTTTATTCATTGCGTAGATTTTGTGACATTTCAACCATACTTCCATTTTTTATGGTTCTGTTTTATGTTAGAGAGCATGAAAAGATGCTTCCAAACTTCGATGCAAGTTATACTCCATTCAAGATCCATGCTTCCAATGTGGTATACACACACACACACACCCACACCCACACACACACACATATATATACACATACATACATATATATATATATATATATATATATAGTAAAGATATTGCTATCTTGCAGACATGCTTCCTACTTTTATTTATACCATATGCTTGATGCTTCTATGGTAGTGAATTTTGGATTCAACCATTGTAAGTGTATGCTTCTTTTATTGTACAAACATAGTAGACACTAGTTTATGCTTCAACCACTACTAGTATGTGCTTCAACCACTTCTAGTGTTTCTTCTATTAGTGAAATTTTATTGTACATACATTTGTTTTTTGAGTGAATTTATGTATCAACCGCTATCAGTGTGTGCTTCGTTGTTGTTTCTTACTAGACGCTTCTGTTGTACAAGCATTTTGCCGCACCCAAAATCCAGATGTGCTCTTTGTTGTGTTGCAATGCCGTTGAGTGGTCTATGATCTGAGACCTACCCGCTAAAAGTTGTTAGTTTGTATTGTGAACAACGGAGAGCTCTGGTGCACGTGGATCTTGTCCATAATCTTCTTGTAAACATGACTATTTTAGTTTTCTTTTATTTTATCGTCAAATGAGTTGTAATATTTAGATCATATCCAATTAGTTTGTTCTAAAGCTTAAACTTTTTTGCTGTGCTTCAACGTGCTTCCTTGCCAAGCACATGTTTCCATTAACAAAAAAAATATGTTTACTTTGCATCAATAAATTGTTTCCAAAGCTTCTGAAAAAATATAGCATACATCTAATGCTTCCAATGAACAATCTGTTTCTGCTGATCACATAGTATGCTTTTATCGGTCAAAAGGAATGTTTCCATGAAAGAAAAGCTATTTCACCATCAAAGTAAAAATGCGATTGAAAAATAAATAACTATTTATCATAATTATTGATGTGTATGTTTCCACCGGTTTACAAAGGGAAGTCACATTATAGTGATGTCAAAAATATATTCTTGGAAGCAATAATTAGGAGAAACATATCAATTAGAATTGTACCCCACGAACATCAAACATAAATATTTATCTGGTTTTGAAAAGAAAATTTATGCCAATGGCAAATAAATGATTCATGGAAGCAAATTTCAGAAGCAACAAGTAAAAGAAACAAACCAATTAAAAGTCATATTACTGTGGGATCAAAAAATGATTCTTGGAAGCAAATCTGGGAAGCAACAAGTAGCAGAAACAAATGATTCTTGAAAGAAAATCTCGGAAGCAACAAAAACATTATATGTGAGTAGTCCTACATAATTAATTTTCATTAACTACCACCAGCGACATGCACCGTAGTAATAAAAGCTATGTATGGAGCAGTCAATTAACGATTGCATCCAACAAATCATGCGAGAGGTTATTAACAATTGATCGAACGACCATTTACTAGTCTTATAAGAGGCAAAACATCAGAAGTATGATGCTTAGTGCTGCCCATCAAGATTCCACTTAGAATACATTCATGCAGGTTTCATGATACAGAATTCCCATGCACGGATCGAACGGATGGCAGTGGATCACGCTAATTAATCTTATAGGTACAACAATTTTGATGAAGTGGAGGCACACATGTTGAAATAATTAGAAGTAATGGGATTCACAAATATTTTTTGCATCAAAATTTTCAAATTCACATATTTTGAATTTGTAAATATTTCCGTGTGTTTGGGTGAACTTTTTCAAATTCACGAACATTCCTTGGATTCACGTGAACTTTTTTCATATCCTTGATTTTCTTCTTGGATCCATGAACAATTTTCTAATTTGTGTAGATTTTTATGACGAATTTTTTATTTTTAATAAAACCGGTAAAACCATGAGTGGAAGCTAGAAAAAAGAAAAGGAAAACTGGTGAAAGAATGTTCTACAATTTTCCACAAACTGGAAAGGACCAAAAGAGTAAGAAAAAACGAAGTGAAAAAACAAAGACAAGGTACCCCCTCCCCCGGCCCCTCGTGTCGTCTCTCGGGCAACATGGGCGGGATCTCCCTAAATCACCCCGCCAGCCACCTTGTCACCCCCTCCCTCACCTCACCATCGCCAAAGGGGCCTTCGTATCACCTGGAGGTGGCAGCTTCGGGTGGGGAGGCTCGCCCCCCTTGCCGCGCTGCATGGTGGCTCTAGTACCTTGACCTTCCTGCGCGTTGATACGTCCATTTTGCATCATGATTTCATGTTGATATTTATAAAGTTTTCAAGCATTATTTCACTTTTTGATGCAATCCTTATATTTTCTTCTCTATTATTTTACATGGTTTACACAAAGAGGGAAATCACCAGAAACTGGAACTTGGACCTGGAGGCTATGGAAAAAGCTGGAAATTTTCTGGACTCCAAGTGATCTGAAAGTTCACGAAGAATTTTTATGAAATATATAAGAATTACTGGAGCAAAGAACTATTGGAGGGGGCCCACCTGTTGCCCACAAGGCAAAAGGGCATGCTCTGTTACCTTGTGGGTCCCACAGGTAGCCTCCGGTGCCTACCTTGTGCTATATGAAGGGTTCTAACCTAGAAAAATCAAAAGGATACTTTCGGGACGAAGTGTTGCTGTCTCGAGGTGGAAACCTGGACAGAAGCACTTTTTCTCTCCAGCAAAGCTATTCTAGTGGGGAAACATCCCTCCGCGAGGGGGAAATCGAAGCCGTCGTCATCACGAACTCTTCCTCCTTCGTGGAAGGACTAATCTTCATCAACATCTTCACCAGCACCATCTCATCTCAAACCCTTGCTCATCTCTTGTATTCAATCTTTGTCTTAAAATCTCAGATCGGTATGTGGGGGTTGCTATTAGCGTTGATTACATATTCTAGTTGATGCTAGTTGGTTTACATGGTGGAAGATAATATGTTCATATCCTTAACCATATTCATTATACCTTTGATATTGAACATGGTGATGATTTGTGATGTTTCATGCTATAGTTATGTTTATCTTTATTCTTTCTTTATAGTTGAAGATGCTTGCGAGAAGGGGTAATAATAAGTGGGTTGCTTGTTCAAGTAAGAACAATATCCAAGCACCGGGGGTAATCATAAGTGGGTTGCTTGTTCAAGTAAGAACAATACCCAAGCACCGGTCCACACATATATCAAATTATCAAAGTAATGAAAGCAAATAAAGTCAACATGATGAACATGACTAGACGACAATTCCCATCTGTTCTCGAGAGTGCTTTACTTTATCTAAGAGAACTTTCAGGCTTGTCCTTTGATACAAAAAGGATTGGGCCATCTTGATGCACCTTTGATACTATTGTTACTTGTTATGATTTATCTTGCTAAAAACTATCTATCACTGTAACCTACAACACTTGCAGAGAATACCTTGATGAAAACTACTTATCATTTTCTTTTGCTCCTCACTGGGATCGATACTCTTACTTATCGACATGACTATGATTAACCCCCTATACTTGTGGGTCATCATATGTCACTGCTACCTCTTGAGCTTGCGTTGGTTTTTCCCTTGAAGAGGAAAGGGTGATGCAGCACAATAGCAGTAAGTATTTCCCTCAGTTTGAGAACCAAGGTATCAATCCAGTAGGAGTATCAAGACAAGTCACCAATGTACCTGCGCAAAAACAAACAAACTTGCACCCAACGCTATAAAGGGGTTGTCAATCCCTTCATGATTAATTGCAAGGTGAGATCTGAAGGTGGAAAGTGCAACAAAGTAAAAGTGTACAGCTGAAAATATGATGTGAAGTAGACCCGGGGACCATAGTGTTCACTAAAGGCTTCTCTCATGATAGCAAGTATTATGGTGGGTGATCGAATTACTGTCGAGCAATTGATACAATCGCGCAAAGTCATGATGATATCTAAGGAAATGATCATACATATAGGCATCACGTCCGATAAAAGTAGACCGATACTGTCTGCATCTACTACTATTACTCCACACATCGACCGCTATCCATCATGCATCTAGTCTATTGAGTTCATAACAAACAGAGTAACTCCTTAAGCAAGATGACATGATGCAGAGGGATAAATTCATGCAATAGATATAAACCCCATATTTTTACCCTTGATGGCAACAACACGATGCGTGCCTCGCTACCCCTTCTGTCACTGGGTGAGGACACCGCATGGTATGAACCCAAAACCAAGCACTTCTCCCATTGCAAGAATTATAGATCAAGTTGGCCAAACGAAACCCACAACTTGAAGAGAATTACAAGGATACGAAATTATGCATATAAGAGATCAGAGAAGACTCAAACAATATTCGTAGATAATCTGATCATAAATCCACAATTCATCGGATCTCGACAAACACACCGCAAAAGAAGATTACATCGGATAGATCTCCATGAAGATCATGGAGAACTTTGTATTGAAGATCCAAGAGAGAGAAGAAGCAATCTAGCTACTAGCTATTGACCCGAAGGTCTGTGGTGAACTACTCATGAATCATCGGCGTGGCAATGGTGTTGATGAAGAAGCCCCCCGTGTCCGAATCCCCCTTCCGACAGGGCACCACAATGTGCCCCAGATGGGATCTTATAGAGACAGAAGCTTGCGGCGGCGGAAAAGTATTTTCGTGGCTCTCACCTGCAGTTTTGCATTTTTAGAGAATTTATAGGTGGAAGAAGAAGGGAAAAGGAGCCACGGGGGACCACAAGCCTGCTAGGCGCGACCCTCCCAGGCCGCGACTAGGGGGCTTGTGACCTCCTCCGGGGTCCTTTCCCTTGGTTCTCAAGTCCCCTGCGTTTCTTTTGTTATGGAAAAATCATTCTGCAGGTTTTATTCCGTTTGGACTCCATTTAATATTCTTCTGTGAAAAAGGTCAAAAACACGGAAAAAACAGAAACTGGCACTTGGCACTGAGTTAATAGGTTAGTCCCAAAAAATATATAAAACATTATATTCATGCGTACAAAACATCCAAAGTTGACAAGATAATAGCATGGAACCATAAAAAATTATAGATACGTTGGAGACTTATCAAGCATCCCCAAGCTTAACTCCTGCTCGTCCTTGAGTAGGGAAGTGATAAACACTGAATTTTTGATGTGGAATGCTACCTAACATAGTTGTCCTTTGTAACTTATTTCTTGTGTCATGAATGTTCAGATCCGTAAGATTCAAAACAATAGTTTACTATTGACATGAAAACAATAATACCTCAAGCAAACTAGCAAGGCAATCATGAACTTTTGAAATAACAAGGCTAAAGAAAGTTATCCCTACAAAATCATATAGTCTGGCTATGCTCCATCATCCCCACACAACGAATTTAAATCATGCACAACCCCGGTATTGGCCAAGTAATTGTTTTCGCACTCTTACTTTCTCAAACTTTTTCAACTCTCACGCAATGCATGAGCGTGAGCCATGGATATAGCACTAAAGGTGGAATAGAGTGTGGTGGAAGTTGTGAGGCAAAAAGGAGGAGATGGTCACATCGACTCGGCGTATCAACGGGCTATGGAGATGCCCATCAATAGATATCAATGTGAAAGAGTAGGGATTACCATGCAACGGATGCACTTAGAGCTATAAGTGTGTGAAAGCTCAAAAGGAGAACTAGTGGGTGTGCACCTAACTTGCTTGCTCACGAAGACCTAGGGCAATTTTGAGGAAGCCCATCATTGGAATATACAAGCCAAGTTATATAATGAAGATTCCCACTAGTATAAGGAAGTGTCAAAACAAGAGACTCTCTATCATGAAGAACATGGTGCTATTTTGAAGATAGTAGCATTATCCCTTCTCTCTTTTTCTCTTTTTTTTGTTTTGGCTCTTTGGCCTCTTTTCATTTTTTTGGTGGGCATCTTTGGCCTCTTTTTTTGTTTTAATTCCTCACATGGGACAATGCTCTAATAATGATGATCATCACACTTTTATTTACTCACAGCTCAATGCTTAGAACAATGATGACTCTATAGGAAATGCCTCCGGCAGTGTACCGGGATGTGCAACGATCAAGCTTAGCGTATGACGTTGAAACATCTCGCTAGCTATCTTACGATCATGCAATGGCAATAGTGACGGCACAGGTCATGAGATAGAACCGTGGGAGTTGCATGGCAATATATCTCGGAATGGCTATGAAAATGCCATAATAGGTAGGTATGGTGGCTGTTTTAGGAAGGTATATGGTGGGTTTGTGCACCGGCGAAAGTTGCGCGGTACTAGAGAGGCCAGCAATGGTGGAAGGTGAAAGTGCATCTATACCATGGACTCACATTAGTCATGAAGAACTCATATACTTATTGCAAAAGTTTTATTAGTAATCGAAACAAAGTGCTAAACGCATACTCCTAGGGGAAGGGTTGGTAGGTGTTAACCATCGCGCGATCCCGACCGTCACACAAAGGACGACAATCAATAAATCAATTATGCTCCGACTTCCTAAAATAGCGGTTCACCATACGTGCATGCTACGGGAATCACTAACTTCAACACAAGTATTTCTAGATTCACAACACCCTACTAACATAACTCTAATATCACCAAATCCATATCTCAAAACTAATTCTTAGGAATCAAACTTCTCTTACTAATCAATGCACTTGAATATGGAAGTTTTTATTGTATCCTATTTGGATTCCTATCATCTTTAGGACTACTTTCATAGCACAAGCCAATTACCAAGTTACTTAGAGAGAGCACTCTCAAAAAGATATAAGTGAAGATCGAGAGTTTTTATTTCTTCAAAATATGACACCGCCGTGCTTTAAAAAGATCTAAGTGAAGCACTAGAGCAAAATTATCTAGCTCAAAAGATACAAGTGAAGCATATGCAAGCTAAATTGCCTAACTCAAAAGATATAAGTGAAGCTCAATGAGTATTCTAGCAAATTCACGATGAGTGCATGTCTCTCTCAAAAAAGGTGTGCAGCAAGGATGATTGTGACACAACAAAAAAAAGTACTCCTATAATACACAACGCTCCAAGCAAAAGACATATCATGTGGTGAATAAAAATATAGCTCCAAGTAACGTTACCGATGGATTGAAGACGAAAGAGGGGATGCCTTCCCGGGGCATCCCCAAGCTTAGGCTTTTTGGTGTCCTTGAATTTGGCTTGGGATGCCTTGGGCATCCCCAAGCTTGAGTTCTTTCCACTCTTTATCCCATTGTCCATGAGAACATCACCCAAAATTGAGAACTTCACAACACAAAACTTAAACAGAAACTCGTGATATCATTAGCATAAGAAAACAAACGACCAACTCTTTAGGTAATGTAGTAAACTTGATTTCTATTTAGATTGATGTTAGATTACTGTATTCTCACTTTTCCATGGCTAGTACCCCCCGATACTATCCAGAGTTTCATCAAAATAAGCAATCAACACAACAAAAAACAGAATCTGTCAAAAATAGACCAGTCTGTAGCAATCTGTATACTTCGTATACTTCTGGTATCTCAAAAATTCTGAAAAATTATGAAAATTAGGGCAATTGGCATATCAACCAAAAGCAAAAATAATCAACTCAAAAGCTCTTTCTGGATAGGAATTAAAAATGATTTTGTGAGCATAAAGTTTCTGTCTTTTTCAGCAAGATCAAACAACCATCACCAAAACTAGTCATAAAGGTTTTACTTGGCACAAATACAAAAAGGAACACAAAAAACACAATCATAACATAATTATGATGGTGTGGACACAACAAAACAGAAATAAAAAAGCAAACATAAATTCATTGGGTTGCCTCCCAACAAGCGCTATTGTTTAACACCCTTAGCTAGGCATAAGGCGATAGAATCAAGTATCATCGTCTTTGGTGCTCAAACCATAAGTAGCCCTCATCATGGATTCATAAGGAAATCTTATTTTCTTTCTAGTAAAATGTTCCATGCCCTTCTTTAATGGAAATTGAAATCTAATATTCCCTTCCTTCATATCGTTGACTGCACCAATAGTCCTAAGGAAAGGTCTACCAAGAATGATGGGACATGTCGGATTGCAATCAATATCAAGCATAATGAAATCTACGGGTACATAGTTCCTATTTGAAATAATAAGAACATCATTGATCCTTCCCATAGGTTTCTTAACATTAGAATCCGCAATATGAAAATTAAGAGAACACTCATCAATCTCGTTGAAGCCTAGAACATCACATAAAGACTTTGGAATAGCAGAAACACTAGCACCCAAATCACACAAAGCATTGCATTCATAGCTTTTAATCTTGATTTTGATAGTAGGTTCCCACTCATCATGAAGTTTTCTAGGAATAGATATCTCCAACTCAAGTTTCTCTTCAAGAGATTTCATCATAGCATCAACGTTATGATGGGTAAAGGCCTTATTTTGGCTATAAGCATGTGGAGAGTTTAGCATGGATTGCATTAAGGAAATACATTCAATCAAAGAGCAACTATCATAATTGAATTCCTTGAAATCCAAAAGTAGTAATTTCATTACCACTCAAATTTTTGGTATCCTCTACTCCACTTTCAGTGCTTTTAGCATCAAGACAAATAGACTCCGAATCATTGGGGCGTTTCTCAACCAAAGTGGATTCATATCCAGCCCCATCATCATTAGGTTTGACATTAGAAAACAAGGATTCAATGGGAGTCACACCAAGCACTTTAAGATCTTCGTGATTCTCATCACGAGAACACGCCTTTTAAGCCATTCATGTCTAGCACGAATTTGGGCGGTTCTTTCTTTACTCTCATTCATGGAAACACACATAGCTTTCAAATTTTCATCCATATTAATCTTGGGAGGAGCACATCTCAATTTCAAAGCATCAATATCAAGAGACATTCTATCAACGGTCCTAGCCAAGTCATCGATTTTGAGTAGTTTTTCTTCTATGGACGCATTGAAAATCTTTTGCGAGTTGATAAACACTTTAATATTACTCTCAAGATCAGAGGGTAAGTTATTGTAATTTCCATGAGTATTGTTGTAGGAATTGCCAAAGTTATTAGAGGGATTACTAGGAAAAGGCCTAGGAATAAAGTTACCTCTATAAGCATTGTTGTTGCCAAAATTATTCCTACCAACAAAATTAACATCCAAGCTCTCATTGCTATTCTCAATCAAGGCAGACAAAGGCATATCGTTTGGATCTAGAGGAGCACCTTTACTAGCAAACAATTTCATTAACTCATCCATCTTAGCACTCAAAGAGTTAATTTCTTCTATAGCATGCACTTTTTTACTAGTAGGTGACCTTTCAGTGTGCCATTGAGAATAATTTGTCATGATATTATCTAGGAGTTTTGTGGCTTCTCCTAATGTGATTTCCATGAAAGTTCCACCGGAGGCGGAATCCAAGATATTTCTAGAAGCAAAATTCAAACCAGCATAGAAGATTTGTATAATCATCCAAAGACTCAAGCCATGAGCGGGACAATTTCTATTCATCCATTTCATTCTCTCCCAAGATTGTGCAACATGTTCCTGATCTAGTTGCTTAAAATTCATGATATCATTATGGAGAGAGATAATCTTAGCCGGTGGAAAATACTTGGATATATAAGCATCTTTACACTTGTTCCAAGAATCAATGCTATTTTTGGGTAAAGATGAAAACCAAGTTTTTGCTCGACTCGTAATGAGAACGGAAATAGCTTCAATTTAATCACATCATTATCCACACATTTCTTCTTTTGCATATCACATGACTCAATGAAGGTATTAAGATGGGATGCGACATCTTCACTAGGAAGGCCGGAAAATTTCTCTTTCATAACAAGATTCAACAAAGCAGCATTGATTTCATATGATTCCGCACTAGTGGAGGGAGCAATTGGAGTACTAATAAAATCATTATTATTAGTATTCTAGAAGTCACACAATTTGGTGTTTTCAGTCATGGTGACTCAGCAAGCAGACAAGCACACAAGCGAACAGAAAGCAAGCGAAAGAAAAGGGCAAACGAAAAAGGCAAATATTTTTGTAAATTTTTGTTTGTCAGAAGTGGGGGAGAGGAAAACGAGAGGAAAAAGGCAAAAAAGTAAATGCAAGAGATGAGTTTGCGATAGTTACTTGGATAAGCTTCACTTAGAATAGTCCCCGGTGCCAGAAATTGACACGTTGAAGGGAGACTATTCTTGACATGATACTCCCCAGCAACGGTGCCAGAAATTGGCACGTTGATGGGAGACTATTCTTGACTAGATCCTCCCCGGCAACGGCGCCAAAAATTGGCATGCTGATGGGAGACTATTCTTTACTTGATCCTCCCCGGCAACAGCGCCAAAAAATCTTCTTGCTACCTCTTGAGCTTGCGTTGGTTTTTTCCCTTGAAGAGGAAAGGGTGATGCAGCATAGTAGCAGTAAGTATTTCCCTCAATTTGGGAACCAAGGTATCAATCCAGTAGGAGTATCAAGACAAGTCACCAATGTACCTGTGCAAAAACAAACAAACTTGCACCCAACGCTATAAAGGAGTTGTCAATCCCTTCACTATTAATTGCAAGGAGAGATCTGAAGGTGGAAAGTGCAACAAAGTAAAAGTGTAGAGCTGAAAATATGATGTGAAGTAGACCCGGGGGCCATAGTGTTCACTAGAGGCTTCTCTCATGATAGCAAATATTACGGTGGGTGATCGAATTACTATCGAGCAATTGATAGAATCGCGCAAAGTCATGATGATATCTAAGGAAATGATCATACATATAGGCATCACGTCCGAGACAAGTAGACCAATACTGTCTGCATCTACTACTATTACTCCATACATCGATCGCTATCCAAGATGCATCTAGTGTATTGAGTTCATAACAAACAGAGTAAATCCTTAAGCAAGATGACATGATGTAGAGGGATAAATTCATGCAATAGATATAAACCCCATCTTTTTACCCTTGATGGCAACAACATGATGCGTGCCTCGCTACCCCTTCTGTCACTGGGTGAGGACACCGCACGGTATGAACCTAAAACCAAGAACTTCTCTCATTGCAATAATTATAGATCAAGTTGGCCAAACGAAACCCACAACTCGAAGAGAATTACAAGGATATGAAATCATGCATATAAGAGATCAGAGAAGACTCAAATACTATTCATAGATAATCTGATCATAAATCCACAATTCATCGGATCTCGACAAACACACCGCAAAAGAAGATTACATCGGATAGATCTCCATGAAGATCATGGAGAACTTTGTATTGAAGATCCAAGAGAGAGAAGAAGCCATCTAGCTACTAGCTATGGACCCGAAGGTCTATGGTGAACTACTCACGCATCTTTGGAGAGGCAATGGTGTTGATGAAGAAGCCCTCCGTGTACGAACCCCCCTCCGGCAGGGCACCAGAACGTGCCCCATATGGGATCTTGTGGAGACAGAATCTTGCGGCGAGAGAAAAGTATTTTCGTGGCTCTCCCCCGCAGTTTTGGATTTTTAGAGAATTTATAGGCGGAAGAAGTAGGGAAAAGGAGCAAAGGGGGGCCCACAAGCCTGCTAGGCGCACCCCAGGCCATGGCTAGAGGGCTTGTGACGTCCTCCAGGGTCCTTTGCGTTGGTTCTCAAGTCCTGTGCGTATCTTCTGTTATGGAAAAAATCATTCCGCAGGTTTTATTCCGTTTGGACTCCGTTTAATATTCTTCTCTGAAAAAGGTCAAAAACACGGAAAAACAGAAACTGGCACTTGACATTGAGTTAATAGGTTAGTCTCAAAAAAGATATAAAATAGCATATTCATGCATACAAAACATCCAAAGTTGACAAGATAATAGCATGCAACCATCAAAAATTATAGATACGTTGGAGACGTATCAGTCACCGACGACCTCCCTCAAACAGGTCAAGACGGGGTGGTACCCCCCTATCCTTCCTGTGCGGGCTCATCCCGAGGGAGGTGCTCATCAGTGGAGGTGGTGTAACACATTAAAAAATTTAATTTGGTATTTTTTGATTCTTTTAAAGAGAATTTTCAACACTTTGATTAGAAACATCTTTTGGAATCTTCTTGGAAATCCTATATTGAGCAAATTTCTTTTGAGTTTTCCTTGGTAGGAATTCTAGTTTGGCAAGAGCCTTGTATAATTTCCTTCTGGACAAAGTTTTTCATTTGAAGAATCCCTCTCTTCTTCTTTTAAAAATCCCTAAGTAGTTTCTGCCCCAAATATTTGCTAACTAAGGTTTGCCCTAAAATTCTTCCCTCTTCCTCTTTAACTAATCTTGCCCATAGCTCCCCTCTAACACCAGGGCATCTTTTAAAATCAGATTCTCCAAGTTTTGGGGTGGTCTAACAATTTCTCCTATTTTAAAATGACCCAAAGCAATTTCTGTAATCAGTTTTGACCCCCAATATTTTTACAAAGGAACTTATAGTTCCCTTTGGTTTGTGAACCCAAGTCCCCTATCCATTGTAGCCCTAGGTACCCTCAACCTATTGCACCAAAAACCTTGTGGTTACCAGCTTAAAATTTGAAATTTTATTTGACCAAAGTTTGGACCAGATTTTCTGTTTTGGTTAAAAACCCACCTCAACCGTTTTCGAAAATTCTCAAAAATGACACGTAGCTTATAGAGTAAAAGAGAGACCTGCCCAAAAAGTTTCAGACCCTAACTCTTTTCCTCGTGCCTAAATCATTTTGTCGAGCAGGTGGTGGGCACTGTTCCGAGGAGGACGAACGACAACATCAATCTTGCTAGTGCGTGCTCTGGCGGCTTTCGCACCATGCCTCCTCCTTATCCACCACGCTTCACGGTCTCTTGGTCGGTTGTGGGCATCGGGGATGATCTTGTCTGTGCACCGCCGGCCCTCGCAGCGGCACTTGCTTCGGTCCCTAGAGCTCATCCCTGCAAAGCCGTGCCGCATGGCACCGCCCAAACAACCTAAGAGCTACGCGTGTCTGTCCCCCACCCCGCGCATGGTGCTGCACCATCGCCACACCCTCGACAGCACGGTGGCCCACTGTTAGGGTTCTGTCTACTTGCGAACCGTTTTCCCAAGGCTTATTTCGCCAGAGTGCGCCTTCGCCCTTGGCTTGCGCAATTTCATCCGGGCGTTTTCTTGTTTTTAGTCATCTCTCTCAGTTACTTTCTGTTTATTACAGATTGACCCCTGAACTTCATTCCTTCATAACTTTTAAACTACATGGGCTTTTGAGTTGATTCTTTTTGCGAAATATTTATTTTGTTGTATAGTTTTTTATATTTCTTAAAAAATACCTTGAGAAATTATTTGGCATTTACATTAGAATCTGATATGTGTGACGTAGATATCGAAGGGGAGACGCTGCAGTCAAGTTCACCGAGCTAGACCCCGACTTCGTCGACCTAGGCAAGCATGTTTAATCAATTGATGTGATGTTTGGAGATAGGATTGTTTGATAAACTGCTGCATTAAAGAACACTTGCATGTTATATGATATGATCTCATGCATGACAAAGATGACCACTAATGTGATAATGAGAGGCTGTGGCAGCCTAGTCACATGTGACATGATAGGTTGTCGCGTGGTCATGCCGGATGCATGACACCGTGTGGATAAATTTAATAACTCTACTGTCGGGATAGATCGAGTCTTATTAGTGCGTCGCCTTACTGTTTGTGCTACCACATGTCTTTCCGAAAGGGAATACAGAGTATTAGGTCATAACCTATTATCAGGTACACACCAAGTAGAGGGGCCGGGATGAAGGTTCCATGGCCTTGGAATAATGCGAGTCATCCAGTCACGGGGCATGGGTGTTTCCAGCCTGGGACCAAGGGGATAATATCATACAGAAACCATATTTCTATGTTTCAAAAATATCTGAAAAATGTGGGATGTTAAGAGGATGATGTCTTATTGCGACACAAAGTTTCAAGCTGAAACACATTACGATATTTGAGCTACGAAAAAGACAAATTTAGCCCTCAATAGTGATATTACTATTTGGCACTATTCAAAGCTGGTTTTGTCTTTTTGTAATTCACATCTCATAATGTGTTTCAATTTGAAATTTTGCATGGCAATAAAACATCATCCTCTTAACATTCCGTATTATGTTCAGATTTTTTCGAAACTTAAAAACGTATTTTTTTGTGGTTTTCACCGGTTTTCGTCGAATGTTGGTTTCCATATCATATTCTCCCGGGACTGAGAGGGGGGAACCCCCTTGTAGCGCGCGGTAGAAATTTGATCCCATGCTAATTGAGGATGTTGGTGTCCCCTTATTATAGTTTTCCCTTGGAAGCGTGATCCGGGTGATTCCGGGCCTCGCTAGGTAAAAATGGGTGTGTGTGTGTGTGCTAGTTTTGAGTGTTTACATCTAAAATACCGTACGCGGGCTTAGTCCTAGTGACTCTAGAAACCCGTTGGCCGTGGGTAAAGAGTACAACCTCTCCAGAGTTAAAACTATTTGCGTAGCCGTGTCCACGGTCAAGGACGACTGATTGACAGGTCAAGTGTCGGTTTTTGGAGAACAAGTTTTTGTTTAAGAAAGTGCTTATTATTGACATATGACTATGACTTTAAAACTAACTTGATGAAACTTGGTTGTATTGAATATCCCGAAGGTTGTTTATACCAACCAGATATTCATTTACATTTATGCTCTTTCCATGGTGTCGCTAGGACGCCCAACTGAGGCAAGCATTTACTTTTATGCCCTTTCCATGGTGTCGCTAAGATGTCCGACTGAGTTGAGCATTTACTTTATTATGCCCTTTCCGTGGTGTCGCTAAGACACCCGACTAAGGCGAGCATTTACTTCATTATGCCCTTTCCATAGTGTCGCTAAGATGCCCGACTGAGACGAGCATTTACTTTATTATGCCCTTTCCATGGTGTCGCTAAGATGCCCGACTGAGGCAAGCAATTACTTTATTATGCCCTTTCCGTGGTTTCGCATAGACACCCGATTGTGGCTTGTTAATTTATTAATAAGCCATGTATGCGGTGTCACTTAGACACCCAATGATGGTTGTTTATTTTTATCTGTTAACCTTTCGAGGGGTCGCTTCATACACCCGATCGGTGCATTTTTATCTTCTTGGATATTTCGGGAGGACTACCACTCGACTTATCTGCTCTAACCTAACTTACTACTAAATTTTCTACCATGATAATTGTGATAACTAACCCTACATGTGAAATTTTTGCATTATCTTATCTTTTGTGCAAACTGTCTTGCGAATACTTTCCAAGTACTCACTGGCTTGTTGATGTGTCCAGATATGGAGGAAGGAGACCTCATGGATGAAGAGTACGATAGCAAGTCCGATGCCTTGACGAGTCCCAATCAGTCTTGCGACCTTGGAGCTTGTCGTTCTATCATTCCACCGCTTCTGCCATCATGAATAAATCGGCAAGCCTCACTCTGACGCTTGGCAAGTAGTAGTACCTAAGCTGTGTCACTTCACTCCGATGCGATATGCCTACCTATTTATGCGAGCAATAGAGTTACCCCATGACCACTGTGATATATCCACCCTTATGCTAAATATGGGTGTGTTGTAATAAACTATTGAGCGGCCTCTGCTCTACCCTTTTTAATATTAAGTACTACTCGTTTTCTATATCAAGTTGTTCTATTAGTGCAAATGATTTTCTACGCCGGTGATATTCTTATCTGATTTTCAATAATTATATTATTTGGAAACCGGTCCTGACAACCTTGGTATCAGAGCCAAGCTGACTGGAGGAAACCACTAGGTGCGATCGCTAATCGGATTAACTAATTTAGCTTAATTTGAGTGTTGTGTGTACTGTAGAGATTTTTTTCTGTTAGTCAACATATATTTGTGTTATGACTATCCAGAAATGTTTGTCTACTATGTAGATGGTTGGCAACGGTTGTGTGTCACAGGTTTTTGCCAATGAGCCGGCGGGATTTTCATAACTCCTCTTCATCATTGTCAGGATCACGATTGTGCCAACGACTCGCACCGAGTAGACGTTCTATCACCATAGGATCAACGACACTTTGATTTTGCATCAGGCCTCGGTGCAGTTCGTTGGTGGACGTGTCGAGACCCGCCGTCTTCACTTCGTAGGGAGAGTCATGCCAACGGAGAGGCATGCTATGCAGATGGCTGCCAAGGAGGCAATTGCCCGTCTCCGGGACACCCTTCCAGATGAAGACTCGTCCTTTTATACATACCTCCCGTGCCATGTTCTGTACACTAGTCACTATGCTTTTGCCTATCCAGCGGAGAAGATGATGAGGCCATTGGGATGCTCGTGCAACACCTCATGGCCTTGGAGTCAGCCTTTGGCAGCTTAGTGGATGATTTGGTGGTTCCTCGTATGCATGTTGTTCAGGCACATCCTCCTAACAGGATTGAGCTTCTCCGTCCCGTGCCACCCCGGTCATGCTCTTTCTTCTCTACTTCGTGCGCACCGTTAGTCCAGCTAGTTAGCCGCCAACTACCTTCACTTGAGGAGTGTTATTGCTCCTACCCCTATTAGAGCTGCTCCACCTGCTAGCCCCGTGCATGCTTCACATCCTCGCATTGTCCACCTAGAGCCTGTGCAGGAGGAGGTTGAGTCCCCAACACCTTGTTTGGGACTTACCATGGGCCAGCCGATCCAGGTCCCCTCCACCTCCACCTAGGATGGTGAAGTAGTGTGTTAGGACACTTGTATGATATGTATGATTGTGTGCTCGTAGGTCGAAGATTAGTAGTCGTGTTGCATCATGTAGGGTCAGGAGAAGTGCACTAGCTAAATAACATGTCAAGTATGTGTGAGCACAACCTGAGTGATGCATTGTATAATTATGCTTGATGTAAGATATGTAACCGCAGTCCTTCTCCGAACACGACACATGTTTTATGAAAAATATTTGATGTTTCTCTTGGCCCAGAATTTTTTTATTTCACATTATACTTTAATTTTCTCATTTGGTTTTTGCAACATCGCCCCAAAATTAAGAAATGCATCGTCCCTAGACCCGCTCCATTCTTAGTCCGCCAGAAGAGAATCATTTCACTCAGACATCTAACAACTTTACTCAGGGGCACTCAAGTCAGCAATAAAGTGACTCAACATTCTTGCAAGTTTCTCACGTGTACGAGCAAAGCCAACAACAACACCAAGAGATGATGAATCAACTTTTGAATATGGAGAATCATCGTGGACCTCAATAACAACGCTCCTAATTGGCTGAATTACAAAAGACTCGTCCACCGGTTTTCTCACACACCCATAAGCCAATGGAAGCTGATGACTGGTTGCGTGATGTTGAAACTAATCTTATTATTTCCAAGTGCTCTGACTATGAGAAGGTGTTATACGCACCTCATTACCTGACTTGGGGAGCAACCTCATGGTGGGAAAATTTCCTGCTTGTACACCCAAACGCGAACAACATCACGTGGGCTGAATTTAAGGAAAGCTTCCGTGGGGCACACATCTCCAACAGCGTCATGAAGATCTAGAAGAGGGAATTCAAAGGCCTCAAGCAACGGAGATCAACTATAATGGAATACCTGGATCAGTTCAACCAATTGTCTCGCTATGCTGGTGATGAACATAAAACAGAAGAAAATAAAATGGAAAAGTTCCTAGATGGACTCACTCCCGCATTGAAATGTCAACTGGTTGTTCACACATTCCTAGATTTCAAGACACTCGTGGACAAAGCCATTATGCTTGAAACCGAGCGTCACAACATGGACAACATTCACAAATGCCGTCATAATAACTCGACGCAATCCCACAACAACACATAGAAGACTGAGACCCCGAAGAGTTCAACACACCGTGTTCCAACACCAACCAACAACCCAAGTACCCACATCTCTGTCAGGAACAAGAATTTCACTCCCCGCGCAGGCAACACCTGTTTTGCTTGCGGAGAAGCAGGACACTATGCCAGACACTGCCCAAAGACAGGAAATGCTTCACAAAAGACAAATAACCCCAATAACAACTCGGCACCAAGGCGCAACAATTTCAACCCCAACAATAACCACATGAAAGGTGACATGAATCATGTAGCTAAGGAAGAAGCTATGAATGCACCAGATACAATACTCGGTAAGTTTCATGTCAACAAGATTCCTGTCACAGTTTTGTTTGATTCTGGAGCTTCCCAATTGTTCATTTCGAAAAGATGTTCCTTGAAACAGAATTTTTCAATCCTTACCTTAGAAAATTCAATGACCATCAAATCCCTGAGAGTACATCAAGTTACTCAAAGTTACTGCAAGGATGTTACTATTGAAATCAAATGTTTGGAATTCTCGGCCAATCTAATTATTGTAGAGAGCAATAGTCTCGATATTATTTTGCGAATGGATTGGTTGAATATGAACAAAGGATTTATTGACTGCTTCAACCAGACTGTGACACTCACCAATCATCATGGAAAAAGGGTAAGAGTTGCAGCCTTGGAGAGACCCACGCCACCTCAAGCCCGGGTAAAGTGGACATCTCTGAGTTGAAGAAGATTCTGGTAGCGTGTGAATTTCCGGACGTGTTTCGAGAAGAATTGCCAGGCATGCCACCAGAGCGAGAGACAGAGTTCGTCATTGAACTTGCACCCAGTACAACCCCAATTTACAAGAAGCCTTATCGTATGGCACCTACCGAATTGGTTGAGTTCAAGAAACAAATAAAAGAACTATTGGACAAAGGGTATATCAGGCTCAGTTCCTCACCATGGATATCGCTAGTACTATTTGCCAAAAAGAGAGAGATAACACTCAGGCTACGGGTTGATTATCGAGCTCTCAACATGGCCACCATCAAGAACAAGTATCCACTGCCTCAGATAAATGATTTATTTGACCAACTGGCACAAGCTAAGGTTTTCTCAGATATTAATTTAAGGTCAGGGTATCATCAACTAAAGATATGCCCAGAGGATATTCCCAAGATAGCTTTTACTTCTCGATATGGACTGTACGAGTATACAGTGATGCCGTTCGGACTAATTAACGCCCCGACATATTTTGGGCGTCTCATGAACAAGGTCTTCATGAAGTACATGGATAAGTTCGTCCTAGTTTTCATCTCCGACATACTGGTCTACTCCAAGACACCCGAAGAGCATGCACAACACCTAAGGATTGTATTACGTGAGCTGCGTAAACATGAGTTATACGCCAAATTCAGCAAATGTTAATTTTGGCTAAAAGAAGTCTGATTTTTGGGGCACATACTGACACAAGAAGGCATTGCCATAGATCCCCAAAAGGTCGTAAATGGATGGCAACAATCAGCAAAGTACTAGACGTACGGAGTTTCCTCAGGATGGCAGGATATTTCCAAAGATTTATTGAGGGTTTCTCCACAATTGCCAAACCAATGACCCAGTTGCTCAGGAAGAATAAGAACTTTGAGTGGACGAAGCATGCAAAAATAGTTTCCAAGAATTGAACAAAAGATTGACCACCACAACAGTATTGATCGTTGTCAATCTGCACAAAGATTTTGAAATATATTATGATGCTTCAAGGAAAGGCCTTGGATGTGTACTCATACAAGAAGGAAAAGTAGTGGCGTACGCCTCAAGGCAACTGCGACGGGATGAAGAAAACTATCCCACTCATGATTTGCAATTAGCCGCCGTAATACACGCTCTCAAGGAATGGAAGCATTTCCTGCTTGGAAATCGCTATGAGAAATACACAGACCACAAGAGTCTCAAGTATATCTTCACTCAGCTAGAAATAAACCTACGGCAGTGCCATTGGTTAGAGTTGATCAAGGAAGTTGGAATTCATTATCACCCCGGCAAGGCAAATGTGGTAGCTGATGCTCTCAGAAGGAACCCAACCTAGATAACACCTCTACGCAGAATCTAAGACCCGAGTTTATCCCGGAGTTTGCCAAACTCAACATGCTTCTCGTCCCTGAAGGCACCGTTGCACGCCTGGAGATACATCCCACATCGGACAAGCAAATCAAGGAACCTTAGAATGGGCATCCCCGTATTGTGGGAATAAAAAGGAAGGTGAGTCTCAGCAGAGCCCGAGAGTTTAATGTAGATGAGCAAGGGATAGTAAGGTACGTCGAAATACTGTGCGTACCTGACCAAGAGGAACTCAAGGTGTAAATTTTAGAAGAAGCCCACACCATGCCATACTCAATCCATCCGGGAGGCACGAAAATGTACAAGGACATCCAAACAAAATATTGGTGGAACGGAATAAAGAGAGATGTCGCCTATTTTATTGCAAGCTGCGACTCTTGTCAGCGAATCAAGGCCGACCACAAGAAACATGTCGGCCTACAACAACCTATGAAAGTACCCAGGTGGAAGTGGGATGACATCGGCATGGATTTTATTGTCGGACTACCCCGGTCCCGACATGGGCACAACACTATATGGGTTATCACAAATTTACTCACCAAAGTGGCTCATTTCATTCAAGTGAAGACCACCTACTCCACACAGAAGCTAGCCAGGTTGTACCACACTCGTATTGTGTGCTTACACGGGATTCCAAAGGGCATAGTATACGACCGAGCCACTCAGTTTACCTCAAGATTTTGGGATTACTTACTGCAAGCCTTGGGAACACAATTAGTGTTCAGCAAGACATATCACCTCCCAGACACGAGGACAGACCGAACGTGTGAACCAGATCCTGGAAGACGTCTCATGGAATGTGTACTAACCTACAGGAACAATTGGGAGGATAGTTTGCAATACGCCAAGTTTTCCTACAACAAAAGATACCAGGCAAGTCTACAATTGTCACCTTTTGAAGCATTGTATGAACGAAGGTGTCGTGCACCACTAAATTTGTCATAGACCAGGGATAGCCGCATCATCGACCCACGTATGCTCCAGGAGGCCGATGACAAAGTGGAATTTATCAGGGAAAAACTCAAGACACCTCAAAGCCGTCAAAAGAGCTATTACAATCGAATGAATCATGGCATCATTTTTGAGCCAAACAATTTTGTGTACCTCAGAGTATCACCGATGAGAGGTTTGCAAAGGTTCAAGGTCAAGGGCAAGCTGTCACCTTGCTTCATCGGAACATTCCGATTAATCGCACGGAGATGCAAGGTTGCCTACGAGCTAGACCTACCCGCTGAGTTGTCAGACGTGCATGAAATGTGTGAGCGATCCAGACAAACAAATACACGACAACATAGATGTGCAACCACATCTCACTTATCGTGAACAACCCATAAAAATACTAGAGGAAGCAGAAAGGAGGACACGTCAGAAGGTAACCAAGTTATTCAGGGTATAGTGGAGTAACCACTCAAAGGATGAAGCCACTTGGGAAAGAGAAGAGTTTCTGCAGAAAGAGCAACCACACTTGTTTAAGGAATGGCTGAAATCTTGGGGACGAGATTTTTCTTAAGGGGATAGGTGTTGTAACACCCTCAAATTTTTTTATTTAGGATTATATGATTTTTAATTTTTTTGAAGATAATTTCCAAAACTTCGATAAAACATCTTTTGGAATCTTCATGAAAATCCTATCTTGAGCAAATTTCTTTTTAGTTTTCATTAGTAGCAATTCTGGTTTGGCAAGAGCCTTGCATAATTTCCTTCTTGACAAAGTTTTTATTTGAAGAATCCCTCTCTTCTTCTTTTAGAAATACCTAAGTAGTTTGTGCCCCAAATTTTTGCTAACTAAGGTTTACACTAAAATTATTACCTCTTCCTCTTTCACTAATTTCTTTCCTATATCTCCCCTCTAACACGAGAGCATCTTTTTAAAATAAGATTCTCAAAGTGTTGTGGTGGTTAAACAATTTTTCCTAATTTAAAATGACCCAAAGAAATTTCTGTAATCAGTTTTGACCTTCAAAATTTTACAAAGGAACTTATAGTCCCCTTTGATTTCCGATCCCAAGTCCCCTATCCATTATAGCCCTAGGTACCATCAACCTATTGCACCAAAACCCTTCTCGTTAAGAGCTTAAATTTTCAAATTTTGTTTGACCAAAGTTTGGACCAGATTTCCTGTTTTGGTTAAAAACCCACCTCAACCATTTTAATTTTTTTTTGAAAAATTACACGCAGCTTCTAGATTCAAAGAGAACCAAATTTTTTTAGGCCCTAACTCTTTTTCCTCGTGCCTAAATCATTTTGTCGAGCAGGTGGTGGGCACTGCTCCGAGGAGGACGAACGACAATGTTAATCTCGCTAGTGCCTGCTCTAGCAGCTTGCGCATGGTGCCTCCTCCTTATCCACCACACCGCACGGTCTCTTGGCCGGTTGTGGGAGTCGGGGATGAGCTGGCCTTTGCACTGCCGGCCCTGGCAGCGGTTCCAGCGACGCGTGCTTCGGCCGCCACATCTCATCGTTGCGAAGCCACGCCGCACGACACCGCCCAAGCAACCTGAGAGCCCGCGTGTCCGTCCCCCACCCCACGCACACTACTGCACCATCGCCATGCCTTGGACAACGCGGAGTGCACTCTTTGCAGCCGCCGTGCCCGTGAGGTGCCACTCCATCGAGCGATGACCTGAGCATGTAATTTCTCGGGGTGAGTGGTGAAACAGAAGCCCCGAAGACCATTGTAGCTAGCCCAACCCCGTAAGCACCCGCAGAACCCCCTAGCTCGGTGTAATCGGCACCGGAATCGACCCTGTTGTGGCACCCCTCTCACCCGCCTATAAATTGAGGCCCCAAGACCTTTTGAAGCCATCACCTCACCCTAGGTCACCAAAGCCTCGCCAAAACCACTCGGAAGGCCTCGGGAGGGTCAACTTCCTCTCCTCCCACCGCCCCGATCAGCTTCGGTCTCCGGCTAAATTCATTCAGATGAGTGTGTCCCCGCGACCCAAATTTAGCTAGTAAGCTCCTTGAGCACCTGCTCATCTAACACGCGCATCAATTGGGCGTTCGTAGACCTCTCCGACGAGATCCAACTGCACCCGAAAGCGCCGCCCGCCGGTGTTGGAGTTACCGTCAACATGGTGCTCACCGGCGACTTCCTCCACGTCCCACAGTTCCGGAATCATCCAGTGAGTACATCTGTCCCCTCTCCCCCTTTGGTTCGTAACATAGCGCCGCTGACGACGCTGTGACCCCTGTCGCCGGTGGGGTATTTTCAGACCTGAGAGTGGTGGTCCACTGTCAGGGTTCTGTCTATTTGCGAACTATTTTCCTAAGGCGTATTCGCCAGAGTGTGCCTTCGCCCTTGGCTCAGGAAATTTCACCAGTGCGTTTTCTTATTTTTCAGTCATCCCCCTCGGTTACTTTCTCGTTATTATAGATTGACCCCTCAACTTCATTCCTTCATAACTTTTAAACTAAAAATGCTTTTGAGTTGATTCTTTTTGCAAAAAAAACCTTTTGTTGTTTAGTTTTTTTGATATTTCTTCAAAAATAATTTTAGACATTATTTGGACATTTGGCATTTATGTTAGAATCAAATGTGTGTGACGTAGATACCGAAGGCGGAGATGCTACAGTCAAGTTCACCGAGCTAGATCCCGACTTTGTCGACCCAGGTAAGTATGTTTGATCAATTGATGTGATGTTTGTGATAGGATTGTTTGATAAACTAATGCATTAAAGAACACTTGCATGTAATATGATATGATGTCATGCATGAAAAAGATGACCACTAATGCGATAATGAGAGGACGTGGCAGCCTAGTCAAGTGGGATGTGATAGGTTGTGGCCTGATCATGCTGGATGCGTGACACTGTGTGGATGAATTTAATAACTCCAGTGTCAGCATAGATAGAGTATTATGAGTGCATCACCTTACTTTTCATGCTACCATAGGTCTTTCCTGAAGGGAATACGGTGTAGTAGGTGATGTCTATGCATGCTTCTATTCTTGTAGACTATGTTGGGCCTCCAAGCACAGAGGTTTGTAGAACAACAACAATTTCCCTCAAGTGGATGACCTAAGGTTTATCGAACTCAGAGAAGTAAAGGTTGAAGATGGTCTCTCTCCTGCAATTAAGAAACAAGAAGTCTCTTGTGTCCCCAACACACCTAATACAATGGTAAATTGTATAGGTGCACTAGTTCAGCGAAGAGATGGTAAAATATGGGTGATAGGTGTGGCAAAGCAAGGTAATATAAATCTGTAATAAAAATTACAGCAAGGTAGCATGTGAAAAAAGTGAGCATAAATGGTGTAACAATGGTGAGAAATAAGGCCTAGGCTTCATACTTTCAGTAGTGGCAACTCCCAACAACATTAACATAGTCTAATCACATGATATTTCCACTAAAACATGCAATGGTGACGTACTCGGAGGTCATTCCTTTGTGATCAGGAGAGGACGAGAATTATGTAAGGCTACAAAAGCAGACCTCAAAGTTCATAGTTCTCATCTATGGATTTCGCAATGTCACTGCGGACATCCAAAGAGAGTACCACATTCACCACAACGTATATCAAGGATAATCAAAGACAAGCACCAAGAGACTCTCAATCTTCAATCAATTCACAAAACAGGAAATCACTCACGAAAATATTCTTCGAATCCATGTCCAATAGACCGATGTCACCATGGCCTCGGGCATTATACTAGATAAGATCAAGTGAGTAAATCAATCCAATACACAGAAGAAGGGGAAACATCATGGGATCACCCTAGATTAACATAGACTATGATCACAATCTAGATCACATCATGGGAGAGAGAATTAACCGCATAGCTACTGTAGAAGACCTCAACCCCGAGGAGGAACTACTCGCGCTTCATGGAGGGAGGAAGCAACGTTGATGGCGATGAATCCGGGGGCACTTCCCCGTCCCAACAGGGTGTTGGGACAGGAATTCTGGTCCCTCGAAACTTGTTGGCGATGGCGGCGGAGATCAGAACTGCTTTTGGGGAAAAGGGTTCCGGAATTAGGGTTTCCTCCACGAGGGTAAAAGTAGGAGCCAAGGTAGGGCACCAGAGGGGGTGGGCCCCACCTAGGCGGCCTCCTCGCGCGACCAGGGGGCCTGGGTGGGTCCCACCTCCTCCGATGCCCTCCTTTGGCCTATATTTGGAGTCCCGAGAGGAAACCCTCGCAGACTTTCTGGAATCGTGAATTTCTCCATCGTTCCGTCGTCATAGCGCTTCCGAGATCGGGAGCGTCAGGAAACCTCTTCCCGGCACCCTGTTGGAGGGATGATTGACCTCCGGGAGCTTCTCCACCACCATGGACGCTTCTCGGACGTGCCGTGAGTAGTCCTCATTGGACCATGAGTCCATGACCAGTAGCTATGTGATGTCTTCTCTCCAATCTTGTGCTTCAATGGTTAGTCATTGTGAGCTGCCCTACATGATCAAGGCATCTATGTAATTCTCTTGCTATTGCTATGCTCGTTTTGTTGGGATCCGATGGATTATGAGATTATGTTCAGATTGTTATGAGTTATATATTTGATTATCCTTTTATATTATGTTCCTTAGTGATTCATGCATGTTCTCTGTTGCTATTTATTGCTTTGGCCAAGTAGTAGATTGTGACTCTAAGAGGGAGCATTATACATGATTGTGGGTTCATGCCCCTCGATGTCTAGCTTGAGTGACAGAACATGAGACTAGGGGATGTGCTTGTTGCCACCAGGGAGAAAAAACGGTGCTTTTGACCATGGTTGCAAGGATTGTTTACCTTACGCATAGTTCGTTAATGCAGTTGTCCGTTGCTTTGGGTGGGGCTTGCAGCTTAATACCAGGGATGTACTGGATAGATATCTCAAGGTGGATGATTAGTAAGTAGATGCTGATGAATAAACGGTCTACTTGTCTTGGCGTACTGCCCATTCCTATTGAACCTCTAACTATCAAGTAGCATAATTAGCATTGCGGTGCGATCATAATTCTGTCAATTTCCCAACTGTGATTTGTTTACCCAAGCATAGTTGTTTATCATCTTTTGGGAGAGAGACATCACTAGTGAACATCATGTGACTCCGGCCCATATCACCATCATTGTTTACACGTCCATCATTTACCGATTTCATTTACTTTTCCCTTGGAATCACTATTACTTTCCCGCTTGTGTACTCGTTGGGAGCAAAGTTATTTGTTGTGTGTGCAAGTCCATGTCTTCTGCTAGTGCCAGGGTGGAAGACACCTACTTGTTGATCCTAGGAGTCCTGCTGGTTCGATAAACCTTACAGCCTCCGTGTAAGTGAAATCTGCTGCTAACTACATCTCCACCTTCCACTTGGGGTAACCAACAAGGGGCGAGAAGTATATCCATCAACTCATCATCAGCAGGCCGCGCCACCAGGGCGCCCTCCGGCCTGGTGGCCCCCCTCCGGCCCTCCTTCTGGAACGCTGATTTTTTATATATTTTTTGTGGAATTTTTTGGGCACTGTAAATATGGGTATAAACCTGCAATTCATAGACATCAAGAGACAGAAACTGGCACTGCGTGCACTGAGTTAGTAGGTTAGTCCAAATATGTTGAAAAAGGTACGAAAGTGTACAAAACACATAACAATATCACCCAAAACTTGCATGGAGCAAGCTGAAATTATAGATACGTTTGGGACGTATCAGTAGGTCGTAAACCTATTATCAGGTACACACCAAGTAGAGGGGCCGAGATGAAGGTTCCGTGGCTCTGTAATAATGCCAATCATCTGATCAGGGGCATGGGTGTTTCCCGTCTGGGACCGAGAGGGGGGGACTCCCTTGTAGCGCATGGTAGAAATTTGATCCCATGCTAATCGAGGATGTTGGCCTCCCCGTCTTATAGTTTTTCCCCTGGAAGCGTGATCTGAGTGATACCGGGCCTCGCTGGGTAAAAAATGGGTGTGTGCTGGTTTTGAGTGTTTACCTCTAAAATACCGTATGCGGGATAGTCCTAGTGACTATACAAATCCTTTCGGTGTTGTTAAAGAGTACAACCTCTACAAAGTTAAAACTATTCGAGTAGCCGTGTCCACGGTCAAGGACGGCTGGTTGACAGGTCAAGTGTCGGTCTTAGTGTCGGTCTCTGGAGAATAAGTTTTTGTTTAAGAAAGTGCTTATTATTGACATCTGATAGTGATGTTGGAACTAACTTGATGAAACTTGGTTGTGTTGAATATCCCAAAGATTGGTTGTACCACCCGGATATTCATTTACTATTATGCCCTGTCCCTGGTGTTGCTAAGACGCCCGATTGAGGTGAGCATTTACTTTTATGCCCTTTCCATGGTGTTGCTAATACGCCCTACTCAGGCAAGCATTTACTTCATGATGCCCTTTCCATGGTGTCACTAAGAAGCCCGACTAAGGCGAGCATTTAGTTCATTATGCCCTTTCCATGGTGTTGCTAAGATGCCCGACTAAGGTGAGCATTTATTTCATTATGCTCTTTCCATGGTGTCGCTAAGATGCCCGACTCAGACGAGCATTTAATGTATTATGCCCTTTCCATGGTGTCGCTAAGACGCCCGACTGAGGTGAGCAGTTACTTTATTATGCCCTTTCCATGGTGTCGCATAGTCGCCCGACTTTGGATTGTTAATTTCTTAATAAGCCGTGTATGCAGTGTCGCTTAGAAGCGCTATGGTGGTTGTTTACTATTATCTGTTAGCCTTTCGAGGCGTTACACCTGATCGGTGCATTTTTATCTTCTTGGTATTTCGGGAGGACTACCGCCTGACTTATCTACTCTAACTTAACTAAATATTAAATTTTCTACCATGAAAATTGTGACAACTAACCCAGCATGTGAAATTGATGGATTCATCTTATCTTTTGTGCAAACTGTCTTGCGAGTACTTTCCAAGTACTCACTGGCTTGTTGATGTGTCCAGATATGGATGAAGGAGACCTCATGGATGAAGAGTACGATAGCGAGTCCGATGCCTCGAGGAGTCCCAGTTAGTCTTGTGACCTTGGAGTGTGTCATTGTATCATTTCACTGCTTTCGCCATCATGAATAAATCATCAAGCTTCACTACGACGCTCGACAGGTAGTACTACTTACGGTGTGTCACTTCACTGTGATGTGGCATGCCTACCTATTTATGCGAGCACTAGAGTTACCCCATCACCACTGTGATATATCCGCCCTTTTGCTAAATATGGGTGTTTTTTAATAAACTATTGAGCAGCCTTCGCTCTACCCTATTTTATATTAAGTGCTACTAGTTTTCTATATCAAGTTGGTCTACCAGTGTGAATGATTTTCTACGCTGGTGACATTCATGGCTGATTTTCGATAATTATATTATTTGGAAACCGGTCCTAACAGGTGGTGGCTCACCAGATATGGATGGCTTTGGTGGCTCGCCTGGTGTGGTTGGCTATGGTCGGATCTGTCCCGTTCGTAGCCATGGGGAGGAGACTTGGATGGGTGCGGCAAAAGCTATCGCGGGTGGCAGCCGCACAGCTATGGATCGCCATTTTGGACTTCTTGGAGGCTCTCGTGCTGTTGGAACTACGGGTTGAATGGGTTCGCCCGGCTGCTCCAGCTGTGATGGTCGGATCTGGCTCGATGGCTCGTTAATGTAGTAGTGGTGGGTTGGTAGATCTGATCTGGCTCAGTTATTCTGGTTGGCCACGAGCATGGTGGTGGATTCTGTTTGGTTATGGCGTGATGACTTTGTGGGAGGTGTGTGTGCGAGGGGATGCGTGGTGCGTGGGTGTGTGGCGTTGGGCGGTGCTCCGAGCAAAAGCTTTGTCGGGCTCTTGCTAGTGAAGGCATCGGTGTCTGTGGACGTCGTTTCCCCTCCTTGGATACGTTGTTGTGGAGTTCATCCCGTGCACACCCTCGGTCGCAGGTCTTCGGGTGAAAGCCTAAGGCCCGGTCGGACTAGTCAAGAACGTCGACATCATTGCTCCCCCCTATGGGGCATCGTCTGATACGTCCCCAAGTATCTATAATTTCTACTTGTTCCATGATCTTTTGGGTGACATTGTTATATGTTTTGCTACACTTTTATATCATTTTACACATATTTGGACTAACCTACTAACTCAGTGCACCCAATGTCAGTTTCTGTCAGTTGATGTGTATTTTGCACGGGCTTTTACCCAATTTCTCGAAGCTTGAAAACTTCTAGAATCGAGAATTTCTGCATCGTTCCGCTGCCGCAGCGCTTCCGAGATCGGGAGCATCAGGAGACCTCTTTCCGGGACCCTGCCGGAGGGAGGATTGAACTTCGGGAGCTTCTCCACCGTGATGGATGCTTCCCGAATGTGCCATGACTAGTCCGCCTTGGACCATGGGTCCATGACCAGTAGCTATGTGATGTCTTCTCTCCAATCTTGTGCTTCAATGGTTAGTCCTTATGAGCTTCTCTACATGATCAAGGCATTTATGTAATTCTCTTGCTATTTCTATGCTCAGTTTGTTGGGATCCGATGGATTATGAGATTATGTTCAGATTGTTATGAGTTATATATTTGATTATCCTATTATATTATGTTCCTTAGTGATTCATGCATGTTCTCCGTTGCTATTTATTGCTTTGGCCGAGTAGTAGATTGTAACTCCAAGAGGGAGCGTTATGCATGATTGTGGGTTCATGCCCCTCAATGTCTAGCTTGAGTGACAAAAACATGAGACTAGGGGATGTGCTTGTTGCCACCACGGAGAAAACAATGGTTCTTGTGACCACGGTTGCAAGGATTGTTTACCTTACACATAGTTCGTTAATGCAGTTGTTCGTTGCTTTGAGTTTACACTTTGGGTGGGGCTCGCAACTTAATACCGGCGAGATGTTTTGGATAGATATCTCAAGTTGGATTATTAGTAAGTAGATGCTAATGAATAACGATCTATTTGTCTTGGCGTACTGCCCATTACTATTGAACCTCTAACTATCAAGTAGCATATTTAGCATTGTAGTGCGTTCATAATTCTGTCAATTGCCCAATAGTGATTTTTTTACCCAAGCATAGTTGTTTATCGTCTTTTGGGAGAGAGAAATCATAGTGAACATCATGTGACTCCAGTCCATATCACCATCATTGTTTACACCTCCATCATTTAACGCTTTCATTTACTTTTCAGTTGCAATCACTATTACCTTCCCGCTTGTGTTTTGATCCTTTGCAAAGTACAAGGCCGGAGAGATTGACAACCTCTCTGTACTCGTCTGGAGCAAAGTTATTTGTTGTGTGTGTACGTCCACGTATTGTGCTGACCAGGACAAAAGACACCTACTTGTTGATCCTAGGAGTCCTCCTGGTTCGATAAACCTTAGAGTCCCCGTGTGAGGGAAAACTTGCTGCTGACTACATCTCAACCTTCCTCTTTGGGGTAACCAACGGGGTGCGAGAAGTATATACATCAACTCGTCATCAAGCACAGTTTTCTGGCGCGGTTGCCGGGGACTCCAGTCTTCAAGATAGGGGAGTTGCACGCTATCCTTTACCTTTGCTTTTTAGTGTTGTTAGTTTGCTTTCTAGTTTTTGCTTTAGAGTCTTATACCAAAAACCACAAAAAATTAGTTGATTTGTTCTTGCTTGTTGCCTCTGCTATGTGTTCCACTGAAAACACCAAGTTGTGTGACTTCACTAGTCACAACAACAATGCCTTTATCTGCACTCCTATTGGTGCTCTCGCGACTAGAGCTACGTCCTATGAGATTAAACCTGCTTTACTGAACCTTGTTAGGAAAGATCAATTCTCCGGTGCTAGCGATGATGCTGCCTTGCACTTGAATAATTTTGTTGAGCTCTGTGATGTACAAAAATATAAAGAAGTAGATGGTGATATTGTTAAACTTAAGCTTTTTTCCTTTCTCGTTGAGAGGAGAGGCTAAAGTGTGGCTTCAATCTTGGCCTAGGAATAACATAGATTCTTGGGATAAGTGCACAGATGCTTTTATTGGAAAGTATTACCCGCATACTAAGATTATCCAGTTGAGGAGTAACAATATGAATTTTAGTCAATTGGATAATGCACATGTTGCTCAAGCTTCGGAATGTATAAAATCTCTTGTTAAGAATTGCCCTACACATGGTTTGACTACTTGGATGGTTATCCAAACTTTCTATGCAGGATTGAAGTTTACCTCGCAGAATCTGTTAGACTCGATCGCAGGAGGAACCTTTATGTCAACTACACTTGGTGCTGCCACAAAGCTATTGGATGAGATGATGACAAATTATTCTCAATTGCACATCGAGAGAGCTCCAGCAGGTAGGAAGGTAAACTCTGTTGAGGAGATCTCCTCCCTTAATGATAAGGTTGACATGATCATGAATCTACTTACTAAGAAAGCTCCTATTGATCCTCATGATGTTCCTTTAAATTCTTTGGTTGCTCAAGAAAGAGAGCAAGTTGATGTTAATTTTATCTCTAGGAACAACTTTAATAACAATGCCTATAGGAGTAATTTTGGTAGCAATCCTAGACCGTTTCCATCCAACAACTATGGGAACAACAATAATTATCCTAGCACCAAAAACTCCACTACTGAATTAGAGAGCATGCTTAAAGATTTTATGACCTCTCAAAAATACTTCAACAAGAGTGTAGAAGAGAAACTAGAAAAATTAGATAGTCTCTCTTTGAAGGTGGACAACATAGCTCATGATGTAGAGATGCTTAAATTTAGAACTTCCCCCCTTGAGGAAAGGAACACCACACCCATGAATCATATCCAAGTCCAAATTAATGAGAACATAAGAATTCTAGCCAAACTTAAAGAGAGATGGGCTAGAGAAAAGGAAGATTAAGAGAGAATTAAGAGTCTTCCTACACACACTACCATTGCTACTATACAAGTTGTTGAGGATCTCAAAACTTTTAGCACCTATCGCACTCCTAGTCCCAATGGACCTATTAATGGTGATGCTAAAACCTCAACTATTGGACAAGAAGGTCCTATGAATTTAGAGACTACCAAAAGAATGAGCTTAGATGACATTACTACTACTTTAATTAATGGTAGTAACCTTGATTTTGATAATTGTAGTCTCTCCGAAGTTATCACCTTTTTGCAAAGAATGGCTAAAGACCCCCATACTAGTACACTCAATATTGCCTTCACCGAGCATATTACAAATGCTCTTATCAAATCTAGGGAGGAGAAGCTCAAGCTAGAGACTTCTATTCCTAGAAAACTAGAAGATGTTTGGGATCCTATGGTCAAAATTAAATTGACCAATATCTCTTGCTTTGCCTTGTGTGATGTTGGAGCTAGTGCTTCCGTTATGCCCAAAATAATGTATGATATGCTTGAGTGGAAACCTTATGATCCATGTTCTTTTGGTGTTTGTCTTGTTGATTATTCCATAAAGAAACCTTTAGGGAGAATTGATGATGTGCTTATTATTGTCAATGATAATTATGTGCCCATTGATTTTCTTATTATGGACATTGAATGTGATCCTTCATGTCCAATTATTTTGGACGTCCTTTTCTCCGCACCATCGGTGCTATAATTGACATGAAAAAGGGAATTATTAAATTATAATTTGCTCTTAAGAAGGGAATGGAACACTTCCCTATAAAGAATATTAAGTTACCTTATGAGTCCGTTACTCAGACAAGTTATTCTTTCGGAGTTGATAATACTTGATCTGCTTGCATTATGCCTAGCTCAAAGGCATAAAAGAAAGAGCTTGTTGGGAGGCAACCCAATTTGTTTTTTACTTTCTGTTTTAGTGGTCTTGATGCTTGTTACTACTTTAGCAACATCATTGTATCTTTATTTTTAAGCTTTGTGCCAAGTTATAGCCTCCGATTGCAAGAAAGTTTAAAGAGCTTATCTTTTTAAGAGCTTTTATTTAGGTTGCTTTTGGAACTCTCTTGAGTTATCATGCTTATCTTGTTTAGAGAGTTGGCTCATTGCACTGAGTTGTGTGTCTTGCATGAGTATGTAATTGAGGTTGCTATTTAAGTATAGTAGTAACTTGCAATAGTTTTGAGGTATTGATTTGAGTAATGTTTGGACTATTGGTGCCAAGAGCTTTAGTCTATTAGTGATAGGTGTCTTATTTTGGGAAATGCATGTATTTTTCAAAAACTAAAATTAGTTGAGAACTCTAGCTACTAAATTGATCGCTGATCTCTGGAGGGGTTGGAATATATAGAGTACCCTCAGCAGAGCTGTTTTGGCCTCATTCTTGCATGATTTGAATGAAACTAACCCGACTAGAGGGGAGCCACAAGGCCCCCAGGCGACTTGCTGGTGCGGCCTGCCCCTTGGCCGCGCTGGTAGGCCGCCTGGGTGGGGCCCACCCCCTCTGGTGCCCTACTTTGGCTTCTATTTTTACCCGTGACGCAGAAATCCCAAAACAAAAGTCGTTTTGCAAGTTCTCGACGCAGAGCCGCTGCCACCCTCGGTTCTTCTTCGGGAGAGCTAATCTGGAGGCTGTTTTGGCCTCCGAAGAGGGGAAATCGTCGCCATCGTCATCACCATCACCACTCCATCATCCTTCCATGGCTTCTCCCATCATGTGTGAGTAATTCCCTGCTGTAGGTGAAGGGGATGGGAGAGATTGGATGCATTAGATCATGTAATAGTTCGTCGGATTGTTGGGGGCATGTTGCCTATCATCTACTATGGTGTTTATCATCTTTGCTACTATTTGTTACTCTTAATGCTTGTCACTTTGGGCCCGAGTGCCATGATTTCAGATCTGAATTCATTATGTTTTCATAAATATATTTGTGTTCTAGATCCTATCTATGAGTAGTATGCACGTATTATAGTCCGGAACCGGCGATCCCAATGGTGAAAGCTTGGGAGAGCAAAGGGGATAGATTATAGTTTGACGATTCCATGTATTCATTGATTGTTAATGCTTTGTTCTAGTGCTCTTTGACATGAGCACCTTAATCTCCATAAGTTCCTTTTGGCCCCGTTGATAGCGGGATGGTAGGACAAAAGATGTTGTGCAAGTTCTTATTGCAAGCACGCACGACTACCTCAGGATACATGCCTCATGTTTGATATATGCCTAGATGATCATTACTTTTCTATGTGCCTTCCCCCAAGTTAAACACATGATATCTCCTATCCATGACCAACCATCCATTTCCTTAGCCTACAGTGTTTTAATCCTGTTGGTCACAAGTTGCTTTACTTTCGCTGTTTTACTTTCGTTGGTTTGCCACTATTATTTCCGTTGCCACCATCACCTCCATATCACCGTTGCTACTAATATTTTGTTGCCAAGCAAGTATCTTTCAGGTGCGGTTGAACTGACAACTCAACTGTTAAAGCTTATAAATATTCTTTGGCTCCCCTTGTGTTGAATCAATAAATTGGGTTATCTTACCCGCGAAAAATGTTGCGATCCCCTACACTTGTGTGTTATCGGGTGGGCCTTGATATTGCAGCCAACTTTCTTGTTGGGCGTGTTGTAACAATTTAAACCCATTTTTTCATAATTTACACCGCAACTCTTGTCTGTTTTTAAGAAATTGACATCCTCCATGGACGAGTTTCATTAAAAAGAAAAGGAGAGACAAAATAATTTAGCAAGCGCCACGAGGCTTGTGCATGCCGGTACACAGTGGGCCCTGCCCATGTAGCGAGAGGAAGACTTGTATGAGATCTCACATTTAGGTGAGATCGGGTGATCAACACAAAAAATTCATATTTAGACATTTCAACAAAATCTGAAATTATTTGACAACATTCATATGGGATATGTCTACCACTCAACAAAAAATTAGTTCAAAACTCGATGTATATTTAGAGATTCAAAAAAGACAAATTCGAATGTGAATAGTAATGTCTTTGGGTGAATAGTACTTTGACACTATTGACATATGATTTTGTCTATTTTATTTCTATTAATGTGAGTTGGATTAGGAGCTGTAACTTTTTGAGGTTGTACATCAAACATTCACGAGTATCTACAAAAGATTTAAGAAGGTTTGAACATGTACTTTTTGTTAGAAAAAATGTGAGATCTCAGACAAGTTTTCCCCATGTAGCGAGCAAGCGAGGCTTCAGTGTTACTGACGCGAGGCGCTAGCGCTGCCCGAAGTTCCTAGGGCTTCGTCCCTATATATAAGCCAAGAATTCCGTCCTAGGGAAGTTAACAAGGCGACGAACAAGGACAACGAACTAGGATCATGCCTAACATTTACCTTATTTGTTGGAAATATGCCCTAGAGGCAATAATAAAGTGGTTATTATTATATGTCCTTGTTCATAATAATCATTTATTGTCCATGCTATAGTTGTATTGATTGGAAACTCAAATACATGTGTGGATACTTAGACAACAAAGTGTCCCTAGTGAGCCTCTACTGGACTAGCTCGTTGATCAAAGATGGCTAAGATTTCCTAGCCATAGACATGAGTTGTCATTTTATAACGAAATCACATCATTAGGAGAATGATGTGATGGACAATACCCAAACCTTAAGAATAGCATCTGATCATATCCAGTTTACTGCTATTGCTTTCTGCAGGTCAATTTATCTGTTCCTATGACCATCAGATCATGCAACTCATTGACACTGGAGGGATGCCTTGTGTGTATCAAATGTCACAACGTAACTGGGTGATTTTAAAGATGCTCCACACGTATCTCCGAGGGTGTCTATTGAGTTGGCATGGATCAAGACTGGAATTTGTCACTCCATGTGACGGAGAGGTTTCTCGGGGCCCACTCGGTAATACAACATCATAGTAAGCTTGCAAGAAATGTGAATAAGGAATTAGTCACGGGATCTTGTATTACTGAACAAGTAAAGAGACTTTCAGTAACGAGATTAAACTACGTACGGAGATACCGACGACCGAATCTCGGGAAAGTAACATATAGATGGACAAAGGGAACTACATACGGGATTAGCTGAATCCTTGACATTGTTGGTTCAACCAATATAGATCTTCGTAGAATATGTGGGAACCAATATGGGCATCCATGTCCCGCTATTGGTTATTGACGGTAGAGGTGTCTCGGACATGCCTAGATAGTTCTCGAACCTGCAGGGTTTGCACACTTACCGTTCAGTGAAGATATACATATAGTTGAGTTATTGTTTTGGTGAATGAAGGTTGTTCGGAGTCCTGGATGAGATCCCATACATCATGAGGAGTTCCGTAATGGTCCGGAGGTAAAGATTTATATATAGGAAAGTGGTATTTGGGTTCCAAAAAAGTTTCGGTTTTTTCTGGTTTTTTACCACGAGTGCCGAAAGGGCTCTGGGGTCCACCGAGGGGGTCCACCCACCCCGGGGGCCCACATGGGCTTATGAGTAAGGCACACCAGGCCTTGATGGGCTGGGCTCCCCACCCAAAGAGGCCCATGTTCCCAAGAGGTAGGGGGAGGTGCCTTGAGGAGGAGGGAGTCCTCCCCTAGGCGCCCACCTCCCTTGTGGGAGGTGGACTCCTCCCCACTTGGCCAGCCAACCCTCCCTTGGAGGAGGGGCCAAGGCTGCGCCCTACCTTCCCCTTCCTCCTATAAATATAGAGGGAGAGGAAGCCAACCAACACACCAAGCCTTGGCGGCGCCCTCCCTCTCTCTCACTAGCTCGTTTTCTCCTCCGTCATGTCGCAACAGCTCTTGGCGAAGCCCTACCGAGATTTCCTACACTCGCTAGATCGAGGAGGTGAAGGCGTCATCGAGCTCCACGTGTGCTGAACGCGGAGGTGTTGTTCGTTCGGCACTTGATTGTGATGTTCATGATTGGATCCAGGGAAGGACCGTGATTGGATCACAAGGATGTTCGACTATATCAACCATGTAGATGCACTCCCCCTCTTGTAGATGTTGATCTCCATAGGTTGACTGTGGTAACCGTAGGAATTTTTTCCCGTGCGACGTGCCCCAACACTGGCATCATGAGCTAGGTCTATGTGTAGATAACATGGACGAGTAGAACACAAAAGAGTTTCTGGGCATTGATGTTCACATTGATTAATTCCTTAGTCTTATTTCGATTCAGTAGTATTTCTGCGATGAAGCATCCCGGACCAACCTTACTCGTCCACGTACGAGAGACCGATTCCATCGACTGACATGCAACTTGTTGCATAAAGATGGTTGGTGTGTGTCTGTCTCTCCCACTTTAGTTGAATCAGATTAAACAGTGGTGTGCCTAGTAGAAGGTTAAATAGCAACTTGAATATCACCGTTGTGGCTTTGCATAGGTTAGAACGGTTCTTGCTAGTCACCCATACCAGCCACATAAAACATGCAACAACAAAGTAGAGGACATCAAACTTGTTTTTGCAGGTTATGTTGTGATATTTATGGCCAAGAACATGATAAGATATATGTGATGTATGAGATGATCATGTTTTGTACAGATTATCACGACTTGCATGTCGATGAGTGCGGCAACCGACAGGAGCCATAGGGTTGTCTTTAATTATTTGTGCCTTTTTGCTTTACTTTATCGTTATGCGTTAGCAATAGTGGTAGAAGCATAGTTGGCGCGACAACCCCAATGGCGGCACGATGAAGGAGATCATGATGATGGAGATCATGGTGTCATGTTGGTGACGATGGAGATCATGTCGGTGCTTTGGAGATGGAGATCAAAAGCACAAGATGATGATGGACATATCATGTCACTATTATGATTTGCATGTGATGTTAATCCTTTTATGCGTCTTATTTTGCTTAGGGAGACGGTATAATTATAAGACGATTCCTCACTAAAATTTCAGTATAAACTGTGTTCTACCCAAGTGTGTACCATTGCGAAGGTTCGTCGTTTTGAGGCACCCTCTAATGATCGGGTGCGGTAGACTCTACGTTCACATAAAACGGGTGTAAGCCAGTTTTGCGCATGCAGAACACTTGGGTTAAACATGACGAGCCTAGCATGTACACACACGGCCTCAGAACATAGGATACCGAAAGGTCGAGCATGAGTCATATAGTAGATATGATCAACATGGAGATGTTCACCACTGAAACCACCTCATCTCACGTGATGATTGGACTTGGGTTGGTGGATTTGGATCATGTCACACTCAGAAAAACTGAGGGATGTTGACTCAAGTGGGAGTTCTTAAGTAGTATGATTAATTGAACTCATTATCATGAACAATAGTCTAAGTTGTTTTTGTAAATTATTTTGTAGATCAATGGCTCGCGCAGTAGCTCCCATGAATTTTAAAGCGTTCCTAGAGAAAGCTAAGCTGAAAGATGATGGAAGCAACTTTGTGGACTGGGTACATAATCTGAGGGTCATCCTCACGGCTTCGCAAAAGGCTAATGTCCTTGATGCACTGCTTGGTGTGCCACCCCCTCCAACATCATCTCTGGATTTTGTGAACGTCTAGCACACACATGTCGATGACTACACGATAGTTTAGTGTGCCATGTTGTATGGCTTAGAATCGGGACTTCAAAGGCATTTTGAATGTCATGGAGCATATGAGATGTTCTAGGAGGTTAAATTTGTTTTTCAAGCGAATTCCCAGATCAATACGTATGAGACCTCCAATAAATTATTTGCATGCAAGATGGAGGAGAATAGTTTTGTCAGTGAGCACATACTCACAATGTCTGGGTACTACAACCGTTTGACTCGGCTAGGAGTTGAGCTTTCGCCCGAGACGACCACTGGCAGAGTTCTTCAGTCACTGCCACCTAGCTACAAGGGCTTCATGATGAACTTTAATATGCAAGGAATGAATAAGTTAGTCTCCAAACTATTCATGATGCTAAAAGTCACGGAAGTAGAAATCAAGAAAGAGGATCATGTGTTGATGGTCAATAAAACCACTAGTTTCAAGAAAGGTAGGGGAAAGAAGGGTAACTTCAAAAAGAACGGCAAAGCTGTTGCCGCTCTCATGAAGAAACCGATTGCTGGACCCAGACCTGAGAGTGAGTGCATCTATTGCAAGGGAACTGGCCACTAGGAGCGGAACTGCCCCAAGTATCTAACCGATAAGAAGGCTGGCAACATCAACAAAGGTACATATGATATACATGTTACTGATGTGTACCTTACTAGCTCTCTTAGTAGTGCGTGGATATTTGATACCAGTTCGATTTCTCATATTTGTAACTTGAAACATGAACTATGGAATAAACGGAGGCTGGCAAAGTATGAAGTGACGACGCGCGTGGGAAATGGTTCCAAGGTTGATGTGATTGCCGACGGCACACTCGCTCTTCGATTACCATCGAGATTAGTGATGAACCTAAATAATTGTTATTTGGTGCCTGCGTTAAGCATGAACATTATATCTGGATCTTGTTTAATGCGAGGCGGTTACTCATGTATATCAGAGAATAATTGTTGTTCTATTTATATGAGTAATATCTTTTATGGTCATGCACCCAATGTGAATGGTTTATTCTTGTTAAATCTCGATAGTGATGAGACACATATTTATAACATTGATGCCAAAAGATGTAGAGTTAATAATGATAGTACCACTTTCTTGTGGCACTCCTGCCTAGGTCATATTGGTGTAAAACACATGGGAAGCTCTGATACGTCCATTTTGCATCATGCTTTCATGTTGATATTTATTGCTTTATGGGCTGCTATATTACTTTGTGGTACCATATTTATGCCTTTTCTCTCTTATTTTGCAAGGTTTATGTGAAGAGGGAGAATTCAGGCAGCTGGAATTCTGGACTGGAAAAGGAGAAAATCTTAGTCCACTATTCTGCACATCTCCAAATGCACCAAAAAGTTACGTGGAATTTTTTGGGATTATATAAAAAATACTAAGCGAAAGAAGTACCCGAGGGGGGCTGCTAGGGCGCCACAAGCCCTGCCACCGCCACCCCCTGGTGGCGGAGGGCAAGCTTGTGGGCTCCCTGACGGCCCACTAGCCCCCCCTATTTTGCTATATGAAGGGTTTCGTTCCAGAAAAAATCAATCGGGAGCATTTTCGTGGTTTCGCCGCCGCCATGAGGCGGAACTTGAGCAAATCCAATCTAGAGCTCCGGCAGGACGATCCTGCCGGGGAAACTTCCCTCCCGGAGGGGGAAATCGTCACCAGCGTCATCACCAACACTCCTCTCATCAAAGGGGAGGCATCTTCATCAACATCTTCATCAGCACCATCTCCTCTCCAATCCCGAGTTCATCTCTTGTAATCAATCTCCGTCTCACGACTCCTATTGGTACTTGTAAGGTTGCTAGTAGTGTTGATTACTCTTTGTAGTTGATGCTACTTGGATTACTTGGTGGAAGAGTTTATATTCAGATCCTTGATACTATTCATTACACCTCTGATCATGATTATGATTATGCTTTGTGAGTAGTTACTTTTGTTCCTGAGGACCTGGGATAAGTCATGTTAATAATAGTCATGTGAATTTGTTATTCATTCAGTATTTTGATATGTTGTATGTTGTTTTTTCTCTAGTGGTGTTATGTGAACATTGACTACATAACAGTTCAGCATGCTTGGGCCTAGAGGAAGGCATTGGGGAGTAGTAAGTAGATGATGGGTTGCCGGAGTGACAAAAGCTTAAATCCCAGTCTATGCGTTGCTTCGTAAGGGGCTGATTTGGATCCACTAGTTTAATGCTATGGTTAGACGCTGTCTTAATTCTTCTTTCATAGTTGCGGATGCTTGCGAGAGGGGTTAATCATAAGTGGGATGCTTGTCCAAGTAAGGGCAGTACACAAGCGCCGGTCCACCCACATATCAAACTATCAAAGTAACGAACGTGAATCATATGAACATGATGAAACTAGCATGACAGAAATTCTCGTGTGTCCTCGGGAGCGTTTTTCCTCTGATAAGACTTTGTTCAGGCTTATCCCTTGCTGCAAAAAGGATTGGGCCACTTGCTGTACCATTGCTACTACTTGTTACTTGTTACTTTTCGCTTGCTATGTTTCACCTCACTACACCAACACTTGTTACCGCTACTTTGAGTGCTTGCAGTTATTACCTTGCTGAAAACCGTTTATCAGAGCCTTCAGCTCCCCGTTGGGTTCGACACTCTTACTTATCGAAAGGACTACGATTGATCCCCTATACTTGTGGGTCATCAAGACACTTTTCTGGCGCCATTGCAGGGGAGTGAAGCGCCTTTGGTAAGTGGAAATTGGTAAGGAAACATTTTTATACTGTGCTGAAATTTATTGTCACTTGTCACTATGGAAACTGTTCCTTTGAGGAGTTTGTTCGGGGTATCTTCACCACGAATGGAAGCATGAGGAGTTGTTCCTCAACCTGAGGTACATACTGAAAATATCTTTTATGAAATTCCTTCGGGTATGCTTGAGAAACTGCTGGCTAATCCTTTCACAGGAGATGGATCTTCACATCCAGACTTGCATCTGATCTATGTAGATGAAGTTTGTGGTTTATTTAAGCTTGGAGGTTTGCCCGAGGATGAGGTAAAGAAGAAAGTCTTTCCTTTATCTTTGAAGGATAAGGCGTTGACATGGTATAGGCTATGTGATGATACTGGATCATGGGGCTACAATCGGTTGAAATTGGAATTTCATCAAAAGTTCTATCCTATGCATTTAGTACATCGTGATCGGAACTTTAATTATAACTTTTGGCCTCGTGACAGGGAAAGCATAGCTCAAGCTTGGGGGAGGCCTAAATCAATGCTATATTCATGCCCCAATCATGAGCTCTCGAGAGAAATCATCACTCAAAACTTTTATGCTCGGCTTTCTGATGAAGATCATGCTATGCTTGACACTTCTTGTACCGGTTCTTTTATGAAGAAGGATATTGATCACAAGTGGGATTTATTGGAAAGAGTCAAACGCAACTCTGAAGATTGGGAGCTGGAGGAAGGTAAGGAGTCAGGTATGAATTTCCAGTTTGATTGCGTTAAATCTTTTGTTGAGACAAACTCTTCTAGAGATTTTAGCGCTAAGTATGGACTTGACTCTGAGATAGTAGCTTCTCTATGTGAATCTTTTGCTGCTCATGTTGATCTTCCCAAAGAGAAGTGGTTTAAATATCATCCTCCTGTAGATAGCAACATAGCCAAAACCAATCTAGTTGAGGAGAAAACCATTGCTTTTAGTGATCCTGCTGTTCCTTGTGCTTACACTGAGAAACCACCATACCCTGCTAGGATAAAGGATTACACTAAAGCTCCAACTGTGATACGTAGGGGTTACATTAGACCACTTGCACCCCCTGAGGAGATTAGAGTTGAACCTAGTGTTGCCATTATCAAAGATCTCCTAGCTGAAGACATAGACGGGCATGTTATCAAATTCTGTGAGGACTCCGCTAGAATTGCTAAACCTCACGCGAAGGACAAATACGGACCTGTAGTTGGCCTGCCCATTGTTTCTGTCAAGACAAGAGATCACTGTTACCATGGTTTATGTGATATGGGAGCTAGTGTTAGTGCAATACCCCGTTCTCTATATGATGAAATCAAAGATGAGATTGCACTTGCTGAGTTAGAACCCATTGATGTCACTATTACGCTAGCTAATAGAGACACTATCTGCCCTGTGGGAATTGTGAGAGACATAGAAGTCCTGTGTGGTAAGACGAAGTATCCTACTGATTTCCTTGTCCTTGGTACTGCACAAGATAGCTTTTGTCCCATCATATTTGGTAGACCCTTTCTCAACACTGTCAATGCTCACATTGATTGCATTAAGCAGACTATCACAGTTAGTTTCAAGGGTGTGTCTCATGAATTTAACTTCTCTAAGTTTGGAAGACAACCCCATGAAAAAGAGTCATCTGGAAGGGATGAAATCATTGCTCGTGCCTCTATTGCCGTACCTCTTATGGATCCTTTAGAGCAATATTTGCTTGAGCATGAAAATGATATGCATATGGAGGAGAGAGATGAGATAGATAAAATTGTCTTAGAACAATATCCTATTCTCAAGAATAATCTGCCTGTTGAACTTCTTGGGGATCCTCCCTCACCAAAGGGTGATCCTGTGTTCGAGCTTAAACAGTTGCCTGATACTCTTAAGTATGCCTATCTTGATGAGAAGGAGATATATCCTGTTATTATTAGTGCTCTCCTCTCAGAGCATGAAGAGAAGAAGTTATTAAGAACTCTGAGGAAGCACCATGCTGCTATTGGATATACTCTTGATGATCTTAAGGGTATTAGTCATACTCTATGTCAGCACAAGATAAAAACTGATCCTGACTTTAAACTAGTTGCTGATCATCAAAGGAGATTAAATCCTAAGATGAAAGAGGTCGTTAGAAAAGAAATATTAAAGCTTCTGGAAGAAGGAATCATTTATCCTGTTGCTCATAGTGATTGGGTAAGTCCAGTACATTGCGTACCTAAGAAGGGAGGTATCACCGTCGTTCCTAATGATAAGGATGAACTAATCCCACAAAGGATTATTACCGGCTATAGGATGGTGATAGACTTCCGGAAACTGAACAAGGTAACCAGGAAAGATCATTATCCTTTGTCGTTTATCGACCAAATGCTAGAAAGGCTATCAAAACACACACACTTTTGCTTTTTAGACGGTTATTCAGGTTACTCGCAAATACCTGTTGCACAATCTGATTAGGAGAAAACCACTTTCACCTGCCCCTTCGGTACCTTTGCTTATAGACGTATGCCTTTTGGCTTATGCAATGCACCTGCTACTTTTCAAAGATGTATGATGGCTATATACTATGACTTTTGTGAAAAGACTGTCGAGGTTTTCATGGATGACTTCTCCATTTACGGGTCTTCCTTTGATGATTGCCTCAGCAACCTTGATCGAGTCTTACAGAGATGCGAAGATACCAACCTCGTCTTGAATTGGGAGAAGTGCCACTTTATGGTAAATGAAGGTATCGTTTTAGGACACAAATTTTTTGAAAGAGGCATTGAAGTTGATAAGGCTAATGTTGATGCAATTGAGAAAATGCCTTGCCCCACAGATATCAGAGGTATACGAAGTTTCCTAGGTCATGCTGGTTTGTATAGAAGGTTCATTAAAGACTTCTCTAAGATTTCTAGGCCTCTTACCAACCTCTTACAGAAGGATGTTCCTTTTGTTTTTGATGAGGATTGTGAGGAAGCTTTCGAAATACTTAAGAAGTCTTTGATAACCGCACCTATTGTTCAACCACCTGACTGGAACTTGCCCTTTGAAATCATGTGCAATGCTAGTGATTATGTTGTTGGTGCTGTTCTAGGACAGAGAGTTGACAAGAAGTTGAATGTTATTCACTATGCTAGTAAAACTCTAGACAGTGCCCAAAGAAACTATGCCACTACGGAGAAGGAATTTTTAGCAGTCGTGTTTGCATGTGAAAAGTTTAGATCTTATATAGTTGACTCCAAAGGCACTATTCACTCTGATCATGCTACTATTAAGTACCTTATGGAGAAGAAGGACGCTAAGCCTAGGCTGATCAGATGGGTTCTCCTGCTACAGGAATTTGATTTGCACGTCGTTGACCGAAAGGGTGCTGATAACCCTGTAGCAGATAACTTGTCTAGGCTAGAGAATGTCCTTCATGACCCACTACCTATTGATGACATCTTTCCTGATGAGTAATTAAATGTCATCCGCACTTCACATAGTGCACCGTGGTATGCCGATTATGCAAATTATATCGTAGCCAAATACATACCACCCAGTTTCACCTATCAGCAAAAGAAGAAATTCTTCTTTGATTTGAGAAACTACTTTTGGGATGATCCTCACCTTTATAAGGAAGGAGTAGATGGTGTTATTAGACGTTGTGTACCTGAACATGAACAGGGACAGATCTTGCAGAAGTGTCATTCCGAAGCCTACGGAGGACACCACGCTGGAGATAGGACTCCCCATAGGGTATTGCAATCAGGTTTCTATTGGCCCACTCTCTTCAAGGATGCCCGTAAGTTTGTCTTGTCTTGTGACGAATGCCAAAGAATAGGGAATATCAGTAAGCGTCAGGAAATGCCTATGAACTATTCACTTGTCATTGAACCATTTGATGTCTGGGGCTTTGATTATATGAGACCTTTCCCGAGTTCCAATGGATACACTGACATCTTAGTTGCTGTGGATTACGTCACTAAGTGGGTAGAAGCTATCCCCACTAAAAATGCTGATCACCACACCTCTATTAAGATGCTTAAAGAAGTCATTTTCCCAAGATTTGGAGTCCCTACATATCTGATGACTGATGGCGGCTCACACTTCATTCATGGTGTTTTCCGCAAGATGCTCGCTAAGTATGATGTCAGCCATAGAGTTGCATCTCCTTATCATCCTCAGTCTAGTGGTCAAGTGGATTTGAGTAATAGGGAGATCAAATTGATCCTACAAAGACCGTCAACAGATCTCGAAAGAATTGGTCTAGCAAACTTGACGATGCACCATGGGCTTGTAGGACTGCTTATAAGAATCCCATAGGCATGTCACCGTATAAAATGGTTTACGGTAAGGCCTGTCATTTACCTCTTAAGCTAGAACACAAAGCTTATTGGGCAATCAAAGAGCTCAACTTTGATTTCAAACTTGCCGGTGAGAAGCGGTTGTTTGATATCAGCTCGTTAGATGAATGGAGGGCCCAGGCATATGAGAATGCCAAGTTGTTCAAGGAAAAGGTTAAGAGATGGCACGATAAACGAATACAGAAACGAGAGTTCAATGTAGGTGATTATGTCCTGCTATACAATTCTCGTTTGAGATTCTTTGCAGGCAAGCTTCTCTCTAAATGGAAGGTCCTTATGTTATGGAGGAAGTATATCATTCCGGTGGCATCAAAATCAATAACACAGAAGGAAATTTTCCTAGAGTGGTAAATGGGCAAAGAATCAAGCATTACATCTCTGGTACTCCCATAAATGTTGAGACCAATATCATCAATGTCATAACTCCAGAGTAGTACATAAGGGATGTTTATCAGCCTGTTCCAGACCCTAAAAACGAAGAGGTATCTGTTTCGGTAAGAAATTGGACTCCGATGCTTTTCTAATAGGAATTTTCCTCCGTTTCGAAATTTTTGGAAAATTAGAAAAATAAAAGTAGTCCGGAGAGCGCATGAGGCGGCCACAAGCCCTGCCACCGCCACCCCCTGGTGGCGGAGGGCAAGCTTGTGGGCACCTCGTGTGCCTCTCGGGCTCCGTTTTCTTCCGGAGCACTCCTTCTGGTCCAGAAAAATCAATATATATTCGCCTGAAGGTTTTCATCTCCGTATCGTGCAGTTTTCCTTTGTTTTCGTTTCGAGCCTGTTTCTGCCGCAGATCTTGGTCAAGATGTCTTCTCAGGATTCATAGGGGGAGAGCTATGTGGCTGACTACCTTGCTAACCCCAAGGTCTATGGGGACATGGAACCATATGGCTGGACCACTGATGAGAAAGAGGACTATGAGCCCAAGGGGAAGGAACAAATGAGTTCCGATGAAGAGGAGGCTTCTCTACCTCAACCTGCAAACACCCATGTGGAGTTCAAGAAGTCAAGCCTCTCCAACTCCAGGAGGAAGCCTAAGACCATATTTATCCCCTCTCATTTCTTGTAGGAGAGTAAGTAGGAGCTTTGCCATAGAGTGTTGAAGCTTGAGGAGGAAAATGACGATTTAAGGGAGCAGGACTTTTTGCTCAAGTGGAAATTAGACAAGCTCAAGACTGCTCCAACAACTCCACCACCATCACCACCGAAGGAAGACAACTAAGCATTGGTATGGGCAATCCCCTTGGCTTCTGCCAAGCTTGGGGGAGTTGCCCTGGTATCGTATCACCTTTATATCTTTTGCTTTTACCTTTGTTTTAGTTCTTTCCTTTTTAGTTTTTATTTCTTCTCTTAGAGGAATAAGTCTTTAGTATTTAGTTTGAGTCTTTTGCTTTTGTCTTTCCCCCGATGTATTCGAGCTTGCGAGCTATATAATAAAGAGTATCTTAGTCAAGGGCTTTGCTTTCTTCCATGATCAAAAGTATGAAAAGAACGATAGCATGAAAGATGATGAGACGATCTTATGGAAAGTGATAACTTCACTTATGACACGTATGATGATTGAAACTTGTTGAGAATAAATCAACATAGATCTCAGTCATTGTTGCAATTAATAAGAAGTAATAAGGAAAGAGAGGTTCACATATAAATATATCATCTTAGACACTTTCTACAATTGTGAGCACTCACCAAACTATTACATGCTTAGGAGTAGATGTTGGACAAGGAAGACAACATAATGAATTGTGTTTGCCTGGTTCCAAACAATGTTATATGATTAGAGATCCCTTAGCATGTGACGATTGCTTCCACCTCATATTTTCCAAAACTCCCGCACCAAGTAGAGATACTACTTGTGCATCCATAAACCTTCAACCCAGTTTTGCCATGAGAGTCCACCATACCTACCTATGGATTGAATAAGATACTTCGAGTAAGTTGTCATCGGTGCAAGCAATAAAAATTGCTCTCTAATATGTATGATCTATTAGTGTGTGGAAAATAAGCTTTGTACGAACCTGTGATGAGGAAGACATAAAAGCGACAGATTGCATAATAAAGTTCTTTATCACAGGAGGCAATATAAAGTGACGTTCCTCCGCACTAAGAGGGCACACATTCAAACCTGAAAAGCGCATGACAACCTCTGCTTCCCTCTTTGAAGGGCCTATCTTGTACCTTTACTTTTTGCCCTTGTAAGAGTCATGGTGATCTTCACCAATTCCCTATTTTTGCCTTTGTCTTTGCTACAGTCACATGCTTGGGAAAGATCTATATCAACTTGGAGTTGAGTACTCATGCTTTATTATTGTTGACTTTAGCCTTGAGGTAAACCGTTGGGAGGCAAAACTATAAGCCCTATCTTCCTCTGTGTCCAGCTGAAACTTTGACACCATGAGTACCACGTGAGTTGTGACAATTGTGGAAAACAAAAGAGATGATTGAGTATGTGGGTTTGCCTTACAAGCTCTTATTTGACTCTTTCTGATGTAGTGATAAATTGGAATTGCTTCAATGACTTTGGACTGTTGTTGGTTACTTCTCGGTATGGTTTTTGCTTCATGCTTTACTTTGTGAAGGAATTGTTACTTTCCCATAAGAATCTTTATGATGTATTGCTGTCCTATGTGTGATCATGATGCCCTCATGTTCGTATTATGTTTTATCGACACCTTCGTCCCTCAACATGTGGACATGTTTATGGAACTTGGTTTTCGCTTGAGGACAAGCGAGGTCTAAGCTTGGGGGAGTTGATACGTCCATTTTGCATCAAGCTTTCATGTTGATATTTATTGCTTTATGGGCTGTTATATTACTTTGTGGTACCATATTTATGCCTTTTCTCTCTTATTTTGCAAGGTTTATTTGAAGAGGGAGAATTCAGGCAGCTGGAATTCTGTACTGGAAAAGGAGCAAATCTTAATCCACTATTCTGCACATCTCCAAATGCCCTGAAAAGTTACGTGGATTATATAAAAAGTATTGGGCGAAAGAAGTACCAGAGGGGGGCTGCCAGGGCGCCACAAGCCCTGCCACCGCCACCCCCTATTGGCGGAGGGCAAGCTTGTGGGCTCCTTGACGGCCCACTAGCCCCCCTCTTTTCCTATACGAAGTGTTTCGTTCCAGAAAAAAATCAATCAGGAGCTTTTTCGTGGTTTCGCCGCCGCCACGAGGCGGAACTTGAGCAGATCCAATCTAGAGCTCCGGCAGGACGATCCTGCGGGGGAAACATCCCTCCCGGAGGGGGAAATCGTTGCCATCGTCATCACCAACACTCCTCTCGTCGGAGGGGAGGCATCTTCGTCAACATCTTCATGAGCACCATCTCCTCTCCAATCCCTAGTTCATCTCTTGTAATCAATCTCCATCTCACGACTCCGATTGGTACTTGTAAGGTTGCTAGTAGTGTTGATTATTCTTTGTAGTTGATGCTAGTTGGATTACTTGGTGGAAGAGTTTATGTTCAGATCCTTGATGCTATTCATTACACCTTTGATCATGATTATGATTATGCTTTGTGAGTAGTTACTTTTGTTCTTGAGGACATGGGATAAGTCATGTTAATAATAGTCATGTGAATATGATATTCGTTCGGTATTTTGATATGTTGTATGTTGTTTTTTCTCTAGTGGTTTTATGTGAACGTCGACTACATAACACTTCACCATGCTTGGGCCTAGAGGAAGGCATTAGGGAGTAGTAAGTAGATGACGGGTTGTTGGAGTGACAGAAGCTTAAACCCTAGTCTATGCGTTGCTTCATAAGGGACTGATTTGGATCCACTAGTTTAATGCTATGGTTAGAAGTTGTCTTAATTCTTCTTTCGTAGTTGCGGATGCTTGCGAGAGGGATTAATCATAAGTGGGATGCTTTTCCAAGTAAGGGCAGTACCCAAGCGCCGGTCCACCCACATATCAAACTATCAAAGTAACGAACGTGAATCATATGAACATGATGAAACTAGCATGACAGAAATTCCCGTGTGTCCTCAGGAGCGTTTTTCCTCTTATAAGACATTGTTCAGGCTTGTCCCTTGCTGCAAAAGGGATTGGGCCACTTGCTGCACCATTGCTACTACTTGTTACTTGTTACTTTTCGCTTGCTACGTTTCACCTGGCTACACCATCACTTGTTACCGCTACTTTCTGTGCTTGCAGTTATTACCTTGCTGAAAACCGTTTATCAGAGCCTTCTGCTCCTTGTTGGGTTCGACACTCTTACTTATCAAAAGGACTACGATTGATCCCCTATACTTGTTGGTCATCAAGCTCTATGGTGATGGAGTTTTGGAGTCACTTGATTTTGAATCACTTGACACATGTGAACCATGCCTCATGGGCAAGATGACTAAAACCCCGTTTTCTGGTAAAATGGAATGGGCAAGTGACTTGTTAGAATCATACATAATAATGTGTTTAGTTCAATGAGTGTTGAGTCGCACGGTGGATATCGTTAGTTTCTCACCTTCACCGATGATTTGAGTAGATGCGGGTATATTTACTTGATGAAGCACAAGTCTAAAACGTTTGAAAAGTTCAAGCAATTTCAGAGTGAAATTGAGAATCATCATAAAAAGAAGGTTAAATTCCTCCGACCTGATCGAGAAGGAGAATATTTGAGTTATGAGTTTGGCATGCACTTAAGGCAATGTGGAATTGTTTCACAGATCATGCCGCCTGGAGCACCATAGCTTAATAGTGTGTCCGAACGGCGTAATCGTACTTTATTGGATATGGTGTGTTCTATGATGTCTCTTACCGATCTTCCACTATCATTTTGGGGCTATGCATTAGAGCCAACTGCATTCACTTTAAATAGGGCTCCATCTAATTCCGTTGATACGACAACGTATGAATTATGGTTTTGCAAGAAACCTAAGTTGTCATTTTTTAAAGTTTGGGGCTGCGATCCTGATGTCAAAAGGCTTCAGCCTGATAAGCTCGAACCCAAAACAGTCTTCATAGGATACCCAAAAGAATCAGTTGGGTACACCTTCTATCTCAGATCCAGGGCAAAGTGTTTGTCGTTAAGAACGAATCCTTTCTTGAGAAAGAGTTTCTCTCGAAAGAATTGAGTGGGAGGCAGGTAGAACTTGATGAGGTTGTTGAACCGTCACTTCAACGAGAAAGTAGCACGGCGCAGGAAGATGTTCCTATGGCTCCTACATCAGTTGAAGGGGAAGCTAATGATGGTGATCATCAAACTTCAGATCAAGTTACTATCGAACCTCGTAGGTCGACTAGGACATGTACTGCTCCTAAGTGGTATGGTAATCCTGTCTTAGAGGTCATGTTGTTGGACAACGGTGAACCTATGAGCTATGGAGAAGCGATGGTGGGCCCGGATTCCGAGAAATGGTTAGAGGCCATGAAATCCGAGATGGGGTCCATTTAGGAAAACAAAGTGTGTTCTCTGGAAGTATTACTTGAAGGCCGAAAGGCTATTCGGAATAAATGGATTTTTAAGAGGAAGACGGATGTGGACGGTAATGTCACTATCTACAATGCTCGACTTGTGGCAAAGGGGTTTGTCACAAGTTCAAGGAGTTGACTACGATGATACTTTCTCACCCGTAGCGATGCTTAAGTCATTCAGAATCATGTTGCGAATAGATGCATTTTTCGATTATGAAATCTGGCAGATGGATGTCAACACAATGTTTATTAATAGTTTTCTTAAGGAAGAGTTGTATATGTAGCAACCGAAAGGTTTTGTCGATCCAGAGAATGCTGACAAAGTATGCAAGCTCTAGCGATCCATTTATGGACTGGTGTAGGCATCTCGGAGTTGATACCTACGCTTTGATGAGGTGACCAGAGTGTTTGGGTTTATACACATTTATGGAGAAGCTTGTATTTACAAGAAAGTGTGTGGGAGCTGTGTAGCGTTTCTAATATTATATGTGGATGGCATATTACTGATTGGAAACAATATATTATTTTTGGAAAGCGTGAAGACATATTCGAACAAGAGTTTTTCAATGAAAGACCTCGAAGAAGCTGCTTACATATTAGACATCAAGATTTCTACACATAGATCGAGACTCTTACTAGGACTTTCACAAAGCACATACCTTGACAAGGTTTTGAAGAAGTTCAAAATGGATCAGTCCAAGAAGGGGTTATTGCATGTCCTGCAAGGTGTCAAGTTGAGTAAGACTCACTTCCGAATGACTATAGAGGATAGAAAAAAGATGAGTGTCATCCCCTATGCTTCAGCCATAGGCTCTATAATGTATGTGATGCTCTGCACAAGACCAGATGTCATCGTTGCCATAATTATGTCCGGAAGGTTTCAAAAGTGATCCAGGAGTGGAATACTAGACAACAGTGAAGAATATCCTTAAGTACTTGAAAAAGGACTAAGGAAATGTTTCTCGTTTATGGAGGTGATCAAGAGCTCGTCATAAAGGGTTATGTTGATGCTAGTTTTGACACTGATATGAATGACTCTAAGTCTCAATCCGCATACATATTTATCCTAAATGGTGGAGCGGTAAGCTAGTGCAGTTCCAAGCAAATTGTGGTAGCTGATTCTACATGTGAAGCGGAGTACATAGCTGTGTCGGAAGCAGCGAAGGAAGGTGTCGGGATGAAGCAGTTCATGACGGATCTTGGAGTTGTGCTCACTACACTGGATCCAGTGACCCTGTTTTGTGCCAACACTCGTGCCATTGCTCTAGTCAAGGAACCACGGTTTCAGAAAAGGACCGGACTCATAAAGCGTTGTTTTAGTTCCATCCACGATTATATCAAGGATGAGGATAAAAACATTTGCAATGTACATACAAATCTGAATGTTAGAGATCCGTTGACTAAACCTCTTCCAGTAGCAAAACATGATCACCACCAGCACTCTATGGGTGTTAGATTCCTTACCTTGTAATGATAGGTTATTGACTCTAGTACAAGTGGGAGACTGTTGGAAATATGCCCTATAGGCAATAATAAAGTGGTTATTATTATATTTCCTTGTTCATGGTAATCATTTATTTTCCATGCTATAATTGTATTGATTGGACACTCAAATACATGTGTGGGTACATAGACAATAGAGTGTCCGTAGTAAGCCTCTAATGGACTAGCTCGTTGATGAAAGATAGCTAAGGTTTCCTAGCTATAGACATGAGTTGTAATTTGATAATGGGATCACATCATTAGGAGAATGATGTGATGGACAAGACCAAAACCTTAAGCATAACATCTGATCGTATCCAATTTACTGTACTGCTTTCTGCATGTCCATTTATTTGTTCCTATGACCACGAGATCATGCAATGCACTGACACCGGAGGAATGCCTTGTGTGTATATAACATCACAACATAAATGGGTGATTATAAATATTCTCTACACGTATCTCCGAGGGTGTCTGCTGAGTTGGCATGGATCAAGACTAGGGTTTGTCACTACGTGTGACGGAGAGGTATCTTGATGGCCACTCGGTAATACAACATCACAGTAAGCTTGCAAGCAATGTGAATAAGGAGTTAGTCACGGGATGTTATATTACGGAACAAGTAAAGAGACTTGCCGATAACGAGATTGAACTAGGTATGGAGATACCGATGATCGAATCTCAGGCAAGTAACATACCGATGGATAAAAGGAACTACATACGGGATTAGCGGAATCCTTGACATTGTTGGTTCGACCGAATAGATATTTGTAGAATATGTGGGAACCAATATGGGCATCCAGGTCCCGCTATTGGTTATTCATCATAGAGGTGTCTCGGTCATGTCTACATAGTTCTCAAACCCGCAGGGTCTCTTAAAGTTCGATGATGATATATATATAGTTGAGTTATTGTGTTGGTGACCGAAGGTTGTTAGGAGTCCTGGGTGAGATCCCTAACATCACGAGGACTTCCGGGATGGTCCAGAGATAAAGATTTATATTTAGGAAAGTGGTATCCGGGTTCTAGAAAAGTTCCGTGTTTTTAAGGTATTGTATCGGTAGTGTTGCAAGGGTTCTGGGGATCTACTCAGGGGTCCACCCATCTTGGGGGCCCACATGGGCTTAGGAGTGAGTCACACCAGCCCCTAATGGGCTGGGCGTCCCACCCAAAGAGGCCCATGCGCTCAAGAGGTAGGTGGGAAGGTGCCTCGAGGAGGAGGGACTCCTCCCCTAGGCGCCCACCTCCCTTGTGGTAGGTGGACTCCTCCCCTAGGTGCCCACATCCCTTGTGGGAGGTGGATTCCTCCCCACTTGGCCGGCCAACCATCCCTTTGAGTAGGGGCCAAGGCTGTGCCCTACCTACCCCTTCATCCTGTAAATAGAGAGGGAGAGGGAGGCAACCAACACGGCAAGCTTTGGTGGTGCCCTCCCTCTCTCTCGCTAGATTGTTTTCTCTTGTGCCGCGTGACGACAACGCTTGGCGAAGCCCTACTGAGATCGCACCACCACCACTGCCACCATGCCATTTTGGTGCTGGAGAACTTATCTACCACTTCACCCACAATCGTTGGATCGAGGTGGTGAAGGCGTCATCGAGCTGCACGTGTGCTGAAAGCGGAGGTGCCCTCCGTTCGGCACTTGATCGGGACATTCGTGATAGGATCGCGGGACGGATCGTGATTGGATTGCGCGCATGTTTGACTACATCAACTGCGTTTCTTAATGCTTACGCTTAGAGATCTACAAGAGTATGTCGATACACTCCCCTCTCATAGATGTTCACCACCATAGATTGATCTTGGTGATTATGGGAATTTTTTTGTTTCCCATGCAACATTCCCCAACATTATCTTCGATGGCTGGCAGCTTGGTCATATCATCCGAAAGGTGGTCCCTTCTTTCGTCTCTACCATCTCAGCTGAGCCAACGTGAAGCCCCCGTTTCTGGTGTTCTTGCACTTGGAAGCAAGGTTTGGGATGCCACAACACTTCGTGTCAGCCTTTGGAACAAAAATCCTGGCCATGCACATCCGGTAGCATGTGTTGAGTAAATAGGCAATTTCTCATTTAAACAAATCCATGAGTAAATCACTAGCATGGCATTGACAGAAACATAAACATGTTTAGATTTGATCAAAGAAGCACATACTGTGCTAACAATAGATTCATCTACGTATAGCACTAGTAGTGCTACAACAGAAATAAACATGAGCGAGATAAACATGTCATACCCTCCAATTGGTCAGTTGGCCGCAACAGCAGTAGTGGCGGCGATAGCATCCTCAACCGCCTTCTTGTTGGCTTCGAGCTTCTCGGCGGTTAGACTGTCGGCTCTGGTTGGTAGAGCCATGGTGGTGACGATCTTGACGCGGATATAGAGGAAGCAGTTGAATGGAGGCGAGCACTCACGTAGCCGCTCCCCAAAAACCTAATCACTCCTCTCCCGTATAGGATCCAGAGAGGCGGGGTTTTGATTGCCTGCTTTGCCGTTGACCGTGTATGCGGTGAGTGAGACGGAGTTGCCGGTGGCGGCATCAACAAAAGGTACGAGTCGCGTAAAGCCGATGTGATCTTTCCATTGCGGCTAGGGTTGGCTGAAGCCTCACTTATGTAGGCACGTTCGGGTGGAAAGATGTGGGCTAGACCCACGTCTGAGCCGGTAATAGCCCATGATCCAACGTCTCAGATCATGGCCCATTCATAACTATTCTTCATTCCTGACTAGAAAAATAAGCGCGTAGGTATGAGCTCGGCTCAACTCAATCCCGCAACCCGCGACGCGTCATGACGAGGCGGTGAAGGAGGAGTGCGCGAGGGCCTCGTCTCTTCTCAACCTCCAATAGCATGTAGAAGGGAGACCCTTATAAGGAGGTCAAACTCCCTCTCCACTAGCAAGATGTGACTAAGCTTCCCACCACTCCTTGTCATGCCACCTGTATGGGCCCTTGAGATTTTCCTGAAATTGTCATATGGAACCTAGGCCATCTCACATTTGAACCATCCCCGATCGGATCTCTAGGGCACATTATGTACTTTTGTTCCAATCACTGTTTTGATATATCAGCATTTCAGTGAAGACCTATTAAGGTTGATCTTCACCTAGAGCAAGTAGTTACACTCCTTCACAACTGAACAATGGACTATGCCTTGAATTGTCAATTTGGCGTAAAGAAGTTTCACCACAAGTCTTACTAGTACTAGGCTGCCGAAGGCTGACCCCTCGGGTGGAGCATAATAATTACGCTCCTGGCCTATTCATGAGCTTACTAGATATCACCGCAATCTCATAGACCGTGACCAGCAGTCAGGCTCATATAGGTATCTTCCTCCAAAGATCGCTCCAAAGGACAACATCTATATTACACATGATCTTTAGAACACATTAAGACAGTAGTCATCTTACCATACCATATCCGAGAGTATTGCATTTCCAACAGAGTGGGTTAGTAAAGTTACTCTCCTTAGTTCACCATTTTCTTATTTTTTCCAGGTTCTACTTAACGGGATCCACGGTCACATAGGCTAGGTTACAACCATGGAAACTCATGTGGGTCTCATGTTGATGCATTATCAATCACAACATGTGATAGCCCTTTAGTAAAGGGATCTGCCAGATCTTTAGCGGTTTGAATGTAATCCAATGCTATCACTCTAAAGATTCTTAAACGTCTCACAACTATGAATCTTATTCTTATTTGTTTTTTGGACTTCATGTTGTCCTTTGAACTCTTTTCTTTGGAAATAATTGTTTGATTATCGCAGTTCATAAGGATAATTGGAACCGGCTTCTCAACCATAGCTAAGTCCATCAAAAGATCTTGAAGAAATTCTACTTCGTCACGAGATGTGTCTAATGTTGTTAATTCAGCTTCCATTGTCGACCTTGTTAAGATTGTTTGCTTGCAAGACTTCCAGGAAACAACACCACCTCCAGGGGTAAACATATACCCAGTACTTGCCTTCATCTCATCAGCCTCAGAGATACAATTCGCATCACTATAACCGACGGGTGTCCGTGGTTCCTAGTACCTTTCACATAGCGCATAATTCATTCAACATCATGCCAATAAACATCACCCAGATTGGCAACAAACCAACTCATTTTGCTCAAAGCAAACCCAATGCCAGGCCTCGTTGCGCTAGCTCGATTCATAGGTGAACCAATAATTTGAGAGTATCTCAATTGATCTTTAGGTGTGCCTGTGAACTTTTGAACGAGCACACTAGGATCATATGGTGTTTGAGAAATTTTGCATCCCGAATATCCAAAGCGACTCAAAATCTTCTCAACATAGTGGGATTGCAGGAGTGTAATCCCACCCTCATCATCTCTCAAAAGCTTGATGTTCAAGATAACATCAGCCACCCCAAGGTCCTTCATCTCAAAGTTCTGAGATAGGAAAGACTTAACTTCTTCAACCACTTTGAGGTTGGTTCCAAATATCGGTATGCCAGCAACATACAAGCACATTATAACCCCTTCGCCCCCACCATGGTGATATACACACATTTGTCACCTTCATTAACCATGAAGCCAACAGATGTCAGAGTTGTATTAAACTTCTCATGCCATTGCTTAGGTGCTTGTCTCAGGCCATATAAAGATTTCAACAACTTACACACCTTTCCTTCCCGACCATCTATCACAAAGCCATTTGATGTTTCATGTAGATTTCCTCGTGTAGCTCTCCAATTAGGAAAGCCATATTGACATCCATTTGATGAACAAGAAGACTAGCGAGGCCGATAACGAGAGTAGTACTCTAATGGTGGTCAGTCTGGCCATACGAGAATAAGTGTCGAAGAAATCTTCTTCTTCTTTCTAGGCATAACCCTTGGCCACAAGCCTAGCCTTGTACTTTTCAATTGTACCATCGGGCCTAAGCTTCCTTTTGAACACCCACTTAAATCCCATTGGTTTGCAACCATAGGGATGATCAGTAATTTCCCATGTCCCATTAGCCATGACGGAATCCATCTCTCTACAGACTGCACCTTTCTAGTAGTCAACATCTCAAGATGCATAAGCTTCTGAAATAGAAGTGGGATTATCATCCACGAGATACATGAGGTAATCATCACCAAAGGTCTTTGCAGTCCTTTGTCTCTTGCACCTACCAAGGGTTTACTCGTCATCCTCCTTGGGATTTACATCATGTGTTTGTTCATAATATTCCATAGGAATGGCAGTCTCGGGAGTCTCCTCAGGTTCTTGTCTAGAAGTGCTTTGCATATCTCTCATGGAAGAAATATCCTCAAAGAATGTAGCATCCCTAGACTCCATAATTTTACTGACCTTCACATTAGGTAACTCAGATTTGAGTACTAGAAATCTATAGCCAACACTATTCTTAGCGTAGCCCAAATTAATGCAGTCCATGGTATTTGGTCCAAGTTTATACTTTTTGGGGATCGGTACATTGACTTTAGCCAAACAACCCCAAGTACGTAAGTAGGAGAGCGTCCTCCTTCTCTTCGACCACTCCTCATAGGGAGTGACCTCATTATATTTTGTCCGGACCTTATTCATTATATTTTGTCAATATAGCCTCCCCCACTATACCTTGGATAAACCCGATGTATCTAACATGGCATTAGCCAAATCAGTTAGAGTCTGGTTTTTCTATTTGGCAAACCCGTTTGACTTGGGTGAATAGGCCTCCTCTCATGAATATATCTATGTTCTACACAAAAAGAATCAAACTCATTTGATAAGTACTCTCCACCATGATCAGACCAGACTCGTTTAATTTTCTTTTCAAGTTGATTCTCAACTTATGCCTTATAGATTTCAAAGTAGTGTAGAGCATCATCTTTAGTATTTAACACATACACATAGCAATATCTAGTGGAATCATCTATCAAGGTCATGAAGTATTTCTTTCCACCTTTAGTCAACACACCATTCATCTCACAAAGATTAGAATGTATGAGTTTTAACGGCGCCAAGTATCTCTCCTCTGCAGCCTTGTGAGGCTTGCGAGGTTGCTTTGCTTGCACACACGAATGACACTTAGAACCTTTCTCTATAGTGAAACTCGGGATTAAATTCAGTTTTGCTAACCGCGACATAACACCAAAACTAATGTGACAAAGATGTGAATGCCACACTTCAGATTCATTAACACTCAAATGGATATTTTTCACGACTTCATTACAAAAATCTACAAGGGAAAGACGAAACAGACCTCCGCATTCATAACCTTTTCCAACAAAAAGTCCAGATTTCGTAACAACTACTTTATTAGACTCGAAGACCAACTTAAACTCTTCTTGACATAGAAGGGACCACTAACGAAATTCTTCTTGATAGCGGGGACATGTTGCACGTTCTTTAGCTGTATGATCCTTCCCAAAGTAAACTTCAAATCGACCGTGCCAACACCAAGAACAGAAGCACTCACGTCATTCCCCATCAATACGGACACTCGGCCTATGACTTGGTAAGAAGAGAACAATGAGATGTCAGCACAGACATGAATATTTGCACCTGTGTCCACCCACCAATTGATGGATTGACAAACTAAAAATACAATAGATAAATTACCATACCCATATGAACCACTATCATTGTTTCTCACAATCATATTGGCAGACCTGGAGTCCTGCCGTAGCTTCTTGTACTTGTTTGGGCAATTGTTGGCCCAATGTTCCTCCGAACCACAAGTGAAACAACCATCTCCCTTATTATTATTCTCGAAGGTCTTCTTTCCCTTCTTCTTAAGTCAGTATTATGTTCAACAAAATTATTTCCCCTGGGCTTGTGGGAATTGAAGTTCCTCTGATGTACCATATTGGAAGCAGAAGTACTTTCGACCCCTTTTCCATGCGAGTGTGCTACTCTCGAGTTCTGCTCAACACACAGATGGCCGATGACGTCCTCTATTGAGAATTTACGCCTCTAATGTTTTAGAGTGGTAGCAAAGTTCCTCCAGGAATTAGGGAGCTTAGGGATTATAGATTCCGTGAAATATTTTCCCGGTAAACCACACTTATGAACCTCAAGATCTTTAGCATGCATATTATCTCATGATCTTGTTCCAACATAGAACGGGTGTCAACCATTTTGTAATCATGGAACTACTCCATAACATACATCTCGCTCCTAGCATTGGTGGCCCCGAATTTAGATTCGAGCGCCTCCCACAAGTCCTTGTCAACCCGCATATTTAATATGCATCAACCAGCTTATCTCCGATCACACTAAGAACTGCTCCAAGAAAGTGTTGGGGAACGTTGCATGGGAAACAAAAATTTTCCTACGCACACGAAGACCTATCATGGTGATGTCCATCTACGAGAGGAGATTTGGATCTATGTACCCTTGTAGATCGCACAACAGGAAACGTTAAGAAACACAGTTGATTTAGTGGAACGTCTTCATGTCCCTTGATCCGCCACATGAACCGTCCCACGAAGCATCCCGCGATCCATCCCACGATCCGTTCCGATCTAGCGCTGAACGGACGGCACCTCCGCGTTCAGCACACGTATAGCTCGACAATGATCTCGGCCTTCTTGATCCAGCAAGTAAGACGAAGAAGTAGATGAGTTCTCCGACAGGGTGATGGCGCGCTGGTGGTGGTGATGATCTACTCCTACAGGGCTCCGCCCGAGCTCCGCAGAAATCCGATCTAGAGGTGGAACTATGTGGTTTAGGGTTGAGTTGCACGTGGCAAAATTTGTCTCAAATCAGCCCTAAAAGACAACTATATATAGGAGGGAGGGGGAGAAGGCTTTCCTTGAGGGCCAAGCCCTCAAGGGTGCGCCGGCCAAGGAGGAGGTGGACCCCCACCCCAATTCGGTTTGGGGGAAGGAGTCCACTCCATCCTTCCCACCTCCCCTTTTCCTTTTCTCTTTCTTTTCTTTTTGGTATTTCTTTATGTAGCGCCATGGGCCCCTTGGGCTGACTCCACCATCCCACTAGGGACTTGTGGCGCCACCCTATGGCCTTGGGCTCACTCCCGGGTGGGTGTGCCCCTCCCGGTGAACTCCCGGAACCCATTCGTCACTCCCGGTACACTGCCGGAATTGCCCGGAACTTTCCGGTAACCAAATGAAACCATCCTATATATCAATCTTTGTTTCCGGACCATTCCGGAAATCCTCGTGACGTCCGTGATCTCATCCGAGACTCCTAACAACATTTGGTAACCACACATATAACTCAACTATACTAAAACATCGCCGAACCTTAAGTGTGCAGACCCCGCGGGTTCGAGAACTATGTAGACATGGCCCGAGGCACTCTTCGGTCAATATCCAATAGCAGTACCTAGATTCCCATATTGGATCCTGCATATTCTCCGAAGATCTTATCGGTTGAACCTCAGTGTCAAGGATTCATATAATCCCGTATGACATTCCCTTTGTCCTTCGGTATGTTACTTGCCCGAGATTCGATCATCGGTATCCGCATACCTATTTCAATCTCGTTACCGGCAAGTCTCTTTACTCGTTTTGTAATACAAGATCCCGTGACTTACACTTAGTCACATTGCTTGCAAGGATTGTGTGTGATGTTGTATTACTGAGTGGGCCCCGAGATACCTCTCCGTCACACGGAGTGACAAATCCCAGTCTTGATCCGTACTAACTGAACGGACACCTTCGGAGATGCCTGTAGAGCACCTTTATAGTCACCCAGTTACGTTCTGACGTTTGATGCACACAAGGTATTCCTCCGGTTCCAGTGAGTTATATGATCTCATGGTCATAGGAATAAATACTTGAGACGCAGAAAACGATAGCAATAAAATGACACGATCAATATGCTACGTTCATAGTTTGGGTCTAGTCCATCACATGATTCTCCTATGATGTGATCTAGTTATCAAGTGACAACACTTGCACATAGCCAGAAAACCTTTACTATCCTTGATCAACTGGCTAGCCAACTAGAGGCTTGCTAGGGACATTGTTTTGTCTATGTATCCACACATGTATCTATGATTTCATTCAATACAATTATAGCATGGATAATAAATGATTATATTTAAGCAGGAAATATAATAATAACTATTTATCATTGCCTCTAGGGAATATTTCCAGCAGTCTCCCACTTGCACTAGAGTCAATAATCTAGTCCTCACATCGCCATGCGATTTACATTAAACCGAACACCCATACAGTTCTGGTGTTGATCATGTTTTGCCCGTGAAAGAGGTTTAGTCAGTGGGTCTGCTACATTCAGATCCGTGTGCACTTTGCAAATATTCACGTCCTTTCCTTCGACATAGTCGTGGATGAGGTTGAAGCGTCATTTGATGTGTTTGGTCTTCTTGTGAAACCTTGGTTCCTTTTCTAAGGCAATGGCACCAGTGTTGTCACATAACAGAGTTAATAGATCTAGAGTGCTCGGCACAACTCCAAGATCTGTTATGAACTGCTTCATCCAGACACCCTCCTTTGCTGCCTCCGAGGCAACCATGTACTCCGCTTCACATGTAGAATCTGCTACGACGCTCTGCTTGGAACTGCACCAGCTTACTACACCCCCATGAAGAATAAATACATATCCGGTTTGTGACTTAGAGTCATCTGGATCGGTGTCAAAACTTGCATCAACGTAACATTTTACGACGTGCTCCTTGTCACCTCCATAAATGAGAAACATTTCCTTAGTCCTTTTCAGGTACTTCAGAATATTCTTGACCGCCGTCAAGTGATCCACCCTGGATTACTCTGAAACTTGCCTGCCATACTTATGGCCAAGCTGACGTCTGGTCTAGTGCACAACATTGCATACATGATAGAACTTACGGCTGATCGTAGGGGACGGAACTCATTTGTTCTCTATCTTCCGCAGTTGCTGGGCATTGAGTCTTACTTAATTTTATACCTTGTAATACTGGCAAGAACCCTTTCTTGGAATGATCCATTTTGAACTTCTTCAAAACTTTATCAAGGTATGAGCTTTGTGAAAGTCCTATCTGGCATCTCGATCTATCCCTATAGATCTTAATGCCTAGAATGTAAGTAGCTTCTCCTAGGTTCTTCATAGAGAAACTTTTATTCAAGTAATCCTTTATGCTCTCCAAAAGATCCACGTTGTTTCCAATCAGCAATATGTCATCCACATATAATATTAGAAACGCCACAGAGCTCCCACTCACTTTCTTGTAAATACAAGATTCTCCAACCAGTTGTATAAACCCAAATGCTTTGATCACCTCATCAAAGCGTTTATTCCAACTTCGAGATGCTTGCACCGGTCCATAAATGGATCGCTGGTGCTTGAACACTTTGTTAGCATTCTTTGGATCGACAAAACCGTCGGGTTACATCATATACAACTCTTCCTCAAGAAAACCGTTAAGGAACACCGTTTTGACATCCATCTCCCAGATTTCATAATCGTAAAAGGCAGCTATTGCTAACATGATTCAGACGGACTTAAGCATCGCTACTGGTGAGAATGTCTCATCGTAGTCCACTCCTTGAACTTGTGAAAAACCCTTTGCCACAACTCGAGCTTTATAGACGGTCACATTACCGTCTGCGTCCGTCTTCTTTTTAAAGATCCATTTAATTTGTTCTGAATAGCCTTGCGGCCTTCAGGTAGTACTTCCAAAGTCCACACTTTGTTCTCGTACATGGATCCTATCTCGGACTTCATGGCCTCCAGCCATTTGTTGGAATCTGGGCCCACCATTGCTTCTTCATAATTCGTAGGTTCATTGTTGTGTGACAACATAATTGATAAGACAGGATTACCGTACCACTCAGGAGGAGTACATGATCTTGTCTACCTGCGAGGTCCGATAGGAACTTGATCCAAAATTTCATGATCATCATCGTTAACTTCATCCTCAACCGGCGTCGCAACAACATGGGTTTCCCCTTGCCCTGTGCCACCATCTAGAGGGATTAGAGGTTCGACAACCTCATCAAGTTCTATCTTCCTCCCACTCAATTCTTTCGAGAGAAACTCCTTCTCAAGAAAAGCTCTGTTTTAGCAACAAACACTTTGCCCTCGGATTTGAGATAAAAGGTATACCCAACTGTCTCTTTTGGGCAACCTATGAAGACACACTTTTCCGCTTTGGGTTCCAGCTTTTCAGGCTGAAGCTTATTGTCATAAGCATCACATCCCCAAACTTTAAGAAATGACAATTTTAGTCTTTTGCCATACCACAGTTCATATGGTGTCGTCTCAACGGATTTTGATGGTGCCCTATTTAAAGTGAATGCAGTTGTCTCTAATGCATAACCCCAAAACGATAACGGCAAATCAATAAGAGACATCGTAGATCGCACGATCTCTAATAAAGTACGATTACGACGTTCAGACACACCATTACGCAATGGTGTTCCAGGAGGTGTTAACTGTGAAACAATTCCATATTGTCTCAGGTGAGCACCAAAATCGAAACTCAGATATCACTACAAGAAATATGGTCGATAATGACCCACCATTTTGGTCAAAAAATCGTCAGTGGTATCATATTACGACCTTTTTTGGACGAAATTCAGAGCGTCAACAGTTGGCCGTCAAAACATGACCTTTTGAGTGTTTTGGTCAAGTATTGTTTGACCAAAACAATTAGGTCATAAAATCTTTGACCAAATTTTTTGGTCATTACATGTGTACGTGAGCCACGCAGGATCTCACATGGCATCAACCACGTGGCTAAGGTGATGACATGGCAGATCAACAATGACTGAAAAATAAGGTCACAATTTTACTAGGCCTGTCCAAATCACGCACCTAAATGGGCCAGGCCCAACAATTCATCCCATTTTTCATTTGGACTTCATTTTTTGTTCTGCGTTCATAAACCAATATTTTATATTTCAACCCATTACTATTTTTTATCTAGGACGAGGCATTATTTCTACACAGTTTTTATACGCTAGGAATCATAGAAAATTCCAACGGAAAATACATTATGATAAATAGTTCCGTTCATGTCAGCAATACACACATGCATCACATAAAATAGTTCAGCCTTCAACTCCAATACAAATCCAATAAGTGTTACTATTGTACATCCAATACAATGCACACAGCTGGAATCACTCTGGCTTCAATGGAGCATATTAAAAAACACAAATTAAATTGTTCACAACTTCGCCCGTCTTCCACTGTTCCACTTCATCTGAGTAGCCAATTCTGAATTGAGGGACATCCTGACATTAAAAAGGATCACAAATGAGAAGAACATACAGACGGAAAGATTGTGAGGTTAACACACAATAAAGTGAGGTTAACACAAGTATTATTTCCAAATCATACAATGCCAACCTAAAATACAATTCCAGCATGAAAGTATACTTTTCTAGGTGCACATCAATCATATATAAGTTATTTATGTACAGTATAGGTAATAAGGAAAACAATACACCATTTTGTAGAACATGATTAATGTGAAGACCCAAGCCCAAGCATGCATGGTCAAATGGATCTCATGGCCAATATAATCCATAGGGATAAAAGGAAAACATTTGTCCACGTATTTTTTACTGATATAGCAGCCATGCAAAATTATTATACATCATTCAACTCATCAATTTGGAACTTGCTAGTGCATGCAGATTTATATGCGTACTTCTATTTTTCTCATATCGGTTCTTTGGAAGATAACACGGAGAATTTCCAATGGGCAGAGCTAGTAGGTAGCCAAAGACATAATATTGATCTGAAATATAATTAGGAGTTTCTTTTCCACTTCTAACCAATTCATGCCTTGAAATCCTTTAATAAAAAAATTACATAGACCATTAGTAATATCACGGAAAGAAACTAAGAAATAGAATGATCTAATGAATAATGAAACTCTTTATAAGAAATAGCTATTCAACACATCTTTGGTACTCCCTCTGTAAATTAATATAAGAGCGTTTAGATTACTAAAGTACTGTTTTAAATACTCTTATATTAGTTTACGGAGGGAGTAAATATATATATTTGTACACTGCACACATGTGGTGAATACGTGGATCCAAGTTTCATCAATGAATCTACAAAAGATAAAACTGCAATGTATTAGAGGAGCGAGCACCTGCGGGGTCAATCCAATCAACACAGATGTATAAGATGGCATTGCCACCCAGATAGTGTTCGTGCTGCTAATTGCTACTGTTTCTACGGCAAGAAATTCTGCATCATATACACAAATATTATTATGTTCTCCAATTATTCTAGCAAATAAGAAAGAAGGACATTCCCGGAGTTTCTTAGGTAGAAACTTCATGCCAACAATGAATTTATGCACGATGAGTGAAGCTACCATTGAGAACCATACCTTGGGGGTGCATGTTCAGACCTGCAAGTTGCTGCTGTCAAGACCGATGACATGATTGCTGCCCTGGGTATCAATCTGCACCAGAAAAGAACTTCCCTTAAAAAAGAAGGACAAGAACTTTATCCTTAATTTTTCATCTGAAGATACATATGTATGAATGACAATAAGATAGCAGCATTACCGACTCGCCACCATTAGATCAGTTTTCTTTAAATAAAAGTTTACCTATATGGCTAAAATATAAAATTTAATGCGTAAAGTAGAACATCTAACGAAACTCAAACAACTTATCGCCCAGTTAGAGTCAGAATAAAATACAGGGTAGTAACTGCCACATAAAAGGCCCTGGGCATCTGGGTAGCCTGACAACAGTGCATCAGGGTCGTCTTTTGCGCTCAACTTATCGCCGGCTGGCAGGCCTACAGGCCAAGTGAGGTTACGCCAGCAACCCCAATCACGCACGCCCAAACCGACAAACACGCCCAAACTGGCAGGCTGCAACACCCACGTCCACACCTCACGATCACACAACCAGGCACCACACTGTGGTTTCATCTCTAGCTAGCTCTCTCTAGACAATACTATCCTTCGTCTAGATTAACTCCATGAGTCAATCCAGATTCTACCATCTATATCTTTCTGTTGTTTCTAAAGATTTCTACAAGTTGCAACAATTGTATGTATGCAATTGTAGCTAGTAGATTAAACTTTTATTCTGTGTCTTGTCTGACATAGGGCATTGGGCTATGGTTTTAAATTCTAATTAGGTATACTCAATTTGCTATGATAATTTTCAGTGACTAGGAAGTGAATGTACTAGAAACTAATGTTCAAATATTTAGCGACTTAAGCACTCTCGATTGGACATTCTACCGATTCCAATTGAAAGCTTAGTTCTAATTTATCTGTGTAGGTTACTGAAACTTGGTGTAATTTGAAAGGCATAGTTCAACTAACGAGGTTAGAGATGGCACATATGGCATTTTATTAGGCCTGGGCATTCGATTCCCCTCAACCATTCGGGTCGGTACTTTGGTGTTTGAAAAAATTCAGTTTTGCAAAAACAATGACCGATCGGTCAATGGAAAAAGTACTAACCGAGCATTTTCTTGGACCAAGAGTTCGGTTCGGTCATCGGTCGGACAAAACAGACCTAGATTCATTTAATAATATGAGGAATCACAGCCACTTCAGCATCCCTCACACTTAGCTGGAATAGTCTGCCACCTCAATCATTTAATAATAGTCTATAGTTGCCTGGCCGAGAGTTACCTCATGCAAAAAGAAATTGACTTAGACAGACTTCACAAAAGAATATCTTGACTCACAGTCTCAAACGAAACAAAATCTCAAACATGACATAACGATTAAAGTTTGAGACACATGACACTTAGTTCGACTTAAATTTAGAAACACAAAACAAACAAAAGCAGTATCGATCCCATTCCAGAACTTCGAACTTCAAGCTTTATTGCTTCTGCTCCAGCAACCAACAACAGTTATTTAGAATCGCAACTAACCAAACAGAATATATAGTATACGAAAAATAGTTCAGTTGAGTGGCACATATGACTAGATAGAATAATAATAATAAGATGAATTATTACTGCTGGTCGCTGAATTAATTATTACAGCTCAGAAGTGAAAGCTTACCAATCTTAACAGATGCCTTAAACTAGACTAAAACCAAACTGTGTCTGCTCATCTGTTTTTCCTAAATAGTTGTTGTGTTTTCTCCCTTGAGTACTTCATGTATGTCTAATTTTTCCCATGATAAACATGCAAATCGTACCCAAGCAACAACTAGGTCTTGTTGCCCGGATCAAAAGAAAACCAGGACATGTGAATATCATAAGATACCTGTAGTTTTAGTTTAGTTTTGGCTTTCACACCCGCACAAAATTCAGAAGTTTAGATACAGAAAAGTCCAATCAAAAAATGGAACCAAGTGACTAAGAAAGAGTAAGTGACCTCACGTTAAATAGATTGAGCTGCCGGCGGCGCTCCTACGGATCCATCTCTAGCGAACCTGCATGGGGTTCACCCAAAATGGGGAATTGATGCCAATTGTTTTACCCAGATCATTCATCCAAAAGAGAGAAGAGGATGAGAGATTGCTCTTACCGGCGAGCTTGGGTTTGGCACCGGGAGGCAGCTCGGCGTAGGCCACCTTCCACCTCTCACTGCTCACCTCTGCCTTCAATCGTCAATCGCAAACACAAGAGCCACCATCATCAACAATCAGGCGCCAAATAGATGAAAACCCTAGACGGAATCTCACGGACATTTGAGCGAATGGATATCACCTGGAGGAGGCGGGCATGGAGTCTCTTCTCGCGGGCGTCAGACAGCCTGAGGGCCTCCTCCAGGAGAGCGTCTCGACCTGCGGCAACAGCCCATGGAGTCAGTCGTACACACCCCGCCACTCCGCGCAGGGGAACTTCAGCGGCAGCAAATCAGCAACCCCTGGAGTCGCGAAGTGGGGGCAACAAGAGAAGCTGCAGGGGAGAGGGTGGAGCTTCGGAGGAAGAACTGCAAAGGAGTCAGGACGCAGGAGGATAGAAGAAGAGTGGCGGCTAGGGTAGAGGGAGAAGAGGGAAACACCCGTGGGATGAACTTATGTATGTATGCTTCGGCTGGCAACCCTAGATAGTTTGGTGGGCTACAGCCCATCATCAACACGTGAGGTTGATCCAAATTTCATCTATTTAGAAAACTTTATCTCAAAATATCTATTTAGAAAACCAATATAAATCTTGTGTTTCTAAAAAATATTCTAAAAAGTAAATATATGCACGTAAAATTAGTGGGGTATCAAGACTACCAAAATTGACGATTATGCCTATTCTTGGTGACACTCGGCAAAGGATAAAATGGAAGCATTGCTCAGCCACTCAAAAGAGAAGTGCATGCATGAATGGACGGTGAGAAAACGGCGAAAATAGGTTTGCCCATTGTTTTCTAAATACTCACAAAATTTGTGTACAATTCAAAGAGGATGGCGGTGAGCCTGCGGCGCACTGTCTCATCATGTCCTTCGACCCATAACCGCCCTCGTGCGCACCGGTGATGAGGTCAAGGGCATCGTTTTATTTGGATTAAATAATCACAGTAAACATCACAAAATTTAATAAAAGTATTGAACAATTTTGAATACTCAAAAGATTGAAAATGTTTCAATATTGAAAAAATGTCTCTATGTATATCTCTTTCTCCACACTATTTAAAAAGAACCTACGGTTTTATCTCAAACTATGTTTTCTCCCACCACCCTTCATCCAAACTCCCAACCTTCACCTATTTGTTTTCCCTTTTTCATCCCTTTTTCATTTTCATAAAAAAAGTAACACAATAAACCAAATCAATATATGGTATAGCAACGAATTCACGGTCCATAAATGGAATTTTTCTTATAGTAAAACCTCGACGTGTATGACATCTCTGATAACCCAATAATGACAATAAATTCACATCCCAAAAGCAAATAGAAATGAAATCATTTATATTTTGGCCCTCATGTGATATGTGGGCCTCATCGCCCAGTTAGGATACATTACTACACTTGTACTTTGCAGTCCGAACATAGGAAAAATTGTCAAGTAGGCTCGACACATAGACACAATTGTCGATGTGTCATCCAGTCACCTCCAGCCAGAGGATTATGACCTTGTAATTTGGTCATGACGAGTTGAGAATAAGATCATCAAGAATGGTAGTAAGCTTAATGACAATTTTTGTAATAAATTATGACCTTATGAGCACCAATTAAAACCCCGTCACTATTTTTAGTCATAAATGAGTGTTTTTCTTGTAGTGTATTCACCCCCACGATCAGACCGTAGGAACTTGATCTTCTTGTTACGATGATTTTCAACTTCACTCTGAAATTGCTTGAACTTATCAAACATTTCAGACTTGTGCTTCATCAAGTAGACATAACCATATCTACTCAAATCGTCAGTGATGGTGAGAAAATAACGATATCCTTCGCGCGCCTCCACACTCATCGGAGTGCATACATCGGTATGTATGATTTCCAACAAGTCACTTGCACGCTCCATTGTTCCGGAGAACGGAGTCTTAGTCATATTGCCTATGAGGCATGGTTCGCACGTGTCAAGTGAATCAAAGTCAAGTGACTCCAAAAGTCCATCGGGATGGAGTTTCTTCATGCGCTTTACAGCAATAGGACCTAAGCGGCAGTGCCACAAGAACATGGCGCTATCATTGTTAACTATAACTCTTTTGGTCTCAATGTTATGTATATGTGTATTATCGCTATCAAGATTCAATATGAACAATCAAGATATAATGTTCATGCTTAACACAGGCACTAAATTACAATTATTTAAGTTCATAACTAATCCTGATGGTAACTGAAGTGAAACTGTGCCGACGGCGATTGCATCAACCTTGGAACCATTTCCCACGCGCATCGTCACTTCATCCTTCACCAACCTTCGCTTATTCCGTAGTTCCTGTTTCGAGTTGCATATATGAGCAACAGAACCAGTATCGAATACCCATGCACTACTACGAGAGCTGGTTAAGTACACATCAATAACATGTATATCTAATATACCTGATTTTTCCTTGGTCACTTTCTTATCAGCCAAATACTTGGGGCAGTTGCGCTTCGAGTGACCCATACCCTTGCAATAATAACACTTTGTTTTAGGCTTAGGTCCAGCTTTGGGCTTCGTTGGATTGGCAACAGGCTTGCCGCTCTTCTTGGAATTACCCTTCTTTCCTTTGTCGTTTCTCTTGAAACTAGTGATCTTATTCACCATCAACTCTTGATGCTCTTTACGGAGTTCTGACTCTGCGACTTTCAGCATTGCGGATAACGAGCCGGGTGACTTGTTCATGCCTTGCATGTTATAGTTTAACACAAATCTCTTGTAGCTTGGTGGCAGTGATTGAAGAATTCTGTCAGTGATAGCCTCTTGTGGGAGTTCAATCCCCATCTTAGCTAGACGGTTTGAGTACCCAGACAAATTCTCCTCCATCTTGCAAGCATAGAATTTATCGGAGGTCTCATACCTCTCGATTCGGGCGTTCTTCTGAAAGATAAACTTCAACTCCTGGAACATCTCAAATGCTCCATTACGCTCAAAGCAACGTTGAAGTCCCGGCTCTAAGCCATACAAGACTGCACATTGAACTACTGAGTAGTCATCCTTACGTGTTAACCAAGCGTTCTTAACATCTTGATCAGCCGTAGCGGGTGGTTCATCTCCTAGTGCAACATTAAGGACATAATCCTTCTTCCCATCTTGCAGGAGAAACTTAAGATTACGAGACCAGTCTACAAAGTTGTTTCCAGCATCTTCCAACTTAGCTTTCTCTAGGAGAGTATTAAAATTCAGGGTGACTGTCGCGTGAGCCATTGATCTACAACACAAATATTTCAAAGTGCACTTAGACTATGTTCAAGATAATTAGAGTTTAACTAATCAAATTACTTGCTAAACCCCCCCTCAAAAAGTACATCTCTCTAGTCATTTGAGTGGTACATGATCCAAATTCACTAACTCAAGTCCAATCATCACGTGAGTTGAGAATAGTTTCAGTGGTAAGCATCTCTATGATAATCATATCAACTATACGATTCATGCTCGACCTTTCGGTCTCATGTGTTCCGAGGCCATGTCTGCACATGCTTGGCTCGTCAAGCTTAACCCGAGTGTTCCGCGTGTGCAACTGTTTTGCACCCGTTGTATGTGAATGTTGAGTCTATCACACCCGACCATCACGTGGTGTCTCGAAATGACGAACTGTAGCAACGGTGCACAGTCGGGGAGAAAACAATTTCGTCTAGAAATTTTAGTGAGAGATCACCTTATAATGCTACCGTCGTTCTAAGCAAAATAAGGTGCATAAAAGGATTAACATCACATGCAATTCATAAGTGACATGATATGGCCATCATCATGTGCTTCTTGATCACCATCACCAAAGTACCGACACGATCTTCTTGTCACCGGCGCCACACCATGATGTAAATCATCATGATCTCCATCAACGTGTCACCATCACGGTTGTCGTGCTGCTTATGCTATTACTACTAAAGCTACGTTCTAGCAATATACTAAACACATCTGCAAACACAAACGTTAGTTTAAAGACAACCCTATGGCTCCTGCCGGTTGCCGTACCATCAACGTGCAAGTCGATATTAACTATTACAACATGATCATATCATACATCCAATGTAGCATATCACGTCATTGGCCATATCATATCACAAGCGTACCCTGCAAAAACAAGTTAGACGTCCTCTAATTTGTTGTTGCATGTTTTATGTCGCTTCTATGGGTATCTAGTATGATCGCATCTTACTTATGCAAAAACCACAACGGAGATGGGCAAATTGCTATTTAACCTCTCCAAGGACCGTCTCGGTCAAAACCAATTCAACTAAAGTTGAAGAAACCAACACCCGTCAGTCATCTTTATGCAACGGGGTTGCATGTCAATCGATGAAACCAGTCTTCCGTAAGCAAACGAATAATGTCGATCCGGGCCGCTTCAATCCAAAAATACTGCTGAATCAAGAAAATACCAAGGAGGGCAGCAAATCGAACATCACCGTCCACAAAACCCTTTGTGTTCTTCTCGATATAACATCTACACATGAACCTAGCTCATGATGTCACTGTTGGGGAACGTTGCATGGGAAACAAAAAATTTCCTACGCACGCGAAGACCTATCATGGTGGTGTCCATCTAGGAGAGGAGATTGGGATCTACGTACCCTTGTAGATTGCACAAAAGGAAGCGTTAAGAAACGCGGTTGATGTAGTGGAACATCTTCATGTCCCTCGATCCGCCCCACGAACTGTCCCACGAACCATCTCGCGATCCGTCCCACGATCCGTTCCGATCTAGCGCCGAACGGACGGCACCTCCGCGTTCAGCACACGTACAGCTCGACGATGATTTCGGCCTTCTTGATCCAGCAAGCAAGACAAATAAGTAGATGAGTTCTCTGGCAGCGTGACGGCACGCCGGTGGTGGTGATGATCTACTCCTGCAGGGCTCTGCCCGAGCTCCGCAGAAATCCGATCTTGAGGTGGAACTATGTGGTATAGGGTTGAGTTGCACGTGGCAAAAGTTGTCTCAAATCAGCCCTACAAGACCACTATATATAGGAGGGAGGGGGGAGGAGGCTTGCCTTGAGGCCAAGCCCTCAAGGGCGTGTCGGCCAAGGAGGAGGTGGACTCCCACCCCAATTTGGTTTGGGGGAAGGAGTCCACTCCTTCCTTCCCACCTCCCCTTTTCCTTTTCCTTTTCTTTTCTTTTTGGTATTTATTTAAGTACCGCCATGGGCCCCTTGGGCTGACTGCACAAGCCCACTAGGGACTTGTGGCGCCACCCCTATGGCCTTGGGATCATTCCCGGGTGGGTGGGCCCCTCCCGGTGAACTCCCGGAACCCATTCGTCACTCCCTCTACAGTGCCAGAATTGCCTGAAACTTTCCGATAAGCAAATGAAACCATCCTATATATCAATCTTCATTTCCGGACCATTCCGAAAACCCTCGTGACGTCCGTGATCTCATCTGGCACTCCGAACAACATTCGGTAACCACACATATAACTCAACTATACTGAAACATCACCGGACCTTAAGTGTGCAGACCGTGCTGGTTCAAGAACTATGTACACATGCCCCGAGGCACTCCTCGGTCAATATCCAATAGTGGGACCTGGATGCCCATATTGGATCCTACATATTCTCCGAAGATCTTATCGGTTGAACCTCAGTGTCAAGGATTCATACAATCCCGTATGTCATTCCCTTTGTCCTTCGGTATGTTACTTGCCTGAGATTCGGTCGTTAGTATCCGCATACCTATTTCAATCTTGTTACCGGCAAGTCTCTTTACTCATTCCATAATACAAGATCCCGTGACTTATACTTAGTCACATTGCTGTCAAGGCTTGTGTGTGATATTATATTACTGAGTGGGCCCCGAGATACCTCTCCGTCACACGGAGTGACAAATCCCAGTCTTGATCCATACTAACTCAAAGGACACCTTCGGAGATACTTGTAGAGCACCTTTATAGTCACCCAGTTACGTTGTGACGTTTGATGCACACAAGGTATTCCTTCGGTTCCAGTGAGTTATATGATCTCATGGTCATAGGAATAAATACTTGACATGTAGAAAACAATAGCAATAAAACGACACGATCAATATGCTACGTTCATAGTTTGGGTCTAGTCCATCACATGATTCTCCTAATGATGTGATCCACTTATCAAGTGACAACACTTGCACATAGCCAGAAAACCTTGACTATCCTTGATCAACTGGCTAGCCAACTAGAGGCTTGCTAGGGACATTGTTTTGTCTATGTATCCACACATGTATCTATGTTTTCATTCAATACAATTATAGCATGGATAATAAACGATTATCTTTAAACAGGAAATATAATAATAACTATTCATCATTGCCTCTAGGGCATATTTCCAATAGAAAGTAGACGGTGGCGTCCTTGAACGCCTTCTCCTATTCAGGAGTGATCGTTCCTGTGGGAGTAACACCGGCTACCGAGAACACATTCATAGCCATGAGCCATAAGGTGGTTTTGGTGTGCCAACGCTTAAAGTATGTACTGATAAACTTATCCGGTTTCAGTCCAGCGGCAAAACCATTACTTGAAAAATTCCTACACACACTAGGTTTTTGGATTATTGAGTAAATAGGCAATATCTCAATTAAACTAATCCACGTGTAAATCACTAGCATGGCATTGATAGAAACATGAACATGCTAATATTTGACCAAGCAAGGACATACTATGCTAACAACATATTCATCTACGTATAACGCTAGTAGTGCTACAACAGAAATAAACATGAGCAGGATAAACATGTTATACCCTCCAATTAGCCAGTTGGCCATAACAGCAGTAGTGGCAGCGGTAGCATCCTCAACCACATTCGAGCTTCATGATGACCCACAAGTATAGGGTATCAATCGTAGTCCTTTCGATAAGTAAGAGTGTCGAACCCAACGAGGAGCAGAAGGCTCTGATAAACGGATTTCAGCAAGGTAATAACTGCAAGCACTGAAAGTAGCGGTAACAAGTGATTGTGTAGCGAGGTGAAACGTAGCAAGCAAAAACTAACAAGTAACAAGTAGTAGAAACGGTGCAGCAAGTGGCCCAATCCCTTTTGCAGCAAGGGACAAGCCTGAACAAAGTCTTATAGGAGGAAAAACGCTCCCGAGGACACACGGGAATTTCTGTCATGCTAGTTTCATCATGTTCATATGATTTGCGTTCGTTACTTTGATAGTTTGATATGTGGGTGGACCGGCGCTTGGGTACTGCCCTTACTTGGACAAGCATCCCACTTATGATTAACCTCTCTTGCAAGCATCCGCAACTAGAAAAGAAGAATTAAGACAAAGTCTAACCATAGCATTAAACTAGTGGATCCAAATCAGCCCCTCGTGAAGCAACGCATAGACTGGGGTTTAAGCTTCTGTCACTCCAGCAACCCATCATCTACTTAATACTCCCCAATGCCTTCCTCTAGGCCCAAATATGGTGAAGTGTTACGTAGTCGACGTTCACATAACACCACTAGAGGAAAAGATAACATACAACATATCAAAATACCGAACGAATATCAAATTCACATGACTATTATTAACATGACTTATCCCATGTCCTCAGGAACAAAAGTAACTACTCACAAAAAATAATCATAATCATGATCAGAGGTGTAATGAATAGCATCAAGGATCTAAACATAAACTCTTCCACCAAGTAATCCAACTAGCATCAACTACAAAGAGTAATCAACACTACTAGTAACCTTACAAGTACCAATCGGAGTCGTGAGACGAAGATTGGTTCCAAGAGATGAACTAGGGTTGGAGAAGAGATGGTGCTGATGAAGATGTTGATGAAGATGCCTCCCCTCCGACGAGAGGAGTGTTGGTGATGACGATGGCGACGATTTCCCCCTCCGGGAGGGAAGTTTCCCCGGCAGGATCGTCCTGCCGGAGCTCTAGATTGGATCTGCTCAAGTTCCGCCTCGTGGCGGCGACGAAACCACGAAAAAGCTCCCTTCTGATTTTTACTGGACCAAGACGCTTCATATAGCAAAAGAGGGGGGCTAGTGGGCCGTTAGGGAGCCCACAAGCCCCCACTCCACCACCAGGGGGTGGCGGTGTTAGGGCTTGTGGCGCCTTGGCAGCCCCCCTCCGGTAGTTCTTTCGCCCAGTATTTTTTATATAATCCCAAAAAATTCCATGTAACTTTTCAGGGCATTTGGAGATGTGCAGAATAGTGGACTAGGATTTTCTCCTTTTCCAGTCCAGAATTCCAGCTGCCTGAATTCTCCCTCTTTAAATAAACCTTGCAAAATAAGAGAGAAAAGGCATAAATATGGTACCACAAGTAATATAACAGCCCCAAAAGCAATAAATATCAACATGAAAGCATGATGCAAAATGGACGTATCACTTCATAGCGGCGAGACGGTCGGCATTGGTTGGTGGAGCCATGGTGATGACAAACTTGATGCAGACATAGAGGAAGCAGTCGAATGAAGGCAAGCACTCGCGTAGTCACTCCCCAAAAACCTAATATCCTCTCTGCCGTACATGATCCACAGAGGTGGGGTTTTGGAGGCTTGCTCTCCCGTCGATCGTCTACGTCATGAACTGGACGGAGTTGCCGACGGCAGCAGCAGCAAAAGGAACAAGTTACGTGGAGAAGATTTGATCTATTCATTGCGGCTAGGGTTGCCCGAAGCCTCACTTATGTAGGCACATCCTGGTGGAGAGATGTGGGCTGGACCCACATCCGAGTCAGTAATAGCTCATGATACAACATCTCAGATCTTGGTGCATCCATCACATATTCTCCGTTCCTAACCGGCAAAAATAAGCGCGTAGGTATGAGCTCAGCTTAGCTCAATCCAGTAACCCGGGACACGTCATGACGAGGCGTGGCATGGTGAGGCGGGCAGCAAAGGAGGAGTGCGCAAGGGTCTCTTCTCTTCTCAAGCTCCAATAGCATGTAGAAGGGAGACCCTTATAAGGAGGTTAAACTTCACACCACTCATTGTCATGCCACCTACATGGGCCCTTAAATTATTTCCTGAAATTGTCATATGGTCTCTAGACCCATCTCACATTTAAACACCATGGCCGGGGGTTCACCACCATGTTCGACATCCAGGAGTGGAGCCTCTTCCTTTGCCCCAACCAATTTTATACACTTCTTCCCATCTATTTCTCCATCGGCAATGGGCTGCTCTATTTGAGGAGAGGGTTCTTCGAGATGCTTGCCTAGGAACGGGACCCATCGTTGTTGTTGGATCTTTCTCACAGCGCGGAGAGCTCATGAGAACAGCTCTCGGATGTGCCATTCCACCATTATGATGTTACCTCCTACGCCATGCACGGGCCTTCATCGTCAGCACCAAGAAGGACAACACTGAGACGAAGACTGAGGCCACCTTTTTTTAAGATGCAACAAATTGCTGGCATTTCATTCATTAGCAGGAAGAAATGGGAAAAACATAAGGTGGGATGGGGGGCCTAGGACCAGTTCTTTCATTACATCGAAAAAGGCTCGGCCTTTGCCTGCCAGGGACAAAAATCCTATGCTAACTCCTCACGGTGGATCCTAATAGGGTCTCTCAAGGCATATTGCTCCCGCCTGGCGCCAAAGATCAATAGAGTTTTCGATGGCCTTTGTGATGTCTTCTACTGACGATAGTTTTCCTCTGAACACGCATATGTTTTGCTCCTTCCATATCTCCCAGCACGTCAACAATAGTGTGGATTTGTTTGCCATTCTTTGCGAGGTCTGGGTCTCGTGTACTATCCTCTGCATGATCTCCATAGAGCTTCCATTTGTTCATTGGTTGGTTCATGAGAGTTGTTGGCATCCTCCTTGTCTGCCCACCCTTGTCCACACTTCTCAGGTGATTGGGCAATCCCATAATAGATGGTGTGACGTCTCCATGTTGCGGACGCAAAGTGGACACAAGTAGTTGTTTGGCCAACCACACCTTTGCAAACAATCATTTGTCCATAGACGGTTTTGCACTAGTAGCAAGGTGAAAATCTTGATGTTCCTGGGTAATTTGGACCTCCAAATGATTTGCTCCCAGTCAGTTAGCATTCTTCCCTGGAATTGTGATGTGTACGTTGATCTCGCTGTGTACTTTGACTTTGACACCGTGGAACTTTCATGGAAAGGACTTGGCAGTTGGGCACCGGCCTTCGATGGCTGTGGTCACTTTGACCATGACCTTTGTGTCTTTGTCGGGCTCTCCAAAGAACCAGACACCGTCAGCCAACTCTGCTTTTGCTACATGCCCATCAACGACATCAACCCCATGCATTTTGGAAACTCGGTGCACAGAAGCTTTTCAGCCAAGATCCAACCGAGAGGCATGTAAGCGCCACTCTCGTCTACATAGGAATGAGAGAGAGTGTACCCAACAAATTCAGCCTTGTACAATGTATTTTAATTGAGGACGACAACACTGGTCAGCAGCTCAAGATTGTGGGCCACAATTCTGGCCCTGGCCAGGAGCTTAAGAATGGGGGCGATAATAGCATTGGTCACGAGTTCAAGGAAAAGGGGCGCTTTCTGTATCGCTTTACTACATTCGGTCTCTATCCTGACGAGTAGTTGACAAAAAACAACAAAATTTCACGTCAACATCCCACAAAACTATCACATTTTAAAAAATGACCAAAAACTCTAGATTAATACTAATTTTGTGACAAAAAACTACAAAGTTTAGTTGATGACAAATTTAACGTTTATAAAGGCGAATCTGACAAAGCTGGCCCACCAGTGAGGGCAGCGGCCGCGCTAATGGCTAATGGCGCCCTCCTGCCGCCCGTTAGTCTTGCCTATAGGTCGGACCAGGTCGAACCAGGACTAACCTGGCCGACCAGATGCCTCCTCCATCCCCACTCACTCTCCCCCGAGCTCACTTACTCACTCACTCTGCTGTCCTCCACCTCTCTTCTTCTTCACGCACTCCAACGACGCTGCAAACATGCCATCGTGGCCCAACACCAAAGAAACCTCTAACAATGATGAGTACATGAGCGAGTTCAGTAGCATGCACCAGGAGTACTTTTTAAGTCAACCATCTCTCTCCTCTCCTCTCCTCTACTAGGGTTAGGGTTTGAAGATAATTGACATTTCTTCCACTTAAGTTTGTATCTGTGAGCTGTAGTTGATATACATGTGTTTGCTACTGCAGCAAATTCCTGATATTGTGATAGACCCAAGCTTTTGTGGGCTTGTGGCTCAATCTGAGCCTAACTGCATCCTACACAGGCAGAGGCCGGGCAAATTTGTGGCATTTGAAGGCACTAAAACTGGCACGAGATTCATAGGATGTGCTACTGAGGTAATGAATCAAGTTTTCATGGTTGTGATTGATTCATTTTGTGCTTTCCTAAATTGTGCTGCTTTTCTGAATTTTGCTTAATTGTTACAACATTGCTATTTCTAAATTCTCTAATTGTAGCAAAGAGCAATGGAAACATAACACTATTTTGTATTTGTAGTATAGATTTACCTAGTGTTGCTACATATATAATTAGTGTTTATAATTTGTTATCGTGAATATGTTTTTAACTGAGGAATATAGCTCACTTCAAATTTAACTAAAATTTCTAGATGGTGTGTGTTGGTGTCAAAACCGGCAGATCTCCGGTAGGCGGTCCCGAACTATGGAACTTGGATCGATGGGTTATAGGAAGAAGGGGGAGACGTCGGTATACCCAGGTTCGGGCCCTCCTATGGAGGTAATACCCTACGTCCTACTTGATTGTATTGATGAGAACGATTATAGAGTTGATCTACCTCGAGATCGTATATGCTAAATCCTATATGATTCGGCTTCCTCTACACGGATAGGGGTCTCTGTTTACATAGACACCACGGACCCTAGGGTTTACAAGTTACCAACTATTAGTCCGTGATAGACGAGCCAACCTAGTCCTTCTAAGCTTGGAGTACATGCCGATCTATGGAGCCTTCCTTCCTGCAGATGAAGTTGTCAACCATCCGGACTCTGATGATTCGGTCCATGAGCCACCGCCCCGAGGACCCCTTAATCTAGGACTCCCTCAGTATCCCCCGAACTAGCTTTCCACACCTTTGTCTATAGTCTTCGACAACTTTCACATGTCTCTAGTAGTCGGGTTCAAAGGCAAGTTCCTCCTCTGATTTGAAACATGAAGAACTGGTCTTCGGCGAGTCCACAAATACGAAGCGTCACAAGACCCATAACTTTCAATCCTGCCCCAAAACTTTAATAATAATTATTGGGCACCGTGTATTTAAAAGTAAGCACGTGTCCGAGTGATTCAATGGAACCATCTCTTACACACGTGGGGGGAGGTGATTTTTCTTATAAATAAGCAGGGTCCCAGGTCTAAGGACTTATCAGCATTCCCTCCTCCACAAGTGCAGCTAAGGAAACCCTAGAATCCTAGCACTTAGCTCCATGGCGGGTTCCTCCTCTTGTACCTTTGGCCCTCAACCAGGCGATTGGGCCAGTTGCTCCGTCTCCCAGCTTCTGTTGCGAGACCTCGAAGTCCAAGGGCATCTTCCCTCTTCTGATCTCGCGCCCACACGTGCCGGCCTAACCTCCTACAACGGCGAGGCCCTTGCAAAAAAATCACCCACCCCGCAAAGAGGCGAAAGGGTCTGTTTTACTTTTTTCCTGCTGTGCGGGTTGGGATTTCCCAATCATCTGTTTCTAAGGGGTATGCTTGAGTTTTACGGATTGTAGCTCCATAATCTATCCCCGAGTTTCATTCTCCACATCTCAAGCTTCGTAGCCTTGTGTGAGATGTTCCTAGGCTGCGAACCTCACTTCGATTTGTGGAGAAAGTACTTCTGCATTGTTCCCCGGACTAACGAAACATCAATCCGGGAAGTAGGTGGGGCCGAGGTGTGCCGTATATTAGCCACCGGATACCTAGTCACTATACCGAATGAGGAGGCCGATGAATGTCTTTGGAGTGGTTCTACATCGACGACGTTCCTTTATTCGAGATAGTTCGGCGAGGCATTCCCGAGTACTCCGCGACTTCTTTAAAGAAGCAATTATGTTGGTGTCCGAAGAGTAAGTCCAAAGAAGAGAGCTCAGAAATGAGGCGCCTAGCTGCCAAGGTAAAAATGCTGGTCACGGTGGTTTGACCATCGTACAAGTGATGGCCACCATAATCTCCACGTGCATCCAACCGCTTCAGCAGCGCATACACCCTTTGTGGAATTACTGCGGGATAGATGACTCGACGTGCTCCAAGCGGCAAGGACCGGACACCCGGGATGACTTAGCAGCCATTCTGGTTGACTGTTTCAAGGGGGGAAAGGAAGATTTAGCCCGTCTCGCCTTCAGGGAAGGCTTCGTATTGTACAACCCCATCACGTGGGTAAGTACGAACACATATGTAGTTCTCTTTTTCAATCATATTACTGATAAACGTAAACCTGTTGATCGTTTGCTTGTAGGATTGGAGGCGCTTGATATGTCCCAAACGTATCTATAATTTATGCTTGTTCCATGATCTTTTGGGTGACATTGTTATATGTTTTGCTACAATTTTATACCACTTTACACATATTTGGACTAACCTACTAAATCAGTGCACCCAGTGCCAGTTTCTATCTGCTGATGTCTTTTTTGCAGGGGCTTTTCCCAATTTTTCGAATCCCCAAAAATCTCGAGAAAAGTATATAAAAATCAGCGTACCGGAAGCTTCCAGATCACCGAACATGGGCCAGAGGGGGGCAAGGGTCGTCCAGGCGACCTCCTGGCGTGGGCTACCACCTGGCCGTGCCAGCAGGTCACTTGGGCAGACCCCACCTCCTCCGGTGCTCTACTTTGGCTCCTATTTTTACCCTCGTGGAGGAAATGCTGATTCCCGAACCCTTTTCTCCAGAAGCAATTCCGATCTCCGTCGCCATCGCCAACAAGTTTTGGGGGACCAGAGTTCATGTGCCGGTACCCTTCCGGGACGGGGAAGTGCCCCCGGATTAATCTCCATCGACGATTGTTCCTCCTTCCATGAAGTGGGAGTAGTTCCTCCTCGGGGCTAAGGTCTTCTACAGTAGCTATGTGGTTAATTCTCTCTCTCATGATGTGATCTTGATTGTGATCATGGGCTATGTTAATCTAGGATGATCCCATGATGTTTCCTCTTCTTCTATGTATTGGATTGATGTAATCACTTGATATTATCTAGTATAATCTCCGAGACCATGGTGACTGCGGTCTATTGGACATGGATTAGAAGAATATTTTCATGAGTGATTTCCTGTTTTGTGAATTGATTGATGATTGAGAGTCTCTTGGTGCTTGTCTTTGACTATCCTTGAGATATGTTGTGGTGATTGTGGTACTCTCTTTGGATGGCCGCGGTGACATTGGAAATCCATAGATGAGAACTACGAACTCTGAGGTGTGCTTTTGTAGCCTTACATAATTCTCGTCCTCTCTTTATCACAAAGGAATGACCTCCAAGTACGTCTCCATTGCATGTTTTAGTGGAAATATCATGTGAATAGATTATGTTAATGTTGCTAGGAGTTGCCACTAGTGAAAGTATGAAGCCTAGGCCTTGTTTCTAACCATTGTTACACCGTTTATGCTCACTTTTGTCACTTGCTACCTTCCTGCCATTTTTATTTCAGATTTATATTACCTTGCTTTGCCACACATATCACCCATATTTTACCATCGCTTCTCTTAACTAGTGCACCTATACAACTGAAAATTGTATTAGGTGTGTTGGGGACACAAGAGACTTCTTGTATCTTAACTGCAGGGTTGCTTGAGAGAGACCATCTTCAACCTCTACTTCCCTGAGTTCGATAAACCTTAGGTCATCCACTTGAGGGAAATTGTTGCTGTCCTACAAACCTCTGCGCTTGGAGGCCCGACATAGTCTACAAGCACAGAAGTGTGCGTAGACATCAGCGCTGGATCAAAACAGTGAGATGCCCCGCTCCCAGCCCGAGAACTATGCTCAGGACGACGACCCTCGATTCCATGAAGATCTGGAAATATCCATTATCTTTGAGGATGGAGTATTTTATGAGGAGAGCCGTGACGGACATGTGGTGGCCCTTCTGGTCAATAACCCCATGTCCCTCCCAGCTTTAGTAAGCAAGCGGAAGGTATCTACTCGTCACGGGACTGTTCTGAAACGTTGTCGGAACACACGTCGAATAGCATCACGTATCCCCCCAGCCGGGGTTATGTCGAGTGAGGAACAAGTTCCCGAACAGGAGGTGGTAGGCAATACCCCGACCATTCCTTCAGCCAGGTACTCGTACCAACCATTTGCCTTTACAATAACAACGACTTTTTTGGTGTACTTACGATCCTTTTGCCGATAATCGTAGAAAATGAGTGCAACCCTCCACGTCCGAAAATGTGGCCGAGGTATTGGAAGGCCAGCCCAACTCACGATATTAGGCCAACGCGGGGGCTCTGAATACTTTGAAATTGAGAGCGCCACGAATCATAGGCATCACAAGTAGTCATTACGACAACCTATATTCTTCGAGCGACAGTTTAATGCTTCAAATTCGGCCGATGCCTATCTTGGCGCTGCATGGAACAGTCTTAAAGAAGTACCCTTGCAGACATGAGCCCAACTATAGGTATTCATCGTCCTTTTGGTAATTTGAACCGAAGTTCAGTTCTAGTAGCCCCCGAGACTTAATTTGGTCGAAACGGCCGAGTTAAGGCCAGACCTGAGCGTTGATTTTGCTTTTCTAGGCTTTGAAGCAGGAGAATAACAAATTGTCCGAAGATATGCGACGGATGCAAGCCGAACTTCAAGCTAGTAGGGTAGAGTTCAAGGATGTAAAGAAATTTACCAGGGAAGATCATGGTAAGAAAATTTTGGTGGATGGTGTGGCGAATTGCATATGGCCACTTTACTTATCAGAGGATTTTTTTGATATAGCAGGCGAATCCATAAACCATATGTAGAGGGATCTAGACTGAGCTCGTGATTCTCAAAGGTACGCCAAATCCCACCTTGAAGCCGGTGATCGAGTATTAGCAATATGCCATGAAGAAAACAACCAGCTCAAGGAGGAGAAGAAAAGTTAGGCTGAAGAGATTGATGCGTTAAAAACTCAAGTGGTACATAGCAACAAAGAGAATCAACATTTAAAGAGTGGTTTACATCGTAAGTAAAAACCCGTGACTTGTTTTTGTGATAAATCACTCCGTGATGATGTTATACTAAAAGACTTCCGTCGTTCTTTTTGTCTAAAAAGGTCTCTTGACCAGGCATCCCATGACAGAAGCCGGTTCCTTCAGGCAGAATATGCTACAAGAGCTTTATGGCCGGATCAAACTCCGCCACACGGAATGGCTGAACTATTCGAACAATTCAAAAGAGCCCGGGGCCGTTTTGAATTGTGGAAGATTTCAACCTGCCGAGAAGGAGCTCGGGAAGCATGGGTCATGGTGAAGACCCATTTTGCACGTCTTGATCCTAAACACATGGCCCAAGTTGGTCCAGCAGGCCCTCATGGCGCGGAGATACCTCTACGTCTGGTGTACGACCAGGTGATGCTAGTCGCCCGTCTATCGCAGGAAGACTGTGTGTTGTATACTACAATAGATGATCTTGACCGACCAAGGGTGTAACCATGTGTAATGTTTATATTTTGTGTACCAAGACACTTCCCTTCAAGTTTGTAACGTTTTTCATAAACCACCCATCGGCTTCTACCTCCCGTGTTTTAAACAACCCAGGAGTGTTTCATACTTTATACCCGATGATAGCGGGAATAAATTTCCAAGAATAAGGCAATCCGGCCATTAGGTATGAATAGACAAAGATGATATGAGGGGATTATGTTATATTATGGTGAAGCACAAGAAACATCTTCCGGAAAAAAGAGTTCCTTTATGGGTTCTTTTTTCTAGGTTGCTACATAGTCTGTAGTTGTTTAGAATGTTTTTCTGATTAACTCGGATGTGCGATGGCGAGTACTGCCTATTAAATTGACCTCGTTTGCTGCCAACCCAGTTGAATATTACGAACGCTAGCTTTCGGCTACACCCGTCTGAGGTACGAGTCTAGGCGAACTGGCAATATCAATCACAGAGGTGCTCCCTTTACTCTCTAGCCGAACAGATCAGGAACGTAGAGAGTAAGCACACGAGCGAGGCAACCAAGCTTTTCCAAGATCTTAAGTCTAATTTATGCATATCATGGCACGAATTTACTTTAATTTGAGGTTTATGCAAGACATGTATGTTTAAACATATCCGATTGCTTCGTTACGAAGCCCCGAGGTGCTATACTTTAATATTTGAATTTACATGAGTATTTGGGAAAAACATAGTGTTCGGTTAAGCCGACTTACCTGGGGATAGCCTAGGAAGATCCTACAAAGAATTAAGAAACATAAATGTTCGAAAAAGGAAGGGAATGGAAAAAATACAGGGGCAACAATGCTGGTCTTAGCCGTAGAAACACCGAAGGTGAGCCGCGTTCCATGGGTTTGGCTCCAGGCGATTGTCTCCTCGATTGCGCAGACGATAAGGTCCTCCCATTAGAACCTCGTCGACTATGAATGGGGCTTCCCATTTTGGGTGAAGTTTATGCTTCTGTTTTTCTGGGAGGCAAAGCACTAGTTCGCCCACATTGTGTGTCTTGGCCCAAATTTCTCTGCTTTGATAGCATCGAGCTTGCTGCCGGTAAAATGCTAATCGAGCCCGAGCTATGTCGCGCTCGCCTTCTAAGGCATCCAAATCTTCCCGCCGATCTAGCTCAGCCTCCTTTTCCTCGTACATACGCACGCGGGGTGCGTCGTGGATGATATCACAGGGAAGGACAGCTTCGGCTCCGTAAACCATAAAAAATGGCGTGTATGCTATGGAACGGTTCAGAATGGTATGCAAGCCCCATAGTACAGAATCGAGTTCCTCCACCCAATGATAGTCGGATTTTGTAAGAGAGCATACCAGACGTGGTTTAATACCACTCATGATGAGCCCATTAGCTCGTTCGACCTGCCCATTGGTTTGTGGATGGTAAACTGAGGCGTATCGAACTTGATGCCTAGATTTTCACACCAACCATTCACCTCATGGGTAGTGAAATTGGATCCATTGTCGGTTATTATGTTGTGCGGAACACCATAATGGTGCACAAGACCACATATAAAATCGATGACTGGCTTTGCCTTGGCGAAACTGAATGGCTTTGCCTCGATCCACTTGGTGAATTTGCCGACCATCACTAGGAGATATTTCTTTCTCTTGGTCCCCCCTTTAAGTGGGCCGACCATGTCCAAACCCCAGACCACAAAGGGAAAAGTGATCGGAATCGTATGAAGGGCTGAGGGAGGCATATGGTTTTGATTCGTGAAGAGTTGGCATCCCGTGCATCACTAAACAAGTGCGTGGACGTCTTCTCGAGCTGTAGGCCAGAAGAAACTAGCTCGAAAAGCCTTGCTGACCAAGGCCCAGTCTGCTGCATGATGGCCGCCCATGCCGGAGTGTACTTGAGGAAACAATTGCTTCCCTTCGTCTTTGCATATGCACTATTGAAGTATTCCGGTGGTGCTCTTCTTATACACCTCACCCTTGATAATCCTCCATCGTATCTACTTTTCCAAACTCTTTTGCCCTTGTTTTGGACTCTAATTTGCATGATTTGAATGGAACTAACCTGGACTGACGCTGTTTTCAGCAGAATTGCCTTGGTGTTATTTTTGTGCAGAAATAAAAGTTCTCCAAACGTCCTGAAAATTTACGGGGAGCAGTTTTGGAAAATAAGAAAAATATCTGCGCCAAGTTCCACCTCAGGGGGTGGGCCAGTGGGCCACAAGCCCTGGCTCCGCCACCACCCCCCTGCTGGCGGTGGGCAGGCTTGTGGGGCCCACACGGCTCTGCCGCCTCCAATTCCAGCTCTATAAGATCCCTTTCGTCCCAGAAACAAATAAAAGAGAAGTTTTCGTCGCGTTTTCGATACGGAGGCGCCGCCACCACCTGTTCTTAATCCGGAGGGCAGATTTGGAGTCCGTCTTGGGCTCCGGAGAGGGGAAATCGTCGCCATCGTCATCATCAACCTTCTTCCCTCTCCAATTCCATGAAGCTCTTCGTCGTTCGTGAGTAATCTATTCGTAGGCTCGCTGGGCGGTGATGAGTAGGATGAGATCTATCCTGTAATCGAGTTAGTTTTGATGGGGATTGCTCCCTAGTATCCACTATGTTCTGAGATTGATGTTGCTACTACTTTGCCATGCTTAATGCTTGTCACTAGGGCCCGAGTGCCATTATTTCAGATCTGAAATTATTATGTTGTCACCAATATATGTGTGTTTTAGATCCGATCTTGCAAGTTGTAGTTACCTACTATGTGTTATGATCCGGCAACCCCGGAGTGAAAATAACCGGAACCACTCCCGATGATGACCATAATTTGAGGAGTTCATGTGTTCACCAAGTGCTAATGCGTTGGTCCGGTTCTTTATTCAAAGGAGAACCTTAATATCCCGTAGTTTCCATTTTGACCCCGCTGCCACAGGAGGGATGGACAATAGATGTCATGCAAGTTCTTTTCCCTAAGCACGTATGACGATACACGGAATACATGCCTACATCACATTGACGAACAAGAGCTAGCTACATATCTCTCCGTGTTATAGCTGTTGCATGATGAATATCATCCAAACAAATCACCGACCCATTGCCTACGACTTTGTCCTACTGCTGCTGCTACTACTGTTGCTACTGCTGTTACTTGTCTTGCTCTGCTACTACGGCTACTACTGTTGCTACTGCTGTTACTTGTCTTGCTCTGCTGCTGCTGCTACTACTGTTGCTACTACTGTCGCTTGCTACTGTTGCTACTTGCTACTTCTGTCACTACTGTTCCTTGCCGCTGCTATTGCTCGTTACACTGCTGTTACTCGCTACTTTGCTGTTACTACTGTGCTTGCAGATATTAATCTTTTAGGTGTGGTTGAATCTGACAAATTCAGCTGCTAATACTCCAGAGTATTCTCTCACCTCCTGTCTGGTAAACCAACACATTGGGTCGAATACTCTACCCTCGAAAACTGCTACGAACCCACGCGCTGGTGGGCCATCAACAACATTCTTCTAGTTTCATTGCCGGGGAGTGCTAGCAGCATTGTTCTGGTGCCGTTGCAGGGGAAGGTTTGTTGTCATCAACATTCGTCTAGCTATCACCAGAGATTACAATCAGCCCTCATGGACCTTATAGGCTTTAGATCGGCAAATAATGCGCTGTGCCTCAGGTTGGTCCTCGGGGAGCTCCTTGCATAATAGACAGGCAAGGAATGGTTCAGTCCATGTAGCGATTACTTCCCTGACCTCATGTGCTGAGGGTGTTTCTTCATGGAAGGCCCGCCGATCACTTGATCATCTTACTCGGCTATGGTGGGGCGAATGGTTTGGTCCACACTGACGGCTGTTCTGCTCTCCGACTCGTCCTGCCACACCACAGATGGCTTAAAGAGCCTTTCTAGGTATATGTTATTGGGGACGGGGTCCAGTGCCACGCCTAAGCGGGTGAGAATGTTCGCAGCTTGATTGTTATCCCTTGAGACGTGATGGAATTCTAGACCCTTGAATCATGCCGATATATTGTGTACGACATCTCTGTATGCTGCCATCTTTGGGTTTTTGGCATCAAATTCGCCGTTAATTTTTGATATGGTGAGGTTGGAGTCTCCTCGTACCTCAAGCTGTTATATACCAATTGATACCGCCATCTGAAGACAATGCAGCAAGGCTTCGTACTCGGTTGCATTATTGGAGTTGGCGTACATAAACTGTAGCACGTACCGTACGTTGTCTTCGCTAGGAGATGTGAGGATTACTCCGGCTCCTAGAACAACAAGGGTTTTGGATCCATCAAAGTACACGATCCAATTAGCATAGGTGTTGTATTCTTTGGGAAGTTCTGCCTCCGTCCATTCCGCAAAGAAGTCGGCCAACACTTGACAGAGCTCGGATTTTGGCCGGATTGGCTTTGATTCTGCGCTGAGACACAATAACCGAGGAGTTCTCCTGCTTGGACTCCAAAGACGCATTTGTCCGGGTTAAGACGTATGTCCTATGCCCGTAGGCTTGCAAACATTCTCTTAGATCGTCTACCAGTTCGCTGACGTGGCGGGTCTTGACGACTACATCGTCCACGTATGCCTCCACAGTTTTGTTGATTTGTTTTTCACACATGTCTGGATCATGCGCTGGTAAGTGGCGCGTGCATTTTTTAACTCAAAGGGCATTGTGTTAAAGCAGAACAACCCGTATGGGGTTATGAAGGCAGTTGTTGCCTGATCGGATTCCTTTATTTTGATTTGATGATATCCGGAGTAGGCATCAAGGAAGCACAGGGAGTCGTGTCCGGCTGTTGCATCGATGATCTGGTCTATTTGGGGTAAAGGAAAGGGGTCCTTTGGGCATGCTTTGTTGAAGTCTTTAAAATCGACACACAGCCGCCAGGATTTATCCTTCTTTGGTACCATGACCAAATTTGCCAGCCAGTTAGTGTGTTTGATATCCCTGATGAATCCGGCCTCCAATAACTGGGCCATTTTTCCCCCATGGCTTGCCACTTAGGTTCAGAAAATCGTCGCGGGGTTTGTTTGACTAGCTTAAAGCCTTCTATTATGTTCAGTCTGTGTTGGGTATATAACCTCGTTGTATAACCCACCCTACTGGGCCGGGCTACTGTTATGGTAGATCAATGATATGATCAAGATGAGCCATGAGGCGCTAGACTAGAGATGTAAGGCGGGTCACAAAGATGATCCCGTTGGCGGCCCAGGACATGAAGATGGCAATTCAAGGCCCACAAGGCGGAAGGCCACCAGGAATTTCCTTCCTTAAGGAGCAAGATGAGTTAGAGACATACCGGGTCACGAATCATAATGTAACCCGGAACCTTGTAAACCTAGGGGCTCGACCTATATATAAAGGCGAGTCTCCAAGGCCAATGGACATATGTTAGAATCCATTGAGAGCTAGGTCAAGCGAATCCGCACCCTTGTAATCGATTTCATCATCAATACACACAATGCAGGACGTAGAATTTTACCTCCATTGGAGGGGCCGGACCTGGGTAAACTCATCTCTCGTTGCCGATCAACCCCTTTGAGTCGCCACATATTTGCGATGGCCTCATGACTAAGTCCTTTCACGAGGACATATGTCGCGACAAAACCGTGACATTTGGCGCCCACCATGGGTACTACGTGCGGTGGAGTTGAGTTCTCAAAGGGAGCCCTTCCATGGTTCGGGAGCTACGCGGATGGTCTGATCACCAAGAGTCGTGATGGAAAGCATTACATCGACAATTTGAACTGGGGTCCCGAGGTCGATTCAATCGAGTCTGGTTACCGGGTCCCCTTCGGCAAGATCCACGTCTTCATTGGCAAAATTGGCGCGTCCATCCTCGGGCCGGATATCTACACCGACATCGTCGATCCGTATCGGCTCACTCAACCTGCCCAACGTCGAGTTGGGCGGTGTCACGTCTTCGTCGGCTTCACACAAGGGATCAGCCTCCCAGATGAGCCAGCGGCCGGCGAAGATACCCCTGTAAACTCTGACGGCGAGTCATCCATGGGAGACACGGAGTCGATCTGCCCCCTCTATGATGGGAGGCTTATGGGCTTCCCAAAGGCGGAAATCTCCGAAGAACTTCAAGAGCCGCTCCGCCAAGTCACCATCTACATGGTAGGGGCCACACCACCTCAGGAACTGCCAGGAGTAGCCGCCGCCAATGGAGCTACTGGGTCTCGCAAGACGCCGGCTCAATCCATGAGATGGGGGAGATGTCAATGCTCGAGGTAACCCCAGTTACCGCCAAGAATCAGGAGGAGATAAACGCGGAGTTAACAAAGCTTTGTGAGGAGATTGCTAAAGTACAATGGGCGATTGATGTCGAGAACACCCGGATGGCAGAACTGCAAGCTGGAATCAATAATGAGTTAGAGCGCTTGAAGGCCAACGCTTGGTAGTTGGAGCATCGTTGAAACGCCTCCGATGCAGTACACCAAAGGAGACATTAGACGCGGCTTCCAGCTGATCTTGACCCGACTCGCCTATTTGACAGCCCACGCACACCAGGCGTGGAGCGGGGCCCACCGATAGATAGGCTGACACGTTGAGCCGGCTCAGCCTCCACCGATCGAGTCACCGACTCAGAGGTTCTGGACACCGCAAGGCCACTTCTCCAACCCTGTTGATAATATGCTGGCCGCCACATATAACCTGGAGTCGCTCCCCATCCATAGAAACACCCTGGTCGAGGTGGAGGCCAGGAACGCCATCGAGATGCTCAAGACTACAGTGGTCTAACATGCATAATTTTCTTATAGTCATGATCGGTTGCACTCATGACGCATGCCAGCCCTACCAAGAGTCGCCATGAGGAGTCTCCAGCAGTTTCCAGCAGCGGTCGTCAACAGCAGCCTCAAGCTAACCCGCCTGAGCCTCCGATGTTGAACGCCCAGCCGTAGAAGTAGACAAGGCGGTGGCGCTAACAGCTTAGGTGGTTCCGACTTACTCTTAGCTGACACACGTGCATGGTGAGTCAAGCGGAAGGACCGTTGGGATCCCCTGTTTATCTTTTTCTCTTCGCAATGAGCGCATGCCAAAGGACTTCAAAGGCCCACGCAAGGTGCCTAACTACATGGAGGATCTTGAGCCGGCCGCGTGGATTAAAATTATGAGCTCACTATGGACGTGCTTAATGCTAGTGATGCGGTGTGTGCCAAGTACCTTACAATGATATTGGAGGGGCTGGCTCGAACATGGTTGAAAAACCTACCACCCAATTCCATCAACACTTGGGCAGAGTTGAAGGAGCGATTTATTAAAAAATTCTAAGGAAACTACAAACACTCAATGACGATTGTGGATCTGCAGCACTGCGTTCAATGCAGTGACGAGTCGGCTCACCACTGAACACACCGGATTGCAGAAATCATTCATTCATCGGATGGCACCACTACCGCCCGGGCCGTCCTTATCTTAGAGAAGAATTGCCATTTTCAGCCACTTGTCTTGAAGCTTGGTCGATTGAAGCGAAAGGTACAAGACATGGGAAAGTTAATGGATACTTTCACCAGATATGCCGAGTCAGGTGGCACGAAGGACGCTGGTTCAGACGATGACGAGACTAATAAGGGTAAGAAAAGTGATAACGCCAAGGGTCAAACTCAGAATCTGGGATGCAATGGTAACCCAAGGGAACAAGAAAAGCGGAGACACCCGGACGACGGGTCTGACCTGGTAGCCAACACCAATACCGGGTTTAGGAACCAGCGTCGGGGCACTCGACCTTACAACGGAAGGAATCCATGCAATTATGAGGAGATGCTTAAAGCACGTTGTCCCTAGCATAGTACCATGGATCATCCGGCCACTCATTCCTGGGAAGATTGTTTTGTTATGCAAGAGTTCTATCTACAAGCTTCAAGGGGTAATCAAGGACGCAATGGTGTCGGACGATCGGGCAGCATGGTCCTGGTGAGTCACATGGGGGCTCGTTTGGCGTTTGCCTAGATCTGGCTTTCAAAGTCAGGGCGACTCAAACAATGGTAGCGGACAGCAGCCTGGCCAGAATAATCATCAGCGTAATGACCATGGTAGTTTCCGAAGCAACCCCAAGCAGTTAAACAACGATCAGTACCACGTATTCACCACGAGCACTTGTAGACAGGATAAAAAACTCAAGCAAAGAGCCGCCAATATGGTTGAGCCGGTGGTTCTCAGATATCTCAGTTGGTCCGAACATCCAGTCACTTGGAGTAGGGATAATCACCCGCCCCGGGTTGATAACCCCGCTGACTTAGCTCTGGTCATGGCGTCTCAGGTTGGAGGATACACCCTCACAAAGGTTCTCATTGATGAGGGGAGCAACACTAATATGTTATATTATGACACCTTCAGGCGAATGAACTTTTTCAAGGATAACCTGATGCCGTTGACGACAGTCTTTCACAGCATAGTCCTAGGCAAGTTGGCATACCCAGTTGGGCGGATCAAGTTAAACATCGCTTCTGGTGACCAGTCCAATTAGGCAAGTGAGGCTCTGATGTTTGAGGTGGTCAAAATTAAGAGTCCTTACCATGACTTGTTCGGGCGGCCTGCTTATGCTCGCTTCATGGCCCGACCTTGCTATGTATATCTCAAGCTCCAAATGTCGGGTCTCAAGGGTACCATTACAGACAATGGGATTTGGAAAATAGATCACGGGTGTGAGGAAGGAGATGCCGCATATGTTGAGTCGGCGTGCGAGGATGAAGAGTTGAAATTCCATAGGGCCAATGTTGACTCGACCGACATGAGTCCTCTCAAGAAACATACTATTGATTCTGAGTCGCCCCTCAAGTTCAAGACAAGGGATGATACCAAGCAAGTCGACTTCTCCCCGGGCGAATCTTCTAAGCAATTCACTATTGGGACCGGCTTGGATCCCAAATAGGAAAGCATGCTCATCGAATTCATCCATGAGAATCATGACATCTTCGGATGGAAACCTTCTAACATGCCTGGATTGCCGATAGAATTCACTGAGAACCACGTTAATGTGGATCCAAAGATGAATCCAGTGCGACAATACCTCCGTCGTTTTAACGAGGAGAGACGCAAGGCCATTAGGGAAGAAGTCACCAGACTCTTAGCTGCCGGGTTCATCTTCGACGTTTTTCATCGTGAGTGACTGGCTAACTTGGTACTAGTTCCAAAGGATCCTTTCGCTCTCTCTTGTATTAATCAAATCATTGATTCTATGGTGGGTTGTGAGCGCTTGTGTTTCCTTGATGCATATTCAGGTTACCACCAGATCAAGATGGTGAAGGAGGATCAGGAAAAGACGGCTTTTCTAACCCCTTTTGGTGCTTTCTGCTATGTCTCTATGCCCTTTGGGCTTAAGAGCATGGTGGCGACTTATTGACACTGCATCCAGTACTCTTTGCATAGTCAGATTGGGCGCAATGTTCACGCCTATGTTGATGATATCGTAGTGAAGTCTCAGAAGAAGGAAACACTCTTGGCGGATATCAAGGAGATGTTTGATAATCTTTGAGTGTACCAGATGAAGCTTAACCAAGCCAAGTCTGTTTTTGGTGTTCCTACAGGCAAGCTACTAGGTTTCCTCGTGTCCGAGCGAGGCATTGAGGCTAACTCGAATAAAATCAAGGCAATCACTTCGATTGGTAAGCCAGCCAACATAAATCAGGTCCAGCGCATGGTGGGTTGCATCGCGGGATTGAGACGGTTCATATGTCGCCTTGGTGAGAAGGCAATCCCTCTTTATCAACTGCTCAAGAAGAAGGATAATTTCGTCTAGAAAGATGCAGCTAATGAAGTTTTCGAAGCCCTCGAAAAGCAGTTGATTGAGATGCCCGTTTTAGCTGCCCCCACCGACAAATAGCCCATGCTCCTCTACATCGCTGCAAATTCCAAGGCAGTAAGTGTTGTAGTTGTCGTTGAGCGCAAGGAAGAAGGTAAAGAATATCCGGTTCAACATCCAATGTATTTTGTTAGTAAAGTACTGACCTTATCCTAGCAGTGGTACCCAAAATGGAAAAAGCTAGTCTTTGGAATTTTTATGGCAAGCCGGAAGCTGAAGCACTACTTCCAGGAGCATGCAATCACTGTGGTTAGTTCATCCCCAATTGGGGTTATCATACAGAATCGGGAGGCTACAGGTCGTATTGCTAAGTGGGCAATTGAGCTTGGCGCTATCATGTGAAGTACATGCCTCGTACATCCATCAAGTCCCAAGCATTCGTGGATTTCATCAACGATTGGATTGAGCTTCAGGTCCTAGAGGTTAGGCCAGACAACACATACTGGACTATACATTTTGATGGCTCTAGACAATTGGAAGGCTCGGGGGGTGATACGTCTCCAATGTATCTATAATTTTTGATGGTTTCATGCTATTATCTTGTCAAACTTTGGATGTTTTGTATGCCTTTTATATCTTTTTTGGGACTAACTTATTAACTCAGTGCCAAGTGCCAGTTCCTGTTTTTTCCGTGTTTTTGACCCTTTTCAGAGGAGGATTTTAAACGGAGTCCAAACGGAATAAAACTTTCGAAAAGATTTTTTTCTGGAACAGAAGATACGCAGAAAGCTTGGGAACCAAGGCAGGGAGTCCCGGGGGAGGCCACAAGCCCTCATTGTGCGGCCAGGGGGGCCCATGCCTCCCAGGCTTGTGGGCTCCCTAGGCCTCCCCTGCCCTAGCTCCTTCACCTATAAATTCACTAAAATCCCAGAAAAAATTAGGAGATCAACGAAAATACATTTCCGCCGCCGCAAGCTTCTGTCTCCGGAAGATCCAATCTGGGGCACGTTCTGGTGCCCTGCCGGAGGGGGGATTTGGATACGCAGGGCTTCTTCATCAACACCATGACCTCTCCGATGATGCGTGAGTAGTTCACCATAGACCTACGGGTCCATAGCTAGTAGCTAGATGGCTTCTTCTCTCTCTTGGATCTTCAATACAAAGTTCTCCATGATCTTCATGGAGATCTATCCGATGTAATCTTCTTTTGCGGTGTGTTTGTCGATATCCGATGAATTGTGGATTTATGATCAGATTATCTATGAATATGATTTGAGTTTCTTTTGATCTCTTATATGCATGATTTCATATCCTTTTAATTCTCTTTGAGTTGTGGGTTTTGTTTGGCCAACTAGATCTATGATTCTTGCAATGGGAGAAGTGCTTGGTTTTGGGTTCATACCGTGCGGTGACCTCACCCAATGACAGAACGGGTAGCGAGGCACGCATCGTGTTATTGCCATCAAGGGTAAAAAGATGGGGTTTTCATCATTGGTTTGAGTTTATCCCTCTACATCATGTCATCTTGCTTAAGGCGTTACTCTGTTCGTCATGAACTCAATACACTAGATGCATGCTGGATAGCGGTCGATGTGTGGAGTAATAGTAGTAGATGCAGAAAGTATCGGTCTACTTGTTTCGGACATGATGCCTATATGTATGATCATTGCCTTAGATATCATCATGACTTTGCACGTTTCTATCAATTGCTTGACAGTAATTTGTTCACCCACCGTATTATTTGCTATTTTGAGAGAAGCCTCTAGTGAACACTATGGCCCCCGGGTCTACTTCACACCATATTTTCAGCCTTACACTTTTACTTCGTTGCACTTTCCGCCTTCAGATCTCACTTTGCAATCAATCTTGAAGGGATTGACAACCCCTTTATAGCGTTGGGTGCAAGCTCTTTTGTGTTTGTGCAGGTACTCTGGACTTGACGTGATTCTCCTACTGGATTGATACCTTGGTTCTCAAACTGAGGGAAATACTTACTGCTCCTGTGTTGCATCGCCCTTTCCTCCTCAAGGGAAAAACCAACGAAAGCTCAAGAGACGACAGAAGGATTTCTGTCACCGTAGCAGGGGGCAGCGTAGTGTTGTCCTCTCCAAGGGGTGAAATGTTCTGTTATGTTCTACGACTCATGTTCCCTTGTACCTACAATGCAGCTGAGTATGAGGCCCTCTTACATGGGCTCAGGATACCTAAGGAGATGAACCTTAGCCAGGTTAGGTGCTTGGGCGACTCAGATTTGGTGGCTCAACACGTGTTTGGAACCTGGGATTCGAAGGACCCCTTAATGGCGGCTTACACACGGGAAGTCTCCAATGTGGTGGGTGTGGGTCACTTTCATGGCTATCGGGTTGATCACATTGATCGACAACACAACAAGGCGGCAAATGCATTGTCACGACTTGGATCTCAACGCAAGCCGGTCCCGCCTAATGTGTTATTGGATGTTCTCCACAATGCATGTGTGAAGTTACCGACTGAGGAAGATATAGCCATCCTAACCCAGAATTGTAGTTGGTGGCAGCTCTTCGGGCGACTCCTGATTGGACAGTTCCATACTTTGCTTATATTGCTCGAGGGGAGCTCCCGACTGAGGAGCTTGTCGCTTGCCAGATAATACGACGATGCAATTCCGTGGCTATTCATCAGGGCGGGTTGTGCTAGAGAAGTGTTAGCGGTGTTTTTCAACCCTGTGTTTCCCCCGAGGAAGGACAAGAGATCCTTAATGAGATCCACGCCGGCGACTGTGGCCACCATGCCGGCTCACGATCTTTGGTATTGAAAGCTTTTCGTCATGGGTTCTATTGGTTAACGGCTCATGCAGACACGGAGGATATAGTGCGCAAGTGTGACAGATGTCAAAAATTCGCCTGTCAAGCTCATGTGTCGTCTCAGGAATTGCGTATGATCCCAATCACTTGGCCTTTGCGGTATCGGGGCTTCATATGGTTGGCCCATTCAATATGTCTTCCGACAAAAAGACTCATCTACTGGTGGGGGTTGACAAATTTACCAAGTGGGTTGTGCCGGAGCCTATCAACAATTGTGAAGCAGAGACAATAGTCAAGTTTCTAAAGAAGCTGATTTTCCAATTTGGCTATCCTCACAGTATTATCACTGATAATGGCACCAATTTATCAAAAGGGACCATGAAGCAGTCTTGCCAGCAGGAGCATATTCGGCTTGATGTGTCAGTAGTAGCACATCCACAGCCCAATGGACAGGCCAAGCGATCTAATCAAGAAATTTTTCCAGGGATCAAGCCCTGACTCATGGTTCTCTTACAACGTACTCTGGGTTATTGGGTTGAGGAGCTCCCCACAGTGCTTTCGAGCATCAGGACGACGCAAAACAGATCCACTGGTTACACGCCATTTTTTCTAGTTTATGGAGCCGAGGCATAATTACCAAGTGATATACGGCTTGATTATCCTCGAGTCGCCGCTTATGTTGAAGCAGACAACGAGCAGGCACGTCAAGATTTCTTGGATGCCTTGGAGGAAGAGCGTGATTTGGCAGCAGCGAGATCAGCTATATATCAGCAAGACCTACGTCACTATCTTAGTCGTAGATTTGAATGCCGAATCTTTTAGGAGGGCGACTTAGTGCTTCAATTTACGCAAGATCATACACGCGTGCATAAACTTTCACCACCATGGGAGGGTCCTTTTGTCGTCAACAAAAGTCTTCACAATAGCTCATACTATCTGATAGACCTTCATCCAGATAAGCCAACTTCGGAGGAGGAGACAACTTGGCCGTGGAACATTGCTCATCTTCAGCCTTACTAAACTTAGAGCCATTGGATCCTTATTCATGTACATACTTCAAGTTTTTGTATTATCTTATCAACACAATAAAGCCGGCACCCTCAAAATTTGGGGTCTGTGTCGTTTCAGCTTATATCATGAGCACGAGTCTTTATTATTTCCACTCTGTCGCCCAAGAGGATGAGCCGCCATGATGTGGCCATTCAAACATAGACATTAACGATGCCAAAGAGGATGAGTATGACGCGCCGTCCAAACATAGGTGTTATGAGCCAAAGAGGACCATGTGCCATGATGGATTCAAACAATGATTCAAACATAGGCACCAATTGTGGTCAGTGGATTAAAGTCGCCTTATCTGGGAACCACCGGCTCCCAAATTGTTTGGCAGTAATAGCATTGTCTTCTGTAATCCTATGTAATAATTGAACTTGGATATGGGTTAGAGCGTGGAATTCAGCTTCTTCATTCAAGATGGCGACAGGTCAACATCAGGGGCAAAAAGATGCTTATGGCGCTGAGGAGTTAGATCCACCGTAATGAACGTGGGTGGGCACACACGTGTGTTGTTCTCATCATAAGCCACCCCATATGTCTTCAGATGAACGATTTCGGCTAGTTGACTAGCTGATATGCGACCCGCCTTCATGCAATGGGCGCAATCTTCTTGGGTAAAATCTGAAACGTCATCTATATGTTGCGGAAACTCACTGGCTATCTCCTTTGGGTTAAGTTCTGGTGCATAATCCAGAAACCGGTTAAGATCAGCGATTGCCCCTTTCCGTGCGGCTGATCTCTTCAATTCTTAAAAAAAATTGGGCATAGTTGAAAGGCGCCTCAGCATGTCATTGATAAACTTCACTGGGTCTTTGTCCCTCATAACAGGCTTGATGTTGAACAAACCCCCAACATATAGTTGCGTAGTTAAAGTATACAAAGCTTTCAGCTTTAGTACCCTCTTGTCTTGAAGGTTGAGACATCGAAGGCCGACAAAATAATTCAAGAATATAAGCCGTCGGGCGGGTATTTTTTCTACAAAGGTTTTCTCATGAAGAGTGGTTGCAAGATCATCAAACAATGCTTACCACAAACAGTCGTGGTCATCTTGGAGATATGTCATTTGAGACCAGTTAGCTCTTCACTAACCAGCTTCAACTTACCTTCAGCGTCTTCAGCACGTTTAACGAAGGAGGATCTGTCAGTTCCGGAAGATTCTTTATACTATGAACTCAACTTTGATTTTTTCAATTTCTTCAAAGGAGATCCGAAGTTTCTCCCCAGCTTTTGCTCAGGCATCTTGTTGTTGTGCCACATTCTTCCTCATGCCACCTAAGTCTGAGTCAGTCTGGTTTAAAGCTTCCTACACAATAATATGACCAGGTGGATATTAGTCAAAATATGACCCGCCAACGTGGTGCATACAGGATTTTTGAGGCTACAAAGAAGATTGCTACCAAGTCTCAAGCAGATTGCAAGCAATATACTTGACACTTGGGGCTAATGCATGTCAGTTTTTATACCATATATACTATGTGACAGAGCCAACTTATCTTCAATAAGATCACTCGGCCCTTGGAGGCTATAGGCTGAATTCTTACAAGGCAGAATGAAAAGACCCGTCTCATTATTTTCATAATGACCCGGCCCTTGGGGGCTATAGGTCGAAATCTCACAAGTAAGCATGATCAAGACGTGACTCATCTTCAAGAAGATGACTCGACCCTTGGGGGCTACATGTTGCTTATTCAAATTTTATTTCATTAAGACCCGACTCATCTTCACGAAGATGACTGGGCCCTTAGGGGCTACATGTTGCTCCTTCAAATTTTATTTCATAAAGACCCGACTCATCTTCACGAAGATGACTCGGCCCTTAGGGACTACATGTTGCTTCTTCGAATTTTATTTCATCAAGACTCGACTTATCTTCACGAAGATGACTCGGCCCTTGGGGCTACAGGTTGCTTCTTTAAAATTTTATTTCATCAAGACCCGACTCATCTCGACAAAGATGACCCGGCCCTTGGAGGCTAGATAAGGGTATATGGAATACAAGATTGAGTTCAGCATACCTCGTGTGTTCTATTCATCATACCAACTAAGTTGGCCTCTATATCCCTGCTTGTGGAGAGGTGGCTTAGATATCCAGAGTGCGGTTCTTTGAAACTAAGTTTTTCAATATTGGGAAGCTCAAGATTAGTTATCCCTTTCTCCAGTTCAGGCGCTACATCTTTAGTGGTGTGCTTGGCCAAAACAGAGAAGGTAGGCGCTGTATGACCCGTCCGAGTGATGATAACCCTCTCCCCGTGAGAGGTGGCATCTTTGGTTGTTCTTGGAGGACTAGGTGGGTTAGGATTGGCCTACGGACTTGTTTCCATGGCTGTGTCATCAGAACTCGCCATCTCAACATGAGTACCAACAGGATCATCAACGGCGACTTGATGAGTTTTAGGAACCTCAACATGCGTGCTAATAGGATCAACATGAGTCTAAGGAATAATAAATTCCAGTTCCTCTTGCTCATGCGCTCCAGGATTATTTGATGACCCGCCAGCTTTCCTATTCTTGGATTTAGCCCTGAAAAGTAAAAGTTAAGACATATATAAAGGATTAAAAGTGCTAAAGGAAGTACTAGACGTAAAAGAAAAAGTTACCCTGGAAGGATAACAAGAGGTGGTAGCTTTGACACAGATGAGCCGCCTGATGAAGGTGGTGATTCCTGATAAACTGAACCAAAATGTTTAAGAGGCCGTTGTTAAGGCTAGCTTTAAATTAAAGGGATGGACTATAAGGGACCTCTTTCCGTCGTTTATGAGTCGAGGAATTTTCAGGTAAACCTGTCGCAAGATCACCCAAGGAGCTTCGGGTCTAGCACCTTGGTGCAAATAAATTCTCCATCAAAAAGAAATCGGGAGCCAAATAAGCTTCCCGGTGAGACAAAGGTATTTTCGTAACAACCCGCCTTCGTGTCCTTGGAAACGAGAGATCTGCGTCGGAAGAGATGGAAATTACCTCATGATCTTCGTCCTAGCTATCAGCGTCATCATCCTGAGACTGAAGAAGTGATTAGAAGGTATAAGTTAAAAACATGATGAAGGTAAAGGTTTACCTCAGATTTATCATCAATGGCTTGTGACTCGCCCATAATTAATGACTCTTCAATAGTCTCCTTGTTTCTTATTCTTTGGGGCGGCTTTGGTTTTCTTGGCACCAACTTTCGGCTGTCTTCGCTTCCAAAATGGTGAGTTCTTTTGCAGAAATATTGGAAAGGAGAAGCAAGTTTTTAAGCAACAAAGAAACTCATAAACAAGGTAGGAAATGTCAAAGATTATTACCTCAGGAGTCGGGTTCTCAGTATACAATGACTTCAATCCAATTTTACAGCAAACATCTTTTCTTTCACCCAATAGTTTCTTTACAGCTTTGTTGACTTTGTCTGAGTCGAGAATGATGTTGTTCAAGTGTTGTGCATTGTTGAAATCGCCGTCATATTCTCACATTAAAGTGCCACGGTGACTCAGGGGCATGATCCTCCAATCTACCCAACACCGGGTCAGATCAACTCCAGTTAACCCAATGATCATCAAGGCTATGAGTTTGGGCCACACAAAGGCAAGATCGGCACACTCTTCTGGAGTTAGTGGGCCACGCAGTGCAAAATCCATTGGAAGGTGTTCTGCTCTAAAACCCGAAAGGGGTTTCTCATTTATAGGAGCAGTCTTCTTTCAGTAAAACCAAGTATTGCCCCAACCTTTAGGGTGACTAGGCAAGGTGGCACCACGGAAACCATGGTCCCTTCGCCTCTGGATTCTTGCCCCGCCAAGGTCCAAATAGGGACCATGAGCAAACTTTGTTTGGCGGTTGAGATAAAAGAATTACCTGAATAAAAGGACAGTGGGCTCCATTCCCATGTACACTTCACAAAAAACTTGGAATTGGCACAAGTTGGTTATGGAATTAGGGCCCAGGTCTTGTGGGTGGAGATTATAAAAGTGCAGAGCATCTTGAAAGAATTTTGATCTGGGAGGAGTAGAACCTCGCTCAAGATGATCTATCAAAACCACTACCTCTCCTTCACCCAGTTGTGTATGATCCTCCCCAACGGTGGCTCGCCAACCAATCTCCTCTTTTGATGACAAGGCCCCTAAAGACACATCGTGTTGGAGCATGGTATTAGAGATCTGAGAAGGCTCCCACTTGCATGAAAGATGTTTTGGCATGATGGCGGATTCACAGGAAAGGATATGCAAAAATATACTTGGCGGGCTATTCAAAGGATAAACAGATTATTTGACAAGCGAGGTGCTCAAGATGGAACTAGTTTGGGTGATTCTAGTTTATAGTAACATGGCAATCTACAATATTTAAGTCGCCTTAACATGAGTCGCCACCTGAAGGGGAAGCAACCTATACAAGCGAGAGGATTACAATCATATCAAGAAGCCGGCATAGAGCAAGTGGCGACTTACAAATGGACAAGGTTTCCTGTTTTTTCTGCTAAGTATGGGACAAACATGTTTCTACCGAAGAACTCAAAATTACGGATCTACAAAAGGTTCAAAAAAGGGAAATATCTACTAACCCTACAAAGGACGGTGCGAAGTGGCGGTGATCTTATTGACAGATATCAAAAGAAATCTACAAACCATCATGGGAGAAATAGGACAACTAAACCTACCGCCCTAATATTAAAGCCCGATTTCATCAGAACATGTGAAGATGGATGGCAATAGAAGGGACATGTGATGAATATCGACGAACCCCTATGAACAAGCTCTGGACTAATGCTGATCTAGGGATGAAGAAGTTAGCTAGAGGGTGGATGACGGCGGTGGAGATGACCAGCTGCCTCTTGATGTGGTCGGGAAGCGTCGTGTTCCTGAAAAGCTGTCAACCGATTGAGGAAAACGGCGGTGGCTGCGGTGGCCCGATGAACACAAGCGTGCGCAAGCATGGAAACGAGGGGGAAAGTTAAAATGGAGGACCCCGTCGCGAGTATTTAAATGCCAAAAAGGCTTAAGTGTGACCGGCAGGTGCGGGAATCAAGGAGGCGCAGTAAAAATAGGAGTCCAGGGCACCTTGATTCTTGGGCCAAACGGATAAATATAAGGACTGTTATGATGACATCACCGAATTCCTATAATTTCGAGGCGGGTGACGTCACTGATGAGCGGGAGAGCAAAATAGAAGATGATCCGCCAAGATCAGAGATGAAGGATATTGACATCAATAAATTCAAATCAATCTAGGGCCTAATTTGGGGATATAACCCCGTTGTATAACCCGCCCTACTAGGTCGGGTCACTGTTATGGCGGATCAATGATATGCGCAAGATGAGCCTTGAGGCGCCACACTACAGACGTAAGGCGGGTCACCAAGATGACCCCGTTGGCGGCCCAAGACATGAAGATGGCGATTCGTGGCCCACAAGGTGGAAGGTCACCACGAGTTTCATTGCTTAAGGAGCAAGGCGAGTTAGAGACATACCGGGTCGCGAATCATAACGTAACCCGGAGCCTTGTCTAGCGGCTCGGCCTATATATAAAGGTGAGTCTCCAGGGCCAATGTACTTAAGTTAGAATCCATCGAGAGCTAGGTCAAGCGAATCCGCACCCTTGTAATTGATTTCATCATCAATACACACAAAGCATGACATAGGCTTTTACATCCATCGGAGGGGCCGAACCTGGGTAAACTCATCTCTCGTTCCCGATCAACCCCTTTGAGTCGCCACATAGTTGTGATGGCCTCATCACTAAGTTCTTTCACGAGGACATCTGTCGTGAAAAAACGACGACAGGTTGTGTTCGGCCAGCCCCCTGGGGATCCCTGGCATATCTGAAGGATGCCAGGAAAATATATCCGAATTCTCGCGTAGGAAGACATGTAGTGCTTCGTCTACTGCGGGTTCCAGGTGGGCTCGAATGACTGCGGTTTTAATTGGGTCCGTTGGATGTACCTGTAATTTGGTAGTTTTGTCCTCTGGTTTGAAAAACGTATATTTCGGTCGCTTGCCGAGGACTACGTCGTCTTTGTCCACCACGGCCCGCAGGGCTGTTAGTTCTTCTGCACCTAGGGTTTCGGACCTCGAAGGCTAGGGATGTCGTCTTATTTTCGTCTCGGAGCGCCCTGTGAGCTTCACTTTCTATTGTGATTATACCATTTGGCCCTGGCATTTTCAGCTTCATATACCCGTAGTGCAATATGCCCTGGAATCTTGTAAAGGCCTCCAGTCCCAACAGGGTGTGGTAGCCACTATGGAATGGCACGATGTGGAACAGGAGCTCCTCGGATCGGTATTTATCGGGGTACCGAATACGACGTCGAGTGTAATGCGTCCTATGCAGCATGCCTCTTTGCCGGGGACGATGCCTCGGAAGGTGGTTGAGCTTTGCCTGATCCAAGATCGGTCGAACTGCATTTTATCCAGCGTATCATCATTGTTGAGGTTAAGACCGCTGCCAGAGTCCTTGGGTACTTTTCTCAGTCTAAAGTTGTCTACGATGGGGTTCATGATTAGGGCGGCAGGTGTCAGGCCAGTGTTCATTACCGTCTCGTCACTTTGGTCGAAGGAAATAGGTGTGTTTGACCAGGGTTTTGTCTCCACTACATGGTTTATTTGATCGAGCTCTTGAAATGCTCTCTTTTGCCGGTTTACCAAGGAGAATGTTTCGTAGATCGTTAGGATCTCCGCACTATTGCTCGGTTGTGCCCCAGGCCCTTCGTGTCTTGATGTGTGGGGGATTATTTCCCCACTTTTCACGAATTGCCGGACAGCCCAACAGGCTCGAAGGTTGTGTGTGGAAAGTGTGTCCGTTGGGACGAAGTGTATGGGGCATGGCTTGTCGAGTAGTGTGTCGAGAAGCGACTTGTCCCTTGATTTTGACTTATTTATCTTTTCCGCAAGGTTGGAGGTAGCGTGTCCCATAAACGGGGGTGACTACTTTATCCGAATTTGCCTGCGATGCTCGATGTAATTAGGCTCGATGCACATCTTTTGCACCAGGTTCGATAGTTCCGCGGAGGTTTGCACCCGACGACGGGCTAGGGCATTGAGAATGCCCTCGTACCGATAATGTGTCTAAACGCACTTATTATCTCATTGTCACTACTTCCTTTCTTCTTTTGAAGGAGGAGGAATCTCGCACAAAAGTGGTGCACTGACTCACCCGGTCCTTGACTAACCGTGGACGGGTTTGAACCGAACCCTTCTCTCGAGGGATGTTGAGTTTGGGTGGTTGGTGGGTTTAATTTTGGATTCCTGTCGGCTGTGCTCTTGCCAGTTCGGTCACCCGCATCGTTGATGGGACTGCGTAATAAACTAGCCACCGGCGTTGAATTGTTCTGAGGGTTGGATAGATGCTCCGGGTTGTCCAGTTTGTTCGTGCGATCGGCGACTGGGATGTGTATAATTCTTAGTTCTGATGATTGGTACGAGGAGCCCTCGACTGCGTGTTCGTCTGTACTAACCAGATGCATGATGGGCGGGATGTGGATTTGCATGTCATTGGGTCTGATCCCGATCTGATCATAGATCGTGCCCCGACCATTAGTCATGCCCAAGACTTGGATCTGGTCGAGTAACCCTTGCAGTGTTGATGTTTCGGTGGTGCTTTCGCTGCTTGTTTCCTCGGGGGCGAGTGGTGTCCCTAATCCCTTGGCAGCACTTGAGATCGCCTTTGGTGAGAGCTCAGCTGACACGAGTTTGGAGGCCCCGAGCCTGTCGAGCTTTAGGGCCTGATCAGGGATGAGTTTTGCCTCAATGATTGGATTCACGGCCTCGCAGGACAAAGCGTCGAGGTCCGTGCACTCCTTCAATGGAGCGGAAAGCCTTGTCAAATCTGACTTCTTTACTGGGGGCAAAATTTCCGATCTGATTGAGGTGGCCGGTTCGATCGGCGTGCAGAAGGATGCTTCCGGACAAAAAGATTTGTGCGGGGATGAACAAGTCCCCATTGCGGGCCTCCTGGCTGATCATCACACGTTCCATCGAACCTTTTGGCGATCCTGCAGTGGAAATCTCAATGAAAGCACCAATGTCGGTGTCAAAGCCGGCACATCTTGGGTAGGGGGTCCCGAATTGTGGACCTTGGATTGATGGGTTGTAGGAAGAAGGGGGAGACATCGGTTTACCTAGGTTCGGGCACTCCTATGGAGGTAATACCCTACGTCATGCTTGATTGTATTGATGAAGATGATTGCATAGTAGATCTACCTCCAGATCATGTATGCTCAAGCCTAGATAATTCAGCTTCCTCTACACGGATAGGGGTCTCTGGTTTATATCGACACCAGGGACCCTAGGGTTTACAAGTTACCGACTATTAGTTGGGATAGATGAGCCGACCTAGTCCTTCTAAGCTTGGAGTACACGCCGTTCCTCACAGCCTTCCTTCCCGCGTACGAAGTTGTCAACTATCTGGACTGTGATGATTCAGTCCATGGGCCAGCGCCGTGAGGACCCCTTAATCTAGGATTCCCTCAGTGTGAACTGTGGTGTTGTGGAGTGGGTAGATGCCCCTTGGCCTGTAATTTTGAATAGGTGCTTAACCAAGATGTGGGATATGTACCATGAGCAGAACCTTGGTAGATTCCAGGGTAATGAGGCTCATGAGAGAGAGGCTACAAAATTGAAGAAGGAGCTAGATTCTCTAGGCAATTTGTACAGCCAACTTGTGAATGATGTTTCCAACTTGTTTGATTATCAAGATGAATGAAATCTCATGACATGGATTACACAAGCCATGCAATCAATGAACTGAAAGAGAAGAAGAAGCAACTTGAGGAGCAATGAAAAATTGAGCTTCAAATGGAGAAGCGTAAGCTGAAAAATGAACATAGGTGCGTCCTGAATAGTCAAGCTGGTATAACCCAAAGTACCAGAAAGGCCATGCAGGAGATAGAGGTGGAAAGGGACCGACTTAAAGAAGAGAAGAAGAAGCTGGAGAATGTCATTGCTAAGCTCCTAAAGGCTAGTCATGGGTGCAAAAAAAGCTGGATAAGATCAAAGAAGTTATCATGGAGGAATGAAGTGGTACCTATGGTTGGTAAGTAAATATGAGGCCTAATTATATAATTGGCCTACTGCTGGAATCTAATGCAGATATGCATCTTAGTATTAATAAGAACGGCCAATGGTTTCAGATCATTTTGGTTGTAGTGTTGGGTGTTGGAATGCCCCAGATCTATAATGCTCTAAGATTATGCTAGATGTAATGGACCTAATGCTAAGTTAAGAATCATATTATCCAGATGAATTTTGTACCTCTCTGTACTATCATAAATGGTAGCAACCCCCACCCGCAATTTGTTTCTGCAAGCTACTTGTTGGTAATACTGAAACTGAAACTTGGTAACAATAAACAACACTGAACTTGAAACTTGCATCACATAGGAGGTAGCATAGATAACAAAAATTATTTTTGTAACACTAAAGGAAAATGGTTCACATAGGAGGCACCATAGACAACATTACATAGTGATATGTCTCCAACGTATCTATAATTTTTTTATTGTTCCATGTTGATATATTATCATTCTAGTATGCTTTTGAGGTATTTATTTACGATTTTATATTATTTTGAGCACTAACCTGTTGACCCAGTTCCCAGTGCAAGGTGTTGTTTTCTGTGTGTTTTTCACTTTGCAGGTTTTCCATATCAAACAAGGTCCAATTGCCTTAAAAGTTTTTGATGATTTTTTCTGGACCAAAAGAAGACTAAGGAGCATCGGAAAAAGGCTGGAGGCCTCACCAGGGGCCCACAAGCTAACAGGGCGCGACCCGGGGGCACTGTGATAGCTTGTGCCTCTCTTGTGGCCCTCCCGACTCCGTTCTTTGGCTTATAAATTCTCGTCTACCTTAAAAACACCAGAGGGATTCCCAAAACACTTTTTACGCTGCTGCAAGGCTCTTTTCCAACAGGAGGACATGTCGAGCTTCGTTCCAGCACCTTGCCGAGGGGGATTCATCATGGAGGGCCTCTTCATCAACCTTGCTATCCTGAAGATGATGTGTGAGTAGTTCACCATAGACCTACGGGTCCATAGTGAGTACCTAGATGGCAATCTCTCTCTTTGGTCTTCAATACAATGATCATCACATCTTTGCTTTGATCCATATGATGTAATTCCTTTTGTGCGGTGCATTTGTTGGGATCCGATGAATTGTGGGTTTATGTTAAGATTATTGATGATAAATATTTGAGTCACCTCTGAATACTTATATGATTCTTATGTGCATGATTATGTTAGCTTTGTAATTCTCTCCGATCTATTTAAATAGCTTGGCCAACGAGATCGGTATTTCTTCGGTGAGAGAGGTGCCTTGTGGTACGTTCAACCTGGCGAATTTCTATATCCCAGTGACAGAAGGGGACACTATGAGTCCTTGTTTTGATTCTACTAAGGATAAAATGATGGGGTCTATTTATATTGCTTGAGTTTACTTTGTATACATCATGTCATCTTACTCCATGCATTACTTCGTTCGTCACGAACTTAATACGTAGAGAGGCAATCATAGAAGAACTCTTGAAGTGAAGTAATAGTAATAGGTGCAGGAAGGAGTTGCCCTGTTTGTTGATGGATGTATGTCCTATATACACCTTATCATTGTCGTGAATATCGCATCCGCTTTTCTGTCAATTGCCCAATAGTAATTTGTTTCCCCACCGTATGCTATTTTTCCGTGAGAGATGCCATTAGGGAAAGCTATGGCCCCCGGGTCTATTCACAACATATTGATAAAACCTCCATTACCTTGCTTCCATTTACTTGTTTTTATTTTATCTTTCTATCTACAATTATCTACACACCTCACTTGTTTGCAAATAACAATACAAGAGGATTGACAACCCTCTTGCCCGCGTTGGATGCAAGTTGTTTGTCCTATTGTGTGCAACCGTTGAAGATTATTGTGGCTGATATTCCTATTGGTTCGATAAACCTTGGTTTCATAACTGAGGGAAATACTTACCCACTTTGTGATGCGATAACCCGTTCCTCTTCACGGAAATCCCAACGCAGCTCACGAGTATCAGGAAGAATCTATGGCGCCGTTGCGGGGGAATATCATCACCAACTAGCAAGAACGACACACAAATTTTCATTCAGTTGTTATCCTTTTTAGTTGCTGGTATATTTAGTTTGTCTCATAAAAAAATAAAAGTACAAAAATATTTACTTTTGCTTCCTATGCTTGTCACTAGTTTGCATCTTTCCTCTCTAGTTTACTTGCCTAGCTATGATATCATTATCTTTGTCATACCAAAACAGAAAGTAAAATTTAAAGATTAAGATAATTGTATCCTAACACTAGTGGAATCTGCTGGTTTGCCGACAGCCTGAGCTGACGGCAAAGGACAGTTTAACTGATGGCAAAGGCTTTGCCGTCAGTATGCTATCGGCAAAGGTACCGGCCAAGATTTTATCGGCAATCACCTTCTTTGCCGTCAGCTGAAGGTCGACCGACGGCAAAGACTTTGCCATCAGCTTTGTGGCATAGGCTGACGGCAAAGAGCAGTGGCGGCAACGGCGCAGGACGAGCCCCGTTAGAAGGTTAACGGCAGGCTTTGCCCACAGCCGTAGCAAAGCTGACGGCAAAGCCGAAACCCCTGGGTCCCCTAGGTCCCCTCTTTGCCCAGAGCCGTAACAAAGCTGACGACAAAGCCAAAACCCCTGGGTCCCCTTGGTCACCTCTTTGCCGACAGCTGGAGCATAGCTGACGGCAAAGCCGAAAATATGGGAAAATTTGGTATTCCCAGAGTTGTCAGGATACACAGGCTGCCGCCACGTGTCTTCTTTGCCGTCAGTCCACCGACGGCAAAGCCGTTGCCGTGAGTAAGCTGTAGGCAAAGACCCTCTCTGCTTTTTTTCATATTTGTTTTTTGTTAATTCCCTGCATTTGCAAAACATAGATAGAAACAATAACATATATATATTGCCCAGCCCCTAAACAGCACCACAAGTGCATTACAAAGTGCAAACAGCACAACACAAGTGCAAACAACACGAATATATGTAATTAAAGTGCAAACAAGATCACAAAGTATTGCAAAGCATCACAAGTGCATCCACAAATACAATTGCATTACAAAGTTCATCTAAGACTACACAAGTGCATTACAAAGTCCCTCGAGCATCCATCCATATGCCATGCTGCTTTATCAAAATCTGCATAATGAGAAAGAAGTTAGAAGAAGAATACAATAAGAAAGAAGTTATCTAAATTAAGCTAAGCAATTAGAAGAAGTGGAAGAAGAAGAAGAAGAAGAACAAGAACAAGAACAAGAAGAAGAAGTGGAAGAAGTGGAAGAAGAAGAAGAAGAAGATAGAGAAAAAGAAAGAAGAGAAGTTATGTTTTTATCCTCTTTCTTCTTCTCTTATTTCTTCATCTCTTGTTTGGTCTTCTCTTCTCGTTTCTTTTAAAACTTTCTAAACTAATTATGTCATTTTTGAGCTCTAATATCACCTAGAATTTACTAAGCTAACTAAACCATGGCTAATATCAACTAGAATTTACTAAGCTAACTAAAGCATGGCATAATCTAAGTTGATCTAAACAATAAGAAGAATAAGAAGGAGAGGAATAACCTATCGAATGCCAAGAAACGGAGGAGAAGCTCCATCTCCGTTGGTCGCTGGGTTGCTAGGGCTCTCACCAGGAGAAGTAAAGGGATCGTGGGATTCAACTCTGGAATGATGCTGCAACAAGGCAAGAGTTAAAATATGTGGTTAGCATGGCGACAGACAATGGTATAAGACCGTGCAAGGTTGGTCATTGAAAGGGAACTCACCGTTCCCACCGGAGAAGGCATCGGCGGAGGGGGCGGCAAACCTTGCTTCTCACACATAGCCTGGAAATTAGTTTTCGAGGAGTCAAAGAAATAGCCTTGTTGCATCTCACACATAGCCTTGCTTCTCACACAACTGACTTACCGCAACGAAGTCGTGGATGGCCTTCTCATGGGCATTATTGCGTGCCCTCTCCTCCTCAAGAAACCTCTGCGTATTCCTGTCCCTCTCCTCCAACAAGAGCCTGGTGGCCTCCCTCTCCTTCATAAGTGCGGCATGCAACCACTCCTCAAAAGGAATTTTCATCATCCATCGAGGGACAAAAGAATGAAAGAAATAATGAAGAAAACTAACCTCGATGGCAAGATCAACTAGCCTCGCGCGTTGCCGTATTACAGGAGCGGAGCTCGTTTGCCTCGACTTGATCTGAGATAGAGTCTGAGTGATAGGGACGAAGCCATCACACATGGCCAGCGTGCCATGACTCTTACCGCCACCAGAGATCATTAATGCCTCTGGATCGATAGGATTCTGGCTCGGGTCAAAGTCAGGCCCGCGTAGCTGTTTGACCACCTCAGAATAAGACGTCATCTTGTTGTAGGTGGACATGCTTGTGTACGCCGACGGCCCGTCCCCCTCAGAATATGCCTTCGCCGTCTTGTACGAGCCCTTATGGGCCATGCTAAACGCGGCGTATCCCTCAGGCTCAGGCTGGTTATTGTGTTTGGCCTACACGAAGAGACAAAGAATTAGTACAACAAAAATCATGAACGAACGAATTATTGATGAAACAAAACAAGGCACACATACCCATTTTTTGGCGTATTGCATGATGTTGGCATTGCCTTGGTGGTGTGGCACACCAACCAATTGGGCACGACGGTCCTTGGCCATAGTGTGGGTGCTCAACCAAGCCTCTGTGCACCACCTGTCCACTATCATCTCCCAACAATCCATCTTATTGGCCAACCATCTCGGGGGCACCTATGAATGTAAGTTAATGAAGAATGAAACTAAGTATTATAACTAAATAGACCTAACTGGCCCTAAGAATTGATCTTTGGAATGTACATACCTCCATGTACTCGGTCTTATCAAGGAAAATCTTTCGACATTCAGTCTTTGTCTTCGGCTCCCCTTGCTTGGCGTACCAATCTCGAACAGCCTGAACATGCAGCTCGTGCCTCGTGTTATTCAATAAACTCTTGCACTCTTTCACGAGGTTCTTCTTGGCTGCCTCCTCCGTCCCCTCCTCGACACTAAAGTAACTCTGCAATTATGCCAAATAGATGCACAGATGAATAGTGAAATTATTTGGAAGGAAATAACAATATATAACATTGTATACTTTTTATTGGGTAAAATAATAGTTACCCAAAAATCAGCCAACACCTTGTCGGCCACGCTCACGCAAACAACACCATTGACATGTGTGTTTTCCTGGAGCAGAGCGGCTTGGTAGTGCTCTCACTTGAGTCCTGGCTCGGGAACCATACCCTCACCTGGCAACTGCACTATCCCGGGGAAGTGCTCCCTAAGTAAAGCACCAAGGAGGCAGTTTGGATTCCGGGTAATCCCACCCCCTACATAATGATAAGGCAAAGACATTAGCTACTTGGTGAAATATAATGATATAAGGTACACAATATATATCAACTTACTTCTCGCCATCTAGCTTAATGAATGCCCTGTGCTGCAACTCCAATCGGTGTGGAACTCGTGTCATACCACGTTGGTAGACCGACTTGCTGGCAGCCCCCTCAGCCTCTGCCTCAGCCCCCTCCGCCTCAGCCTCCGCCTCAGCACCCTTCGCCTCAGCCTCCGCCTCAGCACCCTCCGCCTCAGCCCCCTCTGCCTCAGCCTCGCCTCAGCACCCTCCGCCTCAGCCTCCGACTTAGCCCCCTACATCGGTGTCTGCTCCTGGACGGGAGGATCCCGCACCGGTGACAGCCTCGTCTGCAAGGGTGAAGTGGCTGAGACAGAAGTAGCCGAGGGTGGTGGCGACTGGCTCCTATCATGCAGCCTCCCTGTCCCACAACCACGTCCTCTGCCTCTCTTCTTTCCTACACCTCTCCCACGGGGCTCCTCGACAAAGCTCTGCAACAAAGTTCTCCGTAGCTGCCCAGGTGCTATCCTCAACTTATCCCGCCTGCCATGTCTCACCACGTGTAACGATAAATAGTTAAATAACTAGTACAAATTCAAGGACAATAATTAAATGAACAATAATAAATACATGAATAATTCAACTAATAATTGAATAATTAAACAACAATGTTTGGATGCATACAAAGTACTAACAGTTTGGATCATCTGTCTCTTCTCCATGGTCAATTGAAGCAAAATCATCATCAGTATCACACGTGTCGTCATGACTGATATCGTCATCGGGTTCAGGGACATCATGTGGAAGGCCTTTTTGTAACTGATCAAGCATTGATAGCTCATCGGCATTGGTAACTTCTTCTACTTCCACTTCTTCCTCATCATCACGTGAGTCTTGTTCCTCCGTGTTCAGGGTGGACGTAGAGCAGTTTCGGGTACGACGTCTGACACCACGTGATTCTTGGAAGAATTCTCCATCATATGCTATTGGGTCAATTTGAGGTTCATAATCGTCTTCATTTGGGGGAGGTGGTCTAAGATGTGGCGGCACATCGAACACGACATACCAACCTTCTAGGTTCTTAACACTTTGACGACAGTATGGCAGATAGAAAACTTGGTGGCCTGTTGAGCCACTATATAGACATCAGCACCGCTTAACTGCGTGTCTTGTCGAATTTCGACAATCCCAAGATGTTCATGAGTCCGTCTTGTCTTAGTAGGATCGAACCAATGACATTTGAACACAACAACGTTCGGAGGATTTTCACCATAATAATGAAGTTCGTAGACTTCTTCAAGTCTTCCATAATACTCGACACCTCCCTCGCCTATAGCACAGACACCGGAATTGTTAGTTTTTCGACCGGGCATTGAAAGCTCTTTGCTAGCAGTACGAAAGCGATACCCGTTGATGTCGTACTTTTCAAATGTACGGACCTTAAAGTCAAAACCGTTAGCTATTTGTCTCAATTCATCGTCCACTTGCTCATCTGAATTAGCCTAGAAGTTAAGAAAAGATAGAGTTTGGTGTGTTACTCATCAGTAATAGCAACAAAGGAAATCACTTATTATATATAAGGGAGGTACCCTTTTTTGAACCAAGAGATGAAACCGGGATAGCTGCCTCCTGTCTTTTCAAGAAGTTCATACTCGAGAATGGATTCTTTTTTGATTGCAACACCATTCGAGAATTGTTCGACGTATCGAATGTATCAATTAATAATAGTTGTTAGACACAAAACTTGTTAAAAGTTGCGAAACAATGTACAGAGAACTTACTCGATGTATGGCCGAACTTCTGTTAAATTGTTCAATATATACATCGTTAGTGTGCGCCACTCCTCGACGCACAACAACTTTGGTTTTCCCACACCAGAAGGTGCGAGCTTCCCTTTGAAAACGCTGAGATTGGATTCACGTCGTTTGGGGTCGCCTAGATTGTACCGATGCTTTGGATTATGAAAGTTGTGCATAGTGGCATCATAGTGTGCTGTTATGAAGTTTGCCGCCTCCTCGGTAATGAACGCCTCGGCCATCGATGCTTCAATTTTATGTTTATTTTTACATTTTCCTCGAAGTGTCTTCTGCATTCTTTCAGTTGCGTAGCACCAACGATTTTGCACAGTGCCACCCAATCTTGCCTCGGTTGGGAGATGCAAAATCATGTGTTGCATCTGATTAAAGAAGCCCGATGGAAAAATCTTCTCTAACTTGCAGAGCAACTCAGGCGCCAACTCTTCCATGTCATCTATCAAGGCACGCGACAACTCTTTAGCACAAAGAACACGGAAGAAATAGCTCAACTCGGACAATACAAGCCATTCAGCCTCGGGGATATAGCCACGCAACATCACCGGCATTATCCGCTCAAGCCATATGTGCCAATCATGACTCTTGAGCCCAAAAATTTTCATTTTTTCAATGCTCGCTCCCCTCGCTAGATTAGCAGCATACCCATCGGGGCACAACAACTGTTTTTGCACCCACAAGAGGATTTCCCTTATTGCTCCCTTCTCAAGATTGTACCAGGCAGGTGGTTTGGACCAATTTTTTCTTCCTTTCGGTTGTCGCATGTTTAGTGATGGCCTATCACACAGAGTCTCCTCGTCAACTCTAGCCTTTGTATTATCTTTGCCCTTATCAGTGCCAAAAAATGTGCCAAGAAGGGCCTCGGCGATAATCTTTTCAGTGTGCATCATGTCAATGTTGTGTGGAAGTAAGAGGTCTTCGAAGTAGGCACTACTGGAATTGAGAATTTTGCCGTCTGCCTTGCCTTTGCCGTCTGCTGACGCATGGCAAAGGTACTCTTTGCCGTCAGTTGGCACAGTGCTGACGGCAAAGAGGTGACTCATGGCAAAGGTTTTATTTGCCGTCGGCCACCTCTTTCCCGTCTGCTGGCGGACGACAAAGAAGAAATATGCGGACGACAAAGGATGGCCGGACGGCAAAGCATCCACAAACACGACCGAAACCCCACCCCCACCCCACCCCGCCCCTTTGCCGTCGGCCACCCTCCCCTTGCAGACGGCAAAGGGGACATGCCCCTAACGGCTCACCTCCACCCCACGACCCTCCCTAACGGCTCCCACCGACAGCCTCCCCTAACCTCTCTCTCTCTCGCGCGCCGCCGCCTTCCCCAGCGACCCGCCGCCGCCGTAGCTCCCCTCCCCAGCCACCCGTGCCGCCGCCCTCCCGGCCGCCACGCTCTCCCACCTCTCTTCCGACCGCCGCCCCCCTCTAGCCTCCCTCCCAACCGCCGCCCCCCACCACCTCCCTCTCGTCTGCCGCCGCCGCCTCCCACCTTCCCTCCCGGCCGACCCCCATCCCACCTCCCTCCCAACAGCCGCCCCATCCCACCTCCCTCCCGTCCGCTGCCGCCCTCTACCACCTCCCCCCTCCCACCTCCCTCCCGGCCCCCTCCCACCACCCTCCTAGCCCCCTCCCCCTCCCACCTCCCTCCCGGTCGCCGCCCCAGCCAAACCTCCCGTATGCCGGTGACACCAGCGCCCGCATCTTCGGTTATTTCTATTTTTTTGTTTTTGTCCCTGTTTCTTCTTCTTTATTTTGCTGTTTAATTGATAGATTAAATTATGTATGTACTGTAGATAATATTAGGTTAGTGTTCTTAGGTTTTATCTGAATAATTTGCTCTAAATAGAAAGAAACTTAGATAGTTAGTTTAGTGCTAGGTTTAGTTTTTTTTGTTTTTTATATTAAATTAGATAGTTAGTTTATTAGATAGAAAAAGTAGAAAAAGTAGAAGAAGAATATGTAGTTTACTGCTAGGTTTAGTTTTTTTTCTTCTGTTTTTATGTTAAATTATATAGTTAGTTTATTAGGTAGATGGTGTGTGGATAAGATGGATTCTTGGGAGGCCTTGGTGGATCAGTGGTGCTCCGAAACGTGGGAGGCCAGCCACAACAACGCCAAGGAGAGGCGTGGCAAAATGGTTGGCGTGCCACACCATCAAGGGAGCGTCAACTTAATCCAATTTGGCGAGAACTGGGTATGTGGTTTGCTTCATGCCTCATGCAATTCATTTTTAATGCTATCTTGAGCCCTTTACCAATACAATTTTCCTCTCTCTCTCTTTTAGGCTCGTCACAATAAGACGGAGGCGCCATAGATGTACGACCTGTATGCGATGGCCCATACTGCCTCGTACAAGAAGGTCAAGAAATTCTCTGAGTCTGACCTCGAGCATCCAGAAAACTTCACCAACATCTCCTCCCACGACAACCTCGTGAAGTACAGAGATCACGAGAAGGCGAGGAAAGGGGAGGACTTTAACCCGAGCGAGGGGCCTATTGATCCAGAGCTGGTGATGATAGCTGGCAACGAGAGGCCCCATGGCTCGATCGCCATTGGAGATGACCTTATACGTTGTCCTAGCTCTCTCCGGCAGATAAAGGCACGCCAAACGAGCTCTTGTCCTGAGATAACACGTCGTGCACGGCCAGTCGAGCTCGCCATCGAGGTTAGTTTAATGGACTGAAATATCTTTCCGCATTATGTTGTGCGTTGGAACCAATATGCTAACAATGAGTTGTGTTGTAGGCTGCTATTCAGAAAGAGAGAGAGGCAATGCAGGCGGCTATGGCGGAGAAGGATAAGGAAATTAGGGAGCCGGAGGAGAGGACGACTGCATTGGTGGAGGCGGAGAGGGCAGGGAATGATGCCTCTACCAGGGCCATATACGAGCTCTTCGTGGTAAGTTTCTTCTTCATGTTATTTCAAATCTTGCATTTGAATGTCCGTTTCATTAATAAATAAAAAGTTTGACTTGTCGAAACCAAATGTACAGTCTATGTGCGAGAAGAACGGCCAAGTCCCTCCGCCGATGCCAGTCGTTAACGTGGCGGGGACGGTGAGTTTCATTTCAGTGGAGTGATCTTAAGAGTGTACTCATGCTAACTACACATTGCAAATGATGTTTGGTGCAGAATATGTCCCGAAACGCATCGCACGACCCTTCTACAATCGAGCCTTCTCCAGGGCAGCCTTCTCCAGGTGAAACAAGCCAGAGCCATCGTGCTTGACCCTAACTTAGGTATGTTATTTCTAGTGTTTTAATAAAAGATAGCTAGATGACATAATTAGCTTAGTTAGCTCCAAAACGACCTATTTCATAAAAGATAGCTAGATGACATAGTTAGCTTAGTTAGCTTAGTTAGTTTAGTTAGCTTAGTTAGCTTAGTTAGCTTAGTTAGCTTATATAGCTTAGTCAAAAATGACCTATACTTAGCTAATTATCCTCGAAATGACATAATTAGCTCCAAAAAGGCATTCTTAGCCAATTTAGCCCGAAGAAGGGGACGAGAGGAGAAGAAAGAGGAAAAAAGAAAGGAAGGAAGAAGAAGAAGAGGAGAAGAAGAAGAAGGGGAGGGAGGAGGATAAGAAGAAGGAGGAGAAGGAGGAGAAGATGGAGAAGGAGCTCCTCCTTCTCCTTCTTCTTCCTCCTTCTTCCTCCTTCTCCTTCTCCTTTTCTTCTTCTTATCCTCTTCCTTCTCCTTCTCCTCCTCCTCCTCCTCCTCCTTCTTTTACTTCTTCTTCTCTTTCTCTTATTCTACATAGCTTAGACTCATCCAACAAAGCCTAAATTGGCTAATTATACATCTAAATGACATAATTAGCTTAGTTAGCTCCTAAATGGTCTATTTAATAAAAAATGACCTATACTTAGCTAAGTTCTCTCCTAAATGACATAATTAGCTCCAAAAAGGCATTTTTAGCCAATTTAGCCCGAAGAAGGGGACGATAGGAGAGGAAAGAGGAAAAATGAAAGGAAGGAAGAAGAAGAAGAGGAGAAGAAGAAGAAGAAGGAGAGGGAGGAGGATAAGAAGAAGGAGGAGAACGAGGAGAACAAGGAGAAGGAGCTCCTCCTTCTCCTTCTTCCTCCTCCTTCTTCCTCCTTCTCCTTCTCCTTTTCTTCTTCTTCTCATATTCCTTCTCCTTCTCCTCCTCCTCCTCCTCCTCCTTCTTTTACTTCTTGTTCTCTTTCTCTTGTTCTACGTAGCTTAGACTCATCCAACAAAGCCTAAATTGGCTAATTATACATCTAAATGACATAATTAGCTCAGTTAGCTCCTAATGGTCTATTTAACAAAAAATGACCTATACTTAGCTAAGTTCTCTCCTAAATGACATAATTAGCTCCAAAATGGCATTCTTAGCCAATTTAGCCCGAAGAAGGGGACGAGAGGAGAAGAAAGAGGAAAAATGAAAGGAAGAACGAAGAAGAAGAGGAGAAGAAGAAGAAGGAGAGGGAGGAGGATAAGAAGAAGGAGGAGAAGGAGGAGAAGAAGGAGAAGGAGCTCCTCCTTCTCCTTCTTCTTCCACCTTCTCCTTCTCATTATCCTTTTCTTCTTCTTCTCCTCTTCCTTCTCCTTCTCCTCCTCCTCCTCCTCCTCCTTCTTTTACTTCTTCTTCTCTTTCTCTTACTCTACGTAGCTTAGACTCATCCAACACAGCCTATATTGGCTAATTATACATCTAAATGACATAATTAGCTTAGTTAGCTCCTAAATTGTCTATTTAATAAAAAATGACCTATACTTAGCTAAGTTGTCTCCTAAATGACATAATTAGCTCCAAAAAGGCATTCTTAGCCAATTTAGCCGGAAGAAGGGGACGAGAGGAGAAGAAAGATGAAAAATGAAAGGAAGGAAGAAGAAGAAGACGAGAAGAAGAAGAAGGAGAGGGAGGAGGATAAGAAGAAGGAGGAGCAGGAGGAGAAGAAGGAGAAGGAGCTCCTCCTTCTCCTTCTTCTTCCTCCTTCTTGCTCCTTCTCCTTCTCCTTTTCTTATTCTTCTCCTCTTACATCTCCTTCTCCTCCTCCTCCTCCTCCTCCTCCTTCTTTTACTTCTTCTTCTCTTTCTCTTATTCTACATAGCTTAGACTCATCCAACAAAGCCTAAATTGGCTAATTATACATCTAAATGACATAATTAGCTTAGTTAGCTCCTAAATGGTCTATTTAATAAAAAATGACCTATACTTAGCTAAGTTCTCTCCTAAATGACATAATTAGCTCCAAAAAGACATTCTTAGCCAATTTAGCCCGAAGAAGGGGACGAGAGGAGAAGAAAGAGGAAAAATGAAAGGAAGGAAGAAGAAGAAGAGGAGGAGAAGAAGAAGGAGAGGGAGGAGGATAAGAAGGAGGAGAAGGAGGAGAAGAAGGAGAAGGAGCTCCTCCTTCTCCTTCTTCTTCCTCCTTCTTCCTCCTTCTCCTTCTCCTTCTTCTTTTTTTCTTCTTCTCCTCTTCCTTCTCCTTCTCCTCCTCCTCCTCCTTCTTTTACTTCTTCTTCTCTTTCTCTTATTCTACGTAGCTTAGACTGATCCAACAAAGCCTAAATTGGCTAATTATCCATCTAAATGACATAATTAGCTTAGTTAGCTCCTAAAGGGTCTATTTAATAAAACATGACCTATACTTAGATAAGTTCTCTCCTAAATGACATAATTTGCTCCAAAAAGGCATTCTTAGCCAATTTAGCCCGAAGAAGGGGACGAGAGGAGAAGAAAGAGGAAAAATGAAAGGAAGGAAGAAGAAGAAGAGGAGAAGAAGAAGAAGGAGAGGGAGGAGGATAAGAAGAAGGAGGAGAAGGAGGAGAAGAAGGAGATGGAGCTCCTCCTTCTCCTTCTTCTTCCTCCTTCTTCCTCCTTTTCCTGCTCCTTCTTCTTTTCTTCTTCTTATCCTCTTCCTTCTCCTTCTCCTCCTCCTCCTCCTCCTTCTTTTACTTCTTCTTCTCTTTCTCTTATTCTATGTAGCTTAGACTCATCCAACAAAGCCTAAATTGGCTAATTAACCATCTAAATGACATAATTAGCTTAGTTAGCTCCTAAATGGTCTATTTAATAAAACATGACCTATAGTTAGCTAAGGTCTCTCCTAAATGACATAATAAGGCCTACGTAGCTGCAACATGAGCTATTCCCCCTAACTTAGGTATTAAATGGCCTATAATTAGCCTAGCTAGATCAAAAATGGCTTAATAAGCATAGTTTGCTCCGAAATGACCTATTTTACCCAAGTTAGCTCCGAAACGACCTATAGTTAGCTAGGGTTCCACCTAAATGACATAATTAGCTTAGTTAGCTCCTAAATGGTCTATACTTAGCTAATTTCTCTCCGAAATAACCTATATATACACTATTTCATCTAGTATTATTCTTCTAACTTTCTTATTTGTCATTTTGCAGATTACCTTCACTTCACGGGAAGCTTGGAAAATATTGATGGAATGCTTGAAGATGATTTCTTGTACCATGGGTTGTATTGAAACTATTGTAGTATATGAATATATGAAACTTTGTATGCACGTGGATGAAACTGGTGTAATATATGAAACTTTGTATGCACGTGGATGCAACTTGAAAGCTGGATATAAGAGGTTATTTTAATATGGTTATAAGTACGGAAAGAAATTTATTTATGTCAAATATATATATATATATATATCCTGATTATTGTTAAAAATGTTGGATATAACAAAAAAAAAATAAATAAGTGGCTGGTTCCCCTCTTTGCTGTCTGCCCCCACATGGCAAAGAGGGGGAGGCAGACGGCAAAGGGGGGAATCTGCCCCCTCTCTCTCCCCTCTTTGTCATCTGCCCCCACATGGCAAAGGGGGGTGGGCAGACGGAAAAGGGGGGAATCTGCCCCCTCTCTCTCCCCTCTTTGTCGTCTGCCCCCACATGGCAAAGGGGGGGAGGCAGACGGCAAAGGGGGGAATCTGCCCCCTCTCTCTCCCCTCTTTGCCGTCTGCCCCCACACGGCAAAGGAGGGGACGCAGACGGCAAAGGGAGGAGGCCTGCCGTTAACACTTAACGGGGACGTTGCACCCTTTGCCGTCCTAGTTAATTTGCCGTCTGCCCCCTCATGGCAAAGATTCTTTGCCGACCGCTTTGGGAAAGCTGACGGCAAAGAACCTCTTCACCGGATTTTTTTACCGTCTACTTTGCCGTCTGCTGACCGACGGCAAAGCCTTTCCCGTCCGTGGTTGCACCCTTTGCCGTCCGCTTTGGCAGACGGCAAATTTCTGAATTTCAGTAGTGAGGGGAGATCCCAGATGCATGGCTTGTGGGTCCAGGCGTGTTCCTCATTATAACCCAAGAAATACCCAGGACGGTTTGGATCAGGCTCCATAGATTTTAACTATTCATTAATTTGTGCCCCCGTCAACGCAGGTGGTGCTGAGTGTTTGACAACTTTACCTTTCATGAAATTCTTCTTGTCTTTTCTGAATGGATGGTCCATAGGCAAGAACTGTCTATGCAAGTCAAAGCAGGAATACTTCCCACCCGCCGGCAACCAATGAAACTTAAGAGCTGCCTTGCATTGTGGGCATGGGAACCTTCCATGCACACACCAGCCAACGAAAAGCGCAAATGCTGGCAGATCATGCAACGAGTATTGGTACCAAACATACATTTGAAAGTTCTCTTTCTTAGCTGCGTCGTATGTGTTGACCCATTCACCCAAGCTTCTTTCAAGTCATCCATCAGCGGTTGCATGTACACACTCATATTCTTCCCCGGGTAGTTTGGCCCTGGAACTATCAACGTCAGAAATATGTGCTTTCTTTGCATAATGGATGATGGTGGAAGATTGAGGGGAATGACAAATACAGGCCAGCAACTATATTGCGTAGCCGTCATAGCAAAAGGATTGAACCCATCAAGGCTGATGGCGATTCGACAATTCCTTGGTTCTTTAGCTTTTTCCTTATGTATACTATCGAATGCCTTCCATGCGTCACCATCTGAAGGGTGTACCAACATCGGAACTCCGTGTTCATCTAATTCTTTCCTAATTCATGTTTGTGCCATGTCATCTGTTTTGTTGTTTCTTCGAGCATGTAAAGGCATTGAAGTCTTGGTAGGATCGGCAGATACCGTAGGACACTCACGGGGATTTTGCTCTGCTTCTTCTCACCTTCACCGTTTTCTACCTCAACATATCTGGAGGACTTGCAAAATGGACAATATGTTTCGTCCGCATACTCTTTCCTAAATAAGGCACATCCCTTCTCACAAGCATGTATCTGCTCATACGGCATCTTGAGTGCACTGAGGATTTTGTCTGACTCATATAGGTTTGAAGGCATAATATGACCTTCTGGTAGAAAGCGCCCAAATAGGGTCATCACTGAGTCAAAAAGGTCTCTTCCAATGTTGAACTGGGCTTTCAGAGCCATTACTTGTGCGATGGCATCTAGCTGAGAAGTCTTAGTGTGCTCGTGAAGGGGACGTTTTGAAGACTCCAACATGGCATAGAAGGCATTCGCGGATTCCTCCATCTCTTCGTCCTTTTTCCGAGCATCATCAAAGTCATTCACCATGTCTTCAATCCCTATACCATAATCATCGGTGCGCCGACGCAACACCTCGTCTCTGTTACGTTGGGCCGACTCACCATGAGATGTCCACAAGGTATAGCCGGGAGTAAAACCACGCATCTGTAGGTGTTTACCCATTACATCCTTTGTCTGCCGCGAATAATTCTTGCACTTAGTGCATGGGCACCATGTTTTTGGCTGGCCTTTAGAAATCGTCGTTTCCACGAATTCATAGGTTTTGCTCAACCATTCATCGGTCATATCTCTTAGACTATGGTGACCGGTGTACATCCATTCACGATCATTCATTCTGGCAAGCTAGCTACATAGTATCCACATATAAAACAATATAAATTATCAATTCATCAAGTATGTTAAATTAATTATGGCCATTTTTTAATCTTGGTTAATACATTGGGATGCACGACATGCACACCTACCAGCTACTAGGTAAAGATGGGTCCTAATCCCACCCGAGTATGTGTAGATTGGGTCATCTGCTCCCGACCCAACGCCAAATTTCGGCAGCACCTCCCCGCTGTTCTCCTGATACACGTCTCGGCAACTAACCGAGAGGATGTTTACCCGGAGAACAACAAGGAGGAGATGTCGAAATTATGCATGGGATCTGGAGCAAAGCGTGGGAAACGACCAAATCTACACATACCCGGGATGTCCATGGATAACGTTGGACAATTCAAAAGAATCACCGTTATAAATATGCAAATGCATGCATATTTACGACAGGAACCCTTTCGAACGGGAGACGCATATTGGTTACGCAACACCTTTGCATTTTAATACTAAAAATACCTAGCTAGATAGTGTCATCAGCACGAAGGCCGGAAGAGAGCAAAATAAAGGGGGTGGAGCAGGAGTTAACAAATGTGCTCACTTTCGAATGCAGGGGAGGTCGTCGAAAACCAATCCCTCGCGGAGAAGCTACTGCACATTTAAATGCACTCAATCAACACGAATACGCACTCGGGGTAATTAAGCTAACTAATACTAACATCTACTATTAATAATTTATTATTCAAGTTTGAAAGACAGTGCTCTAAATATTCCGATGCCCGCACATGGATGCAAGTAAAAAAGCTCAGAAGGTGGCTGAAAAACAATTGATGGATGAATTTTCGCGAAGAAGGTACTACGTACCCTATTTCATTGTTGATGGAATACTCTTCTATTATGCAAATCCTAGGCTGCTTATATAGTTCTGCATTTTCATGTTTTACTTCAGGTTCAGGAAGACATGGACTTGTTAAAAATATGGTAGCATTGGGTTATGGTCTTGAATTTGTGCCCTACTTCCCTGCGATTGAAACGATGGTTCTCTCATTGTGTCTTGCGACCATGTTCATCCTCCATGTCACTCTCCCTTCCGTGTCCCTCTCCTCCACTCTTCCTACTTGTTCTTCTGATCCTATGTTAAAGTGACCCTGATGCTCCCAAAGATGGTGACATATTGACTGCGAGCAGGTGCAGATGCTCCTGACTTGCTTGTGCTGCATTTGTTTTCTTGTACAAGAATGGTAGCTAAAGTATGTTTTGTACTCGTGGTTTGATAAGATGGATGTGCAAGTTTATCAGTTCAAGCAGTATTTATAAACAACATTGAACAGTATAAAAAATGCAGAGACTGTACTATGCAAGTGTATCACTATAAACTGAATTTGTAAATAAAGTTTAACAGCACAAATAAAATGCAGACCTGAATAAAGTTTAACAGCACAAATAAATTTATAGATGTGAAGCATAGAAAAGCTTATACCTTGCCGGACCGGAGTAATGGAGCTGTAGGAGATGTGTGGCTCTGAGCAAGAAGAGCATGGTCGGCGGATGACCGTAGGAGATGTGTGCCTCGAGCTGTAGGAGATGTGTACTCGTGGTCGCAGATGAGCTTGCCGCCTGAATGAATGAGAAGGGGCGGCGGCGGATGGAGACCGGCGGGGAGGCGCGAACCGGTCGGTCTCCTCGCTCACGGTGGGGCGGAAACGGAGCGGAGACTGACGACAATGACGACAGGTGAGGGCCGCGACCACCGGTAGGGCAGCAGCTGCGACCTAGGAGGCCGGCGGCGGCGACCGAGGAGGCAGGCGGCGGTGGGGAACCCTAACGGTGAGGTCGCGAGAGAAAGGTGGGCATGGGGAGATGCTCTCGATCAGGAGTGGCTGGATAAGGCACGTGGCTTTGCCCTCAGCCAGCTGTCGGCAAAGACAGACATTAGTCTTTGCCCTCAGCCAGCTGTCGGCAAAGACAGCCGTTAGTCTTTGCCCTCAGCTGGCTGTCAGCAAAGACGGCCCTCGTTAAGCACTGGTCGAACGTGCGACCGGGTTAGCCCCCTATGCCGTCAGCCTCCCTATGCCGACAGTGTTTTTGTCCTTTGCCGTCAGCAGGCTAACGGCTTAGATAAAGCGGACGGCATAGATTATCTATGCCGTCAGCCTCTCCTATTTCGTCAGCATTTATTTTGGCTGAGGGCAAAGTCTCTTTGCCGTCAGCCCCGTGAAATTGCTGACGGCAAAGCTGAAAGCTGTCGGCAAATTATGTTTTTCCAGTAGTGTAATCCACTAGCTAATCTTTTCAAAAGACTCATTTATGTTGAAAAAATTGCTAGTGAGAGAGCACTAGATTATCTTTATGAGGTCTTGCTTGAAAATCATGAATCTAAAAATTGTGAAATTTATAAAGTGATTCATGATAAATCCTTGAATGAAAATCATGATTGCTATATTTTGGAATTTGAATATAATCCTTCATGTAATCATTATGAGAGGGGAAAATATGTTTATAGAAATTTTCATGTTACTCACTTACCTCTTTTGATATTCAAATTGTTAATGATTCATTCTTCCTACTTGCTTATGCTAGACACTTCTTGTCTTGACAAATTGTTTTCTTATAAAATGCATATGCATAGAAAGTATGTTAGACATTAAATGTTCTTGTCACATGTGTTATGATGCTCTCTTTGTGATTCAGTTCTTGTTTTTTTATGTGAACATCATTGAAATTTCAATCCTATCTTAATGGCTATAAAGAAAGAGATTGTTGGGAGACAACCAAATAGTTATCATTTATTTATATTAGTGTTTGATAAAATAATTATTTCCTCTGTAATGATTGTGTTTTTATGTTTTAATTAGTGTTTTTGCCAGGTAAAGCCTTTGGGACCATTTGCATGATGAGTAGAATTGATATAGTGCAAAAACAAAAACTTTGACATCAAGTGAAGAATTTCCCTGATTTTACTACAACATCTTTTTAATCTGATTTTTTACAAAGTATTTCTATACAAATGCCTTAGGTCGTCCTAATTTTCAGATTTTTTTGGAGTTACAGAAGTATAGGATCGATTACTACCAACTATTCTTTTTCAGTCTGATTTTGTTTTTGCATGTGTAGTTATCTTGTTTTAGTGATGCCATGGAATGTATCGGGGGGGTGGTATAAGTCATGGAGGAGTTAAGATAAAGTACACTATTCTAAAATAAAGTAAGAATCAATTTGTAACAAGACCTGAAAGTATATGATATCTTGCTTATACTAACGGATCCCACAAAGTTTTGTTAAGTTTTATGTGATTGAAGTTTTCAAGTTTTGGGTATTGTCCCGATGGACAAAACATTGAGGAGCAGCAAAAGCCTAAGATTGGGGATGCCCAAGGAACCCCAATGTAATATTCTAGGAAGACTCAAGCGTCTATGCTTGGGGATGCCCCGGAAGGCATCCCCTCTTTTCATCTCAATCCATCAGTATGTTACTTGTAGCTATATGTTTATTCATCACATGATATGAGTTTTTTGGAGCGTCATTTGCTTTTGTTTGCTTTTCTTTCAGTATATCACAATCATGGTTTGCTGGACACAAGATCACATCATCACAATTTATTAGAATACTCTATGTGCTTCACTTATACCTTTTGAGCTTAGGAATTGCTGTAGTACTTTACTTATATCTTCTTGAGCACGGTGGCATGTAGATTTTATAGAAATATTATGATCTCGTTCTTTAATTATATTTATTTGAGAGCTGGACAAATAGTGACTTTAATTTGCATGGGTCATAGGACTAGATAAAAAATAATGAGTATCCAATGAATGATGATAAAAACCATCATGTATCACATATAGAGAAATTGTGGGTTAATGATAATTATGTGTTGATATGAAAAAGGTGCGAGTGCGTTATTATTAATTCACATAGGTGTCGATATTAAGAGATGTTAAACTTATTGTTCATATAAAAAGTTAAAAGGCATGGTGATGATGTGTGAGCATTTCTATTCCTCGTTGAAAATTGTGTGTTGTTTTGAGTTGGTGTCGCGCGATCGTTAATTCCTACCAAACCTCTCCCTCGGGGTATGTGAGTAGTACTTTGATTTGTGATAATATTAATAAAACTTTGCAATAAGTATATGAGGTCTTCATGACTGATGTGACACCATGGACATACACACTCTCACCTCCTCATATTTGCTAGTCTCTTCGATACCGTGCATCGCCCGTTCTCACCTTGAGGATCGGTGCAACTTTCGTTGGTGCATTCAAACCTGTGATATGACACACTTTGTTGCACACAAACATTTTTATATCCTCCTCAAAACAGCCACCATACGTACCTATCATGGCATTTCCATAGCCATTCCGAGGTATACTGCCATGCAAATGCCATCATCACTTCACATGACTAGTTCGTTCATTATCACAATGCTTTGCATGATCATATAGAGCTATCATAGTATTTGTGGCAAAGCCACCGTTCATCATGTATTTGATACATGTCACGCTAGATCTTTGCACATCATGGTACATAGTCAGAGGCATTCATTCAAAGTCATATCGTCCTACCAGTTTTCATGATGAGTTGTAAGTAAATAAAAGTGTGATGATCATCATTATTAGAGCTTTGTCAGAGTGAGGAAATAAAAATGGGGGAGGCCAAATGAGCCCAGCATAATAATAAAAACTGATGAGAGAAAAAGAGAGAAGGGACTTTGCTACTATCCTGTACCAAACTTGTGCCTCCAAGTGGCACCTTGCTCTTCATATACAGAGTCTCATGTTATATCATTCTTATGCTAGTGGGAATCACTTTTTCATAAGCTTGGATTGTATATTCGATGACGGGCGTCCTCAAATGCCTGAGGTCTTCATGAGCAAGCAAGTTAGACGCACACCCCCACTTAGCTTCAGCGGAGCTTTCATACACTTATAGCTATTACGCATAGTTTGCTAGGCAATCCCTATTCCTCGCATCAATTTCTACCGGCGGGCATCTCCAAAGCTCGTTGGTATGCCTAGTTGACGTGAGACTATATTCTCCACTTCCACCAATTTGAAGCCTACTGATACGTCTCCAACGTATCTATAATTTTTGATGGTTTCATGCTATTATCTTGTCAAACTTTGGGTGTTTTGCATGCCTTTTATTTATTTTCTGGGACTAACTTATTAACTCACTGCCAAGTGCCAGTTCGTGTTTTTTTCATGTTTTTGACCCCTTTCAGAGGAGATTTTGAAACGGAGTCCAAATGGAAGAAAATCCTCGAAAATATTTTTTCTGGAACGGAAGAAGATAGGAGAGCTTGGGGGCCAAGCGAGAAGAGCCCCAGGGGCCCCACAAGCTCACACCCCGCGTCCAGGGGGGCCGCGCCATCTAGGCTTGCGGGCCCCCTTTAGGTCCCCTGACCTAGATCTTGCGCCTATAAATTCCCAAATATTCCCAAAAAAAACAAGGGAGCATCGTAATCACTTTTCCGCAGCCGCAAGCTTCTGTCTTCGCAAGATCCCATCTGGGGCACGTCCTGGTGCCCTGCCGGAGGGGGGATTAGGAAACGGAAGACTTCTCCATCAACACCATGACCTCTCCGATGATGTGTGAGTAGTTCACCATAGACCTACGGGTCCATATCTAGTAACTAGATGGCTTCTTCTCTCTCTTGGATCTTCAATACAAAGTTCTCCATGATCTTCATGGAGATCTATCCGATGTAATCTTCTTTTGTGGTTTGTTTGTCAAAATCCGATGAGTAGTGGATTTATGATCAGATTATCTGTGAATCTTATTTGAGTTTCTTCTGATCTCTCTTATGCATGATTTCATATCCTTGTAATTCTCTTCGAGTTGTGGGTTTTGTTTGGCCAACTAGATCTATGATTCTTGCAATGGGAGAAATGCTTGGTTTTGGGTTCATACCGTGCGGTGACCTCACCCAGTGACAGAAGGGGTAGCGAGGCACGTATCGTGTTGTTGCCATCAAGGGTAAAAAGATGGGGTTTTCATCATTGGTTTGAGATTATCCCTCTACATCATGTCATCTTGCTTAAAGCATTACTCTATTCGTCATGAACTCAATACATTATATGCATGCTGGATAGCGGTCGATGTGTGGAGTAATAGTAGTAGATGCAGAAAGTATCGGTCTACTTGTCTCGGACGTGATGCCTATATGCTAGATCATTGCCTTAGATATCGTCATGACTTTGCGCGGTTCTATCAATTGCTCGACAGTAATTTGTTCACCCACCGTAATACTTGCTATTTTGAGAGAAGCCTCTAGTGAACACTATGGCCCCCAGGGTCTACTCCACACCGTATTTTCAGCCTTACACTCTTTACTAAGTTGCACTTTCCGCCTGCAGATCTCACTTTTGCAAAAAATCTTGAAGGGTTTGGCAACCCCTATGAAGCATTAGGTGCAAGTTCGTTTGTGTTTGAGCTGGTACTCTGGACTTGACGAGACCCTCCTTCTGGATCGATACCTTGGTTCTCAAATTGAGGGAAATACTTACTGCTCCTGTGATGCATCACCCTTTCCTCTTCAAGAGAAAAACCAACACAAGCCCAATCTCCGTCAACGTGTCAATTTCTGGTGCTGTTGTTTGCGAAGTAGCACCTACCACCACATTTTATTCCACCTTTATGATGTGTCTAATGGTTCATGCTTATGTGTTGCATGAAGAATAAAAAGTTGATGCATATTGAAAAAGTACGATCCAATTGCCTGACTTGAACACTGTGGTGCTTGCCATTTGTATTAATGTAGTGAAGATGGAGCCATGCCTTGCTAATATAATAAAGATGGATTGGGGTAAAACAATCTTTGAGGATCGTATACTTTAAAATATTAATGATTTCCTTCTTATACCTATAAGTATTTCTATGTTAATGTTTGTTAATTCATCGTTTGTCAATGAGCATACATGCGTAAGGTTACATCATGGATAGCATGTCACATCAAAAATTCATTTTTATCATTTAGCTACTCAAGGACGAGCAGGAATTAAGCTTCAGGATGCTTGATACGTCTCCAATGTATCTATAATTTTGATTGTCCATGCTGATATATTATGATTCTAGTATGCTTTTGGGGTATTTATTTAACATTTTATATTATTTTAGAGCACTAACCTATAGACCCAATGCACAGTGCCAGTTGCTATTTTCTACGTGTTTTCACTTGCAGGTTTTCCATACCAAACGAGGTACAATTGTTGTCAAACTTTTTGATGAATTTTTCTGGACCAAAAGAAGACCAACGAGCATCGGAAAAAGGGTGGAGGCCTCACGAGGGGCCCACAAGATAGCAGGGCGCGACCTAGGGGGGTAATAGCTTGTGCCTCCCTCGTGGCCCTCCAAACTCCGTTCTCTGGCTTATAAATTCCCATGCACCCTAAAAACACCAGAGGGAGTCTCGAAACACTTTTTACGCTGCTGCAAGTCTCTGCTCTGATAGGAAGCCACCTGGAGCTCTGTTTTGGCACTTGCAGGAGGGGGATCGATCATGGAGGGCCTATTCATCAACTGTGCTGCCTTCACAATGATGTGTGAGTAGTTCACCTCATAGCAAGGGGTCCATAGTCAGTACCTAGATGGCAATCTATCTCTTTGATCCATATGATGTAATCCTTTTGTGCAGTGCGACTGTTGTGATTCGATGAATCGTGGGTTTATGTTCAGATTATTCATGATAAATATTTGAGTCACCACTGAATACTTATATGATTCTTATGTGCATGATTATGATAGCTTCGTAATTCTCTCCGATCAATTGAAATAGTTTGGCCAACTAGATCGGTATTTCTTCGGGGAGAGACGTGTGTTGTGGGAGGTTCAACCTGGCAAATTTCTATATCCCAGTGACAGAAGGGGACAAGATGCATCTTTGTGCTGCTACTACTAAGGATAAAATTATGGGGTTTATTCATATTGCTTGTGTTTACTTTGTCTACATTGTGTCATCTTACTCCATGCACTACTTTGTTCGTCATGAACTTAATACATAGAGAGGCGAGCATAGAAGCGCTCTTGAAGTGAAGTAATAGTAATAGGTGCACGCAGGAGTCGGCCTATTTGTTTATGGACGTGATGCCTATATACACATGATTATTGTCGTGAATATTGCATAACTATCCCCTTTTCTGTCAATTCCCCACCAGTAATTTGTTTGCCCACCGTATGCTATTTATCCATAATAGATGTCATTAGGGAAAGCTATGGCCCCGAGGTCTATTCACAACATATTGATAAAAACTTCATTACTTTTCTTCCTTTTACTTGTTTTTATTTTATCTTGCTATCTTCATTTATCTACACACCTCACTTGCTATCAAATAAGAAGACAAGAGGATTGACAACCCTCTTTCCCGCGTTCGGTGCAAGTTGTTTGTTCTTTTTGTGCATCCACTATAGACGGTTGTGTTTGGTATTCCTATTGGTTTGATAAACCTTGGTTTCATAACTGAGGGAAATACTTAACCACTTTGTGCAGCGATAATCCGTTCCTCTTCACGAAAAAACCAACGCAGATCACGAGTATCACATAGTTAGCACCAATAGTTTGAGGATAACTTAAACTCGCTAACACGAGAACTGATTGTTGGTTACACTAAAAACTATTGAAGATAACTAATACTAGAGGTAACTCGGGAAATTTATCTAGAACTTATTGTCTCAGATTCAATTTCAGTTAGGCGCCTGCCCTGCTAAGCAGCCTAAACATCATACCTCCTGCTTCACTTGGCTAGGATGATTTGTCAGCACCTACACCTCCTTTTCTTCGCCATTTTTGTGTTCATCGATGATGATGATGGGAGGAGGACGGTAGCAAGCGTCTAGTGCCGGTGGTGCCATTTCTAAGCCATTTCCAAGCATCCCGAGACTATGCTTTCACCTCTGTCATCCCTAATTCATGTCTAGTGTAAGAGTAGCTAGCCTTGTCAAAACACTTCTTTAGTTCTTTGCTTCTATAACGAGCTGATTGGAAGTTGGCATATATGTGCCTAGGATAGAATCTTTGAGGTGAATCAAGGAACACTTCATTTATTGCCTTATGTAAACCATGTACATTCACATATGAACACACTAAAATAATTCATTGAATTACTATAGCAACGATGATCAATTATTTAGTTGCTGACCTTTTTCCTGTCACACATTAGTGTGTATGTTCCCAATTTATTGCCACTACCAATGCAACATCTCAACTGGGATAAAAACCAAGTCCAATTGTCTACATGTTCCTTGTGAATCACACCAAAATATATGGAGTACATATTGTTGTTGCCATCCCTTCATGTGCCAACAAGAATTTGTTGTCCAGTGGTTAACTTGATGAAACATCCATGAAGCTCTGGATGCAGTCACATATTAGCTAGAGAAAAAATATGACACAAAAATAAATACAACAGAATCAGGAAAAAATTGCCTATAAATGGTCTGCAACCATTAAGAAACCCTTCCTTTGAAGCTACCAAATAGTAGAACATGTACTTGAATCTAGGAGTCGGTGCAGGGTTTTCTGGGTCAACAAATGTTGTAACAATACACCTACTCCCCGTGTTTGTATCAAGAACAACTGGAAGACAATCCCTGAAACTCAAGTGCTATTGCTTATGGTTACCTTGCACCACACCAACAACATTCCTCCTTACCCTATAGGCCGCACTTCTTGAAACATCAGCAGAAAATTTAGTCTTAGTCTTCTTTATTAATGCATCCACATCAGATCTAATGTCTTTTGTCAATGCTGGTTGTACCGATTTGGACAACCACTTTGTAGTAACATTTGTGGTATGTGCACATCCTTCATGAGTGTGCAACATATCACACTTCTTGACGCAGAAAGTTTGTTCATGAGCTATCTTAGATACACTGATATAAAAATCACATCCCTCGGCTCTTTCTCAGCACCAAATAGTATTCCTATTAGGGGCATTTTTATAATGGAAATTCCTTAGAGCCCTGATGTGAAAATCCCTAAGTGCATCTCCAAACACATAAACATTGGTGAAGCAAAATCTCATACAAAACTGTTCATGTGGATTAGGAAGCTTCTCATTGAACCATAGTGTCGTGGTGTTGTCACGGCATATGTCCTCGTGAATGGAGTTAGTGGTCAGGCCATCGTCACGGTGTGGCAACTCGAAGGGGTTGATAGGGAAACGAGAGGCGGATCTACCCAAGTTTGGCCCCTCCGATGGAGGTAAAAGCCTACTTCCTAGTTTGTGTTTGTATTGATGGGAATCTCAGTTACAAGGGTGCAGAATTGCTGAGGCAGTCTAGGAATCTGGGGTCCTCGGGAGGCCAGTTAGTCAATGAAGAGTGGGCCCATTGGGCCGTGCTATAGAAGAACGGGCCTTATGACGACCTCCACTCGAAGGAATATCCCAAATATTGGTGTGTACTTCAAGCTTAGAAAGACTAGGTCGACTCATCTATTCTCAATTACAGTCGGTAACTTGTAAACCCTAGGGTCCTTGGTGTCTATACAAACCAGAGACCCCTATCCGTGTAGAGGAAGCTGAATCATCTAGGGTTTAGCATATACGATCTTGAGGTAGATCTACTCTGTAATCATCTTCATCAACACAATCAAGCAGGACGTAGGGTATTACCTCCATAGGAGGGCCCAAACCTAGGTAAACCGTTGTCTTCCCCTTCTCCCTACAACCCATTGATCCAAGGTCCACATTTCGGGACCCCCTACCCAAGATCTGCTGGTTTTGACACCATCATTGGTGCTTTCATTTAGAGCTCCGCTGTTGGATCGCCGAGAAGATCGATGGCTCGCTTAATCGTTAGCGACAAAATCAGCAACGGAGACATATTTCTCCCCGGACAGGTTCTCTCATTCGGCACCATTACGCTGCGCGCAGACCCAACCAGTCATCTTGGCCAGATCATAAGTTTCGCCCACGGTCGGCAAACGAGGTCAGTGAGTTTTGAACTCCCAACCCATCCGCAGACCGATCTGGTCCTCGCAAGAATCCCAGCTTAGGCCAATGAGATCAAAAACCCCGAAGCTTTAACTTTGGGTCTTGCGTCCGGTCATGTCCTCGGATCCCTCTCTTCCGAAGAGTCGGCCCCTAGATCCGACCCAACCCTCAGGCCTGGATCACAACAAACGGCTTTGCCCAAACAAGCCTCTCTCACGGCAGCACCGGAGGTTAACTTCGAAAACCATCCGACGATCTACCAGGACGAGCTCTCAGCGTTAAACGAGCTACTCGGCCAGATCCAATCTTTGGACATCTCAGCGAGCATGACCCGCTCGCAGTATGTCTTGGAATACAGGGACTTTTACGGGCCACTGACTCTGTAACAGCAGACCTTCCCTTGCAACGGCACTAGAAGAATGATGCTAGCACTCTCCGGCCATCGAAACTAGAAGAATGTTGTTGACGGCCCACCAGCGCGTGGGATCGTAGCAGTTTTTGATGGTACAGTATTCGACCCAAATTTGTTGGTTAGCCAGACAGGAGGTGAGAGGATACTCTCAAGTATTAGCAGTTGAATATGTCAGATTCAACCACACCTGAAAGATTAGTATCTGCAAGCAAAGTAGTAACAACAAAGTAGTATGATTGCAACGGTGTCAGAAACGATCTGTTGACACGGCAGACTATTTCTAACGATTGTATCAATGGCGCCAAGTGGCCTCGTTGACGGAAATTGTCTGTTCCCGTCAACGACCAGCGAATCAAGATTGTAGCAGGTAGCAGTAGTGTAACGAGTAACAGCAGTGGCAAGGAACAACAGTAGTGACTGCAATAGGAAGTAGCAACAGTAGCAAGCGACAGTAGTAGCAACAGTAGCAGCAGAGCAAAACAAGTAACAACAGCAGAGAAAAACAAGTAACAACAGGAAAGCAAGACAAGTAACAACAGCAGTAGGACAAACTCGTAGGCAATGGGTCGGTGATTTGTTTGGATGATATTCATCATGCAACATCAATAACACGGAGGGATATGTGGCTAGCTCCCGTTCGTCAATGTGATGTAGGCATGCATTCCGTGTGTCGTCATACGTGCTTAGGGAAAAGAACTTGCATGACATCTATTGTCCATCCCTCCCGTGGCAGCGGGGTCCAAAAGGAAACTACGGGATATTAAGGTTCTCCTTTTAATAAAGAACCGGACCAACGCATTAGCACTTGGTGAACACATGAACTCCTCAAACTATGGTCATCACCGGGAGTGGTTCCGGTTATTGTCACTCCAGGGTTGCCGGATCATAACACATAGTAGGTAACTACATATTGCAAGATCGGATCTAAAACACACATATATTGGTGACAACATCATAATTTCAGATCTGAAATCATGGCACTCGGGCCCTAATGACAAGCATTAAGCATGGCAAAGTAGTAGCAACATCAATCCCGGAACATAGTGGATACTAGGGATCAATCCCCATCAAAACTAACTCGATTACATGATAGATCTCATCCTACTCATCACCGCCCAGCGAGCCTACGAATAGATTACTCACGAACGACGAAGAGCTTCATGGAATTGGAGAGGGAAGAAGGTTGATGATGATGATGGCGATGATTTCCCCTCTTCGAAGCCCAAGACGGACAACAGATCTGCCCTCCAGATGAAGAACGGGTTGTGGCGGCACCTCCGTATCGCAAACGCGATGAAATCTTCTCTTTTTATTTTTTCTGGGACGAAAGTGAACTTATAGACCTGAGGTTGGGGGCGGCAGAGCCGTGTGGGCCCCACAAACTTGCCCACCGCCACCAGGGGAGTGGCGGAGGCAGGACTTGTGGCCCACTGGCCCTCCCCCTTAGGTGGATCTTGGCGCAGATATTTTTCATATTTTCTAAAAATGATCTCCGTAAATTTTCAGGACGTTTGGAGAACTTTGCTTTCTGCACAAAAATAACACCAAGGCAATTGTGCTGAAAACAGCGTCAGTCCAGGTTATTTCCATTCAAATCTTGCAAACTAGAGTCCAAAACAAGGGCAAAAGAGTTTGAAAAGTAGATACGATTGAGACGTATCTACTCCCCCAAGCTTAAAACCTTGCTTGTCCTCAAGCAACTCAGTTGACAAACTGAGAGAGAAAGAAAAACTTTGACAAACTTTGTTTGATCTTGTTGTTGCAACTATGTCTAACTCATAACCAGAATTTCAGCAAGATCACAAGTTAACCACATAAGCAAGTGACACAAAGGTCTCACGGTAAACTAATATCAATGGCATAATCAGCTAACGAGCAAATAATAATGAGTTTCAAATACCAACACTTCAATCAAAACAAGCATGAAGCATGAAGCTCTTTCTGAGACCGCAAAACATAAATGTAGAGCAGTTTCAAAGATCAAGGGCTGACTAAACATTGTAATTCATAGCAACGAAGATCCAATCATAGTCATACTCAATATCAATCAAAAGCAAAGCATAAAAATGACAGAGGTGCTCTCTAATTGGTGCTTATGTAAGAGGAGGATGACTCGACAGGAAAATAAATAGACATGCCCTTCGTAGAGGGAAGCATTGATTTGCAGAGGTGCGAGAGCTCAAGCTTTGAAAACAGAGATAATAATTTTGGGTGGCATGCTTTCATTGTCAACGCCATGACCAAGAGTTCTCAATATCTTCCATGCTACTCATGCTATAGGCGGTTCTCAAACAGAAAAGTAAAGTTTTAACCCCCGCACTACCAATCAATCACACTCCACGGCTAGCCGTATCCGCGGGTACGTCCATACTAACATCAATCCAGGGGGAGTCTTGTTTTATAGTTATGTTTTCGATTTAAGCGTGGAACTGGGCATTCCAATTACCGGCCCCTTTCTCGTGAATGACAGTGAATAAACACATGTCGAGGATAACACTCCTAGCATGGAAGATACCAATAGCCCCCTGTCACCACATGAGCGGTTCGGGCATACAAAACAGATTATTTCTTGAAGGTTTAGAGAGTGGCACATGCAAATTTACTTGGAACGGCAGGTAGATACCGCAAATAGGTAGGTATAGTGGACTCTCATGGAAAAACTTTTGGGTTTATGGAAGTGGATGCACAAGCAGTATTCCGCTTAGTACAAGTAAAGGCTAGCAAAAGACTGGGAAGCGACCAACTAGAGAGCGACAATAGTCATCAAGATGCAACGAGTTTGACTAACATTGAATGCAAGCATGAACAGGATATAAATCACTATGAACACGAACATCATAGAGGCTATGTTGATTTTCTTTCAACTACATGCATGAACATGCGCCAAGTCAAGAGACTTGAAACATTCAAAGGAGAATACCATCCTATCATACTACATCATAGTCATTTCAAAATCTATGTTGGCATTCAAGACAAACCATTACAAACTCTCAGCTAAATAAGCATGGCATCAGAAACTATGATCTCTAAGATGTCATTGCAAACATGGTTCTCTCACAACAAAGCTAAATCTGGGTCGACAAGCTAGTCATATTTACAAAAACAAAATAGATAGAGTTCATACCAGCTTTTTAGTCTCAGTCACTTCATCATATATCATCATTATTGCCTTTCACTTGCATGATCGAACGATGTGAACAATAATAAGAGTGCTCGTGCATTGGACTAAGCTGAATCTACAGGCAAACATAAAGGAGAAGAGAAAGTAAAATGGCTCTTTGAAAGCTAAACAGGTAAGCATGCAAGAACCACTAAGCATTGTAACCAATATCTTCTACCTTGACCCAAAGAAAAAGAAAACTATTTACACGGGAAAGCTCCCTACAAGCAAAAGAAGAAAGAAAAATATTTTTGGGATTTCTCAAAAGGACACAAAACAAGAAAACAATAAAACGAAAATAAACTACCATGGATAATACAGTGGCAAAGTGTAAACACCGGCTAACAAAGTGAAAGCATAAGCATGAATGTAAAGTCGGTGAGAACACGTACTCCCCCAAGCTTAGGCTTTTGGCCTAGCTTGGTCTACTCCCATGGATGGTCCTGGCGAAACCCAAAATCATAATGGGTGTTATACGAGAGTGCTGCAGCCACTGCCTGAATAGCTGCCTCACGAAGTCGAGCAGCCGTCGCCTCCCTCTCATACTCCTCTGCCTCTCCTATGGTTATGTAGTATCATCGTTTTACCTGAAAGTCAAAGAAAGCAGGAGCAGGAAGGGTAATATGGAAAACACGCTGGCGGTTAAATATCAAGCGGTATAGGAGGGATCCATGATCTCTCTCAAGGAACTGGTAGCGTGTTAGAGCGACACGTTCAAGGTAGGCTGTACGGAGAGGAGGTTCTTCTGGACGGATGGATACAACAACAACAACAACAACAACCAAGCCTTTCAGTCCCAAACAAGTTGGGGTAGGCTAGAGTTGAAATCCATAAGATCTGAAAACCAAGTCATGGCTCTGGAACGTGGATAGCTAACTTCCACGCACCCCTGTCCATGGCTAAGTCTTTGTCGATATTCCACAACTTCAGGTCTCTCTTAACGGACTCCTCCCATGTCAAGTTTGGTCTACCATGACCCCTCTTAACATTCTCAGCACGCTTTATCCGTCCGCTATGCACCGGCGCTTCCGATAGCCTCCATTGAATATGTCCAAACCATCTGAGACGATGTTGGACTAGCTTCTGTTCAATCGGTGCTACCCCAAGTCTCTCTCGTATATCATCATTCCTTACCCGATCCTTCCTTGTGTGGCCACATATCCATCTCAACATGCGCATCTCTGCTACACCTAACTGTTGGATGTCTCGTCTCTTGGTTGGCCAACACTCTGCGCCATACAACATCGCAGGTCGGATAGCTGTCCTATAAAACCTGCCTTTTAGCTTTTGTGGCACTCTCTTGTCAGAGAGTACGCCAGAAGCTTGGCGCCACTTCATCCACCCAACCTTGATTAGGTGGCCCACGTCTTCATCAATATCGCCATCCTTCTGCAACATGGACCCCAAATATCGAAACGTGTCTCTCTCCGGTACCACATGCCCACCAAGGCTAACCTCTCCATCCTCGTGCCTAGTAGCACTAAAACTTCACCTCATGTATTCAGTTTTAGTTCTACTAAGCCTAAAACCTTTCAATTCTAGAGTCCACCTCCATAACTCTAACTTTCTATTAACCCCCGTTTGGCTATCATCGACTAGCACCACATCATCCGCAAAGAGCATACACCATGGGATATCTCCTTGTATATCCCTTGTGACCTCATCCGTCACCAAATCAAAAAGATAAGTGCTCAAAGCTGACCCTTGGTGTAGCCCTATTCTAATCGGAAAGTCATCGGTGTCGCCATCACTTGTTCGAACACTTGTCACAACATTATCATACATATACTTGATGAGGGTAATGTACTTTATTGGGACTTTGTGTTTCTCCAAGGCCCACCACATGACATTCTGAGGTATCTTATCATAGGCCTTCTCCAAATCAATGGACACCATATGAAGGTCCTTCTTTTGCTCCCTGTATCTCTCCATCAGCTGTCGTACCAAGAAGATGGCTTCCATGGTAGACCTCCCAGGCTTGAAACCAAATTGGTTTTTGGCCACGCTTGTTAACCTTCTTAAACGGTGTTCAATGACTCTCTCCCATAGCTTCATAGTATGGCTCATCAGCTTGATTCCACGGTAATTAGTACAACTTTGAACATCCCCCTTGTTCTTAAAGATTGGTACTAAAATACTCCGCCTCCATTCTTCGGGCATCTTGTTTGACCGAAAAATGAGGTTAAAAAGCTTAGTTAGCCATACTATCGCTATGTCTCCAAGGCCTCTCCACACCTCGATGGGGATACCATCAGGACCCATCGCTTTGCCTACTTTCATCCTTTTTAACGCCTCCTTAACCTCACACTCCTGGATACGTCGCACAAAGCACATGCTAGTATCATCCAAGGAGTCGTCTAGCTCAATGGTAGAGCTATCAACCTCTCCATTGTAAAGGTTGTCAAAGTACTCCCGCCATCTACGCTTGATCGCCTCATCCTTCACAAGAAGCTGATCATCTCCGTGCTTGATGCATTTGACTTCGCCGACATCCCTCGTCTTCCTCTCCCTAATCTTGGCCATCTTATAGATGTCCCTTTCGCCTTCCTTAGTGCTTAAACGTTGCTAGAGGTCCTCATACGCCTGACCTCTCGCTTCACTCACCGCCTGCTTTGCTGCCTTCTTCGCCACCTTATACTTCTCCATGTTAGTTGCACTCCTCTCTAGATATAGGCATCTGAAACATTCCTTCTTCTCCCTAATAACCTTTTGGACCTCATCGTTCCACCACCAGGTGTCCTTAGCTTCCCTTCTGGACGGATGGATACTCCAAGAAAATTTGCTAAGCGTGTAGCATAAACTCAACCAAAGAAATCCCCCTCACTGGCATTTTTATTCAGCCTCCTTGCTATTATAGCTCCCGTATTGAAGCTCCTGTCACCTGTTACTGCGCTCGTAAGGATACTAAGTTCGGAAGCGCATAGGTGACAATGTGCACCCTTGTCGTTCATGCACCTACCTATGAAGAGGGCAAAGTAGTGCAAGGCAGGGAAATGGATGCTTCCTATGGTGGCTTGCGTGATATCTCTCGTTTCTCCAACAGTTATACTGGAGACAAAGTCTCTGACCGAAGACTTAGAAGGATCATTAATATTACCCCCATCAGGTATCTTACAAATCCTATTGAAATCCTCCAAATCCACGGTATAGGATTTATCGTACAGATCAAACATTATGGATGAGTCACGGCCAACTGAAAATTTAAATCTACTCACGAAAGAGGCAGTGAGCATAGCATACTGTTCACATTTATTTGAGAGGAATTCTTCTAACCCGGCATTGCGGACAAGTGTATCAAACTCGTCCTTGAAACCTGCTTCGATCATGAACTCATCGGAAGGCCATTCACATGGTTGTACCGGTGCGTCCCTTAGTTGAAAAGGTTCATGCTCCCGAAAGGAGAGACGAGGACCCTTCTTACTTGAGGAACCACCACGAAAGTTCCTCCTAAACATAATTTCCTTTTGCTGAAAATTTTGAAGTTCAAGAGAAAAGTGAATGAAGACCCACCACACCTTGTAGCAACTACTCCTACTAGTGCCTAGAGACCGTATCACGCGCTAAAACTACTTGGGACCACCTAAAAGCAACATTTCTAGCTCAAGAACAGGGTCACCAAGGTAGCACGAATATGCGAAGGATAAAGCACTAGAGAAAAAACTAATTGGACCAATGGTGGAGTCACTTACCAAGGAGTAATTTCCCCAAAATGGTTCGAAGAACGGTGCTTTAAGCAAGGAGATCGAAAATCACAGCCAAATGAACAAGAACACGGGTTTGAGCTGCGAAACAATTTTTTCTAGAGGTGGAAGAAGAGGCTGGGAGCTAGAATGAGTGGAGGGGGTCCCTGTGGGCCCCACAAGATTGCCCTCCGCCACCAGGGGTGGCGGTGGCAGGGCTTGTGGCCCACTGGTCTGGCCCCCAGGCCAGCTCTCAGGCCGAGTAATTTTCAAAAATTCCAGAAAAAATCATACTAGATTTTCAGGACCATCGGAGAACTTTTATTTTCGAGGTATTTTTCTCTAGGACGCTAAAACAGAAAGCAGGAAAAACTAAACTAATTCTATCATTTTTCTTCTAAGCAACAGAAAATGAATGCTTAAAATAGAGGTATGTGACTCTTTGATTCATCCGTTTCATGGTCATCGGAAGAAATCCATCAATGGGGTTGATCAAGTCCTTATGACAAAACCTTTTCGAATCGCAAGAGAGAACGGAGATTTTTCGAATATGTATCTCCCAATAAGCAAATCATACTTCATCTTGACACGAGGAATAGGGCATTCAAAGCTCCCAATGAGAATCGATGAAGTATTTTCGATAGCATTGATGCAATGTACTTGATATCATTTCTTCGGAAAGTGCACCGTGTGCTCATTATCGTTGACATGGAAAGTGACATTGCCTTTGTTGCAATCTATAACAGCCCCTACAATGTTTAAAAAGGGTCTTCCGAGGATGACAGCCATGGCATCGTCCCCGGGAATATCCAAGATAACAAAGTCTGTTAAGATAGTTGTATTAGCAACCACAACAGGCACATTCTCACAAATGCCGATAGGGAAAGCAGTTGATTTATCAGCCATTTGCGGAGAAATTTCAGTGGTTGTCAACTTATCCAATTCAAGTCTACGATAAAGAGAGAGCGGCATAACACTAACACCGGCTCCAAGGTCACATAAGGCAGTTCATACGTAATTTCCTCTAATGGAGCAAGGTATAGTGGGCACTCTGGGATCACCAATTTTCTTAGGAGTTCCACCCTTGAAAGTGTAATTGGCAAGCATGGTGGAGATCTCAAGATCTGGTATCTTCCGTTTATTGGTCATGATATCTTTCATGTACTTGGCATACGGAGACATCTTGAGCATATCAGTTAACCGCATCTGCAGAAAGATGGGTCTTATCATCTCAACGAAGCGCTCAAAAACCTCATCATCCTTTTTCTTGGATGGCTTAGGAGGAAAGGGCATAGATCTCTAAACCCATGGCTCCCTTTCTTTACCATGCTTCCTAGCAGTGAAGTCATTCTTATCGTATCTCTTAGGTTGTGAGTTATCAGGATTAACCGTAGGTTCAATCTCCACATCCTCATCATTGCTAGGTTGAGCATTATTATGAACATCACTGTCCATATTGTCACCAGGTTCATGTTCATCACCAGATTGTGTTTCTGCATCAGACGCAGAAATATCATTAGGTTCTTCAGGTGTGACAGTATTTGGTGAACTGGCATGTAGGTTTCTATCATCCTTCTTCTTCTCCTTAGGATGACTGGGTGTATCAACATTGATTCCTTGAGAATCTAGATCAATTCTCTTAGGATGACCTTTAGGATACAAAGGTTCCTGAGTCATTTTGCCTCCTCTAGTAATGACTCTGACAGAGTTGTCATTTAAATCATTGAGCAGGTCATTCTGAGCTTTAAGTACTTGTTCTACCTGAGTAGTAATCATAGAGGCATGTTTACTCAGAAGCATCAGATCATTGACATTTCTGTCTACACAAGCACTTAAATGGCTAAGCATACGAGTACTTTGTTCCAAATGTCTGCTAACATAATCGTTGAAACTCTGTTGTCTGGCAACAAAGTTTTCAAATTCATCAAGGCCTAGGCTAGCAGGTTATCAAAAGGAATATCACTCTCATCAAACCTACGCAGAGAATTCACTTCTACTACCTGTATCGGGTTATCAAGACCATGGATCTCTTCGATAGGTGGTAGATTTTTGACATCTTTAGATCTAATGCCTTTCTCTTGCATAGATTTCTTGGCTTCTTGCATATCTTCGGGACTGAGCAATAAAATACCACTTTTCTTCGGAGTTGGCTTAGGAGGTGGTTCAGGAATAGTCCAAGCATTATCGTTGATCAAGATGTTATTCAGTAGAGTCTCAGCTTGTTCTACAGTTTGTTCCCTAAAAACACAACCGTCACAACTATCTAGGTGGTCTCTAGAGACATCGGTAAGTCCATTATAGAGGATATTAAGTATCTCGTTCTTCTTAAGAGGGTGATTAGGCAAAGCATACTGTAGCTGGACGAGCCTCCCCCAAGCTTGTGGGAGACTCTCTTCTTGGAGTTGAGCAAAGTTGTATATTTCCTGCAAGGCAGCTTGCTTCTTATGGGCAGGGAAATATTTCTCACAGAAGTAATAGACCATATCCTGGGGGCTACTCACACATCCAGGAGTAAGAGAGGTGAACCAGGCTTTAGCGTCATCCTTTAGAGAGAAAGGAAATTGCTTAAGGATATAGTAGTGATGGATCTTCTCCTCATTAGTGAAAAGGGTGGCTATATCGTGTAGTTTGGCAAGATGGGCTACGACCGTCTCAGACTCATAACCGTGGAAAGGATCAGATTCGACTAGAGATATTATCTCAGGATCGACAGAGAATCTATAATCCTTATCGGTGATAAAGATAGGTGAAGTGGCAAACTTCGGGTCGTATTTCATCCTAGCTTTCAGAGATTTTTCCTTCCACTTGAGAAGTAATTTCTTCGTGTCATAGGCATCCTTACACGCAAGAAAATCCTCAGCTATCTCTCCCTCCATAACGTAACCGTCAGGTATATCAGGCAATTCATATCTAGGAGAGCTAGATCTAACAGGAGCAAAAGCAGGTTCTAACTCAATAGTATCGGCAGTTTCAGAAGCATCACGAGCATTGGCAGTAACTCTAGCGATATGAGCATCAAGGAATACCCCTAGTGGAACATCAGGCAAAGTAGTATCTCTAGCAGTATCAAGCATAGCATCATCACGAAAAATAGCATCTCTAGCAATATCACGCGAAGCATTATCAAGCATAGCATCTCTAGCAGTATCTTGCATAGCATCTCTAGCAATATCAGGCATAGCATTAGGCATAGTATCAAGCATAGTATCAACATGCATAGGATCAAGCATAGCATCTCTAGCAGTAGCATCATAAGCATCATCAAGCACAGGCGACATATCAAGATTTCTAGCAGGAGGTGGTGTCGCAAACTTACTCATAACTGAAGGTGAATCAAGTGCAGAGCTGGATGGCAGTTCCTTACCTCCCCTCGTAGTTGAGGGCAAGACTTTGGTTTTTGGATCCTTCAAATTCTTCATAGTGATCAGCAGATATAAATCCCAAGTAACTCAGAGAATATAGCAATACCTCCCCGGCAACGGCGCCAGAAAAATGTTGACTCCGTAACAGCAGACCTTCCCTTGCAAGGACACCAGAAGAATGCTGCTAGCACTCTCCAGCAATCGAAACTAGAAGAATGTTGTTGACGGCCCACCAGCGCGTGAGATCCTAGCAGTTTTCGAGGGTAGACTATTCGACCCAAATTTGTTGGTTAGCCAGACAGGAGGTGAGAGGATACTCTCAAGTATTAGCAGCTGAATATGTCAGATTCAACAACACCTGAAAGATTAGTATCTGCAAGCAAAGTGGTAACAACAAAGTAGTATGATAACAACGGTGTCAAAAACGATCTGTTGACACGGCAGACTATTTCTAATGATTTTATCAATGGCGCCAAGTTGCCTCGTTGACGGAAATTGTCTGTTCGCGTCAACGACCAGCGAATCAAGATTGTAGCAGGTAGCAGCAGTGTAACGAGTAACAGCAGTGGCAAGGAACAACAGTAGTGACAGTAGTAGCAAGTAGCAATAGTAGTAAACGACAATAGTAGCAACAGTAGCAGCAGAGCAAAACAAGTAATAGTAGCAGAGCAAAACAAGTAACAGCAGCAGAGCAAGACAAGTAACAACAGCTGTAGGACAAACTCGTAGGCAATGGGTCGGTGATTTGTTTGGATGATATTCATCACGCAACAGCTATAACACGGAGAGATATGTGGCTAGCTCTCGTTCGTCAATGTGATGTAGGCATGCATTCCGTGTGTCGTCATACGTGCTTAGGGAAAAGAACTTGCATGACATCTATTGTCCATCCCTCCCGTGGCAGCGGGGTCCAAAAGGAAACTACGGGATATTAAGGTTCTTCTTTTAATAAAGAACCGGACCAACACATTAGCACTTGGTGAACACATGAACTCCTCAAACTATGGTCATCACCGGGAGTGGTTCCGGTTATTGTCACTCCAGGGTTGCCGGATCATAACACATAGTAGGTAACTACAACTTGCAAGATCGGATCTAAAACACACATATATTGGTGACAACATAATAATTTCAGATCTGAGATCATGGCACTCGGGCCCTAGTGACAAGCATTAAGCATGGCAAAGTAGTAGCAACATCAATCTCAGAACATAGTGGATACTAGGGATCAATCCCCATCAAAACTAACTCGATTACATGATAGATCTCATCCTACTCATCACCGCCCAGCGAGCCTACGAATAGATTACTTGCGAACGACGAAGAGCTTCATGGAATTGGAGAGGGAAGAAGGCTGATGATGACGATGGCGGCGATTTCTCCTCTCCGGAGCCCAAGACGGACTCCAGATCTGCCCTCCAGATGAAAAACAGGTTGTGGCGGCGCCTCCTTATCGCAAACGCGATGAAATCTTCTCTTTTTGTTTTTTCTGGGACGAAAGTGAACTTATAGATCTAAGGTTGGGGGTGGCAGAGCCATGTGGGCCCCACAAGCTTGCCACTGCCACCAGGGGGTGGTGGAGGCAGGGCTTGTGGCCCACTGGCCCACCCCCTCAATTGGATCTTGGCGCAGATCTTTTTCATATTTTCCAAAAATGATCTCCGTAAATTTTCAGGATGTTTGGAGAACTTTGATTTCTGCACAAAAATAACACCAAGGCAATTCTGCTGAAAACAGCGTCAGTCCAGGTTAGTTCCATTCAAATCATGCAAATTAGAGTCTACATGGTGGACTCGCCCGGTAACAATGCCGACCTCCCCCTTAACCAAACGATGACAAATCCGGGGAGGAGAACTCAAAGCATTGAAAGAAGCATAAGAGTTCTAAGGCGAACAAGGGCAGTCTATGCACAAGGCACTGGGGGAAATAAAACCCTAGAGGACCACGGTGTAACACCCTGATTTTTCAAACTTTTTCTTTTTAAAATATTTGTGAAGATCACTTGCAATTTCGTGGACTTTCAAAATTCTCAAAGCAAGTTGGATTGTGAAGTCTCTGATTTCTTGTCTCAAACAACCCAAAACCTTTTGCTTCTTACTAAAACCTTTCTGAGATTTATTTGCAATATTTTATTCCTACAAATAATTCTCTTTTTCTATTTTGGGAATTATAGCATCACTATGGGTTGTGAAGCAACCTATAGCTTGGATGAGCTTTAAGACCCAAAACTTTTGCAACATCTTCTCAATACCATATGATTTCAAAATATTCAAAAATATTTCTTTGTCCAATGGAGAATTGTGGCCAGAATAATTATTTCCTTTCTGACCAGAATTGTCCATTTGTGAAGGAACCCCATGATTCCTGGTTTGGAAAATTCTCAATAAATTCCTATAGCTCCTAGGGATCATATATAGTTCCAATATGTAAAAACATCCCATGGTCCAATACAAATTTTGAGCAAAAACAATGTGCTAAGTTTCTGCTAAAACTAAACCCTTGTGAAGGAAGTGCTATCTAGGAGTGCACAATGGAGCTACAAACTTTTGGGCATGTGTGCACTACCAAATGACACTTCCCCACCAAATCTCACTGATAGCAAAGCTTGCATTTGAGTGCTAGGAGCTCATTTGTGTTCTGGACGAGAAAGATGGTTTTCAAAGGAACTATATACATTTGATCTTCAAACCTTGCCAATCTTTGCCAGTTTAGAGTCTTTTCTATGATGATCCTCCTAGACATCTTGTCTTGCTCCAACCCCATCTCAGCTGAGCTCTAAAACCACCCAAAGTCTGTAGACAGAAACTGTTGTTGATGTTACTAGTCGCACGAGAGAGTGTATGATCAGGCAAGCAGTGGATGGTGACTAAAGGGAGGCTAGTCGACGCAAGGGACAAGGTCTCCAGGCCTGCGTGGCATCAGGGTGGCCACAACCGTGGTGATCACGATGCTAGCATGCCACAGAGCGCGCTCTGCGCAACTCCAGTGACAGCTGTCATTCACTGCCCCATCCTTGTCCTGAGCACCGACGAGGTCCCTGGTAGCCGCGTGGCACCTCCCGAAGCCTCTGGGTCGCCGGAGAGGCCTGTCGCCGCTCCCAGCCAAGCTCCACCACAGGTAGCACAGTGGGCTTCGACCACTATGATCGTCCGCAAGCCATTAATGGCTCCGGACATGTCCCGTCGCTCCCCTGACCTCCTCCATCATCTCACCTCCACTCCGCGACACCCAGCTCACTGTCCTTGCTCTAGTTGCAAGCCCGAGCCTTGCCGCTTCGGGAGAGCTTGGTAGTGCTCGTCGCTGGCCTATATAAGGCCCTGCCCGAACCCCTCCTTGCCATCTCCCCTCCCCTCCACCCCTGGATTAGCCCTAGAGACCCCCAGCAAGAGGCAGGAGCTCATCTCCCTCAGCTCCGGTGAAAGGCTCCGCCACGAAATCGCTTCTGTCGCCAGCCACCTCTGCCCTTCCCCAGTCGAATCCGAGGCCTCCATCATGTTCCCTTGGTCTCTCTCGTCCTCCTCGAGCCTTCGGTGAGCCAAACCCCTACCGGAACCGTCACCGACGACGACCACCGTAGCTTGGCTGGGAGCGGCGACAGGAGGAGCAATGACGTCCGTCCGTCCACCCGCCGAAGAAGAAGGGGCAATGACGTCCGTCCACCTCCGGAGGAGCTACGGGTACAGGGGGAACCACTGTCGAGAGCCGGATCCATTCCTATCGTCTCCCAGCCCCGCCCCCTTCTCTATCGCCGGTGAGCGCCCCCGGTGAGCCGCCCTCCTCTGTTCCCCTCCTCTCTGTGTGTTTTAAAAAGTGAAGGCCCCACCTGCCAGTGTGTGAGGCCTGCGGCCTAAGCGGTAAGGGGAGGCGCCCCTCCACTTTACGCCTTCGACGTGGCCCCTCCTAGGAAATTGTTTTCTTTTATTAATTCCAGATTCAAATAGAAACTTTCACCATTTAAATCTTTTTATTTACAAGTCCGAATCACTTGATCCTTTTTGCATTGAGTTGGTATTGAATTTCTTTACAATCTGGTAAATTTTGGTATTTTTACCACACTCATAGAATTTCTGGTTAATAAAAAGGTATTTAGTGACTTTCCTTTTCTTTTGCTATTTCAAACACATTTTCAGAGGGAAACTTTGAAGACCAGGAGTGTTTGAACAACCACACTGATCAAGGCAAGCCATCATATCCATGTGATGTAGTTTTGCATAGCATAACTCACATCTTCATGCATTATACTTGCTTAACTTGTTAAGAAATAATCATTTAATAAACAATCATACAGAGATATATGCTTACGGTTATAAATCACTATGGTTACTATGGCATAGTGGTTGATCATGAGTCACCTGTCCGGCATAATCGTACAACCACATCTTGCCGGTATGGGAAGGCCGTGACTTGGGTTGTCCGTGTGATCTCTCACCGATATCCCCAAAGAGGGAGGGTTATGCACGCGTGCTACCTTGGCCCGGTGGGTGGTGATAACCCTGTGAGCTCAGTTAAGTTGAGTAGGGCCCATCCCTGGTTGGGACAGTTTTGTTTGGCCACAATGGTGGCAGGTGTCATGAGGACACAGGGCCACCGAGGGGAGGACTTGGGAAGGGAGTGGTTGCCGGGGATATGATGAGGGAGTCACGGGTCAGGCAAGTTTCGTTGGAGCAATGCTGGTCCACCCGAATGGGATCGCAAATTCAGTGCTCCAGAGTGTGGGTAAAGTGTGCAACCTCTGCAAAGTGTCAAACCTATTCGAATAGCCGTGTCCACGGTAATGGACAACCCGACCTGACGTTAGTAGATGGTCAACCGTGTGGATGTTAGTAATGATGGAAGAACCCTGCAGTTGAATGGAGATGCTTGATAAGCATTCCGGTGGTTGTGAGACAACCCCGGACATGAGTAAGTGGATATTATAAAGCCAAGTGGTATTATTCCTAACTTGTTGCCATGCTATTGTTTGCTGCATTACTTGGTTATTATGAGCTTGCGAGTACATTCCAAGTACTCACCTGGCGTATCATGATAGATGTAGGAGAAGTCGAGGACGGAGGTCCTGATGATGCGTACTAGGAAGTGTCCACAGCAGTGTCCGTGTGTATGGAGTTGCCGCTATGTTCCGCTACGCTGTAGAAGTACTTAGTAGTTTCGAGGGCCCCTTTGTCTCATAAATAATGTAGATATTTTTGTAGCACCAAGGGTGCCTTTAGCCTCACTATCATTGTAAGATATGTACATGTCACCTTGTTCTAGTAATAAAGTCAGTTCTGTTCTGTTCCAAGTTGTTGAGTGTTTCTAGAAGACATGATCTCTGGGTTGGAAACACTCGTAATCCGAGTCGTTGAATCGGGGTGCCACAATGCTTGGTATTAGAGCCAGGCTGACTGTAGGACACCCTAGTAGCCGCCTTAGCACAACGGGTAGTATAGGGTCGTGAGTATGCATCTGCTTGTTGCATTTCGAATGATGCATTTGATTGTTGCATGGCATGCATCATGACACATTGTTTTACTAACCTTTGGCTTTGTGAGTGTAGATGGCACTAGTTCCGTATCATTTCGAGTATGAGCCTGCACCATCCTCCTTCCCATCACTACTACGGAATGTCTGGTTTCGACTATACCCGCATGGCGAGGAACCAGTGTACCAGGTGTTTCGGGAGCAGCTTGCTGAGTCCGTGTACGAGTTCCATGCTCAGGCTTACCTGGTTGTCAGCTCGGATATTGGCAGCTATTCTCGCTCTACTAAGGACAGAACGGCTTCTACTCCAAAGATGGCAATCCAGTTTGCTGTGGTAGAGGCTCTCACCGACTTGCGCTACCACGAGGTTGAGATGCAGACTCACCCAGGTTTCTTCCACTACCCCACCTTGTCGCCTTCGACAGGCCGAGTCATTTTTGCTCCCGTAGACCCGGCATGAGACCGTGCGACTGTTGTGGTGTCTCGTTATGTGAGCACCAGCTATCATACGATTGTGTCCCTGGCTGAGGAGCTATCCCATCTCTGGACGACACTTGTCATTGCAACTGTAGTGCCACCCCACCCTTGTCTTCTGTTCCACCCTCAGATGCACAACCAGTTCCACCACCACCTGGATTTGAGATCCTAGTTAGTTCTTCAGCACCGCCAGGCACTTCGTCTGGCAATCGCTGTGAGACTCATTCTGAATGGGCCTCACTCCTTGCCACTCCTGCTGCCCCGATGCTGAGGCGTGGTGCTCCTTCAGAAGCAGGACCGTCTAGCCAGCGTCGCCGCGTAGCTTTTGCTCCGGAGATTGAGGTCAACATCATCAGTTCGGACTCCGACTCAGGATCAGACTACGAGGAGTCAGAGCTCTTCCAGTGTTTGTGCCATCCGCGCCACTAGAGTCGAGGTTGGAGTTGTTGAGCATGCATCTTTGCATATGTCAACTGCCGTGTGAGCAGTCTAGTCATGATATGGTCCCCCTACTAGCTTGTCGGGAGTAATGTTAATTTGCATTGTATAATTATGTTATTTTCTTATTCGCCTTTCCTTGAGAATTTCTTTGGTGTTTTATGACCATGCTTTTACCTTATGGATGTTGCTCATCGATTCGGTACTTTGCAACGGGAACAATAATTTAGGATGAAAGGAAGATGTAGTCAAGGCAGCGATGGAACCCCTATCCGTCGATCTGCCGGGCAGGCAGGTCAACCACCAGAAGACCTACCACCTCCACCACCCTAGGCACCAAGTACTGAGCAGATCATGAGGATGTTTGTGAAAAGAGAAATCAGGACCTCATGGAATTCCTGAGAAGCATTCAGGCTATGGTAGGCGAGAATAATCACAACGGGGCATGATCCAAGTCATATTTTTAGCATACTAAGCCTCCTAATTTTGGCCAAGCTGCGGATCCAATTGAAGCTATCGACTGGTTAAGGACTATGGAGAAGAAGCTAGACATAGCCCGTTGTGAGGAAGCAGACAAGGTTCCTTTTGCCACTCACTACCTAGAAGGGCCAGCAGCCATATAGTGGGATAATACTAAGGTAACATGGCCCTGTGGAGAAGAGATTACATGGGAAAGATTCAAGCAAGCATTCCGCAACTATCATATTCCTACGGGCATTATGAAGGTGAAGCAAAGAGAATTCCTTGCTCTTACACAAGGAGGCATGACTATAGCCGAGTATCTGAACAAGTTTAACAATCTGGAACGATAATCAACTCATGATGTATCCACTGAGGAAAGGAATATTGATCGCTTCCTAGGCGGTCAAAACCATGCCCTCCATTGTCAGCTTTGTATGCTGGACTTTCCAGACTTCCAGACGCTGGTAAACAAAGCCTTCATAGCCGAACGAGAGCTTAAGACTGGATACGATGACCATAAGAGGAAGTTTGAAACCAAGAAGGACAACAAGGAGCAGATTGCACAAAATCCACGTACCTGGCAACCAAACACCATAGTCTACAAGCCCATTTGGAACAACAATAACAACACTAACAAGACAGTGAGCCAAAACAAGGCCTCCGACAAACAGCCAGTGCTAGAGGATTGTCGCTGCAACAACACCTGTTTCACTTGCGACCAAAGTGGACACTATGCAAAGCCGTGCCCCACCAATGGCGGAAAACCATCCTCCAACATCAAACCGCAGTTCAACACTATTGGACGCCGCCCTAACCCTAAGTTTAATCAAGGACACGTCTACCATATCTCTGTCGAAGAAGCATGCGAAGCTCCAGAATTCGTTATCGGTAGCAATAGTTTTATTTGATTCCGGGGCCTCCCACTCATTTATTTCAAGGAGTTTTGCCTCCATACACCAATTTTCCCCTTCGTTGTTAGATAAAATCATGGTGGTACAATCCTCTGGCTCTATGCTCAGAACAAATCTCGTATACCGGGATCTGGAAATACGGATACAAGGAGCTACCTTTCCAGCTCCACTAATTGCCATCATCGGGTTTAGATGTAATACTGGGGATGGACTGGTTGACATCCCATCAAGTGTGCATCAATTGTGCCACCAGAACTGTGACGCTGGTTAATCCGGCCCGTCAAACCGTCCAGTTTATCGCCAACAACATGAAGATAAGGAACGAAATGGCATACGAAGCAGATGTCACGGATATGAACTTGATTCCAATGGTATGTGAATTTCCAGATGTGTTCCTCGAGGAATTGCCAGGAATGCCACCTGACTGGGAGTTGGAGTTCGCAATCGAAATAGTTCCCGGTACTGCCCCAATTTACAAGAAATACTATCGTATGCCACGACAGGAATTGGTAGAGCTAATGAAGTAGTTGGACGAATTACTACAAAAAGGATACATCCGCCCAAGCATCTCACCATGGGGATCACCGGTACTGTTTGTCAAAAAGAAAGATGGAAGTTTGCGAATGTGCATAGACTATCGTCAGCTAAATGAGGTCACTATTAAAAACAAGTACCCACTACCACGCATCGATGACCTATTCGACCAGCTGAGTGGAGCACGAGTATTCTCCAAAATTGACCTCAGGACTGGATATCATCAGCTAAAAATTAGAAAATAAGATATACCTAAGACAGCGTTCACCACCCGATATGGCCTGTATGAGTTTACGGTCATGTCATTTGGACTGACAAATGCTCCATCCTATTTCATGAGCATGATGAACAAGGTCTTGATGGATTTCCTGGACAAATTCGTGGTAGTATTTATCGATGATATCCTGATATATTCTAAGGATGAAGAGGATCACAAGCGTCACCTTCGTGCTCTCTTGGAAAGACTGAGATCTCGTCAACTCTATGCTAAGTTCAGTAAATGCGAGTTCTGGCTAAAGGAAGTGGGATTGGACACACCCTGTCAGAACAAGGTGTGGCCTTCGACCCTAGTAAGGTAACATCAGTGCTAAACTGGAAAACACCAGTCTCGGTGTCCGAAGGACGTAGCTTCCTGGGATTGGCAGGCTACTACCGACGATTCATAGAAGGCTTCTCCAAGATAGCCAAACCACTGACGGAATTTCTCAAGAAAAATCAGAGATTCGCATGGACGACAGCATGCGAAAGCAGTTTCCTGGAATTAAAAACAAGACTAACGACCGCACTTGTTTTAATCCTCCCAGATATTCACAAGAGTTTTGACATTTATTGTTATGCTTCCTGACGAGGAATTGGCTATGTGCTGATGCAGGAAGGGAAGGTTGTAGCATACGCATCCCGACAGCTACGATCACATGAAGAGAACTACCGCACTCATGACTTGGAGCTAGCAGCCGTGGTTCATGCCTTGAAAATTTGGAGGCATTACCTCATTGGACAACGGTGTGAGATATATACGGACCACAAAAGTCTTAAGTATATTTTCACCCAGCCCGATCTGAATCTCAGGCAACGACGATGGCTTCAGCTACTCAAGGACTATGACCTTGGGATCAACAATCATCCGGGGAAAGCCAATGTGGTTGTAGACGCTCTTAGTCGAAAGCCAATCACGGTAAATGCATTATTGGTAAGTATGCATGCGAGGTTGCAAGAAGAATTCATTAGTCTCAACATGATACTGTGCGATCCAATTACCCCAGAGACCTTGGAAATTACCCCCACCCTCATAGAAGAAATCAAGAAAGCTCAAGGCTCAAACGAAGGAATCAAGAAGATCAAAGAGTCATTGCCAAAAGGGAAGGACAAATCCTTCCGAGTAGATGACCAAGGCATCCTATGGTTCGAAAAACGGATATGCGTCCCCGACCAAAACAGCCTGAGATAGCAAATACTCAGAGAAGCGCATAATTCTGCATATTCTATTCATCCAGGAGGTACGAAGATGTACCAAGATCTGAGAAAGACATTTTGGTGGTCAGGGATGTGAAAGGATATAGCATATTATGTCGCCTGCTGTAATATATGCAATAAGGTTAAGGCGGAATACCAAAAGCCCGCAGGGTTACTACAGCCTTTACCAGTTCCCCAATGGAAGTGGGACGACATAAGCATAGACTTCATTGTTGGGCTAAACAAGTCGACAAGAGGCAATGATGCTATCTGGGTCATTGTGGATATGCTCACGAAACTAGCCCACTTTATCCCGGTAAAGACTACCTTCAACACCAACCAACTGGCATAGCTATACATGTCCCAGATAGTAAGCCTACATGGGGTACCCAAGTTAATCACCTCAGACAGAGGCTCTCTATTCACCTCAGCATTCTGGCTATGACTACACCAAGCCTTGGGAACCATGCTAAAACACAGCACCGCATACCACCCTCATACGGATGGACAAACAGAAAGAGTGAGTCAAATACTAGAGGACATGCTTCAGTCATGTGCCCACACCCATGGGCCCAAATGGGAAGATAGCCTACCCTATGCACAATTTTCCTACAACAACAGCTATCAGACAAGCCTGAAGATGTCACCCTTTGAGGCATTGTATGGAAGAAAGTGTCGAACCCCGTTGAATTGGTCACAAAGAGGCATCTTTGGAACTGACCTGATGCTGGAGGCCGAGAAACGGGTTAAGGATATTCAGGAACGCCTTCAGGCAGCAAAGTCTCGTCAGAAAAGCTACTATGATCCAAAACACCGAGAAGTGACCTTTGAACCAGGAGAATATGCCTATCTCCGAGTAACCCCCATGAAAGGAGTGAGAAGGTTTCACACATGGGGAAAGCTCGTACCAAGATATATCGGTCCCTTTCTAGTGATCGCAAAAAGAGGCACGGTTGCCTATCACTTAGAGCTACCGCCCGAATTGTCAGATGTGCATGATGTCTTTCATATCTCACAGCTAAGAATGTGTATTGCACCTCCAATTAAGCAGGCAGATATGAGTGAGCTAGAATTGGCTAAGGATCTGACCTATGAGGAGAAACCCGTCAGAATCTTAGATGAGATGGAAAGAACTACCAGGAGTAAGGTGCTTAAGTTTTATAAGATACTATGGGAACACCATACTGAGGAAGAAGCTACATGGGAGATGGAAGATTTCTTGAGATCCGCATATCCATACTTGTTCCCTGAGCAACCGAATCTCGAGGAAGAGATTCATCCTAAGGGGGGTAGGTTTGTAACACCCTGATTTTTCAAACTTTTTCTTTTTAAAATATTTGTGAAGATCACTTGCAATTTGGTGGATTTTCAAAATTCTCAAAGCAAGTTGGATTGTGAAGTCTCTGATTTCTTGTCTCAAACAACCCAAAACCTTTTTCTTCTTACTAAAACCTTTCTGAGATTTCTTTGCAATATTTTATTCCTTCAGATAATTCTCTTTTTCTATTTTGGGAATTATAGCATCACTATGGGTTGTGAAGCAACCTATAGCTTGGATGAGCTTTAAGACCCAAAACTTTTGCAACATCTTCTCAATACCATATGATTTCAAAATATTCAAAAATATTTCTTTGTCCAATGGAGAATTGTGGCCAGAATAATTATTTCTTTTCTGACCAGAATTGTCCATTTGTGAAGCAACCCCATGACTCCTGTTTTGGAAAATTCTCAATCAATTCCTATAGCTACTAGGGATCATATATAGTTCCAATATGTAAAGACATCCCATGGTCCAATACAAATTTTGAGAAAAAACACTGTGCTAAGTTTGTGCCAAAACTAAACCGTTGTGAAGGAAGTGCTAGATAGGAGTGCACGATGGAGCTGCAAACTTTTGGGCATGTGTGCACTAGCAAATGGAACTTCCCCACCAAATCTAACTGATAGCAAAGCTTGCAATTGAGTGCTAGGAGCTCATTTCTGTTCTGGACCAGAAAGATGGTTTTCAAAGGAACTATATTCATTTGATCTTCAAACCTATCTTGTCTTGCTCCAAACCCATCTCAGTTGAGCTCTAAAACCACCCAAAGTCTGTAGACAGAAACTGTTCTTCATGTTACTAGTCGCAGGAGAGAGTGTATGATCAGGCAAGCAGTGGATGGTGACTAAAGGGAGGCTGGTCGACGCAAGGGACAAGGTCTCTAGGCGTGCAGGGCATCAGGGTGGCCACAACCATGGTGATCACGGTGCTGGCATGCCATAGAGCACGCTCTGCGCAACTCTAGTGACAGCCTAGCCGCCCCGAGCCATGATTCGCTACCCCATCCTTGTCCTGAGCGCCGACGAGGTCCCTGGTAGCCGCGTGGCACCTCCTGAAGCCTCTGGGTCGCCAGAGAGGGCCGCCGCCCCTCCCAGCCAAGCTCCGCCATGGGCAGCACAGTGGGCTTCGGCCATTGTGATCGTCCGCAAGCCATTAATGGCTCTGGACCCGTCCCGTCGCTCCCCTGACCTCCTCAATCACCTCACCTCCATGCCACAACAGCCAGCTCGCCGTCCTTGCTCCAGTGGCAAGTCCGAGCCTCGCCGCTTCGAGAGAGCTTGGCAGCGCTCGTCGCTGGCCTATATAAGGCGTTGCCCGAACCCCTCCTAGCCATCTCCCCTCCCCTCCACCCCTGGATTAGCCCTAGAGACCCCCAGCAAGAGTCGGGAGCTCGTCTCCCTCAGCTCCGACGAAAGGCTCCGCCGCTAAATCGCCTCTGTCGCCAGCCACCTCCGCCCTTCCCCGGTCGAATCTGAGGCCTCCATCATGTTCCCTTGGTCTCTCTGGTCCTCCTCGAGCCTTCGGTGAGCCAAACCCATGTCGGAACCGTCAGTGCCGACGACCACCGTAGCTTCCACCCGCCGGAGAAGAAGGGGCGACGTTGTCCGTCCACCTCCGGAGGAGCTACGGGTACAGGGGAAACCGCAGTCGAGAGCCCGATCCATTCCCGTCGTCTACCAGCCCCGTCGCTGTCTCTATCGCCGGTGAGCTCCGCCGGTGAGCCGCCCTCCTCAGTTCCCCTCCTCTCTCTTTGTTTTAAAAAAGGAAGCCCAACCTACGAGTGTCTGAGGCCTGTGGCCGAAGCGGTAAGTGGAGGCACCCCTCCACTTTAAACCTTCGACGTGGCCCCTCCTAGGAAATTCTTTTCTTTTATTAATTCCAGATTCAAACAGAAACTTTGTTTATTTAAATCTTTTTATTTACAAGTCCAAATCACTTGATTCTTTTTGCATTGAGTTGGTATTGAATTTCTTTACAATCTGGTAAATTTTGGTATATTTCCCACACTCATAGAATTTCTAGTTAATAAAATGGTATTTAATGACTTTCTTTTTCTTTTTTTATTTCAAACACATTTTCAGAGGGAAACTTTGAAGACCAGGAGTGTTTGAACAACCCCACTGATCAAGGCAAGCCATCATATCCATGTGATGTAGTTTTGCATAGCATAACTCACATCTTCATGCATTATACTTTCTTAACTTGTTAAGAAATAATCATTTAATAAATAATCATATAGAGATATATGCTTACGCTTATAAATCACTATGGTTACTATGGCATAGTGGTTGATCATGAGTCACCTGTACGGGCATAATCGTACAACCACATCTTGCCGGTATGGGAACGCCGTGACTTGGGTTGTCCGATCTCTCATCGATATCCCCAAAGAGGGAGGGTTATTCACGCATGCTACCTTGGCCCGATGGGTGCTGATAACCCTCTGAGCCCAGTTAAGTTGAGTTGGGACCGTCCCCGGTTGTGAAAGTTTTGTTTGGCCACGATGGTGGCAGGTGTCATGAGCACACAGGGCCACCCAGGGCAGGACTCCGGAAGGGAGTGGTTGCCGGGGATATGATGAGGGAGTCACGGGTCAGGCAAGTTTCGTTGGAGCAATGCTGGTCCACCTGAATGGGATCGCGAGGTCAGTGCTCCAGAGTGTGGGTAAAGTGTGCAACCTCTGCAGAGTGTCAAACCTATTCGAATAGCCGTGTCCACGGTAATGGACAGCCCGACCAGACCTCAGTAGATGGTCAACCATGTGGATGTTAGTAATGATGGAAGAACCCTCCAGTTGAATGGAGATGCTTGATAAGCATTCCGGTGGTTGTGAGACAACGCCAGACATGAGTAAGTGGATATTATAAAGCCAAGTGGTATTATTCCTAATTTGTTGCCATGCTATTGTTTGTTGCATTAGTTGGTTATTATGAGCTTGCGGGTACATTCCAAGTACTCACCTGGCGTATCATGCCAGATGCAGGAGAAGCCGAGGACGGATATCCTGATGATGCATACTAGGAAGTGCCCACAGCAGTGTCCCTGTGTATGGACTTGCCGCTATGTTCCGCTACACTGTAGAAGTACTTAGTACTTTTGAGGCCCCCCTTTGTCTCATAAATAATGTAGATACTGTTGTAGCACCAAGGGTGCCTTTGGCCTCACTATCATTGTAAGATATGTAAATGTCACCTTGTTCTAGCAATAAAGTCAGTTTAGTTCTATTCCAAGTTGTTGAGTGTTTCCAGAAGACATGATCTCTGGGTTGGAAACACTAGTAATCTGATTCGTTGAATTGGGGTGCCACACACGGTAACCTCGGAATCCTAGAATATACACTAGAGGATGCCGACAACCCCGAGGAGCAGGAGGACTCCGACGACTTCAATAGGCCGGACTATGATGATTACTTCCCTTCCCCCATCGACGACTACCCGGAGGACGAAGACTTCGAAGTTCACGATGAGCTTGAAGGTCAAGAAGAATTTAGGCAGCTACTCCTAGCCACCGCTTGAAGTTTAAAGGTGAAGGAGCATCAACTCTAAGCCGAACAAGACACTATAAACAACAGGTGGACCAAGGTAATTGCCGTCGAAGAAGAACACGTCTCTGGATGGCTGGATCAGAGGAAAAGTTACCCACGTTGCCGACTGGTACCTCAAAAAGATCCCCGGCAGCGGGCCGGAAATATTTCTGATTGTTCTACTGTGTATCCCTTGCAACGGAGCCAGGAAGTAGTTGTGTCGACGGCACCAGGAATCCTTCAGCTACGGCTACGCCTTAAGGGACTTCCTAGGCAAGTATGCAAAGGATTTCCCTCGTGGCTTTGGAGCCTTGAGTTGGTGTTCCCTCGAAGCGGAAAGGGTGATGTAGCACAATGACGGTAAGTATTTCCCTCAGTTTGAGAACCAAGGTATCAATCCGGCGGAAGAGTATCTCAAGATCCTGCACAAACACAAAAGCTTGCACCCAACGCTATGAAGGGGTTGTCAATCCCTTATAGATTGTTTGCCAAGTGAGAACTGAAAGCAACAAAGTAACAAAGCATAGTAAAAGCGGAGATGTAAACGATGGGTGTGAATAGACCCGGGGGCCGTAGTATTTACTAGTGGCTTCTCTCATGAAAGCAAGTAGACGGTGGCTGAACAAATTACTGTCGAGCAATTGATAGAACTGTGCAAAGTCGTGACGATATCTATGCAATGATTATTTCTATAGGCATCACGTCTGAAACAAGTAGACCGATACTTTCTGCATCTACTACTATTACTCCACACGTCGACCGCTATCCAGCATGCATCTAGTGTATTAAGTCCATAAGAACAGAGTAACGCCTTAAGCAAGATGACATGATGTAGAGGGATAATCTCAAACCAATGATAAAAACCACATCTTTTTACCCTTGATGGCAACTGCTTGATGTGTGCCTTGATGCCCCTACTGTCACTGGGAAAGGTCACCACATGGCAGAACCCAAAACCAAGCACTTCTCCCATTGCAAGAATCAGATATCTAGTTGGACAAACAAAAACCAAGACTCGGAGAGACTTACAAGGATATCAAATCATGCATATAAGAAATCAGCAAAGACTCAAATATATATCATAGATAATCTGATCACAAGTCCACAATTCATCGGATATCGACAAACACACCGCCAAAGAAGATTACATCGGATAGATCTCCATGAAGATCATGGAGAACTTTGTATTGAAGATCCAAGAGAGAGAAGAAGCCATCTAGCTACTAACTACGGACCCGTAGGTCTGAAGTGAACTACTCACGAGTCATTGGAGGGGCGATGATGATGATGAAGAAGCCCTCCACCTCCAAAGTCCCCTCCGACGGGGCGCCGGGAAGGGCTCCAGATGAGATCTCGCGGAAACGGAAGCTTGCGGCGGCGGAAAAGTATTTTCGAGGCTCCCTTGATTTTTTGCGGAATATTTGGGAATATATAGGCGCAAGATCTAGGTGAGGGTGGCCATAAGCTTGCCCACCGCTGCCACCACCCTAGTGGCGTGGTGGGATCTTGTGAGCTCCATGGGGCCCACCTGGCTTGGCCCAAAGGCTCCCTGGTCTTCTTTTGTTCGGGAAAAAATCATTTCGGGGTTTTTATTCCGTTTGGACTCCGTTCCAAAATCAGATCTGAAAAGAGTCAAAAACACGGAAAAAACATGAACTGGCACTTGGCACTAAATTAATAGGTTAGTCCCAAAAAGATATAAAAAGGTACATAAAACATACAAAGAAGGCAAGATAACAGCGTGAAACCATCAAAAATTATAGATACGTTTGAGACGTATCAAGCATCCCCAAGCTTAACTCCTGCTCGTCCTCGAGTAGGGAAGTGATAAGAATGAATTTTTGATGCTTTCATGCTACCTAGCATAGGTGTCCTTTGTTATTCCTCTTATGTGACGTGAGTGTTCAGATCCATTAGATTCAAAACAATAGTTTGCTATTGACGTGGAAACAATAATAATTCAAGCAAACTAGTAAGGTAATCATGAACTTTCAAAATAACAAGGCCAAAAGAAAGTTATCCCTACAAAAGAATATAGTCTGGTTATGCTCTATCATCATTGCACAACGAATTTAAATCATGCACAACCCCGGTATTGGCCAAGTAATTGTTTCACACCTTTACTTTCTCAAACATTTTCAACTCTCACGCAATACATGAGCGTGAGCCATGGTTATAGCACTATAGATGGTGTGGAATGTGGTGAGGGTTGCAAGACAAAGAGGAGAAGATAGTCACATTAACTAGGCATATCAATGAGCTGTGGAGATGCTCATCAATAGATATCAATGTGAATGAGTAGGGATTGCCATACAAATGATGCACTAGAGCTACAAGTATGTGAAAGCTCTTAAAGAAAACTAGTGGGTGTGCATCCAACTTGCTTGCTCACGAAGACCTAAGGCAATTTTGAGGAACCTATCATTGGAATATACAAGCCAAGTTATATAATGAGAATTTCCCACTAGCTATATGGTGGTGACAAAACGAGAGACTCTCAATCATGAAGATCATGGTGCTCAATATGCACAAGTGTGGAAAAAGTGGTAGCATTGTCCCTTCTCTCTTTTTCTCTCATTTTTTGGTGGGCTCTTTGGCCTCTTTTTTTATGGGCTTCTTTGGACTCTTTTCTTTCCTCACATGGGACAATGCTCCAATAATGATGATCATCACACTTTCAACTCAAAACTTAGAGAAATTATGACTCTATATGGAATGCCTTCGGTAGTGTACCGTGGCAATGATCTAGCATGGCATAGACATCAATGGAAACATCATGCTAGCTATCTTACGATCGTGCAAAGGCAATGTAGACGTGGTGGCACATATCATGGTGGTAGTTGCATGGCAATAAATCTCGGAATGACTTTGAAAAAGCCATAGTAATTAGGTATGGTGGCTGTTTTGAGGGAGGCTAATGGTAGGTTTTGTGCACCGGCAAAAGTTGCACGGCACTAAGAAGATAGTGATGGTGGAAGGTGAAAGTGCATCTAAACCATGGACTCAACATTAGTCATGAAGAAATCATATACTTGTTGCAAAAGTTTTATTAGTAATCGAAACAAAGCATTCAACGCATACTCCTAGGGGAAGGGTTGGTAGGTATAAACCATCGCGCGATCCCGACCGCCACGCAAAGGATGACAATCAATATACTAATCATGCTCAGATTTCATCACATAGCGGTTCACCATACGTGCATGCTACGGGAATCACTAACTTCAACACAAGTATTTCTAGATCCACAACACCTTACTAGCATGACCTCAATTTTACCATAACCACAACTCAAAACTTATTGAGATGAATCAAACTTCTCTAACTATTCAATGCACATGAAGGTGGAAGTTTTCGTATCCCTTTGGATAACTACCCCTTTTGAGACTACTTTCAAAGCATAGATAAACTACCAAGACACGCACCGATGTGCTCTAAAACATATAAGTGAAGCACATAGAGCAAAAGTATCTAGCTCAAAAGATATAAGTGAAGCACTTGTGAGCTGAATTGGCTACCAAAAGATATAAGTGAAGCTTGACAAAATCACGGTGTGTGCATGTCTCTCTCTCTCGGTGTGCAGCAAGGATGATTGTGTCACAACAAAAATAAAAGACTCCTATGATACAAGACGCTCCAAGAAAAAACACATAACATGTGGTGAATTAAAATATAGCCCCAAGTAACATTACCGATGGAATGGAGACGAGAGAGGGGATGCCATCCCGGGGCATCCCCAAGCTTAGGCTTTTACGGCATCCTTGAATCTCTTTGGGTACCTTGGGCATCCCCAAGCTTGAGCTCTTTCCACTCTTTATCTTTTTGTCCATAAGAAATTCACCCAAAACATGAAAACTTCACAACACGAAACTTAAACAGAAACTCGTGATAACATTAGTACAAGAAAGCAAACCACCACTTCCTTAGGTACTGTAGCAAACTCAAATTCTACTTGTTCTAATGTTGGGTTACTGTACTTTCAATCTTCCATGGCTAATACCCACCCCACCCCCCCCCCGATACTATCCATAGTTTCATCAAAATAAGCAACCAACACAACAAAAATAGAATATGTTAACAGCAGACCAGTCTGTAGCAATCTGTATGTTTCGTATACCTCTGGTACTTCAAAAATTCTGAACAATTACGAAAGTCTGAAGAATTTGCGTAGAAATCAGCAGCAAAAAGAATCAACTCAAAAGCTCTTACAGAAAAAAATAAAAATTCTTTTCGTGAGCAGAAAGTTTCTGTCTTTCCCAGCATGACCAAACGATCATCCCCAAGACTAATCATAACGGTTTTGCTTGGCACAAACGAAAAAAGAAACACAAAAAACACAATCATAAAAGAATTATGAAAGTGTCGAAAGCACAAAACAGAAATAAAAAGGAAAGAAAATTGTATTCATTGGGTTGCCTCCCAACAAGCGCTATCGTTTAACGCCCTTAGCTAGGCATTCAATGATGCTCTTCACAAAAGACAAGAATCGAAGCACAACGAGAGCATCCTAAAGCATGTGAAAATCACATCTAAGTCTAACATACTTCCTATGCATAGGCATTTTATAGGAAAACAGATTGTCAAGACAACCAATAGTTGCCATATGCAAGGAAGAAGAAAGAGACAATAGCAATCTCAACATCACGAGAGGTGAATTGGTAACATGAAAGTTTCTACCAAAATATTTTCCTCTCTCATAGCAATTACATGTGGGGTCATATTCAAATTCAACAATATAGCTATCCCATAGTATATTCTTTTCATGATCCACTGTAGCGACCCGACTCAAAACGAGTCAAGCCTCTCTGTTTCTGTGCCATCCCTGGATCAGTATGCTGGCACACACAGTACATCAATGTATATATCAAAGTGCAATCACATGTAAATAGCGTAAAACTGATATATAACTTAAATATCTCAGCGGAAGCAGTCAAGGGAGTGGAGTCCCAATAAACACCAACGGCAAGTTGAGTGTAGACCGTAACCCTGAATCGTACTCTTACTCGTTGAAGAAAAATATCTGCAACATAAGATGTTGCAGCTGTGTAGGTCAGCATATTGAATATGCCGGCAAGTCACATATGAGAGGGGGTAAAATATCATCTATACTATATGCATATATGGCAGGTGGGGCTATAAGTTTTTAGCGAAAAGCAAGTTTTCTCCTACATCAAGAGAGGGCTAAAAGCAAAATGTTACTACCTTTTTGGTTGTTAACGAGATGGTTCCACCAACCAATTCTCGTACCCATGTTGTCAATAATACCCACATCAATATTATTATTTGTGTTGAGAATTTCAGATAACTTCAGTTCCTTTGGCTCAAGTTGTCCATGACCGTGGACACGGCTAATCGATTAGGTTTGAGTACTCTGCAGAGTTTTGCACACGTTCCCCACAAGATTTGATCGCCTCCGTGTAAGTCCTCGCACTTCAGGGTGTTTGAAGACCGGATGATCAAAACATGGTCTTTCAACGGGTCCCTCTGAATCCCTGTCGGTGCCCATCCAATCCTACCGTTCTTCTACATCTGCTAGCACCGCCTGTCCAGAGTCGCCGCGTTGTCCAACCAAGCCAGAGCCCATAATGACTGGTGGCTGTGCAGGTAAGCCTTGGGTCTTGAAAATATTTGTCCGTCTCTTTGAGCCTGGGTGAAGCTTTCCGCAAGATGTCATGGCCGTCTCCAGCATCCCGGGTCATCCACTGGTTTCTCCAGGGAGCCGATCAACCGTCCTTCACCCAGAGTTGCATTGCATCACGAGGTCTTGAAAAGTCTTGACTTAACCGGTCTTGGTTATTAAATTATTCTCGCATGACTCGTGGTAAACTCTAAACCAGAATCCGATCTCCTCAAGCATAATAATATGAAATTTGTCGTCCCGAGCCAAGTAACGGGGTTGTTGGGTGCCTACCACATGAGACTAGAATATGTAACCATAATTTCCAAGTACCTACTCAGCATGCAATTGGGCATAGAATGGTAGAACTACGATGCATAAAACATAGGTGATACATGATCAAATGACTTGCCTAGTATTACTTGATGAAGATAGTCGCTCTCAAAATCCTGATAATTCTACTCGCCACACTCCGAGCAATCTATCGTAAACGAATAGCATTCAATAAACATTCATGCCAAAAAGGAAGAACCAAGAGAACATAAGAACAAAACATGTCTTGGTGCAAAATAACAACGTACTAAGGTTTAATAAAAAGGTCCTAAGTGTGTTGTAAAGTGAAGGTGCATGAATGAGATCAAAAGAGTTAATGGACGATGAACTATTGCTACATAAGCTCGACTTGCATACACTATGGGCGATGATCAAAAATATTGGGAGAACAACATGAATGTTATTTGACAAATAGTATAAGACATACGAATTTATTTGTAGAACGAATTTCTTGAAATGGAGCACTACAACGCAAGTTGTAGCGAATTGAATTATGAATTGAATTTGCATTCAAAAGGTCAAGAGAAGTTGAACTGAAGTACGATGGTTACGTACAAAAATATATGACATGAGTGTTTAGGGGTAAAAGGAATCAATTGAAAAGGTGGTACGATTTGCAAGATAAGATCAAATGAATGTTCGAATACAAATTTGAATCGCTCAAATTTGTAAGGTTCAAAGGTCGAAACTAATGATGCTACTGGATATAGGAGATCAATATGAGCGTGTCGAAAAAATAATTACTAGATTTGAACTAGCGGATCAAAAGATACAAATACTTCAATATAACATTGAATCGGCTTAGAACGAGGTGAACACTTTTGGGCACTAATAGATAAATCTGATTTGATCAAAATTATAAGTTGAAAAGTTAAAACTAATTATACAAACAGAAATATTACTTTGGTACGAATCCAACGCAATTGAATTCATCTAAAATGGAGCTACGAATAAAAAGATATGATCAAAGGAAGTTTGAATATGAATATGAACAAATTTCGACATTTTAAAATTCCAAAAGGTTGATATGATAGGTTCACATGATAGGTGCGATCAAGACGAAACTCTAGGCGTTGGTTTCATCTAATTCGGATAAACGAGTAAAAAGTTATGGCTATTTGAAAAATCACGCCAAGTTGTTTTACAGAATAAAAGTGCTACATCTAAAAGAATTCTAGGACTAATGTGTAAATACAGAGACTAATTGATAAATCTAATTACTCTACCGTATACTAGTGTAGGAATACTAGTCTAAAAATAATAAACTACGGGAGTATAAAAATATACGAAGAGAAATACCTTTAGAATGTAGAGTAAGAATTAATTCCAATGAGGAGACGACTTCGAGAAATCCCGCCGAAGAGAAGAGAATATTTTTATTTAATAAACCTAGTCAAACCAAAAGATTGATTTAACCCGAAATAGATGATTTTTGGATGCTCCTACGGGTCTATATTTATAGGTGGAAAGAAGGTCTAAAGGTCAATAGCTAGGCAATGTGGGACTAAACATACACGTAAAGAGGAGAAAAGGAGGGACCAAATGCCCATGGGCCAAGTAAATTTCGGCCACCCCATAGGCAAGCTCGGATGAACAGTGTTTCCTGGTGAATAGTGTCTTTTTTTAATTTTTTTCAAAATAAACAGCGAAAACAAATATAAACGAAATTAAGAGAATATTTTATATAGGCATATTATATATCAAAATTTTCAGAATAAATTTCGTACAACTTGAACATTTTATTTTTCACAAAATAAAAACTTTATAAAAAAATATTTTTTTTAAATTCAATAAAATCCAAATTTTGTCTTTAAATTCTTGGCACTATTTTTGTTCTGACTTTTCTTTTTTCTGGGGGGGGTGTCATGTTACCTCCTCTCTTTCTTGCTTGGCAAGTATATTGTCAGGAAAAAAAATTGTGGTTGAAATCTTGTGCCAAAAATAAAATTCAACTCAAAAACCAAAGGAAAAAAAATCAAATGCCACATTCATTCAAATTCTTTATAGTTCAAGAAGTCATGTTATCTTCTCTCACTGATTTTAAATGGATGAATTCGAATTCAAAAGAAAATGGGAAAGTCATTTTATTCCCTCTCATTCAAAAGTTTAAAAAAAGTTTCAAATTCCACTCAAGTTTCAATCACTCAAACAAACAAACTCTCAATCTAATAATTATATTAATATTCCAAAATTTATAATTTTGGGATGTTACAAACTACCACACTTAAAATGAATCTCGTCCTCGAGATTCGAAGAGGCTAGAAAGAAAAGGTTTAGATTTTGGAGGTCTTCTAACAAATCCAATCTCCTCCAAAGTGGGGTGCTACCACACTTAAAATGAGTGTTAATGGTCCCTTAAGATGTTAACTATCCTCTGGGGTTTTGGCATCTAACTCCTCACAGTCTTCATATCTTCCGCTATATTCATAACGTTTCCATTAAAACGAGGGTCCTTCTGTTGATATAAGCTTCTTCCTTTACTGGGCCTTCTTAACTGACAGTCTCGTGATTAATACTAAATAACCTATCGATGATTCTCATGGTGGTCTACCATTTGTGGTTATCCTGCAGAGAGAAGGGTCTTGGCTTCATCCTCACCGTAAAATTTCCTACGCGAGACAACAAATGCCATGTACATGGGGCTTTCATCATACCATTCTAAGGCTTAAACAAAAGCTTCAAAGAACGTCGTCTCTCACTATGGGTAAGTCTCTCAGATTTACCATTCCGAATAGCAAGATAAATGATAAGAGTAAGTCATCATGGTGATCAATCCATTCCGCACCCAAATCATTTCTCTGTATAAGGTTTAGCGAATCTCGCATTCTAACACTCGGGCATCCTCACAAGCATTGCAGAATTTTTCTTGTACACGAACAAATTTCGTACGAATCCATTGGTTCTGCAAGCTGAATAAAAAATCTATCGCATTCTTCACCACTCTCAGGTTTTTGTATGCTCCTAAGAAAACGTTTGCTGATCCACCATAGCTTATCCCTTCATGCTCTTAGAATAACCTTCATGAAAATCTTGAGATGCTTCCTTGGTACGGGTTGTATTCCTTGAACTCATTTTCCCTTCCATTGGTCTGTGTACCAAAAAAAGTGTTTGTTCCTCATATTAAATCTCTCCTCAAAATTCCAATTCCAAGGTACATTATTCCTCTATTGTCATCCCCATAGGTTGATATGATCCAACATTTCCTTCGATGGTATTCAGTGGGTTTGACTCCTTGGTATGCATGGTACATTCTTACTCATTGGGTCCTGTGGGTTTACTGATTACTACCACACTTAAAATGAAATATACTCATGCCTGCATAGACCATATTTTCTCATATCCTCATAATTGTTCAGAGATCTTTGTTCGAAGAGAAACAACGCATACAGTTTCAACATAGGCAATCATGAGACAATAAATTCCATTTATTCATGATGTTATTACAATCTCAGGGACTTCTGTTACAAAAAAATTCACTCCATGATCTCATGAAAAACAAGAGTTCTTCAGATTACACTAATTGCCGGGGTCAAAACTTAAGTACTCCTTTTTAGCTTTCTTCCTTTGTGGACAATCACTAGCATAATGTCCTGCTTCCTTGCAACGAAAGCAAATGAGTTGTGACAAGTCTCGAGGCTTCTTAGCGTTTGCTTTTGCTCCTTGGGTTCCCGGCTTCCTTCCTGAGCACATGTATTCGTGGTGACCAAATTCCATACACTTGTAACATCTGACATGACTCAGGTCTTTTTATGCAGAGATTTGGCTCTTCCGAGGGTACTTTTTCTTCTTCCCGGACTCCTTTATTTTGGCCAGTTCTTCTATTTCAAGTGGATCAATCTCCACTTTTTCCGTCGGGAAGTTTCCCAGATACTCTTGGCTTCCCTTCGTGCAATCCTGTGAATAATGTCCTTCTTCTCCACATGAGTAGCAGGCATTAGAGAAAAATCTGGTCAGACCTTGTCCATGAGGGTCTTCAATATTTCCGTTCATCACCTGTTCTTCTAGAATCTTCTTCTTGAGGGTTTCTTTCACTGCATCTTTCTGCTGCTTGACAACTTGTTGCACCTTGGGGTAAATGTGACACTCAGCTGGGTAGTGGGTGGTTCCTTCACAAAGGAAACAGGTCACCTGACTACTTGGGCACTCCTCAGTTGGGTGATTTTCTTCACAATGAGTGCATCCATCCTTGTGTTCTTCCTGGGTGTGTCCTATTTCTCCACATATCTTGCATGCACAAGTCTTCTCCTTCGGATTATCATAGCACTTCCGAATAAGTCAGGATCTTAACAGAGTGTCCTTGAATTCGTCCCAAGTTTCTGCTCCACTAAATCCTTGTATGGCATGGTGCATTTTCCACCAGATAGCAGCACTTTGGGTAAAGTAATGGAGAGCGTGTTCCACTTCATACTTCCTTGAGATCAAAATGCTCCCGAAGTGGTTCTCCATGTTCTGAATCCATATCTCAGTTTCTAGCTGGGTCATTGGTCCAGAGACTACAAGTCCAGCTTCATACTCCATCTGGTAGAGTTGAGGTTTTGGGGATGAGACGGGTAAGAGAGGGAGGGAGATACACACAATACAAACAATATTTTTGAGAATAGGTTTTATTTGTGGCCGTCGGAAGACACACACCAAAGAAGGCTCACAAATCATCGTATCTAACGTGGGTACATAAAAGGGGTTTGGAATTCTAATGGTCATATAATTATTCGAACACTTCAGGGTCTTCGAGTTCTTCGTGTCTTGAGAGTCTACTGTTGGTGTAGCTTCAATTCTTCAAACGTGTGGTGAAATCCTCTTTACTTTGAAGTGGGAGTCGGTTGATCCTTCACGTGGTCAAAGGGGAAAGGGCATTGTCTAACTATTTGAGGTGAGAGAGAATGTTTGATGAAATCAGAAGAGATGAGAAGTAAAAGGTGTTCTTGAAAAATAGAATTTCTTGAGAGATCCTTTCCTAAGAAATTTCCAGTTTCTAGGGGTCACGTCCTACAGTCAACATGTGCTCTGATACCATTTCTGTAGCGACCCGACTCAAAACGAGTCAAGCCTCTCTGTTTCTGTGCCATCCCTGGATCAGTATGCTGGCACACACAGTACATCAATGTATATATCAAAGTGCAATCACATATAAATAGCGTAAAACTGATATATACCTTAAATATCTCAGCGGAAGCAGTCAAGGGAGTGGAGTCCCAATAAACACCAACGGCAAGTTGAGTGTAGACCGTAACCCTGAATCGTACTCTTACTCGTCGAAGAAAAATATCTGCAACATAAGACGTTGCAGCCGTGTAGGTCAGCATATTGAATATGCCGGCAAGTCACATATGAGAGGGGGTAAAATATCATCTATACTATATGCATATATGGCAGGTGGGGCTATAAGTTTTTAGCGAAAAGCAAGTTTTCTCCTACATCAAGAGAGGGCTAAAAGCAAAATGTTACTACATTGTTGGTTGTTAACGAGATGATTCCACCAACCAATTCTCGTACCCATGTTGTCAATAATACCCACATCAATATTATTATTTGTGTTGAGAATTTCAGATAACTTCAGTTCCATTGGCTCAAGTTGTCCATGACCATGGACATGGCTAATCGATTAGGTTTGAGTACTCTGCTGAGTTTTGCACACGTTCCCCACAAGATTTGATCGCCTCCGTGTAAGTCCTCGCACTTCAGGGTGTTTGAAGACCGGATGATCAAAACATGGTCTTTCAACGGGTCCCTCTGAATCCCTGTCGGTGCCCATCCAATCCTACTATTCTTCTACATCTGCTAGCACCGCCTGTCCAGAGTCGTCGCGTTGTCCAACCAAGCCAGAGCCCATAATGACTTGTGGCTGTGCAGGTAAGCCTTGGGTCTTGAAAATATTTGTCCGTCTCTTTGAGCCTGGGTGAAGCTTTCCGCAAGATGTCATGGCCGTCTCCAGCATCCCGGGTCATCCACTGGTTTCTCCAGGGAGCCGATCAACCGTCCTTCACCCAGAGTTGCATTGCATCACGAGGTCTTGAAAAGTCTTGACTTAACCGGTCTTGGTTATAAAATTATTCTCGCATCACTTGTGGTAAACTGTCAACCAGAATCCCGTCTACTCAAGCATAATAATATGAAATTTGTCGTCCCGGGCCAAGTAACGGGGTTGTTGGGTGCCTACCACATGATACTACAATATGTAACCATAATTTCCAAGTACCTACTCAGCATGCAATTGGGCATAGGATGGTAGAACTACGATGCATAAAACATAGGTGATACATGATCAAATGACTTGCCTGGTATTACTTGATGAAGATAGTCGCTCTCAAAATCCTGATAATTCTACTCGCCACACTCCGAGCAATCTATCGTAAACGAATAGCATTCAATAAACATTCATGCCAAAAAGGAAGAACCAAGAGAACATAAGAACAAAGCATGTCTTGGTGCAAAGTAACAACGTACTAAGGTTTAATAAAAAGGTCCTAAGTGTGTTGTAAAGTGAAGATGCATGAATGAGATCAAAAGAGTTAATGGACGATGAACTATTGCTATATAAGCTCGACTTGCATACACTATGGGAGATGATCAAAAATATTGGGAGAACAACATGAATGTTATTTGACAATTAGTATAAGACATACGAATTTATTTGTAGAAAGAATTTCTTGAAATGGAGCACTACAACGCAAGTTATAGCGAATTGAAGTATGAATTGAATTTGCATTCAAAAGGTCAATAGAAGTTGAACTGAAGTACGATGGTTACGTACAAAAATATATGACATGAGTGTTTAGGGGTAAAAGGAATCAATTGAAAATGTGGTACGATTTGCAAGATAAGATCAAATGAATGTTCGAATACAAATTTGAATCGCACAAATTTGTCAGGTTCAGAGGTCGAAACTAATGATGCTACTGGATATAGGAGATCAATATGAGCGTGTCGAAAAAAGAATTACTAGATTTGAACTAGCGGATCAAAAGATACAAATACTTCAATATAACAATGAATCGGCTTAGAACGATGTGAACACTTTTGGGCACTAATAGATAAATCTGATTTCATCAAAATTATAAGTTGAAAAGTTAAAACTAATGATACAAACGGAAAGATTACTTTGATACGAATCCAACGCAATTGAATTCATCTAAAACGGAGCTACGAATAAAAAGATATGATCAAAAGAAGTTTGAATATGAATATGAACAAATTTCGAAATTTGAAAATTTCAAAAAGTTGATATGATAGCTTCACACGAAAGGTGGGATCAAGATGAAACTCTAGGCGTTGGTTTCATCTCATTCGGATAAACGAGTAAAAAGTTATGGCTATTTGAAAAATCAGGGCCAAGCTGTTTTACGGAATAAAAGTGCTACGTCTAAAAGAATTCTAGGACTAATGTTTAAATACAGAGACTAATTGATAAATCTAATTACTCTACCGTGTACTAGTGTAGGAATACTAGTCTAGAAATAATAAACTATGGGAGTATAAAAAAATACGAAGAGAAATACCTTTAGAATGTAGAGTAAGAATTAATTCCAATGAGGAGACGACTTCGAGAAATCCCGCCGAAGAGAAGAGAATATTTTTATTTAATACACCTAGTCAAACAAAAAGATTGATTTAACCCGAAATAGATGATTTTTGGATGCTCCTACGGCTCTATATTTATAGGTGGAAAGAAGGTCTAAAGGTCAATAGCTAGGCAATGTGGGACTAAACATACACGTAAAGAGGAGAAAAGGAGGGACCAAATGCCCATGGGCCAAGTAAATTTCGGCCAGCCCATAGGCAAGCTCGGATGAATAGTGTTTCCTGGTGAATAGTGTATTTTTTAATTTTTTTCAAAATAAACAGCAAAAACAAATATAAACGAAATTAAGAGAATATTTTATATAGGCACATTATATATCAAAATTTTCAGAATAAAATTTCGTACAACATGAACATTTTATTTTTCACAAAATAAAAACTTTATAAAAAATTATTTTTTAAAAAATTCAACAAAATCCAAATTTTGTCTATAAATTCTTGGCACTATTTTTCTTCTGACTTTTCTTTTTTTTTGGGGGGGGGGGGCTGTCATGTTACCTCCTCTCTTTCTTGCTTGGCAAGTATATTGTCAGGAAAAAAATTGTGGTTGAAATCTTATGCCAAAAATAAAATTCAACTCAAAAACCAAAGGAAAAAAAGTCAAATGCCACATTCATTCAAATTCTTTATAGTTGAAGAAGTCATGTTATCTTCTCTCACTGATTTTAAATGGATGAATTCGAATTCAAAAGAAAATGGGAAAGTCATTTTATTCCCTCTCATTCAAAAGTTTAAAAAAAGTTTCAAATTCCACTCAAGTTTCAATCACTCAAAGAAACAAACTCTCAATCTAATAATTATATTAGCATTCCAAAATTTATAATTTTGGGATGTTACATCCACATGCATGCAAAGTTGACGCTCTTCAAAAATAGTGGGATTATCATCAAATAAAGTAATGACTTCTCCAATCCCACTTTCAGTATTGTTGCAAATATCATATTCATCATGAGGTTTGAACAAATTTTCAAGATCATCACCCCAATCATGATTATTGAAATAAGTAGTGGTCATAGCAAAACTAGCATCCCCAAGCTTAGGGTTTTGCATATTTTTAGCATGATTGTCACTAATAGGATTTATAGTGAAATCATTGCAATCATGCTTTCGAACCAAGGAGCCCTCGTGAATCAATTTATGAATTTCTTCCTCACAATTTTCAGATTCACGCATCTTATGCAAAACTCCAAAGAAATAGTCAATTGCCCTCAACTCACTAGCAATTTGTTCCACACGAGTGGGTCTCTTAAAGAGACTAGCAAGTGGATGAGGATCCATATCACTAGATTTTCAGCAAGCGAAGATGCAAGCATATTGAGGGCACATGGCACACAAGCGAACAGAAAGCAACCGAGAGAAAAGGGCGAAGGCGCAAGGCGAATGAAAACCGCAAATGTAAAGTGGGGGAGAGGAAAACGAGAGGCAACTGGCAACAAAAGTAAATGCAAGAGAAGAGTTTGTGAGACCTACTTGGATAGATCTTGATTTCTCCTCCCCAGCAACGGTGCCAGAAATAGGCACGTTGTCGGGAGAATATTCTTGAAGATCCTCTTCCCCGGCAACGGCGCCAGAAATACTTCTCCTACCTCAAAATGATCCCCGGCAGCGGGCCGGAAATACTTCTGATTGTTCTGCTGTGTATCCCTTGCAACGACGCCAGGAAGTAGTTGTGTCGACGGCACCAGTAATCCTTCAACAACGGCTACGCCTTAAGGGAATTCCTAGGCAAGTATGCAAAGGATTTCCCCCGTGGACTAGGAGCCTTGCGTTGGTGTTCCCTCGAAGCGGAAAGGGTGATGTAGCACAACGACGGTAAGTATTTCCCTCAGTTTGAGAACCAAGGTATCAATCCGGCGGAAGAGTATCTCAAGATCCTGCACAAACACAAAAGCTTGCACCCAACGCTATGAAGAGGTTGTCAATTCCTTATAGATTGTTTGCCAAGTGAGAACTGAAAGTAACAAAGTAACAAATCAAAGTAAAAGCGGAGATGTAAACGATGGATGTGAATAGACCTGGGGGCCGTAGTGTTTACTAGTGGCTTCTCTCATGAAAGCAAGTAGACAGTGGGTGAACAAATTACTGTCGAGCAATTGATAGAACTGTGCAGAGTCGTGACAATATCTATGCAATGATTATTTCTATAGGCATCACATCCGAAACAAGTAGACCGATACTTTCTGCATCTACTACTATTACTCCACACGTCGACCGCTATCTAGCATGCATCTAGTGTATTAAGTCCATAAGAACAGAGTAACGCCTTAAGCAAGATGACATGATGTAGAGGGATAATCTCAAACCAATGATAAAACCCCCTCTTTTTGCCCTTGATGGCAACTGCGCTATGTGTGCCTTGCTGCCCCTACTGTCACTGGGAAAGGTCACCACATCGTAGAACCCAAAACCAAGCACTTCTCCCATTGCAAGAATCAGAGATCTAGTTGGCCAAACAAAACCCAAGACTCGGAGAGACTTACAAGGATATCAAATCATGCATATAAGAAATCAGCAAAGACTCAAATATATATCATAGATAATCTGATCACAACTCCACAATTCAACGGATCTCGACAAACACACCGCCAAAGAAGATTACATCGGATCGATCCCCATGAAGATCATGGAGAACTTTGTATTGAAGACCAAAGAAAGAGAAGAAGCCATCTAGCTACTAACTACGGACCCGTAGGTATGAAGTGAACTACTCATGAGTCATTGGAGGGGCGATGATGATGATGAAGAAGCCCTCCACCTCCAAAGTCCCCTCCGGCAGGGCGCCGGGAAGGGTCTCCAGATGAGATCTCGTGGAAACGGAAGCTTGCGGCGGCGGAAAAGTATTTTCGTGGCTCCCCTGATTTTTTGCGGAATATTTGGGAATATATAGGCGCAAGATCTAGGTCAGGGGGCGGCCAGGGTGGCCACAAGCTTGCCCACCGCCGCCACCCCTCTAGTGGCGTGGTGGGAGCTTGTGGGATCCCTGGGGCCCACCTGGCTTGGCCCAAAGGCTCCCTGGTCTTCTTTCGTTCGGGAAAAAATCTTTTCAGGGTTTTTATTTCGTTTGGACTCCGTTCCAAAATCAGATCTGAAAAGAGTCAAAAACACGGAAAAAACAGGAACTGGCACTTGGCACTGAATTAATAAGTTAGTCCCAAAAAGATATAAAAAGGTACATAAAACATACAAAGAAGGCAAGATAACAGCGTGAAACCATCAAAAATTATAGATACGTTTGAGACATATCACCGACTGCTGCCACAATTCGATGACTAGGCTCTGAAGCCGACATCCCCCAAGCGCACAGACTATGGCCAACTAGAACGCCTACCTCAAGGGCACGCTAGGGTGGCGTCAGACGCCGAATACTACCCCGGCCTCCCGGGGGAAAGGTGAAGTAAAAAAGTGCACCCTCATGGGAGAAACAACCTGCGATACAACATGGATAACAAGACAGTCATAGCAGGTCCATTTACGGGTCCATAAGGCAGTCCCCCACTAGATGGGACGGAGAGCCACCTCGGGTCCCCTACTACGCCAGAGACCGGGATTCATACCGGACTCAACCCAAAGCCGACCTTCGGCACAATATAGCCCGGACTAGAGACATCGCACACCCACTATGCTTGACAGGCGAAGTAATGCATTATCAATTTCTGGAGGCATTCAGACCCATCAATATAGAACAATACGAAGAAACTACATATCCTTCCATGTGGTTTGAATACTTCCTTCTACACATCCACATGGCGAGAGGAGCTGATCTCCACGCCATCAAATACTTGCCCCTCAAGTTGAAAGGGCCTTAATGGCACTGGTTAAACAACCTGCCCGAGGACTCGATTGGAAGCTGGGAAGAGCTCGAAGAAGCCTTCCTGTCCAATTTCCAAGGGACGTACGTCCGACGCAGGGATTCCTCTGACCTAAGCAATGTCGTCCAAAAGGTGGGCGAGTCGGCCACAGAGTTCTGGAGCCCGGTTCTTAACGAAGAAAAACCAAATTGTGGATTCCCCAAACACCGAAGCAATAGCATCTTTGAGGAAAAACATCCGAGATGAGTGATTGGATCGTAAGCTAGCATAGGACACGTCGAGGACAATGTCTGCCCTCACCTCCCTCATGACCCACTTTTAGGCGGGCGAGAACAACTGGCTAGCTCAGGGTAGCCACAACAAGGACGATCCTGGAACCTCCAAAGTTCGGGATGGAAACGGCAAGCCAAGGAAAAAACAAGAACAAGCGCCACCTCCGCTTTGGCGACGCTGATGACATAGCACTATATGCTGGGTTCCATAGTTCCAAGCCAGGACAGCTGAAGAAACCCTTCAAAGGGAATAAAGACGGGCCAACCCAATGGGAAAAATTTGTGGAATGACGTGGGAGATCCGAACAAGTACCATATGCTCGGCTTGACCAAATTATGGTGCCAACTTCTTCCCACATACAGAGGGATACTGTAAAGATCCTCCCAAGCATCAAGCTCTATTCCCTCGGCAGTTTCTCATGGCTCCTCAATTGAAAGCCCGTCTACCATCTACAACAACCTTTTAAGGAAAAAAAAACCTCGCCTTAATGTTTTTAGTTAATGCAGCCAGAAGCCCAGTGTACGTCAAGTCACTCAAAAAAAGGTCGTAGGGAGGCAAAGCTTATTTTTGATAGTTTCCCGTACACAGCGGCCCTGGTGCCGAGAGTTATAAGAATTCCTCGCCGATATTTTTCCCAGATGTTTCTATTTTTACGTACTTATTATTATGCATGTTTTCTACTGCGCGACGCTGACAAGACAAATTTACTTTATAATTGCTAAAGAAGTGCGAAGGGCTACTAAATCGGGGGCTAGGGTACATTGACCGCCCCGAGCACTATGTCGTCACTCTTCCTTTTATATACGTGTTCAGTCTCTCGGGATTTTGCATTATATGCATCGGTTCCGAATTATGTCTTGGGTCTATAGTTCGATTGCCCCGGTACTGTGCTTACCCCCTTTTCGTTCAGCTCGTTCGGCTAAAGGGGTAAAGGGAGAACCACTTCGATTGTATTCTCAGCTTCTCTGGTCTTGAAATACCTAAGTGGAGAAAGCCAAAAACTAATCGTCATGATGAGCGAGAACTAGTCTGCAATCCAAAATTATTTATATAGTCGATAGAGGCTATTCCGTGTTACACGAACGGGTTTGCAATTAAACAAAACCCGCGGTAGTCATTCCGATCTTCGGTTTTTCCGACTACGACAACAAGGGATGGGGCTTGTCATTAGCCCACGCATTCTAAAATTCCTAAGGCTAATTGAAATCGATAAAGCATCATAGTCCGATTGCCTCGTTTCCGTCCTACACTACCACCTTCAGGCACCAACTAATTCGGCTAAGGGCTATGTACGAACGATGAAAACCCCAAGTAGTACCTACAAGGGGGCTGAAGACGACGAGTGGAAAACGCTTAGATTAAAATGGCCACAACAGGAATAAAAATAATATAAAGCATATTGAACTTAGGACATGTATTGCTTAAACAGATTGTTCTCGGTTACATCCACATGTATTTATTCTAATAATACATCCTTGGAGTATTGCGATTTAATTGCCCGAGCACCCTCCATGGCGGAAAAGAAGTAGAGCTCGGGGCGCCTGTGCTCCTTTCTGGGAGGCGGCGGATCATTAGCTATCTTCAGCAGCCTCAACCCCGGGAAGTGTACCATCCTCCACGCAAAGGCCATCCGAGCCCCCTCTATACATGTTGAGCACTGTAGGGCATCAATCCGAGGATCAGCCTCAATCAGCTTCCGCGCCAGGGCAAAGTATCTATTTGGCAAGGGCTCGGTAGGTCACATCCGAACACACAAGTCCTTCATAGCCGGCTCGGCAATCATGTGTAGTTCAAGGAGCTACTTCATTTGGTAGCTCAGACTGGGGTTAGCCTCAGGAGCCTCAAACTGAACCCAGAATAGCGGTTGCTCGGCATTCCCGTCGTGAGCCACAAAGTACTTGGCTGCATCTGCCGCACTTTGCGGGAGGTTGGTGAAGGCGCCTGCAGAACACCATATCCGCGTAAGAAAGCCAAATCGGTTCTCACCAAAGGCACACTGGAGTAAGTATCGCTTACCGGTTTCCATAAGCTTGACTTGGCGCACTTCTTCTTCATAGAACCTCCTCTCTACTTGCTCTTATTGGAGCTCGACGGACAGCTTGGTCGGCTCGGCCGCCTGATCTTTGGCTTTTTGCTCAAAGGCACCGCACTTTGAGCTCGCCTCCTCTAGTTCTTGTTGGACCTCTGTCACCCTTGACTCATATTTCTTGTTAACAGCCTTAAGGACATCCAGCTTGGCAGCCGTGTGTTCGACCACCGCCTTGTGGGAAACGTGCTCTTGCTTGGCCCGCTCCACCTTGGCCCGGAGCTTTTCAAGCTCGTTATCTTGAGCTTCTGATCACAGATAGAATGGAAAAGTTCAGATGGCAGGGCCAGGGCATTTTGTTAGATATAACTAAAAGGATGCACTCTTATACAAACTCACCCCGCTTCTCGTCAAATCAACCATTGAGGCGGTCAAGCTCTTCATCGGACACTTGTAGTTTCTGATTTAGTTCGGCTATTTCCAACGTGTTAGCATTGGCAGCCGATGACGAGGCCTGCAAACTGCACAATTCATACGCACGATATCATCCTACTAAGCTCAACTCGCTAGGCCAAGTTTCTTAAAACAAGTATTCCAAGCTAAGTCTTCCAAACTTTTTTTGTGTGTATTTCTTTGAGCCATGGGTTAGCATTTCAAACTCCCTCCTGGATCGGGGCTATCATACTAGTAAAGGTATATTTCAAATATATAAAACAATATTGACAAATGAATAGTTTACTTTAAAGCCTGTCACTAAGCCGGTAAAGGCTTCATTCAGTCCGCTGTTAACAGACTCAATGTTGTGCAAAACCACACCTATTAAGGTGTGGTGCTCATCACCAATGAAGGAGTTGGCTAGGATTTCCTCCATCATGGCTGACCCCTCGACCATGGCCCATTCTGGTATGGGCGGCACCAAGGGTGGCTTCGAGGATGGTGGAGGGACCTCGGTTGAAATTTGACCCTCCCTCCCACATTATGAAGTGTCGATCTCCCGGGTAGTGAGTTGGCCTTAATCAAAGCCTCCTAGTTCCTGGTGGCGGGCACATCGTTGTTAACTGGGACCTCGTGGTCCTTGGCGTCCAAGGTATGCACCTCGGCCATCACCTCCTTGCCCCCGCATTAAGCGAGGCTGGGTGGGAGGCCACCTCCACGGCCTCCTCGGAGGCTTGGGGAAGGGAGGTGCGAGACAAGTTTCTACTCTCCACCATCTCAGCTAGCAGCGAATCGCCCTCCAAGAAATGATCCGTTGGCAGATCTCGGACGGGGCTGTGATAAGAAAAAATACACGCCGACCAATCAATATAGGACTCGGTATAAATTCACTCAATAAAGTCATTGGATTTCATACCTTCGGGCCAGGGTTTTGATCCTGGGGGCTCGGTGGGGAACCATCTCGAACTACCCGATCTCGTCATCGGAATCCAGACAGTTGTTAAGAGAAGCGACCTTTCTTTTGCAAGGCCTCTTTGGGGCCCTAGGAGGCAGGGCTTCTTTTGCCACCTCCTGCAGGGCTCTCTTCTTGGATTGGGAGAAATCCATAACCCCTCCTATTCCATGGCCTCCACCTCTCGGGTAGAAGAAATGTGCATTTTATCGGACTTAGTGTCGGGGGGACCCCCGGACATGGTGTTCGGGGGACCCCTCGAACAGAGACCTTCGCGAGTCTCCTTCTTCTTCGGCTCTGGCATCGTATATGGCTTTGGAAACCAACATTGCAGCCAGCAAGTCTAACGTAGGCCCTTCAGGTAGAGGGGTTGGTTCGTCGATGTTCTTGGCCTTGGTCAGCCACTCCTATTGAAACAATTTAGGGGGATGTTAAATCTCTAAAAAATAAAATGGAACTTGGGAACAGAAATAATATTCGGACATACCCCGACTTGAGGTGCCTTGTCGTCGAGACCTCTCTCTTCGTCCTCGGCTGGCCACACTTGTTGGCGCTTAAATAGAGCCCGTCATACGTCCTCATGGGTCGTGCGGAAGAACACCTTTATAACCTTGGGGTCATCAACCTTGTAGACCCACATCGGATTGACCCGATGCTGGCATGGTAGGATGCACTGATGAAGAGCCACTTGGATCACATCGGTCAGTTTGATGTTTGCGTCCACCATCTGTTGAAGGTGTTTTTGCATGATCTTCACATCCCTAGAAAATCGTCAGTCTATGCCTTTCTTCATCGAGGAGGTTAGCCTCACTCGAGGGCCAGACTTGAAATCAGCGGGCGCTGCCCAGTTCGCCTCCTGTGTTTCGGTGATGCAGAACCACTCCTTCGTCCAGCCCTTGATAGTATCTATCAATGTGCCCAACGGCCATACCACCTTACAAAGCTTTCTTACCACCGCCTCACCGCAATTGGTGTGCTGGCTGTTGACCAATTTTGGCTTGATGTTGAACGTCTTAAGCTAGAGCCTGAAATGCAGATGAACCCACAAGAAAGTTTCGCATACGATGATGAAGGAGGAGATGTGCATAATGGAGTTGGAGGGAGGTCATGGAAATCCAATCCATAATAGAACATGAGGCCCCTGACGAAAGGGTGAAGGGGAAAGCCTACACCTTGGAGGAAATGGGGAATGAACACTACCCTCTCACCCCGCATTGGAGTCGGGATCACGTGGCCTGCTTCCGCCGCCCGGTGGGTGATGTCGGGGGAAAGGTACCCGGAGCGCTAAGCTCCCGGAAGTCCATGTTGGATACGGTCGACACCTCCCACTTTCCCTGAGAGCCGACCATGGTGCGAGCTCGAAGATGACTACGGGAAAAGAGAGCGGAAAAGGGATTAGATTTGGTCGCTCAATCTTGGAGGAGGCAAGGGAGAAGCCAAGGATGCAGGTGGTAAAGATCTTTGGATCTTTGTTCCTTTTGATAAGGGACTATAATACCAAGGGTCCCTTTTACTGTGTCGATTGCTTCTCCACCCTCCACCGTAAAATTATCAATTCGTTGTGTGCGTAGGTAAGCCTATGCAGTTATCCATATCCTAGTAAATGCGGAAGCACGATCTCTTCGAGAGGACGTGACCATGGCCCCAAGTCGTGGTTCGAGGCGACCTTTCGTCAGGAAAGCCTGCCAATTGAGGCACTATTCACACATGGGCTTTTAAATGCGTTTACTGAAAAAGATGCCAATTTTAAAAGACATGCAGGTTACTGAAGCAATCAAACCAGAGTCAACCGAGCATGAGTGGAACTCGCCTTGCAAGCCGATTAATATCGATATGTGAGGCAGCCGAAGACAGAACACACCGGTGTTGAAGGATAGTTCAGGGGCTACACAGGGAGTCCAAGAATCTGGGGTCCTTGGGAGGCCGGTTAGTCAATGATGAGTGGGCCCATTGGGCCATCTTATACAAGATCAGGCCTTATGACGACCTCTCCAATGGAAGGAATAGCCCGAAGATTGGTGTGTATTTCTAGCTTAGAAAGACTAGGTCGGCACATCTATTCTCGATTATAGTGGGTAACTTGTAAACCCTAGGGTCCCTGGTGTGTATACAAACCAGAGACCCCTATCCATGCAGAGGAAGCTCAATCATCTAGGTTTTAGCATATACGATCTCAAGGTAGATCTACTCTGTAATCATCTTCATCAATACAATCAAGCGGGACGTAGGGTATTACCTCCATAGGAGGGCCCGGACCTGGGTTAACCATTGTCTCCCCTTTCTTCCTACAACCCATCGATCCAAGGTCCACAGTTCAGAACCCCTTAATCGGGATCTGCCGGTTTTGACACCGACAATCACTAACCTAGCTCTCGATGGTTTCTTACTTGATTTTTCTGGCTTGAGGGTTCTCCTTTATATATAGGTAGAAGCTCCAAGTCTATAGTGGAGTCTGGGTCAAATAAACACCCGTGTCCTACTACAAATTTACCTTATCTTTCTTCCTAGGTTAGGAAAGCTTCTACCGTCTCTTGCCTTGTACATCTTTAAGCCGACGTCTTCTGGTGATGGGTCGCTTGGTGGCTCGTCGACTAAGTCCTACAACCCATCTTCTCATGTTGTCCTTGTGGCTTTACCCGCCTCCATAGGACGGGTTAAATCCTGGGGTTATATCCCCGACATTAGGCCCAAGGTTGACTTGAGCTTTATTCATGTCAAGCTATTTTCATCAAGAAATAATGAGTCGGCTATCTTTTGCTTTTTTACTGTTTGTCGCAATTTCTCCAACTCTTGGCTGGTAACTTTAGCTGCCCATTTCCTGACGTTGCCCGCCAGAGTTAATGTCATTGCATCATCATCATAACTGGTCCTGCATGCACCCTTGTCCTAGAAATTGAGGCGTCGTCCCGTCAATGTTTTTATTGCAACTCCTTTATTCATGTGCCTTGCAGTTGTCCCTTCGGGTATTATAAAATGGGTGAAATCCCTCATTTTTCACTTTTACCTTCTCACCGGGTCTTCTTCCTCTAAACCGAGCATCCAGTCGCACCATTGCCATCGTTCTAGTTTCAACAGTCCTCTCACATTGTCACGATTCCTTGTTGCTTCCTCGTTTTATTCGGGATATTTTGACCTCTACACTGATCAACAAGGTATGTCACTTTATCTCTTTGTAAATCCCTCATCTGGGTTACCCGTGGAGTTCATTGGAGACCTCGAGGGATCCTTCTTTCTATTCATCGGCACTCCTATTTCCTTCATACTTTGAACCCTCATTTCCACCAAAATAGGATAATTGGCATGAATAACTCCTTCTTCCCATCACTATGTTTTGGTTTCTCCCAAAATCTTCATGATACAGACTGACTACCACTGTCATGTTTTAGGTTAAATATTTTTTTCTTTTCCAAATCTTTTGTAGATCCAAGGTTGTTGCAAAGTTTGGTGAAACCAATTTGTCTAATATTCCTTAGAATTTTGTAAAGGAAACCTTTAGCCATTGGCGAGGTGCCTTCAAGGTTACCGGCTTCACCTTTAGATAACCTTAACCCGCCATAAAAAGAATTTGCGTTTCTTATGAATTCTGGCTTATCCTCATAGTGCTTATTCCCTTCGTGCTATTCAATCTTTGCTTATAACATGCATAACTTTTCTAACCTTGCTACTGGTATCCAGGAAGGTCATCATGTTGAAGACGTCCACTTGTAATTGGGTGTCTTCGCAAGTTTCAGAAAATCTGCTTCAGGAATATGTAGATAAGGGTTTATTGTCCCCTAAACAAACACTCAGATGGTGGGCTCCTCGGGGAGAGACAAGGCTGGCCCCTGGTAAAGGAGAGGTTGTGGTTTTTGTGGATCATGTTTTTAGGTGCTTTTCTCCTCCCGTGTCAAGATTCTTTCGAGATGTAATTTATTCTCTCCACCATCATCCACAAGACTTGGCACCTAATTCCATATAAAATCTTTGCCAATTTCAAGTCTTGTGTGAGGTATATTTGCAGATGGAACCCACCGTTCCACTTTTCTTAGAATTTTTCTATCTAAACCGCCTTAGTGAGTGCACAGATGGTCTTAGCCAAGAATTGGGTGGAACCACAATCCAGAGACGTAGAAACGGTGTTTTCTCTTCAGCTGCCTTGCCGAGCCTAAGGTGTGGAACAAAACTTGGTTCTACTCTAAAAACACTTCCCCAGAGAATGAAAATCCCCTACCGGGTTATAGACCAAGTCGGCTTCTAGTGGATTTCGATATTCCTTGGAAAATTTCTCAGGAGGAACATGATAAGTTTGCCTTTGTCTTCCGAAAATTGGCGGCTCTCAAATATCAGGGTCTGATCAGAGTAGATTTGACCCGTTGGTGTGTATCTTGGATGATCCTTCCGTTGAGTCTCCGGAGTTCTGTTATGTCCAAGTATTCTGGTCGTAAGGATGACCCCCAAAGGTATAGCACAATAGTTTTGACAGAAGACGATATAAATAAAGTTGTGAAGAAATTACTTGGGGAAACCGAAGCCGTGTATGATCAAGTTGGCTTGGAGCCTTTCAATGCTCTCAACCCAGCTCCTCTAGTAAGAATCTTAGCTCATCACCTAATTACCTTTGCAGTACCTTCTTAAATTTTCTTGACCACCTTTGTTTTTATTTTAATTTGCCAAAATCTTGCAGCCTTCTTCTTTGTTTTGGAAGAAAAAAGGAAAGTCTCAACTAATAAGCCAAAGGTAACGTCCTCTATCAAGAAGAAAAGTAAAGTGGATGTCACTGCCTCACCATTTCAACACGAGTCTCCCTTAGTCGTTATATCTCATCAATCTGTCTCTCGAAAACTCCAAGACAAGGTGCCACATGGTCCAACTCTATCTCGACCACAAGTTGGTCTTTTAAAACAAACCCTCAATCCTGCTGACTTGGATTATCAAGAATCGTTTCCCTCGTGTGGTGACTCTTCTTTCACGAAGCTACCACCTTTCATTGTTAATCAAGGGTAATTCCCCCTCTTTGGGTGGTATATGCCTGCCTATGTGGTTTTTCCTAAGGTTTACTCTGTCTTCTTGTTTTATAGAGCCAGGGCCAAGACACGGAATGTTGGCAACTCTTCTGTTACTCTTGAGCGTGAGGATTTAGATATGGCGACGTCCTCTAGTGCCGGGCATGCTAAAAATTGTCACGAGATTCGAGTTGATCTACCTCAGTGTGAGCTTGGGAAAATATTGCTTCCCCTCCAAGTGTCGAAACTGGCCCGATAATCACTAATCCTCCTTACAAGGATGTCCCTTGTGATACTTATGCAGTAGTGGTTATCCTTGGTTTAAACTATGCTCCTCCTAGGCCTTCTAACGTATTGGCCAAGCAATCCATGAAAGAAGAAATTGTCGCATCTGATAATGGGACACCTAAACTTCACTCTCTGCCTCTTGGTGTTGAAGAATTATACGTTGGTTATGTTGAGCGTCTTTCCTCAAGCCGTTAAATGGAAGCTGGCCTTGTACGCACAATAATGATGAAGTGTGAGGTAAGATATGCACCTCATATGCACCTATTGTCATGTATCCCCAAGGGTCGGCTCATCTTCTTGAGATGATCGGGTCTTTATAACTTATTTGAAATTTTGAACCCGACATGTATTCCCCAAGGGCCAGCTCATCTTCTTGAGATGAGTCGGGTCTTTATAACTTATTTAAAATTTTGAACTTGACCTGTAGCCCCCAAGTGTTGGCAAATCTTCTTGAGATGAGTCAGGTCTTTCATTCATTATGTAATCTAGAAAGAAACTGATATACATTAGCCCCAAAGTGCCAAGCATATTGTTCGAAATCTGCTTTGAGATTTGTTATCATAATTGTCATCATATCGTTTTTGTAGGAAACCTTGAAATTTGGTGAATCAAAAATCGCAGATTTCAAGAAAGTTGTTGAACTAGGACAACTCGCCCGAGCGGAACTTGAAGAAAGACTTCGTCTATCTTTGGAACAAACTGAGAAAATCAAGGTTGGGTTTGTGGTAGAAAGAGAGTCTTTTGAAAACGAAAAAGCCACCTTAATAAAATGCTACACTGTTGCTAAAAGTAAGTTGAAAGTCGTCTCAGAAGAGTTGTCCAAGATTAAAAAGCATATCAACGAGATGAATCACGCTATCTTTGGTGAGTGCTCATGGAGCTTTTCAACTTTTTGTTTCCTGACAATGATCGATACTATGGTGCCTTATGTGTTTTTATACCTTTGCTGGTCGTCGTACACACAATCTTCAGGACAATTGCTTGTGGAAGCTCAATGTTGTGAATATTCCGAATGAGCAGCTATATACCGGGAGTTTGTGTGCCATAAAAGTTGTTGCTGGGAATAAAGAGGCGGTCACACTTATAAAATATGTCCTCGCGTTCCTTTCCACGATCCCAAGGCAGATTGGAGAGCTCAAAAGATTAGCTGCCCGTGCTGGAGCCACTTATACTTTGAGTTGTGCTCTGGCTTACTCATGTGAGCTTGACCCGGCAGGAATGTTGAAAGGATTCCTAGAACTGAAGGCTGATGGCTCACCTTTCGAACAAGATGACTATCGTTAGAGCGTCTCAGTAGCCCGGACATTGGCCAGTCAGCTTGTAAGTGGCATGTCCTTGAAGAGTTATAATCTTTCCTGTGACTCAAACAATGCTAAAATTCAAATACCCCTATTTAAATAAGTTGGTCTCACTCCGCAGCATCACAAGCGACTCTTTGCTCCTGATGTCGATCCATCGCCAATCTTCAATGAGGAAGCTATGTTTGAAGCCTTGGCTCACTGTAATTGGAATTTGGATGACTTTCAAATAATAGAGTGACACCTGAAGCAGAAGATCAATCAAGGACATCTCAAGCCATAAACCGAGACAAAGCTTAAGCTCGAATTTATAAAAACTTTGAATTTTCATCACTTGGTCCTGGAGTGCCTTGTAATATATTTGACTCGCCTTTGTGCAACTTTCGAGTACATGAGCTAGACAAACTTTGTATGCTATGAATCTGTTTCTCCTCAAATTGAGTCATCATTGCTTGTATTTATCCCCCTTATTTGTTGAAGAGAGAATATATTATATAACTGAATTTTTTTTAGTAATGACAGCGAGAAAAATCTGGCTCAGTGAGACACAGTAGAAATAGACCAACTTTCGAAGCTCTAGACTTGCTTCAGTGAAGCGGGCACAATAACCCATGATTTACCTTGCTTTCATTATGCCATCTCTCACGTGACATACCCATATTTTAACATTGCTGATTCACGGTCCATAATGGATTGATCAGTCAAGAGCACATGGAGTCACCTTCTTCGGAGTCACCAAAGCATACCGACAAGTTTAACCATTTTGTGTCCTCTATGCCGATCGACAGGGTAAGAAAGCTAAACTCGACAAGTTAGAAGCCCCCAAGTGACCTATGATCAATAGAAAGTCCTGGAATAGGATTGCAGAAGACAATGCTATTTTGCAAAACAACCTAGGGACCGGTAGTCCCCAGATAAGGCAGCTTAATTCTTATTGATCACGATAATTTAATTGTCACACAATCCCCCATTTAATGTAAATAACAAAGGCTTATACTCAATTTTCTCGCTAGAAGATGTGCTTTATGAGATTAAAAATATCATAGATTTTTTAACAAAGACTAATGAGTCGGTGGCTCTTTGCATAATAAGGCCGTAGATGAGCAATGTTCCATGGCCGGGTTGTCTCTGCTTTAGTGGTGTTCTTACCTGGTCGTAAATCGATCAGGTAATACAAATCGTTGTTGAGATTTTTGTTGATAATAAATGGTCCTTCCAAGGGTGGTGGAAGTTTATGAATCCCTGTTTGATCTTCGATGAGCCGGAGAACCAAGTCGCCTTCGTGAAAGGTCCGGCTTTTAACCGTACGGTTGTGATAGCTACGTAGGTCTTGTTGGTATATGGCTGACCTAGTTGTGGTTAAGTCTCACTCCTTCTCCAAAGAATCCAAAGAGTCTTTCCTTGCCTCTTCATTGTCGGCCTCAACATAAGCGGCGATTCTAGGAGAGTCGTGTCAAATGTCGCCTCGTAGCACTGCCTCAACACCGTAGACCAGGAAAAAGGGCATATAGCCAGTGGATCTGTTTGGAGTAGTATTAATCCTCCAAAGAACTGAGGGAAGCTCCTCCACCCAACAACCTAGAGTTCGCATCAACGGGATCATAATTCGGGGTTTAATCCCTCCCAAAATTTCTTGATTCTCCCTTTCAGCTTGCCCATTAGATTGTGGGTGCGCCACAGCTCCCAAATCTAGTCGTATGTGCTCCTTCTCGAAGAATTGCTCCATATCTCCTTTTGATAAATTGTACCATTGTCCGTGATAATACTATGGGGATAGACAAAATGATAGAGTTGCTTCTTCAAGAATTTCATCCCCGTTTCTGCGTCACAGTTACTGACAGGTTCTACGGCAACCCACTTGGTAAACTTATCAACCGCCACTAGGAGGTGCGTCTTTTTATCTGCCGACATTTCGAATAGTCCAACCATATCAAGCCCCCAGACTGAGAACGGCCACGTGATTGGGATCATGCACAATTCTTGAGCCGGTACCAGAGCGTATCACGCAAATTTCTGACAGCCGTCACATTTGTGCACAAGAACTTTTGCATCTGCATGAGGTGTTAACCAATAGAACCCATTTCGAAAAGCCTTTGCCACCAAATATCTTGAGTCTGCGTGATTCCCACAATCACCAATGTGGTTATACCTTAGAATTTTTGGCCCCTCTTCAGGACAGACGCATATCTGGAACACACAAGTACTGCTCCGCCGATGTAGCTCGCCTTTAATGATAGTCATAGATTTAGACCGACGCACTATTTGGCGATCCTTAACCTCCTCGGATGGTAGTTCTCCTGTAGTGAGATACGTCAAATATGGCACCATCCAATCTGGGGTCACATGAAGAGCCGCCACTAGTTGTGACTCTGGATATGGAATTGCTAAGTTCTCTTCAGATGGCGATTTCAGAAAGGGATTGTGAAGAACATCTAGAAAAACATTAGGGGGAACCGGCTTCCGCTGAGACCCAAGCCGTGATAAGTCGTGTGTTGCTTCATTGACCCAGCGATCTATATGGTCGACATGGAATCCATGAAAGTAACCCGCCACCTAAGTAACAGCTCGCCGGTAAGCCACCATCAAGGGATCTTTCGAATCCGAGGTGCCTCAAACCTGTTGTGCGACTAAATCTGAGTCGCCCAGACATCTTACCCGGCCAAGTCTCATTCCCTTAGCCTCCTTAACCCATGTAACACAGCCTCGCATTCAGCCCCGTTATTGGTGTAGGGAAACATGAGCCATAGAACATAGCATAATTTGTCACCTCGTGGAGAAGTTAACACGACCCCATCCCCAAATCCCTCTAACTATGTGGACCCATCGAAGTGTAAGGTCCAATACGTATTGTTCGATTGTCTTTTGGTATTTGCAACTCCGTCTAGTCGTTGATGAAATCTACCAATGCTTGAGACTTGATAGCTATCTAACGCATGTACTTCACCTGATGTGGACCAAGTTTGATTGCCCACTTAGCAATATGTCCAGTCGCTTCTCGATTTTGTATTATGTAACCAAGAGGTGCTGAATAAACCACCGTGATTGGGTGCTCCTGGAAGTAGTGTTTCAATTTCCGGCTTGCCATAAAGACCCCGAAAACAAGTTTCCTCGAGTGCAGGTATCCTTGTTTGGACACGATCAAGACCTTACTAACGAAATAAACCGGCCGCTGTATTGGATATTCCTTTCCTTCCTCCTTCCGTTAAAAAATGACTGTAATGCTTACTGCCTTAGAGTTGGCAGCAATGTATAGGAGCATAGGCTCTTTGTTAGGCGGGGCGGCTAGAGCCGGTGGCTGGGCCAGGAGCTTCTTGAGTACCTCAAAGGCTTCGTTTGTTGCATTAGTCCACACAAAATTGTCTGTTTTCCTCAGCAACTAATGTCGAGGTATTGCCTTCTCCCCCGCGCGGCTTATAAATCGGCTCAAAGCTGTGATACGTCCCGCCGCGTTGAACCTCATTTATGGTAGCCTGATTACCTAATCAGGTTACCACCTTGATCTTGTCTGGATTGGCCTCAACGCCTCCTTTTGAAACTAACATACCTTGTAGTTTGCGAGTAAGGACCCCGACCACGCACTTTGTCGGGTTCAACTTCATCTGGTATAACCCTAGGTTATCAAATCTTTTTTAAGATCATCCAGAAGTGTTTTGTTTTTCTTAGATTTCACCACGATGTCATCAAGATAGGTATGAACATTGCACCCAATCTATGGGTGAAGGCAATTGTATACACATCGTTGGTAAGTCGCCCCTACACTTCTTAGCCCAAACGACATAGAAACATAGCAGAAAGCACCAAAGGGGGTTATGAAAGTCGTTTTCTCCTGATCCTCCTTTGCCATTTTGATCTCATGATAGCCTGAATATGCATCTAAAAAGCACACTCGCTCGCAACCCGCCGTAGAATCAATGATCTCACCGATGCGCGGGAGGGCGAAAGGATCTTTAGGGCAAGCCTTGTTGAGGTCCGTGTAATCAACACACATGCGCCAGGTGCCATTTTTCTTCAGAACGGGCATAGGGTTAGCCGACCACTCAGGATGAAATACTTCAATGATGAACCCGGCAGCTAGGATCCGAGCTACTTCTTCCCCAATGGCCTTGTCTTTCTCTTCGTTAAACCGACAGAGGTACTGGCGCACTAGTTTCATCTTAGGATCCACATTAAGGTGGTGCTCAGCGAGTTCTTTCGATACTCCCGGCATGTCAGAAGGTTTTCATGCAAAGATGTCCCGATTCTAAAGGACGAACTCAATGAGCGCGATTTCCTATTTAGGATCCAAGCCGGTCCCAATAGCGAACTGCTTAGATGAGTCGCGTGGGACAAAGTCAACCTACTTAGTATCTTCGACCGGGTTAAACTTGAGAGGCTCTTCGGACTCTACAGTTGGCTTCTTGAGAGGACTCATATCGGCTGGGTCAATGGTCAATGTTAGCTTTATAAAACTTCAGCTCCTTGACAGCGCAAGATGACTCTACATAGGTTGCGTCCCCTTCTTCACACTCTTGAGCCATTGTCCTATCTCCCTTCATCGTATTAGGACCGTTCGGACCCGGCATCTTGAGCTTGAGGTAAACATAGCAAGGGCGGGCCATGACGCATGCATAAGTCGGTCTTCCAAAGAGGGCGTGATAAGGGCTTTGTACTTTCACGACTTCAAAAGTCAAAGGCTTGACCCTGTAATTGTGTTCATCCCCAAAGACTACATCAAGCTTAATCCGCCAAACCGGATATGCCGAATTCCCGGGAATGATGCCATGGAAAACGGTGGTGGAAGTTTCCAAACTGTTGTCAGGAAAATTCAACCGCCAAAAGGTGTCGTAATATAGTATGTTGATGCTACTTCCTCTGTCCATCAGGACCCTTGAGAGGTTATAGACGCCAACTTGAGGTGCTACCACTAAAGCCAGCTCCCGGGGATTGTCAACCTGAGGTGGGTGATCCTGATGATTCCAAGTGATTTGCTGCTCAAACAAACGGAGGTATTCCGGAACCGCCGGCTCAGCCATGTTAATATCCCTCCTTTTATTCTTTGAATCTCACTTGCAAGCATTGGTGGTGAAGACATGATACTGACAGTTGCTTGACTATCTAAAATCCCCATGTGACCCTCTAGGAGAATCCTGACTCGAACGCGTCTTGGCGTGTCTCCCGAGAATCTTCCTCTAGAATTCCTCCATGATATAATAGTCCTCCCATGCATGTTTGGCTGGCTTCTCCTTAGTGCCATGCTTAGTGCAAGGCGATTTGAGTGCGGCCTCGAAATCAGGCGTCTTATTCCTCTGATGGTCCTTAGGGGACCGTTCCGCCGCTGGGTTTTGGAGCCAATGTTGGTGGAAGTCGCAAATTCTAACCCAGGTTCAAAACGCTTTCGCTTGTTGGCACTCTAGCTTTCAGCATCCCTATCACCGTGTTCATAAGGCGACTTGACATCTTTCGCCATGGCGTGACTTCGGTCAGTCCCGCTCCAGCTGCGACGAGTTGGCTCGATGAGGTCGGAGCTGTTATCCGGTTCGAGCGCTGTTTCGTTGGTCTTACCGATGAAGATGTGAGTATTGCCAAAGGGAACCTGGTACCCGTACTCGATTTAGTTGGCATTAGGACCCCAGTTTGAATGGTCGATGTAGATTTGGCCGCGGTGACTTTTTGTCATCCAACCCGCCATGTAGCTCTCGAATCTCGGAAGAGCACCCTCCAAAAACTCAACTCCACCTTGCGATTGACCCATGGTGGGCGCGAACTGTCGTGGTTTTGTCACAACACATGTCCTCGTGAATGGACTTAGTGGTGAGGCCATCGTCATGGTGTGGCGACTCAAAGGGGTTGATTGGGAAACGAGAGGCAGATTTACCCAGGTTCGGCCCCTCCAATGGAGGTAAAAGCCTACGTCGTGCTTTGTGTTTGTATTGATGGGAATCTCGATTACATGGGTGTCGAATCGCTACCCTAGCTCTCGAGGGTTTCTTACTTGATTTTCTGACTTGAGGGTTCTCCTTTATATGTAGGTAGCAGCCCCAAGTCTACAATGGAGTTCGGGTCGAATAAACACATGTGTCCTACTATAGATTTACCTTATCTTCCTTCCTAGGTTAGGAAATCTTCTCGCGTCTCTTGCCCTGTACATCTTTGAAACATCGTCTTCTAGTGATGGGCCACTTGGTGGCTCGTCGACTAAGTCCTCCAGCCCATCTTCTCATGTTGTCCTTGCGGCTTGACCGACCTCTATAGTATGGGTTAAATCATGGGGTTATATCCCCGACACATACCTTCTCCTTTAACTTCTTCAACATTCTCTTCCTACCACTTTGTACTTTGGAATCTCCTTAGGGCTCATATTCTTCATCACTAATGCCAACATCACCAGGATAATAAAATTCATCTACTTGAGGAAACTAGTCTGGTTTTTCCTACTTCTCAACCTCTTGGTGGGATTTAATGGTTGGACCGGGGTTTCTGAGTGGCTTAAGTTTCTGGACAACTCATTTATCTTATTTTGCAGCTTCTTCTTCACAGGAGGAACCTAGATGCAATTGCAAATCGTTGTCATCTGAACCTGACTTTTAATCATCAAAAAGAAATTCAGACACATCACTATCACATTCAAAATGGTTAAGGTTGGCTTCCATTTGAAGACTTCTTTTGTTAAGCACATCCTTTTTGTCATTTCTTGCATCCACCAACTTTGTGCAACTTTGTTGAGTGTTAATGCAATGTTCAGCAAAATAACTATCTCAGTTTTCATCCACATTACATGGCTCATCTATGCTGACAACTCGTATGTGCACACTCTTTCCCTTCTCAAAGTGGATCAACATCTATTGCACATCATGTTCAACACCAAGATGCTCGATACATTCTATTCCTTTCTCCTCATCAGCATCATAGCACATATAATCATCAACTCTATAGCCCACACTCCCAATTAGAGAAACCATAGTAAAAAATGATATGTCTGACTGGTCTTCTAACCATAGAATCTCTAGCTAAGAAATGTAACCAAATTTTCCATTTTGGGCCATCAATATTGCACCACAAGTTGGAATACCTTGCACCACCAGCAGGGAAGGAAGCTTGCGCCAACCCCGAGGTGCGCTTGTTCTCGTCGGTGGTGCTACAGGCGGAGGTGGCCTAACAAACATGTGTGACAACTGAGATTGTGGCTGGGAATGGTGTTCGACTGTGAAGCTACTCCTCCCGAGCCAGTTACCAACCTTGAGGAAGACCGCATCCCCGCCGTCCATCACGTCATGGGGGGGCCTCCAAGCCATTCAGCGTTGGAGTTTGGATCTGCTGCCGGCATGAATGACGACGGCTAGGGGCGGGAGCTTGGGAAAGAGTGAGTGGTGAAGGAGGAGGGAGTCGTTCGCCCAGGTTAGTCCTGTTGTGACCGACACGCAGGACTGACGAGCGGTAGGCGAGCGTCGTTAGACGTTAGCGCGGCCGCCGCCCTGACCGATGGACCAGTCCTCTCAGATTCACCTTAAAAGCGTTAAATCTATCATCAACGCAATTTGGTAGTTTTTGTCACTAAATTAGTAATAACCTGCAGTTTTCGGGCATTTTTTAAAATCTGGTAGTTATGTGGGACGGTAACGTGAGATGTGGTAGTTTTTTGTCAAATACTCCTATCATGAGTGCACTGGACACTTGACGACCCGAGGTAGCGAGCGGGTGCAATATCACCAAGTGCCTGAAGGAACCACTCAGCAATTTCTCGCTCAAGATCCTATGGAAGATGGAAAATGATAAAATCATGTGATGAAAAGGAGTTCCCATGTTTAATGTTCACTTGATTGTGAGTTGTGATTGTTAACTTTCTATGTTCTAATAATGATGTGTACGCTTAGATTGCGACTTGGTTAATGTTTGATGTGTACACTTAGACTGTGACTCAGTTAATGTTGTTCATTCCTATGATCTCATTTGTATGAGTTGCATGGAAACAAATCCATTTTAAAACGTGAACTTGTAGACGTTTGGCAAAACGAATCCTCAAATCAAAATCCTGGTTGATTGCATCCTAAATTACAATCCCAGTCTAAATTGAACACTAACATCATTTGGCAAACAAGGATTGTCGACGTGTGAAAAGATGACCGGGATTGATACCATTTCATATTGTTCCCCGTTGGCCAACCCATTTCAGTTTATTTCTACCGTAATACACACATTTTTCTTCTTCTTTGAAACTGCAAAAATTAATGCCCAGTGTTCACTTGCTACCTTTTTCTTTCTCTTATTTTTTCTTTCTTTGTTTTATTTTTTATTTTTCATTTTTTTTCTTAAATTCGTGGCCATCTTAGGAGGAAATAGAAAACGAAAAAAAGAATATCGTGAACCAGATTTTAAAAAGGGAAAAGAGGTCACGAATTTTCAGATATGCTCTTGTATTTCAAATATGCTCATATTTTCTAATTTTGTTTGGAATTTTGAAAATTGTTTCTCTTTTCAAAAATTGTTCACAGATTAAACAAATGTGTGGGATTCCAAAATTTGTTCAAGTGTTCAAAAAATGTGCAGAGTTAAAAAATAGAACTCCAAAAATATTTTCGTTTTCACAACAATATTAAGCATTTAGTTGTTTTTCTAAATTTTCAAGAAACGTTCAAATTTTTGTAAAGATTGTTTTGGATGTGCCGCTTCGGTGGGATTTAAAAAAAGAACTCATGCTTTCTTTGTTGCACCAATAGTAATTAGGTCTAGTGGCTAGTGTTACATATTCAGGAATTAAAAAGTTTCGAGATTGATTCCTCGCCGCGCCCCACACATTTGTGTTAATATTTTAGGTTGTACTCTCCACCATTTTCTATTGGTGGGCCGAACCAGTCACGGGTCTCTCACGTCCCGTGCGATGTTGTTTACATTCAATAGTTGCTCCCTTTAAGAAGAAGAACAAAACATTTTTTAACACACAAAAAGAAATAGAAATAGGTTGGGCCAGCGCAATTGACGGGTATGCGACGTAGTAAACACTGTAGGTCCTTGGCCCACCAGCCAAACTAATCCGTACCACGTCAACATTTTTATACATAAAACAATCTCAGGGTTCGATTTAAGACGGAATTGCATAGTTCAGGATGCAACCGATCGGGATTTCAAGCTGGGGGGTTCATTTCATTGAACCTCTATGAATTTAGGGTTTACAATGAACTTTTTGTGAGTTGCATCCATGTCATGATCTTTTTCTTCGGCAAGATGATTAACTCCTAACATCAAGCTTTTGTAAGTTGCAAACACCAAGTGTTGGGGATGTTGCTTCAGTTGTCGGCCACTTCGTTCCTCTTAACTAAATGTGTGCCACTGCGTCTAGTGTTCCCTGAATTTAAGCGGGAGGTTCGCCATGAAAGCTCTCGGATGACATAGCTTTACACTTGAAAAGAAATAAGACGCTAGCCCCCATACATTGTCATTATTGTTAACATCCAAACATTTGTTGAGTGTCTCGGAAGGAATTTCGCAAACAAAAAGTGCCTCAGAAGCAAAAAAATCACGACAATACTTCCTTGTGTACTTTTATTCCGCCATGGGTATGTTGTTAGGATGATATCCTCTCGAGTGGGCCCAACGGCCCACCGGGCCCTTAGATCCGCGTCCTGATTGGGGGCTCCCAACCCACTATGGTTGACGGGTCTCGGTCACCTTTTCTATATAAAGAGGTGGGGCGGCGGCACGCAACACGATGTTCGTCACGACCCATACACCCCACCGACAAAACCTATCGATCTAGGTCAGCACAGTTGTGACGGGAAGCACTGTCACCACTGCCCACTCACCGTCGTCACCGTCGCCCTACTCCATGGCCACCTTATCGGGCTCATCGAACTAAGGAGAAGGTATCCGTCCTCCTTCCATCTCTATCTCTCAAATGCCTAGACAAGTACCAAGCAAAGACACACACATGGTGATAGCTATCGATTAGATCTAGCCTAGCTAATCTCATAAGTCTTTCAATGGTGTCAAGAGCAAGAGTTGGTGTAGAGTTTTTGCTAGTAAAGAAATCAAAGATTTTTTCCCTCCTGAAGTACCCTAGTCAGAGGGCAAAGAAACGCTCACCGGAAAAAGAGTGCCGCCGATGGGCCGTGTCATTCCTCTCGATCCAGATGTGCATCATCCAGTGAGGCATTTGGAAGAAAAAGACAAACCCCTGAAGGGGCAAAGGGCACTATTTTCCAAACCGCTCGACGTAGGTGCGCTCACCAGAAGGGGAATGCACGACCGGCGAAGCGGATGGCAACGATGCCACTGCTCGTTGCTCCATAGTCATCGACTACAAGGAAACAGAGGGGGAGCGAGGGCGCAGCTGCGACTCCTTCTCTCAGCCACACAAGGCAGTGGATGAAGAAAAGAAAGAAGGGAAGCAGACGTGACTCACGTGGTGCGGTGGCGTCCAACACCATCACCGGTTTGCCGACAACGCAGCATGACGCTACGGAGATTGAGAGATACAGTGGGGCGTGCGGGGGGAAATGAACCTAGGGTTCCCCTCGGCCGCACGGTTGCACAGGTTTTGTATGAGCGAAACTCGCGCGTGGCCATCAGATGAAATCGGACGGGCCAGTCGCCAGCGAGAGCTCGCCATAGTGGGTCGTGGGCCGCTTGTGCCGCTCGCCGCGGGATGGGCCAGTGTGGCGCCTGGAGAGCAGGCCGTGGGCTAATTTCGCCTAGAAGAGTCGTGCATGGCATGCGCACGCCGTTGGTCGGGCAGAGCAACACCCATGTTGCGTTTTATTTATTTTTTGTCCATTTTTTGCGAAAATTTCATCCAGTTTCTTTCTATTCAAAATTATCAAACGAATGTTTTTAAAAAAATAGAAAAGTAAAATAAATGTTTCTGAAAAGTATAAAGTTCATGAATTTTTATTCATGCTTTCCACTTCAAATAAATCAAAGTGCTCTTTTAAAGGGTAAATAGAACTCAAGTGACAATTAAATTTTAAGAGCATGTTATGGAGATTATAGAAACAATTATGATTCTGTTATTTTTATGACCAACGTTGTTAATAACATAACCATGATTTATTGTTGTTATATGTGCATTTATTTCTATTTTCTACCCAACGATGATTGATACGTCTCCAACGTATCTATAGTTTTTGATTGTTCCATGCTATTATATTATCTGTTTTGGATGTTTTGTATGCATTAATATGCTATTTTATATTATTTTTGGGACTAACCTATTGACCTAGAGTGTAGTGTCAGTTTCTGTTTTTTATGTTTTTTAGTATTGCAGATAAGGAATATTAAACAAAGTCCAAACAAAATAAAATCTTCGTAATGATTTTTCTTGGACCAGAAGAAACCTGACACACTTGCAGAAAGGGGCAGGAGACCTGCACAGAGACGACAAGCCTGCAGAGAGCGCCATAGGGGGGCGCCCCTGCCTTGTGGGCCACCTGCAGGCCTCCAAACCCTAATCTTCATCCTATAAATTCCCAAATATTCCCCCAATACCAGAAGGAGACACCAAAAAATACTTTTCCGCCGCCGTGAGCCTCTATTCCCTTGAGATTCAATCTGGGAGCCTTTTCTGGTAATCAGCCAGACGGTGAATCGATCACGGAGGGCATCTACATCAACTCCATTGCCCCTCTGATGATGCGTGAGTAGTTCACCAAAGACCTATGGGTCCATAGCTAGTAGCTAGATGGCTTCTTCTCTCTCTTTGTTCTTCAATACCATGTTCTTTATGATCTTCATGGAGATCCATCCGATGTAATACTCTTTTGCGGTATGTTTGTCCATATCTAATGAATTGTGGGTTTATGTTCAGAATATCTATGAATATGATTTGAATCTTCTCTAAATTCTTATATGCATGATTTCATATCTTAGCAAGTCTCTTCTAGTTAATGGTTTGGTTTGGCCAACTAGATTGGTAATTCTTGCAAAGGTATAAGTGCTTAGTTTTGGGTTCAATCTTGTGGTGTCCTCACCTAGTGAAAAAGTAGGGGTAGCGAGGCACGTATTGCATTGTTGCCATCGAGGATAAAGATATGGGGTTTTCATCAGATTGCTTGAGTTTATCCCTCTACATCATGTCATCTTACCTAACAAATTACTCTCTTCTTCATGAACTTAATACTCTAGATGCAGGCAGGAGTCGGTCGATGTGTGGAGTAATAGTAGTAGATGCAGAATCGTTTCTGTCTACTTGACATGGACGTGATGCCTATATGCATAATCATTGCTTTGGATATCTTCATAACTATTCGCTTTTCTATCAATTGCTCGACAGTAATCTGTTCACCCACCGTATTATTTTCATTCATGAGAGAAGCCTCTAGTGAAACCTATGGCCCCCGGGTCTATTTTCCATATTATACTTTTAGATCTATAAACAAAAAATCCCAAAAATATTTTGCTTCCATTTCTTTACTTTTGTTTTACTTTTAGTTCTGGCAATCTTTCATATCTATCTGTATCAGATCTCATCCTTGCAAATAATCGTGAAGGGATTGAAAACCCCTTTTTAGCGTTGGGTGCAAGTGTTTGATTTTTTGTGTAGGTGCTAAGATTGGGGCCTTGCTTGTTCCTCCTACTGGATTGATACCTTGGTTCTCAACAAACTAAGGAAATACTTATCAACTTTTCTTCATCACCCTTTGCTCTTCAAGGGAAAACTAACGCAACCTGAAGAAGTAGCAAGAAGAATTTCTAGCGCCATTGCCGAGGAGGATACATAGCAAGATCAAGCCTACCAAGTACCCATCACAAACTCATCTCTTGGAGTTACTTTATTTGCCATTTGCCTCTCGTTTTCCTCTCCCCCACTTCTAAAATTATTTTCAAAAAATACAAAAAATTTCCTTTTTATTCACCCTTCTTCCGTTCGTCTTTTCGTTTGATTGTGTGTGTGCTATATTGCTTGCTTTGTCACAATGACTCAAGAGAATACCAAGTTATGTGATTTCTCCACTACTAATAATAATGATTTTATTAGTACTTTGATTGCTCCCGCCACTAGTGCAGAATCTTATGAAATTAATGCCGCTTTGCTCAATCTTGTTATGAATGAATAATTTTCTGGCCTTCCTAGTGAAGATGTCGCATCCCATCTAAATACTTTCGTTGAGTTGTGTGATATACAAAATAAGAAAGATGTGGATAATGAAATTGTTAAATTGAAGCTATTTCAATTCTCACTATGATTTCGTGCTAAAACTTGGTTTTCATCTTTACCTAAAAATAGTATTGATTCATGGAATAAGTGTAAAGATGCTTTTATTTCCAAGTACTTTCCTCCCGCTAAGATTATTTCCCTTAGGAACAATATAATGAATTTTAAGCAACTTGATCATGAGCATGTTGCACAATCTTGGGAGAGGATGAAACCTATGATTAGGAATTGCCCCACACATGGTTTGAGGTTATGGATGATTATACATTTTTTTATGCGGGATTGAATTTTCCTTCTAGAAATATTTTAGATTATGTCGCGGGTGGTACTTTTATGGAAATCACATGAGGAGAAGCTACTAAACTCCTAGATAATATTATGGCAAATTACTCTCAATGGAATACCGAAAGATCTCCTACTAGTAGAAAAGTGCACGTTATTGAAGAAATAAATACTTTGAGTGAAAAGATGGATGATTTGATGAAATTGTTTGCTAGTAAGAGTGATCATATCGATCCCAATGATATGCCTTTGTCTTCATTGATTGTAAATAATAATGAATCTATCTTTGTTAATTTTGTTGGTAGGAACAACTTTGGCAATAATGCGTATAGAGGTAATTTCAATCCTAGACCGTTTCCTAGTAATTTCTTTAACAATTATGGTAATTCCTACAACAATTCTTATAGAAATTATAGTAAGATGCCCTCTGATCTTGAGAATAATATTAAAGAATTAATTAGCTCACAAAAAGGTTTGAATGTTATGATTGAAGAAAAATTGCTCAAGATTGATGATTTGCCTAGGAACATTTATAGAATTTCTCTTGAGATAGATTCTTTGAAAATTATATCTATTCCACCCAATCATGATATTAATGAGTCTTTAAAAGCTATGAAAATTTCTATTGATGAGTGTAAGGAAAGAACAGCTAGAATACGTGCTAAGCGTGAATGGCTTGAATAGGTGTTTTCTCGTGATAATAATGATGGAGATCTTAAAGTGATTGATCTCACTCCTATTGAATCTTTGTTTTCTAGTATAAATCTTGAAAAAGATGGGACTGGAGATGAGTCAACTTTAGTTAAAAGGCGTCCTAGTGATGCAGAGTTTATAGATCACAATGCTAAGATTGATAAAAGTGGGATTGAAGAGGTCTTTAAATAGCAATGAACCCACTCTTTTGGATTTCAAGGAATTTAATTTTTATAGTTGTTCTTTGATTAATTGCATTTCCTTGTTGCAATCCATGTTGAATTCTGTGCATGCTTATAATCAAAATAAAGCTTTTACTAAACATATTGTGGATGCTATGATGAAACCTTTTGAAGAAAAACTTGAGTTGGAAGTATCTATACCTAGAAAGATTTATGATGAGTGGGAACCTACTATTAATATTTAAATTAAAGATTAGGAGTGCCATGCTATGTGTGATTTGGGTGCTAGCGTTTCCACGATTCCAAAAACTTTATGTGGTGTGCTAGGATTCCGTAAATTTGATGATTGCGCTTTAATTTGCATCTAGTGGATTCTACAATTAAGAAACCTACGGGAAGGATTAATGATGTCCTTATTGTTGCAAATAGGAATTATGTGCCCGTAGATTTCATTGTTCTTGATATATATTGCAATCCTACATGTCCTATTATTCTTGGTAGACCTTTCCTTAGAATGATTGGTGTAATTATTGATATGAAAGAAGGAAATATTAGATTCCAATTTCCATTAAGAAAAGTCATAGAGAGATTTCCTAGAAAGAAAATGAAATTACCTTATGAATCTATTATGAGAGCTACTTATGGATTGCACACCAAAGATGACAATACCTAGATTTGTTGCATTATGCCTAGCTAGGGGCGTTAAACAATAGCGCCTGTTGGGAGGCAACCCAATTTTATTTTTATGATTTTGTTTTTGCTTCTGTTTTTGAGTGATGCACACATTATTAACTCTGTAATAATTGTCTTTTCTTTTTTTAATTAGTGTTTGAGCCAAGTAAGACCTTTGGGATGGTCTACGGTGTTTGCAAGTTGATTTTGCTGGAAAAGAGAACTTTTGCCCTCAGTCCAGAAATTTTGTAAATTCACTGGATAGTTAGTTTGATCTGAAATTTTTACACAAGATTTGTCTAAAAATTTCCCTGATTGTCCTAATTTTTCAGAATTTTTGAGTTACATAAGAATCTGAACTTTATAGATTGCTACCGATTGTTCTGCTTTTTGACAGATTTTGTTTTCTTTGTGTTGTTTGCTTAGTTTGATGAATCTATGGGTCGTATCGGGGGGTATGGACCATGGAGAAGTTGTAATAGAGTAAATATTATACCAATATAAATAAAGAATGAGTTCACAATAGTACCTAAAGTGGTGATTTATTTTTCTTATAATAACGGATCTCATGAGTTTTCTGTTGAGTTTTGTGTTGTGAAGTTTTCATGTTTTCGGTAAAGATTTGATGAACAATGGAATAAGGATTGGCAAGATCCTATGCTTGGAGATACCCAAGGAACCCCAAGCAATATTCTAGGATACCAAAGATACTAAGCTTGGGGATGCCCGGAAAGTCATCCCCTCTTTCGTCTTCAATCCATCGGTAAATTTACTTGAGGCTATATTTTTATTCACCACATGATATGTGTTTTGCTTGGAGCGTATTGTATTATATGAGTCTTTAATTTTTAGTTTTCCACAATCAACCTTTATGCACACATATTTTGAGAGAGACACGTTGAGTCATGAATTTATTAGAATAATCTATGTGCTTCACTTTAATCTTTTGAGCTAGGCAATGTTGCTCTAGTGCTTTACTTATATCTTTTCAAGCACGGTGGTGTTTTATTTTATAAAAATTATTAAACTCTCATAACTCACTTACATTATTTTTAGAGTATTTTAAAAAGCATGGTAATTGGCTTAGGTTATGAATTTAGTCCTAATATAATGGGCATCCAAGAGGGATATAATAAAAACTTTCATATTAAGTGCATTCAATATGATGAGAAGTTTGATTCCTTGCATATAGTTTTCAGATATAAAGATGGTAATATGAGAGTCATGCTAGTAAGTAATTATGAATTGGAAGAAATACTTTTGTTAAATCTTGTGATTACCATAGCATGCATGTATGGTGAACCATTATGTGATGAAGTCGGAGCATGATTTGTTGAATGATTGTCAACCTTTGTGTGGAGGTCGGTATCGCGCCATGGTTAACTCCTACCAACCCTTCCCCTAGGAGCATGCGTGTAATACTTTGCTTCCATAACTAATTGGCTTTTTTAATAAGTATGTGAGTTATTTATGACTAATGTTGAGTTCATGGATTATATGCACTTTCACCCTTCCACCTTTGCTAGCCTCTCTAGTACCGCACAACTTTTGTCGGTACATTAAACCCACCTTCCTCAAAACAGCCATTATATAGTTTCCTCAAAACAACCACCATATCTACCTATTATGGTATTTTCATAGCCATTCCGAGATACATTGCCATGCAACACCATCGTCCCAGGTTTTTTATGACACGCACCATCACTTCCGTATTGGTTATAGAGTCATATTTTGTTCTAGATATCAAGTTATAATCTTTAAGATGTAAGTAAATAAAAGTGTGATGATTTGCATTATCAGAGCATTGTCCCGTGTGAGAGAAGGATGATGGAAGCTATGTTTCCCTCACAAATTGGGATGAGCCTCCGGACTTTACAAAAAATAGAAGAGGCCAGCGAAGCGCATAAAAATAAAAGAGGCCAAAGATGCCCATAAAAAAGAATTGAGAGAAAAAGATAAAAGGGACAATGCTACTATCTGTTTCCACACTTGTGCTTCAATGTAGCACCATGGTCTTCATAGAGAGACTCCTATTTTGTCACTTTATATAACTAGTGGAATCTTATCTTTTGCACAACCACTTAGTTTTCTTTTTGAGCTTTCATACACGTATAGCTCTAGTGCATTTGTTGCATGGAAATCCGTACTCACTCACATTGATATCTATTGATGGCCATCTCCACAGCCCGTTGATACCCTAGTTGATGTGAGACTATCTTCTCTTCTTTTTGTTGCAACCTCCACCATATTCTATTTCACCTATAGTGCCATATCCATGGCTCACGATCATGTATTGCGTGAGAGTTGAAAAGGTTTGAGAACATCAAAAGTGTGAAACAATTGTTTGACTTTCATCGGGGTTGTGCATGATTTAGATACTTTGTGTGGGCAAGATGGAGCATAGCCAGACCATATGATTTTGTAGCGATACCATTCTAAGGCCATGTTATTTCGAAAGGACGCAGTTGCCTTGTTAGTACTTGAAGTGTTATTGTTTTTATGTCAATATTAGACTTTTGTTTTGAATCTTATGAATCGGAATATTCATGCCACAATGCAGAATATTACATGGATAAATATGTTAGGTAGCATTCACATCAAAAAATCTATTTTTATCATTTACCTACTCAAGGACGAGCAGGAATTAAGCTAGGGGATGCTTGATACGTCTCCAATGTATCAATAATATTTGATTGTTCCATGCTATTATATTATCTGTTTTGGATGCTTATATGCATTAATATGCTATTTTATATTCATTTTTGGGACTCACCTATTAACCTAGAGCCTAGTGTCAGTTTCTGTTTTTCCATGTTTTTAAGTATTGCAGATAAGGAATATTAGACGGAGTCCAAACGGAATAAAATCTCCGAAATCATTTTTCTTGGACCAGAAGAAACCTGCCAGACTTGGAGAAGGGGGCAGGATACCTGCCGAGAGACGACAATCCTGCAGGGCGTGCCCTAGGGGGGCGCCCCTGGCTTGTGGGCCCCCTACAGGCCTCCTAACCCTAATCTTCGTCCTATAAATTCCTAAATTTTCCCCCAATACCAGAATAAGAGACCAAAATATACTTTTTCGCTGCCGGGAGCCTCTATTCCCATGAGATCCAATGTGGGAACCTTTTCCGGTAATCTGCCGGAGGGGGAATAGATCACAGAAGGCATCTACATCAACTCCATTGCCTCTCCGATGATGCGTGAGTACTTCACCACAGACCTAAGGGTCCATAGCTAGTAGCTAGATGCCTTCTTCTCTCTCTTTTGCGGTGTATTTGTCGAGATCCTATGAATTGTGGGTTTAGGTTCAGATTATCTATGAATAATATTTGAATCTTCTGTGAATTCTTATATGCATGATTTCATATCTTAGCAAGTCTCTTCGAGTTATTGGTTTGGTTTGGCCAACTAGATTGGTAATTCTTGCAATGGGAGAAGTGGTTAGTTTTGGGTTCAATCTTGCGGTGTCCTCACCCAGTGAAAAAGTAGGGGTAGTGAGGCACGTATTGCATTGTTGCCATCGAGGATAAAAAGATGGGGTTTTCATCATATTGCTTGAGTTTATCCCTCTACATCATGTCATCTTACCTAATGTGTTACATTGTTCTTCATGAACTTAATATTCTAGATGCAGGCAAGAGTCCGTCATTGAGTGGAGTAATAGTAGTAGATGCAGAATCGTTTCGGTCTACTTGACACGGACATGATGCCTATATGGATAATCATTGCCTTGGATATCTTCATGAGAGGAGCCTCTAGTGAAACCTATGGCCCCCGGGTCTATTTTCCATCTTATACTTTCAGATCTATAAACCAAAAATACCAAAAATATATTGCTTCCATTTATTTAATTTTGTTTTACTTTTAGTTCTAGCAATCTTTTATATCTATCTCTATCAGATCGCATCCTTGCAAATAACAGTGAAGGGATTGACAACCCCTTTTTAGCGTTGGGTGCAAGTGTTTGATTGTTTGTGTATGTGCTAAGATTGGGGCCTTGCTTGTTCCTCCTTCTGGATTGATACCTTGGTTCTCAACAAACTGAGGGAAATACTTATCTACTTTGCTGCATCACCCTTTCCTCTCCAAGGGAAAACCAACACAAGCTCAAGAAGTAGCAATGATATAGTTTTAATTGCACAAACAGTTGTATGTTTTAATTTTGTCAACATTGGATTAATGCATGCAATTGTTGTTATGATCTCACTATATTATGGTTTTTAGGAGGGTACTACTTGATGAGATGCATCAAGGATGTTCCAACCCTTAGAGGTGACAACTACACTGAATGGAGAAAGAAGCTCGACTTGGCTTTTGTATGTGCTGAAGTGGACTGGGTTGTGGAGACTCCATAGCCGGTCAGACCAATAGAGAGAGTCAAAGATGCAAATAAAGATGATGATGCTTGGGAGAAAATGAAGAGGGATTATGCTCCAGTAGAGCGGTCATATACCCTCAAGAACCAAAAGTGGCTCACCGCTAATAAAAAGTGCATGACTTTCATAAAGAACACAATTGAGAACGCTATTGTGGGCTCAATTGCAGAGTGTACTTCAGTAGGGGAGTTTCTTGAAAAGTTAATGATCCAGTTCACTGGTTCTTCAATTATATATGCTACCCAGTTGCTAAAGCAGTTGGTGATAGAAAAGTACACAAGCGGTGGACATGGCGTAAGAGAGCACATCCTCATGATGAGCAAGATGGCAGCTAACCTTAAACCCATGGATTCGGACTTGGACCTCAAGCTTGCACTTCTTGTTCACCTGGTTATGGCTTCAATCCCAAAAGAGTTTGACACTTCTGTTGTCGACTACAACATGTCACCTGAAAAATGGGACATTGAAAAGACTATAGCTATGTGTGTACAAGAAGAGGAAAGACTTAAAACCTCACATGGTGGATATCTGAACTATGTGAAGGATAACAAGAAAATTAACTACAATAAAAGTAGCAATGGTTCCCCTTCAAAGTAACATGGGAAATCTCCCACGCAATATCAGCATATGCACAGCTCTCTTCCAATGGACAAAGATACATGTCTCCACTCTAAGAAGACTCGCATTACAAGAAAGATTGCCATATTTGTCTAAAGTCAATAATGGCAAAGAAAGGTAACAACACTATTTCCTTTGTAAATGCATCCTTGTATACACAGTTTTCGAAATATACTTGGTGGATTAACTTATGTGCAATTGTTCATGTTGCAAATTCATTACAAGGATTCCTTTCCACGCGGACTACGCAAAGAAGCGAAAGATGCACTAAAGTCGCAAATGGAGTTCAAGCAGAAGCTGAAGCTGTTGGTGAAATCTCCCTCGAGTTAGCTGATGGATACATGCTTCTGCTTAGAGATGGTTTATATGTTCCTTCATTACACAGAAACTTGGTTAGTGTTTCATGTTTGGACAAAGATCATTATGAATGTTATTTTGGACATGGCAAGTGTGCCATATGGTTTGATAATGCTTATGTGGGTGTTGCTTTACTTCACAATGAGCTTTATTTATTATCACAACATGAAAAAATGTATTTTATGTGTAATGTGCATGAGAATGTTGCTGCGTAGGATAAAGAACAAAAGAAAAGAAAGAGAAATCATGACTCATCGAAATTATGGCACTTTCGCTTGGGCCATATTTTGAAGGGGAGAATAGAAAGACTAGTTTAAAATGAAATTCTTTCTCCATTAGAGTTCTAAGACTTAGAACAATGCATAGATTGCATTAAAGTAAAGTATGTAAAACAAATCAAAAAGGGTGCAAACTGAAGCACGGGACCACTAGAAATCATTCACATTGACATTTGTGGACCATTTCGTGTGAAAAGTGTGGATGGATGTGACTCGTTCATAACATTCACAGATGATTACTCCCGATATGGTTATATTTATCCAGTCAAAGAAACATCTCAAGCGCTGGATAAATTTAAGATATTCAAATCTAAACTTGAAAATCAGCATGATAAAAGAATAAAGATATTGAGATATGACCGTGGGGGAGTACTACGGTCGGCACACTCCATTTGGCAAGTCCCTAGACCCTTTGCAAGGTTCTTACAAGAGACTGGCATAGTGGCCCAATATTCAATGTCGGGCGAGCCTCAGCAAAATGGAGTAGTTGGAAGGCGTAACCGTACACGTATGGATATGGTGCACATCATGATGAGTTACTCCCCTTTGCGATTGGGATTATGGATGGAAGCGCTTAAAACTGCCATTCACATTCTCAATTGTGTGCCAAGCAAGTCTGTGCCCAAAACACCTTATGAGTTCTGGACAGGAAGAGTGCCCTCCTTACAACACTTCAGGGTGTGGGGGAGCCCAGCTAAAGCCAAAATGCCTAATCCAAATATTGCAAAGTTAGATCCCAAAACAATAAGTTGCCACTTCATTGGCTATCTTGATAGATCAAAGGGTTTTCGTTTCAACAGTCAAGACAGATTCACAAAGTTTGTAGAAACAATACATGCAGTCTTCTTAGAGGACGAAATGATGAGGGGGCATGGTAGCTCGGAAGATTGATTTTGAGGATAAGAGGGTGCATGCACCTAATCCGATGATTCAGGAGCCAATTTCTCACTACCTATTGTAACTGCACCAACAATCCCTAAGGTTCTGGTACAAGCACCTGTTGTAACTCCACCCATGACAACTATGGGAGAAGACCTGGAACCTGTCCGTCAGGAGCCGACTGAACCCATTGTTGGGCATGAAGGGGAGGTGCAACAACCATTTTTAGAAGATGTGCCGGAATTTGAGGCACATATTGTGCTAGAGAATGAGGACCCTAGAAGGTCTAAAAGAACTAGAGTATCAGCTATTTCTACTGATTATAATGTTTATAACATAGAAATGGTTCATATGGAAGGTGATCCCACTTCATATGAAGAAGCCATGAGAAGCCCTCACTCATCCAAGTGGCTGGAGGCAATGGAAGACGAGATGAAATCGATGAGTTCAAATGATATTTGGGACTTAGAAAATATTCCTAAAGGAGCCAACATAGTAGGTTGTAAATGGGTCTAGGAAACTAAGTATGACTCTAATGGGAATGTAGAAAAGTATAAAGCACGACTTGTGGCAAAAGGATTTACACAAAGAGAAGGGGTAGATTACAATGAGACATTTTCCCTACTCTCATGTAAACATTTCTTCAGAATCATAATGGCATTAGTTGCACATTTTGATTTAGAGCTACATCAAATTGATATAAAGACAACATGTCTAAATGGGGCCTTAAAAGAAAATGTTTACATGAAACAACCCAAGGGTTTTATCATGGAAGGCAAGGAAGATAAGGAAAGTCGCCTGAAGAAATCCATTTATAGATTAAGGAAAGCCTCTAGACAGTGGTATCTAATGTTTAATGACACAATTAAAAGATTTGGATTTAAAGAGAATGTTGAGGATAACTGCATTTATGCAAAGTTCAAAAACGGGAAATATATTTTCCTAATCTTGTATGTAGATGATATCTTGCTTGCTAGGAGTGATGTTAGTCTCCTACAAGAAACAAAGAAGTTCTTATCCTCAAATTTTTATATGAAAGATCTTGGTGAAGCATCATATGTTTTAGGCATCGAAATTCACCAAGATAGGAAAAATGGAGTTTTAGGACTATCATAGACGTAGGGGTGTAGGGCGAGCGGGACTGCCCACTAAGCCGCAACGCCGTCCCGCGAAAAAAGCCTAGCAGGTGTCGTTGGGTTGACCGCATCATCTCAAGCGGGATCACACGGCATGACCGCTTCAGCCGCCGGGAGTCCCGTGTATCCCGCATATGTCGTATAGTGGATGGAGTGACTGGGCTCTCCGATGACGGTGCAGGATGCGTGTCGCGGCCTAGGGACGAGGGTGGCCGGTGCAGCATCGTGCTGCACGCGGGAACAAGACAAGGGCGGGGTGTGGCTTCTCTCTCTATCTGCCGACAGGATTTACCGCATCTGGTACCTCGACCACCTTGGTCCGTGGACTTTTGAGGCAGCAAGCGCAACCAGCCAATGTAAAGGACAGTGCACAGCCGTTCACCTGGCCGGCGGCGGAAGGAGAGGGAGCCATGTCAGAGCTCGCAGCGGGTGCCGTGAGCTCACTGCTGTCCGTCATCCGCAATGAGGCGCTGCTAGTAGGTGGCGTCCGAGACGACGTGCAGTTTATCAAGGAGGAGATGGAGATCATGAAGAGCGTCCTGGCACACCTGGCCAGGTGGGTGCCCCCCGGCGGCGAGCACGACGAGCAGGTGCACACCTGGATGAACTAGGTGCGGCTGCTCGCCCAGGACTGCAACAACTGCATCGACCTCTACCTGTATCGGGGGAACCCCGATGTCCACCGCGCCAGAGGCGGCCTCCGACGCTACCTCTGGTGGGCCACCTGGTTCCTACACAAGCTAGTCGTGCAGCACCTCGCTGCTGAGCAGCTCATACAGGACAACAGCAAGAAGGAGATGATACGCCTCGCCTTCTGCCCAGAGGCGCTGATGCACGCGTCTGCGGCGGCAGCACGACGCCCTCGCCGCTGTTGATCTCGTCGCCTTCTGGCCCCGCTCCTGATGTTCTCGACGAGCAACAACAACATCGCATGCGTCGACTATATGACGGGTCTTTGACGGGCTTACGCGGGCTGCCGCGTTGTGTGCCAAAAGGGATGTGGCATGAGGCGGGCTGCTCGCGGTGGCCACTAAAAATGCAGGCTCCCGCTTCGGTGTTCGGCGGACAGTCGCGTCCCGGCCCGAGTGCAACCTGACATAGAAGGCATATTTAGAAAAGGTTCTTAAAAAGTATAATATGCATTTGAATAATGCCACATCTGGTCCTATAGTCAAGGGCGACTATTTTGGGAAATTCCAATGTCCTAAGAACCAGTAGGAGATTGATCAAATGAAAGCAATACCATATGCTTCGGCTATTGGAAGTTTACTCTATGCACAAGTGTGCACTCGCCCCTGAGTTAGATTTTGTCACCAGGGTACTCGGTAGATATCAAGAGGATCCAGCCACATAGCACTAGAAGATGGTAAAGAAAGCATTGCGTTATGCGCAAGGCACAAAGAACCTCATGATAACATACACAAGATCTGATTCCCTATAGATAGGAGGGTATTCAGACGCAGATTTTGCGGGAGACAAAGATGATAGAAAATCCATGTCAGGATACGTGTTCACTCTCGTTGGAGGGACTATTTCATGGAGAAGCTCCAAACCGTCAATAGTTGCATCATCCACCCATGATGTATACCGAATTTATAGCATGTTTTGAGGCCACGGGGAGGTGATATGGTTAAAGAAATTTATACCCGACTTGAAAGTGGAAGATTGTATTGATAAACCACTAAAGATATATTGTGACAACTAGCCCACAGTATTCTATGCTCATAGCAACAAGTCGAGTAATGCTGCGAAACCAATAGAGATAAAGTATTATGTTGTGAAAGATAAGATCCAGGATCACACTAAAAGACTCGAGCATATAAGGACGAAGGATATCTTTGCGGGTATGCTTACGAAAGGCTTACCACCCCTTGTGTTCAAGGAACACTTAGCCGACATGGGTTTAAGGGAAAGCCTATGATTCATGGATCATGAGAGGCCCAAAAGGAACAAAATTTGTTTCAAAACAAAGAGGTATGTTGTAGTTGTCTGATTCTATCGAAAATTCAGTTGTGACGATGAAACATGTTCTATGTATTGATCTGTGATGAAACAATTAAGTTAAAAGTAAAGTTGAGATCAAGGGGGAGAATGTTCGGATAATCTCCTCCCGAGTGGGCCCAATGGCCCACCGGGCCCTTAGATACGCACCCTCATCGGGGGCGCCCAACCCACTATGGTTGACGGGCCTGTGTCACGTGTGCTATATAAAGAGGTGGGGGCCTGCAGCATGCAACACGAGGTTCATCACGAGCCATACACCCCACCGACAAACCTTATCGATCTAGGTCAGCACAGTTGTTACGGGAAGCAGTACCGCCATTTCCCACTCACCACCGTCACCATCGTCCTCCTCCAAGGCTGCCTTGTCGGGCTCATCGAGCCAAGGAGAAGGTATCCCTTCTCCTTCCATCTCTCTCTCAAATGCCTAAACAAGTACCAAGCAAAGACTCACACATGGTGACAGCTACCGATTATGGGTTAAGAGTATGCTCTATCGGCAGGGACGCATGCATGTTTATATGCGCTCTAGGCCCCAAAATAGATATAGGTTGGTTAGATTAGGCTTGATCTCCAAATTAGGTAGATACTAGAAGATAAACCCTACCTAACTCGGGTTATTACAATAGATATAGACACGCACACAATACAATGTTTCACATTCCCCCTCAATCACAACTATCTAAGTTGAGATTGTTTCTAAATGACTCTAATTGCCAAATGCGAGCAGTTTAGTAAACTCATGTGCAACTTGATCGTTTCTACACTGTGTGACGCCTAAGCGTTCGACGCCACATGCCCGACCACGCTAGACAGGCCGGCCCCACCACCACACAGTGCGACGCCTAAGCCTCAGGCGTTGCACACTCTGCAGTGTGGCGCCGAGCGCTTAGGCGCCACACTGTGACTTATACAATCTTGTCCTTCGAGCTGGCCAACGCCATGTCGCGTGCCGCCAGCCTCCACCGCTCGCTCTCAGCCGCCGAGGCCGCGCGCTGCTCGGCCCGCTCTGCCTCGGCTCCCACGCCGTGCACGCGCTCTGCTGCTGCTCGTAGGGGCAGATGTAGTTGAGCCCGATGAGCAGCTCGCACAACACCACCTCCGTCCTCTCCCTGTCGGCGGAATACAAGGTCGGCACACGCGCTCCGACTCCAGCTGCAGCTCCACACGCTTCAGCCTCCATGATGCTTCTTTCCGGTCCGCGGCCCAGGCGCGGTGCCCCTCGTCCCGCTCCCTGCAGCACTCGGACAGCTCCGCCAGCACTGCCTGAGGAGCATCCACCACCATGCTCGGCGGCGGCGGCTGCTTGGCGATCCCGAACCCGGCGCTGTCCTCCGCCACCTGCTGCTGCTGCTACATCCATGGCGCGCCGACCGGGGGCGCGGCAACGACAGAGGCGAGGCTGAGTGTGACGGACGGCGACGGCAGCGCATTAGAGACGGGCGCGCCATTGGTGGCGGTGGACGATATCTAGGGCGGGAGCATGGAAACTGCCATGAGGTGGTGGTGCAGCGGCGCCGCCCCGACCTGCTGCCTCTCCTTGACAAGCTTCTCGGCGAAGTTCTCGAGCAGCCACTCGTACCTTCCCCTCTCGTCGGGGCTGGGCTCGGGCGGCGGCCTCCGGCTGTCCCTGATCTCCCGCTGCTGCTTCTCCTTGAACACCTCCCACCAATTGCCAAGCCGCTTGGCCGTCCGGCCAGGCACCTCGGCGGCGATCTTCTTCCACTTGTTGTCGTGCTTGGCCTGGAGGCAGATGACGAGCCGTTGTTCGTCGTCGGTGAGGGACCCTTTCTTGATGCCGGGGCGGAGGTAGTTCTTCCAGCGCTCGAGGCAGGACTTGGCGTCGCGGTCGAGGGGCGCGTTCATCCGCTGCGCCAACAGGTTCCACTCACGGGGGCCATACTGCCGGACGTAGGAGCAGAGGATGGCGTCTTCCTCACGCCGCCACCGTTGTCTCTCCTTCCTCTCCATCTGCACCTGCACCATAGGCCATCGCCCATCCCAACTCCTCACACGTCATAATGCACTCTTCATCCATCCATCCATCTATCCGACCGTCCATCCATCCATACATGAAGGAAAAAATAAATATCAAATTAGCTTCTTGCAAGTCAAAGATGTAGTCTTCAGAAAGTACAAGGAGTAGCGGCAGTGATAATTTTCAGGCAAAGGAAACGAGAATGAGAGAGAAACGACTGGTGGTTTATTAGCTGCTTTATTCATGGCGGCATTAATAAGGTTTTAGTTGAGGAATCCATTACTCTCATATGCACCACACCTGTGTAACAACTAGCTAGAGGACTGGAGCTGCCTCCATAGGCGGCCAATAGAGGCAGCAAACACAGGAAAAGCGAGCGAGCATGGTGTGGCATGGCATGGCCAGCCACAGTTGTGATGCGATGCGAGACTAAGTCACAGTGTGGCGCCTAAGCGCTTGGCGCCATACTGCAGAGTGTGCAACGCCTGAGGCTTAGGTGTCGCGCTATGTGGGGGTGGGGCCAGCCTGTCCAGCATGGCCGGGCGTGTGGCACCGAACGCTTAGGCGTCACACAGTGTAGTGTGGCGCCTAGGTGTCGGGTGCCACACAAAAGGGTCAGACGCGTGAAATCTTTCCCCAAAGGGTTCACTCTGTGAGTTCTTTCCCTCCAGGGGTCATTTTGGTCAATTTTGCCCATGACGGAAGGTTCATGAGGCCAGGCACTATAAAGGACCGCCCAACATGACTCATAGGGGACCCACCTATTCCTGTTGCAGTCCGCCCCACCGGCGAGACATCGGTCGGTGCTTGTCCTGCAGCTGGCCCACCTGACACGCTAGATCCTGAGGGATCCGTAAGCAGCTTGCCTGCATTACGCGCTAGATCCTAAGGGAATCCCACTCGAATCAGCCGCGGGATGGGAGTCAGGAAGTTCTATGGCTCCATGATCCAGAGTGGTTCCCGCAGACATAAACTCATGAAGCGAATTTTTGTCTATATTTTCAGCATGATCCTACACACTTACATCAGAAAATTAATCCGTCCCCAAAGCGAAGAAGGATGAGCAAGAACAATAGGACAAGGTTATTATCTTCATACAATGACATGTGATCATCAGTATTAGATGGCCCCTCACACAGGAAAGTTGGAGATGGGAGAAGGTGAGTTGGCAAGAGAACAAGCTCTTTACAAAGTTGGGCACCAACATTAGGGTGACGCTTGGCGAAAGGACAAACTTGTTCATAAAAAATCACATTGTGTGAGATGTACCCCCGACCAGATGCAACATCGAGGCACTTATAGCCTTTGTGCATGGTAGTATACCCCCGAAAACACACTGTTTGGAGTGGAATTCGAGCTTATGTTTGTTGAAGGGACACAAGTTAGGCCATACGACACAACCAAAGATGTGAAGAAACGTCTAGTTGGGTTTATTACCAAAAAGGCGTTCGAGAGGTGTTTGGTTTTTCATGACCAGACTAGGAATGCGATTGATAAGATAAATAGCGGTGAGGAAAGCTTCATCCCAAAACTTGAGCGGCATAAATGCATGAGCAAGGAGGGATAAGCCAAGTTCGACAATATGCCAGGTGTTTCCTTTCAGCAGAGCCATTATGTTGATGAGGATGAGGACATGATATATGATGAGTGATGTCAATACACTGAAAAAGGAATTTAGTTTTTGCTATTCACCCCCCAATCCGTTTGCATAGAGGGAATTTCGCGATCAAAGAGTTATTCAACATGTTGTTGAAAGATATAAAATTTCTCAAACACATCACACTTATTTCAAGCAAATAAATCCAACTGACTTCCTAAAATCATCAATGAAAGTCACATAATATTTTTATCTACCTATAGAAACGGGTCCAGGACCCCACACATCGGAAAAAGTAAGCTCTAAAGGAGCTTTTCAATCACTTGTAGATCGCAAATAAGGGATTTGATGGCTCTTGGCCATCTTACTGTTGGAAATATGCCCTAGAGGCAATAATAAATTGATCATTATTATTATATTTCCTTTATCATGATAATCGTTTATTATCCATGCAAGAATCGTATCGATTGCAAACTCATATACATGTGTGGATACATAGACAACACACTGTCCCTAGTGGGCCTCTAGCTGACTAGCTCGTTTATCAAAGATGGTCAAGGTTTCCTGGCCATAGACAAATGTTGTCACTTGATAATGGGATCACATCTTTAGGAGAATTATGTGACGGACAAGACCCAAACTATGAATGTAGCATATGATCGTGTCAGTTTATTGCTACTGTTTTCTGCATGTCAATGTAACTGTTCCTATGACCATGAGATCATGCAACTCCCGGACACCGGAGGAATACCTTGTGTGTATCAAAAGTCGCAACATAAATGGGTGACTATAAAGGTGCTCTATAGGTATCTCCAAAGGTGTATGTTGGGTTTGCATGGATCAAGACTGGGATTTGTCTCCGTGTCACGGAGAGGTATCTCGGGACCCACTCGGTAATACAACATCACAATAAGCCTTGCAAGCAATGTGACTAAGGATTTAGTCACGGATCTTGTATTATGGAACGAATAAAGAGACTTACCGATAACGAGATTGAACTAGGTATAGAGATACCGACTGTCGAATCTCGGGCAAGTAACATACCGAAGGACAAAGGGAACAACATACGGGGTTAACTCAATCCTTGACATAGAGGTACAATCGATAAAGATCTACATAGAATATGTAGGAGCCAATATGGGAATCCATGTCCCGCTATTGTTTATTGAATGGAGAGTGTATCAGGTCATGTCTACATAGTTCTCAAACCCGCAGGATCTGCACACTTAAGGTTCAGTGATGTTTCGGTATAGTTAAGTTATGGATGTTGGTGAACAAAAGTTGTTCGAAGTCCTGGATGAGATCCTAGACGTCACGAGGAGCTACGGAACAGTCCAGGGGTAAAGATTGATATATAGGAAAGTTGCATTTGGCTTCCGGAAAGTTTTCGACCATTACATGTAATGTACCGGGAGTGACGAATGGGTTCCGGGGTTTTACCCGAGAGGGGCCACCCACCGCGGAGAGAACCTAATGGGCCTAAAGTTGGTGCACCAGCCCTTAGTGGGCTGCCGCGGCCAGCCCAATAGGGCCTATTTCGACCAAGGAACAAATAAGGGGAAAAGGTGGAATCCTACTAGGAGTAGGATTAGAGGTGGACTCCTCCACCTCGTCTCCGCTTCAGCCGAACCCTATTAGGGTTTTTGGGCTGCCTCCTCCTCTCCCTCCCTCCAATTATACTAGAGGGTATAGAGGCTTTTTGGCAGCTCAAGCAAAGGCGCAACCCTCTCTCCTTGTAGATCGTTTAGTTCTCTAGATTAGTTCTACAGAAGCTTGGCGAAGACCTCCTAGATTTTTCACCACCACCACCATGCCGACATGCTGGAGAACTCATTTAACTCTCCGCCCCTCTTGCTGGATCAATAAGACAAAGATCGTCATCACGCTGTACGTGTGCTGAACACGGAGGTGTCGTCCGTTCGGCACTAGATCGGGACGGATCGTGATGGGATTGCAGGATGGATCGTGATGAGATCATGGAACGGGCTGCATTTGGATCGTGAAGATGTTCCACTAAATCAACTGCGTTATATACGCTTCCGCTTAGCAACATACAAGGGTCTATAGATTACTCTCCCCTCTCATAGATGGTCATCACCATGGATAGATCTTATGTGCGTGTAGGAAAATTTTTGTTTCCCATATGACGTTTCCCAACACTGACATGCATCACAAACCAATAAATGGTCTTGCTTATCAGAAACTAGAAGACAAAAATCACGAAGAATTTTATGGACCACGGGTAAAGCAAGATTCCCTAGATGCTTATGCCACCTAGAAGTAGATGGTTTGACCGCACCAAGAGTTTGACAATGAGAAGCATCATGGTGGCCAGACACGGGAAATAGATGACCCTTACCCTTGCTTTCAAGAATGGTTCTCCGAGTGGCCCGATTCTTAGAAAAAATAATTTCGGGGTAAACTTCAAGAAATCCATGATTATCATTGATAAGAGGATAAGTAGAAAGTAATCTTTTGTCGGCTTGTGGTGCATGAAGAATGATTCTAAGATAAAGTGAGCCATGAGGGGCAGATAAAACTGAATGACTAACATGTGCAATGCTCATACCTTGACCACTTGCGGTGTGGATTTGTTCTGTGCGAGTATAACGATCATGGACAACAAGCTTCTTGAGTTCCCCGGTCAGGTGATCTGTTGCACCGGTGTCGAGATAGGAGTTAGTGTCAACCCCATAGGAGTGAGCACCATTGGCAGATAGTTACCACCGTCGTCCTCGCTGCCACCACCACCAGAAAGGCTGTGCACGTTATTGTTGTAGCCACGTTCATAGCGCTTCTTGCAGTGCCACACACCATGCTCGCTCTCCTTGCAGATTTGGCAACGTTCGCACTGCTGATCACCACGGTCACCGCCGCGATCACCACCCTGGCGATCACTATCATAGTTTTTCAAGTAGGGTTGTCGGGGAAGTGGACACCCGTGTTTTTGTTGTAGCCACGATAGCTGCCGCCGTTGTTGCCGCCCCCCGGAGCGAACGCCGTGGCGCCGCCCTTTGCAGCAAGGTTGGCAGTGTAGGCTGCAGTTTGGGCGGCGAACTGCGCCTCAGCAGCGAGTAGCATGGAGAAAAGCTCTCCAAACCGATGGGTTGGTCGGTGATGGTTCGAGTGGAGATGGCGCTGACGAAACCATTGTACTCGAACTCATACATAAGCCCTTGGAGGATGCGGGAGATGTCGTCGTCCTTATCCAGGGGTTTCCCAGCATATGCGAATTCAATATATTTCATACATAAACTCCTATATGTTTTGAATGTTTTGGGTCAGAAATCCTGAAGAAGCGTTTATTTCTTGAACTTGTCGGCATCGGCTAGATCGGGTCAATATTTCGTACCTAAACAACTATGGAGTATATATTTTGGATGTTCGGATCAAAAATTCTGAAGAAACGTCTCTTTCTTGAACTCCCGTGCTTCGGCCAAATCGGACCACACGTCCAACCCACATTGATGTGTGTCCTTGGCTCCCAGATCTAATGGAGAGAAGCCAGTTGCACCCCCACGCACCCCCTCTATCACCTTGCAATCACCCTCCGACCCATCCTCCTATTCGCCGCAAATAGTGGAGGCTTCGTTGAAGCTAGACCCAACTCGGTCGACCCATTCTGTCCGTCTTTCATTTGTTTTTCGGTTTTTAGTCGGGTTTTCACCCAAAAAGGGCTATTGTTTTTAGGAGCCATATATTTAAAAATAAAAAATAGGAAATTTTTCATTATGTGTATCATTATAAAAAGTTCAGTGTATATTAACAAAAGGTTCACCTGATCATGGGTAGCCGTCCCATCGGCTCGGGCTTGATTTTTCATACAAAGCCTAGCCCGAAAGCCCGGAGTTACCAAATAAAATATACTTTATTAAAAATAGGTGTAGTATACTATGCTATACCCCGGAAGTATTTATTTTAGAACTACCTCCATGCCAAAATATAGTGGAAATTATCTTTATTTTAACTTAAACTTTGTAAATTTTGACCAAATCTATGGAATAAAATATCGGAATTTACAATACTATATCAATATTGCCAGGTTCATCATGAAATTTATTTTCATACACATATATGTGGTACTTTGATTGTTCATATAATTTTTCTAGATAGTTGGTCAAATAGTACAAAGTTTTACTTAGAACAAATCTAATACTCCTCTATTTACTTTTACAAGAAGTTGAAGTCATTTCGGACAGCAGCCAAAATTGTTCAATATATGTTGTTTGAAACGTCTTATAAAAGTGAACGGAGGGAGTATGAACTAGGAGTGCCTCTGCACTATGATAAACTGTGCAGAGAGGATCTTCCACCCGTTATTGATAGGATTTTTTATTGCATTTCTCAGTGGTTGGGCACACACCTTACTTACAAAGGGAACTTGATCCTGCTTTGTGTGTGTATTGTTAGTATTCCAGCATATCTTACGGTTGTCATCAAATTTCCCAAGTGGGAAATTGATGCTATCAACTCCCTGTTGGGGAACGTTGAATGGGAAACAAAATGTTTCCTAAGCACATAAGATCTATCCATGGTGATGACCATCTACGAGAGGAGAGCTCGGATCCACATACCCTTGTAGATCACTAAGTGGGAAGCGTTAAGAAATGAAGTTGATGTAGTTGAACATCTTCGCGATCCAAATCGCAAGACGCCCCGCGATCCAATCACGATCTAGCGCCTAACGGACGACACCTCCTCGTTTAACACACGTACATCTCGATGTCGATCTCCACCTTCTTGATCCAGCAAGAGGGGCGAAGAAGTAGACGAATTCTCCGACAACACGACAACGTGATGGTGATGCTCGAGGAGATGATTGATGACCCACAAGTGTAGGGGATCTAACATAGTCCTTTTGATAAGTAAGAGTGTCGAACCCAACAAGGAGCAGAAGGAACTGACAAGTGGTTTTCAGCAAGGTATTCTCTGCAAGCGCTGAAATTATTGGTAACAGATAGTTGTGTGGTAAGAAGATTCATAGCAAGTAGCAAGTAACAATAGTAACAAAGGTGCAGCAAGATGGCCCATTCCATTTTGTAGCAAGGGACAAGCCTGGAGAAACTCTTATATGAGGTAAAGCGTTCCCGAGGACACATGGGAATTTGTGTCAAGCTAGTTTTCATCATGTTCATATGATTCACGTTCTCTACTTTGATAGTTTGATATGTGGGTGGACCGGTGCTTGGGTGCTGCCCTTACTTGGACAAACATCCCACTTATGATTAACCCCTCTCGCAAGCATCTACAACTACGAAATAAGAATTAAGACAAAGTCTAACCATAGCATTAAACTATTGGATCCAAATCAGCCCCTTACGAAGAAACGCAAAAACTAGGGTTTAAGCTTCTGTCACTCTAGCAACCCATCATCTACTTATTACTTCCCAATGCCTTCCTCTAGGCCCAAATAATGGTGAAGTGTTATGTAGTCGACGTTCACATAACACCACTAGAGGAAAAACAACATACAACGCATCAACATATTGAACGAAGACCAAATTCACATGACTACTTATAGCAAGACTTATCCCATGTCCTGAGGAACAAAAGTGACTACTCACAAAGCATAATTATGTTCATGACAAGAGAGGTATTGAATAGCATCAAAGATATGAATATATAATCTTCCACCGAGTAATCCAACTAGCATCAACTACAAAGAGTAATTAACACTACTACCAACCTTACAAGTACCAATCGGAGTCGTGGGACGGAGATTGGTTACAAGAGATGAACTAGGTTTTGGAGATGAGATGGTGCTGATGAAGATGTTGATGGAGATGAGTCCCCTCCGATGAGAGGAGTGTTGGTGATGACGATGGCGACGATTTCCCCCTCCGGGAGGGAAATTTCCCCGCAGGGACAGCCCTGCCTGAGCTCTAGATTGGTTCTGCTCAAGTTCCGCCTCGTGGCGGCGGCGATTCCTCCCGAAAGCCTCCTTCTATTTTTTTCTAGAACGAAACCCTCCATATAGCAAAATATGAGCGCCGGAGGGGCAACAAGGGGCCCGCAAGCCACCCAGGCCCGACCAGGGGGTAGGCCGGGCCTCGCAGGCTTGTGGCCTCTTGGTGGCTCCCCTCCGGTACTTCTTTCACCGAGTATTTTTTCTCAAATCCAAAATAATTCCTCGTTGATTTTCATGGATTTTGGAGTTGTGCAGAATATGTGTCTCAAACTTTCTCCCTTTTCAGACCAGAATTCCAGCTGCCGGCATTCTCCCTCTTCATGTACACCTTGTAAAATAAGAGAGAAAAGGCATAAGTATTGTATCGTGAAGTGTAATAACAACCCATAAAGCGATAAATATCAACATAAAAGCATGATGCAAAATGGACGTATCAACTCCCCCAAGCTTAGACCTCGCTTGTCCTCAAGCGGAAGCCGAGATCAACAAATTTACCCACATGTTTAGAGACAGAGGTGTCGAAAAAATAAAATATGGACATGCAGGCATCATGGTCATAATTAGAAGAGAAATATAGTCATATAATCTCTTATGCTAAAGTGACAATTCCTTCACAAAGTAAAGTATGGATCAAGAACCTTATTGAGAATTAACAACCGATAACCTTTAATCATTGAAGCAATTGCAGTTTATCATAACATCGGAAAGAGTCAAATAAGAGCTAGTAAAGCAAATCCACATACTCAATCATCCTTCCGTCTTCTACAATTGCTAAAACTCACGTGGTACTCATGAGATCAAAGTTTCAGTTGGACACAGAGAAAGATAGGGGCTTATAGTTTCGCCTCCCAACTACTTACCTCAAGGGTAATGTCAACAATAATAATTCATGAGTACTTACTTCCAAGTTGACATATGAATATAGATCTTTCCTTAGCACATGACGTTAGCCAAGATAAAGGAAAATAAGGAATTGGTGTCGATCACCATGACTCTTTTAAGGTTAAAAGGTAAAGGTACAAGATAGGCCCTTCGCAGAGGGAAGCAGAGATTGTCATGCGCTTCTGAGATTTGGATGTGTGATCTCTTAGTGTGGAGGAACGTCACTTTATATTGCCTCCTGTGATAAAGAACTTTATTATGCAGTCTGTCGCTTTTATGTCTTCCTCATGACAGGTTCGTACAAAGCTTATTTTCCACACACTAAAAGATCATACATATTTAGGGAACATTATTTATTGGTTGCACCGATGACAACTTACTTGAGGGATCTTATTCAAACCATAGGTAGGTATAGTGGACTCTCATGGCAAAACTGGGTTGAAGGTTTATGGATGCACAAGTAGTATCTCTACTTAGTGCGGAAGTTTTGGCTAATATGAGGTGAAAGCAAGCGTCACATGCTAAGGGATCTCTAGTCATATAACATTTTTCGTAACCAAGCAAACATAATTCATTATGTTGTCTTCCGTGTCCAACATCTACTTCTAAGCATGTAATAGTTTAATGAGTGTTCACAATCATAGATGGTGCCCAAGATGATATATTTATATGTGAACCTCTCTTTCTTTATTACTTCCTATTAATTACAACAATGACCAATGTCTACGTTTGTCCACCCGCAACAAGTTTCAATCAACATTCTTCTTATATGTAAAGTCATCACTTCCCATAAGATCATTACATGATATTTCATGCTATTGTTCTTTTATTATTCTTTTCTTTGGATCATGGCATGAGGCAAGGCCCTTAACTAAATCACTCTTTATTATATGACTCACGAACTCGATTACATTGGGGGTGACACAAAGAAAAACTCAAGCCTAGAACATACTAAGAACTTTATTCTACTAGAAGAAGATAAAATAAAAAAGGATCGAACTAAGAAAAGGTAAAGGCAAAAGATGTGATGGTGATACGATACCGGGGCAACTCCCCCAAGCTTGGCACAAGCCAAGGGGAGTGCCCATACCCGTGCTCAGTTGTCTTCCTTCGAAGGTGATGGTGGTGGAGTTGTTGCAACCTGGGTTTGATCCTCCGTCTTCCAAGGCATAGGTGCTCCATCATGGAAAGTTGATCGAGTCTCCGGAATCCTCAAATATGCAGCCAACCGTATTGATTTAAATCTATACTCATACTCACGGTTTTAGTTATGCAGGTCATAGATCTGGCTTGGAGGTGATCAATTCTATCATAGAGCCTGGAGAGGTGCTTCCCGATGTCATTGGCATCAATCTTGTGCTTGTTGGTGAACTCCGTGATCATCATGTGGTTGGCGTTGAGTCCGCGTTCCACCATCCCTTGGCACTTGAATACTTGCTGCTCCATTGCTTCGAGCCTCGCCTCCATGCTTCCAGTCTTCTTGGGCCCCTCAACATCACGGATGTGCAGCACCCCCTCATGCATCTCGATAGATTGAGGGTGTTGCCGCACTCCCGCAAGGTAGGGATTTATGACCTTCTCGAAGAACTTGTCCTTCGGAACTTTTGGGGACGTCATAGCGATCTAGATCTGTCTACACAGAAGCTCGAAACGAAAACAGAGGAGATTTGCATGATACGAGGGTCACACTTTTGGGAGAATATATAATGAATTTTTCCCCACCAAAAGGAGTACTCCGCAAGAAAACAGAGTCCGGGAGGCACACGAGGTGCCCACAAGCCACACATGCCCGGCGAGGGGGGTAGGTCGGGCCTAGCAGGTTTGTCGCCTCCTTGTGCGCTTTTCGGACTACTTTAAAATTTTATATTTTTCTAAAAAATCCAAAATGGAGAAAAATTGCTACTCCAAAGTTTTGGAGTCGGTTTATTTACCGAGTCACATACCTCTTCATTTTCGGAGTCTGAAAAAGGCTGATAAATATCCCTTATGTACTCCTACGGAGTTATGGTATTAATAATATTGATTTCCACATTTAAGGGAGTACTTGAGATATAATGCTTGATTCTTTGCCCATTTACAACTCTTGGAAGATTACCTTCCGTGTTGTTGATCTTTATGGCACCGGAACGATATACCTCCTCAACAATGTAAGGACCTTCCCATTTAGAGAGAAGCTTGCCTGCAAAAAATCTAAAACGAGAATTATATAGCAAGACATAATCACCTACATTGAACTCGCATTTCTGTATCCTTTTATCATGCCACCTCTTAACTTTTTCTTTGAAAAACTTGGCATTTTCAGAAGCCTGAGTTCTCCATTCATCGAGTGAGCTAATGTCAAATAAACTCTACTCACCAGCAAGTTTGAAATCAAAGTTGAGCTCTTTTATTGCCCAATAAGCCTTATGCTCTAGCTCAAGAGGTAAATGACATGCTTTACCGTAAACCATTTTGTAAGGAGACATGCCCATGGGATTCTTATAAGCAGTTCTATAAGCCCACAATGCATCATCATGTTTCTTAGACCAATTCTTTCTAGACCTATTAACAGTCTTTTGGAGAATTAGTTTACTCTCTCTATTGCTTAGCTCTACTTGACCACTGGACTGAGGATGATAGGGCGATGCAATTCTATGGTTGACATCATACTTAGCAAGCATTTTATGGAAAGCACCATGAATAAAATGTGAAGCACCATCAGTCATTAGATATCTAGGGACTCCAAATCTAGGGAAAATAACTTCTTTAAGCATCCTAATAGAGGTGTTACGATCAGCCCTACTAGTTGGGATAGCTTCTACCAACTTAGTAACGTAATCAACAACAACTAGGATATGAGTATATCCGTTGGACTTTGGAAAAGATCCCATATAATCAAAACCCCAAACATCAAATGGTTCAATGACAAGTGAATAATTCATAGGCATTTCCTAACGTTTACTGATATTACCTATTCTTTGACATTCATCACAAGACAAGACAAACTTACGGGCATCCTTGAAGAGACTAGGCCAATAGAAACCTGATTGCAATACCTTGTGTGCAGTTCTATCTCCCGCATGGTGTCCTCCGTAAGCCTCGGAGTGAAACTTATGTAGGATTTGTCCCTGTTCATGCTGAGGTACACAACGTCTAATAACACCATCTACTCCTTCTTTATAAAGGTGAGGATCATCCCAAAAGTAATGTCTCAAATCAAAGAAGAAATTCTTCTTTTGCTGGTATGATAAACTAGGTGGTATATATTTGGCAACAATATAAGTTGCATAATCAGCATACCATGGTGTACTATGTGAAGCATTGATGACATTCAATTGCTCATCAGGAAACCTATCATCAATAGGTTGTGGGTCATCAAGAACATTCTCCAACCTAGACAAGTTATCTGCTACGGGGTTCTCAGCACCCTTCCTATCAACAACATGCAAATCAAATTCTTGTAGCAAGAGAACCCATCTGATAAGTCTAGGTTTAGCATCTTTCTTTTCCATGAGAGACTTGATAGCAGCATGATCAGTGTGAATAGTCACCTTGGAATCAACAATGTAAGACCTGAACTTTTCACATGCAAACACGACTGCTAAAAATTCCTTTTCAGTAGTAGCATAGTTTCTTTGGGCACTGTCTGGAGTTTTACTAGCATAATGAATAGCATTCAATTTCTTATCAACTCTTTGTACTAGAACAGCACCAACAACATAATCACTAGCATCACACATAATTTCAAAAGGTAAGTTCCAATCAGGTGGCTGAACAATAGGTGCAGTTATCAAAGCCTTCTTAAGTATTTCAAATGCTTCCTCACAATCATTGTCAAAAACAAAAGGAATATCCTTTTGCAAGAGATTGGTAAAAGGCCTAGAAATCTTAGAAAAGTCCTTAATGAACCTTCTATAGAAACCAGCATGACCAAGGAAACTTCTTATACCTTTAATGTTTGTAGGGCATGACATTTTCTCGATCGCATCAACCTTAGCCTTATCGACTTCAGTACCTCTTTCATAAATTTTATGTCCTAAGACGATGCCTTCATTAACCATAAAGTGGCACTTCTCCCAATTCAAGAAAAGGTTGGTATCTTTACATCTCTGCAAAACACGATCAAGGTTGCTAAGGCAATCATAAAAAGAAGACCCGTAAACGGAGAAGTCATCCATGAAAACCTCAATAATTTTTTCACAAAAGTCAGAGAATATAGCCATCATGCATCTTTGGAAGGTAGCAGGTGCATTACATAAGCCAAAAGGCATACGTCTATAAGCAAAGGTACCGAAAGAGCAGGTAAAAGTGGTTTTCTCCTGATCAGATTGCACAACAGGTATTTGGGAGAAACCAGAATAACCATCTAGAAAGAAGAAGTGTGTGTGTTTAGACAATATTTCTAGCATTTGGTTGATAAAAGGCAAAGGGTAATGATCTTTCCTAGTGGCTTTATTCAATTTCCTAAAATCAATTACCATCCTATAGCCAGTAATAATCCTCTGTGGGATCAATTCATCTTTGTCATTAGGGACAACGGTAATACCTCCCTTCTTAGGGACGCAATGCACCGGACTTACCCAATCACTATGAGCAACAGGATAGATAATACTTGCTTCCAGGAGCTTTAGTATTTCTTTTCTTACTACCTCTTTCGTCTTAGGATTTAATCTCCGTTGATGATCAACAACTAGTTTGGAATCAGGATCGGTTTTAATTTTGTGCTGGCATAGAGTGGGACTAATGCCCTTAAGATCATCAAGAGTATATCCAATAGCAGCACGATGCTTCCTCAGAGTTTTCAATAATTTCTTTTCTTCATGCTATGAAAGGCTAGCACTAATGATAACAGGATATATCTCGTTTTCATTAAGATAAGCATACTTAAGAGTATCAGGTAACTGTTTAAGCTCAAACATAGGATCACCGTTTGGTGGGGGTGGATCTCCAAGCAGCTCAACAGGCCAATTATTCTTAAGGATAGGATGTTGTTCAAAGATAACTCTATCTATCTCATTCCTTTCATCCATATGCATATCATTTTCATGCTCAAGCAAGTATTGCTCTAAAGGATCAGTAGGAGGCACAACAATAGAAGCTAGGGCAATAATTTCATCCTTACTAGACAATTCTTTTTCATGGGGTTGTCTACCAAACTTGGAGAAATTGAATTCATGTGACACACCTTCAAAGCCAACAGTGACAGTTTGCTTCTGACAGTCAATATGAGCATTGAAAGTATTGAGGAAAGGTCTGCCAAATATGATGGGACAAAAGCTATCTTGTGTGGTAGCAAGAATGAGAAAATCAGCATGATACTTAGTTTTACCACACAAGACTTCAACATCTCTAACATTTCCCAAAGGGGAGATAGTATCTCTATTGGCAAGCTAAATAGTAACATCAATAAGTTCCATCTCGACAGGTGCAATCTCGTCTTTAATTTCATCATATAAAGATTGAGGTATTGCACTAACACTGGCACCCATGTCACATAAACCATGATAACACTGATCTGCTATCTTAACAGAAACAACAGGCATGCCAACAACATGCCTATGTTTGTCTCTAGTATGACGTTTAGCTATTCTAGCAGCATCTTCACAGAAGTGAATATCATGCCCATCAACATTGTCGGACATGAGATCTTTGATAATAGCAATGCTAGGTTCAACTCTAATTTGCTCAGGGGGTGTAGGTGTTCTAATGTAGCCCCTATGTATCACAGTTGAAGCTTTAGAATGATCCTTTATTCTAATAGGGAAAGGTCGTTTCTCAATGTAAGCACTAGGAACAATAGGATCATTATAAGCAATGACTTTCTCTTCAACTGGATTGGGTTTAACTACATTGACTTCTAAGGGAGGATGATATTTAAACCACTTCTCTTTAGGGAGATTAATATGAGCAGCAAATGATGCCCATAATGAAGCTACTATCTCAGAGCCAAGTCCATGTTTAGCGCTAAAATCACAAAAAGTATTTGTTTCAACGAAGGATTTAACGCAATCGAACTTAAGATTCATACCTGACTCCTTACCTTCATCAAACTCCCAATCTTCAGAGTTGCGTTTAATTCTTTCCAATAAATTCCATTTGAAGTCAATATCTCTCTTCATAAAAGAACCGGTACAAGAAGTGTCAAGCATGGTGCGATTATCATGAGAAAGCCAAGCATAGAAGTTCTGAATAATAATTTCTCTCGAGAGCTCATGGTTGGGGCATGAATATAACATTGTCTTAAGCCTCCCCCAAGCTTGAGTGATGCTTTCTCTGTCACGATGCCAAAAATTATAAATATAATTCCGATCACGATGTACTAGATGCATAGGATAAAACTTTTGATGAAATTCCTATTTCAATCGGTTGTAGTTGCATGATCGAGTATCATCACATAGCCTATACCATGTCAATGCGTTATCCCTCAAAGATAAGGGAAAGACCTTCTTCTTGACCTCATCCTCAGGCAAACCTGCAAGCTTAAATAAACCACAAACTTCATCTACATAGATTAGATGCAAGTCTGATGTGATGTTCCATCTCCTGAAAAAGGATTAGCCAACAGTTTCTCTACCATACCCGAAGGAATTTCATAACAAATATTTCAGTAGGTGCGGCGGGTTGAGGAGCAACTCCTTGTGCTTCCGTTCGAGGTGAAGATACCCCGAACAAGATCCTCAAAGGATTAGTTTCCATAGTGATAACTGAAAATAAATTTCAGCACACTATATAAATGTTTCCTTACCAAATTCCACTTACAAAGGCGCTTCACTCCCCGGCAACGGCGCCAGAAAAGAGTCTTTATGACCCACAAGTGTAGGGGATCTATCGTAGTCCTTTCGATAAGTAAGAGTGTCGAACCCAACGAGGAGCAGAAGGAACTGACAAGTGGTTTTCAGCAAGGTATTCTCTACAAGCACTGAAATTATCGGTAACAAATAGTTGTGTGGTAAGATGATTCGTAGCAATTAGCAAGTAACAATAGTATCAAAGGTGTAGCAAGATGGCCCAATCCATTTTGTAGCAAGGGACAAGCCTGGACAAACTCTTATATGAGGTAAAGCGCCCCGAGGACACATGGGAATTTATGTCAAGCTAGTTTTCATCATGTTCATATGATTCGCGTGCTCTACTTTGATAGTTTGATATGTGGGTGGACCGGTGCTTGGGTGCTGCCCTTACTTGGACAAACATACCACTTATGATTAACCCCTCTCACAAGCATCCGCAACTACTAAAGAAGAATTAAGACAAACTCTAACCATAGAATTAAACTATTGGATCCAAATCAGCCCCTTACGAAGCAACTCATAAACTAGGGTTTAAGCTTCTGTCACTCTAGCAACCCATCATCTACTTATTACTTCCCAATGCCTTCCTCTAGGCCCAAATAATGGTGAAGTGTTATGTAGTCGACGTTCACTTAACACCACTAGAGGAAAAACAACATACAATGCATCAAAATATCGAAGAAATACCAAATTCACATGACTACTTATAGCAAGACTTATCCCATGTCCTCAGGAACAAAAGTGACTACTCACAAAGCATAATTATGTTCATGACCAGAGAGGTATTGAATAGCATCAATGATCTGAACATATAATCTTCCAACGAGTAATCCAACTAGCATCAACTACAAAGAGTAATTAACACTACTAACAACCTTACAAGTACCAATCGGAGTCGCGAGACGGAGATTGGTTACAAGAGATGAACTAGGCTTTGGAGATGAGATGGTGCTGATGAAGATGTTGATGTAGATGAGTCCCCTCCGATGAGAGGAGTGTTGGTGATGATGATGGCGACGATTTCCCCCTCCGGGAGGGAAATTTCCCCGACAAGACGACCATGCCGGAGCTCTAGATTGGTTCTGCTCAAGTTCCGCCTCGTGGCGGCGGAGATTCCTCCCGAAAGACTCCTTCTGACTTTTTCTGGAACGAAACCCTCCATATAGCAAAAGATGAGCGCCAGAGGGGCAACACGGGGCCCACAAGCCACCCAGGCCCAGCTAGGGGGTAGGCCGGGCCTGACAGGCTTGTGGCCTCCTGGTGGCTCCCCTCCGGTAGTTCTTCTGCCCAGTATTTTTTATAAAATCCAAAATAATTCCTCGTTGATTTTCACGGCTTTTGGAGTTGCGCAGAATAGGTGTCTCAAACTTGCTCCCTTTTCAGACCAGAATTCCAGCTGCCGGCATTCTCCCTCTTCTTGTAAACCTTATAAAATAAGAGAGAAAAGGCATAAGTATTGTACCGTGAAGTGTAATAACATCCCATTAAGCAATAAATATCAACATAAAAGCATGATGCAAAATGGACGTATCAATGATCCGACAGGGCTACGCGCACTACCGAACTGGCCTACGGGGTGTCACGAAGTAGAGGACGGAGAGGGGCTGCGATGTGGCTTGTGGTGCGGCTGGCCTTTCTCCTCTCCACTATATATAGGTGGGATGGAGGGGTGGCGCTCTAGGTAAAAACCCCTAGGGTTAGCCGATGGCGCACAAGGGGGAGGAGTCCTCCTCCAATTTGATTTCATGGGGGAGGAGTCCTCCTCCTAGTAGGATTGCCCCACCTCCTCTATATTTGGCGCATAGGCCCATTGGGCTGGCCGTCCAGCCGACCAGGGGCTGGTGCACCATCTCTTGGTCTATTCAGTCCCCTCCGGGTGGGTGGACCCTCCCGGTGAACCCTCAGAACCCATTCGTCACTCCTCATACTTTACCGATAATGCCTAAAAACTTTCTGGCACCCTAATATAGCTTTCCTATACATCGATCTTCATCTCCGAACCATTCTAGAACTCCTCGTGAACTCCAAAAGAACATTCAGTTACCAGCATACATAATTCATCTATACCAAAACTTCATCAAACCTTAAGTGTGCAGACCCTACGGGTTCGAGAACTATGTAGGCATGACCGAGACACTCTCCGGTCAATAACCAATAGCGAGACCTGGATGTCCATATTGGCTCCTACATATTATACGAAGGTATTTATAGGTTGAACCTCTATGTCAAGGACTCAATTAATATCGTATATTATTCCCTTTGTCCTTCGGTATGTGACTTTCCTGAGACTCTATCGTCGGTATCTCTATACCCTGTTCAATCTCGTTACTAGCAAGTCTCTTTACTCATTCCGTAATACAAAATCCCGTGACTAACTCTTTGGTCACATTGCTTGCAAGGCTTGTTGTGATGTTGTAGTACTGAGTGGGCCTCGAGATACCTCTCCGTCACACAGAGTGACAAATCCCATTCTTGATCCATGCTAACTCAACAGAAACCTTCGGAGATGCCTATAGAGTACCTTTATAGTCACCCAGTTACGTTGTGATGTTTGATACACACTAGGTATTCTTCTGGTGTTAGTGAGTTATATGATCTCATGGTCATAGAAACATATACTTAACATGCAGAAAACAGTACAATAAACTGACACGATCACATGCTGCGTTCATAGGTTGGGTATTGTCCATCACATCATTCTTCTAATTTTGTGATCCCGTTATCAAGTGACAACTCTTATCTGTGGTCAGGAAACCTTGACCATATTTGATCAACGAGCTAATCCATTAGAGGTTTACTAGGGACAATGTGTTTTCTATGTATCCACACATGTATTTAAGTTTCCAGTCAATACAATTCTAGCATGGATAATATACGATTATCTTGAACAAGGTAATATAATAATTACTATTTTATTATTGCCTCCAGGGCATATTTCCAACAGTCTCCCACTTGAACTAGAATCAATAATCTAACTCACATCACTATGTGATTTACATTGTAATGAACCTAACACCCATACAATTCTGGTGTTGATCATGTTTTGCTCGTGGAAGAGGCTTAGTCAACGGGTCTGCAAGATTCAAATCCGTGTACACTTTGCAAATACTTATGTCGTCCCTCTTGATGTAATCGCGGATGGAATTGAAACGTCGCTTCATGTGTCTGGTCCTCTTGTGAAACATCAGTTCCCTGGCTAGAGCAATTGCACCAGTGTTGTCACAGAACAAAGTCATTGGATCAAGTGCACTAGGCACAACTCCAAGATCTGTCATGAACTCCTTCATCGAGACACATTCTTTAGCCGCCTCCGAGGCAGCTATGTACTCCGCTTGGCATGTAGAATCAGCTACCATTCTTTGCCTAGAACTGCACCAGCTTACCGTGCCCCCATTGAGAATAAGTATGTATCCGGTTTGAGACTTAGAGTCATCCGGATCAGTGTCAAAGCTTCATCAAAATAACCCTTTATGATGAGCTCTTTATCACCTCCATACACGAGAAACATTTCCTTAGTCCTTTTCAGGCACTTCAGAATATTCTTGACCGATGTCCGGTGTTCCATTACTAGATCACTTTGAAACCTTCCCTCCATACTTACGGCAAGGCTGACATCAGGTCTTGTGCACAGCATTGCATCCATGATAGAGCCTAAGGCTGAAGCATAGGGGGCGACAATCATCTTTTCTCTTTCTTCTGTAGTCACTGGGCGTTGAGTTTTACTCAACTTCATACCTTGTAACACATGCAAGAACCCTTTCTTGGACTATTCCATTTTGCATTTCTCCAAAACTTTGTCAAGGTATGTGCTATGTGAAAGTCCTATTAAGCGTCTTGATCTATCTCTATAGATCTTGATGCCTAATATGTCAGCAGCTTCTCCTAGGTCCTTCATTGAAAACTTTTATTCAAATAATTCTTTACGCTTCCCAAAAGTTCTATATCATTTCCAATCAGCAATATGTCATCCACATATAATGTTAGAAACTCTATAGAGCTCCCACTCACATTCTTGTAAATACAAGCTTCTCCATATACTTGTATAAACCCGAACACCTTGATCACCTCATCAAAGCGTTGATTCCAACTCCGAGATGCTTGCACCAGTCCATAAGTGGATCACTAGAGTTTGCATACTTTGTCAGCATTCTCTGGATCGACAAAACCTTCTGGTTGCATCATATACAACTCTTCCTTAAGGAAACCATTATGGAACGTTGTTTTGACATCCATATGCCAAATTTCATAATCAAAAAATGCAACTATTGCTAACATGGTTCTGACGGACTTAAGAATCTCTACGGGTGAGAAAGTCTCATCGTAGTCAACTCCTTAAACTTGTGAAAACCCCTTTGCCACAAGTCGATCTTTGTAGACGGTAATATTACCGTCCGCGTCCGTCTTCTTCTTAAAGATCCATTTATTCTGAATGGACTTTCGCCCTTCAGGTAATACTTCCAAAGTTCACACTTTGTTTTCATACATGGATCCTATCTCGGATTTCATGGCCTCTAACTATTTTTTGTAATCCAGGCCCACCATCGCTTCTCCATAGCTCGTAGGTTCATTGTTGTCCAACAACATGATTGATAAGATAGTGTTACCGTACCACTAAGGAGCAGTATGTGCCCTCTTCGACCGACGAGGTTCGATAGCGACTTGATCTAAAGCTACATGATCATCATCAACGGCTTCCTCTTCAACTGATGCAGGCTCCACAGAAACCTCTTTCTGCGTTGCACCACTTGATGGTTGAAGTAAAGGTTCTATAACCTCATTAAGTTCTATCTTCCTCCCACTCAATTCTTTCGAGAGAAACTCTTTCTCAAGAAAATCTCGGCTTTAGCGACAAATACTTTGCCTTCGGATCTGAGATAGAAGGTGTACCCAACTGTCTCTTTTGGGTATCCTATGAAGACGCATATCCCCGCTTTGGGCTCCAACTTTTCAGGCTGAAGCTTTTTGACATAAGCATTACATCCCCAAACTTTAAGAAATGACAACTTTTGTTTCTTGCCAAACCACAATTCATATGGCGTCGTCTCAATGGATTTTGATTGTGCCCTATTTAAAGTGAATGCAGTTGTCTCTAATGCATAACCCCAAATTCATAATGGCAAATCGGTAAGAGACATCATAGAACGCACCTTATCTAATAAAGTACGATTACGACGTTCGGACACACCATTACGCTGTGGTGTTCCAGGCGGGGTCAACTATGAAACAATTCAACATTGTCTTAAGTGAGTGCCAAACTCATAACTCAGATATTCTCCTCCTCGGTAAGATCGTAGGAATTTAATCTTCTTGTTACGATGAGTCTCAACTTCACTCTGAAATTGCTTGAACTTTTCAAACATTTCAGACTTGTGTTTCATCAAGTAAATATAACCATGTCTACTCAAATTATCGGTGAAGGTGAGAAAATAATGATAACCACCGTGCGCCTCTATGCTCATTGGTCTGCATACATCAGTATGTATGATCTCCAATAAGTCACTTGCACGCTCCATTGTTCTAGAGAATGGAGTCTTAGTCATCTTGCCCATGAGGCATGGTTCACATGTGTCAAGTGATTCAAAATAAAGTGACTCCAAATGTCCAGCAACATGGAGTTTCTTCATGCGTTTTATACACATATGAGCTAAGCGGCAGTGCCACAAGAAAGTGGTACTATCATTATTAACTCTACATCTTTTCACATCAATGTTATGAATGTGTGTGTCATCAGTATCGAGATTCAATAAGAACAAACCCTTCACATTGGTTGCACGACTAAAAGCACATATGCACCCTTGGTGATTTCGATAATTCACATTGTCTCTTGGACTAACACTTTTACCTAGATATTTTAGGAAAAGTCCGTGGAGAGCTATGGCTTAAGGTTTCTGTGGAGATGCCCCTCGATGCAAGGAAGGAACAATATTGCCTCAAGCTTCAAGCTAGAAGACTCTTCATTTTATATTTTTGAGAAAGCACTTTTGAGTCCATAGGAAAGCCAATACTATTAAAAGGGGGTAAGGTAGTAAAATGAATTCATTGCTCACATACGAAAAGTTAGCCACCAAAACACTCAGTCATTTTTCCCACATATCCACTCTGTCAAGATCAACATACAAAAATTCGGTGTCACCATCATTTCCATATCAGACCCACCGAGTTTGACCTCATACAGAAACCCTAGCCATTCCCACCAAATCGGTGCAACCGAAACCAAGTCAGTGCTACCGAGTTCAGTGTGACCAATATTCTCTTTCCAAGATACACAAAATCGGAATTTCCGAGTTTGAGTATCGGTGCCCCCGAGTTTGGCCATCTGACCGTTAGTCATGTTTTCGGTGCCACCAAGTTTTGCTTATCAGTCTCACCGAGATTCAAAAGTTCACACGTTTGTGCTAGTCGGTACCACCCAGTTTTCAACTTCGATGTCACCGAGTTTGCCCTTTTGTGTGTAAAGGTTGGGATTTGGCTGCTGCCTATAAATACCCCTTCACCCACCTCTCCTTCGTGGGAGAAGCACTCACAACACACACACTTCATTGCCAGATCCATTTTCTGAGAGAGAACCACCTACTCATGTGTTGAGACCAAGATATTTCAATCCTATCATTTGAAACGTGATCTCTAGCCACCCCAAACTGCTTTAAAAAAATAAACCTCTCCTACCCATGCATATTCTATGAGAGTGTGATTTGTGTTGAGGAGACTATCCTTAGAAGCACAAGAGCAAGGAGTTCATTTATCTACCACATCTATTACCTTTTGGAGGGTGGTGCCTCCTAGATTGGTTAGGTCTCGCTTGGGAGCCTCCTACTTCATGTTGTGGAGTTGAACCAGGATGTTTGTAAGGGCAAGGAGATCGCCTACTTCGTGAAGATCTACCATGAGTAAAGCTAGTCCTCTTTGGACGGAAGCCATGGTGGAATATACAAGACCGCTTCTTTGTGGACCCTCTGTTGTTGGAGCCCTCCGTGCACTCTTGCAGCCGTTACCCTTCGTGGGTTGAAGTCTCCACTAACATGGATGTACGATAGCGCCACCTATCGGAACCATGCCAAAAATCGTCGTGTCAACCTCATGCGTTTGATCTTCCTAACCTCTACTCCTGTACATGTGCAAAGTCTTTACTTTTCCGCTGCCATATATGTTGACTAGCATGTGTAGGGTGCACTAGACTTGTTAGAACTGCTGAGTTTCTGCCCTTCTAGAATTTTGGTTAGGGTAGAAATTTTATCTTGACAAGTAGTCTACTCACCCCCCCCCTAGACAAATCTTCTATCAATCCCTCAATTAGTATGAGAGCAAGGTCTCCAAACCTTGGTTTCACCGCCATTGGAGGAAGATGAATGTGACTCGTTCCTAGATTTTTAGTTGTAGAGTGCCTATTCTTGATGGGGAATACTTTAGACAATGGAAAGATGAAATGCTTGTTATATTTGATGAGTTCCATTTGCGCAAGGATGTTGAATATGCGCCTCCCGTTGATCCCATACATCCTTCTCATGTTGATGAAGTTAATATGCTTGGTAACCGTAAAACTGTCAATCTAATCATTAGAGGTTTACCAAGAAATGTGCTTAATCGCTTGCAAAACTTTGAGTGTGCTCATACCTTGTGGAAAGACTTAGCGAAAAGATATCCAAATTATTCCTTGGAAAATCTTGATATCATTTTCCACAAATGCATTGCTTTTCAAAAAATGAAGCTAACCGATCCTAACTTTGATAAATGCCTATTTGAGCTTCGTGATCTCATGTGTGCTAAAGGAGATGTCATTACTATTAACAATATCATTGTTGAAGCCATTCGAATGCATAAACATGAACAATGTCAGAGTCAAATTTCTGATGAAATTCTTGTTTCTTATGATTTGGGAACTACATCCGATGATGACAATGTGGAGCATGGCTACTACAATGTAGATGAAGAGTTTGACATCGAGTGTGAGAAGACCATGAGGAAACTTAGTATTATGGATAACCTTAAAGACTACATGGTCGGTGGAAAGGAGTGGGTTCTCGACAGTGGATGCATAGATCACATGACCGCAGATAAAGACATGTTCCATGAGATTACACCAAACCGTGGACCTCGGAAGTATGTGACCTTTGGGGACAACTCCAAAGGTAAGGTACTTGGTCTTGGTTGACCGTTCCATTCATAATGTCATGCTTGTTGAATCTCTTGGAAACAATCTTCTTTCCGTATCTAGATTAGCAGACTTTGGTTTCGATGTGCTATTTATGAAAGTTGAATGCCGAGTGTTTCGTAGCGACAATGATAACATCGTCTTTACTAGTTTTCATAGAGGTGATCCATACATTATAGATTTCTCTAAGATATCCAAACTCCGGACATGTATTATCGCAAAATCTTCTAAAGGTTGGTTATGGCATAGAAGGCTTGTACATGTTGGTATACATAATCTTGACAAACTTATCAAAGGTGATCATATTCTTGGTGTTAAAGATGTTATCTTTGACAAAGATAGAGTTTGTAGTGCTTGTCAAGCAGGAAAGCAAGTTGACGGAAGTCATCCCATGAAGAACATCATGACCACAAGAAGACCCCTCGAGTTGCTTCACATGGATCTCTTTGGTCCCAATGCTTACAAGAGTCTCAGTGGAAATTCTTATGGTTTAGTCATTGTTGATGATTTTGCCAGATTTACGTGGGTGTTCTTTCCCAATGATAGGTCGCATGTACAAATGATCTTCAAGAACTTTGCTGGGAAAGCTCAAAACCAGTTTGAAGTGAAGATGAAGAAGGGTCGGAGCGACAACGGAATGGAGTTCAAGAACACTAATGTGCATACTTTTCTTGACGAAGAAGGTATCTTACATGAGTTATCAGCGATGTAGACACCTCACCAAAATGGAGTTGTTGAGAGGAAGAATCGGACGCTCATAGAGATGGCGAGAACGATGCTTGACGAATACAAGACTCCACGAAACTTTTGGCAGAAGTCATGGAAAGAGCTTTCCATGCCATAAACCGACTCTTCCCGCACAAGCTTCTCGGTAAAACGGCATACGAGCTACTCACCGGTAATAAATCCCAAGTTGGATACTTTCGAGTATTCGGCTCTAAGTACAATATTCTTGAGAAGCATCGTCTGCTAAAATTTGCACCTAAATCTTATGAAGGTTTCCTTCTTAGTTACGGATCAAACTCTCACGCTTACCGTGTCTACAACAACTTCACTCGAAAAGTTGAAGAGACGATAGATGTGAAGTTTGATGAGACTAACGATTCGTAAGTCGAATAATTGCCAACTGATGTAGGAGATAAAGAACCTTCGGAAGCTATCAAAGATTTGTCTATTGGCAAGATTCGCCCCATGGAGGTGAAGGAAAGCACTTCATTAACTCAAGTGGAAGCTCCCACTTCGCTTCAAGGCGAACCGCAAAATGACATGGAAGCATCCACAAGCGGTACACGACATGATGAAGAAGAGGAAGAAGTACATCATGATTATCCACCTCAACCTTCCTCACCACCACCCCAAGTAGATGATGACATCACCGACAACACTCAAGATGATGAAGATGATGAAGAATAAGCTCCTCCATCCAACAAGAAGAAGCTATCAAGAATTAGAGAAAGAGTGGACACAGATCATCCGTTGAAACAAATCTACGGTGACATAAAAACGGGAGAATCACTCGCTCTAAATCTCGTTTAGCTAACTTTTGTGAGCATTATTCTTTCATCTCTAGTATTGAACCCTTGAAGGTAGAAGAATCTCTTCAAGATCCGAATTCGGTGAATGATATGCATGAAGAGCTACATAACTTCGAGAGGAATCAAGTATGGACACTTGTTGAAAAACCTGAAGGTGAGCAGAATATCATTGGTTCAAGATGGGTGTTTCGGAACAAGCAAGATGAAGACGGACAAGTTTTACGCAACAAAGCACGTCTCGTAGCCCAAGGATACACGCAAGTCGAAGGTATGGACTATGGTGAGTCTTATGCTCCTGTTTCTAAACTTGAAGCCATTCGTATTCTTCTAGCTTATGCCAATCACCATGATATAACTCTTTACCAAATGGATATCAAAAGTGCCTTTCTCAATGGAGAAATTGAAGAGGAAGTTTATGTTAAACTACCTCCTAGTTTTGTGAACCCTAAGAAACCTGATCATGTTTACAAACTTCTAAAGCTTTATATGGTCTTAAACAAGCACCTAGAGCTTGGTACAAATGCCTAATCAAGTTCCTCATTGAAAAGGGTTTTGAGATTTGTAAGATTTACGCAACCTTATTCACTAAGAGATTTAATAGTGAACTATTTGTTTGTCAAATATATGTGGATGATATTATGATTGGTTCCACTAACCCACATTTTAGTGAAAAGTTTGGAAAGCTGATGTCAAAGAAGTATGAGATGTCTATGGTGAGTGAACTGAAGTTCTTACCTGGATTGCAAATCAAACAATCGAGAGAAGGTACATTTATCTCTCAAACCAAGTACACCAAGGACTTAATCAAAAAGTTCAACATGCAAGAATGTGAAGGTATGAGAACCCCCATGCCTACTAGTGGACATCTTGACCTCACAAAGGAGGACAAACCCGTTGATCAAAAGGTTTATCGATCAATGATTGGTTAATTATTATATCGATGTGCTTCCCATCCTGAAATCATGCTGAGTGTTTGCATGTGTGCCCTCTATCAAGCAACACCTAAAGAGTGTCATCTATTGGCTGTGAAAAGGATAGTGAGATACCTTATACATACACCAAACTTTGGCATACGGTATCCCAAGGGATCTTCTTTTAATCTTGTTGGTTATTCCAACTCGGACTATGCTGGAGACAAGGTTGATAGAAAATCCACCTAGGGTACATGTCAATTTCTTGGGAGATCTCTTGTCTCTTGGACATCCAAGAAACAAAACTCGGTATCCTTATCCAGTGCCGAAGCCGAATACATTGTCGCTGGATCATGTTGTGCCCAATTACTATGGATGGCTCAAACGCTGAAGGATGATGGAATTCATGTTAGAAATGTGCCATTGTTGTGTGACAATGGAAGTGCTATTAATATTGCCTATAATCATGTGCAATATTCTAGAAAAAAACACATCCAAGTGCGACATCATTTCATTCGTGATCATGTTGCTAATGGAGATATCGATCTCAAGCATGTTGGTACTGACAAACAACTAGCTTATATCTTTACCAAACCACCTGATGAGAAAGTGTTCTGTCATTTGAGGAGTGAGTTGAACATCATTGATGCTTTAAACTTGAGCTAGACTCACTCGGAAGTATGCAAGGGCATGAGCTTGACTGGTTATTCCTTGATGCCATTGATTTGACTATCTTATATCTTGGAAACTATGCTCCCTTGTATTGCATCTAACCTTTTGTTGATACTTGGAAGAAATACACACCACAACATTGCCATCAACTCCAATCAAAAGAAAGCTTGACATGGCCAAGTATCAACAACCCCTCTTCGAGGATGAAGGAAGAAGACAACAAAAGCATATCCTTGACTATCATTTGATGAGGTTATTCACTCTTATCATTTGGATATATTATGGTCTTTCTTGCATGACTAACAATTATAGGTGAAAAGTGAACCAAAACGACATGGAATGCTCCCAACTCAAGATCATCTTCATCAACTTTGAGCATCCACAACAAGTCCACCTACATGCCATGTCATCAACATCATTCGAAGGTATGTACGCATATCCTTGATAAAGCTCTACACCAATTCATGGAGTAAAGCAACTCAAGTGATATGAAGACATTGAAAAGATTAATTGAAAAATGGTAACCCCGTTTCACGCTTAACTATGAGTATGACTTATGATCAAGCATCCTTACTTGACTCCTCAAGTCAAATACTCTAATATAGGTGACCTTGTCACCGCCCCATGACGTCAGCTGTACTTCCCTGGCAATGGCTCCAGAAAAGGGCTGATCCTGCAATCTCTGGCATTAGCTAGTCGATTGCTTATGACAACGAACCATCTCCTGCAGCGGCACTAGAAGAATGCTGAAACAACTCCCCGGCAATGAAACTGGAAGAATGTTGTTGATGGCCCACCAGCGCGTGGGTTCGCAGCAGTTTTCGAGGGTAGAGTATTCGACCCAATTTGTTGGTTTACCAGTCGGGAGGTGAGAGTATACTCTCAAGTATTAGCAGCTGAATTTGTCAGATTCATCCACACCTGAAAGATTAGTATCTGCAAGCACAGTAGTAATAGCAAAGTAACGAGTAATGGTAGTGTAACGAGCAATAGAAGTGGCAAGGAATAGCAGTAGTGACAGCAGTAGCAAGTAGCAACAGTGGCAAGCAACAGTAGCAGCAGAGCAAAACAAGTAACAACAGTAGCAACAGTAGTAGCAACAGCAGCAGAGCAAGACAAGTAACACCAGTAACAACAGTAGAAGCAGCAACAGTAGAGCAAGACAAGTAACAGCAGAAGGACAAACTCATAGGCAATGGGTCGGTGATTTGTTTGGATGATATTCATCATGCAACAGCTATAACACGGAGAGATATGTGTCTAGCTCCTGTTCGTCAATGTGATGTAGGCATGCATTCCGTGTGTCGTCATACGTGCTTAGGGAAAAGAACTTGCACGACATCTATTGTCCATCCCTCCCGTGGCAGCGGGGTCCAAAAGGAAACTACGGAAAATTAAGGTTCTCCTTTTAATAAAGAACCGGACCAACGCATTAGCACTTGGTGAACACATGAACTCCTCAAACTATGATCATCACCGGGAGTGGTTCCGGTTATTGTCACTCGGGGGTTGCCAGATCATAACACATAGTAGGTAACTACAACGTGCAAGATCGGATCTAAAACACACATATATTGGTGGCAACATAATAATTTCAGATCTGAAATCATGGCACTCGGGCCCTAGTTACAAGCATTAAGCATGGCAAAGTAGTAGCAACATCAAATCTCAGAACGTAGTGGATACTAGGGATCAGTCCCCATCAAAACTAACTCGATTACATGATAGATCTCATCCTACTCATCACTGCCCAGCGAGCCTACGAATAGATTACTCACGAACGACGAAGAGCTTCATGGAATTGGAGAGGGAAGAAGGTTGATGATGACGATGGCGATGATTTCCCCTCTCCGGAGCCCAAGACGGACTCCAGATCTGCCCTCCAGATGAAGAACAGGAGGTGGCGGCGCCTCCGTATCGAAAACGCGACGAAAACTTCTCTTTTTATTTTTTCTGGGACGAAAGACAACTTATAGAGTTGGAGTTGGGGGCGGCAAGTCCCTGTGGGCCCCACAAGCCTGCCCACCTCCACCAGGGGGTAGTGGCGGAGCAGGGGCTTGTGGCCCACTGGCCCACCCCCTGAGGTGGAACTTGGCGTAGGTATTTTTGATATTTTCCAAAACTGCTCCCCGTTAATTTTCAGGATGTTTGGAGAACTTTGATTTCTGCACAAAAATAACACCAAGGCAATTCTGCTGAAAACAGCGTCAGTCCAGGTTAGTTCCATTCAAATCATGTAAATTATAGTCCAAAACAAGGGCAAAAGAGTTTGGAAAAGTAGATACGTTGGAGACGTATCAACTCCCCCAAGCTTAAGACCTTGCTTGTCCTCGAGCAACTCAGTTGACAAACTAAGAGAGAAAGAAAAACTTTGACAAGCTATGTTTGATCTTGTTGTTGCAACTATGTCTAACTCATAACCAGAATTTCAGCAAGATCACAAGTTAACCACATAAGCAAATGACACAAAGGTCTCACGGTAAACTAATATCAATGGCATAATCAGCTAACGAGCAAATAATAATGAGTTTCAAATACCAACACTTCAATCAAAACAAGCATGAAGGAATATGAATAGGTGGTATCTCGCTAGCTCTTTCTGAGACCGCAAAACATAAATGCAGAGCACTTTCAAAGATCAAGGGCTGACTAAACATTGTAATTCATAGCAACGAAGATCCAGTCATAGTCATACTCAATATCAATCAAAAGCAAAGCATAAAAATGACAGAGGTGCTCTCTAATTGGTGCTTATATAAGAGGAGGATGACTCAACAGGAAAATAAATAGACAGGCCCTTCCCAGAGGGAAGCATTGATTTTCAGAGGTGCCAGAGCTCAAGCTTTTGAAAACAGAGATAATAATTTTGGGTGGCATGCTTTCATTGTCAACACAATGACCAAGAGTTCTCAAAGAAAAGTAAAGTTTTAACTCCCCCACCACCAATCAATCACACTCCACGGCTAGCCGAATCCTCGGGTACCGTCCATACTAACATCAATCCGGGGGAGTCTTGTTTTACAGTTATATTTCCGATTTAAGCATGGAACTGGGCATCCCAAATACTGGCCCCTTTCTCGTGAAGGACTGTGAATAAACACATGTCGAGGATAACACTCCTAGCATGGAAGATACCAATAGCCCTCTGTCACCACATGAGCGGTTCCGGCATGCAAAACAGATTTATTTCCTGAAGGTTTAGAGAGTGGCACATGCAAATTTACTTGGAACGGCAGGTAGATACCGCAAATAGGTAGGTATGGTGGAATTTCATGGAAAAACTTTTGGGGTTATGGAAGTGGATGCACAAGCAGTATTCCCGCTTAGTACAAGTGAAGGCTAGCAAAAGACTGGGAAGCGACCAACTAGAGAGCGACAACGGTCATCAAGATGCAATGAGTTTGACTAACATTGAATGCAAGCATGAACAGGATATAAATCACCATGAACACGAACATCATAGAGGCTATGTTGATTTTGTTTCAACTACAGGCATGAACATGCGCCAAGTCAAGCCACTTGAAACATTCAAAGGAGAATACCATCCTATCATACTACATCATAGTCACCTCAAAATCTATGTTGGCAATCAGACAAACCATTATAAGCTCTCAGCTAAAGAAGCATGGCATCAGAAATTATGATCTCTAAGTTGTCATTGCAAACATGGTTCTCTCACAACAAAGCTAAATCTAGGTCGACAAGCTAGTCATATTTACAAAAACAAAATAGATAGAGTTCATACCAGCTTTTCAGTCTGAGTCACTTCATCATATATCATCATTGTTGCCTTTCATTTTCACGATCGAACAATGAAAACGATAATAAGCGCATTGGACTAAGCTGAATCTATAGGCAAACACAAAGGAGAAGAAAAAATAATATGGCTCTTTGAAAGCTAAACAGGTAAGCATGCAAGAACCACTAAGCATTGTAACCAATATCTTCTACCTTGACATAAAAGAAAAACAAAACTATTTACACGGGAAAACTCCCAACAAGAAAAAGAAGAAAGAAAAATCTTTTTGGGTTTTCTCAAAAGGACACAAAACAAGAAAACAAGAAAACGAAAAGAAACGAGCATGGATAATACAGTGGCAAAGTGTAAACACCGGCTAACAGAGTGAAAGCATAAGCATGAATATAAAGTCGGTGAGAACACGTACTCCCCCAAGCTTAGGCTTTTGGCCTAGCTTGGTCTACTCCCATGGTGGGAAATAACCAGCTCCAGGATAATCTGGAGCAGACTGTGGATGCCACTGCTGTGTGAGCTCCTTTGGCTCCCACTGATAAACTGGTGTCTGGTACTCGACTAGCGGCTCGGGCACGGGCTCCTGTGGTTGGGCCAAGCCCCAATATGCATAGATGTCCGCAGGCATAATAGTGTACCTGCCTACATGAAGATCAAACAAAGAAGGAGCAGGCAAAGTAATAGTCTCCCGAGTAATCTAACTAAACACCAGGTTATAAATCATCCGTCTACTAGCATCTCTATCCAGAAAATCATGGCGAACCATGCTGTCATAATCCAGATATCTCTCAGGGAGAAGCATCTCTCCTTCCTCTCCCAGTCTAATGGGTATCTCAAAGTGTCTGGCAAGACGGGCAGCATAGATACCTCCATAGACAACACCCTTGGAACGGTTCAGGTTCAACCATTGAGCGACTATAGCGCCCAAGCTATAAGTCTTATCGTTATAAAGGCCTTTGCACAAAACTATAAGGTCTGGAGAACTAAGTGATCCAGCCTCCCCATGGCCAATCAAACATTTTCCCACAAATAGTGAGAAGTACCGAAGCACAGGAAAATGTATGCTAGCAATTCTAGCGCGAGACACTCCTCTCTCCTCTCCAACAACAATGGAACCAATGAAATCCTCCAAGTCCCGTGGACGAGGGTCACGGATATCCCAACATAAGGTAATTTTCATACATTGCAAAAGTCCTGCAGCGTCATACACTCGGGAATATCGTAAATCATGAACTCAACCATGGGAGGATTCTTCCTCGGATAAAAGTTGAAGCTTTGAACGAAAATATTGGTGAGGAGGCGATAATGTGGGCACTTATCTTTAATAAATGCAGTAAGACCTGCGTTCTCCAACAAGTAATAAAAGTATTCATAAAGTCCTGCGGCGCCCAAAAATTCATCACTTGGCCACTCGCACGCTCGAACTTCTGTGACTCGAGGGACTACGTACTTGGGGTGGTTCTTCTCATCCTCCTTGTGGTTAAGGCTTGAAGAGCCTCTCAAGAACCTCCTCATCTTTTCCTTTTTCTACCTCTGAAAAATTCTGAAATTTTTAGAGACTTTGAAAGAAAAGTGAATAAGGATTAACCCAACTTGTAGAAACTACTCCTACTAGTGCCTAGAGACCGTATCACGCGCTAAAACTACTTGGGACCAGCTAAAATTAACTTTTCTAGCTCAAGAACAGGGTCACCAAGGTAGCAAGAATTCGCGAAGGATAAAGCACTAGAGAAAAAACAAATTGGACCAATGGAGGAGTCACTTACCAAGGAGTAATTTCCCCAAAACAGTTCGAAGAATGGTGCTTTGAGCAAGGAGATCGAAAATCACAGCCAAATGAGCAAGACCACGGGTTTGAGCTGTGAAAAAATTATTTTTGGAGGTGGAAGAAGAGGTTGAGAGCTGGAATGAGTGGAGGGGGTGCCTATGGGCCCCACAAGCTTGCACACCGCCACCAGGGGGGTAGGTGGCGGTGGGGGGGCTTGTGGCCCACTCGTCAGGCCCCCTCACCAGCTCTCAGGCCCAGAAATTTTAAAAAATTCCAGAAAGATCATACTCAATTTTTAGGACCATCGGAGAACTTTTATTTTCGAGGTATTTTTCTCCGGGACGCTAAAACAGAAAACAGGAAAAACTAAACTAATTCTATCAGTTTTCTTCTAAGCAACAGAAAAGGAAAACTCAAAACAGAGGTATGTGACTCTCTGATTCATCCGTTTCATGGTCATCGAAAGAAATCCGTCAATGGGGTTGATCAAGTCCTTATGACAAAACCTTATCGAATCGCAAGAGAGAACAGAGAATTTTCGAATAGCCACTAAGTCACCTCAATGGGGATATGGATCTCCCCGACAAGCAAATCATACTTCATCTTGACACGAGGAATAGGGCATTCAAAGCTCCCAATGAGAATTGATGAAGTCTTTTTGATAGCATTGATGCAATGTACTGGATATCGTTTCTTCGGGAAATGCACTGTGTGCTCATTACCGTTGACATGGAAAGTGACATTGCCTTTGTTGCAATCTATAACAGCCCATGTGGTGTTTAAAAAGGGTCTTCCGAGGATGATAGCCATGGCATCATCCTCGGGAATATCCAAGATAACAAAGTCTGTTAAGATAGTGGTGTTAGCAACCACAACAGGCACATCCTCGCAAATGCTGATAGGAAAAGGAGTTGATTTGTCGGCCATTTGCAGAGAAATTTTAGTGGGTGTCAACTTATCCAACTCAAGTCTACGATAAAGAGAGAGTGGCATAACACTAACACCGGCTCCAAGGTCACATAAGGCAGTTCTTACGTAGTTTCCTTTAATGGAGCAAGGTATAGTGGGTACTCCGGGATCACCAAGTTTCTTAGGAGTTCCACCTTTAAAAGTGTAGTTGGCAAGCATGGTGGAGATCTCAAGATCTGGTATCTTCCGTTTATTAGTCACGATATCTTTCATGTACCTGGCATACGGAGATATCTTGAGCATATCAGTTAACCGCATCTGCAGAAAGACGGGTCTTATCATCTCAACGAAGCGCTCAAAATCCTCATCAACCTTTTTCTTGGATGGCTTAGGAGGAAATGGCATAGGTCTCTGAACCCATGGCTCTCTTTCTTTACCATGCTTCCTAGCAGTAAAGTCATTCTTGTCGTATCTCTTAGGTTGTGGATTATCAGGATTAACCGTAGGTTTAATCTCCACATCCTCATCATTGCTAGGTTGAGCATTATTATGAACAGCACTGTCCACATTGTCACCAGGTTCATGTTCATCACCTGATTGTGTTTCTACATGAGACGCGGAAATATCATTAGGTTCTTCAGGTGTGATAGTATTTGGTGAACTGGCGTGCATGTTTCTATCATCCTTCTTCTTCTCCTTAGCATGACTAGGTGTATCAGCATTGATTCCTTGAGAATCTTGATCAATTCTCTCGGGATGACCTTCAGGATACAAAGGTTCCTGAGTCATTTTGCCTCCTCTAGTAATGACTCTGACAGAGTTGTCATTCAATTCACTGAGCAGGTCATTCTGAGCTTTAAGTACTTGTTCTACCTGAGTAGTAATCATAGAGGCATGTTTACTCAGAAGCTTCAGAGCATTGACATTTCTGTCTACACAAGCACTTAAATGGCTAAGCATACGAGTACTTTGTTCCAAATGTCTGCTAACATAATCATTGAAACTCTGTTGTTTGGCAACAAAGTTGTCAAATTCATCAAAGCATAGGCTAGCGGGTTTATCAAAAGGAATATCACTCTCATCAAACCTACGCAGAGAATTCACTTCCACTACCTGTATCGGGTTATCGAGACCATGGATCTCTTCGATAGGTGGTAGATTTTTGACATCTTCGGATCTAATGCCTTTTTGTTGCATAGATTTCTTGGCTTCTTGCATATCTTCGGGACTGAGGAATAGAATACCTCTTTTCTTAGGAGTTGGCTTAGTAGGTGGTTCGGGAATAGTCGAAGCATTATCGTTGATCAAGAGGTTATTCAGTAGGGTCTCAGGTTGTTCTATAGTTCGTTCCCTAAAAACACAACCGGCACAACTATCTAGGTGGTCTCTAGAGGCATCGGTAAGTCCATTATAGAGGATATCAAGTATCTCGTTCTTCTTGAGAGGGTGATCAGGCAAAGCATTCTGTAGCTGGACGAGCCTCCCCCAAGCTTGTGGAAGATTCTCTTCTTGGAGTTTAGCAAAGTTGTATATTTCCTACAAGGCAGCTTGCTTCTTATGGGCAGGGAAATATTTCTCACAGAAGTAATAGACCATCTCCTGGGGACTATGCACACATCCAGGAGCAAGAGAGGTGAACCAGGCTTTAGCATCATCCTTTAGAGAGAAAGGAAACAGCTTAAGGATATAGTAGTGGCGGATCTTCTCCTCATTGGTGAAAAGGTTGGCTATTTCAGATAGTTTGGCAAGATGGGCTATGACCGTCTCAGACTCATAACCGTGAAAAGGATCAGATTCGACTAGAGAGATTATCTCAGGGTCGACAGAGAATTCATAACCCTTATCGGTGACAAAGATAGGCGAAGTGGCAAACTTCGGGTCATTTTTCATCCTAGCTTCACGAGATTTTTCCTTCCACTTGAGAATTAATTTCTCAGCGTCATAAGCATCCTTACACACAAGAAAATCCACAGCTATCTCTCCCTTCATAACGTAACCCTCGGGTATATCAGGTAGTTCATATCTAGGAGACCTACATCTAGCAGGAGCAAAAGCAGGTTCTATCTCAATTCTATCGGCAGTATGAGAAGCATCACGAGCATTAGCAGTAACTCTAGCAATATGAGCATCAAGGAACACTCCTAGTGGAACATCAGGCAAAGGAGTATCTCTAGCAGTATCAAGCATAGCATCATCATGCAAAATAGCATCTCTAGCGTTATCAGGCAAAGCAGTATTAGGCATAACATCTCTAGCAATATCAAGTATAGTATCAAGCATAGCATCTCTAGCAGTATCAGGCATAGTATCAAGCATAGCATCTCTAGCAGTATCAGGCAAAGTAGTATTTGGCATAGTATCAAGCATAGCATCTCTAGCAGTAGCATCATAAGCATCATCAAGCAGAGGGGACATATCAAGATTTCTAGCAGGAGGTGATGTCGCAAACTTACTCATAACTGAAGGTGAATCAAGTGCAGAGCTAGATGGCAATTCCTTACCTCCCCTCGTAGTTGAGGGCAAGACTTTGGTCTTCGGATCCTTCAGATTCTTCATAGTGATCAGAAGATATAAATCCCAAGTAACTCAGAGAATATAGCAATACCTCCCCGGCAACGGTGCCAGAAAAATGGTGACATCTGTTGTACTTCCCTAGCAATGGCTCCAGAAAAGTGTTGATCCTGCAATTTCTGGCGTTAGCTAGACGAATGCTTATGACAACGAACCTTCTCCTGCAGCGGCACCAGAAGAATGTTGAAAGCACTCCCCTACAATGAAACAGGAAGAATGTTGTTGATGGTCCACCAGCGCGTGGGTTCGCAGCAGTTTTCGAGGGTAGAGTATTCGACCCAATTTGTTGGTTTACCAGTCGGGAGGTGAGAGTATACTCTCAAGTATTAGCAGCTGAATTTGTAAGATTCAACCACACCTGAAAGATTAGTATCTGCAAGCACAGTAGTAACAACAAAGTAGCGAGTAACGGTAGTGTAACGAGCAATAGCAGTGGCAAGGAACAACAGTAGTGACAGCAGTAGCAAGTAGCAACGGTAGCAAGCGACAGTAGCAGCAGAGCAAAACAAGTAACAACAGTAGCAACAGTAGTAGCAGCAGCAGCAGAGCAAGACAAGTAACAGTAGTAGCAACAGTAGTAGCAGCAGCAGCAGAGCAAGACAAGTAAAAGCAGAAGGACAAACTCATAGGCAATGGGTCGGTGATTTGTTTGGATGATATTCATCATGCAACAGCTATAACACAGAGAGATATGTGGCTAGCTCCCGTTCGTCAATGTGATGTAAGCATGCACTCCGTGTGTCGTCATACGTGCTTAGGGAAAAGAACTTGCATGGCATCCATTGTCCATCCCTCCCATGGCAGCGGGGTCCAAAAGGAAACTACGAGATATTAAGGTTCTCCTTTTAATAAAGAACCATACCAACGCATTAGCACTTGGTGAACACATGAACTCCTCAAACTATGATCATCACTGGGAGTGGTTCCGGTTATTCTCACTCCGGGTTTGCCGGATCGTAACACATAGTAGGTAACTAGAACTTGCAAGATCGGATCTAAAACACACATATATTGGTGGAAACATAATAATTTCAGATCTGAAATCATGGCACTCAGGCCCTAGTGACAAGCATTAAGCATGGCAAATAGTAGCAACATCAAATCTCAGAACATAGTGGATACTAGGGATCAATCCCCATCAAAACTAACTCGATTACATGATAGATCTCATCCTACTCATCACCGCCCAGCGAGCCTACGAATAGATTACTCAGGAACGACGAAGAGATTCATGGAATTGGAGAGGGAAGAAGGTTGATGATGATGATGGCGATGATTTCCCCTCTCCGGAGCCCAAGACGGACTCCAGATCTTCCCTCCAGATGAAGAACAGGAGGTGGCGGTGCCTCCGTATCGAAAATGCGACGAAAACTTCACTTTTTATTTTTTCTGGGACGAAAGACAACTTATAGAGCTGGAGTTGGGGGAGGCAGGTGCCTGTGGGCCCCACAAACCTGCCCACCACCACCAGGGGGTGGTGGCAGAGCAGGGGCTTGTGGCCCACTGGCCCACCCCCTAAGGTGGAACTTGGCGCAGGTATTTTTGATATTTTCCAAAACTGCTCACCGTAAATTTTTAGGATGTTTGGAGAACTTTGATTTCTACACAAAAATAACAACAAGGCAATTCTGCTAAAAACAGCGTTAGTCCAGGTTAGTTCCATTCAAATCATGCAAATTATAGTCCAAAACAAGGGCAAAAGAGTTTGGAAAAGTAGATTCGTTGGAGACGTCTCACCCCACATCTAGATGGAGATCATTGTATGGTTCACATTTGACCTTTCACACTCTTAGAACCATTCAAATCTCATCTACATGTATGTATATATCTTTTATTTCCAAAAAAGTGTTACCTTTGTTTTTCTTCTACTTTTGTTTCTATTTCTCAATTAATACCTTCTTTTACAATTGGAATCTTGAAACAAATCTTTCGACCAGCCTATACTTTTGTTAAAGAGTTGACTATCATTGCAACTCGGTTTCACCGAATTGGAAAAGTCGGTCCAACCGATTTCACCCAAGAGGCCTTAATATCATTCTCGATTCTAGCGAACCATTTAGCCTCGGTGACTCCAATTTTTTTGACAAACCTTATTGCTCTGAAAATTTCTTATGAATGTATGTTTAGGGGGAGAAAACTTCTCTAGGGGAAGAAACACCTCAGTGATCCCATGTTATATAAGAGGGAGAATCATATAGGGTCCCTAACATAGGGGGAGATAATTCAAGGAACTCTTATTCGTAACAAAGGGGGAGAAAAAAATCAAGGAGCCCTTGTAAAAGTTAGAAGTATCCAGGATCCCTTTCTCTCAATGAGCCCTTACCCTATGACCTTCTTTTTGGTAATTTATGCCAAAGGGGGAGAAATATCAAAGTATCAAAGCTTCCATCCAATGAACCTTTTTATAGGGAAGAAATATCACCAAGAAGCTTCTACGAAAGAGGCAGAAACAACACTAAGGGGAGATGTATCAAACCTTACATATTAAGGGGGAGAGATAAATATGGCTTTATTGGTTTGAACTTATTTTCCATGCCTACTCCCATATCTACATGCTATGATATAGGGGGAGAGGAATCCTTACATATTCATCTTTAGGATATAAAAGTTCTTGTTCTTTGGAGACATATCATAGTATCAAAACCTATCTTCTATTTGTCTTCAATTTCTTCGTATTTTTTAGGCTCTTTGCATCTTTACAATAAGGTACTCTTGTGTTATCTAACATTTGTTTTCCCAAGTGTACTCCTATGTCAAGACGCTCAAGATCCTCAAGGTAAGTATATGCATCATATCCTTGTTCATGATGACATCTTGTTTCTTGCACATACTGTTTGCAAGAGGGAGTCTTGAACATGGAACTTCTTCATTTACATATGTTTGATGCATATAGCCAGTATGTCTATAACTTGTCTTGTTCTTCTACCTTGTGTGTTCCCATGCATTCCAAAACAACTATCCTCTAAAAGGGATTGCACACATTTAGGGGGAGCTTGTACTTGTCATGTTTCTTTCAAAGTTGTCATATCCCTATGATCATATTTACTTGAAGCTTTGATTGTATGTTGTCATCAATTACCAAAAAGGGGGAGATTCAAAGCACATATGCTCCCTTGGTGATTTTGATAATTCATGACAACAAACATTGTCTCTTGGACTAACACTTTTACCTAGATATTTCAGGAAAAGTCCATGAAGAGCTATGGCTTAAGGTTTATGAGGATATGCCCTTGGATGCAAGAAAGCAACCATGTTGGCTCAAGATTCAAGCTAGAAGACTCTTCATTTTATATTTGTGAGAAATCACTTTTGAGTCCATGGGAAATCCAATACTATTAAAAGGGGGTGAGGTAGTAAAATGAACTGATTGCTCAAATGCTCAAAGTTAGCCACCAAAACACTTAGTCATTTTTTCCACATATCCACTCTATAAAGATCCACATACACAAATTCGGTGTCACCAATATTTCCATATCGGACCTACCGAGTTTGACCTGAGACAGGAACCCTAGCCATTCCCACCAAACCGGTGCAACCGAAACCAAGTCGATGATAACGAGTTCATTGTGACCAACATTCTGTTGCCAAGATACACAAAATTGGAATTTTCGAGTTTGAGTATCGGTGCCACCGAGTTTGGCCATCTGAACGTTAGTCACCTTTTTAGTGCACCGAGTTTCGTATATCAGTCTCACCATGATTCAAAAGTTCACACCTTTGTCCTAGTCGGTACCACCGAGTTTTGAACTTCAGTGTCACCGAGTTTGCCCTTTTGTGTGTAACGGTTGTATTTTGGCAGCTGTCTATATATACCCCTTTACCCACCTCTCATTCGTGGGAGATGTTGGAAATATGCCCTAGAGGCAATGATAAAATAGTTATTATTAGATTTCCCGTTACAAGATAATCGTTTATTATCCATGCTATAATTGTATTGAATGAAAACATAGATACATGTGTGGATACATAGATAAAACAATGTCCCTAGCAAGCCCCTAGTTGGCTAGCCAGTTGATCAATGATAGTCAAGGTTTTCTGACTATATGCAAGTGTTGTCACTTGATAACTAGATGACATCATTAGGAGAATCATGTGGTGGACTAGACCCAAACTATGAACGTAGCATGTTGATCGTGTCATTTTGTTGCTATTGTTTTCTGCGTGTCAAGTATTTGTTCCTACGACCATGAGATCATATAACTTACTGGCACCGGAGGAGTACCTTGTGTGTATCAAACGTCGCAATGTAACTAGCTGACTATAAAGATGCTCTACAGGTATCTCTGAAGGTGTTCGTTGAGTTGGTATGGATCAAGACTGGGATTTGTCACTCCATGTGACGGAGAGGTATCTCGGTGCCCACTCGGTAATACAACATCACACACAAGCCTTGCAAGAAATGTGACTAAGTGTAAGTCACGGGATCTTGTATTACGGAACGAGTAAAAAGACTTGCAAGTAACGATATTGAAATAGGTATGCGGATACCGTTGATCGAATCTCGGGCAAGTAATGTACCGAAGGACAAAGGGAATGACATACGGGATTATATGAATCCTTGACACTGAGGTTCAACCAATAATATCTTCGGAGAATATGTAGGATCCAATATGGGCATCCAGTTCCCGCTATTGGATATTGACTGAGGAGTGTCTCGGGTCATGTCTACATAGTTCTCGAACCCGAAGGGTTTGCACACTTAAGGTTTGATGATGTTTTAGTATAGTTGAGTTATGTGTGTGGTTACCGAATGTTGTTCGGAGTCCCGGATGAGATCACGGACGTCATGAGGGTTTCCGGAATGGTCCGGAAACGAAGATTGATATATAGGATGGTTTCATTTGGTCACCGGAAAGTTTCGGGCATTAGCGGGAGTGTACCGGGAGTGACGAATGGGTTCCGGGTGTTTACCGGGAGGGGCCCACTTACCCGGGAGTGAGCCCAAGGCCCTAGGGTGGCACACCAAGTCCTTAGTGCGCTGGTGGAGTCATCCGAAGAGGGCTATGGCGCCACATGTCAAAATACCAAAGGAAAAGAAGAAAAAAAGGGAAGAGGGAGGTGGGAAGGAAGAGGAGGACTCCTCCTTCCCAAACCGAATTGGAGGAGGAGTCCTCCTCCACCCTTGTGGCTGGCGCACCCTTGGATCCCTTGTGCCCCAAGGCTATCCCCTCCCATCCTATATATATTGGTGGTTTAGGGCTTTTTGAGACACAACTTTGCCATGTGCAACTCTAGCCTATTCCACATAGTTTTACCTCTAGATCGGATTTCTGCGGATCTTAGGCGGAGCCCTGCAGGAGTAGATCATCACCACCACCGGAGCGTCGTCACGCTGCCGGAGAACTCATCTACTTCTCCATATTGCTTGCTGGATCAAGAAGGCCGAGATCGTCATCGAGTTGTACGTGGGCTGAACGCGGAGGTGTCGTCCGTTCGGCGCTAGATCGGAACTGTTCGTGGGACAGATCGTGGGACGACGGTGATTTGAATCACAAGCTGTACCACTACATCAACCGCGTTTCTTAACGCTTCCTGTTGAGCGATCTACAAGGGTACATAGATCTAATCTCCTCTCGTAGATGGACATCACCATGATAGGTCTTCGTGTGCGTAGGAATTTTTTTGTTTCCCATGCAACGCTCCCCAACAGTGGGATCATGAGCTAGGTTCATGCGTAGATGTTATGTTGAGTAGAAGACAAAAGGTTTTGTCGATGGTGATGTTCGATTTGCTGCCCTCCTTAGTCTTTTCTCGATTCGGCGGTATTATTGGATTGAAGCGGCCCGGACCGCCATAACTCGTACGCTTACGAGAGACTGGTTTCATCGACTGACATGCAACCTCGTTGCATAAAGATGACTGGCGGGTGCCTGTTTCTTCAACTTTAGTTGAATTGGTTTTGACCGGGGCGGTCCTTGGAGAGAGGTTAAATAGCAATTTTCACATCTCCTTTGTGGTTTTTGCGTAAGTAAGATGCGATCATACTAGATACCCATAGCAGCCACGTAAAACATGCAACAACAAATTAGAGGACGTCTAACTTGTGTTTGCAGGGTATGCTTGTGATATGATATGGCCAATGTCGTGATGTGATATATTGGATGTATGAGAGGATCATGTTGTAACAGTTAATATCGACTTGCACGTCGATGCTACGGCAACCGGCAGGATCCATAGGGTTGTCTTTAAACTAACGTTTGTGTTTGGAGATGTGTTTACTATATTGCTAGGTCGTAGCATTAGTAGTAATAGCATAGATAGCACGACAACCTCGATGGCGACACATTGATGGAGATCATGGTGTGGCGCCGGTGACAAGAAGATCATGTCGGTGCTTTGGTGATGGAGATCAAGAAGCACAAGATGATGGCCATATCATGTCACTTATGAATTGCATGTCATGTTAATCCTTTTATGCACCTTATTTTTCTTAGAACAACGGTAGCATTATAAGGTGATCTCTCACTAAAATTTCAAGATGAAATTGTGTTCTCCCCGAATGTGCATCGTTGCGACAGTTCGTGTTCGAGACACCACGTGATGATCGAGTGTGATAGACTCAACGTTCACATACAACGAGTGCAAAACAGTTGCACACTCGGAACACTCGAGTTAAACTTGATGAGCCTAGCATGTGCAGACATGGCCTCGGAACACATGAGACAAAAAGGTCGAGCATGAATCGTATAGTTGATATGATTAGCATAGAGATGCTTACCACTGAAACTATTCTCAACTCACGTGAGGATCGGACTTGAGTTAGTGAATTTGGATCATGTACCACTCAAATGACTAGAGAGATGTACTATTTGAGTGGGACTTTATCAATAATTTGATTAGTTAAACTCTAATTATCTTAAACATAGTCTAAGTACACTTTGCAAAATTTGTGTTGTAGATCAATGGCTCACGCGACAGTCACCCTGAATTTTAATACGTTCCTAGATAAAGCTAAGTTGAAAGATGATGGAAGCAACTTTGTAGATTGGGCTCGTAATCTTAAGTTGCTCCTGCAAGCTGGGAAGAAGGATTATGTCCTTAAAGCTGCGCTAGGAAATGAACCACCGCTACGGCTGACCAAGATGTTAAGAACGGTTGATTAACACATAAGGAGGACTACTCAGTAGTTCAATGTGCAGTCTTGTATGGCTTAGAGCCAGGACTTCAACGTCGCTTTGAGTGTCATGGAGCATATGAGATGTTCCAAGAGTTGAAGTTTATATTTTAAAAGAACGCCCGGATTAAGAGGTGTGAGACCTCCGATAAATTCTATGCTTGCAAGATGGAGGAGAATTCGTCAGTCAGTGAACATGTGCTCAAAATGTCTGGGTACTAAAACCGTCTAGCTGAGCTGGGTATTGAACTCCCGCAAGAAGCTATCACTGACAGAATTCTTCAATCACTGCCACCTAGCTATAAGAGCTTTGTGTTAAACTATAACATGCAAGGGATGAACAAGTCACCCGGCGAGTTATTCGTGATGCTGAAAGTCGCAGTCAGAACTTCGAAACGAGCACCAAGTGTTGATGGTCAATAAGACCACTAGTTTCAAGAGAAACGGCAAAGGCAAGAAGGGTAACTCCAAGAATAGCGGCAAACCCGTTGCCAATCCGACGAAGAAACCCAAGGCTGGGCCTAAGCCTGAAACAGAGTGTTATTATTCCAAGGGTCTGGGTCACTCGAAGCGCAACTGCCCCAAGTATTTGGCTCATAAGAAGGCGGCCAACGAAAAATCAGGTATATTTGATATACATGTTGTTGATGTGTACTTAAACAGCTCTCGTAGTAGTGCCTGGGTAGTCGATATCGGTTCTGTTGCTCATATTTGCAATTTGAAACAGGAACTGCAAAATAAACGAAGGCTCGCGAAGGATAAAGTGACGATGCGCGTGGGAAATGGTTCCAAGGTTGATGCAATCGCCGTCGGCACAGTTTCACTTCAGTTACCACCAGGATTAGTTATGAACTTAGATAATTGTTATTTAGTGCATGCGTTAAGCATGAACATTATATTTGGATCTTGTTTATTGCGAGACGGTTACTCGTTTAAGTCAAATAATAATGGTTGTTCCTTTTCTATGAGTAATATCTTTTATGGTCATGCACCCAATGTGAGAGGATTGTTCATATTGAATATTGATAACGATGATACACATATACATAACATTGAGACCAAAACATGTCGAGTTAACAATGATAGCTCCATGTTTTTGTGGCACTGCCGCTCAGGTCATATTGGTGTAAAGCACATGAAGAAACTCCATTCTGATAGGCTTTTGGAGTCACTTTATTTTGAGTCACTTGACACGTGCGGACCATGCCTCATGGGCAAGATGACTAAGACTCCATTCTTCGGAACAATGGAGTGTGCAAGTGACTTGTTGGAAATCATACATACCGATGTGTGCGGTCCGATGAGTGTGGAGGCACGCGGCGGATATCGTTATTTTCTCACCTTCACTGACGATTTGAGTAGGTATGGATATATGTACTTGATGAATCACAAGTCTGAAACGTTTGAGAAGTTCAAGCAATTTCAGAGTGAAATTGAAAATCATCATAACAAGAAGATCAAGTTCCTACGTTCTGATTGTGGAGGTGAATATCTGAGTTTCGAGTTTGGTGCTCACTTAAGACAATGTGGAATTGTTTCATAGTTGACACCGCCTGGAACACCACAGCATAATGGTGTGTCCGAACGTCGTAATCTTACTTTGTTAGAAATGGTGCAATCTATGATGTCTCTTACCGATTTGCCGTTATCGTTTTGGGGCTATGCATTAGAGACAGCTACATTCACTTTAAATAGGGCACCATCAAAATCCGTTGAGATGACACCATACAAACTTTGGTATGGCAAAAGACCGAAATTGTCGTTTCTTAAGGTTTGGGGATGTGATGCTTATGTCAAAAAGCTTCAGCCTGAAAAGTTGGAACCCAAAGCGGAAAAGTGCGTCTTCATAGGTTACCCAAAAGAGACAGTTGGGTACACCTTCTATCTCAAATCTGAGGGCAAAGTATTTGTTGCTAAGAACGGAGCTTTTCTTGAGAAGGAGTTTCTCTCGAAAGAATTGAGTGGGAGGAAGATAGAACTTGACGAGGTTGTCGAACATCTAGTCCCTCTAGATGGTGGCACAGGGCAAGGGGAAACCCCTGTCGTTGCGATGCCGGTTGAGGAGGAAGTTGATGATCATGATCATGAAACTTCGGATCAAGTTCCTATCTGACCTCGCAGGTCGACAAGATCATGTACTACTCCTGAGTGGTATGGTAATCATGTCTTATCAATCATGTTGTTAGACAACAATGAACCTGGGAATTATGAAGAAGCAATGATGGGCCCGGATTTCAACCAATGGCTGGAGGCCATGAAGTACGAGATAGGATCTATGTATGAAAACAAAGTATGGACTTTGGAAGTATTACCTGAAGGCCGCAAGGCTATTCAGAACAAATGGATCTTTAAGAAGAAGACGGACGCAAACGGTAATGTGATCGTTTATAAAGCTCGACTTGTGGCAAAGGGTTTTTCACAAGTTCAAGGAGTTGACTACGATGAGACATTCCCACCAGTAGCGATGCTTAAGTCCGTCCGAATCATGTTAGCAATAGCTGCATTTTTTGATTATGAAATCTCGCAGATGGATGTCAAAACGGCGTTCCTTAACGGTTTTCTTAAGGAAGAGTTGTGTATGATGCAACCCGAAGGTTTTGTCGATCCAAAGAATGCTAACAAAGTATGCAAGCTCCAGCGATCCATTTATGGACTGGTGCAAGCATCTCGGAGTTGGAATAAGCGCTTTGATGAGGTGATCAAAGCATTTGGGTTTATACAAGTGGTTGGAGAATCTTGTATTTACAAGAAAGTGAGTGGGAGCTCTGTGGCGTTTCTAATAATATATGTGGATGACATATTGCTGATTGGAAAAAACGTGGAGTTTTTGGAGAGCGTAAAGGATTACTTGAATAAAAGTTTCTCTATGAAGGACCTAGGAGAAGCTGCATACATTCTAGGTATTAAGATCTATAGGGATAGATCGAGACGCCTGATAGGACTTTCACAAAGCACATACCGTGATAAAGTTTTGAAGAAGTTCAAAATGGAACAGTCCAAGAAAGGGTTCTTGCCAGTGTTACAAGGTATAAAATTGAGTAAGACTCAGTGCCCCACAACTGCGGAAGATAGGGAACAAATGAGTTCCGTCCCCTATGCTTCAGCCATAGGTTCTATCATGTATGCAATATTGTGCACTAGACCAGATGTCAGCTTGGCCATAAGTATGGCAGGCAGGTTTCAAAGTAATCCAGGAGTGGATCACTGGACGGTGGTCAAGAATATTCTGAAGTATCTGAAAAGGACTAAGGAAATGTTTCGCGTTTATGGAGGTGACGAAGAGCTCGTCGTAAAGGGTTACGTCTACGCAAGCTTTGACACCGATCCGGATGACTCTAAGTCGCAAACCGGATAAATATTTATTCTTAATGGGGGTGCAGTAAGCTGGTGTAGTTCCAAGCAAAGCATCGTAGCAAATTCTACATGTGAAGCGGAGTACATGGCTGCCTCGGAATTAGCTAAGGAGGGTGTCTGGAGAAAGCAGCTCATGACGGATCTTGGAGTTTTGCCGAGTGCACTAAATCCAATAACTCTGTTCTGTGACAACACTGGTGCCATTGCCTTAGCAAAGGAACCAAGGTTTCACAAGAAGACCAGGCATATCAAATGACGCTTCAACCTCATCCGCGACTACGTCGAAGGAGAGGATGTAAATATTTGCAAAGTGCACACAGATCTGAATGTAGTAGACCCCCTGACTAAATCTCTTCCACTACCAAAACATGATCAACACCAGAACTGTATGGGTGTTAGATTTATTACAATGTAAATCGCATGGCGATGTGAGGACTAGATTATTGACTCTAGTGCAAGTGGGAGACTGTTGGAAATATGCCCTAGAGGCAATGATAAAATAGTTATTATTGTATTTCCTGTTCCAAGATAATCATTTATTATCCATGCTATAATTGTAGTGAATGCAAACATAGATACATGTGTGGATACATAGACAAAACAATGTCCCTAGCAAGCCTCTAGTTGGCTAGCCAGTTGATCAGTGATAGTCAAGGTTTTCTGACTATATGCAAGTGTTGTCACTTGATAACTGGATCACATCATTAGGAGAATCATGTGGTGGACTAGACCCAAACTATGAACGTAGCATGTTGATCATGTCATTTTGTTGCTATTGTTTTCTGCATTTCAAGTATTTGTTCCTATGACCTTGAGATCATATAACTTACTGGCATCGGAGGAAAATCTTGTGTGTATCAAACGTCGCAATGTAACTGGGTGACTATAAAGATGCTCTACACGTATCTCTAAAGGTGTCCGTTGAGTTAGTATGGATCAAGACTAGGGTTTTTCACTCCGTGTGACGGAGAGGTATCTCGGGGCACACTCGGTAATACAACATCACACACAAGCCTTGCAAGAAATGTGACTAAGTGTAAGTCACGAGATCTTGTATTACGGAACAAGTAAAGAGACTTGCCAGTAACAAGATTGAAATAGGTATGTCAATACCGATGATCGGATCTCGGGCAAGTAACATACTGAAGGACAAAGGAAATGACATACGGGATTATATCAATCCTTGACACTGAGGTTCAACCGATAAGATCTTCGGAGAATATGTAGGATTCAATATGGGCATCCAGGTCCCGCTATTGGATATTGACCGAGGAGTGTCTCAGGTCATGTCTACATAGTTCTCGAACCCGCAGGTTCTGCACACTTCAGGTTTGATGATGTTTTAGTATAGTTGAGTTATATGTGTGGTTACCGAATGTTGTTCGGAGTCCCGGATGAGATCATGGACGTCACAAGGGTTTTCGAAATGGTTCAGAAACGAATATTGATATATAGTTTGGTTTCATTTGGTCACCGGAAAGTTTCGGGCATTACGGGCAGTGTACCGGGAGTGACGAATGGGTTCCGCATGTTTACCGGTAGGGGCCCACCCACCCGGGAGTGAGCCCAAGGCCCTAGGGTGGCGCACTAAGTCCTTAGTGGGCTGGTGGAGTCAGCCCAAGAGGGCTATGGCGCCACATGTAAAAATACCAAAAGAAAAGAAGAAAAAGAGGAAAGAGGGAGGTGGGAAGCAAGAGGAGGACTCCTCCTTCCCAAACCGAATTGGAGGAGGAGTCCTCCTCCACCCTTGCGGCCGATGCCCCAAGGCTAGCCCCTCCCCTCCTCCTATATATATTGGTGGTTTAGGGCTTTTTGAGACACAACTTTGCCACGTGCAACTCTAGCCTATTCCACATAGTTTTACCTCTATATCGGATTTCTGCGGAGCTCGGGCGGAGCCCTTAGGAGTAGATCATCACCACCACCGGAGCGCCGTCACACTACCGAAGAACTCATCTACTTCTCTGTCTTGCTTGCTCGATCAAGAAGGCCGAGATCGTTATCGAGTTGTACGTGTGCTGAACGCGGAGGTGTTGTCCATTCGACGCTAGATCGGAACCGTTCGTGGGACAGATCGTGGGACGGCGGTGATTTGAATCACGAAGTCGTACCACTACATCAACCGCGTTTCTTAACGCTTCCCGCTGAGCGATCTAGAAGGGTACGTAAATCTAATATCCTCTCATAGATGGACATCACCATGATAGGTCTTCGTGTGCGTAGGATTTTTTTCCCATGCAACGTTCCCCAACAGGAGAAGCACTGAGAACACACACTTCATTGCCAGATCCATTTTCTGAGAGAGAACCACCTACTCATGTGTTGAGACCAAGATATTACAATCCTATCATTTCAAACTTGATCTCTAGCCTCACGAAACTGCTTTCCACCAAATCAATCTCTCCTACCATGCATATTTTGTGAGAGAGTCATTTGTGTTGAGGAGACTGTCTTTAAAAGCACAAGAGCAAGGAGTTCATTGATCTACCACATCTATTACCTTTTGGAGGGTGGTGCCTCCTAGATTGGTTAGGTGCGCTTGGGATCCTCCTACTTCGTGTTGTGGAGTTGAACCAAGATGTTTGTAAGGGCAAGGAGATCCCCCTACTTCATGAAGATCTACCGTGAGGATGGCTAGTTTTCCGTGGATGGAAGTCGTGGTGGAATAGACAAGGCCGCTTCTTTGTGGACCCTTCATGGGAGGAGCCGTCTGTGGACTCTCGCAATCGTTACCCTCCGTGGGTTGAAGTCTCCACTAACATTGACGTACGATGGCGCCACCTATAGGAACCATGCCAAAAATAGTCGTCTCAACCTCATGCGTTTGATCTTCTAACCTCTACTCCTTTACATGTGCAAATTCTTTACTTCTCCGCTGCCATATATGTTGACTAGCATGTGTCGGGTGCACTAGACTTCTTAGAACTGCTGAATTTATGCCCTCCTAGAATTTGGGTTAGGCTAGAAATTTTATGTTGACAAGTAGTCTATTCACCCCCCCCCCCTCTCGACACATCTTCTATCGATCCTTCAATGACCATAAAATATATTACTCATATAATTAGAACAACCAGTATTCTTTGATTTAAATGAGTAACCGTCTTGCAATGAACAAGATCCAGATATAATGTTCACGCTTAATGCAAGCACTCAATAATAATTATTCAGGTTCATCATGATTCCCGATGGTAATTGAAGTGAGAGCGTGCCGACTGCGATCGTATCAACCTTGGAACCATTTCCCACGCGCATCGCCACTTCGTCCTTCGCTAGCCTTCGTCTATTCCATAGTTCCTGCTTTGAGTTGCAAATGTGAGCAACCGAACCGGTATCAAATACCCAGGCACTACTACGAGAGTTGGTTAGGTACACATCAATAACATGTATATAATATATACCTTGTTTGGCGTTGGCCGCCTTCTTGTCTGCCAGGTACTTGGGGCAGTTCCGCTTCAAGTGGCCAGTCACCTTGCAATGATAGCACTTAGTTTCTGGTTTGGGTCCAGCCTTGAGTTTCTTCACAGGAGGGGTAACTGATTTGCCACTCTTCTTGGAGTTACCCTTCTTTCCCTTTCCATTTTTCTTGAAACTGGTGGTCTTATTGACCATCAACACTAGATGTTCTTTCTAGATTTCTGACTCAGCGACTTTCAGCATCGCAAACAGCCCGGTGACTGATTTATTCATCCCTTGCATGTTGGAGTTCAACACAAAGCTTTTATAGCTAGGTGGTAGTGATTGAAGAACTCTGTCAGTGATCGCCTTTGGTAGGAGAACAATTCCCAACTCAGCCACACGGTTAGAGTACCCAGACATTCTGAGCACATGATCACTGATAGACCCGTCCTCCAATTTTGCAAGCATAGAACTTATCGGAGGTTTCATACCTCTCGATCAGGGCATTCTTTTCAAAGATAAACTTCAACTCCTGGAACATCTCATCTGCTCCATGACGTTCAAAATGTCCCTGAAGTCTCGGTTCTAAGCCATACAAAATTGCCCATTGAACTACTTAGTAGTCATCCACACGCGATTACTAGATGTTTATAACATCTTGGGTTGTCGGTTGGGGTGGCATGTCACCTACGGTGTATCAAGGACATAAGACTTTTGGGAAACCGTGAGAACAATTCTTAGATTTCGAGCCCAGTCTACATAGTTACTTCCATCATCTTTCAACTTGTCTTTATCTAGGGACGCATTAAAATTCAAGGGTGCTACTACGCGAGCCACTGATCTACAACATAAATTTGCAAAGATTACTTAGACTATAGTTCAATATAATGAGTTTAGTTAATCATATAACTAAAAACTCCCACTCAAATTGACATCCCTCTAGTCATTCAAGTGACACATGATCCAAATTCACCAACCCAAGTCTGATCATCACGTGAGATGAGTTGGCTTCAATGGTGAACATCTCTATGTTGATCATGCCTACTATATGAATCATGTTCGACCTTTTAGTCTCTTGTGTTTCGAGACCATGTTTGTACATGCTAGGCTTGTCAAGTTTAACAGGAGTGTTCCGCGTGTGCAAAACTGTCTTACACCGGTTGTATGTGAACGTAGAGTCTATCACACCCGATCATCACGTGGTGTCTCGAAACGAAGAACTTTCACAATGGTGCACACTCGGGGAGAACAATATTTTATCTTGAAATTTTAGTGAGGGATCACCTTATAATGCTACCGTCGTCCTAAGAAAAATAAGTTCCATAAAAGGATTAGCATCACATGCAAATCATAAGTGACATGATATGGCAATGATCTTGTGCTTTTGATCTCCATCACCAAAGCACCGGCATGAACTTCATCGTCACTGGCGCCACACCATGATCTCCATCATCGTGCCACCATCGAGGTTGTCGCACCAGCTATGTTGTTACTACTAAAGCTACTGAACTAGCGATGAATCAAAGCATCACCGACCGCCAAAATAAATTAGAGACAACCCTATGGATCCTGCCGGTTGCCGTAGCATCGACATCCAAGTCAACATTTAAATATTACAACATGATCATCTCATACATCAAATATATAATATCATGTACTTCGCCATATCATGTCACATCATAACCTGCAAAAATAAGTTAGACGTCTTCTAATTTGTTGTTGCATTTTTTACGTGGCTGCTATGGGTATCTAGCAAGAACGATTCTTACCTACGCAAAACCACAACGATGATATGCAAGTTGCTATTTAACCTTCTCCAAGGATCGCCTCTGTCGAATCAGATTCAACTAGAGTAGGAGAAACAAACACCCGCGAGCCTACTTTATGCAAGACTTTGCATGTCAGTCGATGGAACCTGTCTCTCGTAAACGAACGAGTAAGATTGGTCCAGGCCGCTTCATCGAAGGATACCGCCGAATCAAGAAAAGACTAAGGAGGGAAGCAATCTGAATATCAACACCCACAAACTCCTTTGTGTTCTACTCGAGATGTCATCTACGCATAGACTTAGCTCATGATGCCACTTTTGGGGAATGTTGCATGGGTAACAAAAATTTCCTATGCACACATAAGATCTATCCATGGTGATGACCATCTACGAGAGGAGAGATTGGATCTACATACCTTTGTAGATCGCTAAGCAGGAAGCGTTAAAAATTGCGGTTGATGTAGTCGAATGTCTTCGCGATCCAAATCGCAAGTCGTCTCGTGATCCAATCACGATCTAGCGCCGAACGGACGGCACCTCCATGTTCAGCACACGTACATCTCGATGACGATCTCCGCCTTCTTGATCCAGAAAGAGGGGCAAATAAGTAGATGAATTCTCCGATAGCACGACGGTGTAACGGTGATGTTGAAGGATATGATTCGGCAAGGCTACGTCGTGCACTGCCGAATTATCCTACGGGGTGTCAGGAAGTAGTGGAGGGAGAGGGGTTGCATTGTGGCTTGTGGTGCAGCTGGCCTCTCTCCTCTCCACTACATATAGGTGCGAGGGAGGGGTGGCTCCCTAGTGAAAAAACCCTAGGGTTCGCCGAGGGCGCAAAAGGGGGAGTCCTCCTCCTCCAATTCGGTTTGGTGGGGGAGGAGTCCTCCTATTAGTAGGATTGCCGCGCCTCCTCTCTATTCGGAGCATAGGCCCATGGGGTTGGCCGCCCAGCCCACCAGGGGCTGGTGTGCCACCTCTTGGATCTATGTGGTTCCCTCCTGGTGGGTGGCCCCTCTCGGTGAACCCTCGGAACCCATTAGTCACTCCTGGTACTTCACCGGTAATGCCCGAAAACTTTCTGGAACCCAAATATAGCTTTCCTAAATATCAGTCTTTGTGTCTGGACCATTTCGGAACTCCTCGGGACATCCGGGATCTCATGCGGGACTCTGAATAACATTCAGTTACCAACATACATAATTTATCTAGACCGAAACGTCACTAAACCTTAAGTATGAGACCCTACGGGTTCGAGAACTATGTAGACATGACCAAGACACTCTCCGGTCAATAACCAATAGTGGGACCTGGATGTCCATATTGGCTCCTACATATTCTACAAATATCTTTATGGGTTGAATCTCTATGTCAAGGATTCAGTTAATCCACTATATTATTCCCTTTGTCCTTCGGTATGTTACTTGCCCGATATTCGACCTTCGGTATCTCTATACCTTGTTCAATCTCGTTACTAGCTACTCTGTTTACTCATTCTGTAATACAAAATCACATGACTAACTCTTTGGTAACATTGCTTGCAAGGCTTGTTGTGATGTTGTATTACTGAGTGGACCCTGAGATACCTCTCCGTCAAATGGAGTGACAAATTCTAGCCTTGATCCATGCTAACTCAACAAACACCTTCGAAGATACCTGTAGAGTACCTTTATAGTCACCCAGTTATGTTGCGACGTTTGATACACACAAGGTATTCTTCGTGCGTCAGTGACTTACATGATCTCATGGTCATAGAAACATATACTTGACATGCAGAAAACAGTAGCAATAAATGACATAATCGCATGCTACGTTCATAGGTTGGGTCTTGTCCATCACATCATTCTCCTAATGATGTGATTCCGTTATCAAGTGACAACTCTTATCTATGGTCAGGAAACCTTAACCATCTTTGATCAATGAGCTAATCCATTAGAGGCTTATTAGGGATAGTGTGTTGTTTATGTATCCACACATGTATTTGAGTTTCCAATCAATACAATTCTAGCATGGATAATAAACGGTTATCTTGAACAAGGAAATATAGTAATAACTATTTTATTATTGCCTCTAGGGCATATTTCCAACACTCCTAGATGGCCCACTTTTTTGGGGTAATGTGGGGGAACAACACAAATATCATTTGGCTAACTCGAGCCTTGTTACTGTTAGATGTGTATAGCCCCTTTTATGTATATCATCATTGTGTAAGGAGTTTTCTTGCAATTTTACCACAACTATCTATACTGGCCTTTGGCCCCTATGAATGTCACTTTCTCATTCTCTAACATGGTATCAGATGCCAAGGTCTCCCTCCCGCATGTTGCACCTCCGTGTGTTCTCCACCTCCACCGCCATCGCTGATGTTAGTCGTCGTTCCTAGCTTCGGCCACCCCCTGCCCGGACTCGCTTGCCGCAGGCCTCTCCCGCTCGACCTTGCATGGATCCGCCGTCGGCAGGCCGTCTCTCGCTCGGCCTCGCCCAGATCCATCGCCGACTGGCTGTCTCCCGCTCGGTCTCGCCCGGATCCGTTGTCGGACGGCCTCCTCGAGCCATCGTCCGACCACGGCCGTCCCCCATCTAACCGTCTATGTCTGGATCTGCGGGTCGACCACGGCCCCTGTTCTACCTCGACATCGGCTACCTCCATCCCTCATCCAGCCAAGGCTGCTCCCATATGGTGCCCGTTCTAGCGCTCGCCTGGTAGCCTCCGCTGCCATTGCCGCCCTCTAACGGTTGTTGCCTTGCTTTGTGCTCGGGTGTGATCCAGATCGGGATTGGTTTGGGTTTACACTGTCCAAAATAAAGTGAGAGAGATCAGCATGTCTTCTTCACGCTACGTCGTTGTTCCTCGGTGCTCGGTAATCTTCAATAGCACCAACCATGCTGAGTTTGTGGGCTTCACGGGTATCCACATGCACGGTCTTCTGCTGTGGGGTGTTCTCTCTGGTGAGCTCTCGTGTCCGTCATGCCTTGTTGCTCTCGTGGCTCCTACCCTATCGGTGCCACTTGTTGGGTAACATAGCAGAAATTCAAAATTTTCCAACGCATATTCAGATCTTCCTATGGAGAGACCAGCAACGAGAGAGGGGTGAGTGCATCTTCATACCTTTGAAGATCGCCAAGCGAAAGCGTTGCTAGAACGCGGTTCACGGAGTCGTACTCGCGGCGATTCAGATCGCGGTGTGATTCCGATCTAGTGCCGAATCATGGCACCTCCGCGTTCAACACACGTGCAACCCGGTGACGTCTCCCGCACCTTGATCCAGCAAGGAGGAGGAAGAGGTTGGGGAAGATCTCCGTCAGCACGATGGCGTGGTGTCGATGGAGAGACGAGGTCTCCCGGCAGGGCTTCGCCAAGCACCGGCAGAGAGGAGGAGAAAGAAGAGCAGGGCTGCGTCGAGGGAGAGGGAATACTGTGTCTCGAAAAGCCCAAAAGTGCCCACTATATATAGGGGGGAGGAGGGGCTGCGCCCCTTGAGGGTTTCCCTCTCCTGGGAGGGTCGGCAGCCCTAGATGGGGGGAGGTGCGGCGGCCAAGGGGGGAGGAGTGGTGGCGCACCCTTCTGGTGGGCCTTTGGCCCACCTGCGCTAGGGTTCCCCCCTCTCCTTTCTTCTTGCGCCATGGGCTGAGTGGGGGGGCACACCAGCCCACCTAGGGGCTGGTTCCCTCCCGCACTTGGCCCATCTAGCCTCCCGGGGTCGTTGCCCCCTTCCGGTGGTCCCCCGGGCCACCTCCGGTGGTTCCGGTACGTTACCGGTGACGCCCCAAACACTTCCGGTGTCCGAAACCATCCGTCCTATATGTCAATCTTTACCTCCGGACCATTCCGGAGCTCCTCGTGACGTCCGAGATCTCATCCGAGACTTTGAACAACTTTCGATAACCTCGTATAACAATTCCCTATAACCCTAGCGTCAACGAACCTTAAGTGTGTAGAGCCTACGGGTTCGGGAGATAGGTAGACATGACCGAGACACCTCTCCGGCAATAACCATCAGCGGGGTATGGTTACCCATGGTGGCTCCCACTTGCTCCACGATGATCTCATCGGATGAACCACGATGTCAAGGATTCAATCAATCCCGTATACAATTCCCTTTGTCTGTCGGTATAGAACTTGCCCGAGATTCGATCGTCGTTATACCTATACCTTGTTCAATCTCGTTACCGGTAAGTCTCTTTACTCGTTCCGTAGCACGTCATCGTGTAACTAACTCCTTAGCCACATTGAGCTCATGATGATGTTCTACCGAGTGGGCCCAGAGATACCTCTCCATCACACGGAGTGACAAATCCCGATCTCGATTTGTACCAACCCAAAAGACACTTTCAGAGGTACCCGTAGTGCACCTTTATAGTCACCCAGTTACGTTGTGACGTTTGATACACCCAAAGCACTCCTACGGTATCCAGGAGTTGCACAATCTCACGGTTGAAGGAAAAGATACTTGACATTGGAAAAGCTTTAGCATATGAACAATATGATCTAGAGCTACGCTTAGGATTGGGTCTTGTCCATCACATCATTCTCCCATTGATGTGATCCCGTTATCAATGACATCTAATGCCCATGAACAGGAAACCATGATCATCTATTGACTAACGAGCTAGCCAACTAGAGGCTTGCTAGGGACACATGGTGATCTATTTATTCGCACATGTATTAATGTTTCCTATTAATACAATTATAGCATGAACAATAGACGATTATCATGAACAAGGAAATACGATAATAACCATTTTATTATTGCCTCTAGGGCATATTTCCAACAGTCTCCCACTTGCACTAGAGTCAATAATCTAGTTACATTGTGATGTATCGAACACCCATAGCATTGTGGTGTTGATCATGTTTTGCTCGTGGAAGAGGTTTAGTCAACGGGTCTGCAACATTCAGATCCGTGTGTACTTTACAAATCTCTATCACTCCACTCTGGACATGGTCCTGGATGGAGTTGTAGCGGCGTTTGATGTGCTTCGTCTTCCGGTGAAACCTGGGCTCCTTGTCTATGGCAATGGCCCAAGTGTTATCATAGAAGAGTGTCATTGGACCCGACGCGCTTGGAACCATTCCAACGTCGGTGATGAGCTCCATCATCCAAATTCCTTCATGAGCTGCTTCTGAAGCAGCTATGTACTCCGCTTCACATGTAGAATTTGCTACGATGCTTTGCTTGGAACTACACCAGCTTACTGCCCCACCATTCAAAACATATACGTATCCGGTCTGTGACTTAGAGTCATCCGGATGTGTGTCGAAGCTAGCATCGATGTAACCCTTTACGACGAGCTCTTCGTCACCTCCATAAACGAGAAACATTTCCCTAGTCCTTTTCAGGTACTTAAGGATATTCTTGACCGCTGTCCAATGTTCCATACCGGGATCACTTCCGTACCTCCCTACCAAACTTATGGCAAGGTTTATATCAGGTATGGTACACAGCATGGCATACATAAGAGAACCTACGGCTGAAGCGTAGGGGACAGAACTCATCTTCTCTCTATCTGTTGCCGTGGTCGGCGACTCAGTCTTACTCAATCTCATACCTTGCAAAACTGGCAAGAACCCTTTCTTTGAGTCTTCCATATTGAACTTCTTCAATATCTTGTCAAGGTATGTAATTAGTGAAAGACCTATGAGGGGTTATATCTATCTCTATAGATCTTGATGCCTAATATGTATGCAGCTTCTCCAAGGTCCTTCATTGAAAAACTCTTGTTCAAATAGGCCTTTATGCTCTCCAACATCTCTATATTATTCCCCATCAATAATATATCATCCACATACAGTATGAGGAAAGCTACAAAGCTCCCACTCACTTTCTTGTACAGACAGGCTTCTCCATAAACCTGTATGAACCCAAACGCTTTAATCACCTCATTAAAGCGAATGTTCCAACTCCGAGATGCTTGCACCAGCCCATAGATGGACTGTTGGAGTTTGCACACTTTGTTAGCACCCTTAGGGTCGACAAAACCTTCTGGTTGCATCATATACAACTCTTCCTTCAGGTTCCCGTTAAGGAACGCTGTTTTGACGTCCATTTGCCAAATTTCATAATCCTAAAAGGCGGCAATCGCTAACATGATTCGCACTGATTTCAGCTTCGCTACGGGAGAGAAAGTCTCTTCATAGTCAATTCCTTGAATTTGTCGAAAACCCTTTGCGACAAGTCGAGCTTTATAAACGGTTACATTACCGTTTGCATCAGTCTTCTTCTTGAAGTTCCATTTATTTTCTATGCTTCGCCGGTCATCGGGCAAGTCCACCAAAGTCCATACTTTGTTTTCATACATGGATCCTATCTCGGATTTCATGGCTTCAAGCCATTTGTTGGAATCTGGGCCCGCCATCGCTTCTTCATAGTTCGAAGGTTCATCGTTGTTTAACAACATGATTTCCATCACAGGGTTGCCGTACCACTCTGGTGCGGAGCGTGCCCTTGTGGACCTTCGTGGTTCAGTAGTAACTTGATCCGAAGCTTCATGATCATTATCATTAACTTCCTCTTCAGTTGGTGTAGGCGCCACAGGAACAATTTTTCGCGCTGCGCTACTTTCCTGTTCGAGAGGGGGTGTAATTACCTCATCAACTTCTACCCTCCTCCCACTTACTTCTTTCGGGAGGAACTCTTTCTCTAGAAAGGATCCATTCTTGGCAAGAAGGGTTTTACCTTCGGATCTAAGATAGAAGGTATACCCAATAGTTTCCTTAGGGTATCCTATGAATATGCATTTCTCCGCTTTGGGTTCGAGCTTTTCTGGTTGAAGTTTCTTCACATAAGCATCGCATCCCCAAACTTTAAGAAACGGCGACTTAGGTTTCTTGCCAAACCATAGTTCATACAGTGTCGTCTCACCGGATTTAGACGGTGCCCTATTTAAAGTGAATGCTGCAGTTTCTAATGCGTGTCCCCAAAATGATAGCGGTAAGTCGATAAGAGACATCCTAGATCGTACCATATCTAATAAAGTGCGATTACGACGTTCCGACACTCCGTTGTGTTGCGGTGTGCCAGGCGACGTTAGTTGTGAAACGATTCCACACTTCCTTAGGTGTGTGCCAAACTCGCGACTCAAATATTCTCCTCCACGATCAGATAGTAGACACTTAATTTTTCTGTCATGTTGATTCTCGACCTCACTCTGAAATTCCTTGAACTTTTCAAATGTCTTAGATTTGTGCTTCATCAAGTAGATATACCCATACCTACTCAAATCATCGGTGAGAGTGAGAACATAACGATAGCCACCGCGAGCTTCAACGTTCACTGGACTACACACATTAGTATGTATTATTTCCAATAAGTCGGTTGCTCTCTCCATTATTCCTGAGAATGGAGTCTTAGTCATCTTCCCCATGAGGCACGGTTCGCATGTGTCAAATGATCCAAAGTCAAGAGACTCTAATAGTCCATCAGTATGGAGCTTCTTCATGCGCTTAACGCCGATATGACCAAGGCGACAGTGCCACAAGTATGTGGGACTATTATTATCAACTTTACATCTTTTGGTACTCACACTATGAATATGTGTAACATCACGATCGAGACTCATCAAGAATAAACCATTCACCAGCGGAGCATGACCATAAAACATATCACTCATATAAATAGAACAACCATTATTCTCTGACTTAAATGAGTAGCCGTCTCGCATTAAGCAAGACCCTGATACAATATTCATGCTCAAAGCTGGTACTAAATAATAATTATTAAGGTTTAAAACTCATCCCAATGGTAGATGTAGAGGTAGCGTGCCGACGGCGATCACATCGACCTTGGAGCCATTCCCGACGCGCATCGTCACCTCGTCCTTGGCCAGTCTCCGCTTATTCCGCAGTTCCTATTTTGAGTTGCAAATGTGAGCAACAACACCGGTATCAAATACCCAGGAGCTACTATGAGCGCTGGTAAGGTACACATCAATAACATGTATATCACATATACCTTTAACGTTGCCGGCCTTCTTGTCCGCTAAGTATTTGGGGCAGTTCCGCTTCCAGTGACCCTTTCCCTTGCAATAGAAGCACTCAGTCTCAGGCTTGGGTCCATTCTATTTCTTCTTCCCGGCATCTGGCTTACCGGGCGCGACAACGGCTTTGCCGTCTTTCTTGAAGTTCTTCTTACCCTTGCCCTTCTTGAAACTAGTGGTCTTGTTGACCATCAACACTTGATCCTCTTTCTTGATTTCTACTTCTGGAGACTTGAGCATCGAGTATAACTCGGGAATGGTCTTCTCCATCCCTTGCATGTTGTAGTTCAGCACAAAACCTTTGTAGATTGGTGGGAGAGACTGGAGGATTCTGTCAATTATAGCATCATCTGGAAGTTCGACTTCAAGTGAAGTCAGACGACCGCGTAACCCAGACATTTTGAGTATGTGCTCACTGACAGAATTGTTCTCCTCCATCTTACATCTGAAGAACTTGTCGGAGACTTCATATCTCTCGACACGGGCATGAGCTTTAAAAACTAGCTTCAGCTCTTGGAACATCGCATATACACCTTGATGCTCAAAACGCCTTTGGAGCCCCGTTTGTAAACTGTATAACATGCCACACCTAACCAGAGAGTAGTCATCACTCCGCGTTTGCCAGATGTTCAGAATGTCCTGGGCTGCTGCGGGAGCGGGAGGGTCACCTAGCGGTGCATCAAGGACATAAGCCTTTTTAGCTGCTTCAAGGATGAGCTTCAAGTTGCGAACCCAGTCCGCATAGTTGCTACCATCATCTTTCAGCTTGTTTTTCTCTAGGAATGCGTTGAAATTTAGGTTGGCGTTGGCCATCTACAATATTTATAAAGACAAATTTTAGACTAAGTTCATGACAATTAATTTCATTTAATCAAATTAAGTATGAACTCCCACTTAAATCGACATCCCTCTAGTCATCTAAGTGATACATGATCCATGTTGACTAACCCGTGTCCGATCATCACGTGAGACGGACTAGTCACCATGGTGAGCAACTTCAAGCTGATCGTGTTCAACCATACGACTCATGTTCGACCTTTCGGTCTCTTCTATTTGAGGTCATGTCTGTACATGCTAAGCTCGTCGAGTCAACCTAGGTGTTTCGCGTGTGTAAATATGGCTTACACCCGTTGTATGCGAACGTTAGAATCTATCACACCCGATCATCACGTGGTGCTTCCAGATAACGATCCTTCGCAAAGGTGCATACTTAGGGGATTACGTTCTCAAAATTATAAGAGGGATCATCTTATTATGCTACCGTCGTTCTAAGCAATAAGATGAAAAACATGATAAACATCACAATGCAATCATATAGTGACATGATATGGCCATTATCATCTTTGCTCTTTCGATCTCCATCTTCAGGCATCACATGATCATCATTGTCACCGGCGTGACACCATGATCTCCATCATCATGATCTCCATCACCGTGTCTCCGTGAAGTCGTCACGCCAACTACTACTATCACTACTACTATTGCTAACCGTTAGCAATGAAGTAAAAGTAGTAAGCACATGGCGTTGCATCTCATACAATAAATTAAGACAATTCCTATGGCTCCTGCCGGTTGTCATACTCATCGACATGCAAGTCGTGAAACCTATTACAATAACATGATCATCTCATATCACATCACATGTCAAACCCTGCAAAAACAAGTTAGACGTCCTCTAATTGTTGTTGCAAGTTTTACGTGGCTGATTTGGGTTTCTAGCAAGAACCCATTCTTACCTACGTGACAGCCACAACGATGATATGCCGAAGCTATTTACCCTTAGTAAGGACCCTTTTCATCAAATCCAATCCGACTAGAGTGGGAGAGACAGACACCCGCTAGCCACCTTTATGCACGGTGTGCATGTCTGTCGGTGGAACCAGTCTCACGTAAGCGTACGTGTAAGGTCAGTCCGGGCCGCTTCATCCCACAATACCACCGGAAAAGATTAAGATTAGTAGTGGCAAGCAATTGACAAATCATCGCCCACAACCTTTTGTGTTCTACTCGTGCATAGAATCTACGCATAGAAAACCTGGCTCGGATGCCACTGTTGGGTAACGTATCATAAATTCAAAATTTTCCTACACATATTCAGATCTTCCTATGGAGAGACCAGCAACGAGAGAGGGGTGAGTGCATCTTCATACCTTTTAAGATCGCTAAGCGGAAGCGTTGCTAGAACGCGGTTGATGGAGTCATACTCGCAGCGACTTAGATCGCGGTGTGATTCCGATCTAGTGCCGAACCACGGCACCTCCGCGTTCAACACACTTGCAGCCCGGTGACGTCTCCTGCACCTTGATCCAGCAAGGAGGAGGGAGAGGTTGGGGAAGATCTCCGGCAGCACGACGGCGTGGTGTCGATGGAGAGACGAGGTCTCCCGACAGGGCTTCGCCAAGCACCGGCAGAGAGGAGGAGAAAGAAGAGGAGGGGTGCGCCGAGGGAGAGGGAAAATTGTGTCTCTAAAAGCCCAAAACTGCCCACTATATATAGGGGGAGGGAGGGGCTGCGCCCCCTTGAGGGTTTCCCTCTCCTGGGAGGGGCGGCAGCCCTAGATTGGGGGAGGTGCGGCGGCCAAGGGGGAGGAGGGGTGGCGCACCCTTCTGGTGGGCCTTAGGCCCACCTGCGCTAGGGTCCCCCCCTCTCCCTTCTTCTTGCGCCATGGGCTGAGTGGGGGCACACCAGCCCACCTAGGGGCTGGTTCCCTCCCGCACTTTGCCCATCTAGCCTCCCGGGGTTGTTGCCCCCTTCCGGTGGACCCCCGGGGCCACCTCCGGTGGTCCCGGTATGTTACGGTGACGCCCGAAACACTTTCGGTGTCCGAAACCATCCATCCTATATGTCAATCTTTACCTCTGGACCATTCCGGAGCTCCTCGTGACATCAGGGATCTCATCCGGGACTCCGAACAACTTTCGATAACCTCGTATAACAATTCCCTATAACCCTAGCGTCATCGAACCTTAAGTGTGTAGACCCTACGGGTTCGGGAGACAGGTAGACATGACCGAGACACCTCTCCGGCCAATAACCATCAGCGGGGTCTGGATACCCATGGTGGCTCCCACTTGCTCCACGATGATCTCATCGGATGAACCACTATGTCAAGGATTCAATCAATCCCGTATACAATTCCCTTTGTCCGTCGGTATAGAACTTGCCCGAGATTCGATCGTCGGTATACCTATACCTTGTTCAATCTCGTTACCGGTAAGTCTCTTTACTCGTTCCGTAGCACATCATCATGTGACTAAATCCTTAGTCACATTGAGCTCATGATGATGTTCTAACAAGTGGGCCCAGAGATACCTCTCCGTCACACGGAGTGACAAATCCCGATCTCGATTCGTACCAACCCAACAGACACTTTCAGAGGTACCCGTAGTGCACCTTTATAGTCACCCAGTTACGTTGTGACGTTTGATACACCCAAAGCACTCCTACGGTATCCGGGAGTTGCACAATCTCACGGTCGAAGGAAAATATACTTGACATTGGAAAAGCTTTAGCATACGAACAATACGGTCTAGTGCTACGCTTAGGATTGGGTCTTGTCCATCAGATCATTCTCCTAATGATGTGATCCCGTTATCAATGACATCTAATGCCCATGACCAGGAAACCATGATCATCTATTGACTAACGAGCTAGCCAACTAGAGGCTTGCTAGGGACACATTGTGATCTATTTATTCACACAAGTATTACGGTTTCCTGTTAATACAATTATAGCATGAACAATAGACAATTATCATGAACAAGGAAATATGATAATAACCATTTTATTATTGCCTATAAGGCATATTTCCAGCACCTCTTGTTCCGGCTACTGATACTTCCTAGGTTGATCGGGATGCAACCAAGCTCTCGATGATGATGCGTTCGATGCTTATGATCAACATGTATCAGCTTATTTAGATGCTCTTTCTGTCTATCGAGATGATATGTCTGCTTACACTCAGTGGTGCAACAATGATGCTCAGGTTGCTGCTATTATCACTGTGAGTGTGCTCCCTCAATTTGCCTCGGAGTTTGTGGGTCTCGGTACCATTGCAGCAATGTGGTCTTACCTCTGTAAGCGCTATCAGCCCTCTGGTGATGCTCTCTACCTATCTGTGGTGCGTCAGGAGCACGCTCTTCAGCAAGGTGACTCTTCTGTTGATGAGTTCTACACACAGATTTCTGCCATCTCGCGCCAGCTTGACTCTCTTCGAACAGTTGTTTGTGGAACTTAGCGTTGTTGCCAAACTATGCGGTCCGACTTGGAGTTTCAGCATGTCTGTGAATTCTTATCTCGCCTTCGTTCCGAGTTTGAGCCTCGGTGTGCTCACCTACTTGATCGTGATTGTGTTCCTATCATAGAGGTACTTGCTGAGCTTCGTGCTGAGGAGACCCGCCCTCATTCTACTGGTTGCTTGCGGTTCCTTCTGTGTTGGTTGTCCGAGCTCCAATGTCATCTGCTGGTCCCACTGCACCACCGCTCCTTCCCACAGCCACACGAGGGTGGGTCGCCCTCCTTATGTTGAGAAGGGTCAGTCGTTCCGTGATACATTCTGGGGCTACTACTCCAAGCCAGTATTGGGTTTCGTAGTAATATTTCAAAAAAAATCCTACGTCACACCAAGATCATCTAGGAGATGCTAGCAACGAGCAAGGGGTAGAACATCTTCATACCTTTGAAGATCGCTAAGCAGAAGCGTCACTATGAACGCGGTCGATGGAGTCGTACTCGTAGCGATTCAGATCGCGGAAGATTCCGATCTAAGCGCCGAACAACGGTGCCTCCGCGTTCAACACACGTGCAGCCCGGTGAAGTCTACTTGACCTTGATCCATCAAGGAGAGAGGAGGAGTTGAGGGAGAGCTCTGGCAGGACGACGGCGTGGTGACGGTGGAGCTGCGTGGTACTCCGATAGGGCTTCGTCAAGCGCTACGGAGGAGGAGGAAGAGATAGGTAGGGTGATGACCCACAAGTATAGGGTATCAATCGTAGTCCTTTCGATAAGTAAGAATGTCGAACCCAACGAGGAGTAGAAGGATCTGACAAGTGGTTTTCAAGAAGGTAAATTCTGCCAGCACTGAAATTATCGGTAACAAGTGATTGTGTGCTGAGATGATTCGTAGCAAGCAACAAGTAACAAAAGTAGCAATGGTGCAGCAAAGTGGCCCAATCCCTTTTGTAGCAAGGGACAAGCCTGGAAAAAGTCTTATAGGAGGAAAAACGCTCCCGAGGACACACGGGAATTTCTGTCATGCTAGTTTTCATCATGTTCATATGATTCGCGTTCGTTACTTTGATAGTTTGATATGTGGGTGGACCGGCACTTGGGTACTGCCCTTACTTGGACAAGCATCCCACTTATGATTAACCCCTCTCGCAAGCATCCGCAACTACGAAAGAAGAATTAAAACAAAGTCTAACCATAGCATTAAACTAGTGGATCCAAATCAGCCCCTTACGAAGCAACGCATAAACTAGGGTTTAAGCTTCTGTCACTCTAGCAACCCATCATCTACTTACTACTTCCCAATGCCTTCCTCTAGGACCAAATAATGGTGAAGTGTTATGTATTCGACTGATGTCAACTGTTCTTCACCTTTGCAACGGCACCAGAAGAATGCTGATTGCAATCCTCGGCAACCGAACTAGAAGAATGTTGTTGACGCCCACCAGCACGTGGGATCGTAGCAGTTTTTGAGGGTAGAGTATTCGACCCAAATTTGTTGATTCGCACGACTGGAGGGGAGAGAATACTCTCAAGTATTAGTAGCTGAATTTATCAGATTCAACCACACCAGAAAGATTAGTATCTGCAAGCAAAGTGGTGACAGCAAAGTAGCGAGTAACGGCAGTGGCAAGGAACAGCGGTAGTGAGAGCAGTAGCAAGTAGCAACAGTACCAAGAGACAGTAGTAGCAATAGTAGCAGCAGAGCAAGACAAGTAACAGAAGCAGAGCAAGACAAGTAACAACAGCAGTAGGACAAACTCGTAGGCAATGGGTTTGTGATTTTTTTGGATGATATTCATCATGCAACAGCTATAACACAGAGATATATGTGGCTAGCTCTCGTTCGTCAATGTGATGTAGGCATGCATTCCGTGTGTCGTCATACGTGCTTAGGGAAAAGAACTTGCATGACATCTATTGTCCATCCCTCCCGTGGCAGCGGGGTCCAAAAGGAAACTACGGGATATTAAGGTTCTCCTTTTAATAAAGAATCGGACCAACGCATTGGCACTTGGTGAACACATGAACTCCTCAAACTATGGTCATCACCGGGAGTGGTTCCGGTTATTGTCACTCTGGGGTTGCCGGATCATAACACATAGTAGGTAACTACAACTTGCAAGATCGGATCTAAAACACACATATATTGGTGACAACATAATAATTTCAGATCTGAAATCATGGCACTCAGGCCCTAGTGACAAGCATTAAGCATGGCAAAGTAGTAGCAACATTAATCTCCGAACATAGTGGATACTAGGGATCAATCCCCATCAAAACTAACTCGATTACATGATAGATCTCATCCTACTCATCACCGCCCAGCGAGCCTATGAATAGATTACTCACGAATGACGAAGAGCTTCATGGAATTGGAGAGGGAAGAAGGTTGATGATGACGATGGCAATGATTTCTCGTCTCCAGAGCCCAAAACGGACTCCAGATCTGCCCTCCACATGAAGAACAGGTGGTAGCGGCGGCTCCGTATCATAAACGCGGCGAAAACTTCTCTTCTTATTTTTTCTGGGACGAAAGGGGACTTATAGACCTCAGGTTGGGGGCGGCAGAGCCGTGTGGGCCCCACAAGCCTGCCCACTGCCACCAGGGGTGGTGGCGTAGCCAGGGCTTGTGGCCCACTGGCCCACCCCCTCAGGTGGAACTTGGCACAGTTATTTTTTATATTTTCCAAAACTGCTCCCCGTAGATTTTCAGGACGTTTGGAGAACTTTGATTTCTGCACAAAAATAACACCAAGGAAATTTTGCTGAAAACAGCGTCAGTCCAGGTTAGTTCTATTCAAATCATGCAAATTAGAGTCCAAAACAAGGGCAAAAGAGTTTGGAAAAGTAGATACGATGGAGACGTATCAACTCCCCCAAGCCTAAAACCTTGCTTGTCCTCAAGCAACTCAGTTGACAAACTGAGAGAGAAAGAAAAACTTTGACAAACTATGTTTGATCTTGTTGTTGCAACTATGTCTAACTCACAACCAGAATTTCAGCAAGATCACAAGTTAACCACATAAGCAAATTACACAAAGGTCTCACAGTAAACTAATATCAATGGCATAATCAGCTAACGAGAAAATAATAATGAGTTTCAAATACCAACAGTTCAATCAAAACAAGCATGAAGCAATATGAATAGGTGGTATCTCGCTAGCTCTTTCTGAGACCGCAAAACATAAATGCAGAGCACTTTGAAAGATGAAGGGCTGAGTAAACATTGTAATTCATAGCAACGAAGATCCAGTCATAGTCATACTCAATATCAATCAAAGAAAAGCATAAAAATGACTGAGGTGCTCTCTAATTGGTGCTTATATAAGAGGAGGATGACTCAACAGGAAAATAAATAGACAGGCCCATCGCAGAGGGAAGCATTGATTTGCAGAGGTGCCAGAGCTCAAGCTTTGAAAACAGAGATAATAATTTTGGGTGGCATGCTTTCATTGTCAACGCAATGACCAAGAGTTCTCAATATCTTCCATGCTACTAATGCTATAGGCGGTTCCCAAATAGAAAAATAAAGTTTTAATTCCTCCACCACCAATCAATCACACTCCACGGCTAGCAGAATCCTCGGGTATCTTCCATACTAACATCAATCCGGGGGGAGTCTTGTTTTACAGTTATGTTTTCGATTTAAGCGTGGAACTGGGCATTCCAATTACCGGCCCCTTTCTCGTGAATGACTGTAAATAAACACATGTCGAGGATAACACTCCTAGCATGGAATATATCAATAGCCCCCTGTCACCACATGAGCGGTTCGGGCATGCAAAACAGATTATTTCTTGAAGGTTTAGAGAATGGCACATGCAAATTTACTTGGAACGGCAGGTAGATACCGCAAATAGGTAGGTATGGTGGACTCTCATGGAAAAACTTTTGGGTTTATGGAAGTGGATGCACAAGTAGTATTCCGCTTAGTACAAGTGAAGGCTAGCAAAAGACTGGGAAGCGACCAACTAGAGAACGACAACAGTCATCAAGATGCAATGAGTTTGACTAACATTAAATGCAAGCATGAACAGGATAAATCGCCATGAAAACGAACATCATAGAGGCTATGTTGATTTTGTTTCAACTACATGCATGAACATGCGCCAAGTCAAGTCACTTGAAACATTCAAAGGAGAATACCATCCTATCATACTACATCATAGTCATCTCAAAATCTATGTTGGCATTCGAGACAAACCATTATAAGCTCTCAGCTAAATAAGCATGGCATCAGAAACTATGATCTCTAAGTTGTCATTGCAGACATGGTTCTCTCACAACAAAGCTAAATCTGGGTCGACAAGCTAGTCATATTTACAAAAACAAAATAGATAGAGTTCATACCAACTTTTCACTCTTAGTCACTTCATCATATATCATCATTGTTGTCTTTCATTTGCACGATCGAACGATGTGAACAATAATAAGCGCATTGGACTAAGCTAAATCTGCAGGCAAACACAAAGGAGAAGACAAAGTAATATGGCTCTTTTGAAAGCTAAACAGGTAAGCATGCAAGAACCAATAAGCATTGTAACCAATAATTTCTACCTTGACACAAAGAAAAAGAAAACTATTTACACGGGAAAGCTCCCAACAAGCAAAAGAAGAAAGAAAAATCTTTTTGGGTTTTCTCAAAAGGACACCAAACAAGAAAACAAGAAAACGAAAATAAACTAGCATGGATAATACAGTGGCAAAATGTAAACACCGGCTAACAAAGTGAAAGCATAAGCATGAATGTAAAGTCGGTGAGAACACGTACTCCCCCAAGCTTAGGCTTTTGGCATAGCTTGGTCTACTCCCATGGATGATCCTGGCGAAACCCAAAGTCATAATGCGTGTTATACGGGAGTGCTGCAGCCACTGCCTGAATAGCTACCTCACGAAGTCGAGCAGTCGTGGCCTCCCTCTCATACTCCTCTGCCTCTCCTATGGCTATGTAGTATCTTCGTTTTACCTGAACGTCAAAGAAAGCAGGAGCAGGAAGGGTAATATGGAAAACACGCTGCCGGTTAAATATCAAGCGGTATAGGAGGGATCCGTGATCTCTCTCAAGGAACTGGTAGTGTGTTAGAGCGACACGATCAAGGTAGGTTGTACGGAGAGGAGGGTCTTCTGGACGAATGGATACTCCAAGAAAATTTGCTAAGCGTGTAGCATAAACTCCACCAAAGAAATCCCCCTCACTGGCATTTTTATTCAGCCTCCTTGCTATTATAGCTCCCATATTGAAGCTTATGTCACCTGTTACTGCGCTCTTAAGGATACTAAGGTCGGAAGCGCATAGGTGACAATGTGCACCCTTGCCGTTAATTCACCTACCTATGAAGAGGGCAAGGTAGTGCAAGGCAGGGAAATGGATGCTTCCTATGGTGGCTTGCGTGATATCTCTGGTTTCCCCAACAGTTATACTGGCGACAAAGTCTCTAAACGAAGACTTAGAAGGATCATTAACACTACCCCCATCGGGTATCTTGCAAATCCTATTAAAATCCTCCAGATCCACGGTATAGGATTTATCGTACAGATCAAACAGTATGGATGAGTCACGGCCAACTGAGAATTTAAATCTACGCATGAAAGAGGCAGTGAGCATAGCATACTGTTCACATTTATCTGAGAGGAATTCTTCTAACCCGACATTGCGGACAAGTGCATCAAACTCATCCTTGAAACCTGCTTCGATCATGAACTCATCGGAATGCCATTCACATGGTTGTACCGGTGTGTCCCTTAGTTGAAAAGGTTCAGGCTCCCGAAAAGAGAGATGAGGACCCTTCTTACTTCAGGAACCACCATGAAACTTCCTCGTGAACATAATTTCCTTTTGCTGAAATTTTTGAAGTTCAAGAGAAAACTGAATAAAGACCCACCACACCCTGTAGCAACTACTCCTAGTAGTGCCTACAGACCGTATCACGCGCTAAAACTACTTGGAACCAGCTAAAATCAACATTTCTAGCTCAAGAACAGGGTCACCAATGTAGCAAGAATACGCGAAGGATAAAGCACTAGAGCAAAAACTAATTGGACCAATGGAGGAGTCACTTACCAAGGACTAATTTCCCTAAAACGGTTCGGAGAATGGTGCTTTGAGAAAGGAGATCAAAAATCACATCCAAATGAGCAAGAACGTGGGTTTGAGCTGCGAAACAATTATTTCTGGAGGTGGAAGAAAAGGCTGAGAGCTGGAATGAGTGGAGGGGGTGCCTGTGGGCCCCACAAGCTTGCACCCCGCCACCGGGGGGGTAGGTGGCGGTGGCAGGGCTTGTGGCACACTGGTCAGGGGCCCAGGCCAGCTCTCAGGCCCAGAAATTTTCAAAAACTCCAGAAAAATTCATACTAAATTTTCAGGACCATCGGAGAACTTTTATTTTCGAGGTATTTTTCTCCGGAACGCTAAAACGGAAAACAGGAAAAACTAAACTAATTCTATCATTTTTCTTCTAAGCAACAGAAAATGAAAGCTCAAAACTGAGGTATGTGACTCTTTGATTCATTCGTTTCATGGTCATCGAAAGAAATCCGTCAATGGGATTGATCAAGTCCTTATGACAAAACCTTCTCGAATGGCAAGAGAGAACGGAGAATTTTAGAATAGCCACTAAGTCACCTCAATGGGGATATGTATCTCCCCAACAAGCAAATCATACTTCATCTTGACACGAGGAATAGGGCATCCAATGCTCCCAATAAGAATCGATGAAGTCTTTTCGATAGCATTGATGCAATGTACTTGATATCGTTTCTTCGGAAAGTGCATTGTGTGCTCATTACCGTTGACGTGGAAAGTGACATTGCCTTTGTTGCAATCTATAACAGCCCCTGCAGTGTTTAAAAAGGGTCTTCCGAGGATGACAGTCATGGTATCGTCCTCGGGAATATCCAAGATAACAAAGTCTGTTAAGATAGTGGTGTTAGCAACCACAACAGGCACATCCTCACAAATGCCGATAGGGAAATCATTGATTTGTCGTCCATTTGCAGAGAAATTTCAGTGGGTGTCAACTTATCCAATTCAAGTCTACAAAAAGAGAGAGAGGCATAACACTAACACCGTCTCCAAGGTCACATAAGGCAGTTCTTACGTAGTTTCCTTTAATAGAGCAAGGTATAGTGGGCACTCCGGGATCACCAAGTTTCTTAGGAGTTCCACCTTTAAAAGTGTAATTGGCAAGCATGGTGGAGATTTCAAGATCTGGTATCTTCCGTTTATTAGTCACGATATCTTTCATGTACTTGGCATACGGAGACATCTTGAGCATATCAGTTAATCGCATGTGCACAAAGACGGGTCTTATCATCTCAACGAAGCGCTCAAAATCCTCATCATCCTTTTTCTTGGATGGCTTAGGAGGAAAGGGCATAGGTCTCTGAACCCATGGCTCTCTTTCTTTACCATGCTTCCTAGCAGTGAAGTCGTTCTTATCGTATCTCTTAGGTTGTGGATTATCAGGATTAACTGAAGGTTCAATCTCCACATCCTCACCATTGCTAGGTTGAGCATTATTATGAACATCACTGTCCATATTGTCACCAGGTTCATGTTCATAATCAGATTGTGTTTCTGCATCAGACGCAGAAATATCATTAGGTTCTTCAGGTGTGATAGTATTTGGTGAACTAGCGTGTAGGCTTCTATCATCCTTCTTCTTCTCCTTAGGATGACTAGGTGTATCAGCATTGATTCCATGAGAATCTTGATCAATTCTCTTAGGATATTAAGTATCTAGTTCTTCTTAAGAGGGTGATCAGGCAAAGCATTATGTAGTTGGACGAGCCTCCCCCAAGCTTGTGGAAGACTCTCTTCTTGGAGTTGAGCGAAGTTGTATATTTCCTGCAAGGTAGCTTGCTTCTTATGGGCAAGGAAATATTTCTCACAGAAGTAATAGACCATCTCCTGGGGACTACGCACACATCCAGGAGCAAGAGAGGTGAACCAGGCTTTACCATCATCCTTTAGAGAGAAAGGAAACAGCTTAAGGATATTGTAGTGGCGAATCTTCTCCTCATTAGTGAAAAGGTTGGCAATTTCGTGTAGTTTGGCAAGATGGGATATGACCGTGTCAGACTCATAACCGTGAAAAGGATCAGATTTGACTAGAGAGTTTATCTCATGATCGACAGAGAATTCATAATACTTATTGGTGATAAAGATAGGTGAAGTGGCAAACTTCAGGTCATATTTCATCTTCGCTTCCCGAGATTTTTCCTTCCACTTGAGAAGTAATTTCTCAGCGTCATAGGCATCCTTGCACGCAAGAAAATCCTCAACTATATCTCCCTCCATAACGTAACCCTCAGGTATATCACGCAATTCATATCTAGGAGAGCTAGATCTAACAGGAGCAAAAACAGGTTCTATCTCAATAGTATCGGTAGTTTCAGAAGCATCACGAGCATTGGCAGTAACTCTAGCAATATGAGCATCAAGGAACACTCCTAGTGGACCATCAGGCAAAGTAGTATCTCTAGCAGTATCAAGCATAGAATCATCAGGCAAAATAGCATCTCTAACATCATCAGGCAAAATAGCATCTCTAGCATCATCAGGCAAAGCAGTATCAAGCATAGCATCTCTAGCAGTATCAAACATAGCATCATCAGGCATAGTATCAAGCATAGCATCTCTAGCAGTAGCATCACAAGCATCATCAAGCATAGGCGACATAAAAGGATTTCTAGCAGGAGGTGATGTCGCAAACTTACTCATAACTGACGGTGAATCAAGTGCAGAGCTAGATGGCAATTCCTTACCTCCCCTCGTAGTTGAGGGCAAGACTTTGGTTTTCGGATCCTTCAGATTCTTCATAGTGATCAGCAGGTATAAATCCCAAGTTACTCAGAGAATATAGCAATACTTCCCAGGCAACGGTGCCAGAAAAATGCTTGATGTCAAATGTCCTTCCCCTTTGCAACAACACCAGAAGAATGCTGATTACAATCCTCGGCAACTGAAGCTAGAAGAATGTTGTTGACGCACACCAGCGCGTGGGATTGTAGCAGTTTTCGAGGGTAGAGTATTCGACCCAAATTTATTGATTCACACGACGGGAGGTGAGATAATACTCTCAAGTATTAGCAGCTGAATTTATCAGATTCAACCATACCTGAAAGATTAGTATCTGCAAGCAAAGTGGTAACAGCGAAGTAGCGAGTAACGGCAATGGCAAGGAACATCGGTAGTGACAGCAGTAGCAAGTAGCAACAGTACCAGGCGACAGTAGGAGCAACAGTAGGAGCAGAGCAAGACAAGTAACACCAGTAGTAGGACAAACTCGTAGGCAATGGGTCGGTGATTTGTTTGGATGATATTCATCATGCAACAGCTATAACACGGAGAGATATGTGGCTAGCTCCCGTTCGTCAATGTGATTTAGGAATGCATTCCGTGTGTCGTCATACGTGCTTAGGGAAAAGAACTTGCATGACATCTATTGTCCATCCCTCCCATGGCAGCAGGGTCCAAAAGGAAACTACAGGATAATAAGGTTCTCCTTTTAATAAAGAACCAGACCAACGCATTAGCACTTGGTGAACACATGAACTCCTCAAACTATGGTCATCACCGGGAGTGGTTCCGGTTATTGTCACTCCGGGGTTGCCGGATCATAACACATAGTAGGTAACTACAACTTGCAAGATCGGATCTAAAACACACATATATTGGTGACAACATAATAATTTCAGATCTGAAATCATGGCACTCGGGCCCTAGTGACAAGCATTAAGCATGGCAAAGTAGTAGCAACATCAATCTCAGAACATAGTGGATACTATGGATCAATCCCCATCAAAACTAACTCGATTACATGATAGATCTCATCCTACTCATCACCGCCCAGCGATCCTATGAATAGATTACTCGCGAACGACGAAGAGCTTCATGGAATTGGAGAGGGAAGAAGGTTGATGATGACGATGGCGACGATTTCCCCCCTCCGGAGCCCAAGACGGACTCCAGATCTGCCCTCCAGATGAAGAACAGGTGGTGGCGGCAGCTCCGTATTGTAAACGTGGCGAAAACTTCTCTTTTTATTTTTTCTGGGATGAAAGGGGACTTCTAGACCTGTGGTTAGGGGTGGCAGAGCTGTGTGGGCCCCACAAGCCTGCCCACCGCTACCAGTGGGGTTGTGGCGGAGCCAGGGCTTGTGGCCCACTGGCCCACCCCCTCAGGTGGAACTTGGCGCAGATATTTTTTATATTTTCCAAAACTGCTCCCCGTAGATTTTCAGGACGTTTCGAGAACTTTGCTTTCTGCACAAAAATAACACCAAGGCACTTCTGCTGAAAACAGCGTCAGTCCAGGTTAGTTCTATTCAAATCATGCAAATTAGAGTCCAAAACAAGGGCAAAAGAGTTTGGAAAAGTAGATACGATGCAGACGTATCATCGACGTTCACATAACACCACTAGAGGAAAAACAACATACAACACATCAAATTACCAAACGAATACCAAATTCACATGACTACTATTAGCATGACTTATCTCATGTCCTGAGGAACCAAAGTAACTACTCACAAAGCATAATCATAATCATGACCGGAGAGGTAATGGGTAGCATCAAGGATCTGAACATAAACTCTTCCACCAAGTAATCCAACTAGCATCAACTACAAAGAGTAATCAACATTACTAGCAACCTTACAAGTACCAATCGGAGTCTCGAGACGGAGATTGGTTACAAGTGATGAACTAGGGTTTGGAGATGAGATGGTGCTGATGAAGATGTTGATGGTGACGAGTCCTCTCCGATGAGAGGGGTGTTGGTGATGATGATGGCGACGATTTCCCCCTCCGGGAGGGAAGTTTCCCCGACAGGCTCGTCCTGCTGGAGCTCTAGATTGGTTCTTCTGAAGTTCCACCTCGTGGCGGCGCGAAACCACAAAAAAGCTCCTCCTTTATTTTTTCTGGACGAAACCCTTCATATAGCAGAAGAGGGGGCAGTGGGCCAGCAGGCTTCCCACAAGCCCCCTAGGTGCGGCCAGGGGGTGGCCGCGCCTAGCAGGCTTGTGGCCACCTGCTGGCGCCCCTCTGGCGCTTCTTCAGCCCTGTATTTTTTATAAATCCGGAAAAAAGTCCTCGTTGATTTTTACGGCGTTTAGAGTTGCGCAGAATAGGTATCTCAACTTTGCTCCACTTTCAGGCCAGAATTCCAGCTGCCGGCATTCTCCCTCTTCATGTAAACCTTGCTAAATAAGAGAGAAAAGTCATAAGTATTGTACCGTGAAGTGAAATAATATCCCAAGAAGCGATAAATATCAGCATCAAAATATGATACAAAATGGACGTATCAACTCCCCCAAGCTTAGACCTCGCTTGTCCTCAAGCGAAAGCCGAGCTCAATAAATATGTCCACATGTTTAGGGAGAGAGGTGCCGACAAAACAAGATACGAACATGCAGGCATCATGATCATGATCAGAAGAGCAATACCGACATATAATCTCTAATGCTAAAGTGACAATTCCTTCACAAAGTAAAGCATGGACCAAGAACCTTACCGAGAAGTAACAATCGATTGCCTCTAGTCAATGAAGCAATTGCAATTTAACACAACATCAGAAAGAGTCAAATAAGAGCTTGTAAAGCAAATCCACATACTCAATCATTCTTTTGTTCTCTACAATTGCTACAACTCACGTGGTACTCATGAGATCAAAGTTTCAGCTGGACACAGAGAAAGATAGGGGCTTATAGTTTTGCCTCCCAACTGCTTACCTCATGGTAATTTCAACAATAATAATTCATGAATACTTACTTCCAAGTTGACATATGAATATAGATCTTTCCCAAGCATATGACGTTAGCCAAGATAAAGGTGAAATAGGGAATTGGTGAAGATCACCATGACTCTTTCAAGGGCAAAAGGTAAAGGTACAAGATAGGCCCTTCGCAGAGGGAAGCAGAGGTTGTCATGCGCTTTTGAGGTTAGGATGTGTGTCCTCTTAGTGCGGAGGAACGTCACTTTATATTGCCTCCTGTGATAAAGAACTTTATTATGTAGTCTGTCGCTTTTATGTCTTCCTCATCACAGGTTCGTACAAAGCTTATTTTCCACACACTAATAGATCATACATATTAGAGAGCAATTTTTATTGCTTGCACCGATGAAAACTTACTTGAGGGATCTTATTCAATCCATAGGTAGGTATGGTGGACTCTCATGGCAAAACTGGGTTGAAGGTTTGTGGATGCACAAGTAGTATCTCTACTTGGTGCTGGAGGTTTGGCTAATATGAGGTGGAAGCAATCGTCACATGCTAAGGGATCTCTAATCATATAACATTGTTCAGAACCAAGCAAACACAATTCATTATGTTGTCTTCCTTGTCCAACATCTACTTCTAGGCATGCAATAGTTTAGTGAGTGTTCACAATCATAGATGGTGTCAGAGATGATATATTTATATGTGAACCTCTCCTTCTTCATCACTTCCTATTAATTGCAACAATGACCAAGGTATACGTTCGCCTACCCTCAACAAGTTTCAATCATCATTCTTTTTACATGTAAGCCATCACTTCCCATAAGATCATTACAAGATCTTTCATGCTTTTGTTCTTTTCTCACTCTTTTGATCATGGCAAGAGGCAAAGCCCTTCAACTAAGACACTCTTTATTATATGTCTCGCGAGCTCGAATACATAGGGGGTGAAACAAAGCAAAACTCAAGACTAAAACACTAAGACCTTTATTCTACTAGAGAAAGAGAAAACTGAAAAGGAACAAACTAAAACAAAGGTAAAGGCAAAATATGTGATGGTGATACGATACCGGGGCAACTCCCCCAATCTTGGCACAAGCCAAGGGGATTTCCCATACCCATGTTTAGTTGTCTTCCTTTGGTGGTGATGGTGGTGGAGTTGTTGCAATATTTGACTCCAAGAGGGACATTAATATTTGATTTATACCTTGGAGATCTGCGATATGTTTTTCCAGCAAAACAACTTCACGAGTGAGACAAGTATTGCGAGCATGAGTTGTTTCACAAAACCTCAAGAGTTCAATCAAGGATGGAGACAGTAGGTGGAGGTAGGGTTGGAGGAAATCCACTTCTTCAACTTCTTCCCTGTTGAGCATAGATTGCACTTCGTCCCACGCCTGATTCCTCTCCTTGCTTTTGCCCTTGGTTTCTTTAGGTAGCCTTTCCTTAGCCTCCATGACCTCCATCCTTTTCAGATCAGCACTTACTTCTCCATAAACTTGAGGGAGATTGTTCTCCCCCACAGATTCCTGAGACGACATCTTGCTCTAAATTTGCATGATACGAGGGTCAGACCAAACAGGAGAATATATATTAATTTTTTCCAGATCAGAAGGAGTACTCTGCACGAAAACGGAGTCCGGGAGGCGCACGAGGTGGCCACAAGCACCCCAGGCGCGGCCAGGGGGTGGGCCTGCGCCGGGCAGGCTTGTCGCCTCCTCGCGCCCTTTCCGGACTACTTCCATTTTTTGTATTTTTTCAAATATTCCAAAACGGAGAAAATTTCCTATTGGAAAAGTTTTGGACTCTGTTTTGCTACCGAATCACATACCTCTTCGTTTTCGGAGTCTGAAATAGGCTGATAAATATCCCTTAGGTATTCTTCCGGAGTTATGGTATTGATAATATTTCTTTCAACATTTATGGGAGTACCTGAGATATAATGCTTGATTCTCTTCCCACTTACCACCCTCGGACAATTACCTTCCGTGTTGTTGATCTTGATAGCACCGGAACGATATACTTCCTCAACAACATAGGGACCTTCCCATTTAGAGAGAAGCTTGCCTACAAAGAATCTTAAACGAGAATTATATAGCAAGACATAATCACCTACATTGAACTCATGCTTTTGTATCCTCTTATCATGCCACCTCTTAACCTTCTCCTTGAACAACTTGGCATTCTCATATGCCTGAGTTCTCCATTCATCAAGCGAGCTAATGTCAAATAACCTCTTCTCAACGGCAAGTTTGAAATCAAAGTTGACCTCTTTGATTGCCCAATAAGCTTTATGCTCTAGCTCAAGAGGTAAATGACATGCTTTACCGTACACCATTTTGTACGGAGATATGCCCATGGGATTCTTATAGGCAGTTCTATAAGCCCACGGTGCATCATCGAGCTTCTTAGACCAATTCTTTCTAGACCTGTTGACAGTCTTTGGCAGAATTAGTTTAATCTCTCTGTTGCTTAGCTCTACTTGACCTCTGGACTGAGGGTGATAGGGAGACACAATTCTATGGTTGACATCGTACTTAGCAAGTGTTTTACGGAAAGCACCATGAATGAAATGTGAACCATCGTCGGTCATTAGATATCTAGGGACTCCAAATCTAGGGAAGATAACTTCTTTAAGCATCCTGATAGAAGTGTTGTGATCAGCACTACTAGTGGGGATTGCTTCTACGCACTTAGTAACGTAATCAACAACAACTAGGATATGAGTATCCCCATTGGATTTTGGAAAAGATCCCATATAATCAAAGCCCCAGACATCGAATGGTTCAATGACAAGTGAATAGTTCATAGGCATTTCCTGACGTTTGCTGATATTACCTATTCTTTGACATTCGACACAAGACAAGACAAACTTACGGGCATCCTTGAAGAGAGTGGGCCAATAGAAACCTGATTGCAATACCTTGTGTGAAGTTCTATCTCCCGCATGGTGTCCTCCGTAGGCCTCGGAGTGACACTTCTGTAGGATCTATCCCTGTTCATGTTCAGGTACACAACGTCTAATAACACATCTACTCCTTCCTTATAAAGGTGAGGACCATCCCAAAAGTAGTGTCTTAAGTCAAAGAAGAATTTCTTCTTTTGCTGGTACGTGAAACTAGGTGGTATGTATTTGGCAACGATGTAGTTTGCATAATCACCATACCATGGTGTACTACATGAAGCATCGATGACATTCAGTTTCCCATCGGGAAAGCTATCATCAATAGGTTGTGGGTCATCAAGAATGTTCTCCAACCTAGACAAGTTATCTGCTACTGGGTTGTCAGCACCCTTTCTGTCAACAACGTGCAAATCAAATTCTTGTAGCAAGAAAACCCATCTGATAAGTCTAGGTTTAACTCTTTCTTCTCCATGAGGTACTTAATAGCATCATGATCAGTGTGAATAGTGACTTTGGAATCAACTATGTAAGATCTGAACTTTTCACATGCAAACACGACTGCTAAAAATTCCTTTTCCGTAGTAGCATAGTTTCTTTGGGCACTGTCTAGAGTTTTACTAGCGTAGTGAATAACATTCAACTTCTTATCACCTCTTTGCCCTAGAACAGCACCAACAACATAATCACTAGCATCACACATGATTTCAAAAGGTAAGTTCCAATCAGGTGGTTGAACAATAGGTGCAGTTATTAAAGCCCTCTTAAGTATTTCGAAGGCTTCCTCACAATCATCGTCAAAAACAAAAGGAATATCCTTTTGAAAGAGATTCGTAAGAGGCCTAGAAATCTTAGAGAAGTCTTTAATAAACCTTCTATAGAAACCAACATGACCAAGGAAACTTCTTATACCTTTGATATCTATGGGGTGTGGCATTTTCTCGATTGCATCAACCTTAGCCTTATCGACTTCAATACCTCTTTCAGAAATTTTATGTCCTAAGATGATGCCTTCATTAACCATAAAGTGGCACTTCTCCCAATTCAAGATAAGATTGGTGTCTTTACATCTCTGTAAGACTCGATCAAGGTTGCCGAGGCAATCATCAAAAGAAGACTCGTAAACGGAGAAGTCATTTATGAAAACCTCAACAATCTTTTCACAGAAGTCAGAGAATATAGCCATCATACATCTTTTCACAGAAGCCAAAAGGCATACATCTATAAGCAAATGTACCGAAAAGGCAGGTGAAAGTGGTTTTCTTCTGATCAGCTTGTGCAACTCGTATTTGGGAGAAACCAGAATAACCGTCTAGAAAGCAGAAGTGTGTGTGTTTAGATAGCCTTTCTAGCATTTGGTCGATAAAAGGCAAAGGGTAATGATCTTTATTAGTAGCTTTATTCAATTTCTTAAAATCGATCAACATCCTATAGCTAGTAATAATCCTCTGTGGGATCAATTCATCCTTATCATTAGGGACAACGGTAATGCCTCCCTTCTTAGGGACGCAATGCACCGGGCTCACCCAGCTATGAGCAACATGATAGATAATACCCGCTTCTAGGAGCTTTAGTATTTCTTTCCTTACTACCTCTTTCATCTTAGGATTTAATCTCCTTTGATGATCAGCAACTGGTTTAGAATCAAGATCAGTTTTGATCTTGTGCTGGCATAGAGTGGGACTAATGCCCTTAAGATCATCAAGAGTATATCCTATAGCAGCACAATGCTTCCTCAGAGTTTTTAGTAACTTCTTTTCTTCATGCTCTAAGAGGCTAGCACTAATTATGACAGGATATATCTCCTTTTCATCCAGATATGCATACTTAAGAGTATCAGGCAACTGTTTAAGCTCGAACACAGGATCACCCTTTTGTGGGGGTGGATCCCCAAGCAGTTCAACATGCAATTTATTCTTAAGGATAGGATATTGTTCTAAGACAACTCTATCTATCTCATCCCTTTCATCCATATGCATATCATTTTCATGCTCAAGCAAGTATTGCTCTAAGGGATCAGTAGGAGGCACGGCAATGGAGGCTAAGGCAATAGTTTCATCCTTACTAGGCAACTCCTTTTCATGAGGTTGTCTACCAAACTAGTAGAAATTGAACTCATGTGACACACCTTCAAAGCCAAAGTGACAGTTTGCTTCTCACAATCAATATGAGCATTGACAGTATTGAGGAAGGGTCTGCCAAATATGATGGGACAAAAGCTATCTTGTGCGGTAGCAAGAACAAGGAAATCAGTAGGATACCTCATTTTACCACACAAGACTTCAACATCCCTAACAATTCCCACAGGGCAGATAGTATCTCTATTGGCAAGCTGAATAGTGACATCAATAGGCTCTATCTCAACAAGTGCAATCTCGTCTTTAATTTCATCATATAAGGATTGAGGTATTGCACTAACACTAGCACCCACGTGACATAAACCATGATAGCAATGATCTCCTATCTTAACATAAACAACAGGCGTGCCAACAACATGCCTATGTTTGTCTCTAGCGTGAGGTTTAGCAATTCTAGGAGCATCTTCACATAAGTGAATATTATGTCCCTCAACATCGTCGGACAAAAGATCTTTGATAATAGCAATGCTAGGTTCAACTCTAATTTTCTCAAGGGGTGTATGTCTTCTAATATAGCCTCTACGTATCACAGTTGAAGCTTTAGAATGATCCTTTATCCTAACAGGGAAAGGTGGTTTCTCAATGTAAGCACTGGGAACAACAGGATCATTATAGGCAGTGACTCTCTCTTCAACTGGAGTGGGTTTGACTACATTGACTTCTAAAGGAGGATGATATTTGAACCACTTCTCTTTGGGGAGATCAATATGAGCAGCAAATGATTGACACAGTGAAGCTACTATCTCAGAGTCAAGTTCATACTTAGCGCTAAAGTCACAAAAAGTGTTTGTCTCAACAAAGGATTTAACACAATCAAACGTGAAATTCATACATGACTCCTTACCTTCTTCAATCTCCCAATCTTCAGAGTTGCGTTTAATTCTCTCGAATAAATCCCATTTGAAGTCAATATCTCTCTTCATAAAAGAACCGGTACAAGAAGTGTCAAGCATGGTGCGATCATCATGAGAAAGCCGAGCATAGAAGTTTTGAATGATAATTTCCCTCGAGAGCTCATGATTGGAGCATGAATATAACATTGATTTAAGCCTCCCCAAGCTTGAGCGATGCTTTCTCTGTCACGAGGCCAAAAATTATAAATATAATTCCGATCACGATGTACTAAATGCATAGGATAAAACTTTTGATAAATTCCAATTTCAACTGATTGTAGTCCCATGATCTAGTATCATCACATAGCCCATACCATGTAACGCCTTATCCTTCAAAGATAAAGGAAAGACCTTCTTATTGACCTCATCCTTGGGCAAACCTGCAAGCTTAAATAAACCACAAACTTCATCTACATAGATTAGATGCAAGTCTCGATGTGATGTTCCATCTCCTGTAAAAGGATTAGCCAGCAGTTTCTCAAGCATACCCGAAGGAAATTCAAAGCAAATATTTTCAGTAGGTGCAGCAAGTTGAGGAGCAACTCTTTGTGCTTCCATTCGAGGTGAAGATACCCCAAACAAGCCCCTCAAAGGATTAGTATCCATAGTGACAAGTGACAATAAATTTCAGCACACTATATGAATGTTTCCTTACCAAGTTCCACTTACCAAAGGCGCTTCACTCCCCGGCAACGGCGCCAAAAAGAGTCTTGATGACCCACAAGTATAGGGGATTAATCTTAGTCCTTTCGATAAGTAAGAGTGTCGAACCCAACGAGGAGCAGAAGGATCTGACAAGTGGTTTTCAGCAAGGTAAATTCTGTAAGCACTTCAATTATCGGTAACAAGTGATTGTGTGGTGAGATGATTCGTAGCAAGCAACAAGTAAAAAAAGTAGCAACGGTGAAGCAAAGTAGCCTGGACAAAGTCTTATAGGAGGAAAAACGCTCCCGAGGACACACTGGAATTTTTGTCATGCTAGTTTTCATCATGTTCATATGATTCGCGTTCGTTACTTTGATAGTTTGATATGTGGGAGACCGGCGCTTGGGTACTGCCCTTACTTGGACAAGCATCCCACTTATGATTAACCCCTCCCGCAAGCATCCGCAATAACGAAAGAAGAATTAAGACAAAGTCTAACCATAGCATTAAACTAGTGGATCCAAATCAGCCCCTTAGGAAACAACGCATAAACTAGGGTTTAAGCTTCTGTCACTCTAGCAACCCATCATCTACTTACTACTTCCCAATGCCTTCCTCTAGGCCCAAATAATGGTGAAGTGTTATGTAGTCGACGTTCACATAACACCACTAGAGGAAAAACAACATACAACACATCAAATTACCGAACGAATACCAAATTCACATGACTACTATTAGCATGACTTATCGCATGTCCTGAGGAACCAAAGTAACTACTCACAAAGCATAATCATAATCATGACCAGAGAGGTAATGAGTAGCATCAAGGATCTGAACATAAACTCTTCCACCAAGTAATCCAACTAGCATCATCTACAAAGAGTAATCAACACTACTAGCAACCTTACAAGTACCAATCGGAGTCGCGCGACGGAGATTGGTTACAAGTGATGAACTAGGGTTTGGAGATGAGATGGCGCTGATGTAGATGTTGATGGTGACAATTCCCCTCGATGAGAGGAGTGTTGGTGATGACGATGGCGACGATTTCCCCCTCCGGGAGGGAAGTTTCCCCGGCAGGATCGTCCTGCCGGAGCTCTAGATTGGTTATGCTCAAGTTCCGCCTCGTGGCGGCGGCGAAACCACGAAAAAGCTCCTCCTTTATTTTTTTCTGGATGAAACCCTTCATATAGCAGAAGAGGGGGCCAATGGGCCAGCAGGCTGCCCACAAGCCCCCTAGGCGCGGCCAGGGGGGTGGTCGCGCCTAGAAGGCTTGTGGCTAGTTGTTGGTGCCCCTCTAGCACTTCTTCGGCCCAGTATTTTTTATAAATCCGGAAAAAAAATCCTCGTTGATTTTTACGGCGTTTGGAGTTGCGCAAAATAGGTATCTCAACTTTGCTCCACTTTGAGGCCAGAATTCTAGCTGCCGGCATTCTCCCTCTTCATGTAAACCTTCCAAAATAAGAGAGAAAAGGCATAAGTATTGTACCGTGAAGTGAAATAACAGCCCAAGAAGCGATAAATATCAACATGAAAACACGATGCAAAATGGACATATCATAGGGCTGCACCGAGGGAGGAAGAAACTTGTGTGTTTGCAGCCCCAAACCGTTGGGTATATATAGGAGGGAGGGAGAGGGGGTGCGCCACCCCTAGGGTTTCCCTAGGTGGTGCCGCAGCCCTTAGATGGGAGGGGCGGTGGCCCATAGAGGAGGAGGTGTGGCGCCCTAGGGGGTGGCTTGCCACCCAAGGCAGCCACCACGCCCTAGGGTTTGGCCTCCCTTGCGCCTTGGGCCTTGGTGGGTGGTGCACCAACCCATCTAGGGGCTGTTTCCTATCCATCTTTAGCCCGTGTAGCCCTTCGGGGCTGGTGGACCCTCCCGGTGGACCCCCCGAACCCTTCCGGTGGTCTCGGTACAATACCGGTGATCCTCGAAACATTTTCGATGATCAAATATCCACTTCCTATAAATGAATCTTTACCTCCGGACCATTTCGGAACTCCTCGTGACGTCCGGGATCTCAACCGGGACTCCGAACAACCTTTGGTAACCACGTATACTATTCACATAACAACTCTAGCATCATCAAACCATAAGTGTGTAGACCCTACGGGTTCGGGAATCATGCAAATATGACCGAGACATCTCTCTGGTCAATAACTAACAGCGGGGTCTGGATATCGATGTTGGATCCCACATGTTACACGATGATCTCATCGGATGAACCACAATGTCAGGATTCACTCAATCCCGTATGCAATTCCCTTTGTCTACCAGTATGACACTTGCCCGAGATTCGATCGTCGATATCCCTATACCTTGTTCAGTCTCGTTACCGGCAAGTCTATTTACTCGTTCCATAACACATCATCCCGTGGCTAACTCCTTAGTCACATTGAGCTCATTATGCTAATTCATTACCGAGTGGGCCTAGAGATACCTCTCCGTCACACGGAGCGACAAATCCCAGTCTCGATTCGTACCAACCAAACAGACACTTTCGGAGATACTGTAGTGCACCTTTATAATCACCCAGTTATGTTGTGACGTTTGATACACCCAAAGCACTCCTACGGTATCCCGGAATTGCACAATCTCATGGTCTAAGGAATGATACTCGACATTAGAAAAGCTTTAGCATACAAACTACACGATCGTGTGCTATGCTTAGGATTGGGTCTTGTCCACCACATCATTCTCCTAATGATGTGATCTCATTAACAATGACATCCAATGTCCATGATCAGGAAATCATGAACATCTATTGATCAACGAGCTAGCCAACCAGAGGCTCACTAGGGACATGTTGTGGTCTATATATTCACACATGTATTACAGTTTTCGGTTAATACAATTATAGCATGAATAATAGACAATTATCATGAACTAGGTAATATAATAATAACCACTTTATTATTGCCTCTAGGGCATATTTCCAACAGTCTCGCACTTGCACTAGAGTCAATAATCTAGTTACGTTGTGATGTATCGAACACCCATAGAGTTCTGGTGTTGATCATGTTTCACTCGGGGAAGAGGTTTAGTCAACGGATCTGCGACATTCAGATCCGTATGTACTTTACAAATATCTATATCACCATCCTGGATGTATCCACGAATGGAGCTGAAGCGGCGCTACATGTGCTTGGTCTTCTTGTCAAACCTGGGCTCCTTGGCAATGGCAATAGCTCAAGTCTTGTCACACAAGAGAGTCATCGGGCCCGACACACTGGGAATCACTCCTAGGTCGGTGATGAACTCCTTCATCTAGACTCCTTCATGTGCTGCTTCCGAAGCAACTATGTACTCCGCTTCACATCTAGATCCCGCCACGACGCTTTGCTTGCAACTGCACCAGCTGACTGCCCCACCATTCAAAATGTACACGTATCCGGTTTGTGACTTGGAGTCATCCAGATCTGTGTCGAAGCTAGCATCAATGTAACCCTTTACGACGAGCTCTCCGGCACCTCCATAAACGAGAAACATATTTTTAGTCCTTTTTAGGTACTTAAGGATATTCTTGACCGTTGTCCAGTGATCCACTCCTAGATCACTTTGGTACCTCCCTACCAAACTTATGTCAAGGTTCACATCAGGTCTGGTACACAGCATGGCATACATAATAGAGCCTATATATGGCTGAAGCATAGGGGACGGTACTCATCTTTTCTCCATCTTCTGCCTTAGTCGGTCGTTGAGTTGTGCTCAACCTCACACCTTGTAATACATGGAAGAACCCCTTCTTGGCCTTATCCGTATTGGACTTCTTCAATATCTTGTCAAGGTATGTGCTTTGTGAAAGGCCAATGAGGTGTCTCGATCTATCTCTATAGATCTTGATGCCTAATATGTAAGCAGCTTCTCCAAGGTCCTTCATTGAAAAACACTTATTCAAATAGGCCTTTATGCTTTCCAAAAATTATATATCATTTCCCATCGGCAATATGTCATCCATGTGTAATATGAGAACCGCTACAGAGCTTCCACTCACTTTCTTGTAAATACAGGCTTCTCCATAAGTTTGTACAAACCCAAACGCTTTGATCACCTCATCAAAGCGAATGTTCCAACTCCGAGATGCTTGCACCAGCCCATAGATGGAGCACTAGAGCTTGCATAACTTGTCAACACTTTTAGGATTGACAAAACCTTCTGGTTGTATCATGTACAATTCTTCCTTAAGAAAGTCGTTCAGGAATGCCATTTTGACGTCCATTTGCCATATCTCATAAACATAAAATGCGGCAACTGCTAACATGATTCGGACGGACTTCAGCATCGCTACGGGTGACAAAGTCCCATCATAGTCAATTCCTAGAACTTGTTGATAACCCTTAGCAACAAGTCAAGCCTTATAGATGGTCACATGACCATCCGCGTCAGTTTTCTTCTTAAAGATCCATTTATTTTCTATGGCTCGCCAATCATCGAGCAAGTCCACCAAAGTCCATACTTTGTTCTCATACATGGATCCTATCTCGGATTTCATGGCTTCAAACCATTTGTTGGAATCCGGGCCCACCATCGCTTCTTCATAGTTTGAAGGTTCACTGTTGTCCAACAACATGATTTCCATGACAGGGTTGCCGTACCACTCTGGTTCGGAACGTGTCCTTGTGGACCTTCGAGGTTCAGTAGCAACTTGATCCGAAGATTCATGATCATCATAATTAACTTCCTCTATAGTCGGTGCAGGCACCACAGAAACATTTTCATGCGCTGCGCTACTCTTCGGTTCGAAAGGAGGTACAATTACCTCATCAAGTTCTACTTTCCTCCCACTTACTTCTTTTGAGAGAAACTCTTTCTCTAGAAAGGATTCGTTCTTGGCAACAAAGCTTTTGCCTTCGAATCTAATATAGAAGGTATACCCAACAGTTTCCTTAGGGTATCCTACGAAGACGTTTTCCACTTTGGGTTCGAGCTTCTCAGGTTGAAGTTTCTTCACATAAGCATTGCAGCACCAAACTTTCAGAAACAATAGCTTAGGTTTCTTCCCAAACCATAATTCATACGGTGTCGTCTCAACGGATTTAGACGGTGCCCTATTTAAAGTGAATGCGGCAGTTTCCAATGCATATCCCCAAAATGATAGTGGTAAATCAGTAAGAGACATCATAGATCGCACCATATCCAATAAAGTGCAATTATGATGTTCAGACACATCGTTACGCTGAGGTGTGCCAGGCGGCGTGAGTTGTGAAACAATTCCACATTTTCTTAAGTGTGTGCCAAACTCGTGACTCCTCCATGATTAAATCGTAAGAACTTTATTTTCTTGCCACATTGATTCTCTACCTCACTCTGAAATTCCTTGAACCTTTCAATGGTTTTAGATTCGTGTTTCATTAAGTAGACATATCCATATCTACTTAAGTCATCAGTGAGGGTGAGAACATAACGATATCCACCGCGAGCCTCAACGCTCATTGGACCGCATACATCAGTATGCATTATTTCCAGTAAGTTGGTTTCTCGCTCCATTGTTGCGGAGAACAGAGTCTTGGTCATCTTTCCCATGAGGCACGGTTCGCATATGTCAAATGATTCAAAATCAAGAGACTCCAAAAGTCCATTTGTATGGAGTTTCTTCATGCGCTTGACACCGATATGACCAACGCGGCAGTGCCACAAGTATGTGGGACTATCATTATCAACCTTACATCTTTTGGTACTCACACTATGAATATGTGTAACATCACGTTCGAGATTCATCAAGAATAAACCATTGACCAGCGGGGCATGACCATAAAACATATCACCCATATAAATGGAACAACCATTATTCTCATATTTAAATGAGTAGCCATCTCACATCAAGCGAGATCCAGATACAATGTTCATGCTCAAAGTTGGTACTAAATAACAATTATTAAGGTTTAAAACTAATCCCAAAGGTAGATGTAGATGTAGCATGCCACGACGATCACATTGACCTTGGAACCATTCCCGACGCGCATCGTCACCTCATCCTTTGCCAGTCTCCGCTTATTCCACAGTTCCTGTTTTGAGTTGCAAATGTGAGTAATAGCACCGGTATCAAATACCCAGGAGCTACTACGAGCGTTGGTAAGGTACACATCAATAACATGTATATCATATATACCTTTGATGTTGCCAACCTTCTTATCCGCTAAGTATTTGGGGCAGTTCCGCTTCCAGTGACCGGTTCCCTTGCAATAATAGCACTCAGTCTCAGACTTGGGTCTATTCTTCCAATTCTTCCCGACAACTGTTTTACCGGGCGCGACAACTTCTTTGTCGTCCTTCTTGAAGTTCTTTTTACCCTTACCTTTCGTGAAACTAGTGGTCTTATTCACCATCAACACTTGATGTTCCTTCTTGATTTCCACCTACGCCGATTTCAACATTGAATACAACTCGGGAATGGTCTTCTCCATCCCTTGCATGTTGTAGTTCATCACAAAGCTCTTATAGCTAGGTGGAAGCGACTAGAGGATTCTGTCAATAACCGCGTCATCTGGAAGATTAACTTTCGGCTAAGACAAATGGTTGTGCAGCCCACACATTCTGAGTATGTGCTCACTAACAGAACTATTTTCCTCCATCTTACAGCTGAAGAACTTGTCAGAGACCTCATACCTCTCGACCCGGGCATGAGCTTGGAAAGCCAGTTTCAACTCTTGGAACATCTCATATGCTCCATGTAGCTCAAAACGCCTTTGAAGCCCCGGTTCTAAGTTGTAAAGCATGCCGCACTGAACCAGAGAGTAGTCATCACTTCGTGACTCCCAGGCGTTCAGAACATCCTAGGTTGCCGCAGGAACAGGAGGGTCACCTAGCGGTGCATCAAGGACATATGCCTTCTTGGAAGCAATGAGGATGAGCTTTAAGTTACGGACCCAGTCCGCATAGTTGCGTCCATCATATTTTAGCTTGGTTTTCTCTAGGAACGCGTTGAAATTGAGGTTGACATGAGCGTTGGCCATTGGATCTACAATATTTGTAAAGACATCTCTAGACTAAGTTCATGATAATTAAGTTCATCTAATAAAATTACTTAATGAACTCCCACTCAGATAGACATCCCTCTAGTCATCCAAGTGATACATGATCCACGTCGACTAGCCCGTGTCCAATCATCACGTGAGACGGACTAGTCAACAATGGTGAACATCTCCATGTTGATCTTATCCACAATACGAGTCATGTTCGACCTTTCAGTCTCCCGTGTTCCAAGGCCATGTTTGTACACGCTAGGCTTGTCAAGTCAACCTAAGTGTTTTGTGTGTGTAAATCTGGCTTAGTCTCGTTGTATGCAAACATTAGAACCTATCACAACCGATCATCACGTGGTGCTTCGAAAGAATGATCCTTCGCAACGGTGCACACTTAGGGTGGACACTTTTCTTGAAATTTTTGTGAGGTATCATCTTATTTACTATCGTCGTTCTAAGAAAATAAGATATAGAAACATGATAAACATCACATGCAAATCATATACTGACATGATATGGCCAATATCCTCTTGCTCATTTAATCTCCATCTTTGGGGCATGGCATGATCATCATTATCACCGGAATGACACCATGATCTCCATCATTGTGTCTCCGTGAAGTCGTCTCGCCAACTATTACTTCTACTACTATGGCTAACGGTTAGCAATAAAGTAAAGTAATCACATGGTGTTGCATGTCATACAATAAATTAAGACAACTCATATGGCTCCTGCTGGTTGTCATACTCATCGACTTGCAAGTCGTGAATCCTATTACAAGAACATGATCAATCATATACATAACATATATAACATCACACCAAGATCATCTAGGACCACTGTTGGGGTTCGTAGTAATATTTCAAAAAAAATCCTACGTCACACAAAGATCATCTAGGAGATGCTAGCAACGAGCAAGGGGTAGAGCATCTTCATTCCTTTGAAGATCGCTAAGCGGAAGCGTCACTATGAACGCAGTCGATGGAGTCGTACTCGTAGCGATTCAGATCACGGAAGATTCCGATATAAGCGTCGAACAACTGCGCCTCCGCGTTCAACACACATGTAGCCCGGTGACATCTCCTTCACCTTGATCCAGCAATGAGAGAGGAGGAGTTGAGGGAGAGCTCCGGCAGCACGACGGCGTGGTGACAGTGGAGCTGCGTGGTACTCTGACAGGGCTTCGCCAAGCACTATGGAGGAGGAGGAAGAGAGAGGTAGGGTTGCGCCAAGGGAGGAAGAAACTTGTGTGTTTGCAGCACCAAACCCATGGGTATATAGAGAGGGAGGGAGAGGGGGTGCGCCAACCCTAGGGTTTCCCTAGGTGGTGTGGCAGCCCTTAGATGGGAGGTGCGGCGGCCCATAGAGGAGGAGGTGCGGCGGTCCATAGCGGAGGAGGTGTGGCGCCCTATGGGGTGGCTTGCCACCCAAGGCAGCCACCATGCCCTAGGGTTTGGCCTCCCTTGCGCCTTGCACCTTGGTGGGTGGCGCACCAGCCCATCTAGGGGCTGGTTCCCATCCACTTTTGGCCCACGTGGCCCTTCGGGGCTGGTGGCCCCTCCCAGTGGACCCACGGAACCCTTCCGGTGGTCCCAGTACAATACTGGTGCTCCTCAAAACATTTCCCGTGATCAAATCTCCACTTCCTATATATGAATATTTACCTCCGGACCATTCCCGAACTCCTCATGATGTCCGGGATCTCATCCGAGACTCCGAACAACCTTCGGTAACCATGTATAACATTCCCATAGCAACTCTAGCGTCATCGAACCTTAAGTGTGTAGACCCAACGGGTTCGGGAATCATGTAGACATGACCGAGACACCTCTCCAGTCAATAACAAACAGTTGGGTCTGGATATCCGTGTTGGCTCCCACATGTTCCATGATGATCTCATCTTGTGAATCACGATGTCGAGTATTTATTCAATCCCGTATGCAATTCCCTTTGTCTACAAGTAAGACACTTTCCCGAAATTCGATCGTCGGTATCCCTATACCTTGTTCAATCTTGTTACCGACAAGTCTCTTTACTTATTCCATAATACATCATCCCATGGCTAACTCGTTAGTCACATTGATCTCATTATGATGATGAATTACCGAGTGGGCCGAGAGATACCTCTCCGTCAGACGGAGCGACAAATCCCAGTCTAGATTCGTACTAACCCAACATACACTTCTCGACATACCTGTAGTGCACCTTTATAATCACCCAGTTACGTTGTGACGTTTGATACACCCAAAGCACTCCTACGGTATCCGGGAGTTGCACAATCTCATGGTCTAAGGAAATGATACTTGACATTAGAAAAGCTATAGCATACGAACTACACGATCTTGTGATATGCTTAGGATTGGGTCTTGTCCATCACATCATTCTCCTAATGATGTGATCCCGTTATGAATGACATCCAATGTCCATGATCAGGAAACCATGACCATCTATTGATCAACGAGCTAGCCAACTAGAGGCTCACTAGGGAGATGTTGTGGTCTATATATTCACACATCTATTATGGTTTCCGGTTACTACAATTATAGCATGAATAATAGTCAATTATCATGAACAAGGAAATATAATAATAACCAATTTATTATTGCCTCTAGGGCATATTTCCAACAGCCAGGTCACCCATAGTTTGATTGTCGCTAGAAAGAGCGAGACCAGAGGCGCTCTGCCTCCAATGGAACTCCTGCATCTTCCTCGACCCCGTCACTCACTGACTAGGACATTATATGGCTCAAGTGCCTCCTGTCTTAGTCTGGCTCTTCATCAACAGATTCCGCTGCCGCAGTGAGTGCTCCCACCCCTTCATCTCCATCGGCACCTACTACTTCTTGAGCTTGCATTGGTTTTTCCCTTGAAGAGGAAAGGGTGATGCAGCAAAGTAGAGATAAGTACTTCCCTCAGTTTGAGAACCAAGGTATCAATCCAGTAGGAGTATCAAGATGAGGCACCAAGGCACCTGCGCAAAAACAAACAAACTTGCACCCAACGCGATAAAGAGGTTGTCAATCCCTTTACGATTACTTGCAAAGTGAGATCTGATAGTGATAATAGGTAAATATAAATAAATAAATAAAAGTGCAGCAAGGTATTTTCGGTATTTTTGCATGTAGATCTGAATATATAATGTGTAAAATAGACCCGGGGGCCATAGTGTTCACTAGAGGCTTCTCTCATGACAGCACGTATTACGGTGGCTGAACGAATTACTGTCGAGCAATTGATAGAATCGTGCAAAGTCATGATGATATCTAAGGCAATGATCATACATATAGGCATCACATCCGAGACAAGTAGACCGATACTTTCTGCATCTACTACTATTACTCCACACATCGACTGCTATCCAGCATGCATCTAGTGTATTAAGTTCATAACAAACAGAGTAATGCATGCAATATGATATAGACCCCATCTTCTTACCCTTGATGGCAACAACATGATGCGTGCCTGGCTACCCCTTCTGTCACTAGGTGAGGATACCGCACGGTATGAACCCAAAACCAAACACTTCTCCCATTGCAAGAATTATAGATCAAGTTGGCCAAACGAAACTCATAACTCGAAGAGAATTACAAGGATACGAAATCATGCATATAAGTAATCAGAGGAGACTCAAATCATATTCATAGATATTCTGATCATAAATCCACAATTCATCGGATCTCGACAAACACACCGCAAAAGAAAGTTACATCGGATAGATCTCCATGAAGATCATTGAGAACTTTGTATTGAAGATCCAAGAGAGAGAGAAGAAGCCATCTAGCTACTACCTATGGAGCCAAAGGTGTGTGGTGAACTACTCACGCATCATCGAAGAGGCAATGGTGTTGATGAAGAAGCCCTCCGTGTCCGAATCCCCCTCCGGCAGGGCACCAGAACAGTCCCCAGATGGGATCTCGCGGAAGCCGAAGCTTGCGGCGGCGGAAAAGTATTTTCGTGCCTCTCTCTGTTGGTTTGGGGATTTTAGGGAATTTATAGGCGAAAGACGTAAAGCAAAGGAGGCACGGGGGGCCCACGAGCCTGCTAGGCGCCCCCACCCCTGGAGCGCGCCTAGGGGGCTCGTGGCCTCCTCCGTGGCCCTCTGCCTTGGTTCTCAAGTCTTCTGGATCCCTTCTGTTATGGAAAAAATCACCCCGAAGGTTTTATTCTGTTTGGACTCCATTTAATATTCTTATCTGAAAAACGTCAAAAACACGGAAAAAACAGAAACTGGAACTAGGCACTGAGTTAATAGATTACTCCCAAAAATGATATAAAATAGCATATAAATGCATATAAAACATCCCAAGTTGATAATATAATAGCATGGAACAATCAAAAATTATAGATACGTTGGAGATGTATCAAGCATCCCCAAGCTTAACTCATGCTCGTCCGCAAGTAGGGAAGTGATAAAGACCGAATTTTTGACGTGGAATGCTACCTAACATATTTGTTCTTTGTAACTTCTTTATTGTGGTGTGAATGTTCAGATCCATAAAATTCAAAACAATAGTTTAATATTGACATGAAAACAATAATACTTCAAGCATACTAGCAAAGTAATCATGAACTTTTGAAATAACAAGGCCAAACAAAGTTATCCCTACAAAATCATATAGTCTGGCTATGTTCCATCATCCCCACACAACGAATTTAAATCATGCACAGCCCCGGTATTGGCCAAGTAATTGTTTTCGCACTCTTACTTTCTCAAACTTTTTCAACTCGCACGCAATACATGAGCGTGAGCCATGGATATAGCACTATAGGTGGAATAGAGTGTGGTGGAGGTTGTGAGGCAAAAAGGAGGAGATGGTCACATCGACTCGGTGTATCAATGGGTTATGGAGATGCCCATCAATAGATATCAATGTGAATGAGTAGGGTTTGGCATGCAACGGATGCACTAGAGCTACAAGTGTATGAAAGCTCAAAATGAAAACTAGTGGGTGTGCACCCAACTTGCTTGCTCACGAAGACCTAGGGCAATTTTGAGGAAGCCCATCACTGGAATATACAAGCCAAGTTATATAACAAAAATTCCCACTAGTATATGAAAGTGACAAAACAAGAGAATCTCTATCATGAAGAACATGGTGCTATTTTGAAGCACAAGTGTGGAAAAAGATAGTAGCATTGTCCCTTCTCTCTTTTTCTCTCATTTTTTTTGGTGCGCATCTTTGGCCTCTTTTTTTATTTGGGCTTCGCTGGCCTCTTTTATTATTTCCTCACATGGGACAATGCACTAATAATGATGATCATCGCACTTTATTTACTTACAACTCGATACTTAGAACAATAATGACTCTATATGAAGTGCCTCCGGCAGTGTACCGGGATGTGCAACGATCTAGCTTAGTGTATGACGTTGAAACATCTCGCTAGCTATCTTACGATCAGGCAATGGCAATATGAAAGTGATGGCACATGTCTTGAGACGGAACGGTGGAAGTTGCATGGCAATATATCTCGGAATGGCTATGAAAATGTCATAATAGGTAGGTATGGTGGCTGTTTTGAGGAAGGTATATGGTGGTTTTGTGCACCGGCCAAAGTTGCGCGGCACTAGAGAGGTTAGCAATGGTGGAAGGGTGAGAGTGCATCTATACCATGGACTCACATTACTCATGAAGAACTCATATACTTATTATGAAAGTTTTATTAGTAATTGAAACAAAGTGCTAAATGCATACTCCTAGGGGAAGGGTTGGTAGGAGTTAACCATCGCGCGACCCCGACCGCCACACAAAGGATGAAAATCAATAAATCAATTATGCTCCGACATCCTAACATAGCGGTTCACCATACGAGCATGCTACGGGAATCACTAACCTCAACACAAGTATTTCTAGATTCACAACACCCTACTAGCATAACTCTAATATTACCATATCCATATCTCAAAACTAATTGTTAGGAATTAAACTTCTCTTACTAATCAATGCACTTGAATATGAAATTTTTTACTATATCCTCTTTGGATGCCTATCATATTTAGGACTAATTTCATAACACACGCCAATTACCGAGTTACTTAGAGAGAGCGCTCTCCAAATGATATAAGTGAAGATCGAGAGTTTTTATTTCTACAAAATATGACACCATCGTTCTCTACAAAGATTTAAGTGAAGAACTAGGGCAAAATTATCTAGCTCAAAAGATATAAGTGAAGCTCATGGGAGCAAAATTATCTAGCTCAAAATATATAAGTGAAGCACATGCGAGCTAAATTGCCTAACTCAAAAGATATAAGTGAAGCTCATTGAGTATTCTAACAAATTCACGATGAGTGCATGTCCCTCTCAAAAGGTGTGCAGCAATGATGATTGTGATAAAACAAAAAGAAAAGACTCCTATAATACACGACGCTGCAAGCAAACACATATCATGTGGTAAATAAAAATATAGCTCCAAGTAATGTTACCGATGGATTGAAGATGAAAGAGGGCATGCCTTGCCGGGGCATCCCCAAGCTTAGGCTTTTTGGTGTCCTTGAATTTGGCTTGGGATGAGTTGGGCATCCCCAAGCTTAGGCTCTTTCCACTCTTTATTCCCTTGTCCATAAGAACATCCCCCAAAACTTGAAAACTTCACAACACAAAACTTTAAACAGAAACTCGTGATATCATTAGCATAAGAAAACAAACCACCAACTTTTTAGGTACTGTAGTAAACTTAATTTCCATTTAGATTGATGCTATAATACTGTATTCTCACTTCTCCATGGCTCATACCCCCCGATAATAACCATAGTTTCATCAAAATAAGCAATCAACACAACAAAAATAGAATATGTCAAGAACAAAACAGTCCGTAGCAATCTGTATATTTCGTATACCTCTGTTATCCCAACAATTCTGAAACAATTATGAAAAGTAGGGAAATTTTCATATCAATCAGCATCAAAAAGAATCAACTCAAAATCTCTTTCTGGATAGGAATTAAAAATAATTTTGTGAGCACAAAGTTTCTGTCTTTTTCAGCATGATTAAACAACTATCACCAAAACTAATCATAAAGGTTCTACTTGGCACAAACACAAATTAAAACATAAAAAACAGAATCATAACAGAATCATGATGGTGTGGACTCAACAAAACAGAAAGTAAAAAGCAAAAATAAATTTATTCATTGGGTTGCCTCCCAACAAGCGCTATCGTTTAACGCCCTTAGCTAGGCGTAAGGCAATAGAATCAAGTATTGTCATCTTTAGTGCTCATGCCACTCATACAATCATCATTATTAGGGAGTTCTTTAATTTTATCAATAATTATACTCCTAGATAGGCAACAAATATATTCATTAGTGATGATAGGTTTTTTTAAGATATCAAGATAGGTAGGGTGAACACTCAACATTTTAAGATCTTCATCTCTCTTACTAGATGGTTCACCATTGTTTTTAGGAACATAAACAAGCTTAGTGGCCTTATTGTGGGCAAAATTTGGAGTGTTCTGAACAGCAGCAAAAGCGGAACCCAAGTTGGTTATAACATCCTCTAGTTTGCCAATTCTAGCGGAATCATGATCTAGTTTTTCGTTAACTATGGGTTCCTTCTCCTTTAAATTTTAAAAAGTCATTCCCACCTTGGATCCATATTGAGTGATTTGATTGTGGATCTTTTTATCCAAATTTTCAATGAGTTCTATTGTAGCAACTTTATTTTCAATAATATCTAGCCTATGCATCACATGTTCAAAAGTTAAAGTAGTTCCATTAACCATGAGTGGGGGTGAGCGTACCTAATTTATTAAAGCATCATAAGAATCAACGGTATGGCTACCCAAGAAATTTTCACCTAGGATGGTGTCAAGAACATACCTATTCCAAAGGGAAATACCCACATAAAAATTGCGAAGTAGAAAGGTAGTAGATTGCTTACGAGTAGATCTATTCTGAGCATTGCAAATTCTATACCAAGCATCTTTTAAGTTTTCTCCCTCATTTTGTTTAAAGTTAAGAACCTCTCGGGAGTAATGATCATAGCGATAGGACTAGCCATAAGGATAAGTAGACTAACCTGCACAAGCAAACAGAAAGTAAGCGAAAGAAAGGGGCGAACGAAAAAGGCAAAATAAAGAAAGGCAAATATTTTTGTAAATTTTGTTTTAGAAGTGGGGGAGAGGAAAATGAGAGGCAAATGGCAAATAATGTAAAAGAAAGAGATGAGTTTGTGATAGGTATTTGGTAGATATGCTTCACTTGAATACTCCCCGACAACGGCGCAAGAAATTCTTCCTGCTACTTCTTGAGCTTGCGTTGGTTTTTCCCTTGAAGAGGAATGGGTGATGCAGCAAAGTAGAGATAAGTATTTCCCTCAGTTTGAGAACTAAGGTATCAATCCAGTAGGAGTATCAAGATGAGGCACCAAGGCACCTGCGCAAAAACAAACAAACTTGCACCCAACGCGATAAAGGGGTTGTCAATCCCTTTACGATTACTTGCAAAGTGAGATCTGATAGTGATAATAGGTAAATATAAATAAATAAAGTGCAGCAAGGTATTTTTGGTATTTTTATATGTAGATTTGAATATATAATGTGTAAAATAGACCCGGGGGCCGTAGTGTTCACTAGAGGCTTCTCTCATGATAGCAAGTATTACGTTGGGTGAACGAATTACTGTCGAGCAATTGATAGAATCGCGCAAAGTCATGACGATATATAAGGCAATGATCATACATATAGGTATCACGTCTGAGACAAGTAGACCTATACTTTATCCATCTACTACTATTACTCCACACATCAACCGCTATCCAGCATGCATCTAGTGTATTAAGTTCATAACAAACAAAGTAACGCTTAAGCAGGATGACATGATGTAGAGGGATAAATTCATGCAATATGATATAAACCCCATATTTTTACCCTTGATGGAAACAACATGATGCGTGCCTTGCTACCCCTTCTATCACTAGGTGAGGACACCGCACGGTATGAATCCAAAACCAAGCACTTCTCCCATTGCAAGAATTACAGATCAAGTTGGCCAAACGAAGCCCATAACTCGAAGAGAATTACAAGGATACAAAATCATGCATATAAGAAATCAGAGGAGAGTCAAATAATATTCATAGATAATCTGATCATAAATCCACAATTCATCGGATCTTGACAAACACACCGCAAAATAAAGTTACGTCGGATAGATCTCCATGAAAATCATGGAGAACTTTGTATTGAAGATCCAAGAGAGAGAAGAAACCATCTAGCTACTAGCTATGGACCCGAAGGTCTGTGGTGAACTACTCACGCACCATCGGAGAGGCAATGGTGCTGATGAAGAAGCCCTCCGTGTCCGAATCCCCCTCCGACAGGGCACCAGAACGATCCCCAGATGGGATCTCGCGGAAACAGAAGCTTGCGGTGGCGGAAAAGTGTTTTCGTGGCTCTCTCTGTTGGTTTGGGGATTTTAGGGAATTTATAGGCGAAAGAGGTAGGGCAAAGGAGGCACGGGGGGGCCACGAGCCTGCTAGGCGCCCCCCCCCCTGGGGCGCACCTAGGGGGCTCGTGGCCTCCTTCGTGGCCCTCTGCCTTGGTTCTCAAGTCTTTTGGATCCCTTCTGTTATGGAAAAAATCATCCTGAAGGTTTTATTCCGTTTGGACTCCGTTTAATATTCTTATCTGAAAAAGGGCAAAAACACGGAAAAAACAGAAACTGGAACTGGGCACTGAGTTAATAGGTTAGTCCCAAAAATGATATAAAATAGCATATAAATGCATATAAAACATCCCAAGTTGATAATATAATAGCATGGAACAATCAAAAATTATAGATACGTTGGAGACGTATCAGCACCTACACAATCAGGTACATCTTCATGGGTTCAGGTTTCTAGAGCTTCTTTACATATGTCTTCTGATTCTTCCGTGGTGTCTTCTCTTCAACCTCTTGATTATCGTGTTAGTGTTCTCCTTGCCGATGGCACACCCCTTACTGTTGCTTGTCGTGGCACCCTTTATACTTTATCCTTTTCTGTTCCTAGTGTTTCTTATGTTCCCCGTCTTACCATGAACCTCTTCTCTGCTGGCCAACTTACTTATTTTGGTTGTCGTGCAATTCTTGATACCGACTCTTGCTCTATTCAGGATCTTTGCCCCAAGACTCTGGTTGGTGCTGGTCCTCGGTGCCATGAGTCGGAGGGTCTTTGGGAGGTTGACTGGCTTCATGTTCCTTCCGCTGCCACCACTTATGCCAGTTCTCATGCACTTGTTGCCTCCTCTTATGCGACCTTCCAGCAGGGGCGTCATCGACTTGGTAACCTGTGTGGTTCCCGCTGGTCGTCATTGGTGCATCACGGTGTCTTACGGTCTGTCTCTTGAGATGTATCTTTACATTGTAATGGTTGTAGACTTGGCAAAGAGACTCAGTTACCTTATCCTACTAGTGACTCGGTATCTCAATGTCCTTTGGACTTAGTTCATTCTGATGAGTGGGGTCCTGCTCCCTTTGATTCGAAAGGTGGTCATCGCTACTATGTTCTGTTTATTGACGATTTCTCTCGCTGCACTTGGCTATACTTTATGAAATCTCGTAGTGAGGTTCTGTCTATATACAAACTATTTGCTGCCATGGTTCACACCCAGTTTTCCACGCCTATTTGTACTTTTCGTGCTCACTCCGCTGGAGAGTATATCTCCCAGATGTTGCGTGCCTTTATCGTGGAACAGGGTACTCTTGCCCAGTTCTCATGTGCTAGTTCCCATGCTCAGAATGGTGTTGCGGAATGTAAGCATCGTCATCTACTTGAGACGGATCGTGCACTGATGATCGTTGCTTCCCTTCCACCCCATTTTTGGGCTGAGGCTGTTTCCGCATCCACTAATATCATCAACATTCAGCCATCGACTGCCTTGCAGGGTGGCATTCCTAGGAGTGTCTCACTGGTCGTTCTCTTGACTACTCAGCTCTCCGTACGTTCGGGTGTGTATGATATGTCCTTCTTTCCTTCCGAGAACGCACAAAGCTGACTGCTCAGTCGGTCAAGTGTGTTTTTTTGGCTACACTGATGAGCACAAGGACTAACGTTGTTGGGATCTTGTTGGTCGTAGGTTGCGCATTTCGCATGATGTGACTTTCGATGAGTCTCGTTCTTACTACCCCTACCCTTCCTCCTTGCTATTTTCTATGGATGATATTTCTTTTCTTCTTCTTCCAGATACACCCTCCTATGTGCCTCCCGTCTACTCCCTTCCTTCAGCACATCTCACTCTTCCTCATCCACCACTGACACCACCTTCCCCGCCATCCTCCTCACCACCCTCATCATCTGTATCTCCTTCCCCTCCATCCTCCTCCCCACCCTCATCATCCGTCTCTCCTTTTCCTCTCAACTGCACTCGCCGCCCTCGTGGTGAAATGATCCTATTGACGCGCCCTCCACTTCCGGAGCGCCTCCCTTCACGCCTCCCCTGGTTTATAACCTTCGTGCTCGGGCTTGCCCCTCACCTGATCACTATTCTCCTGACCATTATGGTCTCTCTGTTGTGGATGAGACCACTTCCTATCGAGCTTCCAGGACTCGGCCTGAATGGCAGCTTGCGATAGCCGAGGAGCTTGCTGCCCTTGAGCGCAATGGCACCTGGAATCTGGTTTCCCTTCCTTCTAGTGTTTGTCCCATCGCCTGCAAGTGGGTCTATATGATTAAGACTCACTCTGATGGTTCTCTTGAGCGCTACAAAGCGCGTCTTGTGGCTCGTGGTTTCCAGCAGGAGCAACGACGTGATTGTGATGAGACATTCACTCATGTACCCCACATGACCACTGTCCGCACTCTCCTTGTTGCGTCTTCTGTTCGTCATTGGTCTGTGTCTCAACTTGACTTCCAGAACGCTTTTCTCAATGCTGAGTTGTGTGAGGAGGTTTATATGAAGCCACCATCGGGGTACCATGCTCCTGATGGTATGGTCTGTCGACTTCGACGCTCCCTCTATGGTCTAAAACAGGGCCCTCGCACCTGGTTTGAGCGTTTCACCTCCGTGGTGACTGCCGCGGGCTTCTCTCCCAGTGATCATGACCCCGCGTTGTTTGCTCATGCATTTCCTCATGGTCGGACTCTTCTCCTTCTCTATGTTAATGACATGATCATCACTGGTGATGACTCCGACTACATTGCCTTTGTTAAGGCCCGCCTTCATGACCAGTTCCTCATGTGTGATCTTGGTCCCCTTCGCTATTTTCTTGGGATTGAGATTTCTTCTACCCCTGATGGCTTATTCATCTCCTAGGAAAAATATATTTAGGATGTTCTTGCTTGCTCCGCTCTCGGCGATCAGTGCGCTGTTGTGACTCCTATGGAGCTCAATGTTCAACTCTGTGCTTCTGACGGTGATCCTATTCTTAATCCCACTCGTTATTGCCACCTTGTTGGGAGCCTTGTCTATCTTGATGTTACGTGTCCTGACATCTCCTATCTTGTCCACATTCTTAGTCAGATTGTTGCATCCCCCACCTCTATCCACTATAGTCACCTCCGTCGTGTTCAATTATATCTTTGTGGCACGATCTCTCGTCGCCTTTTCTTTCCCCGCTCCAGCTCACTCGAGCTCCATGCCTACTCTGATACTACGTGGGCTAGTGATCCCTCTGATCGCCACTCGCTATATGCTTGCTATCTCTTTCTTTGTGGCCCTCTTATTGTCTCAAATACGAAGAAATAGACTGCAGTTTCTCGCTCGAGTACCGAGGCTGAGTTGCGTGCAACGGCTATGCTGATGGTTGAGGTGGTCTAGTTACGATGGTTACTTGAGGACTTTGGTGTGCCTAATACTAAATCGACCCAGTGAAGACCCAGTGAAGCATGATCTCGACAAGCACATTAGTGTGGATGTGAAAGCACATATACTCCCTTGGTGCTTTTGATAATTCATGACAACATACATTGTCTCTTGGACTAACACTTTTACCTAGATATATCAGGAATAGTCCATAGAGAAAATTAGCTAAAGGATTATGCGGAGATGCCCCTGGATGCAAGAAAGGAATAATATTGGCTCAAGATTAAAGCTAGAAGACTCTTCATTTTATATTTGTGAGAAATCACTTTTGAGTCCATAGGAAAGCCAATACTATTTAAAGGGGTAAGGTAGTAAAATGAACTGATTGCTCAAATGCTCAAAGTTAGCCACCAAAACACTTAGTCATTTTTCCCACATATCCACTCTCACAAGATCCACATTCACAAATTTGGTGTCACCAACATTTCCATATCGGACCCACCGAGCTTGACCTCAGACAGAAACTGAAAGGATCGATATCGTTGACTAGAGGGGGGTGAATAGCCAACTACCAATTTTTAACTTTTCTTAACAAGTTAAGGTTAGCAACATAAAGGTTCTCTAAAATAATAACTAGGTGAGCAACCTATATGATGCTACCTACTATGACCACTAAGGCAAGTAATAAATACCCTACAACAATAGCAAACACAATGTAACGGTAAGAGATAACTGCAAGTGGAACCGATGAAGACGAGGATGTGTTACCAAAGTTCCTTCCCATTGACAGGAAGTACGTCTCCGTTGGAGCGGTGTGGAGGCACAATGCTCCCCAATAAGCCACTAGGGACACTGTATTCTCCTCAAGACCTCTCACAATGCAAGGTGTCGTGATTCCACTATAGGTGCCCTTGAAGACGGCGACCGAACCTTTACAAACAAGGTTGGGGCTATCTCCACACAAAGCTTGGAGGCTCCCAACAAGACCACGGAGCTTCACCACAATGGAATGTGGCTCCGAGGTGAACTCAACCGTCTAGGGTGCTCAAACACCCAAGAGTAACAAGATCCGCAAGGGATTAGTGGGGGGAATCAATTTTCTCTTGGTGGAAGTGTAGATCTTGGCCTTCTCAACCAATCCCTAGGAAATCAACAAGTTTGATTGGCTAAGGAGAGAGATCAGGCACATATGAGATTAGGGAGCAACAAAAGAGTCTTAGAGGGTCAAAGGTAGGGTGCACGAAGTAGAAGAACCCTTTATATAATGGGGGAACAAACCCAACCGTTACCCCCACTAGCAGCGAGCTCAGCACGGTACTACCGCTGCCCCTAGCGGTACTACCGCTTGGGGTTAGTGGTACTACCACAACCCCCAGTGGTACTACCACCTGGAGGGAACGGTACTACCGCTTGGTAGACTCAAAGCCACGGTAGTAGAAATACTACTACCGAGCCTACCACCATTGGAAAAGTATTCGCAAAAAGTCCGACAAAGTACAACTACTCAGAGAGGGAGGTACTACCATCCCTAAGAGGTACTACCGCTCGACTGGAGCGGTACTACCGCTCATCTAGAGCAGTACTACCACTAGCGAGTGGTACTACCGCTCAGCTTGAGTGGTACTACCACTGGACGCTTTGCGAATGCAAGGATAGAACAAGCGGGTGCTCCATTGCCACAAAGTGAAGGTGGTGGAAAGAGAATGTGCGCGTGTGTGAGTTGATTCCACCCAAACCTTTCCGACGTGGACCCCCTCTTAATAGTACGGCTTTCCTACGACTCAGAACGACCAAAGAGAACCGTAGGAAACACCGTGCTTCAAAAACACTGAGGGGCGACGAATCATCTTGTGCCATGCGATGTATTATCTGAAATGCTCAATGCACATGATTAGTCCACACAGGTGCTGTCATCAATCACCAAAACTACTTAGAACAAAATATGCACTAACATTCTCCCCCTTTTTGGTGGATTGATGAAAACACCCGAGTTGCACAAAAAACATATTAATGAAAACAGAGGCAAACCCAGAGTCTATGAGTTATGAGACTGGCTCCCTCTGGATGTGTGCATGTTTAAAATGGTACTATGAACAACACAGCACATAATCCAGAAGAGAGCACCCCCTAGGAGTCATAGACGGATAGTCCTTGCAGTAAATAGGTATAACACTGATTAAGCAAGCAAGGTATAGACATGTGAGCATAAACATAAAGGCACAAGATAAATGGTCTCATAGGCTAAGCATATAGAGAGACTATAGAGATAATATAAGGATAGCATATGTCTCACACCATATGACGAGTCTAAGCGTATAGAGAGACTATAGAGATAATATAAGGATAGCATATGTCTCACACCATATGACCAAGAGTCTTGACACACATAATAAAATATCCAACAGAGTTAAACCAACCAAGTTCAGTAAAGAAAGACTCAAACATGAAGGAAAAACCAAACCCGAAGGCAAATCTCTAACGCTCTCTCCCCCTTTGGCATCAGGACACCAAAAAGGCAGAGAGGACGCGAACACAGGTGGTGGCTCAGTTATCAGACACATCCGTAGCGTCCTCATCATCCTCATGCTGCTCCTCGTGATCAAACCCCGCTGCATCTTCTTCTTCAAACACCTCCTGATCAGTCCCATCCCACTGGTAGTCTCTAGCCTGCATCCAAGCAGCCTCTGGAGTGATGACATCCTCAGAACTACTACAGATGTGCACATCAAGCGTCCTCATGATGCGCTTATCCCGCTGACGGCTCTCCATCTGGGCCACATGAGTTAGATACTGTCATTTTGCCTGCATGCAAAACAAGGTCCTCATCTGGTCCTTCAGGGACCCCACATGTTCCTTCACCTTCTTAGCCTAAGATGGATCAGCATAAGAACGGGTCTGTGAAGCAGGTCCGGCCTTAGCCCTAGCAGCAGCAGTCTCCTCCCAGGTCTCCATGTGATCAGTAGAGCGTGAAGTGGAGGTGTTGGCCCACTTCTCTTTCTGGCGCAGTTTGATGGGATCATGGTTGAAGGACTCTATGGGTGTAGGAAAGGCCATGCTAGGAAAGGACTCAGCCCATTTAGTCTTGATGTTGTAGAACAAGTAAGTCACATAGATGGGAACCTTACAGTTGAATATGGCCATATGAAGCTCGCAAAACATCACATTTGAGACATCGAGTGGCCCATTGGTCTATGTCCGTCCTTCCTGACACCTCAGGAGCATGTCCACCAGATAGGAATGAACTTCATCTTTGTTGCCAACCCGAGGGAACAGAGTGTTGCAGAAGACTCGATGCAAGATATCAAGAAGGGAATGAGCACACCCTTCCTGACATAGTAAGGCAATAGTTGCTCCTTGGGGGTGGTACTAGTGTGTTGATGAGGGTGCAGGCCAACAGGATTATGCAGCCCATCGTCATTGATCTTCAAAAGCTTCATGAACTCAACCCAAGAGCTAGTCATCTTCTCGCCATGAGTCATCTAGGTCAAAGAGCAATTCTCATCATTATGGAAGTGGACCGAGACATAGAATTGAGCCACTAGCTCTGGATCGAAGTCATAGTGAAAAGTGATGATGTCCTCAATACCCAGCTGCTCAATCATACTCAGGGCCTCTCCAAAATATGCAGTATCCTTCCGGAGATGATTGAGATCAATCCACTGCACTGGAACATATTTCTTCTTCTGAGTCGGGACGACATCTTGATAGATCATGAGTTGGTGCTTGGAACAAAACATATCACCGCCCCTGAACTGAGCCTTCTTAGTGACATAAGGATTTTTCTTTCGATGCCGTGCATACTCCTTGAGAGGCATAGTGTCATAGTCAATGTTGGTCTCCTTGTCCTTCGATGCAATCTTCTTGATATAGCGCTTTGGAGGATTGGAACCTTCCGGTTCGTCAGAGGTGTGGTACCTCTTGGACTCGGTGTTGCGATCTGGGTTGGAACGACGGGAGCCACTACCTGAGACATGCAACACAAACATGCGAAAACGACAAAAAGAAGTCATGGCAACATCCAGAACACACGACAAAACACAGATGGAACCAAGTAGGAGCATGCATAGCCAGCAATTTGTTCACGAGCGGTAGTACCGTTCGGGTCATCGTGGTAGTACCGCTCGGACAGGTTGGTAGTACCGCTCCGCAAGAGGTAGTACCGCTCGGGCAGGGCGGTAGTACCGCGTGGTTATACATCTGGAAGAGAAAAATATGGATCTAACCACTATGCTGCATATTTAAGACCATAAGGGACCAAAACTATGCAATTCCTATGCAGCAAAGCATATTGAGGCAATTCCTAACATCTCTCCTCATCCATGTATGATACAAAATCATGCCAAAACAATGAAGCCAATACATCTAGCCCCTAACCCTAGAACCAAGAACATCAACACAACTTAAGGAGGATAGGGGAAATACCGGAGTCCATGGCACACGGAGGAGGAAGGGGGCAATCCCTTCAACTGGAACGGGAGGACAAGCGCCGCGGAGGAAGATCAAATCTAGGGGAACTCGAGATAGAGAGGGAGAACTCCACGAAGGAGAAAAAAATGGGGCAGAGAAAACTGCCCCCTGTCTTTCTATACCCCCTAGGGCACGGACAGGGCGGTAGTACCGCTCGGGCCTAGCGGTAGTACTGCTCTTGTCATAGCAGTAGTACCGCTCGGATCATCGCGGTAGTACCACATGAGGCGGTAGTACCATTCCCCCTGAGGAGGTACAGACTCTAGCCCTAGTCAGCGGTAGTACCGCTCTGGTCGTCACGGTACTACCTCTCAGGTCATCTTGGTAGTACCGCCCGGGTCATCGCGGTAGTACCGCTCTCCCTGGCGGTAGTACCGCTCCCCTAGCGGTAGTACCGCTCCAGAACCTACAGAAAAATTCCAGAAATTCCCACAACTGCATGAAATCACTACGACACATACCAATCAATACTGAAGAAAAGACACAATCAAAATATACTGACTGGCAATATTATAACCCTCCTTTACCGGGAGAGAGGGGGCGGTGGGCGGAGCCACCTATGTTTGAGACAAAAGGTATGACACCGCGAAGAATTATCCTTGGGTTCATGACCAAAGCTCATCTTTGAAGCACAAGTGCCATCAATAATGGCCAATGTGAAAGACTTAATCGATTTATGCATAATGGGGGGAGCGAAAGTTCATTGAGAGAACAACACTCCCCCTATGTCCATGCCTACACCTAGAACTAGATATAATGCGGAATGAGGTGCAGAGTGCCTAGTTTCAATCCGCATTACTTGAATCAATGATATTTAGCTCATGCCTTAACTCCCGAAACCTTGCTTCATCTAGGGGCTTAGTGAAAATATATGCACGTTGCTCTTCAGTGTTGATGAAATGAACCTCTGTAACATCCCAAATTTTGGAATGTTAATATAATTATTAGATTGATTGTTTGTTTGTTTGCTTGAGTGATTGAAACTTGTGTGAAATTTGAAACTTTTCAAAAACTTTTGAATGAGAGGGAATAAAATGACTTTCCCCTTCTCCGGTGAATTCAAATTCAATCTTTTAAAAGCAAAGAGAGAAGATGACATGACTTCTTCAACTATAAAGAATTTGAACGGAGATATTTGTATTTGAATTCTTTTGCATTTCTATTTGTTTCTTCGTGCAAGAAATGCCGGGAACTACATTCTGTCAAACAGAAAAGAGAGGAGGAACATGACCCTCAAACACACGGGCATTTTGAAAGTTATTTCAACCCAAAAAAAACTTAGAGGGTCATTTGAAAATTATTTGCAAAAGAAAGTAAATCTTCTAGGCAATTTTGTGAAAATAATTTTTTCTAAAGTTTTTATTTTTGCCGTGGAAAAATGCCCATCATTTATATTTTATTTTTCTGATAATTTTAGTATATAGAAACTCCTAATTCCGAATTGATTTGAATTCCCTTCTATCGTTTTAGTTTCCTAGTTTTAAAAATAGGAAAGGAATCCCTTTTATTTGGAAACTCCTGCTGGCCCATTAAGCACTTTCCTATTCTCGCCCAACAGAGATGTTCTTCCTCCTCTATTCTCTTCTTCACGTCACAGGAAGCTTTCCTTCCATGGACAGGGAGATCTCCACCTCCGGGATTCGCGAAGTACTTTCCCTCCTAGCCTCTCCCGTCGCCTCTATACGTACCCCCATGGACTCCTCGTTCCATTCCCGTTGAAACCACCGCCTCTCCCCACCTCCTCCTCCCCCTGCACCTCGCGGGAGTCGGCACCAGAGAACTCGCCGGGAGCTCCTCCCGTCGGCCCCCCTGCACTCTCCCCTCCCTGCCGAGCCCACCTCACCCCGCCACCACCTCCCCACCGTCGCCACCCCACCCCGTCGGCCCCTCCACCTCGCTGCACCCCTCCCCATCGCCTCGACCAGGAGCTTTTCTCCAGGAAACTCCTCCACCCCCCCCCCTGCACCCTCTCCATCTCCCCCTCGCCTCCCCCCAGGAGCCCCACCCCACCCCTCCTCCGCAGGATCCCCCACCCCTTCGCCCCCCCCTCCTTCGCCACCCCACCTCGCCGGAGAAGGCTCCAGCCACTGCTGCGTTCCATCACGGTAAGGCTCCCTCCTTTTTTTTTCTTTTACTTGTTTTGTTTTTTTTTGTATTACCGTTAGATCTAGATCCCACGGTGTAGATTAGAAGGTACTTACCCCTTCGGTTTTCTAAAAAGAACCGGCGGTTGTTTTATTTAATTAGTTAGCCAAACAGTTTTCTTCTAATGTGCGGACGTTTGTTAGTTTAGCACCGCAGCGCACAGGTCTAAGCCAACCAGAGATCGCCACGTGGCCCGTTCATTAGTTAGCTTTTATTCTTTTTTTTCTGTTTAATTCCAAAAACAGAAAAGTTCCAATCTTGTTTAGCCCATAACTTTTGATCCATAAGTCCAATGTTGTTGATTCTTTTTCCAGTAGCTCACAAATTTCCTGTAGTTTGTAAAAACATATAATTTGTCTATGTTTGAATTCGAAAATTTAAGTTAGATCAGATTTAGTTTAAACCTTGTTTTGACTATTCCAGGAGTTTAAAAATAGATTTTAATTTGATTCCTTTTGGTACTGATCACTAGTGATCTTATTTATCAGTGGTAAAAATTTCAGATTTGTTTGAGTATCTTAGCTTACTGTTTCTTGTGAAACAATTTCTGTTTAACCTCTTTTAGGATTGCGGCTAATTCATTTTCTATAATTGTTTTTAAAATATTTTCTTTATTATTTCAGAAAGATTATGTTTTGTTTCTGTTAGTTAAACAGTAGTTTTGCAACAAGTTTTTATTTTATTTTTTTTTGTTTTCATGAAATCAATTCTAGTTCCTTAGTAACTTGCAATTGGTTTCCCCATTGTTTCAAATCCCGTTGGGAAATCCTTTCAAGTAGTTTTGTGAAAAATACTTTATTTTATCTTAGTTAAACTTATATCTTAGTTCCTTGTTATTATTTTCTGTTAGACAAAAACTATTTAGTGTTTGACGTAGTAGAAGACTCCCTAGTCTTATTTGAAGTTTCTTTCGTATTCTATTTCGCTCTCTCTTTTGTTTTGATTGCTAGAATGATTGCTAGTATGAGTGCTTATGTGAATGATATGTTTGTTATATAGATTTCATCGGAGAGTGACGAGTAGTCTATCAAGTTATTTCTCGAGAAATTCTTCTTCGTCAACATCACCAGGCAAGTCACTTTGATCATACTATCACCTATGTTTTATGCATCGTAGTTCTACCATCCTATGCCCAAATTTGCATGCTGCTTAGGTACTTGGAAATTTACTATAGATTGTAGTATCATGTGGTAGGCACACAACAACCCCGATACTTGGCCCCGGGACGACAAATTTCATATTGCTATGCTTGAGTAGAGGGGATTTCGGTTGAGTGCATAACACGAGTGATGCGAGGTTGATCAAATAATCAAGACCGGTTAAGACAAGATTTTCAAGACCTCGGACGCAATGCAACTCTGGGTGAAGGACGGTTGATCGGGTCCTTGGAGAACCCAGTGGATGACCCGGGATGCTGGGGACGGCCATGACATCCTGCGGAAACCTTCACCCAGGCTCAAAGAGACGGACGGATATTTTCAAGACCCAAGGCTTACCTGCACAGCCACAAGTCATTATGGGCTCTGGCTTGGTTGGACAACGCGGCGACTCTAGACAGGCGGTGCTAGCTGATGTACAAGAATGGTAGGAATGGATGGGCACCGACAAGGATTCAGAGGGACCCGTTGAAAGACCATGTTTTGATCATCCGGTCTTCAAACACCTTGAAGTGTGAGGACATACTCGGAGGCGATCAAATCTTGTGGGGAACGTGTGCAAAACTCTGCAGAGTACTCAAACCTAATCGATTAGCCGTGTCCACGGTCATGGACAACTTGAGCCAAAGGAACTGAAGTTATCTGAAATTCTCAACACCATTATAAATACTTGATGAGGGTAATTATTGACAACTCGGGTACGAGAACTGGTTGGCGGAACCATCTCGTTAACAACCAACAATGTAGTAACATTTTGCTTTTAGCCCTCTCTTGATGTAGGAGAAAACTTGCTTTTCGCTAAAAACTTATAGCCCCACCTGCCATATATGCATATAGTATAGATGATTACTTTTCACCCCTCTCTATGTGACTTGCCGGCATATTCAATATGCTGACCTACACGGCTGCAACGTCTTATGTTGCAGACATTTTTCTTTGACGAGTAAGAGTACGATTCAGGGTTACGGTCTACACTCAACTTGCCGTTGGTGTTTATTGGGACTCCACTCCCTTGACCGCTTCCGCTGAGATAATTAAGGTATATATCAGTTTTACGCTATTTTACATGTGATTGCACTTTGATATATACATTGATGTACTGTGTGTGCCAGCATACTGATCCAGGGATGGCACAGAAACACAGAGGCTTGACTCGTCTTGAGTCGGGTCGCTACAGAAATGGTATTCAGAGCACATGTTGACTATAGGACGTGACCCTAGAAACTGGAAATTTCTTAGGATAGGATCTCTCAAAAAAAAATCTTATTCTCGAGAACACCTTTCACTTCTCATCTTTTCTGATTTCATAAAACATTCTCTCTCACCTCAAATAGTTAGACAATCCCCTTACCCCTTCGACCTCATGAAGAATCAACGGAGTTCTACTTCAAAGTAAAGAGGATTTCACACGTGTTTGATGAATTGAAGCTACACCAACAATAGACTCTCAAGACCCGAAGAACTCAAAGACCCTGAAGTGTCCGAATAATTATATGACCATTAGAAGTCCAAACCCCTTTTATGTACCCGCGTTAGATACGATGAATTGTGAGCCGTCATTGGTGTGTGTTTTTCGACGGCCACAACTAAAACCCATTCTCAAAAATATTGTTTGTATTGTGTGTATCTCCCTCCCTCTCTTACCCGTCTCATCCCCAAAAACCTCAACCCTACCAGATGGAGTATGAAGCTAGACTTGTAGTCCCTGGACCAATGACCCAGCTGGAGGCTGAAATATGGATTCAGAACATGGAGAACCACTTCGGGAGCAACTTGATCTCAAGGAAGTATGAAGTGGAACACGCTCTCCAGTACTTTACCCAAAGTGCTGCTATCTGGTGGAAAATGCACCATGCCATACAAGGATTTAGTGGAGCAGAAAGTTGGGAAGAATTCAAGAAGACTCTGTTAAGATCCCTTCTCATTTAGAAGGGCTATGATAATCCGAAGGAGAAGACTTGTGCTTGCAAGATCTGTGGAGAAATAGGACACACCCAGGAAGAACACAAGGATGGATGCACTCATTGTGAAGAAAATCACCCAGCTGAGGAGTGCCCAAGCAGTCAGGTGACTTGTTTCCTTTGTGAGGGAACCACCCACTACCCAACTCAGTGTCACATTTACCCCAAGGTGCAACAGGTTGTCAAGAAGCAGAAAGATGCAGTGAAGGAAACCCTCAAGAAGAAGATTCTAGAGGAACCGGTGATGAACGAAAATATTGAAGACCCTGATGGACAAGGTCTGACCAGATTTTTCTCCAATGCATGCTACTCATGTGGAGAAGAAGGACATTATTCACAGGATTGCACAAAGAGAAGCCAAGGGTATCTGGGAAACTTCCCGACGGAAGAAGTGGGGTTTGATCCACTTGAAATAGAAGAACTGGCCAAAATAAAGGAGTCTGGAAAGAAGAACAAGTACCCTCGGAAGAACCAAATCTCTACAGACATAGACCTGAGTCATGTCAGATGTTACAAGTGTATGAATTTTGGCCACCACAAATACATGTGCTCAGGAAGGAAGCCGGGAACCCAAGGAGCAAAGGCAAACACTAAGACGCCTCGAGACTTGTCAGAACTCATTTGCTTTTGTTACAAGGAAGCGGGACATTTTGCTAGCGATTGTCCACAAAGGAAGAAAGCTAGAATGGAGTAGTTAAGTTTTGACCATGGCAATAAGTGTAATCCGAAGCACTCTTGTTTTTCATAAGATCATGGAGTGAAATTTTTGTAACAGAAGTCCCTGAGATTGTAATAACATCATGAATAAATGGAATTTATTGTCTCATGATTGTCTATGTTGAAACTGTATGCGTTGTTTCTCTACGAGCAAAGATCTCTGAACAATTATGAGGATATGAGAAAATATGGTTTATGCAGGCATGAGTATAATTCATTTAAGTGTGGTAGTAATCGGTAAACCCCACAGGATCCACTGAGAAGGAATGTACCATGATTACCAAGGAGACATATACATTCCTCTGAGTACCTATTTACTGACACCTGCAGATGACAACTCTCTACGAGTCATTCCTCAAGGGCCCAGAAACGACCATGACCCTGACCAGTGATCATGATTACCCGAAAATCCTGAAGGACATGATGAAGCACATTCGTCTTGAAGGAGATGTAGTCTACAAAGGCTACCCATTCATGGAAAATGGAGTGGAACTTTGGTACGTGGAAGTACACCTCCACCATGTGAAAGGAGTTTGTCCAAAGACTATGGGGCAATACTTTTTCATTTCACGTGTACCACGAGCAACCTTCTTTGATGCTGTTCGTGAAGCTGCCATGGAAGCCATACGTCAGATCGGAGAAATACTTGAAGCAAGACTCCGTCATACCCAGGAATACCTGAGTGAGGTACGTGCGGAAATGATGGAGATGAAGCTCAGGACCACCATGATGAAGCAAAAGATGGATGATTTCAAGGAGCACCTCGGAAAGTTCCAGTGGAACTAAAGTACCTCCAAGAGAGGCAGATGAATAAAGTTGGCAGAAATGCTCGACCATACCGAACCATGTGGATGGCAGCATTTGTAATAAAGTACTTTTGAATTGGAGTTTTTGAGGAGAAATTAAGGATGTAATAAAGGATTGATTATGAAATGCATATGATTTATGGAAGAAGCTATGATGGATCAGCAAACGTTTTCTTAGGAGCATACGAAAACCTGAGAGTTGTGAAGATACGATAGATGTTTCGTTCAGCTTGCAGAACCAATGGATTATCCGAACTTCGTTCGTGGACAAGAGAAATCCTGCAACGCTTGTGAGGATGCCCAAGTGTTAGAATGCGAGATTCGCTAAACCTTATACAGAGATATGATTTGGGTGCGGAATGGATTGATCACCATGACGACTTAATCTTATCATTTATCTCGCTATTCGGAATGGTAAATCTGAGAGACTTACCCATATAGAGAGACGACATTCTTTGAAGCTTTTGTTTAAGCCTTAGAGTGGTATAAGAAAAGCCCATGTACATGGCACTTGTTGTCACGCGTAGGAAATTTTACGGTGAGGATGAAGACAAGACCCCTCTCTCTGCAGGATAACCACAAATGGTAAACCACCATGAGAACCAGCGATATGTTATTTAGAATTGACCACGAGACTGTCAGTTAAGAAGACCCAGTAACGGAAGAAGCTTATATCAACGGAAGAACCCTCGATTTTGATGAGAACGTTATGAATATAACGGGAGAACATCACCAAATGATTTAATATGAAGACTGTGCGATGTCACTTGCCAAAACCCCAGAGGATCGTTAAAGCATTTTGAGGGACCAGTATCTCTCATTTTAAGTGTGGTAGCATCCCACCTTGCCGGAGATTGGATTTGTTAGAAGACCCCCAAACCCTAACCTTTCTTTCTAGCCTCTTCAAATCTCGAGGACGAGATTCATTTTTAAGTGTGGTAGGTTTGTAACATCCCAAATTTTGGAATGTTAATATAATTATTAGATTGATTGTTTGTTTGTTTGCTTGAGTGATTGAAACTTGTGTGAAATTTGAAACTTTTCAAAAACTTTTGAATGAGAGGGAATAAAATGACTTTCCCCTTCTCCGGTGAATTCAAATTCAATCTTTTAAAAGCAAAGAGAGAAGATGACATGACTTCTTCAACTATAAAGAATTCGAACGGAGATATTTGTATTTGAATTCTTTTGCATTTCTATTTGTTTCTTCGTGCAAGAAATGTCGGGAACTACATTCTGTCAAACAGAAAAGAGAGGAGGAACATGACCCTCAAACACACGGGCATTTTGAAAGTTATTTGAACCCAAAAAAAACTTAGAGGGTCATTTGAAAATTATTTGCAAAAGAAAATAAATCTTCTAGGCAATTTTGTGAAAATAATTTTTTCTGAAGTTTTTATTTTTGCCGTGGAAAAATGCCCATCATTTATATTTTATTTTTCTGATAATTTTAGTATATAGAAACTCCTTATTCCGAATTGATTTGAATTCCCTTTTATCGTTTTAGTTTCCTAGTTTTAAAAATAGGAAAGGAATCCCTTTTATTTGGAAACTCCTGCTGGCCCATTAAGCACTTTCCTATTCTGGCCCAACAGAGATCTTCTTCCTCCTCTATTCTCTTCTTCACGTCACAAGAAGCTTTCCTTCCATGGACAGGGAGATCTCCACCTCCGGGATTCGCGAAGTACTTTCCCTCCTAGCCTCTCCCGTCGCCTCTATAAGAACCCCCATGGACTCCTCGTTCCATTCCCGTTGAAACCACCGCCTCTCCCCACCTCCTCCTCCCCCTGCACCTCGCCGGAGTCGGCACCAGAGAACTCGCCAGGAGCTCCTCCCGTCGGCCCCCCCTGCACCCTCCCCTCCCCGCCGAGGCCACCTCACCCCGCCACCACCTCCCCACCGTCGCCACCCCACCCCGTCGGCCCCTCCACCTCGCTGCACCCCTCCCCATCGCCTCGACCAGGAGCTTTTCTCCAGGAAACTCCTCCACCGCCCCCCCCCTGCACCCTCTCCATCTCCCCCTCGCCTCCCCCCCCCAGGAGCCCCACCCCACCCCTCCTCCGCCGGATCCCCCACCCCTTCGCCCCCCCACCTCCTTCGCCACCCCACCTCGCCGGAGAAGGCTCCAGCCACTGCTGCGTTCCATCACGGTAAGGCTCCCTCCTTTTTTTTCTTTTACTTGTTTTTTTTTGTATTACCGTTAGATCTAGATCCCACGGTGTAGATTAGAAGGTACTTACCCCTTCGGTTTTCTAAAAAGAACCGGCGGTTGTTTTATTTAATTAGTGAGCCAAACAGTTTTCTTCTAATGTGCGGATGTTTGTTAGTTTAGCACCGCAGCGCACAGGTCTAAGCCAACCAGAGATCGCCACGTGGCCCGTTCATTAGTTAGCTTTTATTCTTTTTTTCTGTTTAATTCCAAAAACAGAAAAGTTCCAATCTTGTTTAGCCCATAACTTTTGATCCATAAGTCCAATGTTGTTGATTATTTTTCCAGTAGCTCACAAATTTCCTGTAGTTTGTAAAAACATATAATTTGTCTATGTTTGAAATTCGAAAATTTAAGTTAGATCAGATTTAGTTTAAACCTTGTTTTGACTATTCCAGGAGTTTAAAAATAGATTTTAATTTGATTCCTTTTGGTACTGATCACTAGTGATCTTATTTATCAGTGGTAAAAATTTCAGATTTGTTTGAGTATCTTAGCTTACTGTTTCTTGTGAAACAATTTCTGTTTAACCTCTTTTAGGATTGCGGCTAATTCATTTTCTATAATTGTTTTTAAAATATTTTCTTTATTATTTCAGAAAGATTATGTTTTGTTTCTGTTAGTTAAACAGTAGTTTTGCAACAAGTTTTTATTTTATTTTATTTTGTTTTCATGAAATCAATTCTAGTTCCTTAGTAACTTGCAATTGGTTTCCCCATTGTTTCAAATCCCGTTTGGAAATCCTTTCAAGCAGTTTTGTGAAAAATACTTTATTTTATCTTAGTTAAACTTATATCTTAGTTCCTTGTTATTATTTTCTGTTAGACAAAAACTATTTAGTGTTTGACGTAGTAGAAGACTCCCTAGTCTTATTTGAAGTTTCTTTCGGATTCTATTTCGCTCTCTCTTTTGTTTTGATTGCTAGAATGATTGCTAGTATGAGTGCTTATGTGAATGATATGTTTCTTATAAAGATTTCATCGGAGAGTGACGAGTAGTCTATCAAGTTATTTCTCGAGAAATTCTTCTTCGTCAACATCACCAGGCAAGTCACTTTGATCATACTATCACCTATGTTTTATGCATCGTAGTTCTACCATCCTATGCCCAAATTTGCATGCTGCTTAGGTACTTGGAAATTTTAGTATAGATTGTAGTATCATGTGGTAGGCACACAACAACCCCGATACTTGGCCCCGGGACGACAAATTTCATATTGCTATGCTTCAGTAGACGGGATTTCGGTTGAGTGCATAACACGAGTGATGTGAGGTTGATCAAATAATCAAGACCGGTTAAGACAAGATTTTCAAGACCTCTGACGCAATGCAACTCTCGGTGAAGAACGGTTGATCGGCTCCCTGGAGAACCCAGTGGATGACACGGGATGCTGGGGACGGCCATGACATCCTGCAGAAACCTTCACCCAGGCTCAAAGAGACGGACGGATATTTTCAAGACCCAAGGCTTACCTGCACAGCCACAAGTCATTATGGGCTCTGGCTTGGTTGGACAACGCGGCGACTCTGGACAGGCGGTGCTAGCAGATGTAGAAGAACGGTAGGAATGGATGGGCACCGACAGGGATTCAGAGGGACCCGTTGAAAGACCATGTTTTGATCATCCGGTCTTCAAACACCTTGAAGTGCGAGGACATACTCGGAGGCGATCAAATATTGTGGGGAACGTGTGCAAAACTCTGCAGAGTACTCAAACCTAATCGATTAGCCGTGTCCACGGTCATGGACAACTTGAGCCAAAGGAACTGAAGTTATCTGAAATTCTCAACACCATTATAAATACTTGATGAGGGTAATTATTGACAACTCGGGTACGAGAACTGGTTGGCGGAACCATCTCGTTAACAACCAACAATGTAGTAACATTTTTCTTTTAGCCCTCTCTTGATGTAGGAGAAAACTTGCTTTTCGCTAAAAACTTATAGCCCCACCTGCCATATATGCATATAGTATAGATGATTACTTTTCACCCCTCTCTATGTGACTTGCCGGCATATTCAATATGCTGACCTACACGGCTGCAACGTCTTATGTTGCAGATATTTTTCTTCGACGAGTAAGAGTACGATTCAGGGTTACGGTCCACACTCAACTTGCCGTTGGTGTTTATTGGGACTCCACTCCCTTGACCGCTTCCGCTGAGATAATTAAGGTATATATCAGTTTTACGCTATTTTACATGTGATTGCACTTTGATATATACATTGATGTATTGTGTGTGCTAGCATACTGATCCAGGGATGGCACAGAAACACAGAGGCTTGACTCATCTTGAGTCGGGTCGCTACAACCTCAATATCACCATGCTTGATATGCTCAAGAATGAAGTGATGACGAATATCAATGTGCTTGGTCTTGCTATGTTGCACCGGATTGAGGGAAATCTTGATAGCACTTTGATTATCACATAGAAGGGGCACTTTGTCACAAGTGACACTGTAATCCTTTAAAGTTTGCCTCATCCAAAGCAACTGTGCACAACAACTTGCAGCTGCAACATACTCAGCTTCGGTGGAAGACAATGAGACACAGTTGTGCTTCTTTGCAGACCAACTTACCAGTGAATGACCAAGAAATTGACATCCTCCAGAAGTTGACTTCCTCTCCACACAGTCTCCCGCCCAATCTGAGTCAGAATAGCCACTAGGTTTAAGCTTGCTCCTTTGGGATACCATAGGCCAAAGTTCGGAGTATGAGCCAAATATCGAAAGATTCGCTTGACACCCATAAAATGGCTTTCCTTTGGTGCAGATTGAAACCGCGCACAAATCCCTGCACTCAACATGATATCCGGTCTAGATGCACAAAGGTAAAGAAGGGATCCAATGATGGAGCGATATACCTTTTGATCCACTGCTTTACCATTGGGATCACTATCAAGCTTGCATCTGGTTGGCATGGGAAACTTGACCAGCTTGACGTCCTCTAGATCAAACCTCTTGAGCATGTCTTGGGTGTACTTGGCTTGTTTGATGAAGGTTCCTTCTAAACCTTGTTTAATCTCGAACCCGAGGAAGAACTTCAACTCACCCATCATTGACATCTCAAATTTCTCGGTCATTAGTGCAGCAAATTCTTCATTGAAAGATTCATTAGGGGAACCAAAAATGATATCATCAACATATAATTGGCATATGAACAAATCCCCTTTGACCTTCTTGGTAAAAAGAGTGGGATCAATCTTCCCAATTTCAAACCCACGATCTTGTAACAACTCGGTAAGGTACTCATACCACGCACGTGGGGCTCGTCTAGGGCCATAGAGTGCCTTATTAAGTTTGTATACATGATTGGGGAGCTTGGGATGTTCGAATCCCGGGGGTTGTTTGACATATACCAACTCATTTAGAGGACCATTAAGAAAAGCACTTTTCACATCCATTTGTTGTAATTTTTAATCATGATGAGATGCAAATTCAAGCAGCATGCAAAGGTTTCACCGTAGTTGATACCCTCGACTTGGGAGTAGCCTTGAGCCACCAATCTTGCCTTGTTTCGAACCACAATCCCATTGGCATCTTGCTTTTTTTTAAGATCCATTTGGTCCCAATGACATTATGTTGCTCCTTTGGTCTTGGCACTAATTACCACACTTGATTACGCTCGAAGTTGTTCAGTTCTTGATGCATGGCCATAAGCCAATCCTCATCATCGAGCGCTTCCTCTACCTGTTGAGGTTCACAACACGAAACAAATGCGTGATGCTCACAAAAATTTAAAATTTGTTGACGAGTGGGTACTCCCCTTTTTAAGCTTCCAAGCACGTTTTTCATGAGATGTGATTTGACTCTGAGCTTGGATACTATCTTGGTTGTGCGATGCTCCAAGAGTTCCGCACTTGTTAATTGGGGAGCAGCAACTTGATCACGTTGCTTGGCCTTGGCTTTGAGTTTTGATCCTGCCTTGGCACCGCGACCCCTCTTAGGTGCCGCGGTAGGAAATTGAGGAGAAGCATCCTGATCAACTTGATTTTTGTCTTGAGCAGGCTCAGTAGTTTGTTCTTGATCTTGCGGCTGCTCTTGATCTTGATCTCGTGGCTGCACCTGATCTTGATCTTGAGCAGATTCGGAACCTTGTGTAAGCACTTGGACATCATGTGGTGCATCACCATCTTCGTGTGGTTGATCTTACCCTTGATCATGTTCAGCTGGTTGAGGGTCTCCACTTTGTTCATCGGAAGCGTGTGGGGCTAGCGAGGGTGATGGCTTCACTTGAGTAGAGCATTCTCCTTCTCCTTCGGCCACAAGGGGTTCCTCAATGGGGAGTATTTGACTAATCCCCATTCTTCTTATGGCTTGGGGAGGAATTTCATCACCTACATCCCAAAGACTACTTTGCTCCACTTGGGAGACATTATTTTCATCAAACTCCACGTTACATGTCTCATCAATGAGCCCGTTGGACTTGTTGACAGCATGGTAAGCATGAGAGTTTGTAGCATAACCAACAAAAATGCCCTCTTGAGCTCTAGAATCAAATTTAGCTAAACGTGCACCTTTCTTGAGAATGAAACACTTACACCCGAATATCTTTAGTACTTGAGGTTGGGTTTATTTCCGGTGAGAATCTCATATGGAGTCTTGTTCAAGCCTTTGTGGATATGGAGTCGATTGGATGCATGACATGTTGTGTTAATGGCTTCGGCCCAAAAGTTGTACGGAGATTTGAATTCCGCCATCATTGTTCTTGTCGCTGTTGGGCAACGTAGCATAAATTCAAATAATTTCCTACGCATATTCAGATCTTCCTATGGAGAGACCAGCAACGAGAGAGGGGTGAGTGCATCTTCATACCTTTGAAGATCACTAAGCGGAAGCGTTACTAGAACGCGGTTGATGGAGTCGTACTCGCGACGATTTAGATCGCGGGGTGATTCCGATCTAGTACCGAACTACGGCACCTCCGCGTTCAACACACGTGCATCCCGGTGACGTCTCCCGCACCTTGATCCAGCAAGGAGGAGGGAGAGGTTGGGGAAGAACTCCAGCAGCACGACGGCGTGGTGTCGATGGAGAGACGAGGTCTCCCGGCAGGGCTTCGCCAAGCACCGGCAGAGAGGAGAAAGAAGGGCAGGGCTGCGCCGAGAGAGAGGGAAAAGTCTGTCTCCAACAGCCCCAAAAACCCCACTATTTATAGGAGCAGGGGAGGTGGTGTGACAGCCACCAGATGGGGAGGGCGGCGGCCAGGCAGGAAAAAGGGGGGCGCGCCCTAGGTGGGCCTTGGGCCTCCCCTGCGCCTAGGGTTCCCCCTCCCTCCCTCTATCTGGTGCGCATGGGCTGGGTGGGGGCACACCAGCCCACCTAGGAGCTGGTTCCCTTCCCCACTTGGCCCATCTAGCCTCCCGGGGTCGTTGCCCCCTTTCGGTGGACCCCTGGGGCCACCTCCGGTGATCCTGGTGGTCCCGGTACGTTACCGGTGACTCCCGAAACACTTCCGGTGTCCGAAACCATCCGTCCTATATATCAATCTTTACCTCCGGACCATTCCAGAGCTCCTCATGATGTCCGGGATCTCATCCAGGACTCCAAACAACATTCGGTAACCTCGTATAACAATTCCCTATAACCCTAGTGTCATCGAACCTTAAGTGTGTAGACCCTACGGGTTCGGGAGACAGGCAGACATGACCGAGACACCTCTCCGGCCAATAATCATTAGCGGGGTCTGGATACACATAGTGGCTCCCACTTGCTCCACGATGATCTCATCGGATGAACCACGATCTCACGGATTCAATCAATCCCGTATACAATTCCCTTTGTTTGTCGGTATAGAACTTGCCCGAGATTCGATCGTCGGTATACCTATACCTTGTTCAATCTCGTTACCCATAAGTTTCTTTACTCGTTCCGTAGCACGTCATCGTGTGACTATGTCCTTAGTCACATTGAGCTCATGATGATGTTCTACCGAGTGGGCCCAGAGATACCTCTCCGTCACACGGAGTGACAAATCCCGATCTCGATTCGTACCAACCCAACAGACACTTTTGGAGGTACCCATAGTGCACCTTTATAGTCACCCAGTTACGTTGTGACGTTTGATACACCAAAAGCACTCCTACGGTATCCGGGAGTTGCACAATCTCACGGTCGAAGGAAAAGACACTTGACATTAGAAAAGCTTTAGCATATGAACAATACGATCTAGTGTTATGCTTAGGATTGGGTCTTGTCCATCACATCATTCTCCCAATGATGTGATCCCGTTATCAATGACATCTAATGCCCATGACCAGGAAACCATGATCATCTATTGACTAACGAGCTAGCCAACTAGAGGCTTGCTAGGGACACATTGTGATCTATTTATTCACACATGTATTAATGTTTCCTGTTAATACAATTATAGCATGAACAATAGAATATTATCATGAACAAGGAAATATGATAATAACCATTTTATTATTGCCTCTAGGGCATATTTCCAACAGTCTCCCACTGGCACTAGAGTCAATAATCTAGTTACCTTGTGATGTATCGAACACCCATAGCATTATGGTGTTGATCATGTTTTGCTCGTGGAAGAGGTTTAGTCAAGGGGTATGCAATATTCAGATCCGTGTGTACTTTACAAATATCTATTACTCCACTCTCGACATGGTCCTGGATGGAGTTGTAGCGGCGTTTCATGTGCTTGGTCTTCCGGTGAAACCTGGGCTAATTGGCAATGGCAATGGCCCCACTGTTATCACAGAAGAGTGTCATTGGACCCGACGCGCTTGGAACCACTCCAAGGTCGGTGATGAGCTCCTTCATCCAAATTCCTTCATCAGCCGCTTCTGAAGCAGCTATGTACTCCGCTTCACATGTAGATGCTGCCACGACTTCTTGCTTGCTGCTGCACCAGCTCACTGCCCCACCATTCAACACATATACGTATCCAGTCTCTGACTTAGAGTCATCCGGATCTGTGTCGAAGCTAGCGTCGACGTAACCCTTTACGACCAGCTCTTCGTCACCTCCATAAACGAGAAACATTTCCTTAGTCCTTTTCAGGTACTTTAGGATATTCTTGACCGTTGTCCAGTGTTCCATACCGGGATCACTTTGGTACCTCCCTACCAAACTTATGGCAAGGTTTATATCAGGTTTGGTACACAGCATGGCATACATTAGAGAGCCTACGGCTAAAGCGTAGGGGACAGAACTCATCTTCTCTCTATCTGCTGTCGTGATCGGCGACTGAGTCTTACTCAATCTCATACCTTGCAAAACTGGCAAGAACCCTTTCTTTGAGTTTTCCATATTAAACTTCTTCAATATCTTGTCAAGGTATGTGCTTTGCGAAAGACCTATGAGGCATCTCGATCTATCTCTATAGATCTTGATGCCTAATATGTATGCAGCTTCTCCAAGGTCCTTCATTGAAAAACTCTTGTCCAAATAGGCCTTTATGCTCTCCAACATTTCTGTATTGTTCCCCATCAATAATATGTCATCCACATAAAGTATGAGGAAAGCTACAGAGCTCCCACTCACTTTATTGTACAAACAGGCTTCTTCGTAAACCTGTATGAACCCAAATGCTTTAATCACCTCATTAAAGGGAATGTTCCAACTCCGAGATGCTTGCACCAGCCCATAGATGGAGCGCTGGAGCTTGCACACATTGTTAGCACCCTTAGGGTCGACAAAACCTTCTGGTTGCATCATATACAACTCTTCCTTAAGGTTCCCGTTAAGGAACGCTTTTTTGACGTCCATTTGCCAAATTTCATAATCATAAAAGGCGGTAATCGCTAACATGATTCGGACTGATTTCAGCTTCGCTACGGGAGAGAAAGTCTCTTCGTAGTCAACTCCTAGAATTTGTCGAAAACCCTTTGCAACAAGTCGAGCTTTATAAACGGTTACATTACCGTTTGCATCAGTCTTCTTCTTGAAGATCCATTTATTTTCTATGGCTCGCCGGTCATCGGGCAAGTCCAACAAAGTCCATACTTTGTTCTCATACATGGATCTTATCTCGGATTTCATAGCTTCAAGCCATTTGTTGGAATCCGGGCCCGCCATCGCTTCTTCATAGTTCGAAGGTTCACCGTTGTCTAACAACATGACTTCCATTACAGGGTTGTCGTACCACTTTGGTGCGAAGCATGCCCTCGTGGACCTTCGTGGTTCAGTAGTAACTTGATCCGAAGCTTAATGATCATTATCGTTAACTTCCTCTTCAGTTGGTGTATGCGCCACAGGAACAACTTCCCGCGCTGCGCTACTATCCTGTTCGAGAGGGGGTGTAGTTACCTCATCAAGTTCTACCTTCCTCCCACTTACTTCTTTCGGTAGAAACTCTTTCTCTAGAAAGTATCCGTTCTTGGCAACAAAGGTTTTACCCAATAGTTTCCTTAGGGTATCCTATGAATAGCATTTCTCCGCTTTGGGTTTGAGATTTTCTGGTTGAAGTTTCTTCACATAAGTATCGCAGCCCCAAACTTTAAGAAACGACAACTTAGGTTTCTTGCCAAACCATAGTTCATACGGTGTCGTCTCAACGGATTTAGACGGTGCCCTATTTAAAGTGAATGCTGCAGTTTCTAATGCGTATCCCTAAAATGATAGCGGTAAGTCGGTAAGAGACATCATAGGTCGTACCATATCTAATAAACTGCGATTACGACGTTCAGACACTCCGTTGCGTTGCGGTGTGCCAGGCGGCGTCAGTTGTGAAACGATTCCACACTTCCTTAGGTGTGTGCCAAACTCGTGACTCAAATATTCTCCTCCACGATCAGATCGTAGACACTTAATTTTTCTGTCACGTTGCTTCTCGACCTCACTCTGAAATTCCTTGAACTTTTCAAATGTCTCATATTTGTGTTTCATCAAGTAGATATACCCATACCTACTCAAATCATCGGTGAGAGTGAGAACATAACGATAGCCACCGCGAGCTTCAACGTTCATTGGACCACACACATCAGTATGTATTATGTCCAATAAGTCGGTTGCTCTCCCCATTATTCCTGAGAATGGAGTCTCAGTCATCTTGCCCATGAGGCACGGTTCGCATGTGTCAAATGATTAAAAATCAAGAGACTCTAATAGTCCATCAGTATGGAGCTTCTTCATGCGCTTAATGCCGATATGACCAACGCGGCAGTGCCACAAGTATGTGGGCCTATCATTATCAATTTTACATCTTTTGGTACTCACACTATGAATATGTGTAACATCACGATCGAGATTCATCAAGAATAAACCATTCACCAGCGGAGCATGACCATAAAACATATCACTCATATAAATAGAACAACCATTATTCTCTGACTTAAATGAGTAGCCATCTCGCATTAAGCAAGACCCTGATACAATGTTCATGCTTAAAGATGGTACTAAATAACAATTATTAAGGTTTAAAACTAATCCTGACGGTAGATGTATAGGTAACGTGCCGACGGCGATCACATCGACCTTGGAGCCATTCCCGACGCGCATCGTCACCTCGTCCTTTGCGAGTCTCCGCTTATTCCGCAGTTCCTGCATTGAGTTGCAAATGTGAGCAACAACACCGGTATCAAATACCCAGGAGCTACTACGAGCGCTAGTAAGGTACACATCAATAACATGTATATCACATATACCTTTAACGTTGTCGGCCTTCTTGTCCGCTAAGTATTTGGGGCAGTTCCGCTTCCAGTGACCTTTTCCCTTGCAATAGAAGCACTCAGTCTCAGGCTTGGGTCCATTCTTTTTCTTCTTCCCGGTATCTGGCTTACCGGGCGCGGCAACGGCTTTGCCGTCTTTATTGTAGTTCTTCTTGCCCTTGCCCTTCTTGAAACTAGTGGTCTTGTTGACCATCAACACTTGATGCTCTTTCTTGATTTCTACTTCTGCAGACTTGAGCATCGAGTACAACTCGGGAATGGTCTTCTCCATTCCTTGCATGTTGTAGTTAAGCACAAAGCCTTTGTAGCTTGGTGGGAGAGACTGGAGGATTCTGTCAATTATAGCATCATCCGGAAGTTCGACTCCAAGTGAAGTCATACGACCGTGTAACCCAGATATTTTGAGTATGTGATCACTGACAGAACTGTTCTCCTCCATCTTACAGCTAAAGAAATTGTCGGAGACTTCATATCTCTCGACACGGGCATGAGCTTGAAAAACTAGCTTCAGCTCTTCGAACATCTCATATGCACCGTGTTGCTCAAAACGCCTTTGGAACCCCGTTTCTAAACTGTATAACATGCCACACCTAACCAGAGAGTAGTCATCACTCCGCGTTTGCCAGACGTTCAGAATGTCCTGGGCTGCTGCGGGAGCGGGAGGGTCACCTAGCGGTGCATCAAGGACATAAGCCTTTTTAGCTGCTTCAAGGATGAGCTTCAAGTTGTGAACCCAGTCCGCATAGTTGCTACCATCATCTTTCAGCTTGTTTTTCTCTAGTAATGCGTTGAAATTTAGGTTGACGTTGGCCATCTACAATATTTATAAAGACAACTTTTAGACTAAGTTCATGACAATTAAGTTCATTTAATCAAATTAAGTATGAACTCCCACTTAAATCGACATCCCTCTAGTCATCTAAGTGATACATGATCCATGTTGACTAACCCGTGTCCGATCATCACGTGAGACGGACTAGTCACCATGGTGAGCAACTTCATGCTGATCGCATTCAACCATACGACTCATGTTTGATCTTTCGGTCTCTTGTATTCGAGGTCATGTCTGTACATGCTAAGCTCGTCGAGTCAACCTAGGTGTTTCGCGTGTGTAAATCTGGCTTACACAAGTTGTATGCGAACATTAGAATCTATCACACCCAATCATCACGTGGTGCTTCGAGACAATGATCCTTCGCAACGGTGCACACTTAGGGGAATATGTTCTTGAAATTTTAAGAGGGATCATCTTATTATGCTACCGTCATTCTAAGCAATAAGATGAAAAACATGATAAACATCACAATACAATCATATAGTGACATGATATGGCCATTATCATCTTTGCTCTTTCGATCTCCATCTTCAGGCATCGCATGATCATCATCGTCACCGGCGTGGCACCACGATCTCCATCATCATGATCTCCATCATCGTGTCTCCATGAAGTCGTCACGCCAACTACTACTATCACTACTACTATAGCTAACCGTTAGCAATGTAGTAAAAGTAGTACGCACATGGCGTTGCATCTCATACAATAAATTAAGACAACTCCTATGGCTCCTGCCAGTTGTCATACTCATCGACATGCAAGTCGTGAAACCTATTACAATAACATGATCATCTCATACATCATACATGCAACATCACAACTTTGGCCATATCACATCACATGTCAAACCCTGCAAAAACAAGTTAGACGTCCTCTAATTGTTGTTGCAAGTTTTGCGTAGCTGATTTAGGTTTCTAGCAAGAACGCTTTCTTACCTACGTGACAGCCACAACGATGATATGTTATAGCTATTTACCCTTCATAAGGACCCTTCTCATCAAATCCAATCCGACTAGAGTAGGAGAGACAGACACCCGCTAGCCACCTTTATGCGCAGTGTGCATGTGTGTCGATGGAACCAGTCTCACGTAAGCGTACGTGTAAGGTCGGTCCGGGCCGCTTCATCCCACAATAGAGCCGGAAAAGAATAAGACTAGTAGCGGCAAGCAATTTACAAATCATCGCCCACAACCTTTTGTGTTCTACTCGTGCATAGAATCTACGCATAGAAAACCTAGCTCGGATGCCATAGTTGGGTAACGTAGCATAAATTCAAAAAACTTCCTACGCATATTCAGATCTTCCTATGGAGAGACCAGCAACGAGAGAGGGGTGAGTGCATCTACATACCTTTGAAGATCGCTAAGAGGAAGCGTTACTAGAACGCGGTTGATGGAGTCGTACTCGCGGCGATTCAGATCGCGGGGTGATTCCGATCTAGTGTCGAACTACGGCACCTCCGCGTTCAACACACGTGCAGCCCGGTGACGTCTCCCGCACCTTGATCCAGCAAGGAGGAGGGAGAGGTTGGGTAAGAACTGCAGAAGCACGACGGCGTGGTGTCGATGGAGAGACGAGGTCTCTCGGCAGGGCTTCGCCAAGCACCGGCAAAGAGGAGCAGAAAGAAGGGCAGGGCTGCGCCGAGGGAGAGGGAAAACTCTGTCTCCAACAGCCCCAAAACCCCCACTATTTATAGGAGGAGGGGAGGGGGTGCGCCACCCCTAGGGTTCCCCCCTAGGTGGTGCGGCAGCCACCACATGGGGAGGGCGGCGGACAGGGTAGGAAAGAGGGGGGCGCGCCCTAGGTGGGCCTTGGGCCTCCCCTGCGCCTAGGGTTCCCCCTCCCTCCCTCTCTCTGGTGCGCATGGGCTGGGTGGGGCGCACCAGCCCACCTAGGGGCTGGTTACCTTCCCCACTTGGCCCATCTAGCCTCCCGGGGTCGTTGCCCCTTTCGGTGGACCCCCTCGGCCACCTCCGGTGGTCCCGGTACCTTACCAGTGACGCCCGAAACACTTCCGGTGTCCGAAACCATCCGTCATATATATCAATCTTTACCTCTGGACCATTCCGGGGCTCCTCGTGACGTCTGGGATCTCATCCGGGACTCCGAACAACATTCGGTAACCTCGTATAACAATTCCCTATAACCCTAGCATCATCGAACCTTAAGTGTGTAGACCCTACGGGTTCGGGAGACACGCAGACATGACCGAGACACCTCTCCGGCCAATAACCATCAGCAGGGTCTGGATACCCATGGTGGCTCCCACTTGCTCCACGATGATCTCATCGGATGAACCACGATCTCAAGGATTCAATCAATCCCGTATACAATTCCCTTTGTCTGTCGGTATAGAACTTGCCCGAGATTCGATCGTCGGTATACCTATACCTTGTTCAATCTCGTTACCCGTAAGTTTCTTTACTCGTTCCGTAGCACGTCATCGTGTGACTATGTCCTTAGTCACATTGAGCTCATGATGATGTTCTACCGAGTGGGCCCAGAGATACCTCTCCGTCACACGGAGTGACAAATCCCGATCTCGATTCGTACCAACCCAACAGACACTTTCGGAGGTACCCATAGTGCACCTTTATAGTCACCCAGTTACGTTGTGACGTTTGATACACCAAAAGCACTCCTACGGTATCCGGGAGTTGCACAATCTCACGGTCGAAGGAAAAGACACTTGACATTAGAAAAGCTTTAGCATATGAACAATACGATCTAGTGTTATGCTTAGGATTGGGTCTTGTCCATCACATCATTCTCCCAATGATGTGATCCCGTTATCAATGACATCTAATGCCCATGACCAGGAAACCATGATCATCTATTGACTAACGAGCTAGCCAACTAGAGGCTTGCTAGGGACACATTGTGATCTATTTATTCACACATGTATTACTGTTTCCTGTTAATACAATTATAGCATGAACAATAGAATATTATCATGAACAAGGAAATATGATAATAACCATTTTATTATTGCCTCTAGGGCATATTTCCAACAGTCGCATCCATCAACGTCTGGTTCTTCCTCTCCACCACACCATTTTGTTGAGGGGTGTATGGTGCGGAATATTTATGCGTGATCCCCTCATCACTAAGAAACTCATACAGGGTATAGTTCTTGAACTCGGTGCTGTTATCACTTCTAATCATAAAAATCTTTGCTTCATGTTGACGTTGACATTCATTAGCAAAGTTGATGACGGTTTGTTGAGTCTCACTCTTCCTCTTGAAGAAATATACCCAAGTGTATCTTGAGTAATCATCAACAATCACCAAGCAGTACTTTCTGCCCCCAATACTATCAAAAGATGGGGCACCAAAGAGATCCATATGAAGGAGCTCCAAGGGTCTCTTAGTGTAAATGAGAGTCGTGGGGCGATGAGCAGTCTCATGAATCTTCCCTTCAATACAAGCACTGCCAGCACGATCTCCCGCAAAACTCACATTCGTTAGTCCATGAACATGGTCCCCTTGGAGGATACTTTGCAAATATCTCATATTGACATGAGCTAGTCGGTGATGCCAAAGCCAGCCCACGTCAACTTTAGCCATTAGACAAGTCACACTATTAGTGGGTCGCTATGAAAAGATCACCACATAGAGACCATTTTCGACATATCCAACATAGGCTACTTTAAGAGTCTTGCTCCACAAAAGGACCACGGTATCAAGATTAAAGAATGTGGAAAAGCCCATAATTGCAAGTTGACGAACAGAAAGTAAATTGTAAGCAAGGGACTCAACAAGCATGACCTTCTCAATAATTAAATCGTGAGATATGACCACCTTACCAAATCCCAATACTTTGAACGTTCAAGCATCAGCAAATTGGACATGGGTGGGCATATATGGGGTAGGATGCACGTCCACCACTAAGTCCTTGCTTCCGGTCATACGATTTGTTGATCCACTATCGAGCAACCATGACACCCCATCAGAAGCAAACTCCTTCAATAGATCAAGGCTTGGTTTTAGGTACCCATTTTTGAATGGGTCATTTGATGTTAGAAACAACGGTCTTAGGAACCCAAATAGCCCATTCAATTGACTCATAATAAGAACCAACAAATCTGGCATAAACATGCCCATCACCAGCACGACATAAACATAAGAGGGATTAAATTTTTCGGCTGTGTTGGTAGGGATGGTTTTGCCCTTCTTGACAGTACCATCCTCTACCTTGTTCCTGTTCTCCTTCTGAGTCCCTTCGCCCTCTTTGACAAAAATGTCCATGAGGGTAAGAGATCGCTTGTTCTTGTTCTTCCTTTTTCTTTTTGACTTGGATGTAAGTTCAAGTCCCTCCTTTCCTACAACTCCCTTTTTATTACTCAAAAATGTCGTTTAGGTTCTTATCGCCTTGGATGCATGACACAAGGCCCTTCTCAAGTTGATCCTTCAACTTAGCATTTTCCTCCACAAGATTTACATGCTCACAACAAGGGTTAGTTGCACAAGCATTATCAATTATAACAAAGGGAGGACAAGTAGAGATTTCCTTTGTAAGCTTTGCTTGGAGTTGATCATGAGACTCTTTCAGGGAGAAATGAGCACCTTTCAAGACCTTGTGGGCCTTGTCAAGTGTATCAAACTCCTCCTTGAGTCTGTCATGGCCAACCCCAAGTGCAGCCTTTTCAGACTTAAGCACACGTGTAAGGACAATAGCGTGATCTAGATCCTTTTGTAATTTAGCACAATCATCGTTGTGTGACTCCTCAAGATCCAAACGAATATTGTGCTCTTCTTCTAGAGCAATAGATAATTCAGCAATCTCATTGGCATAGTCACGACTATGTCCTTGCATATCAGAGATAGTCTCCTCATGAGACTCGATAAGGTCGATAGCCTCACCTAGTTGTTCCAAAAGAGCAACAAAGTGCTTCTTGGATTCTCCTTTGATTTTACATAGAAATTTGTCAAAATCATGCTCATTAAGTTCCACAACATCACTATCATCAACACGGTTTAACAATGAAGGAGCAGTAGTGATGGTGGTCTTAATGTTGGGCATTACCTGATCGATACCTTTGGCCATAAGGCACTTGGTGATGCGGTTATCATTAGGGCACCAAAGAGAGACACCTTGGGAGAGGAGGTGGCAATGGCTACAGTAGCTGTAGCCACCGTATCATCATCGTCATCATCGGAGGTGTACCCTTCAAGTGCCACCATACCCTTTGGATGGAGTTTCTTGACAGAGTTGTTCTTGTTTGGGAAAGACTTGGCTTTGTCTTTGCGAATGCGCTTGCCACCGTTGTCTTCCATCTTCTCATACGAACAATCTGCCACGAAGTGACTCACATTGCAGCAGTTATAGCATGTCCTCACACATTGCTTGGTCTTAGACCCACTTGAGTTATTCTTCGAGAAATTGGGCCTTGAGTTTCTCTTGTTGCCCCAGAATTTCCTTGACGCAAGAGCCATGTGCTCATGATAGGCATACTTAGTGTCTTCAGGGCATCCGTCCTCTTCCTCTTCCTCTTCTTCTTCTTCAGAAGCAGCCTTGGATTTTTAGGCAAGGTTGGGTGAGGTTGTCTTTGACCGAACGTGAGCAAGAGCATTATCAGCAGTCTTGTTCATGATAGTCATCGCAATGAATTCATCCAACACCTCACTGGAGGACAAGGAGAGGAAATCTGGCTGTTGGCGAATGAAGGAAGACATGGTTTTGTTGAATGGCATGATGGCCTTGAGAAACTTGCATTTGATCCATGTGTCATCCACATCCTTGCTTCCATGATCCTTGAGGGCAATAGCAATAGCAGTCACCCTTCGATAGAGATCACGAGGGTCCTCATCTTCCTTCATCACAAACTCATCGGCCTCATCAAGAACCACTTCATAGTTAGACCGTTGAATGCTTGAGCTTCCCTTGTACAGCACCATGATGTGCTCCCAACAGTCCTTAGCCTGAGTGAAGGGGCGCAAGTGAGGAAGATCTTCAGGAGGCACTGCGGACTGGAGAATGAATAATGCGGAGTGATTATATTGATTGTCCACTTCTTCTCTTGGAGTGAGGTTGCTTGGGTCATGCGGATAGTAGCCTTGCTCAATGATTCTCCATAAGTTTGTTGAGTTAGATTCAAATGAGACTTAATGCAAAACACCCAGTTAGCAAACTCACCCTTTACAAGCTTAGGAGGAGGACCAAGATTATTGGTACGCGATGTAGGAACCGGTCCTTCATAGACCGGGGGAGGTGGAACCGAGGCAAAGGTTCCATTCCCATTATTGTCGAGAGGGGAAGAAGGTTGCATACCTTTAGCCGCTTCCTTGGAGGAACTGGCCTCCGATTCCGTGTTGGTAGGTTTACCCACCAATGTCGGTTCGGGAGAACTTTTAATCCCTTCAAGCAACTCTTTAAACATGGTCTTGACTTCGTTCGTCAAAGACATCCTGAGGTTGGCCATAGCTACATTCAAGTCGTCCCTTGTGACTGAATTCAAGGCCACATCCTCGGGTGGTCCATGGACTCCCTCTAGATTGTCAGCCATACTCTTCGGGTAGTGCAACCCTTAATAAAGATATGTGGCTCTAATACCAATTGAAAGGATTGATATGGTTGACTACAGGGCGGGTGAATAGGCAACTACCAATTTTTAGCTTTTCTTAACAAGTTAAGGTTAGCAACATAAAGGTTCTCTAAAATAATAGCTAGGTGAGCAACCTATATGATGCTACCTACTATGACCACTAAGGCAAGTAAGAAATACCCTACAACAATAGCAAACACAATGTAAAGGTAAGAGATAATCGCAAGTGGAACCGATGAAGACGAGTATGTGTTACTCAAGTTCCTTCCCTTTGACAGGAAGTACGTCTCCGTTGGAGCAGTGTGGAGGCACAATGCTCCCCAATAAGCCACTAGGGCCACCGTATTCTCCGCACGCCCTCACACAATGCAAGGTTTTGTGATTCCACTATAGGTGCCCTTGAAGGCGGCAACCGAACCTTTACAAATAAGGTTGGGGTTATCTCCACACAAAGCTTGGAGGCTCCCAACAAGATCACGGAGCTTAACCACAATGGAATGTGGCTCCGAGGTGACCTCAACCGTCTAGGGTGCTCAAACACCCAAGAGTAACAAGATCCGCAAGGGATTAGTACGGGGAATCAATTTCCTCTTGGTGGAAGTGTAGATCTTGGCCTTCTCAACCAATCCCTAGGAAATCAACAAGTTTGATTGGCTAGGGAGAGAGATCGGGCACATATGACCTTAGGGAGAAACAGCGGAGTCTTAGAGGGTCAATGGTAGGGTTCACGAAGTAGAAGAACCATTTATATAGTGGGGGGGACAAACCCAACTGTTAGCCCCACTAAAAGCATGCTCGGCACGGTACTACCGCTTCGAGGAAGCGGTACTACCGCTGCCCCTAGTGGTACTACCGCTTGGGGTGAGCGGTACTACCGCAAGCCCCAGCAGTACTACCGCCTGGAGGGAGCGGTACTACCGCTTGGTAGACTTAAAGCCACGTTAGTAGAAATACTACTACAGAGCCTACCACCGCTGGGAAAGTATTCGCAAAAAGTCCGACGAAGTACAATCGCTCGGAGAGGGAGGTACTACCGTTCCTAAGCGGTACTACCGCTCGACTAGAGCGGTACTATCGCTCAGCTAGCGGTACTACCGCTCATCTGGAGAGGTACTACCGCTAGCGAGCGGTACTACCACTTAGCTTGAGCGATACTACCGCTAGACCCTTTGCAAATGCAAGGACAGAACAAGCGGGTGCTCCATTGCCCCAAAGTGAAGGTGGTGGAAAGAAAATGTGCACGTGTGTGAGTTGATTCTACCCAAACCTTTCCGACGCGGACCCCCTCTTAATAGTACGGCTTTCCTACGACTCAAAACCACCAAAGAGAACCATAGGAAACACCATGCTTCAAAAACACCGAGGGGCGACGAATTATCTTGTGCCATGCGATGTATTATCTAAAATTCTCAATGCAAACGATTAGTCCACAGAGGTGCTGTCATCAATCACCAAAACTACTTGGAACAAAATATGCCCTAATAGAAACCCTAGCCATTCCCACCAAACCGGTGCAACCGAAACCAAGTCGGTGCTGCCGAGTTCAGTGTGGCCGACATTTTGTTGCCAAGTTACACAAAATCGGAATTTCCGAGTTTGAGTATCGGTGCCACCGAGTTTGGCCATTTGACCATTAGTCACCTTTTCGGTGCCACCGAGTTTAATATATCGGTCTCACCGAGATTATAAAGTTCACATCTTTGTGCTAATCGGTACCATCGAGTTTTCAACTTAGGTGTCATCGAGTTTGCCCTTTTGTTTGTAACGGTTAGATTTTGGCTATTGCCTATATATACCCCTTCACCCACCTCTCATTCGTGGGAGAAGCACTCAAAACACACACTTCATTGCCAGATCCATTTTCTGAGAAAGAACCACCTACTCATGTGTGGAGACCAAGATGTTCCAATCCTATCATTTGAAACTTGATCTCTAGCCTCCCCAAACTTATTTCCACCAAATCAACCACTCCAACCCATGCATATTCTATGAGAGAGTGATTTGTGTTGATGAGACTATCTTTAGAAGCACAAGAACAAGGAGTTCATTGATCTACCACATCTATTACCTTTTGGAGCGTGGTGCCTCCTAGATTGGTTAAGTGCCACTTAGGAGCCTCCTACTTCGTGTTGTGGAGTTGAACCAAGATGTTTGTAAGGGCAAGGAGATCGCCTACTTCGTCAGGATATATCGTGAGTAAGGCTAGTCCTCCATGGACGGAATTCGTGGTGGAATAGACAAGGCCGCTTCTTTGTGGACCCTCCGTGGGTGGAGCCCTCCGTGGACTCTCGTATCCGTTACCCTCCGTGGGTTGAAGTCTCCACTAACATGGACGTACAATAGAGCCACCTATTGAAACCATGCCAAAAATTGTCGTGTCAACCTCATGTGTTTGATCTCCCTATCTTACTCCTCTACTTACACTTGCATGTTTTACTTTCCGTTGTTATACTATTTGACTTGTATGTGTAGGGTGTACTTGACTTGTTATAACTGTGGTAGCTGCCTCTCAAGTAAAATTGGGAAAAGGCAAAAAAAATATTGTCAAGTAGTCTAATCACCCCCCCCCCCCGGTTTACACATACTTTCGATCCTACAAGTGGTATTGGAGCTTTGGTCTCCATTTCATTGGTATAACAACCTAGGAGAGTATGGCATCTAGTGAGGGAAATTATCATCGTAGAGGTTCATATTTCGATGGCACTAATTTTGCTAGTTGGAACCATAAAATGAAAATGCATAGTCTTGGATTTAATCCTCATGTTTGGGTTGTTATTCGTGTTGGTGTGCAAGCTAACTTCTTTGGAGAAGGGCATAAACCAGATCATGATGCGATAGATGATGAACTGAAGATGTTGCAACTTAATGCTCAAGCCTGCGACATCATATTCAACTGCCTATGCCCCGAAGAATTCAACAAAACCTGTCGTCTTGAGAATGCAAACGAAATTTGGGATACTTTGGTTGATATGCATGAAGGTGTTGATTCTATCAAATAATCTAAGTTGGATGTGCTTCAAAGTCAGCTTGACAAGTTCAAGATGAAGGATGGTGAAGGTGTCACCAAAATGTACTCTAGGCTAGCTCTCATCACCAATGAGATTGCTGGCTTAGGAAGCAAAGAGATGACCGACAAATTCATCATCAAGATGATATTTAGAGCTCTCGATGGCAAGTATAACATAGTGTGCACATTGATCCAAATGATGCCAAATTACAAAGATCTCAAGCCAACTGAAGTCATTGGTAGGATTGTTGCTCGTGAGATGTCACTCAAGGACAAAGATGAGCTGCACAACAACTCAAGCGGTGCTTATAAAGCTTCATGTGATGCTCCCGCTACTTCAAAGGACAATCTTTTCACTGATGAAGAGATAAGCCTCATGGTCAGAAAGTTCAACAAGTTCTAGAGTGTAGAGGCCAAGAGAGAAGCTCAAGCTCGAGACATGAAGAGAAGTGTTCGTCCTGTCGTGACCGAAACTGCTACAATTGAAGTATTATTGTTTTTATGTCAATATTAGACTTTTGTTTTGAATCTGATGGATCTGAATATTCATGCCACAATAAAGAATATTACATGGACAAATATGTTAAGTAGCATTCCACATCAAAAAAAATGTTTTTATCACTTACCTACTCGAGGACGAGCAGGAATTAAGCTTGGAGATGCTTGATACGTCTCCAACGTATCTATAATTTTTTATTGTTCCATGCTATTATATTATATGTTTTGGATGTTTTGTATGCATTAGTATGTTATTTTATACATTGTTCAAGAAATCAGTAACTGGTAGCTGCTCGGTCGGCTTGGGTGTAGCGATTAATCAGTGAACCGGCCTATTAACTGGATTAATCGGTCGACCATTAATCGATAGATTAAACAGAAACTTGCCAACTTATATCTAAATTTTTTATGTATCATACCATAATTCCATGCACCTAGCTATGTAATATACCAAAATATTCTATTGTAGGCATATAAAAAATAGATAAGAGGTAAAATTAATAATCGTATACATCTAAATCTAAATATATAAAATCTCACAATTCAAAATGAGCAATTAAACATTTTAACTTATCCATATACTTGCTAACATACACATAATATACTACAGATAACAGCCAAAACCAACAATTCCATCCATCCATCTACAAAATTGTAATTCATAATCTACTAATATATGAATGTTGGATTTTCCAGTAAGGTATGGGGGAAGATGGTAGTACCTTGCGTGATGGTGACGCCATTGAGGAAGAGATTGGAAGCATCCCATGGGAGAGGATGGGGAGTGTCCAAGGGGGGTGATGTCGAGGCAAGCGACCAAAATGGCAGAGCAACTAGGTCTTCCAGGTGTAGTGTGGAGACTGGCACTGGTGAGAACACGACTAGCCAGCAACTAGGTTAGGAGGTGATGAAAGGAGCATGAGGAAGCGCGAGGAGGGCCAAACCCTAGGTATTTAGTAGAAAGAGGGGGTGGGAGGCATTATGTGCCAAAATTTTGGGATTCATTTGCCCACCAGTTAATAGGCCTGTAGTGATTAATCGGTCTGACAACTAATTAATCGGTACAACAACTCATTAATCGGTCTTACTGGCCAATTAATCGCCATGGCAAGTTAACACGATGAATAGGTGTTATTCGATTCGGTCACCCTAAGAGTAGCGATTAACTGGCAAGTTAACTCGTTAATCGGACGAATTCTTGAGCAGTGATTTTATATTATTTTTGCGACTCACCTATTAACCTAGATCCTAGTGCCACTTTTTGTTTTTCCATGTTTTTGAGTATTGCAGATAAGGAATATTAAACGGAGTACAAATGGAATAAAATCTCCAAAATAATTTTTCTTGGACCAGAAGAAACCTCCTAGACTTGGAGAAGGGGGCAGGAGACCTGCCGGAAGGCGACAAGCCTGCAGGGCGCGCCCTAGGGGGCGCTTGTAAGTGCATCTAGTGCCCCTTAGTGATTTTGGTGGTTTGAATACTTATAGGTTAAGTATATAATGTGTTCTTGAGTGTACACAGGATCTATAAGTCACTGAGGAGTTTGAAATATTCGATGAATATCGACCCCTAAAAATGTATATCTTCGGTTGAAGAAATTGGTCTGAAGATGAAGAATTGAATCGCGAAGAATTTGTGATGACATTGATATTCCTCATGAAGATATTGAAATTGAGGAATTCGGTGTGTCCTGAAGAAAATCAATCTGAAGACTTTGAAGCATGAAGATTTATCCTTTCTGTTTTATTTTCTTCACACTTGAGTAATAGGAACACCGTAGTGTTAAAGGGGGTCGAGGTAACACATTGGAATGAATTTCCTCATGATGCTCAACCCAAGCCTAATCCTACCAAAAGCCTCAAGTGAGGAATATGAGAGACATGACAACTCTCACAGTTGATGGTCCCGACCGTTATCAATAGCCACGCCACATCATTGGTCTTATCCACACCAACGGTCATATTATTTAAGGGCATTAATGTCAAATCATATCGGGATGCTCCCAGGCTATAAATAGCCGCCCCCCACAACCATTAGCTGGTTTGCTGCTCCGTTAGAAACTGACACTTGTCACAAGAGCAACCCAAATTCCTCAGAGTCTTCGAGAGTAATTCATCAGGGAGGAAATACCCCAAATACCAAACCACAAACCGAAAACCAAGTGATTGAGCATCACTGAAGAAGTTGTTCCTGTGTGGACTGAAGCCTTTTACCTTTGAGGATTGTGCATCCTCCAGACGGTTAGGCGTCATGGTCTAGAGCAATCCAGCAGTCAATTATGGATCGCCAGGTGACCAAGTTTGTGAGGGTTTGGAAGTGTGCCCTGAGGACTTACCACGAGTGTTGGGCGAGGACTGTGTGTTCTTAGCCCAAGGAGAATATGGTAGGGACTGTGTGTCTCGGGATTGTGTGTCCTTTGGTTTCAATACCAAGCCGCTCCAAACCAGATGTACAACTGTCACAGCAGTTGGAACTGGGTCATCAACCATTGTCTTCATTGTGAAACGGGTTCTATTTCCTCAACTCTTTATATTCCTCAGATTGTGTGTTGATGATTTTCACTGTCACTGTTTGAAGAATTTGCTGAAGACTTTCTCTGACATTCCTCAACCCCAAATTCTTCACGCGAGTTAATCCTCATCTATTTTCTGCGTGCCTGCATACTGTGCAAACTGTTTTCATATTCTTCATCCTGAAAAACTGCTATAGTGATACTTTGCACTCCTGATCCTTTGTTGTTTCCGCTGTAAGTTAGTCATCAGTGGGGAATTTCCTCAAAAGGAATTTCCTCAATGATGAAATTCTAAAAATCTCCTATTCACCCCCCTCTAGTCGATATAACGCACTTTCAATTGGTATCAGTTCAAGGTACTCCCTTGTTCTGTGTGATTTTGGTTTAACCACTTGGAGTTTTAGTTATGTCGACTGCAGGCATGATTAAGGTTACTGCAGCATGTCCTACTTTTGAAGGAAAGGACTTCCCCTTCTGGAAGACCAAGATGCAGATGCATCTACAAGCTATTGACAACGATCTCTGATATATTGTGGAACATGGCGTCCCTATCATCTCTGCTACTATCTCTGCCGCTGATGTGAAGAAATTCAAGCAACTTGATTCTCAAGCGAAGAATATCATCTGTGGCCATCTGAGCAAGGGCCAGTATGGCAGAGTAAGTGCTTTGGCCTCAGCGAAACTTATCTCGGAAAGGCTGTCCAAAGTTAATGAAGGAGTATCAACCCAGCGTGATTCTCGTGTTGATGTTCTTCGCAATCTCTTCAATCGCTTCAAGAGGTTTGACAATGAAAGCTGCCAAGATACCTTTGATCGCCTCACTGGCATATCAAATGAACTGCAAGCACTCCGAGCTGGAGACATTACTGATCACGAAGTTGTGAAGAAACTGCTAAGATCCTTGGATTCTTCATTTGATACTTTAGTTCTGATGATTCAAGAAAGACCAGACTATAAGATGCTTGCTCGAGCTGATATACTCGAAAGACTCAATACTCATGAATTCCAACAAGAAGAAAAGAGAGATCTATATGGACCAAGCTATTCCAGACCACGTGCACTGAAGGCCAAAGCAATTTCCTCATTTGAAGAAGAAGACTCAGATGGTAGCATTGGTGATCCTGAAGAATTTGGACAGGAGCTTGCCATGCTCGTGAGGAAATTCCAGAAGTTTACACGACGTGGCTAGTTTGGTAAATCTTCAAGAAGAGATGTGAGGAAATCAGAATCTTCATCTGAGGACTACAAGAAAAGAACCTTCCACAAATGCAAGAAATCAAGTCACTACATTGCTGATTGTCCTCGTTGGGGAAAAGAATCAAAGAAGAAGAAATACAAGGATAAAAGTTCTGATGACTCGAAGAAAAAGAAGAAACCTTCAAAGTCCTCATCACACAAGAAGACTAGTTTCAGAAAGGCTCGGGACTTATTGGCAAAGAAATGGACTCCGAGGCAGAATCTGAGGAATGTGATGAAGAGGAGGGTTCTGATGAAGACTCAGAATCTACACAGGCTAGCCTTGCACTTGGAACCACATTCGTCAGCAAGTCAATCTTCAACCTTGAAGAAAATGGTAAGACCATCCCCACTGATGACTATGCTGATGACTTCGCTCCAACCTATTGCTTCATGGCAAAAGGTTCAAAGGTACCGAATGATGCTTCCTCCTCTGATTCAAGTAACTGTGAACCTGATGATTATAAGAAACCCAATTACAGTAAACTTTCTATCATTGCCACTAAACAATAATCTGCCCTGGAAAAGCTTCAGAAACTGCTAGATAGAAGCGATGATCTGTTGAATGATGAAATGAATCTTACCCAAATGCTCACTGAAGATATGAAAAGTCTTCAGTCTAGATTTGATAATCTTCAAGATCGTCATCTTACACTCCTCACTGATCATGAGAAACTTTCCTATGAATTTCTTCAAAGGAAGCTTGATCTAGAGAAGTTGAGGATTTCTCATGATGATCTTCGTATGGAAAATGATTCATTACTAGCTCAACAGATCAGTGATGCTCAAGCTGAATTCATTCCTCCATGTCTAAAATGCATCGAACGTGAAACTGCTAATTCTTCACCAGAATCATCAAATGCTTCAATTGCTAAAAATACTTCAACTACTTCTGTAGTGTCAAATTACTCACTTGAGGAAAACACAAATGTCAGTGATGAAAATGCAGGGCTAAAGGAATTGTATGTGACAGGCATATACAAAAGTCTCAAAGGACATCAAACCCTTTGTGATGTGCTCAAAAAGAAGATCTTGAACAGGAACCCGAGGAAAGAAGGAATTGCCTTTCAGAGGAAATTGAATGCTGATGGATCTTATTGGAAACCTGAGCAGTATCCCAAAACCTCATGGGTTGCTGCTACTAGGCCTCCTTTTGATCCATCCAATCTAACAGGCTTTTCATATGAATTATCCTATTCCTCAGATGAGTCATTTGACTCCAACTATAAACTGTTCAAAAATCAATTGGTGAAGTATTTGCTCGATATGTTGGAACTAACTGCAGGAATGGCCCTCCCTTGAGGAAAACCTGGGTACCCAAAAGTTTCCTTGAAAATCTTCAGGTGAATGTCCTCATGACACCACCTATGAAGAATTTGAACTCCAAATCAAATTCCTCAGGAGGAGCAAAGTCTTCAAGAGGATCAAAATCCTCAACTGGTCAAAACTATGCTCGTACCTGTGCTAATGCTCCTAACATGCAGGGAAATTACAAGGAATATGAATATGAGCGTTATTCTTCAAATCATTATGTTCATAAATCCTCAAACAAGTTCTCTGTATATTCATATGAGTACTTTAACCCCCCTACTGTTAAGAGAAGTGCATTAGCTTCAATGCCCCCTTTCTCATATGGTGCTCGCACGATGATGAATGCTTTACCACCCCTTCAGATGTGGGTGGTGAAGAAATTGAACTAATCACTTCTGCAGGTGAGGTCTCCAGATGAAAATCATAATCTGCAGAATTTGTTGGAGACCTGAGGAAATGCTTGATGGGACGCAAGCTAATATTGATGAAATAGAAATACTTCACACGTCCTTATAATTCTGTTATAATGAAATTCATATCTGATGAAATTGATATCATATTCTTCAAGTCTGAAGCATATGAGATGGTAAGTTGTACTAATTCATCTGTAGGATGACAAACCCAAGAGTACTGAGTGGGTTCTTGATAGTGGCTGCACACACCACATGACTGGTGACAAAAGCTTGCTGATGAATATGCCACTAACTCGATCACCCCTGAAGCAAAACACATATGCTGACAAAGGTAAAAGCAAGGTATTGGGACTTGGCAAAGTGGCTATTTACAAGGATAGACACATGGACAAAGTAATGGCTATTTACAAGGATAGACACATGGCAAATCTCATGTCAGTCTCAATGCTTTGTGATCTTGATATGATTGTTATCTTTGGAAGATGTAGATGTGCGGTTCGATGAAACTAATGGCTCGCAAAGAGAGCAATTGCCTTCTGATCCAGATAAGCTGTCTCCTGAGGAAGCAATAAAGCTCAAAGCTACTGAAGACATTGTTCCCACTGAGGAAATTGATGAAGAAATCATTCCCATCACTGATGAAAATCAAGAAGATGCTCCTGAGGAAATGGCTCCAGAACCAATTCCTCAGCCCAGACGAAATCCTCAACCAGCTCATCCGAGGATTGCAAATGAAGTGGAACTTGACAAAATCCTCAATGACATCAACGCGCCAGGTCCTCTCACTCACTCAAAATCTTCACACTTAGTTAACTTTTGCGGGCATTTCTCCTTTGTGTCAATCAAAGAACCTTCAAAAGTTGCTGAGGCTTTCCTGGAACCGGAGTGGATCCAAGCTATGCAAGACGAACTTCTTCAATTCAAGCTGAATGACGTATGGGAGCTCGTCAAACGACCAGATCCTCGCAAGCACAACATCATCAGAACCAAGTGGATTTTCCGAAACAAGCAAGATGAGGATGGTCAAGTGGTGTGGAATAAGGCACGACTTGTAACCCAAGGCTACACACAGGTTGAAGGAATAGATTTCGATGGAACTTTTGCACCTGTTCTAGACTTGAAGCTATTCGAATACTACTTGCTTATGCTAATCATCATAACATCATCTTATATCAAATGGATGTGAAAAGTGCATTCCTCAATGGTAAGCTTGAGGAAGAAGTATATGTTGCTCAGCCCCCAGGTTTTGAGGATCCAAAGAATCCAGACAAAGTCTTCAGACTTAAAAAGGCGCTATATGGTCTCAAGCAAGCCCCTCGGGCAAGGTATGATACATTGAAGGAATTCCTCATGAAGAAAGTCTTCAAACCTGGTTCACTCGATCCAACTCTTTTCACTAAATCCTATGATAATGAGTTATTTATGTGTCAGATATATGTCGATGACATTATATTTGGTTGTACTGACAAACGATACAGTGATGAATTTGATTACATGATGAGTGAAGAATATCAAATCTCTATGATGGGGGAGCTGAAATTCTTCTCAGGTCTTCAAATTCGTCAACAACGCAATGGAATCTTCATATCACAAGAGAAATACCTCAAGGATGTTCTAAGGAAATTCGACATGCATGAACGCAAAGGTGCCAAGACTCCAATGCCTACCAACGGCCACCTCTGCACTGACGAAAATGGTAAAGAATTCGATCAGCAGGTATATCGCTCTATGATTGGCTCTTTACTATATTTATGTGCATTTAGGCCAGATATAATGCTTAGTGTTTTCATGTGTGCATGTTTTCAAGCAAAACCGAAGGAATCACACCATAAGGCTATGAAGCATATTCTTCGATACTTAGCTCACACACCAACACTAGGATTATGGTACCCCAAGGGCTCAAATCTTCATCTTGTGGGATATCCTGATTCTGACTATGCTGGTGACCGTGTGGATCGCAAGTCAACCTCTGGCACATGTCATTTCCTCGGAAGATCACTAGTCTTCTGGTCCTCAAAGAAGCAGAACTGCGTTTCACTTTCCACTACCGAAGCTGCGTACATTGCTGCTGGTTCATGCTGTGTCGGGGGGATAACCCCGGGGTAGGCTCATCAAGCCTGCTCCTTCATTCCGGCCCAAAGGATATGAACATATACACTTTCCCAAGGCCCAAGTCTTCCGGCCGGCTAGGCTACGCCTACCAGCTAGAGGACGAGCCGGCCATCCCTCTGGCCGGCCAGGCAACCCCTGCTGGCTAGAGTCGAGGCGGTTACCTCTTCTCAGCTGGCCTGGTCCAGCCATCCGGCTAGGAATGAGGCGGCTACACCCAAGCCGGCTGGCCGAACAAGCTAGCCGGCCAAGGATCACAAGTCACATCCGATCGTAGGTCAGATGAGACCTTACGATTAAAGGTAGCTACGTGTCAGCAAAGGTACTGGATCGGGGCGCCCGGCAGGTACGAGCATCGGCGGCCACGCCGCTGACCTACCCCGGCTCTGATCCATCACCTAGCATAGTGTCGGACCGTCGCACTCCCACTCCATTACTACACTCGGCGTGGGGAACAGTGGAGGCGGTCGTACTATCTGCCCATGACGAATCTCGCTGGACGATGCTTGACGTATAGCGCATGCTCGGCGTCAACCTTACGCGAGAGCTTCATTGGCCAGTCGGCGGGTCCCACTGCCAATCGAGACCATGCAGCCGACGGGCCCCTCAAGCGGCAAGACAAGACTCTAGTGGGGCCCTGGCCAGCCGGCGAGGCTGCCAGCCGGGTCCCACATTTGTACCCTTTATCCATATTGTAGGCCGGCGGGTTCGTCTATAAAACCCCCCGGTCGCCCTCCATGCAGGGGGCCGATCATTCCACAGTCGAACAACACTACACACTCACCAACCATAGAGAGAGAGGCAGAGACGAGCCGTCTGCTCCCTCTTCCTCCTCCCAACACAGCTCCACGAGAAACTCTGTCCTATGTTCATACACATCAAACACTCCGGCAGGACTAGGGGTATTATCTCTACGGAGAGCCCTGAACCTGGGTACATCGTGCGTTCCATGCGTGTACCAACCTCGTTCCCAGCGTCCACCTTTGTTCCTTTGATTCTCACCGACTTTAGCCTACCTATGACATATGTTGTGAGTATTCACCGACATTTGGCGCCCACCGTGGGGCCGATCGCGGCATCGGCTGGCTTTACGTGTTGGGCGGGGCCCCCCACCTACACCACCGGATGCATCGCATCCGGATTAGCTTGCATGCCCGTGGAGCCCGCTTTCGATGTGGCAACACCCATGATGATCGACGTCCCCGTCCGTCATGCAGACTCGGATGAAGATTCTGATGACGAGGCGCTTCCTAGCATCGTCGTCACTGCTATGGAGAACCTCAGCGTTCTCTTCAGCGACCTACGTCTCAACGACGGTCCACGCTACTTCGGCGAGGACTTCGACGTTGAGGCACTCTGCGCCAGCTTCAGCAGGCTCTCTATTGCTGAGATGCCTGCCTACGACGTATATCCCAGCAACGTCCTTGTCTTCGATGGCCCTCCGCCATCGGTGGGGTTCTTCACCCCATACCATGTTGTTGCCGTCTCCAACACCGTGGAGGTGATGGTTATTGGTGCTGGCACCAGCACGGCTCCCGGAAAGGCATCAACAGATGCTGGTGAGCCTTCTGCTGCCACCACCGATACTCTTCGGGACGCCATCGCCGGCCTGAAGACACCCACTGTAGCTTCCGCAAACCCTGTTGACGCCCGAGCCTCGCTGGAGGAGGCTCGCAAGTGTATCTTGGAGGAGGGTATCATCGTCGCTTCAGCAAAGCGTCGGATGGAGGCCACGCAGCGCGAGTATAACTCCACGTACGGCCCCACTCCGATTTTTGAGGCTCCTAGCCGGCTTGGATCGGTCCGCAGCCGCGACCGGTTCATCGCCAAAGTCCTAGGTGGCGATCTGCCCACCTACGAGACCCCTGCAGCCAACATGCGCGCGGCTCAGGCGGCCATGGAGGAGATGGCGAGCCTGGAAGGCGATGAGCGCGCTTTCTAGGAGAAGCGGGTCAAGGACCTCCTTGACGCTGCCAACCAGCAGCATGCTCGATTTGACCCCAGTCAGAGTCTCCGGGACCCAACCCCGGAGCACGCTGCAACCCTAGCGGTCAGCATCATGCAGAAGGATCTTCCTCGCACCGCCCTTCCGACCGAAGGGGCGAGGGAAGCCAAGACCGGCGCTCCGAGCGCCAGAGCGAGCACACTTCGGGCTTGCGTCGCGGAGGCGACGAGGGCGATTCGGAGTGTGAGACTCTTCCCCCGTGAAGAACTCACATCTCTGGTTCGCGAGGCGCCTCCCCTCTCACCACTCAGGCTGGCGCTCACACTTCCGAGGATGATCGGGACGCTCGCCATCGTCTCATCGTCCTGGCCCACTCAGCCCTCCTAGAGGAAGACGGTCTCGTCGGTCCGGCCTGCTTCGGCCCCCGGATCCAAGGGGAGCCGTTCCCCCGAGGTTTCACCTTGCCTCGGGACACGCCCAAATACAATGGCACGGCCAAGCAAGAGGACTGGCTGATTGACTAGACCACAGCCGTCGGCATTGCCAAGGGTAACAAGCGCGTAGCGGTCCGCTACGTTCCGCTCATGTTGACCGGCTCGGCCCAGACTTTCCTTAACAGCCTTCCGGCCGGCAGTGTCAACTCCTGGGTGGACCTCGAGGAGGCGTTCGTCCACAATTTCACTAGAACCTACAAGCCCCCCTGGCCGGCCCCGCGAGCTAGCCATGTGCATCCAGAAGCCCGACGAACCCCTTCGCGACTACGTCACCTGGTGGACAGAGCTCCGTAACTCCTGCGAGGGGGTGCATGAGGTACAAGCCATCCAGTACTTCATCGACGGTTGCCGATACGGCACCCTCCTCAAGCATAAGCTTATGTGCTCCAAACCCACCTCTCTGGCGGTGCTCATGGCCAAGGCGGACAAATACGCCACGGCCGACTCGGCGATGCGCGTCAAGGTGACCGCCTCAGACAAGGATGTCCCTACGCCGGCTACTCCCAAGCCGACTGGGGACAACTGAGGCGACCAAAACAACAACAAGCGCAAGGCGGATCAGATGGATTCCTGCTCCAACAGCAAGTTGGTGGCCAGCGTGGAGGGCGAAACATCGGCTCCTCAAGCCGGCCCACCGCGAAAGCGTCCCAACCGGAACAACACCAACTGGCTGCCCAAGCAGTCCTTCGAGCAGCTCCTCGACGCCCCCTGCAAGATACGTTCTGGGGCGCAGCCGTCCACCCATACCCTTCGATAGTGCAGCTTTGAACGCCGGCTGTCGCAAGGGGATAGCCTGCCAGCTCCCCCAGGTGCGCAGGCGGCACCTCGTGCACCAGCTCCTGGCCATGCTCCGTCTCCGCCGCCGCCGCCTCGCGACGACGGCCACCACCAAGACGACTACCCTCATCAAGACGGAGTGTTCGTCGTCTTCACCAGTGAAGGCGACGACAAGCACAGCCTGCGCCAGAGGCGGCGCGAGGTGAACGCCACGGTCCTCCCGGTTCCCAGTACATGCATTGGTCGGACAAACCAATCACATGGAGCCGGGTGGACCATCCTGCGATGATGCCCAACCCAGGATCACACGCGCTCGTCCTCGACCCCACCTTCGCCTCCAAGAGGCTCACCTACCGATTCTCCCGGGTGTTGGTCGACGGTGGCAGCAGCATCAACATCCTCTACCTCGACACTCTCCTCAAGCTCGGACTCAAGGAGACGGACGTCTTAACGACCACTATTGTCTTCCATGGCATCGTGCCTGGGCAGTCCTGCTCGCCCATTGGAAAGATCCAGCTGGACGTCCTCTTCAGCGACAAAGCCCACTTCCGCCGAGAGTCCATATGGTTCGAGGTAGTGGACCTCAGCAGCCCGTATCACGCGCTACTGGGAAGACTGGCTCTGGCCAAGTTTATGGCTATTCCGCACTACGCCTACCTAAAGATGAAGATGTCGGGTCCCAAGGGCATCATCACTGTTGTTGGCGACTACAAGAAGTCGCTCGAGTGTGCCCAAGATAGCAGCCGCCTTGCCGACGCCTTGATGATTGCTGAGGAGAAGCAGAAAATCGACCGGCTCGTGGCCCAGGCTACTGAGCAGCCGGCGATTCCTTCTCCTCCGTCCCAATCGGCCGGTGAGGGCTCTTTCAAGCCGGCTAAAGAGACCAAGCAGGTCCCACTCGACCCTGCCAACCCAAAGCAGTGCGTCACCATCGGGGCTGGCCTCAGCCCCAAATAGGAAGGCGAGCTCGTCAACTTCCTCCGTGAGAATCGGGACATCTTTGCATGGTCCCCCAAGGACATGCCGGGTGTTCCAAGGAAGTACGTCGAGCACAAACTTCATGTGCGACCGGATGCAAAGCCGGTGAAACAACCCTTGCGCCACTTCGCCGAGGGGAAGCAACGCACGATCGGAGAAGAGATCACCCGGCTACTTGAAGCCGGCTTCATCATGGAGGTTTTCCACCCGGACTGGCTGGCTAATCAAGTCCTGGTGCTAAAGAAGAACAACACCTGGCAAATGTGTATCGACTACTCTAGCCTGAATAAGGCTTGTCCGAAAGACCCTTTCGCGTTGCCTAGGATAGATCAAGTGATTGACTCCACTGCAGGCTGCGAACTGCTGTCGTTTCTGGACGCTTATTCAGGCTACCATCAAATCAAGTTGGATCCAGCTGATCGCTTGAAGACCTCCTTCATCACGCCCTTTGGGGCCTACTGCTACACCACCATGACGTTCGGTCTGAAGAACGTAGATGCGACGTTCCAACGCTGCATGCAACAGTGCCTACTACCATAGATCGGCAGAAACATCCACGTCTATGTGGATGACATCGTCGTCAAGACGAAGCAACACTTCAGCCTCCTCGACGACTTGCGGGAGACGTTCGCCAACCTGCGCGAGTACAAGATCCGACTCAACCCGGAGAAGTGCGTCTTTGGGGTTCCAGGCGGCAAACTCTTGGGGTTCTTCGTGTCCGCCCGCGGCATCGAGGTGAACCCCAAGAAGATCGGCACCATCGAGCGGAAGGTGCGACCGGCTCAAATCCTCGACGTCCAGAAGTTCGCCGGCTGCTTGGCGTCCCTTAGCCGGTTCGTCAGCCGGCTTGGCGAGAAGGCCCTTCCAGTCTACCAGCTCATGAAGAAGACAACGAAGTTCGAGTGGAACGACCAGGCGGACGAAGCCTTCCGCGACCTCAAGCGGGTAATCTCGAGCCTGCCAATCTTGGCAGCGCCGTCTGAAAGGGAACCCATACTCATATACATTGCAGCAACCACTCGCGTGGTTACCGTAGTGTTGGTAGTTAAGCGTAAGGAGGAGGGCAAGGCACTGCCAGTACAGCGCCCTGTCTATTACCTTAGCGACGTCTTGTCCGCCTCCAAGCAGAACTATCCGCATTATCAAAAAATGTGTTATGGTGTTTACCTTGCTGCAAAGAAGTTGAAGCAATACTTCCAAGAGCATGCCATCACCGTGGTAAGCACTGCTCCACTTTCAGAGATCATGGGGAACCGTGATGCCACAGCGAGGATTGCCAAATGGTCCATCGCTATGGTGGACCACGATATTTGGTACGAGCCCCGCACTGCCATCAAATATCAGGTGGTGGCCGACTTCTTAGTCGACTGGGCCGAGATCCAGTTTGAGCCACCGCCTCCAGACTCCACGCATTGGAGGATGCACTTCGACGGCTCGAAGATGCGGACAGGAGTGGGAGCCGGCATTGTCTTGACGTTTCCGAAAGGGGGCCAACTCAAGTATGCTCTCCAGATCCACTTTGCCGCCTCCAACAACATCACCAAATACGAAGCACTTGCTCACGGCCTCCGGCTCGCCAAGGAGATCGGCATCCGGCGGCTTATATGCTTCGGCGACTCCGACTTGGTGGTATAGCAAGTCTGTGGCGAACGGGACGCCTGGGACACCAACATGGAAAGCTACTGCTTCCTCATTCAGCAGCTCAGCGGTCCCTTCGAAGGCTGTGAGTTCCACCACGTTCCCATGGCAGAAAATGAGGCGGCTGATACACTGGCAAAGATCGGCTCCACGAGACAGGCCATTCTAGCCGGTGTCTCCCTCGAGCAACTCCATAAGCCGTCTATCAGGTCGTCTCCTGAGTCGGCATCGATCTTTGTGTCGGCAGACTCTGCGGTGCAAGCGTCGTCGGCTCCACCAGTTACGCCGGTCGCAGCTCCTAGGCCAGCTACGCTGGCTATGCCGACTCCAATAGCGGCACCGGCTGAGTCCATGGTGCAAGCACCGTCAGCTCCACCAACTACGCCGGCTACAGTTCCCATGCCGGCTACGTTGACCACGCCGACTCCAATGGCGGCACCAGCTACAACAACAACTCCGGCTCTCCCTGGCCTAGAATCATGTCATCTCGACACCTAATGGATGGACGTCATGGAGGTAGACGGCAAGCCAGCTGCTGCAGCAGTGCCAGAGACACCTTGTCTCGAGTCCACGACCGCGGCTCCACCAAGCTCGGGGGCTGCAGAAACCCCCAACAGTCAAGTCGAGGCGGAGGCGACCCTTGTGTCGGCTCCGTCATGGGCTCAAACTATTCTGGCATTCCTTCTTCGCGGCGAACTTCCTGAGAACGAGGCGGAGGCAAGGCAGATCCAGCGCAGGTCTGCAGCCTACGCCATTATCAATCACGAGCTGGTACGACGCAGCATGACCGGCATGTTCCAACGCTGCGTCGAATTAGAAAAGGGACAGGCGATCCTCAGAGACATTCACCACGGGGAGTGTGGGCATCACGCCGCCTCCAGAACCCTGGTGACCAAGGTGTTCTGCCACGGATTCTAATGGCCCACGGCTCTCGAGGAGGCCGTGGATCTGGTCGACAAGTGCGAAGGCTGCCAATTCTTCAGCGCGAAGAGCCATATGCCACAATCGACCCTCAAAACCATCCCCCTATCATGGCCGTTTGCCGTCTAGGGACTGGACATGGTAGGGCCCTTCAAGACGGCTCGTGGTGGGATGACGCTTCTCTTGGTAGCCGTCGACAAGTTCACCAAGTGGATTGAAGCCAGACCTATCAAAAAGCTTGATGGCCCCACCGCTGTCAAGTTCATCACAGACATTTCTATCTGATATGGCGTTCCCCACAGCATCATCACCGACAACGGCACCAACTTCGCCAAAGGTGCTCTGGCGCTCTACTGTTCCAATGTAGGCATCCGGCTCGATTTGGCGTCAATGGCACATCCCCAGTCAAATGGCCAATCGGAGAGGGCCAACGGCCTGATTCTGGCTGGCATCAAGCCGAGACTGGTGGCACCACTGGTCAGATTGACCGGGTGCTGGATTGAAGAACTATCGGCTGTGTTATGGAGCCTCCGCACCATGCCCAACCGGTCCACCGGTATCACTCCGTTCTTTCTTGTGTACGGGTCCGAGGCTATCATCCCCACGGATATCGAGTTCGACTCGCCTCGGGTCATGCTATACATGGAAACGGAGGCGAAGGAGGCAAGAGAAGACGGTGTGGACCTCCTCGAAGAAGCAAGGGATTTGGCCTTGAGCCGGACGGCCATCTATCAACAGAAGCTGAGATACTACCACAGCAAAAAGATCAAGCCCCTCTCTTTCAGGGAGGGAGACTTGGTCCTCAGAAGAATCCAGCGCACTGTCGGCCAACACAAGCTCTCTCACCCCCATGGGAGGTACCCTTCATCATTAGTAGGGCGTTGCATAACAACGCTTATTACTTGATCGATGCCCAAAAGCCAAGGAAGCGTAAGAGGGACGACTCCGGCCAGGAGACGGAACGTCCATGGAACGCGGCGCTGCTCTGCCCGTTCTATTGCTAGAAGGCAAGAATCAAACAATGGAAAGAGCATGCATATGTATCTTTCTCCCTCTTCAGGGATCAACAACAAATGCAATAAAAAGAGCATGCCTCATGTTTCTTTTTATTGAGAGTTTTCACTCAGTGGACGCCCGTTGCCGGCTTCAATAAGCTCAGGGGCTACACAGCATACACCTCTTGATGGCTTAATCAAGCTCGGAGGCTACGCAGCGCATGCCCCTTGCTGGCTTTAACAAGCTCGGGGGCTCGCTAGCCGCGCGGACGCCTTCCCTAGTGTAAAAGAACACATAGTGTAAACGGGCTGATCCGTGGTCACCTCGTACGAGCTTGCGGACTGGCTCCAGACGTCTGGCTTGCGAGGTGACGCCAGGTCAGGCTGGATACATGCAAAGTTCGGCTACAAAGGGTCGCCGGCTCGGGCTGGCTCGATCATATATACGATCTCATTCAAGCTGGCCTCTGTTGGTTTATGTCTTGTTTTTTAAGTCTTGATGGCTTCGAAAAATCTAAGTCTCGTATTCTAAGATCAGAAACCTCGACCCAGCCACAGACCGGCTCCCGGTTGTCGGGTTGGCGGGGTGGAAGATTAGGAATACGAGGATTGGAGAAAAAGGAGTCAACCAAGAATCAAAAGACAAAGATATAAGACAACACGCATGAAAATACGAATATAATGCTGAATACATACATTCAAAAAAGCATTGGCCGACGGCCCACGTTCATTACATCCCTCCGGGGGTAGAACAAAACACAAAGGACACCGACTACGGGGTTGCGGCCTCATCGGTCGCCCCCGCCGTTGCTCCTCAAGTGGTAGCTTCACCATCCCTGGCTGCTCCCGAGGCGGTTGCACCGTCTCCTTCACGAGGGCTCCCGGCTCCATCCGCACCGGAGTTGGCGTAGGCCGCACCGCTGGAGGCGGCAGCAGATTCCATAGCACGGGCCGCCTCGTCGGAGCTACCATCGGGGTCATAGGGCTGAAGGCCGTGCAGATCTTCATCGATCACACCGCCATCTTCACCCCACTCCAAAACAAAATCGTCCCAGGCGGCGTACTCGGCGATGCCGCTGGCCCTCACACACAGCGCCTCCTCCACGCCCTGCAGCTCCGCCTCTGAGCCGTCACGCTGGGCGGCGAGCTTGCCCAAGTTCAGGTTCCGATACCAGGACTTGGCCAAGCGCAGGGCCATGTAAGCCCCGGCCCGAGCGGCAGAGGCGCGCCAGGCATCCAGGCATTCTCCGCCCGCTGCAAGCGAGCGAGCGAGCCGGCTCATTGACGCCGGCTCCACGCCCTACGGCCACAAGGCCGCCACCATTGACGAGCCTGCAACCTGGAGCTGAGCCACAGACTCGCCCAGGGCATGCAGGCGGGCCCGAAGGCCCATCCCGATCTCCTCCACGCTCCAGCCGGAGGTAGTCTCTACCTCCTGCCCAGCCGTGCGGCTCACCTCGACGGCTGTGTCGGCCGCGATCTGGGTCTCAGGAAAGAGACCTGGAATAGCAACAGCCGGGACACAAGAGCATAGTAAGAAGAGGGGACGGCCAAAAAGCCAAAAACAAGACAAAGAAGAGAGACTCACGATGGAAGGCGCCATCGGTCTCATGGGAGCTCTCGAGGACCTCGAGCTCCCGCACCTTACTCGCGTGAGTAAGGCGGGCAACCTCCTCATGGAGAGCCACCGCAGACTCCAAGGCCTTGGCCAGCTACGATTGCTTCTGGACAAGGGCCTCCTCCTTCTCCTTCAAGGCGGCATCCTTGAGGTTCATGTCCTTGAGATGAAGCGATGCGAGGCGGTCCAAGTCGGCAGAGAAGGAGGCCTCCTTCTCCTGCAGCATGCTGCGCAGCTGCTCCAGCTCGACCCGACGGGCCGCCTCGAGCTCCTTCTTCTCCGACTGGAGAAGGGTCAGCTGCTCCTGGAGCCGGTTGCCGGCACCACGCAGGGCATCCCGCTCCGTGGCAACTTCGCCCAGCCGGACTTCGAGCTCGGTGATCCGGCCATCAGCGCCCACGTGCTAGGTTCGCAGCTCATTATAGGCATGCGCCTGAGCGTCATAAAGCTCCTGCCAAAAAAGCAAAAAGAAGCAGGATTAAGATTCGGCCTGGTTAAGATTTAACCAGCCCGATTCTCGGGGGCTACACCCAGTGGGTGCGCTAGCGCGCCCCCACTAAAAGAGCAAAACACAGAAAAGAAGCTCCAAGAGATTCGGACCGGCTGACGATCGGCCGGCCCGATTCTCGGGGGCTACATCCAGTGGGTGCGCTGTCGCGCCCCCACTAACGCAAAAGAAGAAAAGTTCAAAAACCAAAGAGGAAACACCTACCTGGGTGTGGGCCTCCAGGCGCTCCATGTTGCTGCACACCATGCGGGTCGATTGCTCCACCTTGGACCGGCTGCTGGTAAACATCGACACCAGCTCCGGGACGCCGGAAAGCGTGGTGCCGGCGTGCAGTCGCACGCGGGCCAGGTTGGCCGCCCGCCATATCTTCATGGGACGGCTCCCGGTCTGGCCCCGAGCTCCTGGCGCAACAGGGCCATGCTGGGGAACGACGATGGCGCCGGCTCCAGGTGCCGGCTCGGTGGCCGGCTCTGGCGTCATCCCGGCCGGCGCTGCCTCCTCTATAGGAGGTAGATGGGTCGCGTCCGGCGCATCCATGGCCGCCCCTAGCGCATCAGGGGCCGCGTCCGGCGCATCCAAAACCAGTTCTGGCGCGTCGGGTGCTACCTCGGCCCTGGGGGAGTCAGGGACCGTTTCCAGGTCCACCGGCGCCGAGGCATCCGGCCCTGAAGGCTGGTCCCCCTCATCCCTTGGGGCATGCCATGAAGCCGCTTCACTAGTTGGCTCCTCCGTGCGAGCATGTGCGGAGGGGTCATGTCTAGCCTTCACACGCTTCTCCACCGGCTTCTCGACCCGGCTGGGGCGAGACTGGCCCACGCCCGTCTTCCCCGCAGCCACATCCCACCGGCGCTTGGACTCCGTCTCAAACTCCCTCTGGGCAGCATCGGCTGCTGCCTAGCCATCCCGCTCGACTGTGGAGGCGGTATCTTCCTCCACATCCTCCGCCTCCTAGTCAAGAAAAGTCCTTAAGGAACAAAGCTTCTCGCAAGATAAGCAAGGAAAAGGGGGAAGAAATCTTACCCCGCCGCCATAGGCACCTGCCTCCGGCCAGCACCATGACATCTCTTGGCGCCGCCTGCTCACGGTCCGGCTGGAGGACCCGACGCCGGCCGTTTAGGAGCCGGTCGGGATGCTGTGGCACCCTTGCCCTTCCTCCCGGCCGACTCATCGGCAGCGGTTGCCCCGGCCCTCTGACACCGGCCGCGCGTCAATGGCGGGCTGGTGACCTCCTCCACCCCGTCGGAGTCCTCCTAGAAGGCTGCACCAGAGAAGAATGAGGGAGTCTCGTCGTCATCCGTGCAATCTACGACGGAGGGCCATGGGTACTCACTAGGCGGCTTTGTCCCTTCCGACTCGAGTAGGTTCTCCGACCCCGCAGAGGAGTCCCAGCGGGATTCAATCATGCCCTCGTCCTCAATCTCTGAGACGTCGGACGTATCCACGTCGGGCGCAGGCAGACGGAGGGATCCCTGCAGTCCCTCGAACAGCTGCGAATGGGGATTCAGTCGCCGGCTCAGCAAGGTGGCCGGCTATAGGACAAACAACGAAGAACAAGAAGGCCGCTTACCATTGGAGGCGGACGGGCCCTGTTGAAGGGGGCCATCCCCCATGTCCATTCCCCGCCCTCGTCCATACGGGCGGTGGAGATCAGGTTCACCCGCCGCGCTACCGCGCCTGGGGTGAACCCCTTGGTGGACAGCCGGCAGGGATCATGCTTGCCGCTCATCTGATAGACCAGATGCGGCCGCCTCTGTAGCGGCAGGATCCGGCAGGTCACCATAGTGGTGAGCAGGTCGCGGCCGAGGAGGCCGCTCTTCTCCAGAATGTCGAGGTGGGTGCAGATTAGCGCCACCTCAGGAATCGGCTTGGGGGTCTTCGCTGCCCAGTTCAACTTCGTCGGCGGGTCGATGTTGAACAGGGGCATATTGAGGGCGTCCTGGGCGGGGTCGGCGTTCTTCGCGTAGAAGAAACCCTTCTGCCACTGCTTGACGGATTCCTACAGTGGCATCTAGGGGAAGACCAACGACGGGCGGTGATGCACCAGCGCGGCCCCGCACGGCGTCACCGGCACGGCCCCTTGAGCTTCTCCACCTCATATTTCTCCATGGCAATGGATAGTTGCTTGAAGAAGAACAAGTTGTGCCATAGATCGACGCGGGGATCGATCCCCACAAAGCCCTCGCACAGGATCACGAAGGCCGACAGCTGCAGTATGGCGTTCGGCGCCAGGTGATGCGGCTGCAGGCCAAAAAAGCGGAGCCATTCGGAGAAGAAGGCACTGGCCGGAAGCCCGAAGCCCCGATAGAAATGCTCGGTGAATACCACGACCTCTCCCACGGCGGGTGTGGGAGCGGCCTCGGCGCCAGGGAGTCGCACCAGCACTTGGGAGGCCGGGGGCAGCAGCCGGTGGTGGCGGAGCACCTTGATGTGCTCCTCGCTGACGTTGCTGCCTATCCAGGCTCCCTGCGATGACGCCTTTTGCACCGAGGGCCTTTTTGAGGAAGAACCACCGGCCATGACTGCGGGCGACTAAAACTCGAAGGGGTTGGCGGTTTCGCGGTGACGAAGACAAGGAAGACAAAGGGGGCGAATGGCCTCCTCGGAACCCCCGCATCCCATTTAACCCCCCCCCCACGAAGCGTCGTGGGGAGGGGATCCGGTGTGCGCGGGTCCCCCACCAGCCCCATGTATTACGGGCGGTAACGCTTCCCTAAGCCAACTGTCGTGGAGTAAATCCGCAAAGGATCTCTCGCATGGAGGCCGAGGGGGCATCGTGACGGGACCCAGGGCCCAGGCTCGGTCCCGTCACTAGTAATCACTATCATTATGTCAGGCGGGGCCTGGCACGTGGCGCTCTCCGAATGACTCGCGACGAAGACGAGGTGTCGTTTTGAAGACAGACGGTTTAGGAGCCGGTGCTCCTCGTCACGAATAGCAGCGAAAACACCAAGTCAAAACATCAAGCCGGTGGGGCCGCCCGCCTGCAGGCGGCAAGCCTCTTCCACCTCTCCAGCTTCGGGGACTACTGTCGGGGGGATAACCCCGGGGTAGGCTCATCAAGCCTGCTCCTTCATTTCCGGCCCAAAGGATATGAACATATACAGTTTCCCAAGGCCCAAGTCTTCCGGTCGGCTAGGCTGCGCCTACCGGCTAGAGGACGAGGCGGCCATCCCTCTGGCCGGCCAGGCAATCCCTACCGGCTAGAGTCGAGGCGGTTACCTCTTCTGAGCCGGCCTGGTCCAGCCAGCTGGCTAGGAATGAGGCGGCTACACCCAAGCCGGCTGGCCGAACAGGCTAGCCGGCCAAGGATCACAAGTCACATCAGATCGTAGGTCAGGATGAGACCTTATGATTAAAGGTAGCTACGCGTCGGCAAAGGTACTGGATCAGGGCGCCCGGCAGGTACGAGCGTCGGCGGCCACGCCGCTGACCTACCCCGGCTCTGATCCATCACCTAGCATAGTGTCGGACTGTCGCACTCCCACTACATTACTACACTCGGCATGGGGAACAGTGGAGGCGGTTGTACTATCTGCCCATGATGAATCTCGCTGGACGACGCTTGACGTACAGCGCGTGCTCGGTGTCAACCTTACGCGAGAGCTTCATTGGCCACCCGGCGGGTCCCACTGCCAATCAAGACCATGCAGCCGGCAGGCCCCTCAAGCGACAAGACAAGACTCTAGTGGGCCCCTGGCCAGCCGGTGAGGCTGCCAGCCGGGTCCCATATTTGTACCCTTTATCCATATTGTAGGCCGGCGGGTTCGTCTATAAAACTCCCCGGTCGCCCTCCATGCAGGGGGGCCGATCATTCCACGGTCGAACAACACTACACACTCACTAACCATAGAGAGAGAGGTAGAGACGAGCCGGTTGCTCCCCTCTTCCTCCTCCCAACACAGCTCCAGGAGCAACTCTGTACTCTGTTCATACACATCAAACACTCCGGCGGGACTAGGGGTATTATCTCTACGGAGAGCCCTGAACCTGGGTACATCGTGCGTTCCATGCGTGTACCAACCTCGTTCCTAGCGTCCACCTTTGTCCCTTCGATTCTCACCGACTTTAGCCTACCTATGGCATATCTTGTGAGTATTCACCGACATGCTGTGCTCAATTGATGTGGATGAAGCAAACCCTCATCGACTACGGCATCAACATGAAGAATGTGGCTCTCTACTGCGACAATGAGATTGCAATCAAGATTGCATACAACCCAGTACAGCACTCGAAGACCAAGCACATCCAAATTTGTCGTCATTTTCTTTGGGACCATGTCCTCAAGGGCAATATCCTCATCGACCATGTGAAGACTGACGATCAACTGGCACATATGTTCTCTAAGCCCTTGGATGAGAAAAGGTTTGCAAGTTGCGGTGTGAGCTAAATATCTTAGAATCTTCAAATGTTTTGTAAAAACATGCACACATCCTAACACTTATGCAAAATTGATGACTTAGATGTGCAACACATGATGAATCGATTTCTTCAACTAATGAAGAATATCACTCTGAGTGTGAGGAAATCAACGAAGAAATTGATTCTCAGGGCCCTACGACAATTGTACGCGGCCTCTGTAATCAACATTCTTATAGGGTGGGTCACGCCACCACCCAACTTGAAATTCCTCAAGTTGAATTTCTTCAAAATTGAATGTCTTCAAAAGTTGATTTTCTTCAAAACAGTTGCTCTTCAAAATTGTTTTTCTTCAAAACTTAAATTCATCATCATGACGCTTTGTCACAAAATCCTCAAGTTATTTAAAATCTTCTAAAACACTTGATGATTTTTGTTTACCTAGATAGACTATGATTTCAAGTCCTCAACAGCATTCACTTATAGCTATTTCTTCAATTTGATATTTCATCTAAGTGAATGTGATCGGACCCTACTTTCCCTCTATGCTACTCTCACCCAGTCTGTTCAATTCTTCATATGTGTTCTACTTGAAACTTTGTTCGAAATCCTCACTACGTCCTTGTCAGCTGATGATTTTGTAACAAAATCCTCAAATCTTCAAAAATGTTTTTTTAATAATACACAGTAACTGAACCCCACTTTCCTCGTTCGGATAACCACGATCTCCACCGCTTCTGTCGTGAACTACACATGTCCTGCGGAAACGTAGACACAGGGGCTATTTGGTCCGATATTTTCACGCCAACAGTTACCGCCTCGCCATAAATATGTCCACATCTCCCCTCGGTAAAATCTTCTTCGTCCCATCGCCCTCCTGCTACAGCAAAGCTCAAAATCCCTAGCGCCACTGCTAGAAGTCTCAACGCCGGCGAAGAAGAGCTTGATTGCCTCGACCTCTCCGTCGCCGAAACCACGCGGGAACCGGACCATCTTCGTCCGTCGCCACCGTAGTTGTCCTCTGTTGCTGAGTTAGGGAGCATTGGACTCGCACCGAAAGAGCATCTACTGCTACCTCTTCTCTGTTCTTCGTGCGCGCCATCAAGGGTAAATAAAAACCCTATTTTTACAGCTCGTTTCATCTACTATTTTACCTTAGAGATGTGAAATCTGTTTTTCCTCAAGTATCCATCAGTTTCTTTTTCCCTCAAACACTGCCTATCACCCAACTATTGATGAACTTCACTAAGCATCTAAGATTTTCACGAGATTCCTCAGTTGTGCGAATTTTCGGATCCGTACAACTCTGGAACCCAAGAACAGTATGCTTAGACGAATTCCTCAACCACTGGTCAAATTCCTCAACTGTCAAAAAATTTCATTTCATCAAATCTGAGAACGCATATGACCTCTCCAAATTCCTCGCAACTATACTCTGTTCACACGTACAAACATGTCAGCTGATGAATCTCTAGGTTCTCATCAACTTAACTCATTTGCAGCGTTTCTTGAAGAAAATCTGCAAGTTTCATCAGAATCCTCAAGAGTTCAATTTCCTCAGCAAAAGCCTCAGCTGAACAAAATGGAAGATGAAAGGAAGCAAAAGGTTGGTAAGAAACTTGAGCAGAACACTGCCATAGATATCCCTGAGGATATATACCTGGAATATTGCACTCCTGATGAACAAGAATCTATGCCCAAGAGAAAGATCAGGCTTCAAAAGATAGAACGCAGATGGGCTAAGGAGTGGAAAGAGTACAGATTCGTCACTCCCAAATACGCGAAGAAATTCGCTCTAAAGCCTCCAGGCAAACGGGCTCCACTTGAGGATTATCATGAAGCACACCCCTCAAGCCTCAAGACAATTGATGACTATCCTGAGGAAAAGTCAAAACACTTGTCAAAGCTTCAAAAGCAAGCAGAAGTTGCTGTGAGGAAGTTCAATGAAGAATCTGTTGCTGTTGCAACTGCCGCCACTTCCTCTGCAGCTGAGACTTCTGGTACGGCCATTCCTCAAATGAAGTATGTGCGGCCAAAATCAAAGACTTCAAAGCCTCAAGAGAAAATGTCCCAGAAAGCTGCACCAGCATCAGCACCAAAACCCTCAGCACCACTAAAGGCTTCAAAGCCTGAACAGAAGCCAATAGTGAAGCAATTGCCTACTGTCTCCAGCTCCTCAGTCCCGTCTGCAACAAGCTCGGAGACAAAGTCTTCACCGACTCCCCTGAAGACTAAGGTGTCTACTGGGAGAGGAACAAGACCAAGCCCAAGCAAAATCATCAAGGTCCCTTCTGCATCAGAAGGTAGTGATGAATTTGATGATGACACTCTGCAAGTCATCATCAGAAACAAGCAAGAGAGGGTAGCTCAAGCTTCTGGCAGTTCCATTCCTCTGGCCCTGGACCCCAAAGTCCTCCTCGATTACATCAACATCTGGTATGAGGACCCGAACACTCCAATTGATGATTTGAAGCTTCCCCGAGGCATCAGCCACATGGTGGCCACATTCATCAATGAGGCCAAGTGGAAGGAGCATCAAGCCAAACAGGCTAAGGTTGCAAAGCTCAAAATGGAGAAATTCATCAAACAGAATCTCCTCAACCTGACGCCTGATGCACTTGTGTCAACACAGGATGAATTGAAGACTTTGACTGACAAGTACTCTAAGCTTTCTGATCATCAAAGTCTCAAAATCAACTTCATCAAATTTGCCACTAACGCAGTTGATGATTACAACAAGAAGGCTGCCCCTCTAGTATCAACTCCTCAGCCTCTGATTGAAGAACCAGCTGATGAAACTGCTCATGCTGAGGAAATCCCTCAAGAAAGCCGTGCTGATGAACCGGCTATTGAGGAAATTACCAAGGAAAATCCAGCTGATGACTCTGCTACAGCTGGTGAGACTGACCCTGCTCCAGCTGCTGCTTTTAAGCCAGCTGATGACTCTGCTCCAGCTGGTGCTTCTAAGCCAGCTGATGCCTCTGCTCCAACTGATAAAATTCTCTCAGCTGAGAAAACACCTTCACCAAAAGTTTCAAAGGTGAAGAAAATGACTCCGTCTGCATCAGACGTGAAAAAGACCAGGGCTGCTGAAAAGGAAGCCAAGAAAAGAAAAGCTTCATCTGCAGAAGAATCCACTGTGGCCAAGCACCTCAAAGCACTTGACGAAAATGCACCTCTGGATCTTGTGCCTCTCAACAGCGCTCCATCATATGAGATGATCCCCTTCGCAAGAGAAGACAAGGAGCAAGAGGCAGATGAGGAAATGAAGAATGCTGAATCTGAGGAACATATTGATGAGGAAATTCGCATTGATGACAGTCCTCAGCCCTTCATTCCTCATGAAGAAACTGCACAAGGATCAGCTGCACCATCTGATGAATCTGGATCCTCCACCAAGCAAGCTCCTCAAGCTGAGGAAGAACAACGTCAAAATCCTCAGCCTAATGAAAGTCAACATCCTGAGCAAAATCCTCAACCCGAGACTAAGGCTGACCCAACTCCTCCTCCTCCAGAGCAAAACCCTCAAGTTGAGGCTCAGGATGAACCAATTCCTCCTCCAAAGCAAAACCCTCAACAAGAAGCTCTAGTTGACGACATTCCTTAACCAGAGCATGCTCCTCAGCCTGAAGCACAAGCTGATGAAATTCCTCACCCTGAGGACCATGCTGAGGACAATGCACCAGATCCAGAAAATGCCTTTGTTGTCCTCAACCCATAATCTGCAATAGTTGTCTCTCCTCAAGTCAAGCCGCAAAATCTTCAACCCATGCAGCGTCAGCCGTTCTCCAAGCGGCCAAAGTTTCAAAAGGAGTCATTCTTTGAAGAACGCATGTTCTTCATCGGAGAAAATCCCTATGACAAGCCTCGCATCAGGCATCTGAAGTTTTGGACAAGGACACAGATCAACTACTATGCCTCCGTGTTGTGTGGAAGAAACAAGATTTTCCAGCACATGCACATTCCTCAAGTTGAGCTTGAAGAAATTCCATGCTTTGCTCCAGTCCTCAACGTCCTTTTTGAAGCTGGACTCCTCCCAATGTGCTCGGATATCTGTGATTGGAATAGTGAGCTCATTCTTAAATTCTATGCAACTCTTCACATCTCAGGAGATCCAACAGACATCAACACATGGGTGCTGGATTGGATGACGCAGAACACACACTTCAAAGCTCTTGCCAATGAGCTACTGCGTGAACTTCTGGTATCAATTCCCTCAGAGCAGGCAGTAAAGCTATATGATGAACGTGAGCTGGCTAACAAGCTGATGGATGTCCTCATGAAGCATTTGGCTAAGGGGCAACCACCAAGAACAACCTTCCTGGTCCATGAGGTGAAATATGAACCCAGGACGGTTTACAGAATCCTCTGCAGCGTTCTTGCGCCAATCAAGGGCCATGATGATGAAGAAGATGTCGTAGGCATCATGAAGAATATCCTCTTCAACATCACACATGGCATTCCCATCAACATTCATGATTTCTTCTTGAGGATTTTGGCCGAAAATGCTATGACCCCTTTTGACCACAAGATATATGCTCCATGGATCATGAGATTCATCAGAACCAAGTCAGGCATCAATTATCACGCTGATTTCAACAACCATATCGGTTATATGCCTCCTCTAAGGGTCAACAAGAAGACTTTCGATCCTGTTGAAGGAAAAGGCAAGTTTGTCATTGATGAAGGCAGTCGGCCCCTTGATGGCCAGTTCAGAGAGCCCGAAGCTTATTCTTCATGGGATGACACTGAAACCCATCCTCCAAGTCATGTTGCTCCTAGGGTGATGAATACCAGAGAGCTTCTTCTCAGTCTTCACCAGAAGGTGGATCGGAATCACAAGTGGGTCAAACGCCAATTCGGCGCCATTGTGAAAACCCTCAATGAAACGCAGAATGTTGTGAAGCTTAACCATCATTATCTTCATGAGGTTTTTTATCACACCTGGGCCACACTGGATCATTTGAAGACTCCAGCAGAACTTGAAGGATTGGAGTTTGTGCGGGACTTCGACTGGTCGTGGCCACCAAAGAAGAAATTCAGGCCAATCCCAGTTCCAGACCTTGAGGACAGTTCGTTTTCTTCATTCCGCACTGCTGAATCACATGAAGAACAACAAGACACTGCCACCGGTCCAAGGAGGAAGTCTGCTCCCAAGAATCCTCACGCGTCTTCCTCAACCGCCAAGAAGTGAAAGTCTTCACGGACGTTAGTCCTCAGTTTGTCCCTTTTTGTCACTTGATGACAAAGGGGGAGAAACTTGAGAGTTAGTCTTCACGTGGGGTATTTTGGGGGCTTATAAACTATATTTAAGTTACAAACTCTTGGCTCTTCTGAAGTGTTTTATGTAATGAGTTGTAACTTAAGCCCGATGGTACTCTAACGCTTTTGAACGTTTCTCTTCGCATGCTTATTCCTCAAAATTTTAATGCACGCATGCTGGAATTCGTCAGATACCATTTGTCATCATGCATCCTCAATTTCTTCATACTATATGCCGTATGTATGCATGATTTACAAGACTCAAGGGGAGATCTCCAAGATATAAATCATCAATGTGCATTTGCTGTGAAAAGCAAAATCCTCAAGATATGCACATCTTCAGGGGGAGTCTCTCTGAATCTTGATTTCAAATTCCTCAAATGAGTATTTACACTTCATATGTTTATTCCCGTTGAAGACTTAACCTAATTCTCATCAACCACCAAAAAGGGGGAGATTGTAAGTGCATCTAGTGCCCCTTAGTGATTTTGGTGGTTTGAAGACTTATAGGTTAAGTATCTAATGTGTTCTTGAGTGTACACAGGATTTATAAGTCGCTGAGGAGTTTGAAATATTCGATGAATATCGACCCCTAAAAATGTATATCTTCGGTTGAAGAAATTGGTCTGAAGCTGAAGAACTGAATCGCAAAGAATTTGCGATGAAATTGATATTCCTCATGAAAATATTGAAATTGAGGAATTCGGTGTGTCCTGAAGAAAATCAATCTGAAGACTTTGAAGCATGAAGATTTATCCTTTCTGTTTTATTTTCTTCACACTTGAGTAATAGGAACACCGTACTGTTAAAGGGGGTCGAGGTAACACATTGGAATGAATTTCCTCATGATGCTCAACCCAAGCCTAATCCTACCAAAAGCCTCAAGTGAGGAATATGAGAGACATGAGGACTCTCACAGTTGAGCGTCCCGACCGTTATCGATAGCCACGCCACATCATTGGTCTTATCCACACCAACGTTCATATTATTTAAGGGAATTAATGTCAAATCACGTCGGGATGCTCCTAGACTATAAATAGCCTCCCCCACAACCATTAGCTGGTTGGCTGCTCCATTTGAAACTGACACTTGTCATAAGAGCAACCCAAATTCCTCATAGATGAAAACGGAGCGGAAACGGACGGAACTTAGTGCTATCATATTTGTTTTCATATTGTTTTGCAGAAGTGGAAATGAATACAGAAACCCCAGAAATGAATACGGAAACAGGTACTACCGAAAACAGACAGGGAGCAAATACAAAGCGGATACAATAGTAGAATTGGGCATTGACCAGAACTTTAAAACCCCTTGAATCATAGAGTAATACAGACAACAACAAGAATTAATGAATTGCTAACATGTCTACAAAGTAATTTGATTATGTTAGCAACATATCCTAGTATTGTATTAGTACATGACAATTGTGTATAAGGTCTAGCTGAGTACGTACCACCTAGTATAAGTTGGGCCTTAAATGATCCATTATGCTCATTATGTCATTGGGTATTATTTGACGGTTGGGCTACAAAGCAGCCGTAGGCCTATAGTAAAAATGGGAAATTCCATATTCACGGAAACGGAAATTTCCGTTTCCACATATGTTCCACCGGAAAACACTCTTCCGCTTTTGTTTCCGTTTTCGCATTAAAAATTCCATTTCCATTTCCGTTTTGCAAATTTCTGTTTCCGCTTTCAAATTTCCTCTCCGTTTTCATTTTTCCTCCGGAAAAGCGGAAAGTTTCCACTCCATTTTCATCCCTATTCGAGAGTAATTCATCAGTGAGGAAATACCCCAAACACAAAACCACAAACCGAAAACCAAGTGATTGAGCATCACTGAAGAAGTTGTTCCTGTGTGGGACTAAAGCCTTTTACCTTTGAGGACTGTGCATCCTCCAGACGGTTAGGCGTCATGTTCTAGAGCAATCCAGCAGTCAATTGTGGATCGCCAGGTCACCAAGTTTGTGAGGGTTTGGAAGTCTGCCCTGAAGACTTACCACGAGTGTTGGGCGAGGACTGTGTGTTCTTAGCCCAAGGAGAATACGGTAGGGGTTGTGTGTCTCGGGACTGTGTGTCCTTTGGTTTCAATACCAAGCCGCTCCAAACCAGATGTACAACTGTCACAACAGTTGGAATTGGGTCATCAACCACTGTCTTCACTGTGAAACGGGTTCTATTTCCTCAACTCTTTATATTCCTCAGATTGTGTGTTGATGATTTTCACTGTCATTGTTTGAAGAATTTGCTGAAGACTTTCTCTAACATTCCTCAACCCCAAATTCTTCATGCGAGTTAATCCTCATCTGTTTTCTGCGTGCCTGCATACTGTGCAAACTGTTTTCATATTCTTCATCCTGAAAAACTGTTGTAGTGATACTTTGCACTCCTGATCCTTTGTTGTTTCCGCTGTAAGTTAGTCATCAGTGAGGAATTTCCTCAAAAGGAATTTCCTCAGTGATGAAATTCTAAAAATCTCCTATTCACCCCCCTCTAGTCGATATAACGCACTTTCAGCGCTTCTGGCTTGTGGCCCCCCTGCAGTCCTCCTAACCCTAATATTCGTCCTATAAATTCCCAAATATCCCCCAATACCAAAACGAGAGACCAAAAAATACTTTTTCGCCGTCGGGAGCCTCTGTTCCCGTGAGATCTAATTTGGGAGCCTTTTCCGGTAATCTGCCGGAGGGGGAATAGATTACGAAGAGCATCTACATCAACTCCATTGCCTCTCCGATGATGCGTGAGTAGTCCACCACAGACCTACGGGTCCGTAGCTAGTAGCTAGAAGGCTTCTTCTCTCTCTTTGTTCTTCAGTACCATGTTCTTCATGATCTTCTTGGAGATCCATCCGATGTAATACTCTTTTGCGGTGTGTTTGTCAAGATCCGATGAATTGTGGGTTTATGATCAGATTATCTATGAATATTATTTGAATCTTCTCTGAATTCTTATATGCATGATTTCATATCTTAGCAAGTCTCTTCGAGTTGTTGGTTTGGTTTGGCCAACTAGATTGGTAATTCTTGTAATGGGAGAAGTGCTTAGTTTTGGGTTCAATCTTGTGGTGTCCTCACCCAGTGACAAAGTAGGGGTAGAGAGGCACGTATTGCATTGTTGCCATCGAGAATAAAAAGACGGGGTTTTCATCATATTGCTTGAGTTTATCCCTCTACATCATGTCATCTTACCTAATGCGTTACTGTGTTCTTCATGAACTTAATACTCTAGATGCACGCAGGAGTCGATCGATGTGTGGAGTAATAGTAGTAGATGCAGAATGGTTTCGGTATACTTGACACGGACGTGATTCCTATATGCATAATCATTGCCTTGGATATCTTCATAATTATTCGTTTTTCTATCAATTGCTCAACAGTAATTTGTTCACCCGACGTATTATTTTCCTTCATGAGAGAAGCCTCTAGTGAAACCTATGGCCCCTGGATATATTTTGCATATCATACTTTCAGATCTATAAACCAAAAATACCAAAAATATATTGTTGCCATTTATTTACTTTTGTTTTACTTTTAGTTCTAGCAATCTTTTATATCTATCTCTATCGGATCTCATCCTTGCAAATAACCGTGAAGGGATTGACAACCCCTTTTTAGCGTTGGGTGCAAGTGTTTGATTATTTGTGTAGGTGCTAATATTGGGTCCTTGCTTGTTCCTCCTACTGGATTGATACCTTGGTTCTCAACAAACTCGGGGGAATACTTATCTACTTTGCTGCATCACCCTTTCCTCTTCAAGGGAAAACCGACGCAAGCTCAAGAAGTAGCAGCTACCTTTGTTTTTCTACTACTTTTGTTTCTTTTTCTCAATTAGAACCTGCTTTTACAATTGGAATCTTGAAACAAATCTTCCGACCAGCCTATTCTTCTATTAAAGAATTGACTATCATTGCAACTCGGTTTCACCGAATTGGGAAACTCGGTCCAACAGATTTCGCCCAAGAGGCCAGAATATCATTCTCGGTTCTACCGAACCATTTAACCACGGTGATTTTTCTGACAAATTTTATTGCTCTAAAAATTTCTTCTGAACGTATGTTTAAGGGGGAGAAAACTTCTCTAGGGACAAAACACTCAGTGGTCCCATGTTATATAAGAGGGAGAATCATCTAGGATCCCTAACATAGGAGGAGATAATTCAAGGAACTCTTATTCATACCAAAGTGGGAGAAAAGACAAATTCAAGGAGGCCTTGAAAAAGTGAGAAGAATCCAGGATCCCTTTCTATCAATGAGCCCTTACCCTCTGACCTTCTTTTTGGTAATTTATGCCAAAGGGGGAGAAATATCAAAGTATCAAAGCTTCCATTCAATGAATCTATTTATAGGGGAGAAATATCACCAAGAAGATTCTACAAAAGAGGGAGAAGCAACACTAAGGGGAGATATTTGTTCCTAAAGGGAGATGTGTCAAACCTTACACATTAAGGGGGAGATAGATAAATATGGTTTTATTGGTTTGAACTTATTTTCCCTGCCTACTCCCAATATCTACATGCTATGTTTCAGGGGCATAGGAAACCTTACATATTCATCTTTAGGGAGAAAAGTTCTTGCAGACATATCCTTTAAACCTATCTTCAATATGTCTTCAATTTCGTGGTATTTTTGAGGTTCTTTGCATCTTTACAACAGGGTACTCTTGTGTTATCTAACATTTGTTTTCCCAAGTGTACTCCTATGTCAAGACGCTCAAGATCCTCAAGGTAAGTATATGCATCATATCCTTCTTCATGATGACCTCTTGTTTCTTGCACATACTGTTTGCAAGAGGGAGTCTTGAATATGGAACTTCTTCATTTACATATGTTTGATGCATATAGCCAGGATGTCTATGACTTGTCTTGTCCTTCTACCTTGTGTGTGCCCATCCATTCCAAATCAACTATCCTTTAAAAGGGATTGCACACATTTAGGGGGAACTTGTACTAGTCATGTTTCTTTCAAAGTTGTCATAACATTGTGATTATCTTTATTTGAAGCTTTGATTGTATGTTGTCATCAATTACCAAAAAGGGGGAGATTGAAAGCACATATGCTCCCTTGGTGATTTTTATAATTCAAGACAACATACATTGTCTCTTGGACTAACACATTTACCTAGATATTTCAAGAATAGTCCATAGAGAGCATTGGCTAAAGGATTATGTGGATATGCCCCTGGATGCAAGAAAGTAATAATATTGGCTCAAGCTTCAAGATAGAAGACTCTTCATTTTATAGCTGTGAGAAACCACTTTTGAGTCCATAGGAAAGCCAATACTATTAAAAGGGCGTGAGGTAGTAAAATGAACTGATTTCTCAAATGCTCAAAGTTAGCCACCAAAACACTCAGTCATTTTTCCCACATATCCACTCTATCAACATCCACATTCACAAATTCGGTGTCACCAACATTTGCATATCGGACCCACCGAGTTTGACCTCAGACAGAAACCCTAGCCATTCCCACCAAATCGGTGCAACCGAAACCAAGTCCGCGCTACCGAGTTCAGTGTGACTAACATTCTGTTGCCAAGATATACAAAATCGGAATTTTCGAGTTTGAGTATTGGTGCCACCGAGTTTGGCCATCTTACCGTTAGTCACCTTTTCCGTGCCACCTAGTTTCATATATCGGCCTCACCGAGATTCAAATGTTCACACCTTTGTGCTAATCGGTACCATCGAGTTTTTCAACTTTGGTGTCACCGAGTTTGCACTTTTGTGTGTAACAGTTGGATTTTTGTTGTTGCCTATATATACCCCTTCACCCACCTCTGATTCGTGGGAGAAGCACTCGGAACACACTTCATTGCCAGATCCATTTTTTGAGAGAGAACAACCTACTCATGTGTTGAGACCAAGATATTCCAATCCTGTGATTTGAAACTTGATATCTAGCCTCCCCAAACTGCTTTCGACCAAATAAACCTCTCCTACCCATGCATATTCTGTGAGAGAGTGATTTGTGTTGAGGAGAATATCTTTATAAGCACAAGAGCAAGGAGTTCATTGATCTACCACATCTATTACCTTTTGGAGGATGGTGCCTCCTATATTGGTTAGGTGTCGCTTGGGAGCCTCCTACTTCGTGTTGTGGAGTTGAACCAAGATGTTTGTAAGGGCAAGGAGATCGCCTACTTCGTGAAGATCTACCGTGAGTAAGGCTAGTCCTCCATGGACGGAAGTCGTGTGGAATAGACAAGGCCGCTTCTTTGTGGACCCTCCATGGGTGGAGCCCTCCGTGGACTCTCACAGTCGTTACCCTCCGTGGGTTGAAGTGTCCACTAACATGGACGTACGATAGCGCTACCTATCGGAACCATGCCAAAAATCGACGTGTCAACCTCATGTGTTTGATCTCCGTACCTTACTCATCTACTTTACACTTGCATGTTTTACTTTCCGCTGCTATACTATTAGACTTGCATGTGTAGGGTTACTTGACTTGTTATAACTGTCGTAGCTGCCTCTCAAGTAAAATTGGATAAAGGAAAAAAAAACTTGTCAAGTAGTCTAATCACCCCCCCTCTAGACATACTTTCGATCCTACAGGATGCCCACTTTGTGTGTGCTGCTGTGCAGGATCAGACTCTCGCTCTTCAGTATGTGCCTTCTGAGTTACAATTGGCAAACTTCTTCACGAAGGCACAAACTCGAGCGCACCATGGGTTCTTTCTCTCCAAACTCAGTGTTGTTGACCCACCATGAGTTTGAGGGGGTGTTAGATGTGTATAGCCCCTTTTCTATATACCCACATTGTATAAGGTGTTTTCTTGCACTTTTACCACATGTATATATACTGGCCTTTGGCCCCTGTGAATATCAGTTGCTCATTCTCTAACAGTTACTTGGAAGAGATGTTTTGGTGGTTTGGGAATACCTAACTTGAAGGAATTCAATATGGCTTTGTTGACCTCCTGGGGGAAGAGGTTCTTTGACCTTAGCAAGAAAGATTGGAAGAATATCATCTATTTTAAATATAACACTGATTCTCCTAATGTTTTGTGGTCCAAACCTAATAATGGTTCTCCCTTTGGAAGAGTGTAACTTGGGCTTTAAATGCTTCCAAAACATTTTACAAATGGAAATTGGGTGATGGTAGAAGTATTAAGTTTTGGCATGATCTATGGAGTGGAGATATGTCCTTGAAAGTTTAGTTTGGGACCTATTCTATATTTGCAACCAGCCTGATTGCAGTGTCTCTCAGGTGTCGGATGGAGTGCAACTTAAGCTCTCTTTTAGAAGATGTGTTGACAGGTATGGACTTGATAGGTGGAACCAGTTGCTTGGTATTATCCAAGACATTCCCCTATGTGATGGTCTAGATGTCCCTATTTGGATGTTGGAATCCAGAGGGATTTATTCTGTTAAATCTTTCTACAACGCCATTAACTTTGGTTTTGTTGTTTCTACCATTGGTGATAAGATATGGAAAATACTATGAACCCAGAATATTCATGTTCTTCTTTGGCTAAGTGTTTATAACACGATTTTAACTAGAGAAAAATTAGCTAAGCGTAGGAACGTCGATGATCCCACGTGTTTATTTTTTAAGGAATTGGAATCAGTACAACACATGTTCTTTGATTGTATTGTGGGTAAATGCATTTGTAAGATGATATCTGGCTTCTTTCAAATGCCCATTATTTCATGTTTTAAGGATGTTTGTGCTTTGTGGCACAAACATAAAGAAAAAACTATCTTGGACATGATTGTAGTTGTCTCTTTGTGCAGTGTGTGCAAACTAAGAAATGAATTATGTTTCCACGTCGTACTTAGAAAAGTTTGGACTGTGTTCTTATGAAACTTTAAAACTTTCTTCGACAATGGGGAGTGCTCTGCGGCGCCATGCAGGAGACAACACTTCGGCAAATCATCACGAGCAGGACAAATGTCATGGGGAAGTGCTCCATATCGCATGGAGATAATTATGTAGTCTATTGTAGTTTGATGTTGCTAGCTAGCCTCCTCCCTTTGTCTTAAGTTTCTAGTTTGTCTTGCTCTTTAAGTTGTGGATGTTTGAAGTACTTTTATTTGGCCTGACCCTTTTGCTCGGGACGCTCTCGGTTGTAATGAGGATTAGATCTGCACTTTTATGTTTCCTGTTTTTGCTTCATCAATAAAGATGGAGGGGGGCCCTTTTATTCAAAAATAATAATAATAAGTATGAACTATATTTTAATATGAGTTAAATACATCGTGGGTGCCTTAACTTGTCTACTACGATCAGTTTAGTGCCTAAACTTGCAAAATACACAATAATAATATTATAACTTGTCTGCACGGTGGTGCCTCCGCATGTATACCGTCGTATGTGTTGTCCGTGTGGCATGACAACTGATGGCCCGCCCACATGTCAGTCGGTGTAAGCGTGAGTGAAATGCATGTCGTTCTTTTTTTGCAGAAAATCGCCTGAGGTTTAGTTAAATGTTATAAATAAGCCCCTTGCTCTCTAAGCTAATAACAGCGAAAAATAAAGTGTGGTGTTGTTTAGGTGAATAGAATACGTCATTGAATGGATATCCAATATGATATTCTTAGGTTAAATAACATGCACGCTAGCCACGCGGACTAACAGTAAGTACTTTATTTACAACAGTTAGCTAGAAACTAATATAGTCAACATATCGTCTTATAATTTCCATTCTGTTTTTTCTAAGTTACTGTTTATTTTTATTACATGTAAATCTTCATGTATATAAATACAATAATTATCAATATGCGATTATTGTCTATTTAGATCATTTTTCTATATTTATTACTGTGTAGTTCGAAGAGTTATGTGGATTTAAATAGTTCAATGTATTTTATAAAATATTGTTTAACTTTTTTATCTTCATTCAGGACCACAAGCACACACAATTATTGTGTATCTTAATTGTATTTCTAGAATACATAATTATTAAAAACCAACAACATTGTATTCTGAAAACTGTTCAATGTGTATTAAAAATTCTTGTGTACAAACAATATATTACATAAATGCGTTAAAACATATTTGTAGAAATATAATAAGAATTTTACACAATAAATTTAAATACATGCTGAACATTGTATGAAATAGATGTTTTAATTTTTGAAATGCATTACGAACATTTTTTGAAAACACGTTTACAATTTGTGAATACACGGGAGAGTTTTCCAGGTTGATTTTTTCTAAAATGCACTAAAAGTTTTAAAGTTTATGTCAGGTAATATGTTGAATAGCTCTCTCTTTTCAAATGTGAGAATTTCTTAATATATTTTTTAATATCTACTCTGAACAACTATTCTTGTCGTAGTTGTTATAAATCCAGCCACCATTTTTTTCTTATTAATATTTCAGCCCACATGCTGAGATGCAGGACCAAGGCATGGCATGTGGGACCAATGCAGTTTGGCAAATTTAGATAAAATATGAGGACCTTTTTCAAAATTTATTTAAAGTAGAGAGTTTTTTGTAAAACAACCATCACAGTCATCTCACAGCTACCGACATGTGGGCCAACGCAAAGCTGGCACGTCATTTGGGCAGTTTGTATGCCTTCATACGGACGGAGGCATCCATTTGAACGTTCGGACAAGTTACGTCATTAGTTTCACGTATTTTATAAATTTAGGAACCAAAATGGTGTATTTATCTCTTTTAATATGTAGGGATGACATAAGAATAGGAGGCTGCTACACGTTGGGCTACACACTTGGGAGAGAGGATAATTGCCTTCTACATATTCGATCAGTGAATTCATTTGCAGTGGACAAACTGACAGAAAGTCCTTTGTGCCCTCTAGACGTTTTACAAAACAAAGAATACAAGTCTCAGTGTTGGATCTGCCTGTAAGTTCTATCTTTGTCCTTCTCTAAACACAAGTATAGACACACCATTTCACCCATCAAAATCTTACAAGTTCTGTACAGTTGCTCAGGGAAGGCCACACCAAGAAGAAGAAGACCCATTATTCCTCAACTCTTCACAAGGTGCAGGGAAAACTTCATGCGCCTCTCCATACACAGACTCGCATTGCCACCGTACCTGACGCCTTATCGCTCTCAGGCTAACGTTTCTGAAGCAGATCCCCTCATAGACCGCGCCGTGCACCGCCTCCAGCATTGGTGCGCGCTGCACATCCACGCCAACAATGTCGACAATATGAATGCCACTGATCATGGGTAGCGCTGTCCGGTCATACTTGTCGTCAGAGTGATCATCTGAACCCCTGCTGAACCTTATTGGCACCTTGACCTTCTCCATCGTCACGTTGGCGATGGTGATGTTGGTTATGTACCCGCCGCGCCCCACATCGGTCTTGAGCCTTACTGCGGAAGCGGAGTTCCATATGTGGAGGTCGCGGACAAGCACGTTTGATATCCCACCCGACATCTCGCTTCCGAAACCCACACCGGAGCACGTAGGTGTGGTGCCTGAAACCCGCTGGATGATAATGTTTGAGCTGGGTTTGCCTACAGATATTCCATACTGATCCCAGCCACTCTTGACAGCAACCAGGTCATCCCCACTTTCAATATAGCAGTCCTCGATACAAACTTCTGAACTTGAGTCTGGTATTGTTCAGAAAGAGAAACTGTCATGGATAAATTTACTCGTTGCAAAGCCAGTTTGTATTTAGTGCAGAAAAGATCATGATCCCCAAGGAGTCACATATGAAGTACAAACGCAACTACCTGTAATTATAATCTTTTATACTTTAACTAAATATTTACTTGAAAGAAAACAATACAGGCCTGCTATTCATACAAAATCAGTGGCGGGCCATGTTTGGAACTAGCATTGGCAAAAGGTTTGCAGTTTTGAGAGAGAACAATCTGTCAATTTTAGAGCACAAACCTGGATCGATGCCATCGGTGTTTGGAGCATTCAGGGGAGCTAGTATAGTCAAATCCTTTATCACCACGTTTCTGAACATTAAATTTCCGTTGTGAGCTTATGGTTTTAGAAGAAAGAAAAATGAGGATGGTTCTCTACTAGGAAACAAAGTGATAATCTACTGTATTAGCTTGATGAACTAACCTGCAGTAGACCGGATGCACTGTCCAAAACGGGGAGTTGCGTAGGGTGACATTGGAGATCAGGACGTTGGTTGAATTGACGAGCTCGATGAGATGACCTCTTGTGTGGTTCAGAGTCCGGTTCCACCACAGCTCCCACCACATCCTGCCCTGGCCATCTATGGTCCCATTGCTACCTGACATGGAAAAGCAGAACAATTTGCAAGTACAGTCAAAGCTAATTCTTCACATGATATACCCTACACACTATTTCCCAACAAGTATACTCCAAACTGTTTTCTCAAGAAGTATAGCCCACAATTTGAAATTTGTGCTTGAATCGGCTGTTACAGGGAGCTACTTCAGCTCTCTGGTTTGCATAAACAATTTATATTTACTTGATAAAAAGTTGAAAGTAGAGACTGTTAAACAGTTGCTGTACCAGTAATAACAACATCATTTAGGTCTTGTCCATGAATGAGGCTAATGTGGCGCGGTCCTAATCTTTCCCTTCCGCGCCCGTAAGACGGCAATGGTGCAATGAGAGGCCACTCTTCTGGATCCTGCACATCACAGTTCAACGCTGCAATCAACACAATGAACTTCTTAAACAAATTTACACAATCAACTCTTATGCAGTACTGGTAGAGATTCTTGGACTACTTAAATACAAAGTGGCATGATTATTAATTCGACAGTCTGGGGATTGGTCCCCTTAAAGATAATCTCACCTGTTGCCATGTTGGACTTGAAGACCAGGCCATGATTGTCCTAGAATATGAAGGTGGTGGATTATTGTAGTGCGAGTGCATATGGCAGCAATGTCAAACTCCTAGCTAACGCTCTTAATCATGCTTTCTTTCCCAACAACTTTGCACTACTAAGACGCCACTCACATGAAAGCACTAGTAGACAGTATCCTGAAATGGGGGAATCTCTTTAGCAAGTTCATCACACATAAACTCTCCACACATACTAGTAGCAATTAATCCTTAAAATTAGTATGCCCACTGCATTTGCATGTGCCAAAAATGGGCACTAGCTAGTACTGCAGAAAGCTCCAAACTAGAGATTTGTGTAACCATTTGGTGCTAGCAATATGGAGCAGATGAGACGGCACTACAAGCAAAGTACTAGCACAGTAGCATAGTAGCATCAAGCCAGACCAGTCCAAGCAGAAGTAAGGGCAAAGCAAAGGCACACACGGTGTGTTGTAGTTAGAACAATAACATGTGCCAAAGCTGCACAAGTCACAGGAAGAAACCAACAACCGCTCCAAGCATGTGCAGGATTCCAACCCACAACAGCATCTCTCCCCCTTCTTTTTTTCATTGGTCAGTGGTAAGTGACAGCACAAGTGTTGAAGCAAGTTTTTCAGCCTCCAATCAAACATGAACATGATTTGAGATTCTAGTTTCTGTGCTCCTGGCTACTGGGTGGCTTAGCTATGTGACATTTCTTGATTTATTTGGAGAAGAATTTGTCTCCACTAATCAGCAGAAAAATAATTTTGCATCGGTAGAAAAATAGTTTTGCATCTAGCAGATGTGTGTGTTTGTTTCAGTTTGAACGCTATACTCAGTAGAGTGCACTCTATTAATTTGTAGTAATATACTAGTACAGTAGTAGCAAGATTTGAGAGGAGAAATAAATGTGAATTGATTAAATGAAACAAGAAGAAGAAGAAGAAGAGGAACTAGCGGACATGGATCAATGGACCGATCACGTGCCTGGGAGCCGAGGATGACCGCGCCATGGTGCAGGAAGAGCGTGAAGCGGCTGGTGAGGTTGAAGCTCCCCGTGAGCCACCGCCCCGCCGGCACCTCCAGCCTGGCGCCGCCGCCGCCGCCCCTCTCCTCCAGAGCAGCCACGGCGCGCTGGAACGCCGCCGTGTTGGACGTGACCCCGTCGCCCACGGCCCCGAACTCCTCCACGGACGCTGTCACCGCGCGCCTCCCCGCGCCGCGGTAGAACCCGGCACAGCTGTCGACGGCGCCGTGGCCGGAACCATGGCCCGAGGAGGGGGCGATCAGGGCGGCTAGCGGGGCCGCGGCGGGGAGGCGCGTGAGGGCGAGGTAGCAGGAGGCGAGCAGGACGAGGAAGACGACCAGGGGGGCTGACGGGCGCGGGCACGGGCGTGTCATGGGCGCGCCCTGGACGGTGGCGTGCGCCATGAATAATGGATCATGTCACGCGGGGGAGCCGAGGCGGAAAGAAGGGATTTTTATAGGTTTCTTCCGGCGCGGTGAGTCTCGTCCCTATGATTGCCACGTGAGAGCAGTCTGGTTTCGGAAATTTGAATTTGAAATGCCTACGGTTCAAATTTAAATTATGTTTGCATTACTACATTGGAGCAAAATCTATTTGTGTTGGGGTCGCTGAGTTCGAATTTAACACTAGTGGTGGACGAGGATTTGAGGCGGCTCACAAGTCACGAGTCAGTAGTGGAGGCTGGAAATGAGGATTGGGACGTGTTTGTGTACGTATCCATTTATGTGCCCATCAAGCCTGCGCAATCGTCGTGCCCATCATTTTCTTCCTACTAATTATATATGCATGTTAACAATCACATTATGTTTTTTTGGGGAGGGGGGGCTATTTTGCAAATGCTTTTTTTTATAATCTTATACGATGTTTTCCTTCCTTACGAAATTGTCAAACATTTTCTAACTGGGGCGACGAGTAAATATCATCCCGATCATTTGTTTGTGAGGGAATGGAAAATGGGTGGTTATCTAAAAAACGGTTTTCCTCGCTTTGTATTACAAATCAACCAACTGAAACATCTATCGGTAGATGTTAGGACGGAAGCAACACAGTCATGTTTAAAAAAAAATGCTGACATCGGCGGATCAAAAAAAATAAAGAAGCCTCGTGACCGTTGCGTCCATGAGGGATCTTCCACCAAGCTCCAAGACTTTGAAGCGCCGGTACCAATCACCACTCCGAGAAGGACTGAGACGATGACGACGCCAAACCAACCTCCATACTGCGTCAACAGGGTCTTGAAGCCCCCCCCCCTCTCACCACGACACCACAAGGTGAAGCGTGCACAGCGACGAATAGGAGTCGGGACTAGGGACAACAGCACCGTCGACACGCGGGGGGCTCAACATCCACCGTCAACGATGGTAGTCGACCAGACGCAATAGCAGGAGCATGCCAGGCCCGTAGGCCCACAGGCCCGGCCGAGACCTCAAAGCCCGTAAAGCTCCCGCCATCGCGCTACAACAGACATGTCATCGGTGTCGTCGCCACGTCCTAGTTGCTCCCCTCCTCACCATGCACAAGGCATCGAAGTCGCGCCGGGTGCCGGCCCATTAGGACCCAGATGAGGCTCGTAAGGCCCAAATCTAGGCTAGGGTCGCACCGTCGGTCGCGTCGCGCCACCACGTCGCCCCGCCGCCAAGGAGCAACGCCGCCACCTCGCCCGCCGTTGGGTCGTCAAACCATCGCCTAGCCGAGCCGCACCATCGCCGCCCCCTGCCCCACGAAGGGAAAATGGGCGCGCGGGTAAAGGAGATCCCGCGCTGCCGACACCACCCGAACCAGGGCCGAGGGCGCTCGCCGGCGGCAGCGAGGGGGGTGAGAACAGAGGAGGAGGGGGCCGACGGAGGATGACGCTCGTGCCGCTTTAGCCACCTCCCGGGAAGGCGGCACTAGGGCGGGATTTAGAAAGGGGTGGAAAGGGGACGGGGCTTCGAGCGAGCGCGGCCGGTGGCTAGAGGGCGTGAGGGTGGACGTCGGCGGTGGGGTGAAGGCGGGGGAGGAACCCTACGAGAACACGCTGCGGACTTTGGTTTTGACAATGGGTGGTTATGGGTGTGTATGTAGTCGTTTGGATCTGTCCTTGCTAGTCCGCCATATATATTATTGCTCCCCCCCCTCCCTTCCTCTCTCTTTCCTTTCTCATGTAGCGTGGACAATCTGAATAGTTGATCCATACAAATAAATATGCAGCTGTCAACATTTTTTATTTCATTAATATTAAAGGGGTTAACATATTGGCAGGTCGAACTAGATTTATATCTGTTTTTTCGCATGTATTAACAATAGTGATTATATAGGCACCATTGTCGCCGTCATTAAAAAAACAGTGTAAGCTATATTAGTATGTCTCTGAAGCGAATATATTTCTATAGTCTGTAGCTGTGTGATTTTTGCAGACACTTATACATTTCGGGCAAAAGAATATATATTTTAACCACTCCCTCCATCCATATATAAAGGGTCTAATGCATTTTTCGAGATTGCATTTGACTACTGATAAGATTAATACTCCTTCCATTTCTAAATATAAGTCTTTCTAGAGGTTCAACTAATGGACTACATACGGATGTATATAGACATATTTTAGAATATAGATTCATTCATTTTTTTCGTATGTAGACACCTAGTGAAATATCATAAAAGACTTATATTTAGGTACAGAGGGAGTAGTATGTGAAATGTATAATGTGAAAATTATATTATTGAAAGCTCCTTTCACATAGGAATTTGAAGATATGCTTTGTGTAACTTGCATGTCATATATTATTACTTTAACATATGGTTAAAGTTGGTTTTGAAAAAAGCATTAGACCATATATACTCCCTCCGTTACAGTTTATAAGGCGTGCACGTATATCTAGATCGTTAATTTAACTTATATAAAATATATTGTTTAACATAAAAATTATATCATTAGAAAATAGAATATCTAAAGTTTTTAATAATATATTTTTTGTAACATATGCCTCTCATTAAATTGGTCAAATTGACAACCTAGATATACGTACATGCCTTATAAACTGTGATGGATGGAGTATATGGATAGAGGAAGTAGGCAATTTTTCTAGAGAGGGCACACAAATTTAATGCTCTGAACAGTCAAAGAATGGAATCCAGCGGGTCGAAAGATCACAATTTTTTTGGGTCAGCATAAGTGTCACCCCATATAGTGGCCTACTTTTCTTTCTCGAAAACTCTAAACGCAGTGGGAGCTCCTACTTGCCCCTTATTGTGGCAGGGATTTCTGAAAAATCACTCGAGTACACCTTCCAACAATTACTCTTATTTTCACAGGTTGCGATAAATGGTGCACTGCATGCGTGTCATTTGTCGCAACCTGAGAGTTTTCTTTTCTTCGTTGATCCGTATTTTTAAAATGTTTTCTTTCCTAAATCGTGCGTCCAAATCTTGAACCGTTTTTATCATTGACTTTCTCGTATCAAGATCTTTAAAATTAGATCCCATATTAATAGGTTTTGACGAACTTTTTTTCACGAAAAAACCGAAATAAAAAACCAGACGAAAAACCGTGCCTCATGCGATAGAAAATAAAAACTGAAAACGCTATTATTCCCTTTTCGAGAGGCACGGGTCGTGCCTCTTGTGAAGGAAAAAACCATGCCTCTCGCGTAGCAAAACCGTGCATCTCGTGGAAAAAAAGAGAGCAAAAAACGCGTTTTTCCCTTTTCGAAAGAGGCATCGTGCCTTTCGCGGAAGCAAAACCGTGCCTTTCGCAAAGAAAAACAGAAAATGCATTATTTTCTTTAAGGAAAGGCACGAACATGCCTCTCGCGAAAGCAAAATCGTGTCTCTCGTAAAAAAAAGAGGCACGGACGTGTCTCTCGCAAAAAAAAGAGGCACGGACGTGCCTCTCGCAAAGGTAAAACCGTGCCTTTGACGGAAGCAAAAAAATGCCTCTCGCAAAAAAATAGAAAACGAGTTCTTTTTCTTTTTCGAGAGGCACGGCCGTGCCTCTCGCGAAATCAAAAAACGTGCTTCTCGCGAAATCAAAATCGGATCTCTCGAAAAAAAACAAAAAACATGTTTTTTTGAAAAAAAATCCATCCAAAAGTTATGAACCACCAATGAAAACCCGTAACAACAAAAAAATTGAAAATAAAACACTCAAAAGGGCGAAAATGAGTGCGAAAAAAATCCGAAGGAAACGCTCAGAGCGCGACACGTGACGGCAACTGGAAATGCGCCAAATGGCGACGCGCGGAAGCGATCGCTGGAAGGCTCCCGAAGGAGGGCTCGCTAACTAGTTGCTCTCAGGATCCCTCCACCACACAGGGGTACCCCAAATGGACCGGCCTAGTTTATTTTCTTTTACTATTCTCCTTCTCAGTTATTTTTTTGTTCGTTTTTCCTTTTTCTTTTATTATTTGAAGAAAAACATTTTTCGAATTTGCAGACTAATTTTAAAAAAACATGAACAAATTTGAAAACGCGATTTTTTTTAAAAAATACGAATTTTTTTTAAATCTTAATAATAAAATTTTATAAGGGAGAATAATTTTGAAAAAACCTCAAAGGAATTAAAAAGCACGAATAAAATTTTAAAGCACCATCTTTTTTGATTTTTCAGAACAAATTCTGAAACTGGGAACAATTTTAAAAAACATGAACAAATTTGAAAACACAAGCAATTTTTGAAAACACAAACAATATTTGAATCTTGGGAACAAAATATTGAATAGGAGAACAATTTTGAAAAAACCCGAACAAATTTGTAAGCGTGAATAAAGTTTTAAAGCATGAAGATTTTTTGAATTTTCATAATAAAATTTGAAACCGAGAACAACTTTATAAAACATGATCAAATTTGGAAGCACGAACAATTATTTAAAGCATGAACATTTTTTGAATCTTGAGAACAAAACTTTTAAAAGGGGAACAATTTAAAAAAACCGAACAAATTTGAAAGCACGAATAAATTTTAAAAGCACAAACATTTATTGAATTTTGAGAACAAATTTTAAAACCGAGAGCAATCTAAAAAAACGTGAAAAAAAATCAAAGTGCGAAGAATTTTTTAAAGCTCGAATATTTTTTGAATCTGAAGAAAAAAAATTGAAAAGGAGAATAATTTTGAAAACACTGAACAAATTTAAAAGAGTGAACAAAATTTTATAGCACAAACATTTTTAAAATTTTGAAAACAAACTTTCAAACCGGGAAATATTTATAAAAAACATGTAAGAATTGGAAGCGCGGACAATTTTTGAAAGCATAAACATTTTTTGAATCTTGAGAACAAAATTAAAAAAAGGAGAACAAATTTTAAATTGAGAACAAATTGTAAAACCAAGAACAGTTTTTTAAAACCAAGAACATTATTTAAAAATCCAAAAACAGGTTTTGATCATCCAGAATATTTTCTTAAACGAAAAAAAAAGCAACAGAAAACAAATACAAAAAAAAAACGATTCAAGAAACCTTCTAGAAGTTTTCTAAAACCAGAAAAAACCAATTAAAACCTCTAGAAGTTTGCTAAGACCGCGCATTGCAATCCCGTTAATGGGGCCAGTCCGATCGCTCTTCTACTCTGTGCAAAGCCACGACACGGTTTCGCACAGGGCGTGAAATAGAATTTTTCGTTCAATATCACTCTTTCGCACCGGCAAGCAGCGAGCAAACCGCAGATGGTCCGGCCACGTAGGTAGGATCCGATTCTATGTTTATTTGCTTCTGATATCTTTTATATATATATGTCCCCTAATAATAAAGCGTGCAGCGCTTCTGCCGTCCGTCATGACGGTTTTACAAAAAAGCTCTTGACGTTTTGTGTATTCAATCTGCATTCCCTTTTTAAGTGGAGAAAACGAAAAACGATTCATTTAATCTGGTATATATAAAGTGCCACCTCTGTTTCAACACAATCATGTGCCTAGCCCAGTGGCAGACGCACAACGGCTTGCTGCATCACTGGGAGACCTGAGTTTGACTCTAGCGCTGTCCTGTTTTCCTTTCCTATTGCTTCATTTCTTTGTGTAAATTCAAATGCTTTTAAAACATTCATATCTTTTAAATCCTAACTCCAAATCTAACATGTTATATATGAAAATCGTTTAGAAAAAAGTGAAGATTTCAAATATGCTATTATTTTGCATGTTACTTTCTTGTTTTTTCTTTCCTATTGCTTCATTTTTTGTGTAAATTCAAATGCTTTTAAAACATTCATATCTTTTAAATCCTAACTCCAAATCTAACATGTTATATATGAAAATCGCTCAGAAAAAAGTGAAGATTTCTAATATGCTATTATTTTGCATGTTACTTTCCACAATAAAGCTTATTGTGCAATATTAATTAATACATTCTCTATATTGGTTATTTTGGAAATGCCTATTACACATATCGTCCAATACGTATAAGGGGGTGTTTTTTTCCGTTGCAACGTACGGGCATGTTTGCTAGTATATATATGTATATTTTTTTTTCTTCACTAGTTTTCCTTTCGAAAAAAGGACAAAAATATTTATCTTTTATTTTTCTCTTTTCTTCTATTTTTCCTTTTCTCTTTTCATAAATTTACAATTTTCAGAAACTATTCAAAAATTCTTCGTTTTCCCAAATAATGTTCGTCCTTATTAAAGTGTATGCAAAATTCTTCATGTTTAATTAAAATGTTTACCAATTAAAAAAGTGCATTTGGGTTTGCAAATTTGGATCAATGTTTTTAAAAAACTTCCCTATTTTCTAGAAAAGTCATATATCCAAAAAGTTGTTTGCTTCTTCAATTTTGTTTAGGGTTTCGAAAATAATCATGTTTTAAAGAAGTCGCAAGTTTTATCCTGTTTCAAAAAAACTTCACAGATTAAATATATTTTAGATTTCTAGAAATGGTCTATGTTTAAAAGAATGTGCACAAATTTCAGAAAAATTGTGTTTATAAATATCACCTTTTAGAAAACGTGTTTGAATGTTTGAAATAAAAAAATCATTGCTGGTAGTTCTTATGTTTTCGTGTTGCCTATTACTCCCTTCATCTCTAAATGTATGACGCTTTGACATTTTAAATAGAACTTCGAAAATATCACCTTGTGAGCTTTAGTCACGCCTCCTCGCCACGGAGCAGCGAGTCAAGGCCGGCTGTGTCACCCTCGGGTTTGTGTTTGCAAACGCTGCCACCCGCGGCAAAGGCAAGCCTTTCAAGTCGCTGGGGGTAAGGTGCTACCCCAGCCTACCTCCTAGGTCCCACGGTCGCCTGCGGCAGGGCCCATGCCGACTACTGGGGCGGCCGCCCGTGTGCGTGCTCCCCCTTATGTGGCATCCGGCTTCCGTGTCAGCTGTGCGCTATTCAAGGGCACATTGCCTCCCGCTGTCGTTGCCGCTTCTAGCAGGACTTCCTTGGCATCGGCAACAACGATAAAGGCAACGACAAGCAGGCTGCTATGGCGACTCATGAGCAGGGTCACACTACATCCTATCCCATTGATCCGACATGGTACATGGATACGGGAGCCACTCATCACCTCATCAATGAGATGAGCAAGCTCTCCAGTCAGGAGCCATACTGCGGTCACGATCAGGTTCACACCGCTAGCGGAGCACGTATGCACATATCGCATGTTGGTCATGTTTTACTTTTTACTCATAAACCCAAATCCTTGCATCTTCTTGATGTTCTCTATGTTCCTTCTGCTACATGTAGCTTATTGTTAGTTCCTAACCTTACTCGGGATAATAATGTCTTCACTGAGTTTCACCCCTTTCATTATTTTATCGAGGACCGGGACACGAGGGACGTTCTTCTTAGGGGTCACTTGCGCCATGGACTATGCAGTTGATTTGTTGCCTCCTCCCCATGTCTTCAGCGGTGTGCGCGTATCATCTACTCATTGGCACCCGCGGTTCGCTCATCCTGCCACCCCCATCGTCAGTCATGTTCTTCATCGACATGCTCTTCCAGTTGTGTCCAATAAAAACCCTGCTACAATTTGTGGTGCCTGTCAGCAAGGGAAGAGTCATGAGCTTCTATTTTCAGAGTTGAGTCGTGTAGACAAAACTCCACTTGAGCTTGTGTTTTTTATGTGTGGGGTCATGCCCAAAGTGGTCATAATTACTATGTGATTTTCATCGATGCTTACTATCGATTTACTTGGCTTTATATTATTAAACGTAAATCTGATGTGTTTGATGTTTTTTTGTAATTTCAAGCACATGTTGAGCGTCTTCTCAAGCATAAAATCATTCATGTTCAATCGGATTGAGGGGTGAGTATCACAACCTCAATGCATTTTTAACAAGCTTGGGATTTCACACCGTGTGTCATGTCCTCACACACATCAACACAATGGCACTACTGAATGTAACCATCGACATATTGTTGAAACTTGTCTTGCTTTACTCGCTAATGCATTGGTTTTGTTTTGTTTTTGGAGCGATGCTTTCTTCACTGCCTATTTTCTTATAAATAGGCTTTCCACACGACTCCTTGGGATGAAAACACCCATTGAACTCCTACTGCATGAGACTCCAGACTATACCTTCCTCAAAGTTTTAGCGTGTGTGTGTTGGCCTCATCTTCGCCCCTATAATAAGCATAAGATTGAGTTCCGGTCCAAACAATGTGTTTCTCTGGGGTATAGTTCTCTTCGTAAAGGGTACAAGTGTCTTCATATTCCATCTAACCGTGTTTAAATCTCTCGTGATGTTGTGTTCGATGAGAATGTGTTTCCATACTCGTCGCTCCTGTCCGCCTCCACCACCTCGACACCACCACCAGCTCCCTCCACCTTTCCATCGCCTGATCAGTTTGTTGATATTGCATACTCTCCTGCGTTGCCTCCTAATCATGATGCAGATGCTATAGGTGGAGCTCGTCTTGAGTTGCTTGAGGATTCAAAGCTAGCGGTTGTGCCTGAGGAGAGTGGTGCTCGCGTGTGTGTCCATCCACGCCTGGGTCGGACTCGCGTGTTTCTCCCTCAGCCTCGCCAGGCCCAACGCCTGGGCTGGACTTCCCTGCATCGTCACCTGGTCAGGCCTCACGGTCGGCTGGGCCGGCCTCGCCTGCCCCATTGCCCCGATCCTCCTCGCCTACGGCAGAAACGGCTGCTCCAAGCGGGCTCGTGGTGGCTCCTCTCGAGCTATCTTCACCACGCCCATCGTGACCGACTGCATCGTCATCGACTGCATTGCCGCCTACGTCTCCAGCCTTGCCATCTATGTCATCTCAGTCTCCGGCGCCACCAGCGGGTGGTGCAGAGTGGCCACATACACTCAGCCATTTTAGGATTTTTCGTCCCAAGGAACGGACAGATGGCACTGCCGCATGGCTCGCCACTTGTGTTATTGAGTTACAGACCGACCCTTTTGTCGAGCCACAACACTTTCACGCTACTTTTGGGATCCCTCATTGGCGTTGTGCCATGGAGCAGGAGTATGAGGCACTGTTGAAGAATGGCACCTGGTTGTTGGTTGATAACCCACAAGTATAGGGGGTCGCAACAGTTTTTGAGGGTAGAGTATTCAACCCAAATTTGTTGATTCAACACAAGGGGAAGCCAAAGAATATTCTCGAGTATTAGCAGTTGAGTTGTCAATTCAACCACACGTGAAAGACTTAGTATCTGCAGCAAAGTTTCAGTAAGAGAGTAGTGTGATAGCAACAGTAGCAACGGTAACAGTAGCAGCAGTGAGAGCAGTAGCGGTAACAGTAGCAGCAGTGATAGCAGTAGCGGTAACAGTAGCAGCAGTGACAGCAGTAGCGGCAAAGTAACGTAGAAAGTACCAGTAGGAAAAACTCATAGGCATTGGATCGGTGACGGATAATTATGCCGGATGACATTCATCATGGAACAGTTATAACATGGGAAGATATGTAACTAGCTCCAGTTCGTCAATGTTATGTAGGCATGCATTTCGTATATAGTCATATATTCTTATGGAAAAGAACTTGCATGACATCTATTGTCCATCCCTCCCGTGGAAGCGGGGGCCTAATGGAAACTACGGGATATTAAGGTTCTCCTTTTAATAGAGAACCGGAACAAAGCATTGGCACTTAGTGAATACATGAACTCCTCATACTATGGTCATCTCCGGGAGTGATTCCGGCTATTGTCACTCCGGGGTTGTCGGGTCATAACACATAGTAGGTGACTACAACTTGCAAGATAGGATCAAGAACACACATATATTGATGGCAACATAATAGGTTCAGATCTGAAATCATGGCACTCGGGCCCTAGTGACAAGCATTAAGCATAGCAAAGTAGTACCAACATCAATCTCAGAACATAGTGGATACTAGGGATCAATCCCCATCAAAACTAACTTGATTACATGATAGATCTCATCCAACCCATCACCGTCCAGCAAGCATACGATGAGATTACTCACGAACGATGAAGAGCATCATGGAATTGGCGATGAAGGAAGGTTGGTGATGACGATGGCGACGATCTCCCCTCTCCGGAGCCCAGGCGGACTCTAGATCCGCCCTCCAAAGAAAGAACAGGTGGTGGCGGCGCCTCCGTATCGTAAAACGCGATGAACTCTTCTCCTTGATTTTTTTCTGGACGAAAGGGACTAAGTAGAGGTGGAGTTGGAGGCGATGGAGCCCCGAGGGCCCCACAAGCCTGCTAGGCGCGGCCAGGGGGGTCCGCGCCTCCTGGGCTTGTGGGCTCCTCGCTCCACGCCTCCGGTTGATTCTTGTGCCAGTATTTTTATATATTTCACAAAAAATCCTCGTAAATTTCCAGGTCATTCCGAGAACTTTTATTTCTGCGCAAAAACAACACCATGGCAATTCTGCTGAAAACAGCGTTAGTCCAGGTTAGTTCCATTCAAATCATGCAAATTAGAGTAAAAAACAAGGGCAAAAGAGTTTGGAAAAGTAGATACGATGGAGATGTATCAACTCCCCCAAGCTTAAAGCCTTGCTTGTGCTCAAGCAATTTAGTTGACAAACTGAAAGAGACAAAAGAAAAACTTTTACGAACTTTGTTTGATCTTGTTGTTGTAATTATGTCTAACTCATATTCAGATTTTCAACAAGATCATAAGCTAACCACATAAGCAATGACATTTAGGTCTCAAGAGGTACTCATATCGATGGCATAATTAACTAGCGAGCAATAATAATAAGTTTCAAACGTCAACACTTCAATCAAAACAATCATGAACACATGGTATCTCGCTAGCTCTTTGTGAGACCGCAAAACATAAATGACAACACCATCAAAGACCAAGGGCTGACTGAACATTGTAATTCATGGAAAAGAAGATCCAGTCATAGTCATACTCAATAACAATTAATAGCAAAGCATAAAAATGACGGAGGTGCTCTCTAATTGGTGCTTTTTGAAAGAAGAGGATGACTCAACAGAAACATAAATAGATAGGCCCTTCACAGAGGGAAGCATTGATTTGCAGAGGTGCCACAGCTCAAGCTTTTAAAACAGAGACAAATAATTTTGGGTGGCATGCTTTCATTGTCAACGTGATGACCAAGAGTTTTCACCATCTTCCATGCTACACATACTATAGGCGGTTGTAACATCCCGATTATCGGAATGTTTTAGAATATATTTTTTTCCAAAATCAGGGCGAGATTTTTTTTTGTTTCATTTGGATAACAAAGCTTAAGTTGAGTTTTTCTTTACAAATTAGTGTTTAAATTAATTAAATGTGAACTTAAATGTAAAATTTAGTTTCATTATTTCTTTAAGTTGGGTTTTATGCTTCTTGTATTTGACTTATTAAGTTATGCACGTGTATATATTTCTTTGGAGTTTTTGAAGCATTTGCTTGGTTGAGGCTTTGTTCATTTCTACCTTTTGATCATTAAAAGAAACTTATTTCTTTTCTCCTTCACGTTATAAGGCTCTCCCTCCCTTGGGTGCAGCCCAAATATTGTTATTCCTTCCAAACCGAATGGGCCAATCTCATCTTTTATCTCCCGTGGGCCTTGAGGAGCATCACATGAGGAGCACCCAGGGTGCTTCTTCCTCGTCATGAACCAACGCACAGAAGAGTAACAGCCACCACTTCATCATCTAATCTTACACATGAAACTGTTGTCTTTCTTTTAATTCCCTGTCTCCACTTTGGTGATATGTGAGCTCCACCCCAAAAGCTTCCTCTTCTTCTCCTCCTCACGCACGCACGAACAAACACTGATGAGATGAAACCAAGAAGAAACGTCATGTACGTGAACTCCTGCCCTTCTCTAATCTCCTTGACTCCCCACCGTTTTCAAATCAATGACTATATATATGTGTGCCTCAACCTCCTCTTCCAATCCCGCAACAACTCCTGCCCTCTTCCTTCCTCCTCTCTCCGTGAGAGCTCCGTGAACACTTTGAAGCTCCATGGACGCGAGGTCGCGATTCCGATGACTCGGACATCCCCATCCATGCGCTTGCGCCAAAACGTTCTCCTCCATGCTGCAGCTCCATTCAGAGAAGAAAGAACGCGATCCATCCATCACACGCGAAGAATTCTGCATGTCCGCGTACAGTGTTCGTCAAGTTCATCGAGCCGTTCCGTCAAACTCGGTGAGCCTCTACCAAATTCCTATTTTACAGCTCCTCAACATCACCCATTGTATCTCCTAGACATCATAACTCGTCCTATTTCATGAGTTGGCCCCGCGCGTCCAAAATCGGAGGTCATCAGATGGCATCAACCTGTTTTCCTTAGATATGACTTCAGGTTCAACATATGAAATGTTACATGTGGTTGTAGTAACCATGTGATCGAGTCAGATTAGTTGTTAAAGCTTATAAGAGGAGAATATATATGATCGTACTTAATTTGGTTATGAATACATGATTATTTTTAGAAAGATTATCTATTTGTTTAATTATTTCCATATCTTCGCGCTATGTGTTCGGGTCGCTCGAAATTATTTCTTAAGCCTAGGAGTTACTTATGATTTATTAGATTTGTTTTACTCTTGTTTAAACTATGAAAATAGTTGTACGTATTGATTGATAATTTGTGTTACCACATATACTCGTGTCTTATAATTGTGTAGTTTTTTTTGAATTTTTGGCATGTTTAGTATTTTGTATATTTAGCTTAGATTTCGTTTGATCTACTAAATAGTGTGATATATGTTTGTAATAGGTATTATGAATTATCACATGTGTTGTAGTTTAGCGGTGAATTTTGGTGTAATCTGTTATAATTCATATGTTCGTGATATGGCTCTCATAACTTTTGATGTGGCAAGTGGCTTGGTAGATTTATTTATTTTTACCGGTTATAGTTTTTGAAAATTCTTGAACATATTATTTCATGTGGTATTTTTCTTTGATGCGGAAAGTAGTCGTAGGATATATGCACGTACACGTGTTCTAAATTATTATCATGTTTGTAAGGATTTTATTTATTTATTTATTTATTTTAGTTTTATAGTCCTCTCTTGTGCATGCGCACACAACTTTGATAATGTTCGCCATGCTTATAGTTACATAGAATTTTCATTGTTTTCTTTGTTTAATCACTAGAATAATTTATCTTTTGATTTAATTTATTTTTGTTTAACATGGCGAATATATTAGATTGTTCCATATATTCTTTCTCAATCATGTTGCTTATGTGATTGTTTATGTGTGAAGTCATGGCATGTTGTAGGTTAGCGCTTATCTAATCATACGTGTTAGATAATTTATTTTTATTTATTAGTTATCATAAGCATGTTATGTTACATTAGACTTTTGAGTAAGTTGATATTGTTTTAGAGTTGCTATAAGCTAAACGAAGTCAAGGTTAATCATTGGTTGTTGCGTATAGTTAATTGTCATTTAATCTTTACAAATATTTAGAGTTATCTAAATATTTATCTTGGTCGAGTAACATTTAGTCATGCATGTCTAGTATAGGTTAGTTGTATTATTTTATGTGTTTTAGATATGTTAATTATGATAGATATCAAATGAGATGCTTTGTTATTGGAGGTGACTACATTATAGTTCGTTGCATAGATATTATCACTTATTTGATCATGTAGTTTTATGGATGCTTGCTATCCATTATGCGTGGTTGGTTGTTTTATGGACCGCCTTATATTTGTGTAGAATTTATTCTTGTGGCACATGTTCTTTGTAATGATCATGTATGCTTATTTGTCTTAGTTGATTGCCATGTCGTGTTAGCACGTGCTCAAAGTAGAATTCATATTTTGGTTATCAATTACAGTGTGTTTAAATTGCTAGATTATACTATATTATGAAGTTAGGCTTCACTTTGTAGATTTACATGATAATAGTTTATGATCTCATATATTTTAATTAAGCATAAATTCTTTTGCTTGAGTACAATCTTGCCATGATGTTGTTATTTCATGTATTAGATCAATCTTAAGTTGTTTATCTATGTATTCACAAGTGTAGGTTGTACTACATAGAAATGCATGTCATCTTGTTACTTATGTTATTATAGTATACTTCCTCATATTTTTGATGGCATGATTCAATTGTTTAACCTCCCTACATGCATAGTATGCGATGTCGTAGTGTTATATGTCATAACTAGCATGCTATTGTCATGTGCTAATTGCATGCTTCCATGTTTGTACATGTCATAAGTAGTATGTAGGGTTGGTGATAGTGCCTTGCCTGATCATCATGTTAGGTGATATCAACTTAGGTATCTCATTGTTGAGAGTTGTATTCTACCAGTATCATACTTTAGCATATCGTGTGATAATCATCCATGCTTAGAGTTATACATGTGTATCTATTATTGCATGTATAACCATCATCCATGCAAGATATATTTTTTGTTTTATGATGATCTGTGTGTTATAGTTGCCTAGTACTTGTTGCTTTCATATGTTAAATTTCATCTCATGCTAGATTTATGTGTGTACATGTTACTATGACTCATCATACGCTTAGGACGAGTCATATGTCATGTTAGTAGAGTTGTGCTTTGATCATATGTGTTGTTTAACTTGTTATAGTAGTCGACATATGTTTGGTTTGTCATATTGGAGATATATGGTTTAGTATGGTTAGGGCTAGACCTAGATCATTTCAATTCATGTTATTGAATGATGTTTGATTGCTTAACTAGCATAGTGTATAATGTTGATTTGGTTGTCATATAGATTACTTTCTTTTGAATGATTATATAGGTAATGCAAATGTTAGGATGCTTTAATAATCATAAATTGTATTTATTTGAGTTCAACTTTTACATTATCATGTCATGTTGTGATTGTGTGGTTAAATGCATATGTTGATTCCATTCCATGTGTGTTGAACTTCATTGGGTTCATCATGTAGTAGTCCTATATAGTTAACCGAGTTGTGTAGTGGGTAGTACTAATCGTAAGTATGGTAGTTCCCATTAAACCGTTAGTCTTGACCACCAAGCCTTCCTTAGTCGTGTCAACCTAACCTTTTCCCTTCGTTGAGTTCCATCTCTTACCTTCCTACCATGCTATCTCATTTTAGAATCTCTTTGGAATCTCCATCTTGATCAATATCTTACTATCCTTCCATTCTTGATTTCCTTTGGATGCTATTTGGATTTACTATTGCTTTGGTATTCATGTGTTTTTATTTGCTATCGTTACGACGAGTAGGGAGTGACGATGTTGGACATGCATGGAGATACACATGTTAACGAAGAAGGACTCAACAACGAAGGCATGCCTCCTTCTTTGATCATACTTATCCTATGTTTTCTAAACTGCATTGAGTTTTATGGTTACACCATGCATGTTTATAATCTTGTATCTAGCGTGTCGATTGACACACTACCTTGATTCGCTTGTTGCCTATCCATTTGACACCTGAGTAGAAGTATATAGTAATCTGGTAGAGTAGAAATGCTTAGCCATGCTTAGTACCCTATAGGTTCTTGTTGAATAAACTTTGAGTCATTGACACTTGAAACTTATAGCTGAGCTGGCCAGTTGGCCTTGGTGACCTTCTCTATCCTCTTCTACTCTGGGTGAAACTTACCATCTGAATACTGGCGCGGGCGATAGTTGAATCAAGGATTGAAGGAGCGATTGGCTGCCCAAGGTGAAGGGAGCAATCAGTCGTCCGTGCCGCATGAGGCCTAATAAGTCTTGGATATGAAGATTGTGTAAACAGTACAACCACATGTTATATGGGCACTGGCTTGGTCAAGTAACCTAGTCAGCCTTCGGTGTCGATGTCGCCGTACCGTAGATGGGATAGCTGCCTTGCGAGGAGTATCCTCGGCACAAATGGGGGGACCGCTTTGAGGATGTACTCTCAGTTCCGTGCGCCAGACCCGGTGGGCATGTCACATCTTTGGGGGATCTAGTCCAAAGACCTCGTCACAATCTCCCTGCCGGTATACCCAATGGTGTACTACACTAGCAACGGCTAGTGGCAACAAGTCGGGATTGTGTCGTGTGGGTAAAGTGTATAACCTCTGCAGAGTGTAAAACTATTCGAATAGCCGTGTCCACGGTCATGGATGACACATGAATCTTTCTTGACATACAGGAGCTGTCTTGCTTATTCCCTCTTTGCCCCAATTATTGGAACCTATGATGAGTGTGAGTTGATCGAGGATCCTCACTGTGATGAAAGTGACTCTGGATATAATCATGTTCTCATCAAAAACTGCTTTTATCCAAATGCTATTGTTTTCAAATAAAATTAGCTTTTATGCAAATGAGCCATATATCCTTCCTTTGAAGCCACATGTAGCTATTAGGACCTTCTCCTAGGGAGGCATTTTGAGTACGTAACGTACTCATGGCAATAACGTTGTTGACAACAGAGTTACATGAAGATGAAGGTGATGGCTACGACTACTATGGCGATCCGTAGGAGTGAGGTCACGTGGACTACATCGACTGCCTGTGGCTGAGATGGAGTCGCTACGTATTGTATTTTCTGCTGTTTTCTGATTGTAATAAATGTCATGTGACATTTTTCAATGTATGCCTTTGGGCAATATGTAATAAAATGATTTTACGTATTTTGCAATGATAGCATTTCGCTGTGTTGTAAACAATGATCCTGGTGTTGACAAATATACACAGGAGGGTCTGGAAGTAAATTCCGGGTTCTCACAGAGGTGGTATCAGAGCCGATGTCGACCTAGTCGCGTGGCCTTAGTTAGAAATGGAAAGCCTTAGAAAATATTTTCACAAGAAACTATTTTCAAAAGAAATATTTTCATACTCTTCTTCTTCACTATTGCTCTTCTCATCTCATCTTACTTATTTGAATTTTAAACTCTACTTCTCTACCATCTTCTTTATAGTATGTGAAACCTTTTCCCTGCCCATGGTGTTGAGGAGTCAGAAGCTCGAGAAGACGTGCCAAGAAACACAACTTCAACCCCTAGAGCTTCGAGTAGCAACATATTGCCAAGAGAAGACACATCGAGAACTCAAGAAGTCAACAACGGTCTGAGATGCTTCAATCGTCAACATCGATGGTCTACCCCAAGTTACGATGTGACCTGCCATATAGGATTAGGTTGGTTAACACCCTTGTAGTGGTAGAACTCATAGCTTGTAGACGCAAAACTTTTTTGTGTGAGTATTGTCTGCATATTGTATGTTGATGTTTTCGTATGCAGACTTACTAAAACTGTATTTGCAAAAATCATTCGCTTTTGAGTTTTATTTGGATAGCTTCATGGTTACCTCGGTGCTGTCTTTTGGTTATCTTTTGAGGTATCTTTACATTGTAGGATTCTCTTACTCATCTTTATGCTCTTTCCCTCTACTCTATAAACCCTGGAGGACACTTTGAGAGTAAAGAAGTTGAAACATCATGCATCGAGGTCTATTATCAATGTCAACCCCATGGAAAACATCTTTTAAGGGGGGTAGTAGATGGTAATTCATGGCAAGATTGAAGATTTCAAGTCCTTCATTCACAAAGAAGATAAGATTTGAAGACCTTCACTACACCTACGATCAAGTTCAACCTGAAGGAAGGATCAATGAGTTTATCCACACCAGAACTTGACTTACAAAAGAACAACATGATCGAAGAATGATCAACCAATCAAAAAAAAGGCTATGTGACCATCGTCGCCAAGATGGAAGGACTATTTGCAAACCTTGATGAGGCTAGAATAGATTTTGACGAGAGAAGTATCCCCAATCAAGATCCCGAAGTAGTTCACACCAAGATCAAAATAAACCGTGATTCCACAATCTTGTGGGAAGGACTGTGTCGAAGACGAAGCTTATCCAAACCCATTCTATTTAGTCAGCCTAAATCTCGGGGACGAGATTTGTTTTAAGGGGGGTAGATTTGTAACATCCCGATTCTCGGAATGTTTTAGAATATATTTTTTCCCAAAATCAGGGCGAGATTTTTTTTGTTTCATTTGGTTAACAAAGCTTAAGTTGAGTTTGTCTTTACAAATTAGTGTTTAAATTAATTAAATGTGAACTTAAATGTAAAATTTAGTTTCATTCTTTCTTTAAGTTGGGTTTTATGCTTCTTGTATTTGACTTATTAAGTTATGCACGTGTATATATTTCTTTGGAGTTTTTGAAACATTTTCTTGGTTGAGGCTTTGTTCATTTCTACCTTTTGATCATTAAAAGAAACTTATTTCTTTTCTCCTTCATGTTATAAGGCTCTCCATCCTTTGGGTGCAGCCCAAATATTGTTATTCCTTCCAAACCGAATGGGCCAATCTCATCTTTTATCTCCCGTGGGCCTTGAGGAGCATCACGTGAGGAGCACCCAGGGTGCTTCTTCCTTGTCATGAACCAACGCACAGAAGAGTAACAGCCACCACTTCATCATCTAATCTTACACATGAAACTGTTGTCTTTCTTTTAATTCCCTGTCTCCACTTTGGTGATCTGTCAGCTCCACCCCAAACGCTTCCTCTTCTTCTCCTCCGCACGCACGAACAGACACTGATGAGATGAAACGAAGAAGAAACGTCATGTACGTGAACTCCTGCCCTTCTCTAATCTCCTTGACTCCCCACCGTTTTCAAATCAGTGACTATATATATGTGTGCCTCAACCTCCTCTTCCAATCCCGCAGCAACTCCTGCCCTCTTCCTTCCTCCTCTCTCCGTGAAAGATCCCTGAACACTTTGAAGCTCCATGGACGCGAGGTCGCGATTCCGATGACTCGGACCATCCCCATCCATGCGCTTGCGCCAAAACGTTCTCCTCCATGATGCAGCCCCATTCAGAAAAGAAAGAACGCGATCCATCCATCACACGCGAAGAATTCTGCATGTCCGCGTACAGTGTTCGTCTAGTTCATCGAGCCGTTCCGTCAAACTCGGTGAGCCTCTACCAAATTCCTATTTTACAGCTCCTCAACATCACCCATTGTATCTCCTAGACATCATAACTCGTCCTATTTCATGCGTTAGCCCCGCGCGTCCAAAATCGGAGGTCATCAGATGGCATCAACCTGTTTTCCTTAGATATGACTTCAGGTTCAACATATGAAATGTTACATGTGACTGTAGTAACCATGTGATCGAGTTAGATTAGTTGTTAAAGCTTATAAGAGGACAATATATATGATCGTACTTAATTTGGTTATGAATACAGGATTATTTTTAGAAAGATTATCTATTTGTTAAATTATTTCCATATCTTCGCGCTATGTGTTCGGGTCGCTCGGAATTATTTCTTAGGCCTAGGAGTTACTTATGATTTATTAGATTTGTTTTACTCTTGTTTAAACTATGAAAATAGTTGTACGTATTGATCGATAATTTGTGTTACCACATATACTTGTGTCTTATAATTGTGTAGTTTTTTTTTTGAATTTTTGGCATGTTTAGTATTTTGTATATTTAGCTTAGATTTCGTTTAATCTACTAAATAGTGTGATATATGTTTGTAATAGGTATTACGAATTATCACATGTGTGGTAGTTTAGCGGTGAATTTTGGTGTAATCTGTTATAATTCATATGTTCGTGATATGGCTCTCATATCTTTTGATGTGGCAAGTGGCTTGGTAGATTTATTTATTTTTACCGGTTATAGTTTTTGAAAATTGTTGAACATATTATTTCACGTGGTATTTTTCTTTGATGCGGTAAGTAGTCGTAGGATATATGCACGTACACGTGTTCTGAATTATTATCATGTTTGTAAGGATTTTATTTATTTATTTATATATTTTAGTTTTATAGTCCTCTCTTGTGCATGCGCACACAACTTTGATAATGTTAGCCATGCTTATAGTTGCATAGAATTTTCATTGTTTTCTTTGTTTAATCACTAGAATAATTTATCTTTTGATTTAATTTATTTTTGTTTAGCATGGCGAATATATTAGATTGTTCCATATATTCTTTCTCAATCATGTTGCTTATGTGATTGTTTATGTGTGAAGTCATGGTATGTTGTAGGTTAGCGCTTATCTAATCGTACGTGTTACATAATTTATTTTTATTTATTAGTTATCATGAGCATGTTATGTTACATTAGACTTTTGAGTAAGTTGATATTGTTTTAGAGTTGCTATAAGCTAAACGAAGCCAAGGTTAATCATTGGTTGTTGCGTATAGTTAATTGTCATTTAATCTTTACAAATATTTAGAGTTATCTAAATATTTATCTTGGTCGAGTAACATTTAGTCATGTATGTCTAGTATAGGTTAGTTGTACTATTTTATGTGTTTTGCATATGTTAATTATGATAGATATCAAATGAGATGCTTTGTTATTGGAGGTGACTACATTATAGTTCGTTGCATAGATATTATCGCATATTTGATCATGTAGTTTTATGGATGTTTGCTATTCATTATGCATGGTTGGTTGTTTTATGGACCGTCTTATATTTGTATAGAATTTATTCTTGTGGCACATGTTCTTTGTAATGATCATGTATGCTTATTTGTCTTAGTTGATTGCCATGTCGTGTTAGCACGTGCTTAAAGTAGAATTCATATTTTGGTTATATATTACAATGTGTTTAAATTGCTAGATTATACTATATTATGAAGTTAGGCTTCACTTTGTAGATTTACATGATAATAGTTTATGATCTTATATATTTTAATTAAGCATAAATTCTTTTGCTTGAGTACAATCTTGCCATGATGTTGTTATTTCATGTATTAGATCAATCTTAAGTTGTTTATCTATGTATTCACAAGTTTAGGTTGTACTACATAGAAATGCATGTCATCTTGTTACTTATGTTATTATAGTATACTTCCTCATATTGTTGATGGCATGATTCAATTGTTTAACCTCCCTACATGCATAGTATGAGATGTCGTAGTGTTATATGTCATAACTATCATGCTATTGTCATGTGCTAATTGCATGCTTCCATGTTTGTACATGTCATAAGTAGTATGTAGGGTTGGTGATAGTGCCTTGCCTGATCATCATGTTAGGTGATATCAACTTAGGTATCCCATTGTTGATAGTTGTATTCTACTAGTATCATAATTTAGCATATCGTGTGATAATCGTCCATGCTTAGAGTTAAACATGTGTATCTATTATTGCATGTATAACCATCATCCATGCAAGATATATTTCTTGTTTTATGATGATCTATATGTTATAGTTGCCTAGTACTTGTTGCTTTCATATGTTAAATTTCATCTCATGCTAGATTTATGCGTGTACATGTTGCTATGACTCATCATACGCTTAGGACGAGTCGTATGTCATGTTAGTAGAGTTGTGCTTTGATCATATGTGTTGTTTAACTTGTTATAGTAGTCGACATATGTTTGGTTTGTCATATTGGAGATATATGGTTTACTATGGTTAGGGCTAGACCTAGATCATTTCAATTCATGTTATTGAATGATGTTTGATTGCTTAACTAGCATAGTTTATAATGTTAATTTGGTTGTCATATAGATTACTTTCTTTTGAATGATTATATAGGTAATGCAAATGTTAGGATGCTTTAACAATCATAAATTGTATTTATTTGAGTTCAAATTTTACATTATCATGTCATGTTGTGATTGTGTGGTTAAATGCATATGTTGATTCCATTCCATGTGTGTTGAACTTCATCGGGTTCATCATGTAGTAGTCCTATATAGTTAACCGAGTTGTGTAGTGGGTAGTACTAATCGTAAGTATGGTAGTTCCCATTAAAACGTTAGTATTGACCACCAAGCCTTCCTTAGTCGTGTCAACCTAACCTTTTCCCTTCGTTGAATTCCATCTCTTACCTTCCTACCATGCTATCTCATTTTAGAATCTCTTTGGAATCTTCATCTTGATCAATATCTTACTATCCTTCCGTTCTTGATTTCCTTAGGATGTTATTTGGATTTACTATTGCTTTGGTATTCATGTGTTTTTATTTGCTATCGTTACGACGAGTAGGGAGTGACGATGTTGGACATGCATGGAGATACATAGGTTAACGAAGAAGGACTCAACAACGAAGGCATGCCTCCTTCTTTGATCATACTTATCCTATGTTTTCTAAACTGCATTGAGTTTATGGTTACACCATGCATGTTTATAATCTTGTATCTAGCGTGTTGATGGACACACTACCTTGATTCGCTTGTCGCCTATCCATTTGACACTTGAGTAGAAGTATATAGTAATCCGGTAGAGTAGAAATGCTTAGCCATGCTTATTACCCTATAGGTTCTTGTTGAATAAACTTTGAGTCGTTGACACTTGAAACTTATAGCTGAGCTGGCCAGTTGGCCTTGGTGACCTTCTCTATCCTCTTCTACCCTGGGTGAAACTTACCATCTGAATACTGGCGCGGGCGACAGCTGAATCAAGGATTGAAGGAGCGATTGGCTGCCCAAGGTGAAGGGAGCAATCAGTCGTCCGTGCCGCATGAGGCCTAATAAGTCTTGGATTTGAAGATTGTGTAAACAGTACAACCACATGCTATATGGGCACTGGCTTGGTCAAGTAAGCTAGTCAGCCTTAGGTGTCGATGTCGCCGTACCGCAGATGGGATAGCTGCCTTGCGAGGAGTATCCTCGGCACAGATGGGGGGACCGGTTTGAGGACATACTCTCAGTTCCGTGCGCCAGATCCGGTGGGCATGTCACATCTTTGGGGGATCTAGTCCAAAGACCTCGTCACAATCTCCCTGCCGATATACCAAATGGTGTACTACGCTAGCGACGACGAGTGGCAACAAGTCGGGATTGTGTCATGTGGGTAAAGTGTATAACCTTTGCAGAGTGTAAAACTATTCGAATAGCCGTGTCCACGGTCATGGATGACACATGAATCTTTCTTGACATACATGACCTGTCTTGCTTATTCCCTCTTTGCCCCAATTATTGGAACCTATGATGAGTGTGAGTTGATCGAGGATCCTCACTATGATGAAAGTGACTCTGGATATAAACATGTTCTCATCAAAAATTGCTTTTATCCAAATGCTATTGTTTTCAAATAAAATTAGCTTTTATGCAAATGAGCCATATATCCTTCCTTTGAAGCCACATGTAGCTATTAGGACCTTCTCCGAGGGAGGCATGTTGAGTACGTAATGTACTCATGGCAATACTTTTGTTGACAACATAGTTACATGAAGATGAAGGTGATGGCTACGAATACTATGGCGACCCGTAGGAGTGAGGTCACGTGGACTACATCGACTGCCTGTGGCTGAGATGGAGTCGCTACGTATTGTATTTTCCGTTGTTTTCTGATTGTAATAAATGTCATGAGACATTTTTCAATGTATGCCTTTGGGCAATATGTAATAAAATGATTTTACGTATTGTGCAATGATACCCTTTCGCTGTGTTGTCAACAATGATCCTGGGGTTGACAAATATGTTGGGGAATGTCGAAAATATACACAGGAGGGTATGGAAGTAAATTCCGGGTTCTCACAACGGTTCCCAAATAGAAAGTAAAGTTCGACTCCCCCACCACCGATCAATCACACTCCACTACTAGCCGAATACTAGGGTGCCCTCCATACCAACATCAATCCAGGGGAGTTTTGTTTGCAATTATCTTTTCGATTTGAGCATGGAACTGGGCATTCCAATTACCAGCCCCTTTCTCGTGAGTGATAGTGAATAAACACGTATCGAGGATAACACGCCTAGCATGGAAGATACTGATCGCCCCTTGTCACCACATGAGCGGTTCGGGCATGCAAAACAGATTATTACTTGAAGGTTTAGAGAGTGGCACATGCAAATTTACTTGGAACGGCAGGTAGATACCGTATATAGGTAGGTATGGTGGACTAATAGGGAACAACTTTGGGTTTATAGAAGTGGACGCACAACCAGTATTCCCGCTTAGTACATGTGAACGCTAGCAAAAGTCTGGAAGCGACCAAAGAGAGAGCGACAACAGTCATCAATATGCATTGAAATTAACCAACATTGAGTGCAAGCATGAGTATGACATAAATCACCATAAACATGAATATCATAGAGGTTATGTTGATTTTTTTTCAACTACATGCGTGAACATGTGCCAAGTCCAGCCACTTGAATCATTCAAAGGAGGATACCATCCTATCATACTACATCATAATCATCTTGAAATTCATGTTGGCATCCAAGACAAACCATTATAAGCTCCTAGCTAATTAAGCTTGGCATTAGAAACTATGATCTCCAAGTTGTCAATGCAAACATGTTTCTCTCATAACAAAGCTGAATTAGGAACGATGAGCTAGTCATATTTACAAAAACAAAATAGATCGAGTTCATACCAGCTTTTCCAGGCTCAGTCGCTTCACCATATGTCATCATTATTGCCTTTCACTTGCACGACCGAATGATGTGAACAATAATAGGAGTGTTTGTGCATTGGACTACGCTGGAATCTGCAAGCAAACACAAAGGAGAAGACAAAGTAATATGGCTCTTTGATAGATAAACAGATATGCATGCGAGAGCCAGTAAACAATTTAACCATGGTCTTCTACCTTGACCCAAATAAAAAATAAAACTATTTACACGGGAAATCTCCCAACAAGAAAAAGAAGAACGTGAAATCTTTTTGGGTTTTCTCAATCTAAACAAACACACGAGAAGAAAGCGAGAAAAAGAAATAAACTAGCATGGATGATATATTGGCAAGGTGTGAACACCGACTAACAAAGTGAAAGTGTGAGCATGAATATAAAGTCGGTGAGAAACACGTATTCCCCCAAGCTTAGGTTTTGGCCTAAGTTGGTCTACTCCTATGGAGGGAAATAACCATCTCCAGGGTACTCTGAAGTGTACTGAGGGTGCCACTGCTGGGTGAGCTCCTTTGGCTCCCACTGATAAACTGGCGTCTAGTACTCGATTGGTAGCTCGAGCACGGGCGCCTTTGGTGGCGCTATGCCCCATTATGCGTAGATGTCCGAGGGCATAATAATGTACCTGTCTAGATGAGGATTGAACAAAGAAGGAGCAGGCAAGGTAATAGTCTCACGAGTACCCTGACTAAATACCAAGTTATAAATCATCCTCTTATTTATATATTTATCAAGAAAGTCATGGCGAACCATGCTATCATAATCTAGATATCTCTCAGGAAGAAACATCTCTTCTTCCTCGTGCAGTCTAATAGGTATCTCAAAATGTCTAGCAAGACGGGTAACATAGATACCTCCATAAACAACACCTTTAGTACGGTTCGTGTTCAACCGTTGAGCCACTATAGCGCCTGTCGTGGGTATAAGCCTGACAGTAGATGTGTAGGGTACGAAAAGGATGGGCAGAGTCCTAGATACGGCGAGAATGTATGAGTTCAGGCCCCTCTGCGGTGGAGGTAATAGCCCTACGTCTCAGTGCTCAGGGAGCTTGTTGTCGAGTGGAATAGGGAATACAATGAGTTGCTAACCCCTTTACCGATGGGGGAGGGTGGCTTATATAGAGTGCGCTGCCCTCCACAACGGTTCCGGTATAGGGGTGGAGTAGTGGCGATTGAATGCGTACGTTACAGGTAACGTACGACCTAAATGCTAATAAATGCACGTGGAAACGTACGACCATTTCCCTCAGGGGGGTTACGATGTACCGAGTGGTATCCAGTCGGTCAGTTTGATATCCTCCGAATGTTAGTCCCCGACTGGATCATCGAGGACCTGTTACCGACTGGATGATGGGGACTCCTTAATTCAGTCGGAACTGACTAAGGCTCTTGTCCTTTGTGAGGGGTAGTCCTTGGGTAGGACCTACAGGTCAGGCCTATGACCCTACCCTAGGACTATAACCCCATCATTAGTCCCCGAATGGATTGGGGTTGGAACGACGAGGCAATGCTTGAAGTTTGAATCCGACTGGAACGGATTTGTCTTGGGCGTTGCTTGCCTCGATCCATTTTATCTTTTCTGACCAACGATCCGAGTGGAAATTTCCGTGGAACAAACTGTCGGATACCGAGTGTTTTCGGGGTATCTCTTGATGCGACCCGTCAACTGACAGCGGTGGATTTTCCGGGATCTTCAAATTTTGGTTTCCGCGCGCCCAGCGGGGATGACGCCGGCGCGCTCGAGTAGCGCTTGACGCCTCGATTCTCGCGCCTTCAACTCCTCCACTGATATCGCCACGGTCGGTCGGGGGATAAGGTTTCGGGTCCACTTGCCAGCGACCCAGTCGGAGCCTTACTTAAATCCCGGCGGCAAGGGTTTTTCGTTACGCCCGCCGGATCTCTTGCCATTGTTTCGTCCTCCTCGCCTCTTCCAGCGCGCCTGCCATTGCTTCGTCCTCCTCGCCTCTTCCAGCGCGCCTAACCTCTCCACTCCTCCTCCCTCCCTGCGAACTCGCAACTTCCGCCATGACCAAGGGTCAGACCAGCAAGATGGAGGCGAGGAAGAAGAAGGGGAAGGCGGCGGCTCCTGCTCAGCGGCGGCAGCGGCCGTTGCCGGCGGGGTGGATTCAAGGCGGCTTCCTCCCCTCCACGGTGACGGAGGGGGATCTGCTGCAGCTGGTGGAGGACGGGATGATCGTCCACAAGTCTTGGAGGCTGCCGGCGGAGAACGAGGTCGAGCCGGCGCCCCGGGAGGGGGAGCGCGTCTTGCTGCTCAGCCATGTCTACCAAGGTTTCTCCTTGCCCCCGCATCCTTTCTTTAAGGGCATCATGAATCACTTTGGGGCACAGCTTCACCACTTCCCTCCGAATGCCATCGCCCATCTCTCCGCTTTCATCGTTATGTGCGACTGCTTCATAGGCTGCCCCCCCATTGGGGGTTGTTCAAACACATATTCTCTGCTAGATCTCAGACTATCAAACGACTCAGCCAGTCGGATGATAAAACGCATCTTCTCCAACTCTGCGGAGGCTTAGGTTTCCAGAAAAAGAGTCGGAGTAGTTATCCTGCTCTCCAGCTGAGCGAGTCGGTCAGGAACTGGCAGTCGACGTGGTTCTATTGCCAAGACGTCGCCTGTCCGAATGCCTCCTCAGGGCTGCCCCCTTTTAGCCTAGATCGTCCCGCTCCACCTAAGCATCTCACGCTCACGAAGGCAGAGAAGCTCGACATCCAACCCCTGGTAGACGATCTCGTGGACGTCGTCAGGAGCGGAGTCACCGGCATGGATTTGCTGGAGACTTTCCTTGGTCGGTGCATACAACCGCTGCAGGCCCGCGACCACGCCATGTGGCACTACTCGGGGGTCGAGGACTCCACTCGGACCAACGTCTTGAGTGTGACCGAGGAGAAGGTGGCGTCGTGGGTGCTCCAGATCACTGGCGCCTGCGAGAACCCCAGGGGGTCTCGGCGAGTGAGGGCTTTCAGCGCGGACAATCCTCCTCCGAATCGGGTGAGTACTATGCGCCGAGTGCACGTATCTGTTTTGGTTTCATTGCTTTTTGAATCTCTGCCTGTCGCTTGATGTCGCCGACTGTTTTTCACGCAGAAGTGGACCAACTGGTTTTCTCCTGTCTCGAACGGGAACCCGGACGATGAGGAGGAAGAAGGTAGCCAAGAGGGCAGCGTGGAGAGCGCTGAGTATGTCTCTGACAGCGGGGAGTCGGAGGAAGAGATTAGGGAGGAAGAGGAGGAAGACGAGGAGCAGGACTCGCCGCCTCCGCAATTAGAGCATCGGACCAAGCGCCGACACGAGCCTGCCGTCCCCTCGGATCCTCCGGCATCTTCGAGCGCCCCGCTCGCTGCTCCAGCGGTTCCGAGCGTTTGGAGCACCAAGAGGGCCAGGGATGCCGCCGCTGAACCTGCGGGTCAGTCTTCCAAGGCGGCCAAACCGAGTGGGTCCAATCCTCGGAAGGCTCTGCCGCGGATGAGGGTTGCTGTCCCTGTCACCTCCACGTAAGTGTATTGATCTTCTAATTTCTTCTGATATCCGAGTGAATTCCTGTTTTATTGGTCGGATGGATTTCACTCGACAGAGTCGCTACTTCTGCCACCTCTCCAGCGCGCCAGGAGGACGACCCCATGGACACGGACAACGTCGTCTCGTCCCAGCCAGGTGCGTTGTAGTGACTTCGAGTGTTTTATACTATCGCGTCTCGAATTCTATCTTCGGTCTTGTCCTTCGCTTTTTCTGAGATCTCGCGACATTTGGTCTGGCAGGGGCGATTTGCGTGGGCGAGGGTGACCAGGAGGAACCCGAGCCTGCCGCAGAGCCTATCCTTGAGGCCGTCCTGCCAATTGCTGCTCTCGCCGTCGACGTGTTGCCGACTGAGGCGTTGCCGCCGGCCGAACCGGCGCTGGTGGTTGAAGAGCCGACTGAAGCGGACCTTGGGATGCCTCAGGAGCTTCCGACGATGCCAGGCTCGTCGAATGTCGAGTTCAACATCCAGCGTCTCCCAGAGGAGCAGGTGGGAGCGGCCAAGGGATCCATGGTGCAGGTGGAGCTGATGACTGGAGAAGCCAAGAGGGCCTACAACTCCGTCGCATCCTTGTACCAGCGGAGCTTGGAGCTGCGGGATGATATCCGAGTAAGTGGGCTAGTAAGTATTTACTTTTCTCTTGTAACCCGCTGGGTGTTCTTGGATAGCATCCCTTGTTTGCAATGGGTTCACTCTGAGTAAACCCAGTGGGTGTAGTCCCCGAGACTTCTGCCGAGTGCTTGCACCGACAGTTGTCTTTATACATATTGTCTTTGCTTTGGTCAGGTCTGTAAATAATATGACCGACTGCGAGCAGTTGTGGCACTCGTAGTGCGCTTACTGTAAGAGTCCCCGAGAGTAATTTGTACTCAGGTCGGGTAGTGTTGGCCTCGTAGGCGTAGGTTGTAACATGCATCTCAATAGGGGAGGCCTGCTTGAGTTGCATACCAGTGGGGTCACTCTCAGTGAACCCACTAGGTGTAGTCCCCGAGATCGCTGTCGACTGCTTGCGTCGGCAGGGGTCTGAAGAACTTAGACTTCTATTGTTGAATTATTTGATTGTCTCTTGGTGCTGGCTGGCAGAAAACTTGTGAGATGGGGACCGCATACGAGACTCTGAGGGCGGAGAAGATTTAGTTTGCGGGTGAGCGGGATGCGGCACTGCTTGCAATGGATGGTATGAAGGTGGTGCTGGCGGAGTGAGAGAAGTCGCTGGAGCAGGCGCGTGAAGCCAACAAAGTGCTGACGGAGGAAGTTGAAAAGATGAGGAAACAGAGGACTGCTCTCACGGGTCAGATGGTCGTGCTGAATAAACGATGCATAGCTCAGGAGAAGTATGTCAGCGACTGGGCTCGGCAGATGATGACGCGTCTGGCTGGTAAGTCCTGCTTTTTCCGAGTGCTCGTGGTATGTGCGTCAGCAGTCGGCGCTTATTGTTTGCTTGTCTTGTTGTCACAGATTTTTGTGGTGACGCTGAAGCTGAATCAGCTGATGTGGAGCGGTCTATTCTTGAGAACGTTCCACTCGACGAAGATGCCAACCGGGATCTGCTCCGAGCGCACATCCGCGTGGGCAAAGTTGGTCCTTTCATCGGTCGACTGAGAGAAGTCGTCGGCTGAATCGACAAGGAGCTTTGGCCTGAAGATGAGTCGCGACAAGAGATGGACAACTTGCTGAGTCGACTGGAGGAGGTCCCCGACCGAGTGCAGTCATGGAAGAAATCTGCGGCTCGTTGTGGTGTAGATGTTGCTCTGTCCTTGGTCCGAGTTCATTGCAAGGAGGTGCGTGAGGAAAAGCTGAAAACGTTGAAGGTCGCCAACACGAAGAAACTTCAATTCGAAGACTTCATGAAAACCTTCCTTGAAAGTGCCACCCGCATCGCCGACGGAATCGACCTGGACACCTTCGTGGAGCCCTCCAGTCCTGGCGCCGACCCAGCTGACGCGTAAGAAAACTTTATCCTCGGTATGCCGAGTGTTGATGTGTAAGAAACTTTGGCCACTGCTGTTGGCCGTTACATTCTTGTTTCGGTGTGGGTAAGCTTGATCCACACCGAACCACTATCTTTGTTTGAACTTTAAATCGAATCCTTTGCTCTTCTGTGTGCAAATTTGACTCGAGTTTTTGTTTGTCGTTTGTTGGTGAAGCCAAAGGCAAACATTCGGAACATGTCAGTTGTCTTGACATCTGCATGAACCTCATTGAGGGTCCGTGGAATTTCCGATTGGATTCGTATTATCACCGAGTGGATCAGTAAGATCGCCGAGTGGACCGGTAGGACGTACTCGGAGGTCGAAGAGTACTTGGGCGATGCGGGATCGCAGCTAGGTTGTCGAGTGCGACTATGAGGTCGCACTCGGGGCGAGTTGGTACTGATGTAGTTGTCGGTTGTTTTGACATCCACATGAGCCTCAATGAGGGTCTGCAACTTATGTAGTTGTCAGTTGTTTTGACATCCACATGAGCCTCAATGAGGGTCTGCAACTCATATAGTTGGGCGATTCTGGATCGCAGCTGAGCCTCCGAGTGCACGCTCGTAGAAAGTTGATACTTGGGCGATTCTTGATCGCATCTAAGTGTCCGAGTGTGACGTGAAGTGCACGCTCGAAGAAAGTTAATACTTAGGCGATTCTTGATCGCAGCTAAGTCTCCGAGTGCAACGTTTAGTGCACACTCGGGGGAAGTTAGAACTTAGGTGATTCTTGATCACAGCTAAGTCCCCGAGTGCGACGTTTAGTGCACACTCGGAGAAAGTTAGTACTTAGGCGATTCGGGATCGCAGCTAAGTCCCCGAGTGTGACGTTTAGTGCACACTCGGAGGAATGTATTACTTAGGTGATTCTTGATCACAGCTAAGTCCCCGAGTGCGACGTTTAGTGCACACTCGGAGAAAGTTAGTACTTAGGCGATTCGGGATCGCAGCTAAGTCCCCGAGTGTGACGTTTAGTGCACACTCGGAGGAATGTATTACTTAGGTGATTCTTGATCACAGCTAAGTCCCCGAGTGCGACGTTTAGTGCACACTCGGAGAAATTTAGAACTTAGGTGATTCTTGATCACAGCTAAGTCCTCGAGTGCGACGTTTAGTGCACACTCGGAGAAAGTTAGAACTTAGGCGATTCTGGATCACAACTAAATCCCCGAGTGCGACGCTTAGTGCACACTCGGAGGAGGTTATTACTTAGGTGATTCTTGATCACAGCTAAGTCCCCGAGTGCGACGTTTAGTGCACACTCGGAGAAATTTAGAACTTAGGTGATTCTTGATCATAGCTAAGTCCCCGAGTGCGACGTTTAGTGCACACTCGGAGAAAGTTAGAACTTAGGCGATTCTGGATCGCAACTAAGTTTTTTTTGTGTGTGACCGGAGTCTGCGGCCGCGGAAGAACTCTGAATCTGCAAAAACTGAATCTGCTTTATATTATTTCATCAATACTTGTTCTTTACACTGCTTCAGTCGACGATCACGTGTAGAAGCGCTTCAGGAGGTCTCCATTCCATGCACGCGGCTCGTCTGTCTCCCTCTCGATGTTGTAGAGTCTGTATGCTCCGTTGTTCAGCACTTTGGAGATGATGAAGGGTCCTTCCCAGGCCGGGGCTAACTTGTGAGGTCTTTGCTAATCCACCCGGAGCACCAGGTCGCCTGCTTGGAACGTGCGACTCCTGATGTGGCGTGCGTGAATACGCCGCAGATCTTGTTGATAAATGGTTGAGCGAGTCAGTGCCATCTCGCGCTCCTCCTCCAGAAGGTCCACTCCATCTTGCCTTGCTTGTTCTGCTTCAGCTTCGGAGAAGAGTTCGACTCGTGGCGCATTATGAAGCAAGTCACTCGGAAGGACCGCTTCTGCTCCATAAACGAGGAAGAACGGTGATCGCCCTGTAGATCTGTTCGAGGTTGTGCAAAGACCCCAAAGTACTGAAGGTAACTCGGTGACCCATGCGCGAGCGGCGTGTCCCACCTCTCGCAGGAGTCGGGGCTTCAAACCTTGAAGAATAAGCCCATTCGCCCGCTCTGCTTGTCCATTGGATTGAGGATGTGCTACGGAAGCAAAATCTACTCGGATACCTTTGCTTGCACAAAAACCTTTGAATCTGTCTGAGTCGAAGTTTGTCCCGTTATCCGTGATTATGTTGTGAGGTACACCGAACCTGGAGATGATGTCCCTGACAAACTTGACGGCTGTTGAGGCGTCGAGTTTCTTGATGGGCTTAGCTTCGATCCATTTCGTGAACTTGTCGACTGCCACCAACAGATGTGTGTATCCCCCCTGGCCTATCTTGAATGGTCCGACTGTGTCTAATCCCCAAACCGCAAACGGCCACACGAGCGGGATTGTGTTCAAATCAGATGTCGGCTTGTGGGACTTGTTGGAGTAGAACTGACAGCCCTCACATCATTCGACCATATCTTTAGCCATCTCGTTCGCGTGCAGCCAAAAAAACCAGCCCCGAATGCCTTGGCGACGATTGCTCTTGAAGAGGCGTGATGATCGTAGGTCCCCGAGTGAATATCTTCCAGGATCAACTGCCCCTCCTCTGGGGAGATGCAACGTTGGAGAACGCCTGAAACGCTCTCCTTGTACAATTGGCCATCAATGACAGTGAACGACTTCGATCTGAGGACTATCTGCCTGGCCTGGACTTCGTCTTCTGGTAGTTCCTGTCTCAGGATATATGCAATGATCGGCACAGTCCAATCGGGGATGACAGTAAGAATCTCCACGACCAGATCAACCACAGCAGGTACGTCGACTTCAGTCGGATCTGTTGAACTCTTGGGTTGTACTCTTTCTTCTGTAAAAGGATCTTCTTTGACCGAAGGGAGGTGAAGGTGCTCGAGGCAGACGTCACTCGGGACTGGTCTCCGAGTGGATCCGAGTTTCGCCAATTCATCTGCTGCTTGGTTTTTCAGTCGCGAAACATGGTGGAGTTCCAGACCTTCAAACTTTTCTCGAGCTTCCTCACTGCATTGTAGTATGTGGTCATGGTGGGGTTCCTGACATCCCACTCTTTCATCACTTGATTGACCACCAAATCCGAATCGCCGTAGACCATCAGGCGACGGACGCCGAGTGAGATGGCCATGCGCAATCCGTAGAGGAGAGCTTCATACTCTGCCTCGTTGTTGGAGGAATCGAAGTGTATCTGTAGCACGTACTTGAGTTTGTCGCCCTTTGGCGATATGATCACAATGCCAGCGCCGGAGCCATTCAACATCTTGGACCCATCAAAGAACATTGTCCAATGGGCCGAGTAGATGTGGGTCGGTTGCTGTTGTTCTACCCATTCTGCTATGAAGTCAGCCAGGTCTTGAGACTTAATAGCTTTCTTGGCCTCGAACTTGCTATCGCAGTACAGCATCTCCATTGCCCACTTTGCCACTCGGCCTGACGCGTCCCGATTGTGGAGAATTTCCGACAACGGAGCATCAGAAACGACAGACACCGAGTGGTCTTGGAAATAATGGCCACCTTCTTCGCAGTCATGTAAATCCCGTAGATAAGTTTTTGATAGTGGGGATACCTCTGCTTGGAAGGAGTCAGGATCTCGGAGACGTAGTACACTGGCCGCTGAACTTTGTATGCTTTGCCTTCTTCTTCTCGTTCGACTGTAAGAACAGTACTGACGACTTGATTTATAGTCGCGATATACAGAAGAAGGGGCTCTTTACTGAGCGGAGCAGTAAGAACCGGCTGGGTGGAAAGTAGGACTTTGAGGTCGTCGAACGTGACTTGGGTTTCGTCTGTCCACTCAAAAGTATCTGATTTCTTCATGAGTCGGTACAGAGGAAGTGCTTTCTCGCCGAGTCGACTGATGAACCTGCTCAAAGCCGCTAGGCAACCTGTGAGCCGTTGAACATCGTGTATTCTGACCGGCCTCTCCATTCGAACGATGGTCCCGATCTTTTCGGGGTTGACATCGATCCCTCGTTCGGAAACGAAGAAACCGAGTAACTTTCCGCTGGGAACGCCGAATGAACATTTGGCGGGGTTGAGCTTGATATCGTACCTACGAAGGTTGGCGAATGTTTCTGCCAAGTCAGTCAGCAGGTCGGAACCTTTGCGTGACTTGACTACGGTATCATCCATATATGCCTCCACATTCCGACCAATCTGGTCGAGGAGGCATTTTTGGATCATACGCATAAAGGTAGCTCCTGCATTCTTCAAACCAAATGGCATAGTGATGTAGCAGAAGCACCCGAATGGGGTGATAAAGGCTGTCTTTAATTCATCGGGACCATACAGACGGATCTGATGATAGCCCGAGTAGGCATCAAGAAATGACAAACGCTCGCACCCCGCAGTCGAATCGACAATTTGATCTATGCGGGGGAGCGGAAAATGGTCCTTCGGGCAGACCTTATTGAGGTGCTTGAAGTCGATGCACATTCGGAGTGACTTGTCCTTCTTGGGCACCATGACGACATTGGCGAGCCACTCGGAGTGGTGAACCTCACGAATGAAATTGGCCGCCAGCAGCTTGGCCACCTCCTCCCCAATTGCTTTCTTCTTGTGCGCGGCGGACCGGCGCAAGCGCTCTCGGACGGGCTGAGCGACAGGGTCCACATGCAGTCGGTGCTCAGCCAACTCCCTGGGTACACCTGGCATGTCAGAGGGTTTCCATGCGAAGATGTCCCAGTTCTCACGGAGGAATTGGGTGAGCTCGGCTTCCTATTTAGGATCGAGGGTGGTGGAGATGTTTGTCGGGGCAGCAGTGTCGTCCGTCGGGTGGATGCTGACCTTCTTCGTCTCTCCCGCCGACTGGAATGCGGATTCTGAAGCTGGCTTCTTTGAGCGCATCAGGTCGGCGGGGTCGACTGTTTTCTTGTACTCGTCGAGCTCGAGGACGGCCATCTGCTGGTCGGCGATTCTTGATCCTTGCTGCAAGCACTCTTCGGCTCGCTGCCGATTGCCTGTGATGGTGATCACGCCTTTTGGGCCTGGCATCTTCAGCTTCAAGTATACGTAGCATGGACGGGCCATGAAACTCACATACGCTGGGCGGCCCAGGATTGCGTGGTAAGCGCTCTGGAAATCCACCACCTCAAATGTGAGCTTTTCCTTGCGAAAGTTCTTGTCGGAGCCGAAAACGACGTCCAACGCGATCTGGCCGAGTGACTTGGCCTTCCGTCCAGGGACGACTCCATGGAACTGCATACTGCTCTCGCTGAGTTTGGACATCGGAATGCCCATCCCCTTGAGTGTGTCAGCGTACATGATGTTCAAACCGCTGTCGCCGTCCATAAGGACTTTGCGCAGTCGGACTCCTTCCACCACCGGGTCGACGACCAGAGCTTGTCTTCCTAGGGTGGGAACATGCGATGGATGATCCGACTGGTCAAAGGTGATCGCAGTCTGAGACCATTTAAGGAACTTGGGGCTGGTTGGAGTGGCCATGTTAACCTCCCTGTTCACCAGCTTCAGTCGACTCTTGCTTTCGACGTCAGCAAAAATCATGAGTGTCGCATGGACTTGGGGGAACGGATCCTCCTTATCCTCCTCATCTTGTTCATTGACCTTCTCACACGGTTTCCCTTCGCCGAACCCCTGGATCAGGAGGCGGCACTGCCGAGTGGTATGCTTTGGATATATGGGGTTGCCCTCTTCGTCCATCTTCGTATGAACCGGGCATGGCTGGTCCAGGATGGGATTATTGAACTGCTTCTTTTTGGGGGTAAACTGCGCCTTCCCTTTGCCCTTCAACTTGGCATTGGTTACGACTGCAGCTTCTGCCTGCGGAGTGGATGGAGCTTTTTGCTTTTGCTTCCGAGTGTTGCTTCCATCTCCGTCGCCGACTGTCTTGTGCTTGCCGCTTCGGATGCGGTCCTCTTCTTCATCATTTGCGTAGCGGGTTGCTATCTCCATCATCTTACTCATGGAAATGTCGCCGGTTCGGCCGAACTTTAGGTACAGCTCTCTGTACCGCACGCTTGCCTTGAAGGCACAGACTGCTTGATGCTCGGTGACGTTCTCCACCGTGTGGTAGAGAGTTGTCCAACACTGAATGAAGTCGCGCAGGGGCTCATTCGGCTTCTGGACGCAATGCTGGAGCTTCACGAGGCCCGCAGGGCGCTTGCACGTCCCTTCGAAGGTCTTGATGAACACTCGGGCCAGATCTGCCCAACTGTAGATGCTCGAGGGGGATAACTGATTCAGCCACGCTCGCGCCGAGCTGTCGAGCATCAGAGGGAGGTGCTTCATGGCGACATGGTCGTCCCCTCCTCCGATCTAGACTGCCACTCGGTAGTCGTCTAGCCATGTTTCTGGCTTGGACTCTCCTGTAAACTTACTGATTCCCGCCGCCAATCGGAAGTTGGGCGGGATGTCAGCCGAGCGGATGGCTCGACTAAAACACTCGGGGCCAGACACGATGGTCCTGCTTCCACTTGGACGGTCCATATCGCGACCATCGCGGTGGGCTCGGCCCGTGTCGACCCTTCGCTGGGCGATACACCCTCTTGCGTCGGGTCTTGGGTCGTAAGTGTCGCCGACTGAACGCCGATCATCATGATGTCGGGACCCATAGGGCCCACCCCGCGGAGGGGTGCGTGAGCGGCGGCGATCTTCGTGAATCATGGAACGGCTGCCTCCCTTGTGGCGCTGATGGGAACCAGGGTTGTGAACCGACCGATGCGTATTCGCATGAACGGAACTATTATGGATCCTGTTGTGCGACTGGGAGACCGCCGAATTCTGCTGCTGCGCCGTGTGCAACAGGGCTCGGATCTGCTCGATCCCTCTTCCTGCCTCTGAATCAGTCGGCTGGAGGGAATCGACTATCTTGGCAGCCGTAGCCAAGTTGAGGAGGGGTGTGCGGAACAACTCCATGTTGCTCCGCCGAGTGTGCCGACTGGCAGAACGGCGAGGTGGACGGAGCGCACCGGATGTTTCGTCGACCTCGCGCTCGCTTCGGCCAGCTTGACGGGGATCTTCATGGGAGTTGGCCATGTGTACTTCTGCTGCGGGTCCGCGACCCGCATACTCGGAAGGAAACTCAGTCGGAACCGAGTCCGAGTGCTGGGATAGCGGGGCAACCACGACGGACTCTAGAACCGCCACTTGCGAAGATGCGTTCTGGTGCGCCTGGGCATGTTGCACCCAACGCTGGAGCCGCGGACGGCGGGACCGCTTGCTGCGGCGCGTGACGGCGATGCAGGTCGACACCGGAGTCTACTGTTGGAGAAGAAGAATGCCGCGGGCGCCGGCACGGAAGTGCGTAGCCCCACGACGAGGAAGCGCCTCGACGTCGAGAGGAGCATCCCGAAGCCACGCCGAATCGTCGATGGTGAAGGGGAGAGCACCGAAGAAGATCTGGTGGCCCATGCTCGAACCTCCACCGGACGACATGACGAAAGGAAGTAGTTGCAAACTCGCCGGAAGTCGCTTAGACGCCTGCCCCACGGTGGGCGCCAACTGTCGTGGGTATAAGCCTGACAGTAGATGTGTAGGGTATGAAAAGTATGGGCAGAGTCCTAGCTACAACGAGAATGTATGAGTTCAGGCCCCTCTGCGGTGGAGGTAATAGCCCTACGTCTCAGTGCTCAGGGAGCTTGTTGTCGAGTGGAATAGGGAATACAATGAGTTGCTAACCCCTTTACCGATGGGGGAGGGTGGCTTATATAGAGTGCGCTGCCCTCCACAACGGTTCCGGTATAGGGGTGGAGTAGTGGCGATTGAATGCATACGTTACAGGTAACGTACGACCTAAATGCTAATAAATGCACCTGGAAACGTACGACCGTTTCCCTCCAGGGGGTTACGATGTACCGAGTGGTATCCAGTCGGTCAGCTTGATATCCTCCGAATGTTAGTCCCCGACTGGATCATCGAGGACCTGTTACCGACTGGATGATGGGGACTCCTTAATTCAGTCGAAACTGACTAAGGCTCTTGTCCTTTGTGAGGGGTAGTCCTTGGGTAGGACCTACAGGTCAGGCCTATGACCCTACCCTAGGACTATAACCCCATCAACGCCAAAGCTATAAGTTTTATCATTGTAAAGAGCTTCGCGCAAGACCGCAAGATCTAGAGATCTAAGGGCTCCAGCTTTCCCACAACCAATCAAACATTTTCCCACGAATAGAGAGAAATACCGAAGCACGGGAAAAATGTATGCTAGCAACTCTAGCGCAAGATACTCCTCTCTCCTCTCCTACAACAATAGTATCAATGAAAGCCTCCAAGTCCCGTGGACGAGGTTCATGAATATCCCCAACATAAGGTAATTTGCAGACATTGCAAAAATCCGGAAGTGACATGCGCTGGGGGATATCATATAACTTGAACTCAACCATAGGAGGGTTCTTCCTTGGATAGAAATTAAAGCTTTGCACGAAAATATTAGTGAGGAGGAGGTATTATGGACACTTATCTTCAACATATGCGGTAAGGCTAGCGTTCTCCACCAAGTAATAAAAATCCTCATAAAGTCCGGCGGCACGTAAGAACACATCGCTTGGCCACTCGCAAGCTCGAACTTCTGCAACTCGGGGGACCGGATACTTGGATTTCTTCTTCTCATTTTCATCATCCTTGGGGTCACGGCTTGAAGAGCCTCTTAGGAACCTCCTCATCTTTTTCTTTTTCTTTCTCTGAAAATTTCTGAAATTTTTAGTGACTCAAAGGAAAAGTGAACAAGGCTCAACGAAACTCATAGCAACTACTCCAACAAGTGCCTAGAGGCCATATCATGCATCAAAACTACTTGGGACCAGCTGAAAATAGCATGCAAAGCTCAAGAACAGGGTCACCAAGGTAGCAAAAATACGCAACGAACAAGGCACTAGAGAAAAAACAAATTGGACCAATGGAGGAGTCACATACCAAGGAACAATTCCCCCAAAACAGTTTCGTGAATGGGGCTTTGCACAAGGAGATCGAAAAACGCAGCAAGAAGAGCAAGAACATGGGTTTGAGCTGTGGAATGATTTTTTCTGGAGGTAGGAGAAGGAGATGGGAGCTGGAATAAGTGGAGGGGGGCCACGTGGGGCCCACAAGCCTGGTAGGCGCGGCCAGGGGGTGCCCGCGCCGCCTGGCCTTGTGGCCCACTGGTGCATCCCCTTGACTAGCTCTTTGTCTCAGAATTTTTCAAAAATTCTAGAAAAAATCATACTTGATTTTCAGGGCATTTGAAGAACTTTTATTTTCGGGACACTTTTCTAAGGGACGCAAAAAACAGAAAACAGGAAAAACTAAATCTAAATCTATCATTTTACTTCTAAGCAAGAGAAAGTAAAAGTTTGGAACAGAGGGTTGTGACTCCTCGATTCATCCATCTCATGATCATCAAAAGAAATCCGTCAATGAGGTTGATCAAGTCTCCTTGACAAACTTTTTTCGAATCGCATAAAACTGGAGAATTTTCGAATAGTCTCTAGGTTACCTCGATGGGGATGTGCATATCCCCAACAAGCAAATCATACTTCATCTTAACAGTAGGTATAGGGCATTCAAAGCTCCCAATAAGAATCGATGAAGTTTTTTCAATAGCATTGATGCAATGTAGTCGATATTGTTTCTTCGGAAAAGTGCACCGTATGCTCATTACCATTGACATGGAAAGTGACATTGCCTTTGTTGCAATCAATAACAGCCCCTGTAGTGTTTAAAAAGGGTCTTCCAAGGATGACCGCCATGGCATCATCTTCGAGAATATCCAGAATAACAAAGTTTGTTAAGATAGTAACGTTAGCAACCACAACAGGCACATCCTCGCAAATGCCGATACGGAAAGCAGTTGATTTGTCGGCCATTTGCAAGGAGATTTCAGTGGGTGTCAACTTCTCCAATTCAAGTCTACTATAAATAGAGAGAGTCATAACACTAACATCGGCTCCAAGATCGCATAAAGCGTTTCTAACATAATTTCCTTTAATGGAGCAATGTATAGTGGGCACTCCGGGATCACCTAGTTTCTTAGGAGTTCCACCCTTGAAGGTGTAGTTGGCAAGCATGGTGGAAATCTCAACCTCAGGTACCTCCTCTTATTAGTCACAATATCCTTCATGTACTTAGCATAAGGAGACATTTTGAGCATATTTGTCAAACACATTTGCAGAAAGACAGGTCTAATCATTTCAATAAATCGCTCAAAATCCTCATCATCCTTTTTCTTGGATGGTTTGGGAGGAAAGGGCATGGGTTTATGAAGCCATGGTTCTCTTTCTTTACCATGTTTCCTAGCCATGAAGTCATTCTTATCATATCTCCTATTCTTAAGTTGTGGGTTATCAAGATAAACAGGATCAATCTCCACGTCCTTATCATTGCTAGGTTGAGCATCATCATGAACAGCACTATCGATATTATCACTAGGCTCATGTTCATCACCAGATTGTGTTTCGGCATCAGAAACAGAGACATCGTTTGGATTCTCGGGTGTAACAGCAACAGGGTTGCTAGCATGCAAGTTCCTATCATCTTTGTTTTTCTTCCTAGGATGACTAGGTGCATCAGTGCTAGCTCCTTGAGAATCTTGTTCAGTTCTCTTAGGATGACCCTCGGGATACAAAGGTTCCTGGGTCATTCTACCACCTCTAGTGACGACTCTAATGGAATTGTCATTTAACTCACTGAGCAAGTCATTTTGAGCCTTAAGTACTTGTTCTACTTGAGTAGTGACCATAGAGGCATGTTTACTCAAAAGCTTAAGATCATTGTCATTTCTATCCACACAAGCACTTAAATGACCAAGCATACGAGCATTCTGTTCCAATTTTCTGCTAACATAATCATTGAAACTTTGTTGTTTGGCAACAAAGTTATCAAATTCATCTAGGCATAAGCTAGCAGGTTTATCAAAAGGAATATCACTCTCATTGAATCTACGAAGAGAGTTTACCTCTACTACATGTTCGAGTTATCAAGACCATGTATTTCCTCGATAGGTGGTAGATTCTTGACATCTTCAGATTTAATGCCTTTCTCTTGCATAGATTTCTTAGCTTCTTGCATATCTTCAGGACTGAGGAATAGGATACCTCTTTTCTTTGGAGTTGGTTCGGAGGTGGTTCGGGAATAGTCCAAGCATTCTCATTGCACAAGATATTACTCAATAGAATCTCAGCTTGTTCCACAGTTCGTTCCCTGAAAACACAACCAGCACAACTATCTAGGTGGTCCCTAGAAGCATCGGTTAGTCCATTATAGAAGATATCAAGTATTTCATTTTTCTCAAGAGGGTGATCAGGCAAAGCATTCAACAGCTGGACAAGCCTCCCCCAAGCTTGTGGGAGACTCTCTTCTTCAACTTGCACAAAGTTATATATTTCCTGCAAGGCAGCTTGTTTCTTATGGGCAGGAAAATATTTCTCACAGAAGTAGTAGATCATATCCTGGGGACTACGCACACAATGAGGAGCAAGAGAAGTGAACCAAGTCTTAGCGTCATCCTTTAGCGAGAAAGGAAACAGCTTAAGGATATAGTAGTGGCGGATCTTTTCCTCACTCATGAATAGGATGGCTATATCATGCAACTTAGTAAGATGTGCTACAACCGTTTCAGACTCATAACCATGAAAAGGATCAGATTCGACCAAAGTGATTAACTCAGGATCGACAGAGAATTCATAATCCTTATCGGTCAAAAAGATGGGCGAAGTAGCAAACTTAGGGTCGTATTTCATCCTAGCGTTCAGAGATTTTTCTTTCCACTTGCGCAATAATTTTCCAAGATCATAGCTATCCTTACAAGCAAGAAAGTCCTCAGCTATCTCTCCCTCCATAACATAACCCTCAGGTATACCAGGCAATTCATATCTAGGAGAGCTAGTTCTAACAGGTGAAATAGCAGGTTCTACTTCAATAATCTCAACGGTTTCAGAAGTATCATCACATTCAGCAGCAACTCTAGCAATTTGTGCATCAAGAAATGCACCTAGTGACAAAGCAGTATCAAGCAAAGTATCATCACAAGCATCATGGATAGCAGAAGTAGCATCATCAAGCACAGGCGACACATCAAAATTTCTAGCAGGAGGTGGTGTCGCAAACTTACTCATAACTGAAGGTGAATCAAGTGCAGAGCTAGATGGCAGTTCATTACCTTTCCTCGTAGTTGAGGGCAAGACTTTAGTTTTTGGGTCTCTCGGATTCCTCATAGTGATCAACAGACGTAAATCCCAAGTGACTCAGAGAATAGAGCTATGCCTCCCCGGCAACGGCGCCAGAAAATAGTCTTGATAACCCACAAGTATAGGGGATCACAACAGTTTTCGAGGGTAGAGTATTCAACCCAAATTTGTTGATTCGACACAAGGGGAAGCCAAAGAATATTCTCGAGTATTAGCAGTTGAGTTGTCAATTCAACCACACCTCAAAGACTTAGTATCTGCAGCAAAGTTTCGGTAACAGAGTAGTGTGATAGCAACGGTAGCAACGGTAACAGTAGCAGAAGTGACAGCAGTAGCGGTAACAGTAGCAGTAGTGACAACAATAGCGGTAACAGTAGCAGCGGTGACAGAAGTAGCGGCAAAGTACCGTAGCAAGGACCAGTAGGAAAAAACTCGTAGGCATTGGATCGGTGACGGATAATTATGCCGGATGACATTCATCATGCAACAGTTATAACATGGGGAGATATGTAACTAGCTCAAGTTTGTCAATGTAATGTAGGCATGCATTCCATATATAGTCATACGTGCTTATGGAAAAGAACTTGCATGACATCTATTGTCCATCCCTCCCGTGGCAGCGAGGTCCTAATGGAAACTACGTGATATTAAGGTTATCCTTTTAATAGAGAACCGGAACAAAGCATTACTCCCTCCTTTCCGGTTTAGAGGGCTTAACATAAAATCTTCAGATTTCCGTTTTATAAGGCTTGTTTTGGTGACCCACTCGGTTAAAGCGCTGAGGTCTTTTCGATCAGTGGGTTTCATTTAATTGCATGGCTGTTGTTTCCAAAACGAAATTAATCACAGATCCAAGTCATTGGTCCTTTTCATCCTCAGTTGCATGCACTCAGCAAAAAGTACATTAAAGTGAGATAAAACAAATAAAGACTAGTTGAGAGAGAGAGTGACACACATGCAACCGTGGGGCGCTGCAGTTATTACATTGACGTTAATTGGGTACTTTTCCATCAAGCTCAATTCATCCTTGCCAATAGACATTTACCTTGGTTGAGGGGATTTCAGATATGAGCCCAATAAACCGGAAAGGAGGGAGTAGCACTTAGTGAATACAATGGTCATCTCCGGGAGTGGTTCCAGCTATTGTCACTCTGGGGTTGCCGGGTCATAACACATAGTAGGTGACTACAACTTGCAAGATAGGATCAAGAACACACATATATTGATGGCAATATAATAGGTTCACATCTGAAATCATGGCACTCAGGCCCTAGTGACAAGCATTAAGCATAGCAAAGTAGTAGCAACATCAATCTCACAACATAGTGGATACTAGGGATCAATGCCCATTGATACGTCTCAAACGTATCTATAATTTTTTATGGATTCATGTTGTTATCTTGTCATCTTTGGATGTTTTATGTACCTTTTATATCTTTTTTGGGACTAACTTATTAATTCAGTGCCAAGTGCCACTTCCTATTTTTTTCCGTGTTTTTGGCACTTTTCAGATCTGATTTTGGAACGGAGTCCAAACGGAATAAAATCCCCGAAATGATCTTTCCCCGAACGAAAGAAGATCAGGGGGCTTGTGGGCCAAGCCAGGAGGTCTACAGGGAGCCCACAAGCCCCCACTCCGCCACCAGGGGGCGGCGGTGGGCAGGCTTGTGGCCTCCCTCGCACCCCCTGACCTAGATCCTGCGCCTATATATTCACTAAAATACAGAAAAAATCAAGGGATCCACGAAAATACTTTTCCGCCGCCGGAAGCTTCCGTTTCCGCGAGATCTCATCTGGAGACCCTTCATGGTGCCCTGTCGGAGGGGACTTTGGAGTTGGAGGGCTTCTTCATCATCATCATCGCCCCTCCAATGACTCGTGAGTAGTTCACTTCAGACCTATGGGTCCGTAGTTAGTAGCTAGATGTCTTCTTCTCTCTCTTGGATCTTCAATACAAAGTTCTCCATGATCTTCATGGAGATCTATCCGATGTAATCTTCTTTGGCGGTGTGTTTGTCGAGATCCGATGAATTGTGGATTTATGATCAGATTATCTATGATATATATTTGAGTCTTTGCTGATTTATTATATGCATGATTTGATATCCTTGTAAGTCTCTCCGAGTCTTGGTTTTTTTCTGGCCAACTAGATCTATGATTCTTGCAATGGGAGAAGTGCTTGGTTTTGGGTTCTTACCATGTGGTGACCTTTCCCAGTGATAGTAGGGGCAGCAAGGCAAACATCGTGTAGTTGCCATCAAGGGTAACAAGGTGGGCTCTGTCGTAGATATGAGATTGTCCATCTACATCATGTCATCTTGCTTAAGGCGTTACTCTGTTCTTTTGGACTTAATACACTAGATGCATGCTGGATAGCGGTCGACGTGTGGAGTAATAGTAGTAGATGCACAAAGTATAGGTCTACTTGTTTTGGACGTGATGCCTATAGATATAATCATTGCCATAGATGACGTCACGACTTTGCGCGGTTCTATCAATTGGTCGATAGTAATTTGTTCACCCACCGTTTACTTGCTTTCATGAGAGAAGCCACTAGTAAACACTACGTCCCCCGGGTCTATTCACATCTATCGTTTCCACTTTCTCTTTTACTTTGCTTTGTTACTTTGTTGCTTTCAGTTCTCACTTGCCGAACAATCTATAAGGGATTGAAAACCCCTTCATAGCGTTGGGAGCAAACTTTTTGTGTTTGTGCAGGCACTTGTGATACTCCTTCACTGGATCGATACCTTGGTTCTCAAACTGAGGGATACTTACCACCGCTGTGCTACATCACCCTTTCCGCTTCGAGGGAACACCAACGCAAGTCTCCAAGGCCACGTGGGAAATCCTTTGCATATTTGCCTAGGAAGTCCCTTAAGGCGTAGCCGTAGCAGAAGGATTCCTGGTGTCGTTGCTCAGGAGTATCAAGCAACACTCCTATTTCTGGCGCTGTTGGAAGGTCTTTTGTTGCAGTAGGAGAAGTATTTCTGGCGCCGTTGCCGGGGAGGAGAGATCTATCCAAGTAGGTCTCACAAACTCATCTCTTGCATTTACTTTTTTGCGAGTTGCCTCTCTTTTTCCTCTCCCCCACTTCACATTTGCCGTTTTCATTTGCCTTTCTCCTTTCCCGTTTTCTTTTGCCTTTTTCCTTTTGCCATTTTCCTTTGTCGGTTTTCTTGCTTGCTTGTGTGCTTGTTTGGTTGTTGAAGTCATCATGGCTGAAAACACCAAACTTTGCGACTTCTCGAGTACCAATAATAATGATTTTATTAGTACTCCGGTTGCTCCCGCCACTAGTGCGGAATCGTATGAAATCAACGCAGCTTTGCTGAATCTTGTTATGAAAGAGCAATTCTCCGGCCTTCCTAGTGAAGATGCCGCATCCCATCTCAATACCTTCATTGAGCTTTGTGATATGCAAAAGAAAAGATATGTGGATAATGACGTGATTAAGTTGAAAATTTTTCCTTTCTCGTTGCGAGATCGCACAAAAACTTGGTTTTCTTCTTTGCCTAAAAATAGTATCGATTCTTGGGATAAGTGCAAAGATGCTTACATATCCAAGTTTTTTCCGCCGGCTAAGATCGTCTCCTTATGTAACGATATCATGAATTTCAAGCAACTTGATCATGAACACGTTGCACAATCTTGGGAGAAGATGAAGCTTTGATTAGAAATTGTCCCGCTCATGGCTTGAGTTTGTGGATGATTATACAAATCTTTTGCGCTGGCTTGAATTTCGCTTCTCGCAATATCTTGGAATCCGCCTCAGGTGGAACGTTCATGGAAATCATGTTAGGAGACGCTACAAAACTCCTAGACAATATCATGACCAACTACTCTCAGTGGCACACTGAAAGGTCGCCTGCTAACAAAAAGGTACACGCTATAGAAGAGATTAACTCGCTTAGTGCTAAGATGGACGAGTTGATGAATTTGGTTGCTAGTAGAAACGCTACTGTAGACACTACAGGAAACAGCTTCTTTGTTGTCTGCCATCACAGATGGCAAAGAGTAAATCCCGGACGGCAAAGAGAATACCACAGACGGCACAGAATCTCACGGCCGGCAAATTTTCTGCGTCAGCCCACGACGGCATCGTACCTTCTTTGCCATCTGTCTCCCCAAAGCGGACGGCAAAGAGCTTTGCCATCAGCTTTTCATAGGAGCAGTCGGCAAAGTGCTCGAGACGGCAGCTGACAGGCGTTGCCTCCATTAGGGGTTAACAGAGGCTTTGCCCTCTGCCTCCCCCTCTTCTTTGTCGTCTGCCTCCCCCCCTCTTCTTTGTCGTCTGCCTCCCCCCTCTTCTTTGTCGGCTACCTCCTCCTCCTTCCCCCCTCCACTCTTTGCCGTCTGCCTCCTCCTCCCCCCTCCTCTGTGCCCTCTTCTTTGTCGTCTGCCCACCCTAGAAGCAGACGGCAAAGAGCCTATATAGACACCCCAGGATGCACAGCTGGGTGCCATGTGGCACCTTTGCTGTCTGCCAGCTGATGGCACAGGTCTTTGCCATCAGCTGGCAGATGTCAAAGAGCCCATATAGTACCTGTTTTTTGTTTTATATTATTTCACAGCACACACACACACACACACACACACATATATATATATATTTGTTTGACAGCACATTTATATAATTCACCACACATATAAGATATATAGTTCACCACGCATATACTTGCCAACACATATATATATAATTCACCACACATATATGATATACATATAAATCAATGTACATCCCCATATATCGAAAGAACTAAGATAAAAAGTATTGCACTATTTATCCATATATACATATACATATACATATAGTTCGACATTGTTCATCAACTCAAATGAAAACTAGATGATATACATATAAAGTTCATCCATCGACATTGTTCAACTCCATGAATGCCAGCTTCCATGCATGTAGTATATCCAATCTGCAAAAATGTGAATAAGAAAGTCAGAAGAAGAACAAAATATGATGTTTTTGAGCTAATTATGTCATTTTAGTGGAAAACAAGCTAAGATATAATATTCATGAGCTAACCAAGGTTCTTATGCCATTTTTAGCTTATTATGGCATTTTGGAGCTAAATGGGTTAATTATGTCATTGTTGGGGAAATTAAAGAAAGGATAATATGAAAGAGGAGAAGAAAGAGGAGGAGGAGAATAAGAAGAAATCAAGAATAAGGAGGAGAAGGAGGAGAAGGACTAGAAGGTCCTTGGCCTTCTCCTCCTCCTCCTCCTTCTCCTTCTCTTCTTCTTCTTCTTCTTCATTCTTTTCGTTTTTCCTATTTCTTCTCCTCTTCTCCTCTTGTTGGAGCTAAATTACCTAATTATGTCTTTTTGGAGCTATATGGGCTAATCATACCATTTTAGGGGAAAACAAGCTAAGACTATAATATTCATGAGCTAACCAAGGTTCTTATGCCATTTTGAGCTTATAATGGCATTTTGGAGCTAAATGGGATAATTATGTCATTGTTGGGGAAATTAAAGCAAGGATAATACCAAAGAGGAGAAGAAAGAGGAGGAGGAGGAGAAGAAGAAGAAATCAAGAAGAAGGAGGAGAAGGAGGAGAAGGAGGAGGAGGAGAAGGACTAGAAGGTCCTTGGCCTTCTCCTCCTCCTCCTCCACCACCTTCTCCTTCTTCTCTTCTTCTTCTTCTTCTTCTTCTTCTTCTTTCTTTTCATTTTTCCTATTTCTTCTCCTCTTCTCCTCTTTTTGGAGATAAATTACCTAATTATGTCTTTTTGGAGCTAAATGGGCTAATTATCCCATTTCAGAGGAAAACAAGCTAAGTATATAATATTCATGAGCTAACCAAGGTTCTTATGCCATTTTGAGGTTATTATGGCATTTTGGAGCTAAATGGGCTAATTATGTCATTGTTGGGGAAATTAAAGCAAGGATAATATGAAAGAGGAGAATAAAGAGGAGGAGGAGCATAAGAAGAAGAAATCAAGAAGAAGGAGGAGAAGGAGGAGGAGGAGAAGGACTAGAAGGTCCTTGGCCTTCTCCTCCTCCTCCTCCTTCTCCTTCTTCTCTTCTCCTTCTTCTTCTTCTTCTTCTTCTTATTTCTTTTCATTTTTCCTATTTCTTCTCCTCTTCTCCTCTTGTTGGAGCTAAATTACCTAATTATGTCTTTTTGGAGCTAAATGGGCTAATTATCCCATTTTAGAGGAAAACAAGCTAAGTATATAATATTCATGAGCTAACCAAGGTTCTTATGCCATTTTGAGGTTATTATGGCATTTTGGAGCTAAATGGGATAATTATGTCATTGTTGGGGAAATTAGAGCAAGGATAATATGAAAGAGGAGAAGAAAGAGGAGGACGAGGAGGAGAAGAAGAAATCAAGAAGAAGGAGGAGAAGGAGGAGGAGGAGAAGGACTAGAAGGTCCTTGGCCTTCTCCTCCTCCTCCTCCTCCTTCTCCTTCTTCTCTTCTTCTTCTTCTTCTCCTTCTTCTTCTTCTTCTTCTTTATTTTCAATTTCCTATTTATTCTCCTCTTCTCCTCTTGTTGGGGCTAAATTACCTAATTATGTCTTTTTGGAGCTAAATGGGCTAATTATCCCATTTTAGAGGAAAACAAGCTAAGTATATAATATTCATGAGCTAATCAAGGTTCTTATGCCATTTTGAGGTTATTATGGCATTTTGGAGCTAAATGGGCTAATTATGTCATTGTTGGGGAAAATTAAAGCAAGGATAATATGAAAGAGGAGAAGAAAGAGGAGGAGGAGGAGAAGAAGAAGAAATCAAGAAGGAGGAGAAGGAGGAGGAGGAGAAGGACTAGAAGGTCCTTGGCCTTCTCCTCCTTCTCCTCCTCCTCCTCCTCCTTCTTCTCTTCTTCTTCTTCTTCTTTCTTTTCATTTTTCCTATTTCCTCTCCTCTTCTCCTCTTCTTGGAGCTAAATTAGCTAACTATGTGTTTTTGGAGCTACATGGGCTAATTATCTCATTTTAGAGGAAAACAAGATAAGTATATAATATTAATGAGCTAACCAAGGTTCTTATGCCATTTTGAGCTTATTATGACATTTTGGAGCTAAATGTGCTAATTATGTCTTTTTGAGCTAAATGGGCTAACTATGTCATTGTTGGGGAAATTAAGGCAAGGAGAATATGAAAGAGGAGAAGAGAAACTTACCGTAGTGGTCATCAAGGAGGAGAAACACGTGGAGAAGGGTCGTGCGATGCCGCTCGGGAGTTATTCTGCAGAATAGATATTTTGCAATGTCTCAGTTAGCATGATGACACTCAATTATCAATACTAGTTTATAATGTAACTCACCGTGCCAATCGAAGAGAAGATGGGCATCGGCGGAGGGACTTGACCGCTCTTCTCGCAGAGACCCTGAAGAGTGGGTCGTATTAGTTAGTAATGAAACAGACATTACACACATGATTTGGCTAATGTGAAAAAACTTACCACAAAAAGATCGTACGGGGCCCGTTGACCCGCCTCATTCCGGGACCTCTCCTCCTCAATCAATCATGCCCTGGTCTGGTTCCTCTCATCAAGAGCAGCCTGAGTTGCCAATCTCTCTTTCTCAAGAGCAGCCTCAAGAGCAGCCTGGCTTGCCAATCTCTCTTTCTCAAGAGCATCCTAGTTTGCCAATCTCTCTTTCTGAAGAGCAGCCTGTAACACCATTCCTCGTTACCACAGTAATGATCTATGGTGACACACATAATGAAATGGATGAAAGTGTTCTTAGTCCGTACAACTAACCTCGATGGCAAGTTCGACTGGCCGTGGACAACGCATTATCTCAGGATAGCTGCTCAACTGGCACGTCTTGATCTCCGGGAGAGTGAGTGGACAACGTATTATCCCATCTCCAATGGCTATTGAGCCATGGGGCCTCCCGCCACCAGATATCATCACGAACTCTGGATCCAAAGGTTACTGGCTAGGGTTAAAGTCATCCCCTTTCGTAGCCTTCCCCGCGTCCCTGTATGCCACGAGCTTCTAGTGGGATGATATGTTGGTGAAGTTATTCGGATCATCCAGGTCAGACTCAGGGAATGCCTTCGCCTTCTTGTACGAGGCAGTATGGGCCATGCCATAAAGGTCGTACAAGTGTGGCATCTCCGTCTTATTGTGATGCGCCTAAAAGAAAGGAACAAAATATTAGCATCAAGAATGAATTGCATGAATCATGAAGCAAATCACATATCCAGTTTCGTACGAACTGAAGTAAGTTGGCGCTGCCTTGATGGTGTGGCACACCAACCATTTGGCTACGCCGATCCTTCGCATTCTTGTGGACGGCTCGCCAGCTGCCTGTGCACCACTCATCAACCAACGCCTCCCAACAATCCATCTTATCCGCACACCATCTCGGGGGCACCTATAAGTTATTAGAAAGAATTTTCAGCGCTACGCCTATGAATGAAATCAAGAAAACTACGTAGAAGGACTTAAGAATAGGTAATTACCTTCATGTATTGCTCCTTCTTCAGAAACTTTCCGCGGCAATCCTTCTTGTGCTTCTTAATACCACGCGTGGCGTAGTAATCTCGAATAGCATGCGGCCGAGCCTCGTGGCGCAAGTTTTGTAGTAACCGCCTACACTCGGCCTCGAGAACTTTGGCCGCCTCCTCCTCATATCCATCCTTACACCTATAGAAGGTCTGCAATCAAACGTGAAAACACTGATTAGTACAATAATTAGCTATATTGTTAATTTTAGATTCTGTAAAAGGATAATTTACCCAAAAGCTCTTGATCACCATCTCGGCATTCGTGTGGCACAAGACACCATCTATAATCTCCTCCGGCGGGGCCTGCGCAGCCTGGTAGTGCTCCCAGGAAAATCCTAGTGTAGGAACCTGACCCTCACCAGGCAACGTGACAAACCCCGGGAAATTTGTCCGGCAAAGCACACCAAGGATGGAGTTCGGCCTGCGGACTCCAAGAGGGTGTACCCATCCTCTGCAGTATGATAAGGTCAACGCATTAGATATTTGAACAAACTTGAAGGCAAAGGCTAAAAAAAGAGTAAATGTACTTACCTATCTCCTTCAGGTTTAATCACCGGCCTCTGCTCGCGGGTAGCCGGCGCGACCGGGAGACGTGTACTACCACACTTGTACACGGTGGCCCCGTCCACGTGCACATCACCCTCACTATCCGTAAGCTCATCCCCGCCATCCCCACCCCCTGAGCCACCCGGACCCTCGGTCCAATCCGACAACTCGATACGATCCGTCCAGGTCTCCCATCCGGGCCTCTCCACGTCGGGTGAAGCCTCCGAAACCGTAGTCTCGTGGGCCGAATGCACCTCGACCCAAGGCTGCTCCTGGACCGGAGTCTCATGGGACGAATGCCTGTCAACAACAGGCTCCTGGAACGGAGTCCCCGTAGCCTCCTCCGCAAACGGGTCGACCATAGTAGTCCTATGATCGGGTGAATGAGCTGGTGGTGGTGGCGAGGACGGCTCAACAGTCCTCCTGGATCTTCCACGGCCACCACCTCTCCCTGTACACTTCCCCTTCTTCCCTACCCGAACAACACCTCTCCCAGTGGGCAATGCCGCCAACGAAGAAGAACCCATGGGTGGTGTTGACAGACTGTCTGCCAAGGCTCTACGGAGAGATAGGGGTGGAAGGGAAGTACCACCCCTCGTGCGGGGCGCGTGGGAAGAACCCGTCGAGCGATCTGGACCAGCGCCCACCATCTTTCCACACCTGGTGACCTGCCATGATAAAGATTAAAAGAAATTAGTACAACATAAAAAAATTGAATAACTGACATGAATAATAATATGTACATGAATAATAAAGATTAAAATATATATAATTTAAGTTGTGAATCTTACAAACTAATAATCATCATCAATAAATGCATCATCATCATCACTATCACGCATGTCTTCATGAATGACGTGCTCGTCGGGTTCAACGGCGTGAAGTTGTGAAAGGCCTTCCTTTAATCGTTGAAGCATTGACAGGTCATCCGCATCAGTACCCTCTACGAGTTCCAGGTCTTCTGCTTCCGGCTCAGGGCTGGAGTCGGATTCATTGTCGCTGTCTACTTCCATGTTCTTGGGTTAAGCACGGTGGTTCTTGAAACGTTTCTTGGAAAGACGTGTTTCTTGGAAGAGTTCTCCATCATATGTGTCTGGGTTAATGTGAGGTTCATAATCCTGTTCATTTGGGAGAGGTGGTTTGGCATGTGGCGGCACTTCATAAACAACATACCAACCTTCCAGATTCTTATCCGTTTGGCATGCCCACGGTAGATAGAAAACTTGGGTCGCCTGTTGAACCGTAATATAGACATCGGGAACATCTAAATCGGTGTTTGTATTGATTTTGACTAGTCCTATATGTTCATGAGTCCTTCTAGTCTTCTTCGGCTGGAACCAATAACATTTGAAGACTACGACGTTCGGTGGGTTTTCACCATAGAATTGAAGTTCATAAATTGCTTCAACTCTTCCATAATACTCGATAACACCTTCGCCGACAGCAGAGACACCACAATTTGTAGATTTCCGGTCAAACATAGATAGCTCTTTGCCAAAGGTACGAAAGAGATACCCGTTGATGTTGTATTTCTCAAATGAACGGACCTTATAGTCAAAACCATTAGCGACTTGTCTCAATTCGGCGTCCATAGACTCTGAATTAGCCTACAAGTTTAATACGAAACGATTGTTGCATTAGCCGCAAGTTAGACCAAGAAATGAAATGGTCCATTGTTGATAATTACCGTTTGTTTGAACCAAGAGATAAAACCGGGATAGCCGCCTCCTGTCTTTGACAGAAGCTCATACTCTTTGACGGAATCATTTTCGATCACCGCTCCATCCGAGAATTTGGCAACGTAACGGCTGTTTGAAATATCTGGGAATAAGAGCAGTTCAAATGAATTAGAAGTTACGCTAAAATGTGCCGAGAACTCACTCGATGTACGGCCGCACTTCTATTAGGTTGTTGAAGATATACAACCAAATGTTCCGCCATTCTTCGACATCCAACGTTATTGGTTTCGAAACACCGGCTGGTGCGAGCTTCCCTTTGAATAGGCTGAGGTTGGACCCACCTTTTTAGGGTCTGCATCATTGTGCCGAGGCTTCAGATTCTGCAAATGGTGACTTTTGGCTTCGTAGTGTGCTGTCACAAAGTTTGCCACCTCCTCAGTAATGAATGCCTCAGCCATCGATGCTTCAATTCTACGCTTATTTTTACATTTAGCTCGAAGGGTCTTCTGCATCCTCTCAATTGCATAGCACCAACGATCTTGCACGGGCCCACCCAATCTTGCCTCGGTCGGTAGATGTAAAATCAAATGCTGCATTGGATTAAAGAAGCCCGATGGAAAGATCTTCTCTAACTTGCACAACAACTCCGGTGCAAACTCCTCCATGTCTTCTACCATGCCAGGCGACAATTCTTTCGCACAAAGAACATGGAAGAAATAGCTCAGCTCCGCCAGTACTAGCCATTCATCCTCAGGAATAAAGCCACGTAACATCACCGGCATTACCCGCTCTAGCCATATGTGCCAATCATGACTCTTGATACCAAAGATTTTTAATTTTTCAAGACTCGCTCCCCTCTTTAGATTCGCTGCATACCCATCAGGGAACATCAAGTGCATTTTGACCCACAAGATAATTTCCCTCATAGCTGGCCTTCCAAGATTGAACCAGGCCTTTGGCTTCGACCACTTCTGCTTTCCTTTGCCTTCTCGCATGTTTTGTAACGGTCTATGACATAGTGTCTCTTGATCGACTCTAGCCTTAATATTATCCTTTGTCTTCCCATCTATGTCGAACAATGTACCAAAAATGGCCTCTCCGATATTCTTTTCAGTGTGCATCATGTCGATATTGTGTGGAAGAAGGAGGTCTTTGAAGTAAGGCAGATCCCAGAAGCATGGCTTGTGAGTCGAGGCGTGTTTCGAATAATACCCCTTGAAATACCCTGGATGCTCTGGATCAGGCTCGAGGGCATTTAACTGATCCAGGATCTGTTGGCCTGTGAATGCAGGTGGTGCCAAGTTTTTGACAACTTTACCTTTGGTAAAGTTCTTCTAGTCTTTTCTGAACTGATGGTCAGGATCCAGGAACTGTCTATGCAAGTCAAAGCAAGAATACTTCCGACCCTCTTGCAACCAATGAAACTGAAGAGCTGCCTTGCATTGGGGGCACGAGAACCTTCCATGCACACACCATCCAGAGAATAGCGCATACGCTGGCAAGTCATGCATAGAGTACATGTACCACACATGCATTTTGAAGTTTTCTTTTCTAGCGGCATCGTATGTCTTGACCCCATTATCCCAAGCTTCTTCCAATTCATCCTTAAGCGGTTGCAGGTACACATTCATATTCTTCCCCAGATAATTGGGCCCTGGAATTATCAACGTCAGAAATATGTTCTTTCTTTGCATAATCTGCCCGGGGGGGTGGGATTGAGTGGAATGACAAATATAGGCCAACAACTGTATTGGGTTGCCGTCATGCCGAAGGGATTAAAACCATCCGTGGCGGCGCAGACTCGAGGATTCCTTGGATCTGCCGCTTTATCCTGATGCAATCCATCGAAATGTTTCCACGCTCCCCCATCCGATGTGTGTACCATCATCTTATTCCCATACGCATCTAGTTCGGTTCTTTTGCCCAATTTGTGCCATGTCATCTATCTGGCTGTCTCTTCGACCATGAAAAGACGTTGAAGTCTTGGTACGATTGCCATATACCAAAGAACACTAACTGCGATTTTGGTCTGCCTCTTCTCACCCATATCGTTGTCTACCACAAGATACCTGCAAGACTCGCAATTGGGACAATAGTCCAAGTGTGCATACTCCTTCCTAAATAAGACACATCCTTTCTCACATGCATCTATCTTCTCATAGGGCATCTTAAGTACACGAAGTATTTTGTCCGACTGGTACAGGTTTGCAGGCATGACATGGCCTTTGGGTAGGAAGCGTCCAAATAGTGTCATCATCGCGTCGTAGCATTCTCTTCCCAAGTTGAACTGAGCCTTCAGAGCCATTACTTGTGCAATTTCATCCAGCTGACAGAGCTCAGTGTGCTCATGGAGAGGACGTTTTGAAGACTCCAACATTTCATAAAAGGCCTTTGCAGATTCCTCCATCTCATCGTCCGAATCCTGAGCATCATCAAAGTCTTGCACCATGTCTTCGATCCCGGTACCATGCTCGTCCGTGCAACGACGGACCACCTCAGCTCTTGTGCGTTGTATAGACTCACCATGAAATGTCCACACCGTATAATTAGGCTTAAAACCCCTCCTCTGCAGGTGTTTAATCATTACAACCTCTGTCGTCTTTTTATAGTTGTCGCATCCAGGACATGGGCAATAGTTTCTTTCCTGGCCATTTGCGAATGCGGCTTTCACAAATTCCTTTGTTTTTACATACCATTCTTTTGCCATCTCTTTCTGACTAGGGTGAACGGTATACATCCATGCACGATCACTCATCTTGCGTAGCTACTAAAGGCAGAAGAAATATATTTATATATAATTTAGCATTTATATTCATCGGTTAATCAGGTTCGCCATTTTTATTACGTCTAGGCAACCTACACGCTAATAGGTAAAGAAAGGTCCTAATCCCACCCGAGTATGTGTAGATTGGGTTCGTTTTCCCATGCTCTGCTCCGGATCCAACGCAAAATTTTGGCAGCACCTCCCCGCTGTTCTCCTGATACACGTCTCCGCAATAAACAGAGAGGATGTGCATCCGGAGAAAAACAGGGAGGCACTGACGAAATTCCGCATCAGATCCAGAGCACAGCATACGGGAAAACGAACCCAATCTACACATACTCAGGTTGTCCATGGACAATGTTGGACAATTCGAAAGGATGGCGGTTATAAATATGCAAAGACATGCATATTTATAGATGTCGCCCTTTCAAACGGGAGACACATACTGGTCACGCATACTGATAAATTAATTTAATTACCTAAATCTAGAAAGTTTCATCCGGAAACCGAGCCACAGTAAATGAAGGGGCGGGGAGGAGATGAAATTTGTACTGACCCACGAATGCAGGGGCGGAGCTCCTACAACACACGGGCAGGTCTTCGCACAGCAGACCTCACAGCGACGATACAACTATCACATGTAAATCCACCCGATCAACACAAATATTCTAATTATGTCGTTTTAGAGGAAAACAAGTTAAGAATATAATATTCATGAGCTAACCAAGGTTTTTATGCCATTCTGTAGCTAAATGCGCTAATTATCTCATTGTTGGGGAAAATAAGGTGAGGAGAATAAGATAGAGGAGAAGAAAGAGGAGGAGGAGGAGAAGAAGAAGAAATCAATAAGAAGGAGAAGGAGGAGGAGGAGAAGAAGGAGGAGGAGAAGGTATTCTTCTTCTCTTCTTCTCTTCTTCTTCTCTTCTTCTTCTCTTCTTCTTTTCTTCTTCTCCTTCTTATTTTTGTCTTCTCCTCCTCCTCTTCTTCTTCTTCTTCTCCTCCTCCTCTTCTCCTCTTCTCCTCCTCTTCCTCTTCTTCTTCTTCCTATTATTTCTATTAAGCTAACTAACTAACTAACCAAGCTAACTAAACCTATCGCTAAACCTAGATAGCACTAAACAGCAAAAAAACAGAATCTACCACTAAGTAACTAAAAAAGAATCTAGCTACCACTAAATACCAAACAATAAAAATCAACTTCTTCTTTTTTCTCTTCTTCTCCTTCTTATTTTTTTCTTATTCTCTTCTTCTCTTCTTCTTCTCTTCTTCTTTACTTCTTCTCCTTCTTATTTTTTCTTCTCTTCTTCTTCTTCTTCTTCTCCTTATTTTTTATTCTCCTCTTCTTCTTCTTCTTTTTCTTCTTCTTCTTCTTCTTCTTCTTCTTCTTCTTCTTCTTCTTCTTCTTCTTCTTTTTCTTCTCCTCCTCCTCCTCCTCCTACTCCTCTTCTTCTTCTCCTCTTATCGTCCTCCTCCTCCTCCTCATCTCCTCTTCTCCTCCTCCACCTAACTAACCAAGCTAACTAACTAACCTAACTAAAACTACTAACCTAACTAAATCTACCGCTAAAACTACTAACAATAATCTAGCTACCACTAATTAACAAAACAAAACAAAACAAAATCTGTAAATTAGCAAAAAAAGAAAAAAAGGACTCACCGGAGGGGGCGGCTGGGGAGGAGGAGGGTGCGACGATGGAGGAGACGGCGGTGGTGGCGGAGGGGGTGGTGGTGGAGAAGGGGCAAGCACCGACGGCGGTGGTGGAGGAGGAGGTCCTCGGGAGGAGGAGGGGGCGTGGTGGAGGAGGGGGCGCAGGGAGGAGGGGGCGCAGGAAGGCCGGAGGAGGGCGCAGGGAGGCCGGAGGAGGAGGGGGCGGCGACGCAGGGAGGCCGGAGGCCGGAGAAGGGAGGAGGAGGGGGCGCAGGGAGGCTGGAGGAGGAGGGGGCGCAGGGAGGCCGGAGGAGGAGGGGTGGCGGCGCGGGGAGGCTGGAGGAGGGCACGACGGCGGTGGTGGTGTCGGGGGTGAGAGAGAGGGGTTGGGGTGGCCGTTAGGGGTGAGAGAGAGGCGCATGGGGGTGGGGCTAACGGCCGTTAGGGGGCACCCTCTTTGTCGTCCGCCTCCCGACGACACAGAGAAGAAAAGCGGACGACAAAGAGAGAGGCCGTTAGGGGGGAGAGAGGGGCTGCGGGGTGGGCCGCCCTTGCTCTTTGCCTTCTGCCTGAATGCTCTTTGCTGTGAGCTGGCAGACGGCAAAGAGTTGGCTGATGGCAAATAGTACCTTTGGCATCAGCCTGCTCTTTGCCCTCTGGTTTCTGGTAGCTGATGGCAAAGAGGGTCTTTGCCATCAGCCAGCAGATGACAAAGAAGCAGCAGATGGCAAAAAACTGTTCTCCAGTAGTGAGATCCTAATGACATGCCACTATCTTCCTTGATTGAGAGTAGCAACGCTAGTTTGGACGTGAATTTTGTTGGTAGGAACAATTTTGGCAACAACAATGCTTTTAGAGGAAACTATGTTCCTAGGCCTTTTCCTAGTAACTCCTCTAACAATTATGGCAATTCCTACAACAACACTTATGGAAATCACAAAAAATTACCCTCTGATTTAGAGAGTAATATCAAAGAGTTCATCAACTCTCAAAAGATTTTCAATGCGTCCATAGAGGAAAAACTACTCAAATAGACGATTTGGCTAAGAGAGTTGATAGGATGTCTTGTGATATTGATGCCTTGAAAGTTAGATGCGCTCCTCCCAAGGTCAACTTGGATGAAACTTTGAAAGCTATGCGTGTCTCCATGAATGAGAGCAAAGAAAGAACCGCCCAAATTCACGCTAGGCATGAATGGTTTAAAAGGGTGCATTCTAGTGATGCAAATCACGAAGATCTTAAAGTGCTTGGTGTGTCTCCTCTTGAATCTTTGTTTTCGCATGTCAAACCTTTTGATGGAGGGGCTGGATATGAATCCACTTTGGTTGAAAAACGCCCAATGATTCGAAGTCCACCTATCTTGATGATGAAGGTGTGGAGAGTGGAGTAGAAGAAATCAAAATTTTGGGTAGTAATGAAACTCCCACTTTGGATTTCAAGGAATTCAATTATGATAATTGCTCCTTGTTTGAATGCATTTCTTTGATGCAATCCATTGCAAACTCTCCACATGCTTATAGCCAAAGCGAAGCCTTTACCGCGCATATCGTAGATGCTATGATGAAATATCTTGAAGAGAAGCTCGAACTAGAAGTCTCTATACCTAGAAAACTTCATGATGAGTGGGAACCTACGATCAAAATCAAGATCAAAAACTATGAGTGCAATGGTTTGTGTGATTTGGGTGCTAGTGTTTCCGCGATTCCAAAGTCTTTATGTGATATTCTTGGTTTTCATGAGATTGAAGAGTGTTCTCTTAATTTGCATCTTGCGGATTCTACTGTCAAGAAACCCATGGGAAGGATAGATGATGTTCTTATTGTTGCAAATAAGAACTATGTACCCGTGGATTTCATTGTACTTGACATAGATTGCAATCCTTCATGTCCCATTATTCTTGGTAGACCTTTCCTAAGGACTATTGGTGCTATCATCGATATGAAGGAAGGGAATATTATATTTCAATTTCCTTTGAAGAAGGGCATGGAGCACTTTCCTAGAAAGAAAATAAGATTGCCTTATGAATCTATGATGAGGGCTACTTATGGTTTGAGCACCAAAGATGACTATACGTGATTCCATCACCTTTCGCCTAGCTAAGGGCGTTAAACAAAAGCGCTTGCTGGGAGGCAACCCAACGAATCTATCCTTTTTCTTTCTGTTTTGGTTTTCCACACTTTCATAATTCTGTTATGATTGTGTTTTTGTGTTTCTTTTTTGCGTTTGTGCCAAGCAAAACCGTTATGATTAGTCTTGGGGATGATTGTTTGTTCATGCTGTAAAAGACAGAAACTTTCTGCTCACGAAAAGAATTTTCTTTTTTTTCTGTAAGAGCTTTTGAGTTGATTCTTTTTGCTGCTGATTGCTACACAAATTCTTCAGACTGTCGTAATTTTTCAGAATTTGTGAAGTACCAGAAGTATACGAAATACACAAATTGCTACACACTCGTCTGTTGTTAACAAATTCTGTTTTTGTTGTGTTGGTTGCTTATTTTGATGAAACTATGGATAGTATCGGGTGGGGGGGGGGTATTAGCCATGGAAGATTGAAAATACAGTAACCCAACATCAGCATAAGTAGAATTTAAGATTGCTACAGTACCTAAGGAAGTGGTGGTTTGCTTTCTCATACTAATGTTATCACGAGTTTCTGTTTAAGTTTCGTGTTGTGAAGTTTTCAAGTTTTGGGTGAAGTTCTTATGGACAAAGAGATAAAGAGTGGCAAGAGCTCAAGCTTGGGGATTCCCAAGGCACCCCAAGAGATTCAAGGATGCCGTAAAAGCCTAAGCTTGGGGATGCCCCGGGAAGGCATCCCCTCTCTCGTCTTCAATCCATCGGTAATGTTACTTGGGGCTATATTTTTATTCACCACATGTTATGTGTTTTTGCTTGGAGCGTCTTGTATTGTAGGAGTATTTTATTTTTGTTGTGTCACAATCATCTTTTCTGCACTCCTAGAGAGAGAGACATGCACTCACCGTGATTTTGTCAAGCTTCACTTATATCTTTTTGTAGACAATTCAGCTCACATGTGCTTCACTTATATCTTTTGAGCTAGATACTTTTGCTCTATGTGCTTCACTTATATCTTTTAGAGCACAGCGGTGCGTGGACTGGTAGTTGATCTATGCTTTGAAAGTAGTCTCAAAAGGTGTAGTTATCCAAAGGGATACGAAAACTTCCACCTTCATGTGCACTGAATAGTTAGAGAAGTTTGATTCATCTCAATTAGATTTGAGTTGTGGTTATGGTAATATTGAAGTTATGCTAGTAAGGTGTTGTGGATCTAGAAATACTTGTGTTGAAGTTAGTGATTCCCGTAGCATGCACGTATGGTGAACCGCTATGTGATGAAATCTGAGCATGATTAGTCTATTGATTGTCATCCATTGCGTGGCGGTCGGGATCGCGCGATGGTTTATACCTACCAACCCTTCCCCTAGGAGTATGCGTTGAATGCTTTGTTTCGATTACTAATAAAACTTTTGCAACAAGTATATGAATTCTTCATGACTAATGCTGAGTCCATGGTTTAGATGCACTTTCACCTTCCACCATCACTATCTTCTTAGTGCCGTGCAACTTTCGCCGGTGCACAAAACCCATCATTAGCCTCCCTCAAAACAGCCACCATACCTACCTACTATGGATTTTTCAAAGTCATTCCGAGATATATTGCCATGCAACTACCACCATGACATGTGCCACCACGTCTACATTGCCATTGCATGATCGTAAGATATCTAGCATGATGTCTCCATTAATGTCTATGTCATGCTAGATCATTGCCACGGTACACTACCGAAGGCATTCCATATAGAGTCATCGTTGCTCTAAGTTTTGAGTTGAAAGTGTGATGATCATCATTAATGGATCATTGTCCCATGTGAGGAAATAAAAGAGGCCAAAGATGCCCACCAAGAAAAAGAGGCCAAAGAGCCCACCAAAAAAATAAAAAAAAATGAGAGAAAAAGAGAGAAGGGACAATGCTACCACCTTTCCACACTTGTGCATATTAAGCACCATGATCTTCATGATTGAGAGTCTCTCGTTTTGTCACCACCATATAGCTAGTGGGAAATTTTCATTATATAACTTGGCTTGTATATTCCAATGATAGGCTTCCTCCAAATTGCCTTAGGTCTTTGTGAGCAAGCAAGTTGGATGCACACCCACTAGTTTTCTTTAAGAGCTTTCACATACTCTTAGCTCTAGTGCATCATTTGTATGGCAATCCCTACTCATTCACATTGATATCTATTGATGAGCATCTCCATAGCTCATTGATATGCCTAGTTAATGTGATCATCTTCTCCTTATTTTGTCTTGCAACCTCCACCACACTCCACACCACTTATAGTGCTAAAACCATGGCTAACGCTCATGTATCGCGTGAGAGTTGAAAAGGTTTGAGAAAGTAAAGGTGTGAAACAATTACTTGGCCAATACCGGGGTTGTGCATGATTTAAATTCGTTGTGCAATGATGATAGAGCATAGCCAGACTATATGCTTTTATAGGGATAACTTCCTTTTGGCCTTGTTATTTTGAAAGTTCATGATTACCTTGCTAGTTTGCTTGAATTATTACTGTTTCCACGTCAATAGCAAACTATTGTTTTGAATCTAATGGATCTGCACATTCACGTCACATAAGAGGAGTTACAAAGGACATCTATGCTAGGTAGCATGAAAGCATCAAAAATTCATTCTTTATCACTTCCCTACTCGAGGACGAGCATGAGTTAAGCTTGGGGATGCTTGATGGTTTCATGTTGTTATCTTGTCATCTTTGGATGTTTTATGTACCTTTTATATCTTTTTTGGGACTAACTTATTAATTCAGTGCCAAGTGCCAGTTCCTGTTTTTTCTCTGTTTTTGGCTCTTTTCAGATCTGATTTTGGAATGGAGTCCAAACGGAATAAAATCCCTGAAATGATTTTTTCCAGAACGAAAGAAGATCAGGGGGCTTGTGGGCCAAGCCAGGAGGGCTTCAGGGAGCCCACAAGCCCCCACTCCGCCACCAGGGGGCGGCGGTGGGCAGGCTTGTGGCCTCCCTGGCGCCCCCTGACCTAGATCCCGCGCCTATATATTCCCTAAAATACAGAAAAATCAAGGGATCCACGAAAATACTTTTCCGCCGCTCCAAGCTTCCGTTTCTGCGAGATCTCATCTGGAGACCCTTCCCGGTGCCCTGTCGGAGGGGACTTTGGAGTTGGAGGGCTTCTTCATCATCATCATCGCCCCTCCAATGAATCGTGAGTAGTTCACTTCAGACCTATGGGTCCGTAGTTAGTACCTAGATGGCTTCTTCTCTCTCTTGGATCTTTAATACAAAGTTGTCCATGATCTTCATGGAGATCTATCTGATGTAATCTTCTTTGGCGGTGTGTTTGTCGAGATCCGATGAATTGTGGATTTGTGATCAGATTATCTATGATATATATTTGAGTCTTTGCTGATTTCTTATATGCATGATTTGATATCCTTGTAAGTCTCTCCTAGTCTTGGTTTTTTTCTGGCCAACTAGATCTACGATTCTTGCAATGGGAGAAGTGCTTGGTTTTGGGTTCTTACCGTGTGGTGACCTTTCCCAGTGACAGTAAGGGCAGCAAGGCACACATCGTGTAGTTGCCATCAAGGGTAACAAGGTGGGCTCTGTCGTAGATATGAGATTGTCCATCTACATCATGTCATCTTGCTTAAGGCATTACTGTGTTCTTTTGGACTTAATACACTAGATGCATGCTGGATAGCGGTCGACGTGTGGAGTAATAGTAGTAGATGCAGAAAGTATTGGTCTACTTGTTTTGGACGTGATGCCTATAGATATAATCATTGCCATAGATGACGTCACGACTTTGCGCGGTTCTATCAATTGCTCGACAGTAATTTGTTCACCCACCGTCTACTTGCTTTCATGAGAGAAGCCACTAGTAAACACTACGGCCCCCGAGTCTATTCACATCTATTGTTTCCACTTTCACTTTTACTTTGCTTTGTTACTTTGTTGCTTTCAGTTCTCACTTGCCGAACTATCTATAAGGGATTGACAACGCCTTCATAGCGTTGGGAGCAAGCTTTTTGTGTTTGTGCAGGCACTTGTGATACTCCTTCATTGGATCGATACCTTGGTTCTCAAACTGAGGGAAATACTTACCACCGCTGTGCTACATCACCCTTTCCGCTTCGAGGGAACACCAACGCAAGGCTCCAAGGCCACGGGGGAAATCCTTTGCATATTTTCCTAGGAAGTCCCTTAAGGCGTAGCCGTAGCAGAAGGATTCCTGGTGGCGTTGCTGAGGAGTATCAAGCAACACTCCTATTTCTGGCGCCGTTGGAAGGTCTTTTGTTGGAGTAGCACCCATTAAAACTAACTCGATTACATGAATGATCTCATCCAACCCATCACCGTCCAGCGAGCCTACGATGAGATTACTCACGAACGATGAAGAGCATCATGAAATTGGCGATGAAGGAAGGGTGGTGATGACGATGGCGACGATCTCCCCTCTCCGGAGCCTAGAACGTACTCCAAATCTTCCCTCCAGAGGAAGAACACGTGGTGGCGGCGCCTCCGTATTATAAAACGCGATGAACTCTTCTTCTTGATTTTTTTCTGGACGAAAGGGACTAAATAGAGCTGGAGTTGGAGGCGGTGGAGCCCCAAGGCCCCCACAAGCCTATTAGGCGCGATCAGGGGGGTCACGCCTCCTAGGCTTGTGGGCTCCTCGCTCCACGCCTCCGGTTGATTCTTGCGCCAATATTTTTTATATATTGCACAAAAAATCCTCGTAAATTTCCAGGTCATTTCGAGAACTTTTATTTCTGTGCAAAAATAACACCATGGCAATTCTGCTGAAAACATCGTTAGTCCAGGTTAGTTCCATTCAAATCATGCAAATTAGAGTCGAAAACAAAGGCAAAAGAGTTTGGAAAAGTAGATACGATGGAGACGTATCATTGGTTCCTCCGGTCTCTAGTGTCAATATTATTTATTCCAAGTGGGTCTTCAAGGTCAAGAAACATAGTGATGATTCTATTGAGCAGTACAAAGCATGGTTAGTGGCAAAGGGCTTCAAACAACGGTATGGTCTTGAGTATGAGGATACATTCAGCCCAGTAGTGAAACCGACTACGATTCGGCTCCTACTCTCCTTGGCTGTTACTCGAGGCTGGTCTCTTCGTCAGTTGGATGTCCATAATGCTTTTCTTCATGTGTTCCCGTTGAGGAGGTTTATATGCGCCAGCCTCCAGGGTTCGTTGATCCTGGACGTCCTTATCATCTGTGTTGTCTGGTCAAGGTGCTCTATGGGCTAAAATAGGCTCCTCGTGCATGGCATGCTCGGCTGGGTTCCACTCTTCGGGCTCTTGGTCTTGTTCCCTCTACTGCTGACACATCGTTGTTTCTTCTTCAATGCCCTGAGGTGACGATGTATCTACTGGTTTATATTGATGGTATCATCCTTGTTAGCTCTTCAGATGCTATTGCTGATCGTCTTCTGTCTGCTCTCGGTGGCGAGTTTGCGGTGAAGGACTTGGACACTTTGCATTACTTTCTTGGCTTAGAGGTTGCTAGGTTCTCTACTAGTTTGACTCTCTCACAGAGCATAGGTACTCTCTGGATCTGTTGCACCGTGCTATTATGCTCAACTGCAAATCTGTTGCTACTCCTATGCGTGTCACTCACTGTTTATCAACCCTTGATGGAGATCCTCTCAGTCCTGATGATGTCATTGAGTACCGTAGTGTTGTTGTTGGGGGGGGGGCTACAGTACTTGACTATCACTCGACTTGACCTCTCGTATGCAGTGAATAGTGTGTGTTAGTATCTTCATGCTCCACGGACTGCCCATTGGTCAGCTGTCAAGCGCATTCTTCGCTATGTCCGCCTCACTGCCTCGTACGACCCGCTTCTTCAGCGTGCAACGTCCTATCAGCTTTCAGCGTTTTCTGATACGGATTGGGCTAGGAGTCCTGATGATAGACGATCCACGGGGGATATGCAGTCTTTCTTGGTTCTAACTTGATCGTCTGGAGTGCTCGCAAATAGCCTATAGTGTCTCGCAACAGTACTGAGGCTGAGTACAAGACGGTTGCTAATGCCACAACTGAGATTATTTGGGTACAGTCTCTGTTGAGAGAACTCGGCATCTCCCAAGCTCAACCACCTGTCCTTTGGTGTGACAACATCGATGCTATATACCTGTCATCCAATCGAGTGTTCCATGCCTGAAAGAAACACATCAAGGTTGATTGTTATTTTGTGAGGAAACATTTTACACAGAAGTTACTACACATCAAGTTCATCTCTTCTAAAGATTAACTTGCTGATATCTTCATGAAGCCGCTATCACACCCACAGTTTGTAGATTATAGGCTTAATCTTAACTTGCTTTATACCTTAAGCTACAGTTAAGATCGAGCGAGGGTGTTAGACTGTATATCTGCAACATACATCTTTATACGCCTTATATATATATGAGATAGCCGGACCCATCGAAGAATGTCGAGCAGTTTCCAAAATCTAAGTTTTATAATATACTCCATTTGTAAAGAAATATAAAAACATGATAATATAAGAGCGTTTACAGATGAAGTAGACACTAAAGCTCATCAATTCCAGTGGCTAGCCACTAGCGGTCACCTGGATCTCTCACACGTGCACTTCTTTTGTTGGAAATTTTCACTGCTTGTACCACTCGCTGCTGGCGGCAAGTCGGAGGAGCGCCCCGTGCGTCGCTCATCTATTTGAGGCAAATTAGCGTCAAATAGACTGGTGAGCCAGGCCCATATTGGCCTAGTACTGGCGAGCCAGGCCCAGAACGAACAACGGTAACTTTGCCCCACGGCGGTCGGAGCTGAAGCAGTCAAGAGTCAATGATCACATTTTTGCGCTGAAAATGAAAAAAAAAAACTCGTGATTTCGCGGAAGCAAGGAACACGCGTCGCCCCGCTTCATCCGTGGGTCTGTCGGTCGGTTTCTGCAACCACAAGCGTGTGTGCGGGTGCCGGGTCGCTTGCTTCCTTCGCCGCGAGGCTCCGCTCAGCCAACCCAGCTTGACCCAATCAAACTCGTCACGCACGTCAACCATCCTCAAATCCCCAAATCCATCGAGCTCTCTCCCTTCTCTTGCTTCTTCTCCAGCCCTCCCTTTCCTTCCCACGCGAACAAAAGAATCCAAAAATCCCCAAATCCCCCCCTCCCCTTCCACGCGTGCTACGCCCTCAATCCCCAATTCCCCACGCGGCCGGCCTCCCCACCAGCTCCCCCCAGCTCGGATCTCCGCCGCCAGCAGCTCCGGCGTAAGAGGCCATGGAGTGCGAGCCCGAGGAGCTGCAGTTCTTGGGCCCCGTCGGCATCTACCGGGAGTCGGTGGCCATCCTGCGCGCACACCGCCCGCTCTACGCCCGCATCGCCGCCGCCTTCGTCCTCCCGCTCTCCGCGCTCTTCCTCGCCCACATCGCCATCTCCCACGCCCTCTTCTCCACCATCGACTCCGACGACTCCGCCCTCGAGTCCTCCGCTCCCGGGACCGCCTCCCAGCAGCGGATCCTCCAGAGGCTCGGCGCCGACTGGGCCGCCCTCGTCCTCTTCAAGGCCGCCTACCTCCTCGCGCTGCTCCTCTTCTCGCTCCTCTCCACCGCCGCCGCCGTCTTCTCCGTCGCCTCCGTCTACTCCGCCAAGCACGACGCGCTCACCTTCCCGCGGGTGCTCTCCGTCGTGCCCCGCGTCTGGCGCCGCCTCGCGGCCACCTTCCTCGCCGCCTTCGCGCTCCTCTTCGCCTACCACCTCGTCTTCGTCGTCGTCTTCATCGCGCTCCTCGTCGCCACCGACAACGGCTCCACCCTCGCCGGGCTCCTCGCCTTCGTCGTCGCCATCGCCTACCTGGTCGGGCTCGTCTACCTCAGCGTCGTCTGGCACCTCGCCAGCGTCGTCTCGGTGCTCGAGGACTACAAGGGGTTCCAGGCCATGCGCAAGAGCAAGGCGCTCATCCAGGGGAAGCTCTGGACCGTCGTGTTCATCTTCGTCACGCTCAACCTCGTCTTCGTCGTCGTGGAGTTCGCCTTCCGCGCCTGGATCGTCCAGGGCGCGCGCCACGGTCTCGGCGCGGGAGGGAGGCTGCTCCTGGGCCTCGTCATCCTGGCTGCGCTCTGCTCGGTCGTCATGGTGGCGCTCGTGGTACAGACGGTGGTGTACCTGGTGTGCAAGAGCTACCACCACGAGAGCATCGACAAGAGCAACATCTCCGACCACCTCGAGGTCTACCTCGGCGACTACGTCCCGCTCAAGGCCAGCGACGTGCAGATGCAGCACTTCGGCGACGAGGTCTGACCCCTCCCAAAGATCGACCTGCTTCTCTTTGCTCTCTTCTCTGTAATACCACTACTAGTCTAGTCACACAGGAATTGGTACAATTCCATTGCTGGTCATTTATATACCCAAAACAAAACGAGATGGGAAGGAAGCTGAAGAGAAGTAGGATCATTTGATCAGCAGTTTCTCAGTAATTATACTCAGCTTTGCTATGACACGAGGGACAGTTGGATGTTGCTTGTAGTAATTTGTAATGGAGGGATGGGAGTACATGCTAGCTTGATCGCTTGTGTGTACACTGAAACGAATGAGGACATGTTGTGTTAATTATGGATAGCTCACTGCGCCACTCTTATCATCGTTTGAAGATTCTGCAATTAACTACACTACCTTGTGATTATGGGTGAGCTGAATGTAGTACTCCCTTCATCACAGCAGTATATTGGACGTATCTTACAGGGCTTTCAGACCTAGATGTTTTTCTATTGATAAGAAAAAACCGAGCTGACGAGCTGTAAAAGCGTCTAATTAATCATAAAACTGACACATTAGTAACCCCGTTCACTACCTTGTTCATAATAATCGTTTATTATCCATGCTAGAATTGTATTGATTGGAAACTCAAATACATGTGTGGATACGTAGACAACATACTGTCCTTAGTGAGCCTCTAGTTGACTAGTTCGTTGATCAAAGATGGTCAAGGTTTCCTGGTCATAGACAAGTGTTGTCACTTGATAACGAGATCACATCATTAGGAGAATCATGTGATGGACAAGACCCAAACTATGAACGTAGCATATTGATCGTGTCGTTTTATTGCTATTGTTTTCTGCATGTCAAGTATTTGTTCCTATGACCATGAGATCATATAACTCACTGGCACCGGAGGAATACCTTGTGTGCATCAAACGTCGCAACGTAACTGGGTGACTATAAAGGTGCTCTACAGGTATCTCCGAAGGTGTTCGTTGAGTTAGTATGGATCAAGACTGGGATTTGTCATCCCGTGTGACGGAGAGGTATCTCGGGACCCACACGGTAAAACAACATCACACACAAGCCTTGCAAACAATGTGACTAAATGTAAGTCACGTGATCTTGTATTACGGAACGAATAAAGAGACTTGCCGGTAACGAGATTGAAATAGGTATGCGGATACCGACGATCAAATATTCGGCAAGTAACATACCGAAGGACAAAGGGAATGACATACGGGATTATATAAATCCTTGACACTGAGGTTCAGCCGATAAGATCTTTGGAGAATATGTAGGATCCAATATGGGCATCCAGGTCTCGCTATTGGATATTGACCGAGGAGTGTCTCGGGTCATGTCTACATAGTTCTCGAACCCGCAGGGTCTGCACACTTAAGGTTCGATGATGTTTCGGTATAGTTGAGTTATAGATGTTGGTAACCGAAAGTTACTCGGAGGCTCAGATGAGATCCAGGACGTCACGAGGAGCTCCAGAATGGTCCAGAGGTAAAGATTGGTATATAGGAAGTCCTATTTTGGTCACCGAAAAAGTTTCAGGCTCATCGGTAGTGTACCGGGAGTGCTGGGAGGGGTGCCGGGGACCATCGGGAGGGGTGTCACGCCCCAAAGGGTCTCATGGGCTATGAGAAGAGATAAACCAGCCCCTAGTGGGCTGGAATAAGTTCCCACTAAGGCCCATAAGGTTTGAGAAGGAAAAAACACAAGGTGGAAAGAGTTTCCAAGTGGGAAGGTGGAATCCTACTCCAAGTAGGATTGGAGTAGGACTCCTCCACCTCCAATTTCGGCCAAACCTTGAGGGTTTGAGGCTGCCTCCTCCCCTCCCTCCCTTTTATATATACTAGAGGTATTGTGGGTGTTTGAGACACAACTTTGCCACGTGCTGCTCGACCCTATACCACGCAGTTTTTTCCTCTAGATCGTATTTCTGCGGAGCTTAGGCGAAGCCCTGCTGGGGTAGACCACCACTGGCGCACCGTCACGCTGCCGGAGAACTCTTCTACCACTCCGCCCCTCTTGCTGGATCAAGAAGGTGGAGATCGTCATCGAGCTGTACGTGTGCTGAACGCGGAGGCGCCGTCCGTTCGGCACTAGATCGGAACGGATCGTGAGACGGATTGCAAGACGGTTCATGCGACGGATCGCGAGACGGTTCATGGAACGGATCGCGGGACGGTTCGTGGGACGGATCGCGAGACGGTTCATGGGACGGTTCGTGGGGCTGATGTCAGCTGTGCTTCCCTTGCAACGGTGCCAGAAATTGTCGTGTCGACGGCACCAGGAATCCTTCAGCTGCGGCTACGCCTTAAGGGACTTCCTAGGCAAGTATGCAAAGGATTTCCCCCGTGGCCTTGGAGCCTTGCGTTGGTGTTCCCTCGAAGCGGAAAGGGTGATGTAGCACAGCGGTGGTAAGTATTTCCCTCAGTTTGAGAACCAAGGTATCAATCCAGTGAAGGAGTATCTCAAGATCCTACACAAACACAAAAGCTTGCTCCCAACGCTATGAAGGGGTTGTCAATCCCTTATAGATTGTTTGCCAAGTGAGTACTGAAAGCAACAAAGTAACAAAGCAAAGTAAAAGCGAGGTCTAAACGATGGATGTGAATAGACCCGGGGGCCGTAGTGTTTACTAGTGGCTTCTCTCCCGAAAGCAAGTAGACGGTGGGTGAACAAATTACCGTCGAACAATTGATAGAACCGCGCAAAGTCGTGAGGATATCTATGCAATGATTATATCTATAGGCATCACGTGCAAAACAAGTAGACCGATACTTTCTGCATCTACTACTATTACTCCACACGTCGACCGCTATCCAGCATGCATCTAGTGTATTAAGTCCATAAGAACAGAGTAATGCCTTAAGCAAGATGACATGATGTAGAGGGATAATCTCAAACTAATGATAAAACCTCATCTTTTTACCCTTGATGGCAATTACTTGATGTGTGCCTTGCTGCCCCTACTGTCACTGGAAAAGGTCACCACATGGTAGAACCCAAAACCAAGCATTTCTCCCATTGCAAGAATCATAGATCTAGTTGGCCAAACAAAATCCAAGACTCGGAGAGACTTACAAGGATATCAAATCATGCATATAAGAAATCAGCAAATACTCAAATATATATCATAGATAATCTGATCACAAATCCATAATTCATCGGATCTCGACAAACACACCGCCAAAGAAGATTACATCGGATAGATCTCCATGAAGATCATGGAGAACTTTGTATTGAAGATCCAAGAGAGAGAAGAAGACATCTAGCTACTAACTACGGACCCGTAGGTCTGAAGTGAACTACTCACGAGTCATTGGAGGGGCGATGATGATGATGAAGAAGCCCTCCAACTCCAAAGTCCCCTCCGGCAGGGCGCCGGGAAGGGTCTCCAGATGAGATCTCGCGGAAACGGAAGCTTGCGGTGGCGGAAAAGTATTTTCGAGGCTCCCCTGATTTTTTGCTGAATATTTGGGAATATATAGGCCAAGGATCTAGGTCAGGGGGCGGCCAGGGAGGCCACAAGCCCTGACACCACCGCCTCCCCCTGGTGGCGTGGTGGGAGCTTGTGGGCTCCCTGGAGCCCACCTGGCTTGGCCCAGAGGCCCCCTGATCTTCTTCCATTCGGGAAAAAATCATTTCGGGGTTTTTATTCCGTTTGGACTCCGTTCCAAAATCAGATCTGAAAAGAGTCAAAAACACAGAAAAAACAGGAACTGGCACTTGGCACTGAATTAATAAGTTAGTCTCAAAATATATATAAAAGGTACATAAAACATTCAAAGAAGACAAGATAACATCGCGAAATCATTAAAAATTGTAGATACGTTTGAGACATATCAAGCATCCCCAAGCTTAACTCCTGCTCGTCCTCGAGTAGGGAAGTGATAAATAATGAATTTTTGATAATTTCATGCTACCTAGCATAGATGTCCTTTGTAATTCCTCTTATGTGATGTGAATGTTCAGATCCATTAGATTCAAAACAATAGTTTGCTATTGACGAGGAAACAATAATAATTCAAGCAAACTAGCAAGGTAATCATGAACTTTCAAAATAACAAGGCCAAAAGAAAGTTATCCCTACAAAAGCATATAGTCTGGCTATGCTCTATTATCATTGCACAACGAATTTAAATCATGCACAACCTCGGTATTGGCCAAGTAATTGTTTCACACCTTTACTTTCTCAGACCTTTTCAACTCTCACGCAATACATGAGCGTGAGCCATGGTTATAGCACTATGGATGGTGTGGAATGTGGTGGAGGTTGCAAGACAAAAAGGAGAAGATAGTCACATTAACTAGGCAAATCAATGAGCTGTGGAGATGCTCATCAATAGATATCAATGTGAATGAGTAGGGATTGCCATACAAATGATGCACTAGAGCTACGAGTATGTGAAATCTCTTAAAGAAAACTAGTGGGTGTGCATCAAACTTGCTTGCTCACTAAGACCTAAGGCAATTTTGAGGAAGCCTATCATTGGAATATACAAGCCAAGTTATATAATGAAAATTTCCCACTAGCTATATGGTGGTGACAGAACGAGAGACTCTCAATCATGAAGATCATGGTGCTTAATATGCACAAGTGTGGAAAAAGTGGTAGCATTGTCCCTTCTCTTTTTTTTATTTGGTGGGCTCTTTTTGCCTCTTTTTTTCCTCACATGGGACAATGCTCCATTAATAATGATGATCACACTTTCAACTCAAAACTTAGAGCAACTATGACTCTATATGGAATCCAAGAGAGAGAAGAAGCCATCTAGCTACTAACTACGGACCCGTAGGTCTGAAGTGAACTACTCACGAGTCATTGGAGGGGCGATGGTGATGATGATGAAGAAGTCCTCCAACTCCAAAGTCCCCTCCGACAGGGCGCCGAGAAGGGTCTCCAGATGAGATCTCGCGGAAACGGAAGCTTGCGGCGGCGGAAAAGTATTTTCGAGGCTCCCCTGATTTTTTGCTGAATATTTGGGAATATATAGGCCAAGGATCTAGGTCAGGGGGCGGCGTGTTGGAAATATGCCCTAGAGGCAATAATAAATTAGTTACTATTATATTTCTTTGTTCATGATAATCGTTTATTATCAATGCTATAATTTTATTGATTGGAAACACACTGCATGTGTGGATACATAGACAAAACACTGTCCCTAGTAAGCCTCTAGTTGACTAGCTCGTTGACCAAAGATGGTCAAGGTTTCCTGACCATAGGCAAGTGTTGTCACTTGATAACGGGATCACATCATTAGGAGAATCATGTGATGGACTAGACCCAAACTAATAGACGTAGCATGTTGATCGTGTCATTTTGTTGCTACTGTTTTCTGCGTGTGAAGTATTTGTTCCTATGACCATGAGATCATATAACTCACTGACACCGGAGGAATGCTTTGTGTGTATCAAACGTCGCAACATAACTGGGTGACTATAAAAATGCTCTACAGGTATCTCCGAAGGTGTTCGTTGAGTTAGTATGGATCGAGACTGGGATTTGTCACTCCGTGTGACGGAGAGGTATCTCAGGGCCCACTCGGTAATACAACATCACACACAAGCCTTGCAAGCAATGTGACTTAGTGTAAGTTGCGGGATCTTGTATTACGGAACGAGTAAAGAGACTTGCCGGTAAACGAGATTGAAATAGGTATGCGGATACTGACGATCGAATCTCGGGAAAATAACATACCGAAGGACAAAGGGAATGACATACGGGATTATATGAATCCTTGGCACTGAGGTTCAAACGATAAGATCTTCGTAGAATATGTAGGATCCAATATGGGCATCCAGGTCCCGCTATTGGATATTGACCGAGGAGTCACTCGGGTCATGTCTACATAGTTCTCGAACCCGCAGGGTGTGCACACTTAAGGTTCGACGTTGTTTTATGCGTATTTGAGTTATATGGTTGGTTACCGAATGTTGTTCAGAGTCCCGTATGAGATCACGGACGTCACGAGGGTTTCCGGAATGGTCCGGAAACGAAGATTGATATATAGGATGACCTCATTTGATTACCGGAAGGTTTTCGGAGTTACCGGGAATGTACCGGGAATGACGAATGGGTTCCGGATGTTCACCGGGGGGGGGGGGCAGCCCACCTCGGGGAAGCCCATAGGCCTTGGGGGTGGCGCACCAGCCCTTGGTCGGCTGGTGGGACAGCCCAAGAAGGCCCTATGCGCCATAGATAGAAAATCAAAGAGAAAAGAAAAAAAAGGAGGTGGGAAAGAAGAGAAGGACTCCACCTTCCAATCCTAGTTGGACTAGGATTGGAGGAGGACTCCTCCTCTCCTTGGTGGCGCAGCCCTTGGGGCTCCTTGAGCCTCAAGGCAAGCCTCCCCTCCCCTCCTCCTATATATATGGAGCTATTAGGGCTGATTTGAGACAACTTTTGCCACGGCAGCCCGACCACATACCTCCACGGTTTTTCCTCTAGATCGCGTTTCTGCGGAGCTCGGGTGGAGCCCTGCTGAGATTAGATCACCACCAACCTCCGGAGTGCCGTCACGCTGCCGGAGAACTCATTTACCTCTCCGTCTCTCTTGCTGGATCAAGAAGGCCGAGATCATCGTCGAGCTGTACGTGTGCTGAACGCGGAGGTGCCGTCCGTTCGGCACTAGATCGAAGCGGATCGTGGGACGGTTCGTGGGGCGGATCGAGGGACGTGAGGACGTTCCACTAAATCAACCGCGTTTCTTAACGCTTCTGCTATGCGATCTACAAGGGTACGTAGATCGGAAATCCCCTCTCGTAGATGGACATCACCATGATAGGTCTTCGTGGGCGTAGGAAATTTTTTGTTTCCCATGCGACGTTCCCCAACAGTGGCATCATGAGCTAGGTTCATGTGTAGATGTAATCTCGAGTAGAACACAAAAGTTTTTGTGGGCGGTGATGCGCGTCTTGCTGCCCTCCTTAGTCTTTTCTTGATTCCGCGATATTGTTGGATCGAAGCGGCTCGGACCGACATTACTCGTACGCTTACGAGAGACTGGTTTCATCGCTATGAGTAACTCCGTTGCTCAAAGATGACCGACGAGTGTCGGTTTCTCCAACTTTAGTTGAATCGGATTTGACCGAGGAGGTCCTTGGATGAGGTTAAATAGCAATTCATATATCTCCGTTGTGGTGTTTGCGTAAGAAAGATGCGATCCTACTAGATACCCATGGTCACCACGTAAAACATGCAACAACAATTAGAGGACGTCTAACTTGTTTTTGCAGCGTATGCTTGTGATGTGATATGGCCAACGATGTGATGTGATATATTGGATGTATGAGATGATCATGTTGTAATAGTTAATATCGACTTGCACGTCGATGGTACGGCAACCGGCAGGAGCCATAGGGTTGTCTTTAAACTAACGTTTGTGCTTGCAGATGCGTTTACTATATTGCTAGGACGTAGCTTTGGTAGTAATAGCATGAGTAGCACGACAACCCCGATGGCGACACGTTGATGGAGATCATGATGATGGAGATCATGGTCTGACGCCGGTGATAGGAAGATCGTGCCGGTGCTTTGGTGATGGAGATCAAGAAGCACATGATGATGGCCATATCATGTCACTTATGAATTGCATGTGATGTTAATCCTTTATGCACCTTATCTTGCTTAGAACGACGGTAGCATTATGAGGTGATCTCTCACTAAAATTTAAAGACGAAATTGTGTTCTCCCCGACTATGCACCGTTGCGACAGTTCTTCGTTTCGAGACACCACGTGATGATCGGGTGTGATAGACTCAACGTTCACATACAACGGGTGCAAAACAGTTGCACACGCGGAACACTCGGGTTAAGCTTGACGAGCCTAGCATGTGCAGACATGGCCTCGGAACACATGAGACCGAAAGGCCGAGCATGAATCGTATAGTTGATATGATTAGCATAGAGATGCTTACCACTGAAACTATTCTCGACTCACGTGATGATCGGACTTGAGATAGCGGATTTGGATCATGTACCACTCAAATGACTAGAGGGATGTACTTTTTGAGTGGGAGTTCTTAAGTAATATGATTAATTGAACTAATTGTCATGAACATAGTCTAATGGTCTTTGCGAATTACGATGTAGCTTGCGCTATAGCTCTACTATTTTTATATGTTCCTAGAGAAAATTTAGTTGAAGTTGATAGTAGCAAACTTTGCACAGTATTGTCCTCGTTGCTGCGCAGAAGGCTTATGTCCTTAATGCACCACTCGGTGTGCTGCACCTCGAGCGTCGTCTGTGGATGCTGTGAACATCCGACATACACGTTTCTGATGACTACACGATAGTTCAGTGCAAAATACTTAATGGCTTAGAAGCAAGGCGCCGAAGACGTTTTGAAACGTCACGGAACATAAGTGATGTTCTAAAGAGATGAAATTGTGATTTCATGCTTGTGCCCTTGTTAAGAGGTACGAGACCTCTGACAAGATTCTTTGTCCACAAAGTAAAGGAGAAAAGCTCAATCGTTGAGCATGTGCTCAGATTGTGTGAGTACGACAATCGCTTGAATCAAGTGGGAGTTAATCTTCCAGATGAGATAGTGATGGTTCTCCAAAGTCATTGCCACCAAGTTGTGAGAGCTTCATGATGAACTATAACATATCAAGGATAGATACAATGACCCTTGAGAGATTCACGATGTTTGACACTGCGAAAGTAGAAATCAAGAAGGAGCATCAATAGTTGATGGTTAGTAAAACCACTAAGTTTCAAGAAAGGCAAGGGCTAGAAGGGATACTTCGTGAAATGGCAAAACAATTGCTGCACTAATGAAGAGACCCAAGATTAAACCCAAACCCGAGACTAAGTGCTTCTGTAATGAGGGGAACAGTCACTGAGGCGGAGCAACTCTAGATACTTGGTAGATAAGAAGGCTGGCAAAAGTCGAAAGAAGTATATTTGATATACATGATGTTGATGTGTACTTTACTAGTACTCCTAGTAGCACGAGGGTATTGGATACCGGTTCGGTTGCTAAGTGATTAGTAACACGAAATGATAGCTACGGCATAAACGAAGACTAGCTAAAGGCAAGGTGACGATACGTGTTGGAAGTGTTTCCAAGGTTGATATGATCAAAACGTCGCACGCTCCCTCTACCACCGGGATTGGTGTTAAACCGAAATAATTGTTATTTGGTGCTTGCGTTAAGCATGAACATGATTGGATCGTGTTTATTGCAATACGATTATTCATTTAAAAGAATAATGGTTACTCTATTTGCTTGAATAATCACCTTCAATGGTTTATTGAATCTCGATCGTAGTGTTACACATGTTCATGATATTGGTGCCACAAGATACGAGGTAATGATGATAGTACCACTTACTTGTGGCACTGCCGCTTGAGTCATGTTGGTATAAATTGCATGAAGAGGCTCCATGATGATGGATCTTTATACTCACTTGATTTTGAATCACTAGTGACATGCAAATCTTACCACATGAGCAAGGCCTTGTTTTCATTGAGATGAAACAAGATAGTAACTTGTTGGAAGTGATACATTTTGATGTATGCAGTCCAATGGGTGTTGAGGCACGCAGTGGATATCATTGTGTTCTTACTTCAATGACGATTTGAGTAGATACAAGAGTATTTACTTAATGAATCACAAGTCTGAAATATTGAAAAGTTCAATTCTGTTTCAGGAGTGAAGTTCGTCGTAACAAGAGGATAAACTGTCTACGATGTGATCATAGAAATGAATATCTGAGTTACGAGTTTTGGTACGTTGTTAAGACAATGTGGAAATTGTTTCGCAGTTCATGCCACCTGGAACATCATAGTGTGATGATGTGTCTGAACGTCATAGCCACGCACTATTTGGTATGGTGCATGCTATGATGTCTCTTATCGAATTATCACTATCGTTTATGGGTTATGCATTAGAGACAACCGCATTCACTTTAAATAGGGCACCGCGTATTTCCGTTGAGATGACACAGTATAGACTGAGGTTTAGAGAAATCTAAACTGTCGTTTCTTGAAAGTTTGGGGCTTCGACACTTGTGTGAAAAAGTATCAGTCGAATAAGCTCAAACCCAAAGCGGATAAATGCATCTTCATAGGATATCCAAAACAGTTGGGTACATCTCCTATCTGAGATCCGAAAGCAAAGTGTTTGTTTCTAGAAACGGATCCCTTCTCGAGGAAAGGTTTCTCTCAAAAGAATTGGGTGGGAGGGTGGTAGAACTTAATGAGGTTATTGAACCATCACTTCAACCAGTGTGTAGCAGGGCGCAGGAAGTTATTCCTGTGGCGCCTACACCAATTGAAGTGAAAGATGATGATGGTGATCATCGAGCATCGGATCAAGTTACTACAAGCCTCGTAGGTTGATAAGGTCGCGTACTACTGCAGAGTGGTAGGTAACCCTGTCTTGGAGGTCATGTTGTTGAGCAACAGTGAACCTACGAGTTATGGAGAAAGCAATGGTGGGCCCGGATTCCGACAAATGGCTGGAAGCCATGAAATCCGAGAGAGGATCCATGTATGAAAACAAAGTGTAGACTTTGGAAGAACTACTTGGTGGTCATAAGACTATTGAGTAAAGATGGATCTTTAAAAGGAAGACACACGATGATGGTGATAAGTCACTATTAAGAAAAGCTCGACTTGTCGCAAAGATGTTTCCGACAAGATCAAACAGTTGACTATGATGAGAATTTCTCACTCGTAGCGATGCTAAAAGTCTGTTAGAATTATGTTAGTAGTTGCTGCATTATTTATGAAATATTGCACATAGGATGTCAAAACACTGTTTCCTCGACGGTTTCCTTGAGCAAACATTGTATGTGATACAACTAGGAGGTTTTGTCCATCCTAAGGATACTAGCAAGTATGCAAGCTCCAGCGATCCTTCAATGGACTGGTGCAAGAATCTCGGAGTTGGAATATACACTTTGATGAGATGATCAAAGATTTTGGTTTGTGCAAGGTTTATGAGAAACTTGTATTTCCAAAGAAGTGAGTGGGAGCACTATAGAATTTCTGATAAGTATATGTGGTTGACATATTGTGGATCAGAAGTAATGTAGAATTTCTGTAAAGCATACAAGGTTGTTTGAAAGGAGTTTCCAAAGGAATACCTGGATTGCGCTACTTGAACGTTGAGCATCAAAGATCTATGGAGATAGATCAAAAGCGCTTAATGGAAGTTTCAACAAGATGCATGCCTTGACAAGTTTTTGAAGGAGTTCAAAATAGATCAACAAAGAAGGAGTTCTTGGTTGCGTTGTAAGGTGTGAATTTGAGTAAGACTCAAAACCCGACCACGGCAGAATAAAGAGAATAGACGAAGGTCGTCTTCTATGCCTTAGCCGTAGACTCTAAAGTATGCCATGCTGAGTACCGCACCTGATGTGTGCCTTGCAGCAAGTCTGTTAAGAGGTACACAGAGTGATCCAAGATTGAATCACTGATCAGCGGTCAAATTTATCCTTAGTAACTGATGGACTAAGGAATTTTTCTCGATTATGGAGGTGGTTAAAGAGTTCGTCGTAAAGGGTTACGTCGATGCAAGCTTTGACACTAATCCGAATAACTATGAGTAGTGAAACAGATTCATATAGTAGAGTAGATATTTGGAGTATTTCCGAATAGCACATAGCAGCAGCATCTATAAGATGACATAAAGATTTGTAAAGAACACACGGATCTGAAAGTTTCAGAAACATTGACTAAAACCTCTCTCACGAGCAAGACGTGATCAGACCCCATAACTATATGGGTGTTGGATTCGTTGGAATCACATGGTGATGTGAACTAGATTATTGACTCTAGTGCAAGTGGGAGACTGTTGGAAATATGCCCTAGAGGCAATAATAAATTAGTTATTATTATATTTCTTTGTTCATGATAATCGTTTATTATCAATGCTATAGTTGTATTGATTGGAAACACAGTGCATGTGTGGATACATAGACAAAACACTGTCCCTAGTAAGCCTCTAGTTGACTAGCTCGTTGATCAAAGATGGTCAAGGTTTCCTGACCATAGGCAAGTGTTTTCACTTGATAACGGGATCACATCATTAGGAGAATCATGTGATGGACTAGACCCAAACTAATAGACGTAGCATGTTGATCGTGTCATTTTGTTGCTACTGTTTTCTGCGTGTGAAGTATTTGTTCCTATGACCATGAGATCATATAACTCACTGACACCGGAGGAATGCTTTGTGTGTATCAAACGTCGCAACGTAACTGGGTGACTATAAAGATGCTCTACAGGTATCTCCGAAGGTGTTCGTTGAGTTAGTATGGATCGAGACTGGGATTTGTCACTCCGTGTGACGGAGAGGTATCTCAGGGCCCACTCGGTAATACAACATCACGCACAAGCCTTGCAAGCAATGTGACTTAGTGTAAGTTGCGTGATCTTGTATTACGGAATGAGTAAAGAGACTTGCTAGTAAACGAGATTGAAATAGGTATGCGGATACTGACGATCGAATCTCGGGCAAATAACATACCGAAGGACAAAGGGAATGACATACAGGATTATATGAATCCTTGGCACTGAGGTTCAAACGATAAGATCTTCGTAGCATACGTAGGATCCAATATGGGCATCCAGGTCTCGCTATTGGATATTGACCGAGGAGTCACTCGGGTCATGTCTACATAGTTCTTGAACCCGCAGGGTGTGCACACTTAAGGTTCGACGTTGTTTTATGCGTATTTGAGTTATATGGTTGGTTACCGAATGTTGTTCGGAGTCCCGGATGAGATCACGGACGTCACGAGGGTTTCCGGAATGGTCCGGAAACGAAGATTGATATATAGGATGACCTCATTTGATTACCGGAAGGTTTTCGGAGTTACAGGGAATGTACCGGGAATGGCGAATGGGTTCCGGATGTTCACCGGGGGGGGGGGGGGGGGCAGCCCACCCCGGGGAAGCCCATAGGCCTTGGGGGTGGCGCACCATCCCTTGGTGGTCTGGTGGGACAGCCCAAGAAGGCCCTATGCGCCATAGATAGAAAATCAATGAGAAAAGAAAAAAAGGAGGTGGGAAGGAAGAGAAGGACTCCACCTTCCAATCCTAGTTGGACTAGGATTGGAGGAGGACTCCTCCTCCCCTTGGTGGCGCAGCCCTTGGGGCTCCTTGAGCCTCAAGGCAAGCCTCCCCTCCCCTCCTCCTATATATATGAAGCTATTAGGGCTGATTTGAGACAACTTTTGCCACGGCAGCCCGACCACATACCTCCACGGTTTTTCCTCTAGATCGCGTTTCTGCGGAGCTCGGGCGGAGCCCTGCTGAGATTAGAGCACCACCAACCTCCGGAGCGCCGTCACACTGCCGGAGAACTCATCTACCTCTCCGTCTCTCTTGCTGGATCAAGAAGGCCGAGATCATCATCGAGCTGTACGTGTGCTGAACGCGGAGGTGCCGTCCGTTCGGCACTAGATCGAAGCGGATCGTGGGACGGATCGCGTGACGTTCGTGGGACGGTTCGCGGGGCGGATCGAGGGACGTGAGGACGTTCCACTACATCAACCTCGTTTCTTAACGCTTCTGCTGTGCGATCTACAAGGGTACGTAGATCGGAAATCCCCTCTCATAGATGGACATCACCTTGATAGGTCTTCGTGCGCGTAGGAAATTTTTTGTTTCCCATGCGACGTTCCCCAACACGGGGAGGGAGGCCACAAGCCCTGACACCGCCGCCTCCCCCTGGTGGCGTGGTGGGAGCTTGTGGGCTCCATGGAGCCCACCTGGCTTGGCCCAGAGGCCCCCTGATCTTCTTCCGTTCGGGAAAAAATCATTTCGGGGTTTTTATTCCGTTTGGACTCCGTTCCAAAATCAGATCTGAAAAGAGTCAAAAACACAGAAAAAACAGGAACTGGCACTTGGCACTGAATTAATAAGTTAGTCTCAAAAAAGATATAAAAGGTACATAAAACATCCAAAGAAGACAAGATAACAATGCGAAACCATCAAAAATTATAGATACGTTTGAGACGTATCAGGGGCTGATCGAGGGACGTGAAGACGTTCCACTACATCAACCGCGTTTCTTAAATGCTTCCTGCTGTGCGATCTACAAGGGTACGTAGATCCAAATCTCCTCTCGTAGATGGACATCACCATGATAGGTCTTCGTGTGCGTAGGAATTTTTTTGTTTCCCATGCAACGTTCCCCAACAATTTCCAACTGTCTCCAACTTGCACTAGAGTCAATAATCTAGTCCTCACATCGCTATGCGATTTACATTGTTATCAATCTAACACCCATACAGTTCTGGTGTTGATCATGCTTCGCTCGTGGAAGAGGTTTAGTCAGCGAGTGTGCTACATTCGGTTCTATGTGTACTTTGCAAATATTTACGTCCTCTCCTTCGACGTAGTCGTGGATGAGGTTGAAGCATCGTTTGATGTGTGTGGTCTTCTTGTGAAACCTTGGTTCCTTTGCTAAAGCAATGGCAGCAGTGTTGTCACAGAACAGAATTATTGGATTTAGTGCGCTCGACACAACTCCAAGATCCGTCATGAACTGTTTCATCTAGACACCCTCCTTAGTTTCCTCCGAGGCAGCCATGTACTCCGCTTCACATGTAGAATCTGCTACGACGCTTTTCTTGGAACTGCACCAGCTTACTGCTTCCCCATTAAGAATAAATACGTATCCGGTTTGAGACTTAGAGTCAGCCGGATCAGTGTCAAAGCTTGCGTCGACGTAACCGTTTACGACGAGCTCTTCGTCACCTCCATAAACGAGAAACATTTCCTTAGTCCTTTTTAGGTACTTTAGAATATTCTTGACCGCCATCCAGTGATCCACTCCTATATTACTTTGAAACCCGGATGCCATACTTATGGCCAGGCTGACGTCCGGTCTAGTGCACATCATTGCATACATGATAGAACCTATGGCTGAAACATAGGGGACGATACTCATCTTTTCTCTATCTTCCGCAATTGCTGGGCACTGCGTCTTACTCAATTTATACCTTATAATACTGGCAAGAACCCCTTCTTGGACTGTTTCATTTTGAACTTCTTCAAAACTTTATCAAGGTATGTGATTTTTGAAAGTCCTATCAAGCACCTCGATCTATCCCTATAGATCTTAATGCCTAGAATGTAAGCAGCTTCTCCTAGGTCATTCATTGATAAACTTTTATTCAAGTAATCCTTTACGCTCTCCAAAAACTCCACGTTGTTTCCAATCAGCAATATATCATCCACATATAATATTAGAAACACCACAGAGCTCCCACTCACTTTCTTGTAAATAAAAGATTCTCCAACAACTTGTATAAACCCAAATGCTTTGAACACCTCATCAAAGTGCTTATTCCAACTCCGAGATGCTTGCACCAGTCCATAAATGGATCGCTGGAGCTTGCATACTTTATTAGCATTCTCTGGATCGACAAAACCTTCGGGTTGCATCATATACAACTCTTCCTTAAGAAAACAGTTAAGGAATGCCGTTTTGACATCCATCTGCCAGATTTCATAATCAAAAAATGTAGCGTGTGCTAACATGATTCGGACGGACTTAAGCATCGCTACCGGTGAGAATGTCTCATCATAATGAACTCCTTGAACTTGTGAAAAACCCTTTGCCACAAGTCGAGCTTTATAAACGGTCACATTACCGTCTGCGTCCGTCTTCTTCTTAAAGATCCATTTGTTCTGAATAGCCTTGCGGCCTTCAGGTAATACTTCCAAAGTCCACATTTTGTTTTCATACATAGATCATATCTCGGACTTCATGGCCTCCAACCATTTGTTGGAATCCGGGCCCACCATTGCTTCTTCATAATTCGTAGGTTCATTGTTGTCTAACAACATGATTGATAAGACAGGATTACCGTACCACTCAGGAGCAGTACGTGATCTTGTCGACCTGTGAGGTCCGATAGGAACTTGATCCGAAGTTTCATAATCATCATTATTAACTTCCTCCTCAACCGGCGTAGCTTCGACAGAGGTTTCCCCTTGTCCCGCGCCACCATCTAGAGGGATTAGAGGTTCGACAACTTCATCAAGTTCTATCTTCCTCCCAGTCAATTCTTTTGAGAGAAACTCCTTCTCAAGAAAAGCTCCGTTCTTAGCAACAAACACTTTGCCCTCGGATTTGAGATAGAAGGTGTACCCAACTGTCTCTTTTGGGTAACCTATGAAGACGTACTTTTCCGCTTCGGGTTCGAGCTTTTCAGGTTGAAGCTTTTTGACATAAGCATCACATGCCCAAACTTTAAGAAACGACAACTTTGGTCTTTTGCCATGCCATAGCTCGTATGGTGTCGTCTCAACATATTTTGATGGTGCCTTATTTAAAGTGAATGCAGCTGTCTCTAATGCATAACCCCAAAATGATAACGACAAATCGGTAAGAGACGTCATAGATTGCACCATTTCTAACAAAGTACGATTACGACGTACGAACACACCATTATGCTGTGGTGTTCCAGGCGGTGTCAACTGTGAAACAATTCCACATTGTCTTAAGTGAGCACCAAACTCGAAACTCAGATACTCACCCCCACGATTAGAACATAGGAACTTGATCTTCTTGTTATGATGATTTTCAACTTCACTCTGAAATTGTTTGAACTTCTCAAATGTTTCAGACTTGTGCTTCATCAAGTAGATATATCCATACCTACTCAAATCGTCAGTGAAGGTGAGAAAATACCTCTGTTTTTGGCTTAGGTCCAACCTTGGGTTTCTTCGTCGGAGTGGCAATAGGCACGCCGCTCTTCTTGGAGTTACCCTTCTTGCCTTTTCCGTTTCTCTTGAAACCAGTGGTCTTATTGACCATCAACACTTGATGCTCTTTCCGGAGTTCCAACTCTGCGACTTTCAGCATCGCGAATAACTCGCCGGGTAACTTGTTCATCCCTTGCATGTCATAGTTCAACACAAAGCTCTTATAGCTAGGTGGCAGTGATTGAAGAATTCTGTCAGTGATAGCCTCTTGCGGGAGTTCAATCCCCAGCTCACCTAGACGGTTTGAGTACCCAGACATTTTGAGCACATGTTCACTGACAGACGAATTCTCCTCCATCTTGCAAGCATAGAATTTATCGGAGGTCTCATACCTCTCGATCCGGGCGTTCTTCTGAAAGATAAACTTCAACTCCTGGACATCTCATATGCTCCATGACGCTCAAAGCAACATTGAAGTCCTGGTTCTAAGCCATACAAGACTGCACATTGAACTACTAAGTAGTCCTCCTTATATGTTAACCGGGCATTCAAAATATCTTGGCTAGACGTAGCGGGTGGTTCATATCCTAGTGGTGCATTAAGGACATAATCCTTTTTCCCAGCTTGCAAGAGCAGCTTTAGATTACGAGCCCAGCCTACAATGTTGCTTCCATCATCTTTCAACTTAGCTTTCTCTAGAAACGTATTGAAATTCAGGGTTCCTACCGTGTGATCCATTGATCTACAACATAAAATATTGCAAAGTGGACTTAGACTATGTTCAAGATAATTAGAGTTTAACTAATCAAATAACTGATAAACTCCCACTAAAAAGTACATCTCTCTAGTCATTTGAGTGGTACATGATCCAAATCCACTATCTCAAGTCCGATCATCACGCGAGTTGAGTATAGCTTCAGTGGTAAGCATCTCTATGCTAATCATATCGACTATACGATTTATGCTCGACCTTTCGGTCTCTTGTGTTCCGAGGCCATGTCTGCACATGCTAGGCTCGTCAAGTTTAACCCGAGTGTTCCGCGTGTGCAACTGTTTTGCACCCGTTGTATGTGAACTTGAGTCTATCACACCCGATCATCATGTGGTGTCTCGAAACGACGAACTGTCACAACGGTGCACAGTCGGGGAGAACACAACTTCATTTTGAAATTTTAGTGAGAGATCACCTCATAATGCTACCGTCGTTCTAAGCAAAATAAGGTGCATAAAAGGATTAACATCACATGCAATTCATAAGTGACATGATATTGCCATGATCTTGTGCTTATTGATCTCCATCACCAAAGCACCGACATGATCTTCTTGTCACCGGCGCCACACCATGATCTCCATCGTCATGCCACCATCGAGGTTGTCGTGCTATCAATGCTATTACTACTAAAGCTACAACCTAGCAATATAGTAAACGCATCTGCAAACACAAAAGTTAGTTTAAAGACAACCCTATGGCTCCTGCCGGTTGCCGTAGCATCGATGTGCAAGTCGATATTAACTGTTACAACATGATCATCTCATACATCCAATATATCGCATCATGTCTGTGGCCATATCATATCACAAGCATACCGTGCAAAAACAAGTTAGACGTCCTCTAATTTGTTGTTGCATGTTTTACGTGGCTTCTATGGGTATCTAGTATGATCTCATCTTACGCAAAAACCACAACGGAGATGTGAAAATTGCTATTTAACCTCTCTCCAAGGACCACCTCAGTCAAAACCAATTCAACTAAACTTAAAGAAACCGACACCCGCCAGTCATCTTTATGCAACAAGTTGCATGTCAGTCGATGAAACCAGTCTCTCGTAAGAGTACGAGTAATGTCGGTCCAGGCCGCTTCAATCCAACAATACCGCCAAATCGAGAAAATACTAAGGAGGGCAGCAAATCGAACATCAACGCCCACAAAACCTTTTGTGTTCTACTCGAGATAACATCTACGCATGAACCTAGCTCTGATACCACTGATGGAGAACGTTGCATGGGAAACAAAAAATTTCCTACGCACACAAAGACCTATCATGATGATGTCCATCTACGAGAGGAGATTAGATCCACATACCCTTGTATATCACTAAGAGGGAAGCGTTAAGAAACGAGGTTGATGTAGTGGTACAGCTTCGTGATTTAAATCACTGTCGTCCAACGATCCGTCCCGATATAGCGTCGAACGGACAACACCTCCGCGTTCAGCACGCATACAGCTTGATGACGATCTCGGCCTTCTTGATCCAGCAAGAGAGACAGAGAAGTAGATGAGTTCTCCGACTGCGTGACGGCACTTCGGTGGTGGTGATGATCTACTCCTCCAGGGCTCCGTCCGATCTTCGCAGAAATCCGATCTAGAGGAAGAACTACGTGGTATAGGTTTGAGATACACGTGGCAAAGTTGTGTCTCAAAAAGCACTAAACCACCAATATATATAGGAGGAGGGGAGGGGCTAGCCTTGGGGCTCAAGGGAGCCCCAAGGGCGCCGACCGAAGGGGAGGAGGTGGACTCCCACCCCAATTCGGTTTGGGGGAAGGAGTCCACTCCTTCCTTCCCACCTCCCTATTTCCTTTTTTTCCTTTGGTATTTTTCCCTTGTGGGGCCATAGCCCACTTGGGCTGGCCTCACCAGCCCACTAAAGCATGGTGCGCCACCCTAGGGTCACTGGTCCCACTCCTGGGTGGGTGGGCCCCTCCCGATGAATACCCGGAACCCATTCGTCACTCCTGGTACACTGTCGGTAATGCCTGAAACTTTCCGGTGACCAAATGAAACCATCCTATATATCAATTTTCGTTTCCGGACCATTCCGGAAACCCTCGTGACTTCCGTGATCTCATCCGGGACTCGGAACAACCTTCGGTAACCACACATATAACTCAACTATACTAAAACATCATCGAACCTTAAGTGTGCAGACCCTGCGGGTTCGAGAACTATGTAGACATGACCCGAGACACTCCTCGGTCAATATCCAATAGCGGGACCTGGATGTCCATATTGGATCCTACATATTCTACGAAGATCTTATCGGTTGAACCTCTATGCCAAGGATTCATATAATCCCGTATGTCATTCCCTTTGTCCTTCGGTATTTTACTTGCCTGAGATTCGATCGTTGGTATCCGTATACCTATTTCAATCTCGTTACCGGCAAGTCTCTTTACTCGTTCCGTAATACAAGATACCATGACTTGCGCTTAAGTCACATTGCTTGCAAGGCATGTTTGTGATGTTGTATTACCGAGTGGGTCCCGAGATACCTCTCCGTCACACGGAGTGACAAATCGCAGTCTTGATCCATACTAACTCAACCGACACCTTCGGAGATACGTGTAGAGCACCTTTATAGTCACCCAGTTATGTTGCGACGTTTGATACACACAAGGTATTCCTCCGGTGTCAGTGAGTTATATGATCTCATGGTCATAAGAATGAATACTTGACACGCAGAAAACAATAGCAATAAAATGACACGATCACATGCTACGTTCATAGTTTGGGTCTAGTCCATCACATGATTCTCCTAATGACGTGATCCAGTTATCAAGTGACAACACTTGTGTATGGTCAGAAAACCTTAACCATCCTTGATCAACTGGCTAGCCAACTAGAGGCTTGCTAGGGACATTGTTTTGTCTATGTATCCACACATGTATCTATGTTTTCATTCAATACAATTATAGCATTGATAATAAACGATTATCTTGAAACAGGAAATATAATAATAACTACTTATCATTGCCTCTAGGGCATCTTTCCAACAGTCTCCCACTTGCATCGCTGAGATGGACGAACATCCATGGTGGAGTGGCGCCGACAGTTCCTGCAGGACATTCTCGACGAGCGCGAATTCTTTGCACAAAGGAGGGCGGAGAGGAGGGCGGAGAAAGCCGCCTATCATGAGGATAGGCGTATGCGGAAGCAAGCCACACTCTTCCGGATGATGCTCAAGGAAGAGTTGACTTGGTCCTTCGACGATGAACGCTAGGCTGACACTTTCATCACGGCGAAGTAATCAGACACCGGTGCGTCAGAGGAAGACGATGAGGACTATCTCTATCTATGAACTATCTAGACTATGTATCGATGAGGAGTGGTTTCTATCTATCTAGACTATCTATGCCCATCGCTAGCTCTAATTTTAGCGCTTCTGTTGGAGCAGGGCGCCCACATTTTTTTTCCAGCAGCCGTTGGAACCAACACTGTGTCGCGTGCAAAAAAATGCTATTTCCGTGTTGTAAAATGTTTTTTGCATGAGAGTGGAAATTCTCTTACTACCCCCTCCGTTCCTAAATACTTCCTTCATCCGGAATTACTTGTCATAGAAATGGATGTATCTAGATGTATTTTAGTTCTAGATACATCCATTTCTTTCTATTTTGGCGACAAATAATTTCGGACGGAGGGAGTATAAGACATTCTATAGATTTTACAATAGACTACATACGGATATATATAGATATATTTTTAAGTACAGATTTATTTATTTTGCTTTGTACGTAGTTGATAGTATTTTTTTAAAAGATCTTATATTTAAGACTAGATTGCAAGAGTAGCGCCTTAAGCTTTGTAAGGCCAAGTCTAGCCGATCCCCTAAGGCCTCAAGTCGGGTTGGAGGATACCGGAGAAACACATGAAGGATTCTAGAGGGAAATTTACTATAGATGCATTCGGTTTGTAGGAAACAAAAACACTTGGTTTGTAGGAGAAGAAAACAAAAACACAGAAGGATTCCAGATGGAAATAATATAGTAAATGCATTCAAACGCATACTATAGATGCACTCGGTTTGTTTGTACTCCTTTATGTAGTACCTAGCCAAAAGCCTAAAATCTATAAAGTGGTATAACTTTTATTGCCCTGTCGAAAATCCCTTCCAAGCCGCCTAAATATATTCGACGTTTGCACGGCCAAGTAAAAGTTGCATGCCTCTTTCTCCCGCCCTTGCCGCTCTGTCCCCACGCGCCGTCGTCACCACCAATTACCGGCTCCATCACCGTAATGGATAGGCAAGACCCTTCTACACCGTCGCAGGCTTGTCACCGTCGAAGCCACCATGCACCGCTGCCCGTGCCAAAAAAGAGGTTGGGGATGAAAAGTTCCTCCGGCCACCAGCATCGGCTCCAACCATGTCGAAGGTCGCCGGGGTGGTGATTTCCCCTTCAGTGAAGGTCGGTCGCTCTCCAGTGGTTCCGCCAGTGGCAAGAGAGCTAGAAAAATGGTGTCTGTGTGTTGGCCCTTGATACGTCTCCAACGTATCTATATTTTTTGATTGTTTCATGCTGTTATATTATCATTGTAGGATACTTTTTGAGTAATAATTTATTAATTTATATTATTTTTGAGCACTAACCTATTGACCCAGTGCCTCTTGTTGTTTTCTGTGTTTTTTTACTTTTTCAGGTTTACATTATCAAACGAAGTACAATTGCCCCGAAACATTTTTATGATTTTTTCTGGACCAAAAGAAGATCTAGAAGCCTCAGGAGAGGACCGAAGGCCACACGAGGGAGGCACAAGCCAACAAGGCACGACCAGGGGGGTCGACGCACCCTGATGGCTTGTCCCTCCCTGGTGGCCTTCCTACCTCCGTTGTGTGATATGTAAATTCACATATATTCGAAAAACCCTAGAGAAGATTGCTAAACACTTTTTCCGCCCCCAAGTATCTGTTCCACGACGATCCCATCTGGAGCTTCGTTCCGGTACCCTGCCAGAGGGGGGATCGATCACGGAGGGCCTCTTCATCAACCTTGTTGCCCTCATGCTGATGTGTGAGTGAGTAGTTCACCATAGACCTACGGGTCCGTAGTTAGTACCTAGATGGTTATCTCTCTCTTGATCTTTAATACAATGATCATCGTATCTTCGCTTTGATCCAACCGATGTAGTACTTTTGTATGGTGCGTTTGTTGGGATCCGATGAATTGTGGGTTTATGTTCAAATAATTCATTAAAAGTATTCGAATATTCTCTGAAATTATTATGATTCTTAATTACATGATCATCACAGCTTCACAAATCTCTTCGATCTATTGAATTGCTTTGGCCAAGTAGCTTGATAGTTCTTCAGTGAGAGGGGTGTGTTGTAGTGGGTTCAACCTGACAGGTTTCTATATCCCAGTGATAGAAGGGGACAAAATACGTCTTTGTGTTGTTGCTAATAAGGATAAAAAATGGGGTTTATTCATATTGATTGAGTTTACTTTGTCTACATCATGTCATCGTTCTCCAAGCATTAGTCTCTTTGTTGTAAACTTAATACGTAGAGAAGCAGGCATAGAAGCGCTCTTGAAGTGGAGTAATAATAGTAGGTGCAGGCAGGAGTCGGCCTATTTGCTTATGGATGTGATGCATATATACACATGATCATTGCTGTGAAAATCGCATATTTATCCGCTTTTCTCTTAGTTGCCCAACAGTAATTTGTTTACCCACCGTATGTTACTTTCATGAGAGATGTCATTATGGAACACTATGGCCCCCGGGTCTATTCATTTATATATTCACAAAACTTATATTTACCTTGCTGCCTTTATTTGTCTTTTATTTCTTTTTGCAATTTACAATTATCTACACACCTCATTCGCTTGCAAATAAGGAGATCAAGGGGATTAACAACCCTCTTTGCCCGCGTTGGGTGCAAGTTGTTTGCTCTTTTATGTGCAGTCGCTGAAGACGGTGGAGGATTGATATTCCTATTGGTTCGATAAACCTTTGTTTTCTTAACTGAGGAAAATCCTTGCCCGTATTGTGATGCAATTACCCGTTCCTCATCACAGAAAATCCAATGCACATCATAAGTATCACGAAGGATTTCTGGCGTCGTTGCCGGGGAATATCACCACCAACAATCACGTGTAACACCTTGTGTTTGTACCACTTTTCCACATTATGATTTTATAAAACTTACAACCATTTAATTTTTGTGTGTGTGCCTGTGATGACTCAATTGGTTGCTATATGCTTGTTTGCCTATTTAGGTTTTTATTCACAAAATTTCCTTCTCTCAAAACTCATCTTCTTGCTCCAAAAAATTGCCCAATGACCATACCATGTGTATAGAACCTAAAACTATTTTTATTAAATATTATTTTGACCAAAAAGATTTTCTTTCATTTAAGTTTTCAAACCCCCCTAAATTGAAGTTTGTACTAAGAGTCCTCAAATTAGGGTAGATGGTTTGCCCTAAAGATTTTATTTGGATCCTATTATCAAAAAGACTTCCCAAAACCACAAAAATATTATTTTTAAAAATACTGTCCTATTTTAATTAAATACCTTTTTCTAAGGCCAGGAATGGTCTTTTGTGAAGAATTTTATTTTTTGCATCAAAAATATTTGAGAAACATTATGGAAACTAAGTGTACATACATATATAAGAGTTTCAACACATGGTCATGTTCAAAATATTGGACAAAACCCTCCAAAACCCTTTCTGCTTCTTTCAAGCTTTTGAAATACTTCCATATGAAATAATCTCAAATAATTCCAGGAAAATTCTGGCAAGTCACACAAGATTTATGTGATGAGCTTGCCAAGTTTCATCTCAATACAAATGGATTTCGTCCACCAAAATATTCCAAAACCCTCTCTGTGTAGAGCCAAATTTGAGCAACTCTACATTGCCACGTTTTCACAATTAGTACCAAACTTTTTGGGAATGCTCTGTTCACAAAATAATGCCTCCACACCAAGTGGAGCATTAGTGAGAACAATTTTGCCAAGCTAGATCTAAGAAAACCAGATTCTGTCCATTTCTAGAGTTTTCTATGTTTGGATTGCCAACTTTATTCAAATAGTCTAAAATCCTGTGATCATCCTTATTTTTACCAAACATTTGATCCTGTTAAATATCACTGTAAGTGGGCAAAGTTATCTTGCCCAAAACTGCATCAAACACCTTTTCGCAGGATCTAGAAATTACTGTTTTAACCTCCTATACTATTCTCCTTGCCCTCAAATTTTTACCACAGTCTCACTAACACACACAACATCTCCACTAGCAACCCTAATGGCTAGCTCCATGATTGAGGGGGTGAAACCACCGCTTGCAGCCCCTGGACAACAAGGATTCCTTCCTCTCTCTCAGCCTCCCCTCTCTCCTGGCGAGCATCGAGAGCATCCAATGCTCCCTCCCCTCTAATTTATTCCTTGTGTAGCTGGTGGACACAAGTGGCCATGTGAGAGCGCGTCAGTGGCATGCTCATGCCGGACAAAAAGCTGCTTTGGTGCGCACTATAGGACAGAGCGAGGGTTGACCTCGAGCCCCTCCCCTACGCTAGTCGAGGCGCCTCGAGGTCCGTGACACGCTGCCGTGTCGGGAGCCACCTTTCCCCCTCTCTCCCACCCTCCGCACCACGCAGCCGATGCCGCCCGTCTCAGCCAACCGTGGGCCTCGCACGCATGCGTGATACGTCTCCGTCGTATCTACTTTTCCAAACTCTTTTACCCTTGTTTTGGACTCTAATTTGCATGATTTGAATGGAACTAACCCGGACTAAAGCTGTTTTCAGCAGAATTGCCATGGTGTTGTTTTTGTGCAGAAATAAAAGTTCTCGGAATGTCTTGAAAATTTACGGAGAATTTTTCTAGAATAAAAGAAAAATACGTGCGCAAAGATCCACCGGAGGGGCGTGCCAGTGGGACACAAGCCCACAGGCCACGACCACCCCCCTAGGCCGCACCGTGAGGGCTTGTGGGGCCCACGTGGAACCACCGCCCCCAAACTCAGCTCTACATCTTCCGTCTCGCTCGGAAAAAAATCAGAGAGAAGGATTCATCGCGTTTTATGATACGGAAGCGCCGCCACCTCCTGTTCTTCATATGGAGGGCAGATCTGGAGTCCGTTCGGGGCTTCGGAGAGGGGAAATCGTCGCCATCGTCATCATCAACCTTCCTCCATTGACAATTCCATGATGCTGTTCACCGTTCGTGAGTAATCTCATCGTAGGCTTGCTGGACGGTGATGAGTTGGATGAGATCTATCATGTAATCGAGTTAGTTTTGACGGGGATTGATCCCTAGTATCCACTATGTTCTAGATTGATGTTGCTACTACTTGGCTATGCTTAATGCTTGTCACTAGGGCCCGAGTGCCATGATTTCAGATATGAACCTATTATGTTGTCGCCAATATATGTGTGTTTTAGATCCTATCTTGCAAGTTGTAGTCACCTACTATGTGTTATGACCCGGCAACCCCGGAGTGACAATAGCCGGAACCACTCCCGGAGATGACCATAGTATGAGGAGTTCATGTATTCACCACGTGTTAATGCGTTGGTCCGGTTCTTTATTAAAAGGAGAACCTTAATATCCCATAGTTTCCATTAGGACCCCGCTGCCACGGGAGGGATGGATAATAGATGTCATGCAAGTTCTTTTCCCTAAGCACGTATGACTACATACGGAATACATGCCTACATTAGATTGACGAACGGGAGCTAGTTACTTATCTCTTCGTCTTATAGCTGTTACATGATGAATCACATCCGTCATACTCATCCATCACCAATCCACTGCCTACGAGTCTTTTACTACTGGTGCTTGCTACGTTACTTTGTCTAGGCTTGTCCCTTGCTACAAAAGGGATTGGGCCACATTGCTGCTGCTGCTGTCACTTTGCTACTACTGTTGCTACTACTGTCACTTTGCTGCTGCTACTACTGCTGTTCCTTGCTACTTCGCTGTTACTTGTCGCAAGATCTTTTCCGACACTGTTGTGGGGAAGAATAGTTACCCGCTCATGTGCAACCTACTGCCGCCATTGATACAACAGTTAGGAATAGTCTGCCGTCAACAGTTCTGTTTCTGACACCGTTGCTATCATACTACTTTGCTACTGATACTTTGCTTGCAGACACTAATCTTTCAGGTGTGGTTGAATCTGACAAACTCAGCTGCTAATACTTGAAAATATTCTTTCGTTTCCCCTTGTGGCGAATCAACAAATTTGGGTCAAATGCTCTACCCTCGAAAACTGTTGCGATCCCCTACACTTGTGGGTTATCAAGACCTTTTTGTGGCGCCTTTGCCGGGGAAGCGCAGCTATATTCTCTGAGGCACTTGGGATTGACGTCTGCTGATTAGTATGAGGAATCCGAAAGATCCAAAAACTAAAATCTTGCCTTCCACTACGAGGAGAGGTAAGGAACTGCCATCTAGCTCTGCACTTGATTCACCTTCAGTTATGAGTAAGTTTGCGACATTGCCTCCTGCTAGAAATCTTGATATGTCGCCTATGCTTGATGATGCTACTTCTGCCGCCCATGATGCTTATGATGATGCTATGCTTGATACTATGCCTGATGAAGCTATGCTTGATACTATGCCTGATGATGCTATGCTTGATACTATGCCTGATGATGCTATTCTTGATACTATGCCTGATGCTGCTTTGCCACTAGGTGCCCTTAATGCACAAATTGCTAGAGTTGCTGCTAGACGTGATGATACTTCTGAAACTGCTGATACTATTGAAGTAGAACCTGCTACTCTGCCTGAATTGCCTATTACGCCTGAACGATATGTTATGGAGGGAGAGATAGTTGAGGACTTTCTTGCGTGTAAGGATAGCTATGATGTTGAGAAACTACTGCGCAAGTGGAAAGAAAAATCTCTGAACGCTAGGATGAAATACGACCCGAAGTTGGCTACTTCGCCTATCTTTGTGACCGATAAGGATTAAGAATTCTCTATCGACCCTGAGTTAATCACTCTGGTCGAATCTGATCCTTTTCACGGTTATGAGTCTGAAACGGTTGTAGCCCATCTTACCAAACTACACGATATAGCCACCCTATTCACTAGTGAGGAAAAGATCCTCCACTACTACATGCTCAAGCTATTTCCTTTCTCGCTAAAGGATGATGCTAAGACTTGGTTCACTTTTCTTGCTCCTGGTTGTGTGCGTAGCCCGCAGGATATGGTCTACTACTTCTTGAAAAATATTTCCCTGCCCATAAGAAGCAAGCTGCCTTGCAGGAAATATACAACTTTGCTCAAACTGAGGAAGGGAGTCTCCCACAAGCTTGGGGGAGGCTCATCCAGCTACTGAATGCTTTGCCTGATCACCCTCCTGAGAAGAATGAAATACTTGATATCTTCTATAATGGACTTACCGATGCTTCCAAAGACCACCTAGATAGTTGTGCTGGTTGTGTTTTTAGGGAACAAACTGTAGAACAAGCTAAGATTCTACCGAATAACATCTTGTGCAATGAGAATGCTTGGACTATTCCCGAACCACCTCCTAAGCCAACTCCAAAGAAAAGAGGTATTCTATTCCTCAGTCCTGAAGATATGCAAGAAGCTAAGAAATCTATGCGAGAGAAAGGCATTAAATCTGAAGATGTCAAAAACCAACCACCTATCAAAGAGATCCATGGTCTTGATAACCCGATACAGGTAGTAGAAGTAAATTCTCTGCGTAGGTTTGATGAGAGTGATATTCCTTTTGATAAACCTGCTAGCTTATGCCTGGATGAATTTGATAACTTTGTTGCCAAACAACAAAGTTTCAATGATTATGTTAGCACACAATTGGAACATAATGCTCGTATGCTTAGTCATTTAAGTGCCTGTGTGGACAGAAATGTCAATGATCTTAAGCTTCTGAGTAAACATGCCTCTATGGTTACTACTCAAGTAGAACAAGTACTTAAAGGTCAGAATGACTTGCTCAATGAGTTGAATGACAATTCTGTTAGAGTCGTCACTAGAGGCGGTAGAATGACCCAGGAACCTTTGTACCCTGAGGGTCATCCTAAGAGAGTTGAACAAGATTCTCAAGGAGTTAGCACTGATGCACCTAGTCATCCTAGAAAGAAGAAAGATGATAGGAACCTGCACGCTAGCAACCCTGTTGCTGCTACACCTGAGAGTCCAAACGATGCCTCCGTTTCTGATGCCGATACACAATCTGGTGATGAACATGAACCTAATGATAATATCAATAGTGATGTTCATGTTGATGCTCAACCTAGCAATCATAAGGATGTGGAGATTGAACCTGTTGATCTTGATAACCCACAGCCTAAGAATAAGAGATACGATAAGAATGACTTCGCTGCTAGGAAGCATGGTAAAGAAAGGGAACCATGGGTTCAGAAACCTATGCCCTTTCCTCTCAAACCATCCAAGAAAAAGGATGATGAGGATTTTGAGCGATTCGTGGAAATGATCAAACCTGTCTTTTTGCAAATGTGTTTGACAGATATGCTCAAAATGTCTCCCTATGCTAAGTACATGAAGGATATTGTGACTAATAAGAGGAGGATACCTGAGGTTGAGATTTCCACCATGATTTCTAATTATACCTTCAAGGGTGGAACTCCTAAGAAACTAGGTGATCCCGGTGTGCGCACTATACCTTGCTCCATTAAAGGCAACTATGTTAGAACTGCGTTATGCGATCTTGGAGCGGTGTTAGTGTTATGCCGTTCTCTCTTTATCGTAGACTTGAGCTGGATAAGTTGACACCCACTGAAATCTCTCTGCAAATGGCCGCCAAATCAACTGCTTTCCCTATCGGCATTTGCGAGGATGTGCCTGTTGTGGTTGCTAATGTCACTATCTTAACAGACTTTGTTATCTTGGATATTCCTGAGGACGATGCCATGGCGGTTATCCTCGGAAGACCCTTTTTAAACACCGCAGGGGCTGTTATAGATTGCAACAAAGGCAATGTCACTTTCCATGTCAACGGTAATGAGCATACGGTGCACTTTCCGAAGAAACAATATCGAGTACATTGCACCAATGCTATTGAAAAGACTTCATCAATTCTTATTGGGAGATTTGAATGCCTTATTCCTCATGTCGACATGAAGTATGATTTGCCTGTTGGGGAGATACACATACCCATTGAGGTGACCTAGTGACTATTCGAAAATTCTCCGTTCTATATTGTGATTCGAAAAGGTTTGCTGAGGAGACTTGATCAACCTCATTGTCGGATTTCTTTTGATGACCATGAGATGGATGAATCGAGGAGTCACAAACCTCTGTTCCAAGCTTTCACCTTAGGTTGCTTAGAAGAAAAATGATAGATTTAGTTTAGTTTTCCCTATTTTCTGTTTTAGCGTCTGGTAGAAAAGTACCTCAAAAATAAAAGTTCTCCGAACGTCGTGAAAATCAAGTATGATTTTTTCTGGAAATTTTAAAAAATTCTAAGACAAAGAGCTTGTTTGGGGGCCACACCAGTGGGCCACAAGCCCTTTGGGCATGGGCACCCCCTGGTTGCGCCACCCAGGCTTGTGGGGCCCACAGGCACTCCCTCCACTCATTCTTGCTCTCATCTGGTTCTCCGACCTCCAGAAAAAATCGTTTCGCACCTCAAACCCGTGTTCTTGCTCCTCTTGCTGGGATTTTCGATCTCTTTGCTCAAATCATCATTCTCCGAACTGTTTTGGGGAAATTACTCCTTGGTAAGTGACTCCTTCATTGGTCCAATTAGTTTTTGCTCTAGGGCCTTATACTCCGCGTATTTTTGCTACCTTGGTGACCATTTTCTTGAGCTTTGCATGCTGATTCTAGCTGGTCCCAAGTAGTTTTGATGCGTAATATGGCATCTAGGCACTTGTTGGAGTAGTTGCTACTAGTTTAGTTGAGCCTTGTTCACCTTTCCTTAGAATCACTGAAAATTTCAGAAAAAGGAAGATGTTCAAGAGAAACTTTCATGGTGGTTCCTCAAGCAAGAGAGGTCCCCGTCTTGCGATCCGGGAGCCCAATCTTTACCAGCCAAGGGACGGGCAGGTACAACCATGTGAATGGCCTTCTCATGAATTTATGATTGAGGCAGGTTTCAAATATGGGTTTGATGCACTTTTTCGCAACGTCGGACTCGAAGAATTCATATCCGATAAATGTGAACAGTATGTTGCTCTCACTGCCTCTTTTGTTCGTAGATTCAAATTTTCAGCTGGCCGTGAAACATCGGTATTGTTGGATCTCTATGATAAATCTTATACCATGGATTTAGAGGATTTCAATAGAATTTGCAAAATACCTATTTGGGGTAGCCTCAATGATCCTCCTAAATCTTTGGTTAGAGATTTTTGCTCTGGTATTACGGTTGGAGAAACTAGAGACATTACGCAAGCTACCATGGGGTGCATTCATTTTCCTACCTTGCATTACTTTGCCCTCATCATAGGCAGATGCATTAATGGCAAGATTGAGCATTGTCACCTCTGCGCACCCAACCTTAGTATCCTTAAGAGTGAAGTGACGAGTGAAAAAAGCTTCAACATGGGAGCTATTATAGCAAGGAGGCTGAATAAGAATGCTGTTGAAGGGGATTTCTTTGATGGGATCTACGCCACTCGCATAGCAAATTTTCTTGGAGTACCCATCCGCGAAGGAGATCCCCTGCTCCATGCAGCTTTCCTTGACCGCGTCGCTTTGACACGCTACCAGTTCCTTGAGAGGGAAGACGAATCCCTCCTATACCATTTGATATTTAACCAGCAGCGTGTTTTCCATATTACCCTTCCTGATCCTGCATTCTTTGACTTTCAGGTAAAACAGAGATATTACATAACCAGAGGAGAGGCAAAGGAGTATGAGAGGGAGGCAAAGGCTGCTCATCTCCGTGAGGCAGCTATTCAGGCAGTGGCTGCAGCGCTCCCATATAACCCCCATTATGATTTTGGGTTTTGCCAGCACCATCCTTGGGAGTAGACCAACTTAGGCCAAAAGCGTAAGCTTGGGGGAGTACGTGTTCTCACCGACTTTACATTCTTGCTTATGCTTTCACTTTGTTAGCCGGTGTTCACACTTTGCCACTGTATCATCCATGCTAGTTTATTTTCTTTTTCTCGTTTTCTTTTCGTGTGTTTGTCTAGTTTGAGAAAACCCAAAAATATTTTCTTTTTCTTCTTTTGCTTGTTGGGAGCTTTCCCGTGTAAATAGTTTTGTTTTTTTCTTTGGGTCAAGGTAGAAGATATTGGTTACAATGTTTAGTGGCTCTTGCATGCATACCTCTTTAGCTTTCAAAGAGCCATATTACTTTGTCTTCTCCATTGAGTTTGCCTGCAGATTCCAGCGTAGTCCAATGCATGAGCACTCTTATTATTGTTCACATCGTTCGATCGTGCAAGTGAAAGGAAATAATGACGATATATGATGAGGTGACTGAGCCTGGAAAAGCTGGTATGAACTCGATCTATTTTGTTTTTGTAAATATGACTAGATCATCATGCTTGATTCAGCTTTGTTGTGAGAGAAACATGTTTGCAATGAGAACTTAGAGATCATAGTTTCTTATGCCATGCTTACTTAGCTAGGAGCTTATAATGGTTTGACTTGGATGCCCACATGAATTTTGAGATGACTGTGTTGTAGTATCATAGGATGGTATCCTCCTTTGAATGATTAAAGTGGCTTGACTTGGCGCATGTTCACGCATGTAGTTGAAACAAAATGAACGTAGCCTCTATGATGTTCATGTTCATGGTGATTTATGTCCTACTCATGCTTGAATTCAATGTTAGTTAATCTCAATGCATTTTGATGACTGTTGTCGCTCTCTAGTTGGTCGCTTCCCAGTCTTTTGCTAGCCTTCACTTGTACTAAGCGGGAATACTGCTTGTGCATCCACCTCCATAAACCCAAAGTTGTTCCATATGAGTCCACCATACCTACCTATATGCAATATCTACCTGCCGTTCCAAGTAAATTTGCATGTGCCACTCTCTAAACCTTCAAGAAATAATCTGTTTTGCATGCCCGAACCACTCATGTGGTGATAGGGGCTATTAGTATCTTCCATGCTAGGCGTGTTATCCTCGGTATGTGTTTATTCACTATCATTCACGAGAAAGGGGCTGGTAATTGGAATTCCCAGTTCCATGCTCAAATCGGAAAGATAATTACAAACAAAACTCCCCCAGGATTGATGTTGGTATGGACGGTACCCGAGGATTCGGCTAGCCGTGGAGTGTGATTGATTGGTGGTGGGGGAGTCAAAACTTTACTTTTCTGTTTGGGAACCGCCTATAGCATGTGTAGCATCGAAAATGTTGAGAACTCTTAGTCATTGTGTTGACAATGAAAGCATGCCACCCAAAATTATTATCTCTGTTTTAAAAGCTTGAGCTCTGGCACCTCTGCAAATCAATGCTTCCCTCTGCGAAGGGCCTGTCTATTTATGTTCCTGTTGAGTCATCCTCCTCTTACAAAAGCACCAATTAGAGAGCACCTCTGTCATTTTTATGCTTTTCTTTTAACTGTGTTGAGTGTGACTATGACTGGATCTTCACTCACTTGAGTTACAATGTCTAGTCAGCCCTTGGTCTTTGAAGGTGCTCTGCATTTATGTTTTGCGGTCTTAGAAAGAGCTAGCGAGATACCATCTATTCGTACTGCTTCATGATTGTTTAAATTGAAGTATTGACATTTGAGACTTATTATTATTTGCTCGCTAGGTGATTATGCCATTGATATGAGTTTACAGTGAGACCTAGATGTCATTTGCTTGTGTGGTTTGCTTGTGATCTTGCTGAAATTCTGGTTATGAGTTAGACATAGTTGCAACAACAAGATCAAATAGAGTTCGTCAAAGTTTTCCTTTTGTCTCTTTCAATTTGTCAACTAAATTGCTTGAGGACAAGCAAGGTTTTAAGCTTGGGGGAGTTGATACGTCTCCGTCGTATCTACTTTTCTGAACTGTTTTGCCCTTGTTTTGGACTCTAATTTGCATGATTTGAATGGAACTAACCCGGACTAACACTGTTTTCAACAGAATTGCCATGGTGTTGTTTTTGTGCAAAACTAAAAGTTCTCGGAATGTCCTGAAAATTTACGCAGTATTTTTCTGGAATAAAAGAAAAATACCTGCGGAAAGATCCACCGGAGGGGGCGTGCCAGTGGGCCACAAGCCCACAGGCCGCGACCACACCCTAGGCCGCGCCGTGAGGGCTTGTGGGGCCCACGTGGCACCACCGCCCACAAACTCAGCTCTATATCTTCCGTCTCGCCCGAAAAAAAATATCAGAGAGAAGGATTCATCGCGTTTTACGATACGGAGGTGCCACCACCTCCCGTTCTTTATCTGGAGGGCATATTTGGAGTCCGTTCGGGGCTCCGGAGAGGGCAAATCGTCGCCATCGTCATCATCAACCTTCCTCCATCGACAATTCCATGATGCTCTTCACTGTTCGTGAGTAATCTCATCGTAGGCTTGCTGGACGGTGATGAGTTGGATGAGATCTATCATGTAATCGAGTTAGTTTTGACGGGGATTGATCCCTAGTATCCACTATGTTCTAGATTGATGTTGCTACTACTTGGCTATGCTTAATTCTTGTCACTAGGGCCCGAGTGCGATGATTTCAGATCTGAACCTATTATGTTGTCGCCAATATATGTGTGTTTTAGATACTATCTTGCAAGTTGTAGTCACCTACTATGTGTTATGACCCGGCAACCTCGGAGTGACAATAGCCGGAACCACTCCCGGAGATGACCATGGTATGAGGAGTTCATGTATTCACCACGTGTTAATGCGTTGGTCCGGTTCTTTATTAAAAGGAGAACCTTAATATCCCGTAGTTTCCATTAGGACCCCGCTGCCACGGGAGGGATGGACAATAGATGTCATGCAAGTTCTTTTCCCTAAGCACGTATGACTACATACGGAATACATGCCTACATTAGATTGACAAACGGGAGCTAGTTACTTATCTCTTCGTGTTATAGCTGTTACATGATGAATCACATCCGTCATACTCATCCATCACCGATCCACTGCCTACGAGTATTTTACTACTCGTCCTTGCTATGTTACTTTGTTTAGGCTTGTCCCTTGCTACAAAAGGGATTGGGCCACTTTGTTGCTGCTGCTGTCACTTTGCTACTGCTGTTGCTACTGCTGTCACTTTGCTGCTGCTTCTACTACTGTTCCTTGCTACTTCGCTATTACTTGTCGCAAGATCTTTTCCGACACTGTTGTCGGGGAAGAATAGTTACCCGCTCACGTGCAACCTACTGACGCCATTGATACAACAATTAGGAATAGTCTGTCGTCAACAATTTTGTTTCTGACTCCGTTGCTATCATACTACTTTGCTTGCAGACACTAATCTTTCAGGTGTGGTTGAATCTGACAAACTCAGTTGCTAATACTTGAGAATATTCTTTCGTTTCCCCTTGTGGCGATCAACAAATTTGGGTCGAATACTCTACCCTCGAAAACAGTTGCGATCCCCTACACTTGTGGGTTATCAGTGCGCACCCGACCTTCCCCTGCCTTCCTGGAGTCCTACACCACTCCCACAAGCACCCCCGAGCCTCACATTCCTCCTCCCGTGAACTCTTGCGGCTCCGCAACCAACTCTGCTGGACCATGCCCACAGTGGACCGTGGCCCTGCCATATAAGTAGCCCAAGCTCTCCGTTCGCTCCTACCTCTCTCTCTCTCTCGACATCAATCATACTCCAGTTCCTCCTTCTCAAGCCCCGGTGCTCTAAATCGAGATGAGATCCGCCGGATCGGGCCACCGCCAAGCGCACGGTAGGGAGCTACCCCGCTCATTCTGTCGCTTGATCTGGAACCATGGCACTCTCCTGACCCTCTCCCTCCTTCTCCCATCCTTTTCAACAGGTAATCATGGACAACATCATCTCCCGGAGCTCCATCCATCTCATTCACTCACCGGCGATGACCCAGACCTCTCCGACGGCCACCTCGACCACCATCCGAACGGAGGGAGCTTGAGGAATCCATCCCTGCCCTCATCTCCCCTCGTCATGGACGGAGTCGTTGCCAGTGATCTCATCGTTCCCCCTCGCTGGAGGTTGACGATGGCGTGCCAGTGGGGCCGCTCGACAGCCTCCTGTGTCTCTACTTCTTTCCTCATGTCGTTGGCCACTGGGCCCCGCGTGTCAGGTTTGAACCTGACAGCGCACGTGCGATGGCTCTTCCAAGAGCTGGCTGGGCCAGGCTCGGCTGACCAGTTAGTCCCACGGGCACAATCCTTTTTTTTCCTTTTTCCATTTTCTCACATTTTCCAGATATTCCTATGAATTGAAGTTGTATCCAAATTCAAATATTCCAATTTTTGAAATCTTGTAAAAGCATCACCTATTTAGTGATGCCACTTGTGCAATTTTTGTAGAAAGTTTTATACACTATTTTTTTGAAAACCTTGTTTTGAATATTTTAACTCTCTGATAAAATGCTTTTCACTACTTTTTGCACTTCAAAACTACAGGCTAGCAATTTTTACAACACTAATATTCACCCTAATATTTTACAAAACTAACTTGACATTTTTTTGAGAGTTGTATTTTCCTGTTTTGCCGCGGCCTTATGTCGGTGCAGGTGTGTGCAGTCGAACACCTATGGGACCTTTCGCCCCTTCGTAGTTCGATGGGGATATCACGTGGCACAAAGAGCAGAAACTGCGAGGCAACAGAATGATGAGACTCGGAGCGTTTACCGAGGTTCGGGCCGCTGTGAATCGTAAAACCCTACTCCTGCTTTGGTAGATTGATTGGGAAGACGAAGTTCGCACGATGTTCTCCCCCGGAAAGGGTTCCCGCAGAGAACTATCACGTGCGTACAAATATTGTCGGTTCTAATCCCGTGGGGTCCGAATCCTTGAAGGTTCGAATCCGTGGAGTGTCGAATCTTTTGCTAGGTTGCCTTGGGCCTCCTTTTATAGATGAAGGGCCGTCCACAGTGGAAAACATACATGATTAGATAGCTAACAGTGCTATCATATCTACCTCTGGCACTTAATACAAAGTGCCATAAATGCGGCCTTAGGTGGTGAGCGGGGGTGCGTTCCCGACAAGCTCGTGCCACCTATTAGCTAGCCTCAACTTGGTGTCTTGACATGCCTCTAGACGGGTGTCAATTGGTCGTAATCCGTCTTTCGGCGTGCCGCCACGTATCTAGCAAGAGCCACTTAGCCATCTGGGAGCTCGACACCTCATTGATAAGTGATTGGTGTAGTGATGAGATGGAGCGGTGGTAGATTGGCCCGCGCTTGCCGGGGAGGCGTCTTGTCGGGTCTTGTCGAGGATGCAGGTGCCAGGGGTTCCTCGCATGTCTTGGTCTGCTTGTGTAGGTCTTGCCAATGTCCGGTTCTGGCTATTTTCTTGGGTTGGTCGTTTCTCTTGTGGGGTTATGCTCTTAACGCTTGTGCAAAAGTAAGGGGCACTAGGTACCCCATTACTAGTGCACCGACAAGAGCCCCCGGGCCTGGCCCATACGAGGCCCAAAGTTTGTGCACAAGCGTGAAATTGCAAAGGGGTAACCGCCAACCCGCTGTTGTGCATTGTCCCACCACTTCAGGCCATTTCCGCCACGCACACGCATGCATTGCGAGAGTCTCGCGGCAGGTGCGCGTGACTTAAAGGATTGTTCGTGGCAGAAGCCACAACGACATGGATTGGATTGATGGGGAAGTTACCTGTTTGCACGTGATGGTGGGCAACAACATAGGTGGAGATGGGCGGCGATCTTTGGAGCGTAGGAGACCCAACCCCCACTCCCTCCCTATAAAAGTGTGAGGGGTGCCGTAGACTATGCTCATCCATACTTCTCCTCTCCTCCAACCTAGGGTTTCCCGACTTGCTCTTCTCTTCTTGTCCTTTGAGGTGGCTTAGGTTATTGGCTATGGTGGGGAGGCGCACGCATCCCTCATCTTCTGTGGGGGCAGCAAGAGCCTCCCTTCGGGATCATGCAGCCGCTTCAGTCGTGGGAACGAAGGATGGCACTGGCGCTCGAGGCGGGGGCGTTGGAAGGGCCCGGGGTCACCGAGGAGCCCGTGTCAAAGGGAATGGAGTGTTATGCCGGACCCTCCTCCGGTGATGCCGTCGCGCCATTGCCGTGGCACACCTAAGGTATGGCATCGGAGTTTGTCGTCAGGCTGCACGGTCTTCCCCGCTGTCATCTGCACCTCCCTCACCCTTTCGCTAGGGTGATGGAGATCGACAAACCACACAGAATGTGGCTCCACATGCACGGTTGCTGTAATGGTGCTGTGTACGCTGACGTTGAATATCCAACACCCCGTGTCATGTTCTTGAGGCGTGGGTGGAAGACTTTCGCGCGTGCCCATAACTTCATGGCAGGGCATGTCCTCTGCTTCAGCTGGTGGAGGACTACATGCTCTATGTCAAGATGTACGGGCACTCGGGAGCTCATTTTGGCTGTTGCGAAGAGAGCTCGAGTGACGCAGAAAGTTTGTCTTCGAGTGACAGTGACGAGGAGGACAATGCTGATGAGGACGGCGACAGTGACGAGGAGACAACGCTGATGAGGACATCGACAATGAGCCCCCAGCCGTCAAGTTGGAGTACGACGACTCGGGCTCTAGTTGACCAGCTGAACACCGGTCACACCATCACCATCAGCTCACACCCCTCCCCATCCCGGCAAGGTGGTCACGTCGGGGCTCCTTGGCCCGGACGCTTACTTGTCTTCCAGCTGGATCCAGGCAGGCCTTGTGGATTTCGGCTTCGTCTTCACCATGGTGGGTACACCGAGCCTCGTCCATCTGGTCCTGGCGGGGTCAGGCTGGGATTCTGTCCGAGCCTCCCCTTGCCCTCTCTTTCTCCTCCATCCAATCCCTAAGAGGAGAGGACAAGAAGGGCATTACAAGTCACTTATCTTTTTATAAAGAAAAAGGTTGTGGACTCTTGCTAAATTTTTAGTAGTGGAAATGTAATTTATTTTATCCATTTTGTAACGAAGAATGAATACAATGAGTGGCGTTCATCTTTCTCGAGTATTGTCCCTCCGCCCCTCTATTTAAATTGTGTTGTATGTACGATCTTTCCGTACATGAGTCCTTGCCGGGTTGGTGCAAGACACAAGTGTTGAAGGGGGAGCAAACCCCCTGGCAAAAGACGAGCACCGTCCCCTGGCAAGGTCCCTTGACGGTATTGGCACGGTCTCCCAAGGCTAACAAGCGACAAGAGATGAAGGACGGCTCGTCCCGACAAGGGTTCGTGTCGTGCGAAGAGTTCCATCGTACACAATCGAGAAGGAGTGGCAAGGATTTCCTCAAGGAAAAGAACGGAACCGAGCTTAGCATAAGGTAGTTTAAACTTATCTCTTTAGGCGAGCCCCCCTTGAAGGTGCAATGGTTCTCCGTCCTTGCCTTTCCGTTGCCTCCTGTTTACCTAGAGGTCAACGCACAGAGCAAAAGAGCGGCTCCATCCTCTTGTAGAGAGGGGAGACGCGATAAAAAGGATCACGAGTCCATCAAGCACTCTTAATAACTTGTAAACTAGGGCGGTAGTGACATCATAACACAAGTAAATGTGTAATGTGTAATGCACATGCAAATGATGATATGATGCAATGCCTAGCTTTATTTTTGCATAGGGTGTGCACGTGGCTTTGTACAAAGGGTTACATGCAACTGCAACAAAGCTTGTATAAAAGGTGGTTGTCGGGTACTGGGCCCGACAACCACACCTCATGGGTAGAACTTGCAAACATGCTCAATATTCCATGAGTTAAGCACTTTGATGCCATCTTCAGTCTCCAGATGGACTGCGCCAGGTTTGGTGACTCATACTACCCGTTAAGGTCCTTCCCACTTTGGTGTCAACTTGTTGGAACCCTTGGCGGACTGAACGCACCTAAGAACAAGGCCGCCTTCCTCAAAGCTCCGCGCGTGGACCCTGCGACTATGATAGCGGTGGACGACCCGCTGGTAGTTTGTAGCACGCACAGCAGCCCGGAGACGATCTTCCTCGAGGATCATGGCATCGTCATGCGCATCTCCTTGACCCCGTGTGACAACAGTCCTTCCCTTGCAACGGCACCAGAAGAATGCTGCTAGCACTCCCTAGTAACGAAACTTGAAGAATGTTGTTGACGGCCCACCAACGCGTGGGATCGCGGCAGTTTTCGAGGGTAGAGTATTCGACCCAAATTTGTTGATACGCCAGGCAGGAGGTGAGAGAATACTCTCGAGTATTAGCAGCTGAATATGTAGGATTCAACCACACCTGACAGATTAGTATCTGCAAGCAAAGTATCAACAGCAAAGTAGTATGATAACAACGGTGTCAGAAACGATCTGTTGACGGCAGTCTATTCCTAATGATTGTATCAATGGCGCCAGAAGTTGCCTCGTTGACGAAAATTGTCTGTTCCCGTCAACGACCAGCGAATCAAAATTGTAGCAGGTAGCAGCGGTCTAACGAGTAACAGCAGTGGAAAGGAACAACAGTAGCAGCAGAGCAAGACAAGTACCAGTAGTAGCAGTAGAGCAAAACAAGTAACAACAGCAGTAGGACAAACTCGTAGGCAATGGGTCGGTGATTCGTTTGGATGATATTCATCATGCAACTGTTATAACACGGAGAGATATGTGGCTAGCTCCCGTTCGTCAATGTGATTTAGGCATGCATTCCGTGTGTCGTCATATGTGCTTAGGGAAAAGAACTTGCATGACATCAATTGTCCATCCCTCCCGTGGCAGCGGGGTCCAAAAGGATACTACGGGATATTAAGGTTCTCCTTTTAATAAAGAACCAGAACAATGCATTAGCACTTGGTGAACACATGACCTCCTCAAACTATGATCATCACCGGGAGTGGTTCCGGTTATTGTCACTCCGGGGTTGCCGGGTCATAACACATAGTAGGTAACTACAACTTGCAAGATCGGATCTAAAACACACATATATTGGTGAAAACAAAATAATTTCAGATCTGAAATCATGGCACTCGGGCCCTAGTGACAAGCATTAAGCATGGCAAAGTAGTAGCAACATCAATCTCAGAACATAGTGGATACTAGGGATCAATCCCCGTCAAAACTAACTCGATTACATGATAGATCTCTTCCTACTCATCACCACCGAGCGAGCCTACGAATAGATTACTCACGAACGATGAAGAGCTTCATGGAATTGGAGAGGGAAGAAGGTTGATGATGACGATGGCAATGATTTCCCCTCTCCGGAGCCCAAAACGGGCTCCAGATCTGTCCTCCAAATGAAGAACAGGATGTGGCGGCACCTCCGTATCGCAAACATGACGAAATCTTCTCTTTTGATTTTCTTCTGGGCGAAAGTGAATTTATAGAGCTGAGATTGGGGGTAACAGAGCCACATGGGCCTCACAAGCTTGGTTGCCGCGGCCAGGGGGGTGGCCGCAGCAACAGGGCTTGTGGCCCACTAGCCCACCCCCTCTGGTGGATCTTGGCGCATGTATTTTTCATATTTTCCATAAAAATTCTCCGTAAATTTTCAGGACGTTCTGAGAACTTTCATTTCTGCACAAAAACAACACCATGGCAATTCTGCTGAAAACAACATCAGTCTGGGTTAGTTCCATTCAGATCATGCAAATTAGAGTCCAAAACAAGGGAAAAAGAGTTTGGAGAAGTAGATACGATGGAGACGTATCAAACTCCCCCAAGCTTAAAACCTTGCTTGTTCTCAAGCAACTCAGTTGACAAACTGAGAGAGAAAGAAAAAATTTGACAAACTCTGTTTGATCTTGTTGTTGCAACTATGTCTAACTCATAACCAGAATTTCAGCAAGATCACAAGTTAACCACATAAGCAAGTGACACAAAGGTCTCACGGTAAACTAATATCAATGGCATAGTCAGCTAGCGAGCAAATAATAATGAGTTTCAAATACCAACAATTCAATCAAAACAAGCATGAGGCATATGAATAGGTGGTATCTCGCTAGCTCTTTCTGAGACCGCAAAACATAAATGCAGAGCACTTTCAAAGATCAAGGGCTCACTAAACATTGTAATTCATAGCAACGAAGATCCAGTCATAGTCATACTCAATATCAATCAAAAGCAAAGCATAAAAATGATAGAGGTGCTCTCTAATTGGTGCTTATATAAGAAGAGGATGACTCAACAGGAAAATAAATAGACAGGCCCTTCGCAGAGGGAAGCATTGATTTGCAGAGGTGCCAGAGCTCAAGCTTTGAAAACAAAGATAATAATTTTGGGTGGCATGCTTTCATTGTCAATGCAATGACCAAGAGTTCTCAATATCTTCCACGCTACTCATGCTATAGGCGGTTCCCAAACAGAAAAGTAAAGTTTTGACTCCCCCACCACCAATCAATCACACTCCACGGCTAGCCGAATCCTCGGGTACCGTCCATACTAACATTAATCCAGGGGGAGTCGTGTTTTACAGTTATGTGTTCGATTTAAGCGTGGAACTGGGCATTCCAATTACCGGCCCCTTTATCGTGAATGACAGTGAATAAACACATGTCGAGGATAACACACCTAGCATGGAAGATACCAATAGCCCCCTCTCACCACATGAGCGGTTCGGGCATGCAAAACAGATTATTTCTTGAAGGTTTAGAGAATGGCACATGCAAATTTACTTGGAACGGCAGGTAAATACCGCAAATAGGTAGGTATGGTGGACTCTCATGGAAAAACTTTTGGGTTTATGGAAGTGGATGCACAAGCAGTATTCCGCTTAGTAAAGTGAAGGCTAGCAAAAGACTGGGAAGCGACCAACTAGAGAGCGACAACGGTCATCAAGATGCAATGAGTTTGACTAACATGGAGTGCAAGCATGAACAGGATATAAATCACCATGAACACGAACATCATAGAGGCTATGTTAATTTTGTTTCAACTACATGCATGAACATGCGCCAAGTCAAGCCACTTGAAACATTCAAAGGAGAATACCATCCTATCATACTACATCATAGTCATCTCAAAATCTATGTTGGCATTCAAGACAAACCATTATAAGCTCCTCGCTAAATAAGCATGGCATCAGAAACTATGATCTCTAAGTTGTCATTGCAAACATGGTTCTCTCACAACATAGATGAATCTAGGACGACATGCTAGTCATATTTACAAAAACAAAATAGATAGAGTTCATACCAGCTTTTCCAGTCCCAGTCACTTAATCATATATCATCATTATTGCCTTTCACTTGCACGATCGAACGATGTGAACAATAATAAGCATGCTCGTGCATTGTACTAAGCTGAAATTTGCAGGAAAACACAAAGGAGAAGACAAAGTAATATGGCTCTTTGAAAGCTAAACAGGTATGCATGCAAGAGCTACTAAACATTGTAACCAATATTTTCTACCTTGACCCAAAGAAAAAGAAAACTATTTACACGGGAAAGCTCCCAACAAGCAAAAGAAGAAAGGAAAATCTTTTTGGGTTTTCTCAAAAGGACACAAAACAAGAAAACAAGAAAACGATAATAAACTAGCATGGATAATACAGTGGCAAAGTGTAAACACCGACGAACAAAGTAAAAGCATACGCATGAATGTAAGGTCGGTGAGAACACGTACTCCCCCAAGCTTAGGCTTTTGTCCTAGCTTGGTCTACTCCCAAGGATGGTCTTGGCGAAACCCAAAATCATAATCGGGGTTATACGGGAGTGCTGCTGCCAATGCCTGAATAGCTGCCTCACGAAGATGAGCAGCCGTCGCCTCCCTCTCATACTCCTCTGCCTCTCCTATGGTTATGTAGTATCTCCGTTTTACCTGAAAGTCAAAGAAAGAAGGAGCAGGAAGGGTAATATGGAAGACACGTTGCCAGTTAAATATCAATCGGTATAGGAGGTATTCATCATCCCTCTCAAGAAACTGGTAGCGTGTCAAAGCGACGCGGTCAAGGAAAGCTGTATGGAGCGGGGGATCTCCTGCGCGGATGGGTACTCCAAGAAAATTTGCTATGCGAGTGGCATAGATGCCGCCAAAGAAATCTCCCTCAATAACGTTCTTATTCAGCCTCCTTGCTATAATAGCTCCCATGTTGAAGCTTTTGTCACCCGTAACTGCGCTCTTAAGGATAGTAAGGTCGGATGCGCACAGGTGACAATGTTCAACCTTACCGTTAATGCATCTACCTATAAAGAGGGCAAAGTAGTGCAAGGCAGGGAAATGAATGCTTCCTATGGTAGCTTGCGTGATGTCTCTAGTTTCTCCAACAGATATACTAGAGAAAAAAAATCTCTAACCGAAGATTTAGCAGGATCTTTAAGATTACCCCCATCAGGTATTTTGCAAATCCTATTGAAATCCTCCAATTCCATGGCATATGATTTATCATACAAGTCAAACAGTTTGGATGAGTCACGGCCAACTGAAAATTCAAAACTACGCAAGAAAGAGGTAGTGAGCATAACATACTGTTCACATTTATCTGAGAGGAACTCTTCTAACTCGGCATTGCGAACAAGCGTATCAAACTCATCCTTGAAGCCTGCTTCGATCATGAACTCATCGGAAGGCCGTTCACATGGTTGTACCGGTGCGTCCCTTAGTTGATAAGGATCGGGCTCCCGAAAAGAAAGACGGGGGCCCTTCTTACTTGAGGAACCACCATGAAACTTCCTCCTGAACATAATTTCTCTTTGCTGAAATTTTGAAGTTCAAGAGAAAAGTGAATAAACACCAACCACACCTTGTAGAAACTACTCCTACTAGTGGCTAGAGACCGTATCACGCGCTAAAACTACTTGGGACCAGCTAAAATCAACATTTCAAGCTCAAGAACAGGGTCACCTAGGTAGCAAGAATACGCGAAGGATAAAGCACTAGAGCAGAAACTAATTGGATCAATGGAGGAGTCACTTACCAAGGAGTAATTTCCCCAAAATGGTTCGGAGAATGGTTATTTGAGCAAGGAGATCGAAAATCACAGCCAAATGAGCAAGAACACGGGTTTGAGCTGCGAAACATTTTTTTCTGGAGGAAGAAGAAGAGGATGGGAGCTCGAATGAGTGAAGGGGGGCCTTGTGGGCCCCACAGTCCTGCTTGCCGCGGCTAGGGGGGTAGGCCGCGGTGACACGGCTTGTGGCCCACTAGGGTGGCCCCCAGGCCAGCTCTCTGTCACAGTATTTTTCAAATATTCCAGAAAAAATCATACTAGATTTTCAAGACCATCAGAGAACTTTTATTTTCGAGGTATTTTCTCCGGGACGCTAAAACAGAAAACAGGAAAAACTAAACTAAATCTATCATTTTTCTTCTAAGAAAAAGAAAGTGAAAGCTTAAAACAGAGGTATGTGACTCTTTGATTCATCCATGTCATGGTCATCGAAAGAAATCCGTCAATGGGGTTGATCAAATCCTTATGACAAAACTTTCTCGAATCGTAAGAGAGAACGGAGAATTTTAGAATAGCCACTAAGTCACCTCAATGGGGATATGAATCTCCCCAACAAGCAAATCATACTTCATCTTGACACGAGGAATAGGGCATTCAAAGCTCCCAATAAGAATCGATGAAGTTTTTTCGATAGCAATGATGCAATGCACTGGATATCGTTTCTTTGGAAAGTGCACGGTATGCTCATTACTGTTGACATGGAAAGTGACATTGCCTTTGTTGCAATCTATAACAGCCCCTGAAGTATTTAAAAAGGGTCTTCCGAGGATGACAGCCATGGCATCGTCCTCGGGAATATCCAAGATAACAAAGTCTGTTAAGATAGTGGTATTAGCAACCACAACAGGCACATCCTCGCAAATGCCGACATGGAAAGCAGTTGATTTGTCGGCCATTTGCAGAGATATTTCAGTGGGTGTCAACTTATCCAGTTCAAGTCTACGATAAAGAGAGAGAGGCATAACACTAACTCCGGCTCCAAGGTCACATAAGGCAGTTCTTACGTAGTTTCCTTTAATGGAGCAAGGTATAGTGGGCACTCCGGGATCACCAAGTTTCTTAGGAGTTCCACCTTTGAATGTGTAATTAGCAAGCATGGTGTAGATCTCAAGATCTGGTATCTTCCGTTTATTAGTCACGATATCTTTCATGTACTTGGCATACAGAGACATTTTGAGCATATGAACTAATCGCATCTGCAGAAAGACGAGTCTTATCATTTCAATGAAGTGCTCAAAATCCTCATCATCCTTTTCCTTGGATGGCTTAGGAGGAAAGGGCATAGGTCTCTGAACCCATGGCTCCCTTCCTTTACCATGCTTCCTAGAAGTGAAGTCATTCTTATAATATCTCTTAGGTTGTGGGTTATCAGGATTAACCGTAGGTTCAACCTCCACATCCTTATCATTGGTAGGTTGAGCATCAGTATGAACATCGTTGTCCATATTGTCACCAGGTTCATGTTCATCACGAGATTGTGTTTCTGCATCAGACGCAGAAATATCATTTGGTTCTTCAGGTGTGATAGTATTCGGTGAACTAACATGCAGGTTTCTATCATCCTTCTTCTTATCCTTAGGATGATTGGGTGCATCTGCATTAATTCCTTGAGAATCTTGATCAATTCTCTTAGGATGACCCTCAGGATACAAAGGTTCCTGAGTCATTTTGCCTCCTCTAGTAATGACTTTGACAAAGTTGTCATTTAATTCATTGAGCAGGTCATTCTGAGCTTTAAGTACTTGTTCTACCTGAGTAGTAATCATAGAGGCATGTTTACTCAGAAGCTTCAGATCATTGACATTTCTGTCTACACAAGCACTTAAATGGCTAAGCATACGAGTACTTTGTTCCAAATGTCTGCTAACATAATCATTGAAACTCTGTTGTTTGGCAACAAAGTTGTCAAATTCATCAAAGCATAGGCTAGCAGGTTTATCAAAAGGAATATCACTCTCATCACACCTACGCAGAGAATTTACTTCCACTACCTGTATCAGGTTATCAAGACCATGGATGTCTTCGATAGATGGTAGATTTTTGACATCTTCACATCTAATCCCTTTCTCTTGCATAGATTTCTTGGCTTCTTGCATATCTTCGGGACTGAGGAATAGAACACCTCTTTTCTTCGGAGTTGGCTTAGGAGGTGTTTCGGGAATAGTCCAAGCATTATCGTTGATCAAGATGTTATTCAGTAGAGTCTTAGCTTGTTCCACAGTTCGTTCCATAAAAACACAACCGACACAACTATCTAGGTGGTCTCTAGAGGCATCGCTAAGTCCGTTATAGAGGATATCAAGTATCTCGTTCTTCTTAAGAGGGTGATCAGGAAAAGCATTCTGTAGCTGGACAAGTCTCCCCCAAGCTTGTGGGACACTCTCTTCTTTGAGTTGAGCAAAGTTGTATATTTCCTGCAAGGGAGCTTTCTTCTTATGGGCTGGGAAATATTTCTCACAGAAGTAATAGACCATATCCTGGGGACTACTCACACATCCAGGAGCAAGAGAAGTGCACCAGGCTTTAGCGTCATCCTTTAGAGAGAAAGGAAACAACTTAAGGATATAGTAGTCGCGGATATTCTCCTCACTAGTGAAAAGGGTGGCTATATCGTGTAGTTTGGTAAGATGGGCTACGGCCGTCTCATACTCATAACCGTGAAAAAGATCAGATTCGACTAGATAGATTATCTCAGGATCGATAGAGAATTGATAATCCTTATCCGTGATAAAGATAGGTGAAGTGGCAAACTTCGGGTCGTATTTCATCCTAGCTTTCAGAGATTTTTCCTTCCACTTGAGAAGTAATTTCTCAGCGTCATAGGCATCCTTACACGCAAGAAAATCCTCAGCTATCTCTCCTTCCATAACGTAACCCTCAGGTATATCAGGCAATTCATATCTAGGAGAGCTAGATCTAGCAGGAGGAAAAGCAGGTTCTATCTCAATAGTATCGGCAGTTTCAGAAGCATCACGAGCATTGGCAGTAACTCTAGCAATATGAGCATCAAGGAATACCCCTAGTGGAACATCAGGCAAAGTAGTATCTCTAGCAGTATCAAGCATAGCATCATCAGGCAAAATAGCATCTCTAGCATCATCAGGCAAAGTAGTATCAAGCATAGCATCAACAGGCAAAATAGCATCTCTAGCATCATCAGGCAAAGCAGTATCAAGCATAGCATCTCTAGCATCATCAGGCAAAGCAGTATCAAGCATAGCATCTCTAGCAGTATCAGGCATAGCATCTCTAGCAGTATCAGGCAAAGTATCTCTAGCAGTATCAGGCATAGCATCTCTAGCAGTATCAGGCATAGCATCTCTAGCAATATCAGGCATAGCAGCATCATAAGCATCATCAAGCACACGCGACATATCAAGATTTCTAGCAGGAGGTGGTGTCGCAAACTTACTCATAACTGAAGGTGAATCGAGTGCAGAGCTAGATGGCAGATCCTTACCTCCCCTCGTAGTTGAAGGCAAGACTTTGGTTTTTTGATCTTTCAGATTCTTCATAGTGATCAGCAGATATAAATCCCAAGTGACTCACAGAATATAGCAAGACCTCCCCGACAACGGCGCTAGAAAAATGATGACTCCGTGTGACAACAGTCCTTCCCTTGCAACGACACCAGAAGAATGCTGCTAGCACTCCCCGGTAACAAAACTAGAAGAATGCTGTTGACGGCCCACCAGCGCGTGGGATCGCGGCAGTTTTTGAGGGTAGAGTATTCGACCCAAATTTGTTGATACGCCAGGAAGGAGGTGAGAGAATACTCTCGAGTATTAGCAACTGAATATGTCGGATTCAACCACACCTGAAAGATTAGTATCTGCAAGCAAAGTATCAACAACAAAGTAGTATGATAACAATGGTGTCAGAAACGATCTGTTGACGGCAGACTATTCGTAATGATTGTATCAATGGCGCCAGAAGTTGCCTCGTTGATGGAAATTGTCAGTTCCCGTCAACGACCAACGAATCAAAATTGTAGCAGGTAGCAGCAGTGTAACGAGTAACAGCAATGGCAAGGAACAACAGTAGTAGCAGGGCAAGACAAGTAACAGCAGTAGCAGCAGAGCAAAACAAGTAACAACAGCAGTAGGACAAACTCGTAGGCAATGGGTCGGTGATTCGTTTGCATGATATTCATCATGCAACAGTTATAACATAGAGAGATATGTGGCTAGCTCCCGTTCGTCAATGTGATGTAGGCATGCATTCCGTGTGTCGTCATACGTGCTTTGGGAAAAGAACTTGCATGACATCTATTGTCCATCCCTCCTGTGGCAGCGGGGTCCAAAAGGATACTACGGGATATTAAGGTTCTCCTTTTAGTTAAGAACCGGAACAACGCATTAGCACTTGGTGAACACATGAACTCCTCAAACTATGATCATCACGGGGAGTGGTTCCGGTTATTGTCATTCCGGGGTTGCCGGGTCATAACACAGAGTAGGTAACTAGAACTTGCAAGATCGGATCTAAAACACACATATATTGGTGACAACATAATAATTTCGTATCTGAAATCATGGCACTCACGCCCTAGTGACAAGCATTAAGCATGGCAAAGTAGTAGCAACATTAATCTCAGAACATAGTGGATACTAGGGATCAATCCCCGTCAAAACTAACTCGATTACATGATAGATCTCATCCTACTCATCACCGCCCAGTGAGCCTACGAATAGATTACTCACGAACGATGAAGAGCTTCATGGAATTGGAGAGGGAAGAAGGTTGATGATGACGATGGCGACGATTTCCCCTCTCCGGAGCCCAAAACGGACTCCAGATCTGTTCTCCAGATGAAGAATAGGATGTGGCGGCGCCTCCTCATCGCAAACGCGACGAAATCTGCTCTTCTTATTTTTTTCTAGGCGAAAGTGAATTTATAGAGCTGAGATTGGGCGCGACAGAGCCACGTGGGCCCCACAAGCTTGGTTGCCGCGGCCAGGGGGGTGGCTGCGGCAACACGGCTTGTGGCCCACTAGCCCACCCCCTCTGGTGGATCTTGGCGCAGGTATTTTTCATATTTTCCACAAAAATTCTCCATAAATTTTCAGGACGTTCCAAGAACCTTCATTTCTGCACAAAAACAACACCATGACAATTCTGCTGAAAGCAACGCAGTCCGGGTTAGTTCCATTCAAATCATGCAAATTAGAGTCCAAAAGAAGGGCAAAAGAGTTTGGAAAAGTAGATACGACGGAGACGTATCACTGCTCTTGCTCCACTTCATCGTAGGCAAGACCTCGAGGTGACCCATATATGAGTTCCGTGGGGATAACTTCTTCTGCCCCATATACTAGGGAGAAAGGTGTCTGCCTGGTAGCTCGATTCGGTGTCATTCTGAGGGACAAAAGAACTACCGGCAACTCATCAATCCAGCGCTTGCCGCATCTTCGCAGTCTATCGAAAGTTCTTGTCCCGAGTCCTCGCAACACTTCAGCATTCATCCTCTCGACTTGCCCGTTGCTCCTTGGGTGTGCAACAGAGGTGAACGAGACCTTGCTTCCAAGTCTTTGGACGTACTGCATGAATATGCGACTTGTGAACTAGGTGCCGTTGTCAGTGATTACTCTGTTGGGTACGCCAAAGCAGCACACGAGTCCTTTCATGAACTTCATAGCTGACAGCGCGGTCATCTTTCTCACTGTTTCCACCCCAGGCAATTTCGTGAACTTGTTGATTTCTACTACAAGAACTCAACTCCCCCAGCAGCACAGGGGAAGGTGTGACAGCCCGAGACCGACGTTCCAGAAGCTTCCCCTTTTCTTTCCGTTTCCGTAGTGTGGGTATTTTCAGTTGCCGCATCATCATCGCATCATGCGCATCATCTGCATTGCATCGGCATCTCCGTTGCCGCCAGTTTTCAAAACTTGCATTCGTTGTTAGTTGTCGGTTCGCGTCGTCGTCCGTTCTGAGCCCGACCGCACTCGCACGCGCCCGCGGCACCGTCGAAACTCTGTTTTTAAAGTGCGTTTAAAACTTTATCTGATCGAGGTGAAACTTGGCACGCGGTCGCGATTTGTTCTAGCTAGGCCGCCTGTCGAATTTCGTCGCGATCGGAGACCGTCTGGTACCCGAACGGTCGCCCGTAGCGGCACCGTATTCGGTCTACCGTCGGACGTCTGTCGGTGTTTTAAAATACGTTGCCGGGTCGCCCGTTTTTCCCTCTCATCTTCGCCTAACCCCTCTGCACAGTGCGTCGACCCTGCGCGCGGCCCATTCCGAAAACCTCCCAGAACCCGAACCGGGCGATCGTGACCGTTGGATCCGGATCAACCCCATTTTACTGCAAATCGTCATCGGTTTGTTTATTGGACTCTCCTAACCTCTTTAACCGCGATCGTCCGATTATGATCGGAGGGTCCGAACCTAACCCATTTTTTCCTATTTATAGACCACCTAGACCTAAATCTAGCCTAACCCTAAAAACTAGGAGACTTGTCCCAACCTGCCGCCGCTAGCCTCGCCTACCTCGGAATCATCCCTGATCCAATCCTCCTCGCAGTTTGTGCTTGACCAACCGCAGCCACCATCTCCCCAACGCTGATCTGAGCCATCGGATCCCTAATCCAACGACCCATGGGCCTCCTAGCGCCTCGGCCTTGCCTCCCGCAGCGCTCGATCCAATCTGGATCGAGGAAACCGCCTCCGCCCGAGGACCCGACCGCCGCCGGTGACTGAGTCAGCAGCAGGTCATGCCATCGGCCACCTCCTTCCCTTCCTCCTTCGCCCGCTCTCCCTCTGATCTCTCTCCTCTAGTCTCTTCTGCAGGAGCACAAGCATGGACCGCATGGACAGCCCAATGCAGTTCTGCTGCCGTTCCATGGTCAACCTCGACGAGCCCCGCCTCCGGGAATGGAGCAGGCGCCCCGAATCCACCTCCTTCGACCTCGTCACATGGTCCTCGACAGCCTTCGTGCTCGGCTGTAGCCTCTGCATCGAGTAGAGGTGGGGGACCGCCTTGCCCTGGACTTTCACGCCATGGCCACCACAAGCTCCAGTTTACACCAGACCGCCTGGTCAACGGGAATGGATTCCCATGCTCAGATCCGCCCGAGCCCGGCTCGTCCCCGTTCCCTCGCCTGCGCGTCAAGCTGCGTCGCCGTGCTCTGCCTCGCGTGGGCCAGAACGAGCGCCTCGACCCTCCTGCGCGTTGACCAAGCGAAGCGCCGCAGCCACATCACGAGCCACGCCGGTATCCCCACCCCTCCTTCCTCTTTTGCTCTCTCCTCCTCCTTCTGTTTCACATCATCCCTCTCTCTTCTCTCTTCTTTCTTCCCTTGTTTTCTTCTCTGAGCTATGTGTGTCCTTCTTTCTTCAGACAACAGCAGCGATCCAGCGCCGGCCCTGCACCCTGCTCCTCTAGCCGAGCCGCGCCCAAGCCCATGACACCCAGGTTGGTACCCCGTGCCATCCCTCTCTTCCCCCTCTCTCTTTTCTTCTCCCTCCTCTGTTCTAATCTCCCCCTCGTCTCTGCTTCCTCTCTCTGTGACAGGAACCGAACTGGCCGCCCGATCTCCGTGTCCGCGCCGCCCCAAGCCTCCTCGTCGCCGGGAATGGAACCCCCGGTGTCGGATCTATCGAGCCCTGCCGTTCCCGCGCCTCCAGGCCTCATCCCCAAGCCGATCCCACCATGGAATTCCCTGCAGCCCCGCCCTGGCAACACAAGGCCGTGTCTTCGTTTCTTCAGTTTCGTCAGATTCGCGGAAGGTATATGTCATATAGAGTAGTACCCACATTTTACCACGAAGCCTAGTTAGTCCAGCTGGTTTGCTCTCTGCGCTTGCATCCTTGAGGTGCAGGGTTCGAACCCCATGGCTGCACCTTTTCTTTTCCCTTTTGGCCTCGTTGGGTAACTCCTGTTGCGTTTGTACAATTGCTATTGCGCTGCCTTCATCATACAAACATGGAGTAGGCAATCCGGTTAACCCCCAGCTCTAGCAACCAGTAGGTCTCTGGTTCGAATCCCAGTCAAGCACCAATTTTTTGCCATGTTCTGTATTTGTTTTGCACAGCCACACACCCAAGCACACGGGCCGAAAGCTTCCGCTGGCTGCAGCCTTTTGCATAGATTCGGCCCAGTAGTGGTTTATTTAGCACGTGTATTTTTTTTTTCTTTATTTTCAAAAGGAAAGCATTGTTTTTTAAACGCTCGTAGTTTCTTAACCGTGCATCGAATCGAAATAAGTTAGATATGTAACTTCGCTAGAATTTCGCGTAGAATAATATTATTCTAACTTTCATGCATAATTAGAAATATTTAGTGTGTTGTAGCATCGGTTTCGGTGTCGACGTGTTGGAAACGGTTTAGGTCGTAACTATTTGTCCGTAGCTCCGTTGGAGATGTGCCATATATGTAAATGGTGCAGAACGACGAGTAGAATCACATGAACCACTTTGTTTTTCCGTTTAACAAACCTAAAAATGTGATTAGGACAAATCTGGACAGGATTAGGATTTAACGCGTGGGGGTCATTCCGGAGATGCTATATGTCGTTTCCGACCTCATTTAAAATGCCTAGATAGGTAGTTATATTATGCTTCACCACTTGCCATGTTTAACAACATTTAATATTGCCGTGTAACTAATCGGGATAGAACTAAATAAATAAACGTGGAGTTTCGTCAACATGCAACTCGTTGCATATCGAGCTTCACTTAATGTGTAGTGTTGGATTGTTGTGATTGTCATGCCTTGCATTAGACCGTTCATGCATCATATGTGCCTTGCATCGTGTGGTGAATCTTGTGTGTGGATTCTTGTTTTCGGTTTCTTCCGTCTCGTTAGAGTTCCGCAGCGTGCCGGATTGTGAGGACCCATTCGACTACATCGGTTCGTCTGCTTCACGGAGGCATTCTTCTTCCAAGCGGGATCTCAGGCAAGATGATCATTTCCCCATATACCATTACTATCATTGCCATGCTAGTTATTTCGATGCTATCGATTATGTCTCGTTGCCTACCACTTGTTAAATATCAGCCTCTCAACAATGCCATGAAAACATTCAACATGTTCAACCTAGCAAACCACTGATTGGCTATGTTACTGCTTGCTTAACCCTGTTGATAGCGTTGCTAGTTGCAGGTGCAGATGCTTCCATGTGATAACATGGGTTCCTTATCATATCACCATATTAAATGTTATTTAATTTAATGCACCTATATACTTGGTAAAAGGTGGAAGGCTCGGCCTTTCTAGCCTGGTGTTTTGTTCCACCTTTGCCCCCTTAGTTTCCGGCTACCGGTGTTATGTTCCATAAATGAGCGCTCCTAACACGATCGGGGTTGTTATGGGGACCCCCTTTGATAATTCGTTTTAGATTAAAGCTGGTCTGGCAAGGCCCAACTTTGGTACTACATTTGCCTAAACACCTAATAAAATTGGATAGGGACTTTCCGGACCCCGAGGATAATTTAATCAACCCCCGGGCCAGTGCTCCTCATGAGTGTTGGTCCAAATTGGCAGACTACGGGGCCACCGCGGGGCAACCCGAGGTTTGGTACTCCTAGTGTGACCCATCCGTCGTGTCCTGAGAACGAGGTACGCGACTCCTATCGGGATCGTCGACACGTCGGGCGGCCTTGCTGGATTAGTTTTACCTTTGACGAGATATCTTGTGCATCGGGATTCCGGTGATGCTTTGGGTAATCTCAGAGTTGAGGTTTTCCACTAGGGAATCCGACGAGATCGCGAGCTTCGTGATTGAGGATTTCTATGCGGCTTGTGGTAATTTGTGATGGACTAGTTGGAGCAACCCTGCAGGGTTAAATCTTTCGGAAAGCCGTGCCCGCGGTTATGTGGCAACGTGGAAGCTTTGTTTAACACTGGTTCTAGATAACTTGAAGTTAACTTAATTAAAATTGGCTAACTGTGTGCGTAACCGTGACTGTCTCTTTCGTGAGTTCCTTCTCCGATCGAGGACACGGTGGGGTTATGTCTGACGTAGGTAGGTGTTCAGGATCATTCATTTGATCATCAGTAGTTCACGTCCGTTATGCGTAGATCTTCCCCCTCTTATTTCTTGTACTCGTAAGTTAGCCACCATATATATATGCTTAGCCGCTGCTGCAACCTCACCACTTAACCTTACCCCACCCATAAAGCTTTGCTAGTCTTGATACCTTTGGAAATGAGATTGCTGAGTCCCCTGTGGCTCACAGATTACTACAACACCAGTTGCAGGTACATGTTAAGATTTCTTGACGCGAGCGCGTTGATTGTTCATTTGGAGTTGCTTCTTCTTCTTCTTCTTCATCGATCTAGGATGGGTTCCAGGCCGGCAGCCTGGGATAGCAAGGATGGACGTCGTTCTTCTTTTGTCGTTTGTTTTCGTCCGTAGTCGGACCCTGCTCTTACTCTTGATGATTATGTAATGTACTGATGTGACTCTGATGTAGCTTGTGGCGAGTGTAAGCCAACTCTTTATATATCTCTTCCTTTCAGTACATGTACTTGTAACGATATCCATTCTTGCGACACGACGAGATGCGCTTCTATCCCTGACGAGGCCCTCGTGCCAAATTGAGGATAGGGTCGCATCTTGGGCATGACAGAAGGGGCCCTGAATATCGATCCCCTAGATCAAGAATGGCTAGGAGAAAGGGATCGTCTCGAGTGCTTGCACTGGCTGTTGAATGTTCTTGGAATGGAACTGGAAAGCCACACACTTGGTGACTAGCTTAGTTGCATCTTGGAGGGTTTTGGGACAGTAGAAACCCTACCGGAAAGATTTCCCCGCAAGGGCCCTTGATCCTATGTGTGACCCACATATGCCTCCGTGAATCTCTGCAAACAGCTTTAGTCCTTCCTCCCGGCATATGCACCTTAATTTCACACCATTGGTTCTCGTTATGTGTAGAGTGTCGTCGACAAACTGGTACATACTAGACCGACGAGCAACTTTTTTGGCCTATTCTTGTTCTTCAGGAAGTTCTCCTGTTTGAAGGAATTGGACAATATGCTACATCAAAGCCGAAGCCTGTGGCTCGACAACAAGGACTAAAGGCATCCCCTCTCTCGTGGGAGCTCTTACCCCTACCGCGAGAACGTGGGTTTCTGTGGGAAGGAGCAGCTCACCAGGAGAAACGGAACCGCCTCCGCCAACTTCTCTACCGGGGGCTTCAGGAAGGTTTGTCGGGAAATGTTTGCCGAAGTTCATCTTTCTTCTTTTTCTGGTCATTGTTGAAGGGGATACAGATGGTTGAGTGAGGTGAAGGAAAAAAATTCCAGGTTCCACAGGAAGTTTCTACGCTGCACACTTTGACACGTGATTGGCAATGCTGTTTTCTGCACGTGGCACATGTTCTGCTTGTAATCCATCAAAGCGTTCCTCCAACTTCCTCACTTGCCCTACGTAAGACTCCATCAACAAAATCTGATAATCTTTATTGACCTGCTTTACCATGAGCTCAGAGTCTCCTCTGATGATCACCTTATTGATTCCCAACTCCACCGTGATTGTGATTCCTGCAAGGAGTCTTTCATATTCGGCGGTGTTGTTGGTAGCTTCCTCGGAGGGAAAATGCATTTGGACCATGTATTTGAGGCGCTCTCCGATGGGGGTGATACGTCCCAAACGTATCTATAATTTCTGCTTGTTCATGATCTTTTGGGTGACATTGTTATATGTTTTGCTACACTTTTATATCAGTTTACACATATTTGGACTAACCTACTAACTGAGTGCATCCAGTGCCATTTTCTGTCTGCTGATGTCTATTTTGCACGGGATTTTACCCAATTTTCCGAAGCCCGAAAATTCCAGAAAAAACATATAAAAAATCAGCGAAATAGAAGCTTCCGGATCACCGAAGATGGGACAGAGGGGGTCCAGGGGCCTCCCAAGCGACCTGCTGGCGCGGCTAGGCCCTAGGCCGTACCAGGAGGCCGCCTGGGTGGGTCCGACCTCCTCCGGTGCCCTCCTTTGGCCTATATTTAGAGTCCTAAGACGAAACCCTTCCAAAAGATGTGGAATCGCGAATTTCTCCATCGTTTCGCCGCCGTAGCGCTTCCGAGATCGGGAGCATCAGGAGACCTCTTCCCAGCACCCTACTGGAGGGAGGATTGACCTCCGGAAGCTTCTCCACCGCCATGTACGCTTCCCGGATATGCCGTGAGTAGTCCTCCTAGGACCATGAGTCCATGAACAATAGCTATGTGATGTCTTCTCTCCAATCTTGTGCTTCAATGGTTAGTCCTTAGGAGCTGCCCTACATGATCAAGGCATCTATGTAATTCTCTTGCTATTGCTATGCTCGGTTTGTTGGGATCCGATGGATTATGAGATCATGTTCAGATTGTTATGAGTTATATATTTGATCACCCTTTTATATTATGTTCCTTAGTGATTCATGCATGTTCTCCGTTGCTATTTATTGCTTTGGCCGAGTAGTAGATCGTAACTCCAAGAGGGAGGGTTATGCATGATTGTGGGTTCATGCCCCTCGATGTCTAGCTTGAGTGACAGAAATATGAGACTAGGGTATGTGCTTGTTGCCACCAGGGAGAAAACAACGGTGCTTGTGACCACGGTTCCAAGGATTGTTTACCTTACACATAGTTCGTTAATGCAGTTGTCCGTTGCTTTGAGTTTACACTTTGCGTGGGGCTCGAAACTTAATACCGGAGAGATGTTCTAGATAGATATCTCAAGGTGGATGATTAGTAAGTAGATGCTGATGAATAAACGATCTACTTGTCTTGGCGTACTGCCCATTACTATTGAACCTGTAACTATCAAGTAGCATAATTAGCATTGCAGTGCGATCATAATTCTATCAATTGCCCAACTGTGATTTGTTTACCCAAGCATAGTTGTTTATAGTCTTTTGGGAGAGAGACATCACTAGTGAACATCATGTGACTCCGGTCCATATCACGATCATTGTTTACACCTCCATCATTTACTGCTTTCATTTACTTTTCCGTTGTAATCACTATTACTTTCCCGCTTGTGTTTTGATCCTTTGTAAACTACAAGGTTGGAGAGATTGACAACCTCTCTCTACTCGTTGGGAGCAAAGTTATTTGTTATGTGTGCAGGTCCACGTCTTCTGCTAGTGCCAGGGTGGAAGACACCTTCTTTTTAGCCTAGGAGTCCTCCTGGTTCGATAAACCTTACAGTCTCCATGTAAGGGAAATCTGCTGCTGACTACATCTCCACCTTCCACACGGGGTAACCAACGAGGGGCGAGAAGTATATCCATCAACTTGTCATCAGGGGGCGATGAGGAGCATACCGCCCCTGGCACCCTGGAGTGAGAAGGCACCGTAAAAATACATGACCCATTCCTTAGGTGCTTCCCTACCGGGGAGAATGGTTTCTTGGACTTCTTCATCTAGTGTGAGGGTAGACAACAAGGTGGTGCTCAATTAACTCTTGTCAGATCCATCCTCGCTTGCCGGGACATTCTCCGTCACAGGGTAGGAGACCTTGGATTTCCTGGTAGTGGAACTCTCCAAAAGGTCATCCATGGCGCATCGCACTCCACCGAGGCGCTCTTCCTGGAGTCCTTGCCGGTGTTCCTGCTTGACTTATTTTCCCTCTTTTATTTACTGACAGGTGTGGGTCCTTCCGCGGCTTCAGCTACTAACGCATCTCGATACATCTGGTCTACGCAAATGACCGCGTCCTTCTTGTCGGACGGGATGTAGATTACTCCCATGGGGCCTGGCATCTTGAGAACATTGTAAGCATAGTGGGATGCTGCCATGAATTTTGCCAAGGATGGGTGACCAAGAATTCCATTGTACGTTAGGGAGAGTTTGACTACATGAAATACGACCTTCTTAGTCCGGTAGTTGAACTCTTCGCCAAACATAATGGGCAAAGTTATCTTCCCCTTGGGCTGGCCTCTGTTGGGGTTCATTCCTTGGAATGAACCCATAGGCTGGAGCTCGTTGTCAGGGATCCTGCAGCCTCTTGACCACATCGGGAGAAATCAGGTTCAACCCTGCCCCGTCATCAACTAGCATCTTACTAACTTTGAGGTTGTGGACTGTCATAGAAACCAACAGCGGCATACACCCGACCACAATAACGCGATTAGTGTGATCCTCTCTATAAAAGATGATAGGTGTGCGGGACCATTCAAGCGGTCTTCGAGACTCTGCTGCTGGCTCCATGGCGTTAACTTCATGTAACCACTGCCTGAGCTGGCGGTGAGAGGAGCGTAGGGATGCACCCCCCTGTTAACACACATGGCATTGGTCGCCCTCTCAAATTATCTGTCACTCGAATCCTCTCCATTGTCTTAATGGTCACGCATGTCATCTTCTATTTGCTTCTCATGGCCTGTGGCAGGTTTTTTTCTTTTACTGTGGGGCCTTGCCGCGGCAGCCTCCTCTACCACCGCGGCCCTTCCCGGCAGCACCATTTTGGTCCTTCTCCTTGTCACGCTTCTCGTACTCTATTTTTTACTTCTCAGCAAGCTACTCAACTTGGCGGTATTCTTGGAGATCATGGCCCTTGGTGTGTTCTACCTCTTGAGCTTGCGTTGGTTTTTTTCCCTTGAAGAGGAAAGGGTGATGCAGCACAGTAGCAGTAAGGATTTCCCTCAGTTTGAGAACCAAGGTATCAATCGAGTAGGAGCATCAAGGCAAGTCTCCAAAGTACCTGCACAAAAACAGCAAACTTGCACGCAACGCTACAAAGGGGTTGTCAATCCCTTCACGATTGATTGCAAGGTGAGATCTGAAGGCGGAAAGTGCAATAGAATAAAAGTGTAGAGCTGAAAATATGATGTGAAGTAGACCCGGGGGCCATAGTGTTCACTAGAGGCTTCTCTCATGATAGGAAGTATTACGGTGGGTGAACGAATTACTGTCGAGCAATTGATAGAACCGCCCAAAGTCATGACGATATCTAAGGCAATGATCATACATATAGGCATCACGTCCGAGACAAGTAGACCGATACTATCTGCATCTACTACTGTTACTCCACACATCGACCGCTATCCAGCATGCATCTAGTGTATTAAGTTCATGACAAACAGAGTAACGCCTTAAGCAAGATGACATGATGTAGAGGGATAAATTAATGTAATAGATATAAACCCCATCTTTTAACCATTGATGGCAACAACACGATGCGTGCCTCGCTACCCCTTGTGTCACTGGGTGAGGTCACCGCATGCTATGAACCCAAAACCAAGCACTTCTCCCATTGCAAGAATTATAGATCAAGTTGGCCAAACGAAACCCACAACTCGAAGAGAATTACAAGGATATGAAATAATGCATATAAGAGATGAGAGGAGACTCAAATAATAATCATAGATAATCTGATCATAAATCCACAATTCATCGGATCTCGACAAACACACCGCAAAAGAAGATTACATCGGATAGATCTCCATGAAGATCATGGAGAACTTTGTATTGAAGATCCAAGAGAGAGAAGAAGCCATCTAACTACTAGCTATGGACCCGAAGGTCTATGGTGAACTACTCATGCATCATCGGAGAGGCAATGGTGTTGATGAAGAAGCCCTCCATGTCCGAATCCCCCTCTGGCAGGGCACCAGAACGTGCCCCAGATGGGATCTTGCGGAGAAAGAAGCTTGCGGCGGCGGAAAAATATCTTCGTGGCTCTCTCCCGTGGTTTGAGTTTTTAGGGAATTTATAGGCGGAAGAGGTAAGGCAAAGGAGCCACAGGGGGCCCACTAGCCTGCTAGGCGCGCCCCCCCAGGCCGCGGCTAGGGGGCTTGTGGCCTCCCCGGGGACCCTTTGCCTTGGTTCTCAAGCTCCCTATGTAGCTTCTGTTCCGGAAAAAAATTCTTTTCGGAGGTTTTATTCCATTTGGACTCCGTTTGATATTCTCCTCTGAAAAAGGTCAAAAACATGGAAAAAACAGGAACTGACACTTGGCACTGAGTTAATAAGTTAGTCCCAAAAAGATAAAAAATGCATACAAAACATCCAAAGTTTGACAAGATAAAAGCATGGAACCATCAAAAATTATAGATACGTTGGAGACGTATCAGTGTGATGGATCTTGCAATATGGCCCGTCAGACTTTCCTATTTTCTCTTGTGCTGTGGCATCCCGGCAATCAGCGCACGAGGCAGCTCCTTTGTCGGGGTCTCGGCTTTCGCCTTCTTGCCGGCGCTGAGATCACTAGAACTTTCAACGGCCAACACTGCCTTGCCCTTGCGCTTCTTGTTACGTTTCCAGTTCCTCCCCTTTGACCCAGGGGTATCGTCCTCATCATCAGAGTCAACTCCGACATCTGCCTCCTCTCCGGGGAGTCGCCTTCCTTTTCCAGCTCATGCACACTTATCCGCCAACGTGTACAGCTCGTTGACGGTCTTGGGGAGTTTGACATTCATCTTGGCCCGCATCATCCTGTTGTGCATGTTCGAATGGAATGCGACAATCACAACTACGTGGTGCATCTCAAAAATGTTATGGTGCATCTATTGAATCTTTGGATGTACTTCTGCAGGGTTCCCCCCTTATGTGGAGGACCTGCAAGTCGCTCGGCTGTCCTGGATCCTGTTGGCCACCCATGAAGGCACCAACAAACTCATTGCACAAGTCAGCCCATGATGAAATGGAATTCTTCGGCAGGTGCATCAGCCACGATCTCACATTCGGCATGAGCGCCAAAGGGAAATAGTTGGCGAGCACCTTCTCATCTCTTCCTCCAGCAGCCTGGACAGCTATCGTGTAGATGCCCAGGAAATCTGCCGGGTTAAGCTTTCTATCATACTTCTCTGTTAATTCAGGCTTTTTGTCATACTTGTCACAGCTCGCGAGTGAAGGCGGGACACCCGACCTCGTAAGGTAGGTATCCGCAAACACTAGGCGCGGGGTCGCCAGGGTCTACGCCGTTGCGCCTGTCAGATTGATGGTGTGCTTCCCGACATCGTTCGATGGTGATACGCGCATCCTCATTCCGCCGGTCTTCTAGGACACGCCGTTGGTATCGTTGGTCGCGCAGGCTGGACGAGGCCATGGATGCCTCGTTGGGCCCATAAGTGCGTGGAGCTTGTTGCGGCTGCCCTTCAGCTTGCTGACGAGGAGGGGACTGCACCATTGGTGTGCCCCCCTCAACACGACCATCAGTTTGGGACACCGTCGCCGTCCATGGGCGACAGAACGGTCCTGCTTATTGCGATTTGTTGGCTTCGGTGAAACCAAGCAAACTTTGAATGGTGGCCCTCCATTCATTCATCTTGTCAGCCGCTGGTGGAAAGTTCAACAGTAGCTGAGCCCGCGCCATTGCCTCCGCGGCTGTGTCCGACATGGGCAGAGAGGCAGACCGCGACATTGCTCGACTCCTGGTGGAACCAAGAGGGAAGTCGTCACGCCCTCGTCGTCATGCACCGGTCGCTGTAGCAGTCTGACGTGGGGGAGGCTGAGCTCGTGGATCCGTGGCCCCGCTTAGCACCCCGTCTTGTTGTGGATGAGGCACACGCCCAACAGCAGCGCGTGTCACAGGCGCAACTAGTGGATCACGACTTGCTTCAGATTGGGCACCACTCTTGTGGTTGGGGCCACTGTTGCGGTGGAAGCGTGGATCCTGGGTGTCCCTTTCGCCCGCACCACCAGGGCCAAGCTCGCCATGATGTCGCCGCTGCTCGCCTTTGGCGTTCCTTGTTCCAGATTCAACCGTGGGGGACACGATGGTGGCGCTTCCTGCGCCGACCGCGTCGCCTGCTTCGGCATACGCCGCCACGGCACGAGCAGTGTCCGCAGAAACAAGCGTCGTGGCCTTCAAAGTAGAAGGATGGGTGTCCGCGCTAGTCTTCTTCTTGGGACCCATGATGAAAAGCAAACAGCGACAGAGATCAACACACTACTCCTAATCTCAGGTTTGCGCGAACGTAGCCCCCCTGCCTGGCGCACCAATATGTCGGTCCAAGTGTGTGCACTCGGTCACCTATGGGAGATTTGGCCCCTTCGTGGTTCGGCGGGGAGATCGCGTGGCACAAAGAGCAGAAACTACGAGTCAACATGATGATGAGACTCAGGGCATTTACCCAGGTTCGGGCCGCTGTGAAGCGTAAAATCCTACTCCTGCTTTGGTGGAATTATTGGGGAAGACGAAGTTCGCACGATGTTCTCCCCCAGCAAGGGTTGCCGCAGAGAACTATCACTTGCGTACAAATATTCTTGGTTCTAATCCCCTCGAGTCCAAACCCTCGAAGTGCTGAATCCCTGGAGTGTCGAATCCTTTGCTAGGTTGCCTTGGGCCTCCTTTATAGCTCAAGGGCTGTCCATAGTGGCAAATAGACATGATTAGATAGCTAATAGTGCTATCAAACCTAAATCTGGCGCTTAAGACAAAGTGCCTTAAATGCGGCCTTAGGTGGCGAGCGGGGCTGCGTTCCCGGCAAACTCCTGCCATCTATTAGCTGGTCGTGGCTTGGTGTCTTGACACGGCTCTGGAGGGTGTCAACTGGTCGTAATCTATCTGTCGGCGCGCCACCACGTATCTAGCGAGAGCCACTTAGCCATCTGGGAGCTCGACACCTCATCGATAAGTGACTGATGTAGCAATGAGGTGGAGCGGTGGCAGATTGGCCCGCGCTTGTCGGGGAGGCGTCTTGACAGGTCTTGTCGAGGATGCCCGCGCCTTCGGCCCCGGCAGGTGCCGGGGGTTCTTGGCATGTCTTGGTCTTCTTGTATAGGTCTTGCCAGCGTCTAGTTCTGGCTATTTGCTTGGTTGGTGGTTGCCCTTGAGGGGTTCTGCTCTTAACGCCTTTGCAAAAGTCAGGGGCACTAGGTACCCCATTACTAGTGCACCGACACCTTATTTTAACCGTTATACTTACGATGATAGATTGCGTTTTTGACGAAGGAGTTGGACTAGAAGACTTTGAAGACCTTGGAGAATTTGTTGAGCCACGCAAGGAGCCCTTGACCATGACTTGAAACCATTTTTGTGCATGTCATATAACACTTTACTTCGTTGCATTTGAAACATGTTGAATTGGTGACTCATACGTCTCCATCGTATCTACTTTTCCAAACTCTTTTGCCCTTGTTTTGGACTCTAATTTGCATGATTTGAATGGAACTAACCTGGACTGACGTTGTTTTCAGCAGAATTGCCTTGGTGTTATTTTTGTGCAGAAATCAAAGTTCTCCAAACGTCCTGAAAATCTACGAGGAGCAGTTTTGGAAAATATAAAAAATATCTGCGCCAAGTTCCACCTGAGGGGGTGGGCGAGTGGGCCACAAGCCCTGGCTGCGCCACCACCCCCTGGTGGCGGTGGGCAGGCTTGTGGAGCCCACACGGCTCTGCCACCCCCAACCTCAGGTCTATAAGTTCACTTTCGTCCCAAAAAAAGTAAAAAAGAGAAGTTTTCTTCGCGTTTGCGATACGGAGGCGCCGCCACCACCTGTTCTTCATCTGGAGGGCAGATCTGGAGTCTGTCTTGGGCTCCAGAGAGGGGAAATCGTCGCCATCGTCATCATCAATCTTCTTCCCTCAGCAATTCCATGAAGCTCTTCGTCGTTCGTGAGTACTCTATTCGTAGGCTCGCTGGGCGGTGATGAGTAGGATGAGATCTATCATGTAATCGAGTTAGTTTTGATGGGGATTGATCCCTAGTATCCACTATGTTCTGAGATTGATGTTGCTACTACTTTGCCATGCTTAATGCTTGTCACTAGGGCCAGAGTGCCATGATTTCAGATCTGAAATTATTATGTTGTCACCAATATATGTGTGTTTTAGATCCGATCTTGCAAGTTGTAGTTACCTACTATGTGTTATGATCCGGCAACCCCGGAGTGACAATAACCGGAACCAGTCCCGGTGATGACCATAGTTTGAGGAGTTCATGTGTTCACCAAGTGCTAATGCGTTGGTCCGGTTCTTTATTAAAAGGAGAACCGTAATATCCCGTAGTTTCCTTTTGGACCCCTGTAAGTGCATCTAGTGCCCCTTAGTGATTTTTGTGCTTTGAAGACTTATAGGTTAAGTATCTAATGTGTTTATGAGTGTACACATGATCTATAAGTCATTGAGGAGTTTGAGATATTTGATGAATATCGACCCCTAAAAATGTATATCTTCGGTTGAAGAAATTGGTCTGAAGCTGAAGAAATGAATCGCGAGGAATCTACGATGAAATTGATATTCCTCATGAAGATACTGAAATTGAGGAATTCAGTGTGTCCTGAAGAAAATCATTTTGAAGACTTTGAAGCATGAACATTTACTCTTTCTATTTTAGTTTCTTCACACTTGAGTAATAGGAACACCGTACTGTTAAAGGGGGTCGAAGTTACACTTTGGAATGAATTTCCTCATGATGCTCAACCCAAGCCTAATCCTACCAAAAGCCTCAAGTGAGGAATACGAGTGACATGAGGACTCTCACAGTTGAGGGTTCTGAACGTTTCGATAGCCACGCCACATCATTGGTCTTATCCACACCAACGGTCATATTATTTAAGGGCATTAGTGTCAAATCATGTCGGGATGCTCCCAGGCTATAAATAGCCGCCCCCCACAACCATTAGCTGGTTGGCTGCTCCGTTAGAAACTGACACTTGTCATAAGAGCAACCCAATTCCTCAGAGTCTTTGAGAGTAATTCATCTGTGAGGAAATACCCCAAACACCGGAACCACAAACCAAACCTAGTGATTGAGCATCACTGAAGAAGTTGTTCCTGTGTGGGACTGAAGCCTTTTACCTTTGAGGACTGTGCATCCTCCAGACGGTTAGGTGTCATGGTCTAGAGCTTTCCAGCAGTCAATTGTGGATCGCCGGGTGACCAAGTTTGTGAGGGTTTGGAAGTCTGCCCTGAAGACTTACCACGAGTGTTGGGCGAGGACTGTGTGTGCTTAGCCCAAGGAGAACACGGTAGGGACTGTGTGTCCCGGGACAGTGTGTCCTTTGGTTTCAATACCCAGCCGCTCCAAACCAGATGTACGACTGTCATAGCAGTTGGAACTGGGTCATCAACTACTGTCTTTGCTGTGAAACGGGTTCTAATTCCTCAACTCCTTACTTTCCTCAGATTATGTGTTGATGACTTCCACTGCTACCGTTTGAAGAATTTGCTGAAGACTTTATCTGAAATTCCTCAACCCCAAATTCTTCACGCTAGTTAATCCTCATCTGTATTCTGCGTGCCTGATCACTGTGTAATCTGTTTTCACATTCCTCACTCTGAAAAACTGCTGTTGTGAAACTTTGCACTTCTGATCCTTTACTGTTTCCGCTGTAAGTTAGTCATTAGTGAGGAATTTCCTCAAAAGGAATTTCCTCAGTGATGAAATTCTAAAAATCTCCTATTCACCCCCCCTCTAGTCGATATAACGCACTTTCAATTGGTATCAGAGCAAGGTAATCCCTTGTTCTATGTGATTTTGGTTTAACCACCTGTAGTTTTAGTTATGTCGACTGCACGCATGTTTAAGGTGACTGCAACATGTCCTACCTTCAAAGGAAATAACTTTCCCTTCTGGAAGAACAAGATGCAAATGCATCTACAAGCTATTGATAATGATCTCTGGTATATTGTGGAACATGGCGTCCCCATCATCTCTGCTAGTGTCTGTGCTGCTGATGTGAAGAAATTCAAGCAACTCGATTCTCAAGCGAAGAATATCATCTGTGGCCATCTGAGCCCAGGCCAGTTTGGAAGAGTGAGTGCTTTGGGCTCTGCAACACTGATCTAGGAGAGAATGTGCAAAGTAAATGAAGGAGTATCAACCCAGCGTGACTCTCGTGTTGATATTCTTCGCAATCTCTTCAATCACTTCAAGAGGCATGACAATGAAAGCTGCCAAGACACCTTTGATCGCCTCACTGACATATCAAATGAACTGCAAGCACTCGGAGCTCGAGACATTACTGATCACGAAGTTGTGAAGAAACTGCTGAGATCTTTGGATTCTTCATTTGATACTTTAGTTCTGATGATTCAAGAAAGACCAGACTACAAGATGCTTGATCCAAGTGATATACTCGAAAGACTAAATACTCATGAATTCCAGCTAGAAGAAAAGAAAGATCTATATGGACCAAGCTATTCCAGACCACGTGCATTGAAGGCTAGAGCAATTTCCTCATCTGAAGAAGAAGACTCACATGACATCATTGGTGACCCTGAAGAATTTGGACAGGAGCTTGCAATGCTCGTGAGGAAATTCCAGAGGTTTACACGACGTGGCCAGTTCGGTAAATCTTCAAGAAGAGACATGAGGAAATCAGAATCTTCATCTGAGGACTACAAGAAAAGAACCTGCCACAAGTGCAAGAAATCAGGTCATTACATTGCTGATTGTCCCCGTTGGGGAAAGGAATCAAAGAAGAAGAAATACAAGGATGTCAGTTCTGATGACTCGAAGAAGAAGAAGAAATCTTCAAAATCCTTATCTTCAAAGCCCTCATCGCACAAGAAGACTAGTTTCAGAAAGGCTCGGGCACTTATTGGCAAGGAAATGGACTCCGAGGCAGAATCAGAGGAATGTGATGAAGAAGAGGGTTCTGATGAAGACTCAGAATCCGGACAGGCTAGTATTGCACTGGCAACCAATTTCGTCAGGAAGTCAATCTTCAATCTTGAAGAAGATGATAACACCATCCACACTGATGACTATGCTGATGACTTCGCTCCAACCTATTGCTTCATGGAAAAAGGTTCAAAGGTACCAAATGATGCCTCCTCCTCTGATTCAAGTGACTGTGAACCTGATGATTATAAAAAACCCAGTTACAGTAAACTTGCTATCATTGCCACTAAACAACAAACTGCCCTGGAAAAGCTTCAGAAACTGCTAGATAGAAGTGATGATCAGTTGAATGATGAAATGAACCTTACCCAAATCCTCACTGAAGATGTGAAAAGTCTTCAGTCTAGATTTGATAATCTTCAAGATCGTTATAATACACTCCTCGCCGATCATGAGAAGCTTTCCTATGAATTTCTTCAAAGGAAGCTTGATCTAGAGAAGCCGAGGATGTCTCAGGATGATCTTCGTATGGAAAATGATTCATTACTAGCTCAACAGATCAGCGCTGGTCAAGTTGAATTCATTCCTCCATGTCTTAAATGCATTGAACGCGAAACTGCTAATTCTTCACCAGAATCATCAAATGCTTCTATTGCTACAAATTCTTCAACTGCACCTGTAGTGTCTATTTCCTCACTTGAGGAAAACACAAATGTTGCTGATGAAAATGCAGGGTTGAAGGAATTGTATGTGACAGGCATATACAAAAGTCTCAAAGGACATCAAACCCTTTGTGATGTGCTCAAAAAGCAGATCTTGAATAGGAACCCGAGGAAAGAAGGAATTGCCTTTGAGAGGAAATTAAATGCTGATGGATCTTATTGGAAACCTGAGCAGTATCCCAAAACCTCATGGGTTGCTACTACTGGGCCTCCTTTTGATCCATCTAATCTAACTGGTTTTTCATGTGAATTATCCTATTCCTCAGATGAGTCATTTGACTCCAACTACAAACTGTTCAAAAATCAATCTCGTGAAGTATTTGCTCGATATGTTGGAACTAACTGCAGGAATGACCCTCCCTTGAGGAAAATCTGGGTTCCCAAAAGTTGTCTTGAAAATCTTCAGGTGAATGACCTCATGACACCACCAATGAAGAATCTGAACCCCAGATCAAAATCCTCAGGAGGACCAAAGTCTTCAAGAGGATCAAAATCCTCAACTGGTCAAAACTATGCTCGTACCCGTGCTAATGCGTCTAACATGCAGGGAAACTACAAGGAATATGAATATGAGCGTTACTCTTCAAATCATTATGTTCATAAATCCTCAAACTAGTTCTCCGCATATTCATATGAGTACTTTAACCCCCCTACTGTTAAGAGAAGTGCATTAGCTTCAATTCCACCTTTCTCATATGGTGCTCGCAGGATGATGAATGCTTTGCCACCCCTTCAGATGTGGGTGGTGAAGAAATCGAACTAATCACTTCTGCAGGTCAGGTCTCCAGATGAAAATCATCATCTGAAGAATTTGCTGGAGACCTGAGGAAATGCTTGATAGGACGCAAGCTAATGTTGATGAAACAGAAATATTTCACACATCCTTATAATTCTGTTGTGATGAAATTCTTATCTGATGAAATTGATATCATATTCTTCAAATCTGAAGCATATGAGATGGTAACCTGTACTAATTCATCTGCATGATGACAAACCCAAGAACACTGAGTGGGTTCTTGATAATGGCTGCACACATCACATGACTGGTGATAAAAGCTTGCTGATGAATATGCCAGTAACTCCATCACCTCTGAAGCAAATCACATATGCTGACAAAGGTCAAAGCAAGGTATTGGTACTTGGCAAAGTGGCTATTTCCAAGGATAGGCATATGGACAAATTGATGCTTGTTGAATCCCTTGGTTTTAATCTCATGTCAGTCTTGATGCTTTGTGATCTTGATATGATTGTTATCTTTGGTAGATATAGATGTCTAGTCATCATGATATCTGACAGATCCAAAGTCTTCGAAGGTGTAAGAAGAGGGGATTTGTACATTGTTGATTGCTCTACAGGTCCTCAACCAGCCACTTGCTTACTAGCAAAAACATCAGAAGGATGGTTGTGGCACCGAAGACTAGGTCATGCAGGCATGAGGAATTTGCACACGCTCGCGAAGAAGAAGCATGTCATCGGCATCGAATCAGTTAAATTCCTCAAAGATCATCTCTGCGGTCCATGTGAATCTGGGAAAATGACCAGATCCAAGCATCCCTCGAAGACTATCATGACCACTACACGTCCATTCGAATTGCTTCATATGGATCTATTTGGACCTACTCACTATGCCACACTAACAATTGCAGCATCTTTATAGGGCTTCGTCATAGTTGATGATTATTCCAGATATACATGGGTGCATATCATAGTGTATAAAACCGAAGTGCAGGGAATCTTCAAACGATTTTCTTCAAGGGCCTCGACGAACTTTGGCATCAAGATCAAACATATCAGGAGTGATAATGGATCCGAGTTCAAAAACACTGGTCTTAATGATTATCTTGATGAACTTGGTATTACTCACGAATTATTTGCTCCTTATACTCCTCAGCAGAATGGTGTCGTCGAAAGGAAGAACAGGACTCTGGTTGAAATGGCAAGGACTATGCTTGAAGAATATCAGACTCCTCGTCGCTTTTGGCCTGAAGCAATCAACACTGCATGTCATATCATCAACAGGGTATATCTTCACAAATTCCTCAAGAAAACCTCATATGAACTCCTCACTGATAAGAAACCCAATGTAAGTTATTTCAAAGTCTTCGGTGCAAAATGTTGGATTAGAGATCCTCACCATAGCTCAAAATTTGCACCAAAGGCACATGAAGGTTTTATGCTCGGTTATGGAAAGTACTCGCACACCTACAGAGTTTTCAACAACTATCACAACAAAGTTGTTGAGACTGTAGATGTGCGGTTCGATGAAACTAATGGCTCGCAAAGAGAGCAATTGCCTTCTGATCCAGATAAGATGTCTCCTGAGGAAGCAATAAAGCTCAAACCTACTGAAGACATTGTCCCCACTGAGGAAATTGGTGAAGAAACGATTCCCATCACTGATGAAAATCAAGAAGATGCTCTTGAGGAAATTGCACCACAACCACTTCCTCAGCCAAACGAAATCCTCAACCAGCTCATCCGAGGATTGTAAATGAAGTAGAACTTGACAAAATCCTCAGCGACATCAATGCGCCAGTTCCTCTCACTCGCTCAAAAGCTTCACACTTAGTTAACTTTTGTGGGCATTTTTCCTTTGTATCCATCACAGAACCCTCAAAAGTTGCTGAGGCTTTTCTGGAACTAGAGTGGATCCAAGCTATGCAAGACGAACTTCTTCGATTCAAGCTGAATGACGTATGGGAGCTCGTCAAACGACCAGATCCTCGCAAGCACAACATCATCGGCACCAAGTGGATTTTCCGAAACAAGCAAGATGAGGACGGTCAAGTGGTGAGGAACAAGGCACGACTTGTAGCCCAAGGCTACACCCAGGTTGAAGGAATAGATTTCGATGAAACTTTTGCACTGGTTGCTAGACTTGAAGCTATTCGAATACTACTTGCTTATGCTAATCATCATAACATCATCTTATATCAAATGGATGTGAAAAGTGCATTCCTCAATGGTAAGCTTGAGGAAGAAGTATATGTTGCTCAGCCCCTAGGTTTTGAGGATCCAAAGAATCCTGACAAAGCTTTAGACTCAAAAAGGCTCTCTATGGTCTCAAGCAAGCCCCTCGGTCATGGTATGATACATTGAAGGAATTCCTCATGAAGAAAGGCTTCAAACCTGGTTCACTCGATCCAACTCTTTTCACTAAATCCTATGATAATGAGCTATTTGTGTGTCAAATATATGTCGATGATATCATATTTGGCTGTACTGACAAACGATATAGTGATGAATTTGCTTACATGATGAGTGAAGAATATCAGATGCCTATGATGGGGGAGCTGAAATTCTTCTTAGGTCTTCAAATTCGTCAACAACGCAATGGAATCTTCATATCACAGGAGAAATACCTCAAGGATGTTCTGAGGAAATTCGACATGCATGAATGCAAAGGTGCCAAGACTCCAATGCCTACCAACGGCCACCTCGGCACTGATGAAAATGGTAAAGATTTTGATCAGCAGGTATATCGCTCTATGATTGGCTCTTTATTGTATCTATGTGCATCTATGCCAGATATAATGCTTAGTGTTTGCATGTGTGCACGTTTGCAAGAAAAACCGAAGGAATCACACCATAAGGCTGTGAAGCATATTCTTCGATACTTAGCACACACACCAACACTAGGATTACGGTATCCCAAGGGCTCAAATCTTCATCTGGTAGGGTATTCTGATTCTGACTATGCTGGTGATCGTGTGGATCGCAAGTCAACTTCTGGCACATGCCATTTCCTTGGAAGATCACTAGTTTGTTGGTCCTCAAAGAAGCAGAACTGCGTATCACTCTCCACTGCCGAAGCTGAGTACATTGCTGCTGGTTCATGCTGTGCACAATTACTATGGATGAAGCAAACCCTCAAGGACTACGACATCCACATGAAGAATGTGCCTCTCTACTGCGACAATGAGAGTGCAATCAAGATTGCATACAACCCAGTACAACACTCGAAGACGAAGCACATCCATATTCGTCATCATTTTCTTCAGGACCATGTCCTCAAGGGCAATATCCTCATCGACCATGTGAAGACTGATGATCAACTGGCAGATATCTTCACTAAGCCCTTGGATGAGAAAAGGTTTTGCAAGTTGCGGTGTGAGCTAAATATCTTAGAATCTTCAAATGTTTTGTAAAAACATGCACACATCCTAACACTTATGCAAAATTGATGACTTAGATGTGCAACACATGATGAATCGATTTTCTTCAACTGATGAAGAATATCACTCTGAATGTGAAGAAATCAACGAAGAAATTAATTCTCACGGCCCTACGACAATTGTACGCGGCATCTGTAATCAACATTCTTATATGGTGGGTCACGCCACCGCCCAATGTGAAATTCCTCAAGTTGATTTTCTTCAAATATTCCATTTCCTCAAAATGTGTTTTTCTTCAAAACAGGTGTTCTTCATTGTGACGATTTATCACAAAATCTTCAAAAACACTTGATGACTTTCGTTTGACTAGATAGACTGTGATTTCTAGTCCTCAACATCATTCACTTATAGCTATTTCTTCAAGTTGATATTTCTTCTAAGTGAATGTGATCGGACCCTACTTTCCCTCTATACTATTCTCATCCAGTCTATTCGATTCTTCATATGCGTTATACTTGAAACTTTGTTCAAAATCCTCACTGCGTCCTTGTCAGCTGATGATTTTGTAACGAAAATCCTCAAATCTTCAAAAATTATTTCTTTAATGCACAGTAACTGAACCCCACTTCCCACGTTCGGATAACCACGATCTCCACTATCTCCACTGCCTTGTTCGGGAACTACACATGTCCTGCGGAGACGTAGAGGCAGTGGCTGTTTGGTCCGAAATCTTCGCGCCAACAGTAACTGTCTGGCTATAAATATGTCCTTATCCCCCTCGGCAAACTCTTCTTCACCCCATCGCTCTCCTGCTACAGCAAAAAGCACCGATCCCTAGCGCCACCGCTGGAAGTCTCGTCGCCGGTGAGGAAGAGCTTCACTGCCTCGACTTCTCCATCGCCGGAAGCACGCTGGAGTCGGACCATCTTCGTCCGCCGCCGCCGTAGACGTCCTCTGTCGCCGGGTTAGGGCGCATTGGACACGCGACCGAAGAGCTTCTCTACACACCTTTTCTGTGTTCTTCGTGCGCACCTTCCAGGGTAAATAAAATCCCATTTTTACTGCAAGTTAGATCTACTATTTTACATCTCCTATGTGAAATATGTTTTCCTCAAGAGTCGATATGCACTTGATTCCTCAAACATTGCCTATCACCACACCATTGATGAACTTCACTAAGCATCTAAGATTTTCACGAGATTCCTCAATTGTGCGAATTTTCGGATCTGTACAAATCTGGAACCCAAGAACAGTATGCTTAGGCAAATTCCTCAACCACTGGTTAATTTCCTCACCAGTCAAACTTTTTCATTTTCTTCAAATCTAAGAACGCATATGACCTCTCCAAATTCCTCGCAACTATACTGTGTTCACAAGTACACACATGTCAGCTCATGAATCTCTCGGTTCTCACCACATTAACTCATTTCCAGCGTTTCTTGAAGAAAATCTTCAAGTCTCATCAGAATCCTCAAGAGTTCAATCTCATTAGCAAAATCCTCAGCTGAAGAAAATGGAGCATGACAGAAAACAGAAGGGAGGAAAGAAACTTGAACAGAACATAGCTTTGGATAGCCCTGAGGATATTTACTTGGACTATTGTACACCTGATGAAAATGAAACAATGGCCAAGAGAAAGATTCGGCTGCAGAAGATAGAATGCCGATGAGCGAAGGAATGGAAGGAATACAGGTTTGTAACTGCCAAGTATGCGAAGAAATTCGCTCTGAAGCCTCGTGGCAAACGGGCCCCACTTGAGGCTCATCAAGTAGCACATCCCTCAAGACTCAAGACCCTTGATGACTATTCAGATGAGAAGGAAAAGCATCTGGCTAAGTTGAAGAAGCAGGCAGATGCTGCAGTGAGGAAATTCAATGAATCCTCAGCTGCCGCCTCAGCTGCAGCTACTTCTTCTGCCGCTGAGACCTCTGGTTCAGCAATTCCTCAACCGCAGTCTGTGCCATCATAGCCAAGAGCTCCAAAGCCTCAAGAGAAGTCTGCTCAGGCATCAGTTACAAAACCCTCAGCGCCAAAACCCTCAGCTCCAAAATCCTCAGCACCACCACCAAAGCCTCAAGAGACACCAGTACAGAAGCAAGTCATGAAGCCAATGACCGCCACCTCCAGCTCCTCACTCCCGGTTGCAACCAGCTCGGAGACAAAGTCTTCACCACTTCCGATGAAGACTCAGGTGTATGCTGAAAGAGCAACTCTGCCGAGCCCCAGCAAAATCATCACCGTCCCGTCTGCACCAGAGGGCAGTGATAAATATGATGATCAAACCCTGCAAGCCATAATCAGAAACAAGCAGGAAAGGGTAGCTCAAGCATCAGGCAGCGCCATTCCTTTGGCCATGGACCCCAAGATCCTCCTAGACTACATCAACATTTGGTATGAGGACCCAAACACTCTGCTTGATGATTTGAAACTTCTCCCTGGCATCAGCCACATGGTGGCCACTTTCATCAATGAAGCCAAGTGGAAAGAACAGCAGGCCAAGCAGGCCAAGGTTGCGAAGCTTAAAAAGGAGAAATTCCTCAAGCAGAATCTCCTCAGCTTGACGCCTCATGCACTGGTGTCAACACAGGCTGAGCTGAAGAATTTGACTTACAAGTACTCCAAGCTGTCAGATCGTAAGAGTCTCAAGAGCAATTTCATCAAGCTGGCCACTAAAGCTGTTTATGACTACAACAAGAAGGCTGCACCTCCAGCACCAACTCCCCAGCCCTTGATTGAAGAGCCAGCAGATGAATCTCCTCAAGGTGAGGAAATACACCAAGAAAGCCGTGTGGATGTATCGGCCATTAAAGAAATCACCATGGAAGCTCCAGCTGATGAACCTGCTGCAGCTGATGAGACTGCCCCTGACGCAGCTGCTTCATCAAAGCAAGCTGATGACTCTGCTCCAGCTGGTTCCTCAAAGCTAGCTGAAGAATATGTCGAGAAAACCCTTCACCAAAAGCTTCAAAGGTGAAGAAGATGACTCCGTTTGCATCAGACGTGAAGAAAACCAGGGCTGCTAAGAAGGAAGCCAAAAAGAGAAAGGCCTCCTCAGCAGAAGAAGAAACAGAGGCCAAGTGCCTCAAAGCGCTTGAAGACACTGCTCCATTGGACCCTGTGCCCCTAAATGTCGCTCTATCTTATGAAATGGTCATCCTTGATGATCAAGCGAAAGGGACAGATGAGGAAATGAAGGATGCCACCTCTGAGGAACACACTGACGAAGAAATTCGTATTGACGACAGTTCTCAGCCCTTCATTCCTCGGGAAGACACTGATCAAGGATAAGCTGCACCAGCTGATGAAACTGCCTCTATCACCAACCCAGCTGAGGAAGAACAAACTGAAATTCCTCAAGCTGATGAAATTCAAAGCTCTGAGAAAAATTCTCAAGATGAGGAACAGGCTGACCCGACTCCTCCACCTGAGCAAGATGAACCTATTCCTCAGCCTGATGCACAGCCAGAGCAAGCCCCTCAGCCTGATGCCCAGCCAGAGCCATCTCCTCAGCCTAAAGCCCCAGCTGATGAAATTCCTCACCCTGAGGAAGATGCTGAGGAAAATGCACCTGATCAAGACAATGCCTTCATCGTGCTCAACCCCGAGACTGCAATTGTTGTCTCCCCTCCTGTTCCTAAGCAAAATCTTCAGCCAGTTCAGCGTCAGCCATTCTCCAAGAGACCACAGTTTCAAAAGGAAAATTTCTTTGAAGAATGCATGTACTTCATTGGAGAGAACCCCTATGACAAGCCTCAAATGAGGCATCTGAAGTTTTGGACTAGGACACAACTGAACTTCTATGCCTCTGTACTGTGTGGAAGAAACAAGATATTCCAGCACAGGCATATTCCTCACGTTGAACTTGAAGCTATACCTCAATGTACTCCATGATGCTGGTTTGGTGCCAATGTGCTCCGACATCTCTGACAGGAACAGTGAGCTCATTCTTCAGTTCTATGCCACTCTTCACATCTCTGGCAACCCTGAAGACATTAACACTTCGGTGTTTGACTGGATGACACAAAACACTCACAAGAAGGCTCCTGCTACTGAGCTCCTCCGTGAACTGCCTGTACCAATTCCCTCAGAGGAGGCTGTGAAGCTTTACGGTGAGCGTGAGCTGCCCAACGGGATGATAGAAGTCCTCATGAAGCCTTTGGCTGAGGGAAAATCACTGAGAAAAACCTTCCTTGTCCACGAGCTCAAATATACACCAAGGTCTGTCTACAGAATCCTCTGCGGTGTGCTCGCACCGATCAAAGGCCATGACGATGAAGAATATGTCGTAGGCCTCATGAAGAATATCCTCTTGGACATAATACATGGTATTCCTATCAACATCCATGATTTCTTCTTGAGGACTTTGGCCGACAATGCTATGTGTCCATTTGATCACAAGATATATGCCCCATGGATCATGAGATTCATCAGGACAAGAACATGCATCAACTTCGACGCTGATTGCCAAAACCATGTTGGTTATATGCCTCCTATCCGGGTCAACAAGAAGACTTTCGAGCCCATTGAAGGAAAAGGAAAATCAGTGATTGAAGAAGGCAGTAGGCCCCTTGATGGCCAGTTCAGAGAGCCAGAAGCTTATTCTTCCTGGGATGATACTGAGACTCGTCCGGCAAGCCCCGTTCCTCCTCGCGTGATGAATACAAGAGAGCTCCTCCTTAGTCTTCACCAGAAGGTGGATCGCAATCACAAGTGGGTCAAACGCCAGTTTGGCGCCATTGTGAAAACCCTCACTGAAACACATAACTCTGTGAAGCTTAACCATCACTGTCTGCATGAGGTTTTTGATCGCACCTGGGCTACACTTGCACATCTGAAGACTCAGACAGAGCTTGAAGAAATGGACTTTGAGCGAGACTTTGACTGGTCGTGACCTCCCAAGAAGAAGTTCAGGCCCATTCCAGTTCCAGACCTTGAAGACAGCTCCTTTTCTTCATTCTGCACTGCCGAAACTAATGAAGAACAACTCGACACTGCTACCGGGCCAAGGAAGAAGACTACTCCCAAGAAGCATCACGACTCTTCATCAACCGCCAAGAAGTGAAGTCTTCACGCGCGTTAGTCCTCAGTTTGTCCCTTTTTGTCCCTTGATGACAAAGGGGGAGAAACTTGAGAGTTAGTCTTCAAGCGGGATATTTTGGGGCTTATTAACTATATTTAAGTTACAAACTCTTGGCTCTTCTGAAGTTTTTACGTAATGAGTTGTAACTTAAGCCTGATGGTACTCTGATGCTTTTGAACGTTTTTCTTCGCATGCTTATTCCTCAAGTTTTAATGCACGCATGCTCGAATTCGTCAGATACCATTTGCCATCATGCATCTTCATTTTCTTCATATGATATGTTACATGTATGCATGATTTACAAGACTCAAGGGGAGATCTCCATGATATGAATCATCAATGTGCATTTGCTGTGAAAAGAAAACTCCTCAAGATATGCACATCTTCAGGGGGAGTCTCTCTGAATCTTGATTTCAAATTCCTCAAATAAGTATTTACACTTCGTATTTTTGATCCCTGTTGAAGACTTAACCTAATTGTCATCAACCACCAAAAAGGGGGAGATTGTAAGTGCATCTAGTGCCCCTTAGTGATTTTGGTGGTTTGAAGACTTATAGGTTAAGTATCTAATGTGTTTATGAGTGTACACAGGATCTATAAGTCATTGAGGAGTTTGAGATATTTGATGAACATCGACCCCTAAAAATGTATATCTTCGGTTGAAGAAATTGGTCTGAAGCTGAAGAAATGAATCGCGAGGAATCTGCGATGAAATTGATATTCCTCATGAAGATACTGAAATTGAGGAATTCGGTGTGTCCTGAAGAAAATCATTCTGAAGACTTTGAAGCATGAAGATTTACTCTTTCTGTTTTAGTTTCTTCACACTTGAGTAATAGGAAGTGATAAAGACTGAGTTTTTGATGTGGAATTCTACCTAGCATAGTTGTCCTTTGTAACTTCTTTCATGTGACATGAATGTTCAGATCCGCAAGATTCAAAACAATAGTTTGCTATTGACTTGAAAACAATAATACTTCAAGCAAACTAGCAAGGTAATCATGAACTTTCGAAATAACAAGGCCAAAGAAAGTGACCCCTACAAAATCATATAGTCTCCCTATGCTCAATCATCCCCACACAACGAATTTAAATCATGCACAACCCCGTTATTGGCCAAGTAATTGTTTTTGCACTCTTACTTTCTCAACTTTTTCAACTCTCACGCAATACATGAGCGTGAGCCATGGATATAACACTATAGGTGGAATAGAGTGTGGTGGAGGTTGTGAGGCAAAAATGAGGAGATGGTCACATCGACTCGGTGCATCAATGGGCTTTGAAGATGCCCATCAATAGATATAAATGTGAATGAGTAGGGGTTGCCATGCAACGGATGCACAAGAGCCATAAGTGTATGAAAGCTCAAAAAGAAAACTAGTGGGTGTGCACCCAACTTGCTTGCTCACGAAGACCTAGGGCAATTTTGAGGAAGCCCATCATTGGAATATACAAGCCAAGTTATATAATGAAAATTCCCACTAGTATATGAATGTGACAAAACAAGAGACTCTCAATCATGAAGAGCATGGTGCTATTTTGAAGCACAAGTGTGGAAAAAGATAGTAGCATTGTCCCTTCTCTCTTTTTCTCTCATTTTTTTGTTTGGGCTCTTTGGCCTCTCTTTTTTCATTTCATTTTTTTTGGTGGGCATCTTTGGCCTTTTTTTATTTCTTCACATGGGACAATGCTCTAATAATGATGATCATCATGCTTTTATTTACTTACAACTCAATACTTAGAACAATAATGACTCTATATGAAATGCCTCCGGCAGAGTACAGGGATGTGCAACGATCTAGCTTTGTTGGGGAACGTCGCATGGGAAACAAAAAATTTCCTACGCGCACGAAGACCTATCATGGTGATGTCCATCTACGAGAGGGGATGAGTGATCTACGTACCCTTGTAGATCATACAGCAGAAGCATTAGAGAACGCGGTTGATGTAGTGAAACGTCCTCACGTCCCTCGATCCGCCCCGCGAACAATCCCGCGATCAGTCCCACGATCTAGTACCGAACGGACGGCACCTCCGCGTTCAGCACACGTACAGCTCGACGATGATCTCGGCCTTCTTGATCCAGCAAGAGAGACGGAGAGGTAGAAGAGTTCTCCGGCAGCGTGACGGCGCTCCGGAGGTTGGTGATGATCTTGTCTCAGCAGGGCTCCGCCCGAGCTCCGCAGAAACACGATCTAGAGGAAAAACTATGGAGGTATGTGGTCGGGCACCCGTGAGAAAGTCGTCTCAAATCTGCCCTAAAAGCCCCATATATATATGAGGAGGGAGGGGGACCTTGCCTTGGGGTCCAAGGGACTCCCAAGGGGTCGGCCGAGCCAAGGGGGGGAGGACTCCCCCCCCAAACCGAGTTGGACTTGGTTTGGTGGGAGGAGTCCCCCTCCCTTCCCACTTCTTCCCCCTTTTTTTTCTTTTCCTTTGATTTTCTTATCTTGGCGCATAGGCTCTCTTGGGGCTGTCCCACCAGCCCACTAAGGGCTGGTGTGTCCCCCAAAAGCCTATGGGCTTCCCCGGAGTGGGTTGCCCCCCTCCGGTGAACTCCCGGAACCCATTCGTCATTCCCGGTACATTCCCGGTAACTCCGAAAACCTTCCGGTAATCAAATGAGGTCATCCTATATATCAATCTTCGTTTCCGGACCATTCCGGAAACCCTCGTGACGTCCGTGATCTCATGCGGGACTCCGAACAACATTCGGTAACCAACCATATAACTCAAATACGCATAAAACAACGTCGAACCTTAAGTGTGCAGACCCTGCGGGTTCGAGAACTATGTAGACATGACCCGAGAGACTCCTCGGTCAATATCCAATAGCGGGACCTGGATGCCCATATTGGATCCTACATATTCTACGAAGATCTTTATCGTTTGAACCTCAGTGCCAAGGATTCGTATAATCCCGTATGTCATTCCCTTTGTCCTTCGGTATGTTACTTGCCCGAGATTCGATCGTTAGTATCCGTATACCTATTTCAATCTCGTTTTACCGGCAAGTCTCTTTACTCGTTCCGTAATACAAGATCCCGCAACTTACACTAAGTTACATTGCTTGCAAGGCTTGTGTGTGATGTTGTATTACCGAGTGGGCCCCGAAATACCTCTCCGTCACACGGAGTGACAAATCCCAGTCTTGATCCATACTAACTCAACTAACACCTTCGGAGATACCTGTAGAGCATCTTTATAGTCACCCAGTTACGTTGCGACGTTTGATACACACAAAGCATTCCTCCGGTGTCAGTGAGTTATATGATCTCATGGTCATAGGAATAAATACTTGACACGCAGAAAACAGTAGCAACAAAATGACACGATCAACATGCTACGTCTATTAGTTTGGGTCTAGTCCATCACGTGATTCTCCTAATGACGTGATCCAGTTATCAAGCAACAACACCTTGTTCATAATCAGAAGACACTGACTATCATCGATCAACTGGCTAGCCAACTAGAGGCATGCTAGGGACGGTGTTTTGTCTATGTATCCACACATGTAAATGAGTCTTCATTCAATACAATTATAGCATGGATAATAAACTATTATCTTGATACAGGAATTATAATAATAACTATACATTTATTATTGCCTCTAGGGCATAATTCCAACAGCTTAGCGTATGACGTTGAAACATCTCGCTAACTATCTTACGATCATGCAATGGCAAAATGAAAATGATGGCACATGTCATGAGTCGGAACGGTGGAAGTTGCATGGCAATATATCTCGGAATGGCTATGAAAATGCCATAATAGGTAGGTATGGTGGCTGTTTTCAGGAAGGTATATGGTGGGTTTGTGCACCGGCGAAAGTTGCACGACACTAGAGAGGCTAGCAATGGTGGAAGGTGAGAGTGCATCTATACCATGGACTCACATTAGTCACGAAGAACTCATATACTTATTGCGAAAGTTTTATTAGTAATCGAAACAAAGTGCTAAACGCATACTCCTAGGGGAAGGGTTGGTAGGTGTTAACCATCACGCGATCCCAACCCCCACAGAAAGGATGACAATCAATAAATCAATTATGCTCCGACTTCCTAACATAGCGGTTCACCATACGTGCATGCTACGGGAATCACTAACATCAACACAAGTATTTCTAGACTCACAACACCCTACTAACATGACTCTAATATTACCATATCCATATCTCAAAACTAATTGTGAGGAATCAAACTTCTCTTACTAATCAATGCACTTGAATATGAAAGTTTTTATTATATTCTCTTTGGATGCTTATCATATTTAGGACTAATTTCATAACACATGCCAATTACCAAGTTACTTAGAGAAAGCACTCTCAAAATGATATAACTGAAGATCGAGAGTTTTTATTTCTACAAAATATGACACCGCCGTGCTCTAAAAAGATTTAAGTGAAGCACTAGAGCAAAATTATCTAGCTCAAATGATATAACTGAAGCTCATTGAGTATTCTAACAAATTCACGATGAGTGCATGTTCCTCTCAAAAAGGTGTGCAGCAAGGATGATTGTGACCAAACAAAAAGCAAAGACTCCTATAATACACGATGCTGCAAGCAAAACACATTTCATGTGGTGAATAAAAATATAGCTCCAAGTAACATTACCGATGGATTGAAGACGAAAGAGGGGATGCCTTCCCGGGGCATCCCCAAGCTTAGGCTTTTTGGTGTCCTTGAATTTGGCTTGGGATGACTTGGGCATCCCCAAGCTTAGGCTCTTTCCACTCTTTATTCCATTTTCCATACGAACATCACCCAAAACTTGAAAACTTCACAACACAAAACTTAAACAGAAACTCGTGATATCATTAGCATAAGAAAACAAACCACAAACTTTTAGGTACTGTAGTAAACTTGATTTCCATTTAGATTGATGTTATATTACTGTATTCTCACTTCTCCATGGCTCGTTCCCCCCGATACTAACCATAGTTTCATCAAAATAAGCAATCAACACAACAAAAACAGAATCTGTCAAAAAACAGAACAGTCTGTAGCAATCTGTATATTTCGTATACCTCTGCTATCCCAAAAATTCTGAAACATTATTAAAATTAGGACAATTTGCATATAAGTCATCAGCAAAAATAATCAACTCAAAATCTCTTTCTCGGTAGGAATTAAAAATAATTTCGTGAGCATAAAGTTTCTGTCTTTTTCAGCATGATTAAACAGCTATCACCAAAACTAATCATAAAGGTTCTACTTGGCACAAACACTAATTAAAACATAATAAACACAATAATAACAGAATTATGATGGTGAATCAACAAAACAGAAAGTGAAAAGCAAAAATAAATTTATTCATTGGGTTGCCTCCCAACAAGCGCTATCGTTTAAGGCCCTTAGCTAGGCATAAGGCGATAGAATCAAGTATCGTCATCTTTAGTGGTTAAACCACTCATAGGGTGAACACTCAAAATTTTAAGATCTTCATCTCTCTTACTAGATGGTTCACCATTGTTTTTAGGAACGTAAACAAGCTTAGTGGCCTTATTGTGGGCAAAATTTGGAGTGTTCTGAACAGCAGCAAAAGCGGAACACAAGTTGGTTATAACATCCTCTAGTTTGCCAATTCTAGCGGAATCATGATCTAGTTTTTCGTTAACTATGGGTTCCTTCTCCTTTAAATTTTTCAGTCATTCCCACCTTGGATCCATATTGACTGATTTGATTGTGGATCTTTTTATCCACATTTTCAATGGGTTCTATCGTAGCAACTTTATTCTCAATAATACCCAACCTATGCATCACATGTTCCAAAGTTAGAGTAGTTCCATTAACCATGAGTGGGGGTGAGCCTACCAAATTTATTAAAGCACCGTAAGAATCAACGTTATGGCCACCCAAGAAATTTCCACCTACGATGAGATCAAGAACGTACCTATTCCAAGGGGAAATACCCACATAAAATTTCGAAGTAGAATGGTAGTAGATTGCTTATGAGTAGATCTATTCTGAGCATTGCAAATTCTATACCAAGCATCTTTTAAGTTTTCTCCCTCATTTTGTTTAAAATTAAGAACTTCGCTTTCGGGAGTAACGATCGTAGCGATAGGGCTAACCATAAGGATAAGTAGACTAACCCACACAGGCAAACAGAAAGCAAGCAAAAGAAAGGGCGAACGAAAAAGGCAAATATTTTTGTAAATTTTGTTTTTTTAGAAGTGGGGGAGAGGAAAACGAGAGGAAAACGAGAGGCAAAAGGAAAATAATGTAAATGCAAGAGATGAGTTTGCGATAGTTACTTGGTAGATATGCTTCACTTGAATACTCCCCGGCAATGGCGCCAGAAATTCTTCTTGCTACTTCTTGAGCTTGCGTTGGTTTTTCCCTTGAAGAGGAAAGGGTGATGCAACAAAGTAGAAGTAAGTATTTCCCTTAGTTTGAGAACCAAGGTATCAATCCAGTAGGAGTATCAAGATGAGGCAGCAATGAACCTGCACAAAAGCAAGCAAATTTGCACCCAACGCGATAAAGGGGTTGTCAATCCCTTCACGATTATTTGCAAGGTGAGATTTGAAGGAGATGAAAGGTAAAAAGAAATAAAAGTGCAACAAAGTATTTTTGGAGTTTTTGTAGATCTGAAAATATGATGTGTAAAATAGATCCGGGGGCCATAGTGTTCACTAGCGGCTTCTCTGATGATAGCAAGTATTACGGTGGGTGAACGGATTACTGTCGAGCAATTGATAGAATCGCGCAAAGTCATGACGATATCTAAGGCAATGATCATACATATAGGCATGACGTCCGAGACAAGTAGATCGATACTTTCTGCATCTACTACTATTACTCCACACATCGACCGCTATCCAGCATGCATCTAGTGTATTAAATTCATAACAAACGGAGTAACGCCTTAAGCAAGATGACATGATGTAGAGGGATAAATTCATGCAATATGATATAAACCCCATCTTTTTACCCTTGATGGAAACAATACGACGCGTGCCTCGCTACCCCTTCTATCACTAGGTGAGGACAGCGCATGGTATGAACCCAAAAGCAAGCACTTCTCCCATTGCAAGAATTATAGATCAAGTTGGCCAGACGAAACTCATAACTCGAAGAGAATTACAAGGATACGAAATCATGCATATAAGAAATCAAAGGAGACCCAAATAATATTCATAGATAATCTGATCATAAATCCACAATTCATCAGATCTCGACAAACACACCGCAAAAGAAAGTTACATCGGATAGATCTCCATGAAGATCATGGAGAACTTTGTATTGAAGATCCAAGAGAGAGAAGAAGCCATATAGCTACTAGCTATGGACCCGTAGGTCTGTGGTGAACTACTCACGCATCATCGGAGAGGCAATGGTGTTGATGAAGAAGCCCTCTGTGTCCGAATCCCCCTCCGGCAGGGCACCAGAACGGTCCCCAGATGGGATCTTGCGGAGACAGAAGCTTGCGGCGGCAGAAAAGTATTTTCGTGGCTCTCTTCTTTGGTTTCGGGATTTTATATAATTTATAGGCGAAAGAGGTAGGGCAGAGGAGCCACGGGGGGCCCACGAGCCTGCTAGGCGCGCCCCCCTAGGGCACACCTAGGGGGCTCGTGACGTCCCACAAGACCTCCTGCCTTGGTTCTCAAGTCCTCTGCGTATCTTCTGTTATGGAAAAAATCATCCCGCAGGTTTTATTCCGTTTGGACTCTGTTTAATATTATTTTCTGAAAAAGGTCAAAAACACGGAAAAACATAAACTGGCACTGGGCACTGAGTTAATAGGTTAGTCCCAAAAATGATATAAAATGGCATATAAATGCATATAAGACATCGCAAATTGATAATATAATAGCATGGAATCATCAAAAATTATACATACGTTGGAGACGTATGAACGAGTAGCTGGTGTCCCAGCTACGACCTGGCCCCTTTCAGAAGGGATCTGTAGATAGTCAGGCTTTATGCCTTATCCTTTCAACTGTCTGTACTCAAACATCTTTTATTCTTCCATTGGTTTGTATATCTCTGCTTGTATGACTTGAGTGTCAGGTCATGTGACCCCTGCCTGTATGAACATATTATGCAAGACTCTTCCGAGTCTTCTAAATAAATGTCGTGATGTTGTATGGTTATGTTGTGATGCCATTGTTGTATCTATGCATATCTAGTATGTCATGCGTACGTGTGATGCACTGTGATATGTATGGGATTCGACACCTAGTCGTATGACCTTAGTAGCTGTCTATATAGAGAAATGCCCCTTTGTGATTCCCATGAGCCTTGGTAGTGCACTACTGCTCCGGACACATTGGTTGACCAGCATGTATCCTTCCTAGTTGTTGTGTCTATCCCTACGGGGAAATGTCACGCGGTGTAATGGAGTCCTTGTAGCTTGCTACGACTCGTCTACACTCGCTAATTACCGACACTTGCTTTGCTAGGTTATGTATGTCTGTCTCTCTACACCCGAGCCACTTGAGTTTATGACTAGGTATGTCGACCCGGGTTCTTTGGCATTGGAATGCTAGCGACACAATTGCATACGTGAGTCAAAAGGCGCAAACGGTCCCGGCTAAGGTAAGGTTGCAACCGTGGGGTTAACCGTGCGTGAGACCGCAAAGGGATGCGATGTGTTACACGATGGATTCATATGGATTAGGATCGGGTTCCTGATAGCGTTGGTATCAGGGCTTGACTGACTGTAGGATTACCAAGCCAAACTGGTCGAAGTTGAGTCTAGAAATGCTTTTGTTATATATAAGGGAATTGTTTGTGGAAGGGAACGTACGATTCTTGCTTCTCTTCTCAAGTCATTCTATTCTGGTCATCCTCGTCTTTTCTACGGGGATTAAGAACTAGGTTACTCATCTATATCTCATGATCGTGTGTCACTAATCGGTAGATTGTAGGAAAACGGTTCGAGAGTTAATCCGAGTTTCTTTTGTTCCAAGGAAAAGAAAATAAGTTTTGATGACCATGGAATTGAACTTGATAGTTGAGTGGTTATGCTATCCTATCTTTTGCGGGTTGTCTCAAAATTGTTTTTGAGCATTGACAGCTGTTATGCTGCCCAATTTTATCTCCAGAGCTCTAATGCCTTTTGTGTTGCTCTCTATTTCAGATGCCTGGCCGTCCTTCTCGTCAGGTGGTTCGTCTGACTAGTTGCATTGATGTGCTGGGTCACACGGCCATGCTGGTCAGGATGATGTCAGTAGCCGGTTACCACTGGTACCCAGAGTATATAGTGGAGGAGTAGTACTGAGATTTCAACCAGAGTCAGTACTTGTGCACTGTTAGGGTATTCCCAGATTACCTTGGAGCTGAGGAGCCGATCCATTGGTCTTATGGATTGGGGGTTACTGTTGACATGGCGGTACAAGTTGCTGCCTATTCAATGTTGACCATCATGATAGCCAGACATGCACTATTACAGAATTCGGAGTTCTGCTATGTTCCCGCTTCTCAGCCAGGAGAAGATGGATACCTCAGTGGGGTCTACTTTGATTCCTCTATGGAGAATCCGCTACTGTAGTCACACTGCTGAGATGTTAGAGAATAGAGACACAGATGCTCGTGCCCTTTGTATGGAGCTCCATGCTACACATCCCCGTTTGTGGATAGCTCTGACACAGCTGGCACCTGTAGTTCAGACATGGTATGGAGATATGGAGATGTTGAACCCTGTTAGGACTCATCTTCCAACTCATGTTGACTGGCCTGTTATAGGAGGTGTCACACCTCTTCGGGGACCTCTACTACCACCAGTCAGGGGATCAAGGCCACACCCGTGCCCATACGGTTCCCAGTGATCTCAGGCTTGACTATTTCCTAATCCGTAGGTTGAGCTCCCAGGCCATGGAGGCAACCTTTATGAGATATTTTATGCGGATGCTTGAACCCTTGAGTGGAAGAGTAGTATGGTAGTAGTTGTACCTCCATAGTCATGTGTGTCTTGTGGAGTATGACTATGTCGTGGGATGAGTTCCGGAGGCATAGATAAATAATGTATAGGAAGCTTGGAAAGCCTCTGATGAGTAGCATCATATTTTCAGTAGTTTACTCTTCAGTTTGAGGTTGTACCGAACTATGTAATGGTGTGTATGAACCATGGTGTATATATAGCAGTTGCTTGTTACCATGTTGTTCGGATGTTCATTTCCGCATTCCATGTGTTCAGTACATTCTTAATCCATAGTTAGTATTGATGTTGATACTAGCCTAAGCTGTGAGTTTGTTTGCCAGGATGGTATTTACCACGCTGAACCGTGCCCCTACCCATGAGCAGGGAGAAGGTAGTCAGGCAGCACAGGAGGAACTGCCTCACCCGCCTTCTCTCGCGGAATTTATGCTTGAGGCGGAAAGTAACAAGCGAGATACAAACCGTCTGCTAGAACGTATTGAGAAAAACAAGGCTCGTCAGCCGCGAAATGATGCAGTGTCCCTCAATGACTTCGTGAAGCTAAATCCCCCGAAGTTCCATCACTCCGTCGATCTTCTCGACGCTGATGACTGGTTGTACAGTATATCGTGCAAGATACACTCTGCAAATGTTTCTGAGGCTGACAAGGTGACCTTTGTTGCGTACTTTCTGGAAGGTCCCGCCAATCTGTGGTGGGAGAATTTTGAAGCTATGCGTCCTGCCGGACCAACAGCCACATGGGCAGAATTCAGTGCAACCTTCCGTCTGCACCATATTCCAGAGGGTCTGATGGACCATAAGAGAGTGGAATTATGTGCCTTCACCCAGGGAAGGTTGACCGTGGATGCTTATAGCTGCGAGTTCGGCAATCTCGCTCGCTACGCAACTGAAGAGGTGTCAACTGATGCCAAGAAGCAAGCAAGATTCTGCAAGGGTTTGAGCCCCGAACTTCGTCGTGACCTGCGCCTTCATGAATGTACAAGTTTTCAAGCTCTTGTCAATAAGGCGATCAATTCCAAGACTGGTCATACCGACTATGAAGCCACGAAGAAGCACTCTCGCAATTCGGGCTCCTCATCTGGTTCCGCGTTTCCAAAACGCAGGCTGTGGGTCCCGAATAGCTCTCTACCGCCAAGATATACCCCGAGGCCATCCTATGCGGTGCCTCAGGCGAACCAGACCAACCCTCCAACAAAGACCTATGGTGGACCAGCTAGCAATGATGCACCACGTGCCAATCAGGTGACCTGTTACAAGTGTGGAAGACCAGGGCACTATTCACCAGAGTGTCCTCAGAATATAGGTGCCAAGCAACCTGGAAAGTCCGTTGGGCAAGGAAAGTCGGGCAAAGCTTATTATGTGAAGCCAACTCCTGCGCGTGGCCGCATGAATTATGTCTCAGCAGAAGAAGTTGCAGAGGATCCCGACGCCATTTTGGGTACGCTTCTTGTCAATCATCACCCAACGTTTGTTCTTTTTGACACTGGGTCATCCCATTCCTTCATTTCCGAAAGTTATGCACAGTTGCATAACATGTCCTTCTGTGATATGCCAATCCCATTAGTTGTCCAAACCCTAGGTAGTAAATGGCAAACTTCTAGGATAAGTTATGACAATGAAATCCTAGTAGACAAGCTAGTTTTTCTAGCATCAGTGATAGCCCTGAAATCCTCGGATATCAATATCGTCTTGGGTATGTACTGGATGTCAGCTCATTATGCCAAGATTGATACCCATTCTAGAAATGTTCAGCTTACCCATCCCTCAAGTGAGATAGTTAATGTATCTACACGAGTTGCCAAATGCCAACTCTATTCCCTCAATGCTAGTCCTCTCCCAGAGCTTGAAGACATTCCGGTAGTTCGTGACTTCCCGAATGTTTTTCCAGAAGAACTGCCAGGAATTCCACCTGACATGGATGTAGAGTTTGTGATAGACCTTGTTCCAGGAACTGTCCCAATAGCCAGAAGACCCTATAAGATGGCACCCTTGGAGCTAGCCGAACTTAAGAAACAACTAGATGAGGCCTTGAATAAAGGTTTCATTCGACCTAGCTCTTCTCCTTGGGCTTGTGTAGTCCTCTTCGTCAAGAAGAAGGATGGAACGGACCGGATGGTTGTAGATTATCGACGAGTTAATTTGGTCACCATAAAGAACAAGTATCCGCTCCCGAGGATCAACGATCTGTATGATCAGCTCGCTGGATCCTTAATCTTCTCCAAAATGGATTTGAGGTTGGGTTACCATCAAATCAAGATCAAGAATGGGGACATTCCAAAAACGGCTTTTGTCACTCGCTATGGCCAATACGAGTACACCGTCATGTCCTTCAGTTTAACCAATGCCCCAACCACCTTCTCTCGCTTGATAAATTCAATCTTCATGGAGTATTTGGATAAATTTGTCGTGGTATACCTCGATGATATTCTCATCTACTCGAAGAACGAACAAGAACATACCGAGCATCTAAGGCTGGTATTGATGAAACTTCGAGAGCATCGCCTTTATGCCAAGTTTTCAAAATGTGAATTTTGGTTACCAGAAGTGACCTATCTAGGCCACGTAATCTCTAGAAAGGGTATTGATGTCAACCCCAAGAGAGTTCAAGTTGTCCTTGATTGGACTCAAGCTGAATCGGTAAAGAAAGTTAGGAGTTTTCTTGGACTAGCGAGCTATTATCGCCGTTTGTCGATAACTTCTCCAAGGTTGCAAAGCCTCTAACTAAACTCCTCAAGAAAGATAAAAAGTTTGAGTGGACACCACACTGTGAGCATAGCTTTCAGAAACTGAAAATACGCCTGACTTCCGCACCTGTGTTGCTACCACCAGATTTTTCCAAGGACTTTGTTATCTATTGCGATGCCTCGCAACAAGGATTAGGTTGCATTCTCATGGATGATCGTCATGTGATTGCATACGCATCTCGACAGTTGCGCCCACATGAGCATAATTATCCCACTCATGATCTTGAGCTTGCAGCTGTAGTCCATGCACTAAAAACCTAGCGACGCTACCTTCTTGGTAATCGTTGCGAAATATTCGCTGATCACCAAAGTATGAAATATATCTTCACTGAGCCGGATTTGAATCTCAGGCAAAGACAGTGGGTTGAGTTGATCACAAATGACGACTCAGGATAACTTACACCCCGGGGAAGGCCAATGTCATGGCTGATGCACTCAGTCGTCAGTCTTATTGTAACAATCTGATGCTACAACGAGGTCAACGAGGTCAACGACGTCTCTATGAGGAATTTTGGAAGTTAAACCTTCACATTGTTCCTCAAGGATTTCTTTCTACCCTGGTGGCGAAACCTACTCTTGGGGATCAAATCATAGTTGTGCAGACATATGATAAGGGTATATCCTAGACCAAGGAGAATATTGCTAGCGGAAACGCTAGGGATTTTTCTATTAATGAGCAAGGTGTCGTGTTATTTCAGAACCGTTTAGTGGTTCCTAAGAGCAAACGTCTGTGGTAGTTGATCCTTAAGGAGGCTCATGATTCTCCTCTCACCATTCATCCTGGTAGTACTAAGATGTATCAGGAGCTCTGCCAGAGGTTTTGGTGGACTAGGATGAAGAGAGAAATTGCTGAGTTCGTTGCTAACTGCGATGTTTGTTGTCGAGTTAAAGCAGAACATCAAAGTCCTGCTAGCACCCTTCAACCTTTAGCTATTCCTGAATGGAAATGGGATAAAGTCAGTATGGATTTCATCACTGGATTTCCCAAGACCAAGAACGGAAATAATGCTATCTTTGTGGTCATTGAACGTCTTTCCAAGGTAGCTCATTTTCTTCCAGTTTGTGAGAGTATAACAGCTAGCAAGCTAGCAGAGTTATATATCTCTTGAATAGTGTCTCTTCATGGTGTTCCTCTGGAGATTAACTCAGATCATGGAAGTATTTTTACTTCTCATTTCTTGGGAAGTTTTCAGAATGCCCTGGGGACTCACCTATCTTTTAGCACTGCTTTCCATCCTCAATCAAGTGGTCAAGTAGAAAGAGTGAATCAAATCCTACAGGATATGCTCCGAGCTTGTGTTATATCGTTCGGTATGAATTGGGAGAAGTGCCTTCCATTCGCCGAATTTGCTTATAACAATAGTTATCAATCAAGCTTGGGCAAAGCCCCTTTTGAAGTTCTCTATGGACGAAGATGTCGAACAGCTCTTAATTGGTCAGAAACCGGAGAGAGGCAACTCTTTGGTCTGGATATGATCCAGGAAGCAGAAGAGCAAGTTCGCATTATTCGTGAAAAGTTGAAAACAGCCCGGTCTCGTCAAAAGAGACAATATCATCGTCATCATAAGGCTGTGACCTTTGAAGTTGACAAGAAGGCTTACCTTCGGGTTACACCTTTGAAGGGTACCCATCGTTTCGGTATCAAAGGAAAATTGGCTCCTCGTTACATTGGTCCTTTTCGCATTCTTGCCAAACGAGGAGAAGTTGCCTACCAGTTGGAACTTCCTCTGCATCTTTCCAAGGTTCATGATGTTTTCCATGTCTCGCAACTCAGGCATTGTTTTTGGGATCCGATCCGTGAAGTGGACCACGAAACGCTTGATCTCCAAGATAACCTTTCATACCGTGAATACCCTGTTTGTATTCTTGATCAAGCTGAGCGTACCACTCGACATCGAAACCTCAAGTTTCTTAAAGTTCAATGGTCAAATCATTCTGAAAAAGAGGCAACATGGGAAAGAGAGGACCATCTCCGACTTGAGTATCCCGCGCTATTCCCGACGACTTCCAAATCTCGGGACGAAATTGTTTTGAGTGGGGGTGAGTTGTCACATCCCTAGCTACCCCTTTGATGATTAGCAAGATTGTGCTCATATTTTCATTCTTGCATTAAAAATGAAAATGGAAATCAAAGAGAAAATCCCTAGCAACTCTATATTCAAAACAATTCAAAGTGGTGACAAATCAGTGAACCCGAAATGGCCTTCATAAAAGTCCATCATTTTTGTTAAATATTGGAAACCACAATTCAGGGGTGGGTTTCTTTTTAAAAATACTTTTGGCATTTTATTTTAAACACAAAAGCCACTGAGATCAACTATATATTTGATTTGAAATATTTTAGAGTTTCATAAAATGTTGAAAACTTTATGTGGGGTTGGAAATATTACAACTAACACCCCAACATTATTTTCACAATTTTAGAAATAGGTTGGAGCCAAAAACAAAATCAAACAAATGTCAGAATTGTTTTAAAAGAAATAGAAATGAAAAAAATGAGCAACGCTTACCTGACGCTCAAGCCCAGCCCAACTTCCTCCCTCGCTATCATCTTCCTCGCGCCAGTAGGCAACACGAGGTGGCTGCCGCCTCCTCCGGCAAGGCCACGCACCTCCATGCCTTCCTGGACCCTCCTTTGCGCTAGCAAGGAGGATAACCCTTCCCGCATCCCATTCCATCTCTCTCCCTCTCCCCATTCGCCCCCTCTGTGCCTCTCCTCTCGGTCGCCATTGGAGCGAGCTCGAGCTCGAGCTCGCCCTCATCTCCGGCCACCTCTAGCCTCCGTGAGCATGCCGTTCTCTCCACCTTGACGAGCACGTCCTCCCTGCCTAAGGAAAGGAGCCCCCAAGCCCTGCATCGCCTCCATCACCGTCGTCTTCTACCTTCGGCCGCCAGCAAGCCATCGTTGATCCGTCGGATCCAGCGCCTCCCCGAGCAGCCTGAGACTTCCATCGACACCGCAGTAAGCTCCTGATGGTTTCCCCCTCGTTTTCGCCCTGGATCCCTTGCTCTAGGCCCCGATTCCAGTGGAGCCCGACGAGATCCGCCGCGGGAGCTCGTCGCCGATGACGCTCCGGTGATCGGTTGGTCGATCTCAGGCTTCCGTCAGCTCCATCTCGATGTGTAGATGCTGTAGGAGCCAAGCCCCATCCATTTTGCCCACTAGATCGATGACCTCGAAATTGCCCGAGCTCCGGCAACCGCCGAGCTCGATCGTCGCCGGCGTTAGCTCCGGCCACTTCATCCTGTGAGCATAGCAAAAATGGATGCGGCATCGAGTGGTCGATCTCCTGGTGCCCTCCGCCGTCCTTTTGGTCGCCGGAGGAGCAATCCTGAAGCCCTCCGCCGTCTCTGGAGCCACTTGAGGTTCGCTGCCGGTGGGTTTGACCCCCGTGGGTCTATGACCGGTGGGGCCAGCCCCCTGGATAATTAAGTTTAGGTTAATAAAAATAAATGATTAATGAAAAACCTAAACAGTCACTAGCATGTGGGCCAGCCCCTGTTAAATAACTAACTAACTTAAAGTTTAATTAAAATCTGGCCAAAGTCACTAACCAGTGGGTCCCATTGGTCAGGTTTGACTTTCAACGGCTAGTTGGACATTGATACGTCTCCATCGTATCTACTTTTCCAAACTCTTTTTCCCTTGTTTTGGACTCCAACTTGCATGATTTGAATGGAACTAACCCGGAGTGACGCTGTTTTTAGCAGAATTGCCATGGTGTTGTTTTTGTGCAGAAACGAAAGTTCTCGGAACGTCCTGAAAATTTACGGAGAATATTTCTGGAAAATATGAAAAATACCTGCGCAAAGATCCAGCGGAGGGGACGGGCCAATGGGCCACAAGCCCTGACGCCGCGGCCTCCCCCCTGGCCGCAGCGACCAGGCTTGTGGGGCCCACGTGGCTCTGCTGCCCCCAAACTCAGCTCTATTTATGCCCTTTCGTCCCGGAAAAAATCAAGAGATAAGATTTCATCGCGTTTGCGATACTGAGGCGCCGCCACATCCTGTTCTTCATCTGGAGGGCAGATCTGGAGTCCGTTTCGGGCTCCGGATCAAGGAGATCGTCGCCATCGACATCATCAACCTTCTTCCCTCTACAATTCCATGAAGCTCTTCATCGTTCGTGAGTAATCTATTCGTAGGCTCGCTGGACGGTGATGAGTAGGATGAGATCTATCATCTAATCGAGTTAGTTTTGACGGGGATTGGTCCCTAGTATCCACTATGTTCTGAGATTGATGTTGCTACTACTTTGCCATGCTTAATGCTTGTCACTTGGGCCCGAGTGCCATGATTTCGCATCTGAAATTATTATGTTGTCACCAATATATGTGTGTTTTAGATCCGATCTTGCAAGCTGTAGTTACCTACTATGTGTTATGATCCGGCAACCTCGGAGTGACAATAACCGGAACCACTCCCGGTGATGACCATAGTTTGACGAGTTCATGTGTTCACCAAGTGCTAATGCGTTGGTCCGGTTCTTTATTAAAAGGAGAACCTTAATATCCTGTAGTATCCATTTGGACCCCGCTGCCACGGGAGGGATGGACAATAGATGTCATGCAAGTTCTTTTCCCTAAGCACGTATGACTACACACAGAATGCATGCCTACATCACATTGACGAACGAGAGCTAGTCACATATTTCTCCGTGTTATAACTGTTGCATGATGAATGTCATCCAACAAATCACCGATCCATTGCCTACGAGTTTGTCCCATTGCTGCTGCCACTACTGTTGCTACTACTGTTACTTGTTCTGCTGTTGTTACTACTGTTGTTGCTGTTGTTAGTTGCTCTGCTGTTGTTACTACTGTTGCTGCTACTGCTACTTGCTGCTACCGTTACTTGCTTTGTCCTGCTGCTGCTGCCAATACTGTTGCTACTACAGTTACTTGCTACTGCTGCTACGTGCTACTGCTGTCACTACTGCTGTTCCTTGCCACTGCTGTTACTCGTTACACTGCTGCTACCTCCTACAATACTTTTCTAGCGCCGTTGATACAACCGTTAGAAATAGTCTGCCTTGTCACCAGATCGTTTCTGGCACCGTTGCTATCATATTACTTTGCTACTGATACTTTGCTTGCACATACTAATCTTTCAGGTGTGGTTGAATCTGACACATTCAGCTGCTAATACTTGAGAGTATTCTTTCACTTCCCGTCGTGCGAACCAACAAATTTGGGTTGAATACTCTACCCTCGAAAACTGCCGCGATCCCACACATTGGTGGGGCACTCCAAGACAATTGCTAATTGTTGAGCAACTGGGAGCAGCTCTTTTCTGGCTTCGTTGCCATGGAGGCATCCAGTCAGGAATAGTTGCACGCCAACAGACCTGCTGATGCAGTAATACTAATTCTGATTTATATTAATTTCAGAATAAGTGCAAAACTTTGGAAATTCATAGAAAATTGATTATAACTCCAAATCTGACAAATAATATATGCAAATTGATCAGAAAAATCCAATGAATACAATGGTGCTATTTTTATGCATGACAAACAAAGTTATGAAACAGCATTAGGTCAAATCAATTAAATGAATATGATAAGTATACTATTTCAACTAATATTTTAATTTGAATACAAATCAGCACCATTCCAAAGGTTTGATAGCCACACTAGCTCATGCTACACCTCATTTCATGCTACGATCATGCATCATATTGTTGCATATGAATTTTATTGATTGCTGTTATTATTTCGGTAGGCTCTGCCCTTCTGGATACGTCTGAATATCCGACTAACGGATTTAATCTCTCTGCTGAGCAAAAAGGCAAGCACCCTTTTGATCATCCCGATATAATCCCATGCTCTTGATCCTGCTCCCACTTATTGCATTAGGACAAAATATTTCAAATGCTTTACTTCGGTAGTTGAACCTATTCCTTGCATGAACTGTCATTGTCACAGTAAATAGCCAAACCTTGCAACCTAGCATACCTGGTAGTTGCTTGAGCCATGACGTGCCTTTTCCTGCTATGCTTGCTATTCCTAGAGTTGTGTCAGGTCTGTTTCATCTGAGTGATGAACAGGAATGGATGAATGTGTTCTAGTGACAAAGAATAAGTGTGGAACCTAATTTGGTAAAGGTACCGATGAAAGGCTATGTAGGAGTACATGGCGGGTTGTTTCATTGGAACCGTCCTTAGGAACTGAGTTCCGTGTATGTAATCCAAGACTAGATACTACCACACATTGGGATACTTAATTGACCCTCTCGGCTTATTAATCGCCTAGTACTCAGTCCAGGAGTTGCAAGTAGTTTCTGGTGTTTATAGTCATGCTGGAGGCCGTGCGTAGTGCTAACCTTAGAGGTGGGCTATGATACGGTAGGCAGTGGCACGGTGTACCAAGTAGCACCTGGATGGTGGGCTTGGGAACCCTGCGCACATCATTTGGGGCCATGGCGGAAACCTCGGCCAGACTTCCGTGCGGGTTACTCTCAGATAGGCAATAAACCTAGACTAGGTATTAGTGTGATTAATGGTCGTGGCCGACTCCCTCACTGGGCTTCCACTTGAAGGTTGCCGAGGTGCATGACGTGCACATGGCGATAAGTGGCGAGAGCGTGTGTGAAGAAGTACACCCCTGCAGGGTTATGATCTATTCGAATAACCACGTCCGCGGATAAGGACTACTTGGAGACATATGTTGTTCATAGATAACTTTAATGGCTACTCATAAAAGTATCAAGATAAGCGTGAGTATCATGTATGGCATTTCCGTAGGGATACGGAAAGGAGTTCATGATAGTGTATTGTTGTGGTGGTAGTGGACTCGTGCACGACTTATCAAAGTTGTTAAAACTATTTAAAATTGTTGTTTAGTCTAGCCAAGAGTCATAGATGGCTTGCTGCAGGAAACACCACAACCCCCTTTGTTGATACCTGTGCATGAGTAGACAGATCTGTTCTAAAGTCTTGCTGAGTACGCTTGTACTCATGTTTGCTTAATAATTGTTGCAGAGGATACCCATGAGCCAACAGGTGGGTTCTATCTAGACATCGATGATGACGAGTAGCTGGTGTCCCAGCTATGATCTGGCCCCTTTCAGAAGGGATATGTAGATAGTCGGGCTTTATGCCTTATCCTTTCAACTGTCTGTACTAAGACAACTTTTATGCTTCCCTTGGTTTGTATAACTCTGCTTGTATGACTTGAGTGTCGGGTCATGTGACCCCTGCCTGTATGAACATATTATGCAAGACTCTTCCGAGTCTTCTAAATAAATGTCATGATGTTGTATGGTTATGTTGTGATGCCACTGTTGTATCTATGCATATCTAGTATGTCATGCGTACGCGTGATGCACTGTGATATGTATGGGATTTGACACCTAGTCGTATGCCCTTAGTAGCTCTCTATACAGAGAAATGCCCCTTTGTGCTTCCCATGAGCCTTGGTAGTGCGCTACTGCTCCGGACACATTGGTTGACCGGCACGTATCCTTCTTAGTTGTTGTGTCTGTCCCTACGGGGAAATTTCACGTGGTGTAATGGAGTCCTTCTAGCTTGCTACGACTCATCTACACTCGCTGATGACCGACACCTGCTTTGCTGGGTTATGTATGTCTGTCTTTGTACACCCGAGCCACTTGACTTTATGACTAGTCATGTCGACCCGGGTTCTTTGGCATTGGAATGCTAGCGACACAATTGCATACGTGAGTCAGAAGGCGCTAACGGTCCCGGCTAAGGTAAGGTAGCAGCCGTGGGGTTAACCGTGTGTGAGACCGCAAAGGGATGCGATGTGTTACAGGCTGGATTCCTATGGCTTAGGATCGGGGTGCCGACAGTGAACAAATTACTATCGAGCAATTGATAGAAAAGTGAATAATTATGAAGATGTCCAAGGCAATGATTATGCATATAGGCATCACGTCCGTGTCAAGTAGAACGAAACGATTCTGCATCTACTACTATTACTCCACACATCGACCGACTCCTGTGTGCATCTAGAGTATTAACTTCAAGAAGAACAGAATAACACATTAAGTAAGATGACATGATGTAGAGGTATAAACTCAAGCAATATGATGAAAACCTCATCTTTTTATCCTTGATGGCAACAATACAATACGTACCTCGCTATCCCTACTATGTCAGTGGGTGAGGACACCGCAAGATTGAAACCAAAACTAGGCACTTCTCCCCTTGCAAGAATTACCAATCTAGTTGGCCAAACCAAACAAATAATTCGAAGAGACTTGCAAAATATGAAATCATGCATATGAGAATTCAGAAGAGACTCAAATAATATTCATGGATAATCTGAACATAAACTCACAATTCATCGGATCTCGACAAACACACCGCAAAAGATCCCCATGAAGATCATGAATAACATGGTATTAAAGATCAAAGAGAGAGAAGAAGCTATCTAGCTACTAGCTATGGGCCCGTAGGTCTGTGGTGAACTACTCACATATCATCAGAGGGGAAATGGAGTTGATGTAGATGCCCTCCGTGATCAATTCCCTCTCCGGCAGATTACCGGAAAAGGCTCCCAGATTGGATCTCTCGGGAACAGAGGCTCCCGGTGGCGTAAAAGTATTTTCGCGGCCCTTTTTGGCGATATGGGAATATTTGGGAATTTTTAGGCCAGGAATTAGGGTTAAGAGACCTGCAGGGGGGCCACAAGCCAGGGGGCGCGGCCACCCCCGAGGGCACGCCCTGCAGGCTTGTGGCCTCCCAACAACCTCCTTGCCCCCTACTCCAAGCCTGTTGTGTGTCTTCTGGTCCAAGAAAAATCATTCCGGAGATTTTATTCCATTTGGACTCCGTTTAATATTCATTATCTGCAATATTCAAAAACGTGAAAAAAACTGAAACTCGCACTAGGCTCTGGATTAGTAGGTTAGTCCCAAAAATAATATAAAACAACATATAAATGCATATAAAACATGCAAAATAGATAATATAATAGCATGGAACAATTAAAAATCATAGATACGTTAGAGACGTATCACAACACTCGCATATTGAATACAAGTGCTTTTGTGCTATATGCTATTTTGACTCCTATGTGATTGTCTATCATTTGAGAGTGGCCCATTGTCGGCTTCTACCCCTTTCTAGATGCTACACAGGGTTTTTCATAGTAACAAGACAACCCTTAGCCGGCGTCTTGCTGCCCCGAGGCGGTTGTGTTAGTGGAAACGAGGCAATCAGATATCTAGGGTTTATAAGTTTCACTTAGTCATATTAGCTTAAAGTTTGGGAGGCCAGTTACTAGCCTCCTCTTAGTGTTCGGCGTCAACCGAGGTCAAGCCGTTAACACTTCGACCAATTTTATGAAAGGCTCACGGGGTAACTACTATCGATCGATAGTTGAACACAGTCATCGGATCGCCGACCAGGTTACCCCTATCATGACAATCAGTCTTTGACTTTCCCCATTGAGGTACTTAGCCAGTCAAGATGGAAATACAATTACAATCATTCTCCCTTTACACCCTTGGACGAAAAATGCGGAATGTAAGCGCCAAGAAAAGAATCCGGGCAACCCAACTATTGACCAAAGACTATATTCGAAACTTATGCACATAAGGCAATATACAAGACGCCGAGGTGCAGGTCGGTAGGGAAGATGCCGAACTGTGGGTCGATAAATCTTTTCCAAGCTGAATTATTTTGTTTGGCACCTCGGTCAAGAGGGGCCTCTCTTAACGCCGAGGTCCAGCTCAGTAGGGAAGATGCCGAACTGCGTATCAGAAAATAATTTCCGAGCAGACTTACCATGCAGAACTGTTGGGGATCGTAGTAATAATTCCAAAATTTTCCTACGTCACACCAAGATCATCTAGGAGAAACTAGCAACAAGTGAGGAAGAGCATCTTCATACCATTGAAGATCGCAAAGCGGAAGCGTTACTATGAACACGATCGATGAAGTAGTACTTGCAGCGATTCAAATCACGGAAGATCTGTTCCGAACACCGAACGTATGGTGCCTCCGTGTTCAACACACCTACAACCCGGGGACATCTCCTCCTTCTTGATTCAGCAAGGAGGGAGGAGAATTTGAGGGAGAACTCCGGAAGCATGACGGCGTGGTGGCGGTGGAGCTATGTGGTTCTCCAGCAGGGCTACGCCAAGCACCGCGGAGGAGGAGAAGAGGGAGAGGTAGGGCTGCGCCAAGGGGTGGTGTTCAAGTTGTCTAAAGCCCTACCAAAACCCTCACTATTTATAGGAGGGAGGGAGAGGGAGTGCGGACACCCCTAGGGAAACCCTAGTTGGTGTGGCATCCCTAGGAGGAAGAGGGGGTGGCTTGCCACCCACGGCAGCTCCCACGCCCTAGGGTTTGGTCTCTTTGCGCCTTGGGCCTCCTCCCCTTGGCTCGCACCAGCACACCAGGGGCTGGTTCCCATCCCCTTTCAGCCCATGTAGCCTTCCGGGACATGTGGACCCTCCCGGTGGACCCCCGGTAACCTTTCGATGGTCCCAGTACAATACCGATAAACCCCGAAACTTTTACGGTGACCGAAACTGGACTTCCCATATATAAATCTTTACCTACGGACCATTCTGGAACTCCTCGTGATGTCCAGGATCTCATCCGGGACTCGGAACAACCTTAGATAACCACATATACAATTCCCATAACAAATCTAGCGTCACCGAACCTTAAGTGTGTAGACCATACGGGTTCGGGAACCATGCAGACAAGACCGAGACATCTCTCCGGACAATAACCAACAGTGGGATCTGGATTCCCATGTTGGCTCCCACATGTTCCACGATGATCTCATTGAATAAACCATGATGTTGAGGATTCACTCAATCCCGTACGCAATTCCCTTTGTCTACCGGTATGATACTTGCCCGAGATTCGATCGTCGGTATCCCTATACCTTGTTCAATCTCGTTACCGACAACTCTCTTTACTCGTTCCGTAACACATGATGCCATGACTAACTCCTTAGTCACATTGAGTTCATTATGATGATGTATTACCGAGTGGGCCAAGAGATACCTCTCCATTACACGGAGTGACAAATCCCAGTCTCGATTCATACCAACCCAACAGGCACTTTCAGAGATACCTGTAGTGCACCTTTATAGTCACCCAGTTACATTGTGACGTTTGATACACCCAAAGCAATCATACGGTATCCGTACAATCTCATGGTCTAAGGAAATGATACTTGACATTATGAAAGCTCTAGCAGACGAACTACACGATCTTGTGCTATGCTTAGGATTGGGTCTTGTCCATCACATCATTCTCCTAATGATGTGATCCCGTTATCAATGACATCCAATGTCCATGATCAGGAAACCATGACCATCTATTGATTTATGAGCTAGCCAACTAGAGGCTCACCAGGGACATATTGTGGTCTATGTATTCACACATGTATTAGGTTTTCGGGTAATACAGTTATAGCATGAACAATAGAAAATTATCATGAACTAGGAAATATAATAATAAACATTTTATTATTGCCTCTAGGGCATACTTCCAACAAGAACACCTCAGACAAGAGGATGTCTGGTCTCCTGAAGGAAAAACATAAGAATAGATTAAAGGTGCCATAAGCTCGGCGATACCAAAAACTTTAGCAGAAACTGTATGTACGAACTAAATCAAGTTTCTTGGTGCCATTCCAAAAATTGGTTCTAAACTAATATGTGCTTCCGTCATGCTTTAACAGGATACATATGATCTCCACACTTCAGCGGGTCAGCCTTCGGCTTCAACCTGGATATCCCGAAGATGGAGTGTTTCTGTGAGGCATGTTTAGCAAACTAAACGTGAGCGGCTTTAGAAAGAAACCAGGATACCCGGCTATTGACCACACACTCACTTCAAAAAAAGGAGTAGTAGAAAAAGACTTTGCAATGATCAAGAAGAAATAACTTATTATAAAACGGCTCATATAAATTCAAGAGCCCTGAGTTAACATGGGCAAAGCAAGTGATTTTAACAAACAACGCTCTTAACAAGCTAAGTATTCGACAAGCAACTTTTTTGTTTAACACTAATATAATGCTTAGTTGAACCGTACATAAATTAAAAATTGAAAAAGCTTGAGCATGAAAGTGACTTAGCTAGTTAATGTGCTCGATGTGGCGTGGGCTGAGCTATGGCGGGACAAGGTCCCAACCCTCAAGCCAGTAACAAGGTAGCCAACGAAGAGCTCGACTTGATGAAGTGACAACACAACAGTTCCGAAGGGCCGAGGAGAAACCCCCTATCCACTTGAGGATACGAAGTAGTGGCAGCCTAACGATGAAGCCCCCACGTCGGTCGACCATGTCGACGACACAATTGGATTGATGGAGGCGGGACGACGATGTCGGCACGCCAAGGTGACCGCGTGAAAAATTGGAGGCCGATTACCTACAACATGAAGTAGCACAAGCCAAATTATAATAGAAAATATATTTATAGAGTTATTTATGTGAAATAAACTATTTAGAAGAGATGCAGTCTGGCGCGATGCCGATGTCGAGAAAGGGAGTCGGCGTGACGAGGTGACAAAATCCGAATTCACACGGTCACCCGAATTCATGCTAGGGTGACAACAGAATTTGGTTAACGCAGGGGGCAACAACGTTGGTACGCCGGGTTGACAATGCCATCCGATCTAAATCCTTATACTACACACACAAAATAGTGCAAGCTAGAGATAATAATAATAATATTTTTTGCATAACCAATTTACGGAGAGTATGAATAATGAAACAAATATGGCCTCCGTGCAGGATAAGTAGAATTGATAGCATAGAGACATCAATACGGATTAGAGTCCATCGGCTCAACATAGATAACCTGCACACAAAATTGTACAAATTACAAGTACAAATATTTTTGATAGTACTAATAAGCACGAACAAATTTAATAGGAGAAATAGCATCTAATTTTTCGTAGTGGTTGAAGTTGGCTGATCTCTTGTAACTTGAATGTCATGCGTGTGATGTTGTGGTTCGAGAACAGACTCTACCAAATTGCATTGACAAAGCCAGTTGTCAAGCTTGTAGCGGGTCAATGTTCCAGCCCCCAAGCTGGTACCAAGGTACCCAAAAGAAGAGCTTGGCTTGATCAAGTGGAGACACAACACTGTCGATGTGGCGAGGCGAAGCCTCCGGTCCAGCTAACATGACGAAGCTGGTCGGCTCGTGACGGCGAAGTCCCCAGAGAGGTATGATGAAGAGATGGTGAAGCCCCCGGTATAGCTGAGGTGACGGAGCAAGTCGGTATGGTGACACTAGAACCCCCAATCCAGCCAACGTGTCAAAGCAAGTCAGCGTTGTGTACGTCGGCTTGAAGAAGAGACGACGCGACAATGCCAACAAATGTAGGAATTTGGGCGATGAGGTTCTCACAATAGCTATTCGGCCCTTGCGATGTCAAACACTTGGTCGGCTTGCCGAGATGATGATCCGAGGTGGTTGTCGTTGACTTGATGGAGCGACGGCGCACTCGATGTTGGCGCATGTCAGTAGCCATGGAGCAGCATGGTCGGGACAGATTGACATCAGCGTGATGCTGAAGTTCGCCTCAGAAAAGTCTCAAAATTTGTGAACACAGTATTAAAAATAACACACAATACCCTAGAAAAAATTCTTCAAAAAGGATGTCCAATATCCCATTCATGAAGAAAGATGAATTCGGGTCGGATTCATTTTCGCGTAGAAAATAGATCTGATAATTTATGCATCCAACGTTTCCCGGAGTTTTAATGGTTGGATCGAGTTAACATTTTGAGGGGTGATCGGTATGGGAATTCCGCAGCCGTTGAACAGTGGGATCTACCAACCGATGTCCGAGTAGGACACTAGATTCCACGCCTTAAACTCGTCCAGATTTTCGACTAAATTCGACGAGGTTGTGGTTGATCGGATTTCGCCGGAGATTCTTCCATCAGAACACGACAGAATTTTGCAGGCTTGTTCTAGACTTAGTTACACACAATTTCACCGAATAAATCATTAAAGCGACAGTCGAGGAGGTAGGAAGGACTAACATGAACCCACTGTCCAGAAAAACTACACCGTCGCATGAGGCCTATGTTGACGTCGAGCCTCTGAGCTCCATGGATGATTCGCCATGATCTTGATAGAGATCGGAGTTGATGATAATGAATGTATCCATCTGATCTTGATGATCTGACGTGGGGTGCAGTCCTCGGTCCAGCCTAGGTGACCAGTCGAGCCGGCGACGAAGACATCGACATCGACAACAAAGGTCGGTTCCGACGCGCAAAGGATTCCCATCGCACCACGGCAACTGCCACCAGGCTCTCAATGAAAGCACCAATGTCAGTGTCAAATCCGACATATATCATAGTAGGGGTCCTAAGCTAGCCGTCTTGGAGCAATGGTAACATGGACACAAGATTTTACCCAGGTTCAGGCTTTCTCAAGGAGATAATACCCTACGTCCTGCTTTTGATTGTATTGATATGGGGATATTACATAGTACAAGTATCTACCACGAGATCATAGTAACGTATATGAGATTTGAGATCGTCTATTGACTAGCTTGGCCTCGGTTTATATAATGCACCGTAGGCCTGAGGTTTATAGTGTCCTTGTCTTGTGCGCCAAGTCTTGTGGAATGTCACTCTTATACATCGTGGCTGTCCGAACTAGCCCATTAGTGAATAACCAAGGGGGGTTCTCGGCCCGACCTACTGGTCGGGAGACGACGTGATGAGTACCCCCAAGTCTAGGACACCATCAAATACTAGCGCTCTTGAGCAGATGCTCAAGTCCTTGTGAACAACCGGCATCAAGGTAGGAATGACAATGGCCACTCCACTCTGCCGGAGTTCATGAGGAATTCACCCCCATCCTTCACTGAGACTGTTGAACCTTTGGATGCCGATGACTGGATCCGCACCATTGAGGACCTCCTTGCATTGGTCAACTACAATTAGGACTGTGAGAAGGTTCTCTATGCTTCTCACTGCCTTAGAGGTACCGTCAGAGCTTGGTGGGATATATTCAAGGTCATGCAAGGCGACCATGTGATCACCTGGGCTGATTTCAAGGAAGGAGTTTGCACGACCCGGATTCCTTTTGGGATTATGGCTATCAAGAAGTGGGAATTCCGAGCGCTGAAGCAAGTAAGTGGCTCTGTCAAGGAGTACATACAGAAGTTCAACCTCCTGTTGAGGTATGCACCTGAAGATGTGTGCATTGAGTCAGCCAAGATAAAACACTTCATGGAAGGACTCCAGCAAGCCGTGGAGTATCAACTCGTTGTCTGCGACTGCCGGACTTTCTTCAAGCTGGTGAACAAGGCCCTCATGCCTGAAGACAAGCGTCATTGCATGGAAGATACTCACAAGCACAAGATGATCAGCAAGGGCAGTTTGAGCAACGAGAAGCCTCGCCCGTGGTAACCATCCCCAGCAAAGCAAAACTATCAGCCTCAGTGGGCCAGGACTCGTGTACCTCGTCCGAGCTACACGCCTCAGCAATATGGCAACCCAATAATAGCACTGTGGCAAGACCAACAACTTTGGGGAGGTCACGTGCTTTGGGTGTGGCCAACCTAAACAAACTCAAAGAAGTGCCCCTACAAGAAGCCCGATGCACCGCGCCCCAAAGTGCCAAATCAAAGCCAAGGCCGTGGAGCGCCACCACGAAACCCAGCTCCCCACAACTAGCCCAACAATGGCAAAGGTCGTGTGAATCACGTCACCACTTATGAAGCCTAGGAAGACCCAGATGTTATACTGGATATGTTCCTTGTCAACTCAACCCCAGCAACGGTTCTGTTCGATTGTGGTGTTTCACATTATTTTGTTACCCAAAAGTTTGCATGAGAGAGTGGTATGAAGCCTACTCCCCTTGGGTAGTCATATGATGGTACAAACCCTGGGTACAGTATTAAGGATCAAGATAGGATATAAAGGAGTTGGGATTAACATCAATGGGATAGACTTCCTAGCAGATATTATCATCCTGAAGTCGCAAGGCTTGGATGTGATCCTTGTCATGGATTGGTTGACCAAGCAACGAGGCTTTCTAGAATGTGCTAAGCGGACTATTACCATGATAAATAGCCAAGGAGTTGAAGTCAAGTATGTTCCCAACCCTACCTCCGCTCAAGCCCCCAAGGTAAATTGTCTATCGGGAATTGAGTTGGATCAAGTGCTAGTGGTATGTGAATACCCGGATGTCTTTCCTAATGAGCTCCCCGGATGCCTCCTGACCGCGACATTGAGTTCATCATTAAGGTAATGCCCCGAGCAGGACCCATCTATAAGAAGCCCTATAGAATGGGATCCAAAGAGTTGGCTAAACGGAAGAAGCAACTAGAACAACAACTCACGAAGGGATTTATTCGCCCTAGTGCCTCTCCTTGGGGATCACCTATTCTATTTGTGTCAAATAGGGACGGTACTATACAACTCTGCTTCGATTACCGTTCTCTCAATGAGGTCAGAATAAAGAATAAGTACCCACACCCCAAGATTGAAAACTGGATGGCGCCAAGGTGTTCTCCAAGATCAACCTCAGGTCTGGGTACTACCAGTTGATGATCAGACCCCAACATATTCCAAAGACGACATTCGTGACCCGGTATGGCGTGTATGAGTACTCGGTCATGTCATTTGGATTAACCAATGCCCCAACCTACTTCATATACCTCATGAACAAAGTCTTCATGGAGTATTATGACAAGTTTGTCATGGTGTTCATCGATGGCATACTCGTCTTCTCCAAGTCTGAAGAAGAGCAAGAGAAACACTTGAGGATGGTCCTAGATAAGCTTCGAGAGCACCAGCTTTATTCCAAGTTCAGTAAATGTGAATTTTGTCTGTATGAAGTTGGATTCTTGGGTCATGTGTTGACGACAAATGGATTGTCAGTGGATCCTGCCAAGATTGAATCCGTGACCGAATGGCAATCTCCAAGCAATGTGAAGAAAGTTAGAAGCTTCCTTGGACTCACGGGATATTACCGCAAGTTCATTGAAGGGTTCTTAAGTATCGCCCGACCTATGACTCAACTCTTGAATAAGTACAAGAAGTTCAAATGGATAACGAAGTGCGAAGAAAGTTTCTAGGAGCTCAAGAAGAGGCTGACGGCAACCCAGCTTTGGCCACTCCCGATATTCACAAGGAGTTTATGATATATTTTGATGCATCGAGTATCGGGCTTGGTGGTATTTTGATGCAAGAAGGCAGGGTCATAGCATGTCTATCCAGATAGCTACATCCTCATGAAGAGAACTACACCACTCATGATCTTGAATTGGAAGCTGTGGTTCATGCCTTGAAGACATGGCGACATTACCTTTTGGGAAAGTGATGTGAAATATACACAGACCATAAGAGTTTGAAGTATATTTTCACTCAAAAGGAATTGAACATTAGGCAACGAAGATGGATGGAGTTGATCAATACTAGGACCTCAGTGATCAATACCACCCCGAAAAGGCTAATGTGGTAGTAGATGCGTGAGCAGAAAGGCTTGTTCCTTGAATGCAATGATTAAAGAAAGGTTATCAACCTTGTATGAAGAACTTGAAAGATTCAGACTAGAACTAGTTGCACGAGGATTTCTGGCCAACCTTGAAGCAAAGCCTACATTGTTGTATGACATCAAGGAAGCTCATAAGGGACACGAGAGAATAGAAGGTATCAAGAAGAAGATTAAGAAAGGCAAGGCCCCAGGATTCTCAGTGGATGAACAAGGAGTCGTATGGTTTGGGCATCACATTTGTGTTCCCAACAAAGTGGACCTCAAGAACTTGATCTTGCAAGAAGCCCATGACACTCTTTATTCCATCCAACCCGGAGGAACCAAGATGTACCAAGACCTCAAAGCAAGATTCTTGTGGCATGGAATGAAGAGAGAAATAGCCACTTATGTCGCCAAGTGTGACATATGCCAGAGAGTCAAAGCGAAGCATCAACAACCTGCTGGATTGCTACAACCTCTCAAAGTGCCCAAATGGAAGTGGGACAAGGTTGAGATCGACTTCATTACCGGATTGCCCAGGTCAAACAAAGGGCATGATTCCATTTGGGTCATTGTTGATCACCGAACCAAGGTAGCCCACTTCATCCTTGTCAAGACAACATACAACGGGAACTAACTGGCCAATCTCTGCATCAACATGATCGTGAGCCTCCATGGAGTTCTTAAGGAAATCATGTCAGATCGAGGTACCGAGTTTACTTTGAGGTTTTGGAGAAGATTCAAAGAATCCATGGGAACCAAGCTATCCTTGAACACCACTTTTCAATCTCACACACACGCATAGACGGGACGAGTAAACCAGATAATCAAAGACATGGTTCGTGCTTGTGTTTTGGCGTATCGAGTGATACGTCTCCAACGTATCTATAATTTTTGATGGTTTCATCCTATTATCTTGTGAAACTTTGGATGTTTTGCATGCCTTTTATATATTTTTTGGGACTAACTTATTAACTCAGTGCCAAGTGCCAGTTCCTGTTTTTTCCATGTTTTTGACCACTTTGAGAGGAGATTTTGAAACGGAATCCAAACAGAAGAAAATCCCCGAAAAGATTTTTCTGGAATGGAAGAAGATCGAGAAGCTTGGGAACCAAGGCAGGGGAGCCTCAGGGACCCCACAAGCCCCCACCCCGCAGCCTGGGGGGAGGCCGCGCCATCCAGGCTTGTGGGCCCCCTGAATGCCCCCTGACCTAGGGGGTGTGCCTATAAATTCCCTAAAAATCCCAAAAAAATCAGGAGATCATCGAAATCACTTTTCCGCCACCGCAAGATTCTGTCTCCGCAAGATCCCATCTGGGGAACGTTCTGGTGCCCTGTTGGAGGGGGGATTCGGACACAGAGGGCTTCTTCATCAACACCATGACCTCTCCGATGATGCGTGAGTAGTTCACCATAGACCTACGGGTCCATAGCTAGTAACTAGATGGCTTCTTCTCTCTCTTGGATCTTCAATACAAAGTACTCCATGATCTTCATAGAGATCTATCCGATGTAATCTTCTTTTGCGGTGTGTTTGTCGAGATCCGATGAATTGTGGATTTATGATCAAATTATCTATGAATCTTATTTGAGTTTCTTCTGATCTCTCTTATGCATGATTTCATATCCTTGTAATTCTCTTCGAGTTGTGGGTTTTGTTTGGCCAAGTAGATCTATGATTCTTGCAATGGGAGAAGTGCTTGGTTTTGGGTTCATACCGTGCGGTGACCTCACCCAGTGACAGAAGGGGTAGCGAGGCACACATTGTGTTGTTGCCATCAAGGGTAAAAAGATGGGGTTTTCATCATTGGTTTGAGATTATCCCTCTACATCATGTCATCTTGCTTAAGGCGTTACTCTGTTCGTCATGAACTCAATACACTAGATGCATGCTGGATAGCGGTCGATGTGTGGAGTAATAGTAGTAGATGCAGAAAGTATCGGTCTACTTGTCTTGGACGTGATGCCTATATGTATGATCATTGCCTTAGATATCGTCAGGACTTTGCGCGGTTCTATCAATTGCTCGACAGTAATTTGTTCACCCACCGTGATATTTGCTATTAGAGAGAAGCCTCTGGTGAACACTATGGCCCCCAGGGTCTACTCCACACCATATTTTCAGCCTTACACTTTTTACTTCGTTGCACTTTCCGCCTTCATATCTCACTTTGCAAACAATCTTGAAGGGATTGACAACCCCTTTGAAGCGTTGGGTGCAAGATTGTTTGTGTTTGCACAGGTACTTTGGACTTGACGAGGCCCTCCTTCTGGATAGAGACCTTGGTTCTCAAACTGAGGGAAATACTTATTTCTACTTTGTTGCATCACCCTTTCCTCTTCAAGGGAAAAACCGACGCAAACCAGAGAAGTAACAAGAAGAATTCCTAGCGCCAAGGAAGGACTTTTGTTGCCGCAGCATGGAGCCAAATGGGAAGACTGCTTACCCTTTGCAAAATTCTCCTATAACAACAGCTACCAGTCCAGTATTCAGATATCAACATTTGAGGTGTTGTATGTATGCAGGTGCCGCACTCCCCTCAATTGGTCAGAAGCCGGAGAAGGAGTAGTCTTTGGACTAGATATCCTCCGTGAAGCAGAAGAGCAAGTTCAACTTGGAAGAGAACGTATGGAGACTGCCAAGTCAAGGCAGAAGAGCTATGCAAATTCAGACCACCGAGACATGAGTTTCCGTGTTGGGAACTATGTCTATCTTCGAGTCACACCTCTCAAGGGAACGAAGCGCTTCCACGTCAAGGGAAAGCTCACACCAAGATATATCGGCCCCTTCAAGATCACCGACACACAAGGAGAAGTTGCCTACCAGCTAGATCTACCTTTTGAGCTATCACATGTGAACAGTGTTTTCCACGTGTCACAACTAAGGAAGTGCCTCCAAGTTCCCAACCGCCCCGATCTCTACAAGGGCATCGATCATCAAGCCATCGACCTTCAGCCAGACCTCACTTATCATGAGAGACCAGTTCACATCTTGGATGAATCCGAGCATTGCACACAAAGACACACCAACAAGTACTTCAAAGTCGAGTGGAGCCACTACACCAAAGCGGAAGCAACCTTGGAGCGTGAAGACTACCATAGATCCAAGTTCCCTTATCTCTTTAGCGCTTAGCCTAGGAATCTCAGGGACGAGATTCTTGTAAGGGTTTAGGTTTTTCACACTCTATGTTTGTACCAACTTGCCAAATTATGATTTTATAAAATTTAGAACCATTTAAAACATTATGCGTGCTTGTGATGATTGAATTGGTTGCTATATGCTTGTTTGCCTACTTGGGTTTTTATTCACAAAATTTTCCTTCTCTCAAAACTCATCTTCTTGATCCAAATACTTTCCCAATGACCATACCATATGAATAGAACCTAAATCTATTTTTATTAAATATTATTTTTACCAAAATCTTTTCTTTAATTTCAGTTTTCAAAACCCCCTAAATTGAGGTTTGTACTACAAGTCCTCAAATTAAGGTAGATGGTTTGCCCCAAAGATTTTATTTGGATGCTATTATCAAAAATATTTCCCAAAACCACAAAATTATTATTTTAAAAGTTATTTTCCTATTTTAGTTAAATACCTTGTTCGTAGGGCAGGAGTGGTCCTTTGTGAAGAAAAAATATATTTTTCTTCAAAAATATTTAAGAAAACTCACGGGAACTCACTAGATATATATTTTTAAGATATAAGAGTTTCAACACATGGTCTTATTCAGAATATTGGACAAAATTCTGCAAAACCCTTTCTGCCTATTTCAAGATTTTAAAATATTTCCATAAGAAATATTCTCAAATACATAGAGGATAATTCTAGAAAGTCACACATGGCATATGTGATGATCTTGCCAAGTTTCATCCCAATCCAAATTAATTTGGTCCACCAAAATATTCCAAAATCCTCTTTGTCGAGAGCCAAATTTGAGAACTTTAGATTGCCAAGTTTTCCCAATTAGTCCCAAACTTTTTGGGCATGCTCTATTCACCAACTAATACCTCCACACCAAGTGGAGCATTAGGGCGAACAATTGTTTCTAGCTAGATATAAGAAAACGAGACTAGGGTTTTCTATGTTTGCCTTGCCAAGTTTCTTCAAAGAGGCTCAACTCCTGTGACCACCCTTATTTTTTCCCAACATTTGATCATGTTAAGTCTCACAGTAAGTGGAAAAGTTTATCTTGCCAAAAACTTCATCAACCACCTTGTCGCGGGATCTAGAAGTTACTGTTTTGACCTCCTATACTATTCTCCTTGCCCCCAATTTTTTATCACACCCTCACTAAGACCCACAACATATCCAGTAGCAACCCCAACGACTAGCTCCATGATTGAGGGGGTGAAACCCCCGCTTGCATCCCCTGGACTACAAGGATTCCTTCCTCTCTCAGCCTCCCCTCTCTCCTGGCGAGCATTGAGTGCGTCCAATGCTCTGTCCCCTCTAATTTATTCCTCGTGCAGCTGGTGGACACAAGTGGCCACGTGAGAGTGCTTCAGTGGCATGACCATGCTGGCCAAAAAGCCGCTCTGGAACTTGCTACATGACATGCCGAGGGTTGACCTTGCGCCCTGCCCATGCCCCTACCACCTCGATCCCCTCCCTTGCGCAAGTCGAGGCGCCTCGGCATCCGCGACACGCTGCCGTATCGGGAGCCACCTATCCCCCTCTCTCACCCTCTACAACGCACGCCGACGCCGCCCCTCTCGGCCAACCGTGGGCCTCGCACACACGCACCCCCCACTCTCCCGTTCCTCCCTCTTCCTCATGCACCCCGAGCCTCCCATTCCTCCTCGTGTGACCTCTTGCGCCTCCATAGCTAACTCTGGTGAACCACACCCATGATGGACCGTGGCCCCACTATATAAACAGCCGACCCTCCTTCACCCCTACCTCGCTCTTTTTCAACCTCGATCACACTCCAGCACTGTCGTTTCCTCCTGTCCAGGCCGTGGTGCTTGGAATGGAGCCGAGCTCCGCCAGATCGGGCCACAGTCGAGCACACGGTAGGGAGCTCCTTCGCCCATTCTCTTGCTCGATCTAGAATCCATGCACTCTCGTGACCCTGTCCCCTCCTTCTCATGTCCTTTTTCAACAGGTAATCGTCGGCAGCATCATCTCCTGAAGCTCCCTCTACCGCATCCACTTGCCGCCGGTGGCCGAGACCTCTCCGTCGGCCAACTGGACAACCATCAGAATGGCGGGAGTGCGAGGAATCCATCCCTGCTCTCATCTCCTCTTCTCATGGACGGAGTTGTCGCCGATGATCTCGCCGTCCTCCCTGGCTAAAGGTTGATGATGTCATGCTAGTGAGGCCGCTCGTCAGCCTCTCGTCTCTTTCCCTCTCTCTTCCTATCGCTGGTCGCTGGGGCCCGTGCGTCAGGTTGGAACTTGATGGTGCGCGCTAGCTCACATGGGCCGGCTTTTCTGGCTGGGCTAGGCTCGGTTGGCTAGTTTCGCCCATGGGCACAATGCCTTTTTCCTTTTTCCTTTTTATGACATTTTCCAGAAATGTCTCTAATTTCAATTTGTATGCAAATGAAAATATGCAAATTTTTAAAATATTGTAAAAGCATCACCTATTTAATGATGCCACTTATGCAATTTTTGTAGAAAGTTTTATGCCCTGTTTATCTAAAAACCTTGTTTTGAATATTTTAACTCTCTAATAAAATGGTTTTCACCATTTTTTGCACTTCACAACCAGAGACTAGTAATTTTTACAACACTAATATTCACCCTAGTATTTTACAAAAATTACATGACATTTTTCTGAGTGTTGTATTTTCCTGTTTTGTTGTGGCCTTATTTTTACCGTTATAATTGCGGCGATAGATTGTGTTGTTGACGAAGGAGTTGGACCAGAAGACTTCGAAGACCCCAGAGACTTTGTTGAGCCAGGCAAGCAACCCTTGACCATGACTTGAAACCATTTTTAGGCATGTCATATAGCACTTTAATTCGTTGCATTTGAAACATGTTGAATCGGTGACCACCTTGGTGGGTTGTCTCCGATAACTCCTAGTTCATACTTGCACTGAGCTTGACCCTACCTTCCTATGATGGTTGTGCGGGTGGGAAGTAGTCAGGATGCTATGTAGTTGCTATGCAAATGGGAAGGGACTATGCATGGTGTTGGAAACAATGGTGTTTCCAAAGACTTTTTGAAAACCCCATCGGGTTCCACTAATGCCCGAGGGAGAAGGTGTTGAGCTAGGTAACCACTTGAGAGAGAAGTGGTGTACTGAGGCAAGTGAGTGTGTCATTTTCAAAAATGGATTGGTTTAAGTTGCAACCTTTACTCCAACCTTACATGTACGACCACGATACCCCTTAAGGGATAGGGCTTGGTTGATTACTATGGTCGGTACTACCTAAGAGCTTGCATTACTAGTATCGGGAGCGATGTGGTCACTCTCGATACAGGGTCATGCTGGAAAGGATGACCACGTGTTGTTTTCACAGACACCGGACACACAGATGTGTGTCCTCATGGATGATACTTGTGATTTACATCGCGAGGGATGGCACCAACGAGTGTAATCTTTGTTAGTATCGTCATGGGAAAGCATTGTTCGAGTACTTACCTCGGGTATGACCAATACCGCGAGTCATGGCTTGACATGAAAGTTTCCCGAGTCATGTGGGTAAAGTGTGCAACCTCTGCAGAGTGTAAAACTATTTGAATAGCTACGCCCATGGTCAAGGGTAGTTGGATGACCGCTCTTGGGCTGCGTTCGTTGTGACAAAACTGTGTGTGTGTGGGTGTGACAAAGAGGATATTGAAGGTAAGTCGAATGACTTGACATGATGATGGAACATGAGATTTTTTACCCCTATTTATATCCATATATGTAACTCGCTCATATGGATATCCGTTACCTCATGGTGCATGCCTCCATAAGATAATGATCATGTCATTGCATTTAAAATTAGCTTTCTGCAACTTACCTACTTAGGGCTATATCATGCATTAATAAACCTCGTTCCAAAACATGGGTTGCTTGCGAGTACCTTTAAAGTATTTGTTGTCTTGCCACTGGTTATTTAATTGGCTAGGCATGGAAGAACAGGAGTATGATGAAGAGTTCGTTGGAGATGACCATACGAAATAGGACGCTTCCTAGTGAGAATGCATGCAGGGTTAATGCATATGGTATGGGTTCACGCTTCGGCCTTCAAAGCCCTATCTATGAAGGACTTGACCTTAATGGTCTTTATTTGTATCAGACGGTATGTTTGGATGTAAGACTCTTGTTATTCAGCTTCCGTGTGTTCACTAAGCATTAAACTCTTGGATCACTGTACATGTGCATTCAGTGATCACGACTTATGAGTCGGGGTCCCCACATCAAGTAACTCACACAAATTATCATTCACTTTTTCTTATTTTTAATTGCTTTTATATTTTTCTTGCTTCATAAAAATCAAAAATACAAAAATAGTTACCTTTGCTTGTCACTAGTTCACCTCTTTGCTCGCTAGTTTACTTGTCCTAGTTGTAACTTTTCTTGCTCGGTGACCATGTCTCAAGATACTACTAAGTTGTGTGACTTCTCAAATACTAATAACAATGATTTTATTGGTACTACTATACCACCCGCCACTAGTGCGGAGGCTTTTGATATTAGTACTGCATTGTTGAATCTTATCATGGAAGAACAATTTTTAGGAAGTCTTAATGAGGATCCCGCTGCTCATCTTAATACCTTTGTTGAAATTTGTGATATGCAAAAGAAAAATACATGGATAATGATATTGTGAAATTAAAGTTATTTCCTTTTTCACTAAGATATACATTTAAGGCTTGGTTTCATCTTTACCACGTAATAGTATTGGAACATGGGATAAGTGTAAAGATGGTTTTATTGTCAAGTATTTTCCTCTTGCTAAGATAATATCCCTTAGAAATAAAATAATGATTTTTAACATCATGATCATGAACATTTTGCACAATCTTGGTAGAGGATGAAATTGATGATTAGAAATTGCCCTACTCATGGTTTAAACTTGTGGATGATTATCCAAAACTTCTATGCTGGACTAAACTTTGTATCTAGAAATCTTTTAGATTTTCCCGTAGTTGGTATGTTCTTGGAGGTGACCTTAGGATATTCCACCAAACTTCTGGACAACATCATGACCAACTACTCTCAAAAGCATACCGAAAGAGATCCAACTGGTAAGAAGGAAAATTCCGTTGAGGAAATTGCTACTCTCAGTGAAAAAGTAGATGCTCTTATGAATTTGGTTGCTAATAAAAATTCTCATGTTGATACTAATTACATTCCCTTGTCTACTTTTATTGATAAAAATGATAATTCCTTTGATGTAAATTTTATCTCGTAAAATAATTTTAATAACAGTGCCTATATGGGTAATTTTAATGCAAGGCCATATCCCGATAATCCCTCTAATGGTTATGGCAACTCTTATGGCAATTCTTATGTAGATACTTCTGCCAATAATAATAAGTTATCCGCTTATCTTGAAATCACCATTAAATAATTCATTAATTCTCAAAAAAATTCAATACTATGGTAGATGAAAAGCTGCATACGATCGATACTTTGGCTAAAAACATGGGTATAATTGTTGTTGATGTAGAAACTCTTAAAAGTAAAGCTTTGCCACCTAAGAATGATTTGAATGATACTATTAAATCTATCCAAATATCTATGAATAAAATCAAGGACAAAACCACTAAGTTGAAGGCTAAGCGGGAGTTCCTATATAAAGCTTTCCCACTCGGTTTTTATCAAATAATGATGAAGATCTTAAAATGTTTACCACTTAACCTATTAAATCCTTATTTAATTATATGAATATAAATGATAAAGGGATTGGATATGAGTCAACTTTAGATAGAGAGCATCTCGTTTGCTTGGGGTGATGATTCTAATGCTAAAACTAAAAAAGTGGGTTTAGAGAGGTTAAAACTTTAACTAGTGATGTGCACACTATCTTTGATTACAAGGACTTTAATTATTAAATATTCTATTTATTATAATGTATTTCCTTGTTACAAACCATTATTAGCTCACTCAATTATTATTAAGAAAACAAGGCTTTCACTAATCATATAGTGGAGGCAATGATAAAATCTTATGATGAGAAACTTGAACTTGAAATTTCAATTCCTAGAAAATTGCATGATGAGTGAGAACCTACTATAAAAATAAAGATAAATAAATATGAATGCAATTGTTTGTGGTGACCTTGGTGTTAGTGTTTCAACAATACCTAAATCCCTTTGTGATGTGCTTGGTCTCACTAATATTCAAGAGTGTTCCGTAAACTTGCATCTTGCGGGTTCTACTATTAAGAAACCCTTAGGTAAAATTCATGATGTTCTCAGTATTGAAAATAAGATCTATGTGAGTGTGTATTTCATTATTCTTGATACTGATTGCAATCCTACTTGCCCAATAATACTTTGGAGACCTTTCCAATGAACTATATGTGCAATTATTGATATGAAAGAGGGAAACATACGGTTCCAATTTCCAATAATTAAACAGATGGAAAACTTCCCTAGAAAGATAATCAAACCACCTTATGAACCCATCATGAGGGCTACTTATGGATTGAGTGTCAAAGATGAAAACACTTGATCATATGCATTATGCCAGCTAGGGGCATAAAACAATAGCGTTTGTTGGGACGCAACCCAATAGTTATCTTAATTTTTGCCTTTTACCTTCAGTTTTGGTGTGATGACATGAATATTGCCACTGTAATTATTGTGTTTTATGCTTAAATTAGTTTTTGTGCCAAGTAAAGCCTTTGGGATGAGTTGTATGATAAGTAGAATTGATACGGTACAAAGACATAAACTTTGACGTCAAGGGCAGAATTTCTCTGATTTTACTGGAACATTTTTTAAGCTGATTGTTTTACACGACATTGTTGTACAAACTCCTGAGGTCTTACTACTTTTGCAGAATTTTGGGAGTTACATATGTATGGGTTATTTACAGATCATTACAAACTGTTCTATTTTAGAGAGATTCTGATTTTTGCTTGCATAGTTTGCTTGTTTTGATGATGCTATGGATTGTATCGGATGGTATAAGCCATGGAGAAGTTATAATGCATTACCTATTATGAAATAGTTAAATATGAATCAATTTATGACAGTACCTAAAGTATTTGTTATGTTGCTTATACTAACGGATCTCACAAAGTTTCGTTGAGTTTTGTTTGATTGAAGTTTTCAAGTTTTGGGTGTTATCATGATGGACAAAGGAATAAGGAAGAGAAAGAGTGTAAGCTTGGGAATGTGCAAGGCACCCCAAGGTAAAATTCTAGGAAGACTCAAACATTTAAGCTTGGGGATTCCCGGGAAGGCATCCCCTCTTTCGTCTGAATCCATCGGTATGTCACTTTGAGCTACATTTTTATTCGTCACATGGTATGATTTTTTCTTGGAGTGTCGTTTGCTTTTGTTTGATTTTCTTTTTAGTTTAAGACAATCATAATTTGCTAGATACACCAACATGAGAGAAACACACGATCATAATGATTTGCTAGAATACTCTATGTGCTTCACGTACATCTTTTGAGCTTAGCAATTGCTCAAGTACTTCACTTATATCTTTTCAAGCACGGTGGAGTAGAGATTTTATAGAAATATTTGTACTCACGTCCTTCACTTATATTTGTTTGAGAGTTAATTAATAGTAATGGTAATTTGCAGTGGCCATAAGGCTAGTCCAAAAATAATAGGTATTCAATGAGTGATAATCAAAACATCATGTAGCACAAAAAAGAGAAATTGTGGGTAAATGACATTGATGTGGTAATATGAAAAAGGTGTGAGTGCATCATTGTTGATTTTTAGAAGTATCAATATTAAGAGGTCTTAGTCTCTTGTTTGTTTGAATATTAAAAATGCATGGTGGGGATGTGTGATCATTTCTATTCCTCTTTAAAATCCTAATGTTGTTTCGGGTCGGAGGAGCACGATGGTTAATTTCTCCCAACCCCTCCCTCGGGTCATGCGAGTAGTGCTTGGATTTGTGATAAAACTAATAAAACTTTGCAATAAGTATATGAGTTCTTCATGATTATTGTGAGACCATGGACATACACAATCTCACCTCCTCATATTTTGCTAGCCTCTTCGGTACCGTGCATTGCCCATTCTCATCTCGAGGATCGGTGCAAACTTCGCCGGTGCATCCAAACCCCGTGGCATGATACACTCTATCACACATAAGCATTCCTATATCTTCCTCAAAACAGCCACCATACTGATGTGTGCTAGAACTACGTCGGTATTTCCCCAAATAGGAAGGGATGATGCAGTATAGCGACAGTAGGTATTTCCCTCAGTGATGAGACCAAGGTTATCAAACCAGTAGGAGAACCTCCTCCCACCACGTAAACATCACGTGCACACAAATAAAAAATACTCTCAACCTGACGTGTTAAAGGGGTTGTCAATCCCTTTCGGGTACGACCCCTCAAGATAGGCAAATAACATGAGGTAAAAGTGATAGATAGGATAAATAGATCGCGGAACAAATAAATTGCAGCAAGGTATTTTTATATTTTTTGTTTAATAGATCTGAAAATGAAAGCAAAGGAAAATAGATTGCAAAGGAAAATATGATGAAAAGAAACCCCGGTACCGTAGGTTTCACTAGTGGCTTCTCTCGAGAAAAATAGCAAACGGTGGGAAAACAATTACTGTTGGGCATTTGATAGAACTTCAAATAATCATGACGATATCTATGCAATGATCATTATATAGGCACCACGCCCAAGATTAGTAGACTGACTCCTGCCTGCATCTACTACTATTACTCCACACATCGACCGCTATCCAGCATGCATCTAGTGTATTAAGTTCATGGAAAACGGAGTAATGCGATAAGAATGATGACATAATGTAGACAAGATCTATTTATGTAGAAATGACCGCATCTTGTTATCCTTAATAGCAACGATACATACGTGTTGTTTCCCTTTCTGTCATTGGTATCAAGCACCGTAAGATCGAACACATCACAAAGAACCTCTTCACATTGCAAGATAAATAGATGAAGTTGGCCAAATAAAACCCAAATATCGGAGAAGAAATACGAGGCTATAATCAATCACGCATATAAGAGATCAAAGAAGACTTAAATAACTTTCATGGATAAAAACATAGATCTGATTATAAACTTAATGTTCATTGGATCCCAACAAACACACCACAAAAATACTTACATTATATGGATCTCTAAGAGACCATTGTACTGATAATCAAGAGAGAGTGAGGAAGCCATCTAGCTACTAACTACGGACCCGTAGGTCTACAAATAACTACTCATGCATCATCGGAGAGGCACCAATAGACATGATGAACCCCTCTCTGATGGTGTCTAGATTGGATCTAGTGTTTCTGGACTCTACGGAGGATGAAATTAATTTTCGTCCCCCCTTTTAGGGTTTCTGAAATATTGGGGAATTTACAGAGCAAACAGGCGGTGAGGGAGGCCAACGAGGAGGGTATAACCCACCGAGGCGCGCCTGGGGGCCCGGGCGCGCCCTGGTGGGTTGTGCTCCCATCGGAACTCCCCTAAGGTGCGTTCCTGGCCCACTGGATGTCTTGTGGCCCAAAAAAATCCACAAAAAGTTTCGCTGACTTTGGACTCCGTTTGGTTTTGATTTTCTTCGATGTAAAAAACATGCAGAAAACAGCAACTAGCACTGGGCAATATGTCAATAGATTAGTACCTGTTGGAAATATGCCCTAGAGGCAATAATAAAATGGTTATTATCATATTTCCTTGTTCATGATAATCGTCTATTGTTCATGCTATAATTGTATTAACAGGAAACAGTAATACATGTGTGAATAAATAGATCACAATGTGTCCCTAGCAAGCCTCTAGTTGGCTAGCTCGTTGATCAATAGATGATCATGGTTTCCTGATCATGGACATTAGATGTCATTGATAACGGGATCACATCATTGGGAGAATGATGTGATGGACAAGACCCAATCCTAAGCATAGCACTAGATCGTATTGTTCGTATGCTAAAGCTTTTCTAATGTCAAGTGTCTTTTCCTTCGACCGTGAGATTGTCCAACTCCCGGATACCGTAGGAGTGCTTTGGGTGTATCAAACGTCACAACGTAACTGGGTGACTATAAAGGTGCACTACGGGTACTTCTGAAAGTGTCTGTTGGGTTGGTACGAATCGAGATCGGGATTTGTCACTCCGTGTGACGGAGAGGTATCTCTGGGCCCACTCGGTAGAACATCATCATGAGCTCAATGTGACTAAGGAGTTAGTCACACGATGACGTGCAACGGAACGAGTAACGAGACTTACCGGTAACGAGATTGAACAAGGTATAGGTATACCGACGATCGAATCTCGGGCAAATTCTATACCCATAGACAAAGGGAATTGTATACGGGATTGATTGAATCCTTGACATCGTGCTTCATCCGATGAGATCTTCGTGGAACGTGTGGGAGACACCATGGGTATCCAGATCCCGCTGATGGTTATTGGCCGGAGAACGCCTCGGTCATGTCTGCATGATTCCCGAACCCGTAGGGTCTACACACTTAAGGTTCGATGATGCTAGGGATATAGGGAAATATTATACGAGGTTACCGAAAGTTGTTCGGAGTCCCGGATGAGATCCCAGACGTCACGAGGAGCTCCGGAATGGTCCAGAGGTAAAGATTGATATATAGATGGATGGTTTTTGACACCGGAAATGTTTTGGGCGTCACGGGTAGCGTATCGGGACCACCGGGACCACCGAAAATGGTCCCGGGGGTCCACCAGGAGGGGCCACCAGGCCCAAGAGGTAGCATGGCCCAAAAGGGGGAGGGCAACCAGCCCAAAGTGGGCTGGTGCGCCTCCCACAAGAGGCCCAAGGCGCAGGAGGGAGAGAAGAGGGGGAAACCCTTGCGCTGGTGGGCCTAAGGCCCACCTAAGGGGTGAGCCACTCCTCCCCCTGCCCTAGCCGCCACACCTCCCATCTGGGGGCACTGTCGCACCACTTAGGGGGAAACCCTAGGGGTGCCACCCCCCTCCTCTTCTCCTATAAATAGAGAGGGGTTTGGGGCTGTTTTGCACACGGTTTCTTCTCCTCTCGGCGCAGCCCTGCTCCCCTCCTTCCTCCTCCTCCCACAGTGCTTGTCGAAGCCCTGCCGGGAGACCTGGTCTCTCCATCGACACCACGCTGTCGTGCTGCCGGATATCTTCCCGAAACTCTTCCTCCTCCTTGCTGGATCAAGGTGCGGGAGACGTCACCGGGTTGCACGTGTGTTGAACGCGGAGTTGCCGTGGTTCGGCACTAGATTGGAATCACACCGCGATCTGAATCGCCGCGAGTACGACTCCATCAACCGCGTTCTAGCAACGCTTCCGCTTAGCGATCTTCAAAGATATGAAGATGCACTCACCCCTCTCTCGTTGCTGGTCTCTCCATAGGAAGATCTGAATATGCATAGGAATTTTTTTGAATTTATGCTACGTTACCCAACAGCGGCATCCGAGCCAGGTTTTCTATGCGTAGATTCTATGCACGAGTAGAACACAAAGGGTTGTGGGCGATGATTTGTCAGTTGCTTGCCGCTACTAGTCTTATTCTTTTCCGGCGGTATTGTGGGATGAAGCGGCCCGGACCGACCTTACACGTACGCTTACGTGAGACTGGTTCCATTGGCAGACATGCACACCATGCATAAAGGTGGCTAGCGGGTGTCTGTCTCTCCTACTCTAGTCGGATTGGATTTGAAGAAAAGGGTCCTTATGAAGGGTAAATAGCTTTGGCATATCATCGTTGTGTCTGTCACGTAGGTAAGAAGGCGTTCTTGCTAGAAACCTAAATCAGCCACGTAAAACTTGCAACAAGAATTAGAGGACGTCTAACTTGTTTTTGCAGGGTTTGACATGTGATGTGATATGGCCAAAGTTGTGATGTTGCATGTATGATGTATGAGATGATCATGTTATTGTAATAGGTTTCACGACTTGCATGTCGATGAGTATGACAACCGGCAGGAGCCATAGGAGTTGTCTTAATTTATTGTATGAGATGCAATGCCATGTGCTTACTACTTTTACTTCATTGCTAACGGTTAGCTATAGTAGTAGTGATAGTAGTAGTTGGCGTGACGACTTCATGGAGACACGATGATGGAGATCATGATGATGGATATCATGGTGTCACGCCGGTGACAATGATGATCATGCGATGCCTGAAGATGGAGATCGAAAGAGCAAAGATGATAATGGCCATATCATGTCACTATATGGTTGCATTGTGATGTTTATCATGTTTTTCATCTTATTGCTTAGAACGACGGTAGCATAATAAGATGATCCCTCTTAAAATTTCAAGAACGTATTCCCCTAAGTGTGCACCGTTGCGATGGATCGTTGTCTCGAAGCACCACGTAATGATCGGGTGTGATAGATTCTAACGTTCGCATACAACGGGTGTAAGCCAGATTTACACACGCGAAACACCTAGGTTGACTCGACGAGCTTAGCATGTACATAGATGACCTCGAATACAAGAGACCGAAAGTTCGAACATGAGTCGTATGGTTGAATACGATCAGCATGAAGTTGCTCACCATGATGACTAGTCCGTCTCACGTGATGATCGGACACGGGTTAGTCAACATGGATCATGTATCACTTAGATGACTAGAGGGATGTCGATTTAAGTGGGAGGTCATACTTAATTTGATTAAATGAACTTAATTGTCATGAACTTATTCCAAAAGTTGTCTTTATAAATATTGTAGATGGCCAACGTCAACCTCAATTTCAACGCATTCCTAGAGAAAAACAAGCTGAAAGATGATGGTAGCAACTATGCAGACTGGGTTCCCAACTTGAAGCTCATCCTTGAAGCAGCTAAAAAGGCTTATGTCCTTGATGAGCCGCTAGGTGACCCTCCCACTCCGCAGCAGCCCAGGACATTCTGAACGTCTAGCAAACGCGAAGTGATGACTACTCTCTGGTTAGGCGTGGCATGTTATACAGTTTGGAAACGGGGATCCAAAGGCGTTTTGACCAACACGGTGCATATGAGATGTTCCAAGAGCTGAAACTGGTTTTTCAAGCTCATGCCCGTGTCGAGAGATATGAAGTCTCCGACAAGTTCTTTAGCTGTAAGATGGAGGAGAACAGTTCTGTCAGTGAGCACATACTCAAAATGTCTGGGTTACACGGTCGTCTGACTTCACTTGGAGTCGAACTTCCGGATGATGCTATAATTGACAGAATCCTCCAGTCTCTCCCACCAAGCTACAAAGGTTTTGTGCTGAACTACAACATGCAAGGGATGGAGAATATCATTCCCGAGTTGTACTCGATGCTCAAGTCTGCAGAAGTAGAAATCAAGAAAGAGCATCAAGTGTTGATGGTCAACAAGACCACCAGTTTCAAGAAGGGCAAGGGTAAGAAGAACTTCAAGAAAGACGGCAAAGCCGTTGCCGCGTCCGGTAAGCCAGATGCTGGGAAGAAGAAAAAGAATGGACCCAAGCCTGAGACTGAGTGCTTCTATTGCAAGGGAAAAGGTCACTAGAAGTGGAACTGCCCCAAGTACTTAGCGGACAAGAAGGCCGACAACGTTAAAGGTATATGTGATATACATGTTATTGATGTGTACCTTACCAGCGCTCGTAGTAGCTCCTGGGTATTTGATACCGGTGTTGTTGCTCACATCTGCAACTCAAAGCAGGAACTGCGGAATAAGCGGAGACTGGCCAAGGATGAGGTGACGATGCGCATCGGGAATGGCTCCAAGGTCGATGTGATTGCCGTCGGCACGCTACCTCTACATCTACCGTCGGGATTAGTTTTAAACCTTAATAATTGTTATTTAGTACCAGCTTTGAGCATGAATATTGTATCAGGGTCTTGCTTAATGCGAGACGGCTACTCATTTAAGTCAGAGAATAATGGTTGTTCTATTTATATGAGTGATATGTTTTATGGTTATGCTCCGCAAGTCAATGGTTTACTCTTGATGAATCTCGATCGTGATGTTACACATATTCATAGTGTTCGTACCAAAAGATGTAAAGTTGATAATGATTGTCCCACATACTTGTGGCATTAATGCCTTGGTCATATCGGTGTTAAGCGCATGAAGAAGCTCCATACTGATGGACTATTAGAGTCTCTTGACTTTGAATCATTTGACACATGCGAACCGTGCCTCATGGGTAAGATGACTAAGACTCCATTCTCAGGAATAATGGAGAGAGCGACCGACTTATTGGAAATAATACATACTGATGTGTGTGGTCCAATGAACGTTGAAGCTCGCGGTGGCTACCGTTATGTTCTCACTCTCACGGATGATTTGAGTAGGTATGGGTATATCTACTTGATGAAGCACAAATCTGAGATGTTTGAAAAGTTCAAGGAATTTAGGAGTGAGGTTGAGAATCAATGTGACAGAAAAATTAAGTGTCTACGATCTGATCGTGGAGGAGAATACTTGAGTCACGAGTTTGGCACACACCTAAGGAAGTGTGGAATCATTTCACAACTGACGCCGCCTTGCACACCGGACGCAATGGAGTGTCTGAACGTTGTAATCGCACTTTATTAGATATGGTACGATCTATGATGTCTCTTACCGACTTACCGCTATCATTTTGGGCATACGCATTAGAAACTGCAGCATTCACTTTAAATAGGGCACCGTCTAAATCCGTTGAGACGATACCGTATGAACTATGGTTTGGCAAGAAACCTAAGTTGTCGTTTCTTAAAGTTTGGGGCTGCAATGCTTACGTGAAGAAACTTCAACGAGAGAAGCTCGAACCCAGAGCGGAGAAATGCGTATTCATAGGATACCCTAAGGAAACTATTGGGTATACCTTCTATCTTAGATCCGAAGGTAAAACCTTTGTTGCCAAGAACGGATCCTTTCTAGAGAAAGAGTTTCTCTCGAAAGAAGTAAGTGGGGGGAAAGTAGAACTTCATGAGGTAATTACACCCCCTCTCGAACAGGAAAGTAGCACAGCGTGGGAAATTGTTCCTGTGGCGCCTACACCAACTGAAGAGGAATTTAATGATAATGATCATGAAGCTTCGGATCAAGTTACTACTGAACTGCGAAGGTCCACAAGGGCACGCTCCGCACCAGAGTGGTACGACAACCCTATGATGGAAATCATGTTGTTAGACAACGGTGAACCTTCGAACTATGAAGAAGCAATGGCGGGCCCATATTCCAACAAATGGCTTCAAGCTATGAAATCCGAGATAGGATCCATGTATGAGAACAAAGTATGGACTTTGGTGGACTTGCCCGATGGCCGGCGAGCCATAGAAAATAAATGGATCTTCAAGAAAAAGACTGATGCAAACGGTAATGTGATCGTTTATAAAGCTCGACTTGTCGCAAAGGGTTTTCGACAAATTCAAGGAGTTGACTACAAAGAGACTTTCTCTCCCGTAGCGAACCTGAAATTACTCCGAATCATGTTAGCAATTGCCGCCTTTTATGATTATGAAATTTGGCAAATGGACGTCAAAACAGCGTTCCTTAACGGGAATCTTAAGGAAGAGTTGTATATGATGCAACCGGATGGTTTTGTCGACCCTAAGGGTGCTAAAAAAGTGTGCAAGCTCCAGCGCTCCATCTATGAGCTGGTGCAAGCATCTCGGAGTTGGAACATTCGCTTCAATGAGGTGATTAAAGCGTTTGGGTTCATACAGTTTTACGGAGAAGCCTGTATGTACAAGAAAGTGAGTGGGAGCTCTGTAGCTTTCCTCATACTGTATGTGGATGACATATTATTGATGGGGAATAATATAGAGATGTTGGAGAGCATAAAGGCCTATTTGAACAAGAGTTTTTCGATGAAGGACCTTGGAGAAGCTGCATACATATTAGGCATCAAGATCTATAGAGATAGATCGAGACGCCTCATAGGTCTTTCGCTAAGTACATACCTTGACAAGATATTGAAGAAGTTCAATATGGAAAACTCGAAGAAGGGGTTCTTGCCAGTTTTGCAAGGTGTGAGATTGACTAAGACTCAGTTACCGACCACGGCAGCAGATAGAGAGAAGATGAGTATTGTCCCCTACACTTCAGCCGTAGGCTCTCTAATGTATGTCATGCTGTGTACCAGACCTGATATAAACCTTGCCATAGGTTTGGTAGGGAGGTACCAAAGTGATCCCGGTATGGAACACTGGACAGCGGTCAAGAATATCCTTAAGTACCTGAAGAGGACTAAGGAGATTTTTCTCGTTTATGGAGGTGACGAAGAGCTCGTCGTAAAGGGTTACGTTGATGCTAGCTTCAACACAGATCCGGATGACTCTAAGTCACACACCGGATACGTGTATGTTTTGAATGGCGGGGCAGTGAGCTAGTGCAGCAGCAAGCAAGAAGTCGTGGCAAGGAATTTGGATGAAGGAGCTCATCACCGACCTTGGAGTGGTTCCAAGCGCGTCGGGTCCAATGACACTCTTGTGTGATAACACTGGGGCCATTGCCATAGCCAAGGAGCCCAGGTCTCACCGGAAGACGAAGCACATCAAATGTCGCTACAACTCCATCCAGGACCATGTCCAGAGTGGAGTAATAGAGATTTGTAAAGTACATACGAATCTGAATGTTGCAGACCCGTTGACTAAACCTCTTCCTCGAGCAAAACATGATCAACACCATAATGCTATGGGTGTTCGATACATCACAATGAAACTAGATTATTAACTCTAGTGCAAGTGGGAGACTGTTGGAAATATGCCCTAGAGGCAATAATAAAATGGCTATTATCATATTTCCTTGTTCATGATAATCGTCTATTGTTCATGCTATAATTGTATTAACAGGAAATAGTAATACATGTGTGAATAAATAGATCACAATGTGTCCCTAGCAAGCCTCCAGTTCGCTAGCTCGTTGATCAATAGATGATCATGGTTTCCTGATCATGGACATTAGATGTCATTGATAACGGGATCACATCATTGGGAGAATGATGTGATGGACAAGACCCAATCCTAAGCATAGCACTAGATCGTATTGTTCGTATGCTAAAGCTTTTCTAATGTCAAGTGTCTTTTCTTTCGACCGTGAGATTGCGCAACTCCCAGATACCGTAGGAGTGCTTTGGGTGTATCAAACGTCACAACGTAACTGGGTGACTATAAAGGTGCACTACGGGTACCTCTGAAAGTGTCTGTTGGGTTGGTACGAATTGAGATCGGGATTCCTCACTCCGTGTGACGGAGAGGTATCTCTGGGCCCACTCGGTAGAACATCATCATGAGCTCAATATAACTAAGGAGTTAGTCACACGATGACGTGCTATGGAACGAGTAAAGAGAATTACCGGTAACGAGATTGAACAAGGTATAGGTATACCGACGATCGAATCTCGGGCAAGTTCTATAACGAGTGACAAAGGGAATTGTATACGGGATTGATTGAATCCTCGACATCATGGTTCATCCGATGAGATCTTCGTGGAACTTGTGGGAGCCACCTGTTGGAATTATGCCCTAGAGGCAATAATAAATGTATAGTTATTATTATAATTCCTGTATCAAGATAATAGTTTATTATCCATGCTATAATTGTATTGAATGAAGACTCATTTACATGTGTGGATACATAGACAAGACACCGTCCCTAGCATGCCTCTAGTTGGCTAGCGAGTTGATCGATGATAGTCAGTGTCTTCTGATTATGAACAAGGTGTTGTTGCTTGATAACTGGATCACGTCATTAGGAGAATCACGTGATGGACTAGACCCAAACTAATAGACGTAGCATGTTGATCGTGTCATTTTGTTGCTACTGTTTTTTGCGTGTCAAGTATTTATTCCTATGACCATGAGATCATATAACTCACTGACACCGGAGGAATGCTTTGTGTGTATCAAACGTCACAACGTAACTGGGTGACTATAAAGATGCTCTACAGGTATCTCCGAAGGTGTTAGTTGAGTTAGTATGGATCAAGACTGGGATTTGTCACTCCGTGTGACGGAGAGGTATCTCGGGGCCCACTCGGTAATACAACATCACACACAAGCCTTGCAAGCAATGTAACTTAGTGTAAGTTGCGGGATCTTGTATTATGGAACGAGTAAAGAGACTTGCCGGTAAAACGAGATTGAAATAGGTATACGGATACTAACGATCGAATCTCGGGCAAGTAACATACCGAAGGACAAAGGGAATGACATACGGGATTATACGAATCCTTGGCACTGAGGTTCAAACGATAAAGATCTTCGTAGAATATGTAGGATCCAATATGGGCATCCAGGTCCCGCTATTGGATATTGACCGAGGAGTCTCTCGGGTCATGTCTACATAGTTCTCGAACCCGCAGGGTCTGCACACTTAAGGTTCGACGTTGTTTTATGCGTATTTGAGTTATATGGTTGGTTACCGAATGTTGTTCGGAGTCCCGGATGAGATCACGGACGTCACGAGGGTTTCCGGAATGGTCCGGAAACGAAGATTGATATATAGGATGACCTCATTTGATTACCGGAAGGTTTTCGGAGTTACCAGGAATGTACCGGGAATGACGAATGGGTTCCGGGAGTTCACCGGAGGGGGGCAACCCACTCCGGGGAAGCCCATAGGCTTTTGGGGGACACACCAGCCCTTAGTGGGCTGGTGGGACAGCCCCAAGAGAGCCTATGCGCCAAGATAAGAAAATCAAAGGAAAAGAAAAAAAAAAGAGGGAAGAAGTGGGAAGGGAGGGGGACTCCTCCCACCAAACCAAGTCCAACTCGGTTTGGGGGGGGGGAGTCCTCCCCCCTTTGCTCGGCCGACCCCTTGGGAGTCCCTTGGACCCCAAGGCAAGGTCCCCCTCCCTCCTCCTATATATATGGGGCTTTTAGGGCAGATTTGAGACGACTTTCTCACGGCTGCCCGACCACATACCTCCATAGTTTTTCCTCTAGATCGTGTTTCTGCGGAGCTCGGGCGGAGCCCTGCTGAGACAAGATCATCACCAACCTCCGGAGCGCCGTCACGCTGCCGGAGAACTCTTCTACCTCTCCGTCTCTCTTGCTGGATCAAGAAGGCCGAGATCATCGTCGAGCTGTACGTGTGCTGAACACGGAGGTGCCGTCCGTTCGGTACTAGATCGTGGGACTGATCGCGGGATTGTTCGCGGGGCGGATCGAGGGACGTGAGGACGTTCCACTACATCAACCGCGTTCTCTAACGCTTCTGCTGTATGATCTACAAGGGTACGTAGATCACTCATCCCCTCTCGTAGATGGACATCACCATGATAGGTCTTCGTGCGCGTAGGAAATTTTTTGTTTCCCATGCGACGTTCCCCAACAGTGGCATCATGAGCTAGGTTCATGCGTAGATGTCTTCTCGAGTAGAACACAAAAGGTTTTGTGGGCGGTGATGTGCGTTTTGCTGCTCTCCTTAGTCTTTTCTTGATTCCGCGGTATTGTTGGATTGAAGCGGCTTGGACCGACATTACTCGTACGCTTACGAGAGACTGGTTTCATCGTTACGAGTAACCCCCTTTGCTCAAAGATGACTGGCAAGTGACGGTTTCTCCAACTTTAGTTGAATCGGATTTGACCGAGGAGGTCCTTGGATGACGTTAAATAGCAACTCATATATCTCCGTTGTGGTGTTCGCGTAAGTAAGATGCGATCCTACTAGATACCCTTGGTCACCACGTAAAACTTGCAACAACAAAATTAGAGGACGTCTAACTTGTTTTTGCAGGGTATGATTGTGATGTGATATGGCCAATGATGTGATGTGATATATTGGATGTATGAGATGATCATGTTGTAATAGAAATATCGACTTGCACGTCGATGGTACGGCAACCGGCAGGAGCCATAGGGTTGTCTTTATACTAACATATTTGTGCTTGCAGATGCGTTTACTATTTTGCTAGGATGTAGCTTTAGTAGTAATAGCATAAGTAGCACGACAACCCCGATGGCAACACGTTGATGGATGATCATGGTGTGGCGCCGGTGACAAGAAGATCGTGCCGGTGCTTTGGTGATGGAGATCAAGAAGCACGTGATGATGGCCATATCATGTCACTTATGAATTGCATGTGATGTTAATCCTTTTATGCACCTTATTTTGCTTAGAACGACGGTAGCATTATGAGGTGATCTGTCACTAAAATTTCAAGACGAAATTGTGTTCTCCCCGACTGTGCACCGTTGCTACAGTTCGTCGTTTCGAGACACCACGTGATGATCGGGTGTGATAGACTCAACGTTCACATACAACGGGTGCAAAACAGTTGCGCACGCGGAACACTCGGGTTAAGCTTGACGAGCCTAGCATGTGCAGACATGGCCTCGGAACACATGAGACCAAAAGGTCGATCATGAATCATATAGTTGATATGATTAGCATAGGGATGCTTACCACTGAAACTACTCTCGACTCACGTGATGATCGGACTTGGGATAGTGTAATTGGATCATGAACCACTCAAATGACTAGAGAGATGTACTTTTCGAGTGGGAGTTTAGCATATAATTTGATTAAGTTGAACTCTAATTATCTTGAACATAGTCTAAGTCCACTTTGAATATATTTGTGTTGTAGATCATGGCTCACGCAAGTGTCATCCTGAATTTTAATACGTTCCTAGAGAAAGCTAAGTTGAAAGATGATGGAAGCAACTTTGTAGACTGGGCTCGTAATCTTAAGCTAATCTTACAAGCTGGAAAGAAGGATTATGTCCTTAATGCTGCGCTAGGAGATGAACCACCCGCTACGGCTGATCAGGATGTTAAGAACGCTTGGTTAGCACGTAAGGAGGACTACTCAATAGTTCAATGTGCAGTCTTGTATGGCTTAGAGCCGGGACTTCAACGTCGCTTTGAGCGTCATGGAGCATTTGAGATGTTCCAGGAGTTGAAGTTTATCTTTCAGAAGAACGGCCGGATCGAGAGGTATGAGACCTCCGATAAATTCTATGCTTGCAAGATGGAGGAAAACTCGTCTGTCAGTGAACATGTGCTCAAAATGTCTGGGTACTCAAACCGTCTAGCTGAACTGGGGATTGAACTCCCGCAAGAAGCTATCACTGACAGAATCCTCCAATCACTGCCGCCAAGCTATAAAGGCTTGGTGTTGAACTACAACATGCAAGGGATGAACAAGTCTCCCGGCGAGTTGTTTGCGATGCTGAAAGTCGCAGAGTCTGAACTCCGTAAAGAGCATCAAGTGTTGATGGTGAGCAAGACCACTAGTTTCAAGAGAAACGGCAAAGGCAAGAAGGGCAATTCGAAGAAGAGCGGCAAGCCTGTTGCCAATCCGCCGAAGAAACCCAAGGCTGGACCTAAGCCTGAAACATAGTGCTTCTATTGCAAGGGTATGGGTCACTGGAAGCGCAATTGCCCCAAGTATCTGGCAGATAAGAAGGCGGGCAAAGAAAAATCAGGTATATTTGATATACATGTTATTGATGTGTACTTAACCGGCTCTCGTAGTAGTGCCTGGGTATTCGATACCGGTTCTGTTGCTCACATTTGCAACTCGAAGCAGGAACTGCGGAATAGACGAAGGCTGGCGAAAGACGAAGTGACGATGCGCGTAGGAAACGGTTCCAAGGTTGATGCAATCGCCGTCGGCACCGTGTCACTTCGACTACCATCGGGATTAGTGATGAACTTAAATCATTGTTATTTAGTGCCTGCGTTGAGCATGAACATTATATCTGGATCTTGTTTATTGCGAGACGGTTACTCTTTTAAGTCTGAGAATAATGGTTGTTCTATTTCTATGAGTAACATCTTTTATGGCCATGCACCGAATGTGAGAGGATTGTTCATATTGAATCTCGATAGCGATACACATATACATAACATTGAGACCAAAAGAGTTAGAGTAAACAATGATAGCGCCATATTTTTGTGGCACTGCCGCTTGGGTCATATTGGTGTAAAGCGCATGAAGAAACTCCATGCTGATGGACTTTTGGAGTCACTTGACTTTGATTCACTTGACACGTGCGAACCATGCCTCATGGGCAAGATGACTAAAACTCCGTTCTCCGGAACAATGGAGCGTGCAAGTGACTTGTTGGAAATCATACATACCGATGTGTGTGGTCCGATGAGCGTGGAGGCACGCGGCGGATATCGTTATTTTCTCACCTTCACTGATGATTTAAGTAGATATGGTTATGTCTACTTGATGAAGCACAAGTCTGAAACATTTTAAAAGTTCAAGCAATTTCAGAGTGAAGTAGAAAATCATCGTAACAAGAAGATCAAGTTCCTACGGTCTGATCGTGGGGGTGAATATCTGAGTTTCTAGTTTGGTACTCACTTAAGACAATGTGGAATTGTTTCGCAGTTAACACCGCCTGGAACACCACAGCGTAATGGTGTGTCCGAACGTCGTAATTGTACTTTGTTAGAGATGGTGCGATCTATGATGTCTCTTACTGATTTGCCGTTATCATTTTGGGGTTATGCATTAGAAACAGCTGCATTCACTTTAAATAGGGCACCATCAAAATCCGTTGAGACGACACCATACGAATTGTGGTATGGCAAAAGACCAAAGTTGTCGTTTCTTAAAGTTTGGGGATGTGATGCTTATGTCAAGAAGCTTCAGCCTGAAAAGCTGGAACCCAAAGCGGAAAAGTGCGTCTTCATAGGTTACCCAAAGGAGACAGTTGGGTACACCTTCTATCTCTAATCCGAGGGCAAAGTGTTTGTTGCTAAAAACGGAACTTTTCTCGAGAAGGAGTTTCTCTCGAGAGAATTGAGTGGGAGGAAGATAGAACTTGACGAGGTTGTCGAACCTCTCATCCCTCTGGATGGTGGCGCAGGGCAAGGGGAAACCTCTGTCGTTGCGACGCCGGTTGAGGAGGAAGTTAATGATGATGATCATGAAACTCCAGTTCAAGTTTCTGTTGAACCACGCAGGTCGACGAGATCACGCGCTGCTCCAGAGTGGTACGGTAATCCCGTCTTGTCAATCATGTTGTTAGACAACAATGAACCTGCAAATTATGAAGAAGCAATGGTGGGCCCAGATTCCAACAAATGGCTAGAAGCCATGAAATCCGAGATAGGATCCATGTATGAGAACAAAGTGTGGACTTTGGAGATACTACCTGAGGGCCGCAAGGCTATTCAGAACAAATGGATCTTTAAGAAGAAGACGGACGCTGACGGTAATGTGACCGTTTATAAAGATCGACTTGTGGCAAAGGGTTTTTCACAAGTTCCAGGAGTTGACTACGATGAGACCTTCTCACCCGTAGCGATGCTTAAGTCCGTCAGAATCATGTTAGCAATAGCTGCATTTTTCGATTATGAAATCTGGCAGATGGATGTCAAAACGGCATTCCTTAATGGTTTCCTTAAGGAAGAGTTGTATATGATGCAACCCGAAGGTTTTGTCGATCCTAAAAATGCTGACAAGGTGTGCAAGCTCCAGCGATCCATTTATGGACTGGTGCAAGCATCTCGGAGTTGGAACAAGCGCTTTGATGAGGTGATCAAAGCATTTGGGTTTATACAAGTGGTTGGAGAATCTTGTATTTACAAGAAAGTGAGTAGGAGCTCTGTGGCGTTTCTAATATTATATGTGGATGACATATTACTGATTGGAAACAACGTAGAGTTTTTGGAGAGCATAAAAGGTTACTTGAATAAAAGTTTCTCTATGAAGGACCTAGGAGAAGCTGCTTACATTCTAGGCATTAAGATCTATAGGGATAGATCAAAACGCCTGATAGGACTTTCACAAAGCACATACCTTGATAAAGTTTTGAAGAGGTTCAAAATGGAACAGTCCAAGAAAGGGTTCTTGCCGGTGTTACAAGGTACGAGATTGAGTAAGACTCAGTGCCCAGCAACTGATGAAGATAGAGAGCATATGCGCTCCGTCCCCTATGCTTCAGCCGTAGGCTCTATCATGTATGCAATGCTGTGCACTAGACCGGATGTTAGCCTGGCCATAAGTATGGCAGGTAGGTTCCAGAGTAATCCAGGAGTGGATCACTGGACGGCGGTCAAGAATATCCTGAAGTACCTGAAAAGGACTAAGGAGATGTTTCTCGAGTATGGAGGTGACGAAGAGCTCGCCGTAAAAGGTTACGTCGATGCAAGCTTTGACACAGATCCGGACGACTCTAAGTCGCAAACCGGATACGTATTTATTCTTAGTGGGGGTGCAGTAAGCTGGTGCAGTTCCAAGCAAAGCGTCGTAGCAGATTCTACATGTGAAGCGGAGTACATGGCTGCCTCGGAGGCGGCTAAGGAGGGTGTCTGGATGAAGCAGCTCATGACGGATCTTGGAGTGGTGCCAAGTGCACTGGATCCAATAACCTTGTTCTGTGACAACACTGGTGCCATTGCCTTAGCAAAGGAACCAAGGTTTCACAAGAAGACCAGACACATCAAACGACGCTTCAACCTCATCCGCGACTATGTCAAGGAGGAGGACGTAAATATATGCAAAGTGCACACAGATCTGAATGTAGCAGACCCGCTGACTAAACCTCTTCCACGGCCAAAACATGATCGACACCAGAACTGTATGGGTGTTAGATTTATTACAATGTAATTCACATGGTGATGTGAGGGCTAGATTATTGACTCTAGTGCAAGTGGGAGACAGTTGGAATTATGCCCTAGAGGCAATAATAAATGTATAGTTATTATTATAATTCCTGTATCAAGATAATAGTTTATTATCCATGCTATAATTGTATTGAATGAAGACTCATTTACATGTGTGGATACATAGACAAAACACCGTCCCTAGCATGCCTCTAGTTGGCTAGCCAGTTGATCGATGATAGTCAGTGTCTTCTGATTATGAACAAGGTGTTGTTGCTTGATAACTGGATCACGTCATTAGGAGAATCACGTGATGGACTAGACCCAAACTAATAGACGTAGCATGTTGATCGTGTCATTTTGTTGCTACTGTTTGCTGCGTGTCAAGTATTTATTCCTATGACCATGAGATCATATAACTCACTGACACCGGAGGAATGCTTTGTGTGTATCAAACGTCGCAACGTAACTGGGTGACTATAAAGATGCTCTACAGGTATCTCCGAAGGTGTTAGTTGAGTTAGTATGGATCAAGACTGGGATTTGTCACTCCGTGTGACGGAGAGGTATCTCAAGGCCCACTCGGTAATACAACATCACACACAAGCCTTGCAAGCAATGTAACTTAGTGTAAGTTGCGGGATCTTGTATTACGGAACGAGTAAAGAGACTTGCCGGTAAAACGAGATTGAAATAGGTATACGGATAGTAACGATCGAATCTCGGGCAAGTAACATACCGAAGGACAAAGGGAATGACATACGGGGTTATACGAATCCTTGGCACTGAGGTTCAAACGATAAAGATCTTCGTAGAATATGTAGGATCCAATATGGGCATCTAGGTCCCGCTATTGGATATTGACCGAGGAGTCTCTCGGGTCATGTCTACATAGTTCTCGAACCCGCAGGGTCTGCACACTTAAGGTTCGACGTTGTTTTATGCGTATTTGAGTTATATGGTTGGTTACCGAATGTTATTCGGAGTCCCGGATGAGATCACGGACGTCACGAGGGTTTCCGGAATGGTCCGGAAACGAAGATTGATATATAGGATGACCTCATTTGATTACCGGAAGGTTTTCGGAGTTACCGGGAATGTACCGGGAATGACGAATGGGTTCCGGGAGTTCACCGAAGGGGGCAACCCACTCCGGGGAAGCCCATAGGCTTTTGGGGGACACACCAGCCCTTAGTGGGCTGGTGGGACAGCCCCAAGAGAGCCTATGCGCCAAGATAAGAAAATCAAAGGAAAAGAAAAAAAAAGAGGGAAGAAGTGGGAAGGGAGGGGGACTCCTCCCACCAAACCAAGTCCAACTCGGTTTGGGGGGGAGTCCTCCCCCCCTTGGCTCGGCCGACCCCTTGGGAGTCCCTTGGACCCCAAGGCAAGGTCCCCCTCCCTCCTCCTATATATATGGGGCTTTTAGGGCAGATTTGAGACGACTTTCTCACGGCTGCCCGACCACATACCTCCATAGTTTTTCCTCTAGATCGTGTTTCTGCGGAGCTCGGGCGGAGCCCTGCTGAGACAAGATCATCACCAACCTCCGGAGCGCCGTCACGCTGCCGGAGAACTCTTCTACCTCTCCGTCTCTCTTGCTGGATCAAGAAGGCCGAGATCATCGTCGAGCTGTACGTGTGCTGAACACGGAGGTGCCGTCCGTTCGGTACTAGATCGTGGGACTGATCGCGGGATTGTTCGCGGGGCGGATCGAGGGACGTGAGGACGTTCCACTACATCAACCGCGTTCTCTAACGCTTCTGCTGTATGATCTACAAGGGTACGTAGATCACTCATCCCCTCTCGTAGATGGACATCACCATGATAGGTCTTCGTGCGCGTAGGAAAATTTTTGTTTCCCATGCGATGTTCCCCAACACCACCATGGGTATCCAGAACCCGCTGATGGTTATTGGCCGGAGAACGTCTCGGTCATGTGTGCATGCTTCCCGAACCCGTAGGGTCTACACACTTAAGGTTCGATGACGCTAGGGTTATAGGGAAATATTATACGATGTTACCGAAAGTTGTTAGGAGTCCCGGATGAGATCCCGGACGTCACGAGGAGCTCTGGAATGGTCCAGAGGTAAAGATTGATATATAGGATGGATGGTTTTTGACACCGGAAATGTTTCGGGCATCACCGGTAGCGTACCGGGACCACCGGGACCACCGGAAATGGTCCCCGGGGTCCACCGGGAGGGGCCACCAAGCCCAAGAGGTAGCATGGGCCAAAAGGGAGAGGGCAACCAGCCCAAAGTGGGCTGGTGCACCTCCCATAAGAGGCCCAAGGCGCAGGAGGGAGAGAAGGGGGGAAACCCTGGCGCTGGTGGGCCTAAGGACCACCTAAGGGGTGCGCCACCCCCTCCCCCTGCCCTAGCAGCCACACCTCCCATCTGGGGGGGCTGGCGCACCACCTAGGGGGGAAACCCTAGGGGTGGAACCCCCCTCCCCTCCTCCTATAAATAGAGAGGGGTTTAGGGCTGTTTTGCACACGGTTTCTTCTCCTCTCGGTGCAGCCCTGCTCCCCTCCTTCATCCTCCTCCCACGGTGCTTGGCGAAGCCCTGCCGGGAGACCTCGTCTCTCCATCGACACCACGCCGTCGTGCTGCCGGAGATCTTCCCCAACCTCTCCCTCCTCCTTGCTGGATCAAGGTGCGGGAGACGTCACCGGGCTGCACGTGTGTTGAACGCGGAGGTGCCATGGTTCGGCACTAGATTGGAATCACACCGCGATCTGAATCGCCGCGAGTACGACTCCATCAACCGCGTTCTAGCAACGCTTCCGCTTAGCGATCTTCAAAGGTATGAAGATGCACTCACCCTTCTCTCGTTTCTGGTCTCTCCATAGGAAGATCTGAATATGTGCAAGAAATGTTTTGAATTTATGCTACTTTACCCAACAGTACCAAAAAATGATATAAAAAGCCTATAAAATGGTTGTAAAACATCCAAGAATGATAATATAACAGCATGGAACAATAAAAAATTATAGATACGTTGGAAACGTATCACATACCTGCCAATTATGGCATTTCCATAGCCATTCGGAGATATATTTCCATGCAAATTCCACGGTTACATCATATGACTAGTTCGTTCATCATCATATTGCTTTGCATGATCATATAGAGCTGATATAGCATTTGTGTCAAAGCCACAATTCATCATATTGTTGATACATGTCATGCTAGTGTTGACACATGAACACATCACGTGTACCCTCGACGCCGGGGGTGATGCACCGCAGCTCACGTCAAAGGAGATCCGACCGACAGCGCGATACGCAAGACAGTCTACGGATGCTATTGCGGACCCGAAACCCCCACACACCTGGGAGGGACCTCGTAAGGGAGTGTGGTGGCTATGGGATGCCCTAGTGTGGTGGCTCGGGAAACCCTAAACTAACTCGGACAGGAAACTTTGACAATTTTCCTAATCAACTCGGATCCATCAAGTGGTTTTTCTCGGTCTCATGGAGTTAACGTAGCCAACTTTGTGTAATATTTTGCATCTCGCTCGGGATTTCCGAGTGATTTTTCTTAGAATTACTGAGTCAAATAAACCCGGTGAGCCCGAAATGACTGTGCACTTTCGGTTACTGATCTTGTTTTGGCTCCATAGGTTGCATACGACTTCCGATTGATACGATCTTTATATCAAAATTGATATCCTGGACGACACAGAACTTTTTTATGTCGAAATATTTTTTATTTCAGGCCATTCTGGAGGCATAATCGGCCAAACAGTACTCTGCATATGAAATCTTAGTACTTTGAGCATAATTTCGGCCTTCGAGATGAGATCAGATGACGATGGTCAAAACATAATTTTTTTTCATGTCAACACTATGAAACTTTTTCATGTGGAGCACTTATTTATTTGAATCCATCTTAATAATGTTTTCTTTCATGTCAAAATTTGGTGTCAACACATGCCTCCCCTGTTTGTCAGCAAAGCTTATATGCGGAAAAATAATCTGCAATGTATTTGTTCTAAGGACGATGTCAACACTTCATCAGCCATTTATTCTTCTCAGGGAGATAATCATGCATAGGCCATGTTTATACCGAGGGCGATAATCATATATTGGCCATTTCTTACTTAGGCGTCTTGCCATACATTCGGGTGGTATTTGTTTAGATATTTGCCATTGAGAGCTCGAGGTAACATTGTCCCTTGAATGGATTCCACCAAATATGAGTTTTCGGGAACTACTCTTGTAATTTTATAAGGACCTTCCTAGTTTGGAGACCACTTCCCGAATTTCCTATCTCTTGAACCAATCGGCAGGATCACTTTCAACATAAGATGGCCAACTTGAATTTTTTTTCAACTTGACCTTTTTATTATAATCTCTTTCCACTCTCAACTTGTCTCTCTCTATGGCCATTAAAGAAACCAAACGTTTATCGGGAACTTCATCAATATTGTCCATCATCAAGTTTTCAAAATCTACTGCCGATAAATCATTCTATTTGGCTATCCTCAAAGCACTCAAATTCACTTCCACTGGCGAAACAGCCTCTTGACCATATACTAGCTCATAAGGGGTTAGCTTTGTAGCACCGTGCTTCGAGATTCTATGAGCCCATAAAGCTTCAGACAACAAGTCATGCCATTTTCTTGGATTATCCTCAATCTTTTTCTTGATGATCTTGATTAATATTTCATTGCTAGACTCATTCTGTCAATTATCTTGGGCATAATACAGAGAGGAATTGAGCAACTTTATCTTATAATATTCGACAAATTCTCTAACTTGATGTGACATGAAAGATGAACCTTGATTTGTAGTTAGTGTTTGAGGAATGTCGAATCTATGAATAATGTGCCCAATTATGAATTGAATTACCTCCGCATGTGTCATTTTCTTGAGAGGTACCACTTCAGACCATTTAGGATGCCACCAATACGCACTGATGCCGTTTGAGGATGACGATCACCATTGAAGTCGAAACCCCACCCTCTAAAAGGCCATGGTTTGATAATAGGATGTAACACGGCAGCAAGAGACAATTGAATATCACCAAACTTCTCGCAGGCTTCACATCCTTTATAATACATGAAGTAATCATTAATCATCATCGGCCAATAAAATCCAGCATGTCGCAACAACTATTTCATCTTGGAGCCGACTGATGAGTTCCACAAATACCTTCATGTACCTCTCCCATAGCAACTCTAGCTTGGTCTTTTTCTGAGCACTTTACAAGAAGAGCATCAACTGTTCGGTGATAAAGGCCATCATCCCTTATCGTATATTTGAAAGCAATGCGCTGAACAGCCGTGTACACCCTTTTACTCGGATCAGGCCAGTAATCAATAATGGGCTTCCTCTAGTCTAGATTTTCACTTGCACTAGATTTTTTGTTAGTGGCCGAAGTGGTGTGTTCTGGTTCGGCCTCTCCCATACTCACAAAGCTAAATATCGACTTTTGAGAAATATGAAACATGCTATGATGAACATGATAGCCAGATGTTCGTTGTCCCAAATCATTCGCTCTCGAGTTTTCATGTCTAGATATATGAGCAATGCTAAAACAGTCCAAAACAAAAATTATGTCTAGATCTTGATCAAGATGAACATTAAGTGATTCATCAAAACATTAAATAACTCTAGATATTTGTTGTACCACTAATAAGGAATCACCAAAAGCCTTAATATGTGCAGAACCTATAGCCAGCAACATCTCTAGGCCGAATAACAATGCTTCATCTTTGGCTTTATTATTTGTGAAGAAATATTCTAAGCGTCATGAGGTTTCAAAAACAGCACCATGAGGAGATATATAAACAATACCAACACCTTGGCCATTGCTACAAACTGAACCATCAACATATAATCTCCATGTTACTACCGAGACAATGTGTATATCAATATCATGCTCGTCTTTAATCCGGTGCTCAATAATAAAATTTGTAACTATTTGGCCTTTCATGGATTTTAGATATTCATAGGCCAAATCATATTCAATTAAAGCAAAAGACAATTTACCAATTCTAACACTAATAATTGGTCTATGGAACATGTACTTAATGACATCGGTTTGACAAGCTACTATGCAAGCACTCTACACTAGATAATGTCTCAGTTTTGTGCAAGCATAATATAAACACAAACATAATTTATCAATAAATATATACCTTGTCTCGGCGTCCAATAAACGTCGACTCAAATATGTAATAGCATGTTCTTTTCCTTCCGTCACCTGAGTTAAAACAACACCAATAACACCTTCCCCCGCTGCAATGTACAACTTAAATGGCTCCCTATGCTTGGGTGCTTTCATCACCGGAGGAGTGCATAAATAATTACTGATCATATCAAATGCCTCTTGCTATTTTGCCACCCCCAAGTGAAATTGTCATCATTCTTTAACCGAAGGATATGAGTGAATGCATTAACTTTCGCTCACAGGTTGGCTATGAATCTCCTCAAATAGTTGACTTTGCCAAGCAATTTTGCATATCTCTCTTGCATGTTAGAGCCTCCACTTTTTGTTTAGCTTCAATATTTTTGGGATCAATTTCTATGCCACTTTCATGAATAAGGAAACCCAAAAAATTGCCAGCTCACAAGTCGAATGCACATTTAAAAGCATTCATTTTCACACCATACTTTTTCATTCTTCCAAAGGCTAAACACAATTCAGCTAGATGAGATTCAAAAGCATCCAATTTGACAACAATATCATCAACATAAACCTCAAGCATAACACCAAGTAAATCATTAAAAATCAAATTCATAGCCTTTGATATGTGGCGCCAGTATTTTTAGTCCAAAGGTCATCACCGTCCACTCAAATAAACCAAGGAAACTGGTGCACCTAAAAGCTGTTTAGGACATGTCCCCTTCGGACATAAAGATCTGGCAATACCCCACATTACCATCAAAAAAACTGACAACTTTATGTCCATAAGCATCATTGATAAGCATATCACCTATGGGCATGGGATACTCATCTTTGGGTGTAGCTCTATTCAAGTATCTGAAATCAATGCACACCCTCAACTTGCCGGAGCCTTGCTTCTCCACGGGTATAATGTTAGAAATCCACTTGGTTTAATAAAATTAGCTTTAAGAAATCGAGCGATATCTTCTTTGATCCAGTCATATGTTTTTGGATTAAACTTTCTGGCCGGTTGCTTGTAAGGTCTAAAACCGCCTTTATAGGTAACCGATGATCCACTAGCTCTTCGCTTAAGCCTAGCATCTCATGATATTCCCATGCAAAATAACAAACATATTCTTTCAACGACTCGATCAACTTTGCTTTATGATCGGCTCTTAATTTTCATTTACAAATGTCGGCCTAGGAATTGAACCATCCCCTATATCTACCTCTTCTAATGGACCAGCCAATGAAAAACCTTGTCCAAGCTTATCCGTATCATCTAACTCCCCTATATCCTCATACATATCGTTCCCATTGGACCGATACATTGTAAGTCATCTTTGTAACCACTCAGAATTAGGATCCATTTAAATACAGTATGCTTTCGAGTGGATCGCCACCAATCGACTTTAAAGAAACATGCACAAAAAGATTCTTTGTAGCGCTAAGAAAGTCAAACTCTGATAAGTCGCGCCCCGTCAAGCAAGTAGCATTGGGATGTTGCCAATCCATCGATGTGTCGGCCAAAGAAACACAAGACGAGGTATCCACATGAATGACTTCCACTTCATTGTCAACCTACTGAAATAAAAACTAGTGCATAGTAGATGGCATGCACTAGTTTGCATGAACCCAGTCGTGGCCTAAAATCACAATGTAGTTACCTTGCACCTCGGAGACAAAGAATGCAGTAGCCAAAGTTTTGCTTCCGGTTGTAAGTTCCACATACATCACACCTTTGGCTTAACTTTCCTCTTTGCCTTCAAATGCATTAAGCACCATATTGGTCTTTATCAACTCCTTATAATGTAAGACCAATTTTCCGAAGATCGAATAGGGCATAAGATTCACCATAGCAACACCATCAACAAGGATCCGAGTGAGTGATGATCCATTAATGTGACCTCTAAGGACAATGGTTTCCAGTGCGTCACCATCTATTTTGGCTTCTGAAGATGGCATTTTTAGGACCAAAATCCAGTTGAGCCGCTTCATCCACAACACGAAACTCAACGGGTAAATAATACACCATATTGATATCCATACATTCATGAGATGGTTTAGACTCATACTCCAAAATATCATCTTCCTCCTCGGGCGTGTCCACCAAATCTGAAATCTTCTTGAGTGAAGAGCAAGTAATAGGTGATGGAGACGATGCCATAACAACATCATCCTATTCTGGTGTTGAGTAGGTGATGTTGTGATAGATGTAGAAGTCAATACATCTTGCATTTGTTTAGGCTTCCATACTTCTTTTGTAGGTACCATGGGTCGAGTGTCATTGAACAATTTATCTCTTTGTTTCTCGGCCTCCTATTCTGTCATTTCTTGATTCCCGAACCTCTGTAACTTCCTCTTCTGTGTCTTTGTTAGCCTTGGAGGACACAACTTTGGCTGAGTGTATTTAGGGTCTTGTGACTTTGCTTGGCTAGTGCTTGCTTCATGGTCATTAGCCGAGTGCTTTGGCACGATAGCAAGTATCGGCTCAGTCGGGTTGCTATGCACAATCGACTGCTGTATAGTGAATGTTTTCGTGCCCGAGATGAGTGAGTTGGCATTGATCTTTTACTTGCCTTTTCTTGACTTGACTACTTTCGTACTAGGTGACTTAACATGCCACACATAATTGCTGACCCTCTTTTGATTATCTTGCATCGGCCGATTGAAACCATTGTTCAAACGTCCTCGTATGGGTAAGAAAGCCTCTCACGAATGGGCCTTCTCTGTTGTTCCCACCTCAAATGGAATGCATAAGGGGCCACTCGGGGCTGCGCCATCCTCCGTTAAAGTTTCCCATGTGGCATGGCGCATGAGGGGGTGGTGCCATGCAACGTCTTGGTGCCCACAATCCATTATAGTCTTGTGTGATGCTGAAATTCTTTCCTTCGATGTGATCTTGAACATTTCAAATTTGATGAACGGTTAGAGCTAGAACCGGTCGCTTGATTGGCATATTTGGACAACAACAAATCAAAGGTTGGCTTGATTTTCTTGCACTGCACCTTAGCCTCATTTGTCATCCACTTGCCAATCTCTGAACTCTTAGGCTTAAAAAATTCGACATGAGTGTTCTCTTCCACTTGTTGTTGCCCCCCCCCCCCGAGTGTAGTATTACTGACGGTGATCTTAATTATCTCCTTGCCACCGGGCTGTTTGCCAAGCACACTTGTCTCCCCAAAACCTTGTCGCCCTCGTTGCTTTTTCCAGGCTCACCTATGACAACATTGGACTTATTAGCAGATTCAGCTACCTCTGGCCGATTGAGCACTTTCTTCCCCTCCATGTTGATGGTGTTCATAGGAAAAGGCTGATTATCAACTTGCAACTCATAAAAGTTCAATCATCCATCATTAATGCCCAATTGTATCCGTCGTCGAAAAACCTTGCAAGCATTAGTACCATGAGAAAAAGAATTATGATACTTGCAATAAGCACACCGTTTCAGCTCTTCAAACAGCGGTAAACTATGAGATATTCTGATAATCTTAGCTTGCAACAAAGCATCATATATTTTATCACACTTAGCAATGTTAATGGTGAACTTCATCTCTTCATCACGATTCTTATGAATCGGTTTCAGATCATTGCAAGTAAATGGTTTGGCCTTTGATGGCCAAACAAATTCAGTAGCATAAATATCACACTCACCGTCCGAGTGATCACTATCATATTCAACCATATTCATATTTGGACGATCAGTTTTGTATCTATGCACTTCTTTAAGATCTTTACTTCGGTTTTCCTGATCCAAAGGCCTTTGCAAGACTTGGTTGATACTTAAAAACTCATGGCCTTCTAGCTTTTCCCTTATGTGAGTTTTCAAACCATTAAGCACAAGATCTGCCAAGTCTCTCTCGGTTATCACCAAACTATAACACCGGTTTTTTGTATCTCTAAATCTCTTGACGTAATCGGAGACCGATTCATCATGCTTCTGCTTAACCGATGTAAGATGGGATAACTTAAGTTCATTGTCACCGCTATAAAAATGGTCATGAAATTTCTGTTCTAGCTACGACCACAGATGGATAGAACCATGTGGTAAAGAAGAAAACCATGAAAATACAGTACCAGTTAAGGACAAAGGAAATAAATGCACTTTCAATTCATTTAGTGAACCTGCTTCACCTAACTGAGCTAAGTATTGACTAACATGCTCCCATGTGGTTTTTATGCCCTCTCCATTAAACTTAACAAAATCTGGAATTTTATATCCCGGGGGGCATTGGATTGCATCAAAGTACTTGGGATACAATTTTTTATAAATCTGATTCCTAGGTAATTCAACACCAAAATTTTCCAAATCATCCGAGCCATATCCTATCTGAAATTAACTAAAGCATCGTTCGTAGTAGACGATGAAGTTTGCTGCAGTGGCATAGGAGGAGTAGGACTACTACCTATAGGTAGGAACTGTGGCATATATGCTTAACCATAGTTTGGAAGTGGTCTGGCAGTATTTGCACCTATAGGTAAGGCTTGGTTCCACATTGGCACCGAGCTTAGCATGCTCATGATAGGATTAATGGGTGCAGTCGCAATCTAATTTGTTTGTGCAGGATAATAATTCATCGACATGGTAGGTGCCGATGCAATAGGTAAAGATAGATTAGAGTTCTTTGCACCAGTCGTCACACCAACATTATGAGTAGATGATTGAGGCATATTTTTCTGAGCATTAGTATTTTCTAAAAAAGATTGATAGATCAGATTCTTACCATGAGCAATATGACTCTCAATATCAACCCATTGCTCACGAAAAAGGTAGTACTCACACGGGGTTTAACCTTCTCGTATTGAAGAGGAGGGAACTTGATTTCTCCAATTTGAGTGATATTGCCTTGGTGATCCTTCTTGAATTTTGCAAGAAACTCCTGCAACTCCTTCTCTTCATGCGCCTTCTTGTACTCCTCATAAGCTTGACAATGATCGACCGATAGTTCATCAAGCGTGGGCTTGATGATGTTATCAGTGTCTACCTCAGATGGGTTGGGAACATCAAGCATGATGGTTGATGATGATGCTTGATCTTTAGTCCCCAAAGGAGTCGCCAAAAAGTGTTGACACACGAACACGTCACGTGTACCCTCGAAGCCGGGAGTGTTGCACCGTAGCTCACGTCGAAGTTGATCCGACCGACAGCGTGATACCCAAGACAGTCGGTGGATGCTTTTGCAGACCCGAAACCTCACACACCCGTTAGGTACCCCATTAGGGAGTGCGGCGGCTATGGGCTGCCCTAGGTCGATTCACTTGCCCCTAGAGCCTCGGGATTCGCAACTCTCAAACTCGAGGAAAAATGAAGAACAAGAGAGAAAAACGATGGAGAGACAAAATGTAGATGAAAAAGCAGTATATTGATGTTTTGATTGTGTGTTGTTTAATCGGTCCTCACCTCTAATGTATATATGAGGCGGTTGGACTTCCTGTACAAGGAAAGGACTAAAAATTCCGTCCAGAACGTCAAAACCCCTAACCTAACTCGAATAGGAAACTTTGACAATTTTTCGGATTAACTCGGAGCCACTAAGTGGTTTTTCTCGGTCTCATCGAGTTAACGTGGCCAAATTTCTATAGTATTTTTCATCTCACTTGTAATTTCAAGTGATTTTTCTCGGAATTACCGAGTCAACTTGGTGTCACCGAGTCAAATAAACTCGATGGGCCCGAAATGATGTGCACTTTCTGTTGCTGATCTTGTTTTGGGTCCACAGGTTGCATACAACCTTTGATTGAGACGATCTTTATACCAAAGTCGATCACCTCAATGATATAAAACATTTTCATGTTGAAACGTTTTTCATATAAGGCTATCTTGGAGGGGTAATAGGCCAAACACTACTCCGCATATAAAATATTAGTACTTTGAGCATAATTTCGGCCTTCAAAATGAGATCGGGTGATGATGGTGAAAACTTCAAAAATATTCATGACAACACTACGAAACTTTTCCAGGAGGAGCACTTATTTATTTGATTCCATCTTAACAATGTTTTCTTCCATGTCAAAATCTGGTGTCAACAGCTAGATTATTGCACATCCTCGTACACTGCCACATGTATTCATATTGAGCCATATTGCTTCATAGTTCTTCATATCGAGTTTTCATTGAGTTGTAGGTAAATAAAAGTGTGATGATGATCATTATTAGAGCATTGTACTACCGAGGAAACAAAAATGTGGTAGGCCACATGAGCCCACCATAATAAGAAAAATTGAAAAAAATGAGAGAAAAAGAGAGAATGGACTTTGCTACTATCCTTTCCCACACTTGTGCCTCAAAGTGGCACGTTGTTCCTCATATAAAGAGTCTCATGTTATTTCATTTTCATATGCTAGTGGGAATCACTTTTTCATTATTATAATCTTGGCTTGTATATTTCGATGATGGGCTTCCTCAAATGCCCGAGGTCTTCATGAGCAAGCAAGTTGGATGCGCACGCCATTTAGCTTCAGTTGAGCTTTCATACACTTATAGTGCTAGTGAATTATTTGCATGGCAATTCCAACTCTTTGAATTGACATCTACTGATGGGCATCTCCATAGCCCATCGGTATGCCTAGTTGATGTGAGATTATCTTCAACATTTTTACCCCTTTGATATGTACCACCATATTCTATTCCACCTTTATGTTATGTCCATGGTTCACGCTCATGTATTGCATGAAGAATAAAAAGTTGATGCACATTGAAAATGTACGAACCAATAGCCTGACTTGGAAATCGTGGTGCTTGATATTTCTATTAATGTGGTGAAGACGGAGCCATGCCTTGCTAGTATGATAAGATGAATAGGGGTAAGCATTCTTTTTGGATTGAATACTTTGAAAGATTGACCATTTTGTTGATTGTGCCTATAAATATTACTATGTCGATGATTGTTAATTCATCGATTCTTAATGAACATACATACAAAATGTCACATATTGGGTAGCATGTCACATCAAAAATTCTGGTTATCATTTACACACTCGAGGATGAGGAAGAATTGAGCATGGGGATGATTGATATGTCTCCAATGTATATATAATTTTTTTCATGTTCCATGTAGTTATATTATCATTCTCGGATACTTTTTGAGTAATAATTTACCAATTTATATAATATTTTTGATAACTAACCTATTGACCCAGTGCCTAGTGCTATTTTCTATGTGATTTACTTTTCAAGTGTACAGTACCAAACGAAGTCCAGTTGCCCGAAAAATTGTTTATAATATTTTTGGACCAAAAGAAGACCTGGAAGCCTCAGGAGAAGACTAGAGGCCACACGAATGAGACACAAGCCAACAGGGCACGACCAGGGGGTCAACACGCCCTGATGGCTTGTCTCTCTGTAGTGCCCTCCTACCTCCATTGTGTGACCTATAAATTCCCATATATTCCAAAAAAAAACTAGAGGAGAACACAAAACACTTTTTCCGTCACCACAAGTCTCCGTTCCACAGTGATCCCATCTGGAGCTCCATTCTGGCACCCTGCCGGATGGGGGAATCGATCATGGTGGGCCTCTTCATTAATCTTGCTGCCCTCATGATGATGCATGAGTAGTTCACCACACACCTATGGGTCCATAGTTAGTACCTAGATGGCTATCTCTCTCTCTTGATCTTCAATACAATGATCATCGTATCTTCGCTTTGATCTGTTCTATGTAATACTTTTGTATGGTGCTTTTGTTGGGATCCGATTAATTGTGGGTTTATGTTTGCATTATTCATGAAACATATTTGAGACTTCTCTGAAATTATTATGATTCTTAATTGCATGATTAGCATAGCTTCATAAATCTCTCCGGCCTATTGAATTGCTTTGGCCAAGTAGCTTGATAGTTCTTCAGTAAGAGGGGTGCGTTGTAGTGGGTTCAACTTGATAGGTTTCTGTATCTCGGTGACAGAATGTGACAAGATACATCTCTGTGTTGTTGCTACTAAGGATAAAACGACGGGGTTTATTTATATTTATTGAGTTTACTTTGTCTACAGCATGTCATCGTTCGCCAAGCATTACTTTGTTTGTCATCAACTTAATATATAGAGAGGCAAGCATATAAGCACTCTTGAAGTGGTTTAATAGTAGTAGGTGCAGACATGAGTCGACCTATTTTCTTATTGGCGTGATGCATATATACACATGATCATTGCCGTGAAAATCGCATAACTATCCGCTTTTCAGTTAATTGCCCAATAGTAATTTGTTTACCCATCGTACTCTGTGTTTTGCCTCATATTACTAAGTTAACATAGCTCGAAAAATAGGGCCAACAAAAACTTTTGTGTGTGCTTGTGATGCATGATCTAGTTGTTGTTTTTTTGATTGCTTGTTCGTGTTTTAATTGACAAAAATCTTCTTGCTGTCAATACTCATCTGCTTGATCCAAATCTATGCCGAATGGTCACGCCATGTGTATAGTACATAAAAATATATTTCCAAAAATATTATTTTGGCCAAAAAAGCTTTTATTTAATTTAGCTTTTCAAAACCCCCTAAGTTAAGGTTTGTACTATAAGGCCTCAAATTAGGACGAAGTTTTGCCCCAAATATTATATTTGGATCCTCTTATCGAAAAGACATCCCAAAACCACAAAAATATTATTTTAAAATTTATTGTTGTATTTTATTTCAATACCTTTTTGTGAGGCTAGAAATGGTCTTTTATAGGGGAAAATTATTTTTATGTTTCCAAAACATTTGAGAAAATTTAGGGAAACTAATTGGACATATACTTTCCATATATAAGAGTTTCAACACATGGTCATGTTCAAAATATCGGACAAAACCCTTTTTGTCTATTTCAAGCATCTCAAATATTTCTATAAGAAATATTCTAAAATAAATGCAGGAAAATTATAGCAAGTCACACATGATATATGTGATGATCTTACCAACTTTCATCTTAATCCCAATTGGTTGGATTCACACAAATAACCCAAAACCATCTATGTCCAGATCCAAACTTGAGCAACTTTACATTTCCAAGTGTCTCCAATTATTCTCAAATTTATGGACATGTTCTAATCCTCTAATAATGCATCCAAACCAAGTGGTGAAACAAGCAGAACAGATCCACTTTTCCAAATCCCCCCAAACCCATTTCTGCTGATTTCTAAGATTGGGAATTGTTGCATTGTTAAGTTTCTTCCATTGATCCCGAACTTTGTGGACATGATCTCAACCCCAAATAATTCCACCACACAAAGTGGTGCATTATGGGGAATAGTTTTGCATGCCTAGATCTAAAGAAAACCATTTATGTTGATTTCTTGGGTTTACAAGGTTTATATTGTCAACTTTGTTCAATCGGAATCAAACCTTGTGATGAATGTTATTTCTATCTATTATTGGACCCTGTTAAATCTCACTGCAAGTGGGGGAAAGTACCTTGCCCAAAACAACATCAAACACCTTCTAGTAGAATAGTAAAACCGTTGGTTTCACCTCTTCCATTATTCTCCTTGATCTCAAACTTTTACGAGAGCTCATCCTAGTTACCTTGCATCCACATCAAGCTTCTCTTAGCCATAGCTCAATGATTGAGGGGTAAAACCTTCATTTTTACCCCTGGACAGCATCCCTTCTCCTCCTCTTGGCTTTCCTTCTCAACCAAGGCACCCCCGAGCCGCATCCAATGCCTTCACCACTTTGTTTACTCCCTCCTAGGCCTAGTGGACACAAGTGGTCGTGCCCGAAATGCCAAAGGCATGCCATGTCATGCCATTTGGGCGCTCTAGAGTGCGCTCCAGTGCACGAGGGCATTGTGGTCGCGTCTTTCCCGAGGCCCCGACAACCTTGTGATCCTCCCTCTTACAAGATGGAGCACCTCGGCGTCCATGACACGGCAAGCTGTCTCCCCCTCCTCTCTCTCCCTCCTACTGTCACCCCTCGTAGCATCGGCCGCCCAAGATCCCCAATAGGCGACCTCACATGCGCGACATTCTGGCATCGCCGGCTCTCCCTCTCGCTCCCCTTCATCATGAACGAGTCCTATGAATGCCGCAGACACCCCTAGCCCTCTACAAATGGACACAAGGGCCGGCTCCGAGGACACCCATAGGCACCGTCCATGGTGAGCCCGAACTCGCTATATAAGGCCACCCCTGCCTCCTCATTTGGCCGTGATCGCTCTCCCTCCTTCCTCTGAACCTCCCGGACCCCCAATTCATCCTCTCATGCACCCTACCCATTTCCATGGCTGGAGCTTCGTCGGTGGATTTTTCTCAAATTTGAGCACGATGGTGGACCCCTCCCTCTCTAAGCCTCATGAGAGCGTTGCCCCAGCAGTATGAACCTCCCTGTGCTTCATTTTTCATTCCCGATGGTCGTAGCGCTATGTTCATCTTGGTCGTCACCGTCTTCCACCGTGGTTGACGCCGCGCTCGGCCTCGACTTCCCCAAGGCCCAAGAACTGCCCAGGCGCATGAGGCTCTCCGCCCTGATCACGCCACTGGCCGGAGCGTCGCCGGAGGTGGACGGAGCAACCGGAACGAGCACGAGCATGCATCGGGCCTTGCCTCTCCTACCTCTCCCCTGATCGTGCGGGAGGTGAGGGAAAAGTTTGATAGCGGGCCCCGCCTATCAGTCGGTCAGAAAGGCTGACGGGTGGGCTAGCCCCTTTAAGTGGAAATAGACCAAACCGGGACCCATTTTCGTTTGTGGAAGACGCATTTCCCTTAATACGCCTTCGCACCACCACTCCCCTTGCTCGTCTAAGCCACTAGGCCGACCCAGTGGCTAACCTGCGCCCAAGGCGTGGTTTAGCCTGGTTGCATTTGGTAATTCCTTTTACCATTTTATTTTCCATAGAGAAATAAATAATTCATACAATATTCATTTGACCTCCAAATTTTATAATACAAATTTCAATATTCCCTTAAAAATGCCACCTATTATTTGGTGCAACTCCCATAATTTTCCAGCACAATATTTGACCCTCTTCAAATTTAAATTCAAATTTAAACTACTAGGGGCCACCTTGGAAAATTCCTAGAGCATTCAAATCAAGTCCAAATGGTATGGTTCAAATTTCCAGGGACTCCAAGAATTTTCCTCCAATTTTCTAGCCATAGTGAACATTTATATCATGCATTGTTTCTGTTAGAACTATTAATAGCCCAATTTTCCACTTATCTCATCTTAGTAAATTGATACTTGTGATATGTGTTGGGTTTTCCGTGAAGAGGAACGGGTTATGGCAACACATTGCGGGTAAGTATTTCCCTCAGTTATGAAACCAAGGTTTATCCAACCATTAGGAATATCAACCACAACCGTCTTCAGCAGGTGCACACAAAAGAACAAACAACTTGCACCCAACGCGGGAAATAGGGTTGTCAATCCCCTTCGTATCGTTATTTGCAAGCAAATGAAGTGTGTAGATAATTGTAGATAATTAAAAACACAAAATAAAATAAAAGCAAATAAATTGCAGCAAGGTATTGGAGGTTTTAGAAATATGTTGTGAGCAGACCCGGGGGCATAGTTTTCCCTAATGCCATCTCTTATAAAAATAGCACACAGTGGATAAACAAATTACTCTTGGGCAATTGATAGGTTACTGGATAGTTATGTGATTTTCACGGCGATGATCATGTAAATATAGGCATCACGTCCATAAACAAATAGGCTGACTCCTGCCTGCACCTATTACTGTTACTTCACTTCAAGAGTGCTTCTATGCTTGCCTCTCTACGTATTAAGTTCATGACGAACGAAGTAATGCTTGGAGTAAGATGACATGATGTAGACAAAGTAAACTCAACCAATATGAATAAACCCCATAGTTTTACCCTTAGTAGCAGCAACACAAAGATGCAACTTGTCCCCTTCTGTCATTAGGATATAGAAACTCGCCACGTTGAACCTACTACAACGCACCTCTCTCACTGAAGAAATATCAGTTTAGTTGGCCAAACTATTTCAATATATCAGAGAGAATTATGAAGCTATAATAATCATGCACATAAGAATCATATTATATATCAGAGGAGACTCAAAAAATTTATCATGAATAATATGAACATAAACCCACAGTTTATCGGATCCCAATAAACGCACCGTACAAAAGAGTTACGTCATATGAATAAAATCGAAGATGTGATGATCATTGTATTGAATATCAAAGAGAGAGATTGCCATCTAGGTACTGGCTATGGACTTGTAGGTCTATGGTGAACTACTCACACATCAACATGAGGGCAGCAAGGTTGATGAAGAAGCCCTCCGTGATCGATCCCCCATTCGATAGAGTGCTGGAACGGAGCTCTAGATGGCCTCCCATCGGAACACATACTTGCGGCAGCGTAAATAGTGTTTTGGGACCTCCCCCGATGTTTATAGGGTAGATGAGAATTTATAGGCCACAGAACGGAGTCGGGCGAGACATGCAGGGCCCACAAGACATCAGGGCGCCCCCAGGTCATTCCCTATTGGCTTGTGGGGGGCTCGTGCACCCTCTTACCTCCTTTCGATGCTCCACGTTCTTGTTTTGGTTCAAAAAGATCACAAAAAGTTTCAGGTCAACTAGACTTCGTTTGGTACTAAAACCTGAAAAGTTGAAAAACACGCACAAAACAACAACTGGCACTGGGCAGTGGGTCAATAGGTTAGTGCTCAAAATAATATAAATTGGTAGGTAAGTACTAATAAAATTTCTAGAATGATAACATAATAGCATGGAACAATAAAAAATATAGATACGTTGGAGACGATCATAAATCCATAGGAAATCATCCCAACTCGAAATCTAGTGAAACCATTTTCTTAATTCTTCCAAAATCATGCTCTATTTAATGATTGCTTCCACTCATTTTTATATAAATATTTTCTATAAACTCCTCATATGATCATAAATCCCTGCATTTCCACCTTTCCAAAAATCCTAGTAGATCCACATCGAGTAGAACCCCTTTGGTTATTTATGTTATAGCTAGAGGTGTTCTATAAAAATAAAACTCCTATTTTAGGACACTTTTATTTTTTACTTCTTGATTGTGTTTCTTATTACGGTTATTTTCGATGGTAGTTGACGAAGTACTCAAAGTTGGACCAGAAGAATGTGAAGTCCTCAAAGACTTTTCAAAGCCAGTCAAGCAAACGTTTGACCATGTTTAAGAAACCATTTTGCATGGCATATATCACTTTATTTATTGCATCGAATCATGATCAAGTGGTGACTCCTGTGGTGGGTTACCTCCCTTGCTTTCCTTGAGTGATACTTTCATGATGCATGACCCTACCTTCTTATGAGGATTATGCGGATGAGAATTAGATATGATGCTAGTAGTTGCTACACAAATGGGATGGGAACTTGCATGGTGTCGGAGACAAAAAATGATTTCAATGAATTTTTGAAAACCCTGTTAGGTGGCACTAATGCCCGAGGGAGGTGATGTTTATCTATGTAACCACTTGAGAAAGAAGTGGTGTACCGATGCAAGTCGTGTGTGTGATTTCAAAAACGGAGAGATTTAAGATCTGTTGACCGTCCCAACCTTACATGTGCGACCACAATATCTCTTATGGGACGAGGCCTTGTTGATTACCTTGGTCAATGCTAAAGAGCCCACATTACTAGTGACGAGAGAGCCAGAGTTGCTCTTTCGATACGGGGTCGTGCCAGGTAGGGCGACCATGGGTTGTTTTTACATACACCGGGCACACCGTTGTCTCCCCCTAGGGATGGGATGATCTTGAGTGAGTCTCGTACGATGTACATCACGAGGACATGGGCCAATGAGTGGACTCTTTGTTTAGTGTCTCGAGGGGAAACACATTGTTCGGGTGCTTACCTCGGGTATGTAATATAGCGCGAGTCGTCGATGACACGGAAGTTCCCCGAGTCTTGTTGGTAAAGCGTGCAACCTCTGTAGAGTGTAAAACTACTCGAATAGTCGTGTCCACGGTCATGGGCAATTGGTGGTCCTGCTTAAACTACGTCCATTGTTTTCACAAACTTGGTGTGTATGAGAGAAAGATGATATTGAGCTAAGCCAGATGACTTGACATGATGTTGAACATGAGATATTCAACCCCTGCTTATATTGATATATGTAACTTGTTCAAATCGATATCCGCAACCCCATGATGCATGCATTTACAAGTTGATTTGAACATGACATTGTGATACGTCTCCATCGTATCTATAATTTTTGATTGTTCCACGCCGTTATACTATAATTATAGGATGTTTTATGATCACTTGATAGTAACTTTATATCATTTTTTGGGACTAACCTATTGACATAGTGTCTAGTGCCAGTTGCTATTTTTTGCTGTTTTTTCCTTCATAGAAAATCAATATCTACACACCTCATTCGCTTGCAAATAACGAGATCAAGGGGATTGACAACCCTCTTGTCCGCGTTGGGTGCAAGTTGTTTGCTCTTTTGTGTGCATCCGCTGAAGATGGTTGACGATTGATATTCCTATTGGTTCAATAAACCTTGGTTTATTAACTGGGGGAAATAATTACCCGTTCTTTTTCATAAAAAACCCAACGCAGATCACAAGTATTAGCCCTTGCCGAGGAGGCCACAAAGAAGAAGGCAAATCGAGCGCCCCATCCATGTCTGGCGCCTCGTGCATTGGCTCCGACCATCCCTCCGTGGATGATGATGATGGATTTTGTTGGTTTTGTTGTCATAGTGTGGAGATGAACACGATTCAATTCTTTACGTCTTTGCACTCTTCGGCTACGATGGGGCTAGATGATCTCAATTATGAATTAACTTGGGATCATTTGGAGGTGGTAGAAGAACAGAAGGTGGGCGAAGAGGAGGTGGAAGAAGAGGAGATCGTCGATGGTGACGAACTTGAGGAGGTGAACGAAGCAAGCACGAGGTCGTCAAGGTCACGAACTCACAACTACAATCAAGTTGAAGATGTTGCTCTATGATATAATTGGATGAACATCTCGATGGATGCAACCGTGGGAACGGATCAAAACATGGCTATGCTTTGGGACATAATTGCAGAGTACTACAACAACTCTGTGGAGCTGCAATCAAGCTGTATGCAAGGTTCTCTTGGGCATCGTTGGGGCACCATTCACGGTCAATGCAACTGATGGTTCGGTTGCATCAATTAAGTGAATCACGCACCATCGAGCATGCTAGTCACGAAGTATGACCCGTACATGCAGGAACTTTTCAAGCATAGGAACAAGAGCTTAGGCCACAAGCACTTCGCATTGCACCATTGCTACAAAGTGCTTTCCAAAAAAGAGAAGTGGATCAAGAGAGTTGTGGAGACCTCTCCAAAGAGATCAAGGTTGAGCATATCCTTTGAGGAGGATGACGAGGTGGATGAAAAGGCCAACAATAGACTAGAAGGGAACACAATTACAAGAGAGAGAAAGAAGAAATGCATACATTGGCACATACTAAGAAGAACTTGTGGCCATGATTGAGGCTAAGAAGGTGTTCGCAGCCGAACGCAAAGAAGTGAAGATGGCGAGGTGGAATGAGTTGAAGATGTTGGAGGATGAGAAATGGAAGGCCAAGTTGTCGGTCGACGAAGAAAGTTGAAGGTGGAGGAGCGTAGACTTGCACTTGAGAAGGAGAGGTTTCATGATGCCAAGAAAGTTGAAGATCATGCTATCATGTTCATGAATCCAATCAGAATGAACAAAACCATGAGAAGGTATTGTGATCTCACTCGTGGCGATTGTGATGGTGGTGACGGCCGAGAGGATGGTGGTGGTGGTGGCGGTGACGACGCCAGAGAGGATGGTTGTGGTGGTGGTGGTGGTGATGGTGGCCGAGAGGATGGTGGTGATGGTGGCCGACAGGATGGTGGTGGTGATGATTCCTTCGGCCAGGACTTTGTTTGAGTTCATGCGTGCTACTGGTTAGCTCGATACACAATATACATATGTTATGTTTCTGATGATTTTGGATCATACTTTGTGTTTGGAGAACTATGCATGTTTTAATTTGAAAATCACAATGATGAAACTATATGCTTGTTAATGGTTATGTTATCCATGTTTTAATTTGAATGTTTTTATGACATATACGGCGAAGTGTTTAATTGCTCAACTTCAGACCAGGGAGGAATCCCTGTTCGGCTTGCTGGTGATGGCAACGGCGGCGCCTGTGGGTGTCGTTTCCTTCTTGGAAGCGCTGGTAAGGTCTTCAGTTGCGCCCCTCTTCTAGCTCGGGGGAAACCCTAGGTCTGGTTCCTCCGGACTGGATGACGATGGTGTCTCGACGTCGTTTCCCTTCTTGAAAGCGCTATCTTCTCGCTCGCGGTGTCCATCGTAGTGGCTCGGATGATGTTGAAGTTTGGGCTGGTTCGGCTTGGTCACTCTTGGTTTTGGGTTTGGTAGGTTTAGCTGTGTTGTAGCTTATTGGGGCCGAGCATCCCTTCTCTTTGCTCTAAGCATCATGTTCACGTCTCCCTGCGTTCGTGTCATATGATGTATCCTTCGATGTATTCATCTTTTCTACTTCTATTAATTGAAAGATACGCGAGCTTTACGTTTTCGTGAAAAAATAAATTAGGATAGCGGATAGGTGTGACCATCTATAGAGGAGTAAAAGTTTACTCCATTAACTTTACTATGCCTAAGCTGGTATGTGGCCCTTTTGCTGCTTAATGCCGCAGCTCCATAAAGCGCCATAACTCTACAAGATATGAGATGAGTGATCCACAGAGGGAAGCCACATGGCCACGATTTCAAATCAGTAGCCTTCAGCCAGCGAAACACTTGCACATGTGCATCCAACCAAACCATGCTATAAAGGTTGGTGTTGAGCAAACATTATACTACCACCTAGTATGTCATTCGCAGAGCAGGAAAGAGGAATTGAGCACATGGTTTTGCAAAATGCAAATAGCGAGTGGTAGAGAAGGAAGCGAGACAAAGGTGGGTTTGAGAGACGTCGGGAGCTTATTGTTCTCTTGTGCTATGTGCTATGAAACCCGATATTGCCATTGTTCGTCCTATCGTACTGACTTGGCATCTGTCGGGAACAACCTTGAGCCGAGGTTCTTCAAGGCAACGCTGCCCAAGATACAACAGCAAACTTGAGGTTATGCTCATCCTAGCCATGCAAAGATGGGGTGCGTGTTCATTATGATTATATTCTCTTAACGCTCCATTTTAAGCTAATAAAATCCACCTTTGTGGAAATGCCAGCAAACTTAAGTGTATGGGGGTCGCCGACTCGCATGGAAACTGTGGAGAGCAATTTTAGCAGCAGACCGTCTCCATAAAACTGACCTACTTTAACAGCGACCACCAAACTGTTATGGTCAGTAACACTAAATAACTTGTAACACGGACACAACCTGAATTTCACTACATACGATGTTCGATTCCACTCGTGCCTCCAGAATTTTGTTGATTTGACATCATCGAACGTGGGTTCAGCTTTTGTGGAGTGTCTCATGAGTTGAGTAAAATCAGTAACGAATGTACTCTGTAGCCTCGAATGGAATTGAATGTCAGGTCAGGCCAAAATGATCTTGCCTCGGCGTGATCTTTGCTGCTACTCCCCTCGTTCACAAATATAAGATGTTTTAAGGGTTTTTTTTTTGAATCGGATGTATATAGACATGTTTTAGTGTGCTCCTTCGTTCACAAAAGATAAAATGTTTCAACCTTTATCTGAATCAGCTGTGTATAGACACAATTTGGTGCGTTCGTTCACTCATTTTAATTCGTATATAGTTCTTATTAAAACAACCAATTCCGTTTAAAAATATATACATTAAAACATCCAAAAAAATTATATTTCTGAATGGAGAAATACTAATTTCTCTCTTTGGTTTTAAATACAATTTTTTTTAGAGATTTCATTATGCCATATATTCGAAGTAAAATAAATGAATTTATATATACTGTAAAGTATGTTTATATACATTCATATGTAATTTTTAGGAGAATTTCTAAAAACACTTATATTTAGAAACGAGGGAAGTATGAGTTTGCACCCGTCGTTCTCATGACAAACTCATGCATATTTTTAACAGCAACTCACACTTTTAAATACTTACCACTGCACCACTAGTATACAAGTTTTGACCAGTTTGTGCATGAAATTCTTTTGTGCTTTCTCCGTTTCTAAATATAAATCTTTTTAGATTTTTTATTAAGGAACTACATACGAATATATATAGACATAGTTTAAAATGTTGATTTATTTATTTTATTCCGTATATAGTTCCCTAGTGAAATATCTAAAAAGACTTATATTGAGAACAGAGTAACTGAGTGAGTATGTTGAAGGAAAGGTTAGCCTGGAGCATCAACCACAGGCAGGGTCAAGGCCTTTGTGCGGGAGAACAAACATAGGCTGGGAATGCTGGGTAGAAATGGGCGAATGGGAGGGATTTGGTCCACAAAGTTTAAGAGAAAAGAAAATAAAGTATTTCCCTTTTAGACTATCTAAGAAATCAAATTAAAGAATATATAAAAAATACTAATAGTCTTGAAAAATACAAATAAAATCAGGATCATCTATTTTAATATGAAAAACCACAAGGAAAAGAATGACGCCCTCAAGAGGGGTACGACCACCATGCACCGCGGCGGTGATCGGTGGCGGTCCCTTGCACATAATGCTGGATGGAGAGTCTTCGAGCGGACCCGGGTGAAAACCCTACTCTTGAAACGTTGTTAAGGTCAGCGATGGCGGCGTTTTTCTGCGCCGTCCTCTTCTTGAAGCCATCGTTGTGGAGAAGCTCTAGACCCCTATATGCCATCTTTAGGCTCGAGGGACCAGTAGACGACATCTGCGGTGGAGCGGTGTTCCTTGTGACACATCGATGTCGTGAAGTCTCGACGGCGAGGAGCAACAAAGTGTCGGCGACAGATGCGTGAAGACGAATGCGTGTAGGGAGGAGGCGTTGTCTTGCCTCGTGGGGGCGTCGACGGAAGGCCTAGCAAGGTCGATGCGTCAGTACCTGCTCTAAAGATGGATTAATGAAAGATGGCGACGACGATCTATGAAAGTGCGTCAGACCAGTTTGTGCCCCAGACCCGTTATGTGGCTTGGTCGGGGCTTTCGGCTTTAGATGTTAGGCTTTGGTGCGATGTCTGTTTGATATTTGGCTCAGACATTTGGCACCCCTTCATCTATGGATCGGAGTAGCGATGAATGTTCTCAATATGGCGGCTTCAGACGTATTGATGTATTACTTTGTTAGGTATTTATGAATAATTAATAAATTAATTGCATGCATCTTCGAGATGTAAAGGCTGGGGTCATCATCCTTTTCTAACAAAAACAGGGAAAAGGAAGTGTGAACATCAAATCTGGAGGATCGTCAGCTATATTACTCCATTTGTTTCTCTCCTCATTATTTAGCTGGAGGATCGTGTAGCTACGTTACTTAATTTGTCTCTCTCCTCACGAAACCACGGGAAAAGGAAGTGTAAATATATATGCTGTGTTAAACACCACTTTACTCTGGATGCATATGTTATAAGTGAATATTAAATCCTCTATAGTGGGGAGTAACATATATGTTGTGTCATGCACCACTTTATTTATTAGGTTATAGACTCATTTTGTCTAGGTACGTGTGATGATACTCAAGCCTCTTTCAATGCATTGGTGCTTAGGTAAGGTGCTAAGCACATTAAAAGCGTTAGCTACTCATCTCCCTAAGGCCACTTCCAATGTATAAGTGTTTAGATGAGGTGCTAAGCACATTAAATATTTTAACAACTAAAGTCCCCAATGCATAGGTGTTTACCCTGTTGTCGCTAAGCTCACTTTATTAAATGATTTAGCAACTATACTAGTGCATGCATTTTGGTGAACTTTCTTCATTTAAGTATTTTGCCAAGGTTCCGTGCTTGGCACTCTTTCTTCCTCTCGTCATCAGACTCATCTCTCTCCTCTTAACTATAGTGACACATCAGATTTTTCATCTACATGTCATCCTTAGTATCAGTACAAGGTGGAGCACTATGCATAGGTGCTTTGCTTTTCTTGCTAAGTGTCCCTCATTCAATTGTTTAACCATTAAACTCCATCATGCATTGGTTGGTAGTCATTTTGCATAGGTTCGCGTGCTTAACACTGTTTCTTCCTTGGGTCATTATAGTGCTCTCTCTCCTCTTTTAATTGTGTTGCCACATCACTTTTTTGCATATATGACACCCTCAACACCTGTACGCCCTCATAGTGTGAGTAACTAGCTATGTTACTCAATTAGTATATTTTTTTTATTAATTAGTTGCCACATCATCTTTTTTTAGGTGTCTTCTATGTTACTTTTTATGTTACTTCCACTATGGATAGTCTTAGCATTTTACTAGTGGTCATATTGAAAGCTGTAACAACAACAATACTTGTTATAAAAGATACGCATATCGTGTTCAGCCTAGATACTATAAGATGTGTACCTGATAATTCCAATAAGAGCGACCCTCGGTCCAGCAGGAGGAAAAGAGTGTGCACGCGTCCACCACTCTTGGAAGTTGTAGGCAGCGCGGGGAACTATCGATCGTGTGGGCGAGTAGAGGTTGTGTGCACGTCACCACAATAGACCTCCGAACCTGTAGAGAAGGTGCAACCTAAGCCAAGGTGATCAATACTTTCGTGCTTGATGTCTCAAAGGCAGCAGGACGCGCTACATGACAACCCTCTAGCTGCTAGACGATCCGGTCAACGGTCTTATCCAAACCAAAAGCCAATAGAAGAACCTGCACTTGTGCTCAGCCTTAGCATGCCAAATTGGCATCAGCCGATCAACGTCGACGGTCAAGTCGGAACCTGTGAACTGAATCTCGTAAGCTGATTCCGCCAAGTAGAGACCATCCGGAGCCCAATGCTAGGAGACCAAGTCCACCATCCTCGACGATAGGACGACGGTGTCGAGCATAGTCCACATGTTATCTTCGTTACTTTCTCATATTATCTTTTTTTCTTTCCATTGTTTTTTCATCGGGTTTCTTTGTTTCTTTCTCGATTAATTGTTTTTTATTTGTTTCCTTCCTAGTTTTTATTGGGTTTTTAATTTTCCTTTTTTCCTAGTTTTAATCGTGATTTTTCTTTGTTTCTTTCTCGATTTTCCCCGCTTCCATTCATTTGAATTGGTTTATTCAGGTTTTTCATTTCCTTTTATTTTAATTTTTTGTTTTTGTTGGGTTCTTAAAAAAATCTTATTTGTTGTTTTTCATATGGGGTACCCCAACTTGTTTGGGACTAAAGGTGTTGTTGCTGTTGTTGTTTATCTGTTTTTTTATTGTTCAACACATGTTACATTTTTCACTACACATTCAACATTTTACGTATATATTTGAAGCATTTTGTATGTACACATTTAACATTTCGAAATACACGGTTAACATTTTTTGACAACTTAAATTTTATATGCCAACCTTTTCCGTACACGGTTTCCATTTTTGGTATCTAATACATTTTTCTAATACATGTCTACATTTTGCAAATAAGGAATTTATACTTTTTGAATACATGGCTAACATATTTTTATACAAATTTAACATTTATACAATGCTTGTTTAACATTTCTCCAATATAAGATTAACAATTTTGTTAATACATGGTTAACATTTTTTCTATATACATTAACCTTTTTCAAATGATTGATTCCGATTTTTCAAATACTTGTTTAACATTTTCTCAAATGCTTGATTACAATTTTTAAAAACATGTTCCACTTTTCACACACATTGTATACTTTTGTGTGCATTGTTTGTGTACATGAGAAAGATTTTCTTTATACACATTTACATTTTTAAATGCTTGGTTATTTATTTAATGTTTTATGTATACCTTTTTTGCAGAATCTTTAGAATATTTGGGAGAAAAAACACAAGTAAAAAAAATCAAAAAAGGAAAATAGAAAACGGAAAACAAAGACAAACAAAAAGGAGTTTGTGGCCTCCAGTGCGCCTAGGCTAGCCCATCTCACGCTCCCCCCGGACCAACTAGTTAGCAAGCCTTTTATTGGAAGTCCAGCGATCACTCCCACGCGTTATTACTTGGTGCGTTCTGAGTGTCTCCTTTGAATTTTATTTTTTTACTTTTTCGCACGCGTTTTTGGCTTTTTAGATTGTTTTTTTTTGTGTTTTTTTTCATCGATCTTTCTTAACTTTTCGGCGATTTTATTTCCTAAAAAGAATATATTTTCCCCGTGAAAAAACACATTTTTTGCCAGAAGCGCAATTTTGCTTACGTGAGAGGCATAGTTTTGCGTTTGCGAGAGGTGCGACCGTGCCTCTTGAAAATAAATAAAAAACGTGTTTTCTATTTTCTTAAGAAAGACACGATTTTGCTTCCCTGAGAGGCACGGTTTTGCGTTCGCGAAAGGCACGGCCGTGCTTTTCAGAAACGGATAAAAAATGTTTTCTGTTTTTTGTGAGGGTTACGGTTTTGCTTTCCTGAGAGGCAAGGTTCTTCGTTCGTGAGAGCCATGGTCGTTCCTCTAAAAAACATATTTTCTATTATTTTTTCGCGAAAGGCACGGTTTTGACTTCGTGAGAGGCACGACCATGCCTCTCGGAAACGAAAAAAACATGTTTTCTGTTTTTTCTCCATCGTGAGAGACAAAGTTTTTTCGTCGGTTTTTTCATCCATTTTTTTCGTGAAAAAAAGTTTGTCAAAACCTATCAGTATGGTATCTAATTTTGTAGATTTCGACGCAAGGAACTCAACTATGAAAATTGTTTGAGATTTGGACACATGATTCAAGAGATAACATATTTTAAAAATAAGGATCTACAAAAGAAATGAAAAACTCTCAGGTTGTGACAAGTGACACACATGCAATGCGCCACTTGTTCCAACCTGATAAGGTGGGAGTGATCTTTGCAAGGAGTACTCCCCAATTTGTGATCCCCCCCTCTTCATCTTCAAGCGAGGCTTCCCATCTCGCTAGAAGCGATACATAGGGGCACCACTAAAAATGAGCCATTGCTCGCTCAGTTGGCTCTGTTTACTGGTATTTATTTCTACTTGTCTTTTGCATGGTTTGTTGTTTTAGGAAATATCAATCAGTTTTTTTCATTTACATTTTAAATTAAGTGAAAAATAAAAAATGTTCATTAATATTGGGAATAGTATATTTATTTTAGAAAATTTCAATATTTTGGAAATTATCTAGTGTGAAAAATTACAAAACACGCAAAAGAAAATAATGTATTTTAAAAAAATTAATGGATCCTTGTAAAAGAACCAGAAAAAATCGAAGAAGTTTGCGGATTTAAAAAACAAAATTTCACAAAATTTTAAAAAGGTCAAGGATTTGCAAACGTTCATGCATTTAGAAAATTTATTGGATCCAGGAAACTAAATCAAAAATTTGAAAAAAGTTCAGGCTTTAAAAAAAGGTTCATGAATTTTGAAGAAAAATATTTATTGGAAAATCGTACATATTTATTTAAAAAAATGTACGAATTTGAGAAAATGTTGATAAAAACTAAAACGAAAATATGTGATTTAAAAAAATATAAAGGAAATGTAATAATAAATAAATGAACGAAAACCGAAAGAAAAAAACCACCTGCAAGCATTTAGAAGCCTTACAAACTCAAAATGGACCAAAAGCTCACGTATAAACTCACGCGTGCTTTGTAGCCATGGAGACGAGGAAAAAAAAGATTAAATGGGCTGAGCCCAGGGTGGAAATGGATGGCAGGCCCGGGCCCATAGTGGTGCCACATGTGCAGCCCGCACAGGGCCCATGGTTTTGGGGGCCCCAAAATATGTATATATGCATATATATATATATAGTTGTATTACTTGTATAAAAAGGAAAATCGGCTGGACGTGGGCGTCGTGGGCGTCCTGGATCGATCGATCTGGGCATTTGGCCAACCGCGCCGTGGGCTCTCGAGCGAGCTGGCCAGCTGGGCGCCTGCCGCCCGGGCCAGTGGGCCTTTATTACGGTAGCCTCGACTCTCGAGCGACCTGGGCCTGACAGCGCTACGATCGATCGAGGCACGACGCTGCCTCGCCCCTGTCACTCGCCGCCTCGCCACTGTCGCTCGCCACTCGCCAGGCCTGTCGTTCGCCAAAAGGAGATCGCTCGCCCTTGTCACTCGCCAAAACACGCGATCTCGAAAAGTGAGGCTCTGGTGCTCGCGGCTCGCCGTCTCGTGCTCGCAGTTCGCCGAGTCGCCGTCGCCAAAATGTTTTCCCATCAGCATCAGCCATCGAGCTTCGGTAAGAAAATAATCAGGATCTCGTCGTCAGGTGCTCGTCGCCTTCGTCGATCGCATCATCACTGATCAGTTTATCTGTTCATCAGATCGATCCGGCGATCCGATTCAGGCCGCCGCCGAGACTCGTCGTCTCGGCGGATCGATCCCAGTTCATCCGTGCAGGACCCAAAACTAGGTGAGTTAGACAGTTCGTCTAAGTGCCATCATGCTACAGTATAACTTCAATTTCACTGTATTCATCTTTTTAATATTGTATTTCAATAATATAGATTTGAGTCATCATGGGGAAACATCAGTCTGGTGCCTATAAGCGCAAGAAAAAAGCAGAAGAACAAAATTTAATTAATAAATTTTATAAAGGCGGCATGGACAAATTTGTTAGAAAAAAACCACCGCAAGTGTCATCCGGTAATCAGTCTGTTGATCCTTCTACCCTTGCACTTGCAATTGTTCCTTACAATGATGATAGAGATGGTCAGACAGAGACATATGTTATGGAGGTAGAGGAAGATCATATTGATGTTAACTTGAATAGTTCACCTCGTGAGGATGTTGATGATTTTTTTAAGTCTGATATATTTGATCCAAGAAACTGGAATTCTCTTGATCCTAAACAGATTGATATCTTAGCACAAAAGTGCCTAAAAAGAGACAATTCAATTAAGAAAGGTCCTAAAGATAGATATCGTAAAAGGTTTACCGCAGTATTCTATATTAGATTTCTATCAAATGGAGAGTGTTGTGATAGAGACTGGCTTGTCTATTCTAAACAACTTGCATAGGTATGACTTTTTTATATGTTCAATTTTTATGTAAGATATTATATTATATACATTATAATTTTTTCTGCGAGACATATATACATTATAATTGCTCGTTGGTTCATCTTTTTATGAGATAGGGCCTCATTTTTTCGTTCCGCACAGGGCCCCGGATTTTGCCGGCCCGGCCCTGATGGATGGGCGCCAGTTGCAAAAGTACCTACAGCCAACGCTTAAGATACTAGAAATAGGGTTTGAGGTCGTTCCCAGTAAGGTTCACATAGAATTCACTACCCAGAGAGCGAAGTCACAAGACATCTTCTGAGGTCTGACTTTCATACTTATACTGTTCCAAATTGCAGTACACTTCTGCTAGAGAGAGTTGCTACTCTTCACAGGTGATGGCGTTTGGTTGGTCCAGCATGCATGAGAAGAGAATCGATTTTCGAAAATGATACTCTAGCTCTAACTACAAATGCACTGCATGAATAGTAAATTCTAAAAATTGTAAAATAAATCAATCCAATTTGATTTTTTTTATAGATGAACATCAACAAATTATTCTAACATCTTGTAAAATTTCGACATGGAAGTCATCCGTACAGCAGTGTGCCAAAAAAGAAAAAAATGAGTGCTCTAAAATGTGCCTTTGTGAGTCATGATTCTATGGATGTCTTTTGAAGGTGAAAGTTTGCAGAATGTTAGAACATTTGTTGATGTTCATCTACGGTAAATTTTAGATTTTTCTATTACTAGTTTCTAAAATTTACTGTTCATATGAGTATTTGAGCTCGGGTGTAGATGATCCATGTCACTTTTTGCATCTTCTAATCGCTTTGGACTTACCATCAGAGCTAGACCAAAAGCTTGTAGCTTGCGAGCTTAATGAGCGCTCGATAGTTCGGCTCGTTAAGATCGTGGCTCGCTTCTTAATGAACATAGTCAATTATTGATTTTAGCTCGTTAAACTTAACGAGCTTAATGAACGAGCTAACGAACTTCAAGAGTAGCTCGTTAAGCTCGTTAGTAACAACACAACACATATTTTCATCTTACGTGATAAAAGTTTCATAGCACCACATCCCATCTATTCAATATAACCTACATAGGAGGCACCAAACTAGTGCTTTCCCTTTTGTAGTCATCATCTTTCTTCTCAAAAACCAAATATAAACACTCATCCTCTAGACTCTAATACATCAAAATCTGTTAACGAGCGCTCGCTGATGCTTGTGATCTGCGTTGGGTTTTACGCGAAGAGGAACGGATTATCGCAGCACAATGCGAGTAAGTATTTCCCTCGATTAAGAAACCAAGGTTTATCGAACCAATAGGAATATCAATTCTCAACCGTCTTCAATGACTGCACACAAAAAAAGCAAACAACTTGCACCCAACACGGGCAAGGGGTTGTCAATCCCCTTGTTCTTGTTATTTGCAAGCAAGTGAGTTGTGTAGATAATTGTTGAGAATAGGAACAAAAATAAAAGAAAAAAGAAGGCAACGAGGAAAATATAAGTTTTCCGAATATATAAGTGAATAGACCCGTGGGCCATAGTGTTCTCTCGTGGCATCTCTCATGGAAGGAACATATGGTGGGTAAACAAATTACTATTGGACAATTGATAGAACATCGGATAGTTATGCGATTTTCACGGCAATGATCATGTGTATATAGGCATCACGTCCATAAGCAAATAGGCCGAGTCCTGCGTGCACCTGCTATTATTACTTTAATTCAAGAGCGCTTCTATGCTTGCCTCTTTACGTATTAAGTTCATGACAAATGAAGTAATGCTTGGAGAACGATGACATAATGTAGACAAAGCAAACTCAATCAATATGAATAAACCCCATCACTTTATTCTTAGTGGCAGCAACACAAAGATGCAACTTGCCCCCTTATGTCACTTGGATATATAAATTCATCACATTGAACCCAGTAGAACGCACATCTACCACTAAAGAAAGTTCAAACTACTTGGACAAAACAATTCAATAGATCGGATATATGTACTAAGATATGATGATCATGTAAATAACAACAATAATAATTCAGAGAAGACTCGGATACTTTTTCATGAATAATCTAAATATAAACGCATAATTCATTGAATCCCCACAAACGCACCATACAAAAGAATTACATCGGATAGATCAAAGCGAAGATGTGATGATCATTATATTGAAGATCAAGAGAGAGATTGTCATCTAGGTACTAACTACGGACCCGAAGGTCTAAGGTGAACTACTCACACATCATCACGAGGGCACCGAGGTTGATGAAGAGTCCCTCTATGATTGACCCCCCTCCAGTAGAGTGCCGGAACGGAGCACCAGATCAAATCTTAGTGGAACGGAGACTTGCGACGGTGTAAAAAGTGTTTCGTGGATGCCTCTAGGGTTTTTGTAATATTAGAGAATTTATAGGCCAGAGAACGGGGCAAGAGGGGCCACTGGGAGTCGACAAGGTATCAGGGCGCGCCGACTCCCCCTGGGTGCGCTCCGTTGCCTTCTGGGATCCTTGTGCAGCTCCACGTCTCCTCCTGAAGCTTCCAAGTCTTCTTTTGGTCCAAAAAAATCACCAAAAAGTTTCATCGCAATTGGACTTCGGTTGATAGTGAAAACCTGGAAAAAAACACGTAGAGACGAGTAACTAGCACTAGGCACTAGGTTAATAGGTTAGTGCTAAAAATAATATAAATTGGCGCATTATAACCCAAAAGGTATCTTAAGATGATAATATAATACCATGAAACAATCAAAAAATTATAAATATGTTGGTGATGTATCAAGCATCCCCAAGCTTAATTCATGCTTGTCCTCGAGTAGGTAAATGATAAAAACAGAATTTTTGATATGACGTGCTATCCAATATGTAAACTTTTGCATGTATGCTGATTGAGAAATAATGAATTAACAAATATCAACATAGTAATAATCATAAGCACAAGCAGCAAAAATCGACAATCTTTCAAAGTGTACGATCCTAAAAGAATATTTACCAAGTGAGGCAATTGGATCATACTTATTCAAAGTGAATGAACTTTTTATTCTTCACGCAATACATGAGCGTGAGGCATGGACATAGCATATGGTGGAATAGAATATGGTGGTAGACATCAAAGGGGTAAAAGTGGAGAAGATAGTCTCATATCAACTAGGCATACCAATGGGCTATGGAGATACCCACCGGTAGATGTCAATGCAGGCAGTAGGGATTTCCATGCAAATGGTTCACTAGAGCTATATGTGTATGAAAGCTCAAATGAAGCTAAGTGGGCTATGCATCCAACTTGCTTGCTCATGAAGACCTCGGGCATTTGAGGAAGCCCGTCATCAGAATATGCAAGTCAAGTTTACAATAATGATAATATGATTCCCACTAGCTTATGAAAGTGACATATCATGAGACTTTCTATATGACGAACATGGTGCCACTTTCAGGCACAAGTGTGGTAAAGGGGAGTAGCAAAGTCCCTTCTCCTTTTTTCTCATTAATTTTGTTTTCATCCTTTTTTATTGGTGGGCTCGTTTGGCCGCCCCCATATTTATTTTTCATCCGGAGTCTCTTCCCGACTTGTGGGGGAATCATATTCTCCATCTGTTGGAAATATGCCCTAGAGGCAATGATAAATTAGTTATTATTATATTTCTTTGTTCATGATAATCGTTTATTATCCATGCTATAATTGTATTGATTGGAAACACAAATACATGTGCGGATACATAAACAAAACACTGTCCCTAGTAAGCCTCTTGTTGACTAGCTCATTGATCAAAGATGGTCAAGGTATCCTAACCATAGACAAGTGTTGTCACTCAATAACGGGATGACATCATTAGGAGAATCATGTGATGGACAAGACCCAAATTATAAACGTAGCATGTGATCGTGTTATTTTGTTGCTATTGTTTTCTGCAGTCAAGTATTTATTCCTATGACCATGACTCACTGACACCGGAGAAATACCTTGTGTGTATCAAACGTCGCAACGTAACTGGGTGACTATAAAGGTGCACTACATGTATCTCCGAAGTGGAAACCGATGATGGTGATCATTGAGCTTCGGATCAAATTACTACAAACCTCGTAGGTCGACAAGGTCGCGTACTACTACAGAGTGGTACGATAATCCTATCTTGGAGGTCATGTTGTTTAACAACAAATAACCTACGAGCTATGGAGAAGCGATGGTGGGCCCGGATTCCGACAAATGGCTGGAGGCCATGAAATCCGAGAGAGGATCCATGTATGAAAACAAATTGTAGACTTTGGAAGAACTACTTGATGGTCGTAGGACGGTTAAGTAAAGATGAATCTTTAAAGCGAAGACAGACGACGATGGTGAAAAGTCACCATTAAGAAAAGCTCGACTTATCGCAAAGATGTTTCCGACAAGTTCAAAGAGTTGACTATGATGATACTTTCTCACTCGTAGCGATGCTAAAAATCTGTTAGAATTATGTTAGCAATTGCTGCATTGTTTGTGAAATATTGCACATAGGATGTCAAAACATTGTTTCCTCGACGGTTTCCTTGAGGAAAGGTTGTATGTGATACAACCAGAAGGTTTTGTCAATCTAAGGATGCTAAGAAGTATGCAAGCTCCATCGATCCTTCTATGGACTGGTGCAAGCATGTCGGATTTGGAATATATGCTTTGGTGAGATGATCAAAGCTTTTGGGTTTGTACAAGGTTTATGAGAAACTTGTATTTCCAAAGAAGTGAGTGGGAGAACTATAGAATTTCTGATAAGTATATGTGGTTGACATATTGTAGATCGGAAGTAATGTAGAATTCCTGTGAAGCATAAAGGGTTGTTTGAAAGGAGTTTCTCAAAGAAAAACCTGGATAGAGCTACTTGAACGTTGAGCATCAAGATCTATAGAGATAGATCAAAACGCTTAAGAGAACTTTCAATGAAATGCATGCCTTGACAAGTTTTTGAAGGAGTTCAAAATAGATCAGAAAAGAAGGAGTTCTTGGCTGTGTTGTAAGACGTGAATTTGAGTAAGACTCAAAGCCCGACCACGGCAGAAGAAAGAGAAAGGACGAAGGTCGTCCCCTATGCCTTAGCTGTAGGCTCTAAAGTATGCCAAGCTGTGTACCTCACATGATGTGTGCCTTGCCATGAGTCTGTCAAGGGGTACAAAAGGTGATCCAGGATTGAATCACTAAAACAGAGGTCAAAGTTATCCTTAGTAACTAGTGGACTAAGGAATTTTTCTCGATTATGGAGGTGATTAAAGAGTTCGTCGTAAAGGGTTACGTCGATGCAAGCTTTGACACTAATACGAATAACTCTGAGTAGTAAAACGGATTCGTATAATAGAGTAGATATTTGGAGTATTTCCGAATAGCACGTAGCAGCAACATCTATAAGATGACATAAAGATTTGTAAAGCACACACGGATCTGAAAGGTTCAGAACCGTTGACTAAAACCTCTCTCACGAGCAAGACGTGATCAAACCCCAGAATTGTATGGGTGTTGGATTCGTTAAAATCACATGGTGATGTGAACTAGATTATTGACTCTAGTGCAAGTGGGAGACTGTTGGAAATATGCCCTAGAGGCAATGATAAATTAGTTATTATTATATTTATTTGTTCATGATAATCGTTTATTATCCATGCTATAATTGTATTGATTGGAAACACAAATACATGTGTGGATACATAGACAAAACACTATCCCTAGTAAGCCTCTAGTTGACTAGCTTGTTGATCAAAGATGGTCAAGGTTTCCTGATCATAGACAAGTGTTGTCACTTGATAATGGGATCACATCATTAGGAGAATCATGTGATGGACAAGATCCAAATTATAAACATAGCATGTGATCGTGTTATTTTGTTGCTGTTGTTTTCTGCTTGTCAAGTCTTTATTCCTATGACCATGAGATCATATAACTCACTGACACCGGAGGAATACCTTGTGTGTATCAAACGCCGGAACGTAACTGGGTGACTATAAAGGTTCTCTACAGGTATCTCCGAAGGTGTCAGTTGAGTTAGTATGGATCAAGACTGGGATTTGTCACTCCGTGTGACGGAGAGGTATCTCGGGGCCCACTCGGTAATACAACATCACACACAAGCCTTGCAAGCAATGTGACTAAGTGTAAGTCACGGGATCTTGTATTACAGAACGAGTAAAGAGACTTGCCGCTAACGAGATTGAAATAGGTATGCACATACCGACGATCGAATCTCGGGCAAGTAACATACCGAAGGACAAAGGGAATGACATACGGGATTATATGAATCCTTGGCACTGAGGTTCAACCAATAAGATCTTCATAGAATATAGAGGATCCAATATGGGCATCCAGGTCCTGCTATTGGATCTTGACCGAGAAGTGTCTCGGGTCATGTCTACATAGTTCTTGAACCCGTAGGGTCTGCACACTTAAGGTTCGATGATGTTTTAGTATAGTTGAGTTATATGTGTTGGTGACCAAAGATTGTTCGAAGTCCCGGATGAGATCACGGACGTCACGAGGGTTTCCGGAATGGTCCGGAAATGAAGATTGATATATGATACGTCCATTTTGTGTCATGCTTTCATGTTGATATTTATCGCTTTATGGACTGTTATTATACTTTGTGGTACCATACTTATGCCTTTTCTCTCTTATTTTGCAAGGTTTATTTGAAGAGGGAGAATACCGGCAGCTGGAATTCTCGACTAGAAAAGGAGCAAGTCTGAGTCCTCTATTCTGCGCAACTCCAAATGCCCTGCAAATCAACGTGGAATTTTTTGGGAATATATAAAAAAAATATTGGGCGAAAGAAGTGCCAGAGGGGAGCTGCTAGGGGCCCACAAGCCTGGTGGCCGCGGCCTACCCCCCTGGCAGCGACAAGAGGGCTTGTCGACACCCTGGTGGCCCACTGTCCCCCCTCTTTTTCTATATGAAGGGTTTTGTCCGGAAAAACAATCATGGTGGAGCTTTTTCGTGGATTCTCCGCCGCCACGAGGCGGAACTTGAGCAGAACCAATCTAGAGCTCCGGCAGGACGATCCTGCCGGGGAAACTTCCCTCCCGGAGGGGGAAATCGTCGCCATCATCATCACCAACACTCCTCTCATCGGAGGGGACTCGTCACCTTCAACATCTTCATCAGCACCATCTCATCTCGAAACCCTAGTTCATCTCTTGTAACCAATCTCCGTCTCGTGACTCCGATTGGTACTTGTAAGGTTGCTAGTAGTGTTGATTACTCTTTGTAGTTGATGCTAGTTGGATTACTTGGTGGAAGAGTTTATGTTCAGATCCTTGATGCTACTCATTACACCTCTGATCATGATTATGATTATATTTTGTGAGTAGTTACTTTTGTTCCTGAGGACATGGGATAAGTCATGCTAATAATAGTCATGTGAATTTGGTATTCGTTCGGTATTTTGATATGCTGTATGTTGTCTTTTCCTCTAGTGGTGTTATGTGAACGTCGACTACGTAACACTTCACCATATTTGGGCCTAGAGGAAGGCATTGGGGAGTAGTAAGTAGATGATGGGTTGCTAGAGTGACGGAAGCTTAAACCCCAGTCTATGCGTTGCTTCGTAAGGGGCTGATTTGGATCCACTAGTTTAATGGTATGGTTAGACGTTGTCTTAATTCTTCTTTCGTTGTTGCGGATGCTTGCGAGAGGGGTTAATCATAAGTAGGATGCTTGTCCAAGTAAGGGCGGTACCCAAGCGCCGGTCCACCCACATATCAAACTATCAAAGTAACGAACGCGAATCATATGAACATGATGAAACTAGCATGACAGAAATTCGCGTGTGTCCTCGGGAGCGTTTTACTTCCTATAAGACTTTGTTCAGGCTTGTCCCTTGCTACAAAAGGGATTGGGACACTTTGCTGCACCGTTTCTACTCTTGTTACTTGTTCCTTTTCACCTGCTATGTTTCACCTCACTACACCATCACTTGTTACCGCTACTTTCAGTGCTTGCAGTTATTACCTTGCTGAAAACCGTTTATCACAGCCTTGTGCTCCTCGTTGGGTTCGACACTCTTACTTATCGAAAGGACTACGATTGATGCCCTATACTTGTGGGTCATCAAGACTCTTTTCTGGCACCGTTGCCGGGGAGGTGAAGCGCCTTTGGTAAGTGGAATTTGGTAAGGAGGCATTTATATACTGTGCTGAAATTTATTGTCACTTGTCACTATGGAAACTGTTCCTTTGAGGAATTTGTTCGGGGTATCTTCACCACGAACGGAGGCACGAGGAGTTGCTCCTCAACCTAAGGTACCTACTGAAAATATCTTTTATGAAATTCCTTCGGGTATGCTTGAGAAACCCTTGGCTAATCCTTTTACACGAGATGGATCTTCACATCCAGACTTGCATCTAATCTATGTAAATGAAGTTTGTGGTTTATTTAAGCTTGCATGTTTGCCCGAGGATGAGGTAAATAAGAAAGTCTTTCCTTTATCTTTGAAGGATAAGGCGTTGACATGGTATAGGCTATGTCATGATACCTGATCATGGGACTACAATCGGTTGAAATTGGAATTTCATCAAAAGTTTTATCCTATGCATTTAGTACATCGTGATCGGAATTATATTTATAACTTTTGGCCTCGTGACAGGGAAAGCATAGCTCAAGCTTGGGGGAGGCTTAAATCAATGCTATATTCATGCCCCAATCATGAGCTCTCGAGAGAAATTATCACTCAAAACTTTTATGCCCGGCTTTCTCACGAAGATCGTACCATGCTTGACACTTCTTGTACCGGTTCTTTTATGAAGAAGGATATTGACCACAAGTGGAATTTATTGGAAAGAATCAAACGTAACTCTGAAGATTGGGAGCTTGAAGAAGGTAAGGAGTCAGGTATGAATTTCCAGTTTGATTGCGTTAAATCTTTTGTTGAAACAAGGACTTCTAGATATTTTAGCGCTAAGTATGGACTTGACTCTGAGATAGTAGCTTCTCTATGTGAATCTTTTGCTACTCATGTTGATCTTCCCAAAGAGAAGTGGTTTAAGTATTATCCTCCTATAGAAGTCAACATAGTTAAACCCAATCTAGTTGAAGATAAAGTCATTGCCTATAATAATCCTATTGTTCCTTGTGCCTACACTGAGAAACCACCTTACCCTGCTAGGAAAAAGGATTATTCTAAAGCTCCAATTGTGATACGTAGGGGTTACATTAGACCACTTGCACCCCCTGAGGAAATTAGAGTTGAACCTAGTGTTGCTATTATCAAAGATCTCTTAACCAAAGACATAGACGGGCATGTTATCAAATTCTGTGAGGACTCCCCTAGAATTGCTAAACCTCACGCGAAAGACAAATACGGACCTGTACTTGGCCTGCCCGTTGTTTCTGTCAAGATAGGAGATCACTGTTATCAAGGTTTATGTGATATGGTTGCTAGTGTTAGTACAATACCCCGGTCCCTTTATGATGAAATCAAAGATGAGATTGCACCTGCTGAGTTAGAACCCATTGATGTCACTATTACACTAGCTAATAGAGACACTATCTGCCTTGTGGGAATTGTGAGAGATGTAGAAGTCCTGTGTGGTAAGACGAAGTATCCTACTGATTTCCTCGTCCTTTCTACTACACAAGATAGCTTTTGTCCCATCATATTTGGTAGACCCTTTCTCAACACTGTCAATGCTCATATTGATTGCATTAAACAGACTGTCACTGTTAGTTTCGAGGGTGTGTCTCATGAATTTCACTTCTCCAAGTTTGGAAGACAACCCCATGAAAAAGAGTCGTCTGGTAGGGATGAAATCATTGCTCTTGCCTCTATTGCCGTACCTCCTACGGATCCTTTAGAGAAATATCTCCTTGAGCATGAAAATGATATGCATATGGATGAAAGAGATGAGATAGATAAAATTGTTTTAGAACAATATCCTATTCTTAAGAATAATCTGCCTGTTGAATTGCTTGGGGATCCTCCCCCACCAAAGGGTGATCCTGTGTTCGAGCTAAAACAATTACCAGATACACTTAAGTATGCCTACCTTGTTGAGAAGGAGATATATGCGGTTATTATTAGTGCTCACCTCTCGAATCACGAAGAGAAGAAGTTATTAAAAACTTTGAGGAAGCACCGTGCTGCTATTGGATATACTCTTGATGATCTTAAGGGTATTAGTCCCACTCTATGTCAGCACAAGATTAAAACCGATCCTGATTCTAAGCCAGTTGCTGATCATCAATGGAGATTAAATCCTAGGATGAAAGAGGTCGTGAGAAAAGAAATATTAAAGCTTCTGGAAGCAGGAATCATTTATCCTGTTGCTCATAGTGATCGGGTAAGTCCAGTACATTGCGTACCCAAGAAGGGAGGTATCACCATCGTTCCTAATGATAAGAATGAACTAATCCCACAGAGGATTATTACTGGCTATAGGATGGTGATAGACTTCCGGAAACTGAACAAGGCAACCAGGAAAGACCATTATCCTTTGCCGTTTATCGACCAAATGGTAGAAAGGCTATCTAAACACACACACTTCTGCTTTCTAGACGGTTATTCAGGTTTCTCGCAAATACCTGTTGCACAATCTGATTAGGAGAAAACCACTTTCACCTGCCCCTTCGGTAGCTTTGCTTATAGACATATGCCTTTTGGCTTATGCAATGCACCTGCCACGTTTCAAAGGTGTATGATGGTTATATTCTCTGACTTTTGTGAAAATATTGTTGAGGTTTTCATGGATGATTTCTCCGTTTACGGTTCCTCCTTTGACGATTGCCTCAGCAACATTGATCTTGTCTTACAGAGATACAAAGATACCAACCTTGTCTTGAACTAGGAGAAGTGCCACTTCATGGTTAATGAAGGCATCGTCTTAGGAAACAAAATCTCTGAGAAAGGCATTGAAGTTGATAAGGCTAAGGTTGATGCAATTGATAAAATGCCTTGCCCCACAAATATCAGAGGTATACGAAGTTTCCTAGGTCATGCTGGTTTCTATAGAAGGTTCAGTAAAGACTTCTCTAAGATTTCTAGGCCTCTTACCAACCTCTTGCAGAAGGATGTTCCTTTTGTTTTTGATGAGGATTGTGAGGAAGCTTTCGAAATACTTAAGAAGGCCTTGATAACTACACCTATTGTTCAACCACCTGATTGGAACTTGCCCTTTGAAATCATGTGCGATGCTAGTGATTACGTTGTTGGTGCTGTTCTAGGACAAAGAGTTGACAAGAAGTTGAATGTTATTCACTACGCTAGTAAAACTCTAGACAGTGCCCAGAGAAACTATGCTACTACGGGGAAGGAGTTTTTAGCAGTCGTGTTTGCATGTGAAAAGTTAAAATCTTATATAGTTCACTCCAAAGTCACTATTCACTCTAATCATGCTGCTATTAAGTACCTTATGGAGAAGAAGGACGCTAAGCCTAGGCTAATCAGATGGGTTCTCCTGCTACAGGAATTTGATTTGCACGTTGTTGACCAAAAGGGTGCTGATAACCCTGTAGCAGATAACTTGTCTAGGCTAGAGAATGTCCTTGATGACCCACGACCTATTGATGACAGCTTTCCTGATGAGCAATTGAATGTCATTTGTTCTTCACATAGTGCATCGTGGTATGCTGATTACGCAAACTATATTGTAGCCAAATACATACCACCCAGTTTCACCTACCAGCAAAAGAAGAAATTCTTCTCTGATTTGAGACACTACTTTTGGGATGATCCTCACCTTTATAAGGAAGGAGTAGATGGTGTTATTAGACGTTGTGTGCCTGAACATGAACAGGGACAGATCCTGCAGAAGTGTCATTCTGAAGCCTACGAAGGACACCATGCTGGAGATAGAACTGCTCATAAGGTATTGCAATCATGTTTCTACTGGCCCACTCTCTTCAAGGATGCCCGTAAGTTTGTCTTATCTTGTGACGAATGCCAAAGAATAGGGAACATCAGTAAACGTCAGGAAATGCCTATGGACTATTCACTTGTCATTGAACCATTTGATGTCCGGGCTTTGATTATATGGGACCCTTCCCGAGTTCCAATGGGTATACTCACATCTTAGTTGCTGTTGATTACGTCACTAAGTGGGTAGAAGCTATCCCCACTAGAAATGTTGATCACCACACCTCTATTAAGATGCTTAAAGAAGTCATCTTCCCAAGATTTGGGCACCCTAGATATCTGATGACTGATGGCGGTTCACACTTCATTCATGGTGTTTTCCGTAAGATGCTCGCTAAGTATGATGTCAACCATAGAGTTGCATCTCCTTATCATCCTCAGTCTAGTGGTCAAGTGGAGTTGAGTAATAGGGAGATCAAATTGATCTTACAAAAGACTGTCAATAGATCTCGAAATAATTGGTCTAGCAAACTTGACGATGCACTATGGGCTTATAGGACTGCTTATAAGAATCCCATGGGCATGTCGCCGTATAAAATGGTTTGCAGTAAGGCCTGTCATTTACCTCTTGAGCTAGAACACAAAGCCTATTGGGCAATCAAAGAGCTCAACTTCGATTTCAAACTTGCTGGTGAGAAGTGGTTCTTTGATATCAGCTCATTAGATGAATGGAGGGCCCAGGAATATGAGAATGCCAAGTTATTCAAGGAAAAGGTTAAGAGATGGCACGATAAAAGAATACAAAAATGTGAGTTCAATGTAGGTGATTATGTCCTGCTATACAATTCTCGTTTAAGATTCTTTGTAGGCAAACTTCTCTCTAAATGGGAAGGTCCCTATGTTGTCGAGGAAGTATATCGTTCCGGTGCCATCAAAATAAATAACACGGAAGGTAATTTTCCTAGAGTGGTAAATGGGCAAAGAATCAAGCATTATATCTGTGGTACTCCCATAAATGTTGAGACCAATATCATCAATATCATAACTCGAGAGGAGTACATAAGGGATGTTTATCAGCCTGTTTCTGATTCTGAAAACAAAGAGGTATGTGTTTCGGTAAGTAATTGGACTCCAAAACTTTTCCAGTAGGAAATTTTCTCCGTTTTGGAATTTATGGAAAAATAGAAAAATAAAAAGCAGTCCGAAGAGCGCACGAGGCGGCCACAAGCTTGGATGCTGCGCCCCCCTGGCCGCGGCGACAGGGCTTGTGGGCACCTCGTGTGCCTCCCGAACTCCGTTTTCTTGCGGAGCGCTCCTTCTGGTCCAGAAAAAATCATTATATATACGCTCGAGGGTATGGATCTCCGTATCGCGCAGTTTTCCTGTGTTTTTGTTTCGAGCCTATTGTCGGCCGCAGATTTAGAGCAAAGATGTCTTAGGAATCTATTGGGGAGAATAATCTCCCTCAAGTTCATGAAGAAGTAGATGCTGACCTGAAAAGAGTAGAAGTCACGGAAGCCAGGGACAAAGCTAAGGAGAAAACCCAAGCTAGGGAGGAAGTTCAACCTATGTTTAACATTGAAGACGTTGAAGGAGTGGATTTTCTCCAACCGTTCCTCCACGTGCTGTCTCCATCCTTGTTTGAACTCTTGAGGTTTTGTGAAACAACTCGTGCTTGCAATATTTCCCTTTCTCGTGAAGTTTTTTTGCTGGAGAACCATGTCGCAGATCTCCAAGGTATAAATCAAAGATTGATAGCTCTCTAGGAATCAAAGGCAAAGACTCCACCACCATCACCACCAAAGGAAGACAACTAAGCATTCGTATGGGCAACTCCCTTGGCTTGTGCCAAGATTGGGGGAGTTGCCCTGGTATCGTATCACCTTTATATCTTTTGCTTTTACCTTTGTTTTAGTTCTTTCCTTTTCAGTTTGTACTTTCTTCTCTTAGTGGGATAAGTCTTTAGTGTTTAGTTTGAGTCTTTTTGCCTTGTGTCTCCCCCGATTTATTCGAGCTTGCGAGCTATATAATAAAGAGTATCTTAGTCAAGGGCTTTGTTTTGTGCCGTGATCAAAAGTATGAAAGAACGATAGCATGAAAGATCATGAGATGATCTTATGGAAAGTGATAGATTCACATATAACAAGTATGATCATTGAAACTTGTTGAGAATAGACCAACATAGACCCTAGTCATTGTTGCAATTAATAAGAAGTAATAAGGAAAGAGAGGTTCACATATAAATATATCATCTTAGACACTTTCTATAATTGTGAGCACTCACCAAACTATTACATGCTTAGAAGTAGATGTTGGACAAGGAAGACAACATAATGAATTGTGTTTGCTTGATTCCAAACAATGTTATATGTTTAGAGATCCCTTAGCATGTGACGATTGCTTCCACCTCATATTAGCCAAAACTTCCGCACCAAGTAGAGATACTACTTGTGCATCCATAAACCTTCAACCCAGTTTTGCCATGAGTGTCCACCATACCTACCTATGGATTGAATAAGATCCCTCAAGTAAGTTGTCATCGGTGCAAGCAATAAAAATTTCTCTCTAATATGTACGATCTATTAGTGTGTGGAAAATAAGCTTTATACGAACCTGTGATGAGGAAGACATAAGAGCGACAGACTGCATAATAAAGTTCTTTATCACATGAGGCCATATAAAGTGACGTTCCTCTGCACTAAGAGGACACACATCCAAACCTGAAAAGAGCATGAAAACCTCTGCTTCCCTCTGTGAAGGGCCTATCTTGTACCTTTACTTTTGTCCTTGTGAAAGTCTTTGTGATCAACGCCAATTCCCTATTCCGTCTTCATCTTGGTGAACGTCATATGCTAGGGAAAGATCTATATTCATATATCGACTTGGAGATGAGTACTTATGCTTTATTATTGTTGACTTTACCCTTTAGGTAAATGGTTGGGAGGCAAAATTATAAGCCCCTATCTTTATCTGTGTCCAACTAAAACTTTGATACCATGAGTACCACGTGAGTTGTAACAATTGTGGAAAACAAAAGAGATGATTGAGTATGTGGATTTGCTTTACAAGCTCTTATTTGACTCTTTCTGATGATATGATAAATTGCAATTGCTTCAATGACTATGGAATGTTGTTGGCTACTTCTCGGTAAGGTTTTTGTTTCATGCTTTGCTTTGTGAAGGAATTGTTACTTTCCCATAAGAATCTTTATGATGTATTGTTGTTCTATGTGTGATCATGATGCCCTCATGTCTGTATTATGTTTTATCGACACCTTCATCCCTAAACATGTGGACATGTTTATGGACCTTGGTTTTCGCTTGAGGACAAGCGAGGTCTAAGCTTGGGGGAGTTGATACGTCCATTTTACATCATGCTTTCATGTTGATATTTATCGCTTTATGGACCGTTATTATACTTTGTGGTACCATACTTATGCCTTTTCTCTCTTATTTTGCAATGTTTATTTGAAGAGGGAGAATACCGGCAGCTGGAATTCTGGACTGGAAAAGGAGCAAGTCTGAGTCCTCTATTTTGCGCAACTCCAAATGCCCTGAAAATCAATGCGGAATTTTTTGGGAATATAAAAAAAAATATTGGGCGAAAGAAGTGCCAGAGGGGAGCTGCTAGGGGCCCACAAGCCTGGTGGCCGCGGCCTACCCCCCTGGCCGCGACAAGAGGGCTTGTCGGCACCCTGGTGGCCCACTGTCCCCCCTCTTTTTCTATATGAAGGGTTTTGTCCGGAAAAACAATCACGGTGGAGCTTTTTCGTGGATTCTCCGCCGCCACGAGGCGGAACTTGAGCAGAACCAATCTAGAGCTCCGGCAGGACGTTCCTGCCGGGGAAACTTCCCTCCCGGAGGGGGAAATCGTCGCCATCATCATCACCAACACTCCTCTCATCGGAGGGGACTCGTCACCTTCAACATCTTCATCAGCACCATCTCATCTCGAAACCCTAGTTCATCTCTTGTAACCAATCTCCGTCTCGTGACTCCGATTGGTACTTGTAAGGTTGCTAGTAGTTACTTTTGTTCAGATCCTTGATGCTACTCATTACACCTCTGATCATGATTATGATTATGCTTTGTGAGTAGTTACTTTTGTTCCCGAGGACATGGGATAAGTCATGCTAATAATAGTCATGTGAACTTGGTATTCGTTCGGTATTTTGATATGCTGTATGTTGTCTTCTCCTCTAGTGGTGTTATGTGAACGTCGACTACGTAACACTTCACCATATTTGGGCCTAGAGGAAGGCATTGGGGAGTAGTAAGTAGATGATGGGTTGCTAGAGTGACAGAAGCTTAAACCCCAGTCTATGCGTTGCTTCGTAAGGGGCTGATTTGGATCCACTAGTTTAATGCTATGGTTAGACGTTGTCTTAATTCTTCTTTCGTATTTGCGGATGCTTGCGATAGGGGTTAATCATAAGTGGGATGCTTGTCCAAGTAAGGGCAGTACCCAAGTGCCAGTCCACCCACATATCAAACTATCAAAGTAACGAACGCGAATCATATGAACATGATGAAACTAGCATGACAGAAATTCCCGTGTGTCCTTGGGAGCGTTTTACTTCCTATAAGACTTTGTTCAGGCTTGTCCCTTGCTACAAAAAGGATTGGGCCACTTTGCTGCACCGTTGCTACTCTTGTTACTTGTTGCTTTTCACCTGCTATGTTTCACCTCACTACACCATCACTTGTTACCGCTATTTTCAGTGCTTGGAGTTATTACCTTGCTGGAAACCGTTTATCAGAGCCTTCTGCTCCTCATTGGGTTCGACACTCTTACTTATCGAAAGGACTACGATTGATCCCCTATACTTGTGGGTCATCAATATGTAGGAAGTTGGTGTTTGGATTACGGAAAGTTTTCGGGCATTGCTGGCAGTGTACCGGGAGTGACGAATGGGTTCCGGGGGCCCACTGGGTGGGCCCACCACGCCCCAAGGGGTCCACGTGGGTTCATTGGATGTACAATAAGGTATAATGGGCTGACAAAGTCATCCAAGGAAAGCCCATGAGGAAAAAGTGGAAAATCCAAAAGAGGTGGGAAAATAAGGAAGGAGTCCTAATCCAAGTGGGATTGGAGAAGGACACCTCCCTTCCCCAAGTCGGCCAACCCAAGGAGTCCTACTTGGCCGGCGCCCTAGGGCTTTGCCCCACCCCTTGGCTCCTCCTATATATACTAGAGGTTTAGGGCTGATTTGAGACAACTTTACCACATGCAACTCAAACCTACACCTCGTAGTTTTTCCTCTAGATTAGATTTCTGCGGAGCTCGGGCGGAGCCCTGCAGGAACAGATCATCACCAACGCTAGTGCACCGTCACGCTGCCGGGGAACTCATCTACTTATCCGTCTTCCTTGCTCGATCAAGAAGTCTGAGATCATCGTCGAGTTGTATGTGTGCTGAACGTGGAGGTGCCGTCCGTTCGGCACTAGATCGGAACATATCGTGGGACGGATCGTGGGACGGTTTGTGGGATGGTTCGAGGGACATGAAGACGTTCCACTACATCAACCACGTTTCTTAACGCTTCCCGCTGTGCAATCTACAAGAGTACGTAGATCTAATCTCCACTCGTAGATGGACATCACCATGATAGGTCTTCGTGTGCGTAGGAATTTTTTTTGTTTCCCATTCAATGTTCCCCAACACCATCATCCTTTCCTCACTGGGAAAATGCTCTAATAATGCTGATCATCACATTTCTATTTACTTACAACTCATGAAAGCTCGATATGACTAAATTTGAATGCCTCTCGTAGTGTACCAGGATGTGCAATGTTCTAACGTGACATGTTTTCAGCAATAGTATGAATGGTGGCTTTGCCACAATTGCTATGTCAGCTCTATATGATAATGCAAAGTAATATGATGATGAATGAACTAGTCATAAGATGTAATGGTGGAATTTGCATGGCAATATATCTCGGAATGGCTATGGAAATGCCATGATAGGTAGTTATGGTGGCTGTTTTGTGGAAGATAAAGAAAGGTTTATCTGTGACATGGCATATCATGTTGTAGGGTTTGGATGCACCTCAAAGTTCGCATTGATCCTCGAGGTGAGAATGGGCAATTCACGATACCGAAGAGGATAGCAAAGTATGAGGAGGTGAGATTGCATATGTCCATGGTTTCACATTAGTCATGAAGAACTCATATACTTATTGCAAAGTTTTATTAGTTTCATCACAAGTCAAAGCACTAGCCGCATGACTTTAGGGAGAGGGTTCGGAGGAGTTAACCATCGCGCGACTCCGACTCGAAACAACACTAGGATTTCAACGAGGAATAGAAATGCTCACACATCTAGAGAATAAAGGAATTCACATCTGTTAGTACCTCTGCTGCTACGAATCAACAATGATGCACTCACACCATTTTCATGTTACCACATCAATATGATTAACCATTATTTCTCTTTTTGTGCTACATGATGGTTTTGATTATCATCCATTGAATACCTATTATTTTCGAACTAGCTTTATGACCCACGAAAATTACTGCTACCGTTTCTTAACTCTCAAACAAATATAAGTGAGGAACAAGAGTTCAAATATTTCTATAAAATCTACACGCCATCGTGCTTAAAAAGATATAAGTGAAGTACTAGAGGAATAGTTTAGATCAAAAGATATAAGTGAAGCACAAAGAGTATTCTAACAAGTCATGAGAGATGTGTATCTCTCTCAGGTTAGTGTGTCCGAAAAAATATGATTGTGGCAAACTAAGAATAAAAAAGAAAACTAAAGCAAACGACGCTTCAAGCAAACGCTTATCCTGTGATGAATAAAAATATAGCTTCAAGTGACATACTGATGGATTGAGACGACACAGGGGATGCCTTCCGGGGCATCCCCAAGATTGTACGCTTGAATCTTCCTAGAATTTTACCTTGGGGTGCCTTGGGAATCCCCAAGCTTAGGCTCTTGCTGCTCCTTATTTCATTGTCCATCGCGATAACACCCAAAACTTGAAAACTTCAATAACACAAAACTCAACAAAACTTCGTGATATCCGTTAGTATAAGAAACATAAAAAATACTTAGGTGATGTTGGAAATTTATTCATATTTATTATTGCATAACAATTATTGTATTATGAATATATAAGTTTTATTAATATATAAGTGAATAGACCCGGGGGCGATATTGTTCTCTAGTGGCTCTCTCATGAAAGCAACATATGGTGGGTAAACAAATTACTATTGGGTAGTTGATAGAATATCAGATAGTTATGCCATTTTCACGGCAATGATCATGTCTATATAGGCATCACGTCCATAAGACAATAGGTCGACTCGTGCCAGCACCTACTACTATCACTTCACTTCAAGAGTGTTTCTATGCTTGCCTCTCTACATAATAAGTTCATGACAAACGAAGTAATGCTTGGAGAACGATGACATGATGTACACAAAGTAAACTCAACCAATATGAATAAACCCCATCATTTTATCCTTAGTGGCAGAAACACAAAGATGCAACTTGTCCCCTTCTGTCATTGGGATACATAAACTTATCAGGTTGAACCCACTACAAGGCACATCTACCACTAATGAAAGATCAAACTACTTGGCCAAAGCAATTCAATAGTTCGGATAGATTTACGAAGTTATGATGATCATGCAAATAAAAGCAATAATAATTTAGAGAAGACTCAAATAATTTTCATGAATAATCTGAACATAAACTCACAATTCATCGAATTCCAACAAATGCACCATACAAAAGAATTACATCGGATAGATCAAAGCGAAGATGCAATGATCATTGTATTAAAGATCAAGTGAGAGAAATTGCCATCTAGGTACTAACTATGGACCCATAGATTTGAGGTGAATTACTCACACATCATCACGAGGGCACCGAGGTTGATCAAGACGCCCTCCATTATTGATCCGCCATGTGGTAGAGTACCAAAATGGAGCTCCCGATGGGATCGTTGTGGAACAGAAACTTCGAGCAGCATAAATAGTGTTTCGTGGAAGTCTCTAGGGTTTTTGGAATATTAGAGAATTTATAGGCCAAAGAACGGGGCAAGAGGGGACGGAGGGAGTCGACAAGGCATGAGGGTGCGCCGCCCCGAGGGTGCGCCCTATTGCCTTGTGTGCTCCTCGTGTAGCTCCAAGTATCCTCCCAAAGCTTTCACGTCTTATTTCGGTGGAGAAAAAATCACCAAAAAGTTTCGTGGCAATTGGACTTCGTTTGGTACTGAAAACCTAAAAAACAAAAAAAAACAAGCTGAAAACAGCAACTCGCATTGGGCACTGGGTTAATAGTTTAGTGCTAAAAAATAATATAAATTAGTGCATTATGACCCAAAAAGTATCTTAAGATGATAATATAACAACATGTAACAATAAACATTATAGGTACATTAGAGACATATCACTCGCGAGCCCTCACAAGCTTAACGAGCTTCAAATGAACCAAGCTGAACAAGGTTTTCTCATTGTTAATCTTAACTATCCAAGACTTAACGAGCGCGAGCTAAACGAGCACGAGCTTAACTAGATGAACAACTCATTAATCCATCCCTACTAACCATGTTGCTTCCTAGCCAAGTATGGTGTAACTACTTTGACTCCATGTCCTTAAGCACGCCTATCCATCAATTTACTCCTAAATTATGTTTCTAAAATTTAGTTAATATATTTTCCATTGTTATTGTCCACCAGATATCTATCAATTTTAATAATAAACTTTAATGTCACTCTGTTTTTAATTTCTACATAATTTCTGGACTCAAACCGTCAAACCATGGCGATTTTTTCCAAATATGAGAGGAGTGGTGCTGATTCTATTAGCAGAGAAGAAAGTTCCAAAAAAGCACAAGAGAAAAACAAGTTTTATATATAGAGGTAGACCCGAAGGCCATATATGCAGGAGCAGCATAATACTCAACGTAGATCTTTTTAAAGGACTAATTGTAAAATAATTAATTTTTCCTCAGGTTAGATCATCACTAACAACATATCTAAATGTTAGAAATATGCCCTAGAGGCAATAATAAATTGGTTATTATCATATTTCCTTGTTCATGATACATGTTTATTATCCATGCTATAATTGTATTGACCGGAAACTCAAATACATGTGTAGATACATAGACAACATCATGTCCCTAGTGAGCCTCTACTAGACTAGATCGTTGATCAAAGATGGTTAAGGTCTTCTAACAATAAACATGAGTTATCATATGATAACGGGATCACATAATTTGGAGAATGATGTGATGGACAAGTCCCAGTCGTAAGCATAGCATTTGATCGTATCGCTAAGTTTATTGTTACTGCTTTCTTCATGTCAAGTATCTGTTTCTAAGACCATGTGATCATGCAACTCCCTAACATCATAGGAATGCCCTATGTGTATCAACCTTTCATAACTCAGTGATCATAAAGGTACTCTATAGGTATCTCAGAGGGTGTGTGCTGGGTTGGCAAGGATCGAGACTGGGATTTGGCACTCCGTATGACAAAGAGGTATCTCTGGGCCCTCTCAATAATACAACATCATAAGAAGCTTGCAAGAATGTGACTAAGGAGTTAGTCACGAGATCTATATTATGAATGACTAAAGAAACTTGCCGGTAACGAGATTTAACTAGGTATGGAGATACCGACGATCGAATCTCGGGTAAGTTACATACCGCTGGACAATGGGAACTGCATACGGGATTGATTGGATCCTTGGCATCATGTTTCGACCAATGAAGATCTTCGTGGAATATGTAGGAACCAATATGGCATCTAGGTCCCGCTATTGGTTATTGAACGGAGAGGTGTCTCGGTCATGTCTACATGATTCTCGAACCCGTAGGGTCTGCATGTTTAACGTTTGGTGACGCTAGAGTAGTTTTGGGATATACACATTGGTGACCGAATGTTTTTCGGAGTCCTGGATGAGATCCTGGAGATCATGGGGAGTTTTGGAATGGTCCGTAGGTAAAGATTTATATATGGGAACTCCTATTTTGTGTAAGAGCATATTTCTCCATGTGTGGTTTTGGTAATTGATGACAATCCTTGTGGACTCATGGCTGCCCTGAGTTATATTCGAAGGATTTCTCCATAGGCACTTCCTCAAGTCCATCTATTGATTTCAAGGAATTTATATGGTGACCAAGGTCGTATTAATTATCCAAAGATTGGTCATGTATGTTTCCATGGGCTTGTGTCAAGAGGAAGATCTCATTCAACCCATGAAGGATGACATTAGTGGTGATAGTCATCAATATTGCAGTGTGCAAGTTCAAGTGGCGTATCACGAGAGATCATGCTTGAAGCATGTCGTCTATTGCGGTGACACTGGACTTGTGAAGATCTGTCGAAGAGTGGCTCACACATAGTGGAGTATGAGAGAGCAATCAACCAGTCTTCATCGAGCGAAAACAATCAAGAAAGGTGGTCCATCTTGAGAAAGTCAAGATCGTCATCATCTAGCTTAAGTGGACTATGTGTAAGGCATAGGTTTTTGCATGATAGGTTTTCTAGTTTACCAGTCTCATGGTGGTAGTCGGGAGACCGGGTTATAGGATCATTTTCCATACTATCAAGGGGGTCTCTCAAGTGAGTAGCTTGATCGTATCATTCATTGAGATCTCAAACCATCTGCATCCTTGCATCATCTTTCTTGGTTCTTGTTTGGTGTTTCTCTTTGTGAGTTTTAGAGCTTATGGTCATCTTCATGACAAGCTCGAGTTCATCGAAAATAGAGTCAATATGCATCTTCTATGATGTTTTCAATGTTGGAGTTTTTGCCGGTTCTTCATTCATAGAGGTTTCACATCTCTATATCATTGGAATTTTTAGACCACCTCTTCTTATTATAACCAACTAGCTGTTGGATAGCTCTTGTTGTCCTCAATCCAACAACCTTGAGTTTGCTCAATTTGGAGATCATTTACAGAAGTTATGGCAGTTCTCGTGTTACTGCATTCATTTGTTGATTTTGTTCTGGTCTAAAAGGAACCAAACGGTAGTACTGCGCAATGCAGCGGCACTACCTCTTATATGCGGTAGTACGACTTACGGGCAGTAGTGTCCTCGCCGAGTGTTACGCGTTATACCGCTCGCTTCGGTATCTTGACATTTTTCGTGTTAGACTAAGAGGTTTCTGGCTAGTAGTACGACGCAGTAGTACTGCTCCTGAGAGGTAGTACCACTTGTTACTACCGCACCACTTTCGCCCATTGATCTGGGCCTAGAATTCTTAGCAGATCCCGAGGGGTAGGAAGCCGTACTACCTCTTATCTGCGATAGTGCCGCTCTTGGCAGCGGTAGTACCGCTCCGGCAGTACTACTTCTCCCATGCCTCCTCTTTGCGTTCGTGGGATGCTACACTACAACCCCAGCAGTAGTACCGCTGGGGAGAGTGTTAGTACTACTACGGTAGCACTACCACGTCTTGGTCTCGTGCCATTGCACTGTGTGGCTAGCCCTGCCACCCAAGCGGTAGTACCGCTCTCATGAGCGGCAGTACAACTTGTGTGCGGGCTGAGGGGATACCGGTTGGATTTTTCCCTCCTATAAAATGGGTTCTTCTTCCCTATTAAACCTTATCCTTTGAGCTTGTTCCCCCCATTGTTGACATTCTTCGAGCTTGCTAACTCTCAATCCCTCCACTGATTCTTCCTAGTTCTTGAGGGAAAATATAGGGGCAATCTAGATCTATGTTTACACCAATCTCCTTCTCCTCTATGTGAGGGGAACCCTTTGGGTCTAGATCTTGTTGTTCTGTGTGATCTCCTTGTTTTTTCTCCCATATTCCTCCATAGCTTTTTTTTGTTGTGTCGGGATTTGAGTGTGAGGGACATGACCACTTCCTGTGTTCTTGCCATTGCATTATTTGCATCGATTTGTGTTCTCCACAGTGATACGTGGAAGTGAAGTTTGAGAAGCTTATTACTCTTGGATGTTTGGGTATCCTAGAGCTTGTTCCTCTTGGGTGCTTTGGCACCCTAGACGGTTGCTAGTGCCTCGGAGCTCAAACATTATGTGTAAAGCTCCGCGCAAGCGTCGGGTCTCCAATTAGGTTATGGAGCTGAGCAATTGAGGTCATCTCGGAGCCACAATCCATTATGGTGAAGCTTCATGGTGTTGTTGGGATCCTCCAATTAAGTTGTGGAGATTGCCCCAAACTTGTTTGTACGGGTTCGGTGACCACCCTCAAGGGTATCTTAGTGGAATAACGACATCTTGCGTTGTAGGAGGGCGTGAGGAGATTACAATGGCCATAGTGGTTTGTTGCGGAGCATTGTGCATCCACACCGCTCCAAATAGAGAATAGCATCTGCAAGGGTGTGAACTTCGGGATACATCGTCTTCTCTGCGTGCCTCAGTTATCTCTTACCCGAGACCTTTACTTACGCACTTTACATTGTGATATCCATATTGTTTCTTGTTATATATCTTGCTATCACTTAGTTTTTTATCTTGCTTAGCATAAGTTGTCGATGCACATAGGTGAGCCTAGTTGTTTTAGGTTTTGTGTTGGACTAATTAAACGTGTTTTATTCTGTATTTGTTCAAGCCTAAACCGTAATGATTTTAGAACTCCTATTCACCCCCCTCTAGGCGACATCCACGTCCTTTCATTTTGGTCACCAAAAAAGTTTTGGGCATTACCAGTAACGTATCGGGGTGCCCAAAGGGTTCTGGGGGTCCATCAGGGGGGAGGTCCACCTGCCCCATGGGCCCACATGGGCTGTAGGGGTGGTTCCCTGGCCAACCTAGGCTAGGAGCACTAACGCCTAGAGGTGCATGGGGCTTGGGGCAAGAGCCCTGAAGGGACAAGGCACCCCGGAGATGCCTTGTAGGAAGGGGACTCCTCCCTTCCTTGTGGAGGGAGGAGTCCACCCTAGCCGCCGGCCATCCTTGAAGGAGGGGCCAAGGGCTGCGCCCCTACCCTGCCCTTTTCCCTATATATAGTAGAGGAGAGGGGGAGGGTTGGACACAACAATCCCTTGGCCCGGCGGCAACCCTCTCCCTCCTGTTACCCCGTTCCTCTGCAGATTGGTTTCTCAGTAGTGCTTGGTGAAACCATGCTGAAACCTGCACCACCACCATCACTACCACGTCGGCGTGCTGGTCGTGATCCCATCTACTTCCCCTCCCTTGCTTGCTAAATAAATAAGGAGGAGACGTAATCGAGCCGCGCATGTGCTGAACGTGGAGGTGTCCTTCGTTCGGTGCTAGATCGGATTGAATCACGATTGGATCATAAAGAGTACGACCACAACAACAACGTTATATACGCTTCTGCTTAACGGTCTACGAGGGTACGTAGACACACTCTCCCCTCTCGTTTCTATGTATCTACATTGATAGATCTTGGATGTTCGTAGGAAATTTTTTGTTTCCCATGCAACGTTTTCCAACACTAAATGCCATGGCTCTTGGTCAGTGAGGCATCCGTCACCATCTCATACCCCCCTTGCCGTTGTGTTATACTTGTTATAAAAGATACGCCTATCATGCTCAGCCCACAAACTCCAGGATATGTACTTGATAATTTCTTTAAGACTGGTCCTCGATCCAGAAAGAGGTGAAGAGCGTGTGGGCGTCCATCACTCCTGGAAGTTTCAGACAGCACGCGGGGCACTATCAATCCCCTGGGTAACAGAGGTTATGCACATGCCACGACAGCACACCTCCAAACCTGTCGAGGGAAGGTGCAACCTAAGGCGAGGTGGTCGGTATTTTCCTCCTTGATGCCGCAAAGGCAGCAAGACGAGAGAAAAAAGAAAAGGTTGACAAAAACTGAAAACGAAGATGGTCAAAAGTTAAAATTATAATTATAATTAAAATTAAAGGAAAAAGGAAAAGTAAAAAAATAGAAAGAAAACCGAAAGGTAAAAATGTGGAAGTATTTAGAAGCTTCAGAAACTTGCAATGGAGCCTGTTTGGGACTGCTTCAATTCATCAAAATCAGCTTCACTTCATCAAATTCATTTTGGAGCAGTTTCATATAGAAGTTATAACACTATTAAGAGAATGTTTGGCTTCCATTTAGCTCCAGCTTCAAGAATAGAAAATTTGGTGAAAATAATCTATTTGATTGGTGGAGGGAAAAGAAATGAAGGGGTGTCCACTTACTGATGGCAGTGGTAGGTAATTTCCCCCCAACAACAACTTTTAGAGTTTTTTGGAGCACTCTCTTAGGAGCTTCATAAAAACTCTGAATTTGTACCCTGAGATTTTAGTTTTTTTGCGGATCAGCATATCATGGAGCTACCCCATTTGACTTGTCCTTTCTGAAGCAGAGCTGAATTTTAAAGAGCAGAGCAGTACCAAATAGGCTCTAAAGGCTCACGTAAAAACTCACGCGCATTGTATAGGCATGCCGAGGAAAAAAAAAGATTGAATGGGCTGAGCCCAGGGTGAAGGGGGGTGTGCGCCGGTTGCAAAAATCTTTACCTAATAATAAAGAGGTTATTGCTTCCGTCGGAAAACCCACCACTGCCGTTCTTTAGAAAAGCCCCTGTCTTTTAGGTAATTAAATCTGCAGTACCTTTTTATGTGTTACGAACAGGAAAAGGTTTCATTTTTGCAGAGAGCCCCCTATGGCATTGGATAAGAGAAACACATCTGGACTGACAGGGCTAGGTCAGGGGATTTGGGAGTGGGTAAGGGTGGGCCTTGGCACGCCTAATGGGTTGTGCACTACTACTCTCTCTCTTTCCTTTAATTTCTTTTTCTAAATTCTTTAATTAAAAATGTGTGGTATTGTTTTTTTCCGTTGCAACGCACGGGTCCTTTTGCTAGTATCTATAATAGGCGCTTAAGATGCTAAATGGGGTTTGGGATCGTTCCTAGTAGGGTTGACAGAGAATTCACTACCTAGAGGTGAAGTCGTAGGACATCTTCTCAGTTCCAACTTCCATACTTGTTATACTGTTCCAAATTATAGTGGACTACTGCTACAGAGAGCAGCTACTCTTTGCAGGTGAGGGGCCTTTGGTTGCTCAAGAATGCATGAGAAAGAATCGATTTTCAAAAGTGTTACTCTACTCCTGACTATAGATGCACCTGCATGAATAGTGAATTCTAAAAAATAGTAAAATAATAAATCAAATTTGACATTTTTATTCATGAACATAAACAAAGTGTTCTAACATTGTGTAAACTTTCGGCACGAAAGTCATCCGCTGAGCGGTGCGCTAAAAAACAAAAAATGAATGCTCTAAAATGCGTCTTTTGAAGTTATGATTCTTTTTTGTACATGATTACATGGATGTCTTTTGAAGGTCAAATTTTGCAGAATGTTAGAACATCTGTTGATGTTTATCTACGAAAAAATTTAGAATTTTTATTACCATTAAATATTTATTATTCATATGAGAATATTTGAGCTCGGGTGCAGCTAATCTGTGTCTCTTTAGACTCTATTCTAGGCAAGTATGGTGTAACTGTTTTGACTCTATGTCCTTTCCTAAGCATGTGTCTATCTGTCAAGTTACTTCAAACTACGTCGCTTTATTATTTAGTTAATACTAATAATGTTGCACGTCTCAAACATTAATCCAATAAGATTTACACCTGTATGCAATAAAAATAGCTTACAAAAACGTCTTATATTGTGAAATGGAGAGAGTATGATACACTATATTGTGATGTCGCTCAAGTTGTTTTTTCAAAAGTAAGACATCATTGTGGTCGTCCTTCTGCATAGATACAATAATATATTTAATATATTTAATATTCTCTGTGTTGCAAGAGAATAAGAAATCTAGTTATGATTGAAAAAGCCTTGATCCACCGCAGAATGCGGCCCGACATGCGCCTGTCGAAGAAGGCGGCGACGCCAATGTCGACGGTTCGACCGTGGATTGGTCCCTTACCCAAGATAAGTCTACCTCCTGCTACGCTTTCCGATTTCCTCTTGCCGGATTGGCAGACGGTGAAGAAGAAGCATAGAAAGAATAGGCCATTTGGTAGGCCGAGTGTGCGCCATGATCTCGATCGGTCGATGCTGGAGCCGGTTTTTCCTCGGGCGACAGTGCCGGCGATGGCAGCGCAGAAGTTGCGTGATTTTCGGGCTGATTTTCTGAATGCCACGCTATCAGCAGTTGGGCCTGATGTGGCATCCTCTCTGTTGGGCTATGCACAGGCTGGGTATAAGGCCCAGGCTGCGGCTTTGTTGCCTCACGAGGGACGTATATCGAGCCAGAAGGATCCCTGCCCCGCCGTCTCTCTTTCGATTGCGAGAGTGCCTAGGGCTGGCTTTCCTCGCTTGGGTCCAGGAAGGGCGCCGCGGATTCCTTCTCTCCGTTGTGCTGCTGCGATGTCAGGGAGGGGAGCATCGCAGGCGAAGCCACCGTCGGGCCAGGCTGGCGCTTCTGGGGCGCAAGGGAAACACCAGGGAACCAGCAAGGGTTCGGGTCACGGTCCCACGCATCCTCCGTCTGTTGCTGCCAAGCCGGCAGTGCCTCCTGCGGTCGCGGGATCGCAGGCAGTGCAAGATGTTAACAGGTTTCAGCCGCGTGGGCGGTGGGGCGATGATGGAGTTCATGCGTACGAACCTGGACAGCACCGAGGGTCCTCTTCGGCTGGAGGGGGCCGCGTCTATGCCTGGCAGGCTACTGCTGCTAATGGCCAAGGGTTCTCGGGTCCTCCCGGGAAGTTTGTGCCGGGGCCGGCTGGCCCTAAGAGGGGTGGTTTCCGTCAGAAGTGGGGAGGTCGCGGAGGTGGCAGGCACCCTCGTCCTCCAGTGCCGCGTGAGACTGCTTCTGGGACTGATAGCGAACAGCTACAGGAGACTTCGGTTGCGCCGTCTACTACCCCTCCTATAAAGGGCATAGCTGATGTTTCTCTGGCTTCGTCGGACAAAGGTGCTACTATCTCTAAGCTTGATGGGGGTGATCGTCCAACTAAGTGGGCGCGAAAGAAGGAAAAAATGACTTGTTATCGTTGTGGAGAGAACGGTCATTTTGTGTCTGAATGCTCGGCGGATCTTTGTGAGTTCTGTCTCAAACCTGTTCATGGTTCTTTTGTGTGCCCTCTTTTGACTGGCCAGATGCCCCTTATGGCTATCTATGGAGTCTGCTCCGAGGAGCTTATGTTTTTTGAGTCTCCTGCTTTGACGTCGATAGTGCATGTGCCAGATGCGGCTCTTATTGGTATGGTCACTGTCGCTAGTGGGAGGATGACTGTGGATCAGATTGTGCAACAACTTCGGGATCTTGTGTCGTCAACTTTCCGTTGGGAGCCTATTGCGATTTCTGAGACTGTGTTCAAGGTGGTGTTTCCTTCCAAGGAGGATTTAGCACGGCTGCTCAAGTTCGGCATGTGTAGAGTGCCTAGCACATCTTGTATCCTCGAGTTTGATGTGTGGAAGGATGATGAGCCTCAGGGGGTGCCTCTGGATCAGATTTGGGTTCGTTTTTCTGGAGCTCCGTCAAAGGCGGTTAATGATTTCTTGGTTGCATGGAGTTTTGGGTCTCTGATTGGAAAAACTGAGAAGGTTGATATGGCGTTCACGCGTAACAATGGAGTTGCTCGAGTTCTCGTTAGCGTCATAGATAAGGGGCTGATTCCGGATGAAGTGCTTTGGACTTTTGGGGGTAGAAGATATACCCTCTATCTTGAGATCGAGAGCCCTTCTGTATCAGTTGACGGTGTGCTGGATCCTGATGTGGATATGACTGACAGAGATGGTGCGGATAGAGATGGTGCGTCGGGGCCTACAGATTCGGCCAAGGGTGATTCATTGCCACAAGCGCCTGCACCTGGGTCGGCTGCGCCAGCACTGCTGGCAGGATCGGGGGGACCGGCCCTTGGTGGGGTGGCATCCTCCTCAGCCTGTGATGGTGTGGCATCCTCCCCGCTAGCGCAGTTGCGCTTTGGTTCGGTTCAGCCGGCTTCGACGCCGTCGTTTGCTGATAGGCCAGGCAGCCAATTCAGGAGATTGACCGGAGGCAAGTAAAGTTTTCTTTCGCTAGGAAGCTGCCCGCATGTGCTTCGTTGCAGCCGTCCTCTCCAGCTGAGGGACCTCCAGCGATTTCTTTCGATCACTACCTGAGTCGGGCTAGGCTTGAGGAGGCTTCGGCTCCGATGCTGATGGCGAGCCTACGGGCTGAGGGGGAGGGGGACGTTGTGGTTCCTCCTCTAACATCGGAGTCTGAGATGCTTGTGGCAGAGGGAGATAACTCAGAGAGGCTACCGTTCAGTGATGATGATGTCATCGCGTTTGGCGGTATACCAGATCCTGCGACACTGGATAGGAGGTCTAGTCAGCGGATTCAGGAGCAGCCAGATGCGGATGACGTGCATTTGGGACGTGCGATGCAAGTTGCTAAAATGAGGGATGTGGAATCTTTAACATGTATGTCGGTTAATTTGGAAAATTCCATTCTTCATTTTTCCCCTACTGAAATTATTGATAAGGCCACTTCTATTGGGGTATCTCTCGGTAATTGTAATGCAGAAGTTGCGAAATCTATTAATGATTTACTTGATTTAGAGGTAGATAGGGCTCTTGATATTGTTCGAAATTTGGCTGCTGTTAAACCTATGACAGATGCTGAGATTAATGACCTTGGCGGGTTAAATTCTCTATGTGAGAATCTTATGCCTAGTGATGAGCCTAAGATTGGAGGGGATTCTTATCTGGATTTTAGTTTGGACCCTGAGTTGACTCGTCTAACCGAGTCAGATAATCCTAGTTGTATGGACCAGGAATTCGGGGAGAAACCGAAGCGGTCTTGGAAACGGAAAATTTATCCGGTCTGTGCAGTTCGTAGAAGTGCCTGGTTTAAAACTGCTAAAAAATTCTACGATGAACGAGGCATATTTTGGAATAGCAGAGGTCTACATGACTTGGCTAAAACCAGATTCCTTGCTGACGCAACTATTGAGCATAAGCTTGACTTTATCGCCATTATGGAGACAGGGCGCGATAATTTCACAGCTCAGTTTCTAAATTCTTTATCGGCAGGGGTCGATTTTAATTGGCACTGCCTCCCTCCAAGAGGAAGATCCGGAGGGATCTTACTTGGAGTAAGATGCGACACACTTCAGGTTAGGGAAGTCATGTTTGGTGATTTTGTAATTAAGTTTAGGATTACTTCCAAAAGTGAGGTTTTCGCTGGGCTCTTGTAGCAGTGTATGGGGCGGCTCAACCGGAACTTAAATCTGACTTTCTTGCAGATTTAGTTCGAATCTGTGATGAGAAATTACCACTTTTGATTGGGGGAGATTTCAATATTATTAGGTGGGCTCATGAAAAGAACAATGACAATTTCGATGGTAGATGGCCATTTATGTTCAACACTATTATTGAGAGCCTTGATCTTAGGGAAATAGAACTCTCGGGTCGGAATTTCACATGGGCGAATTCTTACCAAACCAAACTTTTGAGAAGTTGGATAGAGTTCTATCTACCATTGATTGGGAACAGAAATTCCCTCTTGTTTCAGTGCGTGTGCTTCCGCGGGCGATCTCGGATCACACTCCTCTCCTGTTTGATACGGGGGATGCATCGCATACGGGGAATAGACATGGGTTCTCCTTTGAGTCCAGCTGGTTCTTAAGGGAGGGCTTCATGGAGATGAATGCCACATAATGGAATAGGAACGTAGGTGGAAATACCAATGTGGAACGGTGGCAAAATAAAATCAGACATCTTAGACAATACCTCCGTGGTTGGGCTAAGAATGCCTCAGGGTCTTATAAAGATGAGCGGGACAGGCTTACTATATTGATTGATGAGCTTGATAGAAAAGCTGAGTTTACTATACTCAATTCGAATGAGCGAAGTCTAAGGTTTGAGGCCGAACAAAGACTCCGTGTACTCCTTAGAGAGGAGGAAACGAAGTGGGCATCTAGAGCGGAAGTTAGAGCAATCGTTCTGGGTGATAATAACACTAAATTTTTTCACTTGATTGCAAATGGCAAACATAGGAAAAAGAGGATCTTGCAGCTTGAGCAGGACGAGGGTACAATTGTAGGTCATGAGAACTTAAAATTGTATATCTCAAACTATTATAAACAACTTTTCGGTGCTCCTCATGATAGTTTTGTAACTTTGGATGAACACCGGGTGGCAGACATACCTCAAGTCGGAGAGGCCGATAATGAGTCTTTGTCTGCTCCTTTTACGGAGAAAGAGGTGCTTGATGCTATTGGTGGAATGAAGTGCGGTAAAGCCCCTGGCCCTGATGGGTTTCTGGCGGAGTTCTACAAAAAATGTTGGGATATCATCAAAACGGATCTTATGGCAATGTTTGATGATCTTTTTGCCGGTAACTTACAGCTCTTCCATCTAAATTCGGTACAATTACGTTGATACCAAAGAAGGAGGGGGCGACACGCATAGAGCAGTTACGTCCCATCTGTTTGCTTAATGTTAGTTTCAAAATCTTCACAAAGGTGGGAACGAATAGACTAACTAAGATGGCACATTCAGTAGTGCAATCTTCGCAAACCGCTTTCATGCCCGGACGTAATATTCTGGAAGGGGTGGTCGTGCTTCATGAGACTTTACATGAAATTCACTCGAAAAAACATAACGGGGTGATTTTCAAAGTGGATTGCGAAAAAGCTTATGATAAAGTTAAATGGTCCTTTTTACAACAAACCTTGCGTATGAAGGGGTTCGATGAGCCTTGGAGAAGGCACGTAGAGTCCTTTATCCGGAAAGGGAGTGTCGGAATTAAGGTAAATGATGACATTGGTCACTTTTTCCAGACACTAAAGGGGCTCAGGCAAGGGGATCCGATGTCTCCTATCCTTTTCAACATTGTTGCTGATATGTTGGCTCTCATGATTAAGCGCACAAACGAAAAGGATCTTGTAGGTGGACTAGTACCACATCTGGTAGATGGGGGTGTGTCCATTTTACAATATGCCGATGATACTATTCTGTTTATGGAGCATGATTTAGTGAAGGCTCGAAATTTAATGCTCATCATGTGCCTTTTTGAGCAGCTATCACGGCTGGAGATTAATTTCAATAAAAGTGAGCTGTTCTGTTTTGGTGAAGCCAAAAATCAGCAGCACATTTACAATCAGTTATTTGAAGCTGGGGATTTACCTTTTACGTATTTAGGTATTCCCATTCATCATCGTAAACACTCCAATAAAGAGTGGAAATGCATTGAGGAGCGATTTGAAAAGAAACTTAGCAGTTGGAAAGGTAAGATCCTTTCCTACGGCGGTAGGTTGGTGCTTGTTAATTCAGTTTAACGAGCATGCCTATGTTTATCCTATCGTTTTTTGAGATAACTGTGGGGGTGCAGAAAAGATTGGATTTCTACCGTTCTAGATTTTTCTGGCAAAGTGATGAGGTTTCGACTAAATATAGGTTGGCTAAATGGGACATTATCTTTCGGCCTAAAGAACAAGGGGGGTTAGGTATCGAAAACTTAGAGACAAAGAATAGATGTCTTCTCAGGAAATGGCTGTTTAGACTTTCTATGGAGTCTGATGGGATGTGGGTACAATTTTTTAAAGAACAAGTACCTCCATTCCAAATCCTTATCTCAGGTTATGGCTAGACCACTGGATTCACCTTTCTGGAAAGGTCTCATGCGGGTGAAAAACTCCTTCAACAGTACGAGGGTGATCATTGGTAGTGGTGAAGCAACTCGATTCTGGGAAGATTCCTGGCTAGGAGAGTCGCCTCTTGCGCTTCAATACCCACAGCTATACCATATTGCCTGGCGTCGACAAGTGTCGGTGGCGGCAGTATTTCGCGAGATACCCCTTAATATTCAGTTCTGTAGGTCCTTAGTCGGCGACAGATGGACTACCTGGTTACATCTGGTTAGAAGGTTAATGGAGGTTAACCTTTCTGCCAGGGCGGATCGAATTTCTTGGAGTTTAACTTCGAATGGGCTGTTTACGGTTAAATCCATGTATCTTGATCTCATTGACTCTGTACCCATTCCAAAATCGCAACATATTTGGAAGATTAGAGTTCCTCTTTGAATTAAAGTTTTCTTGTGGTTTGTCCATAAGGGAGTTATTCTAACGAAAGATAATCCGGCCAAGCGAAAATGGAAGGGTAGCCCCAGATGTAGCTTTTGCCCGAGGGTAGAGACTATTCAGCACCTCTTTCTTGATTGTCCTATGGCTAAGCTTGTTTGGCGCTCGATTCATATTACTTTTAATATCCCTCCCCCTGTTAATTTGAATTCGTTATTTGGAACTTGGTTACAGGGAGTGGATGTTTATGTGGCCAAACATATTCGTGTTGGAGCATGTGCTCTTTTGTGGGCTCTATGGAATTGCAGAAATGATTTGGTTTTTAACAGAATACGTGATATTAACTTTCTGCAGGTTATCTTCAAGATTACCGCACTGATCCGCACATGGTCGTTACTCACTCCAATGGCAGCCAGGTAGCATATGGTTACTGGGTGTGCCCGTTGGGAGATGATAGCACAGGATATCTTCAGCCGGTTTGGATGGCGACATATTAATAGGATAGGTGTTTGAACATCTAGATCTTTTAGTCATCTCCGGCTTTGGCGCGAAGCTGGCCTTGTATCTTTAATTTTTACTCCTTGTTCCTTTTATTTGTACTCGGTCGAGATTTGCTTTGGATTAATATATGGCTGCATGCATCTATTGATGCAGAGGCCGGGGCTAAGCCTCATTTAAAAAAAATGATTGAAAAAGCCTTGCATTATGCTTAGTACATGGCGACGCAATCCTACATATGGTCCTGAATATATATTATAGTGTAATCAATTCATAACTAAAATACGAGGAAAAGAACAAGGGATAGTAGATCAACACATACTTCTTAGATGAGGTTGCTAACCAAGTGCTGATGTAAAGATGCAAACATCACACGCATTGACAATGTATTATGAAAATCCTAACACTCCATGACATGTTGATGATACTTAGAACACACCAGAATGGATACTAAACTGAAAAGCAGGCATCTCAAGTAAAAATATCAATGGCATTGAACCAATATTGTGAATATTTAGATGAAGTCATCTCATTGGAGATGTAGAAAGAAGAGGGATGCTCTCTACTTACCTCTTCCACGGTCTGCACCATCGTCATGCTCCTTCCTCCCTCTTTCTATATCTTTCTCTTGGTCGTACGTCAAGTCAGCTTGCACGTGCAACGCACTCTCGGCCAATACTCTTTTTAATGGTACATCTACCACAAACCATACTCATTTAAAGGTCTAATGCCAAACTCACGGAGCTTAAATATAATAGCCATCACCATATAAAGCTAGTTATGATATTGTCAGTTGGGTAAGAATGAAAAGTAGTACCCACAATTAGATCCATGGAGCGTATGTCGCCCTGTTGCTCATAGAATAGACTATGAACAGAGAACAAATGTTAGCCGAATGAATTAAAAATTGTACACGGAATAGAACCGCACATGAAGGGACCATGCTTATGAAGAAAATGGAACATAATGTTCTGGACAACAATGCCCAGCCATGTTATGATTTTTTTAGAGTAACCTAAAACTTGATTGTGAGATATCATATATCCCAAGTAAGTAATGCACAAAAATACATTGGATAGAGAATATAAAAAACTAAGTAATCAAATTTGCTATTGCTCTACAAAAGAAAAAAAATCAAGTGTACAACACTGTACCTTGCCTCCATAGAAATATCTTCACCGAGATTATGTTCTCTCCTTCCTCTTCATCAAGATCCATCACTGAAAAGGAATTTAAATTGCTCAAATGTCGACACTCAACATAGGAGATCAATAGTATTTTTGCATAAAATCACTGAAGAGGAAAGACGTGTAAAAATGGACAGCAACAAAAAACAACCAAGATGATACCATACTTTCCAAGGTAATTTCATTAGCTAATGAGCTGAAACTATAAATACTCTTTCAAATAAGACGTGCCTAATACATCAACCCTAACTCTAGCCAACATCAATTTTCATGTATAAAGTCCCAAGTCTAAAGAAAAAAAGAATTTAGAATTTGAGAAAATGTTGAGAAAAATTGAAAACAAAGATGGTCAAAAGTTAAAATTATAATTAAAATTAAATCAAAGGAAAAAAGGAAAATTGCTCTAGATAGACACGCTCCAGCGAGAGTCTGCTATATTTTTTATGTAACCACTGGTATCTCCGGAAAAGTGCTCTAGGTAGACAAGCTCGAGAGAGAGTCTGCTATATTTTTTCATCGAAGATAATTTTTCCCCACCTCAAAAAAAACATCTAAAAATAAAGTACACACATATACACGTGGTATATACGTATGAAATTTCAGGAACATATATGTTCATATATGATGTACATGAAATTGACAAATATGTAGACATTTTCATATATTTTTCTTTTTTGTGCAGTCTGTAAATAATAGTATTATTCAACAGTAATGATAACTGGGGATGGCAAGCGATCGGTTTTTTGTGTGGCAACTTTACCCGGTAAGAGATGGCAAATCCTACCTTTTTACTGCAAAATTTCACATTTTTTTCAGAAATTGCCACGTGTTTATGAAGATATTGCCAACCCCTGAACACCTAGAACTAAACTTGCAATCTAAAATAGTCACAATGACAAGTCCTCCCAGCAAACATTTGCTAGATTTTACTTTCTTATTTCATGAACTTTAGAAACACCTACGCAAAATCTATATGTATTTGTGAAAATAATCCATTTGAAACTTTTGAATACTATGTTTTTAAAATAACAAGCCACCTAGAGGCCACCCTTTAAAATGTTGCACTCCTGATACCACCTTCTTCTTCACTTGTTTTGTGAACTGTTTTTTTAAGTTAGCACGAGAGCTGCTAAGATTTCATTGTAGAAGAAGAAGTCGATGATGGCTGAAAACTGCTTGGTTTATTAAAGAAAAACTGGACGAAAACCTGTAAAAGGGACACATAACACCCAACTAAACTAAGCCTAAAGCACTACATCGTCAACATTAGAGAGAGAACACATAGCCGATAAAGAAGCGGACATGTGTCGCTCCAGTGGCAAGAGGACATTCAAAATGATTTGTTTGGCGCTTCTTCCATGTCAAGAATGCTCGAGTGTCCAAACACTACCGGCCAATAGCCAGCCCTCACCGGACACTCCACCGCAGACCCGATCTTCACCCCGCCAACACCAACTATGGACTGGACAGCTTGCCGCAAACCATGTCCTCCCGTCAAGAGGTCAAATCTCCATAACGATGCTTCCAACAAAGAAACGACTTTGAGGACGCCGTCATCGTTGATCCAACAAGGCAGATCTTGGTTTTCACCCGGAGACTGAACTCGAGGATGAGAGAGGTGCAAGATCTCCTCGGTGAGGCCTTCAACAAGGAAATAACACCCGCGAGTGTTGTCATCACCGGCAGAGAGCAGGACTTTCGTCTAGAGAAATCGCAAAACCTACGTCTCGGAGAACAACCTATATGCACCCACCAGAAGATCTGGAGTTTCCCCTCCTCACATCCCGGTCGGAGCTCGACGGAAGCACCGACATCTTAGGACCTGCGTGTCGCGGTCAACTCCACAACTCGCACCAGCGACGGGCCAGGAAGGGCCTCTAACTGGTCGGTCCCGCCCGCAGCCACCGCGTCCGCTCTGCTGCATATACCAGCCACGGCCAGGAATGGCCCAGATCTGGCCGGGCCCGCCCGCAGCCATCGCCACAAACCACTCGAACACCCCCCTCAGCCACCGAGTATGCACTGCTGCAAGCACCCGCCACGACCAGGAAGGGCCTATATCCGGCCGTCCCCGCTCGCAGCCACCGCGTCTGCACCACTGCACGCACCCCCACAACCAGGAAGGGCCTAGATCTGGCCGTCCTCGCCCGCAGCCACCGCGTCTGCACCGCTGCACGCACCCGCCACGATCAGGAAGGGCCTAGATCTAGCCGTCCCCCGCCCGCAGCAGGCATCGCACAGCCACCTCAAGACACGCCGCCGCTATGGCCCAGACCACCTCGCACCTCGACGCGCCCTTGTCGGGCCGCCCCCGCCGCGCCCTCACCGCACCCTCGCCTTGTGCACACCGCGCCCTCGCGCGCGCCCTTCTGTCCGCCCACGTTGCGCGCTCGCCGCGCCCATGCCCTGGCCCTTGCCGCTCCCACGCAACGCGCCGCAACAACGAAACCGAAGGGCCCTGTCGTCACCTTCACCGGAGTTGGCGCAGGCTTTGCCGACTACTCCCGAGGTGACGGCGAGCCGAGGGGGAGGTGGGAAGGGGATGGAGGCGCCCGATCTAGGGTTTCCCCCGAGTCGCGAGGGATGGTGATGCTGAGGACGGGTGTGTGTTGTGGGTCTTGTGAACTGTGATCACTAACTCATGAGATATTTGTTGTGCCCCACTTAAGCCTTTGCTCATCGTGGCTTTGCAACTGCAAAGAAACCATAAGCCCAACGAGAATACCTTTGCCTTAAAGAATCTAGTTTAGTATCGAAGATATGCTACTTTTTTTCACTTAGTGGCAAGATTGATTGCCACGCCACTAGCACTTAACTAAGGCAGTTATCTTAACCGTACCGGTTTTGCCACTTTATATCAAAGCATGCATGCCCGCTCACTCTCCATCCCCACTAATCGCCACAAGCTAATCTTGTTTTAACCAATGTGGCCTCGCTTTTTGGTCAAAACAGCTTCTTAATCTTCACTAACGTTCAACTAGCATAATCAGTTGTTAATATGCATTACTGTACGAATAGTCCCTCATCAGTTGTGCAAGGGGCAACATACCTTTTATAAGGAAAGTGACCTAATTTAAAACTGAGAGAACTCTCAGATCTCGAGCTAGCTTTTGAGGATGATAAAATCCGTTTAAAGCCCATGCATAATTTTGTTACAACTCAAAATTAGAGAATTCTCTATGTTCTATTGATAAGGAGTATATACCGATGTATGAAGGTTTTGTTTTTGCCACTCTTTTGCCCGCTTGTTACTGTGCGGAAATTCGCAGGGACATGCAGGGTGTGGGCCACACACCTGTCTAGTCGTGCCCGGCCGTTCGATTGTTTTAATATTCGTAAATTTGATTAGTCTTAGACCTTTGATTACTGTAGTGCGGAGTCTATTCGGGCATGCTTTTCGTAATTTTGACCCGAGTTGTATTCGCCATCCACCGCCATTTATCTTGCATTTTTCATTCATTTTTATGTTTTAATTTACTTTATCTTTTGAAGCTGAAATGTAAATAAATTTCGTTTACATATTTGTGTTTGCCGTGATGAAAACCTTCAAATAAGATAAATTCTGAATACATTTCGACAACTTAAAAAAATCCAGGTATCCAATAGTGAAACTGAATAGTCGTAACATTACATTTTTACCAAGTTTTTTTTTTATGATTTTAAGGTTTTAGGGTTTGATCTTAGGAATTTCGGGCTTAGGGTTTACTGTTTAGGGCTTATGGTTTAGAGTTTAGGGTTTAACATTTAGTTTTTGAAACCTGCTAAATTTATCATCATTCATATCAACTTTTAAAGCATCTTCAACAGCGTTCAACCATCATGCACGCTAAAACCATTTTACAACGTCAAAGTAGCAAATTATAGCGCGTCGGAGTGCGCCGGCTCCAACGACCTTCGTAAAATATCGCACGCGCGTCGCTCTAGCAGGCGCTGTAAAAAATCATAGCGCGCGCCCAACACAAACAACATACGAGACTAATAAACGAGTTTTAAGATCAAACAAATAAAAAATAATCAACAATAAATAGTTTAAATTTTCACAATAGTCAACAATAAATAGTTCGACACTACAACATCAAATGTACATTATCAAACATACAATTCAACATTCATTTTGTTGGTCATTCCATGCCCACCACTCTTTGTTTAGATACTTCTCACAATAATCATGCGTTTCGGCACGTCGAATGACATGATAGGAGCCAACAAATCGGGCCATCCTCGGAGCCCGATGATACACTCGCATGGGATGTTTCAAGAGCTCATACTGAGAATAGTCTAAATCTTGGTCATGCTCATTCTCGATGATCATGTTATGCATGATCACACAATCGTGCATGATGTATCAAAGCATTTTTTGATCCCAAAATCTAGCCCGTCCTCTCACAATAGCAAATTTTGCTTGCAAATTCCAAAAGCTCTCTCCACATATTTCCGAGCCGCCGCCTGAGCATTGTGGAAATCTAGATTTTTCTTACCTTCCGTTTTTTTTCAACGGCTTCACAAATGTTTGCCACTTTGGGTAGATGCCATCTGCAAGATAGTAGCCATAGTTGTATGTATGACCATTTGCTACAAACTTCACAGGTGGTAGTTCACCATTTGCAATCTTATTCATGTGTGGTGACCGATTAACAATGTTGATGTCATTCAAAGATCCAGGCATTTCAAAAAAAGCATGCCAAATCCAAATCTCTTGATCGGCCACCGCTTCAAGGATTATAGTGGAACCCTTTTTCTGGCCGTGGAATTGCCCATGTCATGTCTTAGGACAGTTCTTCCAACTCCAAGGCATGCAATCTATTGAGCCAAGCATACCCGGGAACCCACGAGCTTTGTTCATCTCCAATAGCCTTGCGATGTCTTCAACATTGGGAGATCTTAAATACTCCGGGCCAAACACTTGCACAATTTCGACTGCGAATCGCTTGACTCACATGATGGCCTCACTGTCACCCATGACCAAGTGGTCATCAACTAGATCCGCCGAAATACCGTATACCAACATACGTAAAGCGGTTGTCACCTTTTAAAAGGTGCTATGCCTTAGTTCTCCGGCGGCATTCCTCCTCTGCTGAAAAAACCGATCATGGCTCGTCAGTTTCTCTGCAATGCGCCTGAACAACTCGGTGCTCATTCTAAACCGATGCCAGTAGTACAACTCGAGGTACATGGGATTATCCACAGAATAGTGTCTCATCAATCTGTTGTCGACATCGATCTTATCCCTTGAAATTTTCCGCCAACCCAAAACCGAACCACCGTGCTTCGGTTTTTTATTGATGCGCATAGTTAGGATCATTGCAAGGTCCTCCTCCTCTTCAATATCAAATTCTTGTTTGAAAGAATCATATGACGAACTCATCTACAATATTAAATTTAAACAAGTCTACAAAAACTACAAAAAAGATGCACCAAATTCATGTAAAAAATATGAAGTTCAAGCAATACATACCTTGCAAGCGTTTTGTCGAACACGTTGTGGGCGCCGAGCGACAGTGAGCGGCCGACCGCTCTTCGTCGAAGGAATGACGCGCGCGAGGGGCGGCGGCGAGGACAGACGGAGGAAGCAGTGGCGGCACGGGGATAGGCCGGGGAAGCGTCGTCGGGTAGCCGGAGCAAATGGGATGGCGCGGGCGGCGCGCTAGCGCCTGGATCCAGTGGTGGGTGGATGACGCACGCGAATCATCGATGTCCAGCGCGCGGTAGCAGGCGCACGAAATATGAGGCACGCCATGCTGTTTCACCCAGCACGCTGAACTGTTTATCCCGCGCGCGCGTTTTTTGCGCCTCCGCTGAAGCGTCCGGAGCGGTTGCTTGCACGCAATAAATTCATTTTTTTCCAGCGTGGCGCTTATATAGCGCGGTTGTTGAAGATGCTCTTAGTAGTTAAAACTTGCCCGACCGCCGATTTTCCTGGCGGTCCCTAAAGTCGCTGGATTCTGTATGAGGGCACACCAAGTTTTAAGTTTCGGTCTCTGAAACTTAAATATTTATTTTCCGCTCGTATCAAGTTTAAGTAGTTGAAACTTAACAAAGTTCTAAAAACTCATCAAAACGTATTTAAAATGGATCTTATTTCAAAGTCCTCATCACAAGAAACATGAATGTACAAATGAATTATAAATTAAAATTTTGGTTCACAAGATAGAATAAATTCAAATTTGAAAAAAAAGCATGGGATGTGGGACGAGTGGAGCCTCCAAAATCTACAAAAAGTTGCATCCATGGACCCCTTCTAAAGTAATTAAGAGCTAAAGCACGTGCAAATACCAAACAAATTTCTGAATCACAAATCAATCAAACGGCTAGAAATCTGCGTGTCACCACACATATGTGCCACAAACCGACTTCCATTACTAGAAGCACGTTAAGTCACATAAAATTTGTCAGTTTCATTTTAGAAAATGGGAACACACCCCACCTTAAATTTCTACCATGTGTTCCTCACACAATAGAAAATCTTTGGTTCCGAGTACTAATTGTTGTCGAGGAAACTATAGTATGCTTTATTATTGTATTATTATTATTAGGGAAAATCGCTCAAGGCCATATATATTAAATAAAACTAGCACTTACAAGAATATGAGATGACATGCAAGTCTTTAAAGAAATTAGCGATGTCTTCCGTCTACATCCATCGGCGGAGCGTCTAGAGGAGATCACCTCATTGTTTCCCCTAGCTCTCCGTCGTGAGACGGAGCAACCTTGTTGAAGCCCATGAGGTTGTAAAAGCAGCGGCCAAGAAATCATTGATGTATACCAGGAGACGTCAGTAAGCGCGTCTTGGAAAGATAGTCGTCCGAGAGCAGCTACAACTGAGGATGGCCACACTATAGTCCCAACTCCAGCCAGACAAAGGAGGGGGAGACAAACCTTTCAAGTTCACTTTGGATGGAGATGGGACTCCATAACAAAAACATGCCACAATGGTGTCCCCTTTGCAGGACGGAGGCAACATGGAGAAAGCTAAGCACAACTAACTGAACCCGACGATCAACATTAGCCTCGAACTTGTGAAAGCACCTTCGAGAGGATCCATCGACATGGGAAAAGTCGAGGAGCAATTATTCCCCGATTATCGCCCAGCAACTTCCCCGACAATGAAGATCTCGAAACCCTACATGACATGAACCAGCCAAACAGATTTTGTGTCCGGTCACCTTCCCGTTGTTGTTGCGGCCTAATTGTTAGGGCATATTTCTTCCTTAGTGGTTTTGGTGATTGATGACAACAAATTTCTGGACTAATCGTGTGCATTAAGCCTTTTAGATAATTCATCGTATGACACAAGACGATTCTAGACCCTTGATGGATAATAGTGAAGACGGTTATTTTCCCGCGTATCGTTTTCGGTGGAATTGAGTCATAGGAAAATCGTACTATTAAGAGGGGGTCCACATCGGAAAGGTTCTGGCCTTTCCCGCTTCAATGGAGATCACTCCTATGTGCCCGTGTTCTCGTTCTGAAGGCCATAAGCGGTAGTATCGCTCCTACGGGCGGTAGTACCGCCCTGGCACGGTAGCACAACCCAGTACTACCGCTCTACTATCGGCTAACCTTCGGTTGTCTCAAAACTCCATGTTAGTTTAAGCGATAATAGGGCGAGTAGTGCGGCGCGATAGTACCGCCCATAAGCGGTAGTACTGCCCGTCACTATCGCTCAACTACCGCCTAAGATTATGTAGTCTTGGGACTTCGTATCAGACTATGCGGTAGTAGGACCGGTAGTACGAAGGGCGGTAGTACCGCCACTATCGGCTAACCTTTTGGACTCGAGAACACTCAACGGTCTCATGGACGATAGTAGGGCGAGTCACTACCACTTATAAGTGGTAGTGTCGCTTTTGCAAGCAGTAGTACCGCTTCCGCAGTACTGCCTCTGCTCTACCTATGTCCTGGATCTGAGGGCATGTGATGTGCAACCCCAGTGGTAGTACCGCTTGGGAAAGCGGTAGTACCACTCTGATAGCACTACCGGCTCGAGGCCTCGTGACTTTGCACTGAGCGGCTAGCACAGCTGCCCAAGCGGCAATATCGCTCCCCTGAGCGGCAGTAACGCTTGTGTGTGGGTTGAGTGGGGGTAACGGTTGGATTTGTTCCCCCACTATGTAAAGGGGCTCTTCTTCCCCAAGAAGACCACCTCTTCCAACTCTAAGCTCCATTCTTGCTCCAAGCTCCATTTTGGCCCGATCTCTCTCCTTATCCAGCCAAACTTGTTGATCTTTTAGGGTTTGGTTGAGAGGGCCCCGATCTACATTTCCACCAAGAGAAATTTACCCCCCACTAATCCCTAGCGGATCTTCTTACTCTTGGGTGATTAAGCACCCTAGATGGTTGAGGTCACCTCAGAGCCACAATCCATTATGGTGAAGCTTCGTTGTCGTGTTGGGAGCCTCCAATTAAGTTGTGGAGGTTGTCCCAACCTTGTTTGTAAAGTTTCGGTTACCGCCTTCAAGGGCACCACTACTGGAATCACGCTATCTCGCATTGTATGAGAGCGTGAGGAGAATACGGTGGACCTAGTGGCTTATTGGGGGAGCATTGTGCCTCCACACCACTCCAACGGAGACATACTTCCCCTCAAAGGGAAGGAACTTCGGTAACACATCCTCGTATCCACTGGTTCAACTTGTGATTATTTCTTACCTTTAATTTCTGCAAGCTTTATGTCAGAGCATATTTCTCCATGTGTGGTTTTGGTAATTGATGACAATCCCTATGGACGAAGGGTTGCCTTAAGTTATATTCAAAGGATTTGCACATAGGCACTTGAAGTCCATATGATGGTTTCAAGGAGTTTATATGGTGAACAAGGGGGTATCCAAGGTTTTATCCAAAGAATGCTCATACAGAAGATAAGATAGAAGGTTGATCAAGACTAAGTCAAAGAGTGAATCTAGTTGATCAACACATGATGCTTACAAGATGTACGAAGAGGGATCAAGTGATCCCATGGAATGGTAAGCATTATCCATTACGCTTTATGTACTAACCCATGGTCTATGTAAGAGTTCTATGTGGGGTTACGTATGTTTCCATGGGCTTGCGTCAAGAGAAAGATCTCATACAACATATGGAGGATGACATCACGTGGTGATCGTCATGAAGATTGCGGTGTGCAAGTTCGAGTGGAGCATCACGAACTGATCATGCTTGAAGATTACCATCCATTGTGGTGACAATGGACTTGTGAAGATGTGATGAAGAGCGGCTCACCCATAGTGGGTATGGGGGAGCAATCAACTAGTCTTCATCGAGCCAACACAATCAAGAAATGTGGTCCATCTTGAGGAAGTCAAGATCATCATCATCTAGCTCAAGTGGACTATGTGCAAGGTATAGGTTTTCCCTTGACAAGTTTTCTATTTTACCGGTCTTATGGTGGTAGTTGGGAGACTGGGTTATAGGATCGAGTGTCGTACTATCAAAGGGGGCTCTCAAGTGAGTAGCTTGATCGTATTGTTCGTTGAGAGCTCAAACCATTTGCATCCTTGCACCATATTTCTTGGTTCTTGTTTGGTGTTTCTCTTTGTAAGTTTCACAGCTTATGGTCATCTTCATAACAAGCTCGAGTTTATTGAAAACGGAGTGCATATGCATCATCTATGATGTTTTTCATGTTGGAGTTTTTGCCAGTTCTCCATTCATAGATGTTTCACATCTCTATATCATTGGCATTTTCATACTGCCTATTCTTAAGATAACCGGATCTTCATTCATATAGATTGATGTTGGATAGCTCTGGTCGTCCTGAATCCAACAAGCTTGACTTTGCCCAATTTGGAGTTTATTTGCAGAAGTTATGATAGTTCTAGTGTTCCTACATTTATGTTGCTTCCTTTCTGGTCCGAAAAGATCCGAGCGGTAGTACCGCTCCCAGTAGCAGTACTACCAATTATCTTTGGTAGTACTTCCCTGGTCAGCAGTAGTACTGCTCTCTGGCTGTAGTGCCCCTGGCCAGTGCCGCTTCCTTGTGGTCTCGACACATTTCTTGTCACACTGGGTGGTTTGTGGAGTGGTAGTTCTGGGCGGTAGTACCACTTAGAGAGCGGTAGTACCACTTATTACTACCATGCCACTTTCTCCCATGTTTTCTCAGGACGTATTCTCTACGGATCTTGAGCAGATGTAGGAGGCGGTAGTACCGCTCGTGGCAGTGGTAGTACCGCTCCGACGGAACCCCTACTTCCTTCCCTCCCGATCTTCTACTCATAGCCGTAGCGGTTGTTACCGCTCTCTCGAGTGATAGTACCACTTGTGTGCGGGTTGATGGGGTGGCGGTTGGATTTTCCCTTCCTATAAAAGGGGTTCTTCTTCCCCACTGAACCCTATCCCTTGAGCTCTTGTTTTTCCCCCATTGTTGACCTTGTCCGAGCTTGCTAACTCTCAATCCCTCCAATGATTATTGCTAGTTCTTGAGGGAAAATAGAGAGGATATCTAGATCCACATTTCCACCAATCACTTTCTCCTCTTTGTGAGGGGAACCCCTTGGATCTAGATCTTGGAGTTCTTCATGTTCTTCGTTCTTCCTCACATTTTCTTCCATAACATTAGCTTTTGTGGTGGGATTTGAGAGAGAAGGACTTGGGCACTCCGTGTACCCTTGCCATTTATTTGGTGCATACGTTTGAGTTGTCCATAGTGATACCTGGAAGTGAAGTTTGATAAGCTTATTACTCTTGGGTGCTTGGGCACCCTAGAGCTTGTGCCTCTTGTGTTCTTTTGCGCCCTAGACGGTTGGTGGTGCCTTGGAGCTTAATCATTGTGGTGTAAAGCTCCGGGCAAGCGTCGAGGTCTCTAATTAGGTTGTGGAGATTGGCCTGGGAAATTGATGTCACCCCGAAGCCACAACCCATTATGGTGAAGCTTTGTGGTGTTGTTGGGAGCCTTCAATTAAGTTGTGGAGATTCCCCCAACCTTGTTTGTACGGATTCATGACCGCCCTTAAGGGTCCCTTAGTGGAATCATGATATCTTGCATTGTGCAAGGGCGTGAGGAGATTACGATGGCCCATCACTCTCCCCTCTCGTAGATGATCACCACCATGGATAGGTACTGCGTGTGTGTAGGAAAAAAATTGTTTCCCATGCAACGTTCCCCAAAAGGAGGGGCTCCATGACCTTTGGGACAGACGCAACTGTCAATGGAGAGCTTCCCGGTGGGAGCAACGTCGGACGAAATTGGGGTTCCTCGTACGGCTCTTCCAGGGCAAAAATCGAGGAGGGGAATGGGATGGCGGGTTCATTTGGTAGTTGCTGCAACACAAAACTCGAGAGGGGATCTGGAAGTGATGGAATCGATCGAGGTTGGCGGCGAACGAGGTGGCCGGATATAAGGAGGATGGATGGCTCCTGTCAATTGGTTGCTATGGTGGGCTTGCTGCGTGTGAAGGGAGGGCGATGGGGTGCTCCGGTAGCTCGGGGGGGGGGGGGGCTTTTATAGGCGGCCAAGGTTGGTTCACGAGCTCAAAGGATAAGCTCGACAAGGCGGCGGTCAAGCAACGTGGCGAGGCCAGCGAGGTCGGTGGCTAGCAGACAGATGTGACACTGCTCAGGGGGGGGGGGTAGCTAGCGAGCTGGGGAGAGGCTGGGCGGCGCTGCCATGGTAGGGCCGAACGCAGATGTCGGCGTGTCGCCAAGCGGCTATAGCAGCAGCGCTACAAGTCACGGGGATGCGATCGGGGCGACATTAGCGAGGCTGAGGGGACGTGGCCATGGCTCTGCGAGCGGGGAGGGGCCAAGGGACACGTGGTTGGTGGACGCGGCGACTCGGACATGAGCTTGTGCAAAACGCATACTCTACTCGCGCTCTGGACGTGCCCACCAAGTGCTCGACTAAATGTCAGGCACAACTAGAGGGCTCAGATGCACTTGCAACTTCCCAGGGCTAGGATACTTAGTAAGGCAAAGCTCCTAGACATATTGGTTAGGCAAGGGGATAAAGGTCCCAAAGTAAACTTTGAACTATGCCAAATGAGGCCATGCACTCTAGGTGTTTGATGAAATGAGAGTGGCATCTAAAAGATCTTTCTGGCATCCAAACTTTCCACAGTGGGGTCTCTTTGGACACTAAAGGTGATGGTGGGGTTACATTGGCAAAATAGAAAACTTGTTAGTGCTATTTTTGGAGAAAAACAATTCTTGTGTGAAAATGCAGGTTGTTATTTCATGCACTTAAAATAATCCAATGGGGCTAAACTCCTGGACTTAAGGGTTTGGTAGGATGGGCTTCAAGCAAAAAAAATCTCATGGTCAAAATGGCAAGTTAAAGTAGGGTTGTACTTCAAATTGCAAAACTGGACCAGAATAGAAAAGAGGTTGCTTTGCTAAAATTTTCCAAAGGGCAAGAAAATATTTTCGCATAACAGTGAAACAAATGCATCACTTGACATCTCCAAATTTTTGTGAAATTTTTAAATGAATTTATGAATAGGTTGCAGTGCAACAGAGGCTCTTAAAAGAATGAAAATGCTTTTAGAAGAATTTAACTTGGCAATTGTTTTTATAAAAAAAATCCCCACTAAATTTATAAAATGAAATAAACTGATTTTCAACAAACACTCAAGTCCACAATGCTTTTCAAAAGTCTACTTGGGGGGGGGTGTAGAAAAGAGGTTCTCAAAAAAAGTAAAGAAGCAAATTATATTCAAATTATAAAATTTTAGTTAATAAAAATATGGTTAAATTTTTGGGGCATGATACTTTGTCTCCTTGCAAACCTGCAAGCTTAAATAATTCACAAACCTCAGCGACATCAAGTAGTAATCAGGATGAGTTGTACCATCATAACGATGAGCTCTCAGTTTCTCTACCATACCCACAGGAATCTCATAATGAACATTTTCAATAGGTCCAGTAGGTTGAGGAGCAACCTTGTCAACTTCTGTCCGAGGCGAAGATGCCTCGGACAAGCCACTCAAAGGGTGACCATCCATAGTAACAAGCAACAGTAAATTTCAGCACACACCAACTATGTTTCCTTACCAATTTGCACTTACCAAAGGCGCTTCACTCCCCGGCAACGGCGTCAGAAAAGAGTCTTGATGATCCACAAGTATAGGGGATCAATCATAATCCTTTCGGTAAATAAGAGTGTCGAACCCAATAAGGAGCAGAAGGAAATGACAAGCAATTTTCAGCAAGGTATTTTGTGCAAGTGTTTTAAGTAACAGTGATAGATAGTTTTGTAGCAAGATAATTCGTAAAAAGTGACAAGTAAAAATAGTTGCAAGTGTGAAGCAAGGTATCCCAATACTTTTTATAGCAAAGGACATGCCTTAATGTACTCTTATATAAAGCAAACACTCCCGAGGACACATGATAATTACAGTCTAGTCATGTGCATCATGCTAAGTTGATTCATGTTCGTTACTTTGATAATTTGATATGTGGGTGGATCGGTCCTAAGGTGTTTTTGTTACTTGAACAAGCAACCCACTTACGATTACCCCCCTATCGCAAGCTTCCACAACAAATAAAGAAGAATTAAGATAAATCTAACCATAGTATGAAACATGTGGATCCAAATCAGCCCCTTATAAAGCAACGCATAAACTGGGGTTTAAGCTTCTGTCACTCTTGCAACCCATAGTATACTTGGTACTTGGTGACGAGATGATGTATATTCTTCTCGCTCCACGTTGGTTACCCCAAGTGGACGGTTGAGATGTATTCAGCAATAAGTTTTCCCTCACACAAAGACTGTAAGGTTTATCGAACCAAGAGGACTCCTAGGATCGACAAGTAGGTGTCCGCTGCCCCTTTCTAGCAGAAGACGTGGACCTGCAAACACAACAAATAACTTTACTCCCAACGAGTACAGAGAGGTTGTCAATGTCTCCGTCCTAATAGTTTGCAAAGGATCAAAACACAAGCTCGAATAGTAATAGTGATTGCAATAGAAAAGTAAATGAAAGCAGTAAATGGTGAAGGTGTAAGCAATGATGGTGATATCGACCGGAGTCACATGATGTTCACTAGTGATGACTCTCTCCCAAAAGATGATAAACAACTATGCTTGGGTAAACAAATTACAGTTGGGGAATTGACATAATTATGAACGCACCGCAATGCTAATTATGCTACTTGAAAGTTAGAGGCTCAATAGTAATGGGCAGTACGCCAAGACAAGTAGACCGTTTATTCATCAGCATCTACTTACTAATCATCCACCTTGAGATATCTATCCAGAACATCTCGCCGGTATTAAGTTGCGAGCCCCACCAAAAGTGTAAACTCAAAGCAACGGACAACTGCATTAACGAACTATGCGTAAGGTAAACAATCCTTGCAGCCGTGGTCCCAAGCACCTTTGTTTTTTCCCTGGTGGCAACAACACATCCCCTAGTCTCATGTTTCTATCACTAAAGCTAGACATCGAGGGGCACGAACCCACAATCATGCATAACGCTCCCTCTTAGAGATACAATCTAGTACTCGGCCAAAGCAATAAATAGCAACGGAGAACATGCATGAATCACTAAGGAACATAATATAAAAGGATAATCAAATATATAACTCATAACAATCTGAACATAATCTCATAATCCATCCGATCCCAACAAGAGAATTACATAGATGCGTTGATCATGTAGGGCAGCTCACAAGGACTAACCATTGAAGCACAAGATTGGAGAGAAGACATCACATAGCTACTGGTCATGGACTCATGGTCCAAGGAGGACTACTCACAACACGTCCGGGAAGCGTCCATGGCGGTGTAGAAGCTCCCGGAGGTCAATCCTCCCTCTGGCAGGGTGCCGGGAAGAGGTCTCATGATGCTCCCGATCTCGGAAGCGCTGTGGCGGTGGAACGATGGAGAAATTCGTGATTCCGTATGTGATGGAAGGGTTTTCTCTCGAAGGAGTAAATATAGGCGAAAGGAGGGCACCGGAGGAGGTGGGACCCACCCAGGTGGCCTCTTGGCGCGACCTAGGGCCATGCCGCGCCCACAGGTCGCCTGGGAGGCCCCTGCCCCCCTCTGGCCCATCTTGTGTGATCTGGAAGCTTCCATTACGCTGATTTTTTGTATATTTTCTTGGGATTTTTTGGGCGTCGGAAAATTTGGTAAAAGCCCCTGCAAAATAGACATCAGCAGACAGAAACTGGCAACAGGTGCACTGAGTTAATAGGTTATTCCAAATATGTGTAAAATGATATAAAAGTGTAGCAAAACATATAACAATGTCACCCGAAAGATCATGGACCAAGTAGAAATTATAGATACGTTTGGGACGTATGAACATCCCCAAGCTTAATTTCTGCTCATCCTCGAGTAGATAAATGATAACACAAATAATTTCTGTGGTGACATGCTAACACACGTATAAGAACTTCAAAGTAAAGTAAGCGAGATATGCAATTCAAGTCAAGACAATAACAAGCAAGAGTCTACATCTAGTATTGAAATTAGCAAAGTAAGAGCAAAAAGGAGCAAGAGATCTCGCTGTCCGTGAGTCAAATGTCTCCAAATGGTGTTTGGGTGCAAGAAGTGGGAGATGGGTTGAGAGCATAAACTATTTTTTAACTGAGAACTCAATCTACTAAACGTCACACTTAGTCTCCTTCGGAATCTTATTTTGACTCATCCCCACACCACTAGTCGGGCACAAGTTAAAATGATGCTCTCCCTTTCGACTTTGAGCACTCATGCAATGGATGAGCATAAGAAAGATATGTTGGCACTTAGGATGGCAAATAGATTAATGATGGCGAAGGAAGACAAAAAGGGTGTGAAAGGCTCACATCAATGAGGAAAACCATAGGCGAGAGAAATCCAAATGATAGATATGATGTGAGGAGTAGGGATTGCCATGTAATGGATGCACATATGAGCTACGGTAAGCTCTCCAATGGAACTAGTGGGGGTGCATCCAACTTGTTTGCTCATTAAGACCTAGAGCTCATTTGAGGAGGCTCATCATTGGAATATGCAAACCAAGTTCTATAGTGTAAGGGTCCCCACATAGTTATGCATGAATGATAATCTCTATGTAGTACAAATATTATAATGGAGTACGAGTGTGGATCTTTCAAAAGGAATAGTAGTGTTGCCCCCTTCTCTTTTTTTTTCTTTTTTTGTGGCCTCTTTGGCTCTTTCTTTTTATCTCTCGTTTGTCCTCTTTGGGATCTTTTAATTTGTCCTCTTTGGGATCTTTTCCTCTCTTGAGGGCAACACTCTATGTTTTACAAGAACAAAAAGAAAAATCATCACACCTTATAACAAGTACTCAACATAAAGACAAATGAAAACTATCATGATGTATGCAAATGTATGCCTCTGCGAGTGTAGCAGGATATGCAATGATACTAGAGCGTCTTGTAGCAGTAATAAGGGCAAGGCCCAACTAGCACGCGGCTCCTCGATCAAGCAAAAGCATGTGTTACATGAATATCAAGTCATGAGATGGTGGATGTTGCATGACAATGTATCTCGGAAAGGCTATGGAAATGCCTTAATAGGTAGGTATGGTGGTTGTTTTGAGGAAAGATATAATGAGTCTTATGTATGACAGAGCGTATCATGTCATGGGTTTGGATGCACCGGCGAAGTTTGCACCAACTCTCAATATAAGAAAGGGCAATGCATGGTACCGAAGAGGCTAGCAAAATATGGATGGTGGAAGTGCCAACAATCGAATACTCACATTAGTCCGAAGAACTCATACACTTATTATCGGTAACTCTCTATCTACTTAGGAAATTCACAAAGAGACAAGTACCCCGAGGAGGAGTGTTTGGGGTTTGGTTATCCTTGTGCATCCTCGACTCATGGTAACCTGAGGGTACTCTATATATTCCAACTAATTTTAGAGGTTAGCGATCAATTTATTAGCTAGAGTTCTCAACTAAATTTTAGTTTTTGAAAAACACACGGATTTCCCAAAATACGACACCTATCACTAATAGGCTCAAGCTCTTGGCACCAATAGTCCAAACAATACTCAAATCAATACCTCAAAACTATTGCAAGTTACTACTATACTTAAATAGCAACCTCAATTTCCTACTCATGCAAGACACACAACTCAGTGCAACAAGCCAACTCTCTAAACAAGATAAGCATGATAAATCAAGAGAGTTACAAAAGCAACCTAAATAATAGATCTTAAAAAGATATATCATGAAAACTAAGAGCTAAGCATGATAGTAGCCACGAAAAGATAAAGAACACACAAAAAAGATAAGCATGAAAACCTATGTTGTGTCCTAGAGTGGAATGGAGCGTGTTTCTCTCCCAAATATGGTAGGCTAGGTTCCGACTAGTTACGCATAACAAGCAAAACTAAAAAAACTAAAAACTAAAGAGCGGGACACTCCAAGCATAGCACATAACATATGAAGTGATAAAAATATAGCATGGAGATGGACGAACAGATAATTGTTGATGGAGAAGGGGATGCACGGGGGCATCCCCAAGGTTAGACACTTGAGTATCCTTGAATATTTCTTGGGGTGCATGGGGACATCCCCAATCTTGAGTGCTTGACACTCCTGTATCTTCTTTCATCATCTCCCACCGCATACTTGAAAACTCCCTTCCTACGAAACTCATCATAAGCTGATTAGAGTGGTTAGTACCCTTAATAAAATAATTCATTACCTACTGGAAATAAGATTTTTATGAAAAGCTAATGTTTCTCATGATTGCCCAAAGGTTTTTGCAAAGGAAAAACAAGCTTAAGATTTGCAAAATGATGAAAACGCAAAACATGGAAGAATCTGTGAAAAACAGAACAACATGTAGTAAATAATTTATTCGGGGCACTTCTGCAACTCAAATCAAAAAACTCAGAACAGATGCGAGAAAGGAAATTATATAGAGCATTCTGTCAAAATAATTAAGATAAAAAATATGATCTGGTGATTTTTGGCAAATTGTTCCGTCAAGCAGACAGAATCTGTTTCTGGACAGCATGTCACAACTTTTGAAGTTTTTGCAATCGGAGGCTATAACTTGGCACAAATCTTAAAACTAAAGATACAATTATGTTGCTACAGTAGTAACACACATCAAGACCACTAAAACAGAAAGTAAAAACAAATTGGGTTGCCTCCCAACGAACACTTTCTTTTATGCCTTTGAGCTAGGCATAATGCAAAAAGATCAAGTATTATCAATTCCATCAGAATAACTTGCCCGAATGATGGACTGATAAGGTAACTTAATCTTGTTTTGAGGGAAGTGTTCCATTCCCATTTTAAGGGGAAATTGGAATCTAATGGTCCCTTCTTTCATGTCAATGATAGCACCAACGGTGCGGAGAAAAGGACGTCCCAAAATAATTGGACATGAAGGATCACACTCAATGTCCATAATAAGAAAATCAGCGGGCACATAATTATCGTTGAAAATAATAATCACAACATCAATTCTCCCTAAAGGTTTCTTTATGGAAGAATCAACAAGACGAACACCAAAAGAACATGGATCATAAGATTTCAAATCAAGCATATCATACATTCTTTTGGGCATAACGGAGGCACTAGCTCCAACATCACATAAAGCAAAGCCAGAGATATTATTCAATTTAATCTTGACCATAGGATCCCAACCATCTTCTAGTTTTCTAGGAATATAAGTCTCTAGCTCGAGCTTCTCCTCCCTAGCTTTGATATGAGCATTGGGAATATGCTCGGTGAAGGCAATATTGAGTGTACTAGTGTGGGGGTCTTTAGCCATTCTTTGCAGAAAGGTGATAAATTCAGAAAGGCTACAATTGTCAAAATCAATGTCATTGCTATTAAGTAGAATTGTAGTTTCATCCTCTATGTTTGATTTGCTCTCTATTATAAGAGTTTGGATGTCTTCCCAAGTTTGGGGATGTTTAGGAGCAACTTCAAACGAAAGATCCTATGGTTTCCCATGGCAAACCACGCCAAGGGCATAATTCTCCATAATGACTAGTATAGTCACAAGGTTTATTTGTCAAAAGACCCTTAGTGGTAAGTGGAGCAATAGAAGGGAAGGTGTAATCATTGTTGTTGTGACCAGTGAAGTCACACAACTTGGTGTTTTCAGTGGAACCCATAGCAGCGGCAACAAGCAAGAACAAACCAACTATTTTTTTTGTGGTTTTTGGTATAAGACTCTAAAGCAAAAACTAGAAAGCAAACTAACAAGATTAAAAATCAAAAGTAAAAGATAGCGTGCAACTCCCCTATCTTGAAGACCGGGTCCCCTGCAATGGCGCGAGAAAACATTGCTTGATGACGAGATGATATATATACTTCTCGCTCCTCGTTAATTACCCCAAGTGGAAGGTTGAGATGTAGTCAGCAGCAAGTTTTCCCTCACACGGACACTGTAAGGTTTATCGAACCAGGAGGACTCCTAGGATCAACAAGTAGGTGTCCGTTGCCCCTGTCTAGCAGAAGACATGGACCTGCACACACAACAAATAACTTTGCTCCCAACGAGTAGAGAGAGGTTGTCAATCGCTCCGGCTTGTAGTTTGCAAAGGATCAAAACACAAGCGATAATAGTAATAGTGATTGCAACAGAAAAGTAAATGAAAGCCGTAAATGGTGGAGGTGTAAGCAATGGTGGTGATATGGACTGGGGTCACATGATCTTCACTAGTGATGTCTCTCTCCCAAAAGATGATAAACAACTATGCTTGGGTAAACAAATTAAAGTTGGGAAATTGACAGAATTATGAACGTACCGCAATGCTAATTATGCTACTTGAAAGTTAGAGGCTCAATAGTAATGGGCAGTACGCCAGGACAAGTAGTCCGTTTATTCATCAGCGTCTACTTATTAATCATCCACCTTGAGATATCTATCCAGAACATCTCGCCGATATTAAGTTGCGAGCCCCACCCAAAGTGTAAACTCAAAGAAACGGACAACTGCATTAACGAACTATGCGTAAGGTAAACAATCCTTGCAACCGTGGTCACAAGCACCGTTGTTTTCTCCCTGGTGGCAACATCACATCCCCTAGTCTCATGTTTCTATCACTCAAGCTAGACATCGAGGGGCATGAACCGACAATCATGCATAACGCTCCCTCTTGGAGCTACAATCTAGTACTCGGCCAAAGCAATAAATAGCAACGGAGAACATGCATGAATCACTAAGGAACATAATATAAAAGGATAATCAAATATATAACTCATAACAATCTGAACATAATCTCATAATCCATCGGATCCTAACAAACTGAGCATAGCAATAGCAAGAGAATTACATAGATGCCTTGATCATGTAGGGCAGCTCACAAGGACTAACCATTGAAGCAAAAGATTGGAGAGAAGACATCACATAGCTACTGGTCATGGACTCAAGGTCCAAGGAGGAATACTCACGGCACGTCCGGGAAGCGTCCATGGCGGTGGAGAAGCTCCCGGAGGTCACTACTCCCTCCGACAGAGTGCCAGGAAGAGGTCTCCTAACGCTCCCGATCTCGGAAGCGTTCTGGCGGCGGAACGATGGAAAAATTAACGATTATGGATGTGATAGAAGGGATTTCTCTCGGAGGAGTAAATATAGGCGAAAGGAGGGCACCGGAGGAGGTGGGACCGACCCAGGCCGCGCCCACAGGTAGCCTGGGAGGCCCCTCGCCCCCTCTGGCCCATCTTTGGTGATCTGGAAGCTTCCATTATGCTAATTGTTTGTATATTTTTCTTGCGATTTTTCGGGCTTCGGAAAATTGGGTAAAAGCCCGTGCAAAATAGACATCAACAGACACAAAATGGCACTGGGTGCACTGAGTTTGTAGGTTAGTCCAAATATGTGTAAAATGATATAAAAGTGTAGCAAAACATATAACAATGTCACCCAAAAGATCATGGAACAAGCAGAAATTATTGATACGTTTTGGACGTATAAGTACTCCACAATGCCTTCCCTTAGGAACACAACATGGTGAAGTGTCTTTTAGTCGACGTTCATGTGACACCACTAAGAGAAGCAACAACATACACATCATCAAAATAGCGAAAGAGTACCAACTTCACATGATTAATTATAACAAGACTTCTCCCATGTCCTCAGGAACAGTATTAACTACTCACACCTCATCAACATGTTCAAGTTCAGAGGTATAATAATTGTGGTCAAGGATCTGAACATAATATCTCCCACCAAGTAATCCAATAAGCATCAACTACAAGATGCAATCAACACTACTAGTAACCAAGAGGTACCAATCTAAGGATTCGAGACTAAGATTGAATAAAAGAGATGAACTAGGGTTAGAGATGAGATGGTGCTGATGAAGATGTTGATGAAGCTTGGTCCTCCCACAAAGGAGGAAGCACTGGTAATGACTGTCGTGGGTATAAGTCTGACAGTAGATGTATAGGGTATGAAAGGATGGGTAGAGCCTTAGCTACGGCGAGGTTGTATGAGTTCAGGCCCATCTGCGGTGGAGGTAAAATCCCTACGTCTCAGTGCTCTTGGGAGCTTAGTGTCGAGTGGAATATAGGATTACAGTAAATGCCAACCCCTGCACCAGTGGGGAAGGGCGGCTTATATAGAGTGCGCTGCCCTTCACAACGGTCCGGTGGACAGGGGTGGAGTAGTGGCGAATAAATGCCTACGTTACACGTAATGTATGTCTTAAATGCTAATAATGGTGTATGAAAACGTACGACCGTTGCCCTCCCGGGAGGTTACGATGTACAGAGTGGAATTCAGTCGGTACGATAAATATGCTCCGAATGCTCGTCACCGACTGGATGATGGGGGGTCCTTAGTTCAGTCGGAACTGTCTAAGGGCCTTGGCCTCTGTGAAGGGTAGTCCTTGGGTTGGACCTATAGGGCAGGCCTATGACCCTACCCTGGGACTATAACCCCATCAATGACGATAGCTTCGATCCTCCCTCCCGGAGAGGAATTCCTCCGGTAGAATCTCACTACCGGAGAGCAAAAGGGCCTCTTCCCATGTTTCCGCCTCAAGACAGCGACGCTTCATTACGAAAGTATTCTTATGGTTTTTTCTATGTAAAAACACACCATATAGGAGAAGAGGGGGGGGGGGGGTCGGGAGACTTGTTGGCCCCCACGGGGCAACAGGGCGCGTCCAGGGGGTGGTCACGCCCTGTTGGCTCATGGCCAGTGAGTTGCTCTCCTCTCGTATATTTTTGGCCCAGTAACTCTTATATATTCCATAAAAATTCTCCATGAAATTTTACATCATTTGGAGTCGAGTGTATTTTCACACTTTTTCTTGGTTTTCACGTCCAGAATTCCAGTTTCCGACAATTTCCTTCTTTGTGGTGTACCTTGACATTCAGAGAGAAAAGGCATAACAATTATATCATAATGAGGAATAATGGACAATAATAACATAAATATCAATAAGAATTCGCGGTGAATAATTGATGTATCAGTGTGCAACATCAAAACTACCATCTCCACTACTCCTTCTTCTCCGGATAATGGAGATGAAAAGGAGGAGCTAAAAGTAGATGAAAATTCCTTTGATAAATTCATGCGCAAACTCAAAGGTGAGACCAAGAATCATTTCATTTCTCTCCTGGAACAATTAGGCAAGGCCAATGATACCATTCATTCTCACAAAGATACCATCTCTAAGATGGAAGGGCATATACGAGATTATGCCGATGAGATTGCGGATCTTTCAAATGCTGTAGAAGAAGAGCAAAGTCTTTGTTTGGCACTTGACGAGTCACACAACATTGACTTGGCTAGATTTAAGAAAGATCCTGCTCATGCTCAAGTTCTTGCTTGTGTACTTAAATTCGAGAAGGTTTAACTTGGGGTTGGCCATGAGAAGCTCATTGAGGAGTTTGATTTGCTTGACAAGGATCATAAGGCCTTGAAGAGTACTCACGCTAACCTCAAAGCTTCCGATGATCAACTCCAAGTGAAGCTAACAAAGGATATTGCTGTGTGTCCCCCCTTTGTGTTAATTGATAATGCTTGTTCTTCTAACCCTTGTAGTGAGCATGTGCACCTCGTGGAATAAAATGATAAGTTGAAAGAGAAACTTGAGAAGGGTTTTGTGACTTGCATCCGAGGCAAGAAGAATCTCAATGATCTTTTGAGCAATCAAAAGGAAGTTGTGTCCAAGGAGGGACTTGGGTTTGTACCCAAGTCAGAGAAGAAGCAATCTAAGAAGAAAGATAAAACCAAGCAGCAACCCTCTTAATGAACATTTGTGAAAGAGGGAGAAGGTTCTCCTAAGTAGAAGAAGAACAAGGAAATGGGTGCTAAGGACAAAAGGGCCAATGCCATCCATCCCAATAGGACCGACGATTTTAACCATTCATATGTTTTGTGCCGTGCTACTGATGGGCATGTTTATGCCAAATTTGTTGGTTCTCCTTATTAGTACATTGAATGGTATATTTGGGTTCATAAGACCCTTGTTGCTAACCTGAATGCGACCATTCAAGAATGGGTACCTAAATCCAAGCATTTATCTTATGCCGGAGTTTGCTTCCGGAGGCAGATCATAGTTGCTCGATAGTGGAGCAACAAATCATATCTCTGGAAGCAAGGACTTGGTGGTGGATGTACAAACTAACTCATCTATGACCACTAAAGTCCAATTTGGTGATGTGTCAACTTTAAAGGTATTGGGTCTTCGCAAGGTGGTGATATCTCCGGACTTAACCATTGAGAAAGTCATGTTTGTTGAGGCCCTTGTATTCAATTTGCTTTCCATTTGTCAACTTGCACTCATGGTATTTTTTTACTTTCTTTTACATGGATAGTCTGGCCCTCTTGTGGAGCAAGACTCTTAAAGTAGCCTTTTTTGGATATGTTGAGAATGGTCTCTATATGGGAAACTTCTCGGAGAAGCCTACTAAGACTGTGATGACCCAGAAGTGTAGGGGATCTATCCAAGTCCTTTCGATAAGTAAGAGTGTCGAACCCAACAAGGAGCAGAAGGAACTGGCAAGTGGTTTCCAGCAAGGTATTCTCTGCAGGCACTGAAATTATCGGTAACAGATAGTTGTGTGATAAGATGATTTGTGGCAAGTAGCAAGTAACAAAGGTGCATAAAAGTGGCCCAATCCCTTTTGTAGCAAGGGACAAGCCTGGACAAACTCTTATAGGAGGTAAAGCACTCCCGAGGACACATGGGAATTTCTGTCAAGCTAGTTTTCATCATGTTCATATGATTCATGTTCGCTACTTTGATAGTTTGATATGTGGGTGGACCAGTGCTTGGGTTCTGCCCTTACTTGGACAAACATCCCACTTATGATTAACCCCTCTCACAAGCATCCACAACTACGAAAGAAGAATTAAGACTAAGTCTAACGATAGCATTAAACTAGTGGATCCAAATCAGCCCCTTACGAAGCAACACATAAACTAGGGTTTAAGCTTTTGTCACTCTAGCAACCCATCATCTACTTATTACTTCCCAATGCCTTCCTCTAGGCCCAAATAATGGTGAAGTGTTATGTAGTCGATGTTCCCATAACACTACTAGAGGAGAGACAACATACAACACAACAAAATATCGAACGAATACAAAATTCACATGACTACTTATAGCAAGACTTATCCCATGTCCCCAGGAACAAAAGTGACTACTCACAAAGCATAATTATGTTCATGACCAGAGAGATATTGAATAGAATCAAGGATCTGAACATATAATATTCCACTGAGTAATCCAACTAGCATCAACTACAAAGAGTAATTAACACTACTAGCAACCTTACAAGTACCAATCGGAGTCGCGAGACGGAGATTGGTTACAAGAGATGAAGTAGGGTTTGGATATGAGATGGTTCTCATGAAGATGTTGATGGTGATGAGTCCCCTCCGATGAGAGGAGTCTTGGTGAGGACGATGGCGACGATTTACCCCTCTGGGAGGGAAGTTTCCCCGGCACGACGGCCCTGTCGGAACTCTGGATTGGTTCTGCTCAAGTTCCGCCTCGTGGCGGCGGCGATTACTCCCGAAAGCCTCCTCCTGTTTATTTTTGGAACGAAACCCTCCTTATAGCAAAAGATGGGAGTCAGAGGGGCAACAGGGGACCCACAAGCCCCCTAGGCGCGGCTAGGGGGGTAGGCCGCGCCTAGCAGGCTTATGGCCTCGTGGTGGCTCCCCTCTGGTACTTCTTCTGCCCAATATTTTTTATAAATTCGAAAATAATTCCTCGTTGATTTTCACGGCTTTTGGAGTTGCACAGAATAGGTATCTCAAACTTGCTCTTTTCAGACCAAAATTCCAGCTGCCGGCATTCTCCCTCTTCATGTAAACCTTGTAAAATAAGAGAGAAAAGGCATAAGTATTGTACCGTGAAGTGTAATAAAAGCCCATAAAGCGATAAATATCAACATAAAGTATGATGCAAAATGCACGTATCAACTCCCCCAAGCTTAGACTTCGCTTGTCCTCAAGCGGAAACCGAGATCAATAAATATGCCCACATGTTTAGAGATAGAGGTGTCGAAAGAACAAAATACGGACATGCAGGCATCATGATTATAATTAGAACAACAATATCATCATATAATCTCTTATGCTAGAGTGATAATTCCATCACAAAGTAAAGTATGGATCAAGAACCTTATTGAGAATTAACAACCAATAGCCTTTAGTCATTGAAGAAATTGCAATTTATCATAACGTAGGAAAGAGCCAAATAAGATCTTGTAAAGCAAGTCCACATACTCAATCATCCTTTCGTCTTCTACAATTTCTACAACTCACGTGGTACTCATGAGATCAATGTTTCAGTCGGACACAGTGAAAGATAGGGGCTTATAGTTTCGCCTCCCAACTATTTACCTCAAGGGTAATGTCAACATTAATAATTCATGATTACTTACTTCCAAGTTGACATATGAATATAGATCTTTCCCTAGCATATGACGTTAGCCAAGATAAATGCGAAATAAGGAATTGGTGTCGATCACCATGACACTTTTAAGGGCAAAAAGTAAAGGTACAAGATAGGCCTGATACGTCCATTTTGCATCATGCTTTCATGTTGATATTTATTGCTTTATGGGCTGTTATATTACTTTGTGGTACCATATTTATGCCTTTTCTCTCTTATTTTGCAAGGTTTATTTGAAGAGGGAGAATTTAGGCAGTTGGAATTCTCGACTCGAAAAGGAGCAAATCTTAGTCCACTATTCTGCACATCTCCAAATGCCCTGAAAAGTTACGTGGATTTTTTTGGGATTATACAAAAAATACTGGGCGAAAGAAGTACCGGAGGGGGGCTACCAGGGCGCCACCAGCCCTGCCACCGCCACCCCCTAGTGGCGGAGGGCAAGCTTGTGGGCTCCCTGACGGCCCACTAGCCCCCCTCTTTTGCTATATGAAGGGTTTCGTTCCAGAAAAAATCAATCGGGAGATTTTTCGTAGTTTTGCCGCAGCCACGAGGCGGAACTTGAGCAAATCCAATCTAGAGCTCCGGCAGGACGATCCTGCCGGGGAAACTTCCCTCCCGAAGGGGGAAATCGTCGCCATCGTCATCACCAACACTCCTCTCGTCGGAGGGGAGGCATACTCATCAACATCTTCATCAGCACCATCTCCTCTCCAATCTCTAGTTCATCTCTTGTAACCAATCTTCGTCTCGCGACTCCGATTAGTACTTGTAAGGTTACTAGTAGTGTTGATTACTCTTTGTAGTTGATGCTAGTTGGATTGCTTGGTGGAAGAGTTTATGTTCAGATCCTTGATGCTATTCATTACACCTCTGATCATGATTATGATTATGCTTCGTGAGTAGTTACTTTTGTTCCTCAGGACATGGGATAAGTCATGCTGATAATAGTCATGTGAATTTGATATTCGTTCGGTATTTTCATACGTTGTATGTTTTCTTTTCCTCTAGTGGTGTTATGTGAACGTCGACTCGATAACACTTCACCATATTTGGGCCTAGAGCAAGGCATTGGGGAGTAATAAGTAGATGATGGGTTGCTGGAGTGACAGAAGCTTAAACCCGAGTCTATGCGTTGCTTCCTAAGGGGCTGATTTGGATCCACTAGTTTAATGCTATGGTTAGATTTTGTCTTAATTCTTCTTTTGTAGTTGCGGATGCTTGCGAGAGGTGTTAATCATAAGTGGGATACATGCCCAAGTAAGGGCAGTACCCAAGCGCCGGTCCACCCACATATCAAACTATCAAAGTAACGAACACGAATCATATGAACATGATGAAACTAGCATGCCAGAAATTCCCGTGTGTCCTCGGGAGCGGTTTTCCTCCTATAAGTCTTTGTTCAGGCTTGTCCCTTGCTACAAAAGGGATTGGGCCACTTGCTGCGCCATTGCTAATACTTGTTACTTGTTACTTTTCGCTTGCTACGTTTCACCTCACTACACCATCACTTGTTACCGCTACTTTCAGTGCTTGCAGTTATTACCTTGCTGAAAACCGTTTATCAGAGCCTTCTGCTCCTCGTTGGGTTCGACACTCTTACTTATCGAAAGGACTACTATTGATCCCCTATACTTGTGGGTCATCAAGACTCTTTTCTAGCGCCGTTGCCGGGGAGTGAAGCGCCTTTGGTAAGTGGAAATTGGTAAGGAAACATTTTTATACTGTGCTGAAATTTATTGTCACTTGTCACTATGGAAGCTGTTCCTTTGAGGAGTTTGTTCGGGGTATCTTCACCATGAACGGAAGCACGAGGAGTTGTTCCTCGACCCGAGGCACCTACTGAAAATATCTTTTATGAAATTACTTTGGGTATGCTTGAGAAACTGCTGGCTAATCCTTTTACAGGAGATGGATCTTCACATCTAGACTTTCATCTGATCTATGTAGATGAAGTTTGTGGTTTATTTAAGCTTGCAGGTTTGACCGAAGATGAGGTAAAGAAGAAAGTCTTTCCTTTATCTTTGAAGGATAAGGCGTTGGCATGGTATATGCTATGTGATGATACTGGATCATGGGACTACAATCGGTTGAAATTGGAATTTCATCAAAAGTTCTATCCTATGCATTTAGTACATCGTGAGCGGAACTTTATTTATAACTTTTGGCCTCATGACCGGGAAAACATAGCTCAAGCTTGGGGGAGGCTTAAATCAATGCTATATTCATGCCCCAATCATGAGCACTCGAGAGAAATCATCACTCAAAACTTTTATGCTCGGCTTTCTCATGAAGATCGTACCATGCTTGACACTTCTTGTACCGGTTCTTTTATGAAGAAGGATATTGACCACAAGTGGAATTTACTGGAGAGAATCAAACGTAACTCTGAAGATTGGGGGCTGGAGGAAGGTAAGGAGTCAGGTATGAATTTCCAGTTTGATTGCGTTAAATCTTTTGTTGAGACAAACACATCTAGAGATTTTAGCGCTAAGTATGGACTTGACTCTGAGATAGTAGCTTCTCTATGTGAATCTTTTGCTACTCATGTTGATCTTCCCAAAGAGAAGTGGTTTAAGTATCATCCTCCTGTAGAAAGCAACATAGCCAAAACCAATCTAGTTGAGGAGAAAGTCATTGCTTTTAGTGATCCTGTTGTTCCTTGTGCTTACACTGAGAAACCACCATACCCTGCTAGGATAAAGGATTATTCTAAAGCTCCAACTGTGATACGTAGGTGTTACATTAGACCACTTGCACCCCTTGAGGAGATTAGAGTTGAACCTAGTGTTGCTATTATCAAAGATCTCTTAGCCGAAGACATAGATGGGAATTTTATCAAATTCTGTGAGGACTCCGCTAGAATTGCTAAACCTCACACGAAAGACAAACACTGACCTGTAGTTGGCCTGCCCGTTGTTTCTATCAAGATAGGAGATCACCTTTACCATGGTTTATGCGATATGGGAGCTAGTGTTAGTGCAATACCCCGTTCTCTATATGATGAAATCAAAGATGAGATTGCACCTGATGAGTTAGAACCCATTGCTGTCACTATTACGCTAGCTAATAGAGACACTATCTGCCCTCTGGGAATTGTGAGAGACGTAGAAGTCCTGTGTGGTAAGACGAAGTATCCTACTGATTTACTCGTCCTTGGTACTGCACAAGATAGCTTTTGTCCCATCATATTTGGTAGACCCTTTCTCAACACTGTCAATGCTCACATTGATTGCATTAAGCAGACCGTCACAGTTAGTTTCGAGGGTGTGTCTCATGAATTTAACTTCTCCAAGTTTGGAAGACAACCCCATGAAAAAGATTTGTCTGGAAAGGATGAAATCATTGCTCTTGCCTCTATTGCCGTACCTCCTACGGATCCTTTAGAGCAATATCTGCTTGAGCATGATAATGATATGCATATGGAGGAGAGAGATGAGATAGATAAAATTTTCTTAGAAAAATATCCTATTCTCAAGAATAATCTGCCTGTTGAACTTCTTGGGGATCCTCCCCCACCAAAGGGTGATCCTGCGTTCGAGCTTAAACAGTTGCCTGGTACTCTTAAGTATGCCTATCTTGATGAGAAGGAGATATATCCTGTTATTATTAGTGCTCTCCTCTCAGAGCACGAAGAGAAGAAGTTACTAAGAACTTTGAGGAAGAACCGTGCTGCTATTGGATATACTCTTGATGATCTTAAGGGTATTAGTCCTACTCTATGCCAGCACAAGATTAAAACTGATCCTGACTTCAAACCAGTTGCTGATCATCAAAGGATATTGAATCCTAAGATGAAAGAGGTCGTTAGAAAAGAAATATTAAAGCTTCTGGAAGCAGGAATCATTTATCCTGTTGCTCATAGTGATTGGGTAAGTCCAGTACATTGCGTACCTAAGAAGGGAGGTATCACCGTCGTCCCTAATGATAAGGATGAACTAATCCCACAAAGGATTATTGCTGGCTATAGGATGGTGATAGACTTTCGGAAACTGAACAAGGCAACCAGGAAAGATCATTATCCTTTGCCGTTTATCGAACAAATGCTAGAAAGGCTATCAAAACACACACACTTCTGCTTTCTAGACGGTTATTCAGGTTTGTCGCAAATACCTGTTTCACAATCTGATCACGAGAAAACCACTTTCACCTGCCCCTTCGGTACCTTTGCTTATAGACGTATGCCTTTTGGCTTATGCAATGCACCTGCCACCTTTCAAAGATGTATGATGGCTATATTCTCTGACTTTTGTGAAAAGATTGTCGAGGTTTTCAAGGATGACTTCTCCATTTACGGGTCTTCCTTTGATGATTCCCTCAGCAACCTTGATCGAGTCTTATAGAGATGCGAAGACACCAACCTCGTCTTGAATTGGGAGAAGTGCCACCTTATGGTTAATGAAGGCATCGTCTTAGGACACAAAATTTCTAAAAGAGGCATTGAAGTTGATAAGGCTAAGGTTGATGCAATTGAGAAAATGCCTTGCCCCACAGATATCAGAGGTATACGAAGTTTCCTAGGTCATGCTGGTTTCTATAGAAGGTTCATTAAAGACTTCTCTAAGATTTCTAGGCCTCTTACCAACCTCTTGCAGAAGGATGTTCCTTTTGTTTTTGATGAGGATTGTGAGGAAGCTTTCGAAATACTTAAGAAGGCTTTGATAACCGCGCCTATTGTTCAACTACCTGACTGGAACTTGCCCTTTGAAATCATGTGCGATGCTAGTGATTATGTTGTTGGTGTTGTTCTAGGACAAAGAGTTGACAAGAAGTTGAATGTTATTCACTACGCTAGTAAAATTCTAGACAGTGCCCAAAGAAACTATGCCACTACGGAGAAGTAATTTTTAGCAGTCGTGTTTGCATGTGAAAAGTTCAGATCTTATATAGTTGACTCCAAAGTCACTATTCACTCTGATCATGCTGCTATTAGGTACCTTATGGAGAAGAAGGACGCTAAGCCTAGGCTGATCAGATGGGATCTCCTGCTACAGGAATTTGATTTGCACGTCGTTGACCTAAAGGGTGCTGATAACCCTGTAGCAGATAACTTGTCTAGGCTAGAGAATGTCCTTGATGACCCACTACCTATTGATGACAGCTTTCCTGATGAGCAACTGAATGTCATCCGCACTTCACATAGTGCACCGTCGTGTGCCGATTATGCAAATTACATCGTAGCCAAATACATACCACCCAGTTTCACCTATCAGCAAAAGAAGAATTTCTTCTTTGATTTGAGACACTACTTTTGGGATGATCCTCACCTTTATAAGGAAGGACTAGATGGTGTTATTAGACGTTGTGTGCCCGAACATGAACAGGGACAGATCTTGCAGAAGTGTCATTCCGAAGCCTACGGAGGACACCACGCTGGAGATAGAACTGCCCATAAGGTATTGCAATCAGGTTTCTATTGGCCCACTCTCTTCAAGGATGCCCGTAAGTTTGTCTTGTCTTGTGACGAATGCCAAAGAATAGGGAATATCAGTAAGCATCAGGAAATGCCTATGAACTATTCACTTGTCATTGAACCATTTGATGTCTGGGGCTTTGATTATATGGGACCTTTCCCGAGTTCCAATGGGTATACTCACATCTTAGTTGCTGTGGATTATGTTACTAAGTGGGTAGAAGCTATCCCCACTAAAAATGCTGATCACCACACCTCTATTAAGATGCTTAAAGAAGTCATTTTCCCAAGATTTGGAGTCCCTAGATATTTGATGACTGATGGCGGTTCACACTTCATTCATGGTGTTTTCCGCAAGATGCTCGCTAAGTATGATGTCAACCATAGAGTTGCATCTCCTTATCATCCTCAGTCTAGTGGTCAAGTGGAGTTGAGTAATAGGGAGATCAAATTGATCCTACAAAAGATCGTCAATAGATCTCGAAAGAATTGGTCTAGCAAACTTGACGATGGACTATGGTTTACGGTAAGGCCTGTCATTTACCTCTTGAGCTAGAACACAAAGCTTATTGGGCAATCAAAGAGCTCAACTTCGATTTCAAACTTGCCGGTGAGAAGCGGTTGTTTGATATCAGCTCGTTAGATGAATGGAGGGCCCAGGCATACAAGAATGCCAAGTTGTTCAAGGAAAAGGTTAAGAGATGGCACGACAAACGAATACAGAAACGAGAGTTCGATGTAGGTGATTATGTCCTACTATACAATTCTCGTTTGAGATTCTTCGCAGGCAAGCTTCTCTCTAAATGGGAAGGTCCTTATGTTATCGAGGAACTTTATTGTTCCGGTGCCATCAAAATCAATAACACGGAAGGAAATTTTCCTAGAGTGGTAAATGGGCAAAGAATCAAGCATTACATCTCTGGTACTCCTATAAATGTTGAAACAAATATCATCAATGTCATAACTCCACAGGAGTACATAAGGGATGTTTATCAGCCTGTTTCAGACCCTGAAAACGAAGAGGTATCTGTTTCGATAAGAAATTGGACTCCGATGCTTTTCCAATAGGAAATTTCCTCCGTTTTGGAATTTTTGGAAAATTAGAAAAATAAAAAGCAGTCCGGAGAGCGCACGAGGCGGCCACAAGCTTGGCCACCGCCACCCCCTGGTGGCAGAGAGAGGGCTCGTGGGCACCTCGTGTGCCTCCCGGACTCCGTTTTCTTGCGGAGCACTCCTTCTGGTCCAAAATATATATATATATATATATATATATATATATATATATATATATATATATATATATATATATATATATATATTCGCCCGAAGGTTTTGATCTCCGCATCGCGCAGTTTTCCTCTGTTTTCGTTTCGAGCCTGTTTCTGTGATAGATCTAGATCATCGTGACTTCCCCAAACGCTCCTAAGGACAAGATCTTCGAGAAGGTCATCAATCCCTACCTCACGGAAGTGCTGAAACACCCTCAATCTATCAAATTGAGCGAGGGGATGTTGTATATCCGTGATGTTGAGGGGCCTAAGAAGACCGGAAGCATGGAGACGAGGCTCGAAGCAGTGGAGCAACAAGTCTTCAAGTGCCAAGGGATGGTGGAGCGAGGACTCAACGCCAACCACATGATGATCACGGAGTTCACTAGCAATCACAAGATGGATGCCATTGACATTGTGAAACACCTCTCCAGGCTCTACGACACGGTTGATCAACTTCAGGGCCAGATCTATGACCTGCAGAACCAAAACTGTGAGTATGAGTACAAATTTAAATCAATAAGGTTGGGTGCAGATTTGAGGATTCCGGTGACTCGTTCATCTTGCCATGATGGGGCACCTATGCCTTGGAAGACGGAGGATCAGACTACTCCAACAACTCCACCACCATCACCACCAAAGGAAGACAACTAAGCATTGGTATGGGCAATCCCCTTGGCTTCTGCCAAGCTTGGGGGAGTTGCCCTGGTATCGTATCACCTTTATATCTTTTGCTTTTACCTTTGTTTCAGTTCTTTCCTTATCAGTTTTTATTTCTTCTCTTAGAGGAATAAGTCTGTAGTGTTTAGTTTGAGTCTTTTGCTTTTGTCTCTCCCCCGATGTATTCGAGCTTGCGAGCTATATAATAAAGAGTATATTAGTCAAGGGCTTTGCTTCGTGCCATGATCAATAGTATGAAAAGAACGATAGCATGAAAGATCATGAGACGATCTTATGGAAAGTGATAATTTTTCCCATGTTGGAAATTCTTATCACTCTTCTTGTTATTCATTCCTCTCTTTTCTATCCGGAGCGTTGAAGTTATCTCAGAAATTCTTGTTTTCAATTCTTTCATTATTTCGAGGTTCTTAACCTCATCTAGTTTTCTTATTCCGGTGCAATATCTCTCGTTCTAGCAATTGTTTCAACGATGGTTTCTTTGAGTGGGCCCATAACCCACAGGTTTTTTCCCAGGATCTTTTAGCTCTTCTAATCATCCGGAGATCCTTAATTCTTTTCAACTATGACGTAAGTATGATTATCATCAGTCATATTCCTTCTTCAAGACCAATTTGAGTTAATTCTCATAATTTTGGCTCAACCTTGCAATCTCCTTATTCCGGAGGTCTCAACTTTTCTTGGTGTTGTTCCTCGTCATCGTTCTCAGTTTGTAATTCAAAGGAGCGTTTCTCTCAAATCTTGGTTCATTTCTTGCAGAGTCATCATTTAAGCTTGGTGCCATCATCTTAATTGTTCCAATCATGAGTAATCCCTTTTTCTTGCCATCCGGTGCATTTCTGAGTTGTTTTTATTCTCAATCCTCCGAAGGCCATCATTTTAGAAGATTCTTCGTTCTCAGTTTTCAGCTTTCATCCTCAATTCTTCTCAATTGTTTTCCCTTCGTTCGTCCCTCGATTATCCAGTGCCTTGTTCAAGTTTTCTCCTAGGTGGCTCATGATATCTTCATTCTCTTGTATCTCCAGTCATTCATGGTTGCCACGTTCATTTCAATTCTCACTGGTGTTTCTTGCAACAATTCTTCTAGTTTGTGCTCATATCTCTCCTCAATCTTTTCAGAAGAATAAGTTGTATGCTAGATCCGTTGCTTGTCATCAATTTAATTTGATGAAGGACAAGCATAACATAATTCTTATTCTTGTTCATAGTGTTCTTATCTTTTCTTTTCCGGAGTTCTAAGTTTATCAAGTATCTCTTGGTGAAGCTTCATCTAAATCTTGGCAAGGCCATAATCATATTCTGTTCTACCTTCATGTCTTTGCATCATTCATTTGTATACGGAGGTCCTTCTTGGTGGTTCATCAAGGATGTGATTCATTCTCATGTGTTCTTCAAGATTCCTGTTGGAATACCTCAAGTATTATTTCTCTTCTATTTTCGGTGCATTTGTTCTTTCGTTATCCTTTGAGGTGGTATTATAGCATTCTTGTTAGTGTAGGAGCATCGAAGAGTTTTCCTTTCACGAATGAGATAATTAAACCCACCAATTCTATGATCATGAGATATTTTAACCGATGATTTCTTCCTTGAGTTATCTTGGTTTGGAGTTCACCTAAAGCTTTTCCTATGGATTGTTGCTATCATGGTGTTTGTCATTAATCCAAGTTCTCAATGTATCCTCTTGGTGTAAGAATTATTCATATCTTGTTTCTCCCAATCAATCCTTGTTTCTTTTAGTGGTTGGTTGTCTCCTCATATTTGTTGAGATGATTTTCATAAGCCCAGTACCTTCTTGTTCTTTTCGTTGTTGTCTTTCCAACAACTCCGTCCAATTCTCCTTGCAAGAATGCTTGTCAAGTTCATTGGAGTTAGTAGTTGTCATTCTTTTCTTCATTCTCTTCTTCCGCTTGAGCTAGTTCCTATTCTATTTGTTCCGGAGGCCTTGTGATGTTGCTCTTTTGGGTCTATTATGCCATTATTTCAAGATCATGGTGTTCCCTTGTTCTATTTACTTGTTTGTTGTGAATATTGTCTACTTTTTCCCATCTTATCGAATTTTTTGTCCCATTTTCCTACCGAAGTGCTGCCGAAATTTTCCGTGAATTCTTGCTTCTTTCTCATATCATTCCTCATCTCTTTGCAACCTTCAAGGATCGTTGGATTCACTCGTCTGTCAAAGAAGCGACTAAGTTTTTACCTCTTGTTCTTTCTCATCCTCTCCCCCTTTCATTCCTGGATCTCGGGGCGAGATCCTCTTGTAGTGTAGGAGAGTTGTGACAGCCCGATGTCGACGTTCCAGAAGATTCCCCTTCTATTTCGTTTTCGTCGTGTGTCTATTTTCTTTTGTCGCATCATCATCTCATCATGCGCATCATCTGCATTGCATCGGCATCTCCGTTGCCGCCCGTTTTCAAACTTGCATCCGTTAGTAGTTGCCGGTTCACGTCGTTGTCCGTTCTGAGCCCGACCACACACGGACGCGCCCGTGGCATCGTCGAAACCCTGTTTTTAAAGTGTGCGTAAAACCTTCGCTGATTGGGTTGAGATTTGACATGCGGTCGTATTTTAATATAGGTAGGCCGCCTGTCAAGTTTCGTCGCAATCAAAGTCCGTCTGGTACCCGAACGGTCGACCGCAGCGGCACTGTAGTCGGTCTATCGTCTGACGTCTGTCGGTGTTTTAAAATACGTTGTTGGGTCGCCCGTTTTCCCTCTCATCTTCGCCTAGCCCCTCGGCATAGTGCGTCGACCCTACGTGCGGCCCAGTCCGAAAACCTCCTGTAACTCGAACCGGGCGGTCGTGACCGTTGGGTCCGGATCAACCCCGTTTTACCGCAAACAGTCATCGGTTTGTCCATTGTACTCCCTAGCCTATCCATTCTTGACCGTCCGATTTATATCGGAGGGTCCAGTCAGTCCTATCCTAACCCACCTAATTATTTAAGCAGGCAAACCCTAGTCCAATCAGTCCCATCTGCCGCCGCCACACACCACCTGGTCTCTTCCTCGATTTTCCTCCTCCCCAATCAGGCGCCAGATCCATTCCTAGCCACCTAGTTTCCCTGCTAGGCAGCCAACACGAGAGAGCCCCTGCAGCCACCAGCCTTCCCTCGTTCGCGAGCCGTCCCCGCCGCCAGCTTCGCTCGATCCTCGAGCCGCGAGTGCCGCGTCCCCAGATTCCCCCGCCTGCGCCGTTTATCCCGCTGCCAGATTCCTGCCGCCTCCTTTGATCGAGGCATCGATCTCGCAGCCGATCGGCTCGTTCTGCTCGATCTGGATCGAGCCAGATCCGATCGGGACGGGGCGTTGACCGACACAACAGGTCTCCCCACGACCGTGCAGAGCGCCAGCCGCCGCGGCGTCTCGCTCGCTCGCCTCCCGCTCGCCAGCCGTCGCATTGACCGTTCGGTCCCCAGGCTCCCGTCGCTCCGCGAGAGCATGCGCGAGGCCCAGCACCAGCGGCCGCCTCCTTCCCCCGCCTGGGCCCGAGCCAGGCCCAGCTGGCCACTGCGCTCCCAGACCGGCAGCCTTCTCCGCGACCCAGGCCGAGGCCCATCTCCAGCAGTTCCTCTCCCCAGGCCCAAGGTGAGATTCCTGGCCTTTTGTTTTTATACCTCGCCTAAGAAGAAGATAGATTATGTTGCGCCCTCTGTTAGGCCCATTTAGCTTAGGAAAATTCTGAGAATAAATTGTTTTCAGGAATTAGACAGATATATAAACGCGTGTATCATTTAAACCGTAAGTCGGATCGCGAAGATTTAGTTATGCATCTCGTGTAGAATTTCACGTAGATTACGAATTTACAACATGCATAATTGTTTGACGTCGTTTGGCATGCCTAACGCCTAGTTTAGCGTGCTGTCCTAATAGGGGAACGACCCGTATTTATTTTTTTCTTGCGGTCCGGAGTGCTCGAGTGCCTTAGGTAAAATGCCTATGTTTTAGGGACCCTTATTCCATGTATTTTAGAGCGGTCACTGGTATTTTTGCACGTAGGGATTTGCCACTAGTTTATTTTCCCGTGTATAGGTTTTTTCCCGCATTTATGTGCGGCATTATTTTGTGTTGCAAACCCCACATATTTTATATGTTTTCGGGGTAGAAAAATCCATTGGATTTTTCTGTGCAATTAGTTTTAGCTTTTGAGGAAGTTAGTTCGCGAGATATTTTGCTAAGTTGCCCTTTTGTTTAATTCGTAGGATTTATTCCGTGCCTCGTTTGAATTAGTTGTCAACTAGGGAGTTGATCTTGGGTGTTTAGACTAGCCCCTGGTATTTTTAGTTGCAATAGAAATGCATGTTTTGGTGTGTTTTGCTTGCCCTCAAGTTGCTAGACATAATGCTGATTTGGAGGAGCTGAAATATTTCTAAGTCTGGAATCTGTTATATTTTGTTGCTGTCTTGTCTTGCTTGCATCTTGTGTTCTGTAGCTCTTTTGAGGTTGGTCCAATGGAGTTAGTTGTACCCCTTGTGTTTCTCTAGCATGCTGTAAAGTTTCATGCCCTTTGGAGTCATGTAGCTATAGGTTTTGCTGCTGTCAATATTGCTTCAGATCGAAAACTGCACTTTCATGAGGTGTAATTTTCACTAAGTCTGAAATAGTGTGTGGGATGCCTTTTTGTGACTTGTTTTCCTAGTGTTCCTTGCTGCCATGCAAGTTGTTGTTAGTTGTTCGTAGTAGTGCTTCTTGCCCTCTTTCGTGCCATGCCTTGCTTGAGGATATTTGAGTTGTGTAGCTCGTAGTTGTGGGGTGTAGAATATGCTAAGTGGCTGATTTTGGCAGATTGTAGTGATTTCTTGTTTTGCCCGTAGTTTTTGAACCGTAGCTCCGATTTGATCGTGTCCTATATGAAACTTGCTTAGAATCTCGTGTAGTTTCATTTTCTCTTGCTGTTTGTATGTTTAGAAGTGCTCGTGACCGCCGTTGCACACATATTGCATTCATGCCATCATATCTTGCGGTGCTTGTAACTTTTGACCCGTAGCTCCGTTGGAGATGTTCTTTATGTCTAGATTGCTTGTCTTGACGCGTAGAATCACGTGAACCTATTTGTTTTGCTGTTTAATAACTAATTAAATGTGGTAATTCAGATCTGGACAGAATTGTAAATTAACATGTGAGGTCGTCTCGGAGATGCTATATGTCATTTCCGACCTCATTTAAAATGCCTAGATAGGTAGATTAATTATGCTTCACCTCTTGCCATGTTTAATCACATTTAATATTGCCGTGCATCTAATCAGGATAGAACTAAATAATTAACGTGGAGTTTCGTCAATATGCAACTTGTTGCATATTGAACTTCACTTAATGTGTAGGGTTTGATTGTGTGAATTGTCATGCCGTGACTTGCATGTATTCAACTTCTCATGCATCATATGTGTTGTGCATCGTGTGGTGAATTCCGTGTGTTGATTTGTGTTTCCGGTTTGCTTCGTCTCAATTGAGTTCCGCAGCGTGCCGGATTGTGAGGACCCGTTCGACTACGTCGGTTCGTCTGCTTCACGGACGCATTCTTCTTCCAAGCAGGATCTCAGGCAAGATGGTCATTTCCCTAGATACCATTACTATCATTGCCATGCTAGTATTACCGTTTCTATCGATTATGTCTCGTTGCCTACCACATGTTAAATACCAGCCTCTCAACAATGCCAGGATAACCTTCAACCTGTTCGACCTAGCAAACCGCTGATTGGCTATGTTACCGCTTGCTTATCCATGTTGTTAGCGTTGCTAGTTGCAGGTGCAGATGCTTCCATGTGAAAGCATGGGTTTCTTGTTATATCACCATATTAAATGCTATTTAATTTAATGCACCTATATGCTTGGTAAAAGGTGGAAGGCTCGGCCTTTCTAGCCTGGTGTTTTGTTCCACCTTTGCCCCCTTAGTTTCGGCTACCGGTGTTATGTTCCATAAACGAGCGCTCCTAACACGATTGGGATTGTTATGGGGACCCCCTTGATAATTCGTTTTAGATTAAAGCTGGTCTAGCAAGGCCCAACTTTGGTTCTACATTTGCCCAACATAATAATTTTGATAAATTGAAATGCATAGGGAGTTAGCGCTACCCGAGTAGTAATTTTACATAAACAGGGGGGCCAGTGCTGATGGTGTTGGTCCCAAACGGTCTGCCTGTGGGGCCACCGCGAGGAAACTCGAGGTTTGGCACTCGTAGCTAGTTCCATCCGTCGTGTCGTGAGAACGAGATACACGGCTCCTATCGGGTACGTCGACACATCGGGCGGCCTTGCTGGATTAGTTTTACCTTTGACGAGATATCTTGTGCATCGGGATTCCGGTGATGCTTTGGGTAATCTCAGAGTTGAGGTTTTCCACTAGGGAATCCGACGAGATCGCGAGCTTCGTGATTGAGGATTTATATGCGGCTTGTCGTAATTTGTGATGGACTAGTTGGAGCACCCCTGCAGGGTTAAATCTTTCGGAAAGTCGTGCCCGCGGTTATGTGGCAACGTGGAAACTTTGTTTAACACTGGTTCTAGATAACTTGAAGTTAATTTAATTAAAACATGCCAACTGTGTGCGTAACCGTGACTGTCTCTTTCGTGAGTTCCTTCTCCGATCGAGGACACGGTGGGGTTATGTCTGACGTAGGTAGGTGTTCAGGATCATTCATTTGATCATCTGTAGTTCACGTCCGTTATGCGTAGATCTTCCCCCTCTTATTTCTGGTACTCGTAAGTTTAGCCACCAAACATATGCTTAGCCGCTGCTGCAACCTCACCACTTAACTTTACCTCTCCCATAAAGCTTTGCTAGTCTTGATACCTTTGGAAATGAGATTGCTGAGTCACCTGTGGCTCACAGATTACTACAACCCCAGTTGCAGGTACAGGTAAAGGTTACTAGACGCGAGCGCGTTGATTGTTCATTTGGAGTTGCTTCTTCTTCTTCTTCTTCATCGATCTAGGATGGGTTCCAGGCCGGCAGCCTGGGATAGCAAGGATGGACGTCGTTCTTATATTTCTTGTTTGTTTTCGTCCGTAGTCGGACCCTGCTCTTACTCTTGATGATTATGTAATGTACTGATGTGACTCTGATGTAGCTTGTGGCGAGTGTAAGCCAATTCTATATATATCTCTTCTTTTCAGTACATGTACTTGTAACGATATTCATTCTTGCGACACGACGAGATGCGCTTCTATCCCTGACGAGGCCTTCGTGCCAAATTGAGGATAGGGTCACATCTTGGGCGTGACACGTTCCTCCGCACTAAGAGGACACGCATTCAAACCTCAAAAGCGCATGGCAACCTCTGCTTCCCTCTGCGAAGGGCCTATCTTGTACCTTTACTTTTTGCCCTTGTAAGAGTCTTGGTGATCTTCACCAATTCCCTATTTTTGCCTTTGTCTTGGCTACCGTCACATGCTTGGGAAAGATCTATATTCATATATCAACTTGGAGTTGAGTACTTATGCTTTATTATTGTTGACTTTACCCTTGAGGTAAATTGTTGGGAGGCAAAACTATAAGCCCCTATCTTCCTCTGTGTCCAGCTGAAACTTTGACACCATGAGTACCTCGTGAGTTGTAACAATTGTGGAAAACAAAAGAGATGATTGAGTATCTGGATTTGCCTTACAAGCTCTTACTTGACTCTTTCTGATGTTGTGATAAATTGCAATTGCTTCAATGACTTTGGACTGTTGTTGGTTACTTCTCGGTAAGGTTTTTGCTTCATGCTTTGCTTTGTGAAGGAATTGTTACTTTCCCATAAGAATCTTTATGATGTATTGTTGTCCTATGTGTGATCATGATGCCCTCATGTCCGTATTATGTTTTATCGACACCTTCGTCCCTCAACATGTGGACATGTTTATGGAACTTGGTTTTCGCTTGAGGACAAGCGAGGTCTAAGCTTGGGGGAGTTGATACCTCCATTTTGCATCATGCTTTCATGTTGATATTATTGCTTTATGGGCTGTTATATTACTTTGTGGTACCATATTTATGCCTTTTCTCTCTTATTTTGCAAGGTTTATTTGAAGAGGGAGAATTCAGGCAGTTGGAATTCTGGACTGGAAAAGGAGCAAATCTTAGGCCACTATTCTGCACATCTCCAAATGCCCTGAAAAGTTACGCGGATTTTTTTGGGATTATATAAAAAATACTGGGCGAAAGTAGTACCGGAGGGGGGCTACCAGGGCGCCACAAGCCCTGCCACCGCCACCCCCTTGGTGGCGGAGGGCAAGCTTGTGGGCTCCCTGACGGCCCACTAGCCCACCTCTTTTGCTATATGAAGGGTTTCGTTCCAGAAAAAATTAATCGGGAGCTTTTTCTTGGTTTCGCCGCCGCCACGAGGCAGAACTTGAGCAGATCCAATCTAGAGCTCCGACAGGACGATCCTGCCGGGGAAACTTCCCTCCCGGAGGGGGAAATCATTGCCATCGTCATCACCAACACTCCTCTCGTCGGAGGGGAGGCATCTTCATCAACATCTTCATCAGCAACATCTCCTCTCCAATCTCTAGTTCATCTCTTGTAACCAATCTTCGTCTCGTGACTCCGATTGGTACTTGTAAGGTTACTAGTAGTGTTTATTACTCTTTGTAGTTGATGCTAGTTGAATTACTTGGTGGAAGAGTTTATGTTCAGATCCTTGATGCTATTCATTACACCTCTGATCATGATTATGATTATGCTTTGTGAGTAGTTACTTTTGTTCCTGAGGACATGGGATAAGTCATGCTGATAATAGTCATGTGAATTTGATATTCGTTCGGTATTTTGATATGTTGTATGTTGCCTTTTCCTCTAGTGGTGTTATGTGAACATCATCTACATAACACTTCACCATATTTGAGCCTAGAGGAAGTCATTGGGGAGTAGTAAGTAGATGATGGGTTGCTGGAGTGACAGAAGCTTAAACCCCAGTCTATGCGTTGCTTCGTAAGGGGCTGATTTGGATCCACTAGTTTAATGCTATGGTTAGACATTGTCTTAATTCTTCTTTCGTAGTTGCGGATGCTTGCGAGAGGGGTTAATCATAAGTGGGATGCTTGCCCAAGTAAGGGCAGTACCCAAGTGCCGGTCCACCCACATATAAAACTATCAAAGTAACGAACGCGAATCATATGAACATGATGAAACTAGCATGACAGAAATTCCCGTGTGTCCTCGGGAGCGTTTTTCCTCCTATAAGACTTTGTTCAAGCTTGTCCCTTGCTACAAAAGGGATTGGGCCACTTGCTGCACCATTGCTACTACTTATTACTTGTTACTTTTCGCTTGCTACGTTTCACCTCACTACACCATCACTTATTACCGCTACTTTCAGTGCTTGCAGTTATTACCTTGCTGAAAACCGTTTATGAGAGCCTTCTGCTCCTCGTTGGGTTCGACACTCTTACTTATCGAAAGGACTACGATTGATCCCCTATACTTGTGGGTCATCAAGGCCCTTCGCAAAGGGAAGCAAAGGTTGTCATGCGCTTTTGAGGTTTGGATGTGTGACCTCTTAGTGCGTAGGAACGTCACTTTATATTGCCTCCTGTGATAAAGAACTTTATTATGCAGACTGTTGCTTTTATGTCTTCCTCATCATAGGTTCGTATAAAGCTTATTTTCCACACACTAAAAGATCATAAATATTTAGGGAGCAATTTTTATTGCTTGCACCGATGACAACTTACTTGAGGGATCTTCTTCAATCCATAGGTAGGTATGGTGGACTCTCATGGCAAAACTGGTTTGAAGGTTTATGGATGCACAAGTAGTATCTCTACTTAGTGCGGAAGTTTTGGATGATATGAGGTGGAGGCAATCGTCACATGCTAAGGGATCTCTACTCATATAACATTGTTCGGAACCAAGAAAACATAATTCATTATGTTGTCTTCCTTGTCCAACATCTACTTCTAAGCATGTAATAGTTTAATGAGTGTTCACAATCATAGACGGTGTCAAAGATGATATATTTATATGTGAACCCCTCCTTCTTTATTACTTCCTATTAATTGCAAAAAAGACCAAGGCCTACGTTTGTTCACCCACAACAAGTTCAATCAACATTCTTTTTATATGTGAAGTCATCACTTCCCATAAGATCATTACATGATCTTTCATGCTTTTGTTCTTTTATCATTCTTTTATTTCAGATCATGGCATGAGGCAAGGTCCTTAACTAAAACACTCTTTATTATATGACTCACGAGCTCGAATACATTGGGGGTGACACAAAGCAAAACTCAAGCCTAGAACACTAAGAACTTTATTCTACTAGAGAAAGATAAAACCAAAAAGGATCGAACTAAGAAAAAGGTAAAGGCAAAAGATATGATGGTGATACGATACCGGGGCAACTCCCCCAAGCTTGGCACAAGCCAAGGGGAGCGCCCATACCCGTGCTTAATTGTCTTCCTTCAAAGGTGATGGTGGTGGAGTTGTTGTAGAGTTCTTGAACTTGTATAATTTCCTCTTGAGCACAAAATTCTGCTCCTTCAGATCGTTAATTTCCTCTTCAAGCGTCAACACCCTTTGGCATAATTCTTGCTTACTCTCCTGCAAAAGACGAGAAGGGGTAAACAAAATCTTAGGCTTCTTCCTTGAGTTAGGGAGGCTCGATTTCTTGAACTCCACATGTGTGTTTCCAGATTGAGGTAGAGGAGCTTCCTCTTCATCGAAACTTGTTCCTTCCTTCCCCTTGGGATCATAATCTTCTTCCTCATCAGTGGTCCAACCATAATGATCCAAGTCCCCATAGACCTTGGGGTTAGCAAGGTAATCGCCACATAGCTCTCCCCCTCTGAATCTTGAGAAGACATCTTGCCCTAAATCTGCGGCAGAAACAAGCTCGAAGCAAAAAACAAAGGAGATTTGCGTGATACGAGGGACAGACCTTCCGGGAGAATTTATAATGATTTTTTCCCGACCAGAAGGAGTACTCTGGAATAAAACGGATTTTGGGAGGCACACGAGGTGGTCACAAGCCCCCCAGGCGTGGCCAGGGGGGTAGGTCGCGCCTTGCAGGCTTGTCGCCTCCTCGTGCGCTTTCCGGACTACTTTAATTTTTTCTATTTTTTCTAAAAATTCCAAAATGGAGAAAAAATCCTACTGGAAAAGTTTTGGAGTCGGTTTACTTACCGAATCACATACCTCTTCGTTTTCGGAGTCTGAAACAGGCTGATAAATATCCCTTATGTACTCCTCCGGAGTTATGGTATTAATAACATTGCTTTCAACATTTATGGGAGTACGTGAGATATAATGCTTGATTCTTTGCCCATTTACCACTCTCGGAAAATTACCTTCTGTGTTGTTGATCTTGATGGCACCGGAACGATATACTTCCTCAACAATGTAAGGACCTTCCCATTTAGAGAGAAGCTTGCCTGCAAAAAATCTTAAACGAGAATTGTATAGAAAGACATAATCACCTACATTGAACTCACGTTTTTGTATCCTTTTATCATGCCACCTCTTAACCTTTTGTTTAAACAACTTGGCATTTTCATATGCCTGAGCTCTCCATTCATCAAGTGAGCTAATATCAAATAACCTCTTCTCACGAGCAAGTTTGAAATCAAAGTTGAGCTCTTTGATTGCCCAATAAGCCTTATGCTCTAGCTCAAGAGGTAAATGACATGCTTTACTGTAAACCATTTTGTACGGAGACATGCCCATGGGATTCTTATAAGCAGTTCTATAAGCCCACAGTGCATCATCAAGCTCCTTAGACCAATTCTTTTGAGACCTATTAATAGTCTTTTGCAGAATTAGTTTAATGTCTCTATTACTTAGCTCTACTTGACCACTGGACTGAGGATGATAGGGAGACGCAGTTCTATGGTTAACATCATACTTAGCAAGCGTTTTACGGAAAGCACCATGAATAAAATGGGAACCACCATCAGTCATTAGATATCTAGGGACTCCAAATCTAGGGAAAATAACTTATTTGAGCATCCTAATAGAGGTGTTATGATCAGCACTACTAGTTGGGATAGCTTCTACCCACTTAGTAACATAATCAACAGCAACTAAAATATGAGTATACCCGTTAGACTTTGGAAAAAGGTCCTATATAATCAAAACCCCAAACATCAAATGGTTCAATGACAAGTGAGTAATTCATAGGCATTTCTTGACGTTTACTGATATTACCTATTCTTTGACATTCATCACAAGACAAGACAAACTTACGGGCATCCTTGAAGAGAGAAGGCCAATAGAAACCTGATTGCAATATCTTGTGTGCAGTTCTATCTCCCGCATGGTGTCCTCCGTAAGCCTCGGAGTGACACTTCTGTAGGATTTGTGCCTGTTCATGCTCAGGTACACAACGTCTAATAACACCATCTACTCCTTCTTTATAAAGGTGAGGATCATCCCAAAAGTAATGTCTCAAATCAAAGAAGAATTTCTACTTTTGCTGGTAAGTGAAACTAGGTGGTATATATTTGGCAACGATATAATTTCCAATCAGCATACCACGGTGTACTACGTGAAGCATTGATGACATTCAATTGCTCAACAGGAAAGCTGTCATCAATAGGTTGTGGGTCATCAAGAACATTCTCCAACCTAGACAAGTTATATGCTACGGGGTTCTCAGCACCCTTCCTATCAACAACATGCAAATCAAATTCTTGTAGCAGGAGAACCCATCTGATAAGTCTAGGTTTAGCATCTTTCTTTTCCATGAGATACTTAATAGCAGCATGATCAGTGTGAATAGTAACCTTGGAAGCAACAATGTAAGATCTGAACTTTTCACATGCAAACACGACTGCTGAAAATTCCTTTTCAGTAGTAGCATAGTTTCTTTGGGCACTGTCTAGAGTTATACTAGCATAGTGAATAACATTCAACTTTTTATAAACTCTTTGTCCTAAAACAGCACCAACAACATAATCACTAGCATCACACATAATTTCAAAAGGTAAGTTCCAATGAGGTGGTTGAACAATAGGTGCAGTTATCAAGGCCTTCTTAAGTATTTCAAAGGCTTCCTCACAATCATCGTCAAAAACAAGAGGAATAACCTTTTGCAAGAGATTTGTAAGAGGCCTAGAAATCTTAGAAAAGTCCTTAATGAACCTTCTATAGAAACCAGCATGACCAAGGAAACTTCTTATTCCTTTGATATCTGTGGGGCATGGCATTTTCTCGATCGCATCAACTTTAGCCTTATCGACTTCAATACCTCTTTCAGAAATTTTATGTCCTAAGACGATGCCTTCATTAACCATAAAGTGTCAGTTCTCCCAATTCAAGACAAGGTTGGTATCTTTACATCTCTACAAAACTCGATCAAGGTTGCTGAGGCAATCATCAAAAGAAGACCCATAAACGGAGGAGTCATCCATGAAAACCTCAACAATCTTTTCACAAAAGTCAAAGAATATAGCCATCATACATATTTGAAAGGTAGTCGGTGCATTTCATAAGCCAAAAGGCATACGTCTGTAAGCAAAGGTACCGAAAGGGCAGGTAAAAGTGGTTTTGTCCTGATCAGATTGTGCAACTGGTATTTGGGATAAACCAGAATAACCATCTAGAAAGCAGAAGTGTGTGTGTTTAGACAATCTTTATAGCATTTGCTCGATAAAATGCAAAGGGTAATGATCTTTCCTAGTGGCTTTATTCAATTTCCTAAAATCAATTACCATCCTATTGCGAGTAACAATCCTCTGTGGGATCAATTCATCTTTATCATTAGGGACGACGGTAATACCTCCCTTCTTAGGGACGTAATGCACCAGACTTACCCAATCGCTATGAGCAACAAGGTAGATAATACCTGCTTCCAGGAGCTTTAGTATTTCTTTTCTTACTACCTCTTTCATCTAAGGATTTAATCTCTGTTGATGATCGGCAACTGGTTTGGAATCAAGATCGGTGTTAATCTTGTGCTGGCATAGAGTGGGACTAATGCCCTTAAGATCATCAAGAGTATATCCAATAGCAGCACGGTGCTTCCTCAGAGTTTTTAATAATTTGTTTTCTTCATACTCTAAAAGGCTAACACTAATAATAACAGGATATATCTCTTTTTCATCAAGATAATCATACTTAAGAGTATCAGGTAACTGTTTAAGCTCGAACACATGATGTTGTGGGGGTGGATCTCCAAGCAGTTCAACAGGCAAATTATTCTTAAGGATAAGATGTTGTTCAAAGATAACTCTATCTATCTCATTCCTTTCATCCATATGCATATCATTTTCATGCTCAAGCAAGTATTGCCCTAAAGGATCAATAGGAGGCACAGAAATAGAAGCTAGAGCAATAATTTCATCCTTACTAGACAATTCTTTTTCATGAGGTTGTCTACCAAACTTGGAGAAATTGAACTCATGTGACACACCTTCAAAGCCAACAGTGACAGTTTGCTTCTCACAGTCAATATGAGCATTGACAGTATTGAGGAAAGGTCTGCCAAATATGATGGGACAAAAGCTATCTTGTGTGGTAGAAAGAACGAGAAAATCAGCAGGATACTTAGTTTTACCACACAAAACTTCAACATCCCTAACAATTCCCAAAGGGCAGATAGTATCTCTATTGGCAAGCTGAATGGTGACATCAATAGGTTCCATCTCGATAGGTGCAATCTCGTCTTTAATTTCATCATATAAAGATTGAGGTATTGCACTAACACTAGCACCCACGTCACATAAACCATGATAACAATGATCTCCTATCTTAACAAAAACAACTGGCGTGCCAACAACAGGCCTATGTTTGCCTTTAGCATGAGGTTTAGCAATTCTAGCAGCATCTTCACAGAAGTGAATATCATGCCTATCAACATTGGCGGACAGAAGATCTTTGATAATAGCAATTCTAGGTTCAACTCTAATTTGATCAGGGGGGTGTAGGTGTTCTAATGTAGCCCCTACGTATCACAGTTGAAGCTTTAGAATGATCCTTTATTCTAACAGGGAAAGGTGGTTTCTCAATGTAAGCACTAGGGACAATAGGATCATTATAAGAAATGACTTTCTCTTCAACTGGATTGGGTTTAACTACATTGACTTCTAAGGGAGTATGATATTTAAAGCACTTCTCTTTAGGGAGATCAATATGAGCAGCAAATGATTCACACAATGAAGCTACTATCTCAAAGTCAAGTCCATGTTTAGCACTAAAATCACAAAAAGTATTTGTTTCAAGAAAGGATTTAACACAATCAAACTTGAGATTCATACCTGACTCCTTACCTTCATCAAACTCACAATCTTCAGAGTTGCGTTTAATTATTTCCAATAAATTCCATTTGAAGTCAATATCTCTCTTCGTAAAAGACCCGGTACAGGAAGTGTCAAGCATGGTGCGATTATCATGAGAAAGCCGAGCATAAAAGTTCTGAATAATAATTTCTCTCGAGAGCTCATGGTTGGGGAACAAATATAACATTGACTTAAGCCTCCCCCAAGCTTTAGCAATACTTTCTCTATCACGAGGCCAAAAATTATAAATATAATTCCGATCACGATGTACCAAATGCATAGGATAAAACTTTTGATGAAATTCCAATTTCAATCGGTTGTAGTTCCATGATCCAGTATCATCACATAGCCTATACCATGTCAATGCTTTATCCCCCAAAGATAAGGGAAATACCTTCTTCTTGACCTCATCCTCGGGCAAACCTGCAAGCTTAAATAAACCACAAAATTCATCTACATAGGTTAGATGCAAGTCGGCATGTGATGTTCCATCTCGTGTAAAAGGATTAGCCAGCAGTTTCTCTAGCATACCCGAAGGAATTTCATAACAAATATTTTCAGTAGGTGCAGCAGGTTGAGGAGCAACTGCTTGTGCTTCCGTTCAAGGTGAAGATACCCCGAACAAGCTCCTCAAAGGATTAGTTTCCATAGTGACAAGTGACAATAAATTTCAGCACAATATATAAATGTTTCCTTACCAAATTCCACTTACCAAAGGTGCTTCACTCCCCGGCAACGGCGCCAGAACAGAGTATTGATGACCCACAAGTGTAGGGGATCTATCGTAGTCCTTTCGATAAGTAATAGTGTCGAACCCAATGAGGAGCAGAAGGAACTTACAAGTGGTTTCCAGCAAGGTATTCTCTGGAGGCACTGAAATTATCGGTAACACATAGTTGTGTGATAAGATGATTCATGGCAAGTAGCAAGTAACAAAGGTGCAGAAAAGTGTCCCAATCCCTTTTTAGCAAGGGACAAGCCTGGACAAACTCTTATAGGAGGTAAAGCTCTCCAGAGGACACATGGGAATTTCTGTCAAGCTAGTTTTCATCATGTTCATATGATTCGCGTTCGCTACTTTGATAGTTTGATATGTGGGTGGACCGGTGCTTGGGTACTGCCCTTACTTGGACAAACATCCCACTTATGATTAACCCCTCTCGCAAGCATCCGCAACTACGAAATAAGAATTAAGACTAAGTCTAACCATAGCATTAAACTAGTGGATCCAAATCAGCCCCTTACGAAGCAACGCATAAACTAGGGTTTAAGCTTCTCTCACTATAGCAACCCATGATGTAATTATTACTTCCCAATGCCTTCCTCTAGGCCCAAATAATGGTGAAGTGTTATGTAGTCGACGTTCACATAACACCACTAGAGGAGAGACAACATACAACACATCAAAATATCAAACGAATACCAAATTCACATGACTACTTATAGCAAGACTTATCCCATGTCCTTAGGAACAAAAGTGACTACTCATAAAGCATAATTATGTTAATGACCAGAGAGGTATTGAATAACATCAAGGATCTGAACATATAATCTTCCACTGAGTAATCCAACTAGCATCAACTACAAAGAGTAATTAACACTAATAGCAACCTTACAAGTACCAATCGGAGTCGCGAGACGGAGATTGGTTACAAGAGATGAACTAGGGTTTGGAGATGATATGGTGCTTATGAAGATGTTGATGCTAATGAGTCCCCTCCGATGAGAGGTGTGTTGGTGATGACGATGGCGACGATTTCCCCCTCCGGGAGGGAAGTTTCCCCAGCAGGACGGCCCTGCCAAAGCTCTAGATTGGTTCTGCTCAAGTTCTGACTCGTGGCGGTGGCGATTCCTCCCGAAAGCCTCCTCCTAATTTTTTCTTGAACGAAACCCTCCTTATAGCAAAAGATGGGAGCCAGAGGGGCAACAGGGGGCCCACGAGCCCCCTAGGCGCGGCCAGGGGGGTAGGCCGCGCCTAGCAGGCTTGTGGCCTCCTAGTGGCTCCCCTGTGGTACTTCTTCCGCCCAGTATTTTTTATAAATTCCAAAATAATTCCTCGTTGATTTTCACAGCTTTTGGAGTTGCGCAGAATAGGTATGTCAAACTTGCTCCCTTTTCAGACCAGAATTCCAGCTGCCAGCATTCTCCCCCTTCATGTAAACCTTGTAAAATAAGAGAGAAAAGGCATAAGTATTGTACCGTGAAGTGTAATAACAAACCATAAAGCGATAAATATCAACATAAAAGCATGATGCAAAATGGACGTATCAGACTGCAACATGTCTAATGGCTGAAGTTGATGTGGGATGGCTTTGGCATCACCGCCTATCCCATGTAAATATGAGATCTTTGCAAAGTCTCCTACAAGGGGACCATCTACATGGACTAACAAATGTTAGTTTTTCCATAGATCGTGCTTGCATTGAAGGAAAGCTACATGAGACGTCTCACCGCCCCATGACTATTATTTACACAAAGAGCCCCCTAGAGCTCCTTCACATGGATCTCTTTGGTCCTCCATCTTTTAATAGTCTTGGGGGAACACTACCGCAGGCTGGTCCAAACATGACACTACAATCAGAAACCCTTGGACGAAACTAGGTGCGATCAACCAATCGCACACGGTATAGTTCAAGCTCCATCACCAATGATACGAACTGTGTGTGATGGCGGATCCATCAAATACGATTCAGAAAAGGGTTGCATGTGCAATGTGTGGCATACATTTGGTTCTTAGGAACTGTTTGTGATTAGCCAAGATAACACATTCGGTTAACAAAATACATATGTCTGCGAAGTACGACATATAGTTCACTCGGATAAACTGTTTTCGCTGATCCAGTAGAATGCAAACGAGTTAGCATAAGAAGGTGTGTGTGATACCCGACAAATAGTCCATTCATCAGAATTGTGTGCGAAAACCAATAATAAAACAGACGGGTCATCCCGACAAGTTGTCTGTGTTGTGGGCAGATGGTTGTTGCCAAACAATTGTAAGCGATTGATGAAATCATTATCGATGCTATGTTGGGAAGTGCCATTTGCTAATAAGATGTGTATGTTGTGGGGAAAAGCTTGTTGGTATACAATTGTCAGTGATTGATGAAATCATCGCCGATGGGTTTCATAGTTTAGTCCATGTGGGAAGACCAATAGTAACCCAAACGATTTATCCGGACAAGTCGTGTGTGTTGTGGGTAGACGGTTTCTGCCAAACAATTGTATGAGATGTATTTTTTCTCTGTTTGCACAACATTTATGCTCTCTCTACACAACACCAACATTATTGTTGCATAACCAACTTTAACATACAATTACATAAGTGTCTGCACATCACATGTACATTCGTCAATACAAATTTACAAGAAGTAGACAATCACCAAATCATATTTTTCTTCTAACGATGGTTGTCGCCACTCCTCTACTTGTGTATATCATCCCTCGCTGTCTATAGGAAGGAGGCACTTCCTCATGTCAGCGATCCTCGTGTACATCTCGTAGCTTGTGTATGCGTCCTTGGCCGCGTACTTGATGTGTTCTTCATCCATTTTGTTCAACCATGCCTTGTGCCATACCGACTTGTCCTTCTCGCACTCAGCCTTCATGTCTCTATAGTAGGGGCCGATGATGATCGTGGCGAGGTCAACCATGGAGTCCTTCTGCTTCTTATTCTCGCCACCCCCAACCTATACGGACGTTGGATGTTGACAAGCTTCTAGCAGGACAAGGCCGAAGTCTTGAGCACCTTGAGACCGTTAGTGGTGTCCACCATTGCGAACAAGTAATTGGGGCTATTGAGAAACCTGACGAAACTCTCGCAAGGCCTTGTGGCTAGGCATTATTGGTAGACGAGCATGTGATGCTGCACGCACAACTGGGCGAGGACAACCATGTGATCATGTCTAGCACGACCGCTAGTGTACTCGAGGTTGACATCGACCAATTTGTACTTGTCATCCTCGCCAAGAAGCTGCTCTAACATGTTGATGAAGTTTTCCACAATGTCCGGGTCATTGTTGTACGCCACTTCGAGGTCCGTCTTCCTGATGTGGGTGTCCACTTTCACAATAACGGCGACCTGCCGCTCGGTGTTGGAAGCTGCCATTGGATTCACGCGGGATGCTTGAAGCGATGAAGATATGTGCATCCCCTCTCTATTATTTGTCATCGTGGGTGTGCTTCTTGTGTTGTGTGGCAAAATCGAAAGTTCGAAGAGCTGAAGGTAAATGGTCGCGGAAATAAATGGGTGGGAACCGGACAGCTTGGAATTTTGGCACGTCCGCATGGTAGTTTTAGTAGCGCTTAACTGCATGGTGGCGCACTTATAACTGCATGGTGTCATCGGGTATAGTGTAACCGCATGCATATGGCATCCCAAATGTGGAGGGACGCCGGCAGAGCGCGGAAGAATGGACGCGAGTAGAGCGCATCGTGGCCTCCTCAACCGGCCTCCTCATGCGTAGAGGAGTTCGTGACAGTGCATACATAAGGGGCGTTTTCTATGTAATAAAATGCAAACGCTTTTCTATTATTAACTGTTTGTGCACTTAACAATTTCCCTCCTCTATCCCGTCTTGTCACCGTGTTGCCGCCCGAGGATTCTAGTGCACGCTTCGGGAGCGTGCATGCATTTGTTTTAGCCTTCCCGTTCTCGCGCAACCGCGCAGGTTCCCGCGTAAGCTTCCCTCCTGGCTTGTCGTAATCTCACAAACCCCCAATGCTTGTCCGCCTACTTTACAAACCCTCACGGCTAGCGTCTTCACAATGATTCATCCCCTCTCTCCCTGTAGCATCTCTAATTTTCTTCTCCCTCGCTCACCAATGGCACACATTCGTCGTCGTCGCTCTGCCACTCCACCAGAGGACAACTCCAGCTGGGAGGCTACACCACGTTTGTGATGGAGTGTTCGGAAGCGTGTTGTGCGTGTGGCGTCCTTGTTGGGCGTGTGCACTCCAGCCACCACATGATTCACCACCGTTGCCCAAAGGAAGTTGCTGTCGGCGACTATTGTGGCCGCCAGCCTATCACTGGCCGACATTGTTGCCACCCCACCAGCGACCGCCTTGGCCACCACCACACCATCGTCCACCTTGGCCGTCACCGCACCATTAGCCGCCGGGGGTAGCACTCGCTCCAGCACCGCAGCCTGATGGCGGGAGGAGGAGGCCGCTGACAATGCCCAGCCGCTCGACATGCAAAGAGGAGGGGGAGCGCCAGGTCGAGCATGCAAAGAGGCTCACCAATACTGTGGCCGCACCAGAAGCTGCAAGGATGGCGCTGAAAGAGGAGATCTAAGCCAAGTCTCGTCGCTTCGAGAAGGTGCGTCAGGAGTGGTGGAGGTCAGCAGCGGCAGGCGACGGATTCGACTCCTCCAACTCGTCGATAGGCTCCTCCTCCTCTGTCTCTTAGTGAAGACACTAGGCGGAGGAGAGGCTGCTGGAATTAGTACAAAGCGCCTCCATAATACTAGTAGTGGTTAGGGGCTATTTTGGTTAGTTCATCTAACTATAGATATGGTTGAAATGTACCACAAACTTTAAATTAGCTAGTATATATAGGTGAACAAACTATTTCAGTATGTGGTTGGTAAAAACTGGGGAAAAGTTTGTTCGATTCATCTGCCGAGATGAACTATTTTGTACAAAGACCACTACTTAATATATGAATGAAATCTATGTGTACTAAATTTCAGTTGCAAAATTGCACCGTCATAGTGATTTTCTTCCTGCAAAGTTTGACAAATGTCAATGCTAGAATGATGTTAAATGTCAATTTTACTAGATCAACAAATGCCAATGTTTCCAATTTGACAAATGGAAGTTTAACCAACATGAGAGATGCAAATCTAAACTCATTGTATGTACTAAGCATATGTGTAAATACTTTGTGCCAAATTTTAGCTTGGCTTAGTAGCAAAGGAACCATTGCCCTCGGTCTGCATACATGTATTCAATATGAAACGTTTGTGATGATGGTGAAAGGACATGCCTCCTTGATGAGCGTGTAGAGGACTGCTTGCACGCCTCGCATGTACTCAAACACTTGTCCGCATGCTACCTCATAGCGAATACAGAGTGCAACGTGTGGCAAGACATAAATTTTTAATAGAACGTCCATGATTTATAAATAATACGTCTGTTTGCGATGGTAACGTGACAATTTTTTGTTCCAAAATGCCTTTGTTGGCTATTAATAAGTTTTGCACCTTCTCTCAAATTGGACACGAGAAATACAAAAACATACTTGTGCTATATGAGGAGGCCATGTCCAACATAGACCTTGTGGCTGTTGTTCAAATTTGAATTATGTACTTTAAAGGCACATAAAACTGAGCGTGTGTATAAAGGCAAGACGAACCCTTAATTATTTCATATTTTAGCAGTACACATCCATTCCTTTATGTTGTTTCTAGAAAACAAATCAAGGAGAGAAGATGCATGGGATGTCTTTTCACAAGATGAGACATGCATGTTCCCTATCGGAACCACGTAGCTTATTGTGAGAAGCTCCGGTTTGTAAGAGGCTTGTGCCAAAACATGTTCGGGTTGGTAAATTTTTTTACCATGACATGTGTCTGCCTTGTCATGACACCATGCCAAGTTTCATGAATTTATAACGACTTTTGGATTTACAAAAGAAACAAAACTAAATTTCTCGATGTTTGCCATCGAGCCGAGACGATGAGATGTTTGAAATTCTTTCCCATTTCTTGCATGGGACATAACACATGCATCGAGGAACACATATATGATTTTTGAACCGATTTTGGTGCATTTTACCTTGTGATTATAGATCAAATTTGAATTATGCACATTAAATGCATGGAAAACTCAATTAATATATTAAAAAGCAAGATGATCCCTTAATTTATACATATTTTTACACTTCGCACCTATTTGTCTATGTTGTTTATATTAAAAAATCAGGGACAGAAGAGGCATCGGATGTTGTTTCACCTGTAGATGTGACATGCATAATGTTCCCTATGAAAATCACAAAGCTTCTTGTGACAAGCTCTGGTTTGTAAGAGGCTTTGTGCTAGAACATGTCCAAGTTGGAAGTTTTTTACCACGACATATATGTGCCCTTGTCATGACACCACACCAAGTTTAATGAATTTTTGATGAGTTTTGGATTTACAAGAACTGGAAACCTAGTTTCTCAATGTTTGCGGCCGAGCCAAGACACTGATATGTTTGAAATTCATCCCCATTTTTTGCATCGGACCTATGTATTCATCCAGGGACTCATATATGATTTCCAACCAATTTTCATGCACCTGACCTTGTGATTATAATTGAAATTTGAATTATGCACATTAAATGGCTAGAAAACTCAATTAATGTATTAAATAGGCCCAATGAACCCCGGAAAATCCTATTGTTTATCACGACAGTCAAGTTGCTCTATGCCGACTCTAGAAATAAATTCAAGGCGAAGAGACATCACATGTAGTTTTGCACATAAAAGGTGAACATTCTATATGAGAACCACATGTTTTTCTTGTGAGTATCTCCGGTGTGTAATAGGCTTCTCCCAAAACTTGTCCAAAATTGGGCAATTTTTTTACCACAACACACAACAGGGCAAGGTCATGACATCATGCCCAAGTTTCATGTATTTTTGACGAGTTTCGGATTTACAGAAATTAAAAACCAAGTTTCCCAATGTTTGTGGGCGATCCAAGACGCTAAGATATTTGAAATTAATTCCCATTTATTGCATGGGATCTAAACATGCATCCAGGGAAATGTATATGATTTTTCAACCTATCTTCATGCACTGGACCTTGTGATTATAGTTCAAATTTCTATTATGCACATTAAATGCCTAGGAAACTCAATTAATGTATTAAAAGAGTGAAACAAAGCATGGAAACTTCCATAGTTTTACAATACAGTCATGTTGCTCTATTGTGACTCTAGAAATGAATTCAAGACGAGAGGAGACAATGGATGTTGTTTCACACATAAAAGGTGAACGTTTCCTATCAGAACCACACAACTTCTTGTGAGAATCTCTTTGTATGATGCTTGTGCCAAAACTTGTCCAAAATTGGTATTTTTTTACCACAACACACAACATGGCATGGTCATGACACCATGCACAAGTTTCATGAATTTCTAACGAGGTTTGGATTTGCACGAATGTGAAAACCAAGTTTCCCAATGTTTGCGGCCAAGCCAAGACATTGAGAGGTGTGAAATTCATTCCCATTTCTTGTGTGGGACCCAAATATGCATCCGGGGAAACATATATGATATTCCAACGTGTTTTTATGTGCTGGACCTTGTAATGTATTTAAAATTTTAATTATGCACATTAAATTCCTAGAAAACACAATTGGTGTATTAAAAAGGCAAAATGAACCCTGAAAAATTTCATAGTTTAGCACGACATTCATGATGCTCTATGGTGACTCTAGAAATAAATTCAAGGCGAGAAGAGATAGGGCATGTTGTTTCACACATAAAAGGTGTACGTTCCCTATCGGGACCACATGGCTTCTTGTGCAAATCTTCAGTTTGTAAGAGGATTGTGCCAAAACTTGTCCCAGTTTGGGATTTGTTTTACCACAATACACATGAGCCATGACATTACACCATGCAAAGTTTCATTATTTTCTGACAATAATTTCGATTTAATGGAATTTGAAACACATGGATTCTCAATGTCTACGACCAAGCCAAAATACCGAGAGATTTAAAATTCATTTCCATTTCTTGCATGGGACCAAAACATGTATCCAATGACACATATATGATTTTTAACCCATCAACTTGCCTCTTGCATGTGCTTAATTACATTTCATATTTGAACTATGCACATGAAATGTCTAAAAAACTCTTTAAATGTTTTAAAAGGACTAAATAACCCTGAATAATTCCATATTTAACATACACTCCTATAGTTGCACGTTCACGATAGCTAAAAGTTATTGGAATCCAAACACCTTCAATTGCCAATGTGACCTCATTTTTTGTTTCAAAACAATATGAAAATCAAGTACTTCACAAACCATTATTGTTCATGAAACGTGTGTGATGTGGTATAAAATACCTTGGCCAATCATCATATATATGTCTTACGCCCGAAGCTTCATCAGCTACAGTCCATCGCCGACGCGTCAACCACAAGTCACACTTGCTTCCTAAGACCACTGTACTGTTCTAACGTCGCTAGTGAAAGATGGGGACGTGTATCCGCGTCGTGAAGGCCATTGAGTGACCCACTCCTGCTCAAGCGCGACCGCATTAGCCATGAACACGCTCACAACATCCCTGAGCGCGGCTGCAATCTTTGATAGCGAGGCTATAGCCGCCTGAAGGGCAGCTACTGCAGCTGAGATGGCGACAACAACATGTGCGACCGAGATAGCAAGGAAAGAATGAAAAAATCGTTGTCCGTTCATCGACGACCGCCATAGCCGTGATGGTGGCTGCCCAAACCTATGTCGAGGTCGCCCACGCCCAGCTCGTGTCGGTGCCCGCACAAATAGCAGCGGCCTTCTCCGACACTGGTCAGCAACCTACGTCCAAGGAGTTGGCAATCACCGAGAGCGCTCGGTCACACACCCATTCATCGATAGCCTCCCAACCTGAGATGGTGGCCGTCAATGCCTGGACCCTGGTCATCTACACCGGCTCGTGGCGACCTTTTCCGAAGAGATGGAGGACGCAGACTCTGAGATTCTTACGGAGTATGCAGCGGTGGTTGCCATGGAGCTCCTTCCCTTGGAGGTTGTTGAGCGCGAGCTGGTCATGGAGCATGTGGCGGAGATCGATGAGCATCAGGCAGAAAACTAGTCTTTGTTTAGAGCGATGTTATTTTGTTAGGGTAATGTTAAGTTTAGGCAACTGTGTTTAGTTGCTTGATTAAGTAAGTGTGGGTTGTGGTGTAGGCTCTTTTGTGTAGTACCCAAATTAGCAATTGATATTATATTAATTGACGACGTGGATGGCCATTTTAACCAGGGAAATTCGGCCCAAAAATTGCCACCACATCCCCATTATGGATTCCAATTGAAAATGAAATTCAAGTTCATCACACACAATTTGTTGTCACGAACTGTGTGCAATGTAGTATCCAATCTTACGTCGAAACCTTGGAGACAAAAAATTGCACGCTCATGCTCATCACACATGGGGTATAACCCCTATTCAAGAATTCGTCGGATTAACTAGTTACCTTGCCGATTGATCCCTACTCGTTGGGTCACTTATACGTCTCCAACGTATCTATAATTTTTAATTTTTCCATACTATTTTTTATCATTCTTGGATCTTTTATAGTCATTTTATAGCAATTTTATAACTTTTTTTGGAACTAACCTATTGACATAGTGCCTAGTGCCAGTTGTTGTTTTCTGCTATTTTTTCCTTCGTAGAAAATCCATATCCGATGAGGTTCAATATTCAGAACACCCTAGAGGAGTCGACAAAAAACAATTTCACCGCCGCAAGTTCCAGAGCCACGAAATCCAATTTAGGGCCCGTTCCGGAAAGGAACACGATCACGAAGGGGTTCACCATCCTCACTGGTGCTCCTTCGATGATGCGTGAGTAGTTCATATCAGACCTACGGGTCTGTAGGAAGTAGCTAGATGGCTTTCTATCTCGTTTTGTTTCCCAATACAATGTTCTCTTGGAGTCAATATGATGTAACTCTTTCTTTTGGTGTGTGTTTGTTGGGATCCAATGAATTGTAAGTTTATGGTTAGATCTATGAAAACATATTCATGATTAATTATTATAGCCTCGTATTTATTCTGCGATATTTGGTTTTGTCTGGCCAACTTGATCTTTTATTTTGCAATGGGAAGAGGTGCTTCGTGATGGGTTTGATCTTGCGGTGCTCAATCTTAGTGATAGAAAGAGACATGACACACATGTATCATTGCTATCAGTGATAAAATGATGGGGTCTATTCCTACATGAATAGATCTTGTCTACATCATGTCATCATTCTTAAGGCATCACTCCGTTTCTCCATGAAATCAATACACTAGATGCATGCTAGATAGCGGTCGATGTGTGGACAAATAGAAGTAGATGCAGGCAGAAATCGGTCTACTTATCTTGGACGTGATGCATATATACATGATCAATGTCTTGAATACTGTCATAATTATTTGCTTTTATATCAATTTCCCAACAGTAATTTGTCTACCCTCCGCTTGCTATTTTCTCGAGAGAAGCCATTAGTGAAACCTACGGCCCTCGGGTCTACTTCACATCATCTATTTGTAATCTCTACTTTGCTATTTGTGTTTCTACTTTATTTGATGTTTTGTTTTCAGATCTGTATTACCAAAAATACCTACGTGCATGCTATCAATGTAGTGACGTACACTTAGGAACTCCTAGTAAGGTAATTCCCAGAACACTGGTTTCTTCTTAAACACTTGGTCCCTCGGTGTTTTTTTAACGCCAAACCGAATCCCTTGCCAAGCACAACTTTCATATTTTTAACCATATTATGGACTACCTTCCCATCATAGGGTCTTGGGCTCATTCCTTTCTCTAGCATACCATCAAATCCAGCTATCATTTTTCGGTAAGGGTGATCTGTCCTTAAGAACCTACGTTGCCGTAAATACACGGTTTTGCGCGAGTTGGAAAGAAATCTACCCGCTGTCATATCCACGCATGTGACACACCCTATCGGTACCTTTGTTTTATGCCCCTAAGTATTGCCTAATGCTAACATATCTTGAACAGTGTGCAGTAGAAACACATGTAGCCGGAAAAAATCCTTTCCGTAGGCATCATAACAGTTCACACAGATCCCACAATGTGAGTAGTTCTTCTACGAGTAGCTAAAAGTAAATGTCCATATCATTTCCAGGTTTCTTCAGACCATGGATAATCATCGACATCATGATGTGATATTTCTTCTTACACGACCAAGAGGTAGGTTATATATGAACAAAAGCACAAGCCAAGTGCTGCATTGGGTGCTCATATCACTAAATGGATTAAATCCGTCAGTACACTCCCCTTGTCATATATTTCTAGGACCTGTGCAAAATCTTTAAATCTCTCCACGATGTGTTCCCACCAAGCCCCATCTTTTTGGTGCCTCATATATTTATCCATAGTTCGCTCATCATGATGCCACCGCAACCTCTTTGCCTCTCTAGGATTTGCAAACAAACGCTTCAACCTTGGAATTATAGGCAAATACCAAACAACCTTGAACGGGATTCCTGTCTTGATCTCTTCATCCATTTTGTACGTTTCCTTTGCTCTCTTGCGCTTGTATCATGCATGCTTGCATATGGGACAGAACACAAACCTTTATAGGCACCAAGGTAAAACATACAGTGATTCACACAAGCATGTATCTTCTGGACTTCAAGTTCCAATGGACAAACAACTTTCTTCGATTCGTTCGTGCTTTTGGGGAGCACATAATCTTCTGGAAGAATGCCTTTGAAAGTCTCAACAACTCTGTGAATGCCTTATTTGATAGACAACTTTCTGCTTTAAATTCGAGAAGCACCAATGTGACACGCAACTTGGAATATTTCTTTTTGCAACCTGGATACAAAGCTTTCTTGGAGGCCACATCAATGGTTGGCAGCTTCTTGTACTCGTCTATATCTACCTCTGGGCCCACGAAATCTGCAATCTTAGCAGCAAAATCTAACATATCGTCAAGGTCGGTGTCGTCTGCTTCACACCCTTGGTTTTTCTTTTGGGGTTTTGGCATGCCACAGTTCTGTCTTTAGATTGACATCTGAATCCCGAGGTTAAATTCAACACCCATGTGTCTCTGATTGTGGTTTGGCACCTAGCCGACATGCAGGTTATTACCTTCATCCATAACTGGCTCTTCATCGTGTCTAGTCCATCATGTGTATGCACCCATGAATCCCCTCTTCTATAAGTGTTACTCCACCGCATCAATTGGAACTGACACTGTATTGGTACAATCCTTGCATGGAGAGAGTACATAAGATTCTTTGTCAATTCTCTTTTTCGTCTGTTCAGCGAAAGCCATAAAGTCCTACATGCCATCCACATACCTTGAGCTTGTCCGATCCCCCATCCATTCAGATCATTCCATCTACACACGCGACGTGTAATTCAAAAAAATTAATATATGGATTATGAATGCACAAAGATGCATTAACAAAGCACAACATTTATTTTCAAAATTTATACAAGGCGCTGCATAATGTTATCCAGCCGTGTGATGACACTAATCAATCACTAGTCAATTTACATGTATCATTAGTAGTATCCTTATATGAATTTAATACCTTAATTAGGCCACTCAACGAAAATAATACCTTAATTAACAGCAGCACGGCCAGACAGCAGGGTCGAGGAGCAGAGACTAGCAGGGCACCTGCCTAAAGTCCGGGCTCCACTATCCCGCTTACGACCGCGAGGGACGTGCTCGATTCACGCGTGTGCCGACCACAAGGGTTGAGCAACTCCTATATCTCCCGCCACCGACTGAGGATTGACCTCCTATCAAGACGCCACCGCCGATCGAGGATTGACCTCCTATCATGTTGCCACTACCATCCAACCGAGGATGGATTTCCTATAATATCGACACCGCCGACCGACCAGGGATTGACCTCCTATCTGATAGCCACTACCTCAGTCGCCGCCCACATCCCTGTCAGGTTAAGGAGAGCGGTTGTTTACTGCGCCATATGTACCGGGTAGCACATCACAAACGATCATGTTCCATCTCACATAATTTGGTTTGGCAAACCGTGTGCCATATACAAGAGAGTGCGATAAATAGTTCCCCCGACCATTATTAGATCCTCATAGTTTCCCCATCTTCACCAAATCGCTAAATAGGCTCCAAACCTTTAGACCCTAGATTCCCTAGTGTGGTGCTGTTATTGGGGGGATGTGGATGAGTGCTGATCATGGTTTCAGTGTGGCTGCTCCGGTTCGTACAATCGCTCTTGGCAGCCCATTGGCGGCGCCACCATGACGGCGGTCACCAAGAAGCACTTGACAAAGGTCATTAGGAGGCCGATGTACTACGGATTTGAATTGTCTTGTCAGGTCCCAATCATTCCTCATCATTTTAGCATGTCCAAAGCAAGAAGCTCACTCAATTCTTATTGTTAGGAAAGTGATTAAATGACTGACCCAGATTGTTGGGGGATATTATCCCCCCATGAGACCCGCCCTAGGGGGCGGGTCAAGACGATGGTGGCTTAATATTCATACTCAAGACAGGCCCTGACTTATGAAGTAGAAGGCACAAGGTGTTTACAACGAGAGCCGACTGCGGCCCAAGACACGAAGAGGGTGATTCCCGGCCCATGCGGGAGAAGGGCCGCCACGAATTTCCTTGCTCAAGGGGCAAGGCGAGTTACAGACATACCAGGTCACAAACCGTAATGTGACCTGAACTCTTGTAAACCTAAAGCCTGAACCTGCATATAAAGGTGAGTATCTAGGGCTAGTAGATTTAAGTTAACATCCATCGAGAGCTAGGTTAGGCGAATCCGCACCTTTGTAATTGATTTCCACATCAATGTACACATAGCAGGACGTAGGATTTTACCTCACCCTGAGGGGCCGAACCTCGGTAAACTCGTCTCTCCCTCCCGATCAACCCCTTTGAATCACAACATGGTTGCCATGCCCCCATCTCGAAGTCCTCTCAGGAGGACATCTGCCGTGACAAAACCACAACAGTTGGCGTCCACCGTAGGCTTGCGCACGGTGGAGTTGAGTTCTCGAAGGGAGACCTTCCAGGGTTTGGAGCTACGCGGTCGGCCTCGTGACTAAGATTCGCCGCGGACGGTACTTGATAACCAACAAGTATAGGGGAAGGCAACAGTTTTCAAGGGTAGAGTATTCAACCCAAATTTATTGATTCGACTCAAGGGGAAGCCGAAGAATATTCTCAAGTATTAGCAGTTGAGTTGTCAATTCAACCACACCTGAAAGATTTAGTATCTGCAGCAAAGTATCAATAGCAAGGTAGTGTGATAGCAGCAGTAGAAACAATAACCAGTAGCAGCAAAGTGACAACAGTGGCAGCAAAGTAACAACAGCAGCAGAGACAGTAGTAACAACAGAGTAATAGTAGCAGCAGCAAAGTAACGTAGCAAGGACCAGTAGGAAAACCTCGTAGGCATTGAATCAGTGATGGATGATTATGCCGGATGCTACTCATCATGCAACAGTTATAACACGGAGAGATAAGTAACTAGCTCCAGTTCTTCAATGTAATGTAGGCATGTATTCCGTATGTAGTCATGTGTGCTTAGGGAAAATAACTTGCATGACATCTATTGTCCATCCCTCCCGTGGCAGCGGGGTCCTAATGGAAACTACGGGATATTAAAGTTCTCCTTTCAATAAAGAACCGGACCAACGCATTAGCACTTCGTGAATACATGAACTCCTCATACTATGGTCATCTCCGGGAGTGGTTCCGGCTATTGTCACTCCGGGGTTGCCGGGTCATAACACATAGTAGGTGACTACAACTTGCAAGATAGAATCAAGAACACACATATATTGGCAACAACATAATAGGTCCAGATCTGAAATCATGGCACTCGGTGGTGACAAGCATTAAGCATGGCAAAGTAGTAGCAACATCAATCTCAGGACATAGTGGATACTAGGGATCAATCCCCATCAAAACTAACTCGATTACCTCATAGATCTCATCCAACCCATCACCGTCCAGCAAGCCTACGAAGAGATTACTCACGAATGGTGAAGAGCATCATGGAATTGGCGATGAAGGAAGGTTGATGATGACGATGGCGACGATCTCCCCTCTACGAAGCCCAGAACGGACTCCAGATCTGCCCTCCAGATGAAGAACAGGTGGTGGAGGCGCCTCCGTATCGTAAAACGCGATGAACTCTTCTCCTTGATTTTTTCCGGGCGAGGCAGACTAAATAGAGCTAGATTTGGAGGCGGTGGAGCATCGTGCGCTCCACAAGCCTACCTGGCGTGACCAGGGTGGCCCGCGCCTGGTGGGCTTGTGGGCTCACGGCTCCACTTCCTCTGATGATTCTTGTGCTAGTATTTTTTATATATTCCAGAAAAATTTTCCGTAAATTTTCAGGTCATTCCGAGAACTTTTATTTCTGCGCTAAAACAACACCATGGCAATTCTGCTGAAACAGCGTTAGTCTGGGTTAGTTCCATTCAAATCATGCAAATTAGAGTCCAAAACAAGGCCAAAAGAGTTTGCAAAAGATAAATGCAGAGCACCTTCAAAGACCAAGGGCTGACTAAACATTGTAATTCGTGGCAAAGAAGATCCAGTCACAGTCATACTCAATCACAGTTAAAAGCAAAGCATGAAAACGACAGAGGTGCTCTCTAATTGGCGCTTTTATAACAAGAGGATGACTCAACAGGAACATAAATAGACAGGCCCTTCGCAGAGGGAAGCATTGATTTGCAGAGGTGCCAGAGCTCAAGCTTTGAAAACAGAGATAATAATTTTGGGTGGCATGCTTTCATTGTCAACGCAATGACTAAGTGTTGTCACCATCTTCCAAGCTACACATGCTATAGGCGGTTCCCAAACAGAAAAGTAAAGTTTTGACTCCCCCACCACCGATCGATCACACTCCACGACTAGCCGAATACTCGGGTGCCGTCCATACCAACATCAATCCAGGGGGAGTTTTGTTTGCAATTATCTTTTCGATTTGAGCATGGAACTGGGAATTCCAATTACCGGCCCCTTTCTCGTGAATGATAGTGAATAAACACATATCGAGGATAACATGCCTAGCATGGAAGATACTGATAGCCCCTGTCACCACATTAGCGGTTCGGGCATGCAAAACAAATTATTTCTTGAAGATTTAGAGAGTGGCACATGCAAATTTACTTGCAATGGTAGATAGATACCGCATATAGGTAGGTATGGTGGACTCATACGGAACAACTTTGGGTTTATTGAAGTGGATGCACAAGCAGTATTCCCGCTTAGTACAAGTGAAGGCTAGCAAAAGACTGGGAAGCGACCAACTAGAGAGCGACAACAGTCATCAAAATGCATTGAGATTAACCAACATTGAGTGCAAGCATGAGTAGGACATAAATCACCATGAACATGAATATCATAGAGGCTATGTTGATTTTGTTTCAACTACATGAGTGAACATGCGCCAAGTCAAGCCACTTGAATCATTCAAAGGAGCATACCATCCTATCATACTACATCATAGTCATCTCAAAATTCATGTCGTCATCCAAGACAAACCATTATAAGCTCCTAGCTAATTAAGCATGGCATCAGAAACTATGATCTCTAAGTTGTCACTGCAAACATGTTTCTCTCACAACAAAGATGAACTAGGAACGATGAGCTAGTCATATTTACAAAAACAAAATAGATCGAGTTCATACCAGCTTTTCCAGCTCAGTCACTTCATCATATATCGTCATTATTGCCTTTCACTTGCACGACCGAATGATGTGAACAATAATAAGAGTGCTCGTGCATTGGACTAAGCTGGAATCTGCAAGCAAACACAAAGGAGAAGACAAAGTAATATGGGTCTTTAATAGATAAACAGGTATGCATGCGAGAGCCACTAAACATTGTAACCATGGTCTTCTACCTTGACCCAAAGAAGAAGAAAACTATTTACACGGGAAAGCTCCCAACAAGCAAAAGAAGAAAAATAAAATCTTTTTGGGTTTTCTCAAACTAGACAGACACACGAAAAGAAAATGAGAAAAATAAATAAACTAACATGGATGATAGAGTTGCAAAGTGTGAACACCGATGAACAAAGTGAAAGCATAAGCAAGAATGTAAAGTCGGTGAGAAACACTTACTCCCCCAAGCTTAGGCTTTTGGAGTAAGTTGGTCTACTCGCATGGATGGTCCGGGCGATACCCAAAATCATAATGGGGGTTATACGGGTGCGCTGCAGCCACTGCCTGAATAGCTGCCTCACGGAGACGAGCAGCCTTTTCCTCCCTCTCATACTCCTCTACCTGTCCTCTGGTTATGTAATATCTCCGTTTTACCTGAAAGTCAAAGAAGGCAGCAGCAGGAAGGGTAATATGGAAAACACGTTGCCGGTTAAATATCAAATGGTATAGGAGGGATTCATCATCCCTCTCAAGGAACTGATAGCGTGTCAAAGCGGTGCGATCAAGGAAAGCTGTATGGAGCGGGGTATCTCCTTCGCGGATGGGTACTCCAAGAAAATTTTCTATGCGAGTGGCATAGATCCCACCAAAGAAATCCCCTTCATTAGTATTATTATTCAGCCTCCTTGTTATTATAGCTCCCATGTTGAAACATCTATCACCCGTTACTGCGCTCTTAAGAATACTAAGGTCGGGTGCGCAGAGGTGACAATGCTCAATCTTGCCATTAATGCATCTGCCTATGAAGAGGGCAAAATCATGCAAGGCAGGAAAATGAATGCTCCCCATGGTAGCCTGCGTAATTTTTCTAGTTTCTCCAACAGTTATACTAGAGAAAAAAAATCTCTAACCAAAGATTTAGGAGGATCATTGAGACTACCCCAAATAGGTATCTTGCAATTCTATTGAAATCCTCTAAATCCATCGTATACGATTTGTCATAGAGATCAAACAGTACTGATGTGTCACGGCCAATTGAAAATTTGAATCTACGAACAAAAGAGGCAATGAGAGCAACATACTGTTCACATTTATCGCAGATGAATTCTTCGAGTCCGACGTTGTGAACAAGTGTATCAAACTCGTCTTTGAAACCTGCCTCAATCATGAATTCATCAGAAGGCCATTCACATGGTTGTACTTGTGCGTTCCTCGATTGGGAAGGATCGGGTTCCCGAATCGCAAGACGGGGACCTCTCTTGCTTGAGGAACCACCATGATAGTTTCTCCTGAACATCTTCCTTTTCTGAAATTTTCAGTGACCTAAAGGAAAAGTGAACAAGGCTAAACTAAACTCATAGCAACTACTCCCACAAGTGCCTAGAGGCCATATTACGCATCAAAACTACTTGGGACCAGCTAGAATTAGCATGCAAAGCTCAAGAACAGGGTCACCAAGGCAGCAAAAATAAGTGAACTATAAGGCACTAGAGCAAAAACTAATTGGACCAATGGAGGAGTAACTTACCAAGGAGCAATTTCCCCAAAACAATTTGGTGAATGGTGCTTTGCACAAGGAGATCGAAAATCCCAGCAAGAAGAGCAAGAACACAGGTTTGAGCTGCGAAACAATTTTTTCTGGAGGCAGGAGAAGAAAATGGGAGCTAGAATGAGTGGAGGGGGTGCACGTGGGCCCCACAAGCCAAGTAGGCGCAGCCAGGGGGTGCCCGCGCCTCCAGGGCTTGTGGCCCACTGGTGCAGCCCCCAGACTAGCTCTTCATCTCAGTATTTTTCAAAAATTCCAGAAAAAATCATACTTGATTCAGGACGTTCGGAGAACTTTTATTTTTGGGGTACTTTTCCACGGGACGCTAAAAGCAGAAAACAGGGAAAACTAAACTAAATATATCATTTTTCTTCTAAGCAACCGAAGGTGAAATCTTGGAACAAAGGTTTGTGACTCCTCGATTCATCCATCTCATGGTCATCGAAAGAAATCCGTCAATGAGGTTGATCAAGTCTCCTTAACAAACCTTTTCGAATCGCAAAAGAGAACGGAGAATTTTTGATTAGTCACTAGGTTACCTCAATGGGGATGTGTATCTCCCCAACCAGCAAATCATACTTCATCTTAACAGGAGGAATAGGGCATTCAAAGCTCCCAATAAGAATCGATGACGTTTTTTCGATAGCATTGATGCAACGTACTCGATATTGTTTCTTTGGAAAGTGCACCATTTGCTCATTACCGTTGACATGGAAAGTCAAATTGCCTTTGTTGCAATCTATAATAGCCCCTGCGGTGTTTAAAAATGGTCTTCCGAGGATGACCGCCATGGCATCGTCCTCGGGAATGTCCAGAATAACAAAGTCTGTTAAGATAGTGACGTTGGCAACCACAACAGGCACATCCTCGCAAATGCCGATAGGGAAAGCAGTTGATTTGTCGGCCATTTCCAGAGAGATTTCAGTGGGTGTCAACTTATCCAGTTCAAGTCTACGATAAAGAGAGAGAGAGGCATAACACTAACACCGGCTCCAAGGTCGCATAAAGCAGTTCTAATGTAGTTTCCTTTAATGGAGCAAGGTATAGTAGGCACACCGGGATCACCTAGTTTCTTAGGAGTTCCACCCTTGAAGGTATAATTAGCGAGCATGGTGGAAATCTCAACCTCAGGTATCCTCCTCTTATTAGTCACAATATCCTTCATGTACTTAGCATACAGATACATTTTGAGCATATCTGTCAAACGCATTTGCAGAAAGACAGGTCTGATCATTTCAATGAATCGCTTAAAGTCCACATCATCTTTTTTGTTGGATGGTTGGGGAGGAAAGGGCATGGGTTTCCGAACCCATGGTTCCCTTTCTTTACCATGCTTCCTAGCAGCGAAGTCATTCTTATCGTATCTCTTATTCTTAGGCTGTGGGTTATCAAGATCAACTGGTTCAATCTCCACATCCTTATCATTGCTAGGTTGAGCATCATCCTGAACATCACTATTGATATTATCATTAGGCTCATGTTCATCACCAGATTGTGTTTCAGCATTAGAGACAGAGACATCGTTTGGACTCTCAGGTGTGCAGCAACAGGGTTGCTAGCATGCAGGTTCCTATCATCTTTCTTCTTCTCTCTAGGATGACTAGGTGCATCAGTGCTAACTCCTTGAGAATCTTCTTCAATTCTCTTCGGATGACCCTCACGATACAAAGGTTCCTGGGTCATTCTACCGCCTCTAGTTACGACTCTGACAGAATTTTCATTCAGCTCATTGAGCAAGTCATTCTGAGCTTTAAGTACTTGTTCTACTTGAGTAGTAACCATAGAGGCATGTCTACTCGGAAGCTTAAGATCATTGACATTTCTGTCCACACAAGCACTTAAATGACTAAGCATACGAGCATTATGTTCCAATTGTCTTCTAACATAATCATTCAAACTCTGTTGTTTGGCAACAAAGTTATCAAATTCATCCAAGCATAAGCTAGCAGGTTTATCAAAAGGAATATCACTCTCATCGGATCTACGCAGAGAATTTACTTCTACTACCTGTATCGGGTTATCAAGACCATGGATCTCTTCGATAGGTGGTAGATTTTTGAGATCTTTAGATTTAATGCCTTTCTATTTCATAGATTTCTTAGCTTCTTGCATATCTTCAAGACTGAGGAATAGAATACCTCTTTTCTTCGCAGTTGGCTTAGGAGGTGGTTCGGTAATAGTCCAAGCATTCTCATTGCACAGGATATTATTCAATAGAATCTCAGCTTGTTCTACATTTCGTTCCCTAAAAACACAACCAGCACAACTATCTAGGTGGTCCTTAGAAGCATCGGTAAGTCCATTATAGAAGATATCAAGTATTTCATTCTTCTCAAGAGGGTGATCAGGCAAAGCATTCAATAGCTGGACAAGCATCCCCAAGCTTGTGGGAGACTCTCTTCTTCAACTTGCACAAAGTTGTATATTTCCTGCAAGGCAGCTTGCTTCTTATGGGCAGGGAAATATTTTTCAGAGAAGTAGTAGACCATATCCTGGGTGCTACGCACACAACCAGGAGCAAGAGAAGTGAACCAGGTCTTAGCATCATCCTTTTGCGAGAAAGGAAACAACTTGAGGATATAGTAGTGGCGGATCTTTTCCTCACTAGTGAATAGGGTGGCTATATCGTGCAGTTTGGTAAGATGGGCTACAACCGTTTCAGACTCATAACCGTGAAAAGGATCAGATTCAACCAGAGTGATTAACTCAGGGTCGACAGAGAATTCATAATCCTTATCGGTCACAAAGATAGGCGAAGTAGCAAACTTCGGGTCGTATTTCATCCTAGCATTCAAAGATTTTTCTTTCCACTTGCGCAGTAAATTCTCAACATCATAGCTATCCTTACACGCAAGAAAATCCGCAGCTATCTCTCCCTCCATAACATAACACTCAGGCATATCAGGCAATTCATATATAGGAGAGCTAGTTGTAGCAGGCAAAATAGTAGGTTCTACTTCAATAGTATCAGCAGTTTCAGAAGTATCATCACATCTAGTAGCAACTCTAGTAATTTGTGCATCAAGGAATGCACCAAGTGGCAAAGCAGTATCAAGCATAGCATCATCAGGCAAAGCAGTATCAAGCATATCATCATCATAAGCATCATGGGCAGCATAAGTAGCATCATCAAGCACACGCGACATATCAAGATTTCTACCAGGAGGTGGTGTCGCAAACTTACTCATAACTGAAGGTGAATCAAATGCAGAGCTAGATGGAAGTTCCTTGCCTGTCCTCGTAGTTGAGGGCAAGACTTTAGTTCTTGGATCTATCAGATTCCTCATAGTGATCAGCAGACGTAAATCCCAACTGACTCAGAGAATATAGCTGTGCTTCCCCGACAACGGCGCCAGAAAAAGGTCTTGATAACCCACAAGTATAGGGGATCGCAATAGTTTTCGAGGGTAGAGTAATCAACCCAAATTTATTGATTCGACTCAAGGGGAAGCCAATGAATATTCTCAAGTATTAGCAGTTGAGTTGTCAATTCAACCACACCTGAAATATTTAGTATCTGTAGCAAAGTATCAGTAGCAAGGTAGTGTGATAGCTGCAGTAGCAACAGTAACCGGTAGCAGCAAAGTGACAGCAGTAGCAGCAAAGTAACAACAGCAGTAGTGACAGCAGTAGCAACAAATTAACAATAGCAGCAGCAAAGTAACGTAGCAAGGACGAGTAGGAAAAACTCGTAGGCATTGGATCGGTGATGGATGATTATGCCGGATGTTATTCGTCATGCCACAGTTATAACACGGAGAGATAAGTAACTAGCTCCAGTTCGTCAATCTAATGTAGGCATGTATTCCGTATGTAGTCATACGTGCTTAGGGAAACGAATTTGCATGACATCTATTGTCCATCCCTCCCGTGGCAGCGGGGTCCTAATGGAAACTACGGGATATTAAGGTTATACTTTTAATAAAGAACTGGACCAACACATTAACACTTGGTGAATACATGAACTCCTCATACTATGGTCATCTCCGGGAGTGGTTCCAGCTATTGTCACTCCGGGTTTGCCCGGTCATAACACATAGTAGGTGACTACATCTTGCAATATAGGATCAAGAACACACATATATTGGCGACAACATAATAGGTTCAGATCTGAAATCATGGCACTCGGGCCCTAGTGACAAGCATTAAGCATGGCAAAGTAGTAGCAACATCAATCTCAGAACATAGTGGATATTAGGGATCAATCCCCGTCAAAAACTAACTCGATTACATGATAGATCTCATCAAATCCATCACCATCCAGCAAGCCTACGCTGAGATTAATCACGAACGGTGAAGAGCATCATGGAATTGGCGATGAAGGAAGGTTGATGATGACGATGGCGATGATCTCCCCTCTCCGGAGCCCAGAACGGACTCCAGATCTGCCCTCCAGATGAAGAACAGGTGGTGGCGGCGCCTCCGTCTCGTAAAATACGATGAACTCTTCTCCTTGATTTTTTCCGGGCGAGACGGATTAAATAGAGCTGGATTTGGAGGCGGTGGAGCGTCGTGGGCTCCACAAGCCTGCCAGGCGCGACCAGGGGGGCCCACGCCTGGTGGGCTTGTGGGCTCACGGCTCCACTTCCTCCGCTGATTCTTGCGCCAGTATTTTTACATATTCCAGAAAAATTCTCCGTAAAGTTTCAGGTCATTCCGAGAACCTTTATTTCTGTGCAAAAACAACACCATGGCAATTCTGCTTAAAACAGCGTTAGTCCGGGTTAGTTCCATTCAAATCATGCAAATTAGAGTCCAAAACAAGGGCAAAAGAGTTCGGAAAAGTAGATACGACGGAGACGTTTTAGTACTACATCAACAATTCAAGCTGGGGTCCCGAGGCCGGTTCAATCGAATCAGGATACCGGGTCCCCTTCGGCAAGATTCACGTCTTCATCGGCAAGATCGGAACGCCGGTTCCCGAGCCAAAATCTGCACCAACATCGTCGAGCCTTCTCAGCTCGCCCAACCCACCACGCCTCGGATTGGACGACTTTGCGTCTTCGTCGGCTTCACACAGGGGGCAGCCTCCCGGATGAGCTAGAAGCTGGTGGAGATAGCCCTGCCAATTCTGATGGAGCGTCATCAACCGGAGATACTCACTCGATCTGCCCTCCCTACGAGGGAAGGCTGGGCGGTTTCCATGAGGCGGCGATCTGTGAAGGGCCACAAGAACTGCCACGCCAAGTCACCATCTATATGGCGGGGGCCACAATGGCTTAGAACCAGATGAACGCGGCAACCGCCAATGGGGCTAGCGGATCTGGGAAGACGCCGGCCCAGGCCATGTCATATCTGATGGTTGAGATGTCAAAACTCATGGCAGTAGCCGTGATGGCTGATAACCAAGAGGAAGTTAATGCTGAATTGATCAACCTTCAGGAATCGATGGCTCAGATACAACACGAGATCGATGTGGAGAAGACCCGGATGGCGGATCAGCACACTCAGATCGACGAAGAGGTGGAGGGCTTGAAGTTCGAGGCGTGGCGACTTGAAAGCCAGCGAGTCGCGTCAGACGTTGTTCATCAGAGGAGGCATCAAAGTCGCGTCCCACCCAACCTTAACCCTACTTGCATGTTCAGTAGCCCGCATACACCCGGCGAGACCATAACCCTCCTCGGTAGAGCAATCCGCAGGTTGAGATTGTTCAGCAACCAATGCAACCCCCGTTGAACCCGCAGACGACTCAACACTTCCAAACGCCTCGAGGTCACTTCTCCAACCCGGTGGATAATGTGATGGGTGCGACCCTCCACCTGGAGTCTCGTCATATTCGTGGGAATACCGCGCTGGAGGTGGAGGAAAGGAACGCCATCAAGATGATAAAGACCGCGGTGGCCCAACAAACGCAATTTTCATACAGCCGTGATCGTCTACACTCCACGCCACAGGCAAGCCATACGAAGAGTCGCCTAGATGATCCTCCGGCGGTTTCCAGCGATGGCCATCGATACCAACCTCAAATCAACCCACCGGAGCCGCCGGTATCAAATACTCAGCCGCTTGTCAACGCTGCACGAGCCACCCGTCAGGCAGAGGCAGAGGCAGCGGTGACAGTGGCGGGTCAGGGAGTTCGACCATATGCTTGGCTGGCTCATGGGTACGGTGGGCAAGGAGGAAGGAATGTAGATGTCCCCTACCTATCTTTTGCTCTGCGCAATGAGCGCATGCCCAGAGACTTCAAGGGCCCCATAAGGTACCCAACTATACACCTGATCTTGAGCCAGGATCATGGGTTGAGAGCTATGACATGGCTATGGACATGCTTGATGCTAGTGACGCGGTCTGCGCCAAGTACTTCAACATGATGTTGGAAGGACCGGCTCACACGTGGTTGAAAAATAGACCACCCAACTCCATCAACACTTGGGCAGCACTCAAGGAGCATTTCATCAAAAACTTTCGAGGGACTTGCAAGCGTCTGATGACCATTGTAGATCTACAACATTGTGTTCAGCGGGCGGATGAATCGGCTCGTCATTGGACAAGGCGGGTCGCAGAGATCATCCACTCTTCGAATGACATTACGGCGGCTCAGGTCATGCTGATCTTGGAGAAGAACTGTCATTTTTAGCCCCTGGTGTTCAAGCTTGGCCGCCCCAAGCGAAAGGTGCAAGATACGGGAGACTTGATGGACACCGTCACCAGGTATGCCGAGTCGGATGACACAAAGGATGTCGGCTCTGATGACGAGAAGGATAGTGAAGTGAAAAGGGAAGACGGAGCTAGGAGTCACTTCCAGACTCATAGACGCAATAACAACCATGGAGGTCAAGGAAAAAACAAGGCATCAAGATGGTGTCTCTGATTTTGTTGCTAATGCCAGCGTCGGGCCCCGGAACCAGCCTCGGAACATGGGTTAGGGCGGCTTTCAAGACCGGTGCTTTAGCAGAAGGAAGCCACACAATTATGAAGATCTTCTCAAGGGACCTTGCCCTAAGCATAGTACCCAGGTGACCGGTCTACTCACTCTTGGGAAAACTATTTTGTGATGCAGGAATCCCATCTTCAGACGTCCCGGGATCACCAAGGAGGTAACGAGGGTGCCCAGCAGGGTCAATTTGGCCCGGGCGGGTCACGAGGAGGCTCATTTAGTGACTTTCCTAACCCAGGTCCTCAAGGGCGAGGCGGCTCGCATAATAATGGTGGACAGTCATCTGGCCAAGGCAGTCAGCAGTATAATGACCAGGGCAGTTTCCAGCAGCCAAACAACCATGGCGGATTTCAGAGAAATCCTAAGAAGTTGAATGCTGGGCAATACCATGTCTTCACCACTGGTACCTATAAGAGGGATAAGAAAATAAAGCAGAGGGCCATCAATATGGTTGAGCCGGCGGTTCCTAGATACTTGAACTAGTTTGGACAACCTGTCATGTGGAGTAGAGCTGATCACCCGCGTCAGATTGATAACCCTGGCGACTCAGGTTGGGGGATACATGCGTTCTAAGGTCCTCATGGATGGATGTAGCTGTATGAACATCCTGTACTATGATACGTCTCCAACGTATCTATAATTCTTGATTGTTCCATGCTATTATCTTGTCAAACTTTGGATGTTTTGTATGTATTTTATATCTTTTTTGGGACTAACTTATTAACTCAGTGCCAAGTGTGAGTTCCTATTTTTTCATGTTTTTGACCCTTTTCGCAGGAGGATTTTAAACGGTGTCCAAACAGAATAAAACTTCCGAAAAGATCTTTTCCGGAATAGAAGATACGCACGAGACTTGAGAACCAAGGCAGGAGCCGACAGGGGACCCCACAAGCCCTCTAGGCGCGGTCAGGGGGGCCCGCGCCTAGCAGGCTTGTGGGCCCCCTGTGGATCGTCTGCCCTACCTCTTCCGCCTATAAATTCAGAAAAATTCCAAAACTGCGAGAGAGATCCACCAAAATACTTTTCCACCGCCACAAGCTTCTTTCTACGGAAGATCCCATCTGGGGCACGTTCTCGTGCCCTGCCGAAGGGGGGATTCAGATACGGAGGGCTTCTTCATCAACACCATGATCTCTCCGATGATGCGTGAGTAGTTCACCATAGACCTTCGGGTCCATAGCTAGTAGCAAGATGGCTTCTTCTCTCTCTTGGATCTTCAATACAAAGTTCTCCACGATCTTCATGGATATATATCCGATTTAATCTTCTTTGCGGTGTGTTTGTCGAGATCCGATGAATTGTGGATTTATGATCAGATTATCTATTAATCTTATTTGAGTTTCTTCTGATCTCTTATATGCATGATTTCATATCCTTGTAATTCTCTTCCAGTTGTGGGTTTTGTTTGGCCAACTTGATCTATGATTCTTGCAATGGGAGAAGTGCTTGGTTTTGGGTTCATACCGTGCGGTGACCTCTCCTAGTGACAGAAGGGGCAGCGAGGCACGTAACGTGTTATTGCCATCAAGGGTAAAAAGATGGGGTTTTCATCATTGGTTTGAGTTTATCCCTCTACATCATGTCATCTTGCTTAAGGCATTACTTTGTTCGTCATGAACTCAATACACTATATGTATGCTAGATAGCGGTCGATGTGTGGAGTAATAGTAGTAGATGCAGAAAGTATCGGTCTACTTGTCTCGGACGTGATGCCTATATGTATGTTCATTGCCTTAGATATCGTCAAGAGTTTGCGCGGTTCCATCAATTGCTCGACAGTAATTTTTTCACCCACCGTATTATTTGCTATTTTGAGAGAAGCCCCTAGTGAAAACTATGGCCCTCGGTTCTACTTCACACCATATTTTCAGCCTTACACTTTTACTTCGTTGCACTTTCCGCCTTCAGATCTCACTTTGAAATCAATCTTGAAGGGGTTGACAACCCCTTTATAGCGTTGGGTGCAAGCTCTTTTGTGTTTGCGCAGTTACTCTGGACTTGACGCGAATGTCCTACTAGATTGATACCTTGGTTCTCAAACTGAGGGAAATACTTACTGCTCTGGTGCAGCATCACCCTTTCCTCTTCAAGGGAAAAACCAACGCAAGCTCAAGAGGCAGTAGAAGGATCTCTGGCGCCGTTGCCGGGGATTTCTGGCGTCGTTACCGGGGATTTCTGGTGCCGTAGCAGAAGTATTTCTGGCGCTGTTGTCGAGGAGGATCAAGTCAAGAACTCATCCAAGTAAGTGTCGCAAACTCATCTCTTGCATTTACTTTTTTGCCTCTCGTTTTCCTCTCTCCCACTTCTAAAAAACAAAAATTTACAAAAATAGTTGCCTTTTTTTTTCGTTCGCCCTTTTCTCCCGCTTGTTTTCTGTCCGCTTGTCTGCCTGCTAAGACCTGTATGGCCCAACCAATGGATTTTGATGCTTACTATGCAAGGTTGGAAGAGATTGAAACTAGTGTTAAAGGCTTCATGTCTACACAGTTTGATTACAACAGTTACTTTCGTAGGGAACTGAAGGAGCAAAATTCTTTTTTGGCTTTTATGAATAAAGAAGTTGATGATATGGCCAAAGAATTCCTTGCGCTAAATTCTCAGTTTGCGTCTTGAAAAATTGGTAGGCCAGATTTCTGATAAACAAGCTACTTTAGTCAATAAAATGGCTGCTAAACCTGAAATTTGTGATGAGAATCACGAAGATCTTAAAGTGCTTGGTGTGACTCCCATTGAATCTTTGTTTTCTTGTGTCGAACTTAATGATGATGGGGCTGTATATGAATCTACTTTGGTTGAAAAACGCCCCAATGATTCGGAGTCCATCTACCTTGATGCTAAAAGCATTGAAAGTGGAGTAAAAGATATTAAAACCTTGAGTAGTAATGAAACTACTACTTTGGATTTCAAGGAATTCAATTATGATAGTTGCTCCTTGATTGAATGCATTTCCTTGATCCAATCCATGCTAAACTCTCCACACGCTTATAGCCAAAACAAGGCCTTTACCGATCATATCGTCGATGCTATGATAAAACCTCTTGAAGAGAAACTTGAATTGGAAGTTTCTATCCCTAGAAAGGTTCATGATGAGTAGGAACCTACTATCAAAATCAAAATCAAAAACTATGAATGCAATGCTTTGTGTGATTTGGGTGCTAGTGTTTCCGCGATTCCAAAGTCTTTAAGTGATGTTCTGGGTATTAATGAGATTGAGGAGTGTTCTCTTAATTTGCATCTTGCGGATTCTATTGATTGCAATCCTACATGCCCTATCATTCTTGGTAGACCTTTCCTAAGGACTATCGGTGCTATCATCGATATGAAGGAAGGGAATATTAGATTTAAATTTCCTTTAAATAAGGGAAAGGAGCAATTTCCTAGAAAGAAACTAGGATTCCCTTATGAATCCATGATGAGGGCAACTTATGGTTTGAGCACCAAAGACGACGATACGTGATTCTATCGCCTTATGCCTAGCTAAGGGCGATAAACAATAGCGCTTGTTGGGAGGCAACCCAATGAATTTATCTTTTTCTTTCGGTTTTGTTGCGTCCACACTATCATAATTCTGTTATGATTGTGTCTTTTGTGTTTCTTTTTGTGTTTGAGCCAAGCCAAACCTTTATGACTAGTCTTGGTCATGGTTGTTTGATCCTGCTGGAAAAAGACAGAAATTTTTCGCTCACGAGATTATTTTTCATTTTTATTCAGAAAGAGATTTTGAGTTGATTCTTTTCGATTCTGGTTGATATGCCTTTTTCCCAGGCTTTCATAATGTTTCAGAAGTTTTGAGGTACCAGAAGTATACGAAGTATACAGATTGCTAAAGACTGGTCTGTTTTTGACAGATTCTGTTTTTGTTGAGTTGGTTGGTTGTTTTGATGAAACTATGGATAGTATCGGGGGGTACTAGCCATGGAAAGTGAGACTACACTAATCTAACACCAATATAAATAGAAATCAAGTTTTCTATAGTACCTAAAGATGTGGTAGTTTGTTTTCTTGTGCTAATGATATCACGAGTTTCTGTTTCAGTTTTGTGTTGTGAAGTTTTCAAGTTTTGGGTGATGTTCTCATGGACAAATGGATAAAGAGTGGAAAGAGCTCAAGCTTGGGGATGCCCAAGGCATCCCAAGAAAAATTCAAGGACACCAAAAAGCCTAAGCTTGGGGATGCCCTGGGAAGGCATCCCCTCTTTCGTCTTCAATCCATCGGTAACATTACTTGGAGCTATATTTTTATTCACCACATGATATGTGTTTTGCTTGGAGCGTCTTGTATCGTAGGAGTCTTTTCTTTTTGTGATGTCACAATCATCCTTGCTGTACACCTTTTGAGAGATACATGCACTCATCGTGAATTTGCTAGAATGCTCATTGTGCTTCACTTATATCTTTTGAGCTAGACAATTTTGCTCTATGTGCTTCACTTAGATATTTTAGAGCACGGCAGTGCGTGACTTGGTAGTTGGTTTGTGCTATGAAAGTAGTCCCAAAGGTGAGAGGTACCCAAAGAGTATACAAAAACTTCCATCTTCATGTGCATTGAGTAGAAAGAGAAGTTTGATTCCTCTCAATTAGTTTTGAGACGTGGATTTGGTAATATTAAGAGTTATGTTAGTAGGGTCTTGTGAATCTAGAAATACTTGTGTTGAAGTTAGTGATTCCCGTAACATGCATGTATGGTGAACCTCTATGTTAGGAAGTCGGAGCATAATTGATCTATTGATTGTCATCCTTTTTGTTGCGGTCGGGATCGCACGATGGTTTACACCTACCAACCCTTCCCCTAGGAGTATGCGCTTAGCACTTTGTTTCGATTACTAATAAAAACTTCCGCAACAAATATGTGAGTTCTTCATGACTAATGTGAGTCCATGGTATAGATGCACTTTCACCTTCCACCATTTCTAGCCTCTCTAGTACCGCGCAATTTTCGCCGGTGCACAAACCCACCACATGCCTTCCTCAAAACAGCCACCATACCTACCTACTATGGCATCTTCATATCCATTCTGAGATATATGGCCATGCAACTCCCACCGTTCCGTCTCATGACTTGTGCCGCCACTCTCATATTGCCATTGCATGATCATAAGATAGCTGGCGGGATGTTTCAACAACATACGCCAAGCTAGATCGTTGCACATCCCGCTACACTGCCAGAGGCATTTCCTATAGAGTCATCGTCGTTCTAAGCTTTGAGATGTGAGTAAATAAAATTGTGATGATCATCATTATTAGAGCATTGTCCCATGTGAGGAAATAAATAAAAAGAGGCCAAAGTTGCCCACAATAAAAAAAAGAGATAAAAAAAGAGGCCAAAGAGCCCAAACAAAAAAAAGAGAAAAGAGAGAAGGGACAAAGCTACTATCTCTTTTCCACACTTGTGCTTCATAATAAGCACCATGTTCTTAATGTTTGAGAGCCTCTCGTTTTGTCACCACCATATACTATTGGGAATCTTTATTTTATAAGTTGGCTTTTATATTCCAATGATGGGCTTCCTCAAAATTGCCCTAGGTCTTCGTGAGCAAGCAAGTTGGATGCACACCCACTAGTTCTCCTTTTGACCTTTCACATACTTATAGCTCTAGTGCATCCTTTGTATGGCAATCCCTACTCATTCACATTGATATCTATTAATGGGCATCTCCATAGCCCTTTAATACGCTGAGTCAATGTGACCATCTCCTCCTTTTTGTCTCACAACCACCACCACACTCTATTCCACCTATAGTGCTATATCGATGGCTCATGCTCATGTATTGCGTGAGAGTTGAAAAAGGTTTGAGAAAGTAAGAGTGCGAAAACAATTATTTGGCCAATACCAGGGTTGTGCATGATTTAAATTAGTTGTGTGGGGATGATGGAGCATAGCCGGACTATATGATTTTGTAGGGATAACTTTCTTTGGCCTTGTTATTTCGAAAGTTCATGATTACCTTGCTAGTTTGCTTGAAGTATTATTGTTTTCATGTCAATAGCAAACTATGCTAGGATCTGAACATTCATGTCACATGAAAGAAGTTACACAGGACAACTATGCTAGGTAGCATTCCACATTAAAAATTCAGACTTTATCACTTCCCTACTCGAGAACGAGCAGGAGTTAAGCTTGGGGATGCTTGATACGTATCCAACGTATCTATAATTTTTGATGGTTCCATGCTATTATCTTGTCAAACTTTGGATGTTTTGTATGCCTTTTATATCTTTTTTGGGACTAACTTATTAACTCAGTGCCAAGTGCTAGTTCCTGTTTTTTCCGTGTTTTTGACCCTTTTTAGAGGAGGATTTTTAACGGTGTTCAAACGGAATAAAACTTCCGAAAAGAGTTTTTTCTGGAACAGAAGATACGCACGAGACTTGAGAACCAAGGTAGAGGCCACTAGGGGACCCCACAAGCCCTCTAGGCGCGGCCAGGGGGGTCGCGCCTAGCAGGCTTCTGGCCCCCCTGTGGCTCGTCTGCCCAACCTCTTCCGCCTATAAATTTAGAAAAATTCCAAAATTGCGAGAGAGATCCATGAAAATACTTTTCCGCCGCCGCAACCTTCTGTCTCCGCAAGATCCCATCTGGGGCACGTTTTGGTGCCCTGCCGGAGGGCGGATTCGGATATGGAGGGCTTCTTCATCAACACCATCACCTCTCCGATGATGCGTGAGTAGTTCACCATAGACCTTCGGGTCCATAGCTAGTGGCTATATGACTTCTTCTCTCTCTTGGATCTTCAATAAAAAGTTCTCCATGATCTTCGTGGAGATCTATACGATGTAATCTTCTTTGCGGCGTGTTTGTCGAGATCCGATGAATTGTGGATTTATGATCAGATTATCTATGAATCTTATTTGAGTTTCTTCTGATATCTTATATGCATGATTTCATATCCTTTTAATTCTCTTTGAGTTGTGGGTTTTGTTTGGCCAACTTGATCTATGATTCTTGCAATGGGAGAAGTGCTTGGTTTTGGGTTCATACCATGCGGTGACCTCTCCCAGTGACAGAAGGGGTAGCGAGGCACGCATCGTGTTATTGCCATCAAGGGTAAAAAGATGGGGTTTTCATCATTGGTTTGAGTTTATCCCTCTACATCATGTCATCTTGCTTAAGGCGTTACTCTGTTCGTCATGAACTCAATACACTAGATGCATGCTGGATAGTGGTCGACGTGTGGAGTAATAGTAGTAGATGCAGAAAGTATTGGTCTACTTGTCTCGGACGTGATGCCTATATGTATGATCATTGCCTTAGATATCGTCATGACTTTGCGCGGTTCTGTCAATTGCTCAACAGTAATTTGTTCACCCACCGTATTATTTGCTATTTTGAGAGAAGCCCCTAGTGAACACTATGGCCCCCGGGTCTACTTTACACCATATTTTCAGCCTTACACTTTTACTTCGTTGCACTTTCCGCCTTCAAGTCTCACTTTGCAATCAATCTTGAAGGGATTGATAACCCCTTTATAGCGTTGGGGGCAAGCTCTTCTGTGTTTGCAAAGGAACTCTAGACTTGGCGCGATTCTCCTACTGGATTGATACCTTGGTTCTCAAACTGAGGGAAATACTTACCGCTCCTGTGTTGTATCACCCTTTCCTCTTCAAGGGAAAAACCAACGCAAGCTCAAGAGGCAGCAGAAGGATCTCTGACGCCGTTGTCGGTGATTTCTGGCGCCGGAGCAGAAGGATTTCTTGCGTCGTTGCCGGGGATTTCTGGCGCCGTAGCATACTACAACACCTTCCGATGGATGAACTTTGACGAGAAGGACTTGATGCCTTCAACCACGGATTTTTGCGGCATTGTTCCGGGAAAGTCGACTTATCCTGTTGGGTAGACCAAGTTTAATGTGGCTTTTGGTGATGAGTCCAATTACATGAGTGAGTCATTGATGTTTGAGGTGGTCAAAATTAAGAGTCCCTATCATGCTTTGTTTGGGCGGCTGGCTTATGCTCACTTCATGGCCCGACCTTGTTATGTGTACCTTAAGCTTAAAATGCCAGGTATCAAGGGCACCAGCACGGTCAATGGGGATCGAAAGATATCTAAGGAGTGCGAAGAAGGAGATACCGCATATGATGAGTCGGTGTGCGCTGCCGAAGAGTTGAAGTTCCACAATGCCAATGTGGACCGAGCTGACATCAGCTCGCTCAAAAATCCAATGGTTGATTTTGAGCCGCCCCTTAAGTTCAAGACGACAGATGATACCAAACAATTTGATTTCATCCCTGGTGACTCTTCCAAGCAGTTTACTATTGGGACCGCTTGGATCCCAAATAGGAAAGTGTGCTCATCGAATTCATCCATGAGAATTGGGACATCTTCGCATGGAAACCTTCTGACATGCCAGGAATGCCGAGAGAATTTGCTGAGCATCATCTCAATGTAGATCCCAAGATGAAGTCGGTTCATCAGTACCTTCGTCGTTTTAATGAGGAGAGGCGTAAAGAAATTGGAGAAGAAGTCGCCCGGCTCTTGTCTGCCGGCTTCATCGTCGAAGTTTTTCATTCTGAGTGGTTGGCTAACCCGGTTTTTTCTCAAGCAGAATGACACTTTTCGCTTGTGCATTGACTATACAAACCTCAACAAAGCTTGTCCGAAGGATCCTTTTACCCTTCCCCGTATCGATAAAATAACTGACTCTACGGTGGGTTGTGAGTGTTTGTGCTTTCTGGATGCTTACTATGGTTATCATCAGATCAAGATGGCCAAGGTTGGCCAGGAGAAGATGGCCTTTATCACTCTTTTTGGTGGCTTTTGCTATGTCTCAATGCCTTTTGGACTCAAGAGCGCGGGGGCGACTTATCAGCATTGCATTCAGAATTGTTTGCACAACCATTTTGGACGTAACGTCCATGCTTATGTCCATGACATCATGGTGAAATCACAGAAAAAGGAGACGCTTCTCGGCGACCTCAAGGAGACATTTGACAACCTCCAGGTGTATGAAATGAAGCTTAACCCAACCAAGTGCATGTTTGGTGTTCCTGCGGGAAAATTACTGGGATTCCTGGTGTCCGGGTGTGGCATAGAAGCTTACCCGGACAAGATCAAGGCGATAACTTCGCTCGAGAAGCTAGCTAACATTAATCAGGTCCAGCGTATGGCAGGTCGTATTGCGGCACTGAGTCATTTCATAAGTCGCGAGTTGCTCAGGAAAACAGATCGCTTCATCTAGACCGATGCGGCTAATGAGGCTTTTGAAGCCCTTAAGAAGCAACTTGCCGAGCCGCCCGTGCTGGCAGCCTCGGCTAACAAAGAGCCAATGCTCTTGTACATTGCTGCTAACTCTAAACCGGTGAGTGTGGCAGTGGTTTTTGAACGCAAGGAAGAAGGCAACGAATATCCTGTTCAGTGGCCGGTGTACTTTGTTAGTGAAGTGTTGACCCTGTCCAAACAACGATATCCGCATTGGCAGAAACTCGTCTTCGGGATTTTCATGGTAAGCCGGAAGTTGAAGCACTACTTCCTGGAGCACCCGATCACTATGGTCAGTTCTGCACCAATTGGAGACATTATACAGAAGCAAGGAGCCACTGTGCGGATTGCTAAATGGGCAATAGAGCTTGGTCCTCTTCATGTGAAGTATATGCCTCGCACATCCATCAAGTCTCAAGCTCTCGTAGACTTCATCAATGATTGGAACGAGTTGCAAATTTCAGAAGATAGGCCTGATAACACATATTGGACTATTCATTTTGATGGCTCTAGGCAATTGGAAGTCTGAGGAGGTGGAGTGGTGTCATCGTCCCCACGAGGTGGCATGTTTTCCTATGTTTTGTGGCTCATGTTTCCTTGCACCAACAATGCGGCTGAGTATGAGGCGCTGTAGGATAGATAATGAGATGAACCTGAGCCGGGTCAGGTGCTTAGGCGACTTAGATTTGGTGGCTCGGCAAGTATCTGGAACCTGGGATTCCAAAGATCCATTGATGGCGGCTTATCAGCGTGCGGTCACTAAGGTGGCGGGTTATTTCCACGGCTACCAGGTTGATCATATTGATCATCGACACAACAAGGAGGCTGATGCTCTATCCCGACTCGGATCACAATGCAAGCCCATCCCCCCCCCCCAATGTGTTCTTGGATATCTTACATAACCCTTCTGTGAAGTTGCTTTCTGAAGAAGACATAGCAGTTCCTTACCCGGAATCACAGTTGGTGGCGGCTCTCCGGGCGATTCCTGACTGGAAGTTACCTTACATGGCTTATCTAGCTCGAGGCGAGTTGCCAGTTGATGAAGTTTTCGCTAGACAAATCGTGTGATGATGCAAGTCCATGGTTATACATCAAGGCAAGTTACACAAACGAAGTACTTGTGGGGTTTTCCAGCGCTGTGTTTTGCCGGAAGAAGGGAGAGATATTCTCAACGAGATACATGCGGGTGACTGAGGACATCACGCCGCGTCACGATCTTTGGTGTCAAAAGCTTTTCGCCATAGTTTCTACTGGTTGACGGCTCATGTCGATGCACATGATATAGTGCGCCGATGTCGGCTCGGGAGTTGCGCATCATCCCAATTACATGGCCTTTTGCAGTCTAGGGGCTTGATATGGTGAGCCCGTTTAAAATGTCTTCCGACAAAAAGACCCATCTGTTGGTGGCGCTTGATAAATTTACCAAGTGGGTTGAAGCAGAGTCGGTCAACAATTGTGAGGCAGAGACGGCAGTCAAGTTCCTCAAGAAGCTGATTTTTTGTTTTGGATATCCCCACGGCATCATTACTGATAATGGTACGAATTTTTCTAAGGGGGGCAATGACGGAGTTTCGTCAGTGAGAGCACATCCGTCTTGATGTGTCCATCGTGGCTCATCCACGGTCCAATGGTCAAGCTGAGCGGGCTAAACAGGAAATCTTGCGTGGGATCAAGCCACGGCTCATAGTTCCCTTGCAGCGGACACCAGGTTGTTGGGTTGAAGAGCTTCCTTCCGGGCTTTGGAGCATCAGAACAACACCTAACAGATCTACTGGTTACACTCCTTTTTCCTCGTCTATGGAGCTGAGGCGGTTCTGCCAAGTGATATAAGGCATGATTCTCCTAGAGTCGCCGCATACGTAGCAGCCGATAATGAGAAAGCACATCAGGATTCTTTGGATGCTCTGGAGGAGGAGCATGATTTGGCCGCAGCACGATCGACTATCTACCAATAAGACTTGCGTCGTTACCACAGTCGATGGGTTAAGAGTCGGGTCTTCCAGGAGGGCGACTTAGTGCTTCAATTGATTCAAGATCATACTGGCATGCACAAGCTCTCGCCTCCGTTGGAAGGTCCTTTCATCGTCAGCAAAAACCTTTCAACGGCTCTTATTATTTGATTGATCTTCGCCCTGACAAGCCAACCTCGGAGGAAGAAACAACCCGCCCGTGGAACATTGCTCATCTGCGACCTTACTACACTTAGAGCCATTGACTCTTTACCCATGTACGTAGTTCAGTATTTGTGTACTCTTTATATCACATCAATAAAGCCGGCGCCCATGAAATTCGGGTATGTGCCGTTTCAGCCCATATTTTGGGCATGAGTCTCTATTGATTTAATAATCCGCCCAAGAGGATGAGTCTCCGCCAAGGAGGCCATTCAAACATAGACGCTATTAGTATGAAAGAGAGTGAGTCGCCCTATTGTGATCGTTCAAACATAGATACTAGTAAGCCAAAGAGGATCAAGTGTAATGATGCACAGTTCAAACATAGGAGCCAATGTATGGTCATGAACGATAAAAGCCGGCTTACTTGGGGGCTACTAGTTCACAAGTCGTTTAGCAGTAATAGCATTGTCTTCTGCTATCCTATGCCCATTTTTCCTTGTCATAGGTCACTTGGGGGCTTCTCACTCATTGAGGCCCACCTTAATACCCTCTTGGCTAGCGAAAATTTAATGCATTATAATGGTTATACTAGATTGTATGTTTTGTGACTCGCCCATAAGCCCCGTATACTTTTGGCAAGTCAATCCAATCATGGACCCTCAACTTCCAAAGTTAAAACATTGAGGTGCTTGCGAGAACTAGCATATGGAAATTAGACAAACCATGCGTTCACTGAACCTGCTTAACTGAAGCTTGACTTGAGCCTGATCCGCTAGTCTAAAAACATAAAGATTTTTGTAAAACCTCTTAGGGTACGATTAGAGCCTTGCAAGCCCGTCTACCCGCCCTAACTCACTGAGTCAGCTTATTTTTCACCTTATATGGTGTTATATTTTCTAGTAGAGATCCAACAGCTGTACTGACTCATTCAAATTGGGTGATTTCAAGGAAGAGAGAACAACATACTTCTTAACCAGCGATAGCTCCAACAGACGATTTATTACAAGGTAACGCCAGGAAAGTGTGGCATCCCTCTTCATGCAAATATATAACAGTTTAAGTATGCTCAAGAGCAAATTACATGGCTCATGAAGGCCAAAAGTTTTTTCTATTTTAACCCGGTGGCAAGTTTCCTCCGGGTTCAATCATTTTCTTCAGGTTGAAGCTTCGAGGGTCGCCTTGTCTAAGCCGCCTCCGGGTCACCCTGTGCCAAGTTTTCGGGGTCTTGAATCTAGAAGTTCTTCACATCCCAGGTGCAATTGTTAAAGCATGAAATTCAGCTTCCTCTATCAAGTTGGTTGACGGGTCAGCATCACAGGCAAAAATATGCTTACGGCGCTGAGGAGACAAATCCATTGGTGCAAAATTCGGAGGCGCCACACGTTTATGATTAGCATCATAGGCCGGCTGATACTTCGACACGTCAAGACTCTCGACAAGTCGGCTTGCTGCAGGACGAACATCCTTTATGCATTGGGCGTAGTCTTTTTGTGTGAACTCTGAGCCGTCATCCTTATACTCAGGAAACCCGTCGGCTATTTATCCGTCTTGATTTCTGTAGCATAGGCTAAAGACCGACTCATAGCTGTGATCAGTCCTTTCCGTGCAGATGATTTCTTTATTTCCTCTTTATGTTGGGGTATGGTTGATAGCCGCCTCAGCATGTCCTGATATATTTCACCGGGTCTTTGTCACCCAATACAGCCTTGACAGTGAGTAAGCCGCCAACATAGAGTTGTTCTGTCGGGGTATATATTGCCTTTAGCTTCAGCACACAGTCATCCTGAAGGTTCACGGATCAAGGGCCTGGAAGGAGCAAATGAAACATAAGTCGCATGGCACCTTGTGTCCTTTACAATGATTATAATAGGTAGTATCTCAAAGACTTACCAAAGACAGCACTGGTCATATTGGAGATGTGTCGTCGAAGACCAGTCAATTCTTCTGTAACTTGTTTCAGCTGACCCTCGGTGTTTTTGGCATGTTTCACTAGAGCGGCTTTCTCAGCTTTAGTGGACTCTTTGTATACTAGGTGCTCAGCCTTGGCTTTTTTAAGTTTTGCCAAACTGGGTCGAAGTTGTTCTTCCGCCAAAGCCATGGCGTCTTGTTGACGTCCAAAATTTTCTTTCATCCCACTCAAGGATGCGTCAGCTTGACTTATAGTTTCCTACATAATCAAGCACGATGGATAAGTTACCTTGTTGCTACCTGGTCGGATTGATCGTTTGACATCAAGTCTCAAGCAGATTGCAAGCAATACACTTGAGACTTGGGGGCTAATGTACTTGCTTTTTCAATGTTGTTAAACAAGACCCGGCTCATCTTCAAGAAGATGACCCAGGCCTTGGGGGCTACAGGTTGAAGTTCTCAAGATGAAGTAAAAAATACCCGGCTCATCTTCAAGAAGATGACCCAGCCCTTGGGGGCTACAGGTTGAAGTTTTCAAGATTAATTACACAAGACCCGGCTCATCTTGAAGAAAATGACCCGGCCCTTGGGGCTACAGGTTGAAGTTTCAAAGTTGTTAAACAAGACCCAACTCATCTTCAAGAAGATGAGCTGGCCCTTGGGGGCTATAGGTTGAAATTTTCAAGATGAATTAAACAAGACCCAGCTCATCTTCATGAAGATGACCCAGCCCTTGCGGGATACATGTTGAAGTTTTCAAGAATTAATTACACAAGACCCGACTCATCTTCAAGAAGATAACCCAGCCCTTGGGGGCTACAGATCGAAGTTTTCAGGATTAATTAGACAAAACCCGGCTCATCTTCAAGAAGATAACCCGGCCCTTGGGGGCTACAGGTTGAAGTTTTCAAGATTTATTACACAAGACCTGACTCATCTTCAAGAAGATGACCCGACCCTTGGGGGCTACAGGTTGAAGTTTTCAAGATTAATTACACAAGACTCGTCTCATCTTCAAGAAGATGACCCTATCCTTGGGGGCTACAGAGGGATATATGGGGTAATTTGTTACACAACACCATACCTCGTATCTTTTATTCATCATGTTTACGAGGACAACTTCTAGGTCCCGGCTCAGGGAAATGCAGTTTAGATATCCTGCGTTCAGCTCTTCAAAGTTCAGCTTCTCGATATTGGGAAGCTCAAGTGCAGCTTTCCCTTTGTCTATCTTGGTTGAGACATCCTCGGCAGTATGCTTAGCCAACATATTATGGGCATGCGTCGTATGACCCGTCCCAGTAATGAGGACATCATCTTCTTCAAGCATGGCGTCTTTTGATGACTTCAGGGGGCTTGGCGGGTTGAGATTTTCTTTATGACTCAGATCTGTGGTAACATCATCAGTTTTTGGTGGGTTGTCTTGAATGTGAGGGATATTATCCATGGCAGTGCTTTCTGGAGGTTCAGTATAAATTCCAGCTGGTTCAGCTAGAATTTCATGGATAGAGACATCTCTTTATTCCACTTCAGGCATTTCAATGTTTGGAGCTGACCCATCGGCTTTCCGTTTCTTCGCTTGAGCTCTAAAATGAAAGGTTAAGGTATGTATAATGACATGAGAAGTATTGAAGCAAGTGCTGGAAAAACCAGTAGTAACGTACCCTGGGAGACGAACAAGGGGTGGCAATTTTGAGGATGTTGAATCGCCAAATGAAGGAGGAGACACCTATTACAATGGAAAAATCTTGTGAGCATTAAGTGAACTGACAAACAAAGAATATTTGATAAAGAAAGAGAAGGCACCTCACTGCGCTGCTTGCGGCCGGATGTTTTCTTAGGCAGACCCGCCATAAGATCACCTGAGGAGCTGCGGGTCTGGCATTTTGGAGTATACAGAGCCTTCTTCAAAAGGAAGTAAGGATCCAAATGAGCATCTGGATGATTCATAGGGACTTTCCTACAAACCCGCCTTCGAGGTCTTTCCAATGAAATATTTGAGTCAGAAGATATTTAAATTACCTCAGCATCTTCAGTGTCACTTTCAACATCACCCCCCTGAGAATAAGTTAAGTGATTAGAACAACATGTGACACAACAAGGGGACATTCTAGACATTTACGTGAGACAATTCCTCAATGTTTTGTGACTCACCCACAACAGATGACTCGTCTGCACCTGTTTTGGTTTTCTTCATCTTCTTTGCGACAGTCTTGACCCTTTTAACATTCGGCTTTATTGTCCTACGTTTCCAGAAGGGCGTGTTTTTCTACAATAGGGGAAGTTAGTTCTACAAAGAACAAGGGGGTACCAAATAAGGCGGGTGATGGTTGGATTTATTAACCTCACGAGCTGGATTCTTGATGCAAAATGGTTTCAAACATATTTTGGAAGATGCTTCTTTGGACTCACCACATAATTTCTTCACAAGGCTATTAACTTCTTCAGGGTCAAGCATTACGTTGGTGAATCGTTGAGCATTGTATAAGTCACCGTTGTAATGACACGTCAGTCCATCTCGGTGGCTTAAGGGCATAATACGTCATTCCACCCAGCATCGGATTAAGTCAATTCCGGTCAAACCATTGACATTCGAAACTCTTAGTTTTTCCCAAACAAAGGTGTGGGCGGCTTGTTCTTCCGGGGTCAGGGCACTGGGGAGCTGGAAATCCATTGGAAGACGCTCTTCTTTGAAACCTAGCAGAGGATTTTCCTGGCTAGTGCAGTGTTCTTGCAATAAAACAAGGTATTTCCCTAGCTTTAGGGTGACTGGGTAAGGTGGAAGCAGGAAAACCGATCTCATGCCTCCTCTCGATTGTGACTCCGTCGAGTTCTAAGTTGGGGCCATCGGCCCATTCTGTCTGGCGGCTTAACTAGAAGAACTCCCTAAATAAGGGAACGGTGAGTTCTATTCCTAGGTATGCCTCACAAAAGACTTGAAACTGACATAAATTACTGATTGAATTGGGACCTAGATCTTGGGGGTGAAGGTTGTAAAAGTTGAGAGCATCCCGAAAGAATTTTGAACTAGGAGGAGAGATGCCTCGTTCTAAATGATCAGCGAAAACCACAACCTCTCCTTCGGCGGGTTGAGGTCGCACTTCTCCAGCAGTGGCTCTCCATCCAATTATCTCCTTAGGAGACATGGTCCCTACTGACACGAATCGTTGCAAAGCAGCATCACCAATTTCTGAGGGTAACCAGTCGCATTTTGATGGTCTCGACATGACTCACAGATCCAGGAAGGAGTGATCTACACAAGTATGATCGGCGGGTTATTCTTGCAAGTGAAAATCATTGGGAGAAACGAGGAGTTCAAACAATAGGAAGTAAAGAAGGTCATAATATGTGAGTCGCCTGAATACAAGGCGGCTCACGAAGATGGCGAGTTAAAAAATGTCTAAACCGGCTTATGTCAGAGTAACACTGGTTCACGAAGGAACAGTGATATCGGACTCCACTAAGTATTGGATAAACAGGTTTCTACCAAAACATGCAGAAAGATGGATCTACCAACGGTACGAAAAAAGGAATTTAATGGCTCTAGATGGCAATCAAATATGGGAGCGGCAACAGCTAATGTCCGTGAGGTTCCCGCTAAATATCCATGAAGTCTATGCGAGATTAGATTCATATTCATTCCACAACCTATCTTGGGGAACGTTTTTGCTAGAGGGGTCGAATAGATCTGTGCTATCGATGACGACAGGGCGAACCCTAAGAACTCCGGTGAGCTATGGTGGGTGCCCTAAGAGATACGAAGCAAGAAATGAAGCCTTATCTGATGGCATTGATACGTCCATTTTGCATCATCTTTTCATGTTGATATTTATCGCTTCTTTTGCTATTATTTCACTTCACGGTACAATTCTTATGCCTTTTCTCTCTTATTTTGCAAGGTTTACATGAAGAGGGAGAATGCCGGCAACTGGAATTTTGGCGTGAATGTGGACCAAAGTTGAGATACCTATTCTGCGCAACTCCAAATGCCGTAAAAATCAACGAGCAGTTTTCCCGATTTATCAAAAATACTGGGCCGAAGAAGTGCCAGAGGGGGGTCGTGCAGGTGGCCACAAGCCTGCACGACGCGGCCACCCCCCAGGCCGCGCCATGAGGGCTTGTGGGCACCCTGCAGGTGCACTTGGTCCCCTCTTTTGCTATATGAAGGGTTTCGTCCAGGAAAAAAATCAAGGAGAAGCTTTTTCGTGGTTTCGGCGCCACCACGAGGCGGAACTTGAGCAGAACCAATCTAGAGCTCCGGCAGGACGATCCTACCGGGGAAACTTCCCTCCTGGAGGGGGAAATCGTTGCCATTGTCATCACCAACTCTCCTCTCATCGGAGGGGACTCGTCACCATCAACATCTTCATCAACATCATCTCATCTCCAAACCCTAGTTCATCACTTGTAACCAATCTCCGTCTCGCGAGTCCGATTGGTACTTGTAAGGTTGCTAGTAATGTTGAGTACTCTTTGTAGTTGATGCTAGTTGGATTACTTGGTGGAAGAGTTTATGTTCAGATCCTTGATTCTACTCATTACCTCTCTGGTCATGAATATGATTATGCTTTGTGAGTAGTTACTTTTGTTCCTGAGGACATGGGATAAGTCATGCTAATAGTAGTCATGTGAATTTGGTATTCGTTCGGTAATTTTATATGTTGTATGTTGTTTTTCCTCTAGTGGTGTTATGTGAACGTCGACTACATAACACTTCACCATTATTTGGGCCCAGAGGAAGGCATTGGGAAGTAGTAAGTAGATGATGGGTTGCTAGAGTGACAGAAGCTTAAACCCTAGTTTATGTGTTGCTTCGTAAGGGGCTGATTTGGATCCACTAGTTTAATGCTATGGTTAGACATTGTCTTAATTCTTCTTTCGTAGTTCGGATGCTTGCGAGAGGGGTTAATCATAAGTGGGACGCTTGTCCAAGTAAGGGCAGTACCCAAGTGCTGGTCCACCCACATATCAAACTATCAAAGTAACGAATGCAAATCATATGAAGATGATGAAACTAGCATGACAGAAATTCCCGTGTGTCCTCGGGAGCGTTTTTCCTCCTATAAGACTTTGTCCAGGCTTCTCCCTTGCTACAAAAGGGATTGGGCCACTTTGCTGCACCGTTGCTACTTTTGTTACTTGTTGCTTGCTACGAATCATCTCACCACACAATCACTTGTTACCGACAATTTCAGTGCCTGCAGATTTTACGTTGCTGAAAACCACTTGTCAGATCCTTCTACTCCTCGTTGGGTTCGACACTCTTACTTATCGAAAGGACTACGAATGATCCCCTATACTTTTGGGTCATTAGGCATCGACGGGGGTTGAAGGAATTTGCGACTCAGAGCAGAAGACGTGCGGCGGCGGAGCCCTTGTACCGGTGTGCTCGTCGATGGGAGGCGCGGCGGTGACGCAGACTTGAGCTCGAGCAAGAAAACAAAGAAGAGGAGCGGGGTAAAAGTAAAAGGAGATGCCCGTGTCAGTATTTAAATATGAGAGGGGAAGTGGAAACGGCGGGCGCGGGAATCTAGGGGCGTAGTAAATCTCAGAATTAATCGTGCCTCGATTATCGGGCTAGACAAATGGACCAAAGAAGTGTTGGAATTATGCCCTAGAGGCAATAATAAATATAGTTATTATTATAATTCCTGTATCAAGATAATCGTTTATTATCCATGCTATAATTGTATTGAATGAAGACTTATATACATGTGTGGATACATAGACAAAACATTGTCCCTAGCAAGCCTCTAGTTGGCTAGCCAGTTGATCAAAGATAGTCAGGGTCTTCTGATTATGAACAAGGTGTTGTTGCTTGATAACTGGATCACCGTCGTGCTCTTCTGATAAAAAGATATAAGTGAAGATCGAGAGTTCTTATTTTTCCAAATTATGACACCGTCGTGCTCTAAAAAGATCTAAGCGAAGCACTAGAGCAAAGTTATCTAGCTCAAAAGATATAAGTGAAGCACATGCGAACTAAATTGCCTAACTCAAATGATATAAGTGAAGCTCAATGAGTTATCTAGCAAATTCACGATGAGTGCATGTCCCTCTAAAAAGGTGTGCAGCAAGGATGATTGTGACGAAACAAAAATAAAAGACTCCTATAATACAGGACGCTCCAAGCAAAACACATATCATGTGGTGAATAAAAATATAGCTCCAAGTAACGTTACCGATGGATTGAAGACGAAAGAGGGGATGCCTTCCCGGGACATCCCCAAGCTTAGGATTTTTGGTGTCCTTGAATTTGGCTTTGGATGCCTTGGGAATCCCCAAGCTTAAGCGCTTTCCACTCTTTATCCCATTGTCCACGAGAACATCACCCAAAACTTGAAAACTTCACAACACAAAACTTAAACAGAAACTCGTGATATCATTAGCACAAGAAAACAAACCACCACTCTGTAGGTATTGTAGTAATCTTAATTCCTATTTAGATTGGTGTTATATTACTGTATTCTTACTTTTCCTTGGCTAGTACCCCCCGATACTATTCATAGTTTCATCAAAATAAGCAATCAACCCAACAAAAATAGAATCTGTCAAAAACAGACCAGTCTGTAGCAATCTATATGCTTCGTATACTTATGGTATCCCAAAAATTCTGAAAAATTACGACAATTAGGGCAATTTGTATATCAACCAGTAGCAAAAATAATCAACTCAAAATCTCTTTCTGGATTGGAATGAACAATAATTTCGTGAGCGCAAAGTTTCTGTCTTTTTCAGCATGATCAAACAACCATCACCAAAACTGATCATAAAGGTTCTACTTGGCACAAACGCAAAAAGAAACATAAAAAACACAATCATCACAGAATTATGATGGTGTGGACACAACAAAACAGAAAGCAAAAAGAAAAGATAAATTCATTGGGTTGCCTCCCAACAAGCGCTATTGTTTAACGCCCTTAGCTAGGCATAAGGCGATAGGATCAAGTGTCGTCATCTTTGGTTCTCAAACCATAATTAGCCCTCATCATGGATTCATAAGGCAATCTTATTTTATTTCTAGGAAAGTGTTCCATGCCCTTCTTTAATGGAAACTGAAATCTAATATTCCCTTCGTTCATATCAATGATAGCACCAATAGTCCTAAGGAAAGGTCTACCAAGAATCATGGGACATGTCGGATTGCAATCAATATCAAGCACAATGGAATCTACGGGCACATAGTTCCTATTTGCAATAATAAGAACATCATTGATCCTTCCCATAGGTTTATTAATAGTAGAATCCGCAAGATGCAAATTAAGAGAGCACTCATCCATCTCATTGAAGCCTAGAACATCACATAAAGACTTTGGAATACCGGAAACACTAGCACCCAAATCACACAAAGCATTGCATTCATAGTTTTTAATCTTGATTTTGATAGTAGGTTCCCACTCATCATGAAGTTTTCTAGGAATAGATACCTCCAACTCAAGTTTCTCTTCAAGAGATTTCATCATAGCACCAACGATATGATCGGTAAAGGCTTTATTTTGGCTATAAGCATGTGGAGAGTTTACCATGGATTGCATCAAGGAAATACATTCAATCAAAGAGCAACTATCATAATTGAATTCCTTGAAATCCAAAGTAGTAATTTCATCACTACTCAAAGTTTGGATATCCTCTACTCCACTTTCAGTGCCTTTAGCATCAAGATAAATAGACTCCGAATCATTGGGCCGTTTCTCAACCAAAGTGGATTCATATCCAGCCCCATCATCATTAGTATTGACATTAGTAAACAAGGATTCAATAGGAGTCACGCCAAGCACTTTAAGATCTTCGTGATCCTCATCACGAGAACACGCCTTTTTAAGCCATTCATGTCTAGCACGAATTTGGGCGGTTCTTTCTTTACTCTCATTCATGGAAACACGCATAGCTTTCAAAGTTTCATCCATATTAATCTTGGGAGGAGCACATCTCAATTTCAAAGCATCAATATCAAGAGATATTCTATCAATGGTCCTAGCCAAGTCATCAATTTTGAGCAGTTTTTCTTCTATGGACGCATTGAAAATCTTTTGCGAGTTGATAAACTCTTTAATATTACTCTCAAGATCAGAGGGTAATTTATTGTAGTTTCCATGAGCATTGTTGTAGGAATTGCCAAAGTTATTAGAGGGATTACTAGGAAAAGGCCTAGGATTAAAGTTACCTCTATAAGCATTGTTGTTGCCAAAATTATTCCTACCAACAAAATTAACATCCAAGCTCTCATTGTTATTCTCAATCAAGGAAGACAAAGGCATATCATTTGGATCTAAAGGAGCACTTTTACTAGAAAACAATTTCATTAACTCGTCCATCTTAGCACTCAAAGAGTTTTCTGCTATAGCATGCACTTTTTTACTAGTAAGTGACCTTTCAGTGTGCCATTGAGAATAGTTTGTCATGATATTATCTAGGATTTTTGTGGATTCTCCTAGTGTGATTTCCATGAAAGTCCCATCGGAGGCAAAATTCAAGATATTTCTAGAAGCAAAATTCAAACCAGCATAGAAGATTTGTATAATCATCCAAAGACTCAGGCCATGAGCGGGACAATTTCTAATCATCAATTTCATTCTCTCCCAAGATTGTGCAACATGTTCATGATCTAGTTGCTTAAAATTCATGATATCATTACAGAGAGAGATAATCTTAGCCGGTGGAAAATACTTGGAAATATAAGCATCTTTACACTTCTTCCAAGAATCAACACTATTTTTGGGTAAAGATGAAAACCAATTTTTTGCTCGATCTCGTAATGAGAACGGAAATAGCTTCAGTTTAATCATATCATTATCCACATCTTTCTTCTTTTGCATATCGCATAACTCAATGAAGGTATTAAGATGGGATGCGACATCTTCACTAGGAAGGCCGGAAAATCGCTCTTTCATAACAAGATTCACCAAGGCAGCATTGATTTCATATGATTCCGCACTAGTGGCGGGAGCAATCGGAGTACTAATAAAATCATTATTATTAGTATTCAAGAAGTCACACAACTTAATGTTTTCAGTCATGGTGACTTAGCAAGCAGACAAGCACACAAGCAAACAGAAAGCGAGCGAAAGAAAAGGGCGAACGAAAAAAGAAAATATTTTTGTAAATTTGGTTTTTTTTCTTCAAAAGTGGGGAGAGGAAAACGAGAGGCAAAAGGAAAATAATGTAAATGCAAGAGATGAGTTTACGATAGTTACTTGGATATGCTTCACTTTGAATACTCCCCGGCAACGACACTTTAAATTCTTCTTGCTACCTCTTGAGCTTGCGTTGGTTTTTCCCTTGAAGAGGAAACGATGATGCAGCACAACAGCAGTAAGTACTTCCCTCAGTTTGAGAACCAAGGTATCAATCCACTAGGAGTATCAAGATGATGCACCAATGTACCTGCGCGAAAACAAACAAACTTGCACCCAACGCTATAAAGGGGTTGTCAATCCCTTCACGATTATTTGCAAGGTGAGATCTGAAGGTGAAAAGTGCAACAAAGTAGTTTTGTGGAACTGAAAATAGGATGTGAAGTAGACCGGGGCCATAGTGTTCACTAGAGGCTTCTCTCATGAGAGGAAGTATTACGGTGGGTGAACGAATTACTGTCAAGCAATTGATAGAATCACGCAAAGTCAAGATGATATCTTAGGCAGTGATCATACATATAGGCATCGCGTCCGAGACAAGTAGACCGACACTTTCTGCATCTACTACTATTACTCCACACATCGACCGCTATCCAGCATGCATCTAGTGTATTGAGTTCATAACAAACAAAGTAACGCCTTAAGCAAGATGACATGATGTAGAGCGACAGATTCATGCAATAGATATGAACCCCATCTTTTTACCCTTGATGGCAAAAACACGATGCGTGCCTCGCTACCCCTTCTATCACTTGGTGAGGACACCGCACGTATGAACCCAAAACCAAGCACTTCACCCATTGCAAGAATTATAGATCAAGTTGGCCAAATGAAACCCACAACTCGAAGAGAATTACAAGGATACAAAATCATGCATATAAGAGATCAGAGGAGACTCAAATAACATCCATAGATAATCAGATCATAAATCCACAATTCATCGGATCTCGACAAACACACCGCAAAAGAAGGTTACATGGGATAGATCTCCATGAAGATCATGGAGAACTTTGTATTGAAGATCCAAGAGAGAGAACAAGCCATCTAGCTACTAGCTATGGACCCGAAGGTCTGAGGTGAACTACTCACGCATCATCGGAGAGGCAATGGTGTTGATGAAAAAGCCCTCCATGTCCGAATCCCCCTCCGAAAGGGCACCAGAACGGTCCCCAGATGGGATCTTGCGGCGCGAGAAGCTTGCAGCGGCGGAAAAGTATTTTCATGGCTCTCTCTCGTGGTTCTAGATTTTTACGGAATTTATAGGTGAAATAAGTAGCGCAAATGAGCCACGTGGGGCCCACAAGCCTGGTAGGCGCCCCCCCCCCCCAGGCCGCGGCTAGGGGGCTTGTGACCTCCCCCGGGGTCATTTGCCTTGGTTCTCAAGTTCCTGCGTATCTTCTGTTACAGAAAAATCATTCTGCATATTTTATTCCGTTTGGACTCCATTTAATATTCTTCTGTGAAAAGGGTCAAAAACACGGAAAAAACAGAAATTCGCACTTGGCACTCAGTTAATCGGTTAGTCCGAAAAAGATATAAAATAGCATATTCATGCATACAAAACATCCAAAGTTGACAAGATAATAGCATGGAACCAGCAAAAATTATAGATACGTTGGAGACGTATCAATCCCCACTCCTCACATCAATTTCTACCGACTGGCATCTCCATGGCTCGTTGGTACACCTAGTTGATGTGAGACTATCTTCTCCAGTTTTACCCCTTTACAACCTACCACCATATTCTATTCCACCTTTATGTTATGTCCAATGATTCACACTCATGTATTGCGTGAAGAATAGAATCTGATGCATATTGAAATAGAATGGTCCAATTTCCTAACTTGAACACCGCGGTGCTTGACATTTGTATTAATGTGGTGAAGATGGATCCATGCCTTGCTAATATAATAAATATGGATGAGGGGTAAAACAATCTTTGAGGATCGTATACTTTGAAAGATTAATAATTTGCTGCTAATACCTATAAGTATTGCTATGTTAATGTTTGTTAATTCATCGTTCCCAATGAGCATGCATGCATAAGGTTACATCATGGATAGAATGTCATCAAAATTTATGTTCTTATCATTTACCAACTCGAGGACGAGTAGGAATTAAGGTTGGGGATGCTTGATACGTTTCCAACGTATCTATATTTTTTTATTGTTCCATGCTCATATATTATCATTCTAGTATCCTTTTGGACTATTTTTTACCATTTTATTTTTTAGCACTAACCTATTGACCCAGTTCCTAGTGCAATTTGTTGTTTTCTACATGTTTTTTCACTTTGCAGGTTTTCCATACTAAATTAGGTCCAATTGCCCTAAAATTTTGATGACTTTTCTGGACCAAAAGAAGACCAAAGAGCATCTGAAGAAAGCTTGATGCCTCACGAGGGGCCCACAAGCTATCAGGACGCGGCTTGGGGGCGCAGACTGATAGATTGGGCCCCCTCAAGGCTCTCCCGACTCCGTTCTTTGCCTTATAAATTACCATCTACCCTAAAAAACACCAGAAGGAGTCTCGAAACACTTTTTACGCCACCGCAAGTCTCTATTCCAATGGGAGGCCATCTGGAGTTTCGTTTCGGCATCCTACTGGAGGGGGTTGATCACGAAAGGCCTCTTCATCAACCTTGCTACCCTCATGATGATATGTGAGTAGTTCACTACAGACCTACGGGTCCATAGACAATACCTAGATGGCAATCTCTCTCTTTGATGTTCAAAGCAATTATCATCACATCTTCGTTATGATCCATATGATGTAATTCCTTTTGTGCGGTGCGTTTGTTGGGATCTGATGAATTGTGGGTTTATGTTCATAGTATCCATGATAAATATTTGATTCACATCTGAATACTTATATGATTATTATGTGGATGATTATGATAGCTTCTTAATTCTCTCCGATCTATTGAAATAGTTTGGCCAACTAGATCAGTATTTCTTGGATGAGAGAGGTGTGTTGTGGTAGGTTCAACGTGGCGAGTTTCTATATCCCAGTGACAGAATGGGACAAAATGCATCTTTATGTTGCTGCTACTAGGGATAAAATGATGGGTTTTCTTCATATTGCTTAAGTTTGGTTTGTCTACATCATGTCATCATACTCTACGCATTACTTTGTTCTTAATGAACTTAATACATAGAGTGGCTAGCACAGAAGTGCCCTTGAAGTGAAGTAATAGTAATAGGTTCAGGCAGGATTCGGCCTATTTGTTTATGGATGTTATTCCTATATACATATGATCATTGTCGTGAATATCGCATAACTATTTGCTCTTCTATCAATCGCCCAACAGTAATTTGTTTGCCCATCGTATGCTATTTTTTCATGAGAGATGCCATGAGGGAAAGCTATGCCCCCCGGATCTATTCACAACATATTAGTAAAACCTTCATTACCTTGGTATTATCTATTTGTTCTTATTTTATCTTACGATCTACAATTATCTACACACCTCTCTTTCTTGCAAATAACTAGACAAGAGGATGGCAACCATCTTGCCCGCGTGGGGTGCAAGTTGTTTGCTCTTTTATTTGGAGCCGCTGAAGATGGTTATGGTTGATATTCCTATCGATTTGATAAACCTTGGTTACATAACTGAGGGAAATACTTACCCACTTTGTGTTGTGATAACTCGTTCCTCTTCATAGAAAAACCAATGCATATCACGATTGTCATCACGGTAGTACCGCTCATAAGAGGTAGTACCGCCCGTCACTACCCCACAACTACCGCCTAACCTTCTGTAGTCTCGGGACTTCATGTCGAACTGTGGGTACTAGGCGCGGTAGTATGACGAGTTAGTACTGCTCACTAGCAATACTACCGCACGCTACTACCAGCTCACCTTCTCGACTCTACAACACTCAATGAATTCATGGGCGGTAGCAGGGCGAGGCACTACCGCTTCTGCGTTAGTGCCTCTGCTCTTCCTTTGTCCTGGACCTGAGGGTCTCTGTTCTACAAGCCCAGCGGTCGTACGGCTTCACATCACTACCGGCTCGAGGCCTCGTGCCTTTGCATTGAGCAGCTGGCAAAACCGTCCAAGCAGTAGTACTGCTCCCCTGAGCGGTAGTACTACTTGTGTAGGGGCTAAGAGGGCACTAACTCTTGGATTTGTTCCCCCACTATATAAAGGCGATATTCTTCCCCAAGAAGACCACCTCTTCCAACTCTAAGCTCCATTATTGCTCCAAGCTCTATTTTCACTCCATAGCCAATAAAACTTGTTGATCTTCTAGGGTTTGGTTGAGGCAGCCCCGATCTACACTTCCACCAAGAGAAATTTTACCCCCCCCCCACTAATCCCTTGTGAATCTTGTTACTCTTGGGTGTTTGAGCACACTAGATAGTTGAGGTCACTTATGAGCCACAATACATTATGGTGATGCTTTGTGGTGGTATTGGGAGCCTTCAATTAAGTTGTGGTGATTGCCCCAACCTTGTTTATAAAGCTTTGGTCACCGCCTTCAAGGGCACCACTAGTGGAATCGCGGCATATCACATTGTGTGAGGGCGTGAGGAGAACACTGTGGCCCTAGTGGCTTCTTGATGACCCACAAGTATAGGGGATCAATCATAGTCCTTTTGATAAGTAAGAGTGTCAAACCCAACGAGGAGCGGAAGGAAATGACAAGCGGTTTTCAGCAAGGTAACTTCTGCAAGCACTGAAATAGTGGTAACAAGTTGTTTGATAGCAAGATAATTCTAACAAGTGACAAGTAGCAATAGTAACAATAGGTCCAGCAAGGTAGCCCAATCCTTTTGTGGCAAAGGACAGGCCAGAACAATTTCTTATAACAGGAAAAGTGTTCTTGAGGACATGCGGGAATTTCATCTAGTCACTTTCGTCATGTTGGTTTAATTCGTGTTCGGTATTTTGATAATTTGATATGTGGGTGGACCGGTGCTTGGGTTCTTTTCTTACTTGAACAAACCTATCACTTATGATTAACCCTCCCACAAGCATCTACAACTACGAGAAAAGTATTAAGAATAAATTCTAACCATAGCATTAAACATAGCAATCCAAATCAGCCATTTACGAAGTAGTGCAGATAGTTGGTTTAAGTTTCTGTCAGTCTCGCAACCCACCCTATAATTACTACTCCACAATGCATTCCCTTAGGCCCAAAATATGGTGAAGTGTTATGTAGTCGGCGTTCACATAACACCACAAAAAGAATCACAACATTCATATCATCAAAATATCGAATGAATATCAACTTCACATGACTACTTGCAACATGAATTCCCCCGTGGCCTCAAGAACAAAAGTAACTACTCACAATTGATAAACATGTTCATGATCATAGAGGTATTGAATAGCATAATGGATATGGACATATGATCATCCACCAAGTAAACCATAAAGCATCAAATTCATGTTGTAATTAACTATACTATACACACCCCACATACCAATCCAACGTTCCAATACAAGATTGAGTACAAGAGATGAAGCAGGATTTTGACATAGCTATTTCAGGCATCTCCGACGTAGCTTTGTTGTATTATGTGAATGTTCTTTGGCTTATAAATTACCATATACTCTCAAAACACCAGAGGGAGTCTCGAAACACTTTTTACGCCACCGCAAGTCTCTATTCCAATGGGAGGCCATCTCGAGCTCCGTTTCGGCATCCTACTGGAGGGGGGTTGATCACGGATGACCTCTTCATCAACCTTGTTTCCCTCACGTTGATATGGGAGTAGTTCACCATAGACCTACGGGTCCATAGATAATACCTAGATGGAAATCTCTCTCTTTGATCTTCAATACAATTATCATCGCATCTTCGTTTCGATCCATATGATGTAATTCTTTTGTGCGGTGCATTTGTTGGGATCTGATGAATTGTGGGTTTATGTTCATATTATCCATGATAATTATTTGAGTCACTTCTGGATACTTATACGATTCTTATGTGCATGATTATGTTAGCTTCGTAATTCTCTCCGATCTATTGAAATAGTTTGGCCAACTAGATCGGCATTTCTTCGATGAGTGAGGTGTGTTGTGGTAGGTTCAACCTGGAGAGTTTCTATATCCCAATGACGGAAGGGGACAAGATGCATCTTTGTATTACTGCTACTACGGGATAAAATGATGGGTTTTATTCATACTGCTCGAGTTTACTTTGTCTACATCATGTCATCATACTCTGTGCATTACTTCATTCTTAATGAACTTAATACATAGAGAGGCAAGCATAGAAGCGCCCTTGAAGTGAAGTAATAGTAATAGGTTCAGGTAGGAGTCGAACTGTTTGTTTATGGATGTGATGCCTATATACACATGATCATTGTCGTGAATATCACATAACTATCTTCTCTTCCGTCAATTGCCCAACGGTGATTTTTTTACCACTGTATGCTATTTTTCCATGAGAGATGCCATGAGGGAAAGCTATGGCCCTCGAGTCTATTCACAACATATTAATAAAACCTTCATTACCTTGGGGTTATCTATTTGTTTTTATCTTATCTCGCTATCTACAATTATCTACACAGCACTCTTGCTTGCAAATAACAAGACAATCCGATTGACAACCATCTTGCCCGTGTTGGGTGCAAGTTGTTTGCTCTTTTGGTGTGGAGCCACTGAAGACGGTTGTGGTTGATATTCCTATTGATTCGATAAACCTTGGTTACATAACTAAGGGAAATACTTACCCCCTTTGTGTTTTGCTAACCCGTTCATCTTCATGGAAAACCCATAACTACGGCTTAATGGTGGTAGTACCACTTCTGCGTTACTGTCTCTACTCTGCCTTCCCTGGATCTGATGGCCTCTGCTCTACAAACCCAGCGGTAGTACCGCTTGACAGCACTACCGGCTCGAGGCCCCGTGCCTTTGCATTGAGAAGCTCGCACAATCGCCCAATCAGTAGCACCACTCCCCCGAGTGGTAGTACCTCTCCCCTCAGCGGTAGTATCGCTTGTGTAGGGCCTAAGAGGGGAGTAACTCTTGGATTTGTTCCCCCACTATATAAAGGGTATATTCTTCCCCAAGAAGACCACATCTTCCAACTCTAAGCTCCATTATTGCTCCAAGCTCCATTTTCACCCGATCTCTCTCCCTAGCCAATAAAACTTGTTGATCTTCTAGGGTTTGGTTGAGAGAGCCCCGATCTACACTTGCACCATGAGAACTTTGATCTCCCCACTAATCCCTTGTGAATCTTGTTACTCTTGGGTGTTTGATCACCCTAGACAGTTGAGGTCACTTAGGAGCCACAATACATTATGGTGAAGCTTCGTGGTGGTATTGGGAGCCTTCAATTAAGTTGTGGAGATTTCCCCAACCATGTTTATAAAGGTTCGGTCGCCGCCTTCAAGGGCACCACTAGTGGAATTGCGGCATATCACATTCTGTGAGGGCGTGAAGAGAACACGGTGGCCCTAGTGGCTTCTTGATGACCCACAAGTATAGGGGTTCAACCGTAGTCCTTTCAATAAGTAATAGTGTCAAACCCAATGAGGAGCGGAAGGAAATGACAAGCGGTTTTCAGCAAGGTAACTTCTGCAAGCACTGAAATAGTGGTAACAAGTTGTTTGATAGCAAAATAATTATAACAATTGACAAGTAGAAATAGTAACAATAGGTCCAGCAAGGTAGCCCAATCCTTTTATGGCAAAGGACAGGCCAGAACAATTTCTTATAATAGGCAAAGCGTTGTTGAGGGCACGCGGGAATTTCATCAGTCACTTTCGTCGTGTTGGGTAAATTCGCGGTCGGTATTTTGATAATTTGATATGTGGATGGACTGGTGCTTGGGTGATTTTCTTACTTGAACAAACCTATCACTTATGATTAACCCTCCCGCAAGCATCTGTAACTACGAGAAAAGTATTAATAATAAATTCTAAACATAGCATTAAACATAGGGATCCAAGTCGGCCACTTATGAAGTAGTGCATAGAGTGGGTTTAAGATTTTGTCACTCTTGCAACCCACCCTCTAATTACTACTCCACAATGCATTCCGTTAGGCCCAAAATATGGTGAAGTGTTATGTGCAGAATAGGTATCTCTGGCGTAGCTTTTTCAGGTCTAGAATTCCATCTGTCGGCATTCTCCCGCTTGATGTATACCTTGCATATTATAACATAAAAGGCATTAGAATTATTCCACCAAGTGGCAAAATGCTCACTATTATAACAACAAATAAAAATTTATAAAATACTTCGTTGCAACATTCTCATCATATAACTTTCATCATAAAGGCTTCTTATAAACAAGTAGCAATTCATCACAACATCGAAGTATGAAGCATAAACTCTATTAAGAACTAACAAACTATGTTCTCAGTCAACTTTGTAGCACAATTCATCATATTTTCAACAAGGGTCACATGTCGGAGATTTTAATAAAGTCTAAATACTCAACCATCATTTGGTCTTCTAGAATTGCTAACACTCACGGATACATATGAGCAAAAGGTTTCAACCGGACACATAGAAAGATAAGGGCTTATAGTGTTGCCTCCCAACGTATTCACCTTAAGAGTGATGTCAACAATAATAATACATGGACACCCGCATTCAGCTGGATATATATGTTTAGATCTTACCCCACCACATGATGCTTTCCAAAGGGAAGGTAAAGGAAGTAGAGGAAAATATTTTGACTCTTGCACAAAAGTAAAAAACATAAAGGTAAAATATAGGCCCTTCACAGAGGGAAGCACAGGTTGTCATCCGCTTTTTGGTTGTATGCTAAATCTCTTAGTGCAAAGAAAGTTACGTTATATTGCCCCCTTGTGATGGCAACCTTTATTATGTAGTACGTCGCTTTTATTATTGCAATCACAAGTTTATACAACGCTTAATTTCCCTTACTCTAAATGATCAAACATGTTTAGAAGCAATTTTTATCGATTTGTGCACCGATGACAACTTGGTTGAAGCATCTTACTCAATCCATAGGTGGGTATGGTGGACTCTTGAAACATAGGTTTGTGTTTAAGGTTTTGGATGCACAAGTAGTATCTCTACTTAGTGCGGAGTTTATTTTTGGCTAGCAAAGGTATTGGGAAAGCACCACATGTTAGAGGATCTATAACAATATAACTTCTATGTGAATGTCAATAAGCATAAACCATTATGTTGTCTTCCTTGTCCAATGCCAACAGTTTTGGCATATTATAATTAATGGGGGCTCACAATCATAAAAGATATCAAGGATAGTGCATTTGCATGTAAATCTTATCTTCCCTTATTAATTCTTTCATGTGTTGCATCACTGGCCAATGCTATGTTTGTCAACCTTAAACAAATTTTACCACTTATACTTTTCCTTATGTGATCTCACTATTTACTATAAGACTGGCATATGATATTTTTCATTATTTTCCTTTATTTTGATTGCAGCAAGAAGTAGAGAACCAAAACTCTAACTGAACTTTATTATATAGCTCTCACTCGATTACATAGATAGATATATAGATCATGAAACTAGCACTCAAAAGAAAAAGATTGAACTAAACTTTTATTTGACTAGATTTTGGAATAGCTAAAGATCAAACTAGGGTGGATAAAGATAAAGAAGGGTGATGGTGATATGACACCGCGACGCCTCCCCCAAGCTTGGCACAAGCCAAGGGGAGTGCCCATACCCGTGTACTCAAGTCTCCTTCTTTGATGGTGAAGATGGAGGTGGTGGTGGTGTGTTTTTCTTCTATAACTTGTGTGTGAGGCTAAAATTATCCTCCCTCGGACCCTCGTTCTCCAACTACAGCTTTAATATCTTTTCACATAATGCAGCTTTGCTCTCCTGCAGAAAACGAGAAGGGATAAATTGGACCTTACGTTCGTACTTGTTGGGGAGGCTTGACTTCTTGAATTCCACGTGCATATATCCAAGTTGAGGCAATGGGTCTTCCTCTTCCTCAGAGCTATCCCCCTTTGATTATTTCATATCCTCGTCTTCCTCCTTCGTGGTCCAGCGATAATGATCCACCTCTTCGTAGGCCTTAGGGTTCATGACGAAATCAGCAATGTAGCTCTCACCCTCCGAATCTTGAGACGACATAATTTTAGATATGCGAGGAAAAAAAGCTCGAAACAAGAATAGAGGATTTCTCCGTGGTACCGGGGTCAAACCATCGGGAGATATATATAGAGAATTTTTATACAAGGTAATACGTGTTCCACAAGAAAACGGAGCCAGGAAGGTACCCGAGGGGCCCACTAGACATCAGGCCGCGCCAGGGGGCCTCGCGTGCCCTTGTGTCTAGTGGACACCAGGGTTGCCTTCCCTGGTGTTTCTTAGTTTTTTAAATTTTCTGAAATTCCAAAATTGCCAAAAAATACTCCTGGCATGCCCTTGTGTCTAGTGGACACTAGGGTTGCCTTCCCTGGTGTTCCTTAGTTTCCTAAATTTTCTGAAATTCCAAAATTGCCAGAAAATACTTTTGCGGATTTTTCTGAGCCCGTTTACTTACCGTATCACATACCTCTTCCTTTTAAGGGTTCTGGAGTGTTCTAGAAGGTCTCCCTAATGTACTCCACTTGCGTCATGGTTTGGATAATATTTGCTTCAACATTAATTGGTGTACCTAAGATATATTGCTTTATTGTTTGTCCATTGAACACCTTCGGGTTAGTGCCTTCGGGATTATTGATCTTAATAGCTCCAGACCGATAAACTTCTTCGATGATATATGGTCCATCCCATTTGGATATAAGTTTTCCTGCAAAGAATCTAAGACGAGAATTGTAAAATAGAACATATTCACCAACTTTGAATTCTCGCTTTTAGATTCTTTTGTCATGCCATCTTTTAACCTTTTCTCTGAATAGTTTGGCATTTTCATAAGCTTGGGTTCTCCATTCATCTAATGAGCTAATATCAAATAACCTCTTTTCACCAGCAAGTTTGGAATCATGGTTGAGTTCTTTATTTGCCCAAAAAGCTTTATTTTCTAACTCAACAAGCAAATGACATGCTTTCCCATAAACCATTTTATAAGGAGAAATACCCATAGGATTCTTATAAGTTGTTCTATAGACCCACAATGCATCATCTAATTTCTTAGATCAATTCTTTCGGGACCTATTGATAGCCTTTTGCAATATTTATTTTATTTCTCTATTGGTTAATTCTACTTGAACACTAGACTGAGAATGATAGGGAGATGAATTCCTTGGTTAACACCATATCTAGCAAGCAGCTTATGAAAAGTACCATGAAAAAAATGTGAGCCACCATCAATCATTAAATATCTAGGGACTCCAAAACATGGGAAAATAACTTCCTTAAGAATCTTAATAGAGGTGTTATGACCATCACTATTGGTTGGAATAGCTTCTACCCGTTTAGTGACATAATCAGCGGCAACTAAAATGTGTGTATGCCCATTGGAGGAAGGAAAAGGTCCCATATAATCAAATCCCAAACATCAAATGGTTCTATAACAAGTGAATAATTCATAGGCATTTCCTGACGTCTACTAATATTACCAATTCTTTGACATTCATCACAAGGGAGGACAAACTTATGAGCATCTTTGAAAATAGTAGGCCAATAAAATCCAGACTGTAATACCATGTGTGCAGTTCTATATCCTGCATGGTGTCCTCCATAAGCCTCGAAGTGACACTTCTGAAGGATTTGTTCCTGTTCATGCTCAGGTATACAACGTCTAATAATACTATCTACTCCCTCTTTATAAAGATGTGGGTCATCCCAAAAGTAATGTCTTAAATCAAAGAAGATTTTTTTTTCTTTTGTTGATAGGTGAAACTAGGTGGTATGTATTTATCAACAATGTAATTAGCATAATCAGCAAACCACGGTGTATTATGAGAAACATTGACCACATCTAGTTTTTCATCACGAAAGCTATCATCAATAGGTAGTGGGTCATCAAGAACATTTTCTAACCTAGACAAGTTATCAGCTACGGGGTTCTCAGCTCCTTTCCTATCAATGATATGCAAATCAAATTCTTGTAGCAACAGAACCCACCTAATAAATCTAGGCTTAGCATCTTTATTTTCCATAAAAATTTTAATAGCAGCATGATCAGTGTGAACAATTACTTTAGAATCAACAATGTAAGATCTGAATTAGTCACAATAAAATACAACTGATAATAATTCTTTTTCAGTGGTAGCATAATTCCTCTAGGCACTGTCTAGAGTTTTACTAGCATAATAAATGACATTTAATTTCTTAAACTCTTTGTCCTAGAACATCACCAATAGAATAAGCACTAGCATCACACATAATTTCAAAAGGCAAGTTCCAATGAAGTGGTTGAACAATAGGTCGGAAGTTAAGGCTTTCTTAAGTGTTTCGAAGGCTTCTACACATTCATCATCAAAAATGAAAGGAACATCCTTTTGTAATAAATTAGTAAGAGGCCTAGAAATTTTAGAGAAGTCTTTTATAAACCCCCTATAGAAACCAGCAAGACCAAGGAAATTACGTATACCTTTAATATCTTTTGGGCATGGAATCTTCTCAATGGCATCAGCTTTAGCTTTATCCACGTCAATACCCCGTTCGTAAATTTTATGACCCAAGACAATACCTTCATTCACCATAAAGTGACACTTCTCCCAATTCAAGACAAGTTTAGTTTGCTTAGATCTCTACAAAACTCGATCAAGGTTGCTTAATCAATCATCAAAAGAAGTTCCATAGACGGAAAAATCATCCATATAGACTTCAACAATCTTTTCAGAAAAATCAGAGAATATAGCAGTCATACATCTCTGAAAGGTAGCAGGTGCATTGCATAATCCAAAAGGCATACATCTGTAAGCATAGGTTCCAAAAGGACAAGTAACGGTGGTTTTCTCTTGATCCGGTTGTGACACACGTATTTGCGAGAAACCAGAATAACCATCTAGAAAGCAACAATCTCTGTGCTTCGATAGTCTTTCTAGTATTTGGTCTATGAACAGTAAAGGATAATGATCTTTTGTAGTAGCTTTGTTTAATTTTCTAAAATCAATTACCATTCTATAGCCAATCACAATTCTTCATGGAATGAGTTCATTTTTATCAATAGGGACAACAGTAATACCGCCTTTCTTAGGGACACAATGAATGAGACTTACCCATCTACTATCACCTATGGTATAAATTATACCTTGCTACCTCTCAAACAATAACACCAAAATTTGACACGTTGACAGGGACTTGCTTGCGTTGGTTTTTCCCTTGAAGAGGAAAGGGTGATGCAGCACAGGAGCAGTAAGTATTTCCCTCAGTTTGAGAACCAAGGTATCAATCCAGTAGGAGAATATCGTCAAGTCCAGAGTATCTGCGCAAACAGAAAAGAGCTTGCACCCAACGCTATAAAGGGGTTGTCAATCCCTTCAAGATTGTTTGCAAAGTGAGATCTGAAGGCGGAAAGTGCAACGAAGTAAAAAGTGTAAGGCTGAAAATATGGTGTGGAGTAGACCCGGGGGCCATAGTGTTCACTAGAGGCTTCTCTCAAAATAGCAAATATTACGGTGGGCGAACAAATTACTGTCGAGCAATTGATAGAACCGCGCAAAGTCATGACGATATCTAAGGCAATGATCATACATATATGCATCACGTCCGGGACAACTAGACCGATACTTTCTGCATCTACTACTATTACTCCACACATCGACCACTATCCAGCATGCATCTAGTGTATTGAGTTCATGACGAACAGAGTAACGCCTTAAGTAAGAGACATGATGTAGAGGCATAATATCAAACCAATGATGAAAACCCCATATTTTTACCCTTGATGGCAACAACATGATGCGTGCCTCGCTACCCTTCTGTCACTGCGTGAGGTCACGGCACGGTATGAACCCAAAACCAAGCACTTATCCCATTGCAAGAATCATAGATCTAGTTGGCCAAACAAAACCCACAACTCGAAGAGAATTACAAGGATATGAAATCATGCATAAGAGAGATCAGAAGAAACTCAAATAAGATTCATAGATAATCTTATCATAAATCGACAATTCATCGGATCTCGACAAACACATTGCAAAAGAAGATTACATCGGATAGATCTCCATGAAGATCATGGAGAACTTTGTATTGAAGATCCAAGAGAGAGAAGAAGTCATCTCGCTACTAGCTATGGACCCGTAGGTCTATGGTGAACTACTCACGCATCATCGGAGAAGTCATGGTGTTGATGGAGAAGCCCTCCGTATCCAAATCCCCCCTCCGACAGGGAACCACAACGTGCCCCAGATGGGATCTTGCGGAGACAGAAGCTTGCGGCGGCGGAAAAGTACTTTCGATGATCTCCTGATTTTGTATGGAATTTTAGGGGATATATAGGCGCAAAACCTAGGGAAAGGAGCCTCAGGGAGCCCACAAGCCAGGGGGCGCGGGCTCCCCCTGGCCAAGCCATGAGGGCTTGTGGGGTCCCTCGTGGCCCCCTGCCCTGATTCTCCGGATTCCCGATCTTTTTCTGTTGCGGAAAAATCTTTTTGGCAGTTTCATTCCGTTTGGACTCCGTTCAAAATCCTCCTCTGAAAGGGGTCAAAAACATGGAAAAAAACAGGAACTGGCACTTGGCACTAAGTTAATAAGTTAGTCCCAAAAAATATATAAAAGGTATACAAAACATCCAAAGTTTGAGAAGATAATAGCATGAAACCATCAAAAATTATAGATACGTTGGAGACGTATCAAGCATCCCCAAGCTTAACTCCTTCTCGTCCTCGAGTAGGGAAGTGATAAAGAATGAATTTTTGATGTGGAATGCTACCTAGCATAGTTGTCCTTTGCAACTTCTTTCACATGACATGATTGTTCAGATCCGTAAGATTCAAAACAATAGTTTGCTATTGACATGAAAACAATAATACTTCAAGCAAACTAGCAAGGTAATCATGAACTTTCAAAATAACAAGGCCAAGGAAAGTTACCCTAAAAAATCATATAGTCTGGCTATGCTCCATCATCCTCACACAACTAATGTAAATCATGCACAACCCCGGTATTGGCCAAGTAATTGTTTTCGCACTCTTACTTTCTCAAACTTTTTATAACTATCACGCAATACATGAGCGTGAGCCATGGATATAGCACTATATGTGGAATAGAGTGTGGTGGTGGTTGTGAGACAAAAAGGAGGAGATGGTCACATTGACTCGGCGTATCAAAAGGCTATGGAGATGCCCATTAATAGATATCAATGTGAATGAGTAGGGATTGCCATACAAAGTATGCACTAGAGCTATAAGTATGTGAAATCTCAAAAGTAGAACTAGTGGGTGTGCATCCAACTTGCTTGCTCACGAAGACCTAGGGCAATTTTGAGGAAGCCCATCATTGGAATATACAAGCCAAGTTATATAATGAAGATTCCCACTAGCATATGGTAGTGATAAAGCAAGAAGCTCTCAATCATGAAGAACATGGTGCTATTATGAAGCACAAGTGTGGAAAATTATAGTAGCACTGTCCCTTTTCTCCTTTTCTCTCTTCTCTTTTTTTATATGGGCTCTTAGGCCTCTCTTTTTTCTCTTTTCTCCTCTTTTTTTTTATTGGGCACTTTGGCCTTTTTCTTATTCCTCACATGTGACAATGCTCTAATAATTATGATCATCACACTTTTATTTACTCACAACTCAAAGCTTAGAAATGACTCTATAGGAAATGCCTCCGGCAGTGTACCGGGATGTGCAACGATCTAGCTTGGCGTATGACGTTGAAACATCTCGCTAGCTATCTTACGATCATGCAATGGCCATATGAGAGTGAAGGCACAAGTCATAGAGACGGAACGGTGGGAGTTGCATGGCAATATATCTCGGAATGGCTATGAAAATGCCATAGTAGGTAGGTATGGTGGCTGTTTTGAGGAAGGCATATGGTGGGTTTGTATACCGGTGAAAGTTGCGCGGCACTAGAGAGGCTAGCAATGGTGGAAGGTGAAAGTGCATCTATACCATGGACTCACATTAGTCATGAAGAACTCACATACTTGTTGCGAAAGTTTTTATTAGTAATCGAAACAAAGTGCTAAACGCATACTCCTAGGGGGAAGGGTTGGTAGGTGTTAACCATCGCGCGATCCCGACCTCAACACAAAGGATGACAATCAATAGATCAATTATGCTCCGACTACCTAACATAGCGGTTCACCATACGTGCATGCTACGGGAATCACTAACTTCAACACAAGTATTTCTAGATTCACAACACCCTACTAACATAACTCTTAATATTACCGAATCCACGTCTCAAAACAAATTGAGAGGAATCAAGACTTCTCTTTCTACTCAATGCACATGAAGATGGAGGTTTTTGTATCCTCTTTGGGTACCTATCACCTTTGGGACTACTTTCACAGCATAAGCCAACTACCAAGTCACGCACCGCCGTGCTCTAAAAGATATAAGTGAAGCAGATAGAGCCAAATTATCTAGCTCAAAAGATATAAGTGAAGCACTATGAGCATTCTAGCAAAATCACGATGAGTGCATGTCTCTCTCTCAAAAAGGTGTGCAGTAAGGATGATTGTGATACAGCAAAAATAAAAAGACTCCTACGATACAAGACGCTCCAAGCAAAACACATATCATGTGGTGAATAAAAATATAGCTCCAAGTAATGTTACCGATGGATTGAAGACGAAAGAGGGGATGCCTTCCCAGGGCATCCCCAAGCTTAGGCTTTTTGGTGTCCTTGAATTTGGCTGGGATGCCTTGGACATCCCCAAGCTTGAGCTCTTTCCACTCCTTATCTCTTTGTCCATGAGAACATCACCCAAAACTTGAAAACTTCACAACACAAAACTTAAACAGAAACTCGTGATAACATTAGCACAAGAAAACAAACTACCACCTCTTTTGGTACTGTAGCAAACTTGAATTCTATCTATATTGGTATTGGGCTACTGTATTCTCACTTTTCCATGGCTAGTACCCCCCGATACTATCCATAATTTCATCAAAACAAGCAACCAACACAACAAAAACAGAATCTGTCAAAAACAGACTAGTCTGTAGCAATCTGTATACTTCGTATACTTCTGTTATCTCACAAATTATGAAAAATTACGACAGCCTGGGAAAATGGCATATAAACCAGCAGCAAAAAGAATCAACTCAAAATCTCTTTCTGGATAAAAAATTAATAATAATTTTGTGAGCGCAAAGTTTCTGTCTTTTTCCAGCAGGATCAAACAACCATCACCAAAACTAGTCATAAAGGTTTTGCTTGGCTCAAACACAAAAAGAAACACATAAGACACAATCATAACAGAATCATGATGGTGCGGACGCAACAAAATAGAAAGCAAAAAGCAAAGATAAATTCATTGGGTTGCCTCCCAACAAGCGCTATTGTTTAACGCCCTTAGCTAGGCATAAGGATTTCAATGATGCTCACATAAAAGACAAGAATGGAAGCACAACGAGAGCATCATAAAGCATCTGAAAATCACATCTAAGTCTAACATACTTCCTATGCATAAGCATTTTATAGGAGAACAAATTGTCAAGACAACCAATAGTTACCAAATGCAAGGAAGAAGAAAGATACAATAGCAATCTCAACATAACGAGAGGTAATTTTGTAACATGAAAGTTTCTACCACAATATTTTCCTCTCTCATAGCAATTACATGTGGGATCATAATCAAATTCAAAAATATAGCTATCACAAAGGTTATTCTTTTCATGATCCACATGCATGCAAAGTTGACGCTCTTCAAAAATAGTGGGATTATCATCAACTAAAGTCATGACTTCTCCAAACCCACTTTCAATATTATTGCAAATATCAAATTCATCATGAGGCTTAAACAAATTTTCAAGATCATAAGAATAATTATCACCCCAATCACAATCATTGCAACAAGTAGTGGACAAAGCAAAACTAGCATCCCCAAGCTTAGGGTTTTGCATATTTTTAGCATGATTGACACTAATAGGATTTATAGTGAAACCATTGCAATCATGCTTTTCTTTCAAGGAGCTCTCGTGAATTACTTCATGAATTTCTTCATCACGATTTTCAGATTCATGCATCTCAATAAAAAACTCCATAGAGAAAGTCAAGTGCACTCAACTCACTAGCAATTGGTTCAACTTAATTGGATCTCTTAAAGAGATTAGCAAGTGGATGAGGATCCATATCAATAGATTTTCAACAAGCGAAGATGCAAGCATATTGAAGGCACATAGCACACAAGCAAAGGAAAGGCAAGCGAAAGAAAGGGCGAACGAAAAAGGCAAATGTTTTTGTACTTTTTTGTTTTTCAGAAGTGGGGGAAAGGAAAACGAGAGGCAAAAAAGTAAATGCAAGAGATGAGTTTGCGACACTTACTTGGATGAGTTCTTCACTTGATCCTCTCAAACAACAGCGCCAAAATTTGATACGTTGACAGAGACTTGCTTGCGTTTGTTTTTTCCTTGAAGAGGAATGGGTGATGCAGCACAGGAGCGGTAAGTATTTCCCTCAGTTTGAGAACCAAAGTATCAATCCAGTAGGAGAATCTCGTCAAGTCCAGAGTACCTGCGCAAACACAAAAGAGCTTGCACCCAAGGCTATAAAGGGGTTGTCAATCCCTTCAAGATTGTTTGCAAAGTGAGATCTGAAGGCGGAAAGTGCAACGAAGTAAAAAGTGTAAGGCTGAAAATATGGTGTGGAGTAGACCCGGGGGCCATAGTGTTCACTAGAGGCTTCTCTCAAAATAGAAAATATTACGGTGGGTGAACAAATTACTGTCGAGCAATTGATAGAACCGCGCAAAGTCATGACGATATCTAAGGCAATGATCATACATATAGGCATCACGTCCGAGACAAGTAGCCCGATACTTTCTGCATCTACTACTGTTACTCCACACATCGACCGCTATCCAGCATGCATCTAGTGTATTGACTTCATGACGAACAGAGTAACGCCTTAAGCAAGATGACATGATGTAGAGGGATAATCTCAAACCAATGATGAAAACCCCATCTTTTTACCCTTGATGGTAACAACACGATGCGTGCCTCGCTACCCCTTATGTCACTGCGTGAGGTCACCGCACGGTATGAACCCAAAACCAAGCACTTCTCCCATTGCAAGAATCATAGATCTAGTTGGGCAAACAAAACCCACAACTCGAAGAGAATTACAAGGATATGAAATCATGCATAAGAGAGATCAGAAGAAACTCAAATAAGATTCATAGATAATATCATCATGAATCCACAATTCATCGGATCTCGACAAAAACACCGCAAAAGAAGATTACATCAGATAGATCTCCATGAAGATCATGGAGAACTTCATATTGAAGATCCAAAAGGGAGAAGAATCCATCTAGCTACTAGCTATGGACCCGTAGGTCTATGGTGAACTACTCACGCATCATCGGAGAGGTCATGGTGTTGATGGAGAAGCCCTCAGTATCCGAATCCCCCCTCCGGCAGGGCACCAAAACGTGCCCCAGATGGGATCTTGCGGAGATAGAAGCTTGCGGCGGCGGAAAAGTACTTTCGATGATCTCCTAATTTTTTATGGAATTTTAGGGAATATATAGGCGCAAAACCTAGGGCAAAGGAGCCTCAGGGAGCCCACAAGCCAGGGGGCGCGGGCTCCCCCCTGGCCGCTCCATGAGGGCTTGTGGGGTCCCCGGTGGCCCCCTGCCCTAATTCTTCGGCTTCCCGGTCTTTTTCTGTTCCGAAAAAAATCTTTTTGGCATTTTCATTCCGTTTGGACTCCGTTCAAAATCCTCCTCTTAAAGGGGTCAAAAACATGGAAAAAAGAGGAACTGGCACTTGGCACTGAGTTAATAAGTCAGTCCCAAAAAATATATAAAAGGTATACAAAACATCCAAAGTTTGACAAGATAATAGCATGAAACCATCAAGAATTATAGATACGTTGGAGACGTATCATACCTACTTCCAGAAGCTTTAATATTTCATTTCTCACCACTTCTTTCATTTTGGGATTGCGTCTTCATTGTTGATCAACAACGTGTTTAGCATGTGGTTCCATATTAATCTTGTGCTGACAAAGAGTGGGACTACTGCCCTTATGGTCATCAAGAGTATACCCAATAGCATCTCGTTGCTTCTTAAAGTTTTTAATAATCTTTCTTCTTCATGCTCTAAACGGTTAGCACTGATAATAACAGGATATATCTTCTTTTCATCAAGATAAGCATATGTCAAAGTGTCAGGTAATTTATTTAATTCAAACACAGGATCACCCTTGGGTGGAGGAGGACCTCCTAGAGTTTTAACAGGAAAGTTGTGTTTAAGGATAGGATAGGTTTTTCTCAAAGAACATATTATCTATTTCATTTCTTTCATTCATATGCATATCATTTTCATGGTCTAGCAAATATTGTTCTAATGGATCCATAGGAGGAATGGCAATAGAAGCAAGACCAATTAATTCATCTTTACTAGGCATTCTTTATCATGGGGTTGCTTACTAAACCTGGAGAAACTAAACTCATGAGTCATACCACCAAAATTAACACTAACGGTATCCTTTTTGCAATCTATTTGAGCATTGACAATGTTCAAGAAGGGTCTACCAAATATTATGGGACAAAAATTATCTTGTGGTGAGCCAAATACTAGAAAATCAGTAGGGTATTTTACTTTTCCACACAAGACTTCAACATCTCTAACAATCCCAAGTGGTGTGATGGCATCTCTGTTAGAAAGTTGAATAGTAACATCTATGTCTTCTATCTCAGCGGGTGCAATCTCATGCATAATCTCTTGATATAAGGTAAAAGGGATAACACTAACACTAGCACCCATATCACATAAACCATTATAGCAATGATCTCCTATTTTTACTGAAATAACACGCATGCCAACAACAGGTCTATTTTTGTCTTTTTTCTCAGGTTTGGCAATTCTAGCAGCTTCATTACATAAATAAATAACATGCCCATCAACATTGTCTACCAAGAGATCTTTAACCATAGGGGTACTAGGTTCTACCTTGATTTTCTCATAGGGTTTGGTTGTTCTACCATAAATTTTATTAACCACAGTTGAAGCATTAGCATGTTCCTTTATCCTAATAGGGAAAGGTGGTTTCACAATGTAAGCAATAGGCACAACTGAGTCAACATTGTAAATAATAGTTTCACCTTCAAGTTTAATTGGTTCTTCAATTTTATTTTTAATGGGTGGATGATATTTAAGCCATTCCTCTTTACGGAGATCAATATGAGCAGTAAAGGTTTCACAAAATGAGGCTACTATCTTAGAGTCAAGTCCATACTTAGTGCTAAAATCGCTGATAGCATCGTTATTCATAAAAGATTTAACACAATCAAACTTAGGTTTTATACCTGATGCTTTACCTTCATCAAGCTCCCAATCTTCAGAGTTACGTTTAATTCATTCCAAAAGATCCCATCTGAATTCAATAGTCTTCTTCATAAAAGAACCAGAGCAAGAAGTATCGAGCATGGCTTGATCATTATGAGAAAGCCGAGCATAAAAATTCTGAACAATAATTTCTCTCAGGAGCTCATGATTGGGGCATGAATGTAACATTGACTTCAGCCTCCACAAAGCTAGATAAATACTTTCTCCTTCACAAGCCAAAAATTATGAATAAAATTCCGATCACGATGAACAAGATGCATAGGATAAAAATTTTGGTGAAACTCCAATTGCAATCTATTCCAATTCCAAGATCCTATATCATGACATAGCCTATACCATGTCAATGCTGCCCCCCCCCCAAAGATAAAAATAAAAGCTTCTTATTGACTTCATCTCCGGATAAACCTGCAAGCATAAATAATTCACAAACTTCATCCACATAGATTATGTGCATATCGGGATTTGTCTCATCTCCTGCATAAGGATTAGCTAGCAGTGTCTCTATCATACACAAAGGAATTTCATAGTAAAATAATTCACTAGGTTCAGCAGGTTGAGGGACAACTGCTCATGTTTCCGGTCAAGGTGAAGATACCCCGAACAAACGCCTCAAAGGATTACTTTCCATAATGACAAGTAAAAGTAAATTTCAGCACGTTATATAAATTTTCCCTTACCAAATGCTACTTCCCAAAGGCGCTTCACTCCCTGGAAATGGTGCAAGGAATGAGTCTTGATAACCCACAAGTATATGGGGTCAATCATAGTCCTTTCGATAAGTAAGAGTGTTGAACCCAACGAGGTGTGGAAGGGAATGACAAGCAGTTTACAACAAGGTAATTTCTGCAAGCACTGAAATAGTGGTAACAAGTTGCTTGATAACAAGATAATTGTAAAAAGTAACAAGTAGCAATAGTAACAATAGGTCTAGTGAGGTAACCCAATCCTTTTGTGGCAAACGACAGGCCAAAACATTTTCTTATAATAGGCAAAGCATTCTTGTGGGCACACGGGAATATCATCTAGTCACTTTCATCATGTTGGGTTAGTTCGCATTGAGTATTTTGATGATTTGATATGTGGGTGGACAGGTTCTTGGGTTCTGTTCTTACTTGAACAAACATCCCACTTATGATTAACCCTCTCACAAGCATCCGCAACTATGAGAAAAGTATTAAGAATAAACTCTAACCATAGCATTAAACATAGGGATGCAAATCAGTCCTTTACGAATAGTGCATAGACTCGGGTTTAAGTTTCTGCCACTCTCGCAACCCACCCTCTAATTACTACTCCATGATGCATTCTCTTAGGACCAAAATATGGTGAAGTGTTATGTAGTCGACGTTCACATAACACCACTAAGGGAATCACAACATTCATATCATCAAAATACCAAACGAATATCAACTTCACATGACTACTTGCAACATGATTTCGCCCGTGGCCTCAAGAACAAAAGTAAATACTCACAAGTAATAAACATGTTCATGATCAGAGAGGTATTGAATAGCATAATAGATCTGAACATATGATCTTCCACCAAGTGAACCATAAACCATCAACTACAAGATGTAATTAACACTACTAGACACACTCCATGTACCAATCCGAGGTTCCGGTACAAGATTGAGTACAAGAGATGAACTATGGTTTTGATAGGATATGGTGATGGTGAAGATGTTGATGGAGATTGGCCTCCCCAAGATGAGAGGGTTGTTGATGATGACGGTGGCCTCGATTTCCCCCACCGGGAGGGAAGTTCCTCCAGCGGAATCGCTCCACCGGAGGGGGAAAGTGCTCTTGCCCAGGTTCCGCCTTGAGACAGTGGTGCTTCATCCCGAAACTCCTCTCCTTATTTTTTTAGATCGAAGGAGAATGTATACCAGAAGATGGGCACCAGAGGTGGGACAGGTGGCCCACTAGACATCAGGCCGCTTCAGGGGTGCCTGGCGTGCCTTGGTGTTTAGTGGCCGCTTGGTGGCCCCCCTCCGGCACTTCTTCGTTCCAGTATTTTTTGATTTATTATATAATAAATCTCCTTAAATTTTCAGCCCAATTGGAGGTGTGCAGAATAGGTATCTCTAACGTAGCTTTTTAAGGTCCAGAATTCCATCTGTCGGCATTCTCCCACTTGATGTAAACCTTGCATATTCTAAGAGAAAAGGCCTTAGAATTACTCCACCAAGTGGGAAAATGCATAAAACACTATAAATAATAGTAACAAAATACGATGCAAAATGGACGTATCAGTTCTTGGGGAGCACTGTACTTCCCCTCCAAGTGAAGGAACTTTGGTTACACATCCTCGTCTCCACCGGTTCCACTTGTGGTTATTTCTTACCTTTACTTCGTGCAAATTTTACTTGGTGTGTATCCTTTGCTTGCTTGTATCATTGTTATTGTTGGCATCGTATAGGTTGTTCATCTAGTTGCATATCTAGACAACATATTTGTTGCTCAATCTAATTTTAAGAAAATCTAAAAAATTGGTAGTTGCATATTCACTTCCTTCCCTATGGTCAACCATATTGATCCTTTCAGTAATGAGTGCAAGGGAACCCATGAGCTGCATTAGTGGGTTGGGGAGCAGTTGCGATCTCCTCCTGGTCGGCTCCTACCCTTCAACCCTAGGAAAAACAATGGTGTGCTCCAAATTATTGTGTACTTAATTAGACTGCGGAACGAGAATGGAATTGCAAGTGAAATACATGCACAAAGAAAAATACATTGTTTAACCCCCATGCATATACACCCTTTATCACACATCTTTCTATAAACTGATAATCATGCATATGTAATTATTTTGTTTTTTTACTTCTCATGAAGAGGCACATCATATAAACTTCTTTAGAATACACATCATATTTTTATGGATACTTCGCATGTCAACACCTCGTTTATACTACAATCTGTGCAATTTATGGAGTTTATTGTAGCATAAATATATAAAATGAGATCCTTTTTGAATCACATGTATCATTTCAAGAACTTATGGTGCACTAATATATTCAAAATGGTTTTATGCACTGTATTTGTAACGTGTTGTTGACTTGGAAGTTCAAGTCCACATGTTGTTTATTCGAGAGAAACAAGACAATAAATTTCTATAAAGTGAAGATGGTGAGCGAGCATGGATCTTCATGCAAAGCTAGATGACTCAGGTAAAAAGTGCACATGCGCGGGTTTTTCGAAAGTCCACTCTCCATGCATAAAACTAAAAATGGCAAATCCATGCATTATAGACCAATGTTGGTATATAGGCATGGATATCATGTTTTAGCCATGCGAGAAACCCATGGGCAACCTAATTGGTTAAAATTGTTGGTTGATACAAATTTACACACATGGGTGACATGGTTATTATTTAATATTTTTTATTTCATGTTACATGTAGACTCTTAAAAAGTATCGCATGCATAACCGTAAACCCTAAATATTTGATTACAATGTATTTTTTGTATTAATAACTTATTTAGCTCATTTGCCATTTCAAGGACTATATTTGTACTTTGTGAGAGTATATGTGATATCCCATGGGTATTGGTACACTGAGGTATAGACATGGGCATTATTTTCTACATCAAAAATGGGTGGGTATTTCTGTTTGTTAACAATGACTATCCTCTTGTTTGTGGTAGCTATCATTCTCATTACTCGAGGAGGAGTTGATGGTCCAGTGAATATTTCTTGTTATGGGGTTTGTCACAGTTACATCGAATTGATCTTGATCATGGGAGAAGTCTCACGGGAATATGGTATTGAAGATCCAGAGAGAGAGGGGATGGACAGGAGGGAGGGGGAGAGAGAGTCATCTAGCTATTACTATGGACCCATAGGTCCTGATGGAACTACTCACATATCATCATGGAGACAGCAAGGTTGATGAAGAAGACTCCCTTAGTGCAACACCCCCCCCCCCTTGTGGCAGGGCTCCAGTACGAAGCTCGAGATGGGATCTTCGTGGAACACAGGGCTCTGGTGGCGATAAAGTTCTTCTGCAAGTAAGACAAATAGTTTTGATATTTATAGGGATTTATGGAGGTGGAATCAAGTCACACCCTCCTGGTCATGGCATGTGGCCGTGTGGGACCCCTAATGCTCATCTAGATCTCTCCTGAAGCTTCCAATGTTTCTTGTTGCCCAAAATATCACGTTAAACCGTCAACATATTTTGACCTCCATAGATATTGATTTCCTATTAAACCATAAAACGAGTAAAAGTAGGAAGTGACAATGGGCACTAAATTAAGAGTTTAGTTCATAAAACTAATATGATTTGCTATAAAAATATATACAAATGATAATATTATAGGATGAAACAATCAAAAAATTATAGATACATTTGAGAAGTATCAATGGCCAAATGGTTAGCCACCCCCATTCAACCGCTTAGCCATCACGTTAAAAAATAAAGCTCACATCCAGGAATCCAATTGGATTATATCGTTGGATCACGCATATGTACTTACTTTTAGGCAGCGGAATAATTTCATCGAAGTTAAAAAGGTTGATGTCAATGTTTTATGTGTGCAATTGGTTAAACAAGCATACCATATCTCCATTAATCACACTCCAAAAAACATGATAAAATTAGGACGAGAAGTCACTCGACTCGGGAGCGTTGCTATGTTTCATCTAAAAAATTGTATCCCAAATTTTGTCTTCGGAGAACGAAGCTGTCAAATATTGACTTCCTCACTTGCAAGAGTATTCCAACAAAATTTTCCCCCGAACCAACGAATGATGACTTTCTTCGTAAAATGGTGATTTTATAAATCGAGAGTGAAATACCTATGGGATACAAAATACAGTCAGCATATGCCCTGCCTCTAGATAGCAATGGTCCACAATGGTTATCCAAGCGAGCTGAAAATCACACACACACTAAGAAAATATCCATTCACACATCCATTGAAAGAAGGGCGAGAGAACACACTCCCAATCACATGCTTCCGTTGCCAATGTTTTTCGGTGGTAAATCCGGGCATCCCACACAATACACAATGAGTTATCATTGTCCTGCCAAGGCCACAATTATTAACGCGAATTGGCACGCACCACTTTTGCAACGCGGGGTCCCAACAAAGGGTCTCCTCCACTTGCTGCCATGCTCGGCCTCGATACCTGGGCCACCCAAAATAGGCACCAACAAGGCATGGAAGCGTCAGCCGCATCAGCAACCTACCGTCATCGACCGACCCCCCTAACCAACATAGCCCTAAAATGATGCTTCCAAGAGAAATAAACGATACCATTGATGTCATCATCCGATCCGAGATCACTCGGAACTTGGGATTCCCTCGAAGCAGTAGACAGGTAGGCGAGAATGACATTGACGATTCCTTAAACTAGGTATTGGAATCCAAAGGTGCCATCAACAAAAAATTCAAGCAAAAATTTCGTAGCCAATGTCGTCGCTACCAAACAATATGTCATCCACTCGCTAATTGAGACATAACCACACCATCGCCCTGTAGTCGTCGGAGATGGGCAAATCACTTAGACGCAGCCGACATCCCGCAGATACGAGAAACACAACTCAGCCATGGAGCCTCCATGCTTCACAAACATAGTGGTTTTTTGAAATCTATGTCCCAATTCATTCTTGTTTTATTTGGAAGGAAGACAAAATTAAGAAGACACAACATTTGTTGAGGTGTGCCCACTCCAGAAAAATTTGCATGTGCACGCATGGCTTTGACGACCCATTTGCTTCAAGATGTGCACTAGTTTATGCAGTTGACACTTAATGCTATACTAGGGTTCATGCATGCGAGCTTTTCGTAGAGTTATATGTCACTCACCCCACCTTCCATGCTTTTTCATTTTATCTTAAAATATGAATACATAACTAAAAGTCCAGATTAAGTTTCGTCTGCATATTCATCTTCATTGCAATGAGTACTTTTGAATAAGACCAATTTTGAATATATTTAAACACCTTTCTAAAATTTAACAAAGTTTCAAATATTAAAACTTAATAGTCATAGTAATAAGTCTAACAAAGATTCACTAACTTTTAAAGGTTCTTTTGATGTAGGGGTTTAAGTTATACGGCTTGGGGCTTAGGGTGTAGGGTTGAAGTTTTTTAAACATGTTGTATTTACCATTCGTTCTATCAAGTTTTCGTAGTTGAAGCTTGCTGAAATTTTTAAACTTGTCAAAACTTTGGAGCCCCCAACATGGTTTTTAAATTTACACTAATAAATTTGGAGAGGCTAGAAATCAAGATTCATATGGTTGGATTGAAATATCTTGATCTCAATACATTTGTACATGGTTGCCTCTCAGAAAATGAATAGGGGAAATGTGAAAATGTTCTAAGGGCTCTCTCTATGAAAGAGAGGGGTGGGTGGTATTTATAGCCATCTAAACAATCCAATCGTTACAACATTATTGCCCAATCGGTGAAACTGAAGTAAAAACTCGGTTCTACCGACTAGTGCAAAATGTCCTAACTTCTGGGTTCTCGGTGATACCAAAAGATAACAACTCGGTGAGACCAATTCGGTTCGCTAAGTCAGTTCCCATGAATCGGTGGCACCAAAATGCAAAACTCAAAAATTCTGATTTTTGACAATTAGATACCAGCATTGGTGGTCACTGCTTTTCGTATATACCAAACTGAAAGTCGGTGATACAGAGGAGCTAGGGTTTGGCTTGGGTTCTGTCTAAGGAAAACTCGATGGGGCCAAAATGGAATATGTTGCTGGCATTGATTTTGATCATTTGGGTTTTGGACATAACGTTTTTTGAGAGTTTGGCGGAAGTTTTTGGTGGCATATGTCTAAGCACCTGAGGGACGAGATCATTATCAATATCCCATCCCCTATTATAGTATAGGATTTCCTATGGATTTAAATGTGATTTATCACATAAAATAAAATGTAGAGTCTTGATGTTCTTTCCAATTGGAGTTCCTTGCATCACAGGGATCCTCCTCACAATTCCTAGTCAATCCACTCATTGAACTTTTCCCGAAATATACTTGATAAGCTCATTAGTTCAGTGAACTATATGTTGTTGTTAATTACCAAAATCATCTAGGGAGAAGTTGTGCTTTCAACGTAACCGTGCGGGCACAATGCTGCTCGTCTCGATCTCTCTTGAAGGTTCTAATGTTTCTTGTAAATCGTGTAAAATCTTCAATGTATTTTGACCTTCGTAGATATTGATTTCCCATGAAACTGAAAACAAGTTAAAGAACATGAAGTTAAAGTGGGCACTAAATTAATAGGTTAGTTCATAAAAATAAAACATAAATTCCTATAAAAAATATATAAAATGATAATATCATAGCATCAAACAATTAAAATTTATAGATATGTTTGAGATGTATCAAGGACCACATGGTTAGCCACCCCCCATTCAACGCCGTCACCTTTTTTTAGAAAATCTTAAAGCTTACATTGTTTGATCACACATATGTACTTAGTTTTAGGACGGAATAATTTCATCGAAGTTTAAAAGGTCGATGTCATGGTTTTGTGTGTGTGCAATTGGTTAAACACATGTAGCATGTCTCCATTAATCACACTCTAGAAAGCTTGATAAAATTAGGACGAGAAGTCATCCGACTCGGGACGCTTGTTATATTCCATCTGAAAAAATTGTATCCCAAATTTTGTCTTTAGAGAACGAAGCTATCAAAACTCACTTTCTGACTTGCAAGAGTTTTTCAACAAATTTCCACTCGGACCGACGAATGGTGTTTTTTCTTCGGAAAATGATGATTTTCTAAACCCATAGTAAAGGACGAATGGGATACAAAACACAGTGAGCATATACCCCGCCTCCATATAGCTATGGTACAGACTGGTTATCCAAACAAGCTGAAAATCACACACGCGCGCGTGCGCGCACTCACTCTAAGCAAATAGCCGGTCACATAGCCATTGAAAGAAGGGCGAGAGAAGGCATCCCCAACAAAATCCCACATTGATCCAACAATCCCACACTTCCATTGCCAATGTTTGTTAGTGGTAAATTCGGACATCCCACACAATACACCACGAGTTATCATTGTTCCGCCATGGCCGCGATTATTACCAGCAAATTGCCACGCACCATTTTTGTAACACGAGATCCCAACAAAGGGTGTCTGCCACCTGCCGTCATGCTCTACCTCGATACCTCGGCCACCCAGAATTGGGCACCAACAAGGCATGGAAGCGTTAGTTGCATCAGCAACCTGCCAACATCGATTGATCCCCATAACCAATGCAGCTCCAAAATGATGCTCCCAAGAGAAAGAAATGATACCATTGATATCATCATCCGGTCCGAGATCACTCGGACCTTGGGTTTCCCTCGGAGCAGTAGACAAGTAGGCGACAATATCATCGATGACTCCTCCAACCAGGTAACGACGTCTAAAGGCGTCACCAACATTGGCCCCAGAAAAATCCAAGCACAACTTTTGTAGTCAATGTCACCGCTACCGAAAAATCTGTCCTGCCCTCGTCGACTAAGAAGGAACCATGCCCTCTTCCTGCAATTGTCGGAGATGGGCAAACCAGCCATGGAGCCTCCATGCTCCACCAACGTTGTGGTTTCCTGAAACCTATGTCCCAATTCATTCTTGTTTTATTTGGAAGGAAGAAAAAATTAAGAAGACAGGGCATTACTTGAGGTGTGCCCAATCCAGGAAAAATCGCATGGGCACACATGCCTTCGATCACCCATTTGCTTCAAGATTGGTGCACTAATTTATGTCGTTGACCTTTAATGCTACACTCGGGTTCATGCTTGCAACTTTTGACAGGATTGTATGGGTCACTCACTCCACCTTCCATGCTCTTTCATTTTATCTTAAAATATGAATCTATTTAATATTTTGAACGAAAATTCGAAATTAAGTTTCGTCTACAAATTCATCTTCACTGTAATGAGTACTTTCGAATAAGATCAATTTTAAATACATTTAAACACCTTTATAAAATTTTACTAAGTTTCAAATATTAAATCCTAATAGTCGTAGTATTAAGTTTTACAAAGTTTTAAAGTTTCTTTTGCTTTTAGGGGTTTAGCTTAGGGCTTAGGCTGTAGGGTTTAAGTTTAAGTTTTTTAAACCCGTTGTCTTTATCATTTGCTCTATCAAGTTTCTGTAGTTGAAACTTGCTTAAATTTTTAAACTTGTCAAAACATTGGAGCCCCCGACATGGTTTTAAGTTTACACTATAAAACTTACTGATTTCATCGTTCATTTCTGTTGAGTTCCAATAGTTGAAACTTAGCAAAATATTAAAAATGTGTCAAATCTATTTAAAATTGGTCTTATTTCAAAGCCCTCGTCACAAGGGACATGAATATGCAAACTAAATATAAATTGGACTTTTGTTTTAAAAGATATAACAGATTCAAATTTACAAAAAGTTGTACTCCCTCCGTTCCTAAATATAAGTCTTTGTAGAGATTTCATTAGTGGACTACATACGGATGTATATAGACATACTTTAGAGTGTACATTCAATCATTTTGCTTCGTATGTAGACATCTATTGAAATCTCTTAAAAGACTTATATTTAGGAAACGGAGGAAGTATCATGCATGCGGCAATTAAGCTGTAATCAGAGAACCACTTTTCAAATCTTGGCGGCATGCCACTCCATTGTGTTTTATATACAGGCAGCGCACGGTGCTGGTGCAAACTGCCACTGCACTTGCACAGAGGTAAACAAGGCCAAGCTCCTGTCCAAAATGGTACCGGTCATAGTCCTAGTGCTCCTTGCATCGCCACTCTTGTTGCTGGCCAATGCCATATGGGTCACCGCCTCATGCTACTTCTTCACGCCGGCGAGGATCCGGAGGATCTTGTCCAGGCAAGGCGTCCACGGCCCCGCGCCACGCCTTCTCGTCGGGAACCTCCATGACGTCTCCGCCCTGGTCGCCGAGTCCACCGCCGGGGACATGGGCTCTCTCAGCCACGACATCGTCGGCCGCCTCCTGCCGCACTACGTTCTCTGGTCCAAGGCGTTCGGTGAGCTGCCCACGTATGTCAAATTGTGAATTGCATCGCTGGCCGGCGTGTCGAGGCTGACCGGAGTTCGGTTTTTGCTATCTGCGGCAGGGAGGCTGTTCGTCTACTGGTACGGGAGCGAGCCACGGGTGTGCGTGACGGACGCCGGCATGGTGCGGGAGCTGCTGTCGTCGAAGCACGCGCATGTGACCGGCAAGTCGTGGCTGCAGCGGCAGGGCGCCAAGCACTTCATTGGGCGCGGCCTGCTCATGGCGAACGGCGCCACCTGGTCGCACCAGCGCCACGTCGTCGCCCCCGCTTTCATGGCTGACAAGCTCAGGGGCAGGGTCGGGCACATGGTGGAGTGCACGCGGCAGACGGTGCGGGCGCTGCGGGAGGCGGTGGCGCGGGGCGGGAACGAGGTGGAGATGGGCGCGCACATGACGAGGCTCGCCGGCGACGTCATCGCGCGCACCGAGTTCGACACCAGCTATGAGACCGGCAAGCGCATCTTCCACCTGATCGAGGAGCTGCAGCGGCTCACCGCACGCTCCAGCCGCTACCTCTGGGTCCCCGGCAGCCAGTGAGTCATCAACCATCATCACCTCACCACAAATAATAATACTACCATCATCACTCTGCTCTTCTCCGCAAAAATACACCCAGTTTGTACTTGGTACATATTCTATTCTTGGAATGTTCGATGCCAAGTAAGCCTAGCCCGCAGTTCCGCACGTCCAAGAAGTGCTCCACAAATTTACTTATTTATTTCGATAATATATAAGTGCATTTCTACTGCGTTCCTTCCTTTACTCTGTCGTGGTTTAAAGTAGTACGGTTTTTTTTAGGTATTTCCCGAGCAAGTACCGGAGAGAGATGAAACGGCTGAACGGGGAGCTAGAGCAGGTGCTCAGGGAGTCGATCCAGCGCAACCGCGAGATCGCGGACGAGGGGCGGACGCCGACATCGGAGGCGTGCGGCCGGGGGCTCCTCGGGATGCTTCTCGCCGAGATGGAGAAGAAGAAGAAGAAGAATGGGTTCGGCCACGGCGAGCTGGGGTACGACGCCCAGACGATCATCGACGAGTGCAAGACCTTCTTCTTCGCCGGCCACGAGACATCGGCGCTGCTCCTCACCTGGGCCATCATGCTGCTTGCCACGCACCCGGAGTGGCAGGACAAGGCTCGCGCCGAGGTGGCGCAAGTCTGCGGCGACGCTCCACCCGCCGCGGATCACCTCCCCAAGCTCACCGTCGTAAGCCATTTGACCGTCGAAACGGACGCACTCCGGCGCCACTGTACACGTCAATGCCTAACCCGTGGGTGCGTGTGCAGCTGCAGATGGTGATCAACGAGACGCTACGCCTGTACCCGCCGGCGACGCTGCTGCCGAGGATGGCATTCGAGGACATCACGCTCAGCGGCGGGCTGCGGGTGCCGAGGGGTGCGTCGGTGTGGATTCCCTTGCTGGCCATCCACCACGACGAGGCCGTGTGGGGCGCGGACGCGCACGAGTTCAGGCCGGACAGGTTCGCCCCCGGCCGCTCCCGGCCCGGAGCGGGTCGGTTCCTGCCATTCGCGGCCGGGCCACGCAACTGCGTCGGGCAGGCGTACGCCATGGTAGAGGCCAAGGTCGTGCTGGCCATGCTGCTCGCGAGCTTCCGCTTCGGTATCTCTGATGAGTACCGCCACGCGCCGATGAACGTCCTCACTCTCCGGCCGCGCCACGGCGTGCCCGTGCGCCTGCTGCCGCTGCCAAGCCTGTAGGCCGGCTTGGGTTTTGGCAGCGTAGTCGCAATTTTGAGTGTTTGTTTGTTTGCTTGCTTGAGTAGAGAGAAATTGTGTGCTTCTATTCGGAATGCATTTTGATAGTCTCGTAGGATCTATGCAGGCAGTGGTGGAGGAAAGAAAGAAGTGAAAATCTATATTACTCCCATACCTAAATATAAGTCTTTTAAGATATTTCATTAGGTGTCTACATACAAAGCAAAATGAGTGAATCTATACTTTAAAATATGTCTATATACATTCGTATGTAATTCATTAATAAAACCTCTTAAAAGACTTATATTTAGAAACGAAGGGAGTACGACGCATGCGTACGGTTTCGCTTTCATGCACAAACACCGTTTTAGTCGCAGATTCCTTTTGATTAGCTTTTATGCTTAGCTCCTACAGCGAGGTGTAACCCAAAAAAGCTACACCTACAAACACTTCTACGTAAGCTTACTTAAAACATTTATTTCCTTTCCTAATCCTAACTAATCCCCTCCTGATTTTCAGGGTGAGGGGCATGCTATCCAATTAAACAAAGCCACGTAATCTTATGCGTAAGTTTTCGTAGAATAGTCCCGTAGGTGTAGCAAAGCTCGGTGTAACCTGCACCAGTAGTGTGAGGTAGTCGCGCCAATATTTACCGTGCCTCTTTAGTAATAGTGTAGTACTAGTAATATTCATTTGTGCCTTTTTATTTTCAATCTGCCACCGTGTATGGTCATACTGTGTTACAGTGGGTGTCGGACTTTATGAAATAATTAGTCACTAGACAAAATTTAAATGGCAAGTGTTGTTAATGTGATAACTAGTTTTTTTTCAACAACTGACAAGCTATATGAGATAAACTGAGTATAATTAAACTGATGATTACAACAAAATACTGTGGCGAGTAGGTTTTAGGACAACTGAACAATCAATAAACTTTTTATGAGAAAACACGAAAACTAGGTAGAATTAAACTGGTAAATACAATAAAGCACCACGACAACTAGTTTTTACATTAACTTGCAAGCTTTATAAGGAAAAATGGCAACTAGGTAAAAAAATGGCAAGCGCAACAAAACATTTGTGGCAACTGGATTTCATAAGCACCGAACAAGCTTTATGAAAAAGCATCACAACTTGGTAGAATTTTAGATGACAAGCACATCTAAATATTTGTGGCAATTGGAATTATAAGCACGACAAGCTATTACAAAACAACATAAAATGGCAATGAAGTTATTTTTATCAGGCAACTAAGTGGTTAATATTACGGTAAGTCGGTGGAGCATTGTGGCAAGTACGGACGCAATTTTTCTTTTGTAAAAACATGTCAATATGGGATCTATTGTTAAAGATCTCGTCGTGAAAGAGTCAACGATTAAAACAGACCATCGATGGAATTAACAATTTTAGAGATAAACCTTTTCGAATCTTATACTTCAGAGGAAATATTCAAGGCGCCATTGCATGCATGCATGATGGAGAGAGAAGGGATTGGTCAAGAACACATGTTTTAGCTAGTAGTATTTACTAATAAGAATGCATGCACATGCAGTCTCATGCGGCCATCTTCATGCTACTTTTATGTTGCTTGCTAGCTTATGTGTGTATCTACAACCGGCCGCCGCACAGGAGGACCAGCGTGCGGTGCCGCTGCCTAGTCGGTTCAAAAAAGAAATACTTTAGGTGGAGTGGAATCTTAAATAACGGATTTACTAAGGATGGTTGTATATACTTCTTTTGTCTGGAAATACTTATCATGCAGCCGCTCCCTCACGCCGCCGTTTCCTCCCTCGCGCCGCCGTTTCGGCCGCTCCCTCACCGCGCAGTTGTCGTGCAGCCGCTCCCTCACGCCGCCATCCCAGCAGCTTCCTCACAATCGAGTCGTTGTCCCAGCCGCTCCCTCATCATCGAGTCGTTGTCCCAGTCGCTCCAGCGCCGCTTCCTTCCCAGCGACGTCGATGTCCAGCAGCCACCAAAGTTGTCAGAATCGTGATTCAGAATCGGATCGGAGCTTCGTTTCTAGGATAGTGAATCGTAGAATCATAACTATCAGGATCGTAGAACTTAGATTCTATGAGCAAAATCGTAGAATCGGAGAGCCTAGTTTGGATCGTAAGATCGTAAGATTCTATGACTTGAGTCGCGATTCTGACAACTTCGACAGCCACGCACTCAAGCGACGGCTCGCTTCACATCGACCGTGTGTTGAGCCTCTACTTCCAAATCCGCGATGCTGTATCGTCCCCATGTTTCTTCCCTGGCCAGCACATCGAAACCTGTCAAAACAGGTAGCAACTTCCACTGTTCTTGTAATATGGGTGTTGAATCCCTTGCAGAGAGTACAACAATGGTCATTGTTTAATATTTGGCACTTCTCTTGATGTTAAAAAGCTTCTTTTTCTTATTGTTTTGAAAAGATTGGAGTGTACTAGCCCTGGAGACCGTGATTACTATGTGATTCAATCATAAATATTTTGTTTTATGATCCCAGTGCAAAGGTATCACTAGTAGAAAAAGGGCCTTGTGTCCCGGTTCGTAAGGCCCTTGTGTCCCGGTTTTGGAACCGGGACAAAAAGGTCGTTACTAATGCCCTTTGCCTTTAGTCCCGGTGCTTACACGAACTGGGACAGATGGGCCTCCACGTGGCCGTTGTGGCCAGGCCAGGCAGGGGGGCCTTTAGTCCCGGTCGGTGACACCAACCGGGACTAAAAGGCATCCACGAGTGAGCACCTGGCTGGAGCTGAGTTTTTTTTTGTTTTTTGAAAGGGGCTGGTTTAGGGGTTAATTTAGGTTGTTATTAGCTAGCTAATAGAGAAAAGTGTCCTCTCTTATATATCTTCGTGCTTGGTCATCCACCGTGCTTTGTCGAACATATTTACAAAATGTAGACACGAGTTACATGCACATATATGCATCTTTTTTACACTATATCATTTCATACCATTTCCGTCGAATGGCAATAGTATTCTAATCGATCATCTAACAACTCATCATCAACTTAATCATATACCAAGTTAGCATATGATACACATAAAATAAAATAGAGAAACATCATAATATATATATAGTCATCATATGCATCATGGATCCTAATTAATCGATCATGTCAAGTAATAATATAAACTAGAATAACTTGTCTCTCCTAAGACCTAGTCCTCGCTCTTAGATATAATGTCATAAAATAGAATAAGACCTATGGCTCCTTGATGAATCACAGAGATCCAACGGTCTCCAGCTTGTGGTTTGCGAACCTTCTTTATTTCTCTCCATGCTTCAATTTGGAGTCTTTTTATCTTGATTTGAAGTTAATAAAGTATGGAGCATAGAACTCAGCCCTCAGCGGGCTTCTAATTCTCATTTGACCTTTTGGGTCCATTAACGGAGGCACTACATCATGTGGCAGTTGCTGTTGAAGAACATAATAATAACCTAGTTAGCAATATAATCAACACCATTTATGCAATAGTGAAGCGTACTTAATTAGGAAACTCTTACCAAGACATTTCGGCTAATGTCATCTGGACTCAACCTATGCACTAGTGGCATGTAAAATGAATAATTCTGGCCAATTCCAAAATGATACGGGAAGGTGTCCCTAGAAGCCAGAACACCAGCAACAAGAAAGTGGAGAAGATCATCCTTCTCCTCCCAAGTTAGATGTGATCCATACGTGTAGTGTGTCGTGTCAATTAATTTCCGTAATTCAGTCAAAGCAACGAAATAAGCTGTAAATTATAATTTAACAAATTTAGTATATAGATGAACACCAACTATTTCTAAATATAAATGCAAATTACTTCACATGGAGGTAAAACAGGAAGCATATCATCGACAACCACCCAAATTTTGTAATAATTTAATGTTTCAAAAATACTTAGAAATTTTGTAATTGTCCACAAGATATGAGTATAACTTGTTAAAACATCAAATTCAATTTTGTAATAGTACACCTTGAGATCTAAACAGTTCCACACAATGTGGGCATTATATAAACCGTTCAAAATGACCACATGTGCTACGATCATTCAAAGGACAATTTGGGTTGTTGTTGTTGTTTGTACAACATGTAACATGAGACAATTATAACTATGGCCCAATAACTAGGAACCTGCAACGTGTGGCCAAAGTTTTAATAGACGATGAACACCACATGACATGTAAATTGCGAGAGGAAAACAGATTGACTACACCAACTATTTCTAAATATAAATGCAAATTACTTGACAAATATGGTTGAGAAACTCACATGGAGGTAAAACAGGAAGCATATCATCGACAACCATCCAAATGTCGATGTTGTCTGGCATATTATCTTCAAGACGAAGATCGAAGGTGATTTCCATTCCCTTCTGAAATCCATATGCCTTGCAAAGATCTTCCCACTTTGGGCACCCAAATTCTATTTGAAAAACTGAATTAAATACTTGGATAACAAATGTGTGACCATGTATAGTCCTCAGCTTAGCGCTCCTCGTCTCAATTCTCTCGTGGTCTTCGAAACCGAGCCTCTCCAACACATATCTTCTTGCATGGCAAGGGAGGCACATATCGCCGTTCTCGTCAAGCTTCATGCTGAAGAATCTATCGTCTCGCAGGTGAGGCATGTCGCACATACCCCGAGAGTCGCCGCAATATTCACACTCGCAATATCCATCGTCAGACATTTCCTGTTTTAATGTAGTAAATGTGTGTAAACAACAATATAATCGTGACACACTATATATATCGAAAGAATTGAACATCTATATATAATAACTCTTCATGCTCGCATCATGCATCCTCATATATAATAACAAGTCCTACTAATTAATCATCATCATACAACTTCTACTCGTTATTAATAACAAGCCATACGACCATCATCCTCATAGTCATCGAACCAACCCTACTTAATTGTTCTTAGCACATGATCATCAATATTAGGTAGGACCAATAAGCAAAACCAAATCGTAAAATAAAGTGGTATTCAAATTAGCATGCATTCAATTATAAGCAAAATTACATCATCTATTGTGTCCGTACATCGTCGAATATTATCACTAATACTCGTCGAATACTATCATACATATAGCATCACTAATACAGCTAGAACCGTAGCGCCCGACGGGTATCGTCGCGGGCGGTGGACACCCAAAGTGAAGGAACCATCACAGGATCATAGCTCCAGTGAGATCCCTGAAGAACCTGCCAGGTATTGTAGAACCTGCCCTCCAACGCAACCATGTAGCGACAGACGTGCTCGTCCTCCTCGCTGACACGGTGACGTATCACCTCCGCATTGTCCAGAAGCCTCGGCACCGTCACTGGCCCACGCGACCGCCACCAAACAAGGATCGGGTCAACAACGGGCTGGCTCCTCACCAACCTACGCCCCCCGGAAGGTAGCACCTCCCAATACCAGCCGGGCGGAGCCCAGTCCCGGACAGGGCCCCTCTAATCAAGCAGGTGTCCTCCACCGAGTCGACGACGAGGATGCGGGATAGGCATCGTAAAATGAACTAAAAAATAAACTAGTTCTATTAATTTTCTTGCTAAAAATAAACTACTTCTATATATAGTAAAATAAAGTAGTCTTATTAAATCAACTAGTTCAACTACTATGCACTTACTATAAATAAATAAAATAAAGTAGTTCTAATACATGGATTCTAGCTTCAAGATCAAACTTCTAAGGTAGAAACCACTTGAAGCTATTTATTTTCATGATTTAGAGTCCACTTGAAGATATTCATGATTTAGAGTGTGAAATTTGAATCAAACTTGGTTGGAATTCAGCAGTCCCCTTAAAACATGTTTGCTAGAACCAAAACATACTCATGAAACCAGAAGGAAAATAACATTTCGATAAAGAAAAAGAGGCACTTGGTATAAAATATGTCATCATATGAGGACCCCAACAGAAGATCTCTTGGGATGCTAAGATATAGATATGGTACCAAAGAAAACGGATTACATAACCAAGTACTTATTTCAAGAGTCAGAAACCTTAGGTCCCGTCCTCTCATCATTTGGCCAAACTCCGCACTGCAAGCATACTAACATAGAGTATATTCATATTATTATCCATGACATAGCTCAACTAGAAAAATATGCAAACTAATTACGAAAATTAGTTCGCACTTGAACATTAAAACATATTATAACTTCAAAAAAAACCACTCCTTCCTCACATAAGCAGCATACTTAAATAAATAGACTAGTGGTAGATTTTTCTCACCGCGCGTTATCGACAAGTGTTGGAGGAAGATGGTGGTAATATACCCAATGACAGTTCGTATTGGTCTTGGTCTTCTTGCAAAACTGAAAGTTTTTATACCTGGATTGTATACTTAACAACTGAAACTTTGTGTTCCTCGTATTGCAAACAACATGAAATTGCAGCACTAATATGTGTGTCGATCAATCTCAAATTAAGGACTTCTCTTTAGATTGGTTGTACGCTAGATTGTGAGCCTGCAGCTGTGGATATATCTAAGACTTTATTTCGATGATACTTTTAATAACATGGTTGCACGCATCAGTTCGATGCGAAGGCCGGGGCTTCCGTTTCTCCTTTCCAAAAAGAAAAAGAAAGATTGGTTATACGCACGAGACCCCAGGGGTGTTTCGTATTTTCTGGATCATGGATTCATCCCGGGCGTGACACCACGCACGAGATCAGGAAAACGCCGCGCACGCACGTATGCATCAGCAGGCTGGCACCGGATCTAGAGGACGAGAGGGAGGAGTGGCGGCGGATCTCACCGTGGAAAGCAGAGGAGGGCCGGGCTGCTCGTTGGCAGGCAGATGGAGGAGGCGCAGGCGGTCGGCGACGACGAGGACGGCTTCGGGGGCGGCAGTGACTCCAGCAGCGTCGGTAGCAGGGGCGGCGTCGGCGACGGGATCGAATGGAGAGAGGGGGAGAGATCAAAATTTCTAAACTGTCGCTTATATAGCCCCACCTTTAGTCCCGGTTGGTGTCAACAACCGGGACCAAAGGTCTCTTTTCAGGAGCCCGAAGGGCGGGAAGCAGAGGCCTTTGGTCCCAGTTGGTGGCACCAACCGGTACCAATGCCACCTTTAGTCCCGGTTGGTGTTACCAACCGAGACCAAAGGTCTCTTTTCAGCAGCCCGAAGGGCGGGAAGCACATGCCTTTGGTCCCGGTTGGTGGCACCAACCGGTACCAATGCCCCCCTCCAGTCTCGGTTGGTGTCACCAACCGGGACCAAAGGCCTTGCGCGATGCGGTGCTATGTTTAGTCCCACCTTGCTAGCCGAGAGGGGCTCGGAGTTGTTTATAAGCCCTGCGGAACCAACCACTTCGAGCTCCTCTCTACTGCAGGCTTACGGGCCTAAAATCAATATGTGTGCTTGTGGGCCTATTGGGCCTACTGCGGGCCTGCATCCTGGCCCTAGTAATGGGTTTCTACTCGTATGCAGGCCGTGGTGGCCTTGTAGGTGGCACTTTTTAAAAAAAATCCAGTTTTTTTGCTTTCTTTTTTGTTTCTAATTACTTATTTATTTTCTTTTATGATAATTCTTTTTGCTATTAAAATTTGTAACAAAATTCTAATTACTTATTTATTTTCTTTTATGATAATTATTTTTGCTTTTAATGTTTTGATCAGAAAATACTTTGATAATTTTAGTTGCATAAATTCTATATAATTTTAGTTTCAATAATACTAGAGGTTTATAAAAGTTTTTTAGTTGATTCCTTTAGTACCAGTTCCAAGGTCGTGGTGGCCCTGTAGGTGGCGCTTTTCTTATTTTTATTTCCAGTTGTTTTGCTTTCTTTTTTGTTTCTAATTACTTATTTATTTTCTTTTATGATAATTCTTTTTGCTATTAAAGTTTGTAACAAAATTCTAATTACTTATTTATTTAATTTTATGATAATTCTTTTTTACTTTTAATGTTTTGAACAGAAAATACTTTGATAATTTTAGTTGCATAAATTTTATATAATTTTAGTTTCAATAATACTAGAGGTTTATAAAAACTTTTTAGTTGATTCCTTTAGTACTAGTTCTAAGGCTGTTACAAAGGCATTTTATTTCGTACAGGTTCTTTTTGCTCTTTTTTTCTAATTACTTATTTATTTTCTTTTATGATAATTCTTTTTGCTATTAAAGTTTGTAACAAAATTCTAATTACTTATATTTTATTTTATGATAATTCTTTTTGCTTTTAATGTTTTGAACATAAAATACTTTGATAATTTTAGTTGCATAAATTCTATATAATTTTAGTTTCAATAATACTAAAGGTTTATAAAAGCTTTTTAGTTGATTCCTTTAGTACCAGTTCTAAGGTTGTTACAAAGGCATTTTATTTGGTACACGTTCTTTTTGCTTTCTTTTTTGTTTCTAATTACTTATTTATTTTCTTTTATGATATTTTTTGAATTTATTTAAACTCCACAGTTTTTCTGTGTTCAAAATGCGTCATTCAAAGCCACATCATCAATTTACAACCTTTTCTGACTTCATTTGTTATTTTTCATGCATTTACTAATTATTTTGAGCTATAAGACCATGAAATTGTAAAGCATTTGAAATGAACTATGAAAAGGTTTCAAGTTGGCATGGTATCATCATTTCACCCACATAGCATGTGCGAGAAAGTTGAGAGGGTTACGGCAAAAACTGGATGCACTTCGTGTACAAAACGGACAATCTCTTTCGAAGTATCACGGTTTCATACGAAACTCGTCTGTTACAAAGGGATTTCATTTTTTTGAACTTATTTGAACTCCATAGTTTTTCTGTGTTCAAAATGCACCATTCAAAGCCACATCATCAATTTACAACCCTTTCTGACTTCATTTGTTAATTTTCATGCATTTACTGATTATTTTGAGCTATAAGACCATGAAATTGAAAAGCATTTGAAATGAACTCTGAAAAGGTTCCAAGTTGGCATGGTATCATCATTTCACCCACATAGCATTTGCGAGAAAGTTGAGAGCGTTACGGCAAAAACTGGATGCACTTCGTGTACAAAACGGACAATCTCTTTTCAAAGTATCAGGGTTTCATACGGAAACTCGTGTGTTACAAAGGGATTTCATATTTTTTAACTTATTTGAACTCCATAGTTTTTCTGTGTTCAAAATGCACCATTCAAAGCCACATCATCAATTTACAACCCTTTCTGACTTCATTTGTTATTTTTCATGCATTTACTGATTATTTTGAGCTATAAGACCATGAAATTGAAAAGCATTTGAAATGAACTCTGAAAATGTTCCAAGTTGGCATGGTATCATCATTTCACCCACATAGCATGTGCGAGAAAGTTGAGAGGGTTATGGCAAAAACTGGATGCACTTCGTGTACAAAACAGACAATCTCTTTCGAAGTATCACGGTTTCATACGGAAACTCGTCTATTACAAAGGGATTTCATTTTTTTGAACTTATTTGAACTCCATAGTTTTTCTGTGTTCAAAATGCACCATTCAAAGCCACATCATCAATTTACAACCCTTTCTGACTTCATTTGTTATTTTTCATGCATTTACTGATTATTTTGAGCTATAAGACCATGAAATTGAAAAGCATTTGCTGATTATTTTCGTGGCATAAACCGGGGCCTTCTAAACCGGTTGGAGGCACGAACCGGTACCAATGGATGTGGGCTAGGAGCGCGGCCCATTGGTCCCGGTTCGTGCCTAGAACCGGGACAAATGGGTCCAGACGAACCGGGACCAATGCCCACGAGGCCCCGGCCGGCCCCCTGGGGTCATGAACCGGGACTAATGCCCCCATGGGTCCCGGTTCGTGAAGAACCGAGACTAATGGGCTGGCCAGCCCGAACCAAAGCCCTATTTTCTAATAGTGTGTTCAGATTTTAGTTGATCTCTCTTTATGTAGTGTGTTTTGAAGGCCAAGTTCGAGTAGTGGTGGTGTCGCGCAACAACTCTCTCCATTGACAGGTACAATGTCCACACATCAACATGTCTTAGTATGATTATGTAATTGCTTCCTTGCCATATTACATCATTAACTGTTAAATATTTCATATCGTGCAATAACAACATTGTTGAATGGTGGAGCGTGGGTGGATGTATAGTGGCTGGACATAGTAAATCAACTCATGAGTGGTATATTAAAACAAAAGAATTCATTGATTTTGCTTTCTCTATGCCAAGTGTAGTCCGGAATGAGAAAATTTAATTATTCGTGTGCTAAATGTCGAAACTATGAGAGAAAGAACAAGGATGGCGTAGATTTAGATTTGTGTCATTTTGGTTTCAGAAGGAATTATATTATTTGGACTGCACATGGTGAAGGGTATGTAGAAATTACAAACTATGTAGATGCTGCGGAGGCTGGTCGGGTGGGAACTATGTTGAATGATCTAGCTGCGCGTGCCCCCCCCCCAATTGAAAACAACCAATAGCATCAGCCCAAGCTTTCTATAGAATGATTGATAGTGTAAAAGAGTTGGCGCATGAAAATACAAGCCACTCAACTATGTTTGCTATGGCACGGTTGTTGACCATAAAGTCGCACAACAATCCATCTGAATCTTGTTATAATGATACACTCCAAGTGTTCCATGAGTTGCTGCCTAACAATTCCTCATTGCCAAAGGACTTCTACAACTCAAAGAAATTGCTAGAGGGTCTTGGTATGCCATATCATAAAATTCATGTTCGTCCCAAAAATTGCATGTCGTATTACAAGGAAAATAAGAATAAGCAGAAATTTGATTTTTCAAGACCCCTAGGTACAAGGCTGGTTCAAGTAAGATCCCACATAAGGTGTTGCGACACTTGCCTATATAAGTTGAGCTGTTATGAAACATGGTTACCTTCATGATGTGTTCATCAATGATTTCTCCTCGTGATATGATCTTCATGTATGAGGAGTTTGGTAAGGTCATGGGTTGATGAATAGGTCTACAACCGGATGTATTTGTTGGAGGGGTCGATGGAAGTACTTTCAATTAATGCCCCGTATGAAAGAACGTGGATGTCGCCTAGAGGAGGGGTGGATTGGCGCTTTAAAATAACTACAATTTAGGATTGAACAATTGCGGAATAAAACTAAAGTTTAATTAGTCAAGCACAAAAACTAAAACAATTAGGCTCACCCTATGTGCACCAACAACTTATGCTAAGCAAGATAAACAATTAAGTGACACCAAGGTATATAACAAGAAACAATATGCTATTACAAAGTAAAGTGCATAAGTAAAGGGCTCGGGTAAGAGATAATCTAGGCACGCGGAGACGGTGATGTATCCCGAAGTTCACACCCCTGCAGATGCTAATCTCCATTTGGAGTGGTGTGGGGGCACAATGCTCCCCAAGTATCCACTAGGGCCACCGTAATCTCCTCACGCCCTCGCACAATGCAAGATGCCATGATTCCACTAAGGGACCCCTAAAGAAGGTCACTGAACCCATGATTCCACTAAGGGACCCCTAAAGGCGGTCATCCAATACATAAACTTTGGTAACCCTTGGGGCGGCCGTCGAAACTCGTACAAATTGCTCGAGGCAATCTCCACAACCTAACTGGGGACCCAAATGCTTGTCCGGAGCTTTACACCACAATGATTGAGCTATGAGGCACCAATAACCGTCTAGGGAGCCAAAGCACCCAAGAGGAATAAGCTCTAGAGTACCAAGAAGCCAAGAGTAATAATCTTCTCAACTTTTCACTTCCATGTGTCATCATGGAGAACTCAAACCGGTGGAACTATAATGCAATGGAAAAAACACATGAAGTGGTCAAGTCCCCCACTCCCAAATCCCACCACAACAACAAAAGCTATGGAGGAATGTGAGAGAAATAACACGGATCTCATAAAGAACTCCAAGATCTATATCTAAGGGGTTCTCCTCACATAGAGCAGAAAGTGATTGGTGGAATTGTGGATCGAGATCTCTTCTCTATTTTCCCTCAAGAACTAGCAAGGATCATTTGAGGGATTGAGAGATAACAAGCTCGAAGAAGGTCAACAATGGGGAAAGAACATGGGCTAAAAAATATAGGAAAACCAATGGGAAATAATGCCCCCTTAAATAGGCCCCTCTAAATCCAAACGTTGTGTACACTAGTCATGCACAAATAGTACTACCACTTGGCTAAGTGGTACTACTGCTTAGTGCGGTAGATCCTGGGAAAATCATGCAAATGGCACAAACCTTGAGGCGGTAGTGCCGCTGGAGTAGTACTACCACTCCCTCCAACGGTACTTTTGCTAGGAGCAGCAAGTGCAGGTGAAACAATGGTAGTGGAGTAAAGCAGGGTGGTACTATTGCACAGAGCCGTACTAGCGCATGTTACTGTCGTTCTATTATCGCTCGAAGGAATGCGTTGTATAGGGAGCAAAATATAAGCGGTACTGTAGTAGTACTGAAGTGCGGTAGTATTTCTGGAGCGGTACTACCGTTGGTCAGCGAGGTACTACCGCTTGGGTGCTTCAAGCAAGCCCCATGCAAAATTGATGGAGGAAGAAAATCAAAATTTCCATTACTTTCATATACGAGCTCCGAATTGAGCAAACTCAAGCTTGTTGGATTGCAGACGACAATTACTATCCAAACATAAATGAGGGAGTAGAAAAATGCTAATGGTATGGATATGTTAAACCTCTATGGATGAAGAACTAGCAAAAAATCCAACATCGAAAACATCATAGAAGATGCATATGAACTCTGTTTTTGATGAACTCAAGCTTGTCATGAAGATGACCATAAGCTCTAAGACCACTACAGGAATCACCTTCTTTGCCGTCCGCCATCACAGACGGCAAAGACAATATCCCGGACGGCAAAGACAATACCACAGACGGCAAAGATTGTCACGGCCGGCAAAATTTCTGCGTCAGCCTACGACGGCATAGGACTTTCTTTGCCATCTGCCCGCGCAAGGCCGACGACAAAGCTTTTTGCCGTCAGCTTTCCTCAGGAGTTGTCGGCAAAGCTCTTGAGACGGCAGCAGACACGCGTTGCCTCCGTTAGGGGTTAACGGAGCCTTTGCCGTCTGCCTCCCCGTCCATCTTTGCCGTTTGCCTCCCCGTCCATCTTTGCCGCCTGCCTTCTCCTCCCCTCCCCTCCCCCTCCATCTTTGCCATCTGCCTCCACGTCCATCTTTGTCGTCTGCCGGTTCCTCCCCTCCCCCTCTCTCCACTCTTTGTCGTCTGCCTCCTCCTCCTCCCTCCTCTATTCCCTCTTCTTTGCCGTCTGCCCCCTGGAGGCTGACGGCAAAGAGACTATATGGCCAGCTGCTACTGCCCAGGTTGCACAGCTGGGCGCCACGTGGCACCTTTGCCGTCGGTCAGCTGACGGCAAAGTCCTTTGTCGTCAGATGACAGACAGCAAAGAGCCTATATTGTCACATTTTTGTTTATTTTTTCTATTTCACAGCACATATACATATAATTCATAGCACATATATGATAAATAGGTCACTACACATATATGATATACATATAAAGCTCATCAATGCCATTTTTTCATCAACGTACATCCCATATATCAAAAGAACCAACACATACAAAGTTTCATCCATATATACATACATATAGTTGCACATATATTGTTCATCCATATATACATATACATATAGTTCCACATTGTTCATCAACTCAAATAAAAACGAAAACTAAAGCACTCCAATGCCAGCTTCCATGCATGTAGTACATCCAATCTGCAAAATGGGAATAAGAAAGTCAGAAGAAGAAGAACAACAACATATATATGACAAATAAGCTAAATTGAAGAAGAAAGAGAAGAAGCAAGAAGATAACAAGGAGAAGAAAAACAAGAAGGAGGAGGAGGAGGAGGAGGAGGGGAAGGGGAAGGAGAAGGAGAAGGAGGAGGAGAAGAAGAAAAAAGAAGAGAAGAAGAAGGAGAAGAAGGAGGAGAAGAAGGAGAGAAGAAGAAGGAGAAGAAGGAGGGCTCCTTCTCCTTCTTCTCCTCCTTCTCCTTCTTCTTCTCCTCCTCCTTCTTCTTCTTCTCCTTCTCCTTCTCTTCTTCTTCTCTTCTTCTTCTTCTTCTTCTTCCTTCTCCTTCTTTTTGAGCTAAATGTTCCAATTATTTCATTTTAGAGGAAAACAAGCTAAGTATATAATATTCATGAGCTAACCAAGGTTCTTGTGCCATTTTGAGCTTATTATGGTATTTTGGAGCTAAATGGGCTAATTATGTCATTGTTGGGTTAATTAAAGCAAGGATAATATGAAAGAGGAGAAGAAATAGGAGGAGGAGGAGAAGAAGAAGAAATCAAGAAGAAGGAGGAGGAGGAGGAGAAGGACTAGAAGGTCCTTGGCCTTCTCCTCCTCCTCCTCATCCTCCTCATTCTCCTTCTTCTCTTCTCCTTCTTCTCTTCTTCTTCTTCTCTTCTTCTTCTTCTATCTTTTCATTTTGCCTATTTATTCTCCTCTTCTCCTCTTGTTGGAGCTAAATTACCTAATTATGTCTTTTTTGAGCTAAATGTTCCAATTATGTCATTTTAGAGGAAAACAAGCTAAGTATATAATATTCATGAGCTAACCAAGGTTCTTGTGCTATTTTGAGCTTATTATGGTATTTTGGAGCTAAATGGGCTAATTATGTTACTGTTGGGTTAATTAAAGCAAGGATAATATGAAAGAGGAGAACAAAGAGGAGGAGGAGAAGAAGAAGAAATCAAGAAGAAGGAGGAGGAGGAGAAGGACTAGAAGGTCCTTGGCCTTCTCCTCCTCCTCCTCCTCCTCCTTCTCCTTCTTCTCTTCTTCTTCTTCTTCTATCTTTTCATTTTGCCTATTTCTTCTCCTCTTCTCCTCTTGTTGGAGCTAAATTACCTAATTATGTCTTTTTTGAGCTAAATGTTCCAATTATGTCATTTTAGAGTAAAACAAGCTAAGTATATAATATTCATGAGCTAACCAAGGTTCTTTTTCCATTTTGAGCTTATTATGGTATTTTGGAGCTAAATGGGCTAATTATATCATTGTTGGGTTAATTATAGCAAGGATAATATGAAAGAGGAGAAGAAAGAGGAGGAGGAGGAGGAGAAGAAGAAATCAAGAAGGAGGAGGAGGAGGAGAAGGAGGAGGAGGAGAAGGACTAGAAGGTCCTTGGCCTTCTCCTCCTCCTCCTCCTCCTCCTTCTCCTTCTTCTCTTCTTCTTCTTCTCTTCTTCTTCTTCTATCTTTTCATTTTGCCTATTTCTTCTCCTCTTCTCCTCTTGTTGGAGCTAAATTACCTAATTATGTCTTTTTTGAGCTAAATGTTCCAATTATGTCATTTTAGAGGAAAACAAGCTAAGTATATAATATTCATGAGCTAACCAAGGTTCTTGTGCCATTTTGAGCTTATTATGGTATTTTGGAGCTAAATGGGCTAATTATGTCATTGTTGGGTTAATTAAAGCAAGGATAATATGAAAGAGGAGAAGAAAGAGGAGGAGGAGGAGAAGAAGAAGAAGTCAAGAAGAAGGAGGAGGAGGAGGAGAAGGACTAGAAGGTCCTTGGCCTTCTCCTCCTCCTCCTCCTCCTCCTCCTCCTCCTTCTCCTTCTTCTCTTCTTCTTCTTCTCTTCTTCTTCTTATATCTTTTCATTTTGCCTATTTCTTCTCCTCTTCTCCTCGTGTTGGAGCTAAATTACCTAATTATGTCTTTTTTGAGCTAAATGTTCCAATTATGTCATTTTAGAGGAAAACAAGCTAAGTATATATAATATTCATGAGCTAACCAAGGTTCTTGTGCCATTTTGAGCTTATTATGGTATTTTGGAGCTAAATGGGCTATTATTTCATTGTTGGGTTAATTAAAGCAAGGATAATATGAAAGAGGAGAAGAAATAGGAGGAGGAGGAGAAGAAGAAGAAATCAAGAAGAAGGAGGAGGAGGAGGAGAAGGACTACAAGGTCCTTGGCCTTCTCCTCCTCCTCCTCCTCCTCCTCCTCCTCCTTCTCCTTCTTCTCTTCCTCTTCTTCTTCTTCTTCTTCTTTCTTTTCATTTTTCCTATTTCTTCTCCTCTTCTCCTCTTGTTGGAGCTAAATTACCTAATTATGTCTTTTTGAGCTAAATGGGCTAATTATCCCATTTTAGAGGAAAACAAGCTAAGTATATAATATTAATGAGCTAACCAAGGTTCTTGTGCCATTTTGAGCTTATTATGGTATTTTGGAGCTAAATGGACTAATTATGTCATTGTTGGGGAAATTAAAGCAAGGATAATATGAAAGAGGAGAAGAAAGAGGATGAGGAGGAGAATAAGAAGAAATCAAGGAGGAGAAGGAGGAGAAGGAGGAGGAGGAGAAGGACTAGAAGGTCCTTGGCCTTCTCCTCCTTCTCCTCCTCCTCCTCCTCCTCCTCCTTCTCCTCCTTCTCCTTCTTCTCTTCTTCTTCTTCTTCTTCTTTCTTTTCATTTTTCCTATTTCTTCTCCTCTTGTTGGAGCTAAATTACCTAATTATGTCTTCTTGGAGCTAAATGGGCTAATTATCTCATTTTAGAGGAAAACAAGCTAAGTTTGGAGGAGAAACTTACCGTAGTGGTCATCAAGGAGGAGAAACACCACGGTTGCTCGCGCCGGCTTCGTTTGGAGATTCGCTGCATACCCATCGGGGAACATCAAGTGCATTTTGACCCACAAGATAATTTCCCTCATAGTTGGCCTTCCAAGGTTGAACCAGGCCTTTGGCTTCGACCACTTCTGCTTTCCTTTGCCTTCTCGCATGTTTTGTAATGGTCTATGACATAGTGTCTCTTGATCGACTCTAGCCTTAATATTATCCTTTGTCTTCCCATCTATGTCGAACAATGTACCAAAAATAGCCTCTCCGATATTCTTTTCAGTGTGCATCATGTCGATATTGTGTGGAAGAAGGAGGTCTTTGAAGTAAGGCAGATCCCAGAAGCATGGCTTGTGAGTCCAGGCATGTTTTGAATTATACCCCTGGAAATACCCTGGACGCTCTGGATCAGGCTCGAGGGCGTTTAACTGATCCAGGATCTGTTGGCCTGTGAACACAGGTGGTGCCAAGTTTTTGACAACTTTACCTTTGGTAAAGTTCTTCTTGTCTTTTCTGAACTGATTGTCAGGATCCAGGAACTATCTATGCAAGTCAAAGCAAGAATACTTCCGACCCTCCTACAACCAATGAAACTGAAGAGCTGCCTTGCATTGGGGGCACGGGAACCTTCCATGCACACACCATCCAGAGAATAGCGCATACGCTCGCAAGTCATGCATAGAGTACATGTACCACACATGCATTTTGAAGTTTTCTTTTCTAGCGGCATCGTATGTCTTGACCCCATTTTCCCAAGCTTCTTCCAATTCATCCTTAAGCGGTTGCAGGTACACATTCATATTCTTCCCCGGATAATTGGGCCCTGGAATTATCAACGTCGGAAATATGTTATTTCTTTGCATAATCTGCCCGGGGGGAGATTGAGTGGAATGACAAATACAGGTCAACAACTGTATTGGGTTGCCGTCATGCCGAAGGGATTAAAACCATCCGTGGCGGCGCAGACTCGAGGATTCCTTGGATCTGCCGCTTTATCCTGATGCAATCCATCGAAATGTTTCCACGCTTCCCCATCCGATGTGTGTACCATCATCTTATTCCCATCCGCATCTAGTTCGGTTCTTTTGCCAATTTGTGCCATGTCATCTGTCTGGCTGTCTCTTCGACCATGAAAAGACGTTGAAGTCTTGGTACGATTGGCATATACCGAAGAACACTAACTGTGATTTTGGTCTGCCTCTTCTCACCCATACCGTTGTCTACCACAAGATACCTGCAAGACTCGCAATTGGGACAATAGTCCAAGTGTGCATACTCCTTCCTAAATAAGACACATCCTTTCTCACATGCATCTATCTTCTCATAGGGCATCTTAAGTACACGAAGTATTTTGTCCGACTGGTACAGGTTTGCAGGCATGACATGGCCTTTGGGTAGGAAACGTCCAAATAGTGTCATCATCGCGTCGTAGCATTCTCTTCCCAAGTTGAACTGAGCCTTCAGACCCATTACTTGTGCAATTGCATCCAGCTGACAGAGCTCAGTGTGCTCATGGAGAGGACATTTTGAAGACTCCAACATTTCATAAAAGGCCTTTGCAGATTCCTCCATCTCATCTTCCGAATCCCGAGCATCATCAAAGTCTTGCAACATGTCTTCGATCCCAGTACCATGCTCATCCGTGCGACGACGGACCACCTCAGCTCTTGTGCGTTGTATAGACTCACCATGAAATATCCACACCGTATAATTAGGCTTAAAACCCCTCCTCTGCAGGTGTTTAATCATTACAGCCTCTGTCGTCTTTTTATAGTTGTCGCATCCAGGACACAGGCAATAGTTTCTTTCCTGGCCATTTGCGAATGCGGCTTTCACAAATTCCTTTGTTTTTAAAAACCATTCTTTCTTCATCTCTTTCTGACTAGGGTGACCGGTATACATCTACGCACGTCACTCATCTTGCGTAGCTACTAAAGACAGAAGAAATATATTTATATATAATTTAGCATTTATATTCATCGGTTAATCAGGTTCGCCATTTTTATTACGTCCAGGCAACCTACACGCTAATAGGTAAAGATAGGTCCTAATCCCACCTGAGTATGTGTAGATTGGATTCGTTTTCCCATGCTCTGCTCCGGATCCAACGCAAAATTTCGGCAGCACCTCCCCGCTGTTCTCCTGATACACGTCTCCGCAATAAACAGAGAGGATGTGCATCCGGAGAACAACAGGGAGGCACTGACGAAATTCCGCATCGGATCCAGAGCACAGCATACGGGAAAACGAACCCAATCTACACATACTCGGGCTGTCCATGGATAATGTTGGACAATTCGAAAGGATGGCGGTTATAAATATGCAAAGACATGCATATTTATAGATGTCGCCCTTTCGAACGGGAGACGCATACTGGTCACGCATACTGATAAATTAATTGAATTACCTAAATCTTGTTCTTCTCTTCTTCTTCTTCTATCTTTTCATTTTGCCTATTTCTTCTCCTCTTCTCCTCTTGTTGGAGCTAAATTACCTAATTATGTCTTTTTTGAGCTAAATGTTCCAATTATGTCATTTTAGAGGAAAACAAGCTAAGTATATAATATTCATGAGCTAACCAAGGTTCTTGTGCCATTTTGAGCTTATTATGGTATTTTGGAGCTAAATGGGCTAATTATGTCATTGTTGGGTTAATTAAAGCAAGGATAATATGAAAGAGGAGAAGAAAGAGGAGGAGGAGGAGAAGAAGAAAAAATCAAGAAGAAGTAGGAGGAGGAGGAGAAGGAGGAGGAGGAGAAGGATAGAAGGTCCTTGGCCTTCTCCTCCTCCTCCTCCTCCTCCTCCTTCTCCTTCTCCTTCTCCTTCTTCTCTTCTTCTTCTTCTTCTTTCTTTTCATTTTGCCTATTTCTTCTCCTCTTCTCCTCTTGTTGGAGCTAAATTACCTAATTATGTCTTTTTTGAGTTAAATGGGCTAATTATCCCATTTTAGAGGAAAACAAGCTAAGTATATAATATTAATGAGCTAACCAAGGTTCTTATGCCATTTTGAGCTTATTATGGTATTTTGGAGCTAAATGGACTAATTATGTCATTGTTGGGGAAATTACCCTGCTGCATGGACATGCACCTACCACGCAAAGTTTGCAGGTCCAGAAGTTGCCCTTTTGGTCCAGAGGACTTTCCAGGTTACCTATACTACTTTTCAGTTTATATAAAAAAATTCGATATTTTCTACATTTGAGGATGGCAATATTATTTAAGTTGTCATGTTTTGCTCCGGTACCAATAAATATAGACGATACATTATTTTGACAAACTTGATTTCAACAAAAGAACATGTGATCTTCTTTGAAGTAGTCTTGAACCTAAGCAATAATGATGGGCGAATAAACTAACAGAATCTACCACTAAATCTACTAATTAACTAACAGAATCTACCACTAAAACTACTAATTAATTCCAAAAAACTAAATACCAAACATGTGATCTTCTTTTTGTCTTCTCCTCCTCCTATTCTTCTTCTTCTCCTCCTCCTCCTCCTCGTCTTTTCCTCTTCTCCTCCTCCTCCTCTTTTTCTTCTTCCTATTATTTCTAGTAAGCTAACTAACTAACTAACCTAACTAACCAAGCTAACTAAACCTATCGCTAAACCTAGATAGCACTAAACAGCAAAAAAATAACAAAAACAGAATCTACCACTATAAAAAAAACAGAATCTACCACTAAGTAACTATAAAAGAATCTAGCTACCACTAAATACCAAACAATAAAAAATCAACTTCTTCTTCTTTTTTCTCTTCTTCTCCTTCTTATTTTTTTCTTATTCTCTTCTTCTCTTCTTCTTCTTCTCTTCTTCTTCTTCTTCTTCTTCTTCTTCTTCTTTCTCCTCCCCCTCCTCCTCCTCCTCCTCTTCTTCTATTTCTTCTTTCTTTTCTCTTTCTCCTCCTCTCCTCTTTCTTCTTCTTCTTCTTCTTCTTCTTTTTTCTTCTAAGTTTTTTCTTTTCTATCTATATTTTTCTATTATTTCTTTTCTATCTACTTTATTCTACCTAATAAACTAACTATATAATTTAACAGAAAAATAAAAATCTAACTATCTAATTTAACAGGAAAAAAACTAAATTTCTTCTATTATTTTGTTCTAAGTTTTTTTCTTTTCTATCTACTTTATTCTACCTAATAAACTAACTACATAATTTAACAGAAAAAAAGAAAAAAAGCGTACCGGCGGCGCAGGGAGGAGGGGCGGGCGGTGCAGGGTGGTCGCGGCGCAGGGAGGAGGGGCGGGCGGTGCAGGGTGGTGGCGGAGCAAGGAGGGGCGGCGCCGAGTGAGGGAGGCGCCGGGTGGTGGCGGCGCAGGGTGGCGGCGGCGCAGGGTGGTTGCGGAGCAGGGTGGTGGCGGCGGCGGGTGGGGGCGGCGCAGGTTGGTGGTGGCGCCGGGTGGGGGAGGGGCGGGCGTGCGGGAGAGGTCGTGCGGGAGCCGAGAGGAGGGCGAACCGTGCGAGAGGTAGTGGGGGCCGGCAGCCGTTAGTGGGGTGGGGTCGCCGTCCCCTTTGTCGTCCGCCGGGCTCCCACGCAGACGGCAAAGGAGTCCCAGGCAGACTGCAAAGGGGCGGGTGGGTGGGGGTGGGTTTCGGCCGTTTGGGTGGGGGGCTTTGCCGTGTGCCAAACCTTTGCCGTCCGCATATGGCTCCTTTGCCGTCCGCCAGCGGACGGCAAAGAGATGGCCGACGGGCAAATTAAAACTTTGCCATCAGCCACCTCTTTGCCGTCAGCACTATGACAGCTGACGGTAAAGAGTACCTTTGTCATGCGTCAGCAGACGGCAAAGGCAAGGCAGACGGCAAAATTCTGAATTCCAGTAGTGGACTCACATAGAGGAAAGCAAAATAAGAACCAAGAAAGATGATGATGCCAAGAATGCAATGGTTTGAGCTCTCTATGAATGATAATATCAAGCTACTTACTTGATATCCCCCCTTGATAGTATGACAATCAATCCTATAACCTGGTCTTCCAACTACCCCCATGAGACTGGTAAAATAGAAAACCTATCAAGGAAAAACTTTTGTCTTGTGCATAGTCCACTTGAACTTGATGATGACGATCTTGTCCTCCTCAAGATGGACCACCTTTCTTGATTGTGTTAGCTCGATGAAGACCAGTAGATTTCTCCCCCATACTCCACTATGGGTGAGCCTTTCTTCAACACATCTTCACATGTCCATTATCACCATAATGGACGGCAGTATTCAAGCATGTGATCTCTTCGTGATGCTTCACTTGATCTTGCACACCACAACCTTGATGGCGATCACCACTTCATATCATCCTCCATGGGTTGTATGGGATCTTCCTTTTTATGCATGCCCATGGAAACATACCTAACCCCACAAAGAACACTCACAAATATCATGGGTTAGCACACAAAGCGTAATGGACAATAATTACCATACTATGAGATCACTTGATCCCACTTGGTACATCTTCTATGATTTGTGTGCTGATCAACTTGAATCACTCTTTGCCTTAGTCTTCATAAACCTTGTAACTTATCTTCTCTCTTCGTAAAGATGATGTCTTGAAGGTAACCATGAATATTCACACAAACTTATTCTTCAAGACATGCTTGCAATAGGCTCAACTCTCACATGACCAATCTTTGGATAAATCCTTCAATACCACCTTCTTTATCTCATGAACTCCTTGAAACCAACAAATGGACTTCGAGAAATACCTAAATCCTTTGAATATAACTTAGGGAAACCATTAGTCCATGAGGGGCATAATATTCTAACACATATGTGTAGGATAAAATTGTTTCATAGTTGTCTCTTGTCTCGTTTGTGTTCTTCATCCTTACAAGTATCCAGGATCACGGAGAGCGAGCCCATAGAGATGCTAAGGGCAGGGAGATCTTGAAGTGTTATTCTGAACACCAGTGACAACACGGATCTTATCCTTTTGGATACAAGAGATGTAGTCACTAAATGACCAATATTCTTGTTTGATTTCTATCTTAATGACTGGGTAACCCAACACGAGGGATAGGACCTTTCGGTTGGACAACTGACTCTTGATGCTTGACATGTGCCGGTAAAGATGTAATTTGGACACATTCTCCCACTTCAATATGTTGCAAGCACATCTTGACAGATGACTTCGAGGGAACAAATTCAAATTATAATGGCCTCGTTCATGAATATATGGTTGTAAGAGAAGTCCTCATACCCACGACTAATTTTACTATAAATGTTTTCAGTTTCAACTTGATTTTGATCTGGTAAAAAGATGGAATTAATACTCTTGCAAAAGATTGGTAGAATCTTCTCACTTCAAGGGTGACTTCCTCTCATGGATTCGATGACTCGGGGTCACCTTTTGGGAAAAGTGCGAGGATCCTTTCTCCTCCTTTACCGAATCACTAAAAGGGACTAATCACAACACTTTTGTCGCTCACCATTGTGCTGTGATGCAGCCTCATCAGCTTGCTACCTCCCATTTGTGTTGTGATGCAACTTCGCACGTGCCCACTACAACACAGCATCCGCCGTCACTGTTGTCGTCGCGCGCTGCATTGCAATAGATGTCGTCAACCATTTGTGCTCTGATGCAGCCTTGCCCACGTTGCTACCGCCCACCTGTGCTACGATGCAGCCTCACTGGCGTGCGCTGAGCGCATCATCCATGTTTGTTGGTGCACGTTGCATTGCAATAGATGTCTTCAACCATCTGTGTTGCAATGCGGACTCCTCGAAGTTGCTACAACCAGCGACATGGCTACTGGTACAAGGTTCGTTGCGAAACAAGTGCCTGAGGCACATCAGACTCTTGTGATGGAGTGACCAAGGCGTTGATGCGTGTGTTCGGGGAAGGAAGGAAGTGATGGAGCGTTGACCCCATCAAACGGCTCGACATGATGTGTCGGAGGCCTGCTGGCCCGATTGATTTCCAGGGAAAATTACTTGGGTCATGGGTAGAAGCCGCCTATTTCAAATAGAAGAACAACTTAAAGCATATTGATAATGAAGCTTTAGTGCTGCCTAAAAAGCCGGTTTGGAAAATCTTATGTAATTGTATCAAGATCAAGACTTTTGTATAGATACCTCTCTCAGTGTCACAATCGATTTTTTTAGAATCACAACACACTTTATTACATAAGTTCAATGTTTACACGGATGCATAAATGAGCAGGTGGTGCATCGAACCGCACATGCCGACCTACATCAGAAGACGTAGCCATACAATCTAGTCTATGAGGCTCTCCACATTACATTTGGTTGTTCATGACTAAAATGACAAGCCTTAAATAATTTGCTTCGCTCTTTGATCTCTTGAAACACCATGCAATGACAACTGAGGTTCTTTGGCGCTGGGATTTCCCGGACGACTCTCATATAGTCAGTAGCCACATGTATTCTTTCTAGGCCTAGGTCCGCACTTAACGCTAGTGCTTCTTGACAAGCTAGTGCCTCCAAGGTTTCTGCATCGGTGATGCCCTCAAAACACAACTGTCGAGACCCCCTCGAAGCACCCCTATTCATTAAGGCACACGGCCCCTATGACTCCTCTGAACTGCGGCTTTGCCACCGTTCCATCAGCATTGATCTTGCAGTGCCCTGTTGGTGGTGAAATCCTCCAGATGTCTTTTTTTTAAGGAGGAACGAAGCCCCCGGCATCTGCATCAATCGATGCATGCGGCCATTCTCCTGCAGATATCATATATGTTAATGAATAGATGTGTCAACAATGGGCTTTGAAATTCATGCTCATGAATAGCTCTACGCCTTGCATACCATATTGCCCACAATGTGACCAGTACCTCGACAAATTTCTCATTGGACATGATCTCACTCATCCCGAATAACCATAGGTTTGCATCCGGTGTATCATCCCCATATATCAGGAGAGAAGAATCATTATCTTCCAATGCCCACACACTTTTTGCCATATTACAATCAAGCAGGGAATGTCTCCATGTGTCATTTGCTGCATTACACAGAGAACATACCGGCATGGTGGCCATTTGCATGTGTGCTCGCACCTCCCTAGTAGGCAATGATGCTCTGGCCAGCCTTCATGCGAACATGTGAAGCTTTGGTGGGACTCTTGTGCGCCACAACTTCTTCCAACATTTCTCGTCCTTTTCTTTATTTGAGTTCCCAATTTCACCATTGAGCCAAGACTCTTTGTGTAGCTTAGTGTCAACTATTGGACATGGTGTTGTGTAACTGGGTATCGGTAATGTCAATCGCTAACTTATTTGTGCCGTAATATGCCACTTTCATAGGTACTTGAATCGGAGCTACTGTCGCTATCAAGTGCCTCAAATTATTTCTCAAAACTGCAATTTATAACATGAGAATGACACTGAAATTACTACAGTGTACATTGCCAAGAAATTTTGTGAAAATGCCATATTACCTCACAAAGGCGCTATGTCACCTGCCACTCACAAAGTCACAATGTTGTTGCATCGTGTGGTTGCAATGAGTTTTGGAAGAAAAAAAATCCGGATTTTAAAATACGTCAGGGAAATTTTCAAAAATATTTAAATAAATATTCAAATTAAAAAATCAAATATTTTTAAAGAACTAAGGATTTAAAAAATTCCTGAGTTTCTAAAACTTTCACGAAATTTTAAAAAATGATCCATAATTTATAAAAATATTCACAATTTTAAAAGTTGTGAAACTTTAAAAATGTACACATCTTGTTCATGAATATTAAAAATATTCCAATTTTTTTAAGCAAATCACTTTTGAAAGTTATCTGGGAACGGAACAATGTTCAGAAATCTTATATTTCCAGATAGCTACAACTCACTGCCTATTTTTCCTAGCCACGCTCATCCTTCACATTTTGTTAGAAATGGCATTCCTTTAACCGTAATTTTTATTTAACTCTTTTTATACACTTTAACTTTTAAAATCTTACATTTGCTTTCCATTAGTTTTAGATGTTTGTGTACTAACTATATTTGCATTTTATTAGCAAGGATCCTGCAGCAACGCGTCACGCGTCATCTAGTTTAAAAAATATTCATGAAATAGAATAGACATCATGAATTCAAAAATACCATGAATTTAGAAAATTTCTAATAATAAAAAAGGAATAGATAAGAAAAGTGATAATACCAATAGGGAAAACATAGAAAAGGAAAAAATGGATGAATTATGTTCTAGAACCTTCCTAAAACTTAAGGTGGGGGGGGGGGGGGGGAGGGCATCATACTGGTCGTCGTACAAGTAGCATGGCGACTGTGCGCGATTGGTCCCTAACCAACAACCTACGCGAGGAGAAGGTTTTGGTAAATTCTATTTGATGGTCATTGCGACAATTTGTTGACGAACTGCACAGTCAATGAACATTATTTACATCCACAAATATTATTCTTTGAGAATAAGTTTTTAATTTCAAAATATTTCTGAAAAAACACAAGTGATATGTGACTGACGTATATAATTTTATGTATTTAATGTCACTATTTTATCTTTTATGTAAACTTTTATATTTATTTAGACTAACCTACTAATTGGTGCAAGACATGCATAGGTTCGTGTTTACTCTTATGTGTGTTGGAACTTCATAGAAATTCAATGAACTGCCAACAAACTTCTGTTTAATAATTGTAATCTGTAAAAACTTTGGGTATCTACCAGATGGCAGTATCCTCTCCAATCATTTGACTGCAACCTGAAGCTACTACTCCGGCGTAGACTTGTGAAATCTGAAAAGTATGAAATGTGTCCGGCGTCCTTCAGTTACTTTCCCTTCAAGACGTGACAGGTACTACCGTCCAGTACCCTATACTAGACGATTCGCCAAACTGTCGGTGCAAGTGCCATTGAACTGAATGAATATCGCTAGTACAGTCCTATCCAGATCAAATGTGAATCCATAGTCTTCTTCTTCAGAGATTGTGATTTGTGAAACACTCTTGTAGTACTACATTGCCTTGTTAAACGGCCTTGTGTCGTCGTCAAGTCATAATCGTAAGCAAGAATTCTACCGAAGAAAATGACAATTTGTCTGCAAGCTGGATTTGAATTAGCGCCTGCTCATCGACCCCACATGCTGTTGGCCTCTCCTCTCAAATGCTCCAGTATGCAAGAACCAGGCAACCTTGTGTTTGTGCTACCGTTAATTGACTACTTTACTTGACAGCTTTGCCATGTACAATTATAATGGCCTAACTAACTTTGTCCATGGTGCTTACGGTCCAACCTAAGCTAATGGGTTTGGCCCTAATTGGCCGTGATCACGGGCCTTGAGTATCCTATATCCTCCTAATTGGTCGGTCTTAATCACGGAAGACGACTGGTCGATGACAGACAGATGACTCCTGCCTAATACCCCTAGTTTCGTCCAAGGAAAGCCTAAGCTGTACAAATAGTTGCTGGTATGCATCGCAATCTCAGGAGCTTCTTCATCTGGTAACACTTTCTTTTTGCTAAATATATAGTTGGAACTTTGTAAAGTGAGTCTGCAGCTGAGTGGAGTTCTTCAGCAAAACGCATTTGCAGTCTTGCACATATATCTCAGGCCAAAACACAAGTAGGACTAGAGAATCAAATCAGAACAAATGAGAACACACTGCACAAAGTGGGGAAAGAAAAACAGTCTCCAACTGTATGTAAACCATGTTTAATCTAAACAAATCACTACTTGTACATGATAATCTGATAAAATAGATATGACTGTAAATAATGGTACACGGTAGTACTATCACACAACACAACTACACTTCGCAATAAAAATCACACAACTGTGATGCTCGCCGTTGAGCAGATATTTCGATCAAGAAACCAATGCTCGAGGGTTAAAAAAAGAAGGTAATCGATGCTTTACAAGATTATAAGACCAACGCGCTAAAATTAAACGTTTTTTTTTATCATAAAGTCGCAACTGTTTTTACTGTGATCTGCGCCTCATGAAGTCATGATGCACCTCATTTCTTGAAGGAATTGCCGGAGGAAGCAGAGGCGGTGCTCTGCTCGTCGACCTTGTGCACTTTGCTCCTGCTCTTGTGCGCGACGAACATCTTCTTGAGCGCGCGCATCATCACCACCAGCCCCGGGGAGCGCCGTCGGGAGCTCCTCGAAGCCGCGAGCACCGCCGCGGCATCGCGCCCCTTCGCCGTGGCCGTCGGCCTCCTCCCGTCGACGGGATGGCCTGGGCCTCCGAGGGAGCGCCGGCGCGACACGTCGAGGGAGGCGATGAGCATATCGCTCTTCTCCCCGCCCGGCGCCTCGTCGTCGTTGAGGTCCTCCCAGAGGCTGTCCATCATCTCCTCCTCCTCATCCCCGCCGTCGCAGAACACGGCGGCATAGTCGCTGAGGGCGGGGGAGCAGCACCTGCCGCGCGTCGCGCGCCACGGCGACGCGGCGCAGTCCGCGGCGGAGAAGCTGCGGCGGATGGGCGAGGAGAGCAGCCACGCGGGAAGCGGGGAGGAGGAGGGCGACGGCGACGGCGACGGCGACACCCTGTTGTTGTTGCTGTGGCGGTGGTAACCGTAGCTGCACGCGGCTGCGGCGAGGAACGGCGGCGGCGTGGGGAAGGTGAAGTCGTCGTCCGCTTCTTGCGACGGCATCGGCTCCTCCCCGGGATTTCGGGCTCTCGGCTATACTTTCTACTCGACGCCGACGTCGTCGTCGTCGCGTCTTCTTCTTCTTCTTCTTCTTTCCTTGGGGTGCGGGATTTTCTCGGGGCGCGAGATCGTCGGGATCGACGGGGGATTGAATCGAACGGAGTGACGGCAGCGGCATGGGTCGCTTTATATACCGTTACCACTCCGCTCTGACTCCACTTGTCTGCGTACATTCAAAACGAAAAAAAAAAACCGAACTTTTCGGCCCGACTTGCATTGTGGATAAATTCAAGGCATATGTACTCCCCTGGTTTCTTTTTACTCCGCTTATAACTTTGGTCAAAGTCAAACATCATAAATTTTAATTAGATTTATATCTAAAAATATAAACATCTACTATATTAAAATTATATAGTATGAAAATACATCTCGTGATGCATCTGATAATATTGATTTCATGTTGTGAATGTTGATATTTTTTAATATAAAGTTAGTTGAATTTTACAAAACTTGACTTTGATCAAACCTTATATACAGACTAAAAAAACGAAGAAGTACATTGTACAAGTATGTACCTTCAAATTCCTTTGGAGGAAGAAATGTAAGTATTCACACAGTTTCGTTAAAAAGAAAGTACTCACACAGTCCCAAAATACTCCAATATGTCAGCAATTTTGAAATATTATATTCCCTCCATTCTTAAATATAAGTATTTTATAGATTTCACTAGAAAAGTACTCCCTCCGTTACTAAATATAAGTCTTTTAAGATATTTCACTAGTAGTCCACATACAAAACAAAATGAGTGAATCTACACTCTAAAATATGTCTATATACATCCGTATGTAGTCTACTAATGAAACCTCTTTAAAGACTTATATTTAGGAACGGAGGGAGTACATATGAATGTATATAGACATATACTTTAGAATGTAGATGTGTAGTCATTTAATGAATCTTTAAAAAAGGCTTATATTTTGAAACGGAGGGAGTAATTTGTGTAATTTGTGTAGCAACATTAATTAATGCATGGAGTACTAATATATGCATGATCTTGGCAATGGTGTTTCACTTACTACAATAAATGTCCAGACTTAGTAAAAGAATATCTGACATAGTTATTTCACAACAAAAAATACAATGGTCAATGCCGAATCTATTAGTTACGCATATTAGTGCTTACATTTTTTAAAAATGTGTCTCCTAAATGTCGGGTGCCTGAAATTTTCTCAAGCACCAGTCACTTCCACTTCGCACGAGGCCGAACAAAGGGATGGCATGAGGAGTGTCAACCATGGCAAACCCACGTCGTGCATGACCGGGAGCGAGTCAGAAAGGTTACTTTGCGGGTTGGGTTGTATGTGTGTGTCGAGGGGGGGGGGAGGGATGGTCGGGAGGCGGGCAACACAACGATGGGGAAGGGCGAGGGGTAGAGGCAGACAGTTAGCGCTAGGTAGGCCGGCAACTGCATGAGGAAGAAGAAGGGAAGGTTGAAGATAAACGGACAAAATCACTGTTTTGACCTTATTCTTAAAGATGTGCACAAAATGAACTCGTCACGAAACAATTTCACGATCTAACCCTTTTTAGAAACGTTGTAATCCGTGGCGTTGCAGGTGAACTTTGAAACGCCAGTGTAATGTGGCGTTGCAGGTGAACTTTGAAACGCCAGTGTAATGTGGCGTTTCCTCCGAGTACTGAAACGCCAGTGCAACGTGGCGTTTCTTGCCAGCACCACAACGCCAAGCTCCCTGGCGTTTCTAGGGGAGATATCTGCCCCGGCCCGCCCCATCGCCCACCAACCACCCATTCTTCCTCCTCTCTTCCCTGCGAGCCTTGGCGAAAAACTCCTCCCTCTCCTCCCGATCCTCCCTTCGATCTCCCTCCTCCCTCAATCGTTTTGTCGGTTCTTTGGGGCAAATCGAAGAGGATGGTAAGCTCCTCCAATCCTTCCAATTTGTTTTTGTAGTAACTTTGTATGTGTGGAGCTTTTTTTGACACTAGGTGTAACCTAGGTTTTGAAGTAGAGTCAAATTTGTGATGGTTAATGCCTAGGTTTTCAGGTAAAACTAAATTTGTGATGGTGAAAGCCTAGGTTTTTTTGCACTAGATGTAGTTTCTGGCACTAGGTGTAACCTAGGTTTTGAAGTGTGATGGTGAATGCATATCCTAAAAGAATTTGTTCATATTATTTAGGATGTTTCAACCGGATAAATATCCAGGCCTTGATGATTTCTACGTGCAGAAGCATCGTGTGGTGCTAGTGGAAAGAGGAGAGGTAATAATCCTTGATGATTATTTTTCTATATTGGTTGATTTTCATATTGTGACAAGTTGAGAGAAGTAACAAATTACGCGTTTGTTTGTTTAGGTTCCTCCGCAACTTCGGTTGAGGGGGCACAACCCGAATAAATCTCTCTTATATGACCCTCGGTATGAGGCTTATTTTAGAAGAATGGATCTTCTTCAGTTTGTGCTCAACTTTAAAGACACACCATCATGGTTGAACGCCATGGCCCTTACCGCCCTCACGGAACGTTGGAGGTCGGAGACGCACTCATTTTACCTTCCTCTTGGTAAGATGACCATAAATTTGGAGGATATTGCTATGATCATCGGGCTTCCGATCGAGGGCAGGGCTTTTACAGGAAAGGTTAGGTCTGATGGGTGGAGACAACGGGTTGCAGCATTAGTTGGTGTTAAACCTGAGCCATGGACTCATGAAACCAGGAAGGATCCTAGGCCCATCCGACGTGTTGTTCTCGTGGATACAAAAACATTTTCGCAAGTGCCCAAAGGATGCTAGTCCGGATGTTGTGGAGAGGTACGCCATGGCTTACCTATGGAATATTTTGACCCAAGTGGTGTTTCTCGATGGCACGGGGGACACAACCTCGTGGATGTTCTTGGATCCTCTTCCTGACTAGGATGTTAAGTGGAGTTGGGGTTCGGCGACACTAGCCTTCTTGTACCGTCAAGTACTGCTTAATATGATGCATTTTTATTTTATTAAATAGGTATTTACGCGTGGTCGGTTAACGTGTGTGCAAATCTGCACTTGGATGGAGCATGTATGAGGAGTAAGCCGACGTCCACTCTTGGAGGTTTCGTTTGGGCCCTACAGGTTTGGATGTGGGAGCGTATCCCTATTGGCCGTAACCTTAGCCTTCCTCCGGAAGAACCTTGGAAGTACCCTTTTGACGGGGATGAGGAGCGGTACCCCACTATCGCACACACATGGGCTAATGTCCAATGGTCGAGTATCACAACTATGGGGTGGTACAAGGCATACATAAGCGAGCTTGACATGCTCACTTATGAACAGGTAATTAGCCAAATGCTTTAGCATCTTTTCTAAAAAAAATTCGTGCATGGGTGAGTGACTTGTTGTGATGTAGGTCAACTGGAGGCCGTACACAGTACTTAGGCAGTTCCCTCTGAGCAATATGTGCCTTCGTGACCAACATCTTTGGCGTGTGCAGTGCCCCATGATATGCTTTTTTGCGGTCGAGTGGCATCTTCCTCATCGTGTTTCAAAGCAGTTCGGAGTCCAACAACACAGCCCGCGGATCACGTCGAGACAAGTGTGGTGCTACATAAGTGACTTTTTTGTATCACCTGTTGATCAATGTCTAACACGAGAAAATGAAACTGATGTATTATTCTAATGCTTTGTAGGACAAACCGGTAAAACAATAAGAGTGTCATCAATTGGGAGGAGCACCACATTATGTGGGTGGACATGTGGAATGCTCAAAGGAATGCTCGAGTTGAAACTGATCAAACACCCGACACTAATGAGGCGGCATATGTAAGGCATTTGTAATGGATTCGTAAAGAGTACAAAGTTATCCACAAGGATGCTTGGACTCGTTCAGATTGCTTGGACTTACTGCTAAGTGAGGCTGCTGATGCTGCATTCAACAATTCTATTAGGGAGACAGTTGGAGCGCATCTTGACTATGGCCCTCTCCATGACCGAGTGGTACGTCCCTCCTTTGAAATATGAACATGTGTCATTTCTTTGTGGGTGGTCTGTCACATATGTTTTATCCAGGGCACGGAGCTATGGATATGTATCAACGATAATAACGTGGTGCTTGGCCGTGCCCCAGGTCCAGAAACGGACGGGCTTGTTAGAAGTACTCTGCAGGTTAGATGCCTTTTTAACCGTTGTTTTATTTTTCATAGCTTTGTTAGCATATTAACATGTCAATGTCTTTTCCTTGTGCAGAAGGTCGCCAATCGATGCCGCACACTAGCCACTTTACTGTCTTGCCACGGTGTTTCGTCCACCGATGTGCGGGCACGCGCACAGTACAGAATGGATGTGCATTCTTCCGCTCGTCCGTCTTCCAGCCGTCCACGTGGTTCTTCCGCTTGTCCGTCTTTCTAGCCGACCACATGCTTCTTCGAGCTGAGCACATATTGAGGAAGTTGAAGAAGAAGAGGAAACAAACAACGAGGCTGCGGATTCGAACTTCATGAGTTTGGGGCTTCGCAGATGGAAGACGAAATATTAGCTCTTCCTCATAATTGTCAACAATATCAACATTCATGAATGTCTCTTTGTCAACATAATGAATATTCACAATCTTGTCCATCTAAAAAGTAACAAAAGTACCAATTCTAAGTACACCACATTCCTAACAAAACAACTAAGAAACATCTAACCTTAACCCTAACCCTAACCATAAATCTTAACAATAAGCATAACCCAACCAATACAATGCAACATTATTGAAACAACTATACTCATTAGTATACACTAAGAACATCACATTTTGGAACAATGTTCAAAACTAGGGTTAGAAAACACATGAACAAAATACCACCCAAATAGACAAATCCTACCAATAAAAATTTGGGAGATGAAGGAGATTACCTCAAGCAACGAAAATGACACCGGATCCACGGACCAGACCTATCTTTTTGGAAGGATTTGAGAAGGGACAACTGGGGGAGAAAAGGTGGAAAAGGGGCTGGAGCTCGGGGGATAGGTGGGAGAAGAGAGTGAGTGGAGTGGGGGCTCTAATAACTATCTCACATAGAAACGCCAAGGTGCCTGGCGTTGCACCCCAACACAGAAACGCCAAGGTACCTCGCGTTGCACCACAAAAGAAACACACACTAGTATGGCGTTGCGTAAGTGTAGAAACGCAGACTAGTATGGCGTTTCTATGTTGACCAGCAACGCCACGGGCTCTGGCGTTTTTAAAAGGGTCAAAACGTGAATAAAAATCTGGACAAGTTCATTCTGTGCAATACTTTACGTTTGTGGGTCAGAACAGTGATTTTGTCCAAAATAAACGGTGTGCAATGTGTCTTCAATCATTGCATGAAGATCTAGCGCTCCCTTTGAATATCCGCTTATCGCATGACGAATAATGTGCTTATATTTCGAGAAATAGTGAGTAATTTGTTTGACAAAAATCTGTCACATATTGATAGCCAAGATTACAGAAGTTCGATTGATTACAATATAAATGTTTTATAGGATAGTCCTCGTTAGGTGATCCACATACCTGAATGCAATATTTTTTACTTGTGGTATTTTTTGAACTGCCATGACAGATAATGCATAGATTGAAATTCATGAATTAAATACGAGAGGTTCTAGTGTTGACTTGAGGGAGAGAGAAGAAAATAAGATAGTGTTGGGTCCGGTACTATACTGTTACTATGCATATATATTGGTACGTTTGTGGCCAATCATGGCCTAATTGATGTATATCGTTTCCAATCATTTTATTTTGTTTATCTAGCAATGGGTTCTAGACTAGCTAGCTAGCATCCCGTTTGACATCCCATATCATTTGTGTGCCGGCTCAATTCCAAGGATTCATCCTAGCTAGGTCCAACCTATACCTAATTTTTGGGCAAATCTGTACCTGAAAGTCTTGCATCCAATTAAACAGGAGGACAGGTAGCATCCATGTGAAACGGTTGACTCCTGAACATGCACACTTGTGCATACCGCACATACAGATATTTTAGGTGACGGCCTTAATGAAATATACTCTCTCTATTCTTAAATATAATTCTTTACAAAAAATTAAGGGTATATATACGAAACAAAATGAGTAAATCAATACTTTAAAGTATATCTAGGAACGGAGGGAGTAGTTTCTATAGATGACAAAAGATAGACCATTTATTTTTTTGTAATATTTTTGTTCTCCTAATTTGGTGCTATGTGTCGTCTAGCCTACCTGCCTAACTACTTAATTAGTTAACACGCACAGAACTGAATTAGGCCATGTTTGGAACCACACAGATTATATAATCCAGTTTTTATAATCTATTATGTCTTTAAACAAGACAGATTATGGTGTAGATTATAAAAACTAGATGAATAGATTATTAAAAACTCATAATCTACTCTACCCCAGCTAAAACCAGATTATGGATTACTAATGACCCACTATCCTTGTAAAGTTGAATATAATTGCATTCCTGCCACCGTCACCCTCCTCTTTATAAAAAACCCAGAGGACAAACATGTCATTATGCAATGTAAAATCTGGATTGCAGTGTTATATAATCTGGCATCCAAACATGCCCATCTAGATTATTTTTATAAACCAGATTATATAATCTATCTTCATAATCCAGATTATCATAATCTATTGTGGTTCCAAACAGGGCCTTAGTCTTGACGATAGCTTTCTCTCTGACTTACAACAGCCAGCCAGCCACTAGCTAGCTGATTAGGTATGCGTAAGATCGAGATAACACGTACAATCGGAACGTATTATATACTACAGTACAGTACAACCGATCGATCGAATCTATAATCCGAAATGTTCAATGAATAAGGGTACACGTTGGTTTTTCTTTTTAGAAAAGGAGGTTCGCCCCCGGCCTTTGCATCATGAGGATGCATGCAACCATTTTATTGCTTAATAAAAAATTCCAACAAAGAACTTAGATCCACAAAGGCTCTTATTGAGCAGCTGATTAAAAATGAACAAGTGAAAGTTCAGCCACAACTGGCTCATATAGGATGCTAAGATTAGGCTATCATATTAGTGACTCGTCATCCAAACTGGTTGTATATATCGTGTGATATCATCTCCTATCGGCAGATCTAGTAACCAAAGGCTCTCTGACTTTTGCAGGAGTGAGTAACAATCATATACAGATTAATGATGTGGCCCTGAAGATGACCTGCAAAAAGTTATACGAGTTTGTCTGTTAAATACGATGTCATTTCTGCAGTTTCATATAGCCCATAACAATGCACATACTCCTATCCGAATATGTTTAGCAGTAAAATCATCAACCCCGTTTAGCCACGTCCCAAATAACGTGTTTATGCTATGCGGAGGGTTAATATTAAAGGCTATTGTCGTGGGTTCAAGCCTGACAGTAGATGTGTAGGGTACGAATGAGATGGGCAGAGTCCTAGCTATGGCGAGGTTGTATGAGTTCAGGCCCCTCTACGGTGGAGGTAATAGCCCTACGTCTCAGTGCTCTTGGAGCTGGTTACCGAGTGTAATATGGAGTACAATGTTTCTCTAACCCTTTTACCAGTGGGGGAGGGCGGCTTATATAGAGTGCGCTGCCCTCCACAACGGTCCTGATTCAAGGGTGGAGTAGTGGCGATTGAATGCATGCGTTACAGGTAACGTATGCTATAAATGCTAGTTAATGCACCCGGAAACGTACGTCAGTTTCCCTCCAGGGAGGTTATGACGCACCGAGTGTATCCAGTCGGTAGGTCCGGTGTCCTCCGAGTCTTAGTCTCCGACTGGACGATCCTGAGCCCGTTACCGACTGGATGATGGGGGCACCTTAATACAGTCGGGCATACTTAAGGTCATGTCCCTTGCGTGGGGTAGTCCTTGGGTAGGACCTGCAGGACAGGCCTATGACCCTACCCTAGGACTATGACCCCATCATTAGTCCCCGAATGGATTGGGGTTGAAACGTCAGAGCAGTGCTCGATGCTCAGATCCGATTGGACTAGGTTCGGCTTGGGCGTTGCTTGCCTCTATCCATTCTATCTCTCCTGGCCAATGATCCGAGTGAATGTGTTCTGCGGAATGGACTGTCGGGAACCGAGTGCCTTCGCGGCATCTTTTGACACGACCGGTCAATTGACAGCGGCGGATTTCCCGGGATCTCAAATTTCGGGTTCCGCGCGCTTAGCGGGGGCGACGTCAGCGCGCTCGAGTAGCGCCTGACTCCTCGATCCTCGCGCCTTCAACTCTTCCGCCGATATCGCCGCGGCTGGTTGGGCAGATAAGATTTCGGGCCCGCTCGCCAGCGACCCAGTCGGTGCTCTATTTAACACCGGCCGATGAGACCCTTCGGTTACGCTCGCCGAATCCTCTGCTCTCGCTTGCTCCGTCTTCCTTGCCACCTCTTGCGCTCATACACCTTTCTCTTTCCATCCTTCTCGGAAGCTCTCCATCGCCGCCATGACCAAGGGCCAGACCAGCAAGATGGAGGCAAGGAAGAAGAAGGGCAAGGCGGCGGCTGCTCAGCGGCGGCAGCGGCCATTGCCCGCGGGATGGATCCAGGGAGACTTTCTCCCCTCCACAGTGATGGAGGGGGACCTGCTGGAGCTGGTAGAGCACAGCCAGCTTGTGCATAAATCTTGGAGGTTGCCGGCGGACGACGAGGTTGAGCCGGCGCCACGGGAGGGGGAGCGCGTCTTGCTCCTCAGCCACGTTCACCGAGGTTTCTCTCTGCCCCCCACCCTTTCTTCAAGGGTATTATGAATCATTTTGGTGCACAACTCCATCATTTCCCTCCGAACGCCATTGTCCACCTTTCAACATTCGTTGTCTTGTGCGAATGTTTTATTGGTTGTCCTCCCCATTGGGGTTTATTCAAACACATCTTTTCCGTCCACTCCCAAACCATAAAACGTCTTAGTCAATCGGATGACAAGACGCATCTCCTCCAGCTTTGTGGGGGTTTAGGGTTTCAGAAGAAGAATCGGAGTATTTATCCTGCTCTGCAGTTGAGTGAGTCGGTCAGGAACTGGCAGTCGACGTGGTTTTACTGCCAGGACATAGCCTGTCCGAACGCGTCGACTGGGCTGCCTCCATTTAGTCTTGACCGCCCTGCTCCACCCAAGCAACTCGCTCTCTCGAAAGCGGAGAAGAAAGACATCCAGCCTTTGGTTGAGGCACTCGCGGATGTTGTCAGGAGGGGGGTCACTGGGATGGACTTGCTGGAAGTCTTCATCGGTCGGCGAATCCAGCCTCTGCAAGCCCGCCACCACGCCATGTGGCACTACGCAGGACCTGAAGACTCCACTCGGACCAACGTGGAGGGCATTCTCGAGGAGAAGGTGACCTCTAAGGTGCTCCAAATCATGGGCCCCTGTGAGAATCCCAAGGGAGCCCGCCGAGTGGCGCCTTATGGTGCGGACAATCCTCCACCGAATCAGGTGAGTAGCATTAGTCAAGTGCGTTGAACTGCTTTGATTTCAGCAACTCATTTATATCTCCGCGTGATGCTTAACATTTCCGACTGCAGGCGTGGACCAACTGGTTCTCCCCCGTCTCGAGTGGGAAACTGGAGGAGGAAGATGAAGAAGGCAGCCAGGAAGGAAGCGTGGAGAGCGACGAATACATCTTCGACAACGAAGAGTCGGAGGAGGAAAACAGCAAGAAAGAGAAAAAAGATGAAGAGCCAGACTCGCTGCCTCCGCAGCCAGAGCATCGGAATAGGCGCCGGCAAGAGTCCGCTGTCTCTTCAGTTCCCCCTGTGTCGCCGAGTGCCCCGCCTGCTTCCCCGGCTGCACCGAGTGTTCGAGGTACCAAAAGAGCCAGGGACGCAGCCACTGAACCTGCGGGCCAGTCCTCCAAGGCGCCCAAATCGAGCGGGTCCAAACCTCGGAAGGCTCTGCCGCGGATGAGGATGGCCATCCCCGTTACCTCCACGTAAGCGAATCTAGTTTTCGGTCCTTTCTGTTGACCGAGTGAACTCTTGTTTTACAAGTGGAATGGTCTTCACTCGACAGGGTTGCCACTTCCGCGACCTCGCCGGCTCGCCAAAGGGACAACCCCATGGACGCGGATAATGTCGTTTCATCGCAGCCAGGTACGTTGTGGGAGAGTCGAGTATTTTATTCCTACAGACTGCGCCATCTCTTTCTTCTTCTGAAGCACTATGTTATTCGGCTTGTCAGGGGGGAGAGCTGACCCGACCGCGGAGCCCGTCGAAGAGCCTGTCCCTGAGGCTGCTCCTCCTGCCGCCGCCCCTACCGCCGACGCTCTACCAAACGAAGAGCCTCTGCCGACTGAGCCGGCGCTGACGGGTGAGGAACCTACTGGGGAGAACCTTAGGATGAACCAGGATCTCCCCCCGATTCCCGGTTCGTCAAACACCGAATTCAACATTCGGTGTGTCCCGGCGGAGCAGGTGGGAGCGGTCAAGGGGACCATGGTTCGGGCGGAGCTGATGGCCGGAGAGGCCAAAAGGGTTTATGACTCCGCTGCAGCTTTATATCAGCGGAGCTTGGAGCTGCGCGATGACATCCGAGTAAGTACCCTAGTAAGTACTTACTTTTCTTCTGTAACCCACTGGGTGTTGTCGAAGTCGGTTGTTTGCAATGGGTTCACTCCGAGTGAACCCAGTGGGTGTAGTCCCCGAGACTTCTGTCGAGTGCTTGCACCGACAGTTGTCTCTATACATTTGGACTTTATTGTTGTCGTGTCCGTAGACAAGATTTCTGAGTGCAAGTACTTACTGCAATCGGAGCACTCTTGCGGTAAGAGTTCCCTAGAGTAAACTGCGCACAGGTGGAGTAGCTTTAGCCTCGGAGGCGTAGGTGAAAATGTGCACCTCAATAGGGCAGACCTGCTTGAGGTGCATGCCAGTGGGGTCACTCTTAGTGAACCCACTGGGTGTAGTCCCCGAGACCGCTGTTGACTGCTTGCGTCGGCAGGGGTCTAAAGAACGTAGTGTATATTGAGAAAGTTGCTGATGACCCTTTGTTTTGTTTTGTAGAAAACTTGTGATATGGGAACCTCGTATGAAACTCTCAGAGCGGAGAGGAATCAATATGCTGGTGAACTGGAAGCTGCAATGCTTGCCATGGCTGGTATGAAGGACGCTCTGGAAGCGCGAGAAAAGTCCTTGGAAGAAGCTCGGGAGGCAAACGGGGTATTGACGGCGGAGACGCAGACGATGAGGAAACATAGGACCGATCTGCATAATCAGATGGGCGCCCTGAACAGAAGGTGCATAGCTCAAGAGAAGTATGTCACCGACTGGGCTAAGCAAACGATGACTTGTCTGGCTGGTAAGTCTGATGCTTTGTCGAGTGGCTTTATCGTGTGCCCGACTTTCGGTTTTCATTGCCTGCTTGCTTGTTAGTGGCAGACTTTTGCGGAGACCCTGAAGCTGAAACAGCGGCTGTGGAACGGGCTGTTAAGGACAAAGTTCCACTCGGTGAGGACGCCAATCGGGATCTGCTTCGAGCACAAATCCGCGCTAGCAAAGTAGGTCCTTTCATCGGTCGACTGAGAGAAGTAGTCGGCCGAATTAACAAGGAACTTTGGCCGGAAGAGGAGTCGCGGGAGGAGATGGAGACCCTAACGAGCCGACTAGAGGAGGTGCCGAACCAAGTGCAATCTTGGAAGAAATCGGCAGCGCGGTGCGGTGCTGATGTTGCGCTGTCGTTGGTCCGAGTCCATTGCAAGGAGGTGCGAGAAGATAAGCTGAAAGTGTTGAAGGTCGCCAACACGAAGAAACTTTAATTCGAAGACTTCATGGAGACGTTCCTCGAGACTGCCACCCGCATTGCTGATGGAATTGACTTGGACACTTTTGTGGAGTCCTCTAGTCCTGACTCCGGCCCAGCTGACGCGTAGTCAGATGTTATGCTCGGTATGCCGAGTGTTTGCCTGTACGATATTCTGGCCAATTCTGTTGGCAAGCATACTTTTGGATCGGTGCGGGTAAGCTTGATCCGCACCGAGTGTGTTATCGTGTGTAGACTGTTGGAGTGACAATGAAAACACTTATTCTTTTGCTTGAATGCTGTTTGGAGTTGAACACTAAATGTGTACTCGTAAAATATTAGGACTTAGGTGATTCATGATCAGTGCTAAATTCTCGAGTGTAACATATAGAGCACACTCGGAGGAGCGATTAGTACTTAGGCGATGCGTGATCGCAACTAAGTCCCCGAGTGCGACGTAAAGTGCACACTCGGAGGTAGTTAATACTTAGGCGATGCATGATCGCAGCTAAGTCTCCGAGTGTGACGCAAAGTGCACACTCGAAGGAAGTTAATACTTAGGCGATGCAGGGTCGCAGCTAAGTCCCCGAGTGTGACGCAAAGTGCACACTCGGAGGAAGGTAATAATTAGGCGATGCGTGATCGCAACTAAGTCCCCGAGTGTGACACAAAGTGCACACTCGGAGAAGTTGTTACTTAGGCGATTCGGGATCGCAGCTAAGTCCCCGAGTGTGACGCAAAGTGCACACTCGGAGGAAGGTAATACTTAGGCGATGCGTGATCGCAGCTAAGTCCCCGAGTGTGACGCAAAGTGCACACTCGGAGAAGTTGTTACTTAGGCGATTCGGGATCGCAGCTAAGTCCCCGAGTGTGACGCAAAGTGCACACTCGGAGAAGTTGTTACTTAGGCGATTCGGGATCGCAGCTAAGTCCCCGAGTGTGACGCAAAGTGCACACTCGGAGGAAGGTAATACTTAGGCGATGCGTGATCGCAGCTAAGTCCCCGAGTGTGACGCAAAGTGCACACTCGGAGAAGTTGTTACTTAGGCGATTCGAGATCGCAGCTAAGTCCCCGAGTGCGACGTGAAGTGCACACTCGGAGAAGTTAATACTTAGGCGATGCGGGATCACAGCTAAGTCTCCGAGTGTGACGTAAAGTTCACACTCGGAGAAGTTGTTACTTAGGCGATTCGGGATCGCAGCTAAGGCCCCGAGTGCGACGTGAAGTGCACACTCGGAGAAGTTAATACTTAGGCGATGCGGGATCGCAGCTAAGTCTCCGAGTGTGACGTAAAGTGCACACTCGGAGAAGTTAATACTTAGGCGATGCGGGATCGCAGCTAGGTTCCCCGAGTGCGACGTAAAAGTGCACACTCAGAGGAGTTGTTACTTAGGCGATTCGGGATCGCAGCTAAGTCCCCGAGTGTGACGCAAAGTGCACACTCGGAGGAAGGTAATACTTAGGTGATGCGTGACCGCAGCTAAGTCCCTGAGTGTGACGCAAAGTGCACACTTGGAGAAGTTGTTACTTAGGCGATTCGGGATCGCAGCTAAGGCCCCGAGTGCGACGTGAAGTGCACACTCGGAGAAGTTAATACTTAGGCGATGCGGGATCGCAGCTAAGTCTCCGAGTGTGACGTAAAGTGCACACTCGGAGAAGTTAATACTTAGGCGATGCGGGATCGCAGCTAAGTTCCCCGAGTGCGACGTAAAAGTGCACACTCGGAGGAAGTTAATACTAAGGCGATGCGGGATCGCAGCTAAGTCTCCGAGTGTGACGTAAAGTGCACACTCGGAGAAGTTAATACTTAGGCGATGCGGGATCGCAACTAAGTTCTCCGAGTGCGACGTAAAAGTGCACACTCGGAGGAAGTTAATACTTAGGCGATGCAGGATCGCAGCTAAGGTTTTTTTTTTGTGACCATAGTCTGCAACCACGGAAGAACTCTAAATCTGCAAAAGAAATTGAATCTGTTGTATATTATTTCTCCAAAACTTGTTCGTTACACTGCTTCAGTCGGCGATCATGTATAAAAACGCTTGAGGAGGTCTCCGTTCCACGCGCGGGGTTCGTCGGTCTCCTTCTGAATGTTGTAGAGTCTGTATGCTCCGTTGTTCAGCACCTTTGAAATGATGAAAGAACCTTCCCAGGCCGGAGCCAACTTGTGTGGTCTCTGCTGATCCACTCGGAGCACCAAATCGCTAGCCTGGAACGTGCGGCTTCTGACATGTCATGCATGAAAACGTCGCAGATCTTGCTGATAAATTGTTGAGCGAGTAAGTGCCATTTCGCACTCCTCCTCTAGAAGATGGACTCCATCTTGCCTTGCTTGTTCTGCTTCGGCTTCGGAGAAGAGTTCGACTCGCGGGGCATTGTGAAGCAGGTCACTTGGAAGGACCGCTTCTGCTCCATAGACGAGGAAGAACGGTGATCGCCCCGTTGATCTGTTCGGAGTGGTGCGGAGACCCCAAAGTACTGAAGGTAACTCGGTTACCCACGCACCAGCAGCATGTCCTATCTCTCGCAAGAGTCGAGGCTTCAAACCTTGAAGGATAAGTCCATTTGCACGCTCAGCTTGTCCATTGGATTGCGGATGTGCTACGGAAGCAAAATCCACTCGGATACCTTGACTCGCGCAGAAGCCTTTGAATCTGTCTGAGTCGAAGTTTGTCCCATTGTCCGTGATTATGCTGTGAGGCACTCCGAATCTGGAGATGATGTCTCTGACAAACTTCACGGCTGTGGAGGCGTCGAGTTTCTTGATGGGCTTGGCTTCTATCCACTTTGTAAACTTGTCGACTGCGACCAACAGATGTGTGTAGCCTCCTTGGCCGGTCTTGAATGGTTTGACTGTGTCTAATCCCCAAACTGCAAACGGCCACACAAGCGGGATTGTCTTTAGTGCAGATGTTGGCTTGTGGGACTTGTTGGAGTAGAACTGACAGCCTTCGCATCGATCTACCATAGCCTTGGCCATTTCGTTAGCCTGCAACCAGAAGAATCCAGCCCTGAACGCCTTGGCGACGATTGCTCTTGAAGAAGCATGATGGTCGCAGGTTCCCGAGTGGATATCCTCTAGGATCAACTGCCCTTCCTTTGGGGAAATGCAACGTTGGAGAACGCCTGAAACACTCTCCTTATACAATTGAGCGTCAATGACAGTAAACGCCTTCGACCTGCGAACTATTTGTCGGGCTTGGACTTCGTCTTCTGGAAGCTCTTGCCTTAGGATATATGCCATAATCGACACAGTCCACTCGGGGATAATTACCAGAATCTCTGTGACCAGATCAACCATAGCAGGCACATCGACTTCAGTCGGATCTGTTGCGCTCTTGGGTTGCACTGGCTCTTCCGTGAAGGGATCTTCTTTGACTGAAGGAAGATGGAGGTGCTCGAGGCAGACATCACTCGGGACGGGTCTCCGAGTGGATCCGAGCTTAGCCAATTCGTCCGCCGCTTGGTTCTTCAGCCTTGGAACATGATGAAGTTCTAGACCTTCAAACTTCTTCTCCAGCTTCCTGACTGCGTTGCAGTAGGTTGTCATAGTGGGGTTCCTTACGTCCCACTCTTTCATAACTTGGTTGACCACCAAGTTTGAATCGCCATAGACCATCAGGCGACGGACGCCGAGTGAGATGGCCATGCGCAATCCGTAGAGAAGAGCTTCATACTCTGCCTCATTGTTAGAGGAATCAAAGTGTATCTGAAGCACATACTTGAGCCTATCACCCTTTGGTGATACGATCACAACACCAGCGCCGGATCCATTCAACATCTTAGACCCATCAAAGAACATTGTCCAATGAGCCGAGTAGATGTGAGTCGGTTGCTGTTGTTCTACCCATTCTGCTATAAAGTCAGCCAAGGCTTGAGACTTAATAGCTTTCTTGGCCTCGAACTTGATGTCACAGTACATCATCTCCATCGCCCACTTTGCCACTCGGCCTGACGCGTCTCGATTGTGGAGAATTTCCGACAAAGGAGAATCAAAAACGACAGATACCGAGTGGTCTTGGAAATAATGGGCAACCTTCTTCGTAGTCAAATAGATCCCATAGATAAGCTTTTGATAATGGGGATACCTCTGCTTGGAAGGTGTCAGGACTTCGGAGATGTAGTACACTGGCCGCTGAACCTTGTATGCTTTGCCTTCTTCTTCTCGCTCGACTGTAAGAACAGTACTGACGACTTGATTTGTAGCCGCGATATACAGAAGAAGGGGCTCTTTACTGAGCGGAGCAGTAAGAACCGGCTGGTTGGAAAGTAGGACTTTGAGGTCGTCGAACGCGACTTGGGCTTCGTTTGTCCACTCGAAGGTATCTGATTTCTTCATGAGTCGGTACAGAGGAAGTGCTTTTTCGCCGAGTCGACTGATGAACCTGCTCAAAGCTGCTAAGCAACCTGTGAGACGTTGAACATCGTGTATTCTGACCGGCCTCTCCATTCGGACGATGGTCCCGATCTTTTCGGGGTTAACATCGATCCCTCGTTCGGAAACGAAGAAACCGAGTAACTTTCCGCTGGGAACACCGAATGAACACTTGGCAGGATTTAGCTTGATATCGTACCTACGAAGGTTGGCGAATGTTTCTGCCAAGTTAGTGAGCAGGTCGGAACCTTTGCGGGACTTGACTATGATATCATCCATGTATGCCTCCACATTGCGACCGATCTGGTCGAGGAGACATTTTTGGATCATGCGCATAAAGGTAGCTCCTGCATTCTTCAGACCGAAAGGCATGGTGATGTAGCAGAAGCACCCAAACGGGGTGATGAAAGCTGTTTTCAACTCATCGGGACCATACAGACGGATCTGATGATAACCCGAGTAGGCATCAAGAAATGATAAACGCTCGCACCCCGCAGTCGAATCGACAATTTGATCTATGCGGGGGAGCGGAGAATGGTCTTTCGGGCAAACCTTATTGAGGTGCTTGAAGTCAATGCACATTCGGAGTGACTTGTCCTTCTTGGGCACCATGACTACATTGGCGAGCCACTCGGAGTGGTGAACCTCGCGAATGAATCTGGCAGCTAGCAGCTTAGCCACCTCTTCTCCGATTGCCTTCCTTTTGTGCGCGGCGGACCGGCGCAGGCGCTCTCGGATAGGCCGAGCAACGGGATCCACACGCAGTCGGTGCTCAGCCAACTCCCTAGGTACACCCGGCATGTCAGATGGCTTCCATGCGAAGATGTCCCAGTTCTCACGGAGGAATTGGGTGAGCTCGGCTTCCTATTTGGGATCCAGGGTGGTGGAGATGTTCGTCGGGGCGGCAGACTCGTCCGTCGGGTGCATGCTAACCTTTTTAGTCTCCCTTGCCGACTGGAACGCGGACTCAGAAGCTGGCTTCTTCGAGCGCATTAAGTCGGCGGGGTCGACTGTCTTCTTGTACTCTTCGAGCTCGAGTACAACCATCTGATGGTCGGCGATCCTCGACCCTTCTTGCAGACACTCCTCGGCTCGCTGCCGGTTGCCGGTGATGGTGATAACGCCTTTTGGACCGGGCATTTTCAACTTCAAGTACACATAGCACGGTCGTGCCATGAAACCCACATATGCCGGGCGGCCCAGAATTGCACGGTAAGCGCTCTGGAAGTCCACCACCTCGAATATGAGCTTCTCCTTGCGAAAGTTCTTGTCGGAGCCGAAGATGACCTCTAATGCGATCTGGCCGAGTGATTTGGCCTTCCGCCCTGGGACGACTCCGTGGAACTGCATATTGCTCTCGCTGAGTCTGGACATCGGAATGCCCATCCCCTTGATAGTGTCAGCGTACATAATATTCAACCCGCTGCCGCCGTCCATTAGGACTTTGCGCAGTCGGACCCCTTCCACCACCGGGTCGACGACCAGAGCCTGCCTTCCTGGGGTGGGGACATGTGTTGGATGATCTGACTGATCGAAGGTAATCGCAGTCTGAGACCATTTGAGAAACTTGGGGGCCGTCAGAACGGTCATGTTGACTTCTCTGTTTACTAGCTTCAGTCGACTCTTGCTTTCGACGTGAGCGAAGATCATGAGGGTTGCATGGACTTGGGGGAACGGATCCTCCTTGTCCTCCTCATCCTGCTCAGGATTCTTCTGACTCGGCTGCCCTTTGCTGAAACCCTGGATCAGGAGATGGCACTGCCGAGTGGTGTGCTTTGCGTATATGGGGTTACCTTCCTCATCCATCTTCATATGGATTGGACAAGGCTGGTCCAGGATGGGATTGTTGAAAGGCTTTTTCTTGGGGGTGAACTGCGCTTTCCCTTTGCCCTTGAATTTGGCGCTAGTTACAGCTGCAGCTTCTGCTTGCGGTGTAGGAGGAACCTTCGGTTTCTGTTTCCGAGTGTTACCTCCGTCGGCATCGCGGACTGTCTTGTGTTTACCGCTCCAGATGCGGTCCTCTTCTTCGCCATTTGCATAGCGAGTTGCTATCTCCATCATCTTGCTCATGGAGATGTCGCCGGTTCGACCAAACTTCAAGTATAGCTCCCTGTACCGCACGCCTGCTTTGAAGGCGCAGACTGCTTGATGCTCGGTGACGTTCTCCACCGTGTGGTAAAGAGTCGTCCATCGCTGGATGAAGTCGCGCAAGGGTTCATTCGGCTTCTGGACACAGTGCTGATGCTCCACAAGACCTGCAGGGCGCTTGCACGTTCCTTCGAAGGTTCTGATGAACACTCGGGCTAGATCTGCCCAACTGTAGATGCTTGAGGGGGCCAACTGGTTCAGCCAAGCTCGGGTCGAGCCGTCCAACATCAGAGGGAGGTGCTTCATAGCAACATGGTCGTCTCCTCCTCCGATCTGGACCGCCACTCGGTAGTCGTCTAGCCATGTTTCGGGCTTGGACTCTCCTGAGAATTTACCGATTCCCGCAGCCAATCGGAAGTTGGGCGGGATATCAGCCGAGCGGATGGCTCGACTAAAACACTCGGGGCCAGATACGATGGCCCTGCTTCCACTCGGACGGTCCATATCGCGGCCATCGCGGTGGGCTCGACCCCTGTCAACCCTTCGCTGGGTGATTCGGCCCCTTGCGTCGGGTCTTGGGTCGTAGGTGTCGCCGAATGAACGCCGATCATCATGATGCCGGGACCCGTAGGGCCCACCCCGCGGAGGGGTGCGTGAGCGACGGCGATACTGATGAGATCCAGGGCTGTGAACCGATCTATGCGTGTTTGCATGGACGGAACTATTGTGGATCCGATTGTGTGGCTGGGAGACTGCCGAATTCTGCTGCTGCGCCGTGTGCAACAGGGCTCGGATTTGTTCGATTCCCCTTCCTGCCTCTGAATCAGTCGGCTGGAGGGAATCGGCAATCTGTGCAGCCGCGGCCAGGTTGAGGAGGGACGTGCGGAACACCTCCACGTTGCTCCGCCGAGTGTGTCGGCTGGCAGAACGATGAGGCGGACGACGCGCACCGGATGCTTCGCCAACTTCACCTCGGTCGGCTTGACGAGGATCTTCGTGGGAGTTGGCCATGTGTACTTCTGCTGCAGGCCCACGACCCACGTACTCGGTAGGGAGCTCAGTCGGAACCGAGTCCGAGCACTGGGAGCGTGGGGCGACTACAACAGACTCCAAAACTGCCACCTGCGAGGACGCGAACTGGCGCGCTCAGGCATGCTCCACCCAACGTTGTAGACGCGGACTGCGAGATCGCCTGCTGCGGCGCGTGACGAAGGTGCAAGTCGGCAACGGAGCCGATTGTTGGAGAAGAAGAACGCCGTGAGCGCCGGTACGAAAGTGCGTGGCCCCGCGACGGGGAAGCGCCTTGACGTCAAGGGGTGCCTCCCGAAGCCACGCCGAATCGTCGACGACGAAGGAGAGAGCACTGAAGAGGATCTGGTGACCCATGCTCGAAACTCCACCGGACGACATGACGAAAGGAAGTAGTCGCCAACTCGCCGGAAGTCGCTTAGACGCCTGCCCCACGGTGGGCGCCAACTGTCGTGGGTTCAAGCCTGACAGTAGATGTGTAGGGTACGAATGAGATGGGCAGAGTCCTAGCTACGGCGAGGTTGTATGAGTTCAGGCCCCTCTACGGTGGAGGTAATAGCCCTACGTCTCAGTGCTCTTGGAGCTGGTTACCGAGTGTAATATGGAGTACAATGTTTCTCTAACCCTTTTGCCAGTGGGGGAGGGCGGCTTATATAGAGTGCGCTGCCCTCCACAACGGTCCTGATTCAAGGGTGGAGTAGTGGCGATTGAATGCATGCGTTACAGGTAACGTATGCTATAAATGCTAGTTAATGCACCCGGAAACGTACGACAATTTCCCTCCAGGGAGGTTATGACGCACCGAGTGTATCCAGTCGGTAGGTCCGGTGTCCTCCGAGTCTTAGTCTCCGACTGGACGATCCTGAGCCCGTTACCGACTGGATGATGGGGGCACCTTAATACAGTCGGGCATACTTAAGGTCCTGTCCCTTGCGTGGGGTAGTCCTTGGGTAGGACCTGCAGGACAGGCCTATGACCCTACCCTAGGACTATGACCCCATCAGCTATATTAATCGATCGCCATAGTATCCTAGCCATTAGGCAATAAAGAAAGAGGTGTTTGATAGTTTCAATGTGATCACAAAAGATACATCTTTGGTTCCCCTCCCATCTACGTTTTGTCAAATTATCCTTCGTGAGAATGACCCTTTTATAGACAAACCACATGAACACATTGATTCGTAAAGGGACTTTGACTTTCCAAATATGTGATGACTTGGGAATTGGGCGTGAGTCTATCAAGTCTTGATACATGGATTTTACTAAAAAATACCATTTTATTCAGTTTCCAATGTATGCCGTCATCTCCATTAGAAAGCTTGATATCCATCATTCTTCTAACGAGATGCAACCATGCTTCCCATCTATGTCCTATCAAAGGTCTTCGGAATTCGATATTTAGAGGAGTAGACTGTAATACTGTGACAACAAAAGCCTCATTTCATTGCACAATATTATAGAGAGATGGATATTGAATAGCTAGTGGCGTCTCCGCTAACCATGTATCCTCCCAGAATCTCGTTGATTGTCCGTTCCTAGTAATAAACTTCGTTCTATTGAAGAAGACTCCTTTCGTTCTCATTAAACAATTCCAGAAAGGCGAATCATTGGGTCTGACAGTCACATGGGCCAAGGTCTTAGAGTGTAAGTACTTCTTCCTCAAGATTTGTACCCACATGCCTTCATTCTCCACAGAAATTCTAAACATCCACTTGCAGAGTAGGCTTCTATTCTTTACCTCTAGACTTTCAATACCTAGCCCTCCTTGGTCCTTGGGCCTACAGATAATATCCCATCTAGCGAGACGGTATTTCCTTTTATCTTCATCACTCTGCCAGAGAAACCTGGATCGGTAAAAGTCCAACCTTTTGCCTACCCCAACAAGCACCTCAAAGAAAGACAGGAGGAACATCGACATGCTTGTAAGTATCGAGTTAGCCAAACCAGTTGACGGGGGGATAACCCCGGGGTAGGCTCATCGAGCCTACTCATTTGCATCCAACTATAAAGGGAATCATCAGCTTCCTCCAAACGGCAAAACTCCCCCTGGCCGGCTAGGAGGCGCCTACCGGCTAGGGGCGAGACGACAACTCCTCCTGGCCGGTTAAGAAGCGCCTGCCGGCTAGGGGCGAGACGACAACTCCTCCTGGCCGGTTAGGAAGTGCGTGCCGGCTAGGGGCGAGACGACAACTTCAAGGCCGACTAGCGAGGCCACTAGCCAGCTAGACAGCTCTTGTCACATCCAATCCTAGGCTGTGACGGGACACTATGATTAAAGGTGAAAACGCATCAGCACGAGTACAAGGTTGGGGCACACGGCAGATACAGTGTCAGCGGCAATGCCGCTGACCTAGGCCGACTCCGATCCGTCAACCCAGCACAGTACCGGCCCGTCAGCACCCACTCCATTACCAAGCTTGGCGTGGTAACAGTGGAGACGGCTGTACCAGCGACCCATGACAAATCTCGCAAGACGACGCTGGTCGTACCACACGTGTCCTGCGTCGGCCTTACGCGAGAGCTCCATTGGTTGGCCGGCGGGTCCCATGGACAGATGGGACCTCGCATCCGGCGGGCCCCTCCAACTATTGGGGAACGTTGCATGGGAAACAAAATTTTCCTACGCACACGAAGACCTATCATGGTGATGTTCACCTATGAGAGGTAGATCGGATCCACATACCCTTGTAGATCGCTAAGCGGGAAGCGTTAAGAAACGTGCTTGATGTAGTGGTACAGCTTCGTGATTCAAATCACCGTCGTTCCACGATCCGTCCCGATCTAGCACCGAACGGACGGCACCTCCGCGTTCAGCACACGTATAGCTCGATGACGATCTCCGACTTCTTGATCCAGCAAGAGAAACGGGGAAGTAGATGAGTTCTCCGGCAGCATGGCGACGCGCCGGTGATGGTGATGATCTATTCGTGCAGGGCTCCGCCCGAGCTCCGCAGAAATCCGATCTAGAAGAAGAACTACGAGGTATAGGTTTGAGTTGCACGTGGCCAAGTTGTGTCTCAAAAATCCTAAAACCTCTAGTATATATAGGAGGACGGGAGGGGCTAGCCGAGAGCCCCAAGGGCGTCGGCCAAAAGGAGGAGGAGGACTCCAACTCCAATTCGGTTTGGGAAGGAGGAGTCCTCCTCTTCCTTCCCACCTCTTTTTTTTTCTTTGGTTTTCTTCTTGTGGCGCCATAGTCCACTTGGGCTAGCCTCACCAGCCAACTAAGGGCTGGTGCGCCACCCTAGGACTATTGGGCTCACTCCCGGGTGGGTGGGCCCCTCCCGGTGAAAACCCGGAACCCATTCGTCACTCCCGGTACATTCCCGGTAATGTCCGAAATCTTTCCGGTGACCAAATGAAACTATCTTATATATCAATCTTCGTTTCCGGACCATTCCAGAAACCCTCGTGATGTCTGTGATCTCTTCCGGGACTCCAAACAACCTTCAGTCACCAACACCTATAACTCAACTATACTAAAATGTCATCGAACCTTAAGTGTGCAGGCCCTGCGGGTTCGAGAACTATGCAGCCATGACCCGAGACACTCCCCGGTCAATATACAATAGCGGGACCTGGATTTACATATTGGATACTACATATTCTACGAATATCTTATCGGTTGAACCTTGATGACCCACAAGTATAGGGGATCAATCGTAGTCCTTCCGATAAGTAAGAGTGTCGAACCCAACGAGGAGCAGAAGGATCTAACAAGTGGTGTTCACCAAGGTAAAATCTGCAAGCACTGAAATTATCGGTAACAAGTGATTGTGTGGTGAGATGATTCGTAGCAAGCAACAAGTAACAAAAGTAGCAATGGTGCAGCAAAGTGGCCCAATCCCTTTTGTAGCAAGGGACAAGCCTGGACAAAGGCTTATAGGAGCAAAATTGCTCCCGAGGACACACGGGAATTTCTGTCATGCTAGTTTTCATCATGTTCATATGATTCGCGTTTGTTACTTTGATAGTTTGATATGTGGGTGGGCCGGCGCTTGGGTACAACCCTTACTTGCACAAGCATCCCACTTATGATTAACCCCTCTCGCAAGCATCTGCAACTACGAAAGAAGAATTAAGACAAAGTCTAACCATAGCATTAAACTAGTGGATCCAAATCAGCCCCTTACTTAGTAAGGCATAAACTAGGGTTTAAGCTTCTGTCACTCTAGCAACCCATCATCGACTTACTACTTCCCAATGCCTTCCTCTAGGCCCAAAGAATGGTGAAGTGTTATATAGTCGACGTTCACATAACACCACTAGAGGAGAAACAACATACAACACATCAAAATATCGAACGAATACCAAATTCATATGACTACTATTAGCATGACTTATCCCATGTCCTCAGGAACAAAAGTAACTACTCACAAAGCATAATCATATTCATGACCAGAGAGGTAATGAGTAGCATCAAGGATCTGAACATAAACTCTTCCACCAAGTAATCCAACTAGCATCAACTACAAAGAGTAATTAACACTACTAGCAACCTTACAAGTACCAATCGGAGTCGCGAGAAGGAGATTGGTTACAAGAGATGAACTAGGGTTTGGAGGTGAGATGGTGCTAATGAAGATGTTGATGGTGATGAGTCCCCTCCGATGAGAGTGTTGGTGATGACGATGGCGACGATTTCCCCTCCGGGAGGGAAGTTTCCCCGGTAGGATCGTCCTGCCGGAGCTCTAGATTGGTTCTGCTCAAGTTCCGCCTCGTGGCGGCGACGAATCCACGAAAAATCCTCCTCTTGATTTTTTCTCGGACGAAATCCTTCATATAGCATAAGAGGGGGCCAGAGGGCCAGCTGGGTGCCCAGAAGCCTCCTAGGCGTGGCCAGGGGGGTGGCGGCCGCCTAGCAGGCTTGTGGCCGCATGCTGGCGCCCCTCTGGCGCTTCTTCGGCCCAGTATTTTTTACAAATCCGAAAAAAAATCCTCGTTGATTTTTACGGCATTTGGAGTTGCGCAGAATAGGTATCTCAACTTTGCTCCTTTTTCAGGCCAGAATTCCAACTGCCAGATTCTACCTCTTCATGTAAACCTTGCAAAGTAAGAGAGAAAAGGCATAAGTATTGTACCGTGAAGTGAAATAACAGCCCAAGAAGCGATAAATATCAACATGAAAGCATGATGCAAAATGGACGTATCAACTCCCCCAAGCTTAGACCTCGCTTGTCCTCAAGCGAAAGCCGAGCTCAATAAATATGACCACATGTTTAGGGAGAGAGGTGTCAACAAAACAAAATACGAACATGAATGCATCATGATCATGATCAGAACAACAATACAAACATATAATCCCTCATGCTAAAGTGACAATTCCTTCACAAAGTAAAGTATGGATCAAGAACCTTATCGAGAAATAGCAACCGATAGCCTTTAGTCATTGAAACAATTGCAATTTATCACAACATCTGAAAGAGTCAAATGAGAGCTTATAAAGCAAATCCACATACTCAATCATCTTTTCATTCTCTACAATTGCTACAACTCATGTGGTACTCAAGAGATCAAAGTTTCAGCTGAACACAGAGAAAGATAGGGGCTTACAGTTTTGCCTCCCAACTGCTTACCTCAAGGGTAATGTCAACAATAATAATTCATGAATGCTTACCTCCAAGTTGACATATGAATATAGATCTTTCCCTAGCATATGACGTAGCCAAGATAAAGGCGAAACAGGGAATTGGTGAAGATCACCATGACTCTTTCAAGGTCAAAAAGTAAAGGTACAAGATAGGCCCTTCGCAGAGGGAAGAAGAGGTTGTCATGCGCTTTTGAGGTTTGGATGCGTGTCCTCTTAGTGCGGAGCAACGTCACTTTATATTGCCTCCTGTGATAAAGAACTTTATTATGCAGTCTGTCGCTTTTATGTCTTCCTCATCACAAGTTCGTACAAAGCTTATTTTCCACACACTAATAGACCATACATATCAGGGAGCAATTTTTATTGCTTGCACCGATGACAACTTACTTGAGGGATTTTATTCAATCCATAGGTAGGTATGGTGGACTCTCATGGCAAAATTGGGTGGAAGGTTTATGGATGCACAAGTAGTATCTTTACTTGGTGCGGGAGTTTTGGCTAATATGAGGTGGAAGCAATCGTCACATGCTAAGTGACCTCTAATCATATAACATTGTTCGTAACCAAGCAAACACAATTCATTATGTTGTCTTCCTTGTCCAACATCTACTTCTAGGCATGCAATAGTTTCGTGAGTGTTCACAATCATAGATGGTGTCAAAGATGATATATTTATATGTGAACCTCTCCTTCCTTATCACTTCCTATTAATTGCAACAATGACCAAGGTCTACGTTTGTCTACCCTCAACAAGTTTCAATCAACATTCTTTTTATATGTAAAGCCGTCACTTCCCATAAGATCATTACATGATCTTTCATGCTTTTGTTCTTTTCTCACTCTTTTGATCATGGTAAGAGGCAAAGCCCTTCAACTAAAACACTCTTTATTATATGGCTCACGAGCTCGAATACATCAGGGGTGACACAAAGAAAAACTCAAGACTAAAACACTAAGACTTATAAACTACTAGAGAAAAAGAAAACTGAAAAGGAACAAACTAAAACAAAGGTAAAGGCAAAAGATGTGATGGTGATACGATACCGGGGCAACTCCCCCAAGCTTGGCACAAGCCAAGGGGATTGCCCATACCGATGCTTAGTTGTCTTCCTTTGGAGGTGATGGTGGTGGAGTTGTTGCAACATGAGTTTGATCCTCCGTCTTCCAAGGCATAGGTGCTCCATCATGGAAAGATGTACGAGTCTCCGGAATCCTCAAATCTGGAGCCAACCGTATTGATTTAAATCTATACTCATACTCAAAGTGTTGGTTCTGCAGGTCATAGATCTGGGCCTGGAGTTGATCAAGCCTATCATAGAGCCTCGAGAGGTGCTTCCCAATGTCATTGGCATCGATCTTGTGCTTGCTGGTGAACACCGTGATCATCATGTGGTTGGCGTTGAGTCCACGCTCCACCATGCCTTGGCACTTGAAGACCTGTCACTCCATTGCTTCGAGCCTCCTCTCCATGCTTCCGGTCTTCTTAGGCCCCTCAACAACACGGATGTGCAACATCCCCTCACGCATCTCGATAGATTGAGGGTGTTGCAGCACTCCCGTGAGGTAGGGATTGATGACCTTCTCGAAGATCTTGTCCTTCGGAGCTTTTGGGGATGTCATGGCAATCTAGATCTGCAACAGAAATAGGCTCGAAACGAAAACAGAGAGAATCTGCGTGATACGAGGGTCAGACCTTACGGGAGAATATATATTGATTTTTTCTAGACCAGAAGGAGTGCTCCGCACGAAAACGGAGTCCGGGAGGCACACGAGGTGGCCACAAGCCCCCCAGGCACGGCCAGTGGGTGGGCCCGCGCCTGGCAGGCTTGTCACCTCCTCGCGCGCTTTCCGGACTACTTCCAATTTTTCTATTTTTTCAAATATTCAAAAACGAAGAAAAATTCCTACTGGAAAAGTTTTGGAATCTGTTTTCTTACCGAATCACATACCTCTTCGTTTTCGGAGTCTGAAACAGGTTGATAAACATCCCTTAGGTATTCCTCCAGAGTTATGGTATTGATGATATTGCTTTCAACATTTATGGGAGTAGAAGAGATATAATGCTTGATTCTCTGCCCATTTACAACTCTCGGACAATTACCTTTCGTGTTGTTGATCTTGATAGCACCGGAACGATATACTTCCTCAACAATATAGGGACCTTCCCATTTAGAGAGAAGCTTGCGTGCAAAAAATCTCAAACGAGAATTATATAGGAAGACATAATTGATACGTCCATTTTGCATCATGTTTTCATGTTGATATTTATCGCTTCTTGGGCTGTTATTTCACTTCACCATACAATACTTATGCCTTTTCTCTCTTATTTTGCAAGGTTTACATGAAGAGGGAGAATGCCGGCAGCTGGAATTCTGGCCTAAAAGTGGAGCAAGTTTGAGATACCTATTCTGCGCAACTCCAAACGCCGTAAAAATCAACGAGGATTTTTTCTGGATTTATAAAAAATACTGGGCCGAAGAAGCACCAGAGGGGCGCCAACAAGTGGCCACAAGCCTACTAGGCGCGGCCACCCCCCTCGCCGCGCCTAGGGGGCTTGTGGGCAGCCTGCTGGCCCACTGGCCCCCCTCTTCTGCTATATGAAGGGTTTCGTCTGAAAAAATCAGAGAGGATCGTTTTCGTGGATTCGCCGCCGCCACGAGGCGGAACTTGAGCAGAACCAATCTATAGCTCCGGCAGGACGATCCTGCGAGGAAAACTTCCCTCCCGGAGGGGGAAATGGTCGCCATCGTCATCACCAACACTCCTCTCATCGGAGGGGACTCGTCACCATCAACATCTTCATCATCACCATCTCATCTCCAAACCCTAGTTCATCACTTGTAACCAATCTCCGTCTCGCGACTCCGATTGGTACTTGTAAGGTTGCTAGTAGTGTTTATTACTCTTTGTAGTTGATGCTAGTTGGATTATTTCATGGAAGAGTTTATGTTCAGATCCTTGATGCTACTCATTACCTCTCTGGTCATGAATATGATTATGCTTTGTGAGTAGTTACTTTTGTTCCTGAGGACATGGGATAAGTCATGCTAATAGTAGTCATGTGAATTTGGTATTAGTTCGATATTTTGATGTGTTGTATGTTGTTTTCCCTCTAGTGGTGTTATGTGAACGTCGACTACATAACACTTCACCATTATTTGGGCGTAGAGGAAGGTATTGGGAAGTAGTAAGTAGATGATGGGTTGCTAGAGTAACAGAAGCTTAAACCCTAGTGTATGCGTTGCTTCGTAAGGGGCTGATTTGGATCCACTAGTTTAATGCTATGGTTAGACTTTGTCTTAATTCTTCTTTCGTAGTTGCGGATGCTTGCGAGAGGGGTTAATCATAAGTGGGATGCTTGTCCAAGTAAGGGTAGTACCCAAGCGCCGGTCCACCCACATATCAAACTATCAAAGTAACGAACGCGAATCATATGAACATGATGAAAACTAGCATGACAAAAATTTCCGTGTGTCCTCGGGAGCGTTTTTCCTCCTATAAGACTTTGTCCAGGCTTGTCCCTTGCTACAAAAGGGATTGGGCCACTTTGCTGCACCGTTGCTACTTTTGTTACTTGTTGCTTGCTACGAATCATCTCACCACACAATCACTTGTTACCGATAATTTCAGTGCTTGCAGATTTTACCTTGCTGAAAACCACTTGTCAAATCCTTCTGCTCCTCGTTGGGTTCGACACTCTTACTTATCGAAAGGACTACGAGTGATCCCCTATACTTGTGGGTCATCAATAATCACCTACATTGTACTCACGCTTTTGTATCCTCTTATCATGCCACCTCTTAACCTTCTCTTTGAACAACTTGGCATTCTCATATGCGTGAGTTCTCCACTCATCAAGCGAGCTAATGTCAAATAAGCTCTTCTCACCGGCAAGTTTGAAATCAAAGTTGAGCTCTTTGATTGCCCAATAAGCTTTATGCTCTAGCTCAAGAGGTAAGTGACATTCTTTACCATACACCATTTTGTACGGAGACATGCCCATGGGATTCTTATAGGCTGTTCTATAAGCCCACAGTGCATCATCGAGCTTCTTAGACCAATTCTTTCTAGACCTGTTGACAGTCTTTTGCAGAATTAGTTTAATATCTCTTTTGCTTAGCTCTACTTGACCAGTAGACTGAGGGTGATAGGGAGACACAATTCTATGGTTGACATCGTACTTAGCAAGCGTTTTACGGAAAGCACCATGAATTAAATGTGAACCATCGTCGGTCATTAGATATCTAGGGACTCCAAATCTAGGGAAAATAACTTCTTTAAGCATCCTGATAGAGGTGTTGTGATCAGCACTACTAGTGGGGATAGCTTCTACCCACTTAGTGACGTAATCAACAGCAACTAAGATGTGAGTATACCCGTTGGATTTTGGAAAAGGTCCCATATAATCAAAGCCCCAAACATCAAATGGTTCAATGACAAGTGAATAGTTCATAGGCATTTCCTGACGTTTACCGATATTATCTACTCTTTGACATTCGTCACAAGACAAGACAAACTTATGGGCATCCTTGAAGAGAGTGGGCCAATAGAAACCTGATTGCAATACCTTGTGTGCAGTTCTATCTCCCGCATGGTGTCCTCCGTAGGCCTCGGAGTGACACTTCCATAGGATCTGTCCCTGTTCATGTTCAGGTACACAACGTCTAATAACACCATCTACTCCTTCCTTATAAAGGCGAGGATCATCCCAGAAGTAATGTCTCAAGGCAAAGAAGAATTTCTTCTTTTGCTGGTATGTGAAACTAGGTGGTATATATTTGGCAACGATATAGTTTGCATAATCAGCATACCAAAGTGCAATACGGGAAGTACTG